>NC_083286.1:46066953-48581120 GCF_963506605.1 Zootoca vivipara | reverse complement strand
CATTTTGCAATGTTTATCCTAGTACATGAAGCCCATTTTCCATAACCACTGTCCACTGCATGGGTTTCCACATGGTTTTGATTACTGAGATAACTTGAACCGAAACAAAATATTTTGAAATTTGACAGGATTTCAAATTTGAAACTCCTGATTTCAAATTTGACGACTTTAACCTTACCAACAGTCTCTTTTATCATTCAGGTGTGCGCATGCAATAGCAGCCTTCCCCAAACTGGTGTGCACCACATGTCTTGCACTACAACTCCTATAACTCCCAAACAGCCAATGGTTAGAGATTTAGAGTCCTGGTTCAAAACATTTGGAAGGCAACAGGTTGGGGAAGCCTAAGCCAAGAGCAGTCAACGTAGTGCCTTCTAGATGATGTTGGAATACAATTCCCATGAACCCCAACCAACACGGGCAATGGTCATGGATGATGGGAATTGTACTCCAACATTTAGAGCAGGCATCCCCAAACTTCGGCCCTCCAGATGTTTTGGACTACAATTCCCATCTCCCCCGACCACTAGTCCTGTTAGCTAGGGATCATGGGAGTTGTAGGCCAAAACATCTGGAGGGCCGCAGTTTGGGGGTGCCTGATCTAGAGGCTGCCATATTGGCTACCCCTGGATGAAGCTGCCAATTATCATATGCTTCCAGAATCCCAGTGATAGTTAAAAAATTATTAAATATCATAGCTTGCTAGCTATCAGATACCAAATTGTATTGTGCATCAGCTATTAAATACTGCCAAATAATAACTAATTAATTACTATGTGATAACCAACACAGACTTCAAATATCATGGGATTGAAAAGATTGGTGTCAAATTTCAAATTTTCGATATCCAGATTTGTAGCGAACAATTTTCAGGAGAATTAATGGGGGGCGGATTCATATCGGCTCTTCAGCTGATCACGCAACTCTCTTGACACATGGAGATATGGTATGCTCTCATCCCATCATTATTTAAACATGGAAATGGAGCACAAGAAACCTGCTCACTTGCATCAGGCCTAACAGAGCGCCGCATTTTATTTCCCATTTAGAGCAGTCCCTCGATAGCCATATGAAGCAGAAAACTTTAATTCAAGGAAAATATAAATAAGCTTCAGAACTGGAATGTGTCATGGAGGGGAAGGGGGGGCGCATGATGTACAAAACATTCCCCCAGTGCAACATAAATAATGCATTGTTGTGTGTGTGCATCCTTTGAAAGATCTAGTGCCAATAAAAGGCTGAAGAGAAACAGACACACAGTAACACTTCCGCTTATCTGGACCTCACTACATAGAATATGTGACCCATGTGCTCCGATGGGAAGGGACCACAGCTCTATCTTGCAGCCCATGTTCTGCAATTAGAGGGATCTCGCCTTAAAACAAGGTTACCAGGCGTCCCCGTTTCCCGAGGATAGTCCCAGGATTTACAAATCAGTCCCCTGAAATCCATTGAAATTGAAAAGTGTCCCTGCAATCATTGAAAATCGGGAGGGGGGGCAGCAATTTCAAGCACCAGAGTTGGAAAAGACCCCTGCCTGAAATCACACAGAGAGGTCAACAGCTGCTGTAGTTATAATACTGGAACTCATGCAGATAACCTCTACCATGAATCCATCTAAATCAGTATTGCCTACCCACCATATTTGGGCTTCCCAAGTTTTAGTCTCCAGCTGCTGTTGGACTACAACTCCCATCATGCCTAGCTAGCAGGACCAGTGGTCCGGGATGATGGGAACGGCAGTCCAAAAATAGATGAAGACCCAACCCAAGTTTGGGAAACCCTGGTTTTACACTGACCGGCATTAAGGACATAAGGAGAGCCTTTTAGCTGGATCAGGCCAATGGCTCAACTAGTCCATCACCCTGTTCTCACAGTGACCAAAAAGATACCTATAGGAAGCCCAAAAGCGTGACAGCACCCGACTCACCTGTGACCCCTGGTAACTGGTATTCAGAGACATGCTGAGCTAACCATCAGACTCCGCATAAAGCAGGTTCGAATCTACTTTGCCCCTATTTGATTTAGGAAGTTGGGCTTTAGATTTGGGGGTTTTATCTGTAGTGGTCCTAAGCGGGCTGAGGTACATGATGTGCAGGCTTGGGAAAGGGCTTTTTCAGTGGTGGCTCCTTGCATGTGGGAATCTCTCCCTGCTGAGGTCCGCCTAGCCTAATCTCTATAGCTCCAGGCGGTTGGCCAAGATGCATCCTTTTCAGAGGGCATTTGGAGGAGGAGAGACCCAGCTGCTGCTACTGTTATTGTCATTCAATGATCTATTGTTGTGAGTTTACAACAGACTGTACAAGTTAAACTCAGAAAATTAGAATATCATCGAAAAGTGCATTTATTTCAGTAATAAACTTATTTTTTATTTTAATTTTAATTTTTACAAATGCTTTCTTTTGGAAATTCCACAGTAATAAAACAAATAGTTACAATAATACAAAAATAAACATCGCCATTACGTTTCATTAATTACATTCCATTTATAATTGACCCGCCTAATGACAAATAATTACAATTACAACAAATAACAAATAAAGGATTGACATATCTTGCTTTGCGTGTCATGCATCTCTCTCATATATTGGTTTCACCTTTTAAATTGCATCACTGAAATAAATGCACTTTTTGACGATATTCTAATTTTCCAAGTTTCACCTGTATCTCTTAATGAATTTTACGTATTCATATTTACATGTTTTTATTTGTAAACCACCCCCTGTGGTCTGTGGGAAGGGTGGTATTTAAACCATCTAAATAAATATAGAAGCCCATCAATTTTACAGCTCTGGATTGTTCAGGTGCAGCACATGGGAGCCTGTAGGATGGCTTAAACTTGTAATCCTAGGGAGTAATTGGGAATAAGTGTCACTGAATTTGGTGAGGCTTCTGAGAAAGCATTTGATAAGATTGCACAGTAACACTCTTGATAAAACCTCCATCCCGCTGGCATCTGTGTGGATTGTTTTGTGCTGTTCCTTTGAACTTGCCCACCTGGGCTTCTGGCGGTGATGCTACAGGAGCTGAAGAAGAGGGTGGTGGATCAGGGAGGGACCATTTGGAAGGAGGGTGTGTGCGCTTGTTTTTACACTGAACAAAATGGGTTGTAGCAGGACGGGGAAGAAAGAGATCTTAGAGCACGAAAGGTCACTCTGGTAAAAGACTTTTCTTGCAGCTTCATAAAAACATTCCGCCTTCCCACTCCTAGCTATGCTAATCTGCTGCGCCTGTCAAGTATCATAAACTCAGACAGTTCAGACGTCTACTGTGAAAAAATATTGCCGGAAGAATCAAGCAGAGTTTTGAATGGCACCCAGGAAATGGACATGAACGAGCACAATGCTCAGCACAGAAAAAGAAGGACCAGACAAATGTAACAAACCTTGAGGAGAAGTTATATTTGAAATGTGTTTGGAATAAAGTTCATGTACTCAGCTGGTCTATTTCCATGGTTCCCATTCTGAGAACCGTAGCTCTGAGAAAGGAGCCTAGGGCTTGCCGATCAGAAGGTCGGTGGTTTGAATCCCCGCGACGGGGTGAGCTCCCGTTGTTCGGTCCCAGCTCCTGCCAACCTAGCAGTTTGAAAGCACATCAAAGTGCAAGTAGATAAACAGGTACCACTCTGAGGGGGAAGGTAAACGGCATTTCCGTGTGCTGCTCTGGTTTGCCAGAAGCGGCTTAGTCATGCTGGCCACATGACCCGGAAGCTGTCTGCGGACAAATGTCGGCTTCCTCGGCCTATAGAGTAAACTGAGCGCCGCAACCCCAGAGTCATTCGTGACTGGACCTAATGGTCAGGGGTACCTTTACCTTTACCAACTCCCAACACCCTTCACAAACTACAGTTCCCAGGATTCTCCATGGATGTTGAAGTGGTTTAAAAGAGATTTAAATGCAAGGTGGGGAAGTGGCCTAAGTCCTGTGAGGACCTGTTTAGCCTGAGAAAACAAAATTAAGGTGAGGCATGATAGCAGTCTTCAAATATCTGAAAGGCCCTTATGCAGAAGATAGACCGAACTTGCTCTCTGTTGGAGACTACTGGGAAACAGATTTCAGCAAAAGCTCCTAATGGCAAGAGTTTTCTGACAGTGGTACATCCTGCCTCAGGAGGCAGTGGACTCTCCTTTGCTGGAGATATTTAAGTAGCGTCTGTCTGGACAACCATTTGTCAGGGATGATGATGTAGCTGTACCCTGCAAAGTAGATCCATCCTTGAGCAGGGCACTGGGCTGGATGACTCCATAAATAACATGGATGAACATATAAGGTACAGGCCTGCTTTGGGCAGGCCAATGAGCATTCTAAGAGAAGACTTCAGGGTCACCCAATTAAACTTATAGTCAGTGCAGATGTACAGAAAAACAAAAGTGCTTATTTATTATCTTACCCTTAGAACAGGCGATGGCCGCTATTTAAATGACTTTTTTTTTTAAGGACAATTTTGTGGAGGAAATATTAGTTTACTAGCTAATGGGGACAGCACCCCCTCTGAATACCAGGTGTTGGAGACAAGCAACAGGGGATGGCTATTCATGTCTGTTGGTGAGATTCCAGGGACCTCTTGCTGACCGGGGGGGGGGGGGAGGACCGCTGGTCTACTTGGAGCCTCGGCATGATCAGTAATGGAATTCTCGTGACATTTTCAGAGGCAGTACACAGGAGTCATTAAATGGCCACATCTGAAGTTTCCCTGCACAGATGTTTGCATCACTTGAAAACAACTCAGTAAAACTCAAGACTTCTGTTTATATGTAATTGCCCTGTGTTAATATTGAGGGCGGATTCCCACACAGTATATGAACATGTATATGCCTGAGGTGCATTTCTTAGTGTCTGACCGTGAAAGGCGCATTTTGAATGCAGAAGATGTGCACACATATTGGGGAACCTTTAGCCCAGGGATGGAGAAACTGTTGATCTCCAGATGTTGTTGGGCTACATCTCCACCATCACCCCTAACCATTGGCCATGCTGGCCGTGCTTCCTGCATTGCAGGGGGTTGGACTAGATGGCCCTCAGGGTCCCTTCCAACTCCAAAATTCTATGATTCTGTCTCCCATGTTGTATAAAGTGGAATGAACACCATATGGGATGGAATCCAAGCCATATAGAATGGACACCAACCATTACTCAGCCAAACAGGTTTACACACACAACCCCAATAAACATTAGTTGAAATAAGCAGCTCTTGCTTTCTTCTTCTTTCTTGCTACATAAAATACTCATTTGCTTCCAAAGTGAAGGCAGTGTTTCTTCAACGCTCAATTTGTCCCCGATATTATTTGTGCAACTGTTTTGTTCGGCCAAAGGCTGTACGTTGGATGTTTTCTTCCCTTGTCTGGTACAAAGGTTAGCATTACAGAAAATAACCTAAGGACATGTATAGTCCAGAGAGATTTCAGCACAAAAACTATTTTTAACTCTGGTTCTGTTTAATGTTCAGAGTAACACAAGAAGCACGTATAACCAGAGGGGACAGTGTTATCAAAAGGCTGTGTTTCCTTTCTCTTCACAAAAATAAAAGCAGCAATTTGTGGTCATTGGTGGTAAGATGACATGTGAGAAAAGGTTGCCTCTCATAGTTTCTCTTTTTCTTTAAAGGCTGCTTCACACAGGTGCCTTTTGGTCTGTTTCCGTACACAACTCAAGGTTCTAGTTACAGGTAGGTAGCCGTGTTGGTCTGAGTTGAAGCAAAAATAAAAAAAATTCCTTCAGCTCTCTATATTGGACAAACAGGCCAAACCCTACGCCAAAGGATAAATGGACATAAATCTGACATCAGGAACCACAAGACAGAGAAACCAGTAGGAGAACACTTCAATCTCCCAGGAAATTCTATACAAGATCTCAAAGCAGCTGTTTTATTACAGAAAAAATTCAGCAACAGACTGGAAAGAGAAGTGGCTGAATTGGAACTCATTACCAAGCTTAAAACCATGGAGCCACCTGGGATGAATAAAGACATTGGATTCTTATCTCATTATGCATGGTCAAGCTTTCTTTAGCGCCTCAGCCCTTGTTTTTTCCCTGCAGGACCAATTGCAGTCATCAGCAGTCGTTAACAGCCATCTACAGGTTTACCACCCCCATCAGCCCATCACCCATTCCCACCCACCCTCACCACCCTCTGTATATATAAGGGTCTGATGCTTCTGTTTCAAGTGTATCTGAAGAAGTGTGCATGCACACGAAAGCTCATACCAAAATAAAAACTTAGTTGGTCTTTAAGGTACAACTCAAGGTGTTGGTTTTAAGCATTAAACCCTCCAGTGGTTTGAGGCAAGGAGTCAGGACCAGCCCTGCTGTTAGATAAGAGTTTGGCAACTGCATTTTCCCCAGCCATTTTCCTCTGTTGGAGACAACAGCTCGACTCCCAGTCAGTTTATCATCCGTACAAGGAAATGGGGTACACACCATCTTGATCTTCACCTCAAGCAGATGGTTGGACTAGATGGGCCCTTGGGAGCCCTTCCAACTCCACTTTCAAATTTAAAGTCTTCCACAAGTGCCGAAAGTAAGGGAAAGGGAAAGGGACCCACAAAGCTGTCTGTGGACAAATGCTGACTCCCTGGGCATGAAAGTGAGATGACCACCACAACCCCATAGTCGCCTTTGACTGGACTTAACCGTCCAGCAGTGATGTATGGAAGTGAGAGCTGGACCATAAAGAAGGCTGATCGCCGAAGAATTGATGCTTTTGAATTATGGTGCTGGAGGAGACTCTTGAGAGTCCCATGGACTGCAAGAAGATCAAACCTATCCATTCTTAAGGAAATCAGCCCTGAGTGCTCACTGGAAGGACAGATCCGGACGCTGAGGCTCCAATACTTTGGCCACCTCATGAGAAGAGAAGACTCCCTGGAAAAGACCCTGATGTTGGGAAAGATTGAGGGCACTAGGAGAAGGGGACGACAGAGGACGAGATGGTTGGACAGTGTTCTCGAAGCTACGAACATGAGTTTGACCAAACTGCGGGAGGCAGTGCAAGACAGGAGTGCCTGGCGTGCTCTGGTCCATGGGGTCACGAAGAGTCGGACACGACTAAACGACTAAACAACAACAACAACCGTCCAGCAGTCCTTTACCTTTTACCTTTTTTTAGACGTAGAGCTATTCAAAGCCGATTGCTTCACTATCTCATCCAGGCAATTTCCACTGCATTTTCATGCACCAGCAAACACATGTCCAAAACGTGCCATAAACCTGCCACTTATTAATGTTTCAAGAATCCCGGCTTAAATCATAGATGAGGATTTTTTCTTCCTGGATTTTCCCTTGATCACTTTCTCCAGTCAGGAGTCTGGGCATTCTTTCAGACGTCGAATTTAATGTTGCGAGCACAGATGGCGTCTCCATTAACTCCAACCCCCCCCCCCCCCCGAGACCTTTCTTCACCCTTTCCAACTTCACTGCCGTCTTCAACTGGAACTTGCCCTTTCCCTTTTTCACAAGCAATGACACAAAACTAGGTTCTTGGGTCCAAGGCTGTAGGCCAGGCTCACCTAATTCTGCTAAAGTAATCAAAAAGATACAGAGTCGGGGTTTATTTTCGTGTGTTAGGCAGTACCAGATGATAGCGCTGATCAGTCATTGCTTTTCTGATTTTTGTTGCAGGTGGAATGGCCAAATTCCTTCTCCACCTGACAGGAAACACTTTGGACTTATTCATACATAGGAGTCAACTCCTAGGGGCCAAGGTCCCTTCGACCCCTCCCCCAATAAAATATTTGAGGTGGCCTGGGGGGACCCTGAAAGTTGGTGGGAAGTTCTCTGTGTTGGGTTACAACTGAGCCAATTCACCCATAAATGTTTTCACATGGTGCTGCTGTTGCACATATTCCAGCCCAAAGCCTTTGCATTGTGTTCATTTATCTTGCTGTCCAGACCCTTTTTCATTCTCAGTTCCACAGCTTTACAAAAGGGCCTCTTTGAAACTTGCGCAGAACGACACTCCAGAATAGATGCTTAAATAAAATATAAAAAATATAACCAAATAGGATAACATTTCATCCACACTAATACATTTTCCTTTGTCGCTGTGCTTGTTTTTTCATGAGAAGAAAGTGCGGCAGAGAGTTTAAGCTCTGGGCTTCTCAGCCACTTGGGCTCTGCAGAATAAACCGGCGTGGGCAGAAGTTTTATAAATATCGTGAGTATCTTTTGTTTGGAAGCCTCTCTTTCAAAACAGAAAACTGGCGGCTCCAGCATCACTTGGCTTTGAAGCCTGAAATGACAGCAGACATAAAGTACAGTATCTCGAAGCCAAATGTGATATGTACATTGGCTGGAGCAACAAATGTGCAAGGGGGTTCATTTCACAATGTATGCTCAAGAAGAATAAAATGAGACACAGATCAGGGCCAAAGGGGAACTTCTTAACACCATGGAAAAATACATTCTCAGCTACTCCAGTGAGTAGGTAATTTGCAAACCTACTTTTATTTATATGTGTCTCCTATCTAGAGCCACTTAGGTAGGCTTTTAAAAATGAAATGAAATTTGCTATAGGGAGCCAGCATGCAAAAAAAAAAAAAAAACCACAAAAAACCCCACAGCTAGATCTACACATCCGAGGCTGCTTTAGATTTGAGTTCCTTAAATAGCAGCCTCTGCTGATCATAATTCCACATGGCAAACCACTTTCGAAAGTGATGGGAGTTTTGAAAACCCTTATAATGCAGTATAAGGATCTATAGACAAACCTAGACAACATCTTAAAAAGCAGAGACATCACCTTGCCTACAAAGGTCCGTATAGTTAAAGCTATGGTTTTCCCAGTAGTGATGTATGGAAGTGAGAGCTGGACCATAAAGAAGGCTGATCACCGAAGAATTGATGCTTTTGAATTATGGTGCTGGAGGAGACTCTTGACTGCAAGAAGATCAAACCTATCCATTCTGAAGGAAATCAGCCCTGAGTGCTCACTGGAAGGACAGATCCTGAAGCTGAGGTTCCAATACTTTGGCCACCTCATGAGAAGAGAACTCTCCCTGGAAAGGACCCTGATGTTGGGAAAGATGGAGGGCACTAGGAGAAGGGGACGACAGAGGACGAGATGGTTGGACAGTGTTCTCGAAGCTACGAACATGAGTTTGACCAAACTGCGGGAGGCAGTGGAAGACAGGAGTGCCTGGCGTGCTATGGTCCATGGGGTCACGAAGAGTCGGACACGACTAAACGACTAAACAACAACAACAAATGAAGCACCTTGCATGCTGTGCCATCAGAGTCCTGAGTTATCAACTAGCCAGTCAGTCTTGGGTCGACAGAGCAAGGTGCCCTGAATGCTGTCAGTTAAGCAAGCTAGACTGGGCCTCCCAAGACAGGGATGGAGAAACCCATGTTCTTCCAGATGTTGCAGGACTACAATTCCCATCCTTCTTAACCCTTGGCCATAGTGGCTGGGGATAATGCGGGTTGGAGTCCAGAGGGCCACAGACTCTCTGGAATACTGTGCCCAGTTCTGGGCTGTTGACAAGCTGGAACGTGCGCAGAAGATCAAGGGTCTGGAAACCAAGCCTTATGAGGAACGGTTGAGGGAGCTGGGTATGTTTAGCCTTGATAAGAGGAGACTAAGAGGAGATGAGATAGCCAACCTGAAATATCTAAAGGGCTGTCACAGGGAAGATGGAGCAAGCTTGTTTTTGCCTGCTCTGGCAGCTAGGACCTGAACTGATGGATTCAAGTTATAAGGAAGGTGATTCCAACTAAACATCAGGAAGAACCGTTTGAAAGTAAGAGCTGTTCGACAGTGAAACGGACTGCCTCAGGAGGTTGTGAACTCCCTTGGAGGTTTTTAAGCAGAGGTTGGATGGCCATCTGTCACAGATGCTTTGGTTGAGATTCCTGCATTGCAGGGGGGGTGAACTAGATGACCCTCAGTATCCCATCCAATTCTCAACCACCATTGTCCTGGCCTGCTTTGTGAGCAAATGGTGGCTATCCACACCAGGGGGAGAATGGGACATGAAAAATAGAACCCCGGAATTGGAAGGGGTCTGAGGGTCATCTAGCCCAACCCCCTGAAATGCAGGAATCTCAGTGTGCAGTCCCCCATCCAATTTGAAACCATACCGGACCCTGCTTAGCAAATGTGCTAGCAGTTTCTTTTTCGCTGCACCACTCGCTTCACGTGTCTGAGCTGCCCACCGCCATGCTTCTTAGGCATTGTGCAGTGAACGATGCCAATTTAAAACAGCAGCAGGATCCAGTTTCCTACACATCTTTATTTAACACACAGGGTGCATTTTGCATTAGAAAAAACCCTCGTTGATTCTGAAGATCTCGCCCTCTAAATACCTGCGTGCTTTGGCATCAATATAAATCAGTTTTATTGTCTCTTTCTCCACAGCATAAGTAGCGAGTGATTGAATTCCACGGACCTGTAACTGCATTAGCCAGTTCTATCTGAATGAAGAATGTATGATTCAGAGCTTCCTGCTTTCCGATACCTCATGCTTATTTCCTTAACACACAACACTTCACTTGAGCAAGAGGAGACGTGTGCAAAGGGGTCTGCAGGTGTGTGTTGTCGTCCCCAAAAGCTGGAAGTCTCAGTTCTGGAGCCAGGGCCTGTCCAGAGCCCAAAGCAGGTTATCTCAAAAGCACCATCAGCCATCTATTCTGCAAGTTGGACAGAGGATCAAAGGGCTGGATTCCACCACACTTCCAAACAGATGGACTGTGCGATTGATGGCTGATGTAGTTCCTGGACTGGGGCTCTCTGCCTGGGGAAATACACGCAGACTGTTCACATGCACATTTCTTCCTGTTGGATCAGGGCAGTGGTAAAAAAGGTCCAGGGTGCAAATTTGTTCCTTGTTGATAGGGCATCTGCCCCACCCTCTCTTGCCTCTGCTCACTTCTTTATTCAACTGTGTACAACTGAACTAAAACATTAAAAAGAATGTGAACCAAGCTGGGTGGGAATCTGGGACAAACTAGCAAATGAGTTAAATACAAAGTGTGGGGTTGAACTAATGGAAAACTGCACAAGGACTTCCGTTAGCACAAAAGGGCTCCCCCGTGCACCCGCTGAAATCAGCTCTGAGGATAACCCAAAGAACAGTGTATAGCAGGAGGAGAGATTGTTTTATCTGGCTGAAATACAGTGGCACCTCAGTTTTCAAATGTAATCCGTTCCGGAAGACCATTCGGGTTCTGAAACGTTTGAAAACCAAAAACTCAACAGCCGACCGCTAGGCCTCAGGATCTTGCACTCAGCAGAAGCCGCGTGGCATGTTCAACTTCCAAGGCGTGTTCAAAAACTGAAGCATTTACTTCCGGGTTTACAGCATTCAAAAACCGAAATGTTCGTCAACAGAGATGTTCAAAACTGATGTCCCACTGTACTCGCACTGATGGACTGACTGTCACAGTGCTACCGTATGTTGAATTTCTCCCACATATGTTTTCATTACTTTTAAAAGTACAGAAGAATCCTACAATGCAGCAGCAAGAAAGCCTATTCATCAGGATTGGAACCGTTCACCTCTGAAACCTCTATTGGCACCAGTGCCAACTTCTCTCCTGGGGAAATAGCAACTCTCAGGGGAAGATTTTAACTTGAACCACAAATTACCACCCGGAGGAAAAGGGTGAACTCTGCCCCTCCTCCCATATAACAGACTCATTTCTGCTATCCTCTTGCCCCCAGGCTGCTCTTTTTAAAGTAAGAACAAAACCTGGAATGCTTCCATGCATTTAACATATCATAAACTTTTGGCCCTCCGCCAGAAATACTTGGGCAGCACAACCATAAATGCAGCAGTTCTGCAGTTATGTACACATTAGCGGCTTAAAACACAAGGACATTTACCCCTGCTGTGCAGTTGAATGTTGAGGGACACGCCAGAAAGAGCGCAGGGAAGTCTTCAACCAATGTCCATTTATCAATGGTTTCTCCATCCCTGGGGCCACACCCAAACTCCTATTCGTGAAGTGATCATCTGCACATGTGCAAGAAACTGTCTCAAATGGACACACCTCAGCTTAACGGTGAAGTGACTGTGGCTTACCTTTTCGAATCAGATGCAAGCTGGTTTGAGCGGAAACATATCAAGCAAGAAACTAAAGGATGGCTCACCATTAGGGGTAATGTCGTGCATACACGAAAACACATGTACACAGCCTGTCATTCGCACTTTCCCGGGGATGCAAACAACAACAACCCACCCACAATCTCATCCAAGCTCATTTCAGTGCAGGAGGATGTGTGCATGGAACAGTCCCCCTCAGCTAAAGGGAAAGGAAATGCATTTGTAGCTGGCATGTCTACTGGTGCACAGTCGTACCTCAGAAGTAGAACAGAACCCGTTCTGGAAGTCTGCTCGACTTCCAAAACATTCGGAAACCAAGGCACGGCTCCTGCAGCCAACTGGAAGCCGAAGAAGCCGCGTCAGACATTCGGGTTCCAAAGAACGTTCACAAACTGGAACACTCACTTCCGGGTTTGTGGCATTCGGGAGCCAAAACATTAAACTCACAAGGCATTCCAGCTTCCAAGGTGCGACTGTATTTGCTTCTTGCTTCTCCCCATCTCTGTTCCAGGCTGCAGCAGCAACTCAGCCATGCGGATATCAGGTGAGGAGTGCAGCCCCAGAACAATGCTGCTGCCCACATGGGCATCAAAGCGTGCACAGTGTTTCAAATCACTGGTCTTCAGTCTTAACGTGATTGCCCTAGATCCTAGCTCCAGGACTACAGTACCTCAAACTGTTGTCTGTAGCCAAACAATGACAAAATGTCAAAGTCTTGCAACTTCTCCCTATTAAGCAAACATTTCAAAACAAGCAAAAAAGATGGCAAAAAAGGGACTGAACATAAAACATCATTTGCCATATTCTCAGCGCATCTGCAGCAATGGATACCCAACCCTATCTCATTTTCCTGCAGACAAAATATGAAGCCACCAGACCAGATCAAATTGCAGCGTTGAAGCGCCTTTTATGCCTTTTTAGCCATAGAATATGCACAGTGAATCTTTACGGGACGCCACTAGAGGGAGATATGGTCACAGAGACTGCCAGCATATTAAAATCAGACTGCTGCAAATACTGCTGAGACTAAGTGTGTGTGCCTAATGCCTATGATGTGTAGGGGAATACAACAGTTCATTCATCTTGAAATCTGCATGGGAAAATCCAAGATCTCCCCCCCACACACACACCACACATCAGAAACTCCGATCAGATATCCTGGTTTCTCTTCAGATCATATATAAATTCAGATTTGATATTCACGTTTTAAGTTACAAGTGAAGCTCTAGCATAGGAAGTAGAAATCAGCTTTTGAAGATTCTTTCTGAAGGCACAACATTAGTAACAGCACATCTAGCCTGTTTTTATTTTTATTTTTGCATAATTCAACCATCAAATGCCTTTGTTGCCACAATAGCAAACATTCCCTGGAACCATGCTTTCTGCTATTCACTTAATATAAATTTAGCATCAACAGTTGCTGCAAGTCAGTGTATGCAATACTGTCCTAGGTGGACCAACAGTCTAACTCAGTATAAGGCAGTTTCCTATGTTACCCAGCTGGTAATGCTTGGGAATATTCACCACATACGGCTTCAATCACCACACTGTAAGTCTCTAGCATACACAAATTTGTCCAGCCAGTTCAATGCATTTAAATAAGGCATGCTAGTTCTTTTCCTGCGACTCCCTAGCATCTGGAAAACTAAAAAGTTAAATGAAGAGGGGTTCCCAAGTACGTGGAAAGATTTATATTTGGAAGTGAGTGGACATAAAATTCTCAATTAGGGTGCAGAGAAGCATTATTTGCATCGTGTGCAATGTTTTGGTAGTGTTTGTGTAGCCACCAACCTATTTCTCTGCCTCAAAGGGGGCAAAAATGTCACTTACGTATTTTGACACTGATCATCTGAAAGAATCCAATAGGCTAAGAAATGCAGAAACTGGTTCGGGAAGAAAAGCCCTCACTCCAATTCTCTGATTTGCAAAATATGACAAATTACAAAATGTATGTAATATTTAATATCAACTCTAGTTCAGACCTTTGTTTGGTCGGTCAGAGGTTTTTAAGATTCCAGCCATTTGGGAACTTTGCCCACACCAGCTTGTCTCAAGAATAACCTCTCTCTCCAGGTGGCGCTGTGGTTAAACCACTGAGCCTAGGGCTTGCTGATCAGAAGGTCAGCGGTTCGAATCCCTGTGACAGGGTGAGCTCCTGTTGCTTGGTCCCAGCTCCTGCCAACCTAGCAGTTCGAAAGCACGTCAAAATGCAAGTAGATAAATAGGAACCGCTACAGCGGGAAGGGACCCAGGTGGCACTGTGGTTAAACCACTGAGCCTAGGGCTTGCTGATCAGAAGGTCGGCGGTTCGAATCCCTGTGACGGGGTGAGCTCCCATTGCTTGGTCCCAGCTCCTGCCAACCTAGCAGTTCGAAAGCACGTCAAAGTGCAAGTAGATAAATAGGAACCGCTACAGCGGGAAGGTAAACGGCGTTTCCATGTGCTGCTCTGGTTCTCCAGAAGCAGCTTTGTCATGCTGGCCACATGACCTGGAAGCTGTACGCCGGCTCCCTCGGCCAATAATGCGAGATGAGCGTGCAACCCCAGAGTCGGTCACGACTGGACCTAATGGTCAGGGGTCCCTTTACCTTTACAGCGGGAAGGTAAACGGTGTTTCCATGTGCTGCTCTGGTTTGCCAGAAGTGGCTTTGTCATGCTGGCCACATGACCTGGAAGCTATACACCGGCTCCCTCGGCCAATAATGAGAGATGAGCGCGCAACCCCAGAGTCGGTCACGACTGGACCTAATGGTCAGGGGTCCCTTTACCTTTTACCTGGAAAAAAAGCTGTGCATTAGATTGCAGATCATGCTGCGGGGTGGTGTTTGTGTACGAATGTTGCCCTGGACTCCCGGACCTCACCGTCAGTCATTGCAAACTGATGCTCCACCCTACAAAACACCTAATGTTTTCCAGTGGTTACACATTGCAGAGGAGTGGGGGCTGGATTGACAGTAACAAGCAACCTGCCATTGCCATGACTTACCTTCTCGCGGTGGAAACTCTTTTATTAGTTGAGATTCCTGCATTGCAGGGGGCTGGACTAGATGCCCCTTGGGGTGTCTTCCAACTCTATAGTGCTATGATACTATGGTTCTATAAGAATTTGAAAAGCACTCAGCTAGAGTCCTATTCAGGCACTATTCTCTCCTTGCCATCGCATGGTCTAGCCTGCATTTTCCATTGCATCCTGAATGACACTGACCCTATCTATGGGCTTCAAACTGGTGTGTAGTGTGGAATAGTTTGCTGAACCCATGTCAGCATTTCCAGTTAACAAGGAGAAACTATGGGGCTATACTGGCTATGGGGCAGGGGCAGCAGCAGTGTGACTTTGGGGTGGACCCCTTCCCTTTTCCTTTGCACACTTCTATTTGTAGAATATTTCAGACATTCCATTTACTGGGGACCCTAGTTTTCATTCTTTGCCGCTCAGAAAGCTTCAAATGGAATCAAATGGTCTCCCAGCAAAATGTGACACACATCTAACACATGACATTTCTTGGAATAAGCCTTAGAAATGGAATTAGCTGCTTTTCCTGTTTTTGAAGGAAGAAAACAAGGGCGCTCAGTTAGAAATCCTGGCAAACCAAAATGTATAAATCCACCTTTTCCGTGTGTGTGTGTGTGTGTTTTGGTGCAAATATTTCATAAAGAATTATGGCGCATGGAGTATGACAGGTTTATTTATTTGCTTTAGTCTTTGGCTTGCGTACGGAAATTCCATGGCTAATCATAAATTCTCTGTTGAATTAAGAATATCAGAAGAGCACTGTTGGGTTAGACGAGGCTTTGCATCTACTCCTGCATTGTTTTTGCAAGTTGTCCAAGTCAAATGCCTCTAAAACGTTAACAAGCAAGGTATGGGCACGGTGCCCTGGCCAGCTACTGTTGCTTATCTTAGTGTTTTTAAGTGTCAGGTGAGCACAGCAGAGTTTGCACAGGCTTTTCCGGAAGCTTCTGGCAGTAATTTAAATGACTAGACGTCTGGACGCAGAGTAAACTATATACAGGATTTATTAAAATAAAAGAAATCCAGAGTTTCTATGTACAACTTTAAAACTCAAAAACAAAGTAAAATAAATCCTTTCCTCTCTGTCTCTCTCACAACCGATACAGCACCTCTCCTCCCACACTGACCACACTCACCACACCATGTACTGTGCTAGCTTTCTCTGATAACAGGTCTCAGTGCTGATCTCAACCAATGAGAGTGCAGTTACTATGGCAGAAGTAGACCTTGGCTTTCTGCCCAGTGTTAATTGCTTGTCCTAGAGTTGATTGTGTGAAGAAGCAATCTGATGGTGTCTCATGCTACTAATTTAGCAAAACAGCTTATCTCCGGTGTTGAGCATCACTGCATCCTCATTCCAGGGTTTTTAAGCATCCAAAGAAAGGACAACAGCGTGGCCTCTTGCCTGAAGTTACGCATGTGCATAAAACAGTGGTTCACAAAGTGTGGCATCCCACACTGGAGTAGCAAGAAGATTCAAGGACAGTCAAAGAAACATTTAAACATTTCAATGCAGTATGGTATCAAAATATATTGTTTTTATTTGCTGAAGGTGGATAGGTATCTTTTCATAACGACAGCAAGAGCATCAAGGTCAATCCTGTTTGTGATCCAGAATCGCCATTCAGACAAAGCGCTGGAGAAGACTTGTTTATAATTGTGTTTTGGGAATGATTCATGTTCTTATGCATTGCTTTATACTTTCTGGATTGTCCCGTGAGCATATTATAAAGTACTTGTGTTTTGTGCTATAAATCAAGCACTGCTGGGAGTTGTTTCTTTTTGTTTTCCAATGTACTTCTTATGATTAAAAAATCCAGTGTGGTGTGAGCAAATGTTTATTTTCAAAGTGTGGCCCAGAGGGGGGGGGGAGTTTGAGAACCACGGGCGTAAACGGTCTATTGTGTTGTGGGTGAAGGGGGTCATTTTCAAATGAGAAGAGGAGGAGACACACCTCACTAGGACAGCACATCCTTTGCACATGTAAGGTCTTGAGTTCAATCCTTGCTATCTCCAGTTAAAAGGATCAGGGAGCAGCTGATGAGAAAGCCCTCTCCCTGGGACTATGGCGAGCAGCCACCAGTGTTAGAAACTGAGATATGAAAGCTAGGAGCTAAACCAGTGTTTCTCAACCTTTTTTGGGCCATGGCACACTTGTTCCGTGAAAAAAATCACGAGGCACACCACCATTTAAAAAGTTAAAAAAATTAACTCTGTGCCAGCCTATATTATAATTATGACTGTAAGAAACACTTGCCAAATATTGCTTTCCGGCGGGTCAGCGTTGTGTATTGGCGGCCGCCAGGCTCGTTTGCACTGAGCTTTGGGAAAGAGGAGGAGAAATATTGCTTTCCGGCGGGTTAGTGTTGATAATTGGCGGCCGCCAGGCACGTGACAATGCAAATCGCCCTTCTCGTCGCCGCATGTCGCGGCACACCAGCCAGCGTCTCGCGGCACACTAGTGTGCCGCGGAACAGCGGTTGAGAAACGCTGAGCTAAACGACACCTTAAACCTAGGTTATGGGTGTCACAACTGAGCGTCTAGGCACGCTTTTTTATAGCAAGAATACAAAGCTGAAAATGAATGAACTGCAGCTAAAATCTTATGTTCATTTTTTACATGGTCTGGTCTGAAGACTGCAAAAAAACAATGCCATACTTCCCCTGCCCACCCCCCTAATGTTCTCAAGAGGGGTCTCTTCTCCAGTCTTCAGAGAGTGGGTGGAAGTCAGGAGGCAGAAAAGGGTCCTCCTTTCCTTCCACTCTGCAGTTTTAATCTGAAATCTTAGGTGCAGTACTGCGCCCAGAGCTCAGAAACTCTCCCCATGCTAATGAAGTTCCCTGTCGCAAAACACGTCTAGAACAATGAGAATTTCGAACGCTGCCAGCTGCCAGTAAGAGTGGGCAATGCTGGGCTAGATGGAGAAATAGTCTGGCCTGCTGTAAGGCAGTTTCCTATGTACTAGGGTAGAGGAGGAACCTGCACAAACATATTGGAAGTACACAACCTTCCTCACCCCGTGTTTACACTGTAGAAGTTTATAGCACAATCTCAGGACATTAGTGTGTAGCCAGGAGATCTGCTGCCAGTCAGTGTAGACCAGGCACCCCCAAACTGCGGCCCTCCAGATGTTTTGGCCTACAACTCCCATGATCCCTAGCTAACAGGACCAGTGGTCAGAGATGATGGGAATTGTAGTCCAAAACATCTGGAGGGCCGAGGGTTGGGGATGCCTGGTGTAGACAATGCAAGTGTTTCCCTACTTAACGAGCATTCGACTTGCACACAGTCACATAGACGTGTAGCACCAGTAAATAATTATCATATTTTTCCGTGTATAAGACTAGTTCCCCCCCCCTTAAAAAATAATGTCAAAAATTAGGGAGCGTCTTATACACTGATACATCTCCTCCCATTTTCTTAAATCTGAGTCCCCCAAAATAGGGGACGTCTTATAGAAGGAAAAATACGGTATATAATAGTGGGAAAACTGCCCAAAAAATGGTGAGAAAAGAGCAGGAAAACAGCTAGCAATCCCAGAGGCCTTTGCAGCTGCAATCCCATAAGCCTTTGAGGCCTGTTGAAAGTTGAGAAAGGGGAACATTTAATGGCTTTTGAGGTGGCGTCCCCCACTATATGTGATTTCACGTACAGTATACGCATGGTACCCAGTAACGTAACCCCTGAGTTAAGTGGGGAGATGCCGGTACACATGAACATATATTTATTGATTTAACACAGGTGCCTCAAAGGATCTTACACAGAGGCTGTGCCATATGAGCAAAGAAGGTGGAGAAATTACTGAGTCACCACGTATGTTAGGACAGCAACCTCCTACGGAAAAATCGAAGCAGTGTATGCCTGTTTCTATGGAGTGCAGAATTTAATGGGCTGTGTTCCCACAGATGCTTGTCTTTAAAGGAGGGCACGATTGTTTTTTTAAAGGTGAAGGGCATTGAAGAGCAGCAGGGCACTGGATGTGACATTCCCTTGCAACACACACCTGTTAAGAAGGAAGATGAAATTAAATCCACATCGCACGTGTCAGTGCTCTAAGCCCAGAGGGAAGTGTCAGATCAAATAAGGAGAATGCAAAGCTCTTTAACAGAAGGGGGGGAAAGACTTTACTCCTAAAGTACTTTGACACGCACAGGCTGCTCTTTTCCTTTCAGATCTGCTTTCTCTTTCGATCAGGATTTCCCCCAGACCCTCCGCAGCATTTATTCCTATATTTGCATTATTCGGTGGGCAGCCTCAAGACAGCCCGCTGGCCATTGCATGCAGCCCCGGCACAATGGGGCAAGGCATGTTCCCTAATCCAGGCCCCCCGCCCCAAGATGCTAGAGCCACTGGGAGAACACCCCTGAAAGGGCCCCAAACAATCTCGGCTGCTTTGGGGACCTTGATAGTTTGCAAGCATATGGACAGCTGCCTTCCCTTTCCACAAGCCATCTCTCCCTGAGCCTCTTTGGTGATGCAGCCGCTATTTAAAATCCCACCAAGGGAAGTTTCCTATTCCTGCCCAGTCCGTATTGGGCTCAACACTAAGACAGCACAGCAATCTGTGGAAAGCCAATAGGAATC
Source organism: Zootoca vivipara (assembly GCF_963506605.1). Taxonomy (NCBI): domain Eukaryota; kingdom Metazoa; phylum Chordata; class Lepidosauria; order Squamata; family Lacertidae; genus Zootoca; species Zootoca vivipara. Next base: position 48,561,481 of record NC_083286.1, on the reverse strand, counting down.
AGGACTCTGTCCTTGCCAAATGCCCAACTCCTACCGGAGACCTGAAGGAGTATTAGCACGCAAAACTGAATATGAAGTTTCCCCCACCCAACGCCTGCTCATCTAGCTCCAAAACAGTGAATACTACAAGGCAGTTGTCTTTCCTCAAGACATCTGCAAGCAGACTTTGGAAGCACTTCCAGCTGTATCCCCACTTACGCTAACGAAACCCACATTTTGGATCCCTGGTGATGGCAGTGGAAGATTTGCGGTTTCTGCCTTGTTTATCAAAACATACCAGATGCACTGCTATATTAGCATGGGATAGTGCATGGATGGAAAATGGCTCATTTAAGATCGCTACCTAGGTAGAGAGATGGTTTTGCACGCCAGTTGAGTTTATTGAAACCTCTTACCTTGCGCCGCTGATATCGACTCCGACCATCAATTGTCCATTCAGCGAAAGGATCTCGTCTCGCAGGCGAACCTTTCCACATTTCCCTGCGGGGCTGTTTTTCTTTAAGTCGGTGACCCAGATGCTTCCAACATCCAGCACAGGACCCTTATGCCCCTTCCTCTTCTTCCCCACTCTCCTCTTTTCACCATAGTCACCCAGAGCAGGGATGTTCCCAAAACTTAGGCCGAGCGCCTCTGTCTTTCCTGGATCCTTGGTCAGGTACAGTGTGCAGATCTCCATATCCACAAAACAGGTACCATGTTGCAGTTTGCCCTCCTCTATTGGGAAGTTGAGTTGGATATACTCCCTCAGCTTCTTAATGGCAGAGTGGCAAAGTCTGTGTTCTGGCTCCTCCACTTCCTCCTTCAGATGGTTTTGGAGCCACCGGTAAAGGATAGGAAGAAACAGCGCCGCGTTCTCCGGAGTGATGGGCATTGTGGCCACGGCAGGGTCCCATTACGTGATGAACTTGTTCCTGGATTGGGTCACCGAGATTTGATCAACGCACCTTTCGGGGTCAAGGGAGCTCTGCGCTTCATCAGCAGCCATACTGAGGGAAACCAAAAGGGCACGCACAGAGGGAGGCCCAAAGTAAAAGAAGAGGAATGAAAAAGTTGCTCTCTTTTCTGCCGGTTTAGCCAAAGATTACAGAGCAGGCTTTTTAATTAAAAAGAATCAAACACAATTGCTCTGGAGAATTCTGCAAGAAGAGGAAGGAAGCAGAGGTTTGGCTCTTTCCACAGCTGTCCGCACAGAAATCGCTCGGGCACTCGCTGCTGCTCCACCAGCAGCGACCATAATTGCTCCTCCACATTCATCAACACCTGCTTGACCTAGAAAGGGGGGAACAACATAGTTAAAACCATAATTCTCACTCTCAAATAAAGGATTTGAGCGCTGTCTGCAATGCTCATTAATGAGAAAGCTTTCCTTAGCGTTATTCTCTTTTCTCGTTAATTCTATAATCTGTTTTTCTATTCATTTGGGTTTTTTTTTTAAAAAATACACTCTTGGGTTATCAGTCATGTTCTAGAAAGACAGCAGAAGAGGAACACGAGCAGGAATACAAAGAAATGTTTATAAATGCACATGTCCTCCTGCAACACTCGGAGATTGTATGTATGTGTTTGAATTAGTATCTGCCCATCTACGTCGAAAAGAGTTTCCAAGATTCTGACAGGCTCTAGCATGGCCATGACATGGAACACAATGAACAATGAGACACAAATTGAATGTGCATACACATATAGGTCTTCATAATCTTGCTAATCATAACGTGTCTGTTTAACTTACACATTCTGCCAAAGTAAAGGTAAAGGGACCCCTGACCATTAGGTCCAGTCGTGACCGACTCTGGGGTTGCGCGCTCATCTCGCATTATTGGCCAAGGGAGCCAGCGTATAGCTTCCAGGTCATGTGACCAGCATGACAAAGCCACTTCTGGCGAACCAGAGCAGCACACGGAAACGCCGTTTACCTTCCCGCCGGAGCGGTCCCTATTTATCTACTTGCACTTGGATGTGCTTTCAAACTACTAGGTTGGCAGGAGCTGGGACCGAGCAACGGGAGCTCACCCCGTCACAGCGATTCGAACCGCCGACCTTCTGATCAGCAAGCCCTAGGCTGAGTGGTTTAACCCACAGTGCCACCTGGGTCCCTTCTGCCAAAGTATGACCCTCCAAATTTGCCTTCCTTATTTTTGCTCTGGGTTGCAATGAATGCAGCCACAGGTTCATCTTCTTTGTTATCACCCCTGGAATTACTGGTGGGATCCGCCTTCAAGGAATTTGTGCCTGGAGACAGATAGTCAGGTCGTGTATCCACAGCAGTGGCCAAAGGAGGAATGACCGCTGGGAGGAGTGCAGAGAGAAGAAACGCCATGGTGCATTTGTAACAGCGAAAGCAGACGCCTTCATCTGCCCCAGCTGCAACAAAACATCTCTCTCCTGTATCTGTCTCTACAGCCACAGCAGGTGCTGTAACTCTCCAACAGTTTGACTTCACCCCCAAAGGTGCACTCTTCCATCGTCTCTCGAGAAAGACAGATGCCAACAACATTATCTTGTGAAACAAATATATAAATGGTAGGCACATTTTTCTTTGTCATAGCTACTTTATCCATTCCCCAGTCGTGCCTCCGGTTCGCGTATAATTCTCCGCCCTCTAATCTCTCTCAAACACACACAACATTCACAAGCTTAACCTCAGAACTGACTGCTCTTGCAACTGTGCTTAGCTCAGGGCCAGTCCTGGAGACGGAGCGAGGCAGCCGCCTCAAGAAGCAGGTGATGCATGATGGGGAACAGCAGCAAGGTGTGGGAAGACAGCTGTCAATGCCACCCCACCTGTTCTGTATCTCCCAAGTTAGCCTTCCCCCCTCAGATGCAATGGGGCATGTGGAATTAGGGGTGGAGGGGAGATATCTTATCATCTACAGCAAAATGTCTCGGGCTAGCCCTGCTGGTGCTCTGCCCTCCTCTCCGCACTTGTCCTCCAGATTCAGCTGATTCCTACAACTGCTCTTTTTGTGACTTCTGAGCAGTTGGAGTGCTACACACACACACACACACACACACACAATCCCTAAACCACCTAAGCAGCAGAACCAATTGAAGGTTGTGTACTTGCTTATTTCATACATTAAAGTCAGGCCCGGCTCGCCCATTGACTCTAGTGGCGCAATGCACCATGGCGCCTGGGCGATCAGGGGGCACTGAGGGGCGCCCCAGCAAGTGGGGAAGCTTCACGGCGGCCTCCCTTTTCCCTCCACCAGCCGCGCCGGGAGAGCAGGGAGGTAAGCGAGCGGAACAGGGCCACTAGGACCCTGTTCCGCTCTGCAGCGCCAGGGTCATCCCTCACCCTGGCGCTGCGTTTCATTGGTAGAGGCGACACCACATGGCAGCACCTCTACCAATGAAACGCAGCGCCCTGTTGGCGGGAAGGAACCCGGCGCGGCGCGGCCTGCCCAGGCACCCCAGCCTGCTGGGAGAAGGGAGGAAGGCTGCACGGAGCAGCAGCGCCCCATCCCCCACTCAATCTGGCGGCATCGGACAGGCCTCTGGCACAGCGCGGCCCCGCTGTGAGGCGCGGGGGCTGCCGTGAGACTCCCACCACCCAGCACGCCAGGTAAGAGTTTTCCTTTTTTAAAAAGAGGGGGGGCACCCGAGGGATCCCAGCACCAGGGCGCCCAAGGACCTTAAGACGGCCCTGATCAAAGTCACAGCTCGTGCAGCCAATTGGTAGGGAGAATTCCAGCCCGGCAGCCTGCATTCAGTTGCATGCAACAAATATGTCCTGATCACAACAGAACTTCCATTCTCTATGCTCTTCCCAGGAGCCTCTGCCCCAGATGTTTGGTGGAAGCCCCATAGTAGATTTGGGATGTGCGGGGGGGGGGTACAGGAAGGGAACAGTCGACTGAGAAAGTGAAAGTCCTTGTACTAACGAGACCCATTATTGTTTTCTCTTTCTTTGCATGGTTTTAGGGGGGGAATCTACAATTTCCCCGCAATTCTACATTTTCTATCTTTCTTTTCACTTCATATTATCCTCAAATAACTGAATGAGGAAAGTGCCCTAACAGTTTCAACCAAGCTACCTTTGGCCTTGCAAACAGAGATACAGAGGGGTCTTTGAATTGGCACCAAGTCCAGGGCTGAAAGGAGAAGAATGACATCTAAAAGGCAGGCATACATGAAGAAGAACAATGCAATGCTAATATTCATCGAGATTACTTTATTAAACCAGTCCCAGAGCATATCCTGATTACATGCAAAGTTTTGTTTCATCCTCTCTAACAAATTGAGCTCTTCCTTCCTTTTACGTCCCTCCCAGCGGAGTATCGAAAGTGTCCTCAGTACCAATTTCCTGGCTTATAGAAAGAGATTTTAAAAAGAAAGTATGTAAGTAAGTAATTACAATGCCCATTGCTGACTCTTCAAGATCTGATTTATTTGCATACATTCTTCAGATACTATTTTTGAAAGACTGTGTATCAGACACATGCAAAAGCCCAACCCACTTTGACATTTTTTTTAATGTGTTGTTCATCTTACTCAAAAGGCCAGGCTGTGGCTCAGCTAATGCTGGAGCTTCTAGAAGGCCAAAACAGATGAGACCCCATTCACTCAATTACATGAAAAGGCTTCTTAAACTCAATTGGTGGTGCAGGGACAGCTAATCTTGATGGGGACCCTGGCATGGGAAGTGAAGAGGCTTTGATTTTTTTCTGCCCTCTGCTGCAGTCCCAACGTGGGGTGAGCCTTCCATGCTATTTACATTGGGGGAAACCACCCATTGAAGCAGATGGCAGCTCCCCCAGGCATTCACTAGATTGGGACCACAGTAGAAAGTAAAAGGTTACGGCTCGCGAACTTGTGCATACCTGCCAGATCAGCTGCCCACCTACGGTATGATTAGATGTAGATGTGGTTCTTCAGAACACTGAACAGCTGAAGACCTCTTTGTGAAGACCTCTTTGTAACCACAATACAATATTTGCATTTACTCCATCATAACAGATTTGCTAAATTTCATCAAAGGAAGAATAACGTTTGCATGTGACCACTCTTAGAACGTAACACGAGGAATCTGGAAATATTAGGGATCAAAAAAGTTCTGGCACATCTGCAAATGTGCTCAGTTCTTTTCCCAAGCCCTTCCTGTGGGAAAAGTTCACAAAAGTTCCTAAGCAATAAAGTTGCTTAGGGGGACTTCCGGTCTGTCGCGGCGGAGAGAAGGACGCAGGGACCTCGCGTGCCGATGTCCCTGGCTTCGCGGAGGGGGGGGGAAGTCCGCAGAGCGAGCGGATTCCCCGTAAAAACACCGGGTAGAGAGTCCCGGTGACTCACGTGCCCAGCGGTTGCTCCGTTTTTTGCGGATTCCCCGCTGCCCGAGAGCTCAATAGAGCGATCGAGAGCCGGCGGGGTGGAACCGCGGGAGCCATTTTGGGCTATATCTTACCTCCGAGAAGTGAAGCTCCGAGTCCTGACCCGGCAAGCGGCAGATTCTTCCGAACAAATTTAAGCTTCCAAAAAGTAAGCGGAATTTGCGATCACGGACTTTAAATTCGTTAATTGGAAAATAGGAGAGGCTTTAAAGAAACGGAAGTCGGTCTCTTCCTAATGGAAAACTGGGAGGCGCTTTAAATAATCTTAAGCTGAACAGCAAAAGGCATCTGGGACTGTGGACCCGAGAGAAAGAAAGACTTTTTGAACCCTCTCAACTCCCGAGTCCGGCACCCCTTGAGGTACAGCATTATCAAGGGGGAGAGTGCTTTGACAGCTGTCAAAAGCTGTCAAGCTGTCAAAAGACCGGGTGGATTTATCGTACTGTTGAAATCAGTAAAGATTGACTGAAAATGTGGTAGAACTATTCAATTTTGGAATTAAGAATGGAGTTGTGATTGACTTAAAAGACAAAGGAAAAGAATAGCCAAAATGGAGTCGACCGTCTGAGGAAGGAATTTTCCAGCACCTCTTTGTTCTCCACCTCCTGTTTGTCTGCGGTCAGGAGAAATATGAAAACAAAGTACTCTCGAGCCTTCCAGGAGGCTGTGCTAAACTATCTACAAATATGGGAGGATATCTACAAGGAACGGCAACATCCCAATTTTTCAGCAGTCGAGGATGAAGTCCAAGTCCAGGATTTAGAGGAAAATTTGACTTTGGAGACTGTGGAGATTGAATCTGGATGCCAGGAGAAACAACTAGATGAAAATTTTAAAGAGGACTTGGACTATAAAAAATATGTTTGGGATGAAGCAAAGCATGGACTTCAAAAGGAAGAAAATCAAGCAGAGCAAGAAAATGAGAAGCAAAGGAATTTGAGGATTAATGGACTTGAAGATCCTGGAGGGGTTGAAATGTGGGGTGATGTCAGGGAGGAATGGGAAAGACAGGGGCAAGGGAGGACAAGGGTCTGGAGACGGATATGGGAAAGAATGGGTGTGGGGTGAATATTTAGTTTAAAAAAATTTTGTTTTTGGTTTCTGAAAGACGGTTTTTGAAATTTTGGCCTGTTAACGGAAATGCTAATCCAATTGGGGGAAAAGACTTAGGGAGAAGAGATGGAGTGTAAAAATGAATGGAAAAAGCTGTGTTTTCTGGAGGGAGTTCTAAGAACGGCTTAGGAAAGAATTTAAGTTAATGTAAATTTTTGTAAGTTAAGTTAGGTTTAGGCAGAACGCTGCCTACTCTCCTTTCCTTACTCTGAGATACTCAGTGGCAGGGAGTGCTCAGAGGGGTGAGGAGGGGATACAATGGAACCTTGGAAATGCTGTGCCCCACAGGTTCCTCTTGTGGCAGGAGGGGGCCTGTGGGAGGGCAGCATGGAAAAGGAGGAGGGTTGAGTTAATAATATAAGAAAAGGATTTTAAACTGAAATAGAAAACCCGCCATAAATTTTAGATTTTGCTTAAGGAAAACCAGGAGGAAGACTATCGAGGAAGTCACAAGTATAAGGTTAAGGTAATAAGAATTGGGGAGTTAAAATTCTCCCCTATTATTGTTATGTTTGTATTTGTTTAAGTAGCTTATGAATGAGCTGGGGGAAACCAATCCTCAGAGCTCCTCCATTCCTGTCCTTTCAGTGGCAGGGGGGGACGAGGGGGGAGGAGGGAGGGGGGAGGCCAAACCCAACTTACAATGGACCCCTTTGATTCTCAAAGCGCACGGGTTTCACTGGTGGCAGAGGTGAACCAGTGGGTGGAGGGAAAACGAAGGGACAGTGTTATATTGTATGTTTGTGTAGTTTGTTTAGTTTTGTTTGTAAAACTAATAAAAATTATTATAAAAAAAATAAAGTTGCTTAGGGGGAAAAAAAACCCCCAACCCTTACGGATTTCTTCCAAGGGCTCATGAATTCTCATTTCAAAACATACACCGAGGGCTTAAGTTTCTGATGATTTTTTTTCCCAGTCTGAATTTTACGTATGACAAAAATCTGAATACTGTACAAAAAAAGGAACACAAGGGGAAAGAATGAGCACAGCAAAATCACTGTGGGGTTGTGTGTGTGTGTGTGTGTGTGTGGTGTTGTTGTTGTTGTTTTGCAACTGCTATAAATTGCACAGTCCTCTAAGGAGCAGACTAGGTGGGTCATTCAAACACACCTAAGAGATGGCTCATTAGGGAACTTGCCTTTATATGAGAATATCTGCAGCTCATAAAACATAAAGGATTCCCTTTTTTCTGGACTAACTTTACATAGGATCATGGACACTGTTCAGTGAGGGAATCAAGAAAACACCTGTGGATGCATAGAATACACTGGTTTTAAATCAGGATATGGAAATGGAACGACCACATTGTTTTGTTTTAATTTTGTTTGCACTGCATTTTGTGGCAATGCTGGGACAATTGAGTATGCTGGCAATTTTAAGGATTTGGGGTGTTTTTACACGTGTGCTTTTCGTGGCGCTCAATTGCTGTTTAGTTGTGTAGTATAGTCTGCCACTTTGTGAAGGTATTTGCTTTAAGATTGGGATATAAATCTACTAATTAGACGTCTAAATTAAATCTAGCTTATTATAAATTACATCAACATCAACCCAGTCCTTGCAGACGGCCAAAGTGCCTGGAGATAAGTCAGGTTGTGCATCCACAGAAGAGACCAGAGGAAAAATGACGGCCAGGAAGAGAAGAGAGAGAATAAGCACTGTTGTGCATCTGCAGCAGCACCACCAGATGCCTTCATCTGCCCCAGCTGCAACAAAGCATGTCTTTCCTGTATCAGTCCCTATAGCCGCAGGCGCTGCAACCTTCCAACAGTTCAGCTTCACTCCCAAAAGGCACACTCCTCCATTGTGTCCCAAGACAGAGGGATGTCAACAAAGTATTCATTACATTTTATTATTATTATTTATACATAAAATATCTATAAATGCAATAAACTGGAATTCCACATCAGGTAATTACATGCCTCGATCACCATCACTGTTACTTGCTTTTCCAAAACCGACTTTCCTTCCTACCGGTATTCATATCTAGGATACTGATTATAAACCGAGACTCTTGGGGTCCCTTCCGACTCTACAATTCTATGATCCTATGAAATGCAAGGGGGTTACTTCTTTTTATACAGTGGAACCACGGTCGTTGAACGCTTCGGGAGTCAAACGTTTTGGTTTTGAATGCCGACAACCCAGAAGTGAATGCTTCCATTTTCGAACGAAGTCGAACAGCTTCTGAGGCACCTTTCTCCATTTTTTTCCAATTGATTTTGCCGGCCGGCAATTGCGCCTCAGTTGTTGGAACGTTTTGGACGTTGAATGGTCTTCCGGAACAGATTACATTTGACAACAGAGGTTCCACTGTAGTACTTCCAAAAAACACACCCAGAAAATCTAAGAACCCTAGAAGTGGTGTAGTAGATTTTGAAGTGCAGAAGTTTTTTCTCATAGCTCAGGCTATCCCCAAACTTTGGCCCTCCAGATGTTTTGGACTACAATTCCCATCATCCCTGACCACTGGTCCTGTTAGCTAGGGATCATGGGAGTTGTAGGCCAAAACATCTGGAGGGCCGCAGTTTGGGGGTGCCTGTCAGAGCTCCCAATGTCACTCTCCCAACGAGAGTCAAATAAAACATCCATTCTCATTCTCTCTCTCTCTCTCTTATACATACAAATACTCTGGAAAACAGCAGTGCCTAGCATAATACCCAGTCCATTAGGATCAGCATGACTGCAATCCTTAGCATAATTTCCTGGGCATAAGCTCCATTGAACCCAGGGTATTTGCTCCTAACTACATAGGTTCTGTCTGTAAAACACACTGAGTTTGAACAAAAGGTCTTCAGCCAGCTGAAATGAAGCCTTTAGCTTTTAATTAGAAGTGCAAACCACCTTGTGAAGAAGAAGCGTTACTATTTATAGGAACCCCGTCCAAGAACAGAAAGCAAAGTACGCTGGCTTTGCCTTATTATGTTTTCTCATTCTTGCCTCTATGCTCCTCTGTCACAAACAATAGTGAAACTTTAAAGCCTCTTTATCGGCTCATTCACTTGCCAGTAGCTACACTGGGCTCTGGCAGATGATGTCATTTGTTCCCGCTCTGAAAAAAGCCCCGGAGCTGTGCTCCCTTGTAATTTCCCCTCTATTGGGGGGTGGGATTTCAGTCTGAGGACTGCACTCCTTCACATGAGATCTTCTGGGGGCTCATGCAGGTGGTGGGCATGGCTGCAGGGGGCTGGAATCGGTGGGGTAACAGAGTGACTCTTACTTCTTTAAAGCTGGCTACATTCCAGATATACAAATATCAGAGGTTTCGACGTATCACACCTAAACCTCAGTCCAGGCAAGGGAGACGCATTAGCAACAGTTCAATGACACTTTCCTAGGAAGACTGGATGCTGCCTTTTGCAGAGTCAGGTCATTGGTCTCAGTAGGGCTGAGCTCAGTAGGGCTTGGCGATATATGATATTATTATTATTATTATTATTATTATTATTATTATTATTATTTATTACGGTCAAAGACCATGGCGGTATATTGACATATCGCCCAAAACCAATTTCAAATCCATATCGTGATATTGGGTTCACTTCTTTTTCTTTTTACTTAGGGGGGATCTACACACAAGGAAAAACCCACTATTAATAAGTCAGAAATTAAATTGTCATAACAAAAGGAAAAAACTCTATGTAAAAATAGCATAGTTGTTTTTTTTTTTTTTTTTGCTTTCTGACACCATCTGGAGTTGCATGTTTATAACGCATTCAAAGCGTTTTTTGACTAATGTAGCTGAGTCCCTGGCAATATATTGCAAATCAGGGATGCGGGTGGTGCTGTGGTCTAAACCACTGAGCCTCTTGGGCTTGCTGATCAGAAGGTCGGCGGTTCGAATCTGCACAACAGGGTGAGCTCCCGTTGTTCTGTCCCAGCTCCTGCCAACCTAGCAGTTCAAAAGCATGCCAGCGCAAGTAGATAAATAGGTACCACTGTGGTGGGAAAGTAAACAGCGTTTCCGTGTGCTCTGGTTTCCGTCACAGTGTGACATTGCACCACAAGCAGTTTAGTCATGCTGGCCACATGACCCGGAAAGCTGTCTGTGGACAAATGCCAGCTCCCTCGGCCTCAAAGTGAGATGAGTGCTGCAACCCCATAGTCGCCTTTGGCTGGAGTTAACCATGCAGGAGTCCTTTACCTTTATTGCAAATCATGATGTATGCAAAAATCACAATGTAGGGGAAACCATGAAGACAGACAATACATACATAGTTCCATCCTTATTTCAAACATATACAGTGGTACCTCGCAAGACGAATGCCCTGCAAGACGAATTTTTCGCAAGACGCATCTGATGGTGACTCACAAGACAAATTTGTTTTGCGAAAAATTCGTCTTGCGAATCACGGTTTCCCATAGGAATGCATTGAAATTTAATTAATGCGTTCCTATGGGCAAAAAAAGAAATTTCAATGCATTCCTATGGGAAACCATGATTCGCAAGACGAATTTTTCGCAAAACGAATTGACTCGCGGAACAAATTAAATTCATCTTGCGAGGCACCACTGTATTGATATACAGTGGAACCTCGGTTTATGAACACCTCGGTTTATGAATTTTCGGTTTATGAACGCCGCGGACCCATCTGGAACGGATTAATTCACTTTCCATTACTTTTAATGGGAAAGTTCGGTTCAGTTTATGAACGCTTCAGTTTATGAACAGACTTCCGGAACCAATTACACCCATGTTTCAGTTTATGAACGCTTAAGTTTAAGTACTCCGCGGACCCGTCTGGAACGGATTAATCCACTTTCCATTACTTTCAATGGGAAAGTTCGCTTCAGTTTATGAACGGTTTCTCCGCGGACCGTCTGGAACGGATTAATCCACTTTCCATTACTTTCAATGGGAAAGTTTGCTTCAGTTTATGAACGCTTCAGTTTATGAACAGACTTCCGGAACCAATTGTGTTCATAAACCGAGGTACCACTGTACCATGATGTTTAGCTGGTGATATATCACAATGTTGAAAACCAGATATCGCCCAGCCCTAATGCTGACTACTGTATAACCATTTCCACAGATTTTGAAGCGTCATAAGGTGCTCTCACAAGTCACCTCAAGATTTGCCATGTGGGCTTGTGGGGGGTGGTATTTGATCTCCGAATATGAGGAACTAGCAGCACAGAGCCTGGCACCCCAGCCACTGCACTCAATCAACAGCTCTCTTAAACTCTGGGAAGACAAAAGACTAGTAAAAATTATTACCAGCTGCAACGAGATGGACTTCCAACATAAATACTTCCAAAATCTATTAATGCAATTACCCTCAATTTGATCCGATCATCACAAGGCTGGAAACAGTTTTCTAGCGATTGGCTGTGAGGGTTCATCAGCATCAATGCCAAACAAGACGTTCGGAGGAATGGCTGGACTTAAAGATATTATCTTTATTGACGATTTCCAGTGCTTTGCCCCCCACTCGCCCCCGCCCCCATGTGAGCACAAGTTAATAAAAATATTCATCATGCTGCACATTCCTTTCAGCCTAATACTGTGGTCCACTGAACACAGCAAACAGTGCTGTCTTCATGGCATATAGCAAACTTTGCCAACCTGGTACCTTCCATGTTTTGGGCTACAGCTCCCATCAGCGCATGGTTGGAGCACTACTAGCCTGGTCTTGGGTAAAGACCAACAGCAGCTCTACCACTATACAAATTTATCATTAAAAGAAAGCAGAAATGAATCCCCATATGCATGTCTGGGTTGAAGTTGAATCGTGGGTCTGGAAAGACAGAAGAAGAAGAAGAAGAAGAAGAAGAAGAAGAAGAAGAAGAAGAAGAAGAAGAAGAAGAAGAAGAAGAAGAAGAAGAAGAGGAATTTGGATTTGATATCCTGCTTTATCACTACCCGAAGGAATCTCAAAGCGGCTAACAATCTCCTTTCCCTTCCTCCCCCACAACAAACACTCTGTGAGGTGGGTGGGGCTGAGAGACTTCAAAGAAGTGTGACTAGCCCAAGGTCACCCAGCAGCTGCATGTGGAGGAGCGGAGACGCGAACCCAGTTCCCCAGATTACGAGTCAACCGCTCTTAACCACTACACCACACTGGCTCTACCACAGCATGTCTAATGCACACAGGAGCAGAAGCTGCTCCATTCTTTTAGATGGGGAAGCACAAAATAAATAGGGAAAGCGCTGCAGCTCACTGGTAGATCGTCTGCTTTGCATGCAGAAGGTCCCAGGTTCAATTCGCAGCACCCCCAGGTACGGCTGGGAATGCTTCCGGTCTGAAACATGAGAGAACCGTCAGAACACTAAATTAGATGCCACAATGGTCTGAAGTCTGTGTAAAGGCCGCTTCCCTATGTACCTACGTTCACAGATCCTGCCTCTAATCAAAAGCTCACGGAGAATAAAAAGCTTCCGTGGCAGATGCAAGGTTTTAGGTGCTAAGGGAAGACATCTGAACACGCATTCATATGTTGCTTTCAGGGTAGCACATGAAGCACTTTTAATTGTTGCATATGTCTTCATCCTGAAAGAGGTCTGTGGATCCAAACCATGTTCTTTACTTTGCAAATACCTGAATTGGTTTGATGAACTGCCCAGAGAGTTTGGACAAGCAAGCAGTTGTGTGTGTGTGGCATTACTCTGCTCATTTGCACATGAGCTTTTCCTAGCAATGTGTAAGGCACATGCCCCAAATGCCTCTGATTTGATTTTGCGAGGCTGTACGGGTGGCGCTGTGGTCTAAACCACAGAGCCTAGGGCTTGCCGATCAGAAGGTTGGCGGTTCGAATCCCCGCGACAGAGTGAGCTCCCGTTGTTTGGTCCCAGCTCCTGCCCACCTAGCAGTTCGAAAGTACGTCAAAGTGCAAGTAGATAAATAGGTACCACTCCGGCGGGAAGGTAAACGGCGTTTCTGTGTGCTGCTCTGGTTCGCCATAAGCGGCTTAGTCATGCTGGCCACGTGACCCAGAAAAACTGTCTGCAGACAAACGCTGGCTCCCTCAGCCTATAGAGCGAGATGAGCGCGCAACCCCAGAGTCGTCTGCGACTGGACGCAGGGGTACCTTTACCTTTACTTTACTTTTTATGGTTTCTCTTAAAGGCTAACCTTAAATAACCTACAAATACCTTCCCATTCCAGGAGCAAAGGGGTGAAGCTATTACTGCCTTCACACCCAGATTTCAGTGCTGTTTACTCTCCTAGTTTTCAAATCCATGCGTCACCTTTAATGAACTTAGGGTGTGAGCTTTGTTGGGTGGAATGCAAATTCACTTATCCTCCTGGAAACCTTTCCACCCATTTCTGTGTGGAGTCAGAATTCCTCAAGCTGCTTTCACAAAGAGGCACTTAAATAGGCTTGCACCGATCTATTTAAATGAGTAGATTAAAACCAAAGGAAGCTTTAGTTGATCAGTCAATGAAGGAGAACTTTAATAGGTTAGGGCAGAGGGTTAGCAGGGCACATTTTTAACGCAGTTTTGTTGAATAATTGAAATAAAAAAAGATTGCTTTTCCTTTCAACAGTAGATTGTGTCCATATTTATTAAGCTTTTCTCTCCAAAATCTCAAAAATGAATCTATACTGAGATGCTGGTGAAAAGTAAATCTTCTTGTTGTTGTTTAGTTGTTTAGTCGTGTCCGACTCTTCGTGACCCCATGGACCATAGCACGCCAGGCACTCCTGTCCTGTTATTACTCAAAAGTAAATCTATTCAAATGTAATTTAATCAGGGGGCGAATAATCAACTAAGGTTGCAAACCTACGTACGCTGACATGGGAGTAAGCCACAATGAACTCAGTTGAGCTTACCTCCGAGCAGACATATCAAGGCTTTCACTCTAAATACATTTTATTGTATTTATTTATCACATTAATAACCTATCCTTCCTCCAGGGAGCCCAAGGTGGCAGACATACTTCTTTGTCCTGCCAATTTTTATCCACAGAACAACTCTGTGAGGTAAGTTAGGCTGAGAGACGGTGACTGCCCCAAGATCACCCAGTGAGCTTCCTGTTTGAATGGGAATTTGAACCCTAGTCTAACCACTGCACCACACTGGCTCTCATATCAATGGCCAAACTTTCTGCATTTTCTGTAGCTCTGCTGAGGTGTTACTGCCCTGAACAAGGAATGTCAATGCAGGTAGGGGTTGTGGGGCCATGCACAGTGCCCCAACCCCACACATCCTGTATTGAGCAGGTGGGACTGAAAAGAAGAGATACCTCTACGTATGGTCAGCCAAGTGAGCTTAGAAGCCTCTCCATGGTCCATGCATTGCCAGAGTTTCTGACGGTGAATCTTCCAAGCCAAATGCATCCACCCTTCAGATCTTCCCACTCAGAAAGGGAGGCATGGAGTGGAGCAGGCAGGGATGGTGCAAAAGGGCTTGTCAAGTATAATTATTTAATTGACACTGAATTGGGGAATGCCTAGATGTGTATTACTGAAGGTTTTAATGTGGGGGAATTCCACTTAAGTATACTAAGTGGTCTCCGAACTCATTGATGGGTTGGTAATTTACTGTTGTTCTCTGCTAGTTGTGTGTGAAGACCTTTAAACCTCCCCCTAAAATAAATTCAGACAAGACTCAAATTTTGGTTTGGTTTTTGGCAGAATTTAGGCCACAACTTTATTGATTACAGGAAGTGAGTGGTTGCATAGGCTCTGGTTCGACTAGCTCCCTGCACCGTTGCAGGTAGCGCTGACCCAGGGCACCAGCATAGGTCAGCCAAGGGTGAACACCTGGAATGGTGGAAAGCCGGGGACATGCTATGTCCACCACCCAGATGTCCCCCTGGACTCAGGCATGGGCACAACCCCTCGCAGGGTTGACCAAACCACTGAGTCCCTGGATTCCTTTAACGAAATACCCATTCGCATAGGGATGGCGAGAGCGTTCCCCCATCCCTATCACCTGAACCAGAGCCTATCCGCAACCTTACACGTTGTGACGATTTGCTATGCAGCAGGCAAAACCCAAGTGGCACCAGCCAATCAGCCAAGTGGGGAAAATTCCTGCTATGCCCCCATCCCAACGGCAGACAACGGCATAGCAAGGTCAAACACGCAAACACGCAAGCCCTAAATATAGGGAGAGGTGGGTGGGTGTTCTGATGCACTGACCAAGAGAGAAAAGCTCAGGGTCACGTGCATTGGCATATATCCAATTGATCCATGTTGACTAGCGTCCCATTGGTCAGATTAAACCCAGCATCAAGGGACCTGCCAATAGGGTGTTGTGGCTATCCAATCGTACCCAGTGAAGGAATTCTGTATGGCTAAGTTCATGCTCATGTGTGCAGAAGAAGGAATGGGCTTTAAATCTTTGGTTTTCATCTTGCCTCTTATTTTTGGATTTGGTGTTACGTTATCAACGACATGTGGTTTTAATTATGTACATGCAGCCAGAGGCCTAATTCAGCAAATGCATAATTAGAAATCCTAGTGTAAGAAACAAGAAAAACACAGCACAAATACGGACAGGTTACAATGTTGTCCTGGCAGATATGACAGGACCTCTCCTTCCTTTCCTCCTCTGCAACCCCACACAACCAACCAGTCTGTTCCAGAGGGTGCCCTTACTTTCTAGAATAGGTAAAAGGTAAAGGACCCCAGACGGTTAAGTCCAGCCAAAGGCAACTATGGAGTTGCAGTGCTCATCGCGCTTTCAGGTCGAGGGAGCCGGCGTTTGTCCACAGACATGTCGACAGCATGACTAAACCGCTCTTGGTGCAACGGAACACCGTGATGGAAACCAGAGCGCACGGAAACGCAGTTTACCTTCCCACCGCAGCGGTACCTATTTATCTACTTGCACTGGCGTGCTTTCAAACTGCTAGGTTGGCAGGAGCTGGGACAGAGCAATGGGAGCTCACTCCATCGCGGGGATTCGAACCGCCAACCTTCCAACTGGCAAGCCCAAGAGGCTCAGTGGTTTAGACCACAGCACCACCTGCATATTAGGGTTACACAGGGAGCTGCGGGAGAGAGGGGAAAGGTAAACATCACTTATGCGAGCCAAAGTCTGTTCTGCAGGCAGGTCAACCCTGTTGAATGACACCCTATCCTACGTGTGGGAACTGGATTTGCGCTTAAAAAAAAATCCACACCAAAAACCATATTTATTTAGTTAGTTACTGTAGTTAGTTACTGTAGTTAGTTAGTTAGTTAGTTAGTTAGTTAGTTAGTTAGTTAATTTATTGTTACGGTTCTCGACCAGCACACCATATTTAAATGTGTACTTACATATATATTTTTGCACACGTTTTCTCCCAAATCACACATTTCTAAATTTTCCAGCCCCTTCCAAATCATATGTAGCTGGAAGGAGGGGAGAACCATGATTTATACATGCAGACTTGGCAGTCAACACAGTATGGATAGTATTATTATTATTATTATTATTATTATTATTATTATTATTATTATCATCATCATCGTTATTAATGCACGTATTTCATACAGTAGTACCAACTCAGGTATGAAATGACCAGGAAGAGGCAATCGTCCCCGGCAGGAGGAAAGCACTCCGCCCATGCTCAGAGGCAGGATTTTCTTTATTGTTGCTTCTCTCATGTTCCAGGTAATTTCAAAAACAGGAGTCTGGTAAGCCCCAGTTCAAATTAAGCCCTGGAAGCAGCCCTTTGATAATGCACAGTCGGCTGCAAAGCTTTGATAAGGAAACAGCCTTCAGTTTCATGTATTATATTAAGCAGGCTCTTGCCACAGTTTTTTTTGGGGGGGGGTGGGGGGAGGGAGAGGGAGAAGGCGAATTTTTAAAAAAGATACTTTGGAATGGTCTTTTATTATAAACGGTTTAGCACCAGAGTTAATCAAAAATCAAGAGCTCCCCGATTATCTCTGCATTTAACATCCCTCCAGACTCTTTAAAATTCTGGAAGGAAACTCTTAATGTCACAGAGTCTTTTGGAGTTGCTTCTCCGCCAGGAGCCTCACACACACACACACCCCCAACGAGTCACAAAATTCTACTCATACATTTACAATTCCATCTCTTCCCTGCACCCCACCCCCAGAAAAAAATATCTGTTCATTTAACATTAAAAATTAATTCAACTTCTTCAGACCTCACAAAGAAATTAGGGCGCAAACGAGGCTTTGAAAAGTGTCAGGAGGGAAGGATAAAAATATTGCCGAGTGCCTGGGTCTGGTGGAAATGCAACTAGCAGAGAGAAGGGGAGGGGGAGAGAGGGCGTCATTTAGCCTCAATTTTCATTTTGGTTTATGTCCCTATTGTTACTCAAAAATCCATTTCCCCCTGCTTTCTGTGCAAAATTTTCTCCCTCTCTCCTTTGAAAATGCCGTAAAGTCTTTTGGGATCATCTTCTTAATTCTGAAGTGCCTTTTTATTTTCCCCCTCTTTTCCTTTATTTTTTACATCAGCATAAAGAACCACTTCCATATGTTCCTGTTTCCCCCCCCCCCTAAGCCTTTCTGGGTTTATAAATTTTATCTGTTAAATATTTACCCATGAAAAATTGTTTGAAAATTAAGCGGGCCAAAAGGCTTCACAAAAGCAGCCATGCAGAGTTTTCTTCCCGCCTTATTCTTTTCCAGGAGAGAGACTGCCTAGACGAGGCAGTTTTTCATGTGTGCCCAATTTCTTCCCGTTATGTATTATAAAACCTGGCCTTCACAAGCAGCAGTAGGGCATTTATCAGTCAGGAATTTGGGAGCAGCGAGGGCAATATCTCAGCTCCAGAAGAGGCGTAGCCAATGTGGTGTTCTCCACGTATTGTTGGACTACGACTCCCATCATCCCTCTCCACTGGCCATGTTGGCTGAGCATGATGGGAGCTGGAGCCCAACAACATCTGGAATATACCATCAGGGCTGGAGTCAGACGCAGGTCAGCATGAAAGATGCAGGGCTCTGTTGTCAGTGAAGTTAGCTCTTTATTCAAGCAAACAGCATACAACTCAGCAACCCTTCCCAGTAGGTCTTGCCTTTCCTAGGACTGAAGATTCCACCCTTTCCTGGGTGTTTCCCAAGCAGTCTCAAACTGCACCTGTGCACTTCTGGTTCTGCCCTCCTCATTATCCTGTGCATTCTTGGAAACCAGGGCAGAGGAGAACAAAATAGGGAGAGCCCCCAAATTCTTCAGCAGCCTCTTGATCACCACCCCTCCTCTGCTTCAGCCTCAGAGTCTGAACTGTTCCCTGTCACAGGTTCTTCCTGCTCACTAAACCCTGTTGCCTCTTCACCCTTTGGCACCTCCTCCCAATCTTCTCTCTCTGACCTCTTCTCAGTGTCCCACCACCAATCCCCTGGCTCTGAGCCTTCCTCCTCTGGGGTTTCCCTTGGGCCTTTCCCTGGCTGGTGCCTCCAATCACTCCACTTTGTCCAGTCTGCCCCTGACACCTCCTGCCATTGATATCACTGGATGAGGTGGCAGCGTCATGGCAAGGAGACGGTGGTTCCACCTCACAACATAGGTCACCACTGCAACCATTTGCTCTAAATGTCTGCACCCTTGTATGCACTTTGGATGAAACTTTGGCGGAACTCCTCACTGGAGCATGGGGAAGGGTCATCAAGGTGAACAGGAGAATCTTTGTCATTGAACTAATTCTTATGGCTTTCAATGGTTTTTTTTAATACTACTTGACCTGAATGTGGCTTTAATTTGTTTAATTCTCACAGCCTGCATTAATCGGGCTGTTTCTGCATGCCAGTTTGAGCTTCCCTTGGGAAGGAAATCTAGAATATAAGCAATAAATTACGAGGTGGCAAAATCCTAAAGCAGAAGAACAGATGAAACCAAATTGAAAGTTGAGAAATCAGGTGTTTGAAAGCTCCTTTATGAGCAGAAAGGGGCACAGGTGGCACTGTGGTCTAAACCACTGAGCCTCTTGGGCTTGCCGATCGGAAGGTCAGAGGTTCGACAGAGTGAGCTCCCATTGCTCTATCCCAGCTCCTGCAAACTTAGCAGTTCGAAAGCACACCAGTGCAAGTAGATAAATAGGTATTGCTGCAGCGGGAAGGTAAATAGTGTTTCCATGCGCTCTGGTTTCCATCATGGTGTTCCGTTGCACCAGAAGTGGTTTAGTCCTGCTGGCCACATGACCCAGAAAGCTGTCTGTGGACAAATGCCAGCTCCCTCGGCCTGAAAGCAAGATGAGTGCTGCAACCCCATAGTTGCCTTTGACTGGACGTAACTGTCCGGGGGTCCTTTACCTTTACCTTATGAGAGGAAAGAGACCCAAGCAGAAAACCAAGTCGCTTATAGACAGTGGCTTATCCAGCACATGGGATTTCATGCCATTGTGAACACACATATATAGAGTTGCAACAACATGGTAGAAATTTCCCAGTCCATGTAGTGAGCTGCTGTATGCAGCTCGTCTCTAGAGGAACTCCTCTCTCGATAGTATTATTTATAGTTAAGAGATTGCCGTAGTAATTAAGGTTGGATAAGATATCTCAGAATTCTCCACAGGCTAGAATCCTATCTGCATTCCAGTCCTGAAATTAGCTTGCATCCAACAACACCTTCACAGTCCATCCCTTCAATGCACCAGTCAACACTGAGCACGGAAAGCAGAAAGCAAATTACTTCCAGTCCAAGTTGCTTTTCAGTGGTTATTCAATTAATTCCATGGTGTTGTTTTTTTCATGAAATTACTCCTATACTGTAGCACCCATTACAATCCGTCTCAAAGCAGTGCACAGATTAAAACAATGAAATAAACAATAGAACATTAAAATCACCATAACTGACAATGCAAGGCGCACCAGTAATTAAATCCCGACGTTAAGCACCCGAAAGAGCCTGAATACACATATGTTGTTGCTGTTGTTGTTGTTTAAAAAATCAGCATTGGTGTTTGCTGGAGTTTTGAGAAGAGGCAATTTTATAGGGAGAGGGGCCACCACCGAGAAGGCCTTCCCCTTGGTTGCTGCTAACTGCAGGTTGTGATAGGTTTTGGGTAGCCAAAGCACCCCTTTAGGAGCAGTGGAATAGGTTTGTGAGATAGGACACTCCAGAGAGTAATCTTGCCACCAACCTCAAATGAAACCCCATACAGAGCACATTACAGTAATCCCATCTAGAGATTACCAATGCATAGGTCACAGTGGCCAGGCTATCCCTTATACAGCTGCTTCTTCTTTATTATTATTGCCTTTTGACTGGAAAAGTGTTGGTTCACTAAGCCTAATCAAAGACCTACAAATCATCGTCCCTCATTAGTCTGATCCCAAGAGGGGAGAATCGTTCCCTTCTTGACTTTGTTTCCTTAAGAAGCTTGTTGTGTTCACACATATCATTACCACCCAAAGCTGCCAAGAGACTCTAAATCCTATTACAGAGAGACACACACCCCCTCTCTCCAACTATCTAACGTCATGCGATGCTACCCTTTGGCAAATGCCCACAAGGCAGCTGCGCTCTTTCAAGATGAGAGGAAGGGTTGGAGTAACACACAAACGCCGATACAGTATCGTATGTGTTTAAAATTAGCCAGCTTTTCAAAGCAACAGGCTGTAAGTGTCTGGATATGTGCAGATATTCCTTCCAGATGTTTCAAACTACCCACACAAGCAGTCGCTTCCCCAAAACACTCCCCAACACCCCACACCAACACCTGGGGGGTTGATGTTGCAATCAAGTTAGGAAAATTATTGTTGTTGTTATTATTATTATTATTATTATTATTATTATTATTATTATTAAGGCCCTTAGGTTTGAAATGTGCTTTATTAAGTAATGGAGGAGTACAGGCACAGCTAAGCAGGGAGCAGGTTGATGGATGAGAAGAGGATTATTTCAAACCAGCCAAGAAGATCTGAATGGTAAACATTCTCTAAATCTTAACTTTGAGATCCAAGCCTGCTGGGATCATGAGGTGGGGGCAGAATCTAGCCTTTCAAAGTGTTAGAAACTACTAAAACTAAAACACAGCGCTGCATGTACTGCACTGAAAAGCCAGGCTTACAAGGTTTACAGGATTTCAGCATTTATCCTCTGCTCTTCCACTAATCATGCTAAGATTCACAGAGCCAAAGCAAGGCCAGATTGGGGGACCAAATCTTTTGTATTTCCCTGTTCTGCAAGTCTAACAACACAAACACAACGGCAGGGCAATCCTCAATGTGGCTTATGGCAGTCTGTTGGCTTCCTTGACATTTCAATTAAAATAATGATTTTTAAAAATGGGTGGTCCTTTTGCCTGTAACTGTATACTTCAAAGTACATGGGCATTACCCTCTCAGAACCCAGAGGAGTATTGAATAAGACAGGTGTTGCCAGGATTTGGGGGGCTGTTGGCATCTTTGCAAGTTGGACAAACTGTTGTGAGCACCTTACAGACACACACACACACTTCTTTCTTCTTCTTCTTCTTCTTCTTCTTCTTCTTCTTCTTCTTCTTCTTCTTCTTCTTCTTCTTCTTCTTCTTCTTCTGCGACCACTTGTAGCCGACTAAGATTGTCTTCCATAAACACGGTTTTAACAATGGGTCCGTAAGTGACTGTGGAGGCCAATTCTGGATCCACACGTCCTTCCACAGTGGGGACATTGGTTTCCAGGCGGGAGTTGATCACGGTGTGGATTTGCCAAGCGTGCCTTCCTCTTAGCATGTTTCTCCCTTGCGTCCGGAGATCGAGTTTCTTCAAAGCCCATGACACCTTTGGTAAAGGCTGTTCTCCAACTGGAGCGTTCGCAAGCCAGTGTTTCCCAGTTGTCAGTGTTTATACTACATTTTTAAAGATTTGCCTTGAGACAGTCTTTAAACCTCTTTTGTTGACCACCAGCATTACGCTTTCCATTGTTAAGTTCGGAATAGAGTAGTTGCTTTGGAAGACGATCATCAGGCATCTGCACAACATGACCAGTCCAACGGAGTTGATGTTGAAGAATCATGGCTTCAACACTGGTGATCTTTGCTTCTTCCAGTACACTGAATTTACAAATTTACAAACTGTTGTGAGCACCTTACACACACACACACACACACACCTATTCTATTTACAATATAATACTTATTCTAGACGTAATTTCAGCAGGGGGGGCGGACCCCTGAGTGCATTGGTGGGGTTGCCATATTTTGAAGAGCAAAAAAGAGAACACATTTTCAGACACATTTTCAGACTTCTACTTTGAACTCTCATTTATTAATTATAGATCAAGAAAGCTCAACTCCGATATTCTAAAGAGGAGGGTTCGAGGAAAGGAGACAGAAATTTGTACAACCAAGCTAGGAGCGCACTGACGAAGGAGATTATAGTGGCAAAACGAACCTATGATTTGGACTCAATTCTCAAACATGTCTCAGCTACTCTTTGGAACAATTTACAGAACATTTCTGAATATAAGAGAACATATTCTTCTGCTTCGGAGTCAAAAATTGGCAAACGACCTGAATCAGTTTTATAGCAAAGTCAAGCATTATCAACTAGAGCAATTCACTCGGCGCCAGAGGCACCAACAACCACCTCAACCTGTTCTGAAGTCACTACAGGGACAGAAGGCAAAAGCTCCAGGCGTAGTCGGAGTGGCTCCTCTTTGCTTGAAATAATAATAATAATAATAATAATAATAATAATAATAATAATAATAATAATATATTATTTATACCCCGCCCATCTGGCTGGGTTTCCCCAGCCACTCTGGGTGGCTTCCAACAGAAAAATAAAACACAATAATCTATTAAACATTAAAAGCCTCCCTGAACAGGGCTGCCTTCAGATGTCTTCTAAAAGTCTGGTAGTTGTTTTCCTCTTTGACATCTGTTGGGAGGGCATTCCACAGGGCAGGCGCCACCACCGAGAAGGCCCTCCGATCCCCACACAGATATTTAACAGATATTTTGTATAAAGTACGTTTACATTGTAAAATTAGCCAAAGCAAATTCCAAGTATGTAAGTACTTGGCAAATAAATTACTATTCTATTCTATTCTATTCTACATACACATGGGGGGAAAGAGGTCATGTCCTGGAAAAAGAGAACATATGGCAACCCTAGGAATCCTGAGTGCATGGGCACCCCTGGAATAAGATTTGTGGAGTTAGTTAAAAGGAGAGACCTGCTTAGCTTCTTTTCCCTCTCCGTGACTAGTAAATGTAGAATAAATTAAGAACAAAAGACAGAATATGGTCATCTGCTTCATTTAAAGAGGTCACATCCTTCCTCAAGGCAAAACATGAGCTGTTTGGGGGCAGATTCTTTCCCCCCCCTCCCTCTTAAATTAAGCACAGCCCTGGCAGGTCAAAAGTGATTATTATCTGAAGCACCACTTGAACCTCTTCTCCCAAACAATGGGAAAAGTCCTTGCTACAATTGGTTTTCAAGCCACGGCAAATCACTGCTAATAAATTCCATTATTAAGTGGGGCTGTCTAAGCCATGCCTCCCATTTCCAGTCCTCCAAGGAATCGCAAGAGAAGTGGATACACTTGTCGAAATGTTAGGAGAATGTGGCTTTTCTCTCTACTGAATTCCACAGGATATATAGAATACATGCAGGAAATTCACAGACGGGAGGGGAGAAAGTCTTTAATGGCAAATAGAATTCCTGTCCATCTTTTGAGACGATGTACAGCTGCCCGGTAGAGATAAAATGGACAGAATATTGGATTTAACAAAGCGAAGTCTTTCACATCCTACTGATGGTATCCGATTGCATCCCTCTGTTGGCGGTAACACAGAGAGAGTTATATGGCCATTTTGGCAGAAAAACTAAAGTCTCAAGATGCATTTTGTACTTAGAATGTATGTAGGAAGGAAATGAGGTCAGGTCATTTGTAGTTTGGTCCAACAAAAAAACCCACAAATTTCATAGCCTGGGCGCAAATCCTAACAAAACTATCCTCCTCCGAAGACTTAAAATCTTTTATTTGCTGAGAATGTCACCTCCAAAGAATGGAATCCACTTGTGAGCTCACCATAGAGAATAGCAAACTAGTCTCTGAAGGTTCCCAGAGATAATGTCCAATCCAGCATTTCCCCCAATATTTAAACTACGAAGCAGGCAGCCCACATGTGCATTGGAACAATAAAAACAAAACGGTTTGATAGCAACAGCTGTGCAAAATTCAACCAGTGTCGACAGGGAGATGTGCTCTGTGGGGAACTGGCTCCAGGCAATAGGCCCATTGGTAGACCAAATCTGCATTACAAAGATGTCTGCAAACGGGACCTGAAGGCTGGCAACACCAACCCTGCAGTGTGGGAATCCCTTGCAGATGACCGGAGCGCCTGGAAACAGTCAGTCAGTTTGTGCATCCACAGCAGTGACCAGAGGAGGAATGACAGCTGGGAGGAGCGCAGAGAGAAGAAAAGCTTTGGTGCATCTGCAACAGCACAACCGGACGCCTTCATCTGCCTCAGCTGCAACAAAACATGTCTCTCCCTCATTGGTCTCTACTGTCGCAGCAGGCGCTATAACTCTCCAATGGCTTGATTTTACCCCTGAAGACACATACTTCCATCGTCTCCTGAGACAGACAGATGCCATCAGAGGTCAGAGAGATAAACAGCTACCTGACATTTAGAAAATACCTAAAGGCAGCCTTGTTTAGGGAAGTTTTTAATCTGTGATATTTGATGTATTTTAATGTTTGTTGGAAGCCGCCCAGAGTGGCAGGGGAGGCCCAGCCTGATGAGTGGGGTATAAATAATACATTATTATTATTATTATTATTATTATTATTATTATTATTAGGCTTCATCTATGTACGTGGTGCTTTGAAAATAAAGGAGAGGGGGAATCATCCTCCTGGTCAGAGATGTCTTCTGTTTCTATATGCCCCTTTCCCTAGAGCAAGCATGTTCAAAGTCCGTTTCGGGGGCCTATTCCAGCCCGCCGGTCGATTTTATCCAGCCCCCGTGGCAGTACCCTGTTTCTCATATTTTAAGACATACGCATAAAATAAGCCATAGCAGGATTTTTAAGCATTCAAGGAATATAAGCCATACCCCGAAAATAAGACATAGTGAAAGGCGCAGCAGCAATGCCGGCCACGGCAGGAGGAGGAGGGGAAAAATAAGACATCCCTTGAAAATAAGCCATAGTGTGTTTTTTTGAGGAAAAAATAAATATAAGACGTGTCTTATAATATGAGAAACACGGTATATGTCCTGGGGTAAAATCCTAAAAAATAAGCTCAGCAACTTTGGTTCACTTCATCAAATCTGGCCCTCTTTGGAAAAAAAGTTTGGGCACCCCTGCCCTAGAGGATGGGAAGTTGCAGCCCAAAGACATTACACCCTGTGAGCTGCCATTTTAATTGCCCAAAGTGCATGGGCGTAGGCAGGGGGCAGGAGGGGGCAATTGCCCCCCCTAGAAGCAAAAGGCTAAGGGGCGCAGCGTGGCAGCCCCAGGCTCCCGCTCCGGGCGCGAAGCTCCAGAGGCGCGCGGGGAGCGTAAGCGGAGGAGGCAGCCACAGGCTCGCGTTCCCTGCACGCCTCTGGAGCTTCGCACTGGGAACGGGAGCCTGGGGCCGCCTCCTCGGAAGACCTGGGAGGCGCGGAGGAGGCAGCCATAGGCTCACGTTCCCCGCACGCCTCTGGAGCTCCGCTCCCGGCACGTGAGGCCGCCTCCTCGGAAGAGCTGGGCGGGCGCAGGCCACGTAGCCCCACCCACATTCCCGCTGTGGCCCCTCCCCTCCCGCCCCTTGCCCCCCCTAATTTTGATCCTGGGTACGCCCCTGCCAAAGTGCCCTGGAGTGATGCTGTACCGGGGGAATTGCCATGGGAAATTTAAATGGCAGTCCTGGCCAGCATCAATAGTGCAGTTACAGCTGTTTGCTGGCACCAGAACAGAGTAAGCCTGTAAGGGCTCACGAGAGGGCACTCTACCAAAGGCCCCCTCAAATCGAGGCAAACCCTGAAATCCATCTGCCACTATCAAAACAGAGGAACCACCAGACGAAGACTAAAGAGGATGCAGATTTGCATAACGTTAGCATCCACATGTACTAATTTATACGAAAAGCTGCAAAGCTGGACTCTCCTTCCTTGGAGGTTTTTAAGCAGAGGCTGGGCAGCCATTTGTCAGGGATGCTTTAGCTGAGATTCCTGCAATGCAGGGGGTTGGACTAGATGACCCTCGGGGTCCCTCCCAACTCTACAATTCTATGACTCTGAAGTCAGAATTACTTTGAATAGAAAGAGCACACATCTCACAATAGCGGGGGGAAGACTGTAACCAGGTGATCTGTGTGCCCTTCCACCCACAGAATCATCGAGTTGGAAGGGACCCTGAGGATCATCTAGTCCAACCCCCTGCAATGCAGGAATATGCAGCTGTCCCATACAGGGATCGATCCTGCAACCATGATGTTATCAGCTCCATGCTCTAACCAACAGAGCTATCCAAGCTATATGGGTAGCTCCAAGGCCCCTTCTCTCTCTCCTTGTACAGTCATACCTCGGGTTTAAGTACGCTTCGGTTTGAGTACTTTCAGTTTAAGTACTCCGCGGACCTTCTGGAACGGATTAATCCACTTTCCGTTACTTTCAATGGGAAAGTTCACTTCGGGTTAAGTACGCTTCAGGTTAAGTACAGACTTCCGGAACAGATTGTGTACTTAAACTACTACTGTAATTCTTTTTTTTTTTTGGTAGCCCGTTTAAAATTTTTAATAATGTTTTTATTTATTTTCAAGGTACAGAAGACAAATTTTGAGAAAACAATGGTTTCTCCTTGTGATTCTCTATCTCTGGAGCAGGCAGCCTTTCAAGCAGAGGGCTGCCCACTGTAAAGTAGGGCACACAGCTACCTAGAGCAGGGGCAGACAATGTGGGGGGGGGGCTGCCCCGATATTGTTAGGACTCTAACCCCCATCATCCCTGGCCACTGGCCACACTATGTAGAGCTGATGGGAGTTCTAGTCGAACCACATCCACATGGCTAACTCTGACCTAGAGTCATAACCTTGCTCTTCCTGCATAATAGAGGTCTGTCTAGGAGGCTTCAAGTATTGTTTGGAATAAATCCGTGCATGTGTTTTTGTGTGAACCTATGATGTTTATGCTTATAGTGCAAAAAAAACACACACACACACGCACACGCACACGCACACACACAGCCAAAAAAACTCCCCTCTCTTTTAAATTGTGGCAGAAGAGTGCCATCTGCTTCTTGCTCTGGCCCACTTTTTGGCGTGCTCCCAACAGCTGTTTCGAGGAAAATGTTAGTCCCGGCGCACAGGAGCTCTGCCCCCAAAGGGCTGGCCTAGAGGAGGATGTACATAATTTGATTTGAAGGCAAGGTGCTGCTCAGCAGAGCAGGAAATTAGGAACGCTATTTTTAAATTTGGAGAACTTTAACAAAACGGTGAGAATATTTCCTTCCCTCTCCCCCATAGGATTAGAGAGATTTAGGAGTTGCCGGAGTGTTGCTTTGATAAAACTAAACGGCTTTCAAAGGCCCCAGAGCAACTCTGGCCACTGCTGGAGTTCTCAAGAGGGAGGAAAAAAACTTATTAAGTGATCTTTCAAATCGCTGGCTGCCAACCTGTGTGCCATGAACAATTCAGCCATTCCATTGGATGTGTTCAGCACCCTGTCGGACCCTCGCATGGCCCAGTGACGGGAGTCTACACATAGGGCAGCCATGTGTCTCCTGCTTTATAAGTTCTCTGTTCGAAGGGATGTCCTAGCCAAGTGCAGAATAAAGACAGAGAACTGTAAGAATAAGAGGGGAGGGGTTTGGAAGACTGGGAACATGTCACAGTTTGGTCACTCCTCCTCATGTGGCGAGAAGTGTCTGCTCCTCCATACCCGGAACTCTTCCAAACATGCCGTACTCACAACAAGAAAGAATGCTTCTGAATTATGCTTTCCAATGATTTAGCTTTCATCTGCTCCTAACAGCACCTGATAAATAATGACAGGTGGAATATATAGGAGGTAGGAGGGGGTCGGAAGGGCGTCACACATACTACAAAACCTGAACAGTATCAGTTTGCCTTACAAACTGGATTTTTAAAAAAGCAGTTTCTTAAAAACAGCTTTCTTTTTTAAAATGCAATTTGGAAGAAAAAGAAGAGAACAGTTTTGCATTCTCATTCTTACAGAAACATTTGCCGACTGCTTTTTTTAAAAAAAGTATTGCATAGGAGAAATTTGGGAGAGTTATTAAGGAAAGGCTATAATCTCTCCTCATACCAGCTCCTTGATCCTTCAGTTACCATTTAGCAGACAGCTTAAATTTTTTTTTAATACTACTGTGACCAGAATGCATTATACAGCGTAAGGGCATTTCCCCATTTCCTTAGCACATAATATTTTTCTTATATTTTTTATTTTAGTGGCCCCAAGTATATCCAACCCTGAATGCAAGTACGGTAACAGTTCCACTGATGGAAGGACAATGAAGATCCCCTCTCAAAAGCTGCAGAGATAGAAGCATCACATGTTCCCAAAACACCCTGCAAAGGTGAAATTTCTGCTTCTGTGTTGCAGATGTCTTGTCCTTAAGTGTCAACCTTACTTGGCATAAGAATCTGTGAGAGGCACAGAGGAAAATGTCAAATTCGACTTAAAACGCAACAGCACGTCTCTATTTTCCCTTCCCAAATGAATTTTGGTCACGGAAAGGTCACCCCACCCATCAATGACATTTCTGCCTGCGGAGCACTCAGCAGCATATGCTTAAGGGCTTCTTTACAATACAACAGATGACCACAAAGAAATAAACCCAAGCCCATTAAGACGTGTGCCACTTTGCTATGGCTAGAGAGCAAGACAAGCAGAAGCAGAAGTTTTGGCTTTCACTCCTGTCAAAAACCATCTCAACGACCTAATCTGACTCGGGAGAACTTAGACCTAAAGATCGGAACGCCTTGCAAGTAGAGTTGGCGGAGAATTCTGACAAAAACGGAAATGGGAGTGGAAATTGTCAGTGTTTTTTTAATTTGTCCCCTGGCCAGAGCAGAAATCTGTGTGTGTAGGCCACGGGTAGGCAACCTAAGGCCCGGGGGCCGGATGCGGCCCAATTGCCTTCTCAATCCGGCCCACGGACGGTCTGGGAATCAGCATGTTTTTACATGAGTAGAATGTGTGCTTTATTTAAAATGCATCTCTGGGTCATTTGTGGGGCATAGGAATTGGTTCATTTTTAATTTTTTTCCCAAAATAATAGACCGGCCCCAACAAGGTCTAAGGAACAGTGAACCGGCCCGTGGCTGAAAAAGGTTTCTGACCTCTGGTCTAGTTACTCAGAAAGGTGCTTAGGAAACAAGGATTTAAGGGAGGAACACACACACACACACACACACACACACACACACACACCGGAGTGGTAGATAGAATCCTAGTTTTTGGGTGAGAAAACAGGAAGCCACTGCCCGACAGGGAGAGTTGGGGTAGGAAACATGAAGTTCAGGCAATAACTGAAAACAAAATAGGAAACAGGAAGGCCTTAATATCAGAATGACATAATTCCCTTAGTCACCTCGCATATCTGAACAAACAGCTGTTCCAGGTTTGCTTGCTGAGAAGGGGATGTGAAGAAAATGAAAAACACAGTATATTTTGTTAAGTATTATTATTATGAGGGAGTTGCAGGAAGCAGAGCCTTTAGGCACCTTGTTTCAACCTGGGTGGTTTCCCCAATGAAAGCTTCAACATCACCCAGTCCCCCCCCCCGGCTCTCCCCCCAACACCCCACTATATTTGCCATCTACCGGTAAACTGGGACTCTAAAGCTTGCACACTGTTTTCTGCATTTCTGTTGCCCCAATGAAGGGGCAATACAGACTTGGGAATTTTTTCTCATGCTGTGGGTATTCAGCGGCTTAAGACAAAATGTGGAACATGGGCAATAAAGTGTCTTTGTACAATAACCTTTCTAAATCGTCGATACAGTAGCTGGTCAGTGTAACACAGTCAGGTTTCACAGTGAATGTGGTTGGCTGTTGAACTTGGATCTGGAACAAGCTCCATTCGTTTTCCCATAAGGAAGATGAGCTGGCCACATTTACTCCCAAAATAATGAGCTGCGCCCAGATTATATTCCTCTCTTTTATTTAATGAGAGAACTCAGAAACTACAAATATGACAATTGGAGAAAAGCTCACCTAAAATCCATAGTGCTATATACCGTGTGTGTGTGTGTGTGTGTGTGTGTGTGTGTGTGTGTACACACACATACACACACAACAAAACAAAAAACCCCACACACATAGACCCATCACAAATTAAAGAATAAATATAAAACCTACAACTAAATAAAATAAAATTATAATACTGGGTAGCCTTGTCAAAAGGGTGGAAAATGTTACGGAGCCATCAAAAACAATATAGCCTAATATCAATAGGCAGGGAGTTCCACAGCACAGAAGCTGCCACAATAAAGGACGGACTTCTCACTGGGTGTGGAATGAACATCATGCGACAGTTGTGAAAGTGAAAGTTCCACAGATCGAAGTGATCAAACAGACCCATAGAGCATTTGGAAAAGGACAAGACCTCCACAGTGAGGAGGAAGGGGAGGCACAGAACTAGGGATTACTCCTCAGCCCACCCCCTCTGAAACAATAAAGGACTGACTTCTAATATACCTCCAACTACATTATCAGTCTAGTTCTGGACAATAGGTATTAAAAGGAAATAAGAGGCAAAACTTGGGCAACTTTCTTCTACTTTTTTGGGGGGTGGGGAGAACAGTGCAGAAGGAGAGCTGGAACACCGTATATACCATTCCACATTTTCTTCATGGAACCTACACATATAGGATTGAAAGGTGTCCTGGACAAGGCAGCCAACTTCTGTTCCAAGTTGGCTACTCCTAAGTGTCTGACAACTGCAGTTTCCACGAGTTCTCCTCCCCCATTCATCCTGGAAAGCTTGACTTATTGGAAACAACTTCTGTGCATAATGGTCCTTCTGTCAGCCTCAGTACACTGACTTTCTACTGAGTGGGAAAGGCAGTGACTTCAAAACCCACAGACTCCAAGGAAGACGCTGTCTAAAGATTTCGCGGGCAGAGGTGTGGAAGAAGCTTGTACACGGGTACAGGTGTGGAGCAAGCAATCGGACAGGTTCCGGGGGTTCAAAAGAGCCCCTCACCGACCTGACCTTGCTAGACTGCTGCTCCCCACCCTGCCCCAGACTGACATTTTAGCAGAAGGTGGGCAACAGTGCCACTTCTGAATGAGAGCTAAGCTCAATTGCACAGCGCTCTCTCTCTCTCTCTCTCTCTCTCTCTCTCTCTCTCTCTCTCTCTCTCTCTCTCTCTCTCTTTCTGTGTGTGTGTGTCCATTGGCAGTGCTGTACAGAAGACCCCCTGAAGTCTTGTGCCAGCTCTGCATAGGTGAAATGCAAAAACAGGGGAAAGGAACCAGCCAACAAAGGCTAGAGACTAACTTAGCAAATATCACTCAATGACTGAAGAGGGGGAAAATGCAGATGCAAAACCTCCAATTGTTTTGTATGCTCCACTTCATTAGATAGCCCGAAGTTCTAGAGCACATCTGTTTTACAGAATATAATTAGGGTACTTGTAAAGAACACGGCTCTAGAAACTTAGTGTTTTTGCAATACCTATTTATACAGGTAGAGCAGATGGGAAGTGGAGCAGGTGATGTTCGTCCTAAAGCAGCATCGATCACTGAAAGCAGCAGCAAACCCTCCACATGGTTGCTTTCCACTACCGAGAAGCAAATGACCTTCAAAAAGTCAGGCTGCAGGTATCCACATAACTAGAGACCTGTGAAGCTGCGTTCAGCCCACGCTGCAACTTTACAGTCCCAGGCAGACAAAAAAACATCATCACAACTTTATGAAGACACTTATTACTATTTAAAATACTTTAAGAACTCAAACACAAATTGAGCAATCAAATAAAAATACCCCCCAAAAAAGCCAAGAAATCAAATTACAGCAATAGAAATGAATCGTAAACTCACTAGCACTACAACATTGGAAACAAAAACAGCTAGCTTACTGGCCCAAAGGAAAGCTCTCTCAAGCAGCCAATTTTAAATTACCCGATTAATAAAAAGTATAAAGGTGCAAGTGAGAGCTCCAAAGCAGAGCAGTTTTCTTTCTTTCTCCCCCATAATTTTTTAATTTGGTTTTACATATTTAAATTTACAATCATACCACAACTCATCGAAAAGTACAAGATTCCCACGAATCTCTGGACTTCCCCTCCCCCCTCCATGGGTCCAGTTATTAAACCTTTTTCTACTGTACCCTTTTTTTTAATAATCCAAATTTTTATAACTCCATTGTATCCATAGTTCTTGATTCATTACAAGTGTTATTGAAGTCCTGCTAATGTTGTTAACTGTTTACGGTGGTCTCCAAGATAAATTATAAATTCTCCCCATTCCTTATTAAAGTTTTGGTCTTCCTGATTCTTGATCCTTTCCGGTCAATTTTGCCATTTCGGCATAGTCCATCAAACCAGTTTTCGTGTAGAAAGGCCCAATGTTTAATCCCTGGCATCTCCCATTCGGGCTCTCAAATTTCAGTGGCACCCTGTACAACGCAGGTGGCACTGTGGGTTAAACCACAGAGCCTAGGGCTTGCCGATCAGAAGGTCGGCGGTTCAAATCCCCGTGACGGGGTGAGCTCCCGTTGCTCGGTCCCAGCTCCTGCCAACCTAGCAGTTCAAAAGCATGTCAAAGTGCAAGCAGATAAATAGGTACAAGCAGGAAGGTAAACGGCATTTCCATGTGCTGCTCTGGTTCACCAGAAGCGGCTTAGTCATGCTGGCCACATGACCCGGAAGCTGTACGCCAGCTCCCTCGGCCAGTAAAGCGAGATGAGTGCCGCAACTCCAGAGTTGTCCGCGACTGGACCTAATGATCAGGGGTCCCTTTACTTTTACCTGTGCAATGCTAAATTCCTGTCTGATCTTTGACTGCAATAAAGATTGATTGATTGATTGATTGATGCAAAATTCTGCATGCCCCCGCCTCTCGCACTCCGTTCTACAGCATTGTTTTGATGCCCTCTGCAGGGCGGCACCGAGTGCGACCACACCGATCATGCAACCCTAAAACCACCTCTGGCTTTAAGGCCTCCCCCCCCACCTGCCGCCCTCTGGTGCCCCTTACGCATGCAGGCAAGAAAGAGACATTATCAGAGTTAGAAGAACACATGCCAGCCAGTCAGAAAGCACTTTAAGGTGATATGGAGCAGGGTCAGTCAGAGAGTGACCTGATAAAAGGAACTGGGGGGGGGCACATTCAGCCCGCCAACTTGAGGTTCACAATCTCCAGCTTGGTGGGTCACAAATCGTAGAGGACAAAAGCTTAACTCTTAAAAGAGAGGATGGGACACAACAGCGACAAATATCTTGCTCTCTTTTGCCACCTCACCCTCGGCAACAACCCCAACCCCTTAATTGCGTAGTTTTTGCAGTGGGTTCAGAAGGGCACATCTTCCTTGCTCGCCTCAAATCAAGGGGGAAAATTTGAGTTCCAAAACCAATTTGACCTCCTGGTCCAGGCTGTCAAAAAGGAGGGACATGTTCTCTCCAATGTGCAGCCCCTGATGACTGAATATATTTATGTATCAAAGACCAACGCTTTGAATTCTTAAAGCAAGGGAGACACTGGGGCAAGATTCCAAAGCAATGGAATCATAAGGAGGTTGGTGAGCAGCTGAAGTAAGCCAGTCGCTATGTTGCAACAGAAGTCTCCGTCCCCAAGACGATTTAAGACCCAGCTCCAGCACAATCTGCATGAGACGCAGGTTGCATCTCTTGCCAACTCCAGACCAAACTGCACTTGAACGCTTTAAAGTTCAATAGTAAAGTTGCAGATTTCAATCCAGGCCCCAGAGAGACGACCTGTTGGTTTGTGCAAGTCCCCAAATGAGGCTGAGCAGCATTCAAAGGTCAGAGCACAGTCAGCAAACAAACCACACACTTCCCAGTGGTTGGATGGTTTATGCATGCATGTATCTGAGATGTCTTAACCTGCTCAAGTCTTCTCCGTGAACTTTAAGAAGTGCAACACAGTAAAGGGAGTAGATCTATATTTCCAGGGACGGAAGAAGTTTTGCTGCCTCAAGCAGCTTCAGAAGAGTCTCTTTCATTCCATAGGTTCTGATTGGCCTAACCTACCTCACAGGGTTGTTGTAAGAAGGAAAACCACATACAGGTGAAACTCAGAAAATTAGAATATCGTTGAAAAGTGCATTTATTTCAGTAATGCAACTTATTTTTTCTTTTTCTTTTAATTTTTACAAACGCTTTCTTTTGGAAATTCCACAGTAAATAAACAAACAGTTACAATAATACAAAAATAAGCATCACTGTTACATTTCATTAATTACATTCCATTTATAATTGACCCACCTAACGACAAATAATTACAATTACAACAAATAAAGGCTTGACATATCTTGCTTTGCATGTCATGCATCTATCTCATATATTGGTTTCACCTTTTAAGTTGCATTACTGAAGTAAATGCCCTTTTCGACAGTATTCTAATTTTCCGAGTTTCACCTGTACACCATCTTGAGACCATTGGAAGACAAAGGTGGTATATAAATGTAAATAAATAATAAAAATAGCATAGTTGGGATAGGCAACTGTTTACGCCCTCCCTGCCCCCACTTTCTCACCCTCACCTGGTCCCTCCACATTGCGCTTACTTAAAATCATAGCAACACAACATGCAAAACTTTCAAGAGGCACTTATGAAGCACTGAGCTAATAATGCCTTTCCCTGGTGAGCAGAGCTTGGCTTGCTTACTTGAGTCAGCCAGGCCTTTTCCTTCTGCTGGTACCTTCGATGCGCTATAGATGGGTTTTGATACAGATGTGTGCGCTGCAAACGATGGCAGCTGCCGCCTCTGAAAAGGGAGGGTTCATTGATAGGATTTTCATGCTTTCCAAATAAGTCATTTTGTAATAAGCAGCCTCTCCCCGCCCACACACCGATTGCACCATGACGGTTCCATAGAATTGAAAACAACAGCACAGAAATGCTTTACAGAGCAATAAGAGCAAATGAAGAAGACAGGTCCTTGCCCCGGGGGTGGGGACAACACGGGGGTGGGGTGGGCGACATAGGGTTGTACAAACAAAGTTTCATTTCAGGAATGCATATACGGATGGATGGAGAACGGGAAAGGTTTTTAAGTTAAACAGCCCAGCCAAGCAAACAGCCCAGCCAACCAATGCCTCTCTCTACGTTTCTTAGCAGGGTGTAGTCTGGGAAATGAGCAGCGCAAAATCTCAAAGCAGCAATCAGTTTAACTCCTGCTCTGCTTTAAGCTTGTAATTAGCTATCGCAGGCTGTAATTTTGAAGAGAAGGAACAACACACCACATCACAGGGAAAGAGGCCTGCGCTTGTGTGGTTCCGTTCGAGCTTTTTATAACACCACGCCAGGCGCTGCCTGCCTTTTGAACAATCGTAACATTTTGGAAAATATTGCTATTCT
This sequence comes from Zootoca vivipara, assembly GCF_963506605.1. Classification (NCBI taxonomy): domain Eukaryota; kingdom Metazoa; phylum Chordata; class Lepidosauria; order Squamata; family Lacertidae; genus Zootoca; species Zootoca vivipara. Next base: position 48,525,703 of record NC_083286.1, on the reverse strand, counting down.
ACACACACACACACACACACACACACACACACACACACACACCTAGTACTATGTTTGCAAAATGTTTAGGTACATAGAAAAAAACAATCCTTCAAAAACAAACTGGCTTTACTAGAAGGGAAACTACAGTGGTACCTCGGTTTTCGAACGTCTCTGTTGACAAACATTTTGGTTTTCAAACACAATAAACCCAGAAGTAAATGCTTTGGTTTTCAAACATGCCTCGGAAGTCAAACATGCCACGTGGCTTCCGCTGAGTACAAGATCCTGAGGCCTAGCTGTCGGCTATTGAGTTTTCAGTTTTCAAATGTTTCAGAACTCGAACGGTCTTCCGGAATGGATTACGTTTGAAAACCGAGGTGCCACTGTATTTCAGCCAGATAAAACAATTTCTCCTCCTGCTATACACTGTTCTGTGGGTTACCCTCACAGTTGATTTCAGGGGGTGCACGGGGGAGCCCTTTTGTGCTAACGGAAGTCCTTGTGCGGTTTTCCATTAGTTCAACCCCACACTTTGTAATTACACAAACTGTTTGAAAAGTGCACACAATTATACTCTTTGCCTTCACAATCGTCCTTGTGAGGGAGGAAAGTAGGCTGGCGAGCAAAAGAGAGGCAGGAATGCAAGAGTCTCCCTGGATCAGGCCAAAGGCCCATCGAGTTCAGCATCCTTTCCTTGCCGTGCCCAAACAGATGCCCATGGAAAGCCCACAAGCACAACCTGAATGCAGCCTTTTCCCTGCCTGCTATTAGCAGCAGTTGGCATACAGAGGCAGGATGCTCCAACAGCAGAGGAAAAGCATAACCATGGAAACAAGAACCCATGGACCACTGCATCCTCTGTATACATATCAAGTCCATCCATCCAAGTTGGTGGGTGCAGCACAGGCTGTATTTCTTTGAGAATTTTAAGGGAAAATCACCTTCCACAAAAGTTGCCGCTTGCTTTCTATCACTGTGCCATACAGAGCGCGCTCACGTATGGCTCATGCGTGTGGTACGGAAGCTGCACTTGTCGGGATAGGACAGTGTTGTGCAGAATTATCGGAACAGCAGAGAGTATCATTGGTTGTTCTCTCTCTCTACCTTAGAACATATCTATACCATCAGGTGCCATAGAAAGGCACTAGACATATCAAGAGATTCGTCGCAACCTGGTCATCGTTTCTTTGAGCTCCTGCCATCGGGGACAGAGATACAGAACAATGAAGGCGAGAACAGTTTCTTTCCTAGAGCAATTTTGGCCTTAAATGGAAATTATGGGCTTTGAAGTCATTTTATTTGTTTACTGTTCTGTATTGTATTGTGCTTATTAGTATTTTAATTCATGCGGAGTGTCTTATCTGAGTTGATACAGCAAGCGAGAAGTTTCGTTGCTCCCGCAAGGGGACAATGACAATAAAGATCTATTCTATTCTATTCTATTCTATTCTATTCTAATCACGGCATCCCAGATGAATTCCACAGGCATGGAGACATCCAAGGGAGCACAATATAGCCCACGACACAGGTGGGCCTTAAACCCACGACGCAAGCAATTCATGGGCCCTAACCCTATTGCCGGCCAGGTCAAATCAAACGATTCAGTTTTTACTCCAGGTTCACACAAGCAGGGAATATAAATAAATAAAAACTAGCTTTCTCTCAGAAGGATGCTTTTCTGTCCCCTTGCCAAGGGTATTTTTTTTTAAAGCCCCATAAATATACATCTTGCATGGACAACAAGCCTAGCCAGACATCATTAATTTTTATGAAGTTCCACTGCCCTGTTTGAAAGAGACCTAATTAAAGAAGGCAGATGCTGTCCAGTGATTTTAAAGCCAAAAAGAAAAAGAAAATCCCCCCAAAAGTACACTTATAGAGCGATGGGTGAATGCAACTTCCTCCAAGTTCAAAAACGCGAAGATTATTAAGAGTAAAGGGTGTCCGTTAATAACCATGGACTTTTTTTTATTTAAAAACAACCATGCACATTACGGTTCCTCAATGATCTCTCGCCTGTAATTTCTCCAGCGCCCAGAAGCTTTTGATGAAAAGCTGCATTAGGTCACCCTGCAAATCAGTTCCAGTTTTTCCTCTGCTCTAATCTGAGGGAAATGGGGTAGGCGAATGAGAGAAGTTGTTTAGGTTGAAGGTCCAAGTGAAGGGGGAAGGGGGGAGGAATCCTACATAGATGCTGCTATATAACTTCCTTTAGGAGTTTGTGTTTAATGAACGTTGTCACCCACTTAACAAGGGCAGAAGGGCTTCTAGCCTTGCGCAATTAAATTGGACCCTCTGTAGCAATATCTTACTAAATGGAGTAAATGGGTCATTGGACTAGGACTAGGAAGAGCGCTGTCAAAATCCCATCTCAGCCTTTAAATCTCCACATTCCTGGGGCTGTATAAAGAATCACATCCATTTGCCTACCCTGTTAGGCTGGGCCCTTCAAGTATCCTGGCAGCCCCATTCTGCACCTGCCAAAGTGCCCAGACTGCCTTTAAAAGGGCAGCCCCGTTTAGGGAGCACCGCAGTAAATCTAGCCTTGCTATAAAGCAGGGTGCGCATAACAGGAAGCCGCAATCTTTGTTCACCTTTAGAAGGCAGATTAAAGCTTACCTGTCCCGGCAGGTGTTCTGAAAGTGCCTCAAGTTGATCTCGGGTTTTATTGCTGCTGCTGATAGCAATTTTTATTTTGAGAATTTATGCTTTCATGCTGTTTGTAATTTTATACGTGACTGTGCATTACTTTGCAGCACAGCAGTTAACAATTACGGTAATATGATTTATTTATTTTTTTTAAACTTGTTTTCATACGGCCAGTGGGAACTGGCGAAAGCAAGAAAGGACACCTTTTCCTTTGAGGACTGTACAAGGGAAATATGGAAGAAGAAGAAGAAGAAGAAGAAGAAGAAGAAGAAGAAGAAGAAGAAGAAGAAGAAGAAGAAGAAGAAGAAGAAGAAGAAGAAGAAGAAGAAGGGTAGTAGTAGTAGTAGTAGTTTGGATTTGATATCCTGCTTTATCACTACCCGAAGGAGTCTCAAAGCGGTTAACATTCTCCTTTCCCGTCCTCCCCCACAACAAACACTCTGTGAGGTGAGTGGGGCTGAAGGACTTCAGAAAAGTGTGACTAACCCAAGGTCACCCAGCAGCTGCTTGTGGAGGAGTGGAGATGAGTCTACCGCCCTTAACCACTACACCACACTGGAAGGCAGGGGTGGATGGACTGGCTTTCTCCTTTAGAGTTCACCACCAGCAGTCTGTAGAAAAATGATACTTGGTGGAGGTGGGAAGGATTGAGCCCTATGTCTAGGCCAGTCTTCACCAACCTAGGAGCCTCCAGATGTTATAGACCACAACTCATAGGAGCATAGAAAACTGCTTCAGCTCAGTTGGTTAGAGCGTGGTGCTCCTACCCAGAGGCGGAGCTAGCTGCTCCCGCACCCGGAGCAGCGCACATGCTGTGCACAGCTAGCCGCCCGTGGGGGTGGGGCTAGCATCCCGGGGGCGTCGCCCACAGCAAGCAGCGAGTGTCCCAGGGAGTGAGGCGGCGATGTCACCCCCCCTCAGGGATGACACCTGGGGCTGACTGCACCCACCGCACCCCTTCCTCCACCAGTGCTCTTAACACCAAAGTTGCAGGTTCAATCCCCGTAAGGGACAGCAGCATATTCCTGCATTAAGGGGCCGGATTAGATGGTCCTCAGGGTCCCTTCCAACTCTATGATTCCATTGGTCCACTTATCTCAGTATTGTTGACAGTGACCGGCGACGATTCTCCAGGCTTTTATGACATACCATGACATACCTAAAGGCTGATCTGATTTATACGGTTTGCATCCGAAAAAGCACTGAGTCACAGTCTCATCAGTGCAAGGATTTCTAATTACAGAATGTAATGTAATGCTCCCCGCTCCCCCCCCCCCCCCGCTAACATGCCTTCTAAATCTGTTCTAAAGGTTCCCTCAATCCCCCAGAGCTGATCTGGGGAAGGTGCAGGATGCACAAAAGGAGAAAGGGGGGGGGAGTCCCGTTGCACAAGTACAGTAGAAATCCCTGAGCTAACGGAGTGCATTAGTTGGATACACACCCTTACACTTGTCTTCTTCTTCTTCTTTGGCGATCACTCGTTTCCGAGTAAGATTGTCTTCCATGAACGCGGTTTTAAAAGTGAGTCCGTAAGTGACTGTGGAGGCCAATTCTGAATCCACATGTCGTTCCACAGTGGGGACATTGGTTCCTGGGCGGGAGTTGATCACGGTGTGCCAGGCGTGCCTGTGTTTCCCAATTGTTGGTGTTTATACTACATTTTTAAAGATTTGCCTTGAGACAGTCTTTAAACCTCTTCTGTTGACCACCAGCATTACGCTTTCTATTTTTAATTTCGGAATAGAGTAGTTGCTTTGGAAGACGATCATCAGGCATCTGCACAACATGACCAGCCCAACGAAGTTAATGTTGAAGAATCATGGCTTCAACACTGGTGATCATTGCTTCTTATAGGAAAACCAACTCACCACAGCATGGTGCTGATCTAGAGAGTGAGCCTTACACTTGTAAATCACTTGACACTAAAACAAAAAAAGTCTCAAAACAATATGAAATTTTATATATATTATATATAATAATATTCAATAAAACATAATGAAAGCATGTTAAAACAATACTAAAAGGTAATGGGACCCCTGACCATTAATTAGGTCCAGTCGTGACCGACTCTGGGGTTGCGCGCTCATCTCGCATTATTGGCCGAGGGAGCCGCCGTATAGCTTCCAGGTCATGTGGCCAGCATGACAAAGCCACTTCTGGCGAACCAGAGCAGCACAAGGAAACACCGTTTACCTTCCCGCTGTAGCGGTTCCTATTTATCTACTTGCATTTTTGACGTGCTTTCGAACTGCTAGGTTGGCAGGAGCTGGGACCAAGTAATGGGAGCTCACCCCGTCACAGGGATTCGAACCGCCAACCTTCTGATCAGCAAGCCCTAGGTTTAACCACAGCGCCACCTGGGTCATCTCGCATTATTGGCTGAGGGAGCCGGGGTACAAACAATACTACTAATACTATAAAACACACACAGGAAAACCTATAACAATATTGCAAAGGCTGCCCATATGCCTGGGACTGCAGCCTTAATCATTTTAAGCAATCTGAGTGGTGTAAGCAAGGAGGCAAAGCTCCAAATTAAAAAAAAGGCATTTGGAAAATGGACAAGAAGCACGATAAGTTAGTGCTGTAAGTGTGTCAAGTTAGGTTGGTCAATACAATGCAAAACGTAATACAGAATGTGGCATCCCTGTAACAGCAAGGTGGAGAATCTGTTTTCCTAGACTGCGCCAGGCCTGCTCTATCCTGAAATCTTAGCGTAGGTGATCATTATCTGACTCACAGACATAAAATGCCCCATCCTAATTCAGTTAAAATCCATCAGAATTGCTGAACATACAACCGTGTCTAGACCAGGCATCCCCAAACTCAGCCCTCCAGATGTTTTTGGCCTACAACTCCCATCATCCCTAGTTAACAGGACCAGTGGTCAGGGATGATGGGAATTGTAGTCCCAAAACATCTGGAGGGCTGAGTTTGGAGATGCCTGGGTCTAGACCCACAATTCTAGCCCCCCCCCCAAGAAAGGATTTGGACATCTATATATATTTAATTTTTAAAAAAGTTTAGAGGAGTCACTTCGGCTGCAATCCTGTACATTAACCTGGGAGTACGTTCCAATTGCATTCAGTGGGATCAGTGCCGGATTTATATATAAGCTAAACAAGCTATACCCGGTAGCTTAGGGCCCCACTCTCTTGGGGGGCCCCAAAAAAATTTAAAGGAAAAAAACTGGGTGTATGTTTCCAAAATATAAGATAAAAAACAAGTAAAATAAAACCTACATACAGCATAGAATCATAGAATCATAGAATCGTAGAGTTGGAAGAGACCACAAGGGTCATCCAGTCCAACCCCCTGCCAAGCAGGAAACACCACCAAAGCATTCTTGACATTTGGCTGTCAAGCCTCCTCTTAAACACCTCCAAAGAAGGAGACTCCACCACACTTCTTGGCAGCAAATTCCACTGTCGAACAGCTCTTACTGTCAGGAAGTTCTTCCTAATGTTTAGGTGGAATCTTCTTTCTTGTAGTTTGAATCCATTGCTCCGTGTCCGCTTCTCTGGAGCAGCAGGAAACAACCTTTCTCCCTCCTCTAGATGACATCCTTTTATATATTTGAACATGGCTATCATATCACCCCTTAACCTTCATACCCAGCTCCCTAAGCCGTTCCTCATAAGGCATCGTTTCCAGGCCTTTGACCATTTTGCTTGCCCTCTTCTGGACACGTTCCAGCTTGTCAGTATCCTTCTTGAACTGTGGTGCCCAGAACTGGACACAGTACTCCAGGTGAGGTCTGACCAGAGCAGAATACAGTGGTACTATTACTTCCCTTGATCTAGATGCTATACTCCTATTGATGCAGCCCAGAATTGCATTGGCAACAGTGAATTGTGTTGTATAGGCTCCTGTGATGTAAGTAATGGGCCCCACCTGCTCCCTAAAGTATCACTGGTTTGCTCCTTTCTATATATAGGGTGCCTACATTCTGCATGGACTGGTTGCATGGCAACATGGGCAAATGACTTTAGATAACTATTAGGTCCATAAATTACCATATAGCATATATTCAACACAAAAACAGCAACAATTTGTTGTTGACAAAGGACAAGTGAACATATTACCTTCAGCAGCTTAGGGCCTCATCAAACCTAAATCGGGTCCTGAGTGGGACTTGCTTCTAAGCAGACACGCACAGGATTTCCCCACTAACTCTTTCCAGCAATTAAATATAATGATCACAGGTGGTCCAGCAATGTCACAGAGCACAGTGAAAAATGTAATCTTGGATCCCTAGCTGGAAGCCACAATGCAATAAAGTGATTTTCTTTATGGAAACTTTAATTAATCTCCCAGTAAGCATGCAGAGAACCTTTAAGCACCATAGCTTGGTGGAAGCTTAATTAACTCTCTTCCTGAGCATAATAGCTCAGTGACTAGTACATCATTCTACATTCATGGGCTGAAACAAGCATATGGGCCTGCATGTTTCTCTCTCTTCCCCTCACAACAGGGAGGTAAGCTTGTCAGATTTAATACAGATTTTTTCACTTGCAAAAAAGAAAAAAGGGACAGGGCAGCTATTTTCCAAGGTCCTAGAACACCGACAGAAACAAACAAAATAACCTTTTGCAAGATGTTGGGTAACTAGTAAAAAGCAGAAGACATTCAATAAATGTACTTATCAAAAGGAAGTCTCAGAAACTGATTGTCCACAGTTACCGTAAATCCTTCCACAGCAGACAATTTCTCAAAATGAAAAAAAGACTTCAAAACAAAACGGGGGGGGGGGAGATTTCAGCAAAAGGAAAATCTGCTTTTAAGAACAGGTTTGCCTCAAGGTGCCCTTGACTATGGAAGAGGAAAGAAAAATGGAGGTTTACTTCTCAGGTGAGACTGGAAATAATGCTGAATTTGATTTTTGTATTTAAATGGTTTGCCATAAACGTTCTGCATACAGCCCAAACAACAGGAAGGCTTTTGAGACGACTACGGTACAGTGGAACCTCGGTTTATGAACACCTTGGTTTACGAATTTTCGGTTTACGAATGCCGTGGACCCATCTGGAACGGATTGATTCACTTTCCATTACTTTCAATGGGAAAGTTCGCTTCAGTTTATGAACGCTTCAGTTTATGAACAGACTTCCGGAACCAATTGTGTTCATAAACCGAGATACCACTGTATATGCAAAACATTGGAGAACTTAGCCTACCACACTGGAGCTATGGGAGGGGGAGGCGGATCCAGTCAAAATTATTATTTATCATTAATTTATTGTATTGCCTGCTCTTCACCTTGAAGGTGGGTGACTACACTTTAAAATACAATAAAAACAGGTGAAAACAAACTGCAATCATAAGAATAGGACATGTACAAAATAAGTATCTCAAGTATCAAAGGGCTGGGTAAAGAGAGACATTTTCAACATATAATAAAAGCTGTATAATACCGGTAGTGTAGGCAGTTCTACAGGAAGGAAATTCCACAGCATAGAAGATGCCACAGAGAAATCCATTGGGTTACTAGATCTTTGCCAATTCCTGTGTGTGTGCCGACAACCTATGTTTACTAAAAACAATTTGGATTTAAACCTGAAAGACTCTGTTCAAGAGCTCAAGACAATTAGTATTTACTTTGTTCTTATTTGGCTTTTATATTTGGGGAATATGGGGTGTTAAGGGAAGGGCAGAACCTCTGGTGGGAGAGACATTGTGCTGCTTCTGGGGTAGTTTGTCCACCTTTGGTCCCCACCATGGACTCGGCTCTCACCTATGCCTCCTAGAAGCTTTCAGCATGTGACAGTGGCCACACCCCAGGAAATGGCTTCGACTGGCCAGCTAAACCAGGTGAGGGTAGCCGATGGGTCTTAAACCCTTGGCGAGTTAGAGATTTCTCCTGCATGTGAAGAAGGCTCCAGCGGATTGAGCTGACAAGACCAAGAGTGGGTCCAATGGTCAAGAAGGCAGTTACTGCATGTGTTGTAGAAGGAGGTGAGGGGCAGGTGGGCTTTGTCGACCTTGGAAGGGAGCCTATCTAGAAGAAGCAAAACTCTGATCCTAAACCTCTACTGCCTTGTGAGATATCATTGGGAGAAGAAAAGGCTTACTGTAAGAGGAAACCCTACACAAATCCAATGTGGAGTCCCTAAGACGGTCGGGGGTGTCTTAGCCATACAGGCTGGTGGCACGGGGAACCACGGCGCCACGTTCTGGAGGGCACTGCAGGGCGCAAAGGAAGAGGTCCGGGGGGCACATTGGCGGCTCGGTGGGGGCGTCAGCCTGCCCGCAGCCAGGAGGAAGGCAGAAGGAGGAGATCGGTGGCAGCGAGCTGGGCATGCAGCGATCAGCCCTCCCTCCCTCCATCCCTCCCTCTCTGGCTGTGTGCGCACCCCACCTGGGAGGCGGGCACGATCCCCAGCAGCCACCCCTCCTCTCGGCACCGCAATTGGTGGCCGGAGCGCTTCTCCAGCCTGCCACTGTGCAGGACTGGAGGGCGCGGGGCGGGGCAACCCTCTCACAAGTTGGGGTGGGGGTGGATGGGGGACATGCTTGGCAGGTTTGCGGAGGGCGTCACAGACCCGGGGTGGGCTACATGAGCTCTGCGGGACCCTTCCCTCTCTGGGCCCAGAGGCGGAGGCATGCTTTGGGGTGGGAGAAGCCACGGAGAGCCCTTTTTATCTCTGCGCCCTCCCTCCGCAGCCGGTTCCCTCCCTGGCAAACAAGCCGTGCGTCATTGGATGGAAGGAGGGGAGGGAGGAGAGGGATCCCCCGAAGGGAGAAAGAGGGGCTGTGAGAAGAAAAGACACTGTCCAGCCCTGTCCAGCTTGCCTGGAGGGAAAGATGGACGTGGGGGGCACTGGAGGGGCTTGCACCACGGCGCCAGATAGGCTTAAGACGGCCCTGCCTCCTTCCAGCAATTCCTGCAGCCAAGCTGCTGCCAAACATCTTGCTCTGCTTTCCTTTTGATTCCATCAGCGAGGTCTTGTCATCAGGGCAGCCCAGGACCTCCATACACACTGCCCAGGCTCACACCCTGAGGAGGCTACTTCAGTGCTGTTAACACAGAAGATTAACTGGAGGCGCACTCTATTGTCTCTCAAGGCAGACGGATGTCAACAAGTTTTTTATCATATTTTCCGCTCCATAAGACACACCTTTTCCCTCCTAAAAGGTAAGGGGAAATGTCTCTGTGTCTTATGGAGCGAATGTGTGGTCAATCACTGGCTCCCTTTCAGGCCCCGCCCCCTTGCCCAGGCCTCCATTGTTGAATGTTCTGCAGACGGAGGCTGTTCGTTTCCCCAGCGACATGTGACTGGCTGATTAGATTATCTGTCTGGAAACTGTAGAAATGGCTCTCTTTCCTTTCCTAAAGAAGCTGCAGAACTGTGAGTTGAACCCCATAAAAACAGGATTTTTTTCACTATGCAAAGTAAGCTCAACAACTTTAGCTGATCCTCAAAAAACCGGGGCTTTTCCCCTTTGCAAAAGAAGCTGCACAACTGTGAGCTGATCCCCCCCAAAAAACAGGGCTTTCCCCCTTTCCTCCTCTAAAAACTATGTGCATCTTATGGTCGGGTGTGTCTTATGGAGTGAAAAAGATGGTATATTTCTCGGTAAATCGTCCGACAATTTTTATCCCAGACTTAAGTTTGTATGGATGGGGCTACTGTGTGCATAAGGTCCCAAGTATCTCTAGCAAGGGGCTGGGAAAGGCTTTGCCCTGGAATTCAGCAGAGCCATTGGCAATCTGTGAAGGCTGGGGTGGCTTTTTCTCCATTATATTAGTGGAAAGAGCCTGTTCTCATGAAGCTACTCTCTGCCGCCCCTTGGACAAGGCACACAGAGAGGGGCCACTTTTCAAGACTGCAGGGTCCAAGCTGGTTTGTGCGGAGAGAGGCAGAACTTAAGTTACTCTGGTTAATTGCTGAGTTTGTGGCATCATGTGCTACCTGCAGGAGATGAATGAAGCAAATGGGACTTTCGTCACTCTTCGAAAACAGTTTTTTTAAAAAATCAAAAGTAACAGGTTTATACAGAGATGGTTAAATAATGAGGAACAGAATCCACTACAACAAGTCAAAGTCTGGGCATCAATCTTTGGCTTCCATTTAGCACAGAGTTTCCTTTCTTTGTTCTTCATAGTCTTTTTATTATTGTAAAATCTGCTGTATATACATACACACACAATAAAGAGCTGTTTGAGTTGGCTTAAATCGGTCGTGTAAAAATGCTTGAGTGTATTGTTTTTAGAACAGTGATTTTTATTTTTATTTTAATCCACATGCTTAAAAGTTAGTTCCCAGCTTTGCTGAACTATTCTGTATAAGGACAATTTGGCACAGGCAGTTGGTAAAGATGCTAGACCAGAACTATGAGCAGCTTCACAAAACACTTAATAAAATCCTGGTTTTTCTGTGTGCAAATAAAATTACATCATATCATCATACACCAGATAAACTCTGGTGACATTTGAAACTGGTTTATACTGTCCATCCTTTTTTTAAAAAAAATATTTATGGATACTTATTCAAAAATATACGAAACTACATATCCATTACAAAGTTTCCATTTATAATATACTGAGATAAAACAGCTAGTCTATAAGAGAACATAGTCAGAAGGAAGACAAGACAAAGAAAGGAGAAACCTAAAGAAAGAGAAAGTGAGAAAAGGGGGGGGGCTAAAGAAAGATAAAGAAAAAAATATAAGGACTTCTGGTTCTCTGTCCTGCAGCTACATATGATATCCATACATTCAGATCCAACCATTTTATCTTCCATAAACAGGGTTTTTTTCAGTCTTCAAATCCAGATATTACAAGATCATTTTCTCTTTTGTGCAAAAAGGACCTAAGAAATTTCCAATCCTTAAAAAATGTCAGCAACGATTCCCCCCCCCCTCTAATTAAACACGTTAACTTTGCCATCTCAGTCCAATAGTTTTATCAGTCATTCTTCTATGGTGGGTAGAGTTGTGAGGCCACTGGTTGATCTCAAGCAATACCGTCTGTTCTATTCCCAGCTTGTTTCATAAAACCCCTGCACTGGAATTGAACCACGAATCATCTCTGCACAAAGCATTTGCCATTCCACTGGGCTATCCTGTTCCTTCCACCCTAAACAAACGGCTGGGGACTACCTATTAAACCATTATCAGGAAGGGCTGGAACTCAGTAGAACAGCAAGTACTTTGCATACAGAAGACCCAGGTTCAATACCCAGGATCTGCAGTTAAGGATGGGAAGGTCCTTTGCCTGCAACCCTTGGGAGTTGCTGCTGGCCAGTGTAGACAATACAGTGGTACTGTACCTTGGTTCTCAAACGCCTTGGTACTCAAACAACTTTGAACCCCAAAACTGCAAACCCAGAAGTAAGTGTTCCAGTTTGCGAACTTTTTTCAGAAGCCAAACGTGCTCCGTTTTGAGTGCCACACTTCTGTTTTGAGCATAGGTGCCAAGATCCGGATTGAAAAATCTGGGATCAGCAGCGCCGCGGCACCGGAAGTCGCTTCTACGCACTTTCGGACATGCGTAGAAGCGACTTCTGGCGCTGCGGACATTTTGGAAATGGGCACAGCGACATCGGAAGTCGCTTCTACGCATGTATTCTACGCATGTAGTGGAATTTGCTACCAAGGAGTGTGGTGGAGTCTCCTTCTTTGGATGTCTTTAAGCAGAGGCTTGACAGGCATATGTCAAGAATGCTTTTATGGTGTTTCCTGCTTGGCAGGGGGTTGGACTGGATGGCCCTTGTGGTCTCTTCCAACTCTATGATTCTATGTCCGGAAGTGCATAGAAGCAACTTCCGGTGCCGGCGCAGCACCAGAAGAACATGGCCGTCGGCAGGAGCTCCGTAATCCGGGGGAATACGGGGTATTTTGCCATTTGGGACACCTGCAGGAAACGGTAAGAAAATACGGGGGTTTCCCGGGGGAAATGGGGTACTTGGCAGCTATGGTTTTGAGTGTTACGCTGAGGTCCGTCTGTTTTTGCTATTTGTGTTTTTGTTTTTGCGGCTTTTCTGTTTTGTTTTTGTGACTGTGCGGAACCCAGTTCAGCTACTGATTGATTGTGTGACTGCAGTACATTGTTTATTGCTTTCATTTTATGGATCAATGGTCTCGTTAGATAGTAAAATTCATGTTGAATTGCTGTTTGAGGGGTTGTTTTCAATCGTCTGGAGCGGATTAATCCATTTTGCATTACTTTCTATGGGAAAGCGCACCTTGGTTTTGGAACGCTTTGGTTTTGGAATGGACTTCCGGAAGGGATTAAGTTTGAGGACCAAGGTACCACTGTACTGAGATAGATGGAGCAATGGTGTGACCCAGCACAAGGCAGCTTGTACCCGGCTCCCTGCCCCAAGAGACACAGCTTTTGAGAAACTACCTTGTTGAAATGAAGAGTGTGTAAAACCATTGCTCTTGAAGCTGTATTTCATCAAAACGCGATGGGCATTTTCATTCCATTTCGCAACAATTTCTCCATGTGACATCACCCTCTCTCTTTGCCTTTTATTTACACCTTTGCGCAAAGTTACAGAGAGAGGCGGGGAGGTTAGAAACAGCCAATCTTTCTATAAATACACATATAGAATGGATACCATATGTGCCCAGAGGGCTTGCTACACTTGCCTTCATCACTCAACTTAAACACACACTGGAGGGATCCCAAGGGGGGGGGAATGTTTAACTGGTGGTCTACTGAATTTCCTGCGCGCATACACATACACACAAACCCTGCCAGGCTTTCTTGGCACTCCCTAACCCCCCATTTAGCAATCCCATTTGGCTGGGAAGCCCAGTCAAAAATAGGCAGGGTGGGAAAGCTTGGGGAGTGTCACAGCTTCAAATGTAAACCATTGCTTATTTGTGCGTTGATTTCCTGAAGAGAATTACATGTTCTTGAAAACAATGAAACCAGATAAGGCTGGGAGGTGGGGGAGAAAAGAAAAAAAGGGAGAAAAGAAGAGCAAAAAGCTCACCAATGAACGAAAGATATTATTGGCTTATAAAGGCAGCTGTGAATAGTTTGCCAACAGTTTGCAAAGCTGCACACACTTCGGTTAGCATGAAGTTGTCCCGTTGAAATGAATGAATGAATGCATGCCGGGTAACTATATAGGGAATAGGGAATTTGGGTTCCTGGGAAACTAAATTCTGAGCCAGAACGTTATACCACAAAGTACCCCACAATCAAAAAGAAGAAGATATCCGAACCACCAATTCTTATGAAGCACAGAAGTATTCAATGCTAGCCAAACCACACAAATGAGAAGTCAGTTCCTCCCCTGAACCACAAAAGAAACCAACACAGAGCAAGCAAGACAGCACCTTCACTACTATAGCTGTTGGAAGAGCATTGGAAGCTGGCTTAGATGAAACATGAAAAGCCAGTTTAGTCACACAGCGTTTCTCAAACTTGGGTGGCCAGCTGTTGCAGGACTACATCTCCCACCATCCCTAGCTAGCAGGAGCAGTGGTCAGGGATGGTGGGAGTTGTAGTCCAACAACAGCCAGATGAATTTCAAGACGTTCCTGCCCTCAAACTGGCAGCTAGACGTTCCGATTTGGCGATTGTAACCCTGGTTTAAGAATCCATTAGACGCCTAGCTTCCATCTAACAAATATGTAACAAGGCACCCTTGCAAAATGTTGTTTTGGGGGAGACCTATTTGACTGGCATGTGGGTATGTTTTTTCACATGGGGCGGGATCTTTGGGCCAAAAAGCAGTTTACAAATAAACTAGCTGCAGATCTGGGGATAAAGACATCTACTCTGGAGAAGGAAGAGCAGAGGGAGCGGTCTGAGGACTACCAGCTGATGTATGGGAATTCTTTTATGCCAGTATATCATGTCAAAGTCCCCTTGAAAGTCAACGTGACTTTCAAACTCTTAATTCCGGATACGCGTTAAATGCATCACAACAGGCACTGCATAATTTCAGCATACCTCCTGGACAGGTTTATGATGAGCAACGGAGACAGGCAGCTATATCGGTAACAAAGGCAGCTTATTTAATCAGAGCAAAAGGGGAAAAAATTATTAAGCTTTCAACAAGGCATTAATAATTCATACCAGCAAAACAGAAGAACGCCGAGTTAAGGTGGAAGTCAGCTGGCTGGGAAGCCCGACACTTAAAAAGACACAAAACTAACATGATATTTGAACGGCGTAGTAGCTCATCTATAATTACCGGGTTCGCATTTACACCAGGAGACTCAGATTGTAGTATTCAGTTAACAGCGAGCCTCACTCACACTTCGGGGGGGGGGGAGAGCGAGCGGTGGAGGTGGTGATATTTTAATAAAAATATTCCAGCGAGCCTATCTAGCGATGACAAATGCTATCTTGGCTGATTGATACTTCGTTCCCCAAGCACAGAAGAAAAAGCACTTTATGTTCACTACTTTTGTGATCTCCATGCCTGCCTGGGGCACCCAGCTCCTCCATCAACCCATTCATTATCCTGCTTTTCAAAAAGCCCTCCCCGCCCGCCCCCTCTCAAAACCAACACAGAAAGAGAGGAATATGGAGCAAACCTAAATCCTTCTGACACATTACTTTCTTTTGGCACATACCCACAAACAGAAAGCATGAATGGGGCGAAGGAGGCTTGAAAATATTATTATGCGTGCCCCAGTTATCCAGGCAGCGAGGACCCCGGGGACTTCGTGCAAACTCAGCTTCTGTTTCCTCTGAATGAGGTCACTGGAAGCTTGTGGTGTTTTCGTGATTTTTCCGTGGTTTTATTTACGCGCATTTAGAGGTGAGCAGGCGACCTAGGTCTCCCATCACTTCTGTTCCACATCTGTTATTTCGGATGTGTAACAATGGCAGGTTGCTGCACTCCCAGCTGAGTAGGGTTATATGCGTATGTTGAACCCTCATCAGCATCCTGCACAGAGCAGGGGGTTAGACTACGTGGCCTCGAAGGTTCCTCCCAACAACTGTGACTGAAACCCTTTTGCATGATCAGCTTCAGGAGGAGCAATGCCAGCTGTTCTTTGGTAGTTGGCGAGTCCCGACAGAAGTACTGTTTCTGCTGGACAGAGGCCGGGCAGGTGTGGGGGAACTCCCTGGTCCTAAATGGAGTAACTTGTGCCCCTAAAGCAGTGTTTCCCAACCTTTTGCCTCCAGATGTTTTGGGACTACAACTCCCATCATCCCTAGCTAGCAAGACCAGTGGTCAGGAATGATGGGAATTGTAGTCCGAAAACAGCTGGAGGCAGAAGGTTGGGAAACACTGCCCTAAAGGACAAGGCTGGAGGTAATTTTGGACTCACAGCTGTCCATGGAGGCACAGGTCAATTCTGCATCCAAGAAGGCTGGTACGCCATCTGGTATGCCGGCTGAGACCTTGCCAAAGTGGTTCATGCTCTGGTTATCTCCAATTTGAAGCCACAGAACTGCAATGCGTTCTATGTGGGGCTACCTTTGAAGGTGACTTGGAAACTACAACTAGTTCAGAATGTGGCTGGCAGACTGGCAACTGGGAGTGGCTGCCGAGACCATAACACACCAGTCCTAAAAGGTTTACATTGGCTCCCAAGTACATTTCTGAGCACAATTCAAAGCATTGGTGCTGACCTTTAAGGCCCTGCATACCTGAAGGAGCAACTTCACCCCCATCGTTCAGCCCGGACACTGAGGTCCAGCTCAGAGGGCCTTCTGGTGGTTCCCTCCCTGCGAGAAGTGAGGCTACCAGGAGCCAAGCAGACAGACTTCTCCGTAGTGGTGCCTGCCCTGTGGAATGTCCTCCCATCAGATGTCTAAGAGATAATTAACTATAGAACGTTTATAAGATATTTGAAGGCAACCCTGTATAGGGAAGTTTTGAATGTTTGATGTTCTATTATGTTTTTATATCTGATGGAAGTCACCCAGAGTGGCTGGGGCAACCCAGTCAGATGCGTGGGGTACAAATAATAAAGTTGTTGTTGTGATGCAAGTTATTTTATGTTAAAAGCAGTTATCTCAGTAAAATCCGAAAGCCAAAACCCTTCACAGAGTTAGTGCTCCATAGTTAGTGCTCTCACAGATTGGAGTGGAAAACAGGTTTTTAAAAACCCTAATGCCAGGAATGCTAACTCTCTTAAAAAAAGATATAGTTCAGACTAAACAGACTCTTTACAGCGTCCTATTTGTCCAGTAGCCAGGACAGCCTTGGGGAAAACTGCAAAACTAAACAGTTTAGATCTTTTGTGTTTAGTGCCATTATCAGCTCCTAAAGCTGTTTTACATAAAAGGGGTCAGTTAGTTCACAGGAATTCTTAATAGTTTATGGGGCTATTTTTAAAAATACCTGTGGCATGGAAAACCACCTGACGCATACAAAGAGCTGTTCTGTAGACTGGGCACAGATTAATCTTTTAAATCCTTTTAATCCAAGCTGCAAAAGCCCATATTGGTGACACGTCCACAACAAAGCCTTGCTTTCAAACTCACAACCGCAGCAGTTTGTGCCACTTCCAGCTACTCAGTAAGTTCAAATTCTGCATGGGCCTGCATATTTCCAATGGGTTTAAAAATGGATCCCCAGTAGGTTCGTAGTTCTGAATTGCAGGGCATGGGATACAGTATCAATGCATTCCATTTAATGTAAACTTGCTCGGGATGCAGGTGGCGCTGTGGTCTAAACCACTGAGCCTAGGGCTTACTGATCAGAAGGTCAGTGGTTCGAATCCCCACGACGGGGTGAGCTCCCATTGTTCGGTCCCAGCTCCTGCCCACCTAGCAGTTCAAAAGCACGCCAAAGTGCAAGTAGATAAATAGGTACCACTCTGGCAGGAAGGTAAACAGTGTTTCCGTGCGCTGCTCTGGTTCGCCAGAAGCGGCTTAGTCATGCTGGCCACATGACCTGGAAGCTGTTTGCGGACAAACGCCGGCTCCCTTGGCCTATAGAGTGAGATGAGCGCTGCAACCCCAGAGTCGGACACGACTGGACCTGACGGTCAGGGGGTACCTTTACCTTTACCTGCAATTGATTTAAATAGATGAAACTTTGTCAAAGCACCTCAAATGCTGACTTTGAATGATGGTGTTGCATAGGTGAAGAAGGCGCCACAGATTTGAAATCACAGATAGATTTTTCCTAATTTTTCCACGATCTCATTTCACACATTCATCAAATGTCTGGTGCGCATTCACTTGAGCCTTAGTTGTTAGAGCGAGGCAGACGTCTGCCTTCTCCACTAGTAAAGTTCTTAACTAACAGATAATACTAAGCTCATGTCTGCCTCCCCAACTAATTTTTTTAAAAAAACAAAGGACTTGCAGAGCTAACAACTGGAGTAAATTGCAGGTAGAGGACTTGTAGGCTAGTAAATTATTACTTCTGCAATCACCACCAGTGTCTGCCATTTAGGAAAATGGAACAGAGGAATGCAAACCACTTCAGAAACCAATTCTGTCATGAAAAAAGGAAAATGCATCTCTTCCAGCAAGACTGATCACCGTTTGATAGAGATGGGTATGACAGCAAAGAGATAAAAGAATTTTTAAAACAGCCTGTGGGGAGCATGGGTGAATTTAAAGGCCAACTAATTTGATTGTGTGATATAGAGAGCATTTGGTGATCAATTGATTTGCTATCCATTTACTCTACCTTCTGCTTTAGAATAGCAAGGTGATTTACAATACTGTACATATTATATAGTATACACACACAAAAAAAAAACCCTTGAGAACGTAACCAATTTGTTACAGCATAACTTCTCCGACTGAAATGCATGAAGCATTCCCCTTAGTTGGCAGGTACAAGGCTGTCTTAATATCCAGTCACACCACTGGTCCATCTAGCTCAGTACTGTCTACACTGACTGGCAGCATTTCCAATGGGGTCTCTCCCATGTAGCCAAATCTTATAATCATAGTCATAGAGTTGGAAGGGACCCCAAGAGTCATCTAGTTCAAGCTCCTGCAATGCAGGAATCTCAACTAAAGCACAGAGGCCACCCCAATCTCTGCGTAAAAACCTCCAAGGAAGGAGAGTCCACAACCTCCTGAGAGAGACTGTTCCACTCTCAAACAGCTTTTTCTGGCAGAAAGTGCATCCTGATGTTTAGTCAGAATCTCTTTTCAAAACAAGCTTGCTCCATCCTCCATGTGACACATTGTGACAGCCCTTAAGATATTTGAAGATGGCTATCTTATCTCCTCTCAGTCTCCTCCTTTCCAGGCTAAACAAACCCAACTCCCTTAACCATTCCTCATAAGGCTTTGTTTCCAGGCCCTTGATCATCTTGGTCACCCTCCTCTGCACACGTTCCAGCTTGTCAATATCCTTCTTAAATTATGGTGCCTAGAACTGGACACAGTGTTCCAGGTGTGGTCTGACCAAGGCAGAATAGAGTGGGACTATTACTTTCCTAGGCATTTATTGATGGTAGCCTAGAATAGAATTTGGTTTTTTGCTGCTGCATCACACTGTTGACTCATGTTAAACCTCACCTGGAGATGCTGGGATTGAACCTGGGACCTTCTACAAGCAAGGTGGATGCTCTGATACTGAGCTGTTGTCCCACCCCTATATACCACTACCAGGTTGAGAGGGAGTGTCCCTCTGAATTACTGGTCACTGCAGAACAGCAGCAAGAGGGGGCAATTGGTTTGTGGGCCTTCCCATAGATATCTGGAAAACAGGATGCCCTTTGGTCTGGGTCCAGCAGGGCTTGTAACCCCAGCCACCTTGTCTCTCATACATGCATATAGGTATAGAGGGGGGTTGTTAAAGGTAAAGGTATCCCTGACCGTTAGGTCCAGTCGCGGACGACTCTGGGGTTGCGGCACTCATCTCGCTCTATAGGCCAAGGGAGCCGGTGTACAGCTTCCGGGTCATGTGGCCAGCAAGACTAAGCCACTTCTGGCGAACCAGAGCAGCGCACAGAAACGCCGTTTACCTTCCCGCCGGAGTGGTACCTATTTATCTACTTGCACTTCATGCTTTCAAACTGCTAGGTTGGCAGGAGTTGGGACCGACCAACAAGAGCTCACCCCGTTGCGGGGATTTAAACCGCTGACCTTCTGATGCTTTGATGGTGTTTCCTGCTTGGCAGGGGGTTGGACTGGATGGCCCTTGTGGTCTCTTCCAACTCTATGATTCTATGATTCTATGATAAGCAAGCCCTAGGCTCTGTGGTTTAACCCACAGTGCTACCCACATGTTAGAGGGTCAAATGGCAATTAAGTGCAGAACAAGCACCGTCTGTGACAATGCAAAGCCTGAGATAAGCCGACAACTTGAGATAATTCACAACAGTAATAAAGCAACCACCCTAGCAGTCTTATTGTCCTATTTAGGGCAAGTACAAGGCAAAGAACCCAAACACTAGAACAGCGTTTCCCAAACTCAGGTCTCCCATCTGTTTATGGACTACAACTCCCATCCTCCCTAGCTAGCAGGGCCAATGATCGGGGATGATGGGAACTGTAGTCCCAAAACAGCTGGAGACCCAAGTTTGGGAAACACTGCACTAGAAGATGATTGTTTATTTATTTAAAGTAATTCGTGCAATAATTAAAATAAGGATGCCAACCCACCTGCCCCTCCACCCAGGGAGCTGGAGGCAGTCTGTAGGAAGGAATTGCAGCTTATGGCATATAGGCACATCCCATTTTGTCTCCGATTAGCAGGTTTCTGTCTTGTTCACAAAAGCCTGCCATCCCTGTTTGCCCAGAAGCACCAGCAGGCGAAAAGAGCTACATACACAACTGGAGAAGCCTCTCACATTTAAGTTCCATTTGCTGTCAGAAGCACTGTCTGTCTCCCAACTTCAGAAAAGCCTAGCCAGGCAGACTTTTAATCCAAGCCTTTAGCCTTGTGATAAGGAGCCTGGTCTCCACCAGTGATTTCACTCTTCTTCCATTATTGAGTAGGCAAAGAAGGGATGTGTGTGTTTGTATTTGGGGAGGTGGGAGTGGCAGGGGGGTAGTCTGTTAGATGTGCACCACCACAGGCAGGTAGCACAAAAAGTCAGACCGTTGAGAGCCGTTTAATCCTTAGGCAGGAAGATAAAAAGTTGGCTTAGACAGTATGATACTGTGCAGATATCAGACTGGAAGGTTTAGCGCCGTCTGTTCTTTATAAAGAATCTGCGAGGGAGATACTCCAGAAAAAAGGGGGAAAGCCACAAGTGACAATGAACAGAATGAAAGGAGCAGATGACTTTCTTACTCAAAAAAAACCCCTTACAACAAAGGGAACATCACAAATACAGGATTCCTTCACATCTCTTGACTTCTTGCTTCCATTTGATTTACAATTAAGACCAGTATGCTATTCTGGAAAGAAGTTAAAGGGGTCTAGAATTTGGCAGGAGTCCAGGGTGGATAAAACAGCGCCTGTCCTGTTTGGGATCTGAAGCACTGAACCCCTTAAAGTTAGAGCCACGTAGTAAACATGCTCAGAAGAGGGAAGATGCGGAGACCACAGATGCTTTAAGGAAACAATGGCCATGGCCATTCCAAATTCAAAACAGCAACGCTCACTTTTGATGTTTTGGTGCACAAATCGAACAGAGAATTCTGGTTTTCTTAAAAGAAGGTGACAACTCATGATCTCCAGGACAAGCCTATTGTTGGTTACCACTGGCCAAACCTGCCAGTCAGGACTGGTCATATCTTCCTTTTGGTAGGGAAATTGCTGGCTCAGAAGAGCCAGGAAATACCTGGAAAGTCCTTGAGTGCTATGAAAGGGAAAAACCATCAGGGTAGGAGGCATATTCCTCCCCTCTCCAACCACTATGGATGATGATCAGATGCCCTCCAGATCATAGAATCATATAGAATCATAGAGTTGGAAGAGACCACAAGGGCCATCCAGTCCGACCCCCTGCCAAGCAGGAAACACCATCAAAGCGTTCTTGACATATGGCTGTCAAGCCTCTGCTTAAAGACCTCCAAAGAAGGAGACCCCACCACACTCCTTGGCAGCAAATTCCACTTGCTATGGATGATGATCAGATGCCCTCCAGATCTTGCTGGCCTAGAATTTCCATCAGCCCCAGCCAAACATGTCCAATAACCAAGGATGATGGGAGTTGGTGTTGGCACCTGTCTGTCTCAAGAGACAATGGAGTGCGCCTCCATTGGTGAAGTCAAACAGCTGCATTAGCAGCACCAAAGGGACCTTCCACTGTGCACAAAGTGTGTGTGGAGGTCCTGGGCTCCTCAGACAACAACCCTCTCTCAGCCTCTTTGATGTGGTCCAAAGAAAGCAGAGCAATACATCTGGTCTGCAGGAGTTGCTGAAAGGAGGCGTACAAGGCGCCATCCAACCGTCTTAGGGTCTCCACTCTTTCCTTGGTACATATACAAACGGAACCTCCAGCATCTTCTAAACGCGAGAGCTTAAGTAACATGCAAAACACTTCTCAGTATCATCTCATGTTTCAAACGATGCTACCTTCCTACCTACTGCTGTATTTCCAGCCTGCAAATGTGATGAATCAGCTAGATTTCAGCTCCACACCACTCTCTCCAGCATAAGGTCAGTATGACTTCTTCCCCAATTTGAGATTATTAATTATTTTGGACAGATCTCTAAAATGCTGAAGTAGTTACTTTTCCCTGCTGTGTACTAGAGTATTCCATCTGCCTTCATGCTGAGAGCGCTGAAAATTAGCCTAATCACATTTCACATGGATGTTCTTTAGTATTATTAGTCATCTGAAGTAGACTTTGTAAAACATACAAAGTAGTAAAGGCGGTGGGATAGCATTATGCTATTGGATATTCTAAGTACTCAGAGTAACAAGACCTCCTGGTCAAGATCACATGAAGCATTGTGTTAGGCACAGTATTCTCGTAACCGAATAACGTAGATATCTTTTAGATATAATAAACATGTAAGAGTGCCATCACACATCCCTTCCTCACCACCTGCTGCATTGAAGGATCTGTAACGCTTCATCACAATCCTGGATTTGCATGAAGTCCAGGTAGGGGGAGTGCTTAAATCAATGGGAGAGTTTGTTCACACAATATATTTCACTTCTGGTACCATGTGTTGTTTTCAGTATGAAGTTCCAGATCCGAAGAAGTCATTTAAAACAGGCATTTTATTAACAAGCTAACATCCATATACTTTGGCCACCTCATGAGAAGAGAAGACTCCCTAGAAAAGACCCTGATGTTGGGAAAGATGGAGAGCACAAGGAGAAGGGGACGACAGAGGACGAGATGGTTGGACAGTGTTCTCGAAGCTACGAACATGAGTCTGACCAAACTGCGGGAGGCAGTGGAAGACAGGAGTGCCTGGCATGCTATGGTCCATGGGGTCACGAAGAGTCGGACACGACTAAACGACTAAACAACAACAACAACAACATCCACATACATACAACATCCATCAACTGCACTTAACCTTATTAGAGAACACACTATAGAGATTTTTTATTAAAAAAAACAAGGACCCTTTACTGTCCCTCTCCTCCCCCTCGGTCTCATTCTCAGGTTGGACTTTGGAAGACTGAAGCAGAGCACAGAGTCAGACCTGCATGAAGCTAAATGAAGAGGCTAACGTAATGCACAATTTGCAATGGATACCTTGCTAAAGAAGAGATTTACTGTTGTTTAGTCTCTTCATTTAGCAGCAAATTACTTCTTTAGCAAGGTCTCAATTTGTGCATTATGTTAATTTCTGAACCTCGTCTTCTTTAACTAGGCATCAGAACTGCAAAACCCAGATCACAAATGTGCAGAAACTCCTCCGCACAGAGGGTTGCTATGTCATTAATAATACATCTTGCAAGCTTTCTGCCTAAGTTTCCCCACCAAGTTCAAGGTTCTGTGTCAAGATTGCACTCTGGAAAGCAGAAACAAGCAACACCACAAGCTTCCTCTGTCCCATTTAACTTGAAAGCTCTGCTTTACAGCAAGGGAGAAGTAACATTCTTCAATGACAAAGCAATCATCTTCGTTAGCACGCGAGTGCAACCACAACACACACACCACAAACCGCAAACCATTTCTACTCAGCACCATCATGGGTAGCCCAAGATGAATGTCCTCCTGTTGGAATACAACTCCCATCAGCCCTGACCATTAGCCATGCTGTGCTACATGCAGGAGATCCAGGTGTAGTGGTTAAGAGCAGTAGATTCGTAATCTGGGGAACCGGGTTCGCATCTCCGCTTCTCCACATGCAGCTGCTGGGTAACCTTGAGCTAGTCACACTTCTCTGAAGTTTCTCAGCCCCACTCACCTCACAGAGTGTTTGTTGTGGGAGAGGAAGGGAAAGGAGAATGTTAGCCGCTTTGAGACTCCTTAGGGTAGTGATAAAGCGGGATATCACATCCAAACTACTCTTCTTCTTCTTCCTCTTCCTCTTCCTCTTCCTCTTCCTCCTCTTCCTCTTCTTCTTCTTCTACACCCCCCAACTCCTGGCTGAAACTCAGTCAGAACAGTCTGCTGCTGCAAATCAGAGCAGACAATACCAACCTGGATGGATGGATGGGTGAACCATAGTATGACCTTCTTGTGTTTGGACAGGAGATATATATATGCAGAACAAGTGCCATGAGAGAGACAGCATTTGTCAATGCATGTGAAGCACAGTGACTCTCTGTCATGGTACACATATGAATAGTTTAGAACTGAATGTTTACACTTCCTAAAAACACAAGAGCCGCCATACTGCACCAGACCAAAGACCCATCTAGTCCAGAATCCCATTCTCACAGCGGGCGACAAGATGTCTATTGAGAAGCCTGTCAACAAGACCTGAGTGCAATAGTCACTGTGATTTGCACCCAACACTTGATTCCTCTGAAGGTGTCAGCTACCTAAATAAACTTTCTGATCTGTGTAGACCATGCACTAACACACACAGTTGACTTGTTGTGTGATTCTGTATGACTATTTCCCACAAGCTTGAACTCTTGGGAGGGAAGGACTGGGAGCCCACCTTACCATTCCAGAAAGTCCCACTCAACACTCTAGGACCTGCGTTCAAATAAATGTGTTTTTAGGACTGCAATGCCAGTTGTCAAAGTCAGTACCAAGAAACACAGTTAAGTAGGTATTTTTAACAGCAGCTTTCTCAGCTGGCTGTGGAGAATATGTGACACGGCAAAAACACAGGGCCTTTTAAGACTCAAAACTTCTTTCACAAACTGAGTTTGTGCTGTCGGGCACCAGCACGGAAAGGGGTTGTATCTCCATCCATCCGTGAAGAAGTGAAATACAGACACAAACACACATACGCACAAATCATTGGAGGCCCCAACTATGATCAAATACAACCAGACATCTTCCATATGTGAAATCTCTTAAGTACAGTTATTAGGTCATGAAGCAAGCCCATTAATGTGGTCAACTGTTATTAAATAACTATGCAAATGTACTAGGGTGAGTTGCAAGGGAGACACACGGGAGTTGAGGAACGCCTGGTAAGTCATATCTTCGGTTTGTCACTGTGAATGACTAGGAAGAGTTTACTTTAGTTCTCCACATGCCATTACAATCACAGGGCTACAGGAGAACCGACACTACAGCAGTGTTTCCCAACCTTGTGCCTCCAGCTGTTTTCGGGCTACAATTCCCATCATTCCTGACCACTGGTTTTGCTAGCTAGGGATGATGGGAGTTGTAGTCCAAAAACAGCTTGTAGGTTAAACTGCCTATCACTGTGGCTTATTTTCAGGGTATGGCTTATTTTCGGAGTATGGCATATTTTCGGGGTATGGCTTATTTTCTGAGAAACACAGTAGGATGCCTATTGGGTCACATGCAAGTTATCCACTTTCCCTTAACTTTGTTTTGTTTTTTGTCTCATGATTGAGCTTTTCTATTTCAGACTGCAGGTGGGAGTTGGGGTTTACATTCTCTGAAGACTTCTCCAGATTTAATCAGTTTCTAACTCTTCCCTATATGTATAAAAACTACCACACCAAGGCAACACCCAGCCTGGAAGAATTATCCCCGGTGGCAATTCTCAACATGTAGGAAAATATGTTACGCGAGTCAGTGTTTCTTAAACACGCAAAAAAGATCCTCACCTGCAGAAGGACAAGCTCAACATGACCATTGTGCTGAACTTGTTGTATGTCAGCCCACTAATGCCTGGGTTATTTGCACTCCCAGTTTCAGTTGGCAGGTGCAATAAGAAGAATCTAACGAGGGAAATGTCACTTTCCAAGTTTTGCATCACCGAGTCTCTTCTAGCTACCAAAGACTGAGAAAGCGAAAGGGCTCGGGGGCAAGGGAAGAACTTGGCTTTAAGGAAGTGGAGCCAAATCCATCTCTTTTGAGTCTTGTTGAACAGACGCACGGCAGAAACTAGTTCACAAGCTTGAATTGGGGGACCTTGCGCTTGTTTTGCTTTTAAGCAGCCATCCAAGCTTAAAGGACTCGGGAGACATCTTTGTGAACCTGGCCTAGAAACTACCTGCAACTGGGCAAAACGGTTTGAGAAAGTGCATTTAACATTTTTCATAGGACGCATTGGCTTTCAGACCTTCTAAGTGCCCCTATTTTCTAGGGACAGTCCTGGATTTACAGAAGCCATCCCGGTTTCTGATTTGATCCCGGAATATCCCACTTCTCTTTTGGACGTCCCTATTTTTATTGGAGAAACGTTGGAGGGTATTGAGTTATGCAAACCCTGAGCCAAGGAGCTTTGGGCCTACTCTGCTGGTAGGGCTGCGAACATTGCCAGTCTGAAACCCTGGGTAGCTGCTGCCAGTCAGTGCAGGCAATTCTGAGCTAGATGGAGCACTACTCTGATTCTGTATAACACAGCTGCTTATGTTCCTTTGTAAGATTGCCTACTATCATTCCCTTTTCACACAAAAGATGCACAGGTAAACAATGCTTATGAATGGAAGCCAGGTCATTCAATGGTTCATATGTCGAATTCAAAATCCACACAATCTTTCTGCAATGCGCTGAATTGGATTTCTAGGTTTCAAGGTCAGCTTCCCTTGCTTTAGTTTTGAATGTGGTGCCTTTTATTAGTTTTGTCTGCTCTTTTTTCCTCTTAAGCTTACAGCACTGCATAGCAAGCCTTGTCGAGTGATGTATCTTAATGACACACTGAACTACATTTTACCCATGAAAAAGGCTGCCAGATGTTTCATGCTGTCCGATTTTATTAGGTCGCTGCACAAAGAAGAGTAAAAGGTAATTCCTTTTAAAAACAAAAACACAACCACTAACCCATTTTCAATTTGGTAACATATTTCCTCCCCAGATTCTAGTACAATGCAGTAGAGTTGACAATATTGATTACAATTAAAAATAACAATAATGCCAGGAGGAATTAAAGACAAGCTTTCGAGATCGGAAATTTCTGCTCAGTGATATTTACGACAGCATCAGAAATCTTTTCTAAGTGTA
The DNA here is from genome assembly GCF_963506605.1 of Zootoca vivipara. Taxonomy (NCBI): domain Eukaryota; kingdom Metazoa; phylum Chordata; class Lepidosauria; order Squamata; family Lacertidae; genus Zootoca; species Zootoca vivipara. The sequence continues at coordinate 48,498,771 of NC_083286.1, read as the reverse complement.
GATAAACCAGGAACTAAGGGACTGGTGTTAAAAAAAAAAGAACCATGCTTGGATGGTGCTCACCCTCCCCTATAATCTCATGTGCCATAAATGTTGGAACTCCATGTGGAATCTGTTATTTGGATTCTCAACAATCTCAACATTCATTTACAAACAAAAGGGGTTGGGATGGAGCAGGTTTTTGGCCTTGATGTCTACAGAGACAAGTATGAATAGGGTTGCCAGACTCAATAGAGGACAAGACTTCTGTGCCTTTAATTGCCCTGCTCTCTTTTGGGTCTGGAAACCTTAAAGAGAAACCAGCAGATGTATGTATGACTCAAAAATTCAGAGTAGAACATTTCTGCTATGCATTCTGATCTACTATCATAACTCCTAATCATGAGCCCCTCCCCACCCCCCAGCCTGCATCTTCTCCACCCATAGTCTTCCCATTTCTCCCATGGAGGAGCAGGAGGGGAATCTCAGCTACTACATTGGGGAGGGAATCTCAATGCACATTGGGCTGCTATTATTATAAGGAAGAAAATGTACACACATACCATTGGCTTGCAGCGTTTCTTTCGCACCTACAATTTGGTTGCAGCAGACGGACGTTGTAAACCTTTGGCGTCAAATATAAGCTGCTCTGGAATCTGCTTCAGTCACTTTCTTCCCTATATGAGTTTCAAGCCTACTTTGCCTTTCTCCCAAAACAGCATGCAACAATTTGTAAAACAAATTATTTTTGCATCAATATTTATAACAGAGGGGGAAACCATACCTGTACAGGACTGCAGACTCTAGATAAGAGCAACAACCAAAAGCACAAATTAGCAGCTAACAATGAATACTTTCATAAAGCAGCACTTCAGTGGGTTCAAGAAATGCTGTCCTTGACAATAATAAATTCTCTAATTACCCAAATAGAAGCTGCACGATTTGGGTCATCCTGTCGTTCTTCTTGTTTCTAGAGATTTGTGGCTTTGGGAATTCTTGAGCAATGTGCAGTTCCACAAAAGCCAAGAGGTCCATCTATGACTAACTGTGAGTTAATGAAAAGAGGGCTTGGGGGCATAGTAGACGGGGCTGCTACACCAGGCAAAGCCAATAGGGTGCCATCCAAATGTGGTTGGACTCCAACTCCCAACAGTCCCAGCCCCCATGGCCCATGATCAGGGATGATGGGAGCTGTGGTTCAGCAGTAGGTCAGAATCTACCACTAAAGTAGAACTGCCAACACTCAACCATTCACAAGAGATTACAGTGGTACCTTGGTTCTCAAACAACTTGGAACCCAAACACTGCAAACACAGTAGTAAGTGTTCCCTTTTGCGAACTTTTTTCGGAAGTTGAATGTGTTCCATTTTGAGTGTTACACTTCCAATCTGAGTGCCACACATCCGTTTTGAGTGTTACGCTGAGGTCTGTCTGTTCTTGCTATTTATTCTGCGTTTTTGTGGCTCTTTTTTGTTTTAGGTTTTTTGTGACCGTGAGGAACCCAGTTCAGCTACTGATTGATTGATTGTGTGACTGCAGCACATTGTTTATTGCTTTCATTTTATGGATCAATGGTCTCATTACATAGTAAAATTCATGTTAAATTGCTGTTTTAGGGGTTGTTTTTAAAAGTCTGGAACAGATTGGTTTTGGAACCGACTAAGTTTGAGAACCAAGGTACTACTGTACAAGCAACTAATTTTTAAATAGATTCTATGCACTCTTCCAGATGCTAATCAGGGGCAGAATCATAGAATTGTAAAGCTGGGAGGGACCACAAGGGTCCTCTAACTTGCAGCACAAGAATCTTTTGCCAAAAGTGGGGCTTGAAACTACAACCAAGAGTTTAAGAGTCTCATTTTAAGAATTATCGGGACAGAAGTTCCAAACTAGATGATTAGGTTGTTTATGATTGTAACAACAACAGCTAGGATCCTCTATGCACAAAAAAGGAAGGAAGCAGCTCCCACCAAAGAAGAATGGATAAGTAAACTGATGCACTATGCAGAATTGGCAAAGTTAAGAGATAAAATAAGAGAACCTAACGGTAATTGTTTTGTGGAAGAATGGAAGCCTTTTTTCCGACTAAAGAACTACTACAGCAGGCACGTCCAAAAGGTAGATTGTAGACGTCTGTAGATCACTGGCTCCCCCAAAGAAGCTCAACAAGTTTGGCTCCCCTAAAAAAAAGCTCAAAACCTTTGCCCTGCACATCCCAAAAATGAGGCTTTCCTCCTTCCTTAAAAAAGCTCAGCAACTTTGACCTGAACCCCCAAAAAGGGGGTAGATCACTGCCAATTTTTAACTCTGAGTAGATCGCAGTCTCTTGGAAGTTGGCCACCCCTGTACTATAGCATGATGAATTCACAAACAGGATTTGAACTATGAGCAACAGAAGGAATTAGAGATTATTGTATTGTTGTTAGTGTATAAGAGAGAGAAAATAAGGTGCAGCAAAGAAGGAGAAATTAAAAAACGCCAAGGAAAATAGAGTTGGGAGTCGACAAAACAAAAGAAATATCTGTTACGTATTGGAGTGTGCCTCTCAAACTTTTGAAAACAAAATAAATTATAACTGAAAAAGGGAAGTTTCCATACACTCATCCAGACTACATAATCAGGGAAGAGTGTCTGATCAGCCTCCCAAGATCACAGCACAGGAGTGAAGGCTTTCTCTGCTATTTCTACCTGGTATGGGAATAGCTCCCAAGCGAAGACCAGCTCTCCTCTAGGGAGAAAATTAAAAGAGAGAAACCCAAGAAACTCTTGCCCAAAAGAGACAGACAATTGGACATGAGCCTGACATCAGAACTATCAATGTTCAGAAAGCATCGGGAGAGGACTTCAGTCTCTCAGGACACTCTGCTGCTGACCTGATTCTGTAACAAAAGGTTCCAAAGGGAGACTTCAGAGCAAAATTGCTGAACTGGAACTTATCCTCAAGTTTCATTCTATTCATTTAGTTCTTGATAGGATCTTCTCTCCCACTCCAGGTGTCAAATTAGCATAGCAAAGGTAGGAAGATTGCATTATCTAAAATCCCCGCACTGCTCGCATCTTGTATGTGTTTGAGTTTTGCATGTAAGTGTCACAGGCCTACTTGCATTTCATGACCTTTAGGCTTCAGTGATTTGATTTTCTCCTCCCTGTGCCACACTCTGTATTTTTCGATAAAGGGCGCTGAGGCCAGATAGAGATACTTCTCTGCCAACTAACGATACCAGTTCACACATTTGATAAAGAGGCTCTTTGCCACAATATAGCTGCTGGTCTTTAAAAAGCCACACAACATCCATACCGAAGTCCATAAATAATAATAATAATAATAATAATAATAATAATAATAATAATTATTATTATTATTATTATTACAGGGAAGAAGGCCTTCTCGGTAGTGGCACCTGCCTCTTGGAATGCCCTCTAGTCAGATGTCAAAGAGATGACTAATTATACGACCTTCCATAGACATCTGAAGGCAGCCATTTATCAGGAAGCTTTTACTGTCTGGTGTGTCTAGTGTTCTTTTGTTGGAAGCTGCCCAAAGTGGCTGGAGCAACCCAGGCAGGAAGTGTACAAATTATTATTATTATTATTATTATTATTATTATTATTATAGCACATGGCTTTCCCCAAAGAATCCTGATAGTGTGTTAAGGAGGAAGGAAATTGAGTTCTGTGAGGAGCAAACCACAGGCCCCTGAACTCTTTGGGGGAAGCCTTGAGTTTGAAATGTATGATGTGCCCGAATTGTCACTTTCCCAAGAACCCAAACTTTGATCCATCCTCAAACACCATCTCCACAGAGCCTCCTCTTGCAAATGATACCTTTAGGGGCAATTGTGGAACTAATGTTTATTTACTGCATCAATATTACTTTAAAAGTCGAATATAGAACTGAGAAGCCCGGTCTGCAAAACACGTCCTGTTAAAGGCCTGGGTGGTGAACAAAAAGTTATTCAGCTGGTGTAGAAAAGTCCATGGGTTGTAGCCAGTGCTGATCCTGCTCATGAGAAGACCCACTGAAATTATTAGGCATGGCTAAGTTACATGCTTCCATTTCAGTGGGTCTATTCTGAGTAAAATTTCACTGGCTAGGACCCCAGGAAGGCAGCGCCAGGTGAACCATTCTGGGAAGGCTATACTGTACTCTGACAGTATTCTGCACTTCTCATAACCCCCCTCCTCAGCTGTTGGGAAATCAGCCTACAGAACTTTTTAATAGAATCACAGAATTGTAGAGTTGGGAAGGGACCCCCAGAGTCATCTAGTCCAACCCCTTACAGTACATGAATCTCTAACAAAGCATCCATTTTAAACCAAGAAATCAACTGAAAATAGAATAAAAGCAATGACTATCTCGGCGCGGGGCTGTTTCAGAAACAAAATAATCTACGCCAATTAAAATAACCTATGCAAATGAACCCAGAGCAAGGATCTCTACCTGGGAAAGGCTGCCATTTACATGCCTCGCTCCTCTAGAAGGCGCTCCGCCGTGGTGTCCAGCCCAGGGAACGCAACCGCTTCCACACGTGCAAACGAGCCAGCAACTTTTCCAAAGCCTAGCCGGCTCTGAGCAGAGAGGAGGCCGCTCGGCTTCTCGCGGAGCAAGTCAGCTCCTCCTGCACCCCACCCACCCATTCCTTTGCGGTCCGGTTCTCTTGACAAACCTCAGCAGCTGAAGTTCTCTGCTGGGCGACCTCGTGGTTTTCCTCGGCTGGGCGGGGAGCCGAAGGGACGGGCCCTGGACCGGGAGGCGCCCAGCCCTCCAGAACTTTTAACCAGCCTGGGCTGGGGCAGTTTCCCCTCCCAACACCTGCTGCTTGCTCAACATCTAACCCAGAGCCTCCCTAACTTTTGGGGGCCGCCAACCCCCTCCCTTCCGCTCCATGGTTCCATAACCACCTCCCCAGTGCCTGCTACCCTAACACAAACCATTATTCAGTACAGTGGTTTACACGAACCACTAAGGAAGGTGGTGACACAACGAAATTCTAAACAGTAGCAAGTCATTGCACATTTATTCAAAATCCAGTTAAATCTTTTTGGATTAATTCATTCAACAAAACTGGTGGCCCGGCGAGAGCAGCTTCTAACCGTCATTTGCACCTCCAGCGATATACACCCGCCCGCCCCCTTGTCTCTTACTAGCGGTATCGCCCACCTTGGAAACCACGGATCTAGCTTGCTGAAGAGCTCTGGTGGGCTCGCAAGCTTCCTCGCAATTTTGGGGCAGTGGGTTGGTCCTAATCAAAGTATTATTGCCTTGCCCAACTGTGGATTGGGGTGGGGGGGAGTTCCTTACTGGCCAAGGCGGGTTCCTTTGCTCTTCACATTTCTCCAGCTAGTCCTCCTTCTGGGGAAGAAAATCACATGCATACAAGCGGAGGGGAGCCCAAACCAGCCATTCCTATAAACCGCCTTGATTTGGGAAGCACATCTGGAATTAGAGAATCCCTCAAGGGGGATGCCTGGGACAGTCTTCGAAAAATAGTAGACTCGGGGTGTTGACCTGGATGTCAGCTGATAAGAACTCGAAGAGTATTTTGTTTAAATAATAATGAATGGGAGAGCAGACTTAGTGCAGCCTCCGCTCCCCCAACAGTGGAAAAAGATGACTTAGGCACAACTTCCCCCCCCCCACGCTTACACATGTAGGCATGAAACACGCCCCTCTTCGGAAAGCAAAGGGGCAAAACCCAAACAGGGGGCGGAGTGGGAAGAGATGGAGGAGTCGCTTTCCAGCTTGCATTTACTTTGAGGGTGTATCGTTAGGGTCTCTTCCCCCCTTCCGCCCGCCCGTCCGCCCAGGCTGCCCTCCTTGCCCCACCCGTCCCGTCCTCCTCCTGAGCTCCCCAGGCAGAGCCGCCTCGACACCCAGTCCAGAACCCCACATGTAACCACCACAAACGTTTTCACAGTCCCCCGTTCTTCCCCGTCCCTTCAAGCCCCAGCCCTGTCCGCCCTCTCACCTGCCGCCGCCGCTGCTACCGGTGGTGGTCCAGGGGCAGCCTGTGATTCTGGCAGTTCAAAGTAGGGAGGTGAAAGGCGGGGTTTTGTGGGGTGTGTTTTTTTCCCCCAAGCAAAGATCCGAGTCCTCCCGCTAGTGTTGTTCTCAATTTAGCTGCACCGCTTGCAACCATTGGGGGAAGAACCGTGGAAACCGCCCGCCTCCCTTCTCTGCGATAGGCGGAACGGTTGGGAGGAGAAGCTCTGATTCGTAGCTCCAAGAGCCAGCCCCCCCTCACTCCCTCGCCGAGCTTTGCTTTTTTGGTAAGGGGATGAGGGGCGGGGGAGGAAACCCCGCTCTTCCCCTTCTCCTCTTTGCATCTAGCGTTCATTCAAAGATGAGGAACGCCCCGCCCACTTCGTTTGCATGGGGGCGGAGCCCTTCCGAGGCGGAGGAGGGAGAGGAGTCCCCATTGGCTGGGGGCGTTCCCCTCCGAGTGACGCGTCAGGGCCGGTGTTCCCCCGCCGCCGCTGCGCTCTGTACCCTCTGAATGAATATATGAATGAAAGATGAGTGGCTGCATCACACTTAATCTGAAAGTCTCCTCCGAGGTTGCAGAGAGGGAAAGGCGACAGAGATTTCCTCACTCTCCCTTGCTGCTGGAAAGTTGCGGAGCAGGGAGTGTGGAGATTGTGAGACTCCCTCTCCGGGAGGCCGCGTCTGTTCCCCCCGACGTGACAGCTGCTTCACCACCAAGGCAAAGCGCCAAGAAACTGTGAAGAGAGACGTGGACTTTTCTCTCTCATTTTTCCCCTCCTCAAAAAATAAAATAAAAAAATGCAACATGCAAGCCCAGCGGGATCAAGCTGTGAACAGCTTAGGGCTTTAATTCCATCACTTAGTATGCAGGGAATAATTGATGGCACTCACCTCGTTTGAAGGATGACACTGTCACACAGGTATTATTAAATCCGCAGCACATCCCTGCGGGAACTGCAGGCACTTGGGAGGCGATGGGAGGCTCCCGTTCCCCTGCCTGGGCCTCTGCCAGGCCTGGTCTCGCCCCTTCCTCTCCGCTAGGCTGGCTGCCAAAAATAGTTCTGGGTGTGCGCTGTGAGGGTTTGGTATTGATTGGAAACAGGAAGGCTCCGACTTTGTCATTGCCAGCCTGGCTTAATTAACTCAACAGGCTGAGCCTCCCTGTTCCGGATCTGCCACTATGCCAAGGGTGTAAGGATCAGAGGGCATCTCCTTGCATGGGCAGTGGGTGACATCCCTGCTTCTCCCCACCCTACCCCGCTTTGAAGCTTTATCTTAGGGCTAGCCTTGACATCAGAGCAAAAACGAAGTAGCTGCTTATGGAGCAGGTTCTATATAGGGCACAGTTTTCTTGCCTCCAATTTCTGTCTCTCCGAGTCATTTCTTTAAAACATACCGGCGTGGTCCAGAGCAGAATCCATCCATCAATCCGTACGGCTTTTCACTTCGGGTCCGAAAACATCTGAGGCTTGCTATAGTCATGTTCAGAGCCTCCAAGGGGGTAGGGCCATTCTCTGAGCAGTTTTTCAGCAGTACAAAGATGCTTATGAGTTGTCTGGAAGCAGCTGGTGGCCAGAAACGTACCAGAGAGGAGGCCTCAGAGATCACAGGCTGGAGGGGGCAGGTGAGTCAGTGAACAGCCCAAACCCAAATGCTGGTATGCATTTAAAGTGTTTTGAAGTTACTTAATCTTAATTGGTTTTAAATAATACTTCGATTTTAGTTGGGGGGGAGTTAAAAGAAAATTTCTCTAATTTAAATAAAATTGGGGGGGGGTAAACCTGGTGTTTCTCTTTTATACCAATATTTTGAATGTATTGGCTGGCTCCAGGAAACCAAGAGCATGCTCACTTTTTACTGAGCAATTTGTGCTGAATGCTGCCTCCACACTTTTTATTATATCACCACAATTTTAAAAGGGTTAGATATTTCCATTTCCCCCCCAAGGCTGACTTAAAAACTAAAGATATTTACATTCCCCCCCATGACCTTGCAAGAACCACCATACAACTTTTTTTGGGATGGGAGAGAACTGGCGTCTGAATGGTACAGCAAAACTTTTTAAAATGTTGGCCTTGGTGTTTGTGTCAGCTTCCAGCAACATTATGTCTTAGGCCTGCACTGCTCTTCCCCCATTCAATTATTGCTAAAAAGCTTAATAAAACGTTTTGGACCATGGGCACCATGTTGCCTCAAACAACCTTAAATATAGCTTTAGAACCATAACTCAAAGAATCTTATTTGGGTTCTTCTCAAGTCTCTCTTCTAAATGCTATAATGTGAGGGTTGTGGTCCCTTTAATCCTTGGTGTTAATCCAAAGATAAGTTACCTGCAATAAGATGTTTTCAATTACTAGTATTAAATGATGATCCCTGTAGATGATGGCAATGTACATTCACCAAGCAAGTATTGGGATCAGAATACATGCTTCCCAACCCAGCCTTGCAGGCATCTGGCCTAGAAATTCGAGGCTAGCAAGGCGATCCATGTAGGTTTATATTTTCTTATCACTTACAAACAACTTCAGGTGGATTTACTTAGCTATTTTAAAAACTGCTGTAAGTTCATAGCTGCCAAGTTTACCCTTTTCTCGCGAGGAAGCCTATTCAGCATAAGAGAATTTCCCTTAAAAAAAGGGAGAACTTGGCAGCTATGGTAAGTTAGTGGTGCTAAATTTAAAAAGAGCAAAACTCTCATAGTGCAAAATTTAGAAGACTGGAAACACACAGGTAATACCGTAGACAAAAGCACAGCAAAGGTGTAATCTAATAATATGTTTCTAGGCTTACAAAAGTTATGGTACAGTTACAGGTGGGTGACTTTGGCACTTCAAAGCACCTTTCCATTTCCAAAGGAAGCAGAAGCTAGACATTTAGGAAGAATTGTTCCTTTGGCTACATTTCTAACGATGACAGCTATTACTGACTCTCTTGCTAGGTTTGTGAATAATAACAACCATCTACTGAATTTCTAATAATGTCTTGGCAGCAAATTATAGTTGCCTCATTATGGCAGTTTTGCCACTGGCATCAAGAGGAGCAAGATTTGGCTTTGTATTCCTGAATTCAACACTGCAATAGCTTTGGCCTATTATCTACCTCCCGCACTCATTGAAAAGTTAGCAATTTTCATCTGAAAGTGTTAAGCCACTCTCTGCACAAAGAGAAAATTGATTCTCGCACACTGCGTTTGAGTAGTGGGGCTAATACAGTAGGAATGCTGAGACGAGGAAAGCAAAGCTTCATTTGGGTTATTTAGATATTGTGCCAAGCACAGATATGTCTCTTTCTTCCTCTGCTCTTGTACAGCCTGCTAGTTCCTATTGAACAGGTGTCCCCGTCTACTTCATTGGGGCAGCATTGAGCTAGTACACAAAAAGACTGTAGTGAAATATACTGTACCTGAAGCTACACCAACCTGCAAGACGGGAGGCTGAAAGGGGACAGCCTAGATTAGAACATCTGGATTTGGCCAGCGAAAAGCGATTTGAAGCTAGCTGGGAAAAGTTGCTGCCAGGGACTGATTAGAGGCAGAGGAATGATGGGAGGAACCAGCTGGGGAACCCCCAATAAAAGAAAGGAGAACAGGGAGAAGACTGGGAGGAGGGTGATGTCAGAAGCTGAAGCAGTGACAGAGCTTAGTGAGCTGAGAGTGTCTGTAGCAGAGAGAAGTCCAGAATCAGAAGCAGGAGGGGAGGGAGGCCAAGCGGCAGAGATGAGTCAGGCCGGTAAAGACGCACAGGTGAGGCCCCCTCCTGCTGCAACAAGCTCCCCTCCCCCCTGGTCTCCCAGAATCAGAAGAGGTATTAAGAGGGCAGAGGAGAAATCGGTGTCATGCAGACGCAGTCTCAGATTGCATGGGGCAGGGGGGGAGGCACCTGAGGGAAGGCAAGTGCTTCATAGGGGCAAGAGTTGCTGTGCTCATGAGGCCTGACACTCCTGCGTGGATCCTGCGTTTACTAATAGAGAGTTCACTCCACTTACTTTGTGTGATTTACGGCTGGCTCACGCCTGTCAGTTGCTAAGAGGTTCCTGTATAGAAATAAACAAGTGTTAAGTCAGGGCAGCAGGTCAAGCCTTAAATGAAATGCTGCTCCAGGCAAGGAGCATCTTCAGCAGCGTGTGTGTGTGCGCGCGCACACACACACCATTTGTTCAGCTTCCAATACCTTACCTCTTTGGATTTGTAGCCCATTTCAAGGCAGAGGTATGCATGACATGCCCCAGCTGTGCAAGACAATAAATGGGTGTGCATGTGCAACCACCAACTAATCAGAGGTGCCCACAATCACTCACCAGTGCCCCATTTGTTGAGTGGGCATTGATACTGCAAATTCTTTCCCACAGATAAAAAGCAAACTTCAACAAAATGCTGGACACATAGGGCTGTGTTGCCAGCTTTTGCAAGTGGAAGTCGTTTTGCACAATTTATTTCAGCTGTTGAGTGGATGCTTGAACGGAGAATGGTGGGGGCTGGTGGTATGGAAGGATCTGTAAGCAAGAGGCTTCTAGGCACAGAAACTCTCACAAAGTACATTAAACATTTAGAAGAGAGCTGTGTAATTCAGACTTTTGGAATCACAGCAAACAGGTTCTAGTCTTCTTGTTATCCAGTGATAAAGCTTGCCTCAGGGCTTGCTTCCATTTCCACTTCCGCTTGTCCATTGCTGAGAAAGCATGGGTCAAGCGGTTTCCCACTTGCACTGTGGTTTCTAGGCATAGGTCTGAGCAGATTCGCCATTGGCCTGCCGCTTCTTCCTGGAAAACACACTCTTTACTGCTAAATCGGAACAAACAGCCACCTGCGGAAAATCAGATTGCTGTTTGCTCCAGTTCAGCACTAAACTCCGGGTTTCCCTGGGGGAAAGTAACTGGACAGAGGTGTGGGCAAGCCCTTAGACCCAGTGTATTACTTGAAATAGCAGGTGGGTGCTGCATTTTTCCTCAAGGGAAAAAAACAACTCCCTGCACACAGAAAGCCAACATGTCTAGGCTGCCGATTTGAGCTAGCCTTCTCCCTGGCATGCTCTTTTTCACTACATTCAGGATGAGAGAACATGAAAGCATGCAAGCGCCCACTTGCAACCTTAAGGGCTGGGGTGCATTCCAAGAAAAGCTTCACTGTGATTCTGCTAAATACCGTATGTAAACTGAGCCTAGGGACCACAGAGCCTGCTTATATTTGTTTGATGAGAGACTTAGGAGTCACGATCTCCTTTCCCTCCACACAGTCAACACCTTCCCTTTTTTGCCGCGAGCTCTTGCTTCCTTCTCATGTAGGTCAACTGTATACCTCTACAAAACAAGGATTAAATTCCTCACCTATAGCAGGAAAAGCCACACCTATACAGTTGTGACAGCTTTGCTGCAAATTATTTTTTGAGATTATTAGGGAGAGAAAGGCATAGTTCTTTATTTAATACACCAGGAAAGCTATAGGTCTGTCTGGAGATGAATGTTTGATGTGTGGGAGATGAATGTTTGATGTGTGGGTTGCTGGATGAAGACACTGCTGACAAGGACTTTAGTTTATTGCTACTTGCAAAGTTAGCATCCTAGTTGAAAGAACTTGATCTGCTTGTTTTGCTTTGTTACTGGCAAAATGGAAAGTGTGAAAACACCCTTAGCTGTGGAACTGGTGTGAGAGGAGAAGCAGGTTTATAATTGGTTACCATTTTCAATGGATTGATCTCCTTGGGAGAATGACACAGCCAAGGACATTGTTTTTCATTCCTGGATACTCTTTCAGACCAGAGCTAGGACTCTCAAGCGTTCTCCAGTGATCCAGACATTGCCACATGTAAACAAAATCATTGGCACAGTGTTTTTAATGTTTATTTAGATATATTTAATTCAGTCTTGTTCTGGAAATTTCACAATGTGCATTACAATTTGCGTTCAAGTGCAGTGAAAAATTCACACAACCACCCACAGTATATAAGGAAAATGTTACAATACAGAAGTTCATTTCCACCCACAAGCTCAGTATAGATGTCCATCACCATAGAAGCCACTTGGACAAACGGAATTCCTTCCGAGATCAATGTGCACATCTGAATTACCGGCTCACTGAATCCACAGAGTTTGCATTGTATATGCAAGATTAGGATCCCCCCCCAATGCTAAATTTACAACCTATAGGAGTGGATTTCACACTTTCTACCTACTAGTGTGTTTGTATGCTGCAACTGACATTGTAAGTGTTGGCATTTTATGAATGTGCATGTATATTTTACTTGGTTAAATGAAGAGTCCTAAAGCTCTCCAGAACAGTCAAAAACCGCTCTTCTAAAATAATGTTTATCAACCTACTAAAAAAGAAACTCTGTGTATGTTTCCTGTGTCCTGTCTTCACACCCATATTTCATCTTTACAAAGATTTACAGTTCTCTTGATACTGAAAGATGTATGATGAGCCATTAAGGATCACTTAAGTCTAAATTATCATGAATCACGGAAAGCCGATGCGTCATCTGGTGCAAACACAGAGGTGAACGTGCCAAGCTACCATCTTCAAAATCTGCAACTCCTTGGAAGTTTAAAAAAAAATAATGGTCCTGGAATATCTTCACTGGAACTTGATCTTCAATGTACCTAATGATTTATTAATTGGTCTCAAAATCTGAATGGTCTTTTGTAGCGATAACTTACCCTCAAAAATATGGTTTAGCAGCAATTTATAGATTTGTCCCGTGGGTCAAGATTCAGCTAAGTTGTTGCATGCACAGAATTAGGTCTTGCTCTGGAAGGTTGGGAGAATCCCAGAACAGGTTTAAGGGGGCATTGGGGGCACACAGGCAGAAGAGGGTGGGGAAGTCTTGTTGCACAAATGGACCTTGTTCTGTGCACTCATATACAGGGTGAGTCTTTTAAAAGAGGCCCCGTGGAACATGTGTACTCTGTATCCATGGGACCTCTTTTAAAGGACTCGCCCTGTATATGTCACTTAGCGCTATGTTGAATTCCACCTTTGACAATCGAGTTTCTTGCCACTCTGGAATGAAGAGAACCAGGGGGTCATCCAATGATGACAAATAGTGCAAGATTCAGGACAGGCAAGACAAAATACTTGCTCCCACAGCATGCAGATTAAATTATGGAAATCACTGTCACAAGGTGGCTGTTGAAAGATTGCTACCAACTTTCGAGAGAGTTAAAAGGGGAGAAATTTATGAAGGATAAAGCTACTGAGAGTTAGCACTCTTGCACTTTTGTGTACAATGTAAACCGGTTCCGTAGAAATTGGTAGAACTTGTCATCATCCCCCCCTGAGAAAACACCTTTGGACTGATGGTATATCTTTATTGAGAGGCAGAGAATCAAAGGTTCTCATCTGTAACTCCTGTACAAAATGCACTGTCCTAATGAGCAATATGGGAATTTGGCCCAAAAAAGAGACTTGCCTGCTTCTTGCTCCCTTAACTGTCAAGAAATCAAACACAGTAATATCTGGATGTTTCCAGCCATTTCCATTTCTGAGAGACATAACGTGAGAATCAGCAATCCAAATGCAATTCCCTTTGGATGCAGAACCCTCTGCATCACAGCATGTAAAGCAACGGGAGCAGTTGGAAATTAAATACTTGGATGTTGTTTGATAGAGATAGCAGCCTATTTTTGCTCTCAGTGATAGCAACATTCGCTCTTTTGCTGCTGGAGCAGGAATATTTACATTCTGCTGTGAAGGAAGGCTGCTCATTCACAGAACTGGCGCAGCAGATTTATGCATGCATTCTTTACAATAAATATCTGGTGCTTTTAAAGGCATCCGCTGAGTTTAAGTAATCTTTCTCCTGAGTTAATGTGCAGATATTTTATAAACATACAACCTAGGTTGGCAATCCAGAATGTCAGCCTGTTTTATCAATACTGCATTTAACTTACATACTCTGCCAGAGGAAATTAAATAAAACACACACACACACACTTATGTACTTACAGATCAGCAATGTTTTTGAGAAACCATTGTTCTTCGCTATCTGAAGTAGATAAACAGCACGATCCTCTTATGTTATCACCAGAGTCACAAAACAGCTAAGGGGCATTAGCACAATTCAGAAAATATTGTGACACAACTAAATATCACCGGAAGCAATGGAATGGAAAGGGATGTAGGAGGTCCCAGATTCACAGCCCTGCTGGAGATTGACTGTCTCACCGATTTCAACACGACTTTGTTGCAACCACCATTTGTTGGGACTGTGGTCCTGTGTTCATGTTGGATCCGCTCCAGTTTAAATACACAGTCTTGAAAGGTTTTTGAAGCACCCATAGGGCTTTTCTTCAGACCTACCATTTTTACTCACATCCACTGGCTTCTGCAGTTGCCATGTGCTGACAATCAAGTGGAGCTGTTTTGTTTATTTTTATTTATTTGTTGTATAAAATTTATATACCTCGATTGTAAAAAGAGGGGGGAAGCCCTCAAAGTGGTTTACAAAAAAGGCAAGAAAATCAAGAAACATTTTCAACTCTATTTTAAAACAAAAAAATTCAAATACTGAAACACATTAAAAAATGACTGCAACTTTCTAAGCATCTAGGTAGGCTTCTCTAAGCAAGAATGCTTTTAGCAGGTGCCGGAAAGAATACAGTGAAGGTGCCTGCTTAATCTCAATAGGCAGGGAGTTCCAAAGCGGAAGAGCTTTCCTTGTTACAGTATTTTGTTTTCCTCTTCCTTCCAGTTTATCAACTTGTGTGCATTCAGAATGTCTCCCTTCATTTTATTTTTTATTTTTTCTTGCTACACGCATTTCATGTAGCGTATCAACCAGCATCTTGAGTCGAACAAAAACAAACAATCAGAGGAACAGAGAAGGCTTTCGCACATTGTATTTTGTCAACATATTTTATCAGAGCAAGTGGTATAATTAATAATGTAGCAAAACACAAATAGACAGCAGACGTTACTATGAAAGGAAACAAGTAAATATAAATGATTGGCCTTAAGAAAAAATCTAACAAATGCATTTCAATGTAAATGGAATGTTAGGCAGCAATTTATTGTTGGGAGATGATTTTAGAGGGTGTAAAGTGGGGTTTTTTTTTAATGGTGGAGCTGTTACTTCTGCCCGAGATGAGGCACAGGTGTATTGTAGGAAGTATGAAAAATTCAGAAGACTGACGAATCACATCAATCAGCTGAAGTCCTGGTGGACGCAGAAAAAGAAACTGACCTACAAAATGGAAGAATGGTACTACTCTTATAGACTCCATTTTCCCCACATTCCCTGCCTACCAATAAAATCTCTGACAAATTTAGTGCAACTCCCATTAGCTAAATAAGTTTTTCAGAATTCCATTGTATCTGAAAAAAGGAAACTCTTGCCTAGAAAAACTCATACCATGTTGCATTAATATCCATTACTATCCAAATTGCCACATTTTTATTACCTTCATAATTCCCGAGTGTCTTCCAGGTATATGTTTATTAGCATTGCTCTTCATTAATAGCACTCCATTTATGCAAATGTCTGATGATCCAACTGCTTTTGTTGTGTCACAACAATGCAATCAAGATGAAGCAATACTCTACTGCACTTAAAACATCTGCTAATTGAAAAAAAAATTATATACTACAGCACTCAGAAACAGTGGTGTTCAAATGGCTAGTTGCAGGAGTCAGCATGTTGAGAATCCCTGCTTTCGCTTAAAACAAACTGATGGATGGGGAAGGAGAATTCCTGGGCCTCTGTGGCTCTTAAAAGAAGATACACTTCACTTGTTTGGCAAGTTACACATCAGACCTTGGTCCCATGGGCTAGCTAGGGCAGGCATCCCCAAACGGCGGCCCTCCAGATGTTTTGGCCTACAGCTCCCATGATCCCTAGCTAAGAGGACCAGTGGTCAGGGATGATGTTCCCATGACCGAAGTTTGGGGATGCCTGAGCTAGGGTGAAGAATGAACATGGAAGCAGAAGCCGACTAAGCAATGCCAAAAAAATGTAAATGTATACAAAAGGTGCATGATGTATTTTGTGTTGTAGAATCCAGTTTTTCTAAAAAATAGAGTGGTATTCAACTACATTTTACTCAGAAAAGATCTACTGAAATTTGCAAACATGACCAAGTTAGGTCCATTAATTTCAGCATGTCTACCCTGAGTAAAACACGACCACCCCCCTGTTTTTTTTCCTTTCTAAACCAATAAACCCAGCACTACAAGGTAAAGGTAAATGAAAAGGACCCCATGGATAGTTAAGTCCAGTCAAAGGTGACTATGGGGTTGTGGCGCTCATCTCACTTTCAGGCCAAAGGAGCCGGCATTTGTCCAGTTTTCCGGGTCATGTGGCCAGCAGGACTAAACTACTTCTGGCGCAGGGAGAACCGTGACAAGTGCCAGAGCGCACATAAACGCAGTTTACCTTCCCGCCACAGCAGTCCCTATTAATCTACTTGCACTGGCATGTTTTCAAACTGCTAGGTTGGCAGAAGCTGGGACAGAGCAACAGGAGCTCACTCCGTTGCGGGGATTCGAATCACCAACCTTCCGATCACCAAGCCCAAGAGGCTCAGTGGTTTAGACCACAGCGTCGCCCAGCCCTACAAACTAACTGTTCAGCCAGTAGATGTGATAAGGCAACTAAGTTGATGCAGCAGAGAAAGCAGGCAAGGTGATTACGTTCATACAAGCAAGCACAATCCTCACTTATGAGTGTACATTTCAAGGGTTCAAAAAGTTTTAATTATCTAAAATAACGTCTCATCCTGGCTTACTCAATTGATTACTAGTTACAGGTAGGTAGCCGTGTTGGTCTGAGTCGAAGCAAAATAAAAAAAATTCCTTCAGTAGCACCTTAAAGACCAACTAAGTTTATATTTTGGTATGAGCTTTCGTGTTATCTGAAGAAGCTTTTGTTATCTGAAGAAGTGTGCATGCACATGAAAGCTCATACCAAAATATAAACTTAGTTGGTCTTTAAGGTGCTACTGAAGGAATTTTTTTTATTTTGCTTCAATTGATTACTGTTCTCTGCAGAAGAAGGCCTCTTGCAAATACTCTTTTACCAAGAACTCTTGTTACACACAATAAAGGAATCAGGTATTTAGTGTCATGGCACCTACCCCTTGGAGTTCCCTCCTGTTCAAACACTAGACCATCTCAGCACCATCTCATCTCATCTCATCTCAGCTGTCTTTTCAAGCCTGTTGATGACCTTCCTATTTCAACAAGTCTTTTAATTAGAGATCTTTCCCAGTGTGCACCTGTATTGGAATTGTTTTTAGAGAGTTGATTGCTTGTGTGTTTGCAGTCTTTGGAAGGAAGTGCAGGTTATAAATTTAATAAATAAATACATGATTTCACTTTTATTCCTTTTAATCAATTTTAGAAGACATTCCCTTGGGGGGAAACCCCTAAAGCAATGCACAAATATTAAAATACATCAAGTCCAGTCAAAATCATATTCTTTTACAGAAAATCACAGTTAAGATTAGCCAGTTTCAAAGGCTACTAAGGAAAAATCTTGGGCTACCTTTGAAAAGACAATAGAGGTGGGACCATACAACTACTTGAGGGTAGGGAATTCCAAAGCACAGGGGCCACAATGGAAAAGCCCCCGCTTCACCTAAGATAGCTTCCAACTGAGAATAAATTCAAATCAGGGTTTCACTAGCAGATCTTTAGTACAAGGAGGCATCCTGTAAAGAGAAGCCCTAACAAAAATGCAGTGATTCCTGTATTGCAGGGGGTTGGACTAGATGACCCTTGGCTCCCTTCCATCTCTATGACCCTACAATTCCATCAGGATCAAAAGGTAGATACAAGGAGTGCACAAAGCTTTCACTAACCCAAATCACCCCCGACAAAGGGCTCTCCTTGCCACAGGGTTAAAATGTGGGGTTTTTTTTGCATTTTTAATCTCTAGGGAAGGCCCTTTGGCCCTTTAGTTGTTGTTGAACTACCAATTCCATCATCCCTGCCACTGGCTAAGCTCGCTGGGCTCATGGGAGTTGTAGTTCAACAATAGTTGGAAGTCCAAAGATCCATCCCCACCTGTTCTAGCTGGTAGCTACTGAAGAGATACAGCAGGAGGGGAAAAGGGTAAGCATCCTCTCCTCTCACCCATCCAGCACTTTTTCTATTCCATGCACCTACAACAGTGGCTTACCCAAAATGTAAGCATTTAGTACAATTTATACCTAAGTAATTAAGTATAATGTGATGTTTTGACGTAACACATAATATGAGTGGTGTTTTATTGTTTATTGTTTATGTTTACTTGTTTAGTACACCGTTTGCTTAATTGTTCCATATAATTTGTTCAAAACCATTGGTTTTTCATGTAAATTATCAACATGTTTTATCTTAAATAAATATTGCAGAAAATAATAGTATGCAACTATTATTGCTCTACATAAAACCTAAAATTTATGTTTATTAGTTCACAATGTAGCATACTGAGAATAAACGAGTCAAATTCCTATGTTTTCATCACTCGTAGTGAGGCAAAATTTCAATCTGTAGGAGCAGGGTCTAAATATTAACCGATTTGTCCCAATTTTGAAATTTGACTATGTTTAAACCATATGCCTGATATAAGATCAAGGGAGGAAACATTTTTCCAAAAAAGTTTTTTATGACCCACCCTAGTGTAAAGCCCCACTACAATGGTTCCCATTCTGTGAACCAGTTTTAGAAGACCAAATTCTCTCTGTGCACCCCATTAGCAAAATATATTCAAACCACCATATCAAAGCAATTCAAGGAAACTTGCCAAGGCGGAATGCAGAAAATGATGATCATACAACTTGCACATTTCCAACTGGGAAAAACCAAGAGACAAAGATCTCTTTCTGGTCTCCAGAGTCTGGCATATTCAATGTAGACTCAGTTGATATCCGTGTGGTTTGCTAATCTTAATTTTTGTTCCTCCACAAACCCTAGACTAGAGTTTTCAGACATACTTCTTTTGTTGCCAGTTCAAACAAATGTATCAGGCCTGTCTGGGTTTTCATGTTTTTCAAAATAAAGGAGGCAAAACTAACTTCGTACTGTAACTAACTTCGTATTTGCCAGAGGGAAATATGAATTTCATATTTTGCTGTAAGGTTGTATTTGAAAGTGTTCAAAAGGTTATCATGCACAGGGACAGACGTTTTCATCAACACGTATTTGGTGTTGGGTTTTTTTGCGTTTACTTCTGAGGACCTCAGAGCGATGCAGGTGGAAGCTATAAGCCAAAATATATTTTCCTGTTAAAAAATAGTTGTGGTTTGAAGGCTCATTTTCTGTTTTCATTTTCATAATGCAAAATTATGAGTTGTGTGTGTATCTCACGTCTCCAGTGCCTCGTGAAGAGGTGATGTACTTGTTAATGTCAATGTAACCATTTTACACTGACGTAAGCAGTCATTGCCTGCAAAGCTCTCCTCCGCTAAGTGCTTAGTCTTCTGAATTTTTCATGCTGGTACAATCCATCTATGACTATAAAGGCTCACAAAAAGATTTATCGCGTTAAAAAAGAAAAGTTAGCCATTTCCCCTACTGATTTCCCCCTGTATTATCTCAGTTAAACCATGCAGCAGATTGTGACCTACTTATAACATTCATTTTACATTATGTTAAAAACCCGTGAAGTGTATTATTTTGCTTCTGCTAATCTGGAGACAGACCAAGGACCAACGTAAGAGAGACACCACTCTTGGACACCAGCACCACTTGGAGGTTTCTGAGATATTGCCAAATGTTTTCCAAGTTTTTTCTCTACTCCCACAAGGACTAGGTCCCCCCCCCCCTTTAAACTTGTTTCTTAAGAGTCAGGTTTTTCTTGCTAGGTACAAAAATTGACACAGAATACACAGAATCACCTGCTGTTGCAAGGACCTTCTGCATGCAAAGCAGACACCCTGACAGGGTGCTAAGGCTGCCTTTTTAAGGCCTGGTGGGGTAGTCTGTGCCAGGCACCCCCAAACTTCAGCCCTCCAGATGATTTGGACTACAATTCCCATCTTCCCTGACCATTGGTCCTGTTAGCTAGGGAACATGGGAGTTGTAGGCCAAAACAGCTGGAGGGCCGCAGTTTGGGGATGCCTGGTCTGTGCTTTGTATCTATCTCATGTCCTACTAGACTCATTTGTGGTTACCCAAGAGGTGGGTACAACCAGCAGTAAATTAATCCACAGGTAAGACTATAAATGGCTAACTAGTCATGATAGCCATACAGGTGAAACTCGGAAAATTAGATTATCGTCGAAAAGTGCATTTATTTCAGTAATGCAACTTATCATTTTTTATTGTTCTTTTAATTTTTACAAATGCTTTCTTTTGGAAATTCCACAGTAATAAAACAAAGTTACAATAATACAAAAATAAACATCTCTATTAAATTTCATTAATTACATTCCATTTATAATTGACCCACCTAACGACAAATTACAATTACAACAAATAAAGGCTTGACATACCTTGCTTTGCAGCATAGCATGTATCTATCTCATATAATAGTTCCACCTTTTAAGTTGTATTACTGAAATAAATGCACTTTTCGACGATATTCTAATTTTCCGAGTTTCACCTGTATGCTTTCTTCAGGATCAGAGGCTTACATTACAGGTTGCTGAGAAGGCAATATTGCCTCCTTCCACTGCTGACCTTCCCAAGAGGCATCTGGATGGCCACTGTGGAAAAGAGGATGCTGAACTACAAAGGCCATTTCTTATGTTCTGGTGTGTCCCTTGCCTGTCCTGCTTCCTTGCTAGACCCCAAGGAGAAGAGACATGCTAACTATTTGTCACTTGCTCACATTTGTGAAAGAACAAACGTGCGGGAGATCCCGTCATTTTTCTGCAGTTTAAACACAATGCAAAGTATTTCGAGTAGCAGAGCTGGGAAATATCCCTGTTGGCCTGATTTCTTGGAGAGCTGGTGCCTATCAGAGCAGTCAGTACTGGGCTGGAGAGAACTGCATAGGTTTTGAAATTCTGATATTGGTGACATACAGTACACATTCCCTCCTGACTGTAGTATCCCATGGAAAGGTGTAGGTACAAAACAACAACAGATACATTCAAACCACCTCCTGCAGACAACAGAACATTATTGCATCTGCAGACCTCTAAGTTTAGCTCTAGCCTCCTGAGAAAAAAGGTGCATAATCTCTTATTCAGTGACCTACATTGTAGTGGGTTTTCAAGCCTTAATCTATTCAGTGAGCAGGTGTCTAAAGGGGGTGGGGGGAAACAGTGAATGTTCACCAGGCAATAAACCTCTAACGCTGCAAATTTGTGCAATATGCAGAATCCAGTTTGGGCACATATAAAATATAATAGAAAAATGTAAGTCAATTCTTTCCTTAGGCCTTAGCATAAGAAACCAGAGTTTCCTATCACAGCAATTGTCACAATATTCTCATGAATGGGGTTATTATTATTATTAAGAGATAACACACCAAGACTGAGAGATTGCAAGTGGTCAAGGCCATCCATCTAGTTAATTCATAAACATAGAAAGTTGAGGTAATCCTAATCTGTTTTAGTATTTTAACTTCTGTATGTTTTATAAGATGGTTATGAATTTTCCTCAGTTATATTGTTTTATCGTTTTGCTAATCGCTTTGAGGTTTTTCACAATCAAGCGATGTACAAATCTCACGAAACATTTTTTGTTGTTGCTGTTGTCATCTGTCTAAATAAATATCAGAGCAGACAGGTGGACCTGCAAATCAGCCCTCAATACTCTGGCTGCTAAATACCCATCAATTTACTTCTGGGTAGCCAACACGGTGCCTTCCAGATGTTGACACTACAACTCCCATCATGCCAGCTGAGGCCAATAGAATTCAACATGAAGAAGCAATCATGTTGACTACTCTTGCTTTACTGTATCATATGGGTTGGGATAATGATCAGCGCTGAAAGATTTAGTCAGGCTCATTAAAAATTTTGTTTGTGATGAATTAAAGACATGTTCTCAATTAATTGGCACTTTTTTAAATTTTAAAGTACAACCTTAAGCTTGTGAAATATTTTGAACACATTCCATAATTGTCAAACATTATTATTAAATCGATAGGGTCTTTATCTGCTCCGCACCACCCTTGGAAGGGCAACAGTGACTGCCTCTAGAAACAAGAAAATGATTAAGGGTAAGGGTAAATTTATGCCATAGTTACGTGGCATTTAGAAAGAATATTATGGATGATCCATCTGATCACCCTATTTGAGGAATTGATTTAAAAATTCCCTAACTGGTGCAACGTTTACTTTTAAGGTAGTCCTATTTTTCTGAATGAATTAAAACAAAAGGTACATTTTTTTCTTTTACTCAGGGTTTGTTCAGAGCAAGAATCCCTACTCATATTCAGAGAGCCTGCCTGTTTCTCTGCAAGGGCTGATATTCTGGGTTTGCTTCTTCTGAGTACGGGCAAATTATGCTATATGTGGGCAGGCAAATCATACCTGATGTTCTATTAACAGTTCCCAGCAGAGCCATATGGGAAAGAGGCAATGCCGGAACAATGTATCATACAGAGGCACAGCAGGCAACCAACTCTGGGGTCTTGGAAGCTCACAGGAGTCTCTTATTATTCAAATTTATTAGGGCACACTAACGGTTCTCTGGCAGCATATTATGAATGCTTAAGCCCTAAATCAGGACCAGGTTATCCAAGGAACTGCTTGCACTTATACCTATCTTCGCATTGTACTTGAGGTCTACCTATGGTACACCAGTAGGGCTAGGCAATATATCAATATATCATTCAAAACCGGTTTGAAGTCCATATCGTGTTACTGGTTTCGTAATTTCTGACCGGGCAATATATTGAAAATCATGATGTGTTTGTGTGTGCATGCACTATGCAAAAATAAAGATGTGGGGAAAACCACGAAGCCAGCCAATGCCCCTGCATAGCTCCATCCTTATTTCAAACATTGTGATATTGCAATGTTTAGCTGTGATATTATCACCTGGTTTTCAACATCATATCACTCAGCCCTATCTACCAGTGAAAGCTGTTAGGTTGGCGAGTACTGGGGCAGGAACCTTTTTGTGAAGACTGTTTGCCCAGTATCTCTGGAATGCCACCCCTAAATAAAATCGTATCAATCTCTGGGCAGGACACAAGAATTCACTTCAAATACAAACCCTCAATTTTTTAAAATTCTAGTCTGTATTTATGCTTATTAATACATGAAAACTTTCAAGCATTCAAAGTGCTTCACATGTATCATCTAGTTTACTGAGCTAGTGCCTTCAGCTACAGCATTTACATGAATCATGTGAACCACCCGGCAGGCATCTTCTGTGATGCTACGTTAAACTGCATAGCTTTCATAGGTGGTGGGTGGGTTAGGAATGGTTGTTATGTGAACCAAGTGGCCAGGACAAATAGGTATATGGTTCATTTCAACTCTGATCTTTTCCCTCACACTAACTTTATCAAGGAACAGATTAGAAAACAAAGCACAAAGGGGAAAATATAGCAAGGTGTCACTCTTCCGGCTGTGATTTATTCACAGTGAAATGGTCTCCCAGAAAAGAAAATGTGCTACCCTCCCAGGCTCCATTTGCACCTAGCTTACCATCAGGCATGTGATGAATGCAGGGAGCGATGCTTATTCTAGCAGATGTGATAAAGGCCAGGGCTTTCTGGTGTCTGACATTTTGCAAGACTATGTGGGAAAACAACCCCATGGGCAGTCTCAATAAGGATAATGTTGTCAACACATACCATCAGGACTTTCCCCCACCATCACGCCTTGGCACATTTCCTGAAATCTTTAAGTACCCTTGGCACTTAAAGAGAAAGGCGTTTCAAAGATTTTGGCGGAGTTCCTGGACTCCAAAGACAGTGCAATGAAGAATGCAAAGCAGAACTCAAAACCTGCCAATCGCAGTAATGCCAAGCACTTATCACACACTTCTAAACTTTCATCCATAGTGCTGACCACAGTCTGAAAAACCACTAAAAGCAGAAACTCCCATAAACTATTCTTAGCTTTCCCAAATGAACTGTTTCTCTCAAGGCTTGCTTCAGATATGTCAGCATTCATAAGCAATTGGTTATTTCATCGCCATCTTATAATGAATTTCAGAATGTGAACTCTGCCATGAGACCTAGTATCTACCTCAGATATATGTAACTGTAAGAGAACAGATTTCTGGCCCACATGGTTGGAAAGATAAGCTTTAGAAAGTGAACAGTATGCCTCCTAAGTGTTGCAACACTAGGAATCAGCACACAGCTTCCAGAAGCCACAGTGTACAACTCCCCCTGCCAGTATTCCATGTGATTTATATTTTCTTCTACAGTACTCCAGCATTCCACTAACATAGTGGTTCACACATTTTAAAGATGGTTCCTTAGAATTAATGCCAAACCATGGATTCTGAGTGGCTGCCAAACCAGGATTTGAAGCTACAATGCAGCATTGTGTTGCAAACCAATTTGGGCAAATTATGGTTTTACATTAAATCCCAAACAACCCAGAGTTTCAGAGGCGTGTAGCACCTGAAGATTTTCAGGTAAGACAAGAGAGGTGGAAAACTGCACAAATCATGATTTATCTGTTTGGAACATAAATCCTTATTTGGATAGTTGGTATAGTTTCTTTATCATTTGGATTACGTCTGAAACAATACTTTGTCCTAACTGACTCTCCATAATTCTTGTTATCAAAAATGAGAACTCAAAGGCATTGTGTGTCTGCCACAGAGATGAGTTCGTTCGTGTTTGTGTTCATGTGTGTGTGTTTAAATCATTTAGGTTTAGATATCCACAATTCACAAAGATGTCAAATCTGTAACCCCACTTCCACAGATATATCACAGAATTTGTACAATGGAAAGAAGGGCTGGGGGAAAATCCTAGATATGACTGTGACCTAATCTCTCTCAGGAGGGCAGGGAGGGAAGATACTTTTCCTCTTCTTCTCATGTCCCAGTATCTGCAGAAGCAAAAGAAACTTTATTATGTGCCAATCACAAGATCACTCCAGATCTTTCTTTCAACATTGCTAAACTATACAGGGCTGGGGGAAAACCTCAGAATAGAGAGCCAACTTTTGCCTTCATCTTCATATCTAGTGTGGACTGCTAGGCCTTGGAGTTCCCTAACCTACTGGTTTTGGGGGACTTCAATGTCCATGCTGATGCCGCCCCCTCCTCACAGGCTCTGGACCTGGTGTCCTCCATGGCAACACTAGGGCTCTCCCAGTTTGTTTCGGGCCCCACACTGCATTTGATCTTTGGCCCAGATATAGATGTGATCATGTCCTCCCTTGTGGAGGTGCCATGGTCTGATCACTACGAAAGCTCATACAAGCAGACATGAACATCACACTACTTGTAGGCTTTCTTGGTAGTGAAAAAAATCCGTCCTCAAGTGTACTAATCAGAATTCACGGTTACATCATACATCACGGTGCTTTTCACAATTAGGAACGGAAAATGCAAAATTACATGCTTGCTCTGTTTCAGGCACTTTCAAGATAATTGTTTATTTACTGTAGGTAAAAAGCTAGTATACAGATTGGGGGTCCCTTTAAATTTCAACTACAGTTAAACGCCATCTATTAATTTCTGCTTTCAATGTTAACCAAAAATTTCTACATACCTGCTCCACTATTAGTGTGTTCTGTTACTCAAAACAAAAAGGTCAGTCTTTAATCTGTTCAATGCATAATATTTACATTGTGAATGGAGCTAGAACAAGCAATGGTAGAGGTAATAAACTTTAAAAAGCCAGTTTATATATTTTACAATAATGTGCTAATCAGCATAATTGTATATAAAAATTAAAACATAGTAGAGCTTCCTACTACAGAAGTCGTAATTGGTTGAACTGTAGTAATTACCTGCTAACAATTTACATGCAACACTTGTTAAGATTGACAACTGATTTTTTTAAGTGTTAAGTTGATTAATGGCATGAGACACAATTTTAACTTGTGTACAAACAGAAATTGAAGTCTGCAACCAAGAACTGTACTCATCACAAGCCTCTTCCAAAAAAAGGGGGGGATGATAAAATGTTCTCATCATACAACAAATGTTATAAAGGCAACATACAAGAAGACTGTACCTGGATGGCACAAACTCCATAGGAAAGGTCAGGCACGCACACACGCACACACGCACACACGCACACACACACACACACACACACACCCTTTATTATAGGAGGCCCATCTTTCCACCAAGAGGCAGTGGCTGAAAGCAAATGATAGAAAGCCAGATGCACAACTAATTCAAATTTGGAAATTTACTAAAATGTGCTTGAGTGTTAATATACAATTCTATATACAGACCACACTGGAATGTAGCCCACCCCTTTGCAAAACAACCAGACTTTTTGATACTAGCCTTAGGATTCAGTTATTTTTTTAAGTAAACAAACAAAAACTCAATAAAGAGTTACATGAACAGCAAAATGCACGAGATGGCTTGAACTATTTATTGAGTCGATCTGGGGATATTTCTGCTTTAGAAATTGTTTGATCACTTCCACATGTATGTCTAGGAAGAAAGGGGCAATCTACTAGGTTTTGCTGTGGCACCAATCACCACTCCATTTCAGTAGGATTCTGTGTGAGGTTCCAAAATAACCCTCAATGATTTAACGGAACCTGTTCAACTGCACTCCAAAAGGCTCACTTTGGGTGGTTCCAACATGCCTTTGTGATTTTAGCCAAGGATACAATGCTGCACTTCGCTGAGGCAGATGATACAGTTGGATCAACTTGAAACCAGATGCTCGATTCCCTCCTGGGAAGTGCTTTCTGCATGAAACCATCCCAGTGGAAAAAAGAGGGGTACAGTAAAGACCTAGACACAGTAACTTAGATCTGATACGAAACAGAATGTCAATGTGGCAGTCAAGCATGTTGAAGAACAGGAAGCTCTCTTGAACCAGCAGAATCCTGTAGTAGACACACACACAGAAACGGAGAAACAGAACACACCACCTACCGTTCCCATGAACAAAAGCTTGAACAAGAGCTGATTTTCATTATATGAAGAGAGGTACAGGATGACGGAAAACATGAATCGTCAATAGAAGATAAACTGATTGACATGAAATGGGGAAAAGAACACTTGAGCAGTCTGATTACAGTTATTTTGTGAAGGCTGCTACTACAGCCCACAGGACCTCATTTGTGTTGGCCTTCATACATTCGACTTCAGGGTCTAAATCCAGGAGCTGCCGCACTCTCTTTGTGGCTAGGTCATACTGCTCATCCAAAAGGGGGGCAAAAGCGTTCTCAAGGACATCTGATGCATGGGCTAAGTAAATGAGAGCCAGCAAGCGCTTGTCCATGCGGTGGGGGTCATTCACCCATCTGTCAAGAACAGCTTCTTGAACTTTCTTGATGAGGCGCTGCTTAATGTTGTTATTGGTGAGAGGGTGTGTTGTCATGTCAAAGAGGAGAAAGTTCTGTTTCTCTGTAGTCAAAACCCCCTTTTCCACCAGGTTTTTGGCTAATCGTTCACGTACGTTTCGTAACTGGTAGTGCAATTTTAATGGATTCCATGTCTCACCTAAAATAAGGCAAAAGAACAAACAACCCCCTGAATGTTTTGCTGGTATTCTGTTGGTTAGCAAGGGTAAATAAGACAAAACAGGACACAATAACACAGCAACAGAGGCAAAGATGCAGTATTAATTGTCACGTTAGATATAGAAAGAATGCTTCACTTAATGACCAGCTGCAAAGATGATCCACAGAGCAGCTTGCAAATAATACTTTGGTTGAGGAGTTCCATGCTTGCAAACTAGCTAACAAGGAATGACTCCCTAAACTATTCCCCCAAAGAAGTTTGTCACCTATTCTAATATCAAGAAAAACTTTCTGCACAAGGCAGTCAATTTGTACCATGTCTGCTTACAGTGAGCTGTGTTGAGACAAATATGGTGACCATCTAAAGAGTGGGGGATCAAAGCTATTATTTGGAATATTCGCCAAATACTAAAAAAGCTTTATTATGAAAGTTGAAGAAAAATGTGAAGGGCAGTTGCCTGTTTATTGAAACTAGAATGAAAAACAAAATGGAAAAACAACAGTCTCCTATCATTCAAAAAACTTGCTAGCTTCTGAAATAAACTGGTATCTGTCTTATTGGAGTGCACTGAGGATAGAATCTTCATTTCAATTAAAGTTTATTCTATGCATGTTTCTGAAGTGTATGGGGTGTTAAGGGATGGCTAATACCTCTGCTAGAGGACACATATAGCTCCTTTTGGGGAAGTTTGTCTACCTCTGCTCCACACCCCGTACTCAGGTCTCACCTGTGGCTCCTAGAAGTTGTCAGCATGCAACAGTGGCCACACCCCGGGAAACAGCTTTGACCGGCCAGCTAAACCAGGTCAAAGTAGTCGATGGGTCTCAAACCCTTGGTGAGCTAGGGACTTCCCCTGCATGTGAAGACATGCTTTGGCAGATTGAGCAGATGGGACCAACAGTGGGTCCAACGGTCAAGAAGGCAGTAGGGCTGGGCAATATCTGATGAAAACACCACAATATATCACCAGCTAAATATCATGATATCTCGATATATCACAATACATATCTACAGCGGCATACATATCTACAGCAGCAGAGGGCCTTGCCGCACCTCCCTGTGGCAGCAGAGGATCCTGCTGCACCTCCCCACTGCGGTGGAGGGTGTGCCACGCTTCCCTGCAGCAGCAAAGGGTCTTGCCACACCTCCCCACGGCTACAGAGGGTCCACCACACTTCCCAGCAGCAGCCTACGGCCTTGACAAGGTTCCCTGCGGTGGTGGTGGAAGAACGCAAAGCTGGAGACACCATGCCTGCAAATTTTCTGCAAAGTATCTGTAAAGTATCCTTCAGCTGAGCTACCCCCTGGAAAGCTGTTCCTTTTGTTCACCAGGTATATTGTCTTGTTGAAACACTTACCACAATGTTATTTTAAAACTGGTATTCAATGGTATGGTGATATATTGCACAGCCCTAAAAGGCATATACTGTACTGCACATGCTGTAGAGGGAATTGAGGAACAGATGGGGCTGGGAGAAGGAGAACTCTGATCCTAAACCTTTACTGTCTTGCAACTATACTCATTCATGAAAAAGGCTTCAGAAGTAAACCCCAAAGAAAAATCCGTACTTGCTGCCTTGTAGGACATCTTTACGGGAAGAAAATGCTAAGAAATAAACCCTTTACAAATCCAGAGTGAGTCCCTAAGACAGTTGGGGGTGCCTTGTGCACTCCCTTCCAGCAGCTTCTGCAGTCAAGCTGGTGCCAAACATATTGCTCTGCTTTCCTTTGGACCACATCAGCAAGGGCAAGAGGGAGTCTTGCCATCTGGGGAGCCCAGGACCTCCATACATATTACCCAGGCTTGTGTCCTGAAGGAAGATATTTTGGTACTGTTAATGCAACAGAAACAATGCAGGAGGCAGCAGTTACGAGTTACCAATCTCTGCACCCACAGCAGGTGCTGTGATTCTCCAATGAGTTGTCTTCACCCACAGAGGCGCACTCCATTGTCCATCGAGGTAAAAGGGTGCCAACAAAAAAATTTCATTTCTATTGACACTACCTGCACCTGCTAAATGACACCATAGAAAAAGTCACCAACCAAATGAAAACCTCCAACCAAATTAGTCTCATGAACAAAATATTTCTAAAATGCCCCCCAATATACTCTGTGCTATAAGAGAAGGCATAGGTAGGGCACACATTGGCTCAAGGTGTTGTGAACCCTAAGACAAGCAATGAAGGAAATGCATATTTGCTCCAGCAAAAATAAAGTGAACATTTAAAATAGATTGTTTTTTATCCATTTTGATATTCCACAGTAGCTTGGCGACACCTTGTGACCAAACCTCCTAACTACAAGGAACTCTGAACAAGCAATTCAGACAACTATTTTGCATTCAGAAATTGTAACACTTCGGAGATCTGTGTAAATGTTTTACAGGACTCACTTTCTTATGATACGTAGAAGCAATGGTACATAAAGCTATCAGAATATTCTATCAAATATCATATTAGTTTGCTTTAAGACTGAACATGTTTAGCAAACATGTCACTCCTGTTAGCAGTACCAGCATGCCGAGAAGACTTTCTCTGTGATGGCCTAGAGGCTGTGGAATGTCTCCCCCGCCAGCTGCTCCTGTATGAGGTATAGCGCAGTATGATTTCTGTCAGCTGGTTAAAGCATACCTCTGTGCCTTTGGGGATGATGGACTGAGATTAAGTGAATGTTGTCCTTTCTGCTGTACTCTTAGTGCTGTTACAGTTTTAATTAAAGTTATTTTATATTGAAATTCTGGGACCGTTGGCGAATGATGGGCTATAAATAAATAAAAAACATTCTGCAAAAGAATCAGTGTCATTTTGAAAGGCCATTATTGCCCACTGCAAGGAGCAGTCCCACCCTGAGGCTGAAGTCTGCTGACGTTGCTGGCCCAAGAGGGTCAAACCATGTCAGGAAGCTGATGGGCTTTGAAAAGGAAACTAACTCAAGAAGTTCCTGCCAGCATGCTGATGCTAGGAAGGAACAACATGCAACTGAATGAGAGTCCAAGTTTAGTTCCTATCAAGGCGGTAAGCCCATACCTGGTCTGTACCACTTCAGACTGTGGGTATGGCTACTCTATACCGATACATAAATCAATTCCTGCTCACAGAAAGATAGCATGTCAGGGAGAAGACTGGGCTAGAATCCTTCCCCCTGATTTTCTACATTTATATATGGAGGGGATTGCAGGGAGAACATTCAATCATGAGATCCCTAACCACTGTCTAAAGTGGTACAGACCTAAATTTATTTATTCTTTGAGTGAGAACTTCAGTGGGAACTAGGGTAACATTTCCATCTGCAGAAATGTTTCTAGCATAATGATTTGGGGGTCTGTCACACATAAAGGAATGAAAGTATGGAAATATGATTCAAAATTCTGCACAAGGGCATTGCAGGTTTTAAAACTAAAAGCACAACACACCCACAGAGTACATTTGGAAATGCATAGAGCCTAGTGTTCAGTAGAAATCACCAGGGAACTCAAATGGATTCCAGGAGTCAGAGGTAGGGGACCTCGTACCAATCCCTGCCTCTCTTTGTTCCCAGGCAGCTTCTCTGCCCCACCCCCGCCCCAAATTCCCACACAAATATCAGTGCCTCATCTTCATTTCTGGCTCTCTTCCATTCACATCTCCAAATACTCTAATTTTGGAACCAGAATTGTGCAAAGTGCATAAAAATAGGGTTTTCCCTAAGTGCTTAAAAGCATTCTCTCACTGATCTCAACTAGACTATTTTGCTAGTATTATCTACAATTGTATTAACCCCATTTTATGGTTGGAAGGGCTAAGAAGACAGGAAGCAAATTATTTACGAATTACCTTCTGCATATGTATCTCAAGGTGATATGCAAAATAAAATAAAACTAACTAAAACAGTTAAAACAGCACAAAATACCGTATTTTTCCATCTATTTGGGGCAACTCAGATTTAAGAAAATGGGGGGAGATGGCCCAGAGTATAAGACATCCCCTAATTTTTGACATTATTTTTAAAGGGAAAAAAACCTAGTCTTATACAGTACACAAAAAAGTACGGTAACTGCTAGACAACAGTTCAAACTGAATTCAGATTTCAACAAGAAATTCAGTGCTCATCTCACCTCTCTGAATGACTATTACAATGTCAGCTGCACTGCTAAAATTGCTTAATTTAAGAAATGAACTTCAAGCACAGACTCTGATTTTCTTGAAAACCGAAAACATTGGCTCTGCCAGAAAAGCTCCAGGTTTCTCTCATTTTCATTAGTCTCTCTGTTCTTCCTCTCTACTGCCGAACAGCCAAAGCAGGAGGGAACACAGGAATGTGTCACTGAGATATAAATATGCAATCCTAAACTCATTCACCAGGGAGTTAACTCCCACTGAATTCACTGGAATTAACTTGACTACATGAACATTACTACTAATCAACATGCTGCAGACATAGGATATTTAATGAAGATGGAAGAATATTAGTATAAAAAGAACAAAGAGTGGGAAATAAGAGCCAAGTACAGACATACCGTGATCTAGGAAGTCAAAATACAAAAGGCGCAATTCATCTGACTAAACGTGTATGTTAAGATTTCATGAAGTAATCAACACTGACCAAATCTGCCCTACCCTCCCACTGCTGAATCTAAACCTGGTGATCCTGTATGCTGCTAGACTAAGGGTAGGCAACCTAAGGCCCGTGGGCCGGATGCAGCTCAATCGCCTTCTCAATCCGGCCCACAGATTGTCCAGGAATCAGTGTGTTTTTACATGAGTAGAATGTGTGCTTTTATTTAAAATGCATCTCTGGGTTATTTGTGGGGCATAGGAATTTGTTCATTTCCCCCCCCAAAAAAAAAATTGGTCTGGCCCACCACATGGTCTGAGGGACGGTGGAACGGCCCACGGCTGAAAAAGGTTGCTGACCCCTGTGCTAGACAGCAGCTTAATTCTACTCCAGAGATAGCAAGAACATTAACTACTGCATTTCCTTCCACCATTCCAACACTGCCATCCCCAAATTGATTTAACGGAACACTGGTGTTTAAATTTGACCTTCACAGCATCCAAAGTTGTTACTCATAATTTGGACAGAAGGCATCACTTGATAAGGAACTTATCAAGCCCCATGCTTGAAAACTCGCTCCTTAAAACCAGTGACGCATGGCAGCCCAAAAGTTTGTTAAACATTAAAAAACGTTAATTTCCAAAGATTTATCTTACCACTAAGCAGCTCTATCCAGTTCTGCACTGTTTCAGGAGGCTGTGTCTCCTTAATGTGCTTCAGAGCTTCATCAAGTAGAACATCCCCTGTAGGAGCATCTGATTTGCAGATTACCTGATAGGAAATATAAGAGTTCACTCCATCACCTCAGACTTTTGCTTTTAAATCTTTAAGCACCAAGTGGAGAAAAAGTGTGCCTCAGTACTACTTTTTATATCGAGGCTCAGTGTTGGAATATTCCCACTTCTTGAACCAATGTCATTGTTTTTTGGAAACCAAACCAAGTATCTTGCTTTTGAAAAGTAAAACATCTGAATCCATGGGAAGGCAATGCTCCATATATACCACCCCATTCAAGTCAACCAGGAAATAAATGTCCTGACCATTCCCTCTAGGTACATTAGCATCCTTATTTATTTACACAAGTAGTTACTTCATGAAGAATACATTATATTAATGGCATACTACTTTCTGTTGCAACCCGAAACCACAGCATACAGGGCATATGGAGGAGAGGCCTGCAAAAGTCACATTTACCTCAAACAATGCCCAGAATAAATAAATACAGAGAGATA
The DNA here is from genome assembly GCF_963506605.1 of Zootoca vivipara. Taxonomy (NCBI): domain Eukaryota; kingdom Metazoa; phylum Chordata; class Lepidosauria; order Squamata; family Lacertidae; genus Zootoca; species Zootoca vivipara. Next base: position 48,465,538 of record NC_083286.1, on the reverse strand, counting down.
AAAGAGCTCTCCAATTTAAGCACTAGAACTTCCAAAGCTGCTGCACAGGAAAAAACAGTACCAATGGAGAGACACAAGAGAGCTACATACAATATCCAGGCAACAAATGAAAAACCAACCAAATAGATTCATTGTATTTTTACTGCTATTTTTATTCATAATTAGAATGCTCTGAGCTAGGATTATCAACCTGTATAAATTACCACTGTTACCCTTTTTCACCAGGATGTTCTAGTTCCCTAAAAGGCTGTAGGTGATGCAGATATGAACCTGTATCACCTCCCTTGACAGGAGAAAAATAATAATCTCCTTGCCACCCTAAAGTCCCTTGCATATGGACAGCTAACAAAGTCATGGAGATTTGCCTGGAATGTCTTCTGTTCCCTGGCCCTCTGTACATAATACTTAAGAGAGGCCAATCTGTCAATAAACAATCCATTCCTAAACATATGCTTTGTGGCAATAGAGATAATCAGCATGCTTCACAGAAGCAATAATTCCAATAAAAGCCACATTAAATGTCTGTTAAATAATTTTTGATAATGAAATAATTCCTTTAACAGACATTTTATTTGACAACAATCAAGCTCACTATAAATTTATACCGGTATTATGGAGGACAGCAACAAAAAATGCCAAAATACTAAATTTAATAGACATCATTATTTGGAGCCTAGAAATGCTAATTCTCTCATTAGATCTGTGCTCACTGCTTGAGCTCCAATTCTTCTGGGAAGCCAGTATCTGGCTATTAAGGCCTGGCTAATGAATGTTTATTAAGTCCTTCACAACACTGAGGGAAATTTATATCATCAGATGGAAGAACACATCAGCCAGAATGCATAGAATAAAATCCAGTCAGAGGTTCAATAGAAACTTGGTTTCTAAAGAATGGCCTAAGCATAAAACATAGGAGGATAATCCAACTAAAACATGCTCAGTGCAGACCCATTGAAATTAGTGGACGTTAATTGTCCATTGATTTCAACAGATGTATTCGGCGTATGACTAACTCTTGTAGTACCAGCTTTAATATACCTAGATACATATTATTTATTCAGTATATGTGGTCCAATAATATGCACTTTGCTACCATGTATGAGCAACTCAATTGATTAGCACAAAAATTAAATATGAAGGCTGAAGCTTTTTAAAAGCATAATGTATCATTTTAAGCAAATGTCTTCTCTTCATGGTGACTCCAATTTAGTACAAGGTTACAGCATGTTAGTACTTATTTTGGAAAAAGCTTTCAGAACCTACAAACCGTAAAAAATAATTTGGAAACCAAACAAGGATGTTATACAGGCAAGCCCCCCCCCCACCTTTACATGGGGGTTATGTTCTGATGCACCACATGCATATGTGATACTGTGTTGGAAATTGGAAAAGCCTGCAAACACCCTCTAAACTTCTGAAAACCCTAGAAAAACCCTTTAAAAAACCAGCACATGGCTGGTGACCTTGGCAGTTGCAGGTGTGTTCACAGATGCTGCTGCCCAGATCTCCTTCTCCCAGATCATGATGGCAAGGATGCTGGACACATTCCTACACGTTCCTGCCAAACTTGTGTGCCACAGCACACATACCCATGCCTTCTTGCAAACAGTCCAGCACTTTCAGTTTCTGCTCTAGTGTGGAAACAGTCACTGCTTCTTGGGTTTTGGGTTTGTCAGCACCTGAGGAAGATGATGATGATGCCTCAAAACACCTCTCCCCAAAAGCTCAAAAAAATCCTGACTTTAAAAAAGCTCCCCCCAACCCACAAAATATCTATTAAGAAAAACCCCTCAAATACATTCACCAGACACTCCTCCTCCCAAAACTCCTCCAAAGTTCATGACAATTGCTCTCTCACAACCTCCTTCCTTAAACTCCAACTCACCGCCAATAAATAACGTAGCTTTTAGGTCTGACTCTCCTTAAAATCACCTATGTAAAATATTCTAGAAACAGTCAAGTAAGCTGTTATATAACCTTGGTATTTCAAGGAACATTCCTGCATTTCTGGCACACCACAGAATCTTGGAAACTCTATGGGGAAGGGAGCAGATCCATTTCAAGATAATCATAACTAAATGCAGCTGAACATAAGCAGTAACTGTCTACTTACACAAAGACTCAATTCTAAACACCGAGGTAGTGTGGAAACCTTTCAAAACATGCTTTTTAAAAAAGGTGAGCAAAAGATAATATTGACAGGGCAGACTGCCCATACAACAACATTTTTTCATCACAAGATCTCCTAAGAAAAAATAAATCGCCTTCACATAATGCCAACAAAATCAACCACAAAGAGCAACATAGACTGATTTATCTCCATAGTTGGCCCTGGATTCAGCAAATTGCATAAGCACTACATGTTTAATATTAGATATGTGGCTTAAGGAACTTAAAATTGATTAGATACAAGCATTCTTGCCATCTCTTTACAAATACTGAAATGAGTATGTAAAAGGCTTGGTACAGTTTGAAGAATTGTATGGGATATAATTTTTAAGACCTACATGCCATTTTACCCTCCGATTCTTACCTTTCTAGTTAATAAACTTTTGCGTCTCATTCCAAATGCCTCCAGCTGAAGACGCCCTCTCAGTGCTAATTCAATTAACATGCAGCCACGCAGCCCAGAAGAAATGCAGTCATTCCAAAATGATGTATAACCCTGATGGGAAAGAAGTCTCCGTAAGTTTTCTTTTATCCATGTAAAAATAAATGATATTCATTATAACACTTTCAGACAAAAAGAAGAAAAATAAACCTGCCCTCTTCACATGCTCCAAAGTAGCTAAATAATTTAAGAATAAACTAAATACTGAAGAACATATCCAAGCTTTTTCCCCCTTTTTTGACTTCTAAAGTATAGTGAAAACAGCTTTCTAACAAGCTTTCATGAAATGTGATTCACCTTTACAGAGATTTTGAACTTCAAAATGTTAAAATATTGATTTCTTTCAACTTAGGCAGTCTAGTTTGAATGAAGTGGGTCTATTTTCTAAGAGCTGAAAAACAGACTTTTATTTTCAGTTCACATGTAATTCCAAGTCAAACCATGTCTTAGCCCTGTAAAGTGTGGCAGTAGGAGTGCAGCGGCTGAAAGCTTTGCTCCGAGAATCCATAGTTTTGTTTCTTTGTGCTAAGTCATGGTTTGGTGGAGAGTTACATGTGACCTGGACCAGTGTCTTGAATGATTATAAGACATCTCAAAATTTGTTTCAAATGGTTCATTTTACCAAGCTTAGGATTATACATTGCAGGGGTTGGACTAGATGACCCTTGGGGACCCTTCCTACTATACAATTCTATGATAAATAGTTACAGGAATCACAAGTTCAGTAAAAACAAAGAAGCTTCGAAACTGGTATACTTCTTGCTTCACCAGAATTTGCAGAGTTAAAGCCACAAAACTTCACATGCTGAAATACTTTATTCTGGTTGAAGGAAACTTAAACCAATAAAATAAACACTATCAAAATAGCTCTAACATTATCCTTACAATGCTGGCCAAGGAATTTTTAAAACATCTTTCCCTCTTTCCACAAAATAACATTTTATCATTTCAAAATGCCTCCTTTTCAAACCAAAACATTAAAATACTCTGGATGCAGTGTACAGTATGTACACCTTCAAATATGCTGTCAAAATAAAAGAGAATTTTCCCAACATATTGTAGATGTGAAAGCTTTTGAATTTCACTGGGGCTGTTCAGTACCCTCCTTGACTGCATTTTTCGTGAATGGAATGTGTTATTGAATTGTGATGCCTCTTGCTTGTCTGCATGTGTGGTGTGTGTTTGTGCGCGTGCACGTGCGCGCATGTATGTGTGTAAAAAAAGAAAGAAAAAAAGACTTTTGTAAGGCTGGGATGTATGTAGCCTACTGGACAAAGCTAAGAGCCACATCTGTGCTTCATTCAACTTTGCCTCTAACCCAGCCATCCCACTCCATATTTATCTTGTAGTCCAAAGAAAGATTTTTCAAACTATTGTGGTTTTAAAAATGTTTCTTAGTTTATTATTTACAAATTCAGTCTACCTGCTAGGTTATTTTTTTATTGATGACAGGTACAGCGCAGCATCCCTAGGTAGCAAGTACAGCATAAATTTCTAATTACAACAAAAAGCTGAATCTTTTACCTAAATCCACAGGTACAACAAACCTCTATGCTCAATTAAGACTCTGCACAGCTGACTCTAAATTAAGACAGGTCAGAAAGCTCTATGTTGGAAGTTTAAAACAAAGAAAGTAGAGGCAATCATAATGACAAAAACTCAAGTATTAATGAAAAAGCTCCTGTTAAGTCACAGTAGACTCCAACATACTGCTAAAACAATTATGTCATCAATGTAAGGATTTCTGTTTGTGCAACTACCCCGTTTGCACCCCAAATCTGTTCTGGTGGCTCCCCTAACCCTCCACAGAAGAGGTGCAAAGGGAGATGTATTTCCTACTGATTTTTACACTACAAAATTGCAGTGAACTGAGAGGGATATACTTGTACAAGTTCCACAAATTTTGGAATATGTACTAAAAGAAAGTATGCATTTAGTAAGCAATCCTAAACTCCCTGGGAGAACATCTGAAAGGCTATCAGATGTTGTGGACCACCACTTTCACCAACAGAGAGGTCTGCAGGCAATGTTCAAAACTCCCATTGTTCTAGGCACATTTTTAGACAAGGAATTTCATCAGCGCGAGCAGTTTCGGAGCTCTGGGCGCAGTACTGCACCTATGATTTCAGATTAAAACTGCAGTGTGGAAGGAAAAGAGGACCTTTTTCTGCCTCCCCACTTCCAGCTACTCTCTGAAGACTGGAGAAGAGGCCCTCTTAAGAATATTATGGGGGTGGGCAGGGGAAATACTAGACTATGTGAAAAATGAACTTATTTTAGTTGCAGTTCATTCATTTTCAGCTTTGCATTATGAAAAAAGTGTGCCTATATATTCCGTTGTTGTGTCCATAACCTAGGTTTAAGGTGCCATTTAGCTGCTAGCTTTAATCTCAGTTTCTGCCACTGTCTGCAGGCGCTCTGCCAGGTCTGCCACTGTCGCTATAAAGCAGTGCTCCACAGACGACTGACCTGAAAATGGGGCATTCCAAGGTAGTGTGTCAGGGAAGGCCTTGGATCCAATTAATCAAAAGTCCCCTCATTTCCCAGACACAACCCTGGAGCTGCTGTAGTTATTAACTCTCTCACTAAAGTCAATGGTGGAGCAGGAAGGGGAAATTTTAAAGAGCCATGACAGGGGGTGGAATCCATCCTCCATCTTTTGCCCTGACTGGCATGAGATATCAGGGCAGCTTAGGAAGTGGTGGCTTCTTTGCCACAGAATCTTCTCACCACATTAGGACTGTCTTAACTAGGAGAATTCAGTATGTTAGGAATGAAATTGCAAGCAGTAGAATTACATGAACTGCAAAATTAGCGGTCTGCATCATAGTCTTAATTTTCATGAAGACAACCTAAAAATGATGAGAAAGGAAATGTCATAGCCCAGCAAAGTAAAAGTGAATCTTAATCTGAGGAACTAACAGTCACCAACTCAAATATTTCAGTTTAAATACTGTACTTCTCTTTGTTGGAGGAACTTTTGAGCTATCGCTGAGTGACCACTTAGTAATTATATGTATGCCATCATGAGTTTCATGGTGGAATAAAGTTGAGATATAACGTAAGAAAATAAATATAAATATTTATACAGCACACTAAATTAACAGTGTACTTTGGTTTTGTTTATTAAATGTAGGTCAAATGCATGCACTAAGGCTACAACCTGATGCACACTTACTGGGAATAAAGCCCCACTGAGCAAACTGGAGTTCATTTTTGACACAAATGTCTGGTTCACACGTCGCACTAACCCAAACCATTACTTAGCACAAACATGCAAGCGCTCAGGCTTCCAAGAAGGATAACACAGGTGCTTTACTTCTCTCCAATCATTTTGCTGCTGTACTATGCTAAGTATAGTTCAGTGTGTCATACAAACCTGGATTTGTGGTTTAGCTCTCTTGACTTACTATGAGCCATAAACTAAGAACACACTGATCACACAGCTACACAGACATGCTTCATTAGCAAAAAATAAGGCAAATACAGATTAGGGAAGCAAAGTGTATCTGAGTAACAAGCTGAATAACAACTTTCAAGCTCCCAACTTGAGTCAAAACTACACTAAAATTACTCAAATATTAACCCCCCCTCTCTCTCACACACACAATCATATCTGTCATATCTATTCAGCACTTTGCTGTGAAAATAATACCCCTCTTCCCTCACTCTGAGAGGCAATTCCTCTCTTCCACTGGCTTCCTGTCCAAATCACAGGTGCTTTACAACAGGGGTATGCAACCTAAGGCCTGGGGGCCGGATCCGGCCCCATCGCCTTCTCAATCCTGCCCACGGAGGGTCTGGGAATCAGCATGTTTTTACAGGAGTAGAATCTGTGCTTTTATTTAAAATGCATCTCTGGGTTATTTGTGGGGAACAGGAATTCATTCATTTTTTCTCTCTCCAAAATATAGCCTGGCCCACCACATGGTCTGAGTGACGGTGGACCAGCCCATGGCTGAAAAAGGTTGCTGACCCCTGCTTTACAAGCTCATTCAAAACCCTTCATGCCCCCACTCTGTCCATCCTTATCTCTGTGTTTATTTCCCAACACATCCCTGCATGTGACCTTCGCTCACCCAGATCCACCTCCCTCAGCATCCAAAGGTCTCCTGCTCCCTGAAATGACTCTGTCCAGTTTTCTTTGCTGCCTCTTGTCCCAAACTGCCTTCCAGAAAGAATGCCTCTGTGCAGACACCGTTATCTCCTTTAAATCCTTCTCCAAACCCCATCATTTCTAGGAAGCCTTTGGATAAGCGCATTAAGATCAACAATGAAACCCAGTTAGTTTTGCTATGGCCTGATGTTTATTGGTATGTGGCAACACAGAGGTAAACATTTTCACTTCCGGCACCAGTATTGTAGAATGAGCTCCTGCTGAAAAACAAAAGGCCCCATCAGTATTGGCATTCCACAGAGTACTGAAGACGCACTTGTTTAAACAAGCAATTCCCCAGCATCTCCTGACTTGAACCTCCGGCTCTGTTTTAATTTTTGCTTTAACTCTTTAAAGGATTTAATTTAGTGTACATTTAAATTGTGGGTATTTATTTTAACGTTTTGATAAAAATGTTTTATTGTGTATTTTATTTATGTGTACAGATATTTTTTGTAATTGATTTTATACTTGTAATCTGCCTAAAAGCCACTTTGACAATTAAGCAATATATAATTCATCATCATCACACACACCCTTGCCCCAGTCCTGGATGCCCTACTATAACCAGGGTGGATTTGATTTAAATCAAACTGATTTAAATCACGATTTAAATCACGATTTAAATCACTAGTCAGTAAGGCTTGATTTAAATCATAGTTTTCTACATAAAGACTAATTCTTGCTGGTATAACTTTAATATGCAAGTAGATGAAGATTTTTAGAATAACAACTTTTCATATTAGTTTTTTATCCCCAGTTTAATAGGTTAATCATTCATATTTGGACAACTTTACTGTTGTACTTAGGAAGGAGAAAAATAATCATTACCGTGTTTCTCATATTTTAAGGCATCCCCAAAAAATAAGCCATGACAGGATTTCTAAGGGTTGGTGAAAAATAAGACATACCCCGAAAATAAGCCATGTCGTGTAGCCCCGACCGAGCGAGAGGCGAAGGCGCGGGACCAAGCAGGAGCTCCCTGCCTGCTTCCCCGAGCCGTCGCCCATCGGGGGACAGAGCCGAAGATCGGCGGGCGCTCCTTGCTGGGCTTGACAAGCCCGGGAAACAGCGCCTGCCGATCTTCGGACCTGTGCTGTGTGACAGGCAGGGGTGGGGGGAAGCGGAGATCGTTCTCCGCTCTCCCCCCACCCCCGCCTGTCACCAAAGATCGGCGGGCGCTCCTTGCTGGGCTTGACAAGCCCGGCAAACAGCGCCCGCCGATCTTCGGACCTGTCCTGTGTGACAGGCGGGGGGGGAAGCGGAGATCGTTCTCCGCTCTCCCCCCACCCCCGCCTGTCACCAAAGATCGGCGGGCGCTCCTTGCTGGGCTTGACAAGCCCGGCAAACAGCGCCCGCCGATCTTCGGACCTGTCCTGTGTGACAGGCGGGGGTGGGGGGGAAGCGGAGATCGTTCTCCGCTCTCCCCCCACCCCCGCCTGTCACCAAAGATCGGCGGGCGCTGTTTGCTGGGCTTGACAAGCCCGGCAAACAGCGCCCGCCGATCTTCGGACCTGTCCTGTGTGACAGGCGGGGGTGGGGGGGAAGCGGAGATCGTTCTCCGCTCTCCCCCCACCCCCGCCTGTCATCAAAGATCGGCGGGCGCTCCTTGCTGGGCTTGACAAGCCCGGCAAACAGCGCCCGCCGATCTTCGGACCTGTCCTGTGTGACAGGCGGGGGTGGGGGGGGAAGCGGAGATCGTTCTCCGCTCTCCCCCCACCCCCGCCTGTCACCAAAGATCGGCGGGCGCTCCTTGCTGGGCTTGACAAGCCCGGCAAACAGCGCCCGCCGATCTTCGGACCTGTCCTGTGTGACAGGCGGGGGTGGGGGGGGAAGCGGAGATCGTTCTCCGCTCTCCCCCCACCCCCGCCTGTCACCAAAGATCGGCGGGCGCTGTTTGCTGGGCTTGACAAGCCCGGCAAACAGCGCCCGCCGATCTTCGGACCTGTCCTGTGTGACAGGCGGGGGTGGGGGGGAAGCGGAGATCGTTCTCCGCTCTCCCCCCACCCCCGCCTGTCACCAAAGATCGGCGGGCGCTGTTTGCTGGGCTTGACAAGCCCGGCAAACAGCGCCCGCCGATCTTCGGACCTGTCCTGTGTGACAGGCGGGGGTGGGGGGGAAGCGGAGATCGTTCTCCGCTCTCCCCCCACCCCCGCCTGTCACCAAAGATCGGCGGGCGCTGTTTGCTGGGCTTGACAAGCCCGGCAAACAGCGCCCGCCGATCTTCGGACCTGTCCTGTGTGACAGGCGGGGGTGGGGGGGAAGCGGAGATCGTTCTCCGCTCTCCCCCGACCCCCGCCTGTCACCAAAGATCGGCGGGCGCTGTTTGCTGGGCTTGACAAGCCCGGCAAACAGCGCCCGCCGATCTTCGGACCTGTCCTGTGTGACAGGCGGGGGTGGGGGGGAAGCGGAGATCGTTCTCCGCTCTCCCCCCACCCCCGCCTGTCACCAAAGATCGGCGGGCGCTCCTTGCTGGGCTTGACAAGCCCGGCAAACAGCGCCCGCCGATCTTCGGCCCTGTGCTGTGTGACAGGCGGGGGTGGGGGAGAAGCGGAGATCGTTCTCCGCTCTCCCCCCATCCCCGCCTGTCACCGAAGATCGGCGGGCGCTCCTAGCTGGGCTTGACAAGCCCGGCAAACAGCGCCCGCCGACCTGTGCTGTGTGACAGGCGGGGGTGGGGGGGGAAGCGGAGATCGTTCTCCGCTCTCCGCCCACCCCCGCCTGTCACCGAAGATCGGCGGGCGCTGTTTGCTGGGCTTGACAAGCCCGGCAAACAGCGCCCGCGTGCACTTTATTAAAAAATAAGACATCCCTCAAAAATAAGCCATGTCGTGTTTTTTTGAAGAAAAAATTAATATAAGACATGACTTATAATATGAGAAACACGGTACCTTAATAATAACAATTTAAATAGATTTATTCAACTGAAACAATAACATTACAGCATATGTTATTTGTTTAAACAAACATCCATGTTTGTTAACTAATTTGGCTAAACAAAAACTATATCTATATATCTATATATCTATATATCTATATATCTATCTATCTATCTATCTATCTATCTATATATATATATATATATATATATATATATATAACTTAGACTGTCAGCCCAGCCTACACATGAAAAACTTAAATACTGTCCACTCCAAACAATCAGAAAAATATTGTTTCTATTCTATTCACTGAACCTCTTGAAACTTAGCACTGAAGGGGTTGTTTCTGTATTCATAGGTTTGTAGAACAATAGGATTAAGGTCTTTTTCTCAACTCTGTTCATGTTATAACATTTTTGCTGTGAAGAAGAGGCATGTGATCTCTGTTGAGTCAAATTCAGTTTTGAGAACTGCAAAAGTAAACCAAGCACCTGCGATAATATCTTGTAGGCAGAGAAACTGCCCAATAATCTTACAAAAACCTCTGGAAGAGCATGACATTGTGAATGGATTAATTGAATTCATTTAGCCCCAAAATTAAACATATACAACCTTATTCTACATAGTTAAAAAACTAATCTTTATTTCATGATGGAATAACCTTTGGGTGGTAATATATTTTCCTCAAAAAGCATTTTATTTTAAAAAATCCAATTTAAATCAAAAAAATCGATTTAAATAAAAAAAATCCGATTTTTTTGATTTTTTTTTAAAAAATCATTGATTTTTATCCACCCTGACTATAACTAAGCCAAAGCATGTGTAACTAAAGTAATCATATATTCTTCCTCTATTGTACCCTGTGCATACTTCCTGTAGTAAGCCCTTGGGGTAAGCAAGGACCTGTCACAATTATTTTGTATGCATACAGATAGCACTATAAATAATAACAGTTGGCAACCCCCACCACCCTGCAATACTGTAGCGTTTGTCCCTCTCAGATGAAAGCAGAGTTATCTAAGAACCACCTTACTCTGAGGGAAGCGGCTATCTAGTTTTCAGAAAGACACCCCCCAACTTGTCTGATCCATTTTATTACAGTTTTAATCCAACGCCCACAAATTTGGTGTTTGAAGAACACATTATCTGAATGCAAAGTAGTAGTACTCCTTCTGTCATCTTTGGGACATTGTCCTTCTTACAAAAGTTGTGCTACTTTCTTCTCCAAAGCAATTCTCTCCCCATACCATTATAACAAGAACAAGCAAAATATTTACCTTTATATCTTTTCACTGTTCATTCTTTTGACAATGGAAGCCAAATAAAAAGGTTGTGTATAATAGCAAGAAGACCAATGCAATTCTTCTTGATGAGTCAATGATGTGTCTATTAATCTGATCTTATGCTATGGTTTGCATAGTAGTTGCTGCAGTTAAGAAATACTGTACTGCAAATACAGTGGTACCTCTACTTACAAATGACTCAACTTACGAATGTTTATACTTACGAATGGAGCTCCGTCCGCCATCTTGGATGCTGTTTAGATAGGATTTTTTCTACTTATGAATTTTTAGATAGGGTTGCTTCGACTTACGATTTTTTTCTCCCAATGCTTTCCTATGGGATTCGACTTACAAATTTTTTCGACTTACGAATGTGCGTTTGGAACGCATTAAATTCGTAAGTAGAGGTACCACTGTATATATTTCTTGCTGGAAAGAGGAAAAACTGGTTCAGTCTTCATGGGGTCAGTGCAGACTAACACATGATAGCACATTACCATGACCAGGAGCTGCAAAAAGCTTCCCTCCTTCTGCTCAGCAGCAGAAGGAATTTATGGCTGTGACCTGCAAGGAAATCTTTGCGTTGCTAAGATATGGCTAAGCTGTAACTTTTTGTATTACAGGGAAATTCATCTCCGCGACAAGTCTCTGTGTCTAAGGCGGGCATCCCCAAACTTCGGCCCTCCAGATGTTTTGGACTACAATTCCCATCATCCCTGACCACTGGTCCTGTTAGCTAGGGATCATGGGAGTTGTAGGCCAAAACATCTGGAGGGCCGCAGTTTGGGGATGCCTGGTCTAAGGTTTTGTGCACATTATTCATCATCAGCTTTGTTAAAGCTTTGCCTTCAACAAAAATATTAAAGCAATTAAAAAGCATATATACAGTCGTACCTCGGGTTACGACCACCTCGGTTTGCGAAGAGTTCGGGTTACGAACTGCGCAAACCCGGAAGTGTTTTCGGCGCGCGCGTGCAAAAGCAGCGCGCGCGCGATCTGCGCATGCGCAAAATGGCGGCACCCATCGCGTTCGGGTTACGAACTGCGATCCGGAACGGATCGCGTTCGGGTTACGAACTGCGATCCGGAACGGATCGCGTTCGTAACCCGAGGTATTACTGTACAATCAAACATGTAATACAGTAGTATCATTGATGTTATAAAGGCATTTGTGTTATTCAAAAGTCAGTCAGTTTTACTTTTTATAGAGATACTAACAAAACAGAAGGCTTTCTTACTTCTACTTTGCTTTGACATTCCTTAGGGTCATTTTATTCCAGCAAGAAGGGGTTGCTTCTTGTTATTAATATACTGTTCAGTATTGGTACAGCTGCAACATTTAGTCAAGTGTTAATGAACCAAAGGGTTCATATGTGAGCAGCAGAAAAGAATTACATACCCTTCACTGTGCATCTCTCATGCGCTCCAAAGAATGCCATCAGTTTCCTGCAAACTGTAAATTCACTTTCACTAGGATGAGGACCTGATGCCTACAAAGTGCCACAACTGGTGTGTCTTTTAAGAAATAATAGACTAGTAGTTCTTCAAAGATGATGGAAAGTTTGCCTTCAAAAATCCCCACGGTGTTACTGGACTTTATCCAACAGAAATTTGTATTACAAGCCTACAGTACACAAGTCAGACTGGGGACTGGGGTATCCCACTGCTGAAGATGCAACTCATTGGAGATTTAGTTCATATAATTTGGAAGAGCTTCATTTCAATCAAAATACGGCATGGGGAAGGCATAAAGAATGTGCTTGGCTCAAGCTGTAGGTTTATCTTTGATTAGCTCATATTGGGCTATTTACCTATGATTTAGGCCATAAATATTAGGAGCAAGGAGCTTAGGGCAACTGAAAGATGGTTAATAGGTTGCCTCTTAGCCATGAAGCTTAAAGGGCCTAGTTCAACAGAACATCTACGTATTGTATCTACACCTCTTAAGTCTCACTTTTTAACACACTTTCTCTGAACACACCCCTTTGTGGCTTCCCTCAACTACAAGAAATCTGAAAAAACAGAAGATCAATGAGGATACATTGCATAAGACATTACAGAAACAAATAAAAATGATTTTATAAATATCAAGATGCTATGGGTGCCATATGTGAACTGTACACATATATTTCCACTGTCAAAATAGTCTGCAACAATAAAGCTTGACTTTATATCGCAAAATAAGTACAGTATTTGTTCCAAAATTTGGAAGTGATCACAAAGGACTGACAACTATTATCTGATATTCATCAGAACAAACAGTACTTTGAGGACTGGACTACAATCACTATTGTTAATTGAAACTCAGAATACACCAACCACAACAATCTTGCTTATTAGAGAAGTTTGCAATGGCTGCATCCAGACATCAAATTATGCTCTGACAACTGGAAACACCTCCTTAGACTTGCACATGCCTCCCTCCCCCAGTTTAGATAATCCAACCTAAAAACTCTAATCTAAATTCTAATGAGCCTGTAACATGTTTTTCAGCATAACTTAATAAAACTTAATAAAAAACCACAGCAGAAACCCCACAAAGCCTGGAGATGAAGTACAGTGGTGCCTCGACGTACGAATTCAATCTGTTCCGAAGGCACCTTCGTAAGTCGAAAAATGCCATTGGAAACGCAATTTCCAATAGGAATGCATCTAAAACCGCCACAGTTTCCCCCCGGATGTCAAGACATTTGTAAGCGCGCGGCCATTACCCCCATTCGTAAGTCGAAAAATTCGGTTGTCGAGTCGTTCGTAAGTCGAGGTACCACTGTATAGGGTAACATGCAGCGGCCAAGATACAGTGGATGACATTTCCAAAGATTAAGGAACTCTGGGAAAGAGTGCATCTGAGCATGATCCTTTATGTAAGCCCATGCAAATACACTGTGGGGTCAAAATATGTAGAAGCTATCATGAAAAAGGCAGTAAGTTTTATTCTACACATTAAAAAAAATTACCCATGCATTTGATAAAAGCATTCCCTTTCTTGGCCAAATGTACCCATAACATAAACCAGAGCTCCATTACTTTGCAAAATTCTGAAATAGCACCTTACAATCTGCAGCACGTTTACAAACTTTTCCTCTACTAGATATCCTAAAGAGAGTATCTTGCTCAAGATAATACTACTACACTCACTAATAAGCCTGTAGTATGTCAACTAACCCATTCTGCCTATCCAAGTTTGTTTCTTAAATTATGTAAAATGTTTATAAGCATACCCTGTGAGTCATGTGTTTTTCTGGAAAAGAAGTACACTTTAACTTTGCGAAAGGTGTTTTTTTAAATTCCTAAATAGCCATATGTACTGCAGCTGGAACACTATATGAAATTCTCAGACGACTGTTATGGCACTAGCAAGTAGGTGCTTAGAATGCAACATACCAACTACGGTATGTCAGTACACGGTTCCAAAACAGAAATGTTCCAAAAAACCAGCTATTAACAGTATGCCAGTCTGAGAAAGTCCAACTACATGGACCTCTGCTCTTAAGAAACTTGATGCCCCTAAGCCAACTTCTGCTGAGGGGTTTTCATCCAACTTTGCTGTTTCTCCTACCCCAGAAAATCCAAAAGCTTTTCACCAGAAAATCCTCCTCCAGTTTTGCTGACACCCCCCCACCTTCCCTAAGCCCCCTTTACATCTAACCTTAAAACCTTTAGCTGCCTCAGTTTCAGTCATACCTGAAAAGTTATACTGAAAACACTTAGCATAAAACTATGAGCACTCAACTAGCATGTCCCAGTACATAAATTGGGTAGAAGGCGGTGGCTGATGCCCACCTTCAAATTCTATTCCATCTTCATATCCTGTTCTCCTTGCAAGATTCTCCTTCTCCTTCTGTCTTTCTCCTATCTGATTTATTGCCATATATTGCAGTTTGAGAATTGGACTGAAAGCTGCAGTGGGGGACCAGGTAGGAGGAAGGGGTTGTCTTGCAGGCAACATGGCATGCTAGGGAGTGTGTGTCTTCTATTTCCCTGCCGGCTTTCTGGCAATTTTTTTTAAAAAAACTTTCATTCTAACACTTGTGTCTCCTTCGTTTTATTTTGTTTTTAGGGTGGCAGTGAAAGGCAGCATGCAAAGCCCTGGGGACAACCTCTATTCACTCTGTGTGTGTGGAGGGAGCTGTGTCAAGAGACGCCGGCCTACCTAACCCCTAACCACATACACAACACAACACAACCACACACAGCCAAGGAGCCCCCCCCCGACATCCACCAAACCCCGTAGCAACCTCCAGGCCCCTCGACCGACAACAGCCCTCACTTTGTCCTCACAATCCCGCCCCACATACACAAGGGCAACCCTGGGGGGAGGGAGGCCTTTCATGTCCCCTCCTCACTTCACAGACACCCCACCCCACCTTCCCGGGCCCACCCCGCCACCTTTCCCCGCTCGCCGGGCTGCGGGCCCCGCACCTCTCGGTCCTTGAGGCCCAGCAGCAGCACTTCCTCCATGAGCGTGAGGCGCGTTTCCTTGGAGTCGCCCTTCTCGTCGTCGCCCTGCTCGTCCCGCCGGCCTTCTTCCTCCGCGCCTCCTCCGCCACCCCCACCGCCGCCGCCGCCCCCGGACGCCCGCTCTTTGTCGGCCGCGGCGGCGCTGCGAGAGGCCTCGGTCCGGCGCTGCACTAGGCCCGAGTTTCGCTGGGTCAAGGAAGTCATGGCGGCGGCGGGGGGCCCCGGGAGGGCCCTGCTGGAAAGGCTGGGGTTGCGGCCTCCCTGCCGCTCTCGCTCGCTCTCTCCGCTTCCCCCACTTCTGGCGGGAGCTGGGGCGGCCCGAAGCTCAGGGAGGGGAAAGGGAGGGAAGGGAGCGGGGGAGAAGGAGCTGGGCCAGCCTGGCTCCCCCTGTGGCGGCGGCGGCGGCAGGAGCACCTTCTCCTCCAATATGGCGGCGCGGGCTGACGCGCCAGCAGCTATAGCGGCGGCGGAGGATGTGGCAGGAGGAGGCGGAGGAGGAGGAGGAAGACTCTGGAGGCGCCGGAAAGAGAAAGATGGAGGGGGGCGGGCGGAGAGGAAGTTAAATCGGTCAGTTAGTCGGCGGCTCAGAGGCGGTGGAGGTAAACTCTGAGGTAAACTCTTCCTCCTGCCAGCCCTCTGGAAGGGTGAGCGTGTTTTTGTCTCTGTATCCTCTGTTGGAGTCGATTTTTAAAACTTTTTTTTTACTGGTGGAGAGCGCCTCACTGGGAAGGTTTTCTGAAGGAAAGCGAATATGCAGCATACTCTTCTTTTTTTGGACGAACGCAGGGCATTTTTGCACCTGAGGCATACCCCAAAATGGCGCCCCCATTCTCTCACCCCAGGATCTACATCAGGGGGTAGAAAGAGCTACATCGGGATCTGCGGGTCCTGCCGCCTGAGGCGCTTGCCTCATTTTACCTCATGGGTGGGCTGGCCCCGAATTAATAATGTCGTGGAGATCTGCTGCCCCTGCGGATCCTGCCGCTTGAGGCAGTCGCCACACCTTGCCTCCTCGGTGGGCTGGCCCTGCACACACCACATTGCTCAAGGGGCACAAGTCAATTCACTGCATAAAAATGCTTCTTGAATGCTCACCTCTGAGAGTTTGCGCATCCTGTATTGTCCTCCTCTTGGGCCCCGCTTCTGTGATCATGTTGTTTCAGCCCCAGTGTTGTGGTTGACTGTTTTAGCCCCTGTGATTTCCATCAAATTATTATTGTGCTGGTCTCGCACATGTTTACTGTGGGTTGAGTGGCCAAGTTCGCTAACCCATATTTCTTTCCTTCTCCCACAGGTGCAGTCATCAGCCATCATACTCTACCTCTTTCTCCAACCCGCTGCTTTACTATCTCCATTACATCACTCCTCCTACTCTACATTGGCTCTATTGCTTACACCAGGGGTCCCCAGACTACGGCCCGGGGGCCGGATGCGGCCCAATTGGCCTGCCAATCCGGCCCGCGACGACGCACGACGCCCGCTCTTACGGCACGCAGCGCGGCAGCGCTCTTCCGGGTCGGGAAAAAAGTGCCGAAAATCCTTTGTGCGCATGCGTATGGACCTCTCCCGACCCGGAAGAGGTCATTTCTGGTGCACTTCCGGGTCGGGGGAGGCCCATACGCATGCGCACAACGGATTTTTGGCGCTTTTCCCACCCTGGAAGCGCGCCGCTGCGCACGGGCGCGCACTCCCCCGCCCGCCGGCCCGCACAAGCGCGCGCTCCCCCGTCCTCCGGCCCGCCGCGCGATCGGCGCGGTGGGAACCGGCCCAAACGCCGGTAAGTCTGGGGACCCCTGGCTTACACAGTCTCTGCTATAAGCTCTCTTTATCTGTAAAGGGAGGGGCCCTACTCAGTTGGTGTCTTAACTCCCAGTTCCTTTGATGTCTTAATGATCCATTACCCCAAGTGATCACCTCATGCAGGAGGTTATTCCTGACAGTACGTTTCCGAGCACAATTCAAAGTGTTGGTGCTGACCTTTAAAGCCCTAAGTGGCCTCAGCCCAGTATACCTGAAGGAGCCTCTCCACCCCCATCCTTCTGCCCGGACATTGAGGTCCAGTACCGAGGGGCTTCTGGCGGTTCCCTCGTTGCGAGAAGCCAAGTGGTGCCCGCCCTGTGGAACGCCCTCCCATCAGATGTCAGAGAAAAACAGCTACCAGATTTTTAGAAGACATCTGAAGGCAGCCCTGTTTAGGGAGGCTTTTAATGTTTAATCGATTATTTTATTTCATTTTTCTGTTGGAAGCCGCCCAGAGTGGCTGGGGAAACCCAGCCAGATGGGTGTGGTATAAATAATAATAATAATTATTATTATTATTATTATTATTAGGTTTTGACATTTGCTGATTCCAGAGGATTAGATGCACAGGTCGAGCACAGTTTTAATGCTAAGTCTTAGTTAAATTCTAACATTAGCTTGATTCGGGAATTTTAGGGGAAGTCTAGCACCCACAACTCCTGAAAATATATGTGTGCGTGTGTGTGTGCATGACACACACAGAAAGGAAATGCAGGCAGTCACACAGCCGTCTTGAAGAAGCTGTCAAAAGAGAGATTATGCTGGTACAGTATTTGTATGGTTAGTCACTAACTGAGCAACCCTAACCAGGCAGATGCATTCCTGGCTACCAAGGCAAATATCACCTCCTAGTCTGAGACACCTTTGTTCATGTCAGCAGTCTATTCATGTTAGTGTTGCAGTGTTAAGAGTAGCTAATTCATACATCTATTTTTATTAGCTTTTTCTTCTTCAGAGAAGCTGTGTTACATGGCTCCAACCTTTAAAAAGGTTTCTTAAGTATGCACCTCCAGTGGAGGCTTTCTGTGATCTATAAGCAAGTAAACTGCATCAGGGACTGTTTCCCATGTCCAAGTAAGTGTCTATACGTATCAGCACATGGAGTTTCTAATATAGATGTGCCATTAACCAGCCATGTTCTCTTCTAAGGTACTCCACACTGTTTCTCCCTCCAGGAGACATTCAGCATCCTGTAGCCACTGATAATTGCCTCATTAGGACTGTCGCCTCATTTTCTTTCCTAAATATTCCTAAATAATTATTCTCTCTTTTTTTATTTATCTTTCTTTTTCCTTCTTTCTCCTTTTCTTCTGGATCCATGTTTTTATTTTACTTAGATAATTTTTTTTAGTCTGGATAAATATATATATCTGATAATCTTTATATTTCTCTTTATAAACTCTAATAAAAAAATTCAAAGAAAGGAATAGAATCCTATACAGCACCAAAGGCAGCCCTAAGTGCTTGAGTGCCTGTTCTTTTTATTTAAGCTGGAAATGTTGCAGCACATCCTTAGACACTCTGCTGCAGGTACCATAGAAAATATACCCTGCTGTGTTTATGATAGAAAACTGGAATTATTGGGCCAGATAGCTGTCAAAAACCTGTGTGACTGCTATTATCCAAAAAAATAAAATAATTACTCTTAGGACCGGTTCACATTGCTCCATAAATGTGATACCCTTAATGATGCATATAGATACTTTAGGGAACTGTGATTGACTGAAGTTCCTTGTTGAATGTACACTTAATAGCACACATGGTTTTGCCTTTGCGTAGGTGAAATGGCCCTGCCGTTTTTTGCGATGGAAGTCTAATGTTATAAAAAGAGTGCATGAATATGTCAGTACAGTATATCTTGTCTTTATGGCATTTGACCACAATGCCTTCACTGTGTTTTCCTATTAATATGCATAAATAATAGTCCAGAACTCTGGAGTGCAGATGGCACAAACAGAATGCTCCTGTAAAAGTACCGTTGAAGTTTTCACACAAAGTGATTAAGCATGAAGAATAAATTGCTAATCAGAAAATGGCAGTGTTGGGGATCCAGTTTCAAGCTGAATGAACCTATATTTATGAAATGACAGGATAGGCAGCAATGGCAATTCCAAAGAAGGCATATAATTATACACTCATTAACATGCATTAGTATGATTTCAATCAAACAGTGCAAAATTACAGTGAACCAGAGGAGGGTTTAATAATGCCAAGCACAAAAAAACTTCTTAAAGTACATTCACATGTACTTTTTCAAGGAGTGCCCCCACACGAACAGTAAAGTACTTAATAACACCAAGCACACTTTAGGGGTCCAAACATTTTCTTACCTCATCCCTGTAATCCTTAAAATAAATCTGCAAGGTAAACTGGCATTATCCCCATGTTGCAAATGGAAGACTGAAGCAGAGACAAAATTGTGACTTGCTGAAGATCACTTAGTTTACTGTTGAGAAAATTGACTGGCATCTTACAGATACCTGGGGCAGAAATCCTTGTAACCTGCTGCAAATTTCTCTGCAGCAAATATATTTAACAGCATTTTATTACTTAAAGCAGTTTAATCCCACTCTTTATTCAAATAGGTTCCTAGGGCAGCTCATAATATAAAAACCACAACCAACAAGGAAAATAGGTATTGGCTGAGGGAGGAAAAAAGCAAGTTCAGGTTCTTAAAAGTAGTAGTTCTTAAAATTGCAGTGTGTTACCAGATAAAAACCCATTATCTTCTGTACATATTCATGGACCTTCTAATCTGGCGACCATTACTAGTGATGATTGCACACCACAGATGTTACTGCTTAATTGGGAAAATTACCCCAAAACTTAAATCAGTAATTATCTTGATAATCTTTCTCATGTAGAGGAACCAACAATGTTCACACAAACTGATGTGATTGAAATATTTACACAACATGACAATCCATTGCTGCTAATGGGAATGAGCCTAATAGCAGCATAACATGTTTTTTGGGGTGTGTGCATGTGTGATGTCTATGTCAGAAACAAAACAATCAACATAACAAGATGGACATAAAAGCAAAATGTAAGTGTAGCCATTATTATTAACAGGACATACCTGTATATTCCGGCGTATAAGACGACCCCCAACTTTTCCAGTTAAAATATAGCATTTGGGATATACTCGCAGAATAAGAAATACGACATGGCGTATAAGACGACCCCCAACTTTTGAGAAGATTTTCCTGGGTTAAAAAGTAGTCTTATACGCAGGAATATAAAGTATATATCACATCCAGGAATACATCGTCATCACAATGCATGTTTATGACATAACGTATTCAGTGTTCATAGTCCAGACATATGGTCTAATTTCCACTTCTTAAACATATTAGCCAAACCAATGTATCCCTTCAAAACAACATCTGAGAAAGGGGAATTGGGAGGGGGGCTGGGGGGGCTCGCAGTTAATATATGAAAGGAACTCAGCATTATTTTTGTCTGAACCATGACAGGGATAAAAAGGTTAAGCTTCCCCTGCCCATGTTCTGCTGTCCTGATGAAAATTGGGGGAAGGAGCTTTGCCTGCTATTAAGTTTTACAAAACAGGTGTAGTTTGCAACACATGTTTAGCACCATGTGTTCAGCTATTCGATGGGATACCCAGTACTTACACAGTCTCCCCCACATAACATTTTATTTTGAGCATGTGATCCGGAATCTGTTTACTTAGGAAAAGACACTGAACTCAGCAGGACTGAGTTAAAAAAAGCATTGTCCTGCTACCCTCCCAGGATTCTGAAAACAGGATAAAACCCCTCCCACACTAGATCACATTGGCAGGTACAAGAAAATGCAATATGCAATTCTTGCTGCTTTCAGCTGTAAGGTTTACATGCAGTTTCACACTGGTGATACGTGTGAAACAGTAATACACTATGATTGCAGTGTGACCTGTTGGGATACAGAACCCAATATATAATCCCATTTAGAGTGGAGAATTTGCCCTCTAAATTAACACTTAAATAGGCTTCAATTCAGTCATACCTATCCATTGGGTGGAGAAGGACAATGTATTTACCCAACACATTCCCTTTGAAAAGCAAATCTGAATTTTAAAACCTAGCAGAAGATTTATGATTTAATTCAGATTAACATAATCAGATTAACATAATTACCAGCAGTTCCTGGACAAACAGAATTTGCACACTCTTTTATCTACATTCTGCATAGATCAAAGTGACTCTCAACTTCAAACACAATTTATCCTTTGAAGTTAGCCAGTGAAGTATGTGCTTATAATATGGATATACCTGCTAAGAGATAACTGGTTTCTGCATTGCTGTATCCCCCCTTCGCCATTGCACCACTGTAACAGAACTTTTAGGGGTCCTGCTTCAACCTCTCCATTCATGAAGGTCTTGGTCGCTCTCTTTTTCTCTCACCCACACATCTACCTTATGAAAATACCCAGAATCACAGACAGCAAAACTTGGCACATGAAAGTTAAAAAGGCACCTCCACAATATTGCAACTTGCTGCATAGTTCCCAGGGTATGGTCTGAAAGCACACGAGGTGCTACATTGCTGGTGTGGGTCAGGTTATTTATTGATTTCTATCCAACCTTTTCTCCAAGCTCAAGATGCTATACAAGCTTCTCCCTTTATCCATTTTATTCTCACAACCACCCTGTGAAGTAGGTCAGGGTGTGTGTGTGGAGGTCAATGTGGGAGCATGATCTGAAAACTCCCCTTTTAATTGCCAAATGCATGCCCTAAATCATGGGTCGGCAAACTAAGGCCTGTGGGCCGGATCAGGCCCAATTGCCGTCTAGATCCTGCCTGCGGACGGTCCGTGAATCGCCATGTGGATCGCCAGCACGCACGTTCTTTCCTTCACACAGCGACACTTTTTCCCTCAGAGTCGGAGCAATCTTGTCCCACGCCAGGTGCTGTTGACAGCAGGAGTTGGCTCGCCCGCCTGCCCGCCTCAGCAGGGCGGCGCTATGAAGGGGGCATGTGACGCTAGCTACTGCTGCGTTTACCTCCTGCTTCTCCTCCCTCTCCCTCAGTCCGCCCTTGCTTCCTTCTCCGCACCGCTTCCATGAGTGCTTTCTCCCTCCCTCCCTCCCTCCCTCCCTCCCTCCCTCCCTCCCTCCTTCATTTCTTCCATGGCATTCAGGCGGGTTATTGTGGTGGCTGCGGCCGCTGCTTGTGGGTGGCTCTGTCTTCTCCACGGTGCCTCTCAGGAAGCAGCACCAGCTGCTGGTGGTGGATAAAAGCTCCGGCGACACCCCGGTTCCCCTACCTCCGTCTGCGATTCCTCTGCTGCTGCTTCTGTCTTCACCACCCAACACAGCCTCCTACCCCACCACGGTACCTCACTGGCTGGAGAAGCCCAACTGTGGCTATTGGGACAACAACTGGGACAGGTAAAGCCAAGGCATAGGCAAACTCATCCTCCAGATATTTTGGGACTACAACTCCCACCATCCCTAGCTAACAGGACCAGTAGTCAGGGATGATGGGAATTGTAGTCTCAAAACATCTGGAGGGCCGAGTTTGCCTATGCCTGGGTAAAGCAAAACATCTTCAGGCCTCTCTGTGGGTGGGCAAAAATCGTTCATTTCCCCCCAAAATATAGTCCGCCCCCCCCACAAGGTCTGGGGGACAGTGGACCGGCCCCCTGCTGCAAAAGTTTGCTGACCCTTGCCCTAAATGCAAGAGATAGGGATAAATATGTAATAAAATAAATACTGTAGGTTTGCAACTAAATCTATAAATTGACTAGGTTTTTAGGCAGTATCCTGACCTTAAGAGTTTATGCACCCTGGTGTGCTAGGGACACACTTTCCCATTGTGACAGTTGCTGGGAAGTAGTATTGTCACTAACATCTTCAAAATAAAATGTTAAAAAGGAGCTTGAGAAGGGAATCTAGCAAGTAATATAAGCGCCATCTGATGATATGATCTCTCTCCAAAAGAAGGCTGTGTGCTTCCATTGTTATTTGTTGAAGTACACACAAAGTCTTCTGCAGCCCAGCCAAACAAATTGGTACATTTTCATCACCCTTTTCCTTTCCATGAAGGCATTCATGAGATAAGGAAATCTCTAGCACAGCAGTTCAAACTTTCACCCATGCACGCCTTGAAAATTGCCCAGGGTCATGGCAGACCACTTTCTGCCTGTTATAGCAACTGTAATGCACTGTGGCAGCTCGTACATGCTGTTGGTTTTTAATTATATTTCTATTCCTTTTATTTCCTATGTTGTATTTTATTGCATTGCAATTTGCATGACATAGAACTAACATTGGAAGTGTCCTTCACATGGACCACCTCAATGAAGCTTTCAGGCCATTAGTGGTCTGTGGACCACAATCTGGGAACCCCAGCTCTAGCAAAAGAACCTTAAAAAGAATGGCAATTTCTCTTCTACAGCTTATTGCACGGTAAAATCTCTGGAAAGAAGCACCATTTGCTACTTTTCCGTAGCAAGTGAGATTTGCTTAAAATTCTCCCATCTTTGTGGAGATATAATTCTTAAGTTATGAGGCTGCTAATTTTGTACTGGCTTTGTGCCTTCAAGTACATCGGGGAGAAGGGATCCAACAGAATGTGGCTAGAAAACAGAAAGGCACTGGGTCGGAAGATCCTAGCAAATGCTGAGTACAGGCAGGCACTGTGCCGAAGCCAAGACAGAGCTTCCTGTCCTTAAAATAAGGTCTGCCTTCTGAAGAGCTACTGTTAAAACGTTTGCAAGCCTTCAAGTATCCCTCCCCCTCCCTGCAAATCTTTAAGAGGAAAAGCCACTTCAGACATGAAACACAAGAACAGGAAGCAGAAGCTGCTTGTGCTTCCTGTTCCCTTTTCCATCTCTATTGCATTTGAACTTTGTTTCCCCATGCATATGACATAGAATCATAGAGTTGGAAGAGACCACAAGGGCCATCCAGTCCAACCCCCTGCCAAGCAGGAAACACCATCAAAGCATTCTTGACATATGCCTGTCAAGCCTCTGCTTAAAGACCTCCAAAGGAGGAGACTCCACCACACTCCTTGGTAGCAAATTCCACTGCCGAACAGCTCTTACTGTCAGGAAGTTCTTCCTAATGTTTAGGTGGAATCTTCTTTTTTGAAGTTTGAATCCATTGCTCCGTGTCCGCTTCTCTGGAGCAGCAGAAAACAATCTTTCTCCCTCCTCCATATGACATCCTTTCATATATTTGAACATGGCTATCATATCACCTGGGAGTAGACTGTGCAACTCTTTAGGATATAAGCGGAAAACTGCCCTCAAATGGGGCAAGGGAGCAGGAATCACAAGACCAAACATCTTCCAAAGTCCTATCAGTCCAAGAAACCCAAGTACTTCAGCTTCTTGCTGTTGCCAATATATATATTTATTTATACCCCACCTTTCCCCTGTGACAGGACTCAAGGCCGCTTACATATGAAAATGAGAACCACCAAAAACATAGGTGGTTGTTTAGGTTTAGTTTCCTCCCATGTGACATAGACTCAGAAGAGGTTACAATAAATATATATTCCAAACTAAGCCAATCCACCTCAGCTTTTACAAAATCAGCTCTTACTTCATGTCAATATAACAGGAGGCTGGTGAGTTAGGTCTTGTAACACTGTACTTAAAGTGACCTTTATTTCCAAATCCTTATTTCTATTGATACGAGTTGGGGGTGCCCAATTTACTAAATCTATGAATTTAGGGAAATGTTAGAATTTAATGAATCTTTGGAGAGTTAAAAGAAGTCACTCTTAATACCTGGATTCCGCTTCCTGTGTTCATGAGATCCCCATAGCAGAGAACAAAGACTGAGATGACATAAGCAAAGCAGAGACTTGTGTGACAGCCGGCAAATGGGCAGAGCTCTGCCCTGAGCCAGTTACAAAGTAGAGTAGAATTTAAAATTTCAGTGGTGGTGCTGTGACCTAGAGAGAAAAAGTGGCTGTCCGTTGAATGCAGCAAGCTACAAAGTCAAAGCCATGGCTGGCCAATTGAAAAGTCCTGCTGGTTGGGAGCAAACACCTCAACAGAAAAACCTCCCAACAAACACCTTTTCTTCAGAAAGGGAGGGTACTAGCAGCCCCATTGCTGAGCAGAGGCTGCAGGAGCTTTTCCTTCCCTGATGTAAAGAGGTGGGGGACATGCTTCCAGTGCCCCCCCCAGCCTTCCTTCAAATGGTAGGTCCAGATTTCTGCAAGCTGCTGGGATGGTCCCCACTCACTTCTGCAGCTTCCACGTTAGGAGGCCTTGGTCTCATTTTTGCTCATCATCCAGTTGGTGTGACTAGTAGGACAGTGGCACAAGACACATTATAAATATTCGGGAGCAAGCTAGAAAATAAAAAGGATTTGAAGCAGATGTCTGCTAAGCTGATTACTGTGGCTGTGTTGAAAAGTTCTTTTCAATTGTTGTGGCTTTTAAACATCGTTTCATAGTACTGTGTGCATTAGCTGTTCTGTGCTCCTGTTCAGAAGAAGGGCAGAGTACAAAAATGAAATAATAAATCATGGTTGCCTGGCGGAAGTGCCACATGTGACTGTTGAGGCCTGTAGATCAGGGGACCTGGGCTGCCAGCATAGAACAAATTGTGGTCCAACATCTGGAAGGCTACAGGCTCTCCATCCCTGCTGTACATGGCGGTGGGTTACATGCATTCAAAGGTATGACTACGTATAAGGCAAGTTTTGTATGGATCTGCACTTCTGCTGTTGATTATCAGGAATTCTGAAACCAATGGTAAGGTTACTGCTTCCATTAGTACCGTAAAACACTAGAGCCAGGGTTTCTCCAAATTGTGTCTCCAGCTGTTTCTAAACTACAACTCCCATCATCCCTAGTTATCAGGATCAGTGGCCGAGGGTGATGGGAATTGTAGTCCAAAAACTGCTGGAGACCCAAGTTGGGAAAACCCTGTACTAGATGATGCAAACAGCTTAATAATTGAGATTGACAAAGACACTTTTCAAGTTAAAATAGTAAAAGTACACTTTATTAAACAAATACATTTGTCCAAATAGTCCATTAAAGTAAACAGGAAGAGGGTTTTTTCTTCCTTTAGTACTATTAACACTAAGCTTGTATTCAGTGTAAAACTGGGAGGTATAAAACAGAATACCAGAAAATTCAGATAGTGAATTAAATGTTTCCATCCACAGTGGTGTGTTCTGATCGTATCAATACCATACTCATTCCTATTAGAGTGGAGCAGTTCCATAAGCCATTATAAAAATCCCTCCATATCCATGAGTTTCCTATATACACAATATTTGACAGCTTAAATATAAATACATTTCCACGACCAATATATTACAACTGTATAGCTGTCAAAGGAAATGCTTTTTAAAAAAACAACCTTTCCATCGTTAGTGTTTTTCACCCAAAGTGAACTCAAAATCATAATCAAGTAGCTATAAAATGTACAGCCTGTACTAATTGGAGAGAAACTCCTGTATAAATGCTAAATAAATTTGAAGAAACAATGTGCAATGCTAGCTTTCGGAAGGCTCATATACAAATAGAATTATTGTGTTTTAAGAATACTGAAAGCTCAAGGAGCTTACAGTAGCAAAATGCATAAGGCAACATAGATTCTGAGGTTTCCATTTGGCATTCATCTATACCAGGGTAGCTCTAAGTGACTCTCCAGATGTTGTCTACAACTCCCATCATCCACAGCTTAGGCTGATGAGATTTGGACTCCAGTGACATCTGGAGAGCCACAGGCTAGCTACCCTGATTTACACCAATTCATTATCCACTCTTTTGGAAGTCTAATCTTAACTCCCAATACAACTTAAAAAAACAAGCAGGTATAGCACACTGGGATATACTCCAAGGAAATGCTTTAAAATTGTACCTAGAATCTCATTGGGCTAGTACAATAACCACTTGTGCACTGTCATATCCATGAAGCTCCAGCCCTCCAAGGAAGGAAGGGATTGAGAGCCAATTCTATCTTGTGGGCTACTTCTGGATTTATGTACATTAAGACTTTACCCTCTTGACTTCTCAAAGCCTCTATTTCAGAGTTGAATTATCTGCTTGGTATAGGCAGACAAAACTTAATAAGCAGTTTTCATATGGCTTTTATAACTGAGGTACTGTTGTGACAAAATCCAGCAATTCAACTCCAATGCAGGAACTTTACGTTCATAGCTAGCTTTAATGTCATGTTTATATAAAATAGTAGTACTGGATGGCAAATAAAGTTTCAAAGCTGAATATAGCTCTTTAGTTGCCTTTCCTAAAGTAAGGACTTGTGATTCAGTGCAAGCTACTGGCGCTAGTGGGGAAGATCAACATGAGCACCCTATGCAATCTGGAAGAAAAGTCTGGCTTATTGCAGTCTTTTAAGTTCTACACCATCCTGTACTTGATAGTGTGTGTTCCATACGTCACGCACCAAGGCAGCAGGATAATAACATGATGGAAACAAAAGACTGGCACAAGAGATTGTTACCTTAAGTTAGTGAAAACTAAAACACTTATTAAGATACAACAATGAACTATTATTCTGCAATCATGATGATCAGAACAAGTAGGATGAATGAGAGAAACACCTAGTATTTCTCTAGTTGGGAGTTTTAAAAAAGCAGGTATGAACCTGTCAAGTTCATTAAAAACAAACAAAACATGGCACCTGATTCTTAGAAACGCTGGGGGGTGTCATTCATACAGCACATGTTTTTCTATGCATTATAAGATGTGCCTTACCTGGCTAGGACATTTTTTAATTCTGGTGGATATTTCTGAGACCACCACCCCTTCATGTTCCAACAAGTAGTTTATTATGATTTTGAGAGTGCCCCAACACCTTAACTCTTTCCATGATTGAGCAACTAATTTGTATTTTACTTTATTTTTCAACTGGGCCCTATGCAACACAGATATGTATCTCCCATGCTTATGGAAAGAACTAATTAAAATGCTTGATCAAAACTCGAGTAGAAAATATTGCCGGTGCTCAAGTGAGGAAATCTTCATATGCTAAAAGCTTCATTGGGCAGAAGGGAAAGCCACGGTCAGGAAACCAATTTTATGTTTGGAGAGAAGTGTTCCAGTACTTTCATTTCTGTTTGTGAGCATAAGCCTCACATCAAACACCCCCTAAATCAACATACTCATCATCTCTCCTAGCCAAGTCCTCATCTTCCAAATCTTTCCTGGTGCTTGTAGGTAATACTGGTTTGAGGGAATGTCTTTGAAGCCCAGCAAATGGAAATAAAGAAGACAGGCGAGCAGGATTTCTCTGGAAGGGAGACTCTGCTGCAGCGCCCTCCTCTGAGATAATCTGGCTGTGTTCTTCCATTTGCTTCTGCAAACCTTGCACATCCTCCATCACATTCAAGACTTTTGTTGCAGTGGCAACTGTCCCACCACTAGGCAGCTGAGCTTCAGGGATCCATCGCAAATATCTCTGCGCCCACACTTTGATTTCTGGTCCATCTAAGCGTGGCAGCAGGATTCCATGGAGATCAGCAGGTTTGGAATGCCAACTCTCATAAAATTCTCTGGAGGTATTATGCAGTTCGTCAGCAGATGTTATCAGCCTGCAGATCCTTTTGCCAAGGAGGTTTTTTATTAACTGGTCCGTTTCTTCCTTAAAAAACCCTCTTTTAGGGGACGGTTTAGTTTGTGTCAATGGTAAGGAAAGCTGCCGTTGATGCTTTTTGTAAAAAAAAAAAAAAAGACGAACATAGGCAATAGTTTAGTTTAAGACAGATTTAAGTATTTAAGTTACATTTTAACAGCTATCATAGCCTACATCTTACCAGTGTTTTGATAATAAAAAAAAACAGCTAAGCAGCTATAACAC
Source organism: Zootoca vivipara (assembly GCF_963506605.1). Classification (NCBI taxonomy): domain Eukaryota; kingdom Metazoa; phylum Chordata; class Lepidosauria; order Squamata; family Lacertidae; genus Zootoca; species Zootoca vivipara. Next base: position 48,436,547 of record NC_083286.1, on the reverse strand, counting down.
AGCACATTACTCAGTCAGGTAAGAAAGTTGCTGAGAATATTAACCATCTCTTCTCAACTGAGATAGTGTTTTGAGAGAGAAATGAAATTAGAATTAAATTTAGTCAACCAACAAAAACATTTAATGGGTCAGTAAGTCAAGACACTGCCCCATAATTAGCCACATCTTTGAAAGTTTTTACAAGTTATTGAAAAACTGCCTAAATCTGCTCAGCAAAACAGTTGTCGTTCAAAAAAGGATTATATCCTTTCCCATCAAATTGTGAAAGAATTCACCTAGCATGCTTAAGACTGCAAATCCCTTAAAAGGTAAAGGTACTCCTGACCGTTAGTCGCAGACGACTCTGGAGTTGTGCGCTCATCTCGCTCTATAGGCCTTGGTTCTCAAATGAAAAAATATTTGACGGCACATACAAAATATACTGATGTATACTTTTTAATTAAATAACTGTTTGCATTTTAAGTTTTTTTGTTATGGGTTAATTTCAAAATTAATCCCAAAGACCAGAAAATGACATGTGATTCAGTAATCATATGTTAACACTATTTTACTTAGCTTTATATGGTCAACTCATAGCAATCAATTAAGGCAGCAAATCATGGCAATGATCGAAATATCTGACGCTGAAAATAATGCAGCAAGATAAGCTGTAAACCTTGCTTTTGATATTGGCACTGAGAAAACTATTTGCAGAAATCCACATGTTCTACCTTAACTGAACAGTGAGTGACACAAGTCATCAGCCACTGTTTATTTATGTAAGGCAGAAAAATGATAGTTTTGAGGATAAGAGTTGGACACCTTACCTTGAATCCTGTAGGTTTTTTCTGACTCTTTTCTTGTTTTGGCTTCTCAGCATAAAGAGGATTATTCAGCAAGGCTTGTGCCTCAGGTTCAAACTGCACAGACCAGTCCCAAACTTGAAGATAACTAAGTTTGATGCCTTCTGTATTAAGGGTTCCTCCATACTATCAAAGAAAAACAGAGGAGAATTAGAATGGCGATGAATGTATTTCTAATAAGCCTCAGTTCACACTAGCTCTTTACTGCAAGTAACATCTTTACTTCAGCAATTTCAGCTCCCCCAACCGCCTCTCTGGTCTGCGTAGACTTGGCAGGATTTGAACATATTTCTTAACATGGCATTGTGTAACTTCACAGTACCAAGCATATCTGTACACCTATTCTAGCCACACAGAACATCCACTTGATCCAGGGCATGGTCTGAAGGCATATGACATAGTCATGGGTAATAATAATAATAATAATAATAATAATAGTAATAATAATAATTTATAATTTATATCCCACCCATCTGGCTTGGTTTCCCCAGCTCCTCTGGGCGGCTTCCAACAAAATATTAAAATACAATGGTCTGTTAAACATTAAAAGCTTCCCTTTCATTTAAAGTTAAGCAGCTCTGGTCAGTCAGGATGGGAGACTACCTTGGAATCCCATGCTAACTCAAATAATGTGAGAAGGAAAAGGGTGGATATGTACAAAATAAATTCTTCAGCCATTGGTTTTTAAAGGCTTCAGTGGTAATATTGCACTCCTCAAGTATAACCTTCCTCCAAAGAAGGACTCAGTTAGATTTTAATTCTTTTGAAACTGTGGCAGAGGAACAACTTTCAAGGTATATTGTTCACATCCATCCTTGAGAAGTGACACTCTCAGGATTCCTATAGCTCATGAAGGCACTGAAGGAGTGAATGGGGGTCCTCCTCTGGGTAGGATCGAAGGTAGTTTGCTTCAATCATACTGACGTCTCTGCAATACAAGACAGATACTAGACTGTGTCTGCACAGACTCCAACACTTTAGTTCTCTTTTTTATATGAAGAGTAACCTTCATGGCTGCAAAGAGGGTTGAAAGTATGTGAGCAATGTCTGGCGAGGTATCAGAAACCAGAGAATGGGTGAAAAGGTTTCCAGCAGAAAGCGGCAGTGATTCAGCACGCTGCACAACTCCATATACCATTTTTAGAATGGGTTATACACAGAAACAAACAAATACACTTGCATTCGTACATTATAAAAGCAAGGCTTTTATTGGCACTTGATTGTACTGCTCTCATAAATCCAAAGAGAATTCAGCTACACCAAGACAACCCATCTGTAATTCCCCACAGCCCCCAGTGTTCATACCGTGGTAGTGTCTCTTTGATGCGGAGAATTGAAGAAGAAGGTGCTAAATATTGGTATGTACAGACTATCTGACAAGACAGTTAGGTAAGTCTCTGTAAACTCAAAGGCTGGTGAATACTGTTGAACCAACTGCCATACACAATCCAAGAACAACAAGAAAAGTGGTGCCTAAAAGGAAAAACAAGCAAGACATGCGATAGATTACATGGGGTATGTGATGCACTGAGTTCACCAAGACTGAACCTACCCAAGGGGGTATTCCATTTGATACCCTTTCCTCATTGACCTTTGTCAATGAGGGGATGAGTTATTTTTTAAATACCCATTTTTGAAGAGTTTCTAAAGGCCACGTTACATAAGCCGGCTCCTTATTTAGGGCTCTTAAGGTACAGAGTTCCACTATACTGTACTATCATTTTTGCTAAAGTCCAAATTAAGTTACTTCAAAAACATACTAAGTTGTTACAGTTGAATAGCTGAATGCAGTATTTCCATTATGGTTTTCAGCCTTCCCCCTTTAATACCATCCTAGAGGATATGGTTTTGCTCAACGACTTCAAGAATTTAATTTTGTCATACCTCCTCTCTATCAGTTTGCCTCAGATGGTTACACCGATCCAGGAAAGCATGTCCTCCCATGATCCATTCTTTTTGAATCAGACTCTGAAATCCCAGCTTAGTTCTGCAGTGTGCATCCATCATAACTTGAACCAGGCAGGAGATTACACAACACAGGTCAGAAGCATTCTCTTCTGAAGAGTAAAAAAGAAATGGAAAAATTTGAGACATGACAAATCCTTTTATAAACACTTGAACTATATAAATTGCGTAAATTAACAGTTCCTACTCAAAACCTGGTGCCTACAAGGAAGTATTGGCCACTTCAGGATTCTTGACAAATGGGGTTTACTGAACCCCCCCCCCCAACTCCGCACCTTTCTAATAAGAGACCTTTTACAACAAACTGACCAAGAATAGCATAGTGTAGCATAGTGTGACTAGATGTAGTAGTAGTGACCAAAGAACAGGCGCTCCACACACGTGAAAATCACATAAGTGGGGAGCACCCTTTATGTGTCCTGTCTGCTGATCTCTTCCCCAATCCAAATAAAAATACTGTACCCAAAATATCCACAACTGGAACTGGAACTCTGGGGGCAGCTGGAGGCTGGAAGACATGCGGAAAAGTGGTGCTGCACTACCCCACACATCAGCTGTTAGGCGAGGAGGCTGAGCAGCTCCTCACGAGCCACATGGACTCTCCAGTCTCTTCTCCACCTTCACTGAAGTTGGCTCCGGGAAGGGTCTCCTCACGAGCCACATGGACTCTCCAGTTCTCTCCATCCATTTCCCGGTATAAATCAAATTATTTATTCCCCATCACTGCCCATATACATGGGTTGCACATGAGTTGATCATGCATAAGTGGAAGGATCCCTGTATTGCTTTCTCAGAAACAGAGTACTTTGGGTGAAATTTCATATTCACTAGAACAAATTTCAGATGCTTCCCTTTCATTCTTGATTATGTCAACTAGGGATATAGATTCCCAAAGCAGCACACAGAAACTATTTCACAGTGGTCAAGGCAAACCCCAGCACCACAGATCACAGTAAGATTTCATAACACAAAGCTGAAGAACCTCGTACAAGATACTAAATGCTGCATGTGGAAAGAACACGACTGTGTGCAGGATGCAGGATTGAAGAGGCAAGTTTGGAAAGATTGCATAACGTTTTCACCAAAGAGAAAGCTACTTAAAAGTAGCCAGTTTTGAGCTTGATGAGTGTAGGGGTGGGTGAATCAGTCTATTTCTGGCCTGTGTCAGTATTTCATGTGTTCATACATAAGTCTGTTCTAGCCTGTTTGTGAAATAATCCAAAGTTTAAGTGTGCTAAATATGTATTTAAATACATATTTTATCTCAATGCATGCATTTCTAAATACGTTTTATCCCAAAGTGGGCATTTTACTGCAATCTTTAAGCCAATAACTGTTGCAAAATTCAGAGAAGAGTGATAATTACGTCAATGCACTTAATTGTTGGGGAGTTGGTTTGCTTAAAAATGTAGACAGGATGAATGTTCCCAGCCCTAGCTGAATGGCACAATTACCCATTAGCCACAGTGCTAAATGCCAGCCTCCCTAATCTACCCATCTGTAGGCTAGCCAACAGTACTCTACTCACAGGTGGAGAAAAATGGGACAGCAGAAAACAGGGTCTTCACTGAAAGAAGGAAAATAAGGAGATGAGACAGAGGGAAGATGCAGGTGTCCAGCCAAAATAAATCTCAGAGTAATATGCTAAAGTGATTTTTCCAACTAAGCCCACATTTCAGGATGTAAGGTTACTTAGTAAAAAGCCGCAGTAAAGACCCCAAAGGCATGCATACATCTATCAAAGATTTACAGACCCAACTTCTACAAGGGTGCTTATTCTGTTTCCTCTAAAAGTAGTTACACCAATGATTTTCAACCAGTGTGCCATAGCACCCTAGGGTGTCTTGAATGATGGTCAGGGGTGCCGCGGGCAACAATGGCCTCTGTCCCTCTTTCCTTTCCCCCCTCCTCTGGTGCCCTCTTGCATCTCTGCCTCCCAAAGGCTTGTGTGGCTGTTTGTTGCAGTAGCCCTGACTACAAGCTTCTCAGGCGAATGGTACCTCTGGGAGGCAACTCTCTTTGGGGCAGGGAGGGCAGCTCAGAGATCAGGGGCAGCAGCAGCGGCTGTTCAGAGGAGTCCCATGGAGAGTGAAGAGAAGAGAAGGATGAGGAAACACTCCACAAGGGAGGGTGTTTGAAAAAGGGTGAGAGACTGCCAGAGCCCCCACGGGGTGCCAGAGAGAGAGTGTAGTTGGTCAAGGCAGCCATGGAATCAAAAAGGTTTAAAACCTCCGAGTTACACTACTATCAGGAAATGAAGCATCAACCCAATGAAAGTCCAGTGACCACTTACAGAGAGGGCTTGTCCCATTTTTTCAGGGCATGACATATATACCTCAAATTATTGGTACAAAAATCTTCCAGGGAAGAACAGATAAAATATGAGGAAACTAAGGCAAGTAGTGTTTCCCCATAAACCATAATTTCACTCAACATGGTTTGTAGAGCTAGAGCAAACTTGGATCCCTAAGAAGCACCATTTTATTTATCCAGGGGCTGCAGGTGGGCTTTTCAGTGGAAAGGACTGGCCAGCAGCAGTGGGGCAGCACTGCTCAACCTGCCTCCGAAATACTGAGCGTCACTGCTGGTTCCCGAAATGGGAGAGGAGAAAAAAGCTCAGCACAGTTGAGGAGCCAGTTCAATACTCCTGCCACCAGACTGTGCTGAGCTCCTTCACCTTGCAGCTCTCCCTCTCAGGAACTGGCAGCAACAGTTCAGGAGGCAGTGGAGCAATGTTGCTCTGCCTGCACAGTTCTCGCCACCTGCCACGAGGCTGAAAACTGCAGACTCTGTAGAACAATGTGACCCTGATCTCACGAACTGCTACATGGAAAACCACCTTTGAACCTGAGAAGTAAAAAAAATCCTACAGGGATTTTTGCATGCAAGCTCTTTAGTATAGTTCAAGGAGTGCTTAATTCTGCTTTACATGTTACACTTTAATGTAAATGAACTGGTGAGAAATAGTAAGACCTACAACTCAATCCTATGCATGTTTAGTCAAAACATAAACCTTACCGAGTTGAATGATTATAGGATTGCCCTAAGGCATTTAGTGAATCAAAGCTCGCTCTTTGAAATCTTAGCTGCTTAATAAATGACTCATTCCAGCAAGACTCTAGGAAAAGAAAATCCTTCCAGTAGCACCTTAGAGACCAAGTTTGTTATTGGTATGAGCTTTCATGTGCATGCACACTTCTTCAGATACACAAATGAAGTATTTGTTTCGACTATGGCAGACCAACACAGCTACCGTGTTTCCCCTTTTTTAAGACACCGTATTATAACTTTTTTTCTCAAAAAAACACAGGGTGTCTTATTTTCGGTGGGGTGTCTTTTTTAAAAAAAATTACCTGTCATCTAGCCCAAATTCTACCATCAAGTTACCCCAATGCAGATGCAGTGTCTGATGAGAGGGGAAAGAGACGGAGAAGGAGGGAGGGAGAGAAGTCCTAGAGCAACCCCCCAGCCCTCCGGATGCTGCAGTCGCCCTCCCACCCAGTCCCCTGATTTCTGCCGATCCGGAGGCCACAGGCTCAGGCTCTCCGCCCGGCCCGGCAAGGCGCTCTAAGTACTTGGCGTTGCGGAGCGCTCGGCGCGCTCCATGCTGCAGCCGCCAGTTTCAGGCAGCGGGGAGGCAGGCCTCCTTGGCCGGGCCAGGCGGAGGCTGCTGGCTCAGGCGCTCCGCCCGGCCCGACAGAGCGCTCCAAGCGCTCGGTGCTCTGGAGCGCTCCACGCTGCAGCTGCCGATTCTGGGTGGCGGGGAGGCAGGTCTCCTCGGCTCGGCCAGGCGGAGGCCGCTGGCTTAGGTGCTCCGCCCGGCCGGCGCTCCAAGTGTTCGGCGCTCCAAGCGCTCGGCGCTGCAGCCGTCGGTTCTGGGCAGCGGGGAGGCAGGTCTCCTCGGCGGGGCCAGGCGGAGGCCGCTGGCTCAGGCACTCCGCCCGGCCCGACAGAGCGCTCCAAGCGCTCGGTGCGCTCCACGCTGCAGCTGCCGGTTCTGGGTGGCGGGGAGGCAGGTCTCCTCGGCTGGGCCAGGCGGAGGCCGCTGGCTGGGGTGGTCGCCCAGCCCGGCAGGGCGCTCCAACCGTTTGGTGCTGCGGATAACTTGGCACGCTCCACGCTGCAGCCGCCGGTTCTGGCTCCAGGCACCGAGCCGTCAGGCCTCCTGCTGCTGCCGCAGCCGACGTTCTGAGTCCCGCTGGCTGGCTGGGGCGCTCGGCGGTCTCGCTCCGCAGGGCATGGAGGTATGCCTTATTTTCGGGGTATGTCTTATATTTCGCAAATGTGTAAAAATCCTGCCATGGCTTACTTTATGATTACGTCTTAAAAAAGGGGAAACACGGTACCTACCTGTATCTAGGAAAAGAGCTGGCAAAGACCATGAATGGTAGATATAGGCTAGTGGAAAACACTTCTGCATGTGTGACCTCAGGCACACAAATTTTCAGACTTTTCTACCTAGTGCAGCCCCTCCCACACCCCTTAAAATGCACCTTTGGGGGTTATGATACAAAAGAGATAGGGGTATCAGTGAGAATCAACTACCTTGCCTCACAAAAGCAAAAGCACTTTTCAATAGCCCAAAGCCATCTCTGAAAACAACCAATGGCCTCTTGGTCACTTACCAGAGTTTGTATCACGCCATGGAAACATGCATTTCCTCCCTACCATTAATTCCTTCTGTCTAAACTAGACTTGAGATATACTGCCACAGACATTATGCTCAGTCAACATTAATAGGAACAAAATAAAAAAAATTCCTTCCAGTAGCACCTTAGAGACCAACTATGTTTGTCATTGGTATGAGCTTTTGTGTGCATGCACACTTCTTCAGATATATGCACACGTCAGACCAACATGGCTACCTACCTGCAACTAGAACATTAATAGGAGTTAGGGTTGTGGTTTGAATTGTGTGTCACGAGACTTATGAATTAGCAGTTGTTCCACCTGGCTGCAGCAAAGGGGAGGAAAGGCAGCAGGCCATCTACAATCCCTTGGCTTAGGGTAATTGCCAAAGCCCTTCCTTACACAGAACCAGCTCCTTCAGTAGCCATACCACCTGGCCAGACATTTAATGCAACAAAAATACTGCCAGAGTTTGTTCTTCATTTTTATCCCATCTCTTTTGCATCAAGTTTATTACATTATAAGCCAGCAGGCGAGGACTGTTTTCTTAACCTTGTACAATATCCAGAAATCCTAGGAGTTTAATAAATAATCTAACCGTCAAAACAACTGAATCAACTTCTAGAAAAGATTACCAAACATAAGCAAACTTGTAATGCACTGTGTTGTAAAGCTTTATACAAAGTGTGTCATTCCAATGTGAAATACACTCTCCTCCCACAAGGATCTGCAAAATCAGCACATGCACTGTGGAAATTAAGCATTTTGCATGCCCATTTGACAGCCCATGCTAGGTACTTCAAAGTAAACTTCAACTACAATGCCCATAGAATAAGCTGCAAGCACCAAAACAATTGGTTGTGAACAACTATTTTGGGAAGTGAGCATACAGTGGAACCTCAGTTTACGAACACAATTGGTTCCAGAAGTCTGTTCATAAACCGAAGTGTTCGTAAACCGAAGTGAACTTTCCCATTGAAAGTAATGGGAAGTTGATTAATCCGTTCTTTGCTCCGATGCCTTCGCGGAGGCCGGGGAGCGTTTCCGCGACTGGGCTGCAGCCGCGAAAGTGGTCCCCGGCCTCCGCAAAGGCATCGGAGCGAAGCCCCAGCCTCCGGAAGGCATCGGAGCCGGGACTTCGCTCCGATGCCTTCCGGAGGCCGGGGAGCGTTTCCGCGACTGGGCTGTGCAGCCGCGAAAGCGATCCCCGGCTTCCAGTTGCCGAGGACTGCTTTCGCGGCTGCACAGCCCAGTCGCAGAAACGCTCCCCGGCCTCCGCAAAGGCATAGGAGCGAAGTCCCGGCTCCGATGCCTTCCGGAGGCTGGGGCTTCGCTCTGATGCCTTTGCGGAGGCCGGGGACCGCTTTCGCGGCTGCAGCCCAGTCGCGGAAACGCTCCCCGGCCTCCGCAAAGGCATCGGAGCGAAGCCCCAGCCTCCCCAAAGGTATCAGACGCTCCGATGCCTTTGGGGAGGTTTGGACTTTGCTCCGATGCCTTCGGGGAGGCCGGGCCTTCGCTGCGGGCCTCCAGGAGGCATCGGAGCGAAGGCCCGGCCTCCCCAAAGGCATCGGAATGCTCAGTAGACCTCCGGCACATCGGTTTACTAACTTCCGGGTTAGGATAGTTCGTAAACCGAAAGTTCATAAACCGAGGTGTTCGTAAACCGAGGTACCACTGTACTCTGGGCTCCCTCTGAGACTATTTTGATCTGTTCTCTTTTGGTGGGGAGGAAGTCGCCATGAGATCTTCAAACTGCTTATAGCAAATTAATGCCCAAGCACCTACAGTGGAGCTTCACGAGAAGACCTGCAAATAAATCTGGGTGCCATCCAAAGCTAAGGTTTTTGTTTTATTAATTTCAACAAGAAACCATCTACCACTGAAGTCAGTGGTCCTTCAATTCTCAGCTTTGGCTTGATTGTGCTCCAAAGCATACTGCAGAGTAAGGCTCAAAAGCCCTCACTTACGATCTTCTGAATACATTTAACATATAAAGTATACTCAGCTGTAGACCTTAAATTATTGAACTCTTCCTCTTTGAATAATCCCCTTGCCAGCCAAGGCTATGTGTCAGGTGTCAACTAGAGAAGGGACTGTAACAGCAGCATAGCTACTGTCCAACCCTACAACTTGTAATAATTCCAGGGCAACTCTAAATATAGAATGCAGTTCATGAAATTCAACTCCTTTCTTCACATATGTTTGAGAACTACTCTATAATTCAGCTACTTAGAAGCAGAGCAGCTATGTGGAAGGCACACTGGAAAGAAGGATGTACACAACTTACCTATAAGGAGAACATTAGTATTCTCTGCTTCTAGCAAATCAATAATCTCTACCGCTTTCCCCAGAAATCTCCTAGAACATGAATACAATGCTTTAGCACAACTGACGAGCATCTCCCACATCTGCACCCATTTTGGCTGATTCCAGACACAATAAACAGGCCCTATAGCAGATTTTTCTCACCACAATGGAACAGAATTAAACATTTTTAAAAAGAGGAATAAAGAGCATTTTTCCATTTTTCTAACATCCTTCTAAAAAGGGCTACAGACTTACATACCAGACTGGTATATCAGTACCCCTTATTTCCTACACTAAACCAATAACCTCATGTCTCCTGTTGAATTGGCCTGACTTAATCAATCCACCTTTATAGCTTAGTGAAACAAGCTGTGTTCACAACAAATGCTATTTTTAACATTGATACAGTTAGTATTTTAGCCAAACACGCCTGTATTATTTAGGTTTTGGCAATATATGTGTCAATTCTATCCAGATACGCTTTTCAAAAATAACAATTCTTTATATTTGATGTAGTTTTATTAGATGTTACTAACATTTTGTTTGCCAATAGTAAACACATTACTAACATTATTAAAGAAGATCCAGCGCATTTGGTGCATACGAGTTATCAAGCCTTTTCATTAAGTTGGCTATTTTGTAGAATGTAGTCTTGTTTTTCTTTGATAAAGGAGGGAAAAAATTCTAACCTGTCTGCTTCAAAGGAAATACTGGGTATAAATCCTTTGAGCACCCCTCACTTTTTCATTTGGGAAGCTCACATCACTTTGCTGCCCAATTCTAGCCTTGCTGATTCAGGCGATAATGATTTAATTAGAGTTTCTCAGCTCTGCATCAATGATCAATATTTTAGATTTGTAATGCTAGTATTTTACAAAGTTTTTATGCTTTCTTTCCTGTAATAAGTAAAGGAAATGTGTTTGTTATGTGCCTGAAGACTCATCCTTGAAAACTAAAATTATGTGTTCTAATATGAAAGGGGACCAACTCTGACCCTTAATGCTGCTGTAGAGGGAATTGAGGTGGAAACATTAACTGTCAGACTCTGCTACATGAATGGAACAAAATTGTCACATTAACTTAAATGGAAGGCCTTATGATATGAAGTCCATAAAGTCATGGTGTTATTGTTTGATCTTATACAGGTGATTACATCTTGGAGCAAATTCAGATTAAGTTTGGCATTGCTAGCTTATTACGGCATTAACTTTTTAAGATGCACTACAGTTGAAGCAGGGTTTCACCAACCTTACGATTTCTAGCCAATTTGTACTCTCCAATAATGAAAACCATTTCACATCAGTATCCCAGAAGTCTGTACTATTATCTGTAAAAAGAAGAGAAATTGTTTTTAGTTATTTCTGGTGGCAACTCAAGTACTTTACATCAATAGAACAGAAGATTTCAAAAGGCACAATGATATTTGAGATATGTATTGACTGTTACGTTTGCACCCGCTGGAAAAAACATGAAGCAGAGCAGTAAGTCATCAGTACAATAGAGCAGCTCAAACGAATAGGTAGTAGAGCACTGGAACCAAATGTCTCACACTGACAGCAAGTGGAAAGTTATCACAGAAACTCCTTGAACTCAAGAGGGATAGGATGGAACAAGGAGAGAACAGAATGGAAAAACATATGGTGGTCAGTAGTATCAGAAGCAGAAGATAGGTGTAAGTGTAGTGAAGTTAGACGTGGCTATCTTTTGTAAAGTGCTATTTTTTATGGTTCTTAGTGCTGTAGAACTGTTGATCCCTGGGCTTTACACATACTACACGAGTTCACACATTTGCAAACAGCTAACTCCTCTCAGCACTTCCTTCATGTATCAGAAAAGCAGCATACAAGTTTAGTTACAAATTTCAAATGGGGACTTCTTCAGCCAGTGGGGTGGTTACTAGAGAAAAAGCTTTTTTTTTTTTTGCTTTAAGCAAGTCTAGATAGGATATTCTTCTATAGTGCCCTCAATATAGTTTCCACTTACCTATTAGAAACAGCTGTTTAAATCTGGTGTATGCAATTTGGATCTCTTGCAGAGATGGAAGACTACTTGACAGGACATCAACTTTCATGGCTTCATAAGGAGGGTTATCAAGTGTCTTATACATACTGAAGAACATTTTAAAACTTATGATTAAAATGGCTTAATAGCGACAATTTTAAAATTAAAAAGCAAGGAAGTTTACAATCCAATTTCTTACATGTCAATTTCCTAGGGTTCAGAGTATAAGATCAGCTATGACATGAGTGGCAAAGACAAGTCAGCAAGAACACAGTTTTTATGCAATTACTTTGGTAAAACAACAACAACACAGCCTTATTGATTGGTTTTTTTCACTCTAGAACTGGGGTAAAGAACCTGTGGTCCTCAATAAGATGTTGTGCTACAACTTCCATCACCCCTGACCGTCAGCGGTGCTGGTTGGGGCTGATGGGTGGTTGTACTCCAACAGCACCTGGAGGGCCACAAGTTACCTATTTCAGTTCTAGATAGGAGCAACAATGCTAGATTTACTTGAGCTCTTCTACTTCTAATTTTTATAATGGCACTGGTGTTTTATATGTTTATATGTTGGGACCCAGGTGGTGCTGTGGGTTAAACCACAGAGTCTAGGGCTTGCTGATCAGAAGGTCGGCGGTTCGAATCCCTGCAACGGGGTGAGCTCCCGTTGCTCGGTCCCAGTTCCTGCCCACCTAGCAGTTTGAAAGCACATCAAAGTGCAAGTAGATAAATAGGGACCGCTCCGGGGGGAAGGTAAACGGCGTTTCCATGCACTGCTCTGGTTCGCCAGAAGCAGCTTTGTCATGCTGGCCACATGACCCGGAAGCTGTCTGCGGACAAACGCCGGCTCCCTCGGCCTATAGAGCGAGATGAGCGCCGCAACCCCAGAGTCGGACACGACTGGACCTGATGGTCAGGGGGCCCTTTACCTTATGTTTATAACAGGCATAGGCAACCTTGGCTCTCCAGATGTTTTGGAACTACAACTCCCATGATCCCTAACCACTGGCCCTGTTAGCTAGGGATCATGGGAGTTGTAGTTCCAAAACATCTGGAGAGCCAAGGTTGCCTATGCCTGGTTTATAATCTTCCTCCTCCAAAAGCTCCAGGGATGCTTACAGAACCAATGGTGAAGACAAAGTGATACAGGCTTTGTTTGTTTATTTAGACCTGTACTTCCAGACAAGCCCCATAGCTGCTGGCAGTCAGATGCTCACTGCTCTTTGGGAATTTCATCACTGTGCTTTAGGTTAGCAAGTGCATTATTTTCTTTTGTCCAGGATGCATTGAAGAATGTATAAACAACAACATTAACAGCCATTTATGGCAAACAATCACTTGTACTGCATAAGTCAGTCAACATTAAGGGGGGGACCTGCAGTTCACATCCCCCTTGTGGTAATCGCACAATGAACATAGTCATAGCCAAATGTTTGTAAAATGCATATAAAGTAGGAGTGGAATAAAGCCTGATGAGAAGATCCTCACTGACACCTAAAAATGGAAGAAGCTACTGACTCCTCTAAGAAGCTTTTCTGTGTTTGTAGAGCGTTGTCATCTTGTTCTTTGGGCAGAGTATACATCTTGAGGAGAGCAGCAGCATTGTGGCAAGACCAACACCAAATCTGCAACACATGTTTATTCTCATCAGTAAATATTACCCAAGGGGCATTCATTTTGTTATAAAGTAATTGCACCATACAACAGCATGTCAAGAGTGAATATTACATCACTACAGCATTTCTGCATTACATTTAGTTTTCTTAAGGACTGCCAATAATAAACTGCAATCATTTTTAAACATCATGAGTTAGGTTAGATGATCATATGATAACCTCTAGCTCACGTGCTTTCTGCCTACTCATTTTCATGTTTGTACAAGACATAGGTTGAATCAGTCTCCAAGTCTGGTTTGAGGGAAGCCACTTTTTTTTTTTACATTACTCAAGTAGGAGTGTGCAAAGCCCGAGGCTCCACTTCCAGTTCTCCAAACCATGGAAGATTCTCCGACTTCACTCACAGAATGTATAGAAATTTCATTCTGAATTCTGTGATGCCAACATTTATCCTTATTTGAATAGATAGAAATTAACGTCACACAAATTACATGTCCCAATGTTCAGTAGTACAAAACTGCCTCCTTTCTTGCTCCGCTTCTGTTCTTAAACTGCACTCATTTGCTATATTACTCAGATTCTTCAGCTGTGCCGCAACAAGTCCTAAACACACCCTGTGTAAAGTTCACTTCATTCCCATACATGTCTTCTTTAATTCTTGACTAAGAATATACTCACTGGAATTCCTCTTCCTTGATATTCCAAAAGGTCCTCTTCAGAGACAGACATGGGAACAACGAAGTATGCTGGCAACCTGAAAACATTAATTAAAAGTCAACAGCAATTTGCACTTATGATGTGGAACACCACGGGAACTGTACAGTTTTTTAAAAGTTCTCAAAATAGGAACCAGAGGCAAACAATATTTGGAGGGCACCATGTTGCACACTCCACTACAGAGTTTGTATCCAGAGACAAGCTATCTAATAGCTCTCCCCATTCCTCCAGGTGATACACCCCCTGTATGTATGTCGTCCCTTAAAACGACATGCTCCAGCTTGCCTCCTAGGTTTCTAGCATTAGAATATAAACATTTATACACATTCTCTCCCCAAATGTCACCTGCACTTAAGGAACTTTGGTCTATATAAATTGCTATCACCTCTGCCTGCACTTCTAATGCCTACTGCAGTGATGGCGAACCTATGACACTCCCATTTGTTCTCCCGCTCCTCCTCACGCTACAGCTTGTCTCCGCTGTTAAAACCTGGATCCTTTTTTGTTGATGTTGTTGCTGCTGCTGCTAGCCAAAGATTGGTTTTTTAACCCTTTCTGTGCTGTTTTTTCTGGTGCTTTGGCAGACGATGATTGGGTGTAACAGCGTTAATTTTTTAAACCTGTTCTGTGCTGGGTTTTTTGGCGCTTTGGCAGGCTATGTCGGTGCTGCGTGTTAGTTCCAGCAAAGGTATTATTCGTCATTTATTTCTGTTCTCTTCCCCCCCCCCCAAAAAAGTGCAGCAGCTTTGGGGCACCCCCAAAAAAACCTCCAAAACTTTGGTCAGCAGCTCCCCCCAAAAAGCTCAACAACTCTGGGCACTTTGTGATAAATAAGAGTTTTTTGGTTTGGTTTGGTTAAATAATTAGTTTTTTGTTTATTAAATACAGTTATATATTACAATTATACAGTTTTGTTATTTAAACTATAAATATCATGAAATTATGGGTTTTTTCTTGAAGTGACACCACCTGAGTTATGCTCAGTTTTTTTGGCGAATTTTGACACACCAAGCTCAAACGGTTGCCCATCACTGGCCTACTGCAACCACTCTCCCTACTGGACCAACATTCTCATCCCCGAGATTTAAGCTGAACCTGACGCTCCTCAACTCCCTTTTCATTTTCCTACATGAATCAGTTTACAATCTATTCTGCCACCGTTTTTATTTTAGGTACCAACCAGTCTGGTTCCATTCTGACTCAAGCAGATTATCAGCCCTTTTGTGCATGTCTAGCCTGTCCAAAACATCCCTCGGTCCAAACACTTCCTACAAACACTATTGCCTAATCCACATATTGAGGGCACTTAGCTATGTTTGTCTTGCTAGCCCTGTGGATGGAATAAGTAGCTTTTTTAAAAAAGCTATCTTGCAGGTTCTAGCTTTCAAGCTCCTACCTAGAAACCCGAGTTTTGCTTCTAGGACTGCATAACTACATTGCTAACTAGGCATGATGGATAACAGCAACAACCAGGGGAAAGGAAGACATAACATCTTACAAGGACAGGAAGAAACACCACAGACAGAATAATTGCTACACACAGGAAGAACAAGGATATAGTTTGCGTTTCTCACTTGTGGTTTTATAAATCATTTAACGTGTCAACACAAATAGAAGTTATTAATATTGCAATTGTTGTATAAGGATCATTTTGACCAGAATGTAATAGAAATTAATAAGATTTTGGAACGCAGAAATAAAGCAAATAAGCCATCAATTCTAGCACATGGGGGGCACCTTATCTAAATTATATAATTCAGTATTTGAACTATTTGTATTAATAATTGTATTATAAATTGGTATTGTTATAATGAGGCTATTATTGGATTGAAATTGAAAACTATAAAAGTTATCATAAAAAGGGAAATGCTATATTTATGGGAACCTTTGTTTGAATAACCTAATCATTGTTAACAACTGCAAACACCTTAAGAGAATAATAAATTCCCAAAGCTTGCTATTCAAATTAATCTGTTCACAGCGTTAGAGAACAGAAATAAAAGAAACCAGTTTACATTTGTTAATTTGTTCAATAGCAATAGTATATGAGCTATACTTACTTTTTAGAAACACTGTAGTTTTCATTGTCACTCACTGCTTTGAATTTCAGGTTTCCTTTGGTCCGTTCCAGTTCCTGACGCCAGTCTTTAATTGAATCAAACATCACCGTTTGATCCTTTTTTTCTGTAAAAATATAATTTGTTAGTTCTAACCAATCTAACATAAAAACTTACATTTGGGGTGTTTTTAGCAAGAAACTAGAAAGTTTACCTACAGGACTGGCTGAATTTAGTTTTATGATTTCAATGGAGAAATTAGCATTTCAGCATATTTACACAAAGCTATTGATTTGACCTAGAGACTACACCCGTAACCCAAAGCGAGAAACTTTCACACAAACTTGGCAGTTTAAAATGAAATTGCTATTTCAACCCTTTTCCCTCTTTGAATTGCTTTCAATATCCTCAAACTGCTTTTTGAACTCAGGTAAGCTTCAGGAATAGCTTGGAGTGCCACAAAAGAGGCATCCTAGAAAGGAAACTGCCAAAAATTCAGGTGCAAATGTGCACATTTGCAACACGGTCTGTAAAAGCATCACAAGCAGGAATTCAAGTTTAAAAATGAAGGATTTTAAGCACATACAGAATATGCTATTTAAAGCAGTAGTCTCAATTCAGACCAATACATCCACAACACAGATCTAATTAGCTGGTTATAAACTTTTGATGAATTTCCATAAAGAGCAGTGGAAGTACAAAATACAGCGTCAAACAATTCTAAGTGCAGCTGTAAGTACATCAATGCCAGTTATGAGAAATAATCAAGCACACGTTGAAAAATTGCACTATACCAAGACAGTCTAGCGATAAGAATTATATGCAAACACATGGCTATCGGATGTCAAACACTAGCATACCAGCAGTCTGGGAAGTGACCGCATAACTGTATCTCATTGTTTCACATCCAACTTTTTCCTACACCCAAATAATCCCAATGTGGGATAGAGTATATATATATATAGTTTCATTCATGAAGTGCAAGGTGTTTATTTTGCCATAAACACACCAATGAGGGAGCTACTTTGCCTTCACACAGTGGGACACTAGCAATATTAATGAAGACCAATCATAGGCATACTCAAATCATGCAGGAAATATTTCTACGAAAAGGGAGAAGCTGCCCTTAGAATACCAACCGATTAAAAAAATTTCTCCTTCCTTCTCATTCACAATGTTTCTACAGACAGGGTGTATATACCAAGGGGCCCACTGGATTAAAATATTGCTAGAGCTTAGCCAAAATGCGGAGGGGGAAGCATTTAACGGGTAGCTGCACATCACCATAAATAACTTTGTTTTGTCATTTTGGGAGTGGTCTGAAAAACAGGCTAAGAGATTCACCTATTCATAGCCAGGAAGCACTGCCCTTTCTGCTTCAACTTTGTGACAATATCATGGAACCCACTCTGGCTAGGAAGAAAACTGGCACTAGAGCTACAGCTTAATACAGAATGTTTTCAAGGTAAATTAAGGCAGGTATGGGGTATGTTTTCAATTCCAATATAGTCATTCTTCAGTCTTGGAAAAAAACTGTGGGCAAAGACTTAACATAGTGCCAAGTTATCATATAGGCAGAATAATGTTTTGGTATAGTTTTCACTTGTGTTGCAGTTACATACAACTTAAGGCAGCGTTTCTCAACCGGTGTTCCGCGGCACACTACTGTGCCGCGAAACACTGGCTGGTGTGCCGCGACGAGAAGGGCGATTTGCACTGTCACGTCGCTGACCCGCCGGAAAGGAAGCCGGCCGGGTCACGACGCGAGGCGAGCGCCCGCGTCGTAACCCGGCCAGCTTCCTTTCCGGCGGGTCAGAGCTGTTTATTGGCGGCCGCCAGGCACGTGACAATGCAAATCGCCCTCCTGGGGAGGAGGAGGCAGGCGGGGAAGGCTGCACAGGGCTTCCCTTCGCCGGGCCAGAGCGGCGGCGGCTGCCTGGGGCGGCTGGGAGGGAGGCGACGGCAGCTGCGCACCCGTGTCTGCCCGCCTGGGGTCTGTCCCCGCTCGCTCCGCAGGCTCTGCGCCTGGTGGGTCCACCTGGCTACCGCGCAGCAGTTCTTCAGCGGCATGCTTTACCGGTACGTCTCCCCTCCAAACTAAACTTAATATAGGGCGGCACAGAGTTGGTGTGCCGCGGGATTTTTTTTCATAGAAAAGTGTGCCGTGGCCCAAAAAAGGTTGAGAAACACTGACTTAAGGAGTACAGAGTCCAAATGGATGCCCTAGCACCTTCCTGGATTTTACCTAAAGGTGTTTGGATATGAAATTGAAGAAGATCTTTGTTGCCATTTATCTTTATCCCATGGTTAGTCTCATCTCAATACTGCTTCTACCATTTGATTAACTAACTCTCTCTCTCTCTCTCTCTCTCTCTCCCTCTCCATTTATATCATTTCAACAGCTAGAAGTAGCAGAAAAGTTTTACACAGTTATTAGGGCTAAACACAGCTGCTTTTAGTTTTATTTACCAGATAATAAATCATACTACTACTACTAATAATAATTTATTATTTGTACCCCGCCCATCTGGCTGGGCGGCAGAAAAGGAATCCAAGCATACAGAAATGAAGACTGCCGATTTCCTTCTCATGAGTTCAAAATACTTTGACAAAAATTCAGACATGCAGTCTTTCTAGCAAATCCTTTTTTCAGCAAGAGAGAATTCAGCACTAAGTGTGGAAGAGACATATACAGACATCCACTCAAGTTCCTCTCTTTGATTCCATACAGATTGGAATTTTATCACATCTCATGATTCATACTAAAATCACTTACTACTTAGATGACCAAGCTATTGCCATTGAAATAAATGGGAAATGATACCACCAAACACCTAAACAAGTTGGGGGTGGTTTTATACCCATTAACTTCTCAAATTTAGTAAGGAAAATAATTTGACATTTGCCAGTATCATAAATTCCACTTCTGCATGAGTAGTTATACCACCTGAAGAACAAACCTGCTTCAACAGATAATCCCCAATTATACTGAGAACCAAACCAAGTTCTGAAACCAATTACTATGAATTATGCTTACCTGCCTTACTTGGTGCAGCTGTTGCATAAGAGAACAGAAATAAGCGTTTAAATAGCTTAGGAGTCTGTGCTTGATGAACTATGCCACTGACGATCTAAGAAAGGATCAACAAATCAACACATTTATAAACCAAAACAAGGATTACCCAGAAAGGAAGGCTGGTCGCTTACCAAGAAGTTTCATCCTTGTTTGGGGCAAATGAGGCATCCAGAAAAAAATGAGTTAAACCCCACTACTACTCAGGAAGGCAAGGAACATGCTACTAGCTCTAACCTTTCTGTCTTTGAGGCAAAGGAAGCATCCAGAAAGGAATGGAGTGTGTTTAAGTTACCCTGATCCTAGGAAGAGAGAACAGACTGGCTTGTCAGATCAAGACGAAGGCAGAACATGCTGAAGCAACCATCTGACAAAGGATACCACTTTGGAAGGTGAAGAAATGGTGAAGAAATGGGAGTGAAGGATACCAAGAGGGAATCTGAGTATCAGAGTGACTGCATATGTTTTATGTATTTTCTTAAAGTCTAGCTTATGCCTTGTCCCGAGCTGATGGAAGGACAAATTAACCTTCAAGATGAAAACTGGCCTGTGCCCAGGGTGACCCTATTCTTATGGGAAATGTTTAGATAGCTTTTTACTGACAAGGCTCCCAGTTTGGAGAACCTGCAGACACTTTAGGACTAAAATTAATACTTAAGGTTACAATGCTGAGCTCCAAGTGGTTGAAAAGAGACTCTGTTGGGTGAAGGCAAAAAAACAAACAAACCGGGGATAAGCCTAAAGAACAGGATATAGCACAAAGGGCCAGGGACCCTTCCTTCCGCTCACAAGCCAGATTTGACCAAGATTCCCCATTTCACCCGCCAGACCATTTCCCTCAAACCACATTGATCTGCCCTACACCTGGCGTCATATGAAACATTAGGTATGGTGCAGGAAAAGATGTGTCCAGTAAAACAGCATGAAAGCAAAACATTAACAACCCCACACATCAGCTGGTGGCAGGGAACTTCAATCCTCTTTGGCTTGACTTTGCATGCATATTCCCTATAGGCAACTTGCTTGCACAGCTAATCCCTGCAGAAAGCAGGATAGAATTTAGGGTGGTTAATCCTGCTTAGTTACTACCTCCCCCTACTTCCATGGGCCAACGTTGACAGTTGAGTGGAACCACCCACTTGTCAATCGCCCTATGTCATTATGACAATGACTGACAGGAGGGCATGAGAGATTTTTAAAAGGCCAAGTCACATGTTCTTCACATTCCTGGATAACAAGAGGTCCTTTCTAGATGTATCCTTTGTTCCAAACAGAGGAAAGTTGCGAGAAGTTAAATGTTCAAGACTCCCACACATTTTCAAGCTATATTAAGGTCACTTTTTAAACTTAAAGGCGGTGCAGTCTAAAACCTTATACTACTGCAATGAGTATGAACAACTCCCTGTAAGGGACAAACTCCAGAAACAATGTACCAAATGTACTACCGGTATATGATGTGACATAGGCCAAGGCTATATAATCTTGGATGAGTGGACAGATGAAGTCTATCAATTTGTGTGTCATTACTAAGTGTATACACTTCTGCAATTTTCAGCACTAGATGTAAAAAGGACTTACGGTAAGTAATTCTAGCTTCTGCACTCAATGTATAAACAGAGCAACAGCCAAACTATGACTTTGCCACTGAGGAAGTGCTGCATGCATGGACACTAACTCTTTTCCATTCTATTTCCTGGTTTGCCGGAAGGCCATCCAAATCAAGCAAGCTATGTTCACCATGAACCAGGAGCTGGGGGAAGGAACTGGAGCAAGCCTGCAACTCTTTATCCTGACACCTGAACAATGGCTAGGCTGCGATGTTAAGGCAGTTCAGACAAACCGAAGGAAAGAAGCTTCACTATTACGTAGACTGCACTTTTAATGTTACTGTACATATTATGCTGTACATGCTGTTTTCCTGTGATTTCCAAATCCTCAGTGGCAATTCTGAAGTAATAAGTTTTTAAGTTTTAAGGAGTGACTAATTTGGGATGCTCCCACTTTCTCTAAATGTGTCAATTTTTCATTCAAATACATGAAAGAAGCTTACTGCCGCCATTAGAAACAAGACTGCCTGTATGTCCACACATAGAGCATCTGTCAGTGTGTGATGAATGTATCAATGCTGGATTGGTATAAAAGCACTAGCTGAATATTCCTTTTACTGTTTTTCTTTATATTTACCTATTTCTTTTAATAGTAGTATTTTAATATTTCTATTTATTTTTGGCTGCAAGAGGATAATATCTTTGAGCAATTCCAGCCACTGGGTTGGTTCATACATCACATTAAACTGTAGTTGAACATGAAGAGTTATCTGTGTTCCTTTCCCCAATTCTCTTGTGCCACTCGAAAACAAGCCAGAATCTGTCTTGTTCCAACATCTGAATCCAGATTAATGCTTTTCTTTATTACAAACCATCTACAAGCAGTACATGGGTACCATGGGTACTGCTCATGGTTTGAAAACTACACACATGGTTTGAAAACTACACTCTGACTTGCTTCCAGGTTTAATGAAAGCAACAGGAGAGAAATTTTTCAGAACGATGTACCAAGATGCTGCACATCCACATTAAAACTTTGTAAATGCCTGACGGAAAAACCTTAGTCACTCTATTCATGAAAGTTTTGTCATAGCTACTCCCAAAAGTTTTTGTTCTAAAGAAAGGGAATTGAGGCTACAGTTACCCGTTTTACTTCTTCCTCCTTGGTGTAGTGCAAGCAGAAGTGAAACACTCTGAGATCTTTGCAGTAGATTATCATCGTTTCTGGGTATCGTCTCAGTTGACCATTCAGCGGTTTCTTTTTATCATCATAAGCTTTAAAGGGGGGGGATAGTTTTAGAACAGGGAACAAGGAAATCTACCCCTTCTCTATTGTGAACAATTCTATCAATAATTCTAGATTAGTGACCATCACAGGAGCTGAAAAGAAACACACATTCATCCTGATATAAGGAATGGGAAACTATCTTGCCAACGAGGCTATTGGAGAGTTAAATATGTTGGAATACATGCTTCATAGCAAGCGATATTGACACATTGCATAAGATTTACAAATTAAAACTCAAACAAGTAGCACCAAAACTGAACTTTAGATTAGGATCACCAAGTGAAACAAGTTGTTTAGTTGACACCAAATAGTCACAAGAAGTTGTCAGCCTACCTCCATAAAGCTGGTCCACACACTGAAGAGTGATGTCATTTTCCCCAATGATTTTATTATTAAATTGTGATTCCTGAAAAAAGAAAAATGTTTTGTGTGTTCCTTAACAGGCACAAGCATTTTCATTTACTCTGTATTTTAAGTATAAAGACTGGAAGACTAGGGTTCACTCTCAACCATGAAGCTCAGTGTGTGACCTTGAGGCAGTCACTATCACTCAGTCTAATCAACTCACTTGTGGCTACGAGTTTTGAAGTTTCTTTTTCCAATTTCCAAAGCCTCAGTCTTCGGAGAGCGCCAACAACCCTCCATTACTCCCCACTGATGCTTAAAAATCCCTAATTTTAATGTCACATCCCTGTCAATTACAATCTAATCTTACCTAAAAACAAATCATTTTACTACAGAGACTGCTTTGACATCGCTACAGATTTGAAGCTGTGAATAACTTGATGGTTCACCAGCAACTTGTCCATCCTAGAAGAACTAGATACACATTTAATATTTGAAGGCAATTGTTAAGCCTCATTTTTACCTCCAGTATTCTAAAAGCTACATGTTTAGGGAAACCACTACCTTAAGACTGCAACCTAAATGGGCCAGAGTGGTGTTTTGCAAAATATTCAAATATAGCATGCAAAGCCAGGCAGCCTGCCATCCCTGGCCACTGTTGGATGAAGCAAAATATCTACCCCCGTCTCATTTCAGGTTTCTCTAATTCTGAGGAATTGCTTTGGGCATCTCTGGAGAACAACCTTTGCTAGGAGAAGAGCATTACTCTTGATCCTCTTGGACATCTCAGTGGCTTTCAATATCAGCCGCTACAGTATCCTCCTGGACTGCCTTGCAAGATTAAGGGCACCCTTTGTAATGGTTCTGCTTAGTGGAAGGTAGGCTTGAGAAGGTGGTACCTTCTCAAGCAAGTTATTCTGTAGGATTCCTTGGGATTCAATATTTTTCCCCGTGGTATTTGGCATTTACATTAAACTGCTGAGAGAGGTTGTCAGGTGATAGAGTAAGTCAACATATTCCAATTACAGCATGCTCCATTTCTCGTTTTCAGTAAACCAAGGTAAAGTCCATGAACCTGTGCCTGCAATCAGTGATCGACTGAATGAGAGTGAGAATGCTTAAACTGTTTTATATGGATTATGAATTAATTTTTAGCAGCTCAACAGACTATGGATGCAACTCATTCTGGATCTGATCACCCTTCCTTATTAGGTCAGATTTGTCTTGGGGCACTGCTCAAATCAACTTTATTCCTGGATTCTCAGGTTGCAGCTTTATCCCAGAGTGTCCTTATCAGTTCAACTAGTGCATCAACTACTGGAAACTAGAGATCTGGCTACTATCATTCTTCCTTCAACAGTTTCTAGACTGGACTCTAAATGCACTCTATAGCAGCCTGCCACCATATAATGAAGAGGATACACTCACAAAGATAACAAGGTTAACTTAGATTTCTTACATCATCCTCCAAAGCAGATTCTTCACCAAGGAATGAAATCTTGAAATTTGTGCATATAAGTTTCCCATAGGTGCCACGGTTTGATCCATCATTTTGTGTGTACTTCAAAACCTTATTTGCCTCACAAAGCAGCAGTTCACCTGATGGAAATCAACATGCTTCTTAGCACAGTGCAGTGAACTACTCAGGTTCTTTAATGCAAAGCTTCTCTAACAAATTACAAATGAAGTTGTCACATGTAACTTCACTGCAGGAAAGAGTACTTGAAGAATTACAGAGGCGAAATATTTAAATCAACGACTGCTGTTGAGTATTATTGGTCTAAATTACAGAGCTCCTAGTGTTCATTAAATCCACTTTCAATATTCTAAGTATGCTCTGTTTTACATGGCTAGGAAATGCAAGTTACCTGCAATGCAGAAACAGAAGGAAGGATGCTAAAGCCCATTAACACCTGGAGCCTTTAAAGCAAGCTTGTTCTACATATAGCCATTTCTCACTACCTTCCCATACTCATTTACCTGTAGCCCTCCAGATGAGGAACATGTGATTCTCCAGATATTAACTGATTTCAATCATCTCTGACCACAGGGTGCTGGGAGTTGTAGTCCTGTAACTTCTGGAGGCCCATATCTAGGTACCCTTAGCTGAATGGCAAGGCAGAGTCTTCAACTTCCTTCACATTCGGGACCCACCTTTAACCCCACTAAATTTTTTAACTCACAAGGGTGGCCAGGTGCCAGAAAACAGGGTTCCTAAACCTAATAGCTCCACAGAAGGGAATATTGGCAGATGCAGCTCACCATACAGGAGTAAGACAGTAGTCTTCATTCTATACACCTCTTAGAGATAAAGTTGCTATTCCTTCTTCCCCACCCTTGTTTACTTTCTCCTAAATTATCAAAGAAAGTAGCAATTGTGCTCAGATGCTGCAATCAATTCCTATAGCAGCCATGTGGGGGTTCTTTTGGACATTGCAGTAATGTGGTGACCATGTGCAATAACCTTCCAGCACACACAAGGCCTCCACATTCCCTCACACCATTTTCTCTCTTCTGAAGGAGGAAGGGAATAATCACAACCTTGAGAAGAACTTAAGAGATGACGAAGTGAGAAGGGTGTCACACTCATGCTTGTTGAACTATGAACTTTTCCAGGCTGAGAGCTGGAACCACACCTGCCTATCTCAGCCTTGAAAAGTATAGAGAAGTGAAAGTGCACAGTATGCTGCTCCTTCCCACTTTCTCAGTTCTATGAGCATTGGCTACTCAGGCGCTTGCTTCAATCCACGCCAAGCAGGGAGAAGGAAAAGCACCTTGTAAAAACACTGAAGACGACAGAAAAAAGTAAGTGGGAGTAGCAGCCAGACCCAATGCAAGGAGGTGGTGGGGAGGAGAGTGAAGCAACCCAAGAGAGAAAAATGAAAGGGTGGGTCGTATCTGTATTTTCTCAGATTGTGTGCACCTCTTCAGCTGAGTTTCTGCTCTCTATGGCTAGCTTCTCTCTCTCTCTCTCTCTGCTGCCAAAGAGAGACTTTGTCTTATATGAAACAAGTATGTTTGGTAATGGTCATGTCTACCATGGCAGTCATTTTATGATGGTGACCAAGGCACTTTCTCACAATTCCAAATATGTCCATTGGTCCAAAAATGGTGGCAACCTCTGTTGTAGACTACCAACCATTCTGCAAAGCTTCCAGACTGTTCTGTCTTGGCAACAGTTTGCATTGGCACAGGAGTTTTCTCAGCCACAAAGCTTTAAACTTTCCCAGCCCTGACATCATTCATCAAAGGCTCCTCTTAGTAGTAAAGTAAACATCAAGCCAGTCTTCCTCTCCCTTAAAAAAGGAAGGTGTTTGAGAGAGTGAGAGAGAGAGAGAGAGAGAGAGAGAGAGAGAGAGAGAGAGAGAGAGAGAGAGAGAGAGAGAGAGAGAACTGCTATGAACCTAATAGTTACTGTCAACTTTCACCATCTGTTATAGAAATTGTTGAGGCATTCTACAAAACCAAAATGCAGTTGGACAAATCTTGACACATGTCCTTTATCTCAGGTCTTTTAGGCAGGTTATGCGTATAACATTGGTAAGATTCTACAGCATTGTCTATATGTTACCTGGCAACAAATTTGGCTCTACTTCCCTTCCTGTGGCTTCCCTCACATATATCTCCTAGAAGAAAAGACATTGCATTAGTCCAAATCAGAAGTAAAAAGCTCCGTTTCAAATGCTTTCCAGTAAATACTGTATTGCTTTAGGAGGGTTCAAAGTACCATATTGTTTGGCAAATAAAGTTATACTGTAACTAGAAATTAGTCAAGCAAGCAGCTAGTCCAGCAAAGGGTTCACAGATTTTCTTTACGTATATACATACACACAAACAAAAGAAAGCAACTGTGTAAGTTGCTATAAGATAAGAAAACTATTATTCTCTTGTTGATTGCCACTTAAACTATGCAGGAATTTGAGTTCCTATTTTGCCATACAAATAGCTGTTTAGTTTTTGTTGGGATATTCTAACTGAAACTGAAACTCTGGCCATCTAATATTGGCTGAAAGACAACTTGAATGTATGCCCCCATTTGGTTCCAAGACTGTAGAATTCAACGCAACACACTGTCCTCCTGCCCTTGTCCTAAGTTACACAAGCCACTCAAAAAGGAAGACTTACCACATTGCCTCTTCGCAACTCCTGGCTACACCTGCCATCTACAGAAATGTTGTACTTTGAGGGCTGAAATACATTGCTATTCACAATTAACAGTATCTTCACTTTTCTGGTTCAAACAGCAAAAGATGTTGTGATAGTTTATATCAACATATACATGTAACTGTTATTTTAGGATTTGCATCAGCTAGCCATCATTCTCTATTTTCCTAATGGCTTTTTTTAAAAAAACACCTAGCACTTTAATTAGTCTGCCCTTCACTTCTCCAGGGACAGTACCTATCTGTGCTTTCTCCTCCACTGGGGAAAACCAATCAGCTATGATCGCTTCCTTTCACATTAGTTTCATCATGGACCAATATTCCCAGCTGCTGCTTCACCAGTAACAAATAAACCAGGAGTGCCCAGATCTTGTTCCACAGCCTGTTTCAGCTAGGAGAATAATACAGTCGATGTTTGTTGCATAAACAAACTAGCGCCAAGATAAAAAAATTGCCGTTAACACTCAACAGTGTTCTTTACTTCCTAGCAAGTAAGGCAAATGTCAAGAACATAGCAGCTCCAGTATTTTATTTTTTGTAACATAGCTTTTATTCATTTTCATATTTGAACTGTTTGACATGGTTGCATTGAAATATATCTTTGTTTACATTAGTGCTTATGGCATACAACGATTACATAAATTTATTACAAAATAAAACTCACACACAACTTTAATATATTCATCCAAGTATACATATGCCAAAATTAGTACAGTTATGACAGATATGAAATGTATAGTAACGATTATTGCTTAGATTGCTGACTAAGTGAATGTATTTTGTATCAACAACAATTAGAAATTATAGGAAGCGGGAGAAGGAAAAAAATTAAATATGTACTTCATGAATGCCAGGCTGTGTTGCAAGCTATGGGCACTGTTCTACCATATTGTGTGTTATCAAAGTCACATCAGGTTGCATAAAATTTCATAGAATCTTAAGCGTTGGAAGGGACCCCAACCCCGTGCAATGCAAGAATCTCAGCTAAAGCATCCATGACAGATGGCCATCCAACCTCCGATTATAACCTGTTTCAAAACCTCCAAGGTTTGGCCTCTTGCTACTTTTAAATTTATGTCAGTTTGTTCAATAATGCCATTTGCCAAATTGCATTGTAGCATTGGCTCATAGTTGATTGTAATGATTTCCATGTCCTGGCAATAGTTATTCTTACAGCAGTTAATAGATGTGCTATACAAATATTATGACTAAATACTGGAAGCTTTTCCTAGCTATTGGAATTTATAATCTTTTTGAGAAAGTTTCCTGAAGTTGTTGGGGGGTATGAAATAAGATTAGTTTCATTTTTAATAGCTCCAGCAATAAGGACAACTGCATTCCCAATTGCTTCCTTAAAGGAAGCAAAAAAATAATCTAATGAATAATCTAAAATTTCAGCTAATATACTGCCTCAATATTAGTTGCTTAAGCAAAAGGAGGGGAAAACACAACGATCTAAAGCCACTGACTTAATGACCTACTTGAGCCTCTCCCAAAAGTACTTGGCTGGCTTCTCTTTCAGAAACATGATGCATGATAACATTGGTCCAAGCTGGACTCATGTCCTTATTGCTAGTGGCAATCCATTATAGTGTGACCCATTTCTAGTATCTTACCTAAAAGAGAAGGTAAGTATTGATTTTCCACCAGCAATTCACCTTGTTTTACTAAGATGAAAACTATCTTGATAGTTTTTAAGATACTGGAAAATAGCCAACATTAACATCAGTCTACTGTTGAACCTAAAACAGTAGACTGATGTGGAAAATCTTGTTTCCTTCTTGGCCAAGTGCAACACTTTTCTACTTCACAGAAAATCTGCAAATTAGCTTGTACTAGGAAATGCCCATACTGGTCAAGATAAATAAAAATAAAGTAGGGAAGGGCAAGGAACTAGGATGTTACAACCCTTAAATATGATTTCTCATTTACCTTCCGAAATCATGGGGCTATTAGTCAGAATACTGCCTATATAGCTAATATATTTAATATTTCGGAAACTGTTTTCCTGATTATTTGGTTTAATGGTTCTGCAGTACAGTATTCAAAGCTTCTTGCCAAATTCCAAGTCTCACACAGACCAAGGACATCAGCATCACGTGCACTAAGCAGCAAGTTGGCACAATAACAATAAACGTCACTAAATGAACAGATAGCTTCTGGTTGTTTGTGGAGATCTAGAACACCTTATCTGTCTGGATGTAAAGTGGTGAAGGTTAAATAGCCACTGAAACAGCACTCCCCACCTAAATATTTTGGCTGCCAAAGTCTCACTCAAATGTTATAGTAATCCCAGCTAAGCTCTGGGAGCAAAAAGTTGTGTAGGGTCAGAGTATTATTTCATGCTTGAAGAGCTGTAGCTGTACCAGAAAAGTATAGCTAGAAGTTTACTAGTGTCAATTTATGCATGTCATGTTAAAACAGGACTTGAGTAATTTAACTGAACAGCCTAAGCTCAAGAACGGGGCAAAAATATTTTAGACACTCTTTAGGCATGAAAGGTAGCATGAAAATTAAACAAAAGATTTAAGTGTTTTCAAATCGCATAACCCGGTAAAAGGTGCATTGGTAAAAGCTTCAAAGAAAAACAGGATGCAGGTTGCTAAGCTTGAAGTGATTCAGAGTTGGAAAGCTGAAACAATTAAGTTGCACAGTATTGAGATGTGCAGCTGCATAAAGAGCGAGTGCAGTCTCTAGATGTTCTTAAGTCAGCTTTGCACACTGGAGTTATTCATCCCAATAGTCAGGAGCTGGTTAAAAAACAGCCAAGGTAACAAAAAGACAAGGACTTTGAATGCATATTCTATTAGACAACATAATATTTGATCAGATAACTGTAATCCGTTTTTGGAAGTGCATAAATTCTTTAAATATATAAATATACACCTGGATTCCAAGTTCCCTTTTCTGAAAACAGCTGCTATTCCAAGTGCATTTAACAAGTGGCTAGCAAATCCAATTTACACATCTTCTGGGCTGTACCGAACAGACTACAAGTAGAGGCAGAAAGAAATGTATTGCAGATTTAAAGGCTCACCATTTACCAATCCTTACGAAGATATACTGTTTAGGGAAGCTTTTAATGTTTAATAGATTATTGTATTTTAATATTCTGTTGGAAGTCGCCCAGAGTGGCTGGGGAAACCCAGCCAGATGGGCGGGGTATAAATAATAAAATTATTATTATTATTCTGCAGGGTTGTTGTAAAGTCTAATCTGCAGTATTAACTATATAGTGCAGGGCTGTTGTAAAGCACCCTCTCTTATACAAAGCTTCTTCAAACCAGTAATATAAAAGACTTTACATGCTTTGAAATATATAGTACTGTAGTAGGATTTTATTTTAAAGGGTTTCATTCTAATTAAGAAGAAAGTGAGAAGGAACAGAGCTCTTTGTGGCTACCTCTTGCAGAGTTATTTTGGTTGGGGTGGACTCACTGGTAACAAATCCCAAAGCTACTTTAAAATCTTGGATTTCTCCATTATTTTTATGGGCAGCTCTCACCTCTGCCCCTGGAAACATTTTAAAATAGCTTCAGTATGAAGCAGGAAGTGGCCTATGAAGTCAGATGTTTTCTTTATACTTCATAGCTAGAGTCTCTTCCTTCTTTTCCATGCACTAACTTCCATCTTCCTCCAACCTGGTTTTCTGTATTCCCTCCCCTCCTGCCCCCCAACAGCCAAGAAGCATTCTGTACTTACAGAATTTGCTTATTCCTTATTAGGATGCTTGGAGGATTCCTATCCTTAGAGTTTTTGCTGAGGATGCTTGCTTAGTTCTTCGGCAAACCTTGGAGTTGCCTGGAGTCTATGATTAACTCCCTGGGGGGTGGGGGGGATGCTACTGCTTTGTCTACATAAATATAGACATTCTCTTTGAAGATCATAAAAAAATACCATGACAGGCAGTACATGCTGGAGTCAATATTGTCCAGCATCATCAGCTTCTCTTTAACTGACAAGGAGGATCTACCATAACTGGTTTTTAAAACATTTTGGTACTCTGCAAACACACATACATACAGAGAGAGAGAGAGAGAGAGAGAGAGAAGAAAATGCTTGACATTATCCAAGCTGCAAAGCAGCAGGAAATCAGCCAAATATAGATGCAGCAAAGACTAAACTTCCATAGCAGTGAACTGTTTATTGTGGGAAAATGTGAGTGTTTACAGTTAGTAGTATCTACTCCTGGAGATGTGCAATTCCCTACACTTAGTTTATATTTTATAGATGAAATAACACTACTTCACAAGCAGCTGAGATTCAACACACAACACTAAGTTCAAAAACCACTGTACTTTTATCATAAGCTTAACCGGTCTTTCTGCAGATAGAATTATAAAACACCAGAAATGCAAAACTGATGAAACATATCCTTTCACCCACAATTTCACTCGGTTAATGCCAACCAGGTGTTTAACTAATAATGGAATCTATCTTGAATATGTAACCCTGGCTATCAGTAATCCCTGGTAATGTCATTGGTTTTGACCATGATTAATATTGGGGGAGCAAGAAGCTGTACTCTACAGGAGTGGAATCGTGTGATCCCATAGCACATCCATGTTTCCTTAGCCATAGTAATGAGACAGGCCAAGTTTATATCTGTCAGGGGATTGTTGTGGCTACTCTCGAGTAAAGATGCTCCAGTCCGGCCCGTCTTTTAAGGTTTTATTGTGCATACTATTTACAGTGCAGAGATAGTAGAAAACATGACCTCCTAGTCACTTGCAGAATCCAGCAATGGCGCCCTTCTGCTTCGGGGCCAGCATAATAGCTTGGGGACCCCAAAATGTCGCGCCCTAAACCTGTGTTTGGGCATGCACCTCAATTCGGGCGCTGGAAGCGGCTGCACTCCCTCTTCCAGTGTGGTGTAGTGGTTAAGAGCGGTAGACTCCTTATCTGGGGAACCGGGTTCACATCTCCGCTCCTCCACATGTATCTGCTGGGTGACCTTGGGCTAGTCACACTTCTCTGAAATCTCTCAGCCCCACCTACCTCACAGAGTGTCTGTTGTGGGGGAGGAAGGGAAAGGAGAATGTTAGCTGCTGTGAGACTCCCTTGGGTAGTGATAAAGCGGGATATCAAATCCAAACTCTTCATCATCATCATCATCATCATCATCATCATCATCATCTTCCACCTGTTGGCTTGGGCAGTGCAGGGGCTCTGATACATCACTGAGCCTTCCTTCCTCCACTAGTTGGCTGGGGCGGTGCAAGGGCTCTGATGCCTCACGGAGCCTTCCCTCAATTTCCGCTCCATTCCTCATGCCCCCCCTGACCCGCTGCTCCCACTCTCGCTGGGCGAAGTGCTGGTCAGGATGACCGGGGGGGGAGGCTCCCTGTAGGGAGTCCCCCTCACAATATCACAATATCCATACTACCCAACAAGTTATCCCTAACAAGACAATGAAATAATGAAGCTTAAACCCAACCAAGGGCATATTGCTTGCAGTGCTCCACAGTTAACTCCATTAGAAACTAACACAAAATGTGTCCTGACAAGAGTTGTCTGACAACATACTTATCCCAGGGATTTTCCCCAAGCACCACCTTGCTCCCATTTAATGAATGCAACTTAACCTTAGAATTTTCCCTGCAGTACCGTGTTTCTCATATTATAAGACATGTCTTATATTTATTTTTTCCTCAAAAAAACACACTATGGCTTATTTTCAAGGGATGTCTTATTTTTTTCCTCCTCCTCCTGCCACGGCCGGCATTGCTGCTGCGCCTATCACTATGTCTTATTTTCGGGGTATGACTTATATTCCTTGAATGCTTAAAAATCCTGCTATGGCTTATTTTATGGGTATGTCTTAAAATATGAGAAACAGGGTACATACAAAACTCAAAATCAAAGTTTTCCCCCAGGATAACTTGAGCTCATCTGAGGCTTAGGATATTTTTGTGCAAGTTATCTCTGAAGGACCTGACCCCCCCCCCAAAAAAGACAATATACTAGATACTAGAAATTTTATCCAAATTTGTTTCCTATTTAGTCTTTGTTCCAGTATAAATTAACATGGAGATAACTTTAAATCAACAAACCCAAACACCAAATTTTAGTACTGCTGCACAATGATAATTGTATTTTTATAACAATTATTTGGGATATTCAAATCATTTTAATGCCCTTCAGTCAAAGAAAGTAGAATGAAACTATAAACAAGTAGAACCAGTATGGAACTGGCCTGAAGGGCAAGTTCAAGTATCTGCTTTCATTACTTTGGCAAGTAAAGAAAGCATTGTTTCTGCTTTCTTCCCCCTGTCAAATTGGAAGCATGGCACCATTTCTTTTAAAAGTACCTTCTTACAAGATCTTCCATAACTGTAGACTCTGCAGTCATGCTGTTCAGAAGTCATGCTTCTTTACCGATGAAGCAAAGTTACCGTATTTCTGTTGAATAATTTACACCCTACTTTTCAATGTATTCCGGCAAGAAACAAGGGATATTTTCCTGAGCATTATTCAGCTTCAGCACCATATGGAACTTTACATATATTTATACTATAAATATAAGCATTTTGCCTGCACTGTTTTTACTGTTGCCTTTGCATGATTATAAATCTCATTCTTACACTTTACAAGTTGTCTGATTCTTTTTTAAGTAGGGTAATAAAGAGAGAACCAGCTTCATGGCTAGACTTGCTCAAAACAAGGTTTTACAGCTCAATTCCCACATGCTTCAATTTTGCTGCTAAGGATGGGACTTTTAAAACTCTTCAATCCATACATATGGCCTGGAGGGATAAATTGCAATTAATACTGTATAGCCTCTCCTACCTGTTAAAACCCACCTCATGCTTAACACTCTCTCATTCATCCAGAAAATGTGCAAATGCTTTCCTATGCACAGAATCAAACCAGTTGGCTCATTGGCTGCCTAATCAGGAAGCAGCAATATGCAAAAAATTCCAATTCTCCCTTCACAAAGGTAATCTAGAAGACATACAAGTCAAAGGCTTTCAGTTTCCACACATTGCACCTAAATTTATATCATATCCCTGCCATGAGCCTTTGAGCAAAAATATATAGTCTCTGTCTATGAAGAGATGGAAAATCCTACAGTGCACTTACATCAGCAGGTATTATCTGAAACCATCTATTCCCCTATTACTCTTTGATTTCATATGCTGTTGTTAATAGTTTGCTGCAGGATATGAACAGGAGATGTAGGGGATGTGAAGAGCGCCTCTTCCATCACAGCATTCCCACAAGACAAATTGCCCTCCAATACCCTGCCAAAGACAACCTTCTCTCCTCAATTCACTAAACTCCCTCAGCACACTTGTCTACCTAACGATAAGCTCCTCAGGCATTTAAAAGAAAGCAGGAAATGCCATATTTCAACACTCCACACTCACACCATTCTTCATTGGCTCTCTCATACACTTCCAAATATCAGCTTTTGGGGTTAGTGGGCATATTTGGGAACCTGAGAAATCCTCAAGGGCATTGCAACAACAGGAAGAGCATCTCCCTTAAAGAATGGGGGCGGGACTGGGACTTCTTTTGAATTTTAAAGCGTAACCACAGCGGGGAAGAGCACTGTAGCCAACAGAAGGCTTTTTTTCAAGCCAAGTTGTAGCATAGGTGACATTTTTGGCAGGAGGAACACCACTGGTTGAGGCATTAGCTTATTTTCTTCACACCTCCCTACCCCGCAAAAAAAAACCCAAAAACCTTTGTCACAATTAGGCTTGAAAAAATGCATACAAAGCTTCTTTCAAGCCTAATTGCAGCCAAAAAATTATGAGAGGGAGGCCACAGAATTACACCTGCCTTACACCTAGTGATTTGAGAGGAGAATATTCAGAAATCATATCCCTCTAACCACACCTACTTAGCTCCATCTCTGACCAGGCTACTGATTAAAAGGGGAAGGAGGGGAAAAGAGAAAGTTTTAATTAGGTTTTTTGTCCCACATGCAATCATACTTTAGCACTATCAAGAATGCAGTTATGCAGATAAATTTGATTTGTAATGGCAGAGGTCACCACAGGCAGAGAGCAGGTTTAACTCCCATCAGGTGCACACCTTTTCTATATACCTTCCCCTTATAGTAATTAATGACTGTTAACTCCTATTGGAAAAAGAAAAATGATATTTTTACAAATGATGGCAAAGCCTGGATGACTTCCTCTTGACAGTGGAATATAGAGCCCACTGAGTGTTTTGCCTTATACAAGGCTTCCTTCCCCACCTACTTTTGTCACAGCAACAGGTGCTTTACTGTAACTACAAATCAATATACAGTACTACACACATATAGCGGTCCTTTCCTCACAATGCTACTTTAGCCTGCACCCAACTCCAAGGAGCTTGGAGGGAGCAAGGCAGGAAACATTCCTTAAGGAACAAATGAAAGACTATCCCGTGCAGGCTTGAGTCAAACCACTTCACAAAAGTTATACTGTTCTGACATACCTTGGCAGCATTCAGAAAATACAAACTTAAAAATGAACTCATTACATCCCAAGTATATGAAGGCTCACATATTTTAAAACGAAGCATTACAGGGAGAAATTAGCCTCTCTGTATCAGCAAAGCAAAATTATTTGGACAGTAAAGTCACAACCCTTTAAGCAGCCTTACCTGGAAGTAGGTCCCAGTGAGCTCAGTGGAGCTTGATACTGAGTAAACATATAGCTAGGGAGGTCCTTACTTCGACCACAGTAGGAAAGCTGGTATCAAGCTAATGGTTAAATATGAAGCTTCAACGGGGCACATCACCAACTCAATGTATTTTTTTAACCCATTATAATTCAACGACTACACTTGTTTTTGTTGGAAACGCACCAACATGAGCATAGATATGAGCAAATGCCATCAAGACGTAAATAATTTCATGGTTTCAATGCTTTTAGTTTTGTGCAGTTAAAAAAATATCAAAACCCCCAGTAACTTATTATCAAAAGCTAAAT
Source organism: Zootoca vivipara (assembly GCF_963506605.1). Classification (NCBI taxonomy): domain Eukaryota; kingdom Metazoa; phylum Chordata; class Lepidosauria; order Squamata; family Lacertidae; genus Zootoca; species Zootoca vivipara. Next base: position 48,401,067 of record NC_083286.1, on the reverse strand, counting down.
TTATCCTTATTCTTCTCTTCCCGTTTTCTCCTCCTGCTGCTGTTACCTCCCCCCCCCCAATCAAGTAAGCTTTTAAGCTCCTGCGGCAGAGACTTTCACTGTGCGAAGCACCATACATGCTGACGCCAGACAAGCGACTATTTTTCCTCCTTGCACACTTGGTGACTGCTCCACCCTCCTCCCCTCAACGCAAAAGGGGGAGGGGGTTGTGAGAGAGTGAAAGTGCACCACTGACCCAACTTCACAAGTAGGCACACTAACCTACAAAAAGGAAAAAGCAATATATTGTTATCCTAAAAAGCGAAAGCCTCGCGGCGTCACGAAAACAAGGTTTATTATCATGGTTACACTTCTACGGAAGCCACGTCCTGCTAATAACGCCAAGGTCGCGGGCTCGATCCCCAAATGGGCCACGTGCCTATACCTGCGCTGTAGGGGGTTGGGCTAGATTAACCCTTGTGGGGGGAGGGGAACCCTTCCAACGCTATCGTTCTACGGCTGGTTTCTTTTTTTAAAAAAACTTCACTTGCGAGGACCAGATACTCCCCAAATAAAGCAGGGACCACCGACCCAACTTCGCAGCGCACTGAGGAAGCAACCCTTCTAAGAGACCTGAAGAATTAATCTTTCATGGGTTTCAAGACCCAAGTTTGTTTGAGAAACAAACTCTGGTCTACGCTTTTGTGGAATAAATAAGGTGGTCTACTAAAAATAATAATAACGGAAAACAAGCATTTGAAAATAGCCATAGTGTTATTAAAAGTGCACTTCTCAGGAGCAGACACTCCCAAGGGGTGTGTGTTTGCTTGTGTGTATGTATGTATGTATGTATGTATGTATGTATGTATACATATAGGTAGATAGCCCTGGAGGACCCCATTCCCACGCCGACCCACCTCGCCCCCTTCTCCCCCCGAGTCCCAACTTCCTCCTCGTCCCGCGCGCCGCCAGCCAGCCAGCCCCACCCGCCCTCCCTTCCTCTCAGACCAACCGCCTCGCCTGGTCCACACAATACCCGACCTACCTCCGGGCTGATGTAGGAGACGAAGGAGGGCTTGACCGGCCTGGCCCCCGCGCCGCCCCCCGCGCCCAGCATGTCTGGCCCCCGCGAACTCCCGGCGGCGGCGCTGCCAGGGCTCCGGCCGGTGCCGGCGGGCGGCGACTGCGGCGGCGTCGGCAGCTGCTCCCAGGAGGACTCCGCGTCTTCGTCGTTCTCCAGCGCCGCCCTGCTTCGTCTCACGTAGTTAATCCCTCCCATCGCAGCGAGCGGCAGGAGCCCAACAGTCCCGGCGGCGCACGTGAGCCTATACCCCACCCCCCGCCGCCCTATTAATGCACGAGCGCCTCCCAGCCATGCGCGCCGCCATTGGGCCGGCAGGAGGTCGATCCCAGGCAGAGGTCCCGCCTACTCGCCCGCCCTTTCTCGCTCGCTTTGCAGGGAATGGTCGTTCCCGTAAAAAGGGGTGGGGAAAAGTGTCGTGGGACCAATCGCAACATTTATTAGAATAATAATTTTTTAAAAAAATCCGAGGGCTGAACGACAGATAGGTTACCGTATCAACAAATGACTCACGGAACGGCTTAAATGGAGAGGTGATTTCCGCGTGTCCCGTCCCCCCCCCCCCGGTCTGGAACTCTGAGCGTTTGGCTGTATTAACTGTAGTGCTGTCGAATCCGAATCTTTAATTTAAGTTGCACGGTTTATAAAGTTGTGTGCAACGGTATAATATTTTCAGGAACACCCCCCCCCAAAAGCAGATGCAACGTGTTTGTTTTAAATTGTAATGGGAAATGTTAGGATCCTTCTGCCTTGCTCAGACTCAAACCATACTGGAATACTGTGACCAGTTCTGGGCGCTACAAATTATGAAGGATATTGACATGGTGGAACGTGTGCAGAGGAAGGCAGCCAAAATGATCGAGGGTCTGGAAACCAAGCCTTATGAGGAATGTTTGAAGGAGCTGGGCATGTTTAGCTTGGAAAAGAGGAGACTAAGAGAAGATATGATAGCCATCTTCTGATATCTGAAGGGCTGTCACATAGAGGATGGTGCAAACTTTAGTTGAGATTTCTGCATCGCAGGGGGTTGGACTAGATGACCCTCGTGGTAACTTCCAACTCTCCCTTTTCAGGCTGGCCAACCAATATCTATGGGAAGCCCATAATCATAATGTGAGCGCAAAAGCATTTTCGCCACTTGTGAAGCCCAGCAGGGGAGGTAGAACAGCCTTGTGTTGCTCTTCAGGGTGCAATAAGGATGCAAATCAAAGCAATATAAACAAAACCACACACACACCAACACCTACGTTCCTTTTTAATGATATCTATACTGCTCTTCCATACAAGTACTCCCAGGGTTGTTTGCAATAACTAATAAACACTTTACAATAATAAAAATTCACAACTTAACAGCTTTAAAAAAGCACAGCAGAAATTTTAGACAATAGGTTTAAATGCTGAGGAAATAATCATGTTCCCCCCACCCCACCCGGCTGCTATAAAGTGCCAGTTGAAAAAGTGATGTAAAGCACTCAGAAGGGGGCCTCCAAGATTTCAATGCTGTATGTGGGCAGGTTGATAATGGTAAATGCTCATTCAACCCCGGTTGTAAGGCTCTTGTGCTGCAACTGCCATCAGCTGAGTTTCCAGCTAGTATGGCCAATGATTATGGGAAATTGTAGTGCAACAATACCTCAAAGGTCAAAGTTTCTCCATCCCTAATCTAGTCAGTTAATGGTAAGTAAATCAATTCTGCTTGGAAACAGAAGCCTTCTAGCCCAGGTGAGATGTGTTTGCAACACCTGGTCCCAATTAATAGCTCAGCAGCTGATTAATTTTGAACTAATTGCCCCAGCTGTTTAGAAGGTTCTTTGGGAGACTTGCAGCTGTTTGGGAGTGGATAGGATGTGTAAGATGTTTTCTCTTTTAATTAGAAATAGATATTGAATGTCACCCTGTTGGCGAAGAGCCTTTGTAAAACAAATTATCAATTTGTGCAAAAGAACGAAAGTTTGCTACCACAATCTTCTCTCCCTTTCTCTCTTACTTCTCCTCTTCCCCAACCTTATGCAGTCTATAACAATGTCTCTCACTGATGGCCAGATGATGGGAACTGTAGTTCAACATCTGGAGGAATAGAGGTTTTCCAAACCTGCTTTATATACTTACTCTAGCAGGGATTTTGTATGCTAGACATTGGAAGAGTAAAAAAGAAACCAACCAAGAAAGAGCCAATTAGGAAGTTATGGGAACAAAAAGGAATAATTAAAGTAAGAACAATCATGGGGAAAAACAGAAGACATATAGCAAAAGTTTTAAATAATTTGGTCCCTTGAATGATTTCATGATGCCCAATATATTAAGGAAAAGCTAGGTGTTTCAGGTAGTTTATAAAATGGTAGTATGAAACATGATACTGCCTGTCTCTGCTAGGTTTTTTATGTTGTTCTGGCAGTACAAACAGTGGTACAGGATTTGTTGGGAGGAGACAATTGTGTTGGATAATAATCTGACCCTAATTAGCACTAGGAAGAATAACAGAAACCATAAATCTTAAACTGAGTCATGAGTACCAAGAGCTCAGTCCTGGAATGTGTGCAGTAATACATCCGATTGTATCCAAAATGCCTTTCTTCCCAACAGGTAAAGCTTTTGCATCACAGAACATAGCCACCTGGTAAAGACTTGCACCGTAGTGCCTGTTATCAAGCAGTAAATAATAGCATTGTAGTATTATCAGATGTCCAGCTTTTGTTTCCTGAAAAACAGCCATTATGTCTGAAATTGACTTACAGTATTCATTAAACTGGCAAGTAAGGCAATCAAAGTTTTACTCAGGTAGGATTACTTAGATGAGGTCTTGTTACTGGAAAAAAAATCTCCAGCAATTAAAAATATTACCTTGAAAATCTTGTTCTCATTCTATTGGAATTTGGAAAGTGTACTTAAGACTTAGGCTACAATCCTGTACCAGGAGGTGAACCCTGTAATGTGGGCCTACCAGAGAACATCTCCTCTAGAATATACAAAGCACAGAATAGTCTCCATTTCATAGGAAGATGCAGTAGTAGACACCTTGATAGTCCATCACCTAACCTCCAAAAGGTTTCAGTCTCCCCACCTGGATCAGAAATAATTTCAATGATCACTGCCAAACTGTCCTTTGCCCTCCAAAGTCCTCAGCTGACCATCTATTATGGAACATGAGACGAGAAGTTTTTGTAAGTATATGCAACAGTATAGGTTTTTTGCATTTTCTTGAAGCAACATTTGGCCTCCTCTTGTTTGTTCAGTCTTTTTCATCATAAGCTAGGCTGTTGCGGTCTTGGGTACATTCCCTCAGTTGACATTCCTGGCCCCCCAAGGCCTAAAATGACTTGGTTCATGCTATATGTGGGCGTTTTGACAGAGTAAAAACAAGCCACATTGGGCTCAGGGGACAATCAGGTAGGGTGGGTGCTTTCAGTCTCCCCTCCTAAGTATTTGTCTCGGATTCCCAAAAATGCTCCCATCTGGGGGTAGAGGGAGCCCAAGCTGGTGTGGTGACAACCTACTTAAAGTGCCTCTGGCACAACTGGCCTACCCAGAGCGGTAGTCATGGGAAGGAATACAAGGCCCATTAAGCACAATGGGATTTCCCCCCAAATTGTCATGTACAGATTGCACTGTTAATTATTGCTGTCTTAAATGGTGGGCCAATGTTTAGCATACTCTGTTAAAAAATAAACAGAACTTTGGCCTAAAATCCAAATGCTGCGCATAAAACAAAACAAAACACTACAACCTGCATGTACTACTGTAGTGCACAAATGCTGGAAAAAATCATTTAAAAGATTTTCCTCCACTGTCACAATGCTGATGAAGCAGCACACAGGATAATGTGAAGGCCCAAAAGAGAAATGTGAAGACATGGAAATATGTGACCGCAGGTGTTTTTTTTTGGGGGGGGGGAGGGTAGCAAAATGCCCCATGATTAGAAAAGGTGTGCTCTTCTAAAAACATCCCAGTCCCCTTACACTCAGATCACAACCAGCAGCATTTGAAGTCTCTATGCTACCAAAACTGACTACTCTCACAACAATCTGCTAGCCAATATGATGCATCAGAACTTAAATGAGAATAAAATTTAATAATTTAGGTAAAGTCATAATGGCTCAAAAGATTCAGCTTTGATACTTCCCCCTTTGTTCAATATATTGCACTTACGTGTCCGATAATGAATGTTAAAAATTTAGAACAAATACAGCCTGAAGGATTTGCAATTATCCAAAATTGAAGAGCACCAGAACATGGCAGTCTCTGATAAAATCAATCAACCATTTACAATTTCCTATTTCTCAAGAAATTTTAGGAACACTGGGCAACATAAATATCACATGGGTTTCCACTTACTGCAACCTCCCCTACCATCTTGTCTGGAGGGTCCCCCTCAACCCTTCAGAATAATATTTTATAAGTTGGACGGGACCTCAAGGGCGATCTAGTTCAATCCTCTGCAATGCAGGAATCTCAATGAAAGCATCCATTACAGATGGCCATCCAAACTCTGCTAAAAAAACCTCCAAAGAAGGAAAGTCCACCACATCACGAGGGAGTCTGTTCCACTGTTGAACAGTGCCTACTGTCAAAGTTCTTCCTGATGTTTAGTCAGAATCTCCTTTCTTGTAATTGGTTCAGATGGATGAATCTGGAGCAGATTTACGGGGGGAGGAAGGGAGGAAAGGGAATCCGCCACTTTGGAAATCTATTCCATTGGAGGATGGACACCACTGGTTGCCAATGTTAAATCAATGTGCTGAAAACGAGCATGATCCACTCAGAAAGACAAAGCAAAGTGTATGTTCCCAGTGTATAATGAACGTTAAGTCATTTAATAGATTTTAGTTTTATTTGCAGATTCCACTGTAGTGTTGTAACAAATCACATCTGTGTACCAGAGCATACATCAACAGCCAGATGTAGACCTGAATTACAGCACTGCTATAATATTTAGTTGTCTGAAGGAGACATAAGCATACACTATGGCCACAAATAATTTTCTGCTATTTTCTTTTACAACCTTCAAATTTCCAGAAATATTGGTATCTACGTTTAGGTTGTAGACTTAAAATGAAAGTTAATGAATAATTTGGTAAGGAAATAGCAAAAGGAGCAATCTCACAGGCACTGATATAGCAAACAATTATTTTAATTCAGAGCTTCCATACTGATAAGCTCTCTGAAAACAAGTAGCCAGCTCTTTCCCAAAGGGAAAAATGCCCTCTTAATGTTTTCGGCAAAATTTCAGAAATTTATTTTTTGGCCTTGCTATATCAAAGTCAATCATACAAAGACCTAGGCATGAAACCTAAATTGGTACTTTTTTAAAGCCCTTCTATTAAAAACAAAGTCATGCAATTTTAAAAATCAATTATGCAGTTGCTAAAATTGCAGCAAATCCAAACTGTGTATGTTCAGCATTTATACTGCTAATGCATAACTAACAACAAACCTGATTAGAGTAACACAAATCTGTCTTAAGTACATCATTATATCACTAAAGAGACAAATGCCATGGATTTGGCAGAAACATTTAATTGAAAGCACTTAAATAGCAGGATAAGTTTGTGTTAACGCTTCACATTTAGGAGAAATAATATTGCAGACCCACTTTACAAAAAAGTGTTCTTCTATAAAATATTAAGTGAAGGACTGTATTTACCATTTTCTAATACAAAGCAACTTACAGCTTGTGTCAATGGTAACTTAAAATTCAAAATAAAGGAGCAAAATACACAAAGCAACTGAAGCACAAAACACTGTATTAAATACAGTGGAATTTAAGTATACATTGTACTTAACGTAAAGAAGAGAAAACAAAAATCATACATTAGAAGTTAGAAACTAAACAATGAGGGATCCACTAGAAGTCAGAATAGTTTCCATTTGTGATCTCTTTCTACTATAATTAGTCTGCACATCCTAAAAAAAAATGGTGTGAATGCCACACAAAAAGTAATTTTTCTAACTTTTTTGGATGTATTTAACAGACATTGAGAAAAAAATCTGAGAACAAATGGCCTCTGTTAACACCAGAGATTTCTTTTCTTTTTTTAAAAGTTATCATAATCTTTCTTGTCTTTCTTCCCCTCAGCTTCAAAGCCATCAACTCCATCACTGTCCCTTCTCCTTTTACGATTGTTGTGAATATTGAAGCGCTGGTTCATCTGGGGCAAGGGATCCATTCCTAAAACTTTGTGTATTTGACGGAATGCAAGAAGTCTCAATGCGAACTGTGGAGGAGGAAAAAGGTTATCAGAATTATTTAAACTTCTAAAAATAGATTCATGTTCATTTTAGTAAGACACTTTCAAGACCATACATATGAGTATTTAAAACTCTTCTATATATACTATACAGCTTTATCAAATATTAGTTAATGATATAGGTTCTGAAAGTTCCTTGAAAACAAAATGTTGGTTGCATAGTGAAGCAAAATTGGTTCCCTGTGTATAAAATGTTGCAAAATGTGGTGTTTCCTTTGCCTTCAGAAGTGAAACTATCTAGAAGAGTGATGGGAACTCCTGGCCCATGGGCCAAATTTGGCCTATCAAACCATTTTCATCCACCTCTCCCACGGGTGGATCGCATGTGACATCAGTTGTTGGGCAGGTAAAAACATGGCTGCATACTGCAGCTGGAAAGGACTGAAGCACAGAGTTCAATCTTGCTTGGTTTGTGTGTGTAAACCAGATCTCAGGTGTGCTGGTGCACCCAAATCCTACAAGAAAAGCAGGAATGAATTTGTTGTGCATCAGCTGATGCATGGGGAGTTCAATCCTGCTTGATAACTATCTCCCCCAACCAATCAACTGTCAATGTTGGTCTGTAGGGTGGTGCGGAGAGATAGATCTGTACCACTGTCCAAAAAGGTTCCCCAACCCTGGTCTATAACATGGGTTGAGCTCTTTCCGTATGTCACCCTGAATTGTAACTCCCTGACTAGCCACTATCAATATTGCGCCTGATTTTTATCATTGCTTCAACCAGTTTTAAAAAATAGTGCATTTGCTATTATTTTTGACACATCATTTACTTTTTCTTCATATCCTTTAAGATGAAATGCAGCAATTTGTAAAATTGGTAAAAGACCCTAGTAACTCTTCCTCCGCTCCAACAGGTGCATCAACAGGGACTAGGGAGGTGGGCTGTGCTGGTTACTGGGTGGGAGTATAGTTTTTGTTTCTGTTACTGTGCTGCCAGCTCTCTCTCTCTCTCTCTCTCTCTCTCTCTCTCTCTCTCTCTCTCTCTCTCTCTCTCTCTCTCTCTCTCACACACACACACACACACACACAGAGAGAGATGTTAATATGATTCCCCCCTTTTCCATTTCATGATGTATTTTTGTGTATGTTCTTCAATGTAAGTTGCCTTAAGTGCCTAGTATGTTTAATACAAAATTAAAATTAAAAAACAGCATAAAGGAAGTAAATTATTTTTTTCAGATCAGGTTCTTTTTTTTTGAAGTTTTTGTATCAGATATTCACTATATTTAACTATTTTATGATAACTTTTAATTACCTGTGCACTTGAAGTAATGTCTTCCCGTTGCTGATCTGTCATTAAAGCAAGTGTATCAAAAGGATCTTTTTCACAGGGATCCAAAAGGCCAGGACCACCTATAAACAAAAAAGTAAACGTTATTTTCTTTTCTTTTTTACTAATTTCATGAAGATAGTATTATTTCATTCTTCCTATACTGTAACAAAATAATGTGTAAAGTAGACAAACCAATCAGTTTAACACAGCATTTCAAGTGTGGACTATGACTGTTACTTGCCTTTAAGGATAATTCCTGAAGATATACACTCAAACACTCTTCTTAAGGCATCTCCCGGGCTTTGTGGTCCAGTAGCGCTGCTAATTGCCTTCTCTACTAATAATTCCATTGCCTAAATAAAACAAAGAGATGTAATGATAAACCACTATCCACACTTTAATTTAAAACATGAAATGTAGAATGCCATCAGCTGGTAAGTAGCACATGATAACTTTATGAGCAATTGCTGTCTGTTAGCACAGTCTTAAAACTTTGCAGCTCAGAAAATATAAGCAAGTTTAAACCAATACAGCAACTGTTGACACCTGCAGAAAGTCTTTTAACAAAAAAAGAGTTCCCTCTATCAATTCACGCTGCCATGTTTCTCTCAGTGGAGGTCACGATAGAGTCTAGTGTTGTTGTTTTTTCATTAAAAATGTGCTTGACCTATAAATGAACCAAGGAAATGAATGTAGGCTGGAATCAGATGCAATCTTGGCATGAAAATGGGGTCCCTGCTGCATAAACACTGAAGAGTTGTGCTACAAAAACATGAAAAAGGCTTGGATTGTGAGTTGCCCCTCTGCAGATTTTCACTAATTTCCCCTTTCCCATGTATTCTCCAATGCCCCATGCCATTCCAGAGAGCCCCCTGATCCTCCATAACAGATGTTGGGGGGCAAGATGCTGGAGGGGGAATTGGTGAACATCGCCTCCCTTCTGCCAACAGGAGCATCAACAAAGTTCCATTCACAAGAAATGTGAATCCAAGCCAAAGGCAACACACACAAATGTTTACATACAGTTTCAATAGTCAGGGGTGTATATATGTGATTATCAGATACCACCACCTATCCTTGGTAATACAAAACAAAACTACAAGTCTGCACACTGCAGAGAATTCAGAGGAGTCTCTTACCCCATAAGCTTCAGAGGATGTCTGAAGCCTACTGGGAATAAGGGGCTCACCCCCTGCTCTCCTAAGACTTCTGCACATGCCAGGGGTTCAGTGGTTACCATAAATAATGATCATATTCAAGGCTTGCAAGAATCTGTGGAGCCCTATCTGGATTCGAATCAGTATAATGGGCTGGATTCTACTACCCCAGTGTGCTACAACAAGAGTGCTTTCTCTCCATAATCTGCTCTCCAGGGTCAAGAGAACCCCCAGAAGAGCAAATGGCTGTGGAGAAGGAGATCGTTCCATCTGGACAGCTGAAAGGCTTGTTGCTGACGGAATGGTTGTCATAGCACAACACTGAATTCCACAGGTGAAGGGCTTGTGTTTTGCATTAGATGCAGAGCTTACAGGGACAACTTCTGTGGAGCCCACACTCCTTGAAAATTTTCATAAATAAAAGGAATGCAAGAGTCACTAGAATGATCCAGCTCCCCTCAAATTATTCAAAATAAATATTTATTTTGTGTACTGTTTTGTAATTGCCCCTGAAGGACAGCATTAGTAATTTAAAATATGTGGTGTAAGCAAAGGGAAGCTTGCTTAACCAACTTTCATAACTTGTAAGCACTTCTATACTGCCAACATTAAGAACAAAATATAAAATTATAATGTTGTTGTTGTTATTATTATTACAAGAAGTGCAAAATCAATACAGCTATTTACCAAGAAATCTTGGGTGAACAAATAAGTTTTAAGCAGGCACCTAAATGACACTACTGTAGGCGCCTGCCTGATGTTCATTGGGAGAGCATTCAAAAAGTGCAGATACTGCCATACTGAAGATTGACAGATGATGAACCACAGAAGCATATAGCAGTGCCAAGAGTGTCTCTTGTGAAAATCCAAGTGATTAGGCTTGGGGCACCCAAGGTATCATATTCCCCCCCCCCTCCTCTTGCTGAATGTCCCAAAAACTGCATCTAGAGGGTCAAGGACTCTTTATAAAAAGTTGGGACACTAGAGGAGGGAGGAATCACCCTAAATCAGGCAGAAATAGTTTGTGTCAGTGGGATCTCTGCATATAAAAAGGGAAATATACTTCTTTAGCCCAAATGCCTTAAAAAGACAGAATCAAAATTGCTGGAAATACAGATTTTTGTAATCAACATGTGTGTCTTGTATAAGCACAAGGAGCTCTTTGGATTGAAGCTATGAGGCATCACAAATCAATGCAGCTGCTTAAGTGAAGTATAAAATTCCCAAGTTGCAAGGATATTCAAAGGATTTTCATGCATAATTCTCAGAACACAGAGAATTGGCAATTAACTTTTTAAAAATCATTTTTATTGATATTTTAATATTTCTTGTAAATCACTTATAAGTTTCACAACAATCAAATGGTATGTAAATCTTGTTTTAAAAAATGAGAATGAGACTTTCTGGTTCAGAAGCTCTCTCACACATATTAGCCCTATATCATGGTTCTTTAGAGGAAAATGTATTTCAAAATGTTTTGCTTTGTCCTGATGCATTCATGGATACCCTCACTTCTGAAACAAATGAATGCCTTCAAATAAATTATGTATGGAGCATTTGAAGGAAATGAGCACCAGAAATCTCTATTGTCATTTTGGTGTCTGTTGAATATTTCCCTCTTTCAACAAGCCTACTAAACAGATTATTGTCCTAGTCAGTATCTGTACTAGTTTTGCAATTGTTTTTATGTATGCAATTGTTTTATTGCCTTGCGAAATAACTTAAGAGATGCTTCATAGGAAACTATTCATAAATGAAATAAACAAAAAGGAAGTACTTACCCAGCTTGGAAAGTCAGACCAAGTGGGAACTCTCTGACAGAGATCTCGAAGAATACGTATGATAATGACACACGACTGCAGACCATTAGCTCTAGCCTTGAGGGCAATACAAAATCAAGTTAATCAATCCCAGCACCAAAAGAAAATAGGCCTCTTAGAGAAGCTAAAACACCACTGTTCAATGGAAGCTCAGACACAGAAAAGAAACAAGCCACATGAAACATTCCAGGAGCTGCCATTTACAGAAGCATTTTATGCCAAGGTTAGTAATTGAGAAGTCAAGGTGCACAGGTTATACAAGACTAATATCCCTTGAATTCCTGCACACTTTGGTTCATTTGTACAGAAAATACAATTACCTTCCTATAATAGAAATACAGGAGTAAAGAGCTAACAAGTAGAGAGACTGAAAGGCTATGGGAATCTGTTTGGTTTCTCTGTCGCACCTTTGCTGGAGTGCAAAGTCACTGAACCAAATAGTTTCTCACCTTTCATTCCCTACACTTAATAAGCTTCAAGAAATAAAGGGTAAAAGTCTTACATCTAACACACAAAGCTTTAAACACACATTCTGTTATTTAAAGCAAAGTTACCCTGCAGCCTTATGGAACACATTACCAATACAAAACATACGATTTCCCCAAGCGAGTCAAGCTTTCAACTTCGCTATCTCGGTGGCCAGAAAAACAAGTTGACGTCAAATTGGCAAGAACGGCATAAAGCGGTTCTTCTATACAGATCTTCCAAGATGAATTAATTTCCCCCGTGTCATTTAATTTTATATATGAGTACACATAATAGATATATATACACATATTTACTATGGGCAACCTTTAGTTTTTCCGCATAGTTTAACATCCAACCGAACAACTGAACTACTCTCTCTCATAAGGCTACAAGAAGAAAGTAAAATGATGTTCCGAACCTGGAACCACTTAGCGTGGCGTAGAGCAGCCAGAGCGTCAAGGCATTTTTGCCTGTCCAAGACGTCCGGTGGGTCTTTCACCATACCCGAGGTTACATCTAAAATGGATTGAATTGGCAAAATGCAGTGAGGAACGGGTGTTTGACCAGGTGAGCAAGACACTTCCTTAAATTAGCTTCCATGTCACACGTGCCATTTATATTGCAATCCCTATCTCCAATGTATTCGTATTCAGTAATAACAATCCCTTAATCTGTATGTGGTCATTGAGCCCAATACAAAAGGTATCAAGAGCATAATACAAGGTTAGCTCTCAATCTTATTTTTTTATGTCCATCTATTTATGAAAAAAAAATCCTCTGGAAAAATAAATTTCCCCTAAAATTAAAATGTTGAAGGAAGAATGGTTGGACACAGTGCACCAGCACAGGAAACACAAGACAGAAGGAACACAAAAATCCACTTGAATGAAGCAAAAGTTACAACAAACTGTGAGCAAAATCTATTGTGAAGTTCTTCTGTGTGGGCCCCACTGAATTGAATGGGCATTTCTGTTAAGTTCCCATCCATTTTAATGGTGCTTGTGCAGAACAACTTCCCAGTGGATTGTGCCCTGTGTTTGTTGGGACAACTTAAAATGGCTGCATGCTACTTTAGACTTAGTCCTAGTTAATGGGTCAAAGACCCATGATGTAGGATACCTCACATTAAGGTAAGGTAAAACTATACTTATAAAAACAATCCAGATTTTTTGGTTTTATGGAGTCTGAAGGAATGTGAAATACTTTGTAAAATTCAAGTCAAGAGCACCTGTACATTTTTGTATTTCTTAAACCCTCTAGGCTCCTATTGCACCAAGGTGCATGCCAGGTATATCCATCCCAATTTCATCCAGGGGTATACCAGAAGAAAACAAGAAAGAGAGGCCTTAAGAGAAGGAAGTAGAGGAAAAATCAAAACCAGGAAAAGCAGAAGCAACAGCAGTGTGATAGAAAGAACAACACTGCATCTGGTAAATTCTTATTTTATAAACAAGGATTTTGTGTCAGTTATAATTACTGTTCCTAAATATGTTTTAACTGCCTGCAGAGCAGACAAGAGTATTTCTAGTTAGTTTTTAATTTTCTGCCAATACAAAATTGCTGTTAAAATAAATGTTGAATGCAACCAGACTTTGCCTGGATTATTCAGCAGATGGGACATTAAAATGTAGTCAAATTTAAGCAAACATACTCATAACGGCAAATCAAAGACTCATGGAACACACCAAATAGGAAAAGAACGTAAACCAAGATATTAACAGATTTGGCTTGAAGGTCAGCCATCAACGAAGAGAAACAGTTCAGGAGAATGCAAGCCAGAATTTATATAAATGACACTTCCGCTGGGCACAGAATTATTGCAATTTCATTTATGCCTGAATTGTACACCTCTCATAGGAAATTCATTTGTTTATGCTTATATGAATATTTTACCAGTGGGATATACAAGTCTTAAACATTTTAGCAATGGGATTTATGCCATTTTTACATGGTGAATTTTATGGGCTATACAGATACAGTGAAGTGAAGAATGAGTCACATTAGTGAGAGATTTCAAAGCAAATGAAAGAAGACATTAGGATTATAGATGTATCAAGTGAAAGGACAGAAAATTTAAGGGAAGAGAGTCAACTGAGGCCAAAGTCAGTAGTACGATTTGATAATTGACACATTTAAAGTTCAGTTCATAGTTCTGACAAAATAGAGAGAGTTTATTCTACTTTATATAGCTTGTGGGAGCAAGCTTTGTTTCATAAAAACTATACTATCCTAAAAATACTTGCAAGAAAATAGCGTTAATGACTCAGTTTAATTATCACTGATGTCCTGGATTATTATTATTTAAATAATGCTATTAAACACTTGTATTTCAAAGCACTACTTAAAAATACTAATGATGCAATGATCCAGAGACCCATATACAATTGACAGGCAAGATTATGGGTGATCCAGCTCTATTAAGATTGAGATTTGTCATTGACCTCAGTGGGAGATAGAGTGTACTCATTGTAAATCAACCTTGAAGCCATCAGAAGATGCTGAAGCAGCTATAGAAATTGAGAGCTTATCTGGGCTGGATATCCATTAAAGACTTTCCTATATGTGGATTTTTGCATAAAGACTCCAAGTGGATTAACCCCTTAAAAACTGGTCCTAAAATTAAATGAATCAGAATTCAAGTGTGCCCTGTTAGCTTCAACCATAGCTTTTTTTAAAGTGCAGATTTTTCTTGTATTCTAAAAATAAGGGGTTAATCTTCAATAAGACATGCTGTGTCCACACTATTTCGTTATTAAAAAGTTAACAGGTATGACATGCGCTTTCAATTCCAGGTGTGAATTAAGTATTACCCAGTCAACTGTTTCAAAGCTAGTGTGAACACTGCTTAATTCTAGAGAAGAGAGAGACAAAGACAAGAAGAGGGGGGAAAAGACAAAACACAAAAGTAACAGTAAATGCTAGGACTATGCAACCAAACCCCCTCAAAAATATGGCAGGTGTGACATTGAGCTTTAGAAAACCTTGGTCAAAAATCCTTCCGATGTCTTGGCAGCAATCCCTGATAGGATTCAATTGTCTCTGCTAGAAGGCTTTGGACCGGGGCTAATAAGCTAAGGATAAAAAACATAAACATATACACTTTGCTGAAGAAACACATTCCGCAGCATGGGTTATAGAATCTTTATATCCGGAGTAAATTCTGTAAATTTAACTGTCAAGTGCACAAAACTGTAAAGAAAAAAAATCCTACATAGTTAACAGTTTTGTGTTTACCTTCTCCTTCCCCTTCAGTTTGCAACTGAATAGGGTTACTAGGATGTTATTCAACCAACAAATTAAATACCTCTACCAGTACCTAAAATTGGGTTCTTCCAGCAAAGCCTTCCTTGCCACCTGAATTCAACTCCCAAAAGCCAGCTAGATTCCATCAACCAAGTTAAGACACCGAGCATTAAGAGCTGCAGTTAAGAGTATACCATTTTTTTTGCAGCACATAAACAACGATCTTTATAAGTCTCGTTTACTGCAATTTGCAGTTAAACCACATATTTCAGAGGTAAACTTTTTCACATGTTCATTTTAAGCTGCTCAGTGTCTTGAAGAAATGATTCAAAAAATTTAAAAGCTTTGCTTTCCTCCATTAATATTATCAAACTTAGTATTATCAAACTTAGAATGGCAACTCTAATTAATGTTTGGGTCAGACAAAAAAAATGGAGCTTTATTTTCTTTTGAAGTCAGATCATGAAATTAACTGGCACAGTGAAATGGCATCAAGATTGTGTTCAAAATAGTTGTGCAATTTTCTATCCATGTTTTTCCCTTTTTTTTTGCCAAATCTTTACAGGTTGCATATAACAAAATGTGATGTCTGGCATTCATTCTGTTGTTTGCTAAAGATGAATAAATAAACTGAACTCAGGACAATAAAGCAAAGTTATCTGTGATTATTTCAGAATTTAAAAGCCAATGGTATTATGTAAATTTAAGCAGTGTTTTAAAAACCAGGAAGAAAAGTCCTATGTACATTAATATTCAAGTTTTTGAAAAAAATAAGCTTTTTGAGAAAGCTTGCTTCTAGAATAGTTATACTTTTAAAAAAATAACATATTCAAATATCGAAAGCATAATGCTAAGAATTCATTCCACAACTGTATGTACACAAGCACACTCACTCTACACTAACAAGAACTTAAATAGAGCCTTACTTCCTATGCTTATGGATTCTTAGCCAGCAATACCACTGTGCCTGCAAAAAGATTATTTTGACCAACACAAGACAAAAGAAAACAAAGTTCATTTTATCTGACCTCTAAATAGAGCCAACATATTGCAGACATTAAATTATCATGCTTGCTGGCTTAAAAACATTTGTAGCTTTCAAAGAATTATAGAAGAGACCCTAAAGCAACACTGCTGGCACCAGTAGGATCGCACACGTCATAAATACATATTGAGTTTTAAAGTTCCAACATCTACTTAACTGAACTCAGCTATCACTCTTTACTATAAATACACTGCATATGTACTGCTTAATTAAGACACTCCAACCTGAATATTAGGAGCTCTTTGTCTTGCACTCCAGTCCAGAAACCAACCTCAAAAAACTGGAAAAAATACACATCTTGCTCCAAGCAAAGCCAGAATCACTTTAAACTTAAAGATTAACTATGTGTAAGTGCCATGTAAGTGAAGGCTAAGCCTGATTTAGTTTCAAACATACAATATAATTTCCTGGTGTAGTTTCTCCCTTAGGGAGGAAGCCTTCTTGATCAACTTGCAGGTATTTGAGTCATAGAACATTTACTTTTCCCAAAGAAAGACAGGTTTGCACATTTTAAAAAACCCTACATTTTCCAGAAATCTGAGGTTGTTGGTTGCAGTGAATACGTCTAAAATAGGTTTTGGAAAAACACACAAGACAGCTTGATTTATGAATTGCCATTAAATGTGTATCACATGCCAGCATGTTGCCTTCCAGGATTTAATGCCATTTATGACAGAATGAATAAGCCAATTAAAATAGAGCATTGTTAACAGATTCCGAACCTCCATCCCTCATGTTCTCTTCCCGAATCACTGGTGATGTCAAAGTGATGGTCACTTGCATTTTAGGTTCCACACAGGAATTCAAAATGATGGATGCTTCTTGTCCTGCACACTTTATTTCATATTTCTCAGGACTTATTACCTAAAGAATGCAAATAAGAAGCTAAATGTTTTCACACAAAAAGGGACTAGTACAAAATACCTGGAGGTTCATCACAAGTTGCTTGGGAGTTTAGTCAAGGTACCTTGTACCGTACCTTGACTAAATGATGAATTCATACATTAAAGGAAAGTAAGGTGCCATTATGAGGTTAATGTTTTCCCACTGTATATTGGAAGGTTTTAGGGCAGAGGAGAAAGTAATAATAAAGTTCTGCTTCCCCACTGTGCAGAATCCACCCTGCCCCCTGGATGAATATTGCAAAAGTGGGCTAACATTCCTTTCTGGGTAACCTGGGAGTGTGCCCATTCCAGTGGTGAGAGGACCCAGAGAGAAAAATGGGTCGAGTAACAGGTGCATTTTTACCTAATTAGCAGGCTTGTTTCTACACATACTTTCACACCACTCTCCATCCTCCTTCCAGGCAAGCAAGAAGCACTAGCAGAATTCAAAGGCACATTCCAACTAATCCAGAATGCAGCAGCTAGACTGGTGACTGGCCGCCGAGACCATATAACACCAGTTCTGAAAGACCTACATTGGCTCCCAGTACGTTCCTGAGCGTAATTCAAAGTATTGGTGCCGACCTTTAAAGCCCTCGGGCCCAGTATACCTGAAGGAGCATCTCCACTGCCATCCTTCAGCCCGGACACTGAGGTCCAGCGCTGAGGGCCTTCTGCCAGTTCCCTCACTAAGAGAAGTAAGGTTACAAGGAACCATGGCAGAGGGCCTTCTCAGTGGTGGTGCCCGCCCTGTGGAACGCCCTCCCATCAGATGTCAAATAAATAATTAACTATTTGGCTTTTAGAAGACATCTGAAGGCAGCCCTGTTTAGGGAACTTTTTAATGTTTGATGTTTCATCGTGTTTTTAATATTCTGTTGGGAGCCGCCCAGGGTGGCTGGGAAAACCCAGCCAGATGGGCGGGGTATAAATAATATTTTATTATTATTACCCTCAATGGGGTGTGAGAAGTAGGGCTAGTGAGGCATGTGGCCCAGGGGGGAGTCCTCAGAGCCAGAGAGGCCTGGAGGGCTTCCTTCAGCCCCCAGGCCTGAGGTCCCTGCACCTGCTATACAGGTTTGGGGTTGGCAATCAATCTCCTACTAGAGTTCTTTAGCACAATGTGGAGTTTTAAGGAGACTGGGAAGGGAGGTGTTCTTTTCTTTCTGTCTCCCCCATCCTCAAGGCTCTTATTCCAGCCTGCCTACAGCCCTGAAGAGGATAGCACTCCTATTACAGGATGGCGGTGCAGCTATGTATTGCAGGCTGAGCTGCTATACCTGTATTTAGAAAATAGCTCATTGCTAGTCCACCTACTTTAAAGTAAATTAGGATGTAGAGGAAACTTGACTGGCAGAACCCCAGTTCAATCTTTTATGAAAAATACCAAATGTTTTCAAGACCATACATACGGCAAGTTGCTTGGGCAGATTTTCAGCAATGCGACTCAGCAATGTCTTAGTAGGTTTCTCAGCACACAGCAAGACAAGGTTGACATTTCGGTCTCCTCGGAGCAGCAAACCCTTAGCCAACACTCCCACTCGTAAGACTCCTTTCAAAGCCCTGGGCAAAAATGAAGTCTTGGTGAGAAGCAGGTGTTTTGAGGGCCAAAGCACTCAAAGAAAACAAGTCTAATGCAGGGAGAGCCCTTCACATGCAACATACTACCCTAGACCCCCGTGAGGACGGTGTGCATTCTGTCATTCTCTACATACATCATAGTGTACATTTTAACTCTATGCGGAAAGCACAAAGTTTTGGGGGGAAAGATCCAGACAGCAAAGAGGTGCAATGAAAAGTTTGGCATTTCTCACACTGGGTGGAGTTCTGGGCTAGTTCTTCTCTATAGTCAGCAAGGGGATAAAGCCTTAGCCAAGGAAAAGTGGTCTGAAGAGCTGCTAAGAAACTATTGCACAGCTGAAGGACTTTTTCATATGCACAAAGTGCAGTTGCCGTTGAAAGAATGCAGTTCCTAGTTGCTTCTGGAGTATGCCTGCTGAACAAATAATTCTCCCATTGCCAAAAATGAGGGATCTATTATTCTGATAACAGAAGCCAGTATTTCTGGGCACAGAAGTTTAAGAAGTTGGCATGAAGTAGGGCAAATGATCCATTTTGTCTTAGACCGTCTCCAAGCACAATGATTGCAAGCAACAATGGCAATAAAACATACCTGTCTTTACCACCCTCTTTTTTATCATCTCCTTCCTTGCTCTTGTTTTTTTCATTGTCAGTCATATTATCAGATACAAGTTTCAATGCACGCTCAGTGATAGAAACTATTTTCTGTACTGCCTGGAGTTCCTCTTCAGTTGGATAGATAGCAGCATGTTTGGTCATTACGTAACGGTCATCTGAAGAATCTGGTCGACGAAGAGGCTGCATACAGAAAGCAGATTTTAAAAATCTCATACATTTTATGTTTTGCTATTTTTTAAAAATCATCCGCCTCAAAGTGCATTACGAGTTTTCCGCCTCAAAGTGCATTACGAGAGCTCACATAAAGAAAATGAGATCTTTAAAAAAGATAATTAAAAACTGGTTGGCATCAAAACCACCCACCAGAGCTAAAGGCTCTCCATGCTCAAGAAAATAAATGGGGTGATACAGACCAAGACTTAGGAAGGCTTTCAAGTTTTACTATCATTTGTTACAGATTACATCAAATTCAAAAGATATGTAAAAATACAGGAATCTGAATCTCAATTGGTCACACTGTAAGACATGGGTAGACAACCTAAGGCCCGGGGGCTGGATCCAGCCCAATCACCTTCTAAATCCGGCCCATGGACGGTCCGGGAATCAGCGTGTTTTTACATGAGTAGAATGTGTGCTTTTATTTAAAATGCATATCTGGGTTATTTGTGAAGCATAGGAATTCGTTCATACTTCCCCCAAAAAATATAGTCCGCCACCCCACCCCCCACAAGGTCTGAGGGACAGTGGACCGGCCCCCTGCTGAAAAAGTTTGCTGGCCCCTGCTGTAAGAGAATCCTTATTCAGTTATCTTGTCTGAGTTTTAAAACTTACATGGGGCGAATAAAGGCAAGAGTTTGATTCTGTTTTTAGGTCCGAAACTCCTTGTACTGTAATCACTAAAGGGACCAAATACCATAAAGAAAGAAATGGAAATGGAAACAAAAGACTGCAGTCACATATGTTATTCCTTCTGGACTTCCGGTCTACCACCAGCGCTGATCAGTGAGGAATCCCCGAGCTCCGAGGTTCCTGGCGCTATTGGGGGGGGGAGCCGCAAAAAGAGCCCCAGATTGAGTTTTCTGGGGCCGTGAGAGCTCGGCTGTGCCCCAAAGTGAGTCCTCTGCCCACCGGATTGGGCCCAATTCCTTCCCCCTGCAGGGTAAAGGGGAGAAGGGCTGAATCCACTAAAATCCCTGTAAATGTTTTAAAATTTGGACTGGGAAAAGTTCCCCTGGAAGCTGGAGTCGAGTCCCTGGAGGGATCAGCGAGCCGCCATTATGATATCACAATAGAAAGGAATTTGTTTACCTCTTTGAAGTTGAGAACTGTCAATTTTGAAGAGAGCACAAAATATAAAGCTGGGAATAATAAGTTTGATAAATGCTCTTTTCACAAATGGTCACAAGATTTTTAAGATATGAAGAAGAATTAAAAATGAGAGTATAACCAGTTCGGATATAAACTTGGTCCCTGATGTTTTTGGAAATAAGATCTGCACCACTTCCTGCTCTGTTCTGTTCTCATGAAATCTGAGATGAGCAGGATGTCTGTAGCCACAACAGCACTGATGGCCTGGACTTTCAGAAGGAACTTTTGGAATTGCTTTTGGACTTGAGAAATGAATTTCGGCAAAATAATATGTTGCGTGAAAGTAATATACAGTTGGATGAAAGGAATCAGAATTGTGTGGACAGTGAAAAAGGATTAATTTCAATAGAGAATGAAGAGAAGCAAGAAGAACAATCACCAGTCTTAGACAATGTAATTGACTTTAAAGAAGATGAGGAAGATGCATGGAATGCTGTTCCTCCAGTGAGAGGGGGGGAACAGAACATATGTCTGATCCAAGGAGTCTCCAAAGAACCACCAGCATGGAATAATGTCCTCTCAGTGAGGGAGGGAGGACAAGATCCATATTGGGGCCAGAACTTAAAAGGGGGGGGAAATTGAGATAGGGCTTGGAAAGTGGAAATATAACTGGATGGTTTTGTACTACAGTATTTAGAGAACTGGGGAGGCAAGCAGGGGATGATCAAGGAAGAATGGGGGGTAGGCTGGGACAGGGTGGGAGTGGGGTGAGGGTTAATAATGGATGTAAATTTATGATGGTCCGAAACTGGAACGACTTAAGGAACTCGCTGAAGTATCTGGGAGACCCTGAGTCCAGGGGAAGGGGGGCTGAATTAGTTTTAAGTGTTTAAATGTTAGTATGATAGAAGAATTAATATTTAAATTTATGGAAAATTCTTGGTAATAAATTTTAGGCTAAGGGGAGAAATAGAAGATAGAAGGACGGGAAAATAAATGTTGATTTGGATAAATTGATTAATTATTGGTGAAGAATGGATGATGCTTTTAGAATAGAATATTCGAGTGATAATGATAAAATGTGTTAGAATGATTTAAGATATAAAATGGAAATTGCTTAATTGGAATTTTAAAATGGACCCAGTGAGGGGGGAATTGAGGAAGTCAACAATGTTAAGTAAAAAATAACATATGTTATTCCTTCCTTTATTTGATGGGGCTCAGATTAGGACTTGATGGTGGAATAAGTGTCCTGATAATGTATGATGGTGCCATCATGATGGCTCTAGATTTCACAGTTGGTTAACAGAAGCCAATGCTTAGCTACTAAGCTTAGGAATAACTTGCAGACCCAACTGACTTACTAGGTTCCCCCCACCCCCCGTCTGTGGCACCAAATACATCTGGAGGAGAGATACAATGCAAACATTACTCACAGCTGGTCCCTGGGGCTGTGGTGGCATTCCTGGTCTAACACCAAGTAGTCCAAGAGGTCCTGGAGGTCCATGAGGATATCCTCCATCAGGTATTCTGTGGCGGTCATCCCAATGATGCTGCTCTTCTTCCATCCTCCTCCAGTACATGTCCTCCTCATAGCGTCTAAGTATATGAATTAAATCACAAATGCTTTCAATTGATGCAGAAATACCTTTTATTGACGATATGTTCAATAATTCAGGTCTCGCCAAAATTAATTTTTGGAACGTCAAATGTTAAAAAAGATATTGGGTGCTGCAGGTTCAATAATTCCGTACTTGCTACAGAATTCAGAGTAGGATCTGGATTACACCCATAAAAAGTCATTCTTACTCTGCTGTCAATTACTTATTTAAAGGTAAAATTAATCCAGGTTTTCCAAGGCAAGCATTCATAGAAATATAGTTACATAGAATGGAAACTAATTCAGGTTTACAGAATGTACACTGGTCGCTATTAAAGTCTACACGCTACCTCATTTCCATTCTCCACCGTTCCTCCTCTTCACGTCTTCTCCAATATTCTTCTTTCTGCATCTGCTTCCTCATCTTTTCTTCCTGGATCTTCCTTGCCCGGATGCTCGGCTTCACTTCTACTTGCAAGTCTGGGTTTACTTTTTTCTGTTGTAGAGAAGGAGGATTTTCATTTTATTTTCTTGTAAGATTTATTCTCTGTGGTCAGATCCAATTATTTTCACCAAGACAAAGCAAAAACTGCAATGCAGTCAGAGACACAATCCTTCATATTAAAAAACATTATGAGGAGCAAACAGTAAGCTATAGCATCAGCCCTCCTCATATAATGTTTAATATGTTGAGCAAACACTATATGGCTACCATAGTTCAGCTGGGGAAGGAAACAGTTGGTGCTCAAAATAGATGTACTACCTGCTTAGGTTTCATACTAGAAGAGACCAAGTAAAACTCAATCACCATCAAATTTACTGAAAAAGACAGTCAGAAATAGACCATTTACGCTGCTACAATCAATTTACAGTACCTTATATTGTAATCTATGCCGCCTTCCTTTTAAATGCATCTCCTTGGCATTAGGATCATTAAAACTGCATTCACAAAGTTTGCAATGGAAACGAATAACCTTCCCTTCATCATTCCGTACCTTAAAAATAAAGAAAAAGCAGTTTAAAAAAGGTCATTTAACACGACTTGGTTTTATAAAGAAACTGAACTAATTTTTGTCAAATTTTCACACAAAGACATGTTCTGGCATAAGATCCATGCAATAGTGGCAACAGAGAACCTGCATTAACCAGCCATAGCAGACTTCCATTAGGTTAAAAAAAAACACAACACCTTTGACCCAAATATCTATTCTTACCTTTGCTATTGTCTGATATCAAAGTTGAATTACCTATTTTCCAAGTTAATTATTGTGTTCCAGAGCAAGTGCAAAGCTTTGTTTCTCATAGCCAACAAAGCACTTCTACCCATGTGAGCAACACTTTCAGAAATCTAGATCCTGCGCCCCTGAACTAATTCATATAGCAAATGCCTCTGCTAGAGCCACAACAGCTAAAACACCTCCTCAAGTAAGGTACCTTGCCACTCCAACCCCCCTTGGATTTTTCTGGAGCAAGTTTGCAATAGTTCTACTTTGGAACACTATGCTGAGGCACTATTCTCAATCGAAAACACCATTTTGTAGATGTCCTTTCACTGTTAAAATCTTTTCTAAACACCAGAGCAAGCACAGTAACTACTAACGTGTTTTGAATCGGGCTGCCTTTGAAGGCAGTTTGAAAGCTACAGTCCAGAGCAAGGATCGGCAAGGTTTATCTTGCCTGGGCTGGATTGGTCTCATGGAGATCCCTTCATGGGCTGCATCGCGCATGTGACCGCGATTTTCGGTGTCTGCACGTGTGCAGACACGATTTCAGGTGTCTGCGTTTGCGCAGATGCGATTTCTGGCACCGCAGAGGCAAGTCCCCGTGCTGCGCCAATTTAGCACAGCACAGCGCGTGACTGGGCAGCTCAGTTCAGGGGCAGCTCGGGGGCCGGTCAAAACGACCTTTGTGGGCAGCTTCTGGCCTTAGGTTGCTGACCCCTGGTCCAGAGCATAGTGACTAGAATTTTGAACGGAGCAAACTGTGTAGGATATTGATCCTGAATGGTCTACACCCTGCATGTAACGCTTGTCTTGAAAGATCTACAGAGGTTATCTTTGCTTTTCTAGGCTCATTTCAAAATGCTGATTATGACCTCAAGGCAACTCAAGGCAACTCAAGGCAAATAAACACTGTACTTTTAAAGCAAATACAATGCACACTTAAGCCACGACTTCTCCCAAAGAATCCTGAGAACTGTAGTTCCCCTCTAGAGACAGAATTCCCAGTTCCTATAACAAACCAGTTTCCAGGATTTATTGGGGAAAGTCACGTACTTTAAATATGCATTTGATGTGCTTTGAATTTATGGTGTGGATTTGCCCCTCACTTTAAGCTCCTGATTGTTCCTTTGGAGTCATGTCCTTACCTTCCTCTCATCTGCTGTAACACATGTGGCAGCTCGTCATGGTCTGGGGAAAAGGGTTTCAGAGGCCTAATCAGAACCTGTGCCAGACATATGAGATACCCCCCCCCTCAACACAATATGGGACCTGGATTCCTGAATGTCCATATATCCTGCCCTGAGCCTCAGATCTTCTGAGGAAGGTCACTTGTGAGTGTCTCTGCCGTTTAAGGTCAGTAGCTATTAAATTTACAATGTTCTCAAATGTTGCCCCATCTGTGGAGCTCCCTGGCACAGGCATTTAACTCTTTTTCTTTCCTGATGGCTTTCAGGAAACAGACAAAAACCACTTTATTTCAGAGTGCTTACATCTGAATTCATTAAAGAAGTAAGTTGGAGAACTGTTAGTTTAATTTTTAACTGTCTGAATTTTGAGGTGATATTTCAGATTTGTTAAAAATGCTATTTATTGTAAATCATTCAGAGCTACCGTATGCTATCAAGCCATACACTATTCCCTAATACTACATTTGCTCTGAGCACATTTTCAGAGCACCATGCAGAGAAAAACAATAGTTAGGAAAGTTAAGAATCCTCACTAAGTGGAAGGCTACTGCATGTTCATATCCTCTTTCCTTTTACTGAGTGAAAGCTGACACTCAGTAACGCTGTGCATGCAAATTCATCAGTAATACTGATGGTACACTACAGTGTAGGTGCAACTGTGCAACATATCAACACACTATATTGATATAACCACTGTTCCAGATTTGCAAAATTTCAAAATCAGTGTCAACGCTTGATTCTAATATGCCAAGGGTGCCCAAACTCCAAACTTTTTTCAAAGAAAGCCAGATGCGATGAGGTGAACATGCGTGAGGGCCGACCAAAGTTGTTGAGCTTTTTTTAGGATTTTACTCCAGGACATATACTAGCACGGGGGGCCGAATTAAATTGAACAGATTAGGCCCCCCAAATGGACTTTGGACATGCCTGTAATATGCCATATCACTTTCCTGTTTTACAAGACACAGCCATCTTACTATATGTACCAATGATTGCCATCTTGCTATATATCCCACTACCTGTTCCTTTGGAGCTGGGACTCTGAACGGTCGGTTTTGAAGGACACTCCATGTCCTTAGTAGTCAGAATTGTTAAGACAATCTCAGTATTCACACTCTAGTTTACCTGAAGACAAAGGCTGTGAAGTCAGCGGCAATGCTATTAGTACTCCACTGCAAATTCTTTCATAGACAAAATAGCCATGTAGTTACCTCACACAGAGACATGTAGCTAATTATCAGCATGATTTCACATTTCTGAGCCATATAAAGTAATCTAACACATTAATTCAGCAGTTTCATTTAATTGCATTTAATGAACATAGTTTTTGAATGAATACCTCTTCAACATAGTCATGACCCACTGGTTGGACCTCACTTTGCAGAGCAGCAAGAGCTGTAGATGTTACCGATTCAGCAGACATATCTGGCTTAATTTCCTGTGTTTGCACTGTAGCAATAGAAGGAGTAGTTTTGATATTTTCTACTGCTTTCAATTCATCCACTTTGCTTCCTGTTGTCTGTAGCTTGTTACCACCTAATATGAAACATTTCACAAGTAAATATTAATTTTCATTACATTTTCAAGTCACATTTCTTGCCACTGCCAAGGGGAGGCTGGCCTACAGCTTAAAAACCTGGATATTCTGTAAATAATAAACAAACAAGCAAGCAAGCAAACCATAGCAAAATACTGTAGTATTTTCCTCAAAGAACAGGTAACATAAATATTCAACAGTTAAAATAAATAAAATACAAGTTCAAATAAACTGTATTATTTGTTTTAATGTCAGCACGGCCCGGGGCGTTCAAGAGGACAGGATAATTGGGTGCAAGACATGAACATGCTGAGCCTTGACCAAAGGGCCGATCAACAAAACATCTATGACAGCTATTGAAAATGCACTGTTCAGACATATGGTGTTGTGTTCCACAGTAGCCCCATGTTCTCTAATAAAAGGTGTGTTGGAGCAGAGGAAGTGTTGACATAATACTTTCCAAAACCATTTGAGTAGCAATTTGTGTGCATGAGACAAACACTGCCATGAGAGAGACAGTACTTAGAACTGCAACCAGATGCTTGGTTTGATGGACTTCATGTTAAAACAATGCAGCCAAGCAGAGAGAAAATTAGAATTTCTAGTGGTTGTCAAAATCATAGCAGACACTCATTTAAAACCTGTTCTTGAATGAGTTTATTTAGTGTATCTTGCTGAACTAAAATATTTCAGTACTTACCAACGAAGTTAATTTTGGGTGTGGATATTTTCTTTACAGCAACATTAGCTGGAACCATTGTTGCTTTGTTGTTGGATGTTGTGCTAAGTAGCACATTGGCAGAAGGAGTAAGAATTTTCACTGCCAAAGATGAAACAGAAGAATTCACAGTGCTGCTGTTAGTTGCAATGTTCGAAGAGACAGCAGTTGGTTTGGAAGCAGATGTTGCAGACGTAGCCTGGGTCACGACGTTTGGTTCAGTTGAAGGAATGGGTTTGCCAAGTTTAGTATGAAGCTTAACCACCTAGAACCACCAATGAAGAAAGTTAAGAGCAGAATCTACAAAATTGTTCAACGTCTATTTAGAATCCTGTCTGTACTTCTAAGAGCATGAAAGTATAAGTTTAAAGGAACCTTCACAGTAAACATTACTTTTTATGAGGGGAAACTTAATGGAGGCTAATACATACATGAAATACTGCATGAAACCCCAGCCACACCCACCTGCCCCACGCTGCAAGAGGTACTAACATTCAGTGCCTTTTACATTCGGCACCATTCTGACACTGGCTCTGTTGTCACCTTCAGAGACACTAAAAGAGGCTCTAGTGCATAAAGATCTGATTGTTTTCATGTTGGTAGCTAGTACATGGGACACTATGTAGAGATGTGTATTTGCAGTTTCTTCAGTGTGTTGTAGCTCAGTTGGTTAGAGTAGTGCTGATAATGCCAAGGTTGCAGGTTTTGATCCCTGTAGGGACAGCTGCATATTTCTGCATTGCAGGGGGTTGGACTAGTTGATCCTCAAGGTCCCTTCCAACTCTATGATTCAGATCAGAGAGACTTATCATTCTCTCTCCAAATGCATGTCTTATTCCAATAGGCTCAATTCAGGAGCTCCAAGTGGAACCAATCCTTGCCTAAGGTGGGGCTCCTGTTTACTGCTGAATGAAGCCCTGACTTGAATTAAAGCCATAGTTGTACAGGACAAATTGAGAGCACAATTCATTCATTCGAGGCTGAATTAACTGTGTCAGGTAATTGAAAGGTGGGCAGTCCCACACTCCTATCGAATGTGATGAATCTTGTTTGCCTGTCAGATCATTCATTTTGTCCAGGGTGGGACACTGACTGAGGTCTAGGGGTGTAAAACCTGAGAAATGGGAGGGCAGAGGAAGGAGAGGCTTACTTTTTGATGTTTTGCTCCACGAATATGAGCAGCATAGGCATCAGCTCCTGTGCAAGACACATCACAGAGTTCACAACGCAGCTGGTTCTGAGTCCCACGAGCAGATGAACTGTTGCTGGTTGTGTTCTGTGATGCTTTCAATGCGGCTTCTTTCTTTTTATGTTTCTGTCCCTCCAAATGTTCTTTGTAAGTCTGTTTAAATCACCACATGAATAACAAGACACATTAGTTCATTTATCATATTATTCTGTACATTAAAAAGCCAAGTGCAAGAGATAACCAACATGGAAGTTGATTTGCTGCTGAAATGTATCCAGAAGCTCCTGCAGCCAATCGGAAGCCGTGGAAGCCCCGTTGGACATTCGGCTTCCAAAAATAGTTCGCAAACCTGAACAGTTTGCGACGTTCAGGAGCCAAAACATCCGGGAACTAAGCTGTTCGACTTCCAAGGTACGACTGTAGCTGGCAACATAGTTTGGCTTGGCAATTTAGAAAACCCAAGTAAAATACAGTGGTACCTCGGTTTATGAACACAATTGGTTCCGGAAGTCTGTTCATAAACTGAAGCGTTCATAAACTGAAGCGAACTTTCCCACTGAAAGTAATGGAAAGTGGATTAATCTGTTCCAGACGGTCCGCGGAATACTTAACCTGAAGCGTTCATAAACTGAAGCGAACTTTCCCATTGAAAGTAATGGAAAGTGGATTAATCCGTTCCAGACGGGTCTGCAGTGTACTTAACCTGAAGCGTACTTAACCCGAAGCATGGGTGTAATTGGTTCCGGAAGTCTGTTCATAAACTGAAGTGTTCATAAACTGAAGCGAACTTTCCCATTAAAAGTAATGGAAAGTGAAATAATCCATTCCAGATGGGTCCGCGGCGTTTGTAAACCGAAAATTCATAAACCGAGGTTCCACTGTATCATAAAAGATGCATCTAGATTTACAGTTCATTAAAAAAAAGGGCATACCATTTAATTCTGTTCAGCTGAAGAGATGGTTATCTTTCTCTAAAAGTCCTTTCTATTACATTCAACCATTTCCATGACAGGCAAACAGCAAAATCACAAATGCTTTATGAAGAAAAACTTTTAAGCGTTAGAACTCAAAGTGTTAATAATGTATTTGGTCTCAGGAAGGAGCAAGTCCCAGAATGTTAGACATTACACAAAACAAAGAATATCCTCCCCAAACCCATGAAACTAGTTCCGTGTGCCGCAAGATATTTTGGACATATGGTTCCTAGAGTATCTGCATTGTGAAAGACATTTGAAACCATGAGGAGTTGCAAAAAGTCATTTGTTATATTATCATGTTGGGTGTGTAAATTGAGCATGAGCTCAAGCCACAGAGTAGCTTTTCAGAGCCTAGCCAGTGTTTTGAAGGCAAACACTATTTGTACTTAACAAAACGAACTTCAGTCACATAAATATATTTTAAACTGAAATAACCCTGAAGCCAAAAACTTATTGACCCTTCCCTGAACATTTGGCATATACTTATTGTTTCATTTTACCAAGCAGTTAAGTTCATAATCAGAAAGCAGCAATACCTGTGGTCCAGCACAGCTGATCTTACAAACATCACAATAGTGGATCTGGGGTGGTTTGGGAGGCTGTTTTGGTTTCAACTGTTTATTTTGGAATGGTGCCTTTTTAGTGAAGGTGGTCCCTGTCCAGGCGGCTGTTGCAGCAGCAGCAGCAGCTGCTGCCGCCGCCTGTTTCTGCTGCTGCTGCTGCTGTTGATAGTAAGATGATGCAGCTGAATATACTGCAGCCTCATAGCCAGAATACGATGTACCTTTAAATGATCAAAAAAAGTTGCAAGTTATAAGCACATTAAAGTTTGAAAATCTAAATGTAATAAGATTACATTTAATTAAGGAGGATTTCAGCATTAACATAGATGCACAAAACTTGTACTTAAAAGTAAAACAAATATTCTCAATCTGTACAGTGGAACCTCGGTTTGCGACCGCCTCCGTTTACGACGAACTCGGAGAGTGACCGCCGCGGACCCGGAAGTATTTACAACCGGGTTCCATGCGCGCGGATGCGCAGAAGCAATCTGCGCAACGTGCACAGAAGTACTCTATCGGCGCTTCGCGCATACGCAGAAGTGTGCCTTCGGGGAGCGACGAACTCGGGGAGCGACCGGCTTCCCAGAACGGGTCGTCGTCGTAAACCAAGGTACCACTGTATATCCAAGCAATGCTACAAAGCCAGAAAAGAGGAGTTTATTTCAAGTTACAAAAGTAATTTTTTTCTAGTGGAGCAATGCCAACATCCACAGACATACAGCAAACCTGTACAATCAGTCCAACATAGATCTGTAAGGACCTTGTGCCTGAAAAGGTTGAAGATACCTGCTCTACACCAACAGTCTGCCATCAACACTCTTTTTCACCCATTCTAAAGGGTCTGAATTTGTAATCCTACAGTTACCTCAGAGCAAGTCCAACTGGCCATAGTTGACTTACTTCTGAGTAAACTTGCACACATAATCAGCACATTTAACAAAGCAAAAGTTCCCAAGTAGTAATTTATTTTGAGTACAGAAGCCGTCTTTGAAAAATCTAGACATGTTCAGCTCAGCATTTCTACCTTTGATCTTACAAAGACATTCAAATAGTCATTTCTAACCTCCAATATCCTTTCTTCAAGCAATACTCACCAGAATAAGTAACTGCTGTTGTACTGTATGTAGCACTTTGGGTATACGAGGGAACAACGGTAGCTGCTGCTGCAACTGGTTGCACAGTGGAAGATACAGGATATATGGAGAAAGTAGTAGTAGCTGGGCTTGGAGTGGCTGGTTTTATGGCTGTCACTTGTCGAGTTTGCTGGGCTTGAGTATACTGAGTTGCTCCTTGGCTATAGCCAGCTTTTGGAGCTAATTAAGACAAAAGAGCAAAATTACATGAAGATTTCAATAATCATGTAAACAATTGTAATTTAAAAATAAATTTCATTTAATTTTTCACTTTATCTTATTATTGAATAAGGCAGACAATATGGGAATAATTCTCAGCCTACAATTTAAGCTCTGCACTTGGAACTTCTATTATAAAATTACCATCACTATACTAATGGAATCGGCAGTGTTTCTTAAAGCTTGTGCTTTTACTTTCAGTGCAACAACGCTTAAACTAACGTTTACCTCCACATTCTTTCAACACACATAATAATGGCTAAACCAAAGACAGTGATCAAAAAACTAATTATGTATGCTTATTCCACATTGCTATCTAATATTTTATCCACCGATATGAAAAAAAATTCCCACCAACATCTGGTTTAATGAAAAGAGGTGATTAACTCACAATTTGGATGGGGCTCCAATATAAAATGCACCTTACAGATATGTCCCAGAAAATAAAATAATTTGAGTTATACTAAAAAACACACTCTATAGTTAAAAGCAGTTAACTCCCCCCCCCCGGCTACTCAGCAACAATTTAAAGCATCTGACTATGCTCCTTTCCAATTTCCTTCACACATAGCTGTTTGCTCCCCATATGAATAGACTAGAAGAAAAACAGTGCTAAGTCACATGAGGCTACATATGCACAGCAGCATACATTAGAGTGACACTCTCAAAAGCTTTGACCTTTATTTGTGGCAGTCACAAAAAAGGTTGTTTTCCTATGACTTAAAAAGTTCAGAATGGCCAAATGGTTTTACCTAGCAACCAGACCCTCCAAGACCTAAGAAGGTAAAACATGTCATGCACTCTGTGATGCAGTCATGTTAGAATCTTTCTTTGAATAAAGCAGTTTAATAAACATTTAGAAGCTAGAGGATTGTAAGATTCGCATATCTGGGCCCTAACTGCTTTACAAATACTAAGTTAACCACCAAACAGTTAACCATTGAAAACCAAGCTACTAACAAACTATTGTATTTACTAGATTCTGAGCATCTGCAGATGGTAACACATTTGTGACTATATAACAACAAAAAAGCTGGAGTTCTCTTTAAAGCATGCAACTCACCTGTTTGGTAATATGATTCAGCCACAGAAGGCTGTGGCTGGGCAGCAGCTGCCACTGCAGCTGCAGTGGCTGTGGGTTGCTGATAGTATTGCTTGCTGTCATAAGCTA
This sequence comes from Zootoca vivipara, assembly GCF_963506605.1. Lineage (NCBI taxonomy): Eukaryota > Metazoa > Chordata > Lepidosauria > Squamata > Lacertidae > Zootoca > Zootoca vivipara. Next base: position 48,368,848 of record NC_083286.1, on the reverse strand, counting down.
CAGCTGGGGCAGTAGATCTAACATATGAATAGGTGTCCTTAAGAAACATGGGAGTGGGGGAGAAAACACATGGACATTAGTTTTCCCATTAAATATATAGACTATTACTGAATTATTTTGATTATTCTAATTAATCAGACTTTAAAATAGTAGAAACATTCAACAGCATTGATATGCTACATTTTTGAGGTTCAAACTATGTATTTTTTGCCCAAGATTGCTAAATTAAATGAAGCCAGTACTGGACATCTTGCATTAAAGAAACAAATGTCAATGTCCAGTTAAGCAGCCTACATTGAAAAAAAATGGTATATCACCATCAATTTACCCACAAGACACCAAGCACAAACCTCTACATTAGGCTGGAGAACCATCAGTGTTGCAGGCCAAATTTATCTCATGAAGAGTTTTCCCCAGACTGCACCCACCTTTCCCATACCAGGTGCCATATGTGACATCAGGTGTGGCGCAGGTATAGATGCTGATAGATTGTTGTGAAACTGAGCTCTCTGTGGGGGAATTCACTCACGCAGCTGACCCCTGCAGAAAGCAGTTTTGTCAGCCCTATACTTGGTGCTGGGGCTGCAGGTCCCAAGCACCTGGCAACCAGCTAGCTAACAGGTGCTTAGAAAGCACTGCACAAACCCACCTATCCATCATCTGACAGCATAATTCCATTAAGTGATTGAAGGGTCAAATTTGGCCTGCAGGGGTTTGGACAGAAAGGAATCTGGCCCACTGGGACAAAAAGATTCTCTGCTCCTGCTCTACATTAAGAAGGGTATTCAGTCTTCAAATAGACAGTATTCTGTGCTCCACTAGGAAATGAAAATGTTTGTTAACACAGCCATACTGTACATATTTCCACACAGTGGATATCAACTGCAAATCCTTTATACAGTCTATGGTATGGCTCAGCACTGCAATTCAAAAAAGGATTTGCAGTTGATATCTACTGCCCTCATTTAAAGTTTGTAATCCGCACTTTTGGAGAAGGGTAAAAAAATAATATTACAGTATTGCTTAAACATACATACACTGCTTTTCCTTTGTACAATAAATGACAACTATTATTCTCATAGCTGCACATTTTTCCAGACATAACTATATGCAGATACAACAAATACAGCAATGTTCAAATACCAAAAATAAAGTAACTTACCATTCCCTTATATCTCAGGTTGTGTATAATAATCTACTAATATCTTACATATGTTGTAGCCTGCAGGCATGTACAGTGCTAAATAATTAAAAGTTCTGCAGAATGCTGATGAGGTGGTTATGCTACAGTTAATAATTTGCTAGGAATGTTCAGTGGCTAATAATTACTGAATTACTGTTACTTTCCACATTAAGTAATGCTTTACATACCGTATTTCTTCCCCTAGGTGTTATAGTGCTATCCTCAGAGTTTTTTAAAAAATATATTTGACTATGCAATTGTCACAGATGGGTGTTGGCTACTCCCGAGTAAGCACTCCACACATCCTCTGGATTTTCAGAGTTTTATTGTGCATGCTATATACAGTGGTGAGATGTCTCAAATCATGTCTGCTCTGCATGGGGCAGAAGCCCACAATGGCGTCTCGTGGGCTCTGACCCCCCTTTTAAGACTGGGCATCCAAACGCCCCTCCTCCTTGCTCTATGGGTCCTCCGTGGTCCCAAAACAGGCTCCTGAGGTGCCGTTCTACTTACTCCCTCCTTTCCAGTCCCTGCTGAAGCTAGCTCCACCCCTGCTTCCCTTCTCGCAGCCTGGAGCTGAGCCTTCAGGACTCTGCAGAGCCCTGGACCATTCTTAACCCTTCCTGTTCCTGGTTTTCCCTCCCAGACTTGCTGCTGCTCTCCCATCTGATGGAAGTAAGCAGAGTGGGCTGCTCTCTGCAAGCCCTCTCTCTTACAGCAATGAACAAGCTAAAGAAAAAAAAGAGCTTCCTATATTGTCTTACCAAACATATGGGTGCATGGAAGTACCACTGAAGGGCATCTACAACAGCAGTAGCACAGGTAGTCACCCAACAGGCCATTCCAGGGGCAGATGGAGCTGAGCCAGTCCAGGATGTGCTGGATCTTAACCCAGTCCCACTGTTGTCACTGGACTTGATTTGTCCTTGATCACTGCACCAACTTCAGGCTGTCCCCATGCCTCCTGCCAGCATGAGTGACAGGGTTGAAGATGTGGCAGTAGATCTGCTACCCTATTACATTTCACCGCTACTCAGTCAGGGTCTGTTCTGTGAATTACTAACCTAAACTACATAACAGTTATACACACACATTCTTACTCTACATTTAATATATTCTATTGCCCATCATGTTTTAAAAGGTAAGACTCAATTTCACAAATATTATGCACTATCCATTAAGTACACTTACCTGGTAATTTTGTGTAGTGACTGGTGGCGGTGGTGGGGGAGCTTCTTGCTGTCTCTGTGTATAACCATAGTCTGTTGCTGTATGTGCCGTTGGGTAACCTCCATAGGCTGCCGCTGTTGCAGCAGCTGCAACGGCCACTGGAGCAGGCCTTGCCACTGCAACCGTGGCTGCTGCTGGGGCATAGGCAGCAGTAACTGTGTGTGCAGCTACAGGAGCCTGATGGACAGTGTAGCTTGCAACTGTAGTTGGATGGGAATAGGCTACACCTGAAGCTGGCTGCTGGCTGTAATAGAAAGACAAACACAAGAAATATGATGATGTTGTAATGAAATCAGACGCCTAACAGCAAAGCTGCTTAAATTGTCCAAGATTAAGGGTAGCTTAAAAAAGGCTAAACTAAGTCTGAAACACAAGCACAGTGACCAAGAGTTTAAATAAGCCTTAGAATTCCTATTTCTCAAAACCTTTCAATGGGGCCTTTCACTTTTATGGTCTTGGAAAAGCTCAGTTGGGCATACAAAATTCCTGGCAAACGTCAAAAGGTTAGCAAAATCGGCACTCAACATTAATGCTACTCTAAAGCAAAATAATTCAGAACACAATCCTATGCATGTATACTCATCAGATGTAAATCTCACTGGGAGTTAATTGCCAGGAAAGTGCACAGGATTGCATCCTTAACCAATGAACCATTTTTAACAAAATGGAATTTTGAGAGGATTTTTTTAAAATATGTAAAACCAACTTACATAAACCAGAAGTGGAGAACCTCCAACCCACAGACCAAACCTGCCCTACCAGGGCTCCCCATTTGGTTCCGATGTAGTTTTGGGCAAGCCACACATTTGAAATCCTGTTGCAAGCGACCTTACAGTGCTCTTTGAACCCCTGATGTTTGGAAGTTTAGAGAGAGCTATTTGCAAAAGGGCTTTCAAATTACCCACACTGTGCTTTAAAGTCCCAAAACCAGGGCTTCAAACCAGCATAACCTAATAAGTGTGAAATCAGTTGATTTGACAGGTAGGGAGATACTGGCTAGAAATGCTTACCCATGCCTGCTTTAAAAATATGTATAGATCAGAGTCAGGTACGGTACTTGGTTTTATAGCTATAGTACATGTAAGAAAAGTACGATTTCACATCACCATATAAAACAACTACTGTAGAGTACGTAAATGCTTCCAAACACTCTGCAGTGCAATAGAACCAAAGAAACAGAGTCAGACATGGATTCCTAGAATGCTCCCAGGAAATGGAAAGCCTCAAAAAAGCACATTTGAAAGTGCTTTTCAAATGTGCCTGAAAATGTATTTGCAGCTAATTTTCTGCATGGGAAATTGTTTTCATCTCCTACACACTAACACATACAGAGAAAAGTCATGTAAGCACCATATTCATGTATATTCCGGCGTATAGGACGACTGGGCGTATAAGACAACCCCCAACCTTTCCAGTTAAAATATAGTTTGGGATATTCTCACCGTGTAAGAAAGACGACTGGGCGTATAAGACGACCCCCGACTTTTGAGAAGATTTTCCTGGGTTAAAAAGTAGTCTTATACGCAGGAATATACAGTAATTATAAACATTTAGATCACTGATAAGCAATCTTGATAACTGTGTGGGCCACATTTGGTTGAGGGCCATGTACAAATTAACCCTCCCCCACACACAGATAGAGGATGAGGAAGGATGATACGTGATGGAAAGAGATCCCGTCATGTGTCTCCCATGCTCCCCAGCCGACTGGCACTGAAAATCATGCTTCCTCCACCCCCCAGCCCATCAAACAGCTGTTATAGCATGCTGTGGGAATAACAACTGCAAGTGAAGGAAGACCCACTGGGAGTCATCCCTTTGCATCTTCTTATCTATGTAAACTGGGTTCCCTGCAGCCTGACAAACAGCTCTTTGACAGGCTGAAAAGAACATGTGGCAGGAGATGAATCCCAGGATAGAAGGCTAGGAATTTCGTAACAGGCCACATTAAGACACTGCATTGTCAACTTGCAGGCAAGGACCATTTTCATTCTTGTACAGCATTTAGTAATTTTAGGTGCACTATTTTGTATTACAAGCATAGCAATGTTGAGTGCATTTCAATTCCTTCCCACTCACATTTCTGACCATCACATTATCCAGCATCCTGGGTCCACCAAACATCTTATTTTAATTGGGCTGTTCAGGGGTGAAGGGGCAGAATGGGGTGAGCACTCTAGCGTCAAAGCCAGCTACGTTAAAAGAGGCAGCTCTTACTTCTGTTCTGATGACATTTAAATAGGTTGTTTGGGGGGAGGAGTCCCCCCCCTAAGGTGATCCTTTTTTGTAGTTTTGGGGTTAATCAGAGACATGTGTTTGGTTATTCCTTCCTCATGCATGTGAGAAGCAATTGTGATTACATAACCTCAAACATTCAAAAACAAACTGGTTTAGGTGTGTATATATATGATAAAAGGTAAAGGGACCCCTGACCATTAGGTCCAGTCGTGACAGACTCTGGGGTTGTGCGCTCATCTTGCATTATTGGCCGAGGGAGCCGGTGTATAGCTTCCAGGTCATGTGGCCAGCATGACAAAGCCGCTTCTGGCAAACCAGAGCAGCACATGGAAACGCCGTTTACCTTCCCGCTATAGCGGTTCCTATTTATCTACTTGCATTTTGATGTGCTTTCGAACTGCTAGGTTGGCGTATGATATGATAGTATAATTAGAAAAAAGGAAGATTCAGCTGAATCTAGAGAAAGTAAGAAAATAATAATAAACAACACACCCTTCATGGAAACAATCGTTCTAGCAACCTTCAATGACAACTCTTATCTTGCAAGAATTGTCCAAGAAAATACCCCAAAAGGAAAGTTCTTTTGAAAATGCCATCTTTGAAGAAATGCTTCAAAGCAGCAACATAATTATGCATGCACCCTCCCCACAAAATGCTCATAGAGTGCTTAAAAAGTGATGTTAGGCAAGTGAAGCCAACATTTTCATTATTTTGAGAAGAAAGGCAGGGAAATGTCATTCATTATAATGATCAAGCAGCAAATCAAAAGTATATATCCCATTAGAAATATTTGAAATGTTTCATGTGAAGAAAATGTATTTTGTTATGGCACAGAATGAACAGCCTTAACATTATTCATTCTAAGGCCGGTATAGTTCTGTTACCACATTTACTTTAGCAAACCTGTTCCCCTTGCTTCTGCCACAATCCGCAGAGCCAGTGATCGAGTTTGCAAGATTTTACAAATTGTAGGATTTGACCTCCTATCTCCTGGTTAGAGAAGCCTCCCTCAACCTTGTATTCTGAGGCACATTGACAAGAACTAGTAACTTCTGCTAATCCCCTTTAAGTAGAAACTGTGTGCAAAAGGAGACAGAGTTAAAATAGTGTCTCAAATAGTATGAAGGAAGTAAAAGAGATTATAGTATGAAGGAAGTAAAAGAGATGAAATAGAAACTGCTACAGTGATATTCAAAATGAAAATCAGATAGTGGGGAGTTGGGGAAGCCAAAAAGACAATGATTTAAAAAGTTGATTAAAGATGATATGTTTATGTTTCTGTTTGTATTGATGTTTTTTTTGTTTGTTTTTTTGTTTTGTTGTAATGATGTTCTTTGTTTATGTATTTTTTTGTTTGTTATAAAATGTTTAATAAAAAATATTTAAAAAAAAATAGTGTCTCAAATAAACTGCCAATTCTTCCCTTCTCTTTGGTCTGAATAATTTCTCATGACAACAGATCTATGCATAACTCTTCTCCTACTCCCCCCACATACATAATACTGAATCAACATTTTTAGAGATTCTTTTCATCTGTGATCATGCCTAGGAAGTTGTATACCCCCCCTCTAATGGGAATCAGTAGTTCTATCATTTTTATTAGTAATAAGCTATCACTGTCACAGAAACATTTTGTATCACTATAATACCATGGTAATTCATAGTTTGTAAAATAATTTCTGATGCTCTTCTTTATAGTTGTATTAAAGCATGCCTAAACTCTAAGGAGGTTTTGACAGAATGGAGGCAACTGTTCTGTTCTAATCACTATTTCTGCATATGGAGTAATTCCATCTTCTACCTAAAACTTTGCTGTATCTTTGCTGTATTTGAAGCTCTTCCAAAGAAGTATTCTAATTAATTGTGATGAAGTTAAGATCTCTTATAAGAAAAATAAGTAATTTTATATTCCTTCAGAGTTTCAAATAAAAAGTAATGTCCTTTACATAAAATACAGAGAATGTTGGACATATAGTAAAATATCTGGATAAGAAATATAACAGCCCAGATTTTTTATTTTGCCAATGAATAAAAACAAAGTCCCAACAGATAGGATTTGCTTTTAAAATGTATCAGAGTCATTCAAAGTTTTAATCTACAAAGCCTTATACCGCTCAGGACCTCAATATCCTAATGAAATACTTCTCCTAACTTGATCAGGCTAGGAGTGCCTTTCACCAGTTTTATTTAGCATGTCATTACAGTCATCTTGGGGTCAATAATAATAATAATAATAATTTATTCTTTATACCCCGCCCATCTAGCTGGGTCAAGATAACCTGGCCACTGTAGTACATGCCCTGCTAACCTTGAGACTGGATTACTGTAATACACTCAATGTGGGGCTTCCCGTGGCCCTGGTCCAGAAACTTAACCTGGAGCAGAATGGAATGGCAATAATGCTGATGGGTGAGGACAGCCGACAGCATGCGACAGCCTTGCTATAAAAAATTCTACACCAGCAGCTTGCATGCCATAGGGCAAGATTCAGGGTTCTTGTATTAATCATTATTGAGATAATTTTGTATTGTTTTTACAGTATATTGTTTTATTGTATTCACATATATATTGCACACTCATTTGGTATTTTATTTTAGTGGATATTATATAAATAAATATAAAATATATTTCGTATTGTTGTTTTATTGTTAAAGGTGGGGTGGGTGGGTTATATATACCACCTAAATTAGTTTTGTATGAGGCACTAACTGTTTTCCATAGGCTACAGAGCAGGGGGCGGCAAGGTTTACCTAGCCTGGGCCGGGTCACTTCAAGGTTTACCTAGCGCACGGAGACTCGCCGAGCGGGTGGCTCGTGGGCCAGTTAAACGACCCCTGTGGGCCGCTTGTGGCCCATGGGCCTTAGGTTGCCAACCCCTGCTATAGAGTCAACAAAATGCAAAAAATGACCAGGGAATTTCTGAGAAGTGGCAACAATATTATTTCCAGTAATTATATTGGGCTTTCAACAATTCAGAGTTGTACTTCTTCAGATAGAACACTGGGAAGGCAGATTTGTCAAGTCTGCAAGTACAGCTGTTACACTGTGTCTAGAGAATCCCATCACGTTAGAAATCTTACACAGGGAACAGAATACCCATGCATTGTTATTAAGACTCAAGACCAAATAATGGAGAAGTCTGTAAAGTATGTTTCTGCTGTACTATGCAAAACACCAAATCAAGAGGAATAAACTGAAGGTTGGCTACATACCTTTCAAAAATGTTATTTCTAACAAAATGGACAAGATCTCAAGCACCATGCAGAACACATGCACATGCACATTTCCCCATTTCCAAAAGCCATTCTAATTTCAGGAAACCACTTCACAAGGAGGAAGCATTCCTAGCCCTCTCCCCAGATTTGAATAGCTTTGCGCATGCAGTTCTTTAGATCTCTGCCTCTGTTTATTTCAGGAATATACACTTTTAAGACTGAGTGTCATGAAATATGCAAGGGCTTACTGTGAAATAAGCAACTGATTTAAGTTAATAAAATACAGTTCCAATTGTTAAAACCTTAGAGGTGCAGCAATTTCATTTCACACATGACCTAGTGGCTGTAAATAAGCCTGAAACAATAAAAGCATTCTATGTAGATATTCATTTGAAGCAAGAGAATGATTAGACAATTGCCATCATTTGACAAGTTTTCAAGTTCAAGGTTTACCTCTAAGACATGCTAATTATACAAGTGGTCACACTGTAATGTCATTACAGTTATCTCCACTATGTCAAAATCTGACAAAAATACAAATTATTTTAAATTGGAGGTATTTCCACAGTAAACAAAACGATTTAACAAAATGGCCCAATTCTTAAAGAGGAGATAGACTGTCTTTCAGACGTAATAAATGTTCCTTTCACTATGGATAATTTCAGCTAAGCGAGGCATTGTATGTGCATGTTATTTTAAAGTTATGCAATTAAGAAGTTATGAAATTTATCATCTCTTTCAAAATCATTCCATTTCAAGTTTCATTTGGTAACACCTGTTCCTGAAATTATTAAAAATAATTACACAACCACACCATACTGAACACTAACTTACTTTAAGAGTTTTCCCCAAAATAGTGTACGTATTTATAGTTTTTAGAGCTAAGTCATCACAAAGCAACATACTGTACATCTTTTACAAAAATGTAAAATACACGAGGCACATAATATACTATGAGAAAGCTGCTCTGAATCACACACAACATGAATTCTCAAAGTCTGCACTGAGGGGGCCTAAATGAAACTGTCTGTCAGTTCAAAATAATGAGTAGGTCAGACTATAGCCTTTGTCTTTGTGAACTTTATATTGTAGACCACCCTATGATCTTTGGATGGAGGGTGGCATAGAAATTTAATAAATCCAAAACCATTTTTTTTGCAATGAACTTCCTTAACTTATTTTAGGATCCAAGGCCCTGGATGATAAGCCATCAGTCCTTACAGCCTGTCTGCATTTTATACTTTACAGTATATTTATTTTGAATATTAAAAATAAGTCTAAAATACTACAGTCTGCATTAGATTTTGGAAGCCAAATATTTAAGGGAGGCAGAAGCAATAACCAATCTGTTTAGAAGATACTGAAAGCATACAGAACACAAAAGTCAATATGTAGTGGGAGAAATATAGTTGGAAAATACAGGTTTTCCAAGGCCTGGCTGGGGAGAGTTAAGGGAAGGAGTGTGGTTGCAGAAGCGAAAGAAATAAAACGTGTTTAAAACTGCAACCCTGTGCCTGTTTGCTGGAAAGCAAGTCTCACTGAACAGTCTGGGGTTACCTAACTATAGAACTGTAGAGCTGCAAGAGATCCCGAGGGTCATCTACACCGACCCCCTGCAATGCAGGGACCTCAACTAGATGCTCCACGACAGATGGCCCTCCAACCTCTGCTTAAGAGTCTCCAAGGAAGGCGAATGAATCCTTCCAGCAGAGTCTGTTCCACTGCCGTACAGCTCTCGCTACCAGAGTCGTCTTCATTAGCATGCGCAGGACGGGGCTGGAAGGGCGGAGAGGAGAGACGGCGGCAGAATAACCAGGGGGAGGGGAGGAGGCGGATCCAGCCCTACGGTAGGACGGGGAGCCCTTATTCCAATGCACGGCCCGAAGCAGGCCTGACACCGCTGGCTCCGCCCCCCGTCGCGGCACACAACACGCATCAACACCTCCGCACAAGCATGCACACGAGCAGGCGTTTGCGCGCGCCTCCTCTCCAAGGTCTCCCCGGACGGCGCCGGGAAGGAGGGGGGCCGGGGAAACACCTCCCCCGCCCGCCCCGCGACGCCAGCCTCCCCTTTACCTGTACTGGGCAGCAGCCCCGGTGTGGGTGAACCCGAAGTAGTTGCCGGTGGCCATTTTGGCATCTTCCCCCAGCCGGCTGGGCACTGCAGCAGCGACATGGAGGGGAGGAGAGAGGGAAAAAGAGAGACGGGCCTTGTCAAAAACTAGCACACCTGAGGCGATAGGCCGCCTCGCCGCCGCCCCTCCTTCCCGCCCTCCGACCGGCTCGCCAAAGCGGCCGTTACTCACCATAGGTGAAAGAGACTACCGGGCATATGGGAATCATGAGTCCGGGCTGACAGAAATGGCGGCGGTGGAAACACACTCTCTACCTCCGGCGCTCGCCCCGCTCCGAGGACGACGCCGCTACTGCTGCTACTGCTCCGGGTTCACTGATTCCGACGCCGACGCCACCACCGTTGCAGGCAGGCAGGCGCGCAGATCGCTGGCTCGTCTGGCTCTCCCCTCCCACACGCCGACCGACTGACTGACCGACCTACGATGATTCAACGGGCGAACTGAGGAGCCAGGCCTCTCCGTGGCGCATGCGTGGCACTTGCTAGGTTGTAAAACAGGGGGAAAGGGACGGCGGGAAATGTAGTTCTTCTCCCTCCCCCTCCCCCCCGCGCGTCCTTGGGTTTCTCTTGGTCGCCGCGAGGCAGGAACGTGACGCGGGCGGGGACTTTCGGCGCGGGCGGAGGCTGTCGGGAAACGTAGTTTTCTGGCCAGGGCGCGGTTTCTTCTCCATTCCAGTGTGTTTTCCTTCCCGGCCTTTTACGAAGTGGAGTGCACTATACAGTATTGTGTTTTCCACCAAGGAGTACTGTTAGTAAAATCACATGGAGATACTCCAGACTTGTTTGTGGCTCCTCTGCACAAAAGAAACTTGACCCAAAAGTGCTCGTTATGAGAAGCCCCACAGTGCAGTGACGAATTATCGTTGTTTAAGCCATTGAAAGCAGCGGGTTATGTAAGCATATCGTACTTCTGCTGAATTGTGACCCATTTTTGCAGTTCAGTGCTCTATTAAAGATATGATCAGTAGGACTAAAATTGTGTTTCTCAGATACATTGCATATGATTAATAAATTTAATTTTTATTGGTAGATCTCATATTATTATGGTTATTACACTGTTATTGCCAGGCAATATCCAATTCCCCACTTCAGTTGCACATCAGTATTCCTTTGCAGCCTCTCCAGGGATAATAATTGTGCCATTGTTACCAAGCTGCTGTGTGGGATTCAATGACCTTTCTTCAAGCTAACAGCTCTGTTCTTTTTCCAGCTTTCAAATCATAATGTGGTTTCTCCTTACGCCCCCACTGCTGAGTCATGTGTGGTGTACAACAATAATCTGCCATGTTCTAGTCAGCACCAGCCTGGAGCCAGAACACTGTAGGGCAGGGAAACTCCATTACCAGGCCCAATACAAGGAACAAGGGGAGTTAGTGGAACTTTGCAAACATCCTGAGACTACACCATGGAAGATGCTTAATGTGGTATGACTACAGATTCAGACACTTCCATGTTTTAACTGGTTCATTAAAGCTCCAGAAATTCCACACTTAACCCACAGAGTGGAGACAGTGGTGATTTAAAGCAGAAGTCTAGATCACGATGATCTGTGCATGTCTGATATCACAGAGCCTCCAACCCTGAACCTACTCAGGAGAAGAAAACAAACTAGTGTGTGCTCCGGTTAGGGTGCAATAAAAGGAAGCAGGTGGTGGAACAGCAAAGGCAGCTATAAGAAGAGTTTGGATTTGATATCCCGCTTTATCACTACCCTAAGGAGTCTCAACAACCCAGGTGGCGCTGTGGGTTAAACCACAGAGTCTAGGGCTTGCTGATCAAAAGGTCGGCGGTTCGAATCCCTGCAACGAGGTGAGCTCCTGTTGTTCGGTCCCAGCTCCTGCCCACCTAGCAGTTCGAAAGCACATCAAAGTGCAAGTAGATAAATAGGGACCGCTCCGGCGGGAAGGTAAACGGCGTTTCCGTGTGCTGCTCTGGTTCACCAGAAGCAGCTTTGTCATGCTGGCCACATGACCCGGAAGCTGTCTGCGGACAAACGCTGGCTCCCTTGGCCTATAGAGCGAGATGAGCGCCGCAACCCGAGTTGGACACGACTGGACCTGATGGTCAGGGGCCCCTTTACCTTTTTAAGGAGTCTCAAAGCTAACATTCTCCTTTCCCTTCCTCTCCCACAACAAACACTCTGTGATGTGAGTGGGGCTGAGAGACTTCAGAGAAGTGTGACTAGCCCAAGGTCACCCAGCAGCTGCATGTGGAGGAGCAGAGATGTGAATCCGGTTCCCCAGATTGAGTCTACCACTCTTAACCACTACACCACTCAATTCCATGTTGAAACAAACAAACAAAAATTCCTTCCAGTAGCACCTTAGAGACCAACTAAGTTTGTTCTTGGTATGAGCTTTTGTGTGCATGCACACTTCTTCAGTTACACTGAAACAGAAGTCACCAGACCCTTATGTATAGTCAGAAGGTGGAGTGGGGTATTACTTAGAAGGGTGGTGGGAATGGGTGATTGGCTAATAGAGTGGTAAACCTGTTGATGACTCAAAATAAAAAAAATTCCTTCAGTAGCACCTTAAAGACCAACTAAGTTTTTATTTTGGTATGTGCTTTCGTGTGCATGCACACTTCGTCAGATACGACTGTTGACGACTGTTAATGACTTCAATTGGTCTTGCAGGAAAAAGCAAGGGTGAGATGGCATAAGAAAGCTTTATCATGTACTGTATAGTGAGATACGAATCCAATGTCCTTATTCAGACCAGGTCTCGCCATGGTTTTAAGCTTGGTAATGAGCACCAATTCAGCAACTTCTCTTTCCAGTCTGTTTCTGTATTTTTTTCTGTAAGACAGCTACTTTGAGATCTTGTATAGAATGTCCTGGGAGATTGAAGTGTTCTCCTACAGGATTCCATGTGACTTTCTGTGAAGATGATTCCCTAGCAATTGCATCTTGTCAAAATGCTGGAGAGCTCTATGGCCCTGCTTCTAAGATGGGAAATCCAAACTCACATCAAGGGTGGAAATTGACAATACTGGCACCTAGGGGACATTCTCTACTGTATAGCATTGCTGGCAATGAATGACCCAATTCCTCTCCCAACTTTTGAAAGTTTTACAAGCTGTATTTTGTTGGCTTTACAATTCTCTAGAAGTCAACACCTCAGGTGTGCTGTTCCTCAGGTACTCCTACAGACCTTTATTTTAAAAGTTGCAGAAAATGAAACACTAATACTGTACCAGAGGTTTTTTCCCCAGGGGGTACTCAATGGTATGCAGTACCAGCACCTCTTTTTCTTGTTAAAAGGTGTGGCACTTACTGAGTACTGGCATCTCTTTTTCTAGAAAACAAAACACTGACTAATACAGCCTGAAGGCTCCTCTACTGTATTTATTTATTTTCTCTCAACCTGGGGCTGGAGCAAGGGAGGGGCATTCATATTCTGTTCCAGAGTGGCAGCTCTGCTTGCCTATTGCAGCACCTCAAAAGACGAACAACTTTTTATAGCAGGAACTATTAATAGATTTTTTAAAAAACACAGTTTTAATTATAACAATGTTCAACTAGTTTTTTAATGGTTGCATTCCCATGTTTTTAGCTGTTCTTACTTTAAATATAGAATGATGATGATGAACTTCCATGGAATACAAGTCACACGCTTTGAACATACAGGTGCCACATACCCGGTAATACCCACTCCACATTTGTAATAACTTTCAATGTAGCAGCACCTGCACTTCCCTGTCTACGGTATTGTATTATGATCAAGCCGGCGCTATACTCCTTTCTACGCCTGCTGGAAACATTTTAGGCAAGCCTACCCAGAAGCTTATAAAGTTGAGGCTATCTAAACCAGTTTTTATGTTTTAACCGTTTTATGTTATAAATCACGTGCTGTAATTTTTTCTCAGTTTTATCGTGTTATTTTTTGAGGGTTTTTAAAATGGATTAAATAAAAGAAATCTTTGATTTTTTTTTAATTAAGGTGGCTTATGCTGCACGCATTTCTACGTTCCACGAGTCATTAACACGCTTCTCACCGTCCGTGCTCCTCGCCGCGCGCAGCGAGCTAACTTCACGCCGGTGTGTGTGCGTCTTCACGCGGTTTTTTGGAGTGGGCGGCTCGACGGAGCTCACGTCACTTCCGCTTTTGCAGCGGCGTGGGGCGGGGATAAAAAAGGCAAGCCGAGAGGAAGGCAATTTAGAGCAGCGGGCGCTGAGTAGAACGTGAGTGCTGCTTTTTCCGTTACTACCCTCGCGCGCTCCCCATCCCTCCTCTCGTGGCTCTTTCTGCGGGGGGGCGGGGGTCACGTTCGAATGGAACTCTCGGCCCTCGCTGTCGCCTGCGCGCGCGGCGCGGCGGTTGGAGCCGCCATGTTGGGCTCCTCGGGACCCGAGTCCCTGAAATGAGCGGCGGCGGCGACGCTTTCCCCAAAGAAGCGAGGGAGCAATGGGGCAAATAACGGCTCCCTATCGGTGCGGGTCGTGTTCGGACTCGGCATTCCCTAATTCTAAAGGGGTGGGGGAAAACATAAGGGAGGAGGCGGCGGCGCAGCAGCAGCCCAGAGGCTGCCATGTTGGGGAAGGGAGGGGGCAGAGAAAGCATCCGAGGGAGGGAGAAAATGGCGGCTGGGAACCGCCCCCCATCTCTACTTGGCCTGGGGGGGATTCCCACCTCACTGTGTTGGCCCAAGTTCCCCTCCCCCCCAACTTCATTTACACGGCTGTCTTAAAGGCGCCGTCTCTGGTCCTCCATCCTGTCGTGTCTTCGTGGTCTCGTCGGTCTTTCTCCCCGTCTTCATCTTGGCTGGTTACGGGTCCTCGGTCGGCAGAGCACGATACGGCCGTGGGTTCGAGCCTCACGCTGGGCAAATGGGTTACTGCATTGCAGGGGGTTGGACTAGATGACCCTCGGGTTCCCTTGCGACCAAACGGTTCTCCGATTTTCTGGCAACCTGCTCTCCTCCCGCATTTCCTCCCCATGGGACCTCGTGCTGCACTTTCTCTCTCCATTGGCTCAAATGAAGGACCCCCCCCCAGAACAAAACCATGGCGCCTTCTAGGATACCGTGGCCCCAACAGTAACATGCTCTCTGCATTTTGAGTGACCCGCCATTTGCTTTTTCCTGTGAACCTTATTTTCTTAGACTGTACAGCTTTAGATTACGTACCATTTCATCATAAAGCTTTTGAATAAAAAATGTCCACTATTTTGTGAAAAAAAATAGTGAACATAATGTGAAAAAAGCGGACTGTCCGCTCAAATAGTGGACACATGGCAAACTCAGAAGAGGGTCAAGACTGAAAAAAGCAACTAGTATTCTTGGGAGGGGGAAAATGCAGAGCATAGTGTTACCACCAATGTCTGGGATAGCACAGCCCTAAAGAAATCTGCACACCTATGTTGCACCACTACCCATGGGCCAACTGCAACTCCTCCCTGACTACTTCAATCTTCCTGGAGAAAATAAAAATCCCCATATTTGTGGCCTCCTCAGTTTCTTTGTGGGAACATCTGAGGTCCACCCACATGATGACAGAATGTGTAAGTACCACGCCTGTGTTACACCTCGTCTTTCTGGATTCAGAGGCATGTGCTACAGCAGGCAACCCCAAACTGCGGCCCTCCAGATGTTTTGGCCTACAAATCCCATGATTCCTAGCTAACAGGACCAGTGGTTGGGGAAGATGGGAATTGTAGTCTAAAACATCTGGATCCCTACTGTTCCTCCATGCTCTCTGCCTTTGCTCTAACAGAATAATTTCAGCTCTATCAGACTGTAACAATGCTTCAAACAACAGTTGGATAGGATTGTAATGTGTTAGTAGTATTGATTTAAGATAAGAGTAACATCCTATATGGGTCTCATTCACTGTCTCATAAGCAAATAGTACATCAGATAACCCTATTTAAAATCAAAGCTACCTTACAACCAAGCATTTTGTGTTTCTCTCCATAGTCACTTATGTATCCCTACTGCCACTTTCCCCTAATGGTAAGCCCAATGCCAATATGTGGCTTGTATCCCAAATCTTAAATATTACTTTGAAGCCCATTTTATTTCTGTGGAACTTCCAAGCAGTTGTGCGTGAAATGACAATGATGGAGGAGATTGCTTGATGTGAGGGGATGTGAAATAGTAACAATCACTTAGTGTAGGAAGCTTTTAAAAAAATACATTTTTTTCCTTCCTAGAATGCCGAAATCAAAAGAACTTGTGTCTTCAAGCTCATCTGCCAGTGATTCGGACAGTGAAGTTGACAAAAAGGTGATTCTCTCTCCCTTTCTCTCTATACACACAATATTGAGCAAGAATAAGATAGTGGCATAAGCCACCCAGAAACTAATTTTGGAGTTTATGCTTTCCACTAATACAAATAAGTGCATAAATGACTGAGACTTGCATGTATGCCTAAAAAGCCATAACGGTATAAAATAAATAGATCTTCAGGGGAGCCAATTATCCAATCTACTTCCCTTGTTCTTAAAAAGATAATTAAAATGCACTTCTCTTTAATTGAGTCAGTCTTTTGGGGGCATACTTGTGCTACTGAAGATTTTTTTATTTCATTTTTAAGTTATAGAATATTTGGATCAGAACTTGTTCATTTTTTATTTTTTGTTCTGTTTGTATTTTTTAAATACATCAACCTATTATAAGGCAATGACCCTTTTATACCTTTCATTTCAAGTATACCCACAATTCTGGGCACATTTCTTTTTCAAGTTCCACTTATACTGGTATTTAGGACCTAGTTAGGCATGTAGAAGATTGCAGAGCTCTCTTGTAGCTGAATGCTTTTTTTTAGCAAGCGTAGTCAGTAAAGTGGGGGGATGAATCTCTGAGGGAATTTTTTTTGGTACTTAGGGGTTAAGTACTAGTCCAGTTGCAGTTTCTCACAATGTTGACATATAGTTACTTCACATTTTACCACATTTAACTTTACCATCCACATATTTACCAATCTCTGGTGCTTTACCCACTTGCCGTGAGGGGGCATACAGAAGCATAACGTATAGAAGTGTTTACCACAAAATCTTGGAAATGATGGATCCCTCTAGCTTGCAGATAAATGTTCTGAACAGCAAACTGTTAACCTTAATGTGCTTAATAAAATGTTCAAATGAGCAATATCTAGCTTGGTCCTGAAATGTCATCTCTGAGCAGGATTCCATCACGCCCATGGCCTGATTATTCTCTGAGCTACTTGGCTGTACTTGGAGAATTTCACAACGGTGTTTTTGTTGAACTAGTAGAATGTAAGGCACCAGGCTATGCATTCAAAGCCCCTGGCTCCGCCCCAGGCCACAAAATTTTGCAAATAGATGAATTTGGCTTTTCATCTAAATATTTTTAAGCAATTCCCTATGTACCTGTAACTAACATTCTTTGGTTAGTGGCCCTTTTGGGGGGCCTTTAGGTATTCAGGATTGGCAGCATAGATCAGGTCGGGGTCAAAATAGTTTGGGGAGCCTTTGAGCACAAATGAATTGGGATCTTGGTTTGGCCTTTCTCACAGAAGATCAGACAGAAAGGGCAACATTTTTGAGCTGTGGTTTCAAGTGCTGTTAAGTCTGGTATTGCCAGCCCCCAGTCTTTTATACATTATGTTGTAGAAAGTTGCATACATTATTTTGCAACATTATTTTGCATCTCTTTGATCCAGTTAATCTTAAGGGAGTTTACATTTTCATTTGTATGTTGATATCCTAGCTGCTGGTACAACCAACACTTCTATTGAGGGGAAGTGCCTATTATTTACCAACACAGTTTGCCGAACATTAAGGGAATTCTGGTGGCAATGGAAAGCCCAAGTTACCGTATCTAGAGTGAAATACTGGAGTAAACAAACTGAGGAAGTTCCTCAATACAAAGCAAAGGCAGTTGACCCCATTCATGACTGTTCTGAGAGTTTGCTGCAGTTTCACATTGATTTTATCAGGCCTTCTGGACACGCAACTTTAATGTTATATTTTAAGTATGCAGTGATGTAAATAAGGCTTCTTTTACCTTTTAAGGCCTGCATCGAACCTTGATAGAAAAAGGTTTAGTTTTCCACAATGAGAAAAATGTAGCTTTTACTTACTAAAATTGTTCCTTGTATGTATTGTGCCTTCCCTGTGAACATGGGTACTTTTTTGTTAAATGGTTTTCTGGGGCTTTCTCTGATCAAATATTGAGTACCGTATATTCTGGCGTATAAGACGACTGGGCGCATAAGACGACCCCCAACTTTTCCAGTTAAAATATAGAGTTTGGGATATACGCGACGTATAAGAGATACGACCCGGCGTATAAGACGACCCCCGACTTTTGAGAATATTTTCCTGGGTTAAAAAGTAGTCTTATACGCAGGAATATACTGTACATTTGAACACTCTTCCTACGTTGTTGTGAGGGAGGGAGGAGAGACATATTGGTGTAAACTTGAAACTACTGCTTCTCCAGTAGGTTCTTAATCCACTTTGATTTTTTAAATGTCAAGGTGAAAAGGAAAAAACAAGCAGTGCCTGAAAAGCCCGTGAAGAAACAGAAGACTGGTGAAAGCTCCAAAGGTGCTGCCTCCTCCAAGCAAAGTAGCAACAGAGATGAGAATATGTTTCAGGTAACTGATGGCTCTTTGAGTAGTTGGTGGGATCCCCAGTTCTTGTGTTGTGGGTTGTACTTGAATTTTACAAAGTGGAAGACCTGTCGTCATCAGGAAAATAAATAAAGCTAGTGTTCTGTTTTCATAACTTTGCAAGATTGGAATCCTTAATACGACAGTGAGCTAAACGCATTTACAAGCATCTAGAACACAAGCACTGGCAAACAGATTTAGTTGCAGCTTTCCTAAACTGCTATGTTTGTTTGTTTGTTTGTTTATTATATTTGTATACTGACCTTCATCCAAAGAAAAGCTATATGGACTCAGAAGCTTTATGTTCTTGCAGAAACAGTTTCCCCATTACTAGTTAACGCAAGTAACACAAAGGGAGTAGTGTGAAGTAGGAGAGCTGGAGAAGTAAAATTGATTTTGTTTAGGATCAGTAAGTAGTGGGTAGGAAGGAAGTTCAGGAAGGAAGCTGAACTTCTCCAAGCAACAGTATTTTCCTATCTGTGGTGTTCTTAATTAAAGATAAGCAGTTTAGAAAGCTTGATTTTGTAATTAACAATTTAATTATCCATTCTTTTACTACTGTGGACAGCTAACTGGTAAGCAGTATCATGGTTAAGAGCATGAGCTAGGAACTTTTTGCTTCATATTACAGTACAACTAGCAACTTGTTGGGTGACCTTAAGCAAATTACTGTTATACGGTAATAACATTTTGCATGGAGTTTTTTCCCCATTGGTTCTCCTGTTTACTCTGAGAGTGGAAAGTAATTGAAGTGTCTGGAGGTGCTGGTGAAAATGGCAAATAGGGAGCAGAGACTGGGGGGGGGGGGGCGGTTAGAGAAGTGGAGGTAGTGGGCTAGGTGTAGGAAATTTTGCCTATGGGCAGGAACTGTGTGTTTCAAAGTCCTGTGGTCATGAGCCATTTGCATGGGATTGGGATGTTGCTGCATGCAGAAAAGGGAAGATTATAACAAGTGAGGAGGCCTGAGCTAGTGGAACTTACAGTTGGGTATGTTGAAACTCTTAAGCAACTCTTAATCACATAGGAGTCAACATTTAAAAACATTTCAGATGTTACTCCTCACATTGCAAAATTATACTAAGATTATACTATTGATAGCCAAGGCACATCCAAGATGTTCTTGACATCTTCAGTGGTAGAGATTTTTGTAATTCTTTGAAATACAGTGGTACCTCGGGTTAAGAACTTATTTCGTTCTGGAGGTCCGTTCTTAACCTGAAACTTCTTAACCTGAGGTACCACTTTAGCTAATGGGGCCTCCTGCTGCTTCCGCGCCACCGCCACACGATTTCTGTTCTCATCCTGAGCAAAGTTCTTAACCCGAGGTACTATTTTTGGGTTAGGGGAGTCTGTAACCCGAAGCGTCTGTAACCCGAGGTACCACTGTACAACAGATACAGAAGCTATTCAATCCTGCAAATATGTGTGGCATTTTGGGGGGTCTTCAGACAGTTTAGTAATTTTAGAATTATAAAAAGGTGCTTTTGCATCTCGGTGCACTTAGTGTAATATCCTTGACCAAAACTGTTGCATCATTATCCACCATATTTTTTTAAATATGGTTCACTGTAATTCTTTTTGAGCTAGGCTTCTGAGAGTATCAGCTGCTATCAATTTTTCTAACTAGCATCCTGCAGACTGCAGTTTCCTGCTTTAATGCTTCCAGAATGTTTTTTTCTCTTGATGGTGCAACCTGAACACTAATCTTGAAATTGCTTGCGTATGGGTTTGGTCCCCTAAACTAAATATGGGCCTCTAGTTGGAGCCTAGCACATTTTCATTGTACAGTCGTACCTCGTTTTGAGTCCGCCTCATTTAGGGTCCATTTCGTCGAACGTCCACGGCAAACCTGGAAGTACCGGAACGGGTTACTTCCGGGTTTGTCGCACACACAGAAGCACTAAATCGTGCATGTGCAGCTAGGATTTCGTCGAGCGTCCGGGGCTCCAGAACGGATCCCGGACGCAAAAGGAAGTACAACTGTACTTTGTTTACAAGAGCACATTCTAATAATGTAATGTATATGTTTTTCCTTTTTTCATACCTTGCTGTTCTTGGTGAAATGGAAATCAACTTGGTTGCCTTTCATTTAAGGTTACTTTCAGATGCTAATCATAATCTCAGTCTATATGCATGAGTTTGAAGACCAGAATTTACTGAACTCGTGCGTACAGTCATACCTCGACATCCGAACGACTCGACTTACGAAGGTTTCGACTTCCGAAGTCAACAACCCCAGAAGTCTTTTTGATGTGCCTGTGCAGAAGCAGTCCGCACGGTCGGCGCATGCGCAGAAGCGCAAGATCGCGCTTCACGCATGCGCAGAACGGGCGCTTCGACTACCGAAGACTTCGACTTATGAAGACGGCCGCGGAACGGATCGTCTTCGTAAGTCGAGGTACCACTGTATCTACCCTACTTCTGAATTTGAATGTGAATTCATATTTCTGAAAGCCCAAGGCTAGGATGATGATTCTGTCCTCATTAGTCAAGGGCTGAAGGTGACTGAGTAGATTCCTCTTGGGGTTTTTTTATATTCCTTGACAATATTTCTATAAAAAAGCACGCTTCTGAGAAAAAGGAAATAAATCAGTTTGGTTTAGAAATACCGGTAACTTCTGCAGGAAGATTTGGCTTCTCCTGTCTCTTCGAGCTATCATTGTTTGTTAGTTGTAAGAGATTTCAATGAGAAGAAACACTTGATCCCATAAACTATAAAATAAAATCTAGTCTTACTTTGTATCATTCACAAGACCTTAATAGTGCTTGAAGAGCTGTATCACATGTGTTTGGTGAAATAATGATTTAGTTCTCTAATTTGTTGGCAGATTGGTAAAATGAGATATGTCAGTGTTCGTGATTTTAAAGGTAAAGTCCTAATTGATATTAGAGAATACTGGATGGATCAAGAAGGTGAAATGAAACCTGGCAGAAAAGGTAATTATTATGTTGTCTGCATGGTGACTGCAGTTTTTGATAATAGGTTATGCACTATAATGGGTTCTTGGGCCTCATACCTAAACATCTAAGTCAGGGTAACTAGGTGTAATATTAATATTATTAATAATATTATTTATACCCTGTCCATCTGGTTGGGTTTCCCCAGCCACCCTGGGCGGCTCCCAACAGAATAATAAAGGATTGGGAGGTACAGTCCATTCTTCCACATTATCAATACTACTTAGATATACCAGACATGACATAGCAAGACACATCTACCAAAATTCCCTGTTCTACACAGCTACTAAAGGCATACAGATTCTGTCCTTTTTCACATTCAGTCACACTACATTTAACTAGTTTGTGTGAAGTGGCCAATCTGAACACAACTAAACATTCCTTTGTTTTCCTGCTCTTGGTTTGCCTACCCTCAAAGTAGATATAGACAGGTTGGACATAGATGTATTTGGAGGTTGCTGTTTCTCTGGCCCCAGCAGTTCATTCAGGTTTGTTAGATTATTAGTTTAGGAATCTAACTAAGATCACCACCTGCCTCTCATTTTGCACACATTCCCTTCCATCCCCACCCATTGAGGTTTGGCATTGCATATAACTCGAAGTTCTCAAAGTGAATTTTGAGCTGCATTCAGTTTTGTTTTGTTTTGTTTTGATCCTGTTGACAGAAATCCTAGGTGATGCTAGGCCTGAGCAGGTGAGGCAGGAAAGAACAGGAAAGAACATAATGCAGTCTTGTAGATCTTTAAACTGTCTGTGCAATACGTTCAGCTGATCTGTGCTCTAGCTAGGCCTACTAAAATACAAAAAGAAATACATGATTCTGATCATAGAATGCAAATAAATGGGTAGGCTGACTTGCGTAGTCTGTCCTGTATGCCCTTCCTGGTCATACTGTTTGCACACATACGGTTTCCATTCAAAAAGCAGGAAACAAGTAGGTCAAAAGGAGACAAAGTTCCTTGAATAACTACAGCCATTTGTTTGGATTGTGCTGTCAGTGCTGGTCCTACTAATCTTTCAGTCTGTTGTTTGGATGGTACAGTACTTGTGTGCTGAATCAGCATGTCAGAACCCCTCCAGCTTTTAAGGCCTTTGAGGCTTAGGTATGTATTCTGTGGCTTTTAATATCTAGGCACTCTTAAACTGGGCTGAGAAACTGCAAGTAACATTTTGATGAGTGTTTGAAGTCTTAACTACAACAAGCTCGCTGTGTATAATGTTATAAGTGAGCCATGTCAAGTGTGACTTCCAGGTAACTTGTTTCTCTGGTCTTGAGTAAATACTTGGCTTGGTAGAATTCCTGAAGAGGGATTATCTACTTTGTACTGCATAAATTTTGGCTTGGATCATAGAGGCACTGATTGCCCCTGACCCCCCAACTTTTCTGAGATCCTACCTTTCAAGTTTCTTGTCCTCAAATCTGCATTTTTTAAATACAAAAGTTGAGGTTCTCTTGAAGCATCTCTGCATTGTGAATTGTGCAGTTGTGTGTGTTTATAGCATAAGTGTGAATCTATAATAACCTCCAAGGATTTGTTTTGGTTTACTTTAGGTATCTCTCTAAATCCAGAACAGTGGAGCCAGTTGAAGGAACAGATTACTGATATTGATGAAGCAGTAAGAAAACTGTAAAGATGAGCCATGCAGAAACTCTACTGTTATAGGTTTAAGTAGTCTTTTTACATTGGCATTCATTTTCTAAACTATTTGTTTTCCAAGCTATTGTATATTTGGATTGCAAAACAATTTGTAAGGAGCGCTTTTTTAATGTGCATTAAAAGTGTATTCTGGGTGAAGTTACAAATGTGTATACTTTTATTAAACAGGTGTTATGTTCTCTCATCATGATGTAAAATAAAACACATTCACTTAATACTCGTAAGTTCCAGTTGTCAGTGGCCTTCTTGTCTGAAATATTCTAACATGAGGGCGATTCCTTAACAAGAAACAAAAGTAACCCACTGTAGGCTTAAACTTTTTTGAGTTTACTTTCCAAGTTAATTTAATCTACTGTGTTGCTTTGAAGATACAATCTTCAAAATACTTCTAGTGTATTTTAGGAATTCGGCCCATGTTTCCAGAAATCAGTTTTCTTTTGCAGTGGTCTGGCTATTCACACTTGTTCTTTAGTTTCTCTGTAGCAGTGGTGTACCCTATCTTTTGTGGCCATGGTAAAACTGTCAGTTTGTATTTATTTTAACATGAGGCAATGCAGAATTTAACTTCGTTTGTTTTTCCATGCGCTCCCTGTGGAGAGGACTAGTTTAAGCAATGGCTAGATGGCCCTTTATCATGGATGCTTTAGTTAAGCTTTCTGCATTGCTGGGGGTTGAACTAGATGACCCTCAGGGTACCTTCCAACTCTACAATTTTGTGATTCTGTATTAACACAGAAATGCTATATTTTCTTCTGTGCCATTAGTATGTGGCTGCAGTGTTAGAAACTCAAGATATAAAAGCTAGGTGCTAAATGGCTCCTGAAACCAAGGCTTCAGTTGCCAAAACAGAGTGTCTAGTAGTCATTTGGGGGCAAAACAGTTCCAAAGTCTTAGTCAATCATTCGAAAAAAATATCAGGCAATTATCAGTAGTACCATGGGTGGCACTGTGATCTAAACCGCGAAGTCTTGGGCTTGCCGATCAGATGGTTGGCGGTTTGAATCTGCACAACAGGGTGAGCACCTGTCACTGTCCCAGCTCCTGTCAACCTAGCAGTTCAAAAGCACGCCAGTGCAAATACATAAATAGGTACCGCTGCAGCAGGAAGGTAAATGGCATTTCCGTGCGTTGCTCTGGTTTCCATCACGGTGTTCCGTTGCGCCAGAAGCAGTTTAGTCATGCTGGCCACATGACCCGGAAAGCTGTCTGTGGACAAACGCCAGCTCCTTTGGCCTCAAGCGAGATGAGCAGCACACCGTATGGTCACCTTTGACAAGACTTTTAAAAACATGTTGATGAGCTGAATACTGTTCTATACAGGAAAAACCAGTTCCTGGCATTCTGTCATGCCCTAGGGCAGGCATCCCCAAACTTGGCCCTCCAGATGTTTTGGGACTACAATTCCCATCATCCCTGAACACTGGTCCTGTTAGCTAGGGATGATGGGAGTTGTAGTCCCAAAACATCTGGAGGGCCAAGTTTGGGGATGTCTGGCTGAGATCAACAGAAAGAGCTAACCTGTCCCAATATAGCTAACCTGCCCCAGTTTTTTTCTTTTAATACATTCATTTTCTGTGGTAGATCGCTCCTTTAGGAGAGAATAAAGTGCCACACTTGGGGAGAAGCTAGATAGTGGTAAGGTCTTCCACAAACACAACTGGATGGCATTTATTTATTTATTTTTAGGGAGGGGGGCAGCCCTGCAATTTTACCATATCGCTCAGTCACAAAGCTCACATGTGCATATTTAAATGTTTCTATTTATTAAGGGTTTGAAAGGAGGCTTTAGAGTGGGAAATTCCTGAAGTCTTTGACAACGGGGCTAAACTGACAAAATTGATCCAAGGTTTCATGGGCAAAATTTCATTCCACATATAGCACAATATCTTTCGGCATGCATAGCAGAGGCTGCACTGAGGCAGCAGTCCTATGATTGCCACCAAACACATCTTATTAAATTCAGTGCAGCTCTCTTGCAAGCCTTTACACACACAGTTGGGCTATCAATTGTGTGAGACTTGTGAGAATGTATTTAGTTTGTGTAATTTATAAAGATTAAGATTTTCAGTACAGAACTTTGATTTGCAGTTTCGTATATGCCAACAGCTGGAGCTCATCATGGCAGCTTTCACAGCGAGCTCAACTGGTGCCCAACTTGCTTATCATGCGCCAGCCTTTTCCCCCAAACCCAGGACAGGGCCTGTCTCCGCTGGTGGCTGCCAACACATGCTTTCTCTCTGTTGCTGCTTTGGTGGTGGCAACATTGCCACTAACTTCCCTCCACTCAGGGCCCAGACACTTGAATAGGAGCCAAGGTAACATCTTAAGCGTAATGCAGTGCTTTCGCCCATAGATCTATGGAATTGGCAAGCTTTATAGTTTTACCGAGTGCTTTCTTTCAGGGGGTAGTCAAGGGTACGCAGTACCGGCACCTCTTTTTTTGTTTTATTTTTAAAAAGAGTGGCGCTTACTGTAACAACCTCATGGTGAGTATCGGCACCTCTTTGTCTAGAAAAAAAGCACTGGTCCTACCTGGACTTTAGCTCTATAAATTGGTAAATTTCATAGATCTGTGGGCTGGGACATGACATTTTAGAAATGAAAAAGGAAAGGAAATACATGTTTAGCCTAATTATTTTCCTCATTTGGTGACTGCTAATCTGGCAAAGAAACTTGAAAGCCTCATGATTGCTCCATTTGCTTGCCAGAGCAGCCAGCCATATAGGGCAGGGTCAGCAAACTTTTTCAGCCGGGGGCCGGTCCACTGTCCCTCAGACCTTGTGGGGGGCCGGACTATATTTTGAAAAAAATATGAACGAATTCCTAAGCCCCACAAATAACCCAGAGATGCATTTTAAATAAAAGGACACATTCTACTCATGTAAAAACATGCTGATTCCATGGGCCGGATTTAGAAGGCGATTGGGCCGCATCCGGCCCCTGGCCCTTAGTTTGGGAACCCCTGATATAGGGACTATCGGTGACCCTGCTGCTCCAAGCTAATGGCATCCTATTCTGAAAAAAGTTCTGGAGCTGTGCTTCCCTGCATTCCTTTTGCAGCTTTAGTAAGTTTCATTGGGTACAGCTTCTGTCATATCCCTACAGTAACAACAGTGATACATGCAGCATCGGAATAATCTCTGAACTGAGGACTCCAGGTGACTTATCTGTGTGACATTTCTGTGCTTTTTTGTTCTTGGTTACTTGTCTTATGTTCATCACTTCTCAAACGAGGTACCGGTAGGTGGCTTTAGAGGGGTGTAAATTACCAGGCTGGCCACTAGATGGTAGACTTGCTCTTCACACTAATTCTTAATGTAGCAGCAATTGTGGAACACAACTAAGCTCCATGTTCCTTAGTGAAAGCCCGTCCTAAATTTCCTGGCCCTTGTCCCTCCACCTTTTTAAAAGAACTGTGTAGTGATGCTGAAGCACAGTTTTGTAAGGGGAATTACCTAAAATTTGGCACTATTTCAGTTCTGGTTTAGTGGGACACATGATGATGCTTGGAGAGGAAGGGTGGTGGGGGCAGGAAAATCTCACCATCTTTTTATCTTAGCCATGCTGGCTCCAGGATTTGGGCATGACATATTCATTCTGCCTCCTGGAAGAGACATGACACGCAAAGAGAATCCTTTCACATGGCTCCTGGCCGCTGAGTTCATTGTGTAATGAGAATGATGGCATTGTTTGGATGCTTTGCTAGTTTAGGTGCTTAGTAAAACATGATCTGGAGATGATCCTGAACAAAATGGCAAATGTTATTCAATATAAATTGAATAAAAGATGATAATATTAATATGCAGCAATGTGCAAGGACTTTTGGTTGCACAACAGAACTCCCCCCCCCCAAAAAAACACATGTTTTTGGTTTTTCCCAACCTTCAGGAGCAGATTTATTTTGGGGTGCAGGGGGTTTGTGCAAGGAGAGAGAAAAAGTTCCATTCCACAAGCAGAAATCCTTGTGCCGGTGGAAGTTGGCTATTGCCCCATGTCTGTTCAGCTCAGAACTTACATCACCTCTATTGAAAAGAATCAATTCTGCCAGAAATAATTGACCCTCTCCAACATAGCCTCTACAATGGAGAATTATTCTTGTTCCCTTAATTATGTTCCTAAGGCAATGTTCTGAGTGTAGTCAGAAATGTTTTGAAATTATATATAATGATTAAGCTTTCTTTCCTTTCCTTGCAGCTTAGGTGGAGATTAGAGGGTCATAAGGTTAAACATATGGAATGGATTGCGGTAATATTAAAGTGCATAGCTTTGCTGAAGGGCACAGAGTAAGAATACTGAGACTGTTAGTGATGGGAAAGTAAAATAATTTCCCCCACTTTGATTTGGGTATGGCTGAATATTATCAGGGTCAACGTTTCCAATGACTTGTTTCCTGAACCTGATTAGTTGTAACTTCTGCTTAAAATCAACACAACAGCCTTAATGCATACAGGAACATAAGACGAACTATCCTGCTACAACACACCAGAAACCTATTTAAGCATCCTGCTTCTCACAGCAGCCAACCAAATGTCTCGGCCACAAGCCAAGGCAGATGGGAGCAAAACCTTCCCTAGGTGTTGTTTCCCAGCAGCTGATATTGAGAGACACACGTGCTGCCTCTGATCCCAGAAGTAGCATGTAACCATTGTGACCAGTAGCCTTATCTGCTATGAAATGTTTTAAAGCTGTTCAGTTGCTGTCCATCAACACTACACCTTGGTGGAATCAACACACACATAAAAAGTGTGGTGAAAATGCTTTTTTTAAGGAACGTTTTGAAAAAATACATTGCATTTTGCATAGCTCACTTTCGCCATCTAGTGTCACATTTGTATATTGCACTTTACAACCAACTTAAAACGTTGCAGCTGTATAGCTGAGTCCCTTGTTACAGCATGAGCCAGTAAATCTAGAATGGACCAAATTCAGTCTTGCAAAGTCGGCTGAATATTTCCAGCAGACCCCTTAATCGCTGGAATTTCTAAGAGGTGTATGTAAGAATTTCAAAAAGCATACCATGGATAAAATCAAATAAAATCAATCTTTGCCATTGCTGCTGCTGGAATTCCTGTTGTCCACCAACACATGTTAAATCTGCAAAGCAAATGTGAATGTCTCTGAACAGTTGAGGCACATTGTTACATGCACATAGGGCAGCTGCTGATGAGGAAGGGCCCCGATCGAAAGCATTGTGACCCACACATTCTTTCAATATGTGTGTGGGGTGTCAGTCATCCCCTCCTTGTGTTTCCCAAGCGTTTGCTAGATTACCCTTATTTGGGAATTAAATATGGAATGTGCAACAGCTTGAATGTGTAAGAATAAAAATTACCTGCCCTCAGAGGAGCCCAGTCCACATGTTTGTGCATGAGTCACTAAAGTAAGCATTCGTCCTGGTTGGAAAGAAAAGCTCAGAGCACTTACTCATGCAGAAATGCAATGGAAAACCTCCTGCAATGGCGGGCAAACTTGCTGGGTCCCTGCATCAGGAGTGACTGGGCGTTGATTGGAAGGAGGTGAGGCCAGAGCAGGGAATTATTCAGAGATGCAGCCAGTGGTTAATTCCACAGCATCTGCACTGCAGATGTGAGACGGAGTGATGCATTCTTAGCCAGCACAAAGCTGTGAAACAACAGCTTACCAGCAGCAAGTGCTAAGGCAGAATTACAAATCATGCAGAGTTGCATCCGACAGCCTCTTCAGCAGTAAGGGTGCTATAGGCCAGGCATCCCCAAACTTCGGCCTCCCAGATGTTTTGGACTACAATTCCCATCTTCCCCGACCACTGGTCCTGTTAGCTAGGGGTCATGGGAGTTGTAGGCCAAAACATCTGGAGGGCCGCAGTTATAGGCTTTTCTTCTTGCCCAAATAGTTGTCTTATAGAAGGCTATTTTATACCATGTCAGACAATTCATCCACCCAGTGAGTACAGTATTCTCTGCTCTGACTGGTTGCAGCTTCCCCGGCACTGGCGGAGGAAGAGGAGTGCGGGGGGAGTGCACCACCTCCGGCAGCGCGATCCCAGCAGGGTTCCATCGCGGTTGCCGCCTGCGCTGGGCGCCCCGCCCCCAGGACGTGCGCCAGCCCCGCGTCCGCGTGCTCGCTGCCCCCCAGTGTCGGAACATGAAGCTCCACCACTGTTCCCCAGAGTCTCAGGGAAAGAAAGGTCTTTCACACACAAGAGAGGATCCAAAACAGCTGTATGAAAATTATATTTGCCATCACCTGCTGCTTGTTTGCTTTCAGATGGCGATACCGGAGACAGAACCAGTGTTCAAAGGGCCCTGCTTTGATGATCCCCCATAACGTACCCCAACACAAAGTTTGGGGGATTTACTATGGTGTGTGCTGAATGTAACTGAATTGCTTCCAAGGACGGCCTGAGGCATATTAACATCCTAAATGTTGAAATGTTTTCCTTGCATATAGAGGGGAATAATCCCAAGCAGCTGTTTTGCTAGCAAGCGCTGCTGACATCCCATTGCAAGAGCTTGTTGCCCCTGCAATGATTGCTCTGTTGAGAAATGTAATTATTTTTATTTTAAGGTTTCCAGACTGTGAAAGCTGATGCTATCTGAGCTGCTTTCTCTGTCATCAAGGGGTGAGCCTTCCAGCCTTCGACCTCCTGTTGTTAATACCACGAATTCTGTTTAAAAACAAAATAATCCACAAACTCAGCACAAGGGGCTATTTTGATATTTTGAAAACGAAATCCCCCTGCGCGGTCACTTGATTATTTTCCAGCCACCACTTTTTTTTCTTCCAAAGGATTGGTTTTTTTTGTTTTTAGGCTTTCACTCTGGTGGCCAAAACCGTTGTTTGTTCATCTTCTGGCAGCCGCAGGTGCTATGCTGAATGCCTTGAAAATGACTGTAATTACTGAGCATTGTTTAAGTAAAATCAGATAAAATCCGCATTGGATCTAGGTTGTAGGATTATCTGCCAGATTTATTTCCCTTTTTGACCCAGGAACATGAATCATGTGAACTTGTTTCCTCAATCGCATCAGCATGCAATTATATATAATCTCCACGAAGAATTCCTGACGGGGTCCTGGGGTCTTCTGAGGGCTGGGAAAGCATTTGTGAAAGGTTTCTCGTGTCATTAGTGAATGAATTTCTCACTTGGATGGCTTAACTGTGAAGTCTCAGCAGACCCCAGTATTGTTTGTGATCCAGGAAATCATGCACCTTTTGGAGCATCTCGGCAAGTTGCGCGCCTGGTTGACGCTGTCTGCCTGTCTCTTGATTCCTATTTTTACCCAAGGTCAAAGGGGGTTTTCATCTGCGCCAATGGCTATGTTGACTTATGCTTTTCGCAGTGGGATATCTGAAGATTAGCCTCCAAATCTGGAGTCTCCCACTCAGAACAAGACAGCAGAGACCTGTAAGCCGGCGGAATATGGAACAAATCTCCTGACTGAACAGGGGAGGGGGGAAGCTGCCCTCTCAAAGTCTTTCTAACCTACCAAATGGGTGTTGAAGGAGAGGCATGTGGGGGCTGCATGGGGGACCAATAAAGCAAAAGGTGATAAGAAAGTTGGGGGAGCAGATCTTACTTGAGTGCAGATGTGGGGAGTGCATGGTCCTGCCAGATGGTGCTGGATTACAACTCCCATCAGGGGACAGGTCCCCCTTCACCTCTGAAAACGTGAGCTTTAGAGCAACAATTTTAAGGAGAACAGCCTGTGGGGATGATAAGTTAAATTTCGTCTGACAAAATATCTGGTTCTAAATAATTATTTCAGCTGTGCAATGTATTTCATTCTGCTTTATATATTTTATCTTTTGTAACGGCTTCAGCTAAACAAATTAATAATATTTATTGTATGTAATTCCCTTCGTCCTTGATCACTGACTATGCTGACTGGGGTCGATGGGAGCCTAAGAATGTCTGGGTTGCCACAGGTACCCCATTCCTGCTTTATAGTGTTTTTAAAATTTGAAATCCCGAATCATTCCCTGTTTCAGCCAGATCCCAAAACACCCACATTTCGGCATCCAGCCTCTTGTTTCCCACTGTGACCTTGTGTGAAAAGCCCACGAGGAAAGAGAGTTGTTTCCCAGCAGGGTGTCATGGCGTTGTCAGGAAAAGAATGTCCAGAGTGAGGAATTAACTTGTTATTTCCAAAGGTACACTTACAAGACAGGAAAAGGCATTTCTTTCAGTCCTGCTCCTGGGTGTGCACCCAATCAGGCAGTTCCATGCAACAAAGAGGCCCCACCCCCAACCTCGGCTTATGTCTATTTCCCACCCGAACTGCATGCAAGCAGGTGAAGACTATGCCTGCATGCAACCTGCTTCTGCTCCTCCTGCTTCAGTCCTCTTCTGGTCCTGGGAGACTGTGGAGCAGGAGAGGTGGGGGCAGGAGGTGGTGGTGTGCAAGCCCTTGACTCTACCCTAGCCTGACATATCTCTCCTTCCTCTTGCACCTGTTCTTCACTTTCCAATCCTGCAGCTTCTCCTGCCTCTGAATCTTCTCTCCCAGCTGTTACAGGTTCCCCCAGTTCACTGAAGCCAGTCTCCAGCCCTACTTCTCCCAGTGTCCACTCATTAGAATCCAGCCACCCCTCCTCAGTGTCCAACCAGTTGCTGACACAGTGGGAATCAAGGGGCAAACTACCTATGGCTATTTAAACAAGGGATTTATTTCAAGTTCACATTAGCAGGGCTGGTGCATTACATTGCCTCTGATCCAGAGTGACTCTGCAGCTAGCACCTTCTTTGTGGTGGAGGTATCCCACTTTTCTGGCTGGCACCCTTCCTCCTCCTCTTCCTGATTACTAGCAGTTTCTGTGTCACCCCTCCTCCTCCTTAGTGCCGTGCTCTAAGGAAAGGCCAAGGGGGTCCTTCCTCAGAGTGATAGTTTCTGGAAGCAACAGTTGAAAGGAAAGCTGTTTAGCTGTAGTTGGGGGAGGGAAATAAGTTACTTTAACCCTGAGAAGAGCAGCCTGGCTCCAATTGCATATATAGCCCCAGCTGCAGCACACAACCTCATTTTGGCCTCAAAGATCTTCTGCCTTTTGCCTCCCCAACTCCGCATCTTTTGAGTTTGCAAGGCATGCTGCATTGGTGTGAACCACTTTGGGAATCAATCATTGCCTGAAAAGCCAGATAAAATGATTGCAGAACAAAGGAAAATAGACAAAGTTACTTGTTTGCAGTCCCTTCTCTCCATCTTAACATTTGAATTTTTGCTTGACTCAACGTATTGGAGGATGCTTCGTTTTTCCTTCCTTACTGGGAAATGCCTCCTCTAAGACTTAAGTTGACTCAGGAAGGTGGAATCATAGAAGCATAGAGTTGGAAGTAACCACAAGGGTCATCTAGTTCAACTCCCTGCAATGCAGGAATCTCAATTTAAGCATCCATGACAGATGGCCATCCAACCTCTGCTTAAAAACCTCCAAGGAAGGAGAGTCCACCACCTCCCCGGGGACTCCATTCCACTGTCAAACAGCTCTTAATGTCAGAAAGTTCTTCCTGATGTTTAGTCGGAATCTCCTTTCTTGTAGCTTGAAGCCATTGGTTTGGGTCCTACCCTCTGGAACAGGAGAAAACAATCTTGCTCCATCTTCCACGTGGAGCTAACATTTAGTGAAAAAAGATAAAGGGGAAGGGGCATCTGCCTTCCCAACAGGCATTCTTTGCATGATATGTTTGCAGCAGGCTGCCTTGTCATCTCTCATCCTGCACCTGCGTCTGCAACCTTCTCTTTGTTGTGGCTGTTCCTAAGTGCAGAGCAATTTCCAGTGTCCCCTAACAGAGATGCAATAGCCTGGGGGATTCTCCAGGTGCAGCTCAGCCCTGAAAAGCAATGCTGGCTGCCTGCATCCGAGCAGAACGTGGCTCACAGAGAAGGCAAGACTCTGCCAAAAATGCCATTACTATACGTTTTTAGTACCGTGGACTTCTTCCCCTGCCCCCTCGTCCGGACAAGCCGGCCCCAATTCCTTGATTGTTTTGGTTTCTGTGGCCTTTTGTCAAAAACAGATTTGCCAGGGAGACAAGGATATGTAACATGTTTATTACTACAGCATAAAAAGGGGCCAAACAGATGGAAAGCTGAATTCTGGCTACCGCAGACAATGCAACCTGGGAGACGATTGCTGAAACACAGCTAAAGACAGGATTGCTGTGAACTGTTCCAAATCCACTTGTTCTGGCCCATTATTCTGTCTGCTTGTGGAATCATCTTCTCTGGGTTTGTAGATGTTGGCAGGGCTGTGTCTTGCTACATTTCTCAGTAGTAGCAAGCAGAACGCTTCATTCCTCCACTGCAGAACGCTTCATTCCTCCACTGCAGAGTTCCAGCCGTTTTCACTGCCAGTTTGCAGCGTTTGGATTCAGTCGGCAGCATCCAGACTAAGTGAGTTGCACGTAGTTCCCCTTTTGAAATTAATTGAAGTCATGACTAACATGTCCCATCAATTTCAAATGACCTACGTTCAGCTAAGCGGACTGAGGCTAATCCAGTAATATTAGCCCTGGAATGAGGATTGCCAAAGCTTGAAGTTCAAGTGGTCATTGGGGGAGAGAATTCAGGGCTTCCAAATGGTGTGTGTTCACTTTTTAAAATAAGGGTACATGCTGCACTTTGGGGGCCCTTACCTTTAGCAGTGGTGGTGGCTTTTTCTGGTTTTTATTTGTAACCTTCAAGTTTGTTTTACAGCAGCAGCAGCAGCAGCAGCAGCAGCAGCAGCAGCAGCAGCAGCAGCAGCAGCAACAACAACAACAACAACAACAACAGAGTTCTGCTCTTGGCAGCCATTAATAACTCCAAAATGAGTCAGGTGCAATGTCAGTCAGTTTTAGGGGATCTTGGTGTTAGTAGCAGTGACATTCTTATCTCCTGGGTAAGACCTGTTCTCTTAATTCGTGCTTTTCAGCTACCTAGAGGGCAGGTTCTGACGCCATTGCACCCTCAAGCAACCATCCAGCAGAACTGTTCGAACTTGCAAATAAGCTTATTGCACCAGACCAGTGGGCAGCTTTGAGTCATTAGAAGCCTGCTGTGATGCTTTTATGAAGCACTTTGAAGATAAAGTGGTTGGAGTTGCATAGAATTAGATACCACAGTTATACTAAATCCTCATATCTCCAGAGCACTGTCTGGTCTAGTTTGTTTTGGTTCAGTTGCAGTTATTACGGTCTGAGGATGTGGACAACTTGCTTGCAGGAGTTTGGGCAACCACCTGTTTTTCCACTCATCATTCCATCCAAGGGGGTTTGACTGGTTAGCCTATTTAATGCCTATTTGTCTTGGTACACCCTCTTCTTAAGAGGACCCCTCTGGAGCCAGAAGAATTAAATAACTACCACCCAGTCACAAATATTCCCTTTTGGGGCAAGATGCTTAAGAGGGTGCTGGTGGTCCAACTGCAGGTGTGCCTGGAAGAAAGAGAAATGTCTAGATTTATTCTAATCTGGCTTCATTCCCATGTTTGGAAGTGGAATGACCCGGGCTGCCTTGGTTAATTAGCTTTATCAGGCAAGAGACAGGGGGATGCTACCCTCCTCAGTCTACCTTGACCTCTCAGCGGTTGATAGCGGAGTCTACAGATATTAGTGTATTGAAGATTTTCAGAAGAAGCAAGTTGTTACCATATGACTGAAAGCAGAAGAGGATGAAGCCAGACAGTCCGCCTGCAGAGATCATTCCACAACTGAAGTACCAGCAATGGCCTGTAAAACAGATTAAAGCTTCAACTTTAAGGGGACAGATTTGAGTTTAATAATTCCTGGTCAATGTTACTAATTCTATGCAAGCGGTTGTTGTGGGTGTTTCTGATTTTCAGGGTCTGAAGCATGTGCCTGAATTGCATTTCACTGTATTCTTTCCAAAGCTAGCCTGCCTCCAGGAAGAGGAAGAGGCTGGAGGTTCTTATGGGATGGGAAGAAGGTGAACTGTATGAATCTTAAATATTGCACTACAGTGTAGCTAGCCCTTTTACTTGTAGTGAACACTAACTCCCTCCACATTTTGAATTCAGCTCGTCAACTCATCTTTGTCTCAAGTCACATAAGACAAATACTTCTCTCTAACACACCAACCTCCGGGAAAACATTTGGATGAATGTTATTAATCCCTCTGGTGCCCAAGATGTCTAGGAGATGTCTACAAAACAGCATGCAAATAGCACTTGGAATGGGTAGAATGAGACATTTTCGTCCAAATAACAACGGAAGCCTGTCACGCACCTAAATAAACAGACATGCATGCCAATGAACACACTCATTTACGGGGATGGGTGGTGGGGAGGGATGAGTGTTAGTGGTAGAGGTTGAAGGCATGCTCTACCAGGATTTGGGGGATAAAATCTGCTTTGGCTCATAAGCCGAAAACATTGCTTTGCTAGGTTCACACATCCGACGTGGGGCATTTTTATATGTACCCAGTAAAATAAAAAATAAAATAAAAAGATGGTGATATGAGGTCAAATTCTTCTAGAATCCTGACATTGGAGAAGAGGGAAAGCGGATGGGGATCAACAGCCTATACTGATCAAGATCATTTTCAGTTCATCCAGAAGGGAATATGTTTCCAAGCATATTGCTTAAAAGCAGCCTGCTTCGCCACCTGAGGCGAAACAGGAATTGGCTGCTGGCTGCCTGGCTGTTGCATCCTGCCCATCCCACTTCCACCACAGCTGGAATGCCTCCCTCTTGCTGAACTCGGCGAGAGAGGGGCGTTCCAGCGGCAGTGTTGCCTCTTGTGCTTCTGCTGCCTGAGGCAGCTGCTTCACCCTACCACATGGGTGAGCTGGCTCGGATGTTGCTTTTCCATCACTTTGGAAATCAGCAGAAACACCTGTGGTCACAAGGGTGAATAAATTGCTGAGAGAGCCCTTCATGAAAAAACTCCCCAATCTCACAGCCTCAGGCTGAAATGATGGCCATGTTGATGCAGGTTGCGTGAGATTAGACTGAGTAAGTGTGAAGGTCTCTTAGGCTGCATTCACACAACAACCTGAAAGCTATTGTTGGCAATGAGCACCCACATTCATCTCCTATCTCACAATTATTCTCTTGGTCAAGCAGGGTGTGTACGTTTTGGTAGTGTTTAAGAAACTTGACTGACCAGAGACCACAACAAAATGCATAATCATGGTTTAATACTTATGAACAAAATGGAATTTCAGCAGGTCGTAGATTGCAAGCTACATCTGCTGGAATCTCCTCTTCTGCACAACCATTCAAGGTGCAGCAGCCCTGTCCACTTTCGCATCTGGCCACCCTAATCAGAAAGCCAGGGTTGCCATATGTCTGGAAAATCCTAGACATCACCAGGGTTTGGCATCTGAAAATGGCGTCTGGGCAGCCTTTTGGCAGCTTTGAATCTCTGAATCACAGCTTCCTCCTAGGACTGTTTCTCTACCTGAAGAAGTCAACCTCAACATAACAAATAAGCTGAAATGGACATCTTCAGTTAGCCACTAAAACTTTGAATGCAATTCATATGAATTCTACACTCTTAGAAGGTCTCTAGATAATGTTGCTGGGAGTGATACAATTTCCCAGCTTAGCTGTAGCCTTCTATGCATCCTACAACTGCATATGATACAGTTGTACTGATTTAATTTTCACACTCTTGGCGACAGGGAGAAAAAGATCTGTCACTTTCTGTTCTCTCTGTCTTTCATTTTTTGCAGCCTTAAATTCACTTCTCTGCATTTTGTGGCAATATGCATTAAAAAAAAATCCTTATGAAAATGCACCATTTTATTAACACATTTTATATGCAGGTTTGACTAATTTTTGCAAACAACTTTCCCCAATTTTGTATGCTATTTTCATTAGTATCTTAATATGTCCACTTTAAATCCACTTCTGTAAATATTGTTTAGAGAACTTCACCACAACATTCAGGTACGTGTGGATTTTGAGTGTAGCCATGTTTTGGTGAGCATATTGTTTTTGAAAGTGTGAAATTGATAGCTTTGGCTTTAAACATGCATTGTGCACTGAAATTAATTTTTCATCCATCCCTAGTTGACGACATATGCAAACACTCTTAATCTCACTGATTTCATTGCGAATATTCTTAATCTCACTGATTTCAGAAATTTCTACTCTTCTACTCTTAATCTCACTGATTTCAGAAACTTCTAAATTGTGTAGGATAAAGAGCTACATCCACACATAGAACACATACTACGGTATGAACTAATCACTGTTTCTTGTACTGAACTTCATATATAATATTCAACACCCACTCGTTTAATCTAGGCTACCATAATATTACAGCCAAGCAAACAGATTGAAGTCTGGTAGGGCTGCCTGCATGAGGTATTAGGGGAGTTAAAATCCCTTGGAGACAAATTTAAAAATCATCAATTATGTTAAACACTCCCATTTTTAGGCATACGTGCAAGGAAGTGTGATCCATTCAAGCAGCTGCGGCCTGAGTTAAGGACTCTCCCGCCCCCCCCCTCCCAATCACTCACTATGTAGCACCTGCACTTTAAACACTTTCCCCCTCCTGTGGATCTTTACTTCCAGACTTATAGTCCCCTAGTTGGATGTTCTGGACTGCATTTGCTAGCTGCTACTGACTCTACATATTTATATGCTCCAAATCCTTTTAAGTCTGACTGCAGCTTTGCTGAAATCTTGCTGAGTCTAAATTGAAAACTTGGAAGCTTCACTCTGTTAGCTGGCTATTTCACTGCAGAAATCAAACACGGGGGGATTTTTGCCCTGATTCATATCATACTAATCTTGAAGTATGTTTTCTTAGGCTTGCTTTCCTTGAGCAGGGGTTTTTCACTTTTGAACTGACCTCTGTATTTGTCTCTTTAATAAACATTTCTCCTGTACTAATAGCTCCATGCAATGAACATCTTCACTTGTTGGATTTCTGCATATCAAACCTCTGTTCAAGGCTCAGAGGTGCAGGTCAGGCAATTCCTACACACACACACCCAATCTACTGCCATTTGGCAACTCAGACTTCAACTCAGATATCATTCAACTCAGATATCATGTGTTGATATTTTTGTTGTTAGCCGCCCTGAGCCCGGTCTTGACTGGGAAGGGCGGGGTATATATTATTATTATTATTATTATTATTATTATTATTATTATTATTATTATTAGACCACTGGTTTTAACCTCCTTGTATGAACTCTGGTGGTCTCCTATAAATAGTGTATAAATGAAGTGGTGACTTCATATCAGTCACAGTGCTTGATAGGATGATAGTCTTTTAAATATTCCGCTACCCCTGCTGTCAGAACCCAGAACATGAAATGACTGACCTTAGTTTTGAAATGGGCCAGCAATGCTAGACAATTCTCCAACAAGATTTTTAATTGTGCATCTGAAATATTCACAATGAATTTTGCTGAGAAATAAAAAAGAAAGAAAAGAAAAAGAAGGTGCAATATGAGATCCTTGGAATTATCCCCACTCAACCATGAAGCTCACTGGGTGACTGTTACTGCCTCTGTGCCAAACCTTGCTTTAAAAAAATGGGTGTAGTAGACCCAATTGAGTTGCACGACTAAAATTAAATTTTTTAAAAATGAAAAAATGTTGCAAAGGTTGTTGAAAGCAACTCAATTGAAGAAGATTGCAGTGGTAACCCAGACATCATTGCTGGTTGTGAAGGAGCCCTCACAACACTTCAGGCTTCAGGGCCCCCCAAAAGTATGCCACCTTGAGCTCCTTGGAGAAAAAGGTGGGATACAAATGCAAGAAACAAACATACTGCTAGATTTTGCAGCACAAAAACCAAGATTGCACTAGTTCTGTGAGAACCCATGTGGCATTTAGCATGTTAAAATCCCATTCAACTTTGAAGATCACAAGCCAACCTTAGGTCAGTCATTACCACCTTGCGGCCTATCCTACCTCACAAGGCACTTGTGAGGTAGATAAGATGGAGGGTGGGAAACCCTCTATATCAATGTTATCAAAGTTAAAAATGTTCTGTTGTGGAGTATGCCAAAATGTGAAATGAGGTGACCATGTGCTATCAGAGAGATTAAAATCCCACATGAATCATGTACTAGTCGTCTCCTCCTTGCATTATATCTTATCTGAATAAACATTTCCTGTTCTGCTGGAGTTCTCAGACTTTTCGGGAGGTCTCTAACAATTCATTCTGGATAGTGTACACAGACAGGGAGATTTATGATTATTGTGGATGCAAGGTTGGAGATCGCTTTAACCTCAATTATACAATAGTTACAGTAAAAAGCATAACAAAAGGGGAAGACCTCCAAATAATATTTGGAACCAGGCAAGAATGAAATGAAGTGCAGTTCTGCATACATATGTACAATAAAATGGTAAGATTTGAGGCTGCCTTGAGGGCCTTTGGTGTGTTTTTTTCTTCCAAATTTTCTTTATAATTTTCATTATAATTCACATTTCATTGAATATAACCACACATTCAACCATTAACTTCCCTTCCCCTCTCCCATGGTTCTATTTATTTATTCTAATTCCTCCTTTTATTTAAAAAAAATCCCTTCCCCATATAGTTTTAATTATTTAAACTGCTGAATTTAAATTAACCCTGCTAACACTTTATCCTGCTTGACACAATCCTTCAGATATTCTGCAAACATGTCCAACTCTTCCTTAAAAACTCCATCTTCCTGATTTCTTATTCTATTAGTTAAACTTGCCAATTCTACATATTTCATTAATTTTATCTGACACTCTTCCTTTCTTGGAATCAATCTCTCTTTCCATTTCTGAGCATATACTATTCGGGCTGCTGTAATTGCGTAAAGAAATAAATTATTTTGGTCTGTGGGGACTTCCATTCATAATATTCCTAATAAGAAGGTTTCTGGTCTTTTTTTTAAAATAAAACTTAATTATATATCACCTCCCACAATTCCTTCACGTTTTTACATGTACACTTCATATGGTAAAATGCACCCTCCATTACTCGACACTTTCAACAAGTACCTGACTCTGGTTTATACATTTTTGCTAATTTATTCGGCGTAAAGTATATATCAGCTGCCTCGGGGGGGGGGGGCTTTGTAAGGCCATGTGGAAGGATCTAAATGAAGTAAAATAATAGAATCAGAGAATTGTAGTTGGAAGGGAACCTAGCCCAATATCATATTGCAGAATACACCAACACCAAAAAACAGACTAAATGAGTTGCCTGTCATTTCCTCTGGCTCTTTTCTTCTCTTGATTTTCCTCTGAATATCTTCACCAATTCTCCCCTAAATTTCCTCAGAAAAACCAAAATCCCTCCCACCCATTATGGGTGGGCCAATATAAAATATAACATAATATAAAATATAAAAGCTGTGCTCTAGGCATCTTGCAGTAGGCTACACTTGACAGGATTAGAAAATACTGGGAGGAAATGAACTCTTTTAATTATTCAACACAGTAGCTATTGAAGCATAATAGTTATTCTATGGTGAGTGACCTTAAGAGCACACTCTGGAGTAGTTTTCAGTACCACTGAGTTAAACTCTTAGATAAGATAAGATATCTTTATTGTCATTGTCCCCTTGCGGGAACAACGAAATTACTCGGTTGCTACATCCACTCGGTTAGGTGAACACACCTTTCTGTCCTCAAATCTCCTCAGAAAACCTTCACAAGACTCTCCTCAGAGAGACATCCTTTCCCTCCCTGCTCAGCAGCTAAAAGCCAAAAAAAAGACTGTTCTCCTCCAGATCTTGCTCAGAGCTCCTCTTCTGAAGGAAGGTGGCTGATGACAAGATGGCAGTCATCCCTGGCTGTGTAGACAATCCCATTGACTCTTCATCCAGTTTACTCCCACTGATGTTTTGGAGAGTGGTGTACACATGACATTAGCCACAACCCTTATCTATCCTGTTTTTATCTTGTCATTTCTTAAGGAGCACAGCATTACTGTGTTTTGATGTATGTATTTCTTCATAATCCGAATTGAGAAAATGGACCACCTAGCTGTGTTTTAAACTGGTAATATGTACACAGCTTCCATTTCTGTTGATCTTTAGGAACAGGCCAACAACACTGCTGTTTCCCTCAGCTTTTAATATGAGTTGCTGTTCATTTTCCTGTCGTATGTTGTTTCAATATTTTAAATTTGTAAACTGTTTTGCGAATCAGTACGATGAAGAGGTGGGATACACATTGTTAAAAAACAAAGGAACAAA
The DNA here is from genome assembly GCF_963506605.1 of Zootoca vivipara. Classification (NCBI taxonomy): domain Eukaryota; kingdom Metazoa; phylum Chordata; class Lepidosauria; order Squamata; family Lacertidae; genus Zootoca; species Zootoca vivipara. Next base: position 48,327,523 of record NC_083286.1, on the reverse strand, counting down.
TATGGCAAAATAAGGTGTGTGTGCGTGTGTAAACTGACAACTATTTTGAACATTAGAAGGGAATTAACCAAGCAGGCTTCCCTGAAAAGTGATGAATATGGATGTTTGAATAAATGTTTGAGGTGCGATATAAAAGCTCGCACACCTTTGCAGACTCCTTTAGAGATCTTCAGACATATTTGTAAAGCACCATTTGTTTTATTATCATTCTTCTTGCCAAACTGATAATATCTGAGGGTAACTGGCAACTAGGTGATTCCTAGAAAAGGATTTGAGACTTACGCATTTGTTAATGATTTGAGATGCTTGTTGAATGGGAATGAAGGAAACAGTGGGGAAATATACTTATTTTCTCCACCTCTATAAAAAGCCAGTAGGATACCCAACAAAGTAATGTGGGGCCCTGAAATACCAATAATCCTTATTGTTTCTTCCAGTTTGAAAGGAATGCCAAGCACCCGAATTTGGAGGCCTCAGACAGTCTCACACAGATATTAAACTAAGCAAATATTTTCCTTCTTGCTTGGTCGGAAACAGACAATAGTTTTTAGAAGAGTTAAAAGTAGGGCTTTTTTTCAGCCGGAACTCATGGGAACTCAGTTTCAGCACCTCTCAGGATGGCACCATTGCCATTCTAAGAGAACAAGGGAGCTGTTCATGGTGCGTTCCTGCACCTCTGTTTTCTAGAAAAATAGCACTGGTTAAAACTGGTTGTCTGTGTTGTTCGTATGCATTTGTTTAGAAGCATCGTAAAAGATACGGAAGACAGAAATGACGGTTCTATCATACCACTTTCAACATACTGACAACATTTGGTTTGCGTACATTTGGGCAACAAGCGAAAACAGATGTGATCAGTGGTGTCTGCTCTATTAGAAACTTCAACCTGCTTCTACCTGCTTGCCTTTTCACAGCTAATCTAGTGAGCAGCACTGCTTATCAGTTTAATAATAATATTCCTCCTTACTCTCAGTGTTGCCCTTGTAATAGCCTACTCAGTGGGGAGGAGGATGGGGACAAACTTGAATTAGGGGACAAACTTGAATTATATGATTTTGTGGGCCATTTGCTCTGGTTCTAACTATTGTTGGAAGATAAAGGAGACAGTTTCTAGTTTAGTATGGAATGCCAGCCCAGGCCACTTACTATGTAGAGATATCATGATCCTCTTCAGGCTTCTTGGGAGTCATCTCAGGACAGAGACAGTATTCCTATTCCTGAGCTTGGAGCCACCCCTAGTTAGATCTTAAGGAGAGAGAGAAGTAGTCTTTTCTTGAGTACACTTCTAGGAACACATGTTGCAATGTTCCCTTGAAGGCCATGTGGTAATGGGCCGCAACCACAGGAGAAAAAAAATGTCACTATTCATCCCTGATAGACCCATTCTTTAGCTGATTGGTGTTGTCGGAATCTCTCTCTCAGGACAAAGTTTAATAGATGCTTCATGGCACAGTGGGGAACACCTTTAGTCTTGTTGACAGTGATCTGAAGAAGAGGCTGCAATGAAAATGCCAGTGCAATTTTAAACAGTAGTGATGTGAAACAGCTTCTTGGTAACACAAACCAATGAAAAACACATTAGGCTGATGTGAGCTGTTTCCAAAGGGCAAACCTGGACAATCCACCCACCGCAGGGAAAGCATTTAATATGAAACTTGACAAGAATAGATAGCCAACTGCATATCCCACACTTCAAAAAGAAAGATTGCCCTTTGAAACCAGGGGAGAGTAGCTTGGAATGCAGGCTGAGCTTCTCCCTCCCTCCCTCTCTCCCTCTCCCTCTCTCTCTCTCTCTCTCTCTCTCTCTCTCTCTCCCTCTCCTCTTATCTCTAAATAACTTTGAACCCACATGGAAGTCACTTGAGGATACCCTTTTAAGGAATAATTGTTGGCTTAGGCTTTATAAATGTGTTAAACTGAATAATTTATTTAAAGGGAATAGCAGCAAAGGCAGTGACTCATCTGAAGATGTTCTTTGCTGCCAAATGGACCGTCGAAGCAACACTAAAAATAGTTAATACTTAATTCTGTCTTAGGCCACTAACTTGAAATCTCCATCATTAATTAAAAGATGCACAAGGATGCAGGAGACAAGAGGTTCCTGGCAAATGAAATGAAATGTTCCTTCAGTGCCATGCTTGTTCAGCTGGTAGTCTACATTATCTCATATATGGGTATGTTTTAATTTTAAGGTCTGATTACAAGGCCATTAATCATATGGTAGCTATGGGGAAAGCAGCCAATCAGAGCTTGCTGTACACTGGCCAGAGAATGCAATCAGAGCACATTTTCAGTTTCTGATAGGTTTGTTAAAGCAAAAAAGGACTAAGCCTCCTCAGTATGGAAAAATACCTGGAAAACTAATGGATGCCATCTTGAATTCCATGGAAGAAAGGTGGGATATTAATGTACTAAGCCAACTGAGTAATACTTGAGAGTTGTAAGCCTAAACTCTTTACAAAAATGAACCATCGTCCTACCATGTTTCATGACGGTGAGTCCTATAGTTCTGGAGATATTACCAGCTTTATTGAGATATTATAGTCCCATTGGAACTATGGAACTCCGCAATAAACATACAGCCTTGGAAGTGTCTCCTATTGATTCTCGTGGCTCTTGCTGCCAACCCAAATGTACTTTGGATCAAAGCCTTAATAATTCAAGTGCTACCTGTGTCTGCACTAATGATACCTTTCCACTGTCCAGGCCTCAGATGCGGTGGCAACTAAGACAGGATTGCCTTGTGGTCGTCTGGTAATAAGGAAAGGAAATGCGAGTAATGTGGAATCCTGCTCCCATAAAGTATTCTGCCCAGTTTTATAAATCCAGGAAGTTTGGCTACTTCAAGTAAGTTTTGGAGAAGTACCAGTCAGGCTTTGAATGGCCGAAGTGAACCCAGAGTCCAGACTGTGGTGTGTGCAACTTGTTATAACTTGCTTTCTGTCACTTCCTGCACTTTGACATTCCCTCCCCCCAAGCTTTGAAATCCATTTCTGACTCTGCCACAAGGAAGGAAGTAAAGCCATTTATTGCTTCTCTGCAGCTATTTCTACTGAACAAATAAGGTTACCACCCAGTTGGTGTTTTTTTCTCTCTCTCTTTTAATTAAGCATGGTCTTTTCTGGGTTGGAGCCTTTTATTCTTTATCTCCACTGCCATTTATTTTGGTTCTTGCTCCATTCCTGTTTCAACCCCTGTGGGTTCAATATATTCCTATCTCTTCTTATGTATTACATTTCATTCCTATCCTGCTCCATGCCAGAGATTCTGAGCAACTCACTTGCCCACATTGAATGAAACTCTATAGTTAGCTTATATTGTTGGATGAAGAGAGGAAGAGTGGAAGGCATAGGGGCCAAGAAAATTGCTTCTTTCAACAATATATTTGATGGACTCAGTTGGACTCAGCATTCTTGACTCCACATGTGGGTGATGAATTTGGGAGATACATTCTTCCAAATATTATCCAGGAGAACCTGGACTTCTCCAACAGTTTGGTGGGGCAGGGAGCCTTAACAAGGAAATTACCAGATAATTTATCCAAATACTATTTTCTGAAACATTGTGGCTGAGCCCTGATAGTGGCCTGTAATTACCAATATCTGTTTACTTATTAGTGATTAAAATAATCTATTTCTCACTTTTATTCACTTAAGTGTAGTTGCGGTGGCATACAATAACTACAGTACACAAAGTTGTTGTTGTTTAGTCGTTTAGTCGTGTCCGACTCTTCGTGACCCCATGGACCATAGCACGCCAGGCACTCCTGTCTTCCACTGCCTCCTGCAGTTTGGTCAAACTCATGTTTGTAGCTTTGAGAACACTGTCCAACCATCTCGTCCTCTGTCGTCCCCTTCTCCTAGTGCCCTCCATCTTTCCCAACATCAGGGTCTTTTCCAAGGATTCTTCTCTTCTCATGAGGTGGCCAAAGTATTGGAGCCTCAGCTTCACGATCTGTCCTTCCAGTGAGCGCTCAGGGCTGATTTCCTTAAGAATGGATAGGTTTGATCTTCTTGCAGTCCATGGGACTCTCAAGAGTCTCCTCCAGCACCATACACAAAGTACAAAATCATAAATGAGGCTGTAATCTTAACCCCACTTATTTGGGAATAACTCACACTGAATTCAGTTGGATTTACTTTTGAGTAGACATATTAGACTTGCAGCCTGTGTCCAGTGCTCTCTCCAAAGGAAAGTGACCCTGAAAAGCATTTTTCACTGCTTGAGGAGGCATATAAAACAATGCATTCATTGAGAACTTTTACTTAATATATATACTAAATCCAAAACAGTGTTATTGATCTCTACTCTGGGAATCCCAGCTCTGACCCTTCTGGATGAGCCAAAAGTCAAACACTTTTAACAGGGCTTCTTCTCACATCTCTCTGTTTTCTGACACATTTCTAAGCCATGCCTTGGCCAGTCTGCATTCTGGTGTTAGGTATGGAGACAGATATGAATGTCAGCAATGCCTGGAATTTTCAGACATTCCTATGCTAATTTTCCGCCCACTCTGCTGAGCCACATTGTCCACCTGGGAGTTACTGGTAAATGCTGTGCTGTGCTGTGCTATAAACATGTGGTGCATATACTGTATGGTGGTGGGCTTCAAAGACATCTGAACAAGATCAGACAATAAAAGCCACCACACTATTGTTGACATGTTGGGTGTAGAACACATGAACAGGATGAAAAAACGACCAAATATGACACTGAGATCAACTAGTGAAAGAATAGAGCCTGCATAATTGTTGCCAGCAGCCAGCCTAATTTCTCCCTGGTATTTTGGCCCCTTGTAAATTCCAGACCTTTTAGTTGTAAATTTGTAATATAAAACTTTGGCATTCTCACCTTCTCCTTATAATTGCCCAGTCCATAGCTGCCAAGTTTTCCCTTTTCTCGCGAGGAAGCCTATTCAGCATAAGGGAAAATCCCTTAAAATAAGGGATAACTTGGCAGCTATGGCCCAGTCTGAGTACTGTGATAACAGTAGAGGTCACACAAGACAGAATTCAGGGTCTGAACCATGCAAATGTAATACTTCGTAGTTTCCTCACTCACTGTCTCCAGGCTTAATAAAATAAAAATAAAATAGAAAAATTCCTTCCAGTAGCACCTTAGAGACCAACTAAGTTTGTCATTGGTATGAGCTTTCGTGTGCATGCACACTTCATACCTGTAACTGTCTCCAGGCTTGCATATGTACTTCCATTCAGTCAATGGCACAGAGTCTTACATGTTTCTTTGTCCCATTCTGGTAGACATCACCATCACATTCACTCAGGTCCATCATTCTGCAAACCTATTACTGGTACCTACTTGGTTCCATTGCTTCAATCAACACACCGATTCTTGGCCTTATCAATGTTCCAATGATTCTTGGCCTTGACAACTTTCTAAGTCTTAACCTGTCCATACTATCTACATGTCAATACAGCTCCTCTACTCTGTACATCCTGTACATTCTGTTATTCGGAGCTTCAGTCTTTCAGCAGTTAGCATGACATCATGACATCGCAGCCGCTTACTTGCAGAGTCTGTACCATGGCCATCTTCACTACAAACCTCCTTAGCATATTACAATATGCATTTCTGTATCTAAGAAGACTTTTACTATATTTCTGTCACAATCTTTCTCTGCTTAAATATAACCAGTTGCTTACATGGCAGCTAGATGGCACCAGTTGCTATAATACTTTCTTTTTAATTTTTGTTTTAATCAGTGCTTGTTTGGAGAGCTTTCCTGCTCATCTTTCTCAGCTATTCCTTTCGCCCAAGGCAATAGCTTTAGAGTGAAATGAAGACCATGAGTTTGAGATTATTACTCAGAAACATAAAGGAAATTTGTTTTCTTATCAGTTTATCACCGATGCAGGATGAATTATAATTGAAAAAGAAAAGTGAAAGACTATCGTCATTTTGTTTTTTAAAATGAACATTTCCAGCTGTGGTATCTGTCATGGCTTGACTGTTCCAGCTTCAACAGATGGTGAATAAAAACCTATGAACATATTTTAATAGCTCATTTTATAGTATTTTATGAAGCAATCTTATGCTCCTCGGAAAGGTGGTGGAGGGGCTGTGAGATGCCATGGGGCTCCTTTTCTGTGGTCAGAGACCTCATCACTACAGCTGTAGAATTTTTATATTGTGAACTGCCCTGAGATCTGTGGATGAGGGGTGGTATACGAATTTATTTAATAATAATGATGATGATAATAATAATGATAATGTAAATAATAAGAGTTCCCATTTCTCTTCTGCCACTGGAGCTGCTACAGTGATAGGGGCTGAAAAGGGAGATGTTGGGTATATGGTGGGATCATAGAATCATATAATTTTAATGTTGGAAGGGTCCCCAAGGGACACTATTCAACCCCCTGCAATGCAGGAATCTCAACTAAAGCATCTGTGACAAGTAGCCATCCAACCTCTGCTTAAAAACCTCCAGGGAAGGAGAACTCAAGGGAATCCATCCTACTGTGGATCAAATGGATCTTGGATTGGTAGGATCCAAAGCCCTCCTGTTCCCCTCATAAGCTCTCACACCAACTGAAAAGAATATTCTTGGAGCTGGCTTGGTTACTTTCCCCTCATTGAAGTTGATGGGAGGAAAATTAGGAAGCACACATCCCTTGCAGGAAAAAAGGAACAAGTTGCTGTCATCCTTCTATTGTGGCTGGCGCAAATTGGTAGGGATTAGAAATTGATGGTTTCTCTGCCAAGGAACAACCTCCCCTCCAATCTCATTAAGATTGCTCTGCCCTTGTATCTTCTACTGAGTGTTTTGGTAAGTTGGTTGCAACAGTGGCTAATGAAATCACTCAAACAAAGAAGCAAGCAAACAAATAAATGTTGCAGTTATGGTTCAGGGGATATATTTCTTTTAAACATATGAGTTCCAAATACAAGGGGTGATATTTGAACTACTGTATGTTTTACTCAGGGAAGATGCATTGAAACTAACAGTCTCTACTCTGCGTAAAACTTATATAACTCCATATAATTATGTGAGTGTTTCCAGGGTGTAGTTGCAGGGGAGGGGCATAACTTCTGATTATGAAGATGAATTTGAAAGTGTTTGGTTGATGGCTGGTGACATTCAAGATCAAGGCTTTCTCTAAGTTCTCATAGCCTCTCCTCACCATTAGAATAAATTGTGCAAAATAAACAAATTATGTCCAGTTTCTGCAGGTGGCAGACTTCAGCTTTGCTTGAGATTGAACTTGCTGGATATTTCCTCCCCTTTACACAGAGTGTGTAGCCCTGACTGTAGACATCTGTCAACAAAAGCAACCACCAAGCTGGGCCTCCTAGCTGAGCACATGCTATTTATTTATTACATTTGTGTTTCCACACCACCTTCCTCCAAGAAGTTCAGGGTGGCATTTGAGCCTGATGAATGTGAAGTAGCTTCAGCTGAGAGAGAGAAACCCCGTGATTTGCCCAAGGCCACCCAGTGAGCTTCTTAGCTGCGTTTCCCAGGTCCAAGCTCAACACTTAACCATCACACCACACTAGAAGAAGCTAGATCTACAATTAATTTTTAATTGGCCTCTTCAGCATCTGGTGACATCACATGGAAAATTTAAACATAACCAAAACCCACAGAGAAGAACAATAGTTTCAGGAATGTGAAGAGGCATTCTCTTGTCTATGAATAGATGTTTTCCGTTTCTAAAGCTCCTCTACCTGACTTTTCTTTTCACCTAGTTTGTAACAAATGGAGCAGAACATCCCTTCCTGAACACTTCAGGAGCAAAAACAAATGGGCCAACTTGAAAAAGTCAGAAAGAAAGGTGGTTATTCAGCCCTGACTACCTCTCAAGAGAGCCCAGGAGACACACAGTAAAGCTGTACAGCTAGTTGCACGGAGCAGAGCTCTGGAGCTCAAGCATGAAATTGCACCCTCCACTTGCCAAGCCTCATTTACTTTTCTCTTTGGTTTCCAGCAAGGGTTTCTCTGAGTAACCAACCACTATACTGCTTCAGCAAAAAGAGGGAGAGAAAGAAAGGGGTGGTAGAAGCAATGAATTTACTCACTTACAAGTTGATGCACAATCTAGTTCAAGGAATGGGACCCTCTGGCTTGCCAGATGACTCACAACCTGATCATTGGCATGATTAGGGTTGCCAGACTCAATAGAGGACAGGACTTCTGTGCCTTTAATTGCCCTGCTCTCTTTTGAGTCTGGAAACCTTAAAGAGAAACCAGCAGACCCTTTGCTTGGTAGTTAAACAAAGGGTCTGCTGGTTTCTCTTTAAGGTTTCCAGACTCAAAAGAGAGCAGGGCAATTAAAGGCACAGAAGTCCTGTCCTCTATTGAGTCTGGCAACCCTAGGCCTGATGAGAGATGGAGTCCAGCAACATCTTGCAGGGCCACAGGGTCCCCATCCCTCATCTACAGTAAAGTGAACCTATTTAGTGCCTGGTGAAACAGGGTAGCCATGGGTGGAATCCAGCATACCACTTCTCAATCACACTTCCAACTTCTTTCATTGGCCAACAGGCAAAAACATCCAGGCTGCAATTAGAAGGGTATCTCCCCAAAACTTTATGATTCATAACTTTCTTTCTAGAAGGGCTAGAGTTTAGTTTAGTTTTTAAATGAAAGCTCAGAGTCACTCATGAAAAACTGTTCCAGATGCCTACGGAAATGGCATGGGAGGGGGCATGGAGGTTTCTTAGGGAGGGTCAATTCTCCAAAATCAGAGAAGCACCTTATGTAAATTGCTTTTCAGGGGACTGGAGTGGGGAGGAAGCAGCAAGCGAGTTCTATTTTGTCAGCTTTTTTCAGCTCATCGTTGTCGGAATCCAATTCAAAGAAAATAATAAATACAAAATTTTTTCAAAAAATCACTACTATAAAAACTACCAATATTTGAAATCCGGCCTAAATAAGAGACTTGCAATGTCTTCTTTCATCCTGATGATGCTGCACAGCAGGGCCACAAGCCCCATGTTGTGTACCAAACAGATTTTACTTCACCAAAGAAGGGCCTTGAACAGAGCCTCGCTGTACAACAAATTGAAAACTTGAAAACAAGTACATTTAAGACTTAGAAATTAAGTTGCATACTTCGCATTGTCTCCTTTTAAACAAAAATAAGTTGCATGGGCCTGCAACCTCTTTTGTGTGTAAAGTACTTTAATTTGGAAATTTTAAGGGTTTAATGCTGTCCGTTATGGAAAAGAAAACAATTAATAATGCGGAGGTGGCATGGAATGCTTATTTCTCACACATGTGGGTCAGGGTTTGTGTTGAGTAGTTCTTCGCCAAGTTGGTTAATCACTGTGTTATGCAAGGAATTTCTGTATCCTAACCAAAACAAGCCAGGGATTCTCTTTAGCCGCATCATAAAATTGTTATGACGTCTCTCAGAGTAGAAAAAGGATACACACATATACACAGTCTTTGTCCGTAAAAGATTCCTGTCTCTCATTTGGTTTTTTAATGTTATTGGCAAATGCGGCTGGAGCAGTGGAACAAAAGCAAATACTGTCTTTGTATTTTCAACACAGACAAAGGGTGGATTCTTCCATTTTGAAACATGTCACAACAGGCTACTTTGAGTTGTTCTTGAGCCTTGACCAAGGCTTTTGTTGCTTCCCTTCAGTGGTTGAAACCAGCAGACAGAAATGATAGTGATTATTTAAAATAAGGGGGCAGTGGTAGAAGAAACGTGGGTCTTGCTCTGTTGTGTTTCCTTCCCTTCAAAACTCAGATTGGTCCCATTTAGTTGGATTCTAGCAGTCTGAAGTGTCACAATCCTAGAGCAATTGCTCCATCTGATGTTTGTTTAGAGAACATGGGGGAGGGGGCAAAAAGTGCATGTGGGGATGTATTCACAAGAAATATGCAGTGAAATTGACAAGGCAAAATAATCTCACTTAAAAATTGTGATCCCTACCTAGAACAATCTTAAATAGCTACACTAAGAAAGAACTACAGCTGTGTCTGGCCCAAGACAAGTCAGGCCACATAGTAGTATCTGGATACCCTAGGCCAGCCATGTTATTTTGGCACCCGAGACAGAAAATCTCCCCCTGCCTGGCAGAAAGAAATACAACACAATCAATTAAAAAATACAATAATAAGTTTCAAGGTCTAAGTCCTTTCAAGGTGTCCAAAATCAGCTGCCCACTCTGCTGAAAACCTTCACCAAGCTTATGCAGGCAATTAAGATAGGTATCTTTCTGTTAAAGTTAGTTGATCTCTGATTTTAATTTTTTTACATGGTTGCTGTAAACCACTTTGCTTGTTTGTTTAAAAAATAGTAGTATACACATATTTTAATAAACAATTTAAAAATACATAGTGAGTTCGGTACAGTGTAAAAAAATGTTACCTACCCCTGCTGAGGTAAGGTCACACTGCACCCACAAATTTAGATGTTTAGTGTGATACATTCCCTGCCTTTCTATTTGACTGAGAGCTATAAACAAAACAATAATTTCCTTCAAATATATTTATCATCTATTTTAAAAATTGGACACTGCCATTTCTTTTAACTCTTTATAGTCTCTTGACATATGTGGACACTTTATATTAGAACATCAATTAGGTAAACCTCATTTCTTCCAGACAATGCAAAGCAAATAAGACTTGGTGTAGCTGCAAACTTTCGTTCTGCATCAATTTATCATGATTTGTGGTGTTCACATAATGATCTGAACAAGTCTGCAGGGCCGTCTTAAGCATGCCTGGCGCCCTGGTGCGACGGATCCCTCCGGTGCCCCCCCGCCCCGTTTCCCGGCACGGTGGGTGGGTGCAGCGCGCAGCGCTGCTGCCACCTGGAGGGCCGGCGCCCTGCGCCATCCAGCCTGGCCACCCCCTGTTGCGACGCCCCTGCACACGGTGGAGGCAGCCCCAGGCCCACGCGCCTCCGGAGAGCAGCCTGAACAGCTGAGAGGCGCGCCTAGGGTGGCATCCGGTGCGCCTGGGGCGGCCTCCGCCGCGCCTCTCAGCGGGCGCAGCGCTAGAGATGGCCCTGCAAGTCTGCATCCTGCACTGTAAGGAATGTGTCTCCTGTATATGACAGTAAACAGTATGATACTCTTTAGTCCTATCCTATGATATCAAGGAAGATATGTTCTGCTTTCAGACAGATACAATAGTTATTTGTGCTCCTATAATCTGGATATTGTTGCCTGCTTGAACAAACTCTTTAAAAAACATCATTATTTCTCTCTGAGATATATCATACCTGTACTGGAAAATATTGACACTTAGCGGCTGAAAGAAAAGTGTCAGCAGGTTGAGGGCAAAGACACCCACTGTCTGTGCACGTCTGAATGTGCAATTGTGCATGCACCGACCAGGGTTAAAAAAAAAAAAGACATTTTGAACATTGGATAGAGGATTCTCCCACACAGATCCTCCCACTTTTGTTGTTCTTCCCAGCGGCATGCAGCCATACTATGTGCTCCATGAGCAGAAATATGTTTGAAAACAACAACCCCAAACCAAAACACCATTCAATACAGTGCTGCCTTGCAAATATAAGGGGCTGCGATGTGGATCCAGCCTTAGTTCTCTGAGAGAACTTACATTTAAAGAAATAGGTGGTTGGAGGGGGGTTGGAATTACATTTACAAAAGTGGATTTGCTGGATATTTACCAGGCCTCAATAAGCTGGCGGTGGGGAGAGTCTAAGAGAAGGAGGGATAAGCAGATTTTAGGAAACAGTATTTCCTCGAAGTGATTCTCAGTACTGTTTTGAAGCTGTTTACTTCCTATTTTGATACCTACAGCAACAAGTGTCCAGGCTAGTCTCTGATTGGCCTTGGGCTCTGTTTTGTTTATACCAGCTTCCCATCAGGAAGCAATCATGATAAACCCTGTGACTCTGTGCTGGATGGTTTTTCCACACTGTGTTATTGCTTTTAACTGATAATGATGGGAACATGGTGCTCTATTCTTGTACTGATTTATTAGGAAGGCTAGGCTGAGCTACCTTTTTTTCCTGCAATGTAAGTGCTTTTTTCCGCTAGAAGAATAAGATACAGAAAAACACTAAACATTTTGCAGCTGGAAGCTATCTCGTGATCAATGTGCCCTCCTGCTTGAAAATGCTGCTATGCCTGAGGTTCTTTTTCCTCTGAAGCACACACCGATAAAATGTAGCATACTGAGCAAAACAGAAAGTTCAGTCTAGCTCAAGTAAAATGAGCCAAGCCGCCCTATGAACGCACTAATATTTCAGTGACGGACAGCACCGGCTCTGCCATTGGACTGACTGGACATTACTGGTTTGACTGAGGTATTTCTTTCAGAGGCCAGTTCTAGCTTTTGCAGAAATCTCTTGCAACTTGGTTTAGAAGGGCCTTGCAACTGGTAAGGTAAAGTGAAGGCATGGACAGTAAGGAGCAGGGTGAATGGAAACTGCAGAACACTCTCTAGTCACTGCATGATTACCACATGAGAGTCTGGTGGGGACTCCCACGCTGCTTTTGGAGATGGAGTTTCATTACAATAGTTTTACTGGTTATAATGCTAGCACATCTGTTGTGATTTCCAGTGTACCTTATATACACTGCAGTACCTGCTGCATTATAGAACTGTCATGTCTTGCTAAATTTTAAATGGTGGGGGGAAACTGCATGCTGGGGTGCCACCCCAAATGTTGTCACATGAAACTACAATGCAAAACTCCTTTGATTTTCTGAGTTAAAGGGGCGAGAAACTACTTGCAACCCCTGAATCTGTCCTCCCTTTAGTTGCCATGTGGTGGTGGCAGCTGGTAAATGTGTAAGCCCAGTTCCTCTCTACCCTCTCAGCTGTTTCCTAGTATTGGCAGCTAGATATGCTGCTCAATGGACCAAAGTTGTGAGTTTTCTGCCCTACTGACAATCAGTTTCCCCAGAATATCTCAATAAGTTGGGACATGACTCAAATTAAAGACAATTTTGGAACAATGTCAGGTTATATTGCTTGTTTTCAAGCTTGTATAACAGTCCACTGGTAGAATCAGAAGCCTTAAAAAAATGTCATGATGCACCCAATTGAGCAGAATTGGTTGTAGCAACAGTAGTAAATTTTAAGGAGAGAGGTCTGGTGCAGATGTAACTTTCTGTGGCATTAGATTGTGCTTTGTGGAAGCAGACTTTTTACTGCTGCTGTGAGTCACTGTGGAGGAAACATCTGTGGAACACCTGATCTAACAAGCAAAATTTCAAAGATGTTGAACCACCTGACTGTGGAATAAAGACTGATTGTACAAAAACTGTTGGCAAACCCTTGCATTCCCCAAAAGAGCAATTCAGTGGTGTTAAATGTTTCCAGTACTTTAAGACGATAGGGTTTTTGGTGTGTCTCTGTGTGTTATCTGAAATGAGCTTTTTTGATTTGCTAGATTATATTTATATTTATAATATATATATTATATTTGGAAGGTCCGTAGCTTGGTGGCAGTGCATCAGCCTTGCAAGCTGAAAGTCCCAGGTTCAATCCCCAGCCTCTCCAGGGTTGTGCTAGGAGAGAGCCCTTGCTTCAAATTATTTTAGGGACCCAGGTGGCACTGTGGTTAAACCACTGAGCCTAGGGCTTGCTGATCAGAAGGTTGGCGGTTCGAATCCCTGTGACGGGGTGAGCTCCCGTTGCTTGGTCCCAGCTCCTGCCAACCTAGCAGTTCGAAAGCACATCAAAATGCAAGTAGATAAATAGGAACCGCTACAGCGGGAAGGTAAACGGCGTTTCCACGTGCTTCTCTGGTTTGCCAGAAGCGGCTTTGTCATGCTGGCCACATGACCTGGAAGCTATACGCCGGCTCCCTCGGCCAATAATGCGAGATGAGCACGCAACCCCAGAGTCGGTCACGACTGGACCTAATGGTCAGGGGTCCCTTTACCTTAGATTATATTTATGTCCAAGTTTGGAATCTTTCAAACACCCTTGTGTTTTAAGAGCCTGGAAAAACCCGCAATGACTATATTTGGTCCAGGATTTGTTACTTTATTAAAGTATTCATTGGTGATTTACAGGAAATTATGTCACCTTGCTCATAGTTGCCCTTAGAGAATCAAGACTCCAGGGATCTGAATGTGCCAAAGCAGCTGAAGCAGCTCTTGGAAGTCAGTGGAGGCTAGAAGGGTAACTCAGGGCAGAGAGTGAATTCTGCCTCCTAAACACCTTGGCTATAAAGGAGGTGTTAGGGGGGTGTCCAGCTGCTGTGTTGCTGGCTATATAAGAAGAGTTAGGGCCTTTAAACAGATGATATTTTCTTTCCAAGCAATAATTTTTCAGTTGTTTCACAGGCCCCTCTAGAAATTCTTCCACCGGCCTGTGCTCACTCTCCAGTCCCTGCTGCTGCCCTCTTCCAGATCTCCCACATCTGCCTCATTCTGACAACTTAGCATAGGGCACTCTGTCACTCTCCGCTCCCCAAGAAAACCTCTTCTGGTTAATCCTCGCCCTCAGTGCCAGTCTCCTTCTCCCATGAGGCATCCCAGCCCTGCCTGCTCTGGCACCCTCTGCTGTGCCCTGTGTTTGGCTGATCCATGACACAACTCTACCAGTTCTATGAAATGTGATTAATTAACTTTACTTGAATTTGCCAGTATGTGACAAAATCCCACCTGAAAATGACAACTGTCTGGAAGCACCCTTGGCTTTCGGATGATAAAGCAGCAGCAACTTGAAGTCTGACTGGGTGGTAAAACAATTGATGGCAGCTTTGCTACTCACTCATCCACTCCATGCACCATCTGAAAAACAATACCACAGTTGTTATCAGGCTGCCTGTGGCAGATGAGAATGTGCTTTTAGTGGATGACTGAAGGCAACTTGGATGCTTACATGCCCATAAGGAAAAATGGAATCCCTTACCACTGAAAAATATTTGATCATGTTGTTTGGGCTAAAATGACCACCCAGATATTGCTGCAGACCCACAAAAAGCCAGATTAGACAGATACAGCTAGCATTATGTCGTAAAACTGCCAGATTTGGATTCTGGTGGACCACAAAAGCATTCCACATAAACCAACCAATATTCAGCTTCTTTTAAGTCTGACTGTTTCAAAGCTATTCAGGATATGAAGCCATAAAGGATAACCAGCACTATGTAAATAAAGACGTGTGTGGTCATTGTATTTAGAGGTACTTTCAAACATCAGATAATAGGCCTCAGCACAAGAGCCTGGGTTTATTTGATGTATTTATTTATTTGCATTTCTATCCTGCCCTATTCTGAAGGCTCAGGGTGGGTGCAAGCAACTACAAAAGATTAGGAGGATAAAAATAACATTCTAAATGTATAGTCCATAACATTGCAAAAATGTTAAAATTCTGGCCAGGGCCGTCTTAAGCATATCGGGCGCCCTGGCGCGAAGATCACTCCGGCGCCCCCCTGCCCCGTTTCTCAACATGGCTGTCTGGTGGGTGCAGCGTGCAGCGCCGCTGCAGTGGGCACCGCCACGCGCTGCCCCCCCCCCCGCGCCCTGCACCACCCAGCCTTGCCTTAGAGCCGGCCCTGATTCTGGTAAAATAAATAAATCCCTTAGCAACAGCATAACCCTGGACACAAAACAATTTGCCCTGGCAAAGAGGTCTTGTGATAGATATGGGGAACCTGTGGCCTTCCATATACAGTGGAACCTCGGTTTATGAACACCTCGGTTTATGAATTTTCGGTTTACGAACACCGCGGACCCATCTGGAACGGATTAATCCACTTTCCATTACTTTCAATGGGAAAGTTCGCTTCAGTTTATGAACGCTTCAGTTTATGAACAGACTTCCGGAACCAATTGTGTTCATAAACCGAGGTACCACTGTATTGTTAGACACTCCAGCCACCATGGTCAGAGAAAATGCAAGCTGTAGTCAAACAACATCTGGAAGGCCACAGGTTCCACAACTCTGCCTTACAGCAATGATCAAGTCCCTCAGGCTTGGACTTTAGTAGGTCTCCAAGGGAACCTCTTCTACGGATACCGCTGTCTCAGAGCTTAGAGACAGTTTGTCACTAAGAAGAACGCCATTTCAGTGGTGGCAATCCATCTGTGCAGCCTGTCCCAGGCAGATCCATAAAGCCCCAGCATTGCTATCTTTTAGACTCCAGGCTTAAGAGAGCTCGATATTCTCTAAGGAGGACTGTGATCAACCTGTGGTTCAGCAACTTTTATCTAAATGGATTTTTACAGGACTTTATTCATTTGTTTATTTAAGGAATTTAGACCCTGCTTTTCACTATATTCCTCAGTTCTTAGAATAGTTTAGCACTCAATCCCCTCTTACTCAATACTTCAGCCCAAACAGGCTCCCCGATGAAGACAATTTTCTTCTGGCAGGCTTTTTATTAACACCAGTATTTTAAGCTAAATTTTGATGTTTAAATTATCTGCTATACTGCTCTTTTTAAAATTTAATTGGATATTTATTGAAGGTTGGCAAATTTGTTGTGTCGAGTCCCCCCCCCCCCTATTTTTCCCTTATGGCTGCTAGTTTTAGTATTGGAATGGTATTTCATTATACTGTTTTGTTTCAATGTTTAATACATTTTTTTAAAAAAATGTAAGGGTGCTTTGAAAGGTGGGATAGAAATGCATTAAATAGATAAATAAATTTTGTTAGCTCTGTGAAGTAGATAGATGGGTTACGAATTATACAAATGAACGAATATATTATTTGATTTAGTGTAAGACAGCTTCCCATGTTCCTGTGAATAATATAGCTCTTCTTTCCTCTGCTAGTTAATAAATACTAGTACTTGGCTTACCACAGGAATGTCTGCTATTTTTACAAGACAATAAGATAAACTCACACAATCCTTACCAGTATGCCACAAGCAGGTAACAAAAGGAAAGGAGGCACAGCGCAGTCCTAGCAAGCAGATAGTGCCAGATGTATCACACTGCCAAGCCTCATGCTGTAAGAGAAGAAGAGGAAACCAGAGAAGAACATCAGACAGACTGCGGGTAGAAGTAATTCTACATCTAAGCAAGACCAACAGAGTGAAGGAAAACCAATATAGGGATGCACGTTCATCATATGATAGTGGTTTCCCTTAGCTGATCTGATTTGTTTTCACAAAACTTATGGGGTGTGTGTGTGTTAGTCTATATCCTGTCTTTACTGATCATTCATTCTGATTTGTTTGTGGGGATGTTATGCAACATTGAGCATTCATCCTGATTTTCTTATGTGGTGTTTATAACGGGATAGTTCAGTCGGGAGAACATGAGACTTTTAATCTCACAGTCATGGGTTTGAACCCCCACATTGGGAGCAAGATTCCTGCATTGCAGGGGGTTGGACTAGATGACCCTTGTGGTTCTTTCCAACTCCACAATTCTGATTCTCTGACCTTTCCATTAATCATTCAGTCCATTAATCATTTAGTCACCCCACATTTCCTATGCATTTTCCTGTCACCTTCCTAACAGCAATAAATATTTTTTTAAATAAAAAGTGGATTTGTTGTGGTAGGACAACAACAATCTTTAAACTATTGTGCAAACCTAAATTTCAGGTATATGACTGATTCCCTCCCACAAAATACTGACAAACTGGACATAACCAATATGCAGCTTCATATAAAGGTTTATATGTGCAAATTAGTCATTAGAATCTTCTAGCACCACAGGCACAACTTTCATATCCTCTCATGCTCAATGCTTTACAATGGGGTGGGTGGGGTCAGTGTATACTTTGATCTGCTGTCAATCAAATGCAGAGAAATCATATGAAATAAAACATTCCATCTCTTGCCCTTTAGTACAACAAGGCCATATCAAGATACATCTAGGGGAAAATGTGATCCAAATGTTTTACAGGCTTAATTTCAGAACATGCAAAGAGTCACTTCTTCCTTCATCTTACTCAGACTAAACATTTTAATAACAAGCCACATAAAAATCCAATTACAGATTTTCAGCAAAGGAAGGGCAGTTTACAATGTCATACTTACACCTTATAAAGACACGTATTAGATTTTCTTAGCTTGCTCGCCCTGTGGCTCATATATTTATTCAGCCGCAAACAAGCGAACAAATGTTTGTCATTTTTTTTAAAAAAAGCAGGCAAAAGTGAATGACTTTAAATGTATTTCTCTGTTAGCAGTTTTCGGCATCACTTTATATCTTCTTAATTGGGTGAAGATCATTTGAAAACTTAAGGCAGCTGAGAGAACAGTTTTGCAACGGAAAGAACTGAAGATTAGACTGTAATTCCTGTGGAGCTTGGGGCACAATTTTCTGCAAAAATAATAAAAATTAAAATAATATATCTCTCTCTCACTTTTTACTGTGTAGGTCTTGAACCAAATGAAAACGAACAAAGCCTCCAACATTTCTCTGATGAAAATAGGGACGTCCCATCCCATAGTGATAATTAAACTATTTATACCCCACACATCTTACTGGGTTGCCCCAGCCACTCTGGACAGCTTCCAACATATATAAAAACACAAAAAACATTAAATGTTTTAAAAAAACCTTCCCTATACAGGATCATTTTCAGACAGCTTGGGGGTCTGAGAACTCCATACCCACCAACATTTCTCCAATGAAAATAGGAACATCCTAAGGAAAAGCAATACATTCCAGGATCAAATCAGAAACCGGGGTAGCTTCTGTAAATCAGGGACGTCCCTGGAAAATAGGGAGGGTCTGCAGGAAATGTATTGAGCATGCTGAAGAGTGCCCAAGAAATGGAATGGAGTTATGATGATGAAAGGGTGTGGTGATGCTAGTCAGATTAGGTTCAAATCCCAGTGGCTCCCATTATGTCCAATATAAGACAAAGTAAATGGCCTGTATGCAGCATGACCAGGGGGAGGGAGGAAAGCTGCCCTCTCTCAGAAAAACAGGAGCTAGCAAGTGCAGAGTTTTAACTGTTCCAACCCCCTCAAAGTTATCTCCTTTAAGTACACTTCACTCCTTTGTAAGTAAAGGATATTAATTCCTGTAGGAAGCATTGAAGTGATATGCTTGGCATTGCCAACACACTGAGAGCAAACCCTTAGGATTGATGTGCTCCCATCACCACCGTGAATAACCACATGGTGTGTGGAGCCGGCACACTGCATGTTCTCCCCTTCCGGCGAAAGACTTTCTAATGAAAAAGCCTTATTTCTATTACTACCTGCTGATAATAATTATGAGCATTTCCCTTGCTGCTAGAGCGACTTTGACACATGTATAAGGCACCTTTCCAATCTGACCAAGGGCAGTATTCAAGTAAATAGTTGCATAAGTAGAAAGTATTCTGTTCAGGCCTGTGCCGAGTTTGTCTGACTGAGGCCCAGACCGGGAGTCTTGTTAAAATGAAGTTCTAAACTCAAAAACGTAGCTGGTCCCTAGCCCTAAGCTGGCTTAGCCCTCCAAGGTCCAGGGCAAGTGTACCTGGCTGCCCCCTCCTAACCATGGGCCTGCTTCTGCTTCCACAAGACTTCCACCCCCCTTTCCTCCGCTTGCCTGTCCCCAGATGTGTTTTGGAGGGTTGGGGGGGGGACCCCATAACAGATGTAGTGAGTGTGCAGGGGGGGAGGGGGGAAGTCCCACTGTGCAAGTGGAAATGGTTCTGTTCATGCAACACTGCCCCAAGCAATTGCCGCTTGCTTCCACATATGTGAGATTCCAAACATCTGAAAAAACAGCAGGTCTTTGTGAGTCACCAACTTTTGGTATGCTTTCCCCCAACAATGACTGGCCTTATTGCTTGCCCTCGTACCCTGAACACTCTACTTTTAATTCTGCTGCAGTTATTGTGAATCACTTCATACAGCAAAACAGTGATTCTGTTTCTCTGAAAAAGGTAGTTATTGGGGAAATCATTTGCAAGTCATACTGTAGACTTGGCAACTTGCCAGCAATCCATTATGAAGTGATCACCGTCTGTTTAATGGGAAATCCCAGTTCTTATTCCCTATGGGGTTTTTGGTAGGTCTGAAGTATATCTTTGTGGTTAGGGGGGAAAGACATTTACTAAGGAAGCAATGTGTTATGACCTCAGGCAGTGTGCCAAGTGCAATAAAAACTCACTTTTACATGTCATTTACGCATTCAGAAAGATTTAGAGAGACTCTGCTGCATATCTCTTCATACAGTTGCCAAACTTCTGTAGGCTCTTATCCTCAAATATAATGAGGCAACATTTAACACTTCTCTGTGGACCAAGAGTCAGTTTTTTCCATCTAAATTTTCCATTTTGTATTTTCCCTTAAAACACTGCTGCTCTTTGGTATCTTAAGGTGCAGAGTTAGCAGAAGGAAAACCCCTCTCAAACTGATTATGTATAACTACAATAGTACTGTATATAAGCAGTTTAATCCACCAGCAGTAATATCCACAGATAAGCAGGTACTTTTGTATCTTCCATGCTGCTAACTCAAGTTTACTCAGTCATGGGGACAGTGAATTAATTTACAAACGTGGCAAACTACTGCTGCAGATGCTGTTTCATAAAACCTCTTACATTAACTACACCTGTGTGGAGCCTGAATTGAGTAATACATTTAAAGCACACGACTTCTCCCAAAGAATCTGGGAACTGTTTGTTAAGGGTGTTGGGAATTGTAGTTCTGTGAAGGGTGAACTACTCTTCTATTTTTATTTTTATTTTGGCAGGTGGGTCCTGCTCTTTAAATGCACTTTAAACATATACAGTGGTACCTTGGTTTATGAACACAATTGGTTCCGGAAGTCTGTTCATAAACTGAAGCGAACTTTCCCATTGAAAGTAATGGAAAGTGGATTAATCTGTTCCAGACGGTCCGCGAAGTACTTAAACTGAAGCGTTCATAAACTGAAGCGAACTTTCCCATTGAAAGTAATGGAAAGTGGATTAATCCGTTCCAGACGGGTCCGCGGAGTACTCAACCTGAAGCGTACGTAACCTGAAGCATGGGTGTAATTGGTTCCGGAAGTCTGTTCATAAACTGAAGCGTTCATAAACTGAAGCGAACTTTCCCATTGAAAGTAATGGAAAGTGAATTAATCCGTTCCAGATGGGTCTGCGGTGTTCGTAAACTGAAAATTCGTAAACCGAGGTGTTCGTAAACCGAGGTTCCACTGTACGTAGTTAGAGAGGAGGAAGATGTGTGGAACATTGCTCCCTCAGTGGGAGAGGGGGAACAAGACTCATGTTTGATTCAAGGAGTCCTCAAAGAAGAACCAGCATGGAATAATGTCCTCCCAGTGAGAGAGGGAGAGCAGGATCCATACTGGGGCCAGAGCTTAAGTGGAATAAAAATTGAGATAGGGCTGAAAAGTGGAAACCTAGCTGGATGGTACTGTGCTACAGTTAGAAAATGGGGGGGCAGCAGGGGACAAAGAAGGGAGAGTGGTGGATAGGTGGCGAAAGAGTGGGAGTAGGTTGAGGAGTAACAATGGGTTATTTTCTGATTGATTAAGATGGTCCAAAACTGGAACGATTTATGGAGCTGGTTGATACATCTGGGAGATCCGGAGTCCAGGGGAAGGGGGGTAGAATTAGATATACGTGGTTAAAGGTTATTATGATAGAAGAAATAATATTTGAATGTATGGAAAAATTTTGGGGTATAAATTGTGAGGCTATGGGAAGAAATAGAGATGGGTGGGAAAATAAATTTAGATTTGGATTAATTAATGAATTATAGGTTGAGGGTAGTTGATGGTTTTTTTTTTTTGTAGATTAGAATTGGTTGTGAGATAATGGAAAAATTGTGTTAGAATGATTTAAGATGATAAAGGAAAATGGCTTAATTTAGATTTAAAAATGGACCCAGTTGGGGGGGGGGATCGAGGAAGTCCACAATGTCAAGTTAATGTAAGAATTGATATGTTTTTTCTTTCTTTCTTTTTCTCTTTTGTTTATGTTTTAGTTTTATTTATTTATTTTGCTTTTTTGTTTTTGTGAATTTTTGTATTTTTGAAATGTTTGAAAATCAATCAATATTATTTGAAAAAATAAAAATAAACATATACGTAGTTTGTACTCAGCCAAAGTAGCAAGGAACCCATGTCTCTAAATGAAAAAGACCACAGGAAAAGGAAAAAGGAGTTGCTCAGGATTATAGGGAAGGGTTTGGGTTGCAGAGCAGGAGAACAGAGGAGCAGAAAAAGCAAAGACATGTAGGGGGGAAAGGGATGCCATGAAAAGTGGAAGCAACAGCAGGTATAGCTTCGCTAAACAAAAGGGAATGATATTAAGAAGAGGTACCAAAACATAGTTAGGAAAGAGGGAGGAAGTCTGACTTGGTTGATATCCTGAGGGTAAACCTCTTTGGTCATATAAGTGCATCACTAATTTTTAACTTGGATTTTGTTATTTCTCTTATTATACATACTGTGATGTATGAATTCAGATAAATGTAGGAATGCCTGTTCTGGGTGAGTTGAAGTGAATTGAAGGAACATTCCAGACTCCTGTTTCTGGACTATCAAATTCACATTGGAACAAAAAAAAAATGGATATAAATGCTCTGGGGTTAACAAGGCAGTAGGGTTGCAGCCTTGTTGCTGAGATCAAAATAGGGCATTTAAAAGCACACACTGCAGGAGAGAGAAAGCATGGCTCCCCCTCCCCATTCCTTCCCCAGGGCTCTCATTGCACAACAAATGAGGTATGAACAGGTGACAGCAGCAGGCTGGAAAAGAACAATCCTGACTTTCTGCTCGAATTGGAGATTTAAAAGTTGTTCATATTGGAGCTGTACAGAGGCAACCACTGCAATCCAGGGAGTGGGGTTTTCTGCTAGGCCTCTAATGCAAGCTTTTGATAACCAGGAAGCAGCTTCCCAAGGCCCAGCCACCATTTTCTGAGGAGAAATTAGTAATGAATAAATTAGTAATAGACAAACAAATTCTGAGGAGAAAAATAGAAGTAAATAAATAATAAGTATGAGGGAGGTTTGTCTTGATCTTTAGACAGGAGTCGCTCCAAAGCTTCGTGAACTGGATTGTAAACCTGTGATTTTAAAAAGGGCTGGGTCAGTTATTGGTCCTAGGGCACTTATTAACTGTTCAGTATGTGAAGTAGGATGGATTCTTAGCAGTTCAAGGACGGAGCCAGGATAATTTTGGTCGGAGGATCAAAGTGGGTTATAAGGCTCCGTGCAAAAACAAATTACACCACACCACCCTCCTCAGATCTGAAGGTGTGTAGTACTGTATACTCAGAAAGATACCCGATGCCAAGCTGGAGACAAACTATCAAACTGGAAGCCAACATCTCTGACAGTTGGTAACCCAGTTCCTGACACAGATTCTGAACCAGGGTTTGGGTTTGTTTGGTTTTTTCCTTCCAAGGGAAACCGAGAAACTCATTTGATAGTGAATGATCACAAAAAACAGCACTTCTGAATTCAACTTCCCAGTGTTTCTAAGAGTGAAGAAACACCTCAGTCTCAGACCTGCTGCAGTGGACGTCTTTCTTTCTTTCTTTCCTTCTTTCCTTCTTTCCTTCCTTCCTTCCTTTTGGTATGTCTTAATTCACTTTTGTGACATCTGTCTTTCCTTAGCTTCCTCTTTTCCACCAGACTTCCATAAATTTTCTGAGAAAGTTCTGGGCGTAGGGCGTGTGGGTTTCTAGATTTTTAATGGTTCTCATTTTTATATGTGTTCTGTCAGGGAAAAATGGAGCATAAGTAAATAAAAAATAATGATAATAACATTTTGTTGTGATTATTTGTATGGTTTTAATAGATCATATTTAGATAGATAGTTTTAATTCTATAAATGTTTAATTGCTTTTAATTACTCCATTTTCTATGTTTTTAGCGGTTCTTACTTTTATCTGTAAGTTGCCTTGAATCCTGTCAGGAAAAAAGGCGGGGTATAAATAAATAAGTAATAACAATAACAATAATAATAATAATAATAATAATAATAATAATATAACATTATGGTAATATAGAGACAAAACAAAAGTACAGTGCTATTTAAAAAGGCTGTAGTGTAGCACAATTGCAATGAAAAGCACTTAGTGCAGTAAATTAGCACCCAACTCATAAATATGCTTTTTTTAAATGACAGAGGTTTTCTGTTGATTAAGCAGTACAGTGTGTGAATTCTGTTAAGTAAATAAAAGAAACACCTTTCTTTTAGTGTTCGCAGTCACTGAAATATTGCCTCACAAATTGCTGCCATTGTTTATTTATGAAGGGGAAAATTATGCTAAGCGATATGCAAAGAATGATACAAAATCAAATAGATACAACTTAAATGGAAAAAAAGGATTGGAGAATATCTTCTTCTTTGGCGATCACTCGTAGCCGAGTAAGATTGTCTTCCATAAACACGATTTTAACAATGGGTCCGTAAGTGACTGTGGAGGTCAATTCTGGATCCACACGTCCTTCCACAGTGGGGACATTGGTTCCCAGGCGGGAGTTGACCATGGTGTGGATTTGCCAAGCGTGCCTTCCTCTTAGCACGTTTCTTCCTTGCGTCCTGAGATCGAGTTTCTTCAAAGCCCATGACACCTTTGGTAAAGGCTGTTCTCCAACTGGAGCGCTCGCAGGCCAGTGTTTCCCAGTTGTCAGTGTTTATACTACATTTTTAAAGATTTGCCTTGAGACAGTCTTTAAACCTCTTTTGTTGACCACCAGCATTACGTGGGCCAGGCAGGGGAGAGAACATGCAGAGTTTATGTATATTCACTTGATATAATAACCATGCAGAAAAGCCATGGAGGAGACTCGTGGGGGTGAGGAGCTGAATGAAAGTTGATTCCAGTCACTGCAGCAGAGAGGGGACTTCTCTGCCATTTTGTCACTGATAGCTGCCAGGTGGAACAAGAAAATTTGGGAACTGGTTTTGGAGAAGGAGGAGCACACCAGAGAACTACACATTTTGGCTTGTCCAACTAACCATGCCAACCTGCCAACCTTTATCAATTCCTCTCCAGATGGTGGGTCTCTCTTAGGGTGCATCCAGACGTGTTTATTGTGGGATTGGTGCTCTTCGTACATGGTAAGGTTTTGTTTTTGTTTTTTGCAGTGTTGAAATGGCATCATCATTGAAATGCCAACCATATCCTCCCTCCGCACAATTTAATTAGGATTTACTCTTTCCAGCAAAAATCAATACTTTGGTTGCCCTGGGCTTCAAAGCTGACTGAAAATTATTCTCTGATGGGTGACAGATCATCAACTAGACCATAGTATTTAGAAATACCACCTGTATGATATACCCATACCACATTCCCCATTGTAGCTGCTGGTGGTTGGTTGCAGATTTGCAACATGATGGTGGTGATCAGTTCTAGATCCGCCACAATAGCAAGGCCCCTCTTGACAGCATGTCCATGACAGGGCTATGCAATGCATTGTGGCTCTCGGTCAATGAGAGCTGTTTCAAATAACATTTCATGCTGAATTATACTTTCCCTGATTATCATGACTTTTCTTTGCGTGCATGGAAAATACTCTGCTTAACAGTGTAGGATTTTAATGACCATCTGTTGTTTTTTTAATGTGTGTATTTTAGTGTTACATTTGGCACACGAAGTTCTAAAATGGCTGGGAGGAGGTGTTTGGAAAAGTTCAGTCCATATTTGTACAACTGCCACTGTTTAACGAACATCTCTAGCAACAGGGCAGTTTCAAAGTCTGAGATGGTATCTATTGTAAAAACAGTACAAATCCATTAAAAACTGTCCAGTGGTGAAATTCTAGCAATATACAGTTGTTTGGGTGCTTTTATGGCTAGCTAATTTCATTAATATTGGTAAAATGGCCAATAGTTCTGAAGATTTACCCTTTGTCTTTTTGCAGAACAAACTCACAACACAACAGTTAATGTACAGTACAGTATTCACCTTGATGCTAGTGTAGGTGAGTAACTTTCAGCTTGCCAAGCCTATTTAAATAAATAAACTTATCCACCCCCAGAGCAAATCTGTAAAACAGCCCTCCGCATTTCTCCCTCTCCCTCAGCACTGCCTGAAATGGCTTGAGAAATGGGGGAAATAATTATAGGCAGAAATACTGAGCAGTGACAAGGAATTAAAAAGAGATGTTAGGACAAGGACTTCAGCTGGGATTCCTTAGGCCCAATTTAAACATTTGCATAGTGGCATAGTTGCTGCTGAAAATCATTTCTTTGTGGTCAGAGCTCCATGCAGCTGAAGAATGTTTGAATCCACTTCCTGTGCAGGACGACTGATCACATGGGAGGTAGACCCACAACTATCTGGAGCCCTGAGCATGGGTGAGTGATATTTAGCAGCAACTATGCTGTTGCACAAAAGTTTGAACTGGGTCTGAATTTTCTGCTGCTTCTTCCAACTCAGGGTTGGCTTGGGGTTGGGAATAGATATTTTGATGTTGCCAAGCATGTAGTAGCCACCCTGTAACTTCTTTTTTGAAGGACAGAATATGAATCTTAATTGGTTAATTAATACAGTGCAATACTGAGATTTTAAGATAGCAGTAGCAAGGCTTAGCAGAACTTCACAGATATGTAGGATTGCCAGTTTGCAATCCAGAGATTGAGGAAACACAGAACAATTGTACTAATGAAATGACACAAGTGTCTCCTGGGATTTTTTATTTTTTTTGCTATGGCTACTTGCCTGCCACTTGTCCTTGTGCAGTAGCAAGGACAAAGTATGGCATGCAGCAGACAGAGAAGGAGAGATCCAAGAAATGAGCTTCACCTCTCATTTCACTGGTATAAATGCATTAATCTCTAGGTTGCAAACTATGTATGCGAGAGGCAACTGTGGGTACTTCTAATCATAGGTTGAATAGAGCTTCTCGGAATCTGGCAAATAACACTTTGGACATGATAGTCTATAATATCTGAAACACAACTCAAGCATTTCCCATAACTATATTAGAGGGAGACATGCAAAACTCCCCATGCCAGCACATCTCTTGGAAGGTAGAGATGTGTGTTTTAATAATATGGGGATGTGGGAGAACAGAAACACATGAGCTTTCTGTTCCTTCTTGTAAGAGAATGAAGCTGCATTTGACTCTTCCCCCCAGTAAATCACAGAGGGACTGTCAAGTTAGCCATTGATAAAGAGCCTACTTGGTCCAGCATGGTTCTCCTCCTCAGATTCTGATTGAGTTCTTGCTGAGTATGTAGGAGACTGTACATACTAGGTGAATTCGCAGACATGGACACCTCCTCTTGCTTGTGTTTTCCTCTTTCTATCCGTCCCTTGAGTTTCTTGACATGAAACTGTAAGGGGTGAGGGAATGGTTGGAACATCTGACTGTGAACATAAACCAATAGTCATTTCCTCCTGCTGAAGCCCACCATTGACTCTTTTCTGGAAAACATGGTTGCTATGATCTAGATTGTCATAGAACAGCCAAGGCTTTTGGTTGACTGCTGTTGCCATGATTCATAGTAATAGCCTGAAGGAGAATGACACTGTCCATTACGAAAATCCTGAATGAATTGCCAGCTACCCATAAAGTACTTCAGCCAGGAGTTCATAATTACTTTCATTAGTGAATATATAATTTGTTATAATTTTTGCGTAATCATGTTCCAGAGCCATATTTGCCAAACCTAAATCTTATAAAATGTGTATTGATATAAACATTAATGTAGAGGTTTGTCTCAAACTATCAAATTTTCCCTTTTGTGAAGCACAAACATCTCTCTTTTATTTGAAATGATATATATATATTGACTTTCTTAGTAAAGTAAATAATTGACCAGCACATAAGGTCATAGTCTTCAAACTCAGATGGGTGAATATGCTAATTTTCTTTCTCTTTCTTTCTCATTTCTCCAATCTTCAATTCAAATCTCCACATTTCCACATTAGTTTGCATTTTTTAAAAAAGTCCGCATGAAAATCCAGCAACATTTTAGTGCAAATTCTAATATACACATTTTTGTAAGCAATTTGGTCTAATATACATTTTTTTATTTTGCAGAGCAATTTAAAAACTTTTCGATTATAATGGATTTTTGTATGTTCTTTTTATATGCACTATTTAGTATACAGTATGCACTTTTGAAAATATTACTTGGCTGAAGTAATTGCAACATTGCAACATTTGGGCAAGTGTGAGTTTTGAAGGATGGCAGTGTTTCGGTTTGCATATTGTTTTAGAAAGTGTGAATTAGGTATTTTTGCCTTTAAATACAAACTTAATTGAATCGCTCCTCTTTCCCTACTTATGACTAGTTATTAAAGTACAAATTAACATGGCCACAGATTTTGATTCCTGGTCCTCTGTTTTGTGGGTAGCAGGGCTGTACTAAATACTGCTGATTGTGGGCTGCAGGTCAGTAATGAACAAATAATTATTTGTGCCAGACAGAGGTTCAAGAATGCTGTCAGCACTAACTTGGGACTGATTTACTTTTCTAAGATAGAGGAACAGAAGAAGCTGACTATTTATGATGCTAATCTTAGTGGAGCATGTGGTGAGTGTTTTTCAGTTTCTTTATCACTTTTGTTAACACACTTTATTTTCCTGTTAGAAACATTATTTTTGGAGAGAGAAAACTTTGCTGGCCACTTTTCTATTTGTGTGCTGAGTCACTCAATCATACACACCCTAAGAACACTTATTTGGAAGCAAATTCTGTTGAATTTAATCAACCTTACATCTTCTATGCCAGGCATCCCCAAACTTCGGCCCTCCAGATGTTTTCGACCACAATTCCCATCTTTCCCGACCACTGGCCCTGTTAGCTAGGGATCATGGGAGTTGTAGGCCAAAACATCTGGAGGGCCGCAGTTTGGGGGTGCCTGTTCTATACATCCACAGACTCTGCTATAATTTCCATCTCCTCCTGAACCTACTACAGTGTCTATTGTACCTCCTTTATCTCTCTGTCTTTCTTTCTTTGCTGCAATCACATTGACACATTCCTGAAATCTTGTTGGTGTTTGCATCAGCTTCAGCCAAACTAAGCCTCAATGCATTCCACCCGAATTTCATATAAACCTAAGTACCGGCTATATTGTATAAAGAAGACAGGATGGTATGTATAAGCAATAACACACAGCACAGCAGGATGAAACCTACCCTAGAAGTCTTATATACAAACTGCTCTGGTAACATCAGCATATACCACCCAAGGGGTGCAGCAGGATGCCATTTGCAACCTAAAGTTTGAAGCTGAAGAAGGAAGCAAAGGATTGTCCCTGACTTCCCATGGAGATGCAGTTTGAGGTCAGTGTATATGCTACTCTATGTACACTTAACTGGCAGAAAGCCCCATAGTATTCAAAGAGGCTTCCAAGTAAACATGCACGTAAGGACAAGGGCAGCATTATGCAGGCTACAAGTCTTGACTTGGCTACCAGAGAGAGCCAAAATATGTGGCTCACTGTTTGAAAGAGAAATCTATGGTCTATCAATGGTTATTAACATTAGTAGATAAATGGAGCCTCTACCCTCAGGTGTCCACTGTGAACAATTTGCAGAACACCTTGAAGATAAAATAACTTAAATCCATGCTAACTTGGAACCCATCTATAAAGTTGGAAACAAACTTGGAAATTTACAGCCTCGGAGGGAATTCGGGAAAACTTGATTAAAATGTTTTATAGATGGTACTTAACCCCTGTAAAAATTCACAAAATGTATAAAACCAATGATAATTTATGTTGGAAATGTCGGAAGGAGATGGGGACATTTATGCATGTGTGGTGGCACTGCGGGGAAATAAGGAATTTCTGGAACCAAGTATTCGAGGAAATAAAAAAAATACTCAAATATAACATAAAGAAAAGCCCTGAATCTTTTCAATTGGGGATAATGGATAACACAATAAAAAAACAGGATGCGACATTGTTCTTGTACGCCGTGACGGCTTAAAGAACTTTGATTGCATCCTATTGGAAAAAGCAAGAAACACCCAATATTCTGGAATGGCAGGAGAAGCTATTCAGCTATTTAGATTTGGATAATTTGACCAATTCAATCAGAGGGCATACTAACAAGAAATTTCAACAGAACTGGGGAAAATTTGGAGAGTACATGAAGGGACAGTGCCCCGTGGTGAAGTCTTGGGTCTACTTCTAATGCCTCGTATTGAGTTGATCTGATTTGATTTAAGTTGACAAAGCTGAGTGAAGGTGATTTATCTTGAGTTAAGATACTATATAAGAATTATAGGATATATATATACATAGGATTGAGGGGAAGCAGTACCAGAGTATATTAACTAAAGAACCTGAGATGGAGATAAGTGGAAGTATACCATGGGAGGAAGAGATATAGGGGAAGAAATAAATGTGTATGATTAAAAGGGAAATTAGGAACATAGCTGATAATTATAGGTTCATTTATAGGTTAAATTTATATGTTTAAATGTATTTTGATTATTTTGATTTTGGGTACGAATGTATGTCTGAACGTATGATTTTTGTTTTTTGTTTTTTGTGTTTTCTTTATTATTATTATTATTATTATTATTATTATTATTATTATATGAATTTGTACATCATTATTTTGTATATTATTATTTATATATGATTTTGTATGTTATTATTTTTATATTATTGTCTGTTTGGTGTGCTTGTGAATGTATTTTAATTTGAATTCTAATAAAGTTGATTTATATAAAAAAAGAAAAAAAAGGAACCCATATATGGATGCTCTCATGGTTCCCATGTACCATTGTTGTTGTTTAGTCGTTTAGTCGTGTCCGACTCTTCGTGACCCCATGAACCATAGCACGCCAGGCACTCCTGTCTTGCACTGCCTCCCGCAGTTTGGTCAAACTCATGTTCGTAGCTTCGAGAACACTGTCCAACCATCTTGTCCTCTGTCGTCCCCTTCTCCTAGTGCCCTCAATCTTTCCCAACATCAGGGTCTTTTCCAAGGATTCTTCTCTTCTCATGAGGTGGCCAAAGTATTGGAGCCTCAGCTTCACGATCTGTCCTTCCAGGGAGCACTTAGGGCTGATTTCCTTAAGAATGGATAGGTTTGATCTTCTTGCAGTCCATGAGACTCTCAAGAGTCTCCTCCAGCACCATAATTCAAAAGCATCAATTCTTCGGCGATCAGCCTTCTTGATGGTCCAGCTCTCACTTCCATACATCACTACTGGGAAAACCATAGCTTTAACTATACGGACCTTTGTCGGCAAGGTGATGTCTCTGCTTTTTAAGATGCTGTCTAGGTTTGTCATTGCTTTTCTCCCAAGAAGCAGGCGTCTTTTAATTTCGTGACTGTTGTCACCATCTGCAGTGATCAGATGTACCATAATGCATTTCAATTTATGCAGGCTGAGGAGGTGGTCCCCTCCTTGCCTCATGAAGACCACTGGAAGGGCCTGGCATATTGGGTGGGAGGGATTCTTAACGTCTCACATAGGGAGGGTGTAGTTCCAGTAGTCTTAAAGGATCCTTAATAAATAGCTTATACAGTGGTACCTCTAGTTATGAGCTTAATTCGTTCTGGAGGTCCGTTTTTAACCTGAAACTGTTCTTAACCAGAGGTGTGCTTTCGCTAATGGGGCCTCTTGCTGCCGCTGCACCGCTGGCACACGATTTCTGTTCTCATCCTGAGGCAAAGTTCTCAACTTCAGGTAACTCTTCCAGGTTAGCTGGTTACCTGAAGCATTTGTAACCTGAGGCGTTTGCAACTCGAGGTACCACTGTAGTAAGATCTTTACTAAAGACATATACCCTGTGTCTCATTGATTTGAATAACTATCAGACAGTTATAAAATCTACAGTATGGAAGGAAGGTGTTAGAGCGTGTAGTGGGGATACTGATATAGTGGTCCTATTACTTTTTCAAAAACTGTTTTTGTATTCCTTCCTATGGTTGCTTCCACTATGCTCTTCTCAATTCCTTTGTAATGGCTGACACTCCCTCAACCCTTGGTTTCAGATCACATAACACCAATATTGCAGCAACTTCATTAGTGCTCTCTTTGTTTAATAATTTCAAACTACTTGCATTGACCTTAAAAGCTGTTAAAAGTTGGGGGCTTAGGTTTCTGAACCCCCGCCCCTTTGTTGGAAGAGTATCTGTTCATAGGACAGAACCTTCTGTTTTCCTTACGGTAGGTATGATGTGTGGGAATTTGGGTTGCAGCCTTATTAGTAGTGGCTCTCAGTTGTGAAATTTCTTATTCAGTGAAAAGTGACTGCCCCACTTTGTCTTCAGGTGGCTAGTTAGAGTATTCTTATTTATGTGAAACTTATTATGGTATCTTAGATGTCTGGCTTACTGCTTTTTTTACTTTCTGTTGCCAATACCACTACTGGTTAAAATGTGGCTCTCATATTTTGTTTTGTTCTGTGTTTTAACAATCACTGATTAGAGTAAAAATGTTTTAAATAAGGGAGGACGGATAAAACAATTTTAAATAAATATTCATTGAGCCTTTTATTTATTTATTTATTTATTTTGTGTAATACATTTGTTACCTGCTGTTCAGACTACGTTTTCACAAGATGCCTTACAATATCTGACAAAGCCAGCTAAAAGCACATGCAATATTCCAATAACAGATCATAAAATAATAAGCAGGAAACAATAAAATCACACATCCATTTCAGCAATACATTCAACACAGAAATTAAAATAGGCTGCCAAGAACATGGAAGATGAAATTTCAAGAACAGTAATCCTATCCCAATTCACACAACTTTTTAGCTATTTTGCATTGCTTTGCTTTCTCTTGGTTTCATATGGTTTGTTTGCCATAACATCTTTTCCTTCATTAAGTTTTTTTTTTTGGGGGGGGGGGCAAGAGAAAACAAAGGCAACCTCTATTCTTTCTCAAAAATGTTAGACATTATTTCAATGCAAATGCTGAGTCAAATACTCTTATTTCTCAGGTTAGATTATCTTTGTGTTAAAACAAAAACATACAGTACAATCCTAGGTATGTTTTATCTTTTGTATGTTTTCCTCAAAAACTAGGGAGGTATTATTATTGCAGACGATTTAAAAACATTGCATTTAAAAAGCGGGCTCCAGTTTAATTTGAGAACAGAAAGTGATCGGTATTATAAGCTTAATGTTTATAGGAAAGAATGTTTTTCCTTTTGGGTTCCCCCCTCAATGTTTGAAACGTTAAGTTCAAAGAGAAGTTTTACACTAGCGCCTGCTTGAATTTCTGCATTTTTGGTCAGTAGATTTCAGTAAGTCTGTTGAGGTTCTTGACTAATGTACGGACTCAATCCTGCATTAAGGGAAGGAATTACAAGTTGTAAATAGTTTGATAGTGAAATCTGAGCCAATGTCAGCATTATGTAGGTAATCTGTCCATTAACTTTTAGTACTTCAAGATACAAGGGATAGCAAATACACATGATGGTTTAATTATGTAAGGGAAAGTAAAAAAGTTATGTTATTTCATGTCAGTATGACAGGCACAACAGGGAAACAAAAGATCCATGATTAAACTTATTCCCATTTAAGTGTTAATAAAATAATTACGAGTTCAGAAACTTTGCTAAACCTAAAACTTTGCTATGTCTTGCAGATAAGAAGGGTGGGATACACATGAAACAAATAAATGCAGTGTGCTTTTAACGTTAATTCATGATAGATTTAAACACTTGTTTATAGAATTGTACACAGGGATATATGAAAGGAATAGGTCCAAGACATAAAATGATTTTGAGATAACCAGTCTAACTGCCTCCAGGGTTGTAGCCTGATGACTGTTGATCTTCTGTTTCCCCTCTGGAACATAAATGTTCTGATTTAAGGTTTTCTTTGGTTTTGTTTTGTTTGTTCTCGTGATGAAAGGAAGGTTCAAATGAATACAAGAAAGGTTTTTGCCTTTCTGCTTCACAGCATTATTTGTATAAACGTCACATCCTTGCCAGGAAAACGATCTGGCCACCATAAGTAGAAAACATGGGTGTTTCTTCTTCTTTCTTTTAATGGTACGTTGTGTCCACAAATGCCATTCTTTTGCTAGCTGGAAACAGACTACATATGGCTTTGTCGTCATTGGAGGAAACAGCAGTGTGCTGTGGGACTTTATAAACGGCTTTCATTGATTTAGTTTTGTCCATCTAACAGCTGCCTCCCAGCCCTGTACCCCTTACCCACGTCAGTGCTGCCGTCAGTCCAATTTTAAAAGGAAGATAAAGATATCTTTTTTGAGGGTGAGTGTTCAGTTCCAGGAGATGAGTGTATACATAGGATTTCATCCAGTTAAAATGATGGCTTCACCTTGGCCATGAATGGCCCTTTTACTGAAATGTAGGTGCTGATCACAGAAACTTAACAAAACCTAGCAAAAAGGGCATATTAGAAAAATATATATATTGTGACATATAACTTGCTATAACTTACCAAATTGTGTCTTCTTCAATCGTGATGTCTTTTGGCATTTACATTGTGTTTATTGCACCTTGTATAAATGAATAAACAAGGATTTTTTTACAGTGATTGTTATTGGCATACATTCCAATTCTCAGTACTGTTTTTGGCAAAGACTCCCTGAATGGGACATGGTGGTTTGCACAGTGTGCTGTACAAAGGGCACAAAAGTGTATTTTTACTAAAGCACTCTGTTATAGTTTGAATATACCTAACTTTAGGTAAAAAGAAAATGAAGTGAAGTGTATGACCACCTCAGACCAGGAATGGGCCATTACCAAAATTGTAATTAGGGGAATTTCATTTACATCTACTTTGCTAGCCATAAAATGCTATACAAATGTCTAGAATGAGCACTCACACCTTCCTTTGTGGGCGCCCTTTGTGGGACCACACACAGCACCTCTGGCCATGTTGGACTCACCAGGTGGTTGGGCTGGTCCACCTCCCTGTGCTAGTCATTGGGGGTTCTTGCCAAACCCCAGTTAACCTATCAGCACTGTTGGGAGGCGGGGCCAGTTGTATAAATAGGAGGCGGAGCCAAAAACATTTTTATATAAAAACTTTCAAGCTAACCTGAAGAGAAACTATTTTAGACCTTATAAATGAGAAAAACTGATAATAAACAAGAAGCAGGCCTGGATGAAAACAATGAGAAGTTTTAATTTATTATTTGAATAGCCTAGCTCTCTATCTCCCTAACACAGCTACCACTGAGTCATCAGTGGAAACCATGTTTGTTCCTAATTAAAAAATGGCTAGAAGACCAAGCAAAATGCTAAAGTACATAATTTCTGGATCAAAAAAGAAGGCAACGCATACTAGGGAAATGACAAGGTTAGAGTCCAGATGCTAGGCAATCCAATCAATCATTTAATGGATAAGAGGATCTGTTGCGGGTGCGATCATGAGATTGGAGACCGGTTGCCAAGCCTTTACGTATGTGGCCCTGAAAGCGAAATTATGGCTATGGCTCAAACTATGTTTCAGACCGATGGGTTTGGCCCCCCTGATTCTGAGGGATAATTTTAAATCTCCATGGGAAAGGGAAGTGGTAGAGGAAGTGCAAAAGTGCGGTCTGTCCTCCCTTTATATTGAGTCCATGACGTTCAGTCGCGCTAAAGCGATGATCGTTCAGAGATTGGAGGATATCGCCAGACAGGAGGACATAGCCCGCGTGAAATCTGGGATGTTTTTAGGGGAGCAGGTGTATCGGTCTGCACCAGCCCGTTACCTGGCGGATATCCACTACGTGGAATACCGCAGACTACTTACTGCGGCTAGACTGAATGTCCTTGATTCGGCGGTTTTGAGGGGAAGATTTGGACGAGTCCCATACGGTCAGAGAATGTGCCATTGTGCCTTGAGTGAGGTAGAATCTACAGAACACATTCTACTGAGTTGTCCCTTTTATAATGATCTAAGGCAATGTCTTATAGCCCCGTATTTATCTCAGTTTAGTTCCCAACTAAGAGAACGGCAGGCAGCATATTTGCTAAACAAGCCCACTGGGAAAATAACCTTCTCAGTGGCTAAATTCCTTTTCCTGGCGCTCAAGTGTCGGAAACGTATAATCGAATGTCTTGATGCGGGTTACCTGTAGGAGGTTTAGTAGTGCGGTCATACCCCATTTATGTATCCCGCTGATGCCCTCAGTTTTATATTTTTATATTTTTATGTATCCCGCTGATGTCCTCAGTTTTATATTTTTATATTTTATGTATCCCCCTGATGCCTTCAGTTTTATATGTTTATCTTTGTATTGAGAAATGTTTTTGTTCTGACTATCGGTCGAATAAAGTATATTGAAATTGAGGAAGGACAGCAGTAGCTTGGCTGACCTGGGGGCAGTAGGGGTGACAAAGGAATGGAGCTCTGCTCTTTCCTTCTGATTAATATTCCAGAACTAGGAGTGTAGAGTGTTGGAGCTTTATGGAACCCTATTCCTTGATGGAAATGATAGCGGAACAGTTTTTTAAAAAACTTTTTTTCACAGTTTGACCACATCTGAACCCCAGAGAAGGCTGTATGCAGATTCACCCTAGGGAAATAAAATGATCACTATCAGAATTTGCTTAAAATGATAAGAATAGGGAACAAAGATGTTTGGAAATATTTTCAAGAATAGATTTATATAAAAAAACCTCATCTGGATTTACTATAATAGGGCTGAGACTATCAGTGTGCAAAAATGAAACCATTTGTAGCTGTTTGCCCTTTCTCTTACAATCTCAGCAGGTTCATGCTTTGAGCTGTTTCCTCTTGGAATATAACTTCTTGAGTGTTTCTCACAACTATTGCTAAATTTAGACAGAACTTTGAAATAAAAATAAAACAAAGGAACACCATGTGTTTGCTCTCTCTGGCTATTTTATCATAACTGACCTCTAGAACCATTAACTGGTTTTCTTTTTGGAAAATTATTGGGCACTTATCTGTCTTATGTTACTGACTATATATTGCACAATAGAAGAAATTACAATTGGGTGAATTCTGCCAGGATATAGAGCATAAACGTTATTTAGCATAATTGTACAATTCATATGAAATGAATTCCAGCTGGAGGCTCAATTCCAGTTGAGGCTCAAACCACAGCTGACCTGAAGAAATTCATCAATGTATTAAAAACTTAAGAACAATTCATTTTCTTACTTATTTTGGCCTTACTGGGCTTTTTTTGGGGGGGAGGGGTAACTGCTCACTTTTGGGAAGGGATCAGTGCTATGTTCTTATGTTCTCTTTTAAATAGCTCCTCCTTCCATCAATAGTCATTAGGATGTGCAAAGGGATAAATAGGAAGCAGGGCCCTTCCATCAGCTCTGCTGGCTCCTCCCCTTCTCTGTACTGTTTCCATTTTAACTGGCCATTATAAGACTAACTCCTTATCCACACTTCCTTTTGTCCACTGCTTTTAACCCAGGGAAAACTGCTCTTTAGTGGTACTTCACTATTGAAATACCGTAGTGGTGAGCTTATGAAGCTAAGAGTCAAACTACATGTTACACTATGTATAGTTAGGAAACATGTCAGGGCTTTTTCTTTCTGCAATTGCACCATACCTGCAATGCGCAGGGAGGTACTTCCCAGCTGGGATCCTATGGGCTGTGCATCTAGAAAAACGCTCCTAAAGGTTCTTAGGTAAGTACGGTCAATAGTATCCCACATATACTTTAGTTGCAAGCAGCAGGTACACAAGAGTAAACAGAATCTAAGCCACTGCTTGACCTGTTACAGTATCCTTGCTTCACTGTGAGAGATACCGGGCATGATTGCAGTTCACATGATGTAACTCCATGTATACACAGCTTCCAGGGATTGAAATGGGGTATGTACATGTGGATCTGCCAGACTAATTAATAACCATCAGTTCACATCAAGCTTCCGTGCTAGCCTATGTAAAATATTGCTGGGGCAAGAACATGGTCCTTGTGCAGTAGGTCATTATTAACTTCATTTAATAGATTGGAAGATGGGTGTGAACAGCAGTTATTCAACCAAGTCCATATAACTAGTCTGTGGCAGATTTGAAATGTAAATGCGTGTCTCCTAACTCTAGCCCAATGCTATATCTGTTGGACCACTCTAGCTCATGTCTATGAGAGTCAAAATAATAATAATAATAATAATAATTTTTATTTATACCCCGCCCTTCCCAGTCAAGACCGGGCTCAGGGCGGCTAACAACAAATAATATCAACACAAATATAAAAGAAACAATTCAGTTAAAACAACAGAATAATACAATGTTAAAATTCAATTTTAAAATTAAAAATCTACGAATAAGATAAATGGTGCTAGAGCTAAGAAAGGCCCTTAATTACTGTTAAATAGTAGAGTCTAATGCAAGCTCCTCCATGAGCAATTTTTCAAATAACAAATAGCCACAGGAATTTTTAAGCCAGGCACAGGTTTTCAAAATGTCAAATGTAGTTCATTGAGAGGATCACATATATTCACAACCTCTCTTTCCAACAAACTGTGATTGTCTTGTGGTTATGTGTTAAACGGTCAAACTAATACCAAGATTGCCATGAAACACCCCTTGGAAAATATACATAGTGTATGCTCTGTCACATGATGACTGGCTTAAAAAAATTTATTGCCTCATTTAGTTTACATATTTGAACGGTTTTGAAAATAATCATTATAAATGTAAATTTTATAATCTCACCACACCATGGGGTAAAACCTGCTGTTTTTAATAGATTTGGGGCCTCTACTTGAATGTTTGTGTTGGTAGAAAACCAAGTTGAATGTGAAATACATGTTTTGCTAAAACCCATGTGAAACCACTTTAGCCTTGTTTACATACCACGGTTCAAAGTACTGTACGACCAGATTTCCGTGGAAGTGGGAATATATGGTTCATTATAACTTATCATTGGAAGTACCTAAGGAATTTCAATATGGTGTGGTCTAGGAGGGTGGGAGTTGCTAAAAACTGGGTGAGTATGACATAGATAGATGAGCTCATTCCTGTTATGGAGAAGCGTGGTTCAATTTAAACTCTGCACTTACCGCAAAACTAGGTGCCTGTTTTGGCTTTGTACAATTGTACAAATGTACAATTGGTCTGAGCAATGAGTGTGGCGCTGCTGAAAAAGAATCAGAGCGGTTTAAGCCACACTTCTCCCAGAACAGCAGTCTTTAAGTACCAGGCCAATTATTTTATTTATTTATTTAAATCATTATCAGTAGATCTTGAAGCAGTTACTATATATAAAAAAATCAAGTACATAAATATACAATAAATCTCAACAATTTAAAGGAGGGGTAGAAATCCAAGTACATATACATACAGCACAGTATCTATATTTATAACAATAATCGTATCAATATGAATTTCTACGTGTGTATCACTTGTTAAACATAAATCAAGGTCTCAAGCATTTTATACACACAAATACACCCATAATCTCTTTTTCTCTCACCCACATATATGGCCATTATACCTTTCCCAGGGTTTTCTTTCCCTCCTTTTTCCTTACATATCCTTTCATAATAACATCCAACATACCGATAATAATAGCAGCCAGCAACCAATAAGGGTAAAAGTTTGCACACTTCAGAAACATCAGTAAATCCAACCCACGTCTACCAAATGAATAGGCAGCCATGCCCTGTCCCACTCGCTTTCAGCTACAGGAGGGAGATGTTTTATATTAATGCAGGCTTCCACCCAAATGGTGTGTCTGTGTGTGTACACTTCCAAAAATGTTAAACAACCAAATCATAACATACATGGTACTCCACTAACCTCACCAACTCAAGGCTAGCAACAAACACTAATAGTCCTATTTTTCATGATTAGACAAATCCATGGAGGATAAGGCTATCAAAAGCTACTACTACTACTACTAATAATAATTTATTATTTATACCCCACCCATTTGGCCGGGTTCCCTCAGCCACTCTGGGCGGCTTCCAACAAAATATTAAAATACAGAAATCCATCAAACATTAAAAGCTTCCCTAAACAGGGCTGCCTTGAGATGCCTTCTAAAGGTCTGGTAGTTGTTGTTCTCTTTGACCTCTGGTGGGAGGGCATTCCACAGGGTGGGTGCCACTACCGAGAAGGCCCTCTGCCTGGTTCCCTGTAACTTGGCTTCTCGTAGCGAGGGAACCGCCAGAAGGCCCTCGGCGCTGGACCTCAGTGTCTGGGCAGAACGATGGGGGTGGAGACGCTCCTTCAGGTATACTGGACCGAGGCTGTTTAGGGCTTTAAAGGTCAGCACCAACACTTTGAATTGTGCTCGGAAACGTACTGGGAGCCAATGTAGGTCTTTCAGGACCGGTGTTATGTGGTCTCGGCGGCTGCTCCCAATGATAGCTATCTGGGGCAGTATATTTCTGAATTTTGGTTGTGGGAATCACAAATAGGAAAAGTGTTGTTGTGCCTACCAGTAGATCCCACTTATGAACTTCCCACAGGCATCTACTTGACTATTGTGAGAACAGGATGCTGTAGTAAATGGGCTGATCCAGTGGGGGTTTTTTTCGAGTTTCTTATGTTTGTGGTAAGAATATACTTCTGTACCACCTGTTCATTTCCCAGGTGAGAGAACATCTTTAAATAAAATACAGGAACAAGAGAATAAAATCAAGTCTAGCTCCCAGTTAGGGACCGGGTTTATTAATTACTGTACTATTGCAGTAAGACAGAGCTCAACTTAACGTGGTTGTTCTAGCCATGGTCTGACCAGCAGAGGCTGATCTTCGCTGGCAAGCAGCTGGAAGATGGTTACACCCTGTCACGTCCCCCAAAATTCCCTATGTCATCTTGCTTGTGGCATATCTCTAGTTCTGGTGTAATGTGAATATAGGATTGCTCTATCATTTTTTACTCTTAAAGTGGTTAGTACTAATTCAAAAATATGAATAAAAGACAGAAACATGAATACTGAGTATTTGGAATAGATACATTTCCAGCTGGGGACCCAGGTGGCGCTGTGGGTTAAACCACAGAGGCTAGGATTTGCTGATCAGAAGGTCAGCGGTTCGAATCCCTGCAATGGGGTGAGCTCCTGTTGCTCGGTCCCAGCTCTTGCCCACCTAGCAGTTTGAAAGCACCTCAAAGTGCAAGTAGATAAATAGGGACCGCTCCGGCAGGAAGGTAAACGGTGTTTCCATGTGCTGCTCTGGTTCGCCAGAAGCAGCTTTGTCATGCTGGCCACATGACCTGGAAGCTGTCTGCAGACAAACGCTGGCTCCCTCGGCCTATAGAGCGAGATGAGCGCTGCAACCCCAGAGTCGGACACGACTGGACCTGATGGTCAGGGGCCCCTTTACCTTTACCTTTCCTGCTACTGTTATGTTTTGGACAGAGGCAAAAGCAGGAGGTGACCCTTCACTTAACACTAGCATTAACATCAATCTGATA
Source organism: Zootoca vivipara (assembly GCF_963506605.1). Classification (NCBI taxonomy): domain Eukaryota; kingdom Metazoa; phylum Chordata; class Lepidosauria; order Squamata; family Lacertidae; genus Zootoca; species Zootoca vivipara. The sequence goes on along the minus strand of NC_083286.1, from coordinate 48,286,432 downwards.
AAATAAAAATACAACAGTGATGCTTTGGGGGGAAAAAACCCATTTGCTTAACAATCTGATTCCTGCCATGGATCATTTTTTAAGAGAATGGAATGTGGAGGCAATTTTTGCATTTTGAATAACCCTGTTCCAGTAACCTGTTTTCCGCCCTCTAGCATTCCTGTTGGAATGCTTGTTTTTATGTGATTAAGCCTGGAGTTCAACCTGACCCTTTTGTAGTCAAACAAAACATTGACCCCATATATAAACACAACATTCCCCAAGCAGACTGGCTGACCCAACTTATAGCCAACTTAGAGATAATGCAGTTGTTAAAAAAATGCTAACTTTGGCTAACACAGAAATAATGAAGGGTATCTTAAAGACTAGGGACGTGGGTGGCGCTGTGGTCTAAACTAAACTGAGCCTTGGGCTTGCCGATCAGAAGGTCGGCGGTTCGAATCCCCACAACGGAGTGAGCTCCCGTTGCTCGGTCCCTGCTCCTGCCAACTTAGCAGTTTGAAAGCACAAAGTGCAAGTAGATAAATAGGTACCGCTCTAGCGGGAAGGTAAACGGCGTTTCCATGTGCTGCTCTGGTTCACCAGAAGCGACTTAGTCATGCTGTCCACATGACCCAGAAGCTGACTGCAGACAAATGCAGGCTCCCTCGGCCTATAGAGCGAGATGAGCACGCAACCCCAGTCGTACGCGACTGGACCTAATGGTCAGGGGTACCTTTACCTTTACTTTTATCTTAAAGACTAATAAATATATTATTGCATAAGCTAGGGATGACCAACATAGTGTCTTCCATATGTTGTAGAACTCTAACTCCCATCAGCCCCAGCAAGCATAGGGCTGAGAGATGATGGGAGTTATAGTCTAATTACATTTGGAGGACACCACATTGGCTATCTTTGGCAATCAGAGTGACCTCACTGACCTAGTTCAACTGTAGCCCCCTTTCCTCTTTATGAATAATTCTGTTTGTTTTTAACTACTCTTAATACTATATGTATCTTCAGAAGTAAGCCCCTGTGAGGTCAGTGGACCTTACTTTCAGGATTGCAGCCTCACTTTTGCATATTACAGAATGATTTGCTAAAAGTTAAAAACTCAGACTGCATCACTAATCTGTAAAAGTTTACAGCATAACGAATGTGTTAGTCGTTAAGCTCTTCATTGTTTTTGCTTCCACAAACTAACATAGTCACCCCTCCAGAAATAATGGCAGACCCAGCTGAAATGGAAAGTAACATGAATGGGGCTGACCTGCTGTTATAGACAGTAGCACCCTCTCCTGATCAGGGGCCAAGCTATTGTGCTGCAGTAGCTGATCATGCATAAGGGTTTTCAAGGAATACAGAAGGGACCACACCACATGCATATATGCTGGGACAGCTGAGAACTACCTGAGAATTCAGATTTGCTGAGGTAAGAGACCATTGAGTGAAGTCAATTGAATAATGCTGGTCCATTTCAAAATGGTAAAAGGAACTCATTATTTATTTGTTTAGAAATATTTATATACTACTAAGCATTATCAGATATCATAGTGGTGTTCAGCAATAACATACAACAAATGAAAACAGATTAAAACAGCTTTCCAAATAGGAATTTGATATTGCCCATGTTGTCAACTCATCTTTCTTAGAAAACCTGTAGAAATATGAGAGATGTTAAACAAAATATGTACCAAGTTGGATGCTAGCTTCAATAAGCAGTGTGTTCCACAAGGTAGGTGCCACTGTACTGAAGGCACTACTCTGAGTCACCTTGGAGTTCCCTCAGCATTGGTGCTTTGTGTTGATGGGTAACAACCCCTGCCATAAACCATGCTGCTGAATTTTGCGGATACTGAAGCTTCCAGACCAAACATAAGGGCAGCCTCACTGTAGAGTGCACTGCAATAATTCAGGGCACAAGTCACTATAGCCATGCTATCCCTGTCCAGGAATTGCCATTGTTGGCACAATAGGGGAAGCTGGTAAAAAGCACTCCTGGTTACTGTGACCACTTGAGTCTTCAATGACAATGATAGATCGAGGAGCACTCCCAGACTCTTTACCTGTTCCTTCAGAGGTAGTACAACCCCATCCAGAACACGTAGCTGACCTGCACTCTGAACAGTAGTAGAAACTCTCATCCACAGGGCCCCATCTTACCAGGTTTCAGCTTCGCAGCCCACTACTGTTTCTAGGCTTGCAAAGCCACATATGATACAGATGTCACAGAGAAATAGAGTCAGGTGTCATAAATATAGATGATATTTTGCTCGAAATCTCCTAATGGCTACACCCAACAGTGTTATATAGAAGCTAAACAGTATGGGGGACAAGATGGTACCCAGTAGGACCCCATAGCATAGTAGCTGGGGGGCTATTAGGTGGTCCTCTATTACTACTTCCTGAAAACCACACTGGATGGTTGGCATCCATCTTTCTTGGGAGACAATGGAAGAGTGCACCTTCAGGGGTGAAGTCAAAATGTTGGAAGATTACATTGCTTGCTGGAGAAACAAATGAAACTACTGAGGAACAGTGACCCAAGTGCCCATCTTGCAGAAGGTGGTTCAGGAGAATATCATGGCATCAAGAGATGGAGTTGCATACACTCTATGCCTCTTTCAATAAAGGTTATCATCCATCAGGCTAACCAAGGCTGTTTCAGTCCCAAAGTCAGGTCAGAACCCAGACTGGAATGGTTCTAGATCAAGAATGCTTGTGGTTGTTCCATCATGACTCTTAATCACCTTAGCAAAGTAGAATCCTCCAATTCTCACCAGAGGATTACAGAAGTAGCAATAACTGCTCCTGTGTTACCTTTGCAAACTTGAATCCTAGTCAGGTCCATGTGATTAAGGGAAAGAAGAACCCTTTTAATAAAATAACTATTTCATTTGCTGGCATTATTAGTTCTTGCATGCCATTAAAAAAAGCCTAATTTTTGTGCTTTTGGGGGCATCAGCAGATTCCACTAGGTTTATGAGGGAGCTTATTTTTCCCACTTAATACTTTGCATAGTTGGCCGTGCACATTGTAGCGGGTGGGAAGGGGGTTCATTTTCTTTGGAAGCAATAGGAATGGGCACTGCTGGAGGCTGAATACTCTGTGTGATTGCTCAATCTGGTAGGGCAAATCCTATGTTTTTATGATGTAGGTATGCAGCTTTCCCAGTCTTTGTCTTATATAATTTGTATTGGATTTGAAATTGTATTTGTATATGAAATAGTTTTCATATATATTTATTTTTTCAACAACAACAACAAAACCGTTTATTGTGAGGACCATGCCTGTACACAAATATCAACACAACAATAATTAAAAATGTTAAAATTCATTACATACTATCCCAACAAAACCTTCATCCCACAAAACAGAAAGAGAAGGAAAACAAGCAACAAGTTAAACAGACGATGAAGAGGTCTTTACTTTATCATCCATAAATCTTTCCCTGGCTTTCATGGCCTTCATGACAAAGACCGCTACCACATGGGTAATTTGTGGGTTAACATCAACTAAAAAATTTTTTACTCTATCTTCAGGATTGATTATAGAGTTGGGTATAGTTTTCAGCATCGCGTCTCTAAAGCCCGAGTAAATGTGGCAATAGAGAAGGTAATGTATAAGATCTTCTTTAATTTTCATGAAGCAAGGGCATAAACAGTGTTCTGCTGGGATTTTTGTAAATCTGCCAGTCAGGTATGCAGTTGGCAATGTTTGAAACCGGGCCATTGTAAAAGCTCTCCAAAGGGTGGGATCAGTGATATCCACCAGGTAGTTGGCACATATTTTGACTGCCTTTACTCGGGGGAACCAGTAGGAAAACCCAGAATTTTTTATCTTCGTGGTGTCTAAAAAGGTGTCTTTTTCAAAGATCTATTCCCGAACTTTATCAGGGCTCCACAGTTTGAGAGTATTAAACTCGGGTAGATTGTATCTGGATACAATATCTAATAGGTTTTGACGCCAAGTAGTATTATGTTGTAAAGATACAAAGGCTTGTTTAGCCAATAAGGTGTTTGAGGCATCCAATATCCTGTTCTCACAGTAGCCAAACAAACACAGCAATTTTTTTAAAAACCTAAAAAAAACAGTAAGAGCTTTTCAATTTAGTTAGGTATTAAATATTTGTAAAATGTCAAAACCTAAATATCCACAGTATCTTTACAGGGAGGAAAGATGGGGAGAAAACCAGAACTTGGCCACACCCCACTGACCTCTTCATAGCCTCATCAGGTCTAGTGAGCACCAGTTACTGGTGGCTTAATTATTGGGCAGTATGTTTGTATTGTGCAGAACAGGTCCACAGAAATACATTGTGGGAAGCTACGACTGCCCTCCATTGGTTTTTGTGATGTTTACGTGAAGAAGACACAGAGCCGTCTCACACATTACAGGGTAAAAATGGGTGCACACTACTTCAGGGGGTAGCCAACATGGTCTCTGGATATTGTGGACTATAATTATTACCATTGGTCATGCTGGCTGGGACCAGTGTTCGAACTCCCATTGTTCTAGGTACATTTTTCAAGAAGGAATTTAATTAGAGTGAGCAGTTTCTGAGCTTTGGGCGCAGTACTGCGCCTAAGATTTCAGATTAAAACTGCAGAGTGTAAGGAATGGAGGACCTTTTTCTGCCTCCCCGCTTCCAGCTACTACCTGAAGACTGAAGAAGAGAGACTCTTAAGAGTATAAGGGGGGTGGGCAGTGAAAAGACTGGACTATGTGAAAAATGAACATAATATTTTAGCTGCAGTTCATTCATTTTCAGTAGCCTTTACACAACTGTGTTTATATTCTCTTTCATAAGCATTGGTTACTTGGGCTACATGTCTCCAAATTATGTTTCTAGGTCAACTGTGGTCCTTTAATTCTTCATAGGAGATGAATACCAAGTAGCAAAGGAGGGGGAGAGGTAATGATTATGTATAGGACACAATGAGTCAGTGCAAAAACACAGAACTTCTGGGTGGGTGGCCGGCCTTAGACACTCAAGTATCTTTTGGGATCAATTTGGCCTAATATGTGTGTTACACAGATCATTCATTTACTTTTCTAGTGGAATAAATGGAGAAAACAGCAGAGAGAAAAGGGATCCTTATAGGTCTTCTTCTTCATTCTGTTACAACCCAAGTGGTTTTCTGTAACAGGGAACAGGCTTTAATGATACATATACAAATATATGTACATATACAGTACATTGTTTATACAATGTTAAATGAGATTTCCACTTTAATTTTAAAATAATCCTAATGTTTAAGTTACATATACTTTGGATGATCCTGTCACTCATCTTTCCAAATCCATAATGCAGATTGGAAATAGGCTTCAACTGAGTTGACAAAGTCTAAATTCTAAACTCCAAAACTTCTTGGTGCATGCTTGCCATTCTAAAGAAAAGTGGAGGGTTTTCAAAGAGTGATGACCCTCTTGTTTCTGAATATCGAATGATGAACCATTTGGGGAGTGAAAGAGGCTAAATATTATTAGAAACACATTGAATAAGTACTGTACATAAGAATCTGGCTTATGCTCAGACCCATTTGTCTATCTGGTGCAGTAATGTCTACACAAATTAGAAGTGGCTCCCCAGGGTTTCAAAAAGAGCATCATTGCCAGACCTACCTGGAGATCCTGGGAAGTTCTGCATGCAATGTAGTTGCTCTCTTATTTCCATTTCCATTTCCATTCTGCCTGTCTCACATTGACCAAAAGGTGACTGCGGGAGTAGCTGAGTTCTTGGCAGCAGTGTCTCAAGGAGTAGTTTAATAGGAAGAAATCTCAGATTTTACATACAATTAGTGTGTGCAGTTTACTGTTGCTTCTTTGTATGCATTTTAAATACTTTTGTATGTGACTCTTTTTCTCGCGGTTCTATTTGTAAAATGCCTAATAAAGTCATGTTAGTTGCTCTTCAAGTAAGGTTTGGCCATTCCCCAGGTATAAAGGTACCCAAAATGCTTAATGGGCAGTAAGTAGCAAATTATAAGTTATTTACTAGTGATAATGTCCTCTATATGTCATTATTTTCTCATAGAACTTACCTTGGGTCTGCTCCAGGTCTGCTGTTCAAATACTAAGTTTTTGCTCTGAAATACGGTTTTGCCATTGAGGAAATATGTGTTGTGTACATCATAAGTTCCTTCTTTGAATATGTTTGCATAAGTTTGGCTGCTTAGAGCTGCATGAGAGGCAAAACCTCATTGTTATTTTCAATAAATAAAACTTTTGTGCTTGAAGCAATCCTGATAAACTTTCTGAACTTTGTATGCCATGCAACACTTAAAGGCATCAAAAACATGACAGAATAAATGGGAGCCAGAACTCTGCAAGAACTCAACATGCTGTTCTGACCCAACAAGGCATTTTGTTACAGTATTTGTTATACTGCCCCCTAGTCTCTGCATTTAGAACTCCTTTAAATTTCCCTTTGTAATCTTGATATACCGGTATTAGCAACCAATCAAATATTTCTGTCTATTACTGTGTGTTGATTTGTTGTTTTCCTATGTAGTATATCTAATCCTTTTTAGATTAGTTTTACTCAGTGGGAATGCTACCTCTGGGCCTTGTTCTCTAACACTTGGGACTGGGAGTTGCAACCTGGAGAGTCTGGACTTGTATTTTCTTTTCACCTTATCCACACAATCTCTTATCTCAGTCTGAGTCAACCATCCATTCATCCTTCTTGTACAGTGAAGCATTTGTGCATCTGCATTTACAAGTTGTTTACATTTACAAGGTTGAAGATTTAAAAACGGTGGATAATATTCAGAGAAAACTCTGCAAAGTGGTATTTTGAGACATCTCAGTTTTCTCAGGAAATATCACTGAGAGATGTTGGGTTGGCTCTGTACTCCTTGGTTTTGAATGGCAGCACTGAATCTTGTGAGGACCTATTGAAGACAGTTGTGAGCTGGCTAGATAATGTGGATTTAACTCAGAAAATGTATGAGGGTTGCTAACATTTTTTGGGGGGGGGGAGAGTTCCTGAACTTTTAAGAGCTGCCTAACATGAATACATATGTATAGTAAATGAAGCTTTCCCTATAACTTTCATTCCAAGCCAGGAAAAGCTTCACTTGCTTAATGTCTTCTTACAATTAGGTTCACCAGATGCAAAGTGAAGCTTGACAGCTGCAGCTTCTCATGTAGGAGTGAAAGTCTTCACCTGTTGAAAATCCATCTTCTACACAATGATTGTTGATACTCTTTTGTTTCTGGTTGTTCCAGGCATATAGAAAACTTTATCAGATGAACTGTTGACAGCTCTACTTTCTGCTAAAGTGCTTTAATTGTTGTCTATCGGTAAAATCATATCCTTTCTGTTAAGCTGTTTAGTCCTTGGTCTTTCTAAATACCAATTGCAGTGTATTTCAGCTATGTTACTTGGGCAGCTCAAAAAAGAACTTGCTTTTAACTCACCTAGAAGAAGAAGAAGAAGAAGAAGAAGAAGAAGAAGAAGAAGAAGAAGAAGAAGAAGAAGAAGAAGAAGAAGAGTGGAGCTTGTGTGAATACATTATTTTGCATGAAAATGCAGGCACACTTTCTCTGCTTTTGACCGCAATATAAATCAGTGTAGAAAACAATGTAGATCTTGGCATTCAGGTCATGTTGGTTTTGAATTATGAATATATACTGGGGTTGGGAATTACAAAAGCTGCTTGTGTGGTAATTTCCCCCCTCAGTTCATCTCCAATAATACTTGAGCTGCCTCATGTCCTACATTCTGTATCATTCCCCTTGGCATAGATAACTGGGGTTTCCCACCGAGCAGCAAAACCATAATTATTACTAAGATTACTTCAGTAAATGTCATATATAGTATATATATATGGTGGCACTTCTGTTTTATGGTCACGCTGAAGTTCAATGTAGCTTGAAGTAGAGGAGAAACAGAATTTCCTGTAATGGCTCACTATAGAAAGGAAGCAGACTCTGGAGTTGATATCACCTGAGGTAGCTATGTGTGGTAAGGAAGAAAACCCATGGCCGGTCAGGAGCACACAGCCTCCTTTGTAGGCACCCATGAAGCCCAATTGCTGGATCCCTTGCGCCACCTCCTGAGTTTGAAGTTTGAGAGAATAATTGAGGATTATGTTTGTGCCTCAGAAGCATAGCACAATATTCTGTCCCCTCTCCAGCTCCAAGCTCAATAAGAGAGCTGGGGCCAGTCTTTGCCACAGTGAGTGTAGCATTTGCCATGGGAAATGTAGATATTAAAATTGTGGACACCTGATAATGCTTTTTTCAAAGTGCTTTTTTGGGAACTGAGTTAGCAAGTTCTGAGTTAGGAAATCCTTGGTCAAACCTTACCTTAGCTACAATCTATAGATGGCCTTAGCGCTTAGGCAAGCTACCATTATTCCAGCCTTCGCTTCCCACCAGTAATATAGGAACAATAATACCAAGGTACTATTACCTTGCAAAGGTTTTTCTGAATGTGAAACACTTTGAAGTAAAAATGTACCATGATTCTACTTTCTTTGGGCTGTCCCCCCCCCCCCTCAGTAAGCAAAATTAAGTATGCAGCAGTCATATAATCACTATTTGCTTTATAGTTTCGTGCTGGTGGCAAGTATACAGAAATCACAGATTTAAACGGTACATTTCAAGAAATTAATAAGTTTATAAATGTATTCAATACTGGTTTCTTTTTACATTTGTTTGCAAAATACTAAGTTCCACTACGAAAGTGTCCTCATTTTGTCCTTTAGTCCTGCACTTTTGGGTAAGATTTTCTAACAGCAATTTCCCAAACTTTGTCATACTGTACCATTTTGCCACAATGATACCTTTCAAAAGTCTTTCAAAATCTGGCTATAAGCACTCCAGCAGCTACCAACAAATATCCACCTAATGTTTTGTTTGTTACATCTAGATTATTTTATATAAATAAACTTAATAATGCCAATTCCAGTGTTTTCTTAATTTTCTGTCCAACTAATATGGAAATTTTGTGAAATATTTTATCCCAAAATTTGGCTACACCGTAACCATATACACGGCAGAGCTTGATTTGTGTATATGAGACAATTCAATGGAGTGAGAAACTATTTTTGCATAATTTTTATTGCAGTTTCATGAAATTGGGCCATGGTAAATCTGTATTGGACTTTATTCCAATAACAGGTCTGTTATTAATATTACTATTAATATTACTAATATTAATTTATTATTTATACTCCACCCATCTGGCTGGGTTTCCCCAGCCACTCTGGGCAGCTTCCAACAGAATATTAAAATACGATAATCTATTAAACATTAAAAACTTCCCTAAACAGGGCTGCCTTCAGATGTCTTCTAAAAGTCTGGTAGTTGTTTTTCTCTTTGACATCTGGTGGGAGGGCGTTCTACAGGGCGGTTGCCACTACCGAGAAGGCCCTCTGCCTGGTTCCCTGTAACTTGGCTTCTCGCAGCAAGGGAACCGCCAGAAGGCCCTCGGCACTGGACCTCAGTGTCCGGGCAGAACGATGGGGGTGGAGATGTTCCTTCATGTATACTGGGCCTTCAGGTATCCTGTATGTCTAAATGCTCAATCCATTTCCTATAACCTTTTAAGACTGTGCAGTGATTCCATATCTTCCTGGATAAGAAGTTTATAAAGTTCTTTTTTGCTCTAGCAAAGCTTTTTGAAATGCATTCAGGTTTCTATTCTCTTGATATTTTGTATGTTGTTGACTTATAAAGCTTTCTGTTTGGTAGCACATAAGCCATGCAATGCCTGTGTCTCTAAATCGGTTACTCCACATGTGATTCTACTTGTTTTTCAATTCTGGATGTAAGACAGTGTGAGAGCTTCTAAATCATGGACAGGGAACCTGTGGCCCTTCAGATGCTGTTGGACTACAACTTGAATCATTTTTGACTATTGGGGATGATGGCGGAGGCTGATGGAAGTTCAAGTTCAACAACACCTGGAGGGCCGCAGCATCCCTTTTCTAAATGGACAAGTGTGTGTGTGTGTGTGTGTGTGTGTGTGTGTGTGTGTGTGTGTGTGTAAATATACATGCTGGAACAGGCTAGGATATTCACTCCAGCATTTTGTTTCCAACAGCAACCATCATAGGCCTCTGGAAGCTCACCAGCAGGGCATTCAGGTTTTGGCCATTCCCTATGGTCACTAGCATCTGGTATTCAGAGGTATACTGGTTCTGATCATGGAGGCTCCACCTGGCTATCATGAATAAATGAACACATTAAGACAAATTTATGCTATGTGTAGCACAAGTTTGAATTCCTGCTATGCTTCCTGCTATGCAGTTTTTTTGATCTGTAAACAGAAGGGGCGAACAGAAAGAAGCTTAGTAGGTGCATTCAGTTCCAGTGATCACTGCCAGCTTCATAGCTATTATTCCCGGAACTGCTTTCCCCCAACATAATTTCCAGGGATGAAACCACATTATTGGCAAATGGGAGTTTACACTGTCTGCCACGTTACTTCCAGACATAATGCATTCTAAAGTCCAACCCACAGCCTGGTTAAACTTTAAAAAATTGATTTCAGTCTTGTTAAAATCAACCATGTTGGAAATTGCACAGCTAGTTAGGAAGAATCTGAGCAGTGCCAAAAAGGTTTTACACCTGTGCAAGAGGGTGGAAAGAAGTTACCACATTGCAAGCAGTGTTGAATTATAAATGCTCTTCCACAGCGCCTGGCACAGCGGTTTGCCATTTAGAATGAAAGCAGCCAGTTGGTCCCTCGCTAACTTACCTCTGCTTTTCACCCAGTATGTAAACAGAGCCTTTTCACTGTTATTGACAAAGCTTCTATGGGAGAACAGGGGTGTAAATTAGGCATTTGCAAGACAAGGGAGACCCCAAAAGCAAAGCAGTATTATTTCTAGTATTAGCATATTGATCAATTTCTTTAGGAAATGGCACAGTTTGCTGTATTAACATATACTATAATAATTCTGTTATAAGTATTATACTGACAAGGCATTCTTACATCTACTTAGGACACTTGCAGTCTGAGATCAAATGCAGCTTTACTCAGGAGTAAGTGGCAACACACTCCTGTACATTTCTACTCAGAAGTAAGCCCCATTGCATTATAGGATATGTGTATAGCAGGGCTTGGTAACCCATACATTTCTTTGGGGGAAACTGGTTGGGGGCTATATATCAGTGTCGGTGGGCAATCACAAACCAAAAAGTGAACATGTGAATGTTGCTGAAGCAAGATTGAATATACATTTTAGTCTGTAGATTTTTTATTTGCAGGCAAAGAAAAGGGAAATGGATACAAATACTCTGATGCTTAAATTGTGTCAGTTTGTTGTTTTTTTTTATCACTGTGTTGGATTTTCCTCATGCTCAGTGAAGCCTCCTGCAGCATCCTGGGCTTGGGGATGCAATGTGATGCTCTGCGTGACACCGTGTCACTAGATCTGAGGGTCCTGATCATCTGTGGGTGTATGTGCATTCATCTCTGATAAATCATCTGACTGAAGTCACATAAACCCTAAAAATAAACTGATATTCAAAATATCCTGTCAAGCACATGGCAGTGGGGTTTTTTTGTTCGTTTCTTTGTTTTTGCCATGGTGGGTATGCTGTTGTTGGCATATGTCTGTCTTGGGAGACAGTGGAAGAGCATGCAGCCTGCTACAATGTGCAAGGATCTCTTGATTGAACCCATAGTGCAGAAAGTCCATATCGCAATTTTTCAATAATTCCTGTTGAGCCAGGCATGGAGTAGTTGAAAGACATTGCTTCTGCAAACTTTAAATGAGTTGTGAGGATATTTGGTTTGTTTTAAATGTTTTTTACAATTATAATACTGTGTTTTATTGCTCTGTTGTTTGCTGCCCTCAGCTCCTTTGGGAGGAAGGGCAAGATAAAGGTCTTAATATACATAATATGTAGTAGTTTAAATATATTTCCAGGTCTGTCAGCATGCGTCCACACACCAAAGGTTTGATATATAATTATGCAAGTATGTTGCTTCATTTTTGCAACAGGGAAGAATGGAGAATATGCAACTGCGTGTATTTGCATGAGAAAGAACTTTAAACCATAAATGTGTGGGCAGAGAACACCCACCTTGAAATTTTGAGACACAACTTTTCCAAAAACAAATGTTTGAAGCAGTTTAAAAACATTGTATTTTTAAGCGAGCAACACTTGAATATTTTCCAGAGTTCTGAGTCACTTGGCCATCCTATTCACACCTTGTTCACCCTGGACCAGCATAAGTTCAAACAAATATGCAGAGAAATGAACTAACTTTTACCATATCTTTTGACCATATCTAGTTACCTCGTACTGAAACATTTTTGCTGGTCTTTGACCGTATTAAAGTTTACTTACTTACTTACTTACTTACTTACTTACTTACTTACTTACTTACTTACTGAAACATTAGTTCTTCTAATTCAGCTTACTCTGGTCTTTACTAGTCCTTCTTCCGAATATTTTAAATTTTTTACAGGTACTAGAATTGAATTTGGGGCATGCAAAGCATGCAGGAGCATACCTAGCAGTCAGCCAGGTTGCCCCCCCTTCCCCAGGGTGCAGGCCCAGTAGGGCAGATAAATTGTGCCGCTGCTTGGCACACCCTGACAAGAGAGCCAAGGGGGCAGTTGTGTGGCACTTTCCTGCCACAAGAAGCCAGCTCACTACATTCCTGAACACTGGGAATACCAGGACTTGGGAGGGGGAAGGGAGTGGAGCTGGAATCCCAGGACGATGGAGCACGTAGGCAGAGCTGCCTTGCAAAGATGTAGAAAGGGGTGCCATGTGGGAGCATATTTGCACTGAAGCACAGGGATTGGTGGGGGATCCTCTAGAAAAGGATGTGTTAGAAAGGGATTTGCAGTGTCCTAAAAGAGGAGGGACGTGGGTGGTGCTGTGGGTTAAACTACAGAGCCTAGGGCTTGCTGATCAGAAGGTCGGCGGTTCGAATCCCCGTGACGGGGTGAGCTCCTGTTGCTCGGTCCCAGCTCCTGCCAACCTACCGGTAGCAGTTCGAAAGAATGGCAAAGTGCAAGTAGATAAATAGGGACCGCTCCGGCAGGAAGGTAAACAGTGTTTCCGTGCACTGCTCTGGTTTCCCCAGAAGTGGCTTAGTCATGCTGGCCACCTGACCCAGAAGCTGTATGCCGTCTCCTAATGGTCAGGGGTCCCTTTACCTTTAAAAGAGGAGGAGGAGGATATGGGGAAGTGGGGAGATGAGGGAAACTGTTGACTTGGAATGGGATTTCTCCTCACTGTTGAGGTATAGGAAAAACAAGACCTTGCCCACACTTGTCCCCTTAGTGTTTTGTCTCCTCATGACTGGAATGTGTGTGTGTGTGTGTAAGTAAACATCTGCAACAAGTGTGAGAGGCAGCTCCTTGCCATGTGTACAAGTGTGGGGCCACGTGCTGAGACAGCTCCTTGCTAGATATGCCTCTGAAAGCATTTGCTCAGTCATCCACATACAGAGCAATCAAAATATTGTTTACCAATTACTGTTTTTCAGTTAGCATCTAAACACACATAAAGAGGAAGAGAACTGTCCTAAACGCTTCAGACAGGGAGTTTCATATGCAGTGTACAGGGAGGGAAAACCTCTCTCACAGCATGCCTTATTGAATCAGCCCACAACAGCAAATAGGCCTACAAAAATTATTACTAACCTGCTTACAAAAATGGTAAACTGTTTATGCAGAAGTATGTAATATTTTATTCACTGAGACTAATCCCTGAACAGAGCACCAGCCGGCCAGTCACTGCCAACTGCATTGCAGCTGGGCACTAGAAGAGCAAGAATGGGAGGAAGCCAGCCAGCCAGCCAGGTAACCTATATCAAACATTTATCTACACCTGCATAAAGTCACTGTCACTTAATGCTACCAGGTGAAGGCTGATCCTAGTTATAAATGCTGCAGTCTAACCCAATCAGCTTTCTAACTCACAATGTTTGGTGCATTTGAGTTTCTTAGAAAAGCTTTGTCCTTTGCCACCCCATTTCAAATATGGACATACTGCACGTCATTAGAGGAGATCTTCTTCTTCTTCTTTGGCGATCACTCGTAGCCGAGTAAGATTGTCTTCCATAAACACGGTTTTAACAGTGAGTCCGTAGGTGACTGTGCAGGCCAGTTCTGGATCCATATGTCTTTCCACAATGGAGGAGACAGTGGCTAAAGGACATAGCTATGGGAGCACAGTAGGGATTGTAGAGAGATTCACACATTGATGAATTTCCTTTGTGCGATGGTTTATTTCTAAGCTCCACCCTCTAAAGTGACATGGGTACATGCAATACCCCCAATTTCTGTGGTTGTTACTTATTAATTTCATAGAAATTTATACAGAGCTTGATTGTAAAAAACAAACAAACACAACCCCACCTCAAAGCAGTTTACAAAAAAGATAAAACAAGAAAATCAAGGGGGGGAATCACAACTGTACTTTAGAACATACAAAAGTTAAAATACTAAAACAAAATTTTTTTTTTGATGGGAGGACCATGGGAATTTAAGGTATGATTTATACAGAAGTATTTGCATATATTTGTATCACATGATTGTATCAGGTATCTTGTGTATTCATAGTTGCATCTCACCACACATAGGAGAATTATGGATTCACTGGTCTTTGTCTAAAAATTCTGGCTTTGAATCATATTTACATTCTTTGATCCCTTAGGATTGCACAGGCTAGTGATAGATTATATAATTCCAATAAACAAAACTGGCTGATAATTAAGTTGAGGCACAATGTACATGCCTCTCTTTATCTCACCTGGGAAATAGCAGATGGGAAATCACAGCATCTATGAAGAATAGCTCATGAACAGCACAGTGGGACTGTTCTGTCCTCCCCTTGAAGATTATGGGCCTCACATCTGGCCCTAGTATGGAGTGAAGTGTGCTCTCGCCATACTTCTGCTTAAACAAACAGTTGTCTTTGGCAAAAATTATAACTGTTCAGCCTCTTTTATATGTCTGGGGTTCCTATTGTGGTGGATTTCCTATTATCTATACACCAGTCCCAGTCCTAAATGATCTTGCAAGACAGGGATATGCATTTCTCCCCGTACTACCCAGATGGCCTTGGAGTTTATTAGCAGCATTTTACAAGCAGTTTATGTCTCTTAACTAGCGCATGGGAGGAATGTTAAAAGCTATCTGTCCTGCAAGATCAACTCTAGTGGTTTATTTCCTTGGCTTCCTAAAATGGCATGATCATTTAGTTACTTTTTGAAGAAACCTCATTGTAGAATCATAGACTGTAAAGTTGAAAGGGATTCCAAGGGTCATCTAGTCCATGCAATGCAGGAATCTCAGCTAAAGCATTCATGGCAGATGACCACCTAACCTCTGCTTAAAACCCACCAATGAATATACCAATACAACCTCCTGAGGGAGTCCATTCACTGTCAAACAGCTCTTAGCATGGTGTTTAGTTGGGATCTCCTTTCTTGTAACTTGAATCCATTGGTTTGGGTTCTATCCTCTGGAGCAGCAGAAAACTAGTTTGCTCTATCTTCCTTAGGACAGCCATTCAGCTTTTTGGATATGGCTGTTGTATTTCCTCTTGGTCTTCTCTTCTCCAGGCTAAATATACTTAACTCCCTCAACTGCTCCTCATAAGGCTTAGTTTTCAGACCCTTTAACACCTTGATCACCCTTCTCTGCAAATGTTCAAGCTTGTTAATATCCTTGTTAAACTGCTCTGCCCAGAACTGGACACAGTACTCCAGTTCTTGCGATCTGACCAAGGCAGAATAGAGCAGCCCTATGACTTCCCTTGGTCAGGACATTATACTCCTGTTGATACCCATTATAGTTATGACATTGCTTATTAATTTATTGCCTATTCAGGATTTCTGCAACCAAAAATCCTTGTCAATGTAATTAGTTTAGTGGAACACCAGAGAATTATTGTTCTGAAAGCAGAGATAACAAAAACTATAAAAAGCAAGATATTTACACAATACTCTACAAACTTGAATGGTACAAGGTTAGAAGGTTGCTTGTGTCTGCAGTATTGTGGCAGTATTATCTTTTCACTTTTGCCTTCCATTCCCATCTACTTATTAAATATTTGTCCTAGGAAAGGTAGAAAGAGTTTCCTCTTTGTAAGTTTCCCCCACAGTCTTGGAATCCCACAGCTGGAATGAATGGAATTCTACTCAGAAATGTAAAAAGTAAAAATAAAAATCAGACTCTGCTGAGACTGTTTTAGCAGAATGTTGTATGGAGCTTTGTATTACTGGAGAGTGAATGATAAAATAATTAAAAACACTGTCGCCCCAGAAACTCAAATAACTATGAAAATAGCACATTCCTGCTGATCAGAACAGTGGAGAATGCGTTGGTGAAGATCTGCTTGACATGAGCTTGTCTGGCAGGTTTTTTTGGTAATTACATATTTCCAATGCTCTGCTTTTTAGACTTTCATTTATACCACTTTTTTAATGTGAGGAAGGAAAGCTCCCTATGTATGCATGTTAATCACCAAATATCACTGTTGAATACTGTGAGTGTAGAACCATGTATAAAATTATACAGCATTAAGAACTATGCACTACCATGTATTGGGGATGTGGGCTCTCCCACAGAGATGTAATATGTGTATGCTATAGTGCTCCTCAAATGCAGTCAGGTTCACAGCAGACAGGTATTCAGGTTCTCCAGAGCCCATGCTATTCACAAGATGTAATGGATTTCTTCAGCATTCTCAATTAGTGCTTCCTGGAGACTAGGGAATCTAAGTGAAATTCGTCTTCATACTTTGGCTAGATGGCTAATATCAGCACATTGTTTTGTTGTTTTTACTTTGATTATGTACTTTATGGTTTTATATTCTGAGTTTATCCTGTGAATCGCCCTGAGACCTGATTGATTAACTTTATTCTTAAAGTGCATAGCCAGTTGGTCACAGTGGGACTTGAAAACTCCAGAGGCGCCTTCCCCACAATGGGAGTATCCTCCAGACCATTCAAAAGAACTGCTGGTAGACTACTAGATGGTGCATTACAAACTGTGAAATGAGCCTTCTTTTCAGCCCAAATTGCCATATGGGAGCCAAAGTTATGTGCACTTGCCAGTGTTCAGTTCAGAGCAAGACTTGCACTTTACCTTTCATCCAACTTGTTTCATAGTTTAAAGCTCCCCAGAATACCAAGGAGCCACTCATGCTACACAATACTGAAGAGAACGTCAGGAATTTTATATGTAGATAGAAATTGCTCCCTTTAAGTCAACACATCATAGTGCATAGTGGTTGATTGAGGCTGAACATTCCGTTTGTGGGTGTGCTATGCTTAAGACTTTTAATATGTTTTAGATAGATTGCGATTCCATTTTAGAAATGAATTCAACTATGGGTGGTAAATGGTAGATGGTAGATGTAATTTCTGCTTATTTGAAATAGTTGACACTTACTTACTTTGTGCCCTAATCCCCCACATAAATGAGTGAAATGGATGATCTGAGGGTCACTGGCTCATATTTCCTGTCCTAATGATAGTAAAACATGCTGACAGAATGGTTCAGGAGAGTGTGCTTAATATCCCTGCTGTAACCTAACAAGCTCCTAATTAAGGTCCATGTCTGCACATAGAAATTACAATTTCTGCACATATAAATGAAAATTAAAACCATTGGTCTAAACAAAACCATGGGTTAGTGCAAATGTACAGGCACCTCGGAAGGAAATAGCAGCCACTTCTTTACTTCCTTGCCATTTTGCTGCCTTACTATGCTGAGCTAAGCAGTAGTTTGGGTTCATGTGTTGTTTGAACCTGGGCTCATGGTTTAGCTCTCCTGGACAAGCCACAAATCGTAAACCTTCATTACAGCTTGTGGTTTGCCTGGTGAGACTTTCCTCTTCCAGACGTATTTGTGAGAGAGGGTAAATGTGCATTTGGAGTCCTGCAGGGGAAACGAATTTTGATCAGAAAACGAACTTCTAATTCAGTTTTAATGAGAGAAATTTTAATGAGAGAAATTTTAATGAGAGAAATTTTTTAATGAGAGAAATTTCACAAGCAATGAGAGAAGAAACTGAAACTTTCTGATGCAAGAGTGACATTGCTCATGTCCTCAAGATCTTAAATTTCAGAATGGGGAATGCATCTTATGGAGATCATGTTGGTAAACCACAAATATCTTGAGTGTCTTAACATTTTTTTTAAAAAAATAATGGTCTGTAGGCAGACTGTGGGAAGAGCCCCAGTACAGAAAGGAAATGTATCTGGTTCATCACAAGGACTGGTAGCTGCATTTTGCAAATAACACAGAATGTGGAATGTGATTATAGTACCTGAATTAATAAGTGTTCCAAGGCATTTATTTATTTATTTTCTTACATTTATACCCCATCTTATTTCCACCAAGGAATCTAAAACTAGATCTGATTAGTTTAGCAAGGTTGTGACCTCATGTGTTATTTTTTTCCTGGCAGATGCATCTTATGTACATTTCCCTTTACATGTGCATTTTTATAAACATTATTTGTTTGGGAAACTGCATCATAAAATTTGGAGAAATGTGAATTTTAAAGGATAGCTGTGTTTTGGTTAGTATATTGTTTTGGAAAGTACATTCACATTCAAAACTTATTTTATCATCCCATTATACTTTTAAGTGTATTTTGTAAAAACACCACCAGATTTTTGCATTGAAGAAGGGGCAAGTTTTGTTTAATTTACCAAAACTAACTCCACTGCAGCATTTGTGGTCTTTCTTATCTTCTTTCTACAATGCTGCCCTAGTTCCATCCATATATATGGCATCCTTATACAAGTCCTTCCCCCACCCTTGGCCTATAACACACAAAGCACAAAAATGTAAAACCTGCAGTTCTGGGTATGTTACCAAAGGAAACAGTTTTACTTAAAATCATGTTTTTGCCAGCATATTTTCAAAGTATCTGGAGTGAAGTCAAACCACAGTGGCTCCCAGCTGTGTTTCCTTTTACTATTTCCCCAGGTACTCCCAGCACAGCACTCTGTAACTAGAAATTCTTTGAGGGAGTTAAAAAAGAAAGAAAGCTGCACAAGACAGTTTGTAGCTCTAAGAATAACCCTCAGGGGCATTAAGCCATGAATACAAGAATACTTACCTGTCATTTTTAAAGTCCTGGTGACTGCAAGTTGTTCCCAGAAGCAAGAAATTTAATATGAGTAGATGCATTAAGTACATACCATAACCTAAGATTAAATGCTGTATTAAAATGTACTTAATATCACTTACTATATTATCAAAGATAAATATCAAATATCAATTTTTTTAAAATTAAGGATGACATTAAGCTATAGTTTGGTTTTCTCTGGCTTATTATCCACTTGGGTACAATGCAATGAACCTCCAACATCTAAATGTGATGATCAGAAGTAGGTGACTCAACAAAGCAGGGATGAAATTAACTAAAAAGAATGTGATTAGAGAGCATCTTTCGTGTACAGTGGAACCTTGGTTTACGAACACCTCGGTTTATGAATTTTCAGTTTATGAACGCTGCGGACCCACCTGGAACGGATTAATCCACTTTCCATTACTTTCAATGGGAAAGTTTGCTTCAGTTTATGAATGCTTCAGTTTATGAACAGACTTCCGGAACCAATTACACCCATGCTTTGGGTTAAGTACGCTTCAGGTTGAGTACTCTGCGGACCCATCTGGAACGGATTAATCCACCGTCCATTACTTTCAATAGGAAAGTTCGCTTCAGTTTATGAATGCTTCAGTTTAAGTACTCCGTGGACCGTCTGGAACAGATTAATCCACTTTCCATTACTTTCAATGGGAAAGTTCGCTTCAGTTTATGAACGCTTCAGTTTATGAACAGACTTCCAGAACCAATTGTGTTCATAAACCGAGGTACCACTGTATTAAGCTTAATGGAATTGATCATATTATGAAACATCACCAGCATTAAATTTTACAAGAAATTAAGACATATCACAGGCAGGTAGGGTCTCAGCCTGCATACCAGATGGAGCTAGTAGACAGCCATCCTGGATGCACATCTTGTATATGTTATCCTTCAAGGTTTTATTTTGATTTTCAAAAAAGGCCTGCACAAGACTGTATTCATTAACTCATCTCCATGAAAAGTAATAAACGTTTCAACAAGGCATCATTTTGCTTTGCGCGCGAACAAGTAGAAGTTTGGAAGATTGGAATTTGCACACTAACACCATTTTTGCCTCAATCTGATTTAAAGTGCACTGAGTTAATAGTGAAATATCATCCCTTTTTATTGTCTGCTTTTCCAAACAGCATTCCAGCATTTTTTTTCAAAACTCCACCTCCTGTGTTAGTCTCACTGCAAGCTAATTTGGCTGATACATTCTGCTAAATTAGCATAGTACCAGTACCTGCAGCAGCAGTTTATGAACACCACATAGAATGAGAACCTACTGAATACCTCTTGCTAAAATTGGTGTGTCTTTTTTCTCCTTAACTAGAATCTCTTCCATCAAACATTCTTAAATTTTCATAAACTTGAATTGAGATCATGGTTTCCTTCAAAAGGCTTTTAGTTGGGTGAAATTACAGCAGGTGCTGGGCTCTTTCAAACTCCCTTTTCCAACTACAAAGCAAACTGGCCAGGATTGGTAGAATGAAGCTGGTACAGAGACCTCTACTGGTCGCACTGCATAGAAATAGTTGTAGAGATGTTCTGGGACTTTTTTGGCGTTCACTTGTCAGCTTTGCTATTTTAACTTATAGATTCAGGGTCAAAGGTATTGTTATGTTATGGCACATCTTCATAACATTTGGCATCATACTCTGTACAGGAATAAACAGTGCACACAATCATGTAACAAAACCCCAACAGCTTTTTTTAAAAAAAGAAAAGGCACAAAAAGAGGGGACAGTTTAGAGCAGAGAAGTGGGTGGTGCTTAACCCTTTCTTGTCTGTTGTTTCTGTGCTCCAAATTGTCTCCACCCGTCACCTTTCCCCTGCTACAACCCTAAGAAGAATTCCTTTGAAGTAAGTCTCATTGAAATAAATAGTTGTTTCCCCAAACAAACATGCTTAGAAAAAGCCAGAGCTGATGCAAAACAGAAAATAGATATATATTATTTGTTTTTGAAGATTTGCAATATGCTAGAGGCTTTCCATTTTTACGTGTTTTAATATTTGCAGGTATTGGAACAGGAAGACATGGGAGTTAAGGTTATTTCTGGACTGTAAATATGTATTTAAGTTATGAATTGTTATAAAGGGCAAATTTTCAAACGGATGTGTGGGGATTTGCTTGCATAATTCCTATTATTGTCAACCAAAATCAAGCTGGCTCACATGTCTAGCTCCCCAAATAATTTGTTTTTCTACAATACCTTCTGAGAATGAATGTCTAATAATACTGTACTGATTAAATTTTAATAATAAAAATATTTGACATTAAACATCAATTTTCTAAACTCATATTACTCCACACTGATGCAGTTATGAATATAATTTTTTCTTTCTCCAAATTCCCAAACAGTATAAACTTACTTTGTTTCCTTGTTGCATATTTGATACTATCTTTCTTGTCTAACAGAGTTATACAAACTCTCTCCACTTATGTCTGGCTGGGGGGGGGGGTCGGGTTGGAGGGGAAGAACCCCTTCGCTCAGCTCTGGCAGCTGAGCTAGCCTCTCACCAGCAACTACTAACTTTGCTCTTCTGCTTACAAAATGAGCAGATAGGTATGATTCTATGAAATTGCTGGCAAACTGTTATGAAAACTGTGCCAGTTTAAAACAAACAAAACAAAAACAAACAAACAGCAACAACACTGTTAAAGGAGAACAACTTTAGAATGTAGAGATGAGAAACCAACACTGAAAGTTTTATCCATTCCTTGACTCAGTGCATTTTCTTCTTTGGTGCTGTACTGACTCCTAACCCCAAACACAAGAGCAGAATAAGGATTGAAAATAAGGAAAGGATCTTTATAATGGTACAGACTCAGGAGCGATAAAAGAGCTATTCTAGTCCCAGAGCTTTCACAAAGCAAAGGGTGGGCTGGGTCAGTGGCCAAAGTGCATAAGTTCAGGGTAAGTTAGAAGAAGTTCAAGACTGCACAAGAGCTAAGTACAGTGGTACCTCGGGTTAAGAACTTAATTTGTTCTGGAGGTCTGTTCTTAACCTGAAACTGTTCTTAACCTAAGGTACCAGTTTAGCTAATGGGGACTCCTGCTGCTGCCGCCGCGCGATTTCTGTTCTCATCCTGAAGCAAAGTTCTTAACCCGAGGTACTATTTCTGGGTTAGTGAAGTCTGTAACCTGAAGCGTCTGTAACCTGAATCATCTGTAACCCGAATAGAAAATATTTTCTATAGAATAGAAAAGTTTTCAGCAGGTGTTTAAATGTTGAACAGAAGGCACCTGCTGAATCTCTATTGGCAAAGTATTCCACAGGACTGGGCCAACTACACTGAAGGCTTGTTTTCTTCTTGTTGTTAAGAAGAAGGGGATGTGAGTGACGCTGCGGTCTAAATCACAGAGCCTTTTTGGCTTGCTGATCAGAAGGTCGGTGCTACGAATCCCTGTGACAGAGTGAGCTCCCGTTGCTCTGTCCCAGCTCCTGCCAACCTAGCAGTTCAAAAGCACGCCAGTGCAAGTAGATAAATAGGTACTGCTGTGGCGGGAAGGTAAGCGGCATTTCCATGTGCTCTGGCTTCAGTCACAGTGCTCCATTGCGCCAGAAGTGGTTTAGTCATGCTGGCCACATGACCCGGAAAGCTGTCTGTGGACAAATGCCAGCTCCCTCGGCCTGAATGCGAGATGAGTGCTGCAACCCCATAGTTGCATTTGACTGGACTTAACCGTCCAGGGGTCCTGTACTGTACCTTTACCTTTTATCTTGTTAAATGAGCCTCGCCATCTCTGGGAATGACCAACAACACTCCCATAAGTGACCTCAGTGACTGAGCTAGGATATAAGGCAGGCATCCCCAAACCTCGGCCCTCCAGATGTTTTGGACTACAATTCCCATCTTCCCTGACCACTGGTCCTGTTAGCTAGGAATCATGGGAGTTGTAGGCCAAAACATCTGGAGGGCCGCAGTTTGGGGATGCCTGATATAAGGGTTCAGGCAGACCATGAGGTGTTCTTGTCCAAGAAACATAGCTAGGAAGAGTGCAAAGTGCCCTATGGCCTACAATTGGCTGCATTGCCTAATATTTTTAAAGTACAAAAAAGAAAAACCCCTTAGCCATCTTGTTGTTTAAAACTAAGGTAAGCCAACCGACTTCTCCAAAAACTTTGCGGAACTTTCCTTACCTCCAGTCTTTGGGAACACTTTTCTTTTCACCCCTCACACTGCAAATGGCTGAATAAAGCTGGGTCAAAAGTTTTTCCCCTACTCTAGAAAATCGGGGGGGGGGGGCAGGAATCCTTGCCCACTATTGCCTGGTAAGTTTACTGCAGGGACACTAGGGTGATAAAGGGGTTTCCCGGATGGCCCTTTGCCCAGGACCCTCTCAAACTGGTGCTGGCCTTGTCGAGAAAACACATTATCGTTTAGCTGAGACTTGAAGCCCAACCTGGCAAATAATCCCTTAAAAAGTCATAAACATTAAGCGTATTTATGTCATAGCATTAAGCTTGGTCAGGTTTGAACCGTCTTGTATTGTAGTATAAGAGACATCTTGTTTGCTTTTATTTACTTTCTTAGTAGTAAATGCATTTTGGTTAACCACAATGGCAAACTTAGTCAAGGCATTTATGTCAACAAATCCTTCTTCTCAACAAAGTAACATTCTTAGTTTCTAGGGCAGCAGACTGGATTCTAAGTAATAAGGTGTTTATAAGTCATGCTGTAAATCTGGGGTTATAAACATGTCTACTTTTCTATTAAACCTGCTGCTGTGTTTGAGGCACAATATGCTCTCTTTTAAATTTTATGGTGGCAAGCATGTTGGTTTTCCAGTTCTGATTGCTGTTGATTTAGCAGTTGCCAAACTCTCCTGCCAAGCTCTTGACCTAAGTCATGCTCCCTGGTGATGTCATATTGCATCTTAGAATGTAATAATTGATGGTACCTGCTGGGAGCCAGTAAGAGGTTTCTCACATTCTCCCCCTTCACCACCCTTCTTCCCCGTAGTCCTTTTTGTTGTAGGCAGTTTTCGGAATAACATTAAGAAATGGGTACATTTTTCACTGCTGACTTCTAATTAGTCATTTTCCAAAGTAAATACACACTGTGCAACAAAAGTTCAAATCTGGAAAGGTTTTATAGCCACATTCCTTTGAATTCTCTATTTTCACACATCCCAAAACTCTGGTAACAGTGGAACAGTTCCTGGAATCTTACTCACCCACTAATTCTTAATCTGTTTATTACTACTGAGCAATCTGCTATTGCAAACTTCATCCTTTCACAGATTATGGTGAAATTCCTTGTCACATCAGGAAAGCCAACTCATTTGCATAAGAACAGCAGGATGGGTCAGGTAAATTATTTTCTCTGCACTTGTGAAATCAGCAAAAAAATTAAAAACATCTCCCTAAAAAGACTGCTATAATATGGTTGTAACCTTAAATGCAGTTTTTAAAGGTGATGGAAGGATAATCACGCATTCTTTTTTGTTGTTGTTGAGTAATTTTTATTGGTTTTAAAGTTACAAGATAGAGAAAAGTAACCACAACCCGGTTCCTCTCAGTCTAGAACATTTACAGAAGCAAATGCCATAGCCTGTCAAAATGTTAGCAAAACGCAAAAACATATAGTTTTGACCTGATTACCTTCTTTGACATGTTGCCCCAACCCTTTAACTAAGCACTTATTGTCCTCTGCCCTGGCTTACCCAGCCCTTAATTTCCACTGTTCCCAACCAGAATGTTTTTTGGGGGTGGGGGTTGCTTTTGCTTTTGCCAGGCTCTGGACCGCTTTCATAGCTTGCCATGGATGCTACTAATATATGTCAGTCTGAACTGAAATTGCTAGATGTAAAAGAATATGTTTGCTCTGAGCTGAAACTGAGCTAAGATTTTGCTCCATTCAGAAACAGCTAGGAGGAAGAATTTACTTTTCCTCACTTTTCCACCTCTTGTATCTTGCTGTAGGCATTTTGGAGTCATCACGGAGTGACATGATAAATAAAATGTTTTGTTTCATTCAAAGATGGCCATGTGGCACCAGTCCAGGTTACATAACCTGAGAGGACAGCTGCAGTTGCAAAATTGACAGGGGAATGTGTCATAGGGAGGTTCTGAATATTTAATATTTTCCCCCTAAAAGTAAATAATGGAACAGTTTATTTCGGTCAAATGTTCCTTTTAAAACAACTTGATTATGTACATGTGTTGCATTAGGAAAAAAATAGTACCTGCCCAACCCATTGAATGGTGAGAACAGAACAGGGACCAAGGCATTCCTGAACAGGCCCACAAAGTATGGAAGGGAAATGCCATGCCACCCCCAACAGGGTTGGGTGCCCAAATTATTTTGAATGCTAATACCTATACTGTTACCAGCTTTTTCTTTTTTCAAATACTCTTACTGTTAGTGTTAGTCATTTGAATACGGCAACACTGTTAGTCAGATTAAATGCTGTCAGTTATCAGTTCGTGCATTGCAAACAGACCTTTCCTCCTCTTATCACCCTTGGTCACACCAGTGCTTAGAGCAGGGGTTCCCAACAAAATTTTCTCGAGGACCCCTCATCGAGCCGCTATTGTGACAAGGACCCCCATTAATTCCTAATCCTAAAATTAAAAAGTGAGAGCCAAATTAAGAGTCTTTTTATATTTTATATTTATACGTTTTTTACAGTTCTTCCTCTTCATCTGTAGGCCTTTGTCGTTTTAACAAACCACTTTTTAACCAATGGTCCATTTTTAACTACGCGAACTGTAGCTTCCGCGAAAAACAACGCTTTGTTTACAAACACTACTGTTTTGCAAAGAGGCAGCGCGCGCCAGGGAGGAGGGAGGGGAATGGAGAAGACAGGGTACCTGCGCAGTAGCGCACAAATGAAGCCGATGCGCGCAAAGCATCTTGGGGAGGTGAGCGTTAGTAGAATGCGCGCGCTGCCTCTTTGCAAAACAGTAGTGTTTGTATAGTGCCACCTAACGGCATACAGCAGAACTACTGCCTCTATCTAATTCTAGTTTTGCGCTAAACTCTGCTCATGCAGGAAGCGGCCAAAACAAAAAATCTGTTATCATACGAAATATATTTAATATATTTTTTATTCTAATAGCGTCCTGCGGACCCCTCTGGCATAGCTCGCGGACCCCTGGGGGTCCCCGGACCACCTGTTGGGAACCACTGGCTTAGAGTGAGGACTTTACTTTAATTTTCTTTTTCTTCCAGTGGAAAGCTGGTCTGGCATGTGCATTTCTCAGCATTGCATTTCATTCCCTGCACCCTGAGATTAGCACAGATATATCAGAAAGTTAGGACTGCAGCATCTCTGAGGAGAGGGAGAGAATTGTCAGAAGGTGGGCAATTGGGCATGCAGCCTTTTACAGGGGAGATTTTTGAATGGTCCTGATTGACAGGCATGGTGTTGCTGCAGTATGTAAGGCTAGATGACACCGACAACAGGGGAAGGAGAGTGGAATACAATATAAAAAGCCAGGACCAATCAAACTTTTATGCTTTTATAACTTTGTAAAACACCCGGAGGAGTCTTTGATGGGCAGTGTAGAAATGTTGTAAATAAATCAGCATTGCCAATCAAAAGAATACAAAAAATACCCAGAGAATCCTACATTGCAAACATAATCATTGCCTTTTGGTACTGTGTTGACTTTGATTACAGTACTTGCTAACAGGCTACCATGGCTCCATTTACCTGTATTTCATCCAAAGCGACTGTTTCATTCTGTTCACCGTCAGTCACATTATTTTCAATACCCCTCTCCTAGCTTCCTCCAACTTTGTGCCAAAACTCGTCATAAGTATTTCTCCTAACTAAAGAGCCAAGATGAGTGTAATATTCCAGGTGTGGTCTGAACAAAACTTTGTAGTGAGGGATTATCACCTCTTTGCTCCATTACTTGATGTCTCCAGGACCAATAACCTTTCTGACTGCTGCTGCATCAGTACAAAGTCATGTCAGATTTGCAATCCTATGTCACCTCATAAGTTCTTTAAATTTATTTTAATCATCAGTATTCTTTCTATTCGCAGCCAAGTAAATACAAGACTGGAGTGTATTTTTTGCATTGCCTACTTTGTGTTTTTTATATCTGAATCTTAATATATAATGCTAGCAAGTCTTCTAGCATGGCCTTGAGCTTATGATTTTTTTTCAGTGGTCCTTCTCCAAGTTTCCCCTCTTAATAAAGTGAGATGGGTGTTTACTAGAGAGAGGGCCTTGTTGGTAGTGATGCCCTGTTGTGGAAAGCTCTCCTAGGGAAGCTTGTCTCACACCTACATTAGGATCTTTTATTTCCTCACACTCATATTAATTGAGCTTTAGTGCATTTTAGTTCTTTGAACTATTATTGGGTTTTCATGCTGTTTTTATTGATCTTGTGCTGCTTTGATACTGTTGATCAGCTTTTTGTATTGCTTGCTTTTGCTTGCTTGTATTTAAATCTTACTGGGCTAAGGTGCAAAAAGGGCTTGGGCTGGATATCAAAAGCAAACATCAGAAAAATAGTGTGGATAAATATCAGCAAAATAGCAAAGCAATGAATTGTGTCATGTAGATGTTATGCAAATAGCAGGCAAAGGAAAGCCTGAGCAGCCTGGGGAAAATGGCAAGGGCAGGTTTGGGAATCGACCCTCCCTCTCAAGGGTGCAAGTCTTTCCCTTAGCTGATATTTACACAGCAAGAAAGTGTATATTAATTGCATTCACACAATTAAGTAAATAAGCATTAACAACATGTCCAATTTAGTTCTAAGATTTTACTCCATTCCATGAAGTTATCCCAAATTTTCCTTAATATTCTGAGCCAGGTCGTTCAGAATAGTAATGTGGTACTGTGGTTCAAAATAGTAATGTGGTACTAAGGGGAAGAAATGAAGACAGTGAGAGATTTTACTTTCTTGGGTTCCATGATCACTGCAGATGGTGACAGCAGTCACAAAATTAAAATACGCCTGCTTCTTGGGAGAAAAGCAATGACAAACCTAGATAGGATCTTAAAAAGCAGAGACATTACCTTGCTGACAAAGGTCCGTATAGTTAAAGCTATGGTTTTCCCAGTAGTGATGTATGGAAGTGGGAGCTGGACCATAAAGAAGGCTGATCGCCGAAGAATCGAAGCTTTTGAATTATGGTGCTGGAGAAGACTCTTGAGAGTCCCATGGACTGCAAGAAGATCAAACCTATCCATTCTGAAGGAAATCAGCCCTGAGTGCTCACTGGAAGGACAGATCGTGAAGCTGAGGCTCCAATACTTTGGCCACCTCATGAGAAGAGAAGACTCCCTGGAAAAGACCCTGATGTTGGGAAAGATTGAGGGCACTAGGAGAAGGGGACGACAGAGGACAAGATGGTTGGACAATGTTCTCGAATCTACCAACATGTGTCTGACCAAACTGCGGGAGGCAGTGGAAGACAGGAGTGCCTGGTGTGCTCTGGTCCATGGGGTCACGAAGAGTCGGACACGACTAAACAAAAACAACAACAACAAAAAACTGGATTCAATCTTATGCGTATGAGAAAGCCTGAACAAAAAGATATATTTTTGTTCAACATCTGAAACAGCTGATGAATGACGCTTCACATACCGGTATGGAAGAGGGAAAGGCATTCCAGAACCCAAGAGCGATAGCAGAAAAATGCCTGTTTTGGCGTCACTCCCCAGTGATAAGCTGTAGGTGTACTACTTAGCTTCAGGAAAGTGCTCAGCCTTGGAATTCCAGTGAGATCCTGTTCCACAATTAGAAAATCACGTATCTATGAGAATATCCTCTTGTTTATATCTAACTAGCTAATCCTAGTGTACATGAAGCCTGTTTATACTAAATTCACATTTTAACTCTGACTAGATTGGCAGAATTTTATCCTGCTAACTCATAGCTGTCAAGTTCTCCCTTTTTTTGAAGGGAAATTCCCTTATGCTGAATAGGCTTCCTTGAGAGAAAAGGGAAAACTTGACAGCTATGTGCTAACTGTGTGTAATGGTAACACTCCCTCACTTGCCCCAGAACACCCCACTATAGACACTTTTCACTTACAACTCCAGTTGACTATTCATGAACTTCCCCAATCCAGTATATTTGGGTTTCACTCTGAAGTTGGTAGAAAGCTAGAATGCTGCAATTATCAAGTACCAGGGTAGTGTTAAGTGCTGCATTCCAAGAGGATTATCACCTCTCTGACCTCGTTTGCTCTGGCAGACTTATGGAGAAGTTGCTGCTAACCTCTGGGGGAAAGGAGTATGGCGTATCTGGCTCTTATGCTTCAGTCATTTGGCCTGTGTGTTTTTTCAGATCAGAAAAGTCAAGCTTGTTCTGTCAGTGCTATAGCTGTCCTCTCTGTGCACAACCAATTGTTCACAACACAGATTTCCTGTAAAATTAGAGGATTCCATCTTATATATTTATCATTTATTTATTTTAGCTACTTATACTCTGCACTTTCATAAAAAGTATATCAGGGCAGCATATAACAGACAAGATTATAATAAAATCAATAAAAAATACCATCAAGCACATCAATAAAAGATCAGTAAATACTAGCTGGCTACACTAGTACCCCCCCAATACAGTATGTACTTAGCAAAGGCCTGTCCAAACAAAACAGCTTCAGAAGACATCTAAAAGATGGCACGGATTATGTCCCATCAGAGGATCAAGCCACCACAATCTCTGAGCGGTGTGAGATTCCAGGGATACCAGATGTGCTAGCCAGGCTCTGAGTTTCCTTTTGGACAGTGAGGCACAGCAGAAACTGGTGTCTTTATTATATATAGTTTATTTATACATATATACAACCTGAGCCTAGGGACCCAGGTGGCGCTGTGGGCTAAACCACTGAGCCTAGGGCTTGCTGATCAGAAGGTCGGCGGTTCGAATCCCTGTGACGGGGTGAGCTCCCGTTGCTTGGTCCCAGCTCCTGCCAACCTAGCAGTTCGAAAGCACATCAAAATGCAAGTAGATAAATAGGAACCGCTATAGCGGGAAGGTAAACGACGTTTCCATGTGCTGCTCTAGTTTGCCAGAAGCGGCTTTGTCATGCTGGACACATGACCTGGAAGCTATACGCCGGCTCCCTCGGCCAATAATGCGAGATGAGCACGCAACCCCAGAGTCGGTCATGACTGGACCTAATGGTCAGGGGTCCCTTTACCTTTACCTTACAACCTGAGCCTACTGTGGGAAGGTTCCCAGCATTACACTCCGAGAAGGTCTATTGCTTCTCTCATAGGTGCAGCAGCAGCTTTTATGTTGCTCTCATGGCTGTAACACTGGATCCAAAAACTGCCTTGGCATCTATCCTGCTTGACAACCTTTTGCGAAACGCAACTATTTCCCCTTCCACCTACCACATTGCCCGCTGTTATTCTGGCCCTCTCTCCTGAAACTCTGGCCTTTTCTCTGCTAACTACTGTATCTCTCACCTCAGGGAGCAGTTTTCCCAGGTTGGTGTGTGACCCAGAGAGTGTCAGTTAATGACATTCTTAATGGGTCATCACCCATTTCTTTGTGCTCTTTTAATGGTCCATCTCTCCAGGCAATGGCTTCATCAAGAACATGCTAAATTTTATGTCTGGTATGCCAAAATTAGAAGGGGATCCAGAATTAGAAGGGGAGTCCAGGCACTCCACAAACTTACAACAGCACTTTGGCCCCAAGTTCTTTAGGTCTTTGTGAGTTAACACATATACCTTGAACCTGGCCTGGAAGCAAATTGTTCTTTCTCAGCAGCAGCAGAGTAACATGTTGCCAGTAGCCTGTTACTGTGTAAGCAGTCTGGCTGCTGCATTCTGGACTAGCTATAGCTTCTGGACCAGCTACAAGGGCATTCCTACATAAAGTGTGTTATAGCAATCATATCTTGAGGTTACAAATGCAAGGACCACTGTGGTACAGGAATGGTCC
The DNA here is from genome assembly GCF_963506605.1 of Zootoca vivipara. Classification (NCBI taxonomy): domain Eukaryota; kingdom Metazoa; phylum Chordata; class Lepidosauria; order Squamata; family Lacertidae; genus Zootoca; species Zootoca vivipara. Next base: position 48,255,496 of record NC_083286.1, on the reverse strand, counting down.
CAGCTGGTATACCAGCTGTAGTTGGTAGAAAGCATTCCTGGCCGCAGAGTTCACTTGGGCCTCTAGTGACAAAAATGGATCAAGGAGTACCTCTAGATCCTATACCTTATCCTTCAGAGGGAATGAAACCTCATACAGAGCAGACAATTGGCCTATTTTCTGGACATGTCAACTACCCACCCACAAGGCCTGCTTCTGCCAGGATTCAACTTCAGCTTATTTTCCTCATCTATCCCACGACTGTATCCAGGTAGCAGTCCAGGGCTTGTGTACCCTCAGCTGACTCAGATGTAATGGAGGAATAGAGTTGTGTATCATCAGCATACTGATGACATTTTGCTCCAAAACTAACTAATGACTCTCCCAACAGCTTCATACAGTCAGTGAATAGCATTGACCTGTGGCATCCCATAGTACAGTGATGGGCAACCTTTTGAGCTTGGTGTGTCAAAATTCGCCAAAAAACCGAGCATAAATCGGGTGTTGTGTCACTTTGAGAAAAACACCATAATTTTGCGATATTTATAGTTTAAATAACAAAAATGTATAGTTGTAATATATAACTGTATTTAATAAACCAAAAACTAATTATTTAACCAAACCAAACGAAAAAACCCTTATTTATCACAAAGTACCCAGAGTTGTTGAGCTTTTTGGGGGGAGCTGCTGACCAAAGTTTAGGAGGTTTTTTTTGGGGGGGGGTGCAAAAGTTGCTTTGCTTCTGGGGGGGGTGCCCCAAAGCTGCTGCGGTTTTTTTGGGGGGAAGAGAACAGAAATAAATGACGAATAATACCTTCGCTGGAACTAACACGCAGCACTGACATAGTCTGCCAAAGCACCAAAAAACCCAGCACAGAACGGGTTAAAAACGAATGCTGTTACATCCAATCATAGTCTGCCAAAGCACCAGAAAAAACAGCACAGAAAGGGTTAAAAAACCAATCTCTGGCTACCAACAGCAGCAACAACAACAAAGGATCTGGGTTTTAACAGCGGAGACAAGCTCTAGCGTACAAGCTGTAGGAGGAGCGGGAGAACAAATGGGGGGGGGGGGGACAACAGTGCGAATGGGCCGATGGGGCGCGTGCCAGCAGTGAGGGCTCTGCGTGTCACATCTGACACGCGTGTCATAGGTTCACCATCACTGCCATAGTATAAACTCCAAGGTGCCGAATAACACTCTCCCAATGCTAATTTCTGGACATGACCCTGCAGGTAGGAATGGAGCCACTACAGCACAGTGCCACTGAGACACATTCTGAAGAACTGGTGCAGAAGGATACCATGGTTAAGGGTATTGAAAGCTGCTGAGAGACTGAGAAGAAGGAACAAGGTCGCACCCCCCTCTGCCCCTTTTCCTATCCTTCTAGACAACCAAGGCTGATTTGATCCCCAGCCAATGCCTGAACCCAGACTGGAATGGATCCAAATGATCAGTTTCAACCAGGAATTCCTCCCCAGCCCTTTCAATCACATCCCCCCAGAAAAGATTTGTGACCATGCAATAGTTGTTTGAATCCACTGGGTCCAGGACTGGCTGTACTACTGCCTCCTTTAAGGTGGCAGGAACCACCCACTCATGCAATAAAGCACCCACTCAACCAGTCTCCACCAGCCCAATTTCACCAGCCACAATAAACTGGGATCGAGAAGGCACACAGAGATTAAGTGCTAGAGAGCCTCAAGTGTTGGCAAAAGAGGGCATAGCTCTGTGGTATAGCACAGACTTTGCATGTAGAAACTTCCATGTCCAATTCCTGACTGTAATTGTTATGGTTATTATTTTTAGAGCTATTTCAGCCCTTCAGCAATACACATGTCTGCAATAACTTCAGCATGTTCCAACAATGGTATTGCTAGGAATGAAACTATTTGCATTAGTAGAAATTCAGCTGAATGAATGAATGAATGAATCAATCAATCAATCAATCATGTAATCAAACAATTTCCCTCAGTCAAGATTATGGGGCTGGGTTGTCATCAACCTGCAGGTGTTGATGCGAATGCTCAAAAGTTCCTGCAGCTCCCTTGTTCCTGCTGTTGCCGCATCACAGACAAGACAAGCCAGAGTCATGTTACCCAAACCTGGATTTGTGGTTCATTTCCCGCAAACAAACCACAGTGGTAACCAAGGCTTATTCTTGAGTTATTGAGGTAACCAACGTTTATTCTTCGGGAAAGCAAACCATGAGCCTGCATTTGGACAAAGACTGGCTAGTTTCATCTGTGCTGCAACAGGAGTAGGGAGGCATGCCCTGGGAACTTTTGAGCTGTGTGCACTGGTAGACTGCTTGTTCATATTGAACAGTAGTTTATTTTGAACTATGGTTTAATGTTACATGCAAACTAGGCCACTGATTCAGAACCTGTACTGCCTCCCTGGCCATAGCTATATTATACCTGAAGGAGCGTCTCCACCTCCATTATCCAGCCTGGACACTGAGGTCCAGCTCACTGCGAGACATAAAGCTACAGGGAACCAGACAGAGGGCCTTCTCAGTAGTAGAATGCCCTCCCATCAGATGTCAAACAGATAAACATGAATTTGACTTTTAGAAGACACCTGAAGGCGTATAGGGAAGTTTTTCATGGTTAATGTTTTATTGTGTTTATAATATTTTGTTGGGAGCCACCCAGAGAGGCTGGGGCAACCCAGTCAGATAGGTGGATAATAATAATAATAATAATAATAATAATAATAATAATAAACTAAAACAACAACACTGGGTATCACCTGCAAGTTGATGACAACCCAGCCCCATACTCCAGATGACATATCCCAGTGGTGTCATATAGATGGTAAACAACATGTGGGATAAGTGTGTTCCACTTTACACCCCACATTTACTCTTAGAGGTTGTGCTGCTGCTTCACCCTTCCCCTCTCCTGTTAATTTACTGAAGTGAGAGCAGAGAGGTGAGGTACTGTTTTTTGGAGTCAAAGGAGGGAGAATGAGAATTTAACTCTAAGCCGTACTTGGTTGCTTGCCTATGGGTCAAAACAGTGGCAGTGTGGTTGCTCGCTGCCTCTTTCCAATCTTTTGTTTGGTCACCTGCTGCTCAGCCAGACAAGACAGAGCTCTGAGCCAGCAGCAGGTGAAGGGGAGAAGGGCAAGAGGTGCATGTGGCTTTACTAGTTTTCATCCGCCTGAGTTTCTAACCACCACCTTATCCTTGAGAAATGGGAGGCATTTCCCCAACAGATTGTGAGATCTATTGTTTGGGTTTTGTTTTTGTTTGTTTGTTTTTTGGAAAAATGATGCTTTTCTGTTGCTGGTTGGATTTTTTTTTATCAAGCCTGAAATGAGAATGTGGGCAGGGAGTTTCTAAGTTAATTGTGGACTTTTCCATATTTTTTTTACATTGGGAACAAGCTTCCATTTTTGTTCTGCTGTGCCCCATTTTTGGATGTTTGCATTCTTTTCCATGGGCAGAGGGATATGTGGTAAAGAATTAAGTACAATGAAAACTCTTGATGAAATTTATTTACAAATGGGTGCCTATTGGATTTGCATGAGTAATATAGTGTGTGTGTGTGCGCACACCCACACACATGTACAAGCACACCTGGAGCTGTTTGGTAGCTTTTTAAAATGCTGTATTTAAGTTATTCTGATTTTTAGTGCTGCGAATTGGCACCAAATTGATGGACATCAAATTTATTATTGCAGTTACTGTCAGGGAGGGGGATAAGCATAGACTTAAGAGAAGAATATTTTTCTTTGACTAGAAATGGGTTAGCAAAACAGAAACAAATAGTCTTACCTGTTTGACCCACTTTTGATCTCTGTCTCTGCAAACTGGGTGCAGTAGCATTTGGAAAGATAATCTGTGTTTGTTTTTGATGTGGCAAGAAACATTCCCCTTCCACACCTACAGTGTTTGTTCTTGCTGCTGTTTTGCATTATTCTTTCTTGAATTATGAGCATATAAAACTAAAAGCAAGGGTAATGAAAATATCTATAGGCAAGAATGGATTAGAGGAGTCTGAACTTGTTCACATATTTGTAGACTTGCAGTACATTACCACTTTGTACAAATATCTACTTATAAAAGGACATATTTAAATCAAATTACAGAACCAATCCAACAATATTTTTTAATATGCTTTGTGCTTGAATGATCCATGCAATCAATAGTCTATTTAGACCTGGTTTGTTCTTTGCTGTTTTTCTTTAAATTTATTTGCAGAAGTCTTCCAAGAGGCTTGTGGCACCTTTGTTCTCTCAACCACCCAGTGTGTGTACCCATTAGCAGGAAACTAAGGAGGACACAGCAAAACTGTTCAAGGATATTCCGTGTTCCATTTCCTTTTCTGTTTTTCTGCACTGCTTTCAGCTCCATCCCAGGCAGAGGACTCTATAAATAACTGGTTCTATGAACAAGAAGTCAGCCACCTTGCAATAGAGAGAAGGAACCAGCAGAGGGAGGAACATTGGGGACTTCTTCCTATCAATTGTTGAACACACCCGCTCTTTAGAGTAGCACATTTAAGCTGTGAATGGAATGAAGTGGAATTAATTGTGTGAAGCTTGTGATCTGCCACACATTGCTTAAGAAGCAAAGTTATTTTCCACATTTCAGTTCAAACTCAAGTAACTGAATGTGGTTTTGCAGTACAGTGGTACCTCTGGTTAAGAACTTAATTCGTTCCGGAGGTCCGTTCTTAACCTGAAATTGTTCTTAACCTGAAGCACCACTTTAACTAATGGGGCTTACCACCGCTGCACAATTTCTGTTCTCATCCTGAAGTTCTTAACCTGAGGTACTATTTTTGGGTTAGTGGAGCGTTTGTAACCTGAGGTACCACTGTACATATGCCAAGAAGTGTTACAATTGATCTACAACAGGCATCCCCAAACTTCGGCCCTCCAGATGTTTTGGACTACAATTCCCATCATCCCTGACCACTGGTCCTCTTAGCTAGGGATCATGGGAGTAGTAGGTCAAAACATCTGGAGGGCCGCAGTTTGGGGATGCCTGATCTACAAGGTTGTTTACAGAATTAAACAACTTTATAGATAAATTGCAACACCTATTTTGGATGATCTGCACTGGCGGCCTGCATGTTGCAAGGCCTAATTCAAGGTACTGATACAAATAGAAGCCCCGAAAGTGTTGATTTGATGGGATTCTCCTCCCAATACAACCCCTGGGGTCATTAGGAGCCCCTGCTTGTGGTCCCACCAATGGGTGTAGCTTGTTGTGTAGTGACCTGAGCAGGGCCTTCTACAAACATAAGATAAGCATGCTGAATGATGCCAATGGCCCATCTGATCCAAGTGTACAGTGGTGCCTCGCTAGACGAATTTAATTCTTCCACGGGTCTTTTCTTATAACGAAAAATTCGTCTAGTGAATCCCATAGGAATGCATTGAATTTTTTTTTGCCCATAGGAACGCATTAATTGAATTTCAATGCATTCCTATGGGAAACCGCAATTCGCTAGACGAATTTTTCATAAAATGCATTCGTCTAGCGAGGCAACCTCCGCTCGAAAAATCATTTCGTTAAGCGGAAATTTCGTTAAGCAGGGCATTCGTTAAGCGAGGCACCACTGTACTCCCAATTGTGGAATGGCAAGGGAGGCTCACTGCTATTACTAATCTGCTGACTGGTGATGAAAGCAAGCCAGCTTGGATCATTTATGCTACTTGTTGGTCCTGCTAGCTAAGGATGATGGGAATTGTAGTCTAAAAACAACTGGAGACCCAAGTCTGGGAAACCCTGCACTAGAGTATTAACCTCTTCATGCATTAATTAGACTTGAGCATGTTGGTTATATGAGGCTGGTTATCCCACACTACTGAGACATATGTATCAGTTTAAACATAAATATGCTAAGAAAATGTTTATATAGTTCATTTAAACAGACATACTGTATAATGAGTGTCACCATAGTGGGTGGGAGGAGACTATGACCAGGTGACCTGCTCAGTTTGTTGCTCTGTCTTTTTTTCTAGCTGGACTGGAACTAGAGTTGATGGGGTTGTTTTACTGGCCTGTGGATTACTAATGAATGGGATGGGTTTTACATTTATTTTTTGCAACAATGTTCATTTTATGATGTTATTTTTCATTGCTGTTTGTTGCTTTGTTGTAGAACTGTTTTAAAATGAGAACAAACAAATTCCCTCATGCTTAATTAATCCCCACAGGGAATATAATACAAGGTGTTGTATGTTTTCTTTTCCTCCATGGGAAGGAGCAATCTAGATTTTAAGTGGAGAAATGGCTGGCAGGAAGAAAGTTGACCCCCCATTCTTTACCTGTCATAGTTCCACTCCCAATTTCAGTGCCTAGTTCTTTGCTAATAACTCCCCCCCCCCAAACACCAAGGGAAAGTTACACAAAATTCCAGGTAAAGTATAGTTTGGCCCTAAATAGAGTGCTTTAACTCAGGCTAACTCTAGAAAATCCTGAGCCCAACCCTGTGGGAAAAGATGAGTTGGATGTTTTATTCCATTGATCTGATGAGTTATTTTCCAGAAAGAGCTCTGAGCTCTTAAACATATGGACTTCTTGTTAGGATCACTTGACACCTCCTGGTCTTTCCTCCTTGGGGCGTAAACAGTTCTAAATGACCTGTCATTTTGCAAAATCTCATGTACCACAGCAAATGCAAACACTTTACATTTATGGAAGGTTTCAGCTACAATAATATTTACCTTTTACATTTTGTTCTATCTATAAATCCTTTTTACGGCAGGTTTTAAAAAATAAGTAAATGTTATATGACATTTTTATTACCTATTTATTTAATATCTCAAATTAAATGTCCTACTGCTGCAATTTGGAGGTTATGAAAATGTTGAGAGAATGACACCCTGCTAGTTCTGCAGATCTCAGTCCACCCACTTGGAAAAAGTCACTTTTGAAAAATGCAATTTTATGTCACTCAGGAGCAAATGGTTTGGGGTTTGTAGCCTAAAACACCACGTAAAGTAATACATTACCATAACAGTGTACCAAACTGCTTTACTCTGACATTGTGCTAGTGAGGATTGCACATTCTGCTCCATGCTAATCTTATCAGGAAGCAATGTAAAGCAGTTCTTTCTAGAGACAGATTCCACCAGAGTGCCATTTTCTTGACCACATACTTAATCTTTTTGTGTCATTAAAAATGAATATGCTGCGTGTGTGTTTTTGACCTTTTCCTTCAGTTTCAAAGATGTCTCAATGCAAGCACAGATTCTGCTGTCCTATGTTGCAAATGCATTATAAGAGCTTATATCTGCAATCTAAACATGCAGGCTTGTGATAACAGCTATTTTACAAATAAGTTCCAAAAACTTACTGGCCTACATGATTTTTTGTTAGCATGCCTGCCTATCTCCATATCTAAAATGTAAGTCATATTAGTTATCGCAGCAGCCCCAAAGTGTGAAGTACCAACCCTCTACCAATTTCCCAAAAAATCCTTGCCTGGTTAACTAGAAGACATTCTTAGAACAGAAAAGTAAACAAGTGTCTATCTACAAGTCTGGCCAAGAGAAATGACCCCAGAGCGCAAAAATACATTTATTATGATATGTAGCAAAGTATTATTTAGTCCCTCCCCATGCTACACTTTTATGATAGCACAACAATCTAACTGGCAGTATGTCAGCTTGTCTTATCTTGTCTTTATTCTCATTATGCCTGAAGTAGAGGAGCCTTGGGTAGGGTTGAAAATTTCAAGGATTTTCAAATCTACTGAAGCAGCACAAATCAAAAGACATGCTTTTATAGATGACATACATTGTTCCATGAACATGCATGGGGTGGGATGAGCATTTGGGCATCAGGTCTTTGACCTACATGCATATATGTGACAGTCAAAGTAGAACATGCAGATGTATAATATGCACAAAGGGAATGATCAGGAAGCCTATTTTTTTAATCCAGTTTCTGTCTAAAGAAGTTACAGGTAGGTAGCCGTGTTGGTCTGAGTCGAAGCAAAATTAAAAAATTCCTTCGGTAGCACCTTAAAGACCAACTAAGTTTTTATTTGGGTATGAGCTTTCGTGTGCATGCACAAGAAGTGTGCTTGCACACGAAAGCTCATACCAAAATAAAAACTTAGTTGGTCTTTAAGGTGCTACTGAAGGAATTTTTTTATTTTGTCTAAAGAAGGTTCACCATATCTTTATGCAAAAATGGATACTGTGAGCTGATACAGAAATGTTTTTCAATATCAAATCATGTTTTATAATTCAGTCAACTGGAAGTTCTCCATATGCCATGCTGACAATCACTTTTTACTAAATGCAGGATTGATGTAAGAAAAAAAGTTGGCTTAAAAATAGTGCATGCAGCAGCTAGCACCGTTACCGGTACTTTGTTTTTGCTTTTGGTTTGATGAGACATTTTACTTGAAGGCGAGGCAACACCTTCACTTTGAAGCAAGACACTGGCCTGGTTTGCACAACACTTTAAACCACAGTTAAATTTAACTCAGAAAGTCCCATCCACTTTGGTGCCTGGTCTTAAAAAGCAAGCCTAGAGTACAAGGTGTTGTGTATTAAAGTAATAGCACAGCCAAGTATGTATTGTAATATAGAGTTTATTGTATTGTATTACAGAGTTTATTTGAATGTATAAGTTCCAGCGGGAACGGCTATCATTTGTTGGTTCAGAATGGGGGATTTGGATCCGCTGCTGGATTGGTTTACGCTGGAGGGAATCCTTGCCATTGGTTCCCGCCAAAATGTATCTTTCCCCTGCTAGTTCTCTGTTACTATATAAGCCCCAGTTTTCCCCATTCCCTGGTTCTGGCTCTTCCTTGTTCTTTGAAGTAAAGAGATGTTGTACCAGATCCTCGCCTCCTGTTTCTTATTTGCACTGAGCTGAAATCACTGAAGACCCACTACACAACACAAGGCTAGGGTGATGTCAGCAGTTTCCAGGAGCCATTTTCTTTGTGAGATTTTGTGGGTGATCTATGAGTTTGTTTGAGCCTTGGCTGAGAGCCAGAGTGGAATCCTGGATAAGAGCCAGGAGGCTGAGAGGGGAAGTGTGTCAGAATGTGAAGGAACTGATACTGCTCTATATTCGTTAGTGATTTTGTATTCATGAAGCATTTGCATATGTTACTATATATTTATATAACTTTTGTTGTCTAAGTTGTCTCTTGTTATTGCTTTAGTTTTCTGTACACAGCTAAGAGAGATTTTATTATATATTAAGCAGTATAGAAATTGTCTAAATAAATATAAAATAGGGGCTATTTTGCTTCTTCCCAATTTTTGCTGCACTGTTGCGAGCTAAGGCATTGTGTTATGTCAGAACCCAGTCTTGTGGTTTGTCTCTCCCCAAACAAACCTTGAGCTATACCAAGATATGCTATTAGCTTACTTCTCACCATTTGTTTGAAAGAGAGAAATCAAGAACCTGGATTTGAATGTAGCACTTAACCAAACAATGACTTTGCTCCTTGTAATATGGCAACAGGAGCAGGGCAAAAGTGACCACACCAGCATGCTGTGTGTTCATCTTTAAACTATAGTTAGCCTTAACAATGGTTTAAAGTGTCCAGCAAAGAAGATCACTGTTTCTATACATCATATTTTCCCCAATGACCCCCATTTTTTATTGTTCAGATTAAGTCGGGGGGATCAAATGTCAGAAACTATGAATTCCAACCACTCTAATGAGTGACCAGTTTTTGTGAAAGTATTTCGTGCGGGCAAATAATATTAAGAAGGCTCTCTGAGACTTCTGCATGCATTTTGAAATTTCTGAGTGTCAATTTTATATTATTTATGCCGCTTTGAGTTTTTAAAAGTTGTTGAATAAATTAATCCGCTTCATTAAGCCCCCACATCACCCCCACTGCTCTGCTCTAACTTGTTAACTGCATTTTTTTTCTGCAGTGACTCCTAATTATATATGGCAGAACCATATATAATTTCTAAATACTTAAAGAGCAACAAAATCCTCATTATGAATGGTTTCAGGGCTGCAGAAGGTGATAAGATAATAATGAGAGACTAATAGCTGGGACCACGTTCTGCCCTCAGTAACTCCAAATAACTGCATTGACGTCATTAGTAAGTAATTGAGGTTGGAATTTAGCCTACAGAGCTTAAGGTCATTAATCCTGGTGATTTTAAGTAAATTGCTGTGAGAAGGACGTTGTTTATAGCTATGTAACTGTGAAGTGTGAGGCCTGCTTTTGCATATGCAATATAAAACAAATTTGGAGCCAACTTCACATATTTGAAGGAAAATAAGCTTACTTTCCGCAGAATGGACAAGCATAGGATGGAAGGCACACAAGGGAGTATACTTTTCATAAAAATATTTAGCCTTAATTGAGAAAATAATTGAAAACACTGACATATATTAATCTTTTGGTGTATAAATTTTAGTTTATGTACAGATGATGAATACAGTTTTATTCTGTCTAGGTGCCCAGAAAAAAGGAGATTCTGTCCATTACGAACTCTTGTTTCTCACAAAGTAGTACAAATATTTATTAAATGTTCTGTCAGCCTGCTGTGTTTTCCTCTGAAACAAACACCCTAATAACATGTCAGAGAAGGTTTGATAACTTTGGTCCCACCAGCTTTTCCTTCAAACCTTGTCCTGTTTATTTGCTAACTCATGACTTGGGACTCCTCCCAATAAAATCATTGTCTGAGCTGGCAGCGACAGGCCAGAACAGAAATCGTGGGGTTTTGGTGCACAGCTCATTGAAAGCATTTATCCAGTGTGTGGTAGCTGTGAAAAAACATATTCCATGTTAGGGATTATTAGGGAAGGATTCAATAAATAAAAATGCTAATTAGAGATGAAAGGAACTGTCAATTTCAGTTCTCTCTGGTTCTCATTCATGCAGTCTTAATTTCAGTTCACATTTAAAAAAATCCTCATTAAAATTATTCAGCATTTTAGTGTGAATAGATACTGTATGCAGTTTTGACTAATGTGCTAATTTTTGCAAGTCATTTTGACTGATATAATGCATTTTTGTATAGTATTTTCACAAATGCATTCATTCTTATGAACACTTACTCCTGATATATGCATTTTAAAAAACACTGTTTCATGGGAGAACTGCAATGCAAAATTCAGATAACTGCAAATTCCAACTAGAGGCAAGGAGATGCTGATGGGGGAGTGGTGTTGAGAGAACAGAGACACATGGTCTGCACTCTGCCTGCTAAAACAGCTCGATGCCCTTAGGTGCAGAAGGAGGACTATGTCTTGTAGCAAGTGTTGACATAAGATTCAGCTATGTGTCCCGTCAACTTCTACATGTGGAATGAGAGGCATGTCATCTTTGCCTTAGGTAGGGAAAATATATTGGGCTAGCCCTACACAAAGTAAACTAAGGAATTCACAACCACAAGATGTGGTGGTCACCAACTCTGATGGTTTTAAAACAGGATTAGACCAGTTCAAGGAGGAGAAAGATGATACTAGCTACTAATTTGCTATATGTAGGACCATAAATAGCATGCCTCTGAATATCAGTTGCTGATGGAGAACAGTGGGAAAGCGTATTGCTATCATGTCCTCATTCTGTGCTTCTTGGAGGCCTCTGGGAAACAGGATGCTGGACTTGAAAGGTCCATGGCTGTTCTTAGTACTACAACCCAACCTAACCTTGCCTATAGTGTGATGAGATTTGAGTGTATCTTAGGTGAGGATAAGCAGTCTTTTATCCATTTGACGGTGTGATTGATAGTGTGGTCCTACTATCCCCATTTATTTGCCATTTGAAGGAATACAGTGCAGAAGTACTTTGAAGTAATTTCCACACCACCTGTGTACTTCTGAAACCAGTAGAACCAGCACGGTCAAGCTCACATACAGTGTTGGAATCCATGGAGCTGCTCAGATTAGAACTTCATTAAGAGTTAATTTGACAGACCTCCTATGCATCTAGCTAGGATTGTTTCTGGCTGGGGTGGAGGTGGATGGGATTTGAAGTTCAATATCTGGAGGGTCACAGGTCCTCCAGTCCTGAGGCAGAAATCAGCCTCTCTCTAGTTTAGTATTATCTTTGTCGCATACTCCCTAGAATTACGGTAATCTCTACACAACACCGTCACACAGCACAGCTGCTCCCCCCCTTTTTCTTTTAAAAAGTTGTCATGATTAGATCTTGCTGTTCTGCTTTCACTTGAAGGAAACAGTCTGTTAATTCATAGGTTGGTTTGTTGTACTTCTTTCAGTTTCCTCACATACATAATACAGGAAAGGCATGATCTGGGTCTATGTAAGAGAGAATTGTAGCTCACACAGTTTTGACATATCACAAGTCAATCCAAGTCCATGTGAACCAGAACCATACTCTTCAAATATACTTGATTACATATTCATTGTCTCACAAAATTAATACCCAATAGTGGACCTTACAAAAGCTAAAACTAATTTACTTCCCAAAATTCTTGTCAGAATTATCTACTGCCAGATTAGATGGCAGAACCTTTAAACCAAAAAAAGTATTTGCTGGTGAATGTAAATGTGCCATTGAATCTAATGCACACCTTAATTTTCACAATGTAATTAGGCTAAAAAAGGTGATCATATCAAACATTATTTTGTAGGGCATGTCAACAGAACCATCTAGAAGTACTGTATGATGAACTCTTCATTTATTTAATGTGAAAAGAGGTGCATCTGTTTTCCTTAACCAGATGATGAATGCTATGATTACAGCATAATGGTTTGTGAACATCTCCATACATGGCCCTAGTTTCAAATGTGTAATAACATTTAAATGAAGGCTTATTTGCTTTGTAATAGCTTTATAACAGCTTAATGCTTCTAGCAAAACTTTACTTAATGCATATGCAAGGATTACACTAAGGATTACACACAGTACACTATCTAAATGAATCCCAAGCATGTAGACATTAGAAAATATAAACAGCAGTTTTCTAGGTTTCTCAGTTTACCTAGAAAAGGGATGCAGAACCTGTGGCCCTCCAGATGTTGGATTACAGCTCCCATCATCCCTGGACATTGCCCATCCTGGCTGTGGCTGATGCATAGCTGCCAAGTTCCGGCCTGAGAAATAAGGGACTGGACCGGAAGTAGCAGACCGGAAGTAGCGCTGCCGCCATTTTGGAACTGGGCGGAGCGTGCTCAGAAGCTACTTTTGATGTTGCTCTGCCCTCTTCCAAAATGGCCACCGCACCAGATGTCGCGCTGCAGCCATTTTGGAACTGGGCAAAGCAGCATCAAAAGTCGCTTCTGAGCATGCTCCGCCCAGTTCCAAAATGGCTGCTGCGCCAGAATAAACCGGGGGGAAACAAAAAATCTGTTTTTTCGGCTAGGAACAGCTGGAAAAATGGGGGTTTCCCGGGGAATACGGGAGACTTGGCAGCTATGGGCTGATGGGAGTTGGAGTCAAAAGACATCTAGAGAGCCACAGGTTCTCAATTCCTGACATTCTAGACTATGGGCATTAGTAAGATTTCCTTTGATAAATTCATCTTCCACACCATCCAGGGCGTCTTCTTTTTTAGAAAAAGAGGTGCGGGAACTTGTTGACCTTTTTAAGGGGGGGACACCCACCCAATGGTGGAGGTTGAGGGGGAAGACTTCTTCACTTGCTCACCCCACCGCTGCAGGGAAGAAATAAAAACTTATGCCTCAGACCACTGTCGCAGTCGCGCCACCATAATCACCCTGCTGCCCACCACTTCCACAGTGCAGCCCCGAGTGCCCTCTGTCGAGCAGCCCCGAGCGTTGTGCAGGGGGATGGCACCACAAGACAACAGAGCTGCTGGGACGAACCAAAGAGGTGCCAGAACTCAGTTCCGGTGAGTTCCAGATGAAAAAAAGCCCTACCGCCAACCCTTTTATAACATAAGAGACAAGACAAGACGGTAATCAGTCTGAGCCTTAGCAGCTGACAATTGCAAGAACCAGATGCTGAGCTGTAGAATTTATTTTTCCAGGAGGGTCATGTAGGTCTTTGATTTCTTTCATAGCTAGCCTGTCAGAAATTGTTTTATCTGGCCCCTAGGTTGATTCCCACCAGAACAATAAAGCATTTGTACGCCATAGACTGACGTCGTAATCATAGTTACTTGGAAGTAACTCCACTAGAGTCAGTGGGAAATTATATTGAAGTAAATACATTTGGGTGGGGACAATGATAATCACTTTTCCCTGTGTACTGTAAGCCAGTAAACTAAACTAAACTAAACTAAACTAAACTAAACTAAACTAAACTAAACTAAACTAAACTAAACTAAACTAAAGGTTTGCACTGAAGAATAAAAGTTGTTATGTCAGGACATGATATGCCAGTCTTGTTTTTTTAATGCAGAAATAATGGACTGTGAAGCGTTGTGTGGATACTACTTATTTTTTTTAATGCAGCTTGCAATCTGTTGTTTATGGAACTACAAATGTTATCTTGCCTAGGCAGAGTTAACATCTTTTTGTGATGGAGAAGGCCATCCAAATCGCAGTGAGCAGCAAGGAAAGGACACGAACAGCTCTGATAGTCTTTGCCCACATCACTGGCACCTCCAGTGTCAGCTCCAGGTTTTGTATCCCTTTGGGTAAGACGCCCCCAGTGCCCCCTTCTCATCGTGGATGATTCCACTACCCATTCATTTGCCTTCTCCAGATCCCAACCCATACAGTTGCTCAGGGGAAGAGTGCATGGCATGTGAAGAGTGCTACTATGTTTTCTCAGTCTTGCTACTGCTTGCATGTTCAGAAAGGGCAGTGAACATGGAGGTACAGCAAGGAAACTCTGAAAGTCAACAGTAGGCCCCCAACAACAGTGTGGGCCTTCACAGATGCCCTGCAATGCTTATTTTGAGGACACTCTGGAAATTTAAAACTTTCTGTGCAAAAAGGCTATTTTGTCTTTGTATTTCTAGTACTGCATGAAATATAAATCTTCAGGATACTTTATGATCCATATACAATACTTTTAATATTAAAAAAAAATTCAAACACTTTTACAACTCAGGTGCAGGTGTGTAGCTTGGGGATACTGCTGGACCCATTTCTGTCACTTAAGGCTCAAGTGGGTTTGGTGGTGTAAAGAGTTTTACAGCTTGGTGTCTAACCTCCATGTTGAAGTTGTGGGAACCCCTAGGTTAGATTATTGCATTATACATAGGGAGATATTTGAAGGCAGTTTGGAAACTGCAGTTGGTGCAGAATTGAGTGAACAGATTACTGTGGTAGGGTGGTTTGAGCAGGTAACACTGATCTTGGCATGACTGCATTGGCTACCAGTAGTTTCCAGGTTCAATTAAAAGTGCTGGTTTTGACCTATAAACCTTTATGTAGCTCAGGCCTCCACACCTCAAACTGCTCACCCCCCATGAACCAACCCAGACCCTGTGCTCATCATCTGAACCCTTCTTTTTTGCATCCCTTTTGAGGGAGGTGACATGTGTATGATTGTGGAGGCATACCTGGCACAACCATTATCTGTTTTAGGCACCCTACAAAAACAGGCTTTGGTCCCTCAATTATTATTTTTGAGGAGCTGGGGTACTTCAGTATATTTGTGGCTTCTTCTGTTCATCTATTTAATGGACTTGGTTGAATTGGATGCTACATTTTATATATTATGGAACAGCATTTTAGGTTTTTATTTTTGGTTTTAATGTTTGGTTTAACCATGCTGGTTGCTTTGAGTAACATTTGTGAAAGAACCAACAAACTCACATGAAGTGAAGGACCTCAACAGTACGTTCAACATTGCATCAAAAATTTATAGCACAGGACATTTAAAGAAACTTTTATCTTCATGAAACTAACAAATTATACTCTATTGCACAAGCTACAATTTATTCTAACACCCCATAATCTTAATTGGCCAGTCACCAAACACTAAAAATTGCCTTAAACGTTGAGTCAAACACCCTTTTTTCACAGAGTCACAAATTGGCTGATTCCTTGCAAAGGATTAGCAAAAATGATACATTACATTTAAAAGAATATTACAGATGAAAATAAATCATGTAGGATTTGGCATCTATATATATTAAAATGTAGGCATTGCACGTGCGGAGGTCACAGCCTTCCTCCGTAACTGGTGAACCGTAATGTAACAAATTTGGCCACAACGTTCCATGCCCATCAGGGAGGGATCTGGCATAATTCCCCCCCCCAAAAAAACCCCACACCTTTCACACCTAAAATAATGATTAAAGACAAAAAAGTGGCACCCAAATTAGATGTCACCACCAGAAGCTCTGAAGACTCCAGCAGCATCCAATAGAAAGGCAGATCGCATGCTGCTGCCTCCAAAGCTGTGCCGCCAGATGACATCACAAAATTCCACACCAACCAACTGAAAACAGTCCTTTTGCAGCAACAAGGCCCAGCTTTTTCAATAGGCTGCAGCATTGCCAAGCAGGGAAAACTGAGTATGCTGCACCATTCAGTAGGCCAGAGGCAAAAACAAACAGAATAGGGCCTTCCACAACAGGGTGGGGCACAACAAAGGGAGGGGGAAACACATAGCCATGGGGGGGAGGGAGAACCCTGAGTCAGTCAAAGCAGTGGGGGGGGGGTTGGAACAGGGAAAACTGATTAGGCAGCAGCATTGCCCGGCAGGGAAAAATGAGTAGGCCTCACCATTGCCCAGTAGGCCACAGGCAAAAACAAACAGAATATGGGGCTTTCACAACGGGGGGGGGGTCCACAGGAATGAGGCACAACAAAGTGAGGGGGGAACACATAGCCATGGGGGGGACCCTGCGTCAGCCAAAGCAGTGGGGGGTAGGTTGGAACAGGGAAAACTGAGTAGGCTGCAGCATTGCCCAGCAGGGAAAAATGAGTAGGCCTCACCATTGCCCAGTAGGCCACAGGCAAAAACAAACAGAATATGGATCTTTCACAACGGGGGAGGGGGCTCACAGGGATGTGGCAAAGCAAATGTAGGGGGGACTCTAAAGGGGGGGGGGAGGTAGGACCCTGAGTCAGCCAAAGCAGTGGGGCCTGGGGGCATTTTCAGGAACACGCGTGAGGGGGAGTCTTATTTTTGAAACTTACAGTAGACGAGTCAGGGTTGGGACAGGGCAGGTGAGGGGACTCTAAAGGGAGACTCTGAAGGTCCATTTAACAGGAAAAGGTCCATTTAACACAAAAACCCACAGCAAAGCCGGGCCAGCTAGTTTTTAATAAAGATGCAACTAAATTAGTGCACTAGGAGAAACCTGTGCAAGGATTCCCACTACAGTAGTGCAATAGGAATTTCGCCTTCTATCTCCCCATATATACCCCCATGCCATCCCCAAATCTTCTGCGAAGGGTTGGGTTTTATTATATTTTTGTTTAAATTACAGTACCGTAATCATTTCATAAATTTACCTACTTCCAATTCTGGTTATTTTGCCAGCTTCTGTCCCTTTGGTAACTTCCATATGGGATTATTGTAAATGTGTGCTGTGTGGAGTTGCACTTGAAGATTACTTGGAAGTGTCAAGTGGTCCAAAATTCAGGGGCTAGGTCACTGGCAGCAGTTCCATTTAGAGCTCATATAGCCCCAGTTCTGAAACAGCAACACTAGTTGCAGGTTCATTTCTGTGCCAAATTCAAGGTGCTCACTTGGGTGTTTAAGGCCCCAAATATCTGAACTGTAAGTGATTGAAAGCTCTATTTGTTTTGATTTTACATTCAGTAAGTTTACATCCCGGCCCCGTGTTTTATTATTTTTCATTAACAGTTTTTTCTGTTTTGTTACTTGCTTAGAGAAATAATACTGATATCCTTAAATAAAGAAATGAAAATTATTTTTTCATTATGTGTCCCAGAAGGAATCCCAGGCTCGCAGGCTCTGGACACCCCCCCCCCCCGGCCCCACCTCACCATCCACATACAGTATGGCCACCATCCTTCCCTACAGCAACTGTGAAAAAAAGGAGCCAATAATGCCAGGTTATAACAAAGTTGTGAAGTACTATATCCTCATAATTTTTGAAATGTTTTGATAATTGCAGGTCTTTGCAGTGGCCTCACTCCAGAAATATTTGCCTGAAGGAGTAGGCAGTGAACATGGCTTATGTGCAGATTCCCTCACTGAACCTGAGGTTAGCATTGGTTTGTACATCACAGTAAGCCGAAATACGGTATAAGAGGACCCAGAAATGTGCAGGTTCTCAGGGAGGAGCTTGCAGCCACTTGATTTCTTCCTTGTCTTTTTTACTCCCATGCCAGACTGAACTGCACCAAGGCTTGGCTTAGCACATTGTCCAAACCTGGGCTCTCTTTTTGTTAAGTACAAGCTGTTGCTAAGGTTTACCATGATGTGCCAATGAAGCCACTGTCAGCTTTGACAGTACTGATATCTGCTGAGATGGATATCACTCTTCTCAGCACTACCTACCAAGCAGCAGCTGTCACTTCCAGCAGTCCTTTGGGTACCCTGTTTCTCATATTTTAAGACATACCCATAAAATAAGCCATAGCAGGATTTTTAAGCATTCAAGGAATATAAACCATACCCCGAAAATAAGACATAGTGATAGCGCAGCAGCAATGCCGGCCGCGGCAGGAGGAGGAGGAAAAAAATAAGACATCCCTTGAAAATAAGCCATAGTGTTTTTTTTTTTGAGGAAAAAATAAATATAAGACGTGTCTTATAATATGAGAAACACGGTACATAGGGCCCAATCAGGGATTACATCTTTATTCTGTCAGGACATATATTTTAGACAAATCTGATCAAATGTTTTTTGTACTGTTTCTTAGGATAAAGATAAAGGTAATGGGACCCCTGACCGACTCTGGGTTGCGGCGCTCATCTCGCGTTATTGGCCAAGGGAGCCGGCATACAGCTTCCATTGGCTCCCAGTACGTTTCTGAGCACAAATCCAAGTGTTGGTGCTGACCTTTAAAGCCCTAAACGGCCTCGGCCCAGTATACCTGAAGGACAAATCTGATCACCCCCATCGTTCTGCCCAGACACTGAGGTCCAGCGCCGAGGGCCTTCTGGCGGTTCCCTCGCTACGAGAAGCCAAGTTACAGGGAACCAGGCAGAGGGCTTTCTCGGTAGTGGCACCCACCCTGTGGAATGCCCTCCCACCAGATGTCAAAGAGAAAAACAACTACCAGACTTTTAGAAGACATCTGAAGGCAGCCCTGTTTAGGGAAGCTTTTAATGTTTGATGGATTTCTGTATTTTAATATTTTGTTGGAAGCCGCCCAGAGTGGATGGGGGAACCCGGCCAGATGGGCGGGGTATAAATAAATTATTATTATTATTATTATTATTATTATTATTATTATTATTATTATTTATTTGGCCAGCATGACAAAGCCGCTTCTGGCAAACCAGAGCAGCACACGGAAACGCCGTTTCTTAGGATATAGAATAATAAAAAAGGGGAAATTAATCTGGATCTTGACCTGGAAAGCACATTTGCCCTAAGCAAGACAAAGCTTATGTACGTTATCTCTTCAACTTCCAAGCAGCCCTCCTTATTTTCCTTATCCTCGGTCTCCTAGGACTTTGGGCTCTGCAATGGATAGAGAGCAGCTGGCTCTTATCTGCTGGACTGTGGGTCTTCTATTTCCCTTTTCGGTGCTGAACTGCTAGGCAGTGGAGGGAAAGAGAAAATCTAGGCATTCTCAGCTGTGCTCTCTCAAGATACTGGTTTTAGGAATTCTCCCTTTTAACGTTTTCTCTCTCAAGGGTTTCGCCCTGATAAATTTCTCTCTTGATGAGCCAGTTAACACAAACATGAAATTTATTATTTGAGATACCAGATACAATTAAACTTAAAGCAACAAAATTCATGGCAAAGTTTGGTGGATTTTGCAGGGGTAACAACAGAGCTCACCCTGCTAACTTTCTTCCCCCCTCATTCTCTGCCATATCACTCAGGAAGCCAAGAATTCCAGCAAATAATAATAGTAATAATAACTTTCAGCACATATAAAAACATAATAAAATGTCAAATATTAAAAACTTCCTGATGCAGGGCTACCTTCAGATGTCTTCCTAAAGTTGTGTAGTTCTTTATCTCGTTGACAATTGATGGAAGGGTGTTCCTCAGGGAAGATGCTACTGCCGAGAAGGCCTTCTGCCAGGTTCCCTGGTAACTTCACTTCTCTGTAATTTCAGAATGACCATTTAATATGCAAGGAATATGTTTGTAGGGACCAATAACATAGAAGTCGGTGGCAGGATGGAAGAAATGATGTGGGTAGTTAAATAAAACTTATTTTTATTCAGAGTGAATTTTACTTTTTATAAGGGTTGCCAAGGTTAGTTGATTTGCTTAGATTGTTTTAAATCTATCATTCTCAGTTATTAGAAAGGTGCCGCTAATGAACCAGGCTGATTTTTTAAAAAATTAAAACAAGTATTTCCAAAAAATACTGATAAGCACCATCTTACAAGATGCATTTCTTCTTTGCTCCCATATAAGAAGGGATGCTTTTGGAAGAAGGAACTTCCAGAGAAGTGAGATTTGTTCTGTTTCTTCTCACGAGAGCTGCCTAAAGCCAGTTTTTAGCAGGTGCCAAAAAGAGTATATCAAGTATGTCTGCCTGATATCAGTAGGCAGGGAGTTCAAAAGTGTGGGTGCTGCCACACAAAACGTCATTGGTTATATGCAGTGCTTTTTTCAGGTGGGACGCATGGGTACGCATACCCTTAAACATTTTGTGAATCTAACGGGACAAGAAACGAAAAATTTTAGTTTCTTCTCTACCACGGTGAATCATCAGTTCCATTGCTACCTCATTTCCTGTCACGGTGTTTCCTGAGTCTTAGACGGGAGTGAGCGTTTAACGTGTGAAGTAGGAGTTGGAATAAAGCACAGTGATTGGTCTGTTCCATTGTTACTACCTCCAATGGTGTCCTCATTTCCTTTCCCGGTGATTTTCTTGAGTCAAAACAAGAGTACCCCTAAACATTTTTAAGAAAAAAGCACTGGTTATATGTGTGTGTGTGTGTGTGTGTGTGTGTGTGTGTGTGTAATGAGTAGATTGGATCTGAGAAGGGTTTAAAAGTTACTTGCATGATTCTTAGTTGGCTGTTGAAGTTATAGGTGCCTCCTTGAGCTTTTTCCAATGGAGAGCATAAACATTTTTAATATATAATAATTGTTATTCTGTGAGGTTTCTCAGCGTATAAATGGGAACACTGAAATATTTAAGAATGGATTTAGTAGCTGTAAAGCACCTTAACTTTTATATCCTCTTTTTACATGTGCAAACATCAGGAATGGACGGTGGGATGAAATAATCCTTGCTATTTAAAAAAGTTTTGGATGGGCAGAAAAGGGTGTTTTTTTTAACCCTTCCTTATGCATGAATAGGGTGTCTGGAAGTATGTCTGGAATGTTTCAACCTTGTGTGTTGTTTCCATATGTTTGTGTAAGGGGAAGAAAGTGACATTGTACCATGTGTAACTTTAGGCAGCCATTAGATAAGTTTACATAGTGGCTTTGGGAGTTCATTCTAAACCACAGAGACTAAAAAGCAGTTTTCTTAAGTATGTCTCGCTGTATAATAAAAATGTAAGCATGTCATTGTACAGCCCACACTGGAGAATTTCTACTGCCTCATCACAATCCTGGATTTGCATGAAGTCAGGGTGGGGGAGGGGAGAAAAAGAGAAGAGAGGACATAGCATGAGAACAAGAAGGGTCACTGAGAGAGGGAAAGTGGTGGTTTAGAACAATGGCAGAAGTGGGGGTGGAGGAACAGGGAAGAAGTGGTGATTTTAAATAATGGCAGAGGTCAGACTACAACAAGGAGGAAGTTAGGAAGGGCTCTGATGATAGCCTTTTGGTGTTAGCTTTTTTGTTGTATCCATCACTGCTATTTCTCCTTTTTAAAACTGTTGAAAACAAAACAAAACAAAACAAAACACTCCTATCTGCCAGTCACCCATTCCCACCACCCTTCTGAGTAATACCCCTCCCCACCCTCTGGTCTGGTGACTTCTGTTTCAGTGTATCTGAAGAAGTGTGCATGCACATGAAAGCTCATACCAATGACAAACTTAGTTGGTCTCTAAGGTGCTACTGGGAGGAATTTATTTATTTATTTTTTGTTTCAAAAACAAAACCCCTCAGTGTCCTTCCAGCCATTCTTTGTGCATGTTTCTGCTGTCACTTTCCCCCTTCGGTGCTGCTTCCTTCTCACTGCAGTCTAATGTCTCCTCCTTCCAATCCTCAAGTGCCTCACCGAAGGGAGATAAAGGATGTGGAGCCCTCTAATATTGCATAGTACCAGGGCTTTTATCCGCTGGAACTCAGATGAACTTAGTTCCGGCACCACTCAGGTGAGTGCCATTGCCATTATAAGAGCTAACAGGGGAGGTGTTCATGGTGAGTTTCGACACCTATTTTTATAGAAAATGCATCTACTGAGCACACCACCACCACCACCACTCAGACCAGCTCCTCCTCCTCCTCCTCCTCCTCCTCCTCCTCCTCCTCCTCCTCCTCCTCCTCCTCCTCCTCCTCATTGCAATGTGTTTGTTTATCTGCCTCTTGCTTGGACAAAGGAGGGTCATTAAGTGTCCCTGCATGCTTGTTTATTGACTCTCTGCCTGGCGTGCAAGCAAGTGTTAGAAATGATGAGCATCAGTAACTGGTGAGCCAAAGAGCAAGATGGTGGGGTGGCGGGTGGCGGAGTGTCCCATAGAAAACGTCTTGCCCAAGGCCCCTCTAAAACCTGAAGCCAGCAATGAGTAGTGGGTTAAATATTCCTGGCGTTCCTGGATTTTTTTTTGTTTTTTTTTGTTTTGTTGTGTTCATGGGTGCTATTTTTTAAATCTGGTAGCATTTTAAGTATTATGTAGAAGCATGCAACAGTTTTACATTTTTTTCTCATGGATTGCTTGTTCAGCTTGTGGAAAGAAAATATAATGTGCTGTGGTTTTGAGGGATGAATCAAAGGTCACAGGGGCCCTGCACACACACACTTAGAGATGAATTGTGTCTGGGCACTATTCCATATTTAAAGATATATAGCAGGAGATAAAATTTCTGTTTGACCTTCTTTGCATTAGGTATGAAATATTATCATACATTAGAGCTAATTGCAGCCTTTTAAGATGGGAAAACAAGGAACACTAGGAACAACAGTTTGAAGTTAAGGAAGACATTGGGCTATGGCCAAGGAGGAAATAATGAAAATCAAAGACCCTTGGATGTGATTGAAGCAGTAACATGACCAATTTATACCATTGATCATCAGATCTCCTTACATTTCTATTTGAGCAGTGGTGCTAGGGTACAACTTGAGGGGTGACATTTACACCAGAAAAGTAGCATAGGGTCAATATGCTGCTTTGATTTTAAAAAAATATGGAGTCCTCAGTAACTGTAAAGTAAAAATTGGAACAATTGGGGAAGAGTTGGTTGCTCCCAAGTTGTGCAGCCCCAGTAAAGATGGGGCTAACCAATTCTCCCTTCCCCAAACAGTATGTGAACCAAAATGCAGCTATTTGTTGAAATTGACACTTCTACAGATTGTGTGGTGTAGTTTTCCCACCAAAAGTGTACAGAAATGTGTTTAATAACTAGAAATTGTGCAAAGAGATGCATGTATTACTAGAAACGACATAGAAAATGCATTGTATTAAGGGAAACAGCTTGCAAAAATGTGTAGCAGCTTCAGGAGGGAACAATTTTGAACATAAGAGTGGCAGCAGAAGCAAAGCGGCAGCACGGTCAGGTAAATTCCAGGACCCAGGGGCCCCAGAGGGACTAAATGGGACTAAAACAGTAACCTATTTCTTTTAAAAACATTTTACTTGGGTGTTGAGCCAGAGCACTTAGGATGACACTCCGAGGATGCAAGTATCCAACATCATTTCCCCAGCATGCCCCTGTGCCAAAGGTGGGCCCATTCCAATTGTTGTCTACTGCCTGGAAAGTTTATACAAGAAGCAACTTTGGTTTTCCCCATTTATAGTAGGCATTCCCTTTTGTATTTAACCCTGATTTCTAATTATGGCTTGATCTCATCTTATGTGGCTTTCACTTACATGATTGCAGCTTTATGTACAATCACTGACATTTAAAAAAAATGGGAAAAGGGATGGGAAGGTGGGGAACAACCCCCCCCCCGAAGGTCCATTTGAGTGGTTTGCAGCCTGATTTTCTTGGACTTACTGAATTATCCTCAAATTGGGTAAACCCTGATTTACAGGGAAAGCTTTTTGATTGGTGTTATTTGAGAGCAACATTATGTGAACTACACAAATTAATTGGGAACACAAACAGCTACAAACATGCAGGACAAGCCCTAAATCTCCAGTCTTATGCAGCAAATATTAAGCAACTGTATGAACCATCCATATTTGTATTCCTTTGTTCTCCTAGCTGGAGAAATAGGAAATTCTGGGAAACCATCCATTCTCTGGAGCTCCTGCCTAAATGGCTTGTTTGAGGCCACATGACAAAATGGTTGATAAAGTCAGAATTCAAATGAGCATTCTTGGCTAGAAGTCCTTTGCTTAGTCCTATAATAAACATTAAGTATATTTTTATTCAAATATGCTATTCATTTTGATATGGGACATGAACAGATTGAAAGATATAGCAGAAAGCTATTTAATGACCTAAGAAAAAATTCACAGAGATACAAGAAATCTGTCATTTCATATCATGCATAGGAAGCCAACTTTATATATATATATGTAAAGTTGTGAACTCACAATTGCTTTAGTTCTGTAGTAAGTATACAGTTTTGCTTTAGACCGTCACAGATTTATCTGCTTCTCCCAGAGCTGTAGCTTGAATTCCAAGTTTTCAAGTTTGAGTAGTGTAATTTTAAAATTATAGTTGACAAATACTGTTTGGAAATCACTGACAGATACTGAATGGAAAAAATTATGCTCAGATTTTACAGCTGGGATGAATTTAGTGAAGTAGGTTTGAGGTGACCTGTCTAATTCTACCCGTGGTCCCAAGACAGCATATCCTTCCTATATCAAAAGTATCTTTGACAGATACTTGTCCAGCCCTTTCATGAAAGTCTTCAAGAAAAGAGATTACACAAAATGTACTTGTAAAGTTGGGAAAATGGCAACTGGGTTGCAGGATGCTTTAGCCACAGATTTCCATCCAATTGCCATCTTGTGTGAGTGTCCCAATTATATCCATGAGGGGAAAGCTCAGGTCTTTCATATCCCAAAGAATAGCCTGCAGCCTCTTACTGCCTTTTGGCAGAACTTCTTCTGCTTGGAGAAGAGGAAACGAAAGAGGCAGCTATTTTTAATTAACAGCATAAGAAGAGAACTGCTGAGTTAGACAAAAGGCCCATCCAATCCAGCACCCTGTTCTCACAGTGATCAACTACAGATGCCTATAAGAAGCCCACAAGCAGGAACTGAGTGCAATAGCACTCTTCCCACATAATTTCCAGCAAATAGTACTCAGGGGTTAAAAGGGTAAAGGGCCCCTGGGTGACTAAGTCCAGTCAAAGGTGACTATGGAGTTGCGTTCTAGGTCATATGGACAGTATGACTAAACCGCTTCTGGCACAACAGAACACCATGGCAGAAACCAGAGCACACAGAAATGCTGTTTACCTTCCCGCCGCAGCCATATCTATTTATCTACTTGCACGGGCATGCTTCCGAACTGCTAGGTTTGCAGGAGCTGGGACAGAGCAATGGGAGCTCACTCGGTTGCGGGGATTCGAACCACCAACCTTCTGATCGGCAAGCCCAAGATCTCAGTGGTTTAGACCACAGTGCCACCCATGTCCCTTTATTCAGAGGCATACTGCCTCTAACAGTATGGAGGTAAAGGTACCCCTGACCATTAGGTCGAGTCGTGGACGACTCTGGGGTTGTGGCGCTCATCGCGCTCTATAGGCCAAGGGAGCCAGCGTTTGTCGGCAGACAGTTTCCAAGTCATGTGGCCAGCATGACTAAACCACTTCTGGCGAACCAGAGCAGCGCACGGAAACACTGTTTACCTTCCTGCCGGAGCGGTACCTGTTTATCTACTTGCACTTGACGTGCTTTTGAACTGCTAGGTGGGCAGGAGCTGAGACTGAATAACGGGCACTCACCCCGTCGTAGGGATTCGAATTTCTGACCTTCCGATCGGCAAGCCCTGGGCTCTGTGGTTTAGACCACAGCACCACTCGCGTCCCACAGTATGGAGATAGAGTATAGCTACCCTGTTTCTCCAAAAATAAGACGTAGCAGGATTTTTAAGCATTCAAGGAATATAAGCCATACCCTGAAAATAAGACATGCAGTGGTACCTCGGTTTATGAACACAATTGGTTCCGGAAGTCTGTTCATAAACTGAAGCGTTCATAAACTGAAGCAAACTTTCCCATTGAAAGTAATGGAAAGTGGATTAATCTGTTCCAGACGGGCCGCGGAGTACTCAACCTGAAGCGTACTTAACCCGAAGCATGGGTGTAATTGGTTCCGGAAGTCTGTTCATAAACTGAAGCATTCATAAACTGAAGCGAACTTTCCCATTGAAAGTAATGGAAAGTGAATTAATCCGTTCCAGATAGGTCCGCGGCATTCGTAAACTGAAAATTCGTAAACTGAGGTGTTCATAAACCGAGGTTCCACTGTAGTGATAGGCACAGCACCAATGCCGGCCGTGGCAGGAAGAGGAAGGGGGAAAAAATAAGACATCCCCTGAAAATAAGCCATAGTGTGGGGTTTTTGAGGAAAAATAAATATAAGACGGTGTCTTATTTTCGGAGAAACACGGGTATCATGGCTAATGGTCATTAACAGCCACATCTTCCATGAATTGTTTGTTATAACTGTCCAAATTGGTGATTATCGCTATATTTAGCAGAAGCAAATTCCATAGCTTAACTATGCACTGTTTGAAGAAGTTTCTTTTGTCTGTCTTGAATCTGCCAGCTCTCATCTTCATTGGATGGTCCCAGAGTTGTAGAATCATGAGAGGATTAACAACTTTTCTCTATGCACTTTCTCCACATGGTGCATAATTTTACACAAGTCTATCATGCCACTTCTTTCTTGCTTTTCTTAACTAAAAGGACACAAAGGTTGTAACCTTTCCTCTTATGGGAGTTACTCCAACCTCTTGATCATTTTGGCTGCCTTTTCTTAACCTCCTCCAGTTCCACAATATCCTTGCATATGTGAAGCAATCAGAACTATGCTCAGTATTTTCAACGGAGTCTCACTATGAGCAAGATGACATAGATGACACACTGGCAAGATGACATAGATTTTTTTTTTTACTTTTGATTCCTTTCCTAATAATCCCTAACATGGAATTCACATTTTACACAGACTAGGTTGGCATCTTCACGAAGCTGTCCACTACACTCAATGTCTGATCAGTCTCTACTAGTTTGAAACCTATTAGCATATATGTGAAATGTGGATATTTTGACCCAATATCTGTTACGTTATACTTGCATGCATTGAACTGCATTTGCTATTTTTCTGCTTATTTACCCACTTCGGATAGATCAGTTTAGAGTGCACAAGTTTTAACTAACTTGAACAAATTTTGTATCATCAGCAGACTTCCTCACCCCTAATTGTAGTCCATTTATGAATAAGTTAAAAAACAACAACAAGCCCAAATACTGATTTTGCATGCCTCCAGTCAGCAGAGGACAGGGTTGCAACTAACATATAGCCAGGGAAAATGTACTTTTGTGGTTTCCTACTAAACACCTAAGCTTCTCCCCTTCCTTCCTTCCTTCCTTCTGCTCTCTTTCTCTCCGTCTCTCCCCTGCACTAGGCAGCCAGCCATGAACATAGCTGTCAACTTTCCCCTTTTCTCGCGAGGAATCCTATTCGGGATAAGGGAATTTCCCTTTAAAAAAAGGAAAAAGTTGACAGCTATGGCCATGAAACCTCCACTCACAATTTAGACATAGAATCCCAAGCCATTCTTGTGAATATGGGGGGCATGATCTGTTATTTCAAAGTCACCCTTATTCAACTAAGAGGTTGCCCAGTGCTAGAGAAGGAAGAACTTGGAGTTCAGGCAGCTTTCAGCTGGCCCAATATGTGTCTTCATACCTCTCAGAGAATCCAAGGTGGATGCTCTTCAGCAAAGTAACATATCCAGGACCTGGGCCAAAGTTTCTCCATCTCTGTGCTTAAGCTACACACTTCCTTGATTCAGACTTGGTTAGCATATGACCTGTCAATGTAAGGGTGAGGACCAGAGTGTTGTTAAAGCAACATTTTCCAATGTGTGCTGTGAAAACTTTTTCAGCTATATGTAGGTCTTCTGTGCAGCTTTTATTCAGAACTGTGTGCCTCAACCACCAGAAGTTTGGAAATGCTGTACTAGACCAAATTGCCTTTGACTAAAGAATGTCACAATAGCGTGCATTCTGCAGCTTCATAGCGTGCATGGTCTCCACATTCTCATTACAAGCTTTGGATCATGTTTCATGAATTCATGGTCTGCAATTTGTTTATGCTTCCCCAAGACAAACAGGGTAAGATAAAGCAAATGTTCTGCTTCTGTAGTGTAGGTTGCATTGCTCTAAGAAAATGTAAGCAAGAAATTCATTTTGGAGTTTTTCCCATGTTACTGATATTTCGTGTTGAGTATAAAGAGAAAAGACAGCATTGTGGAAAACAATAGAGAAAGAGAATGTAAACAATGAGTTGTGTTTCAAGGCAAGGTACATGTGAGACAGGCTGCACGTACCTTCGGAGAAAGAATAAGGACATATTTGTTGTGTTACTCCTACACACTCTGTGGGTTTACACAGATGTAAGTACATCAGTAATGTGACCTTCCAGACCTGATATCCCATTGCCTTAGGCCCCTACATTGTAATGGAACAAGCCACCGGAGGAGAAATGTACACTGTTGCATTCACTGTGCACAGATAAAATGAAAGCAGAAAGTCAAAGACTGCAGGGAGTGTGAGCTACTGGCAGTAAGCCACAGAAAGGACAAAGTTTAGTACAAACCTTTTTTTAAAAAAATATTTTATTTGTTGAATATAAGAACAACATATAATCAAATACAAGCAAACAAATACAGCCCCCCCCCAAAAAAACAAACAGCTCCAACTACATCCAGGTAATTACATTAGTACTGTAATATAATCAACTTAAAAAAATATCTACAGTTGCTGGTTTAAAAAATATCATTCCCCATGCTCCCACCTAGGTATTCTTAATGCTAATATTTTCATGTTTTAATCAAAAGCAAGTGTCAAATTGCAAAGGTGCAAAAAAAATATGTAATATTACATAGAAGATAATTTATCCCAATTCATTATGAGCCAGAAATGGATTTGTTCATCAATATTTTAAAATGGCTGCGGTCCAGTACAGACTGACTTGGAAGTAAGCTTCGTTTCATTTAAAGAGATTTACATATGCATAGGATCTGATTGTTGAGCTGCAACCCTATGCAAAGTTGCCTTGGGAGTAAGATTCCAGGCTGAGCAATCTACTGAGGTTGGAGCGTGGAGGCAGAATAACCACCCCTTCCAAGTCCTGCTGGATTCATGCTAGGCAGGAGAAAAAGTATGGATAGCTTTTAGCCCCCCCCTCTTGCTAATTTATTTATTTCTTTATAAATAAATAAAATCCAATTGGTTTTAATGAAGATGAAATTAACCATCGCAGCCCAACAGCGGGAGAAGTTCCTTGTTCCAGGGACATATCAAGGAGCAGATTAGGATGGCGGGAGAGGTGACTGCAGGGGGAAGTAAGCAAGGAGAAACACCCATTTCCTGCAAAATTCAGCATCTGGCAGCCCATCTCAATACTCCAAGCATTGATTAAATTGCAACACCCACTAGATCCAGGAATTCAGGGGAGTCAAGGCACCCAAAAACTCATAGCAGTATCAAGACAACAGTCCTCATCAGTCTGTTGCATTTTCTTTGGTACAGTACTGCTACAGAAAGTCCATTTGTACTGTGGTAAGCCAACACCTGCTTGACTGACTGGACTTGGAAATGGCTGACAATACACAGAGAAGGAGGATAGTGTGATATTGTAGTGCTTTAAAAAATTATTTAGTTTATGTGTGAAAAATAAACTATTTTAAAAGCAAATATATATATATATAAAATTGTCCAGTAGCACCTTAGAGACCAACTAAGTTTGTTCTTGGTAGAAGCTTTCGTGTGCATGCACACTTCTTCAGATACACTGAAACAGAAGTCACCAGACCCTTATATATAGTTTTTAAGCACTACAATAAAGCCCCGTTGTAAGTCTTTTGGTGTTCTTTTTCTAGTTTACATTAATTCAGAGCTTCTTGTTGCTAGAGATTTTGTATTTTGGGTTGCGATAGCAAATACAGAATATATATGCAGCCGTGCGTGAATTAACATTTTGCCCTTTTAAAATGTATCATATGCAGAGTTGGTCCCAGTTTCATATAACGTCTGGCTGGTGTGCTGCCTGATGCTCCCCCACCCCACCCCGAAAAAACATAGGTGCACCCCCCCTAGTGAGCTTGTTGCCAGCTGTGATGGCACTGTAATCTGTGGCAGGTGGCTGTGAGCAGCCTACCACTTTACATTTATGCCGCTACATCAAGGCACTGAGGACGTTTAAAATAGCGAATGGCTTGTAGTCACCTCCTGCAGTGTAAAAACAAGCCAAGGGGGATATGTGGGTGGGCTGGCGTAAGCACTGTCTGCAGGAGGACCATCGTAGACCCTGCTGTTCCTCCTTGTCACCACTGCTTCTTCATCCATGCTCACTGAACATGTGAGCAGTGGCAAAAATGAGAAGATGTTTGTACGTATTAAACCTGGAGGGAATAGAGCAAATGAATGGCAGTGAGAGCCGCCAAGGGGTGGGGTGGGGAGATAGAGACACACTGAAGTCATCTTACCCGGGGGTCCTCCAAAATGTGGTGTCTGTACTGGTATATATTGAGCTGGTATCAGTATGTGTGGGTGCTAAGCAAGTGCCTGAGAATGCCAGGCACTGATGTTGGCCCTGATCATGTGGATGGGACCCCGATCCTTTCTTGCTTGTATGTATTTCCTGTAACAATGTGGAGTGATAGTTTAACCAGCACATAGCTGCTGAGTAGTCACTTATGTGCATATGGTTCTCATTAAAGGTTATGTGCATGGTGGGCCTAAGTTCATTTCCACAGCCTGCTGCATGCGGAACCTAAATGACTGAGCCATATGTGAACTGACCCTGTCTTCAATTAAATTCTTAAGAAGTTTTATGCCCTTTCCCCCACATAACATTTTAAATGCTTTTTAAATTTCATGGCAACTCTTGGAAAACACAGAGGTCAACTAGTCTATAAACATGACTGCAGTTAGCATCCAGCACAACTTTTTAATGAAAAAGAGAGGGAACATTTATGTTTATGAAGCACACAGAGTCCTACACATCTTAGCAAAGCTGCAGTCAGTTTAGTAGTAACCTTGTGATTTTTGTAGACATGGAATTAGTGTAATAGGAGTTTTCATTTACACTAATAGCAGGCAGAATGCTATTGAACTTTGGCAGGAGTACACTGGCCTCAAGCTAGAGGAGAACGGGGGACTTGTCACGTCTTACTCATGCAATTGACTATCAGATCTTGGAAGAATCTCTCAGATTATGTGGTCAGCTCCCAAAATTCAGCATAGTAGTAATTTATGACAAACACAGTGGTCCAATTCAGATATATAAAGAAGCCTGCTCTGTCCTATGACTAGGGAATTGGGGGAAACACTTTACTTCCTTGGTTAATATTAAGTCTGAACTAGCTTTAGCTACTGTTACCATTAACAAGTAGTTGATAGTGTGGTGGGACTTGCCTGGTCTCTGGCCAGTTGTGTCACTACTGCTTACTGGAAGGAGCATCTCCACCCCCATCACTCAGCCTGTAGGTCCTCCTCCAAGGGCCTTCTGGCAGTTACCTCACTGTGAGAAGTGAAGTTACAGGGAACCAAGCAGAGAGTGCCTTCTCGACAGTGGCACCCTCCCCATAGCTGCCAAGTCTCCCGTTTCTCGTGGGAAACCCCTGTATTTTAAACCGTTTCCTGCTGGCAGCCCGGATTGGAAAAAATCCCGTAAATCCCCCGGATTTCCTACCTGCCAGGGAGGCTCCATTTTGGGTCCTGGTGCATAGACATGCATAGAAGCAACATCCGGTGCTGTGCTGCTGCTGATCCCACATTTTTCAGTGGGAGACTTGGCAGCTATCACCCTCCCTGTGGAAAGCCCTCCCATCAGATGTCAAGGAGATAAAGAACTATAGAACTTTTAGAAGATATCCGAAGGCCACCCTGTATCATGAAGTTTTTAATGTTTTACGGTGCAAATACCCCACCATGTCATTTGATTTTGTCACAGGAATTTCACAATGGGGCATCTGACTTATGAAGAGTTCTACTTTATACACTAACATATTCTGCTTTTTATTTAGAATACTGTACTTAAATTTTGCTTTATAGCCCTGTGAGGCTGTCAAAGTGACAGGCAGAGTAATCCTAACCTGAGAGGAACAGGGCAGCAGATCCACTGCTGCAGCCAAGGCTCTTCCAGCTCATGCTGTTCTGGGTGGAAAGTGAGTGGCAGGGTAGTTGTTGTTTTCTGCTCTGGTCCAGTAAAACGCTTGTGCTGCGCAGACCAGAAACAGTTCTCTTTGCAGGGCATGAAGCACAGCGGGTGGATTCTTGTTGTGGTAAAACTTTGTAGCTTTGCAGCAGAAACGAGCCACGGAAGCCCACCCTTCGAAGACAGCTTTATTGCAGACAGATAACAGAAACACCTCCAGAGCTTTCAGACATGACTACCCCACAGGCAAACAAAACAAACGCTCTATATATACTGAGCATCTTAACAACCTAACAACTTAAATCACATGACCTTGCTAATTTGCCAGCGTCTCAGGTTTAAAGCCCTACACTTCCAGCTCATGCCATTCTGGGTGGAAAGTGAGTGGCAGGGTAGTTGTTTTTCCTTTCAGTTTTTGTTACACCATTTCCAGGTTAGCATAGGTAAGGAACACTAAGGAGCTCCTCTCCTCTGGCAGGGGGGAAAAACACCTATGTACCACCCTACACACATACCCTGTTACCAACAACCTGGGAAGGGAGATAGGATCGCTTTATTAGAAAAGATTCTTTAAAATAAAAGCATATTCAAATCTAGGACCCATGATTATTCAGATAACAATTTCTGGGTTTTCCACAGATCACAGTTTGCTCTGATTCAGTGTTAAATAAGGGAAAGTGTTGGGACAACAAAACAACAACAAAAAACCAATGCACTTGACACTTTAAAGCACGGACCTGTGCCTAGAAACACAGCACAAAATGAAGTCTAGATGAACCTTTAGTCTTCTCAAATTAATAAGCAGGCCCGGCTCTAGGTGTAGTCCCGGTGGCGTGGGGCCAGCTGGGGGAGGGGGCGAAGCCGCGCGCAAGCCATGCTGTGTGCTGCGAGGGCGGGGGCGCCGGAGTGATCTCTGCGCCTCAGCGCCAGGGCGCCCGACCTGCTTGAGACGGCCCTGTTAATAAGTATGCTATAAAACAGAGCTTATGACACAGTTATCGTAAATGTGTATTTGCACAGTCACATCCAGGTATTTCTTTTAATGAATCTCTTCTTTGGGATTAGATTTTTCATCTCGCGACTAATAGTAACATGAAAATCCAATCCCACATATCCAACTTTCATACTCTGCAAAAAACCAGCTACCAGTATATCACAATGTTTAGCCTTTAGATTAGTTCTCAACTGAATTCTAGGCTCCTGTCTGCTGTGCCAAGGCAACTTATAAAAATCTTTTCTAAATTTCCCTTTTTGAATGATGCACACATTTCACCATGCAATTTCAAGCTAAAGATGACACTATTATTTTGTTAATGTGAAATTTGGCAGGATAGCAGTGTGGATCCTTTTGTGTCAAGAAATAAAGGAAAGCTGTAATTTTTAAAGTGGTCCTCAAGAGATTCTGGCAGCATTGTGAGCTTGCTTCTTTAAAGTTTATTCTTTTCAGGTAAAGCTATAAAAGAATATTTGGAGCTGGGCCTGGAGCAGTCACTCATTTACTTCTTGGCAACCACTTTTGGTGGCAGAGAAATACAAAGTACAGTAGTGTTCTTACTACGGTACTTTTTCTTTCTTGGTTTGCTATTGTTCCCCTGATCAAAATGCTCAGGAAGATCTGAGATACAGAATGAAATCAATGAAGCATCCAAAAGAGGAGATGTTGTAGTAATAGGTGACTTCAACTACTCTCACATAACTTGACCACATTTGTGTTTCAGTCATAACAAACTAGTGGATTCTCTAAATGATTGTGCTTTGGAACAGTTGTCCATGGAACCAGCCAGAGGGTCAGTGGCCCTCAATTTAATCTTAAGAGTTGACCAGGACCTGGAGTGACATGCAAGTGTTGTTGAACCAATTGGGAGCAGTGGCCATTGTGCTATTAACATAAATGCAAACGGCCAATTGCCAATAAAACCTAACATGGTCACACTTGACTTCAAAAAAGGAAACTTCCCCAAAATGAAAACATTTGTAAAGAGGAGGTTGAAAGGCAAAGTCTTTTTTTTTTCCATTTTCAATTGACTAAACTTTCACAACTATATAAGAGGTAAAACCAGCAGGGTATAGAATTTGTTTAATAAATCAATACGAAAATACGGGGGAAGCCAAAGATGGGGGAGGGGAGAAATTTGGATGTATAAATTGTTCAATTAAGATTTGTGGGAAATTTGTTGTTATAATTTGAAAATTCAATAAAAATTATTTAAAATAAAAAGGAGGAGACGAAGAAGAAGAAGAAGAAGAAGAAGAAGAAGAAGAAGAAGAAGAAGAAGAAGAAGAAGAAGAAGAAGAGGAGGAGGAGGAGGAGGAGTTTGGATTTGATATCCCGCTTTATCACTACCCGAAGGAGTCTCAAAGCAGCTAACATTCTCCTTTCCCTTCCTCCCCCACAACAAACACTCTGTGAGGTGAATGGGGCTGAGAGACTTCAAAGAAGTGTGACTAGCCCAAGGTTACCCAGCAGCTGCATGTGGAGGAGCGGGGAAGTGAACCCGGTTCACTAGATTACGAGTCCACCGCTCTTAACCACTACACCAAAATGCTTGGGAGTCATTCTAAGCACAATAATTAGAAGCTCAACTGGAGTGTATACCACATTTCATAAAAGGTATCACTAGGGTCAAGAGGATGCCAATGTGTCTAATGAGTAGTCAGTAAGGCTTTTGATGAAGTCTCCCATGATATTTTTGCAGAGAAGCTGGTAAAATGTGGACTGGACAAGGTAACTTTAGGTAGATTTGTAGCTGGTTGACTGACCAAATCCAAAGAGTGCTCATTAATACCTCCTCGTCATCCTGGGAAAAAGTGGGCCCGTTGTTGTGCAACATTTTTATAAATGACTTGGATGAATAAATTGAAGCGATGCTCATCAAATTTGCAGATGACACCAAACTGGGAGGGGTAGCTAATGTCACAGAAGACAGAATCAGACTTCAAGATGACTTTAACTGATTGCAGAACTGGGCCTAAACAGAATGAATTTCAAGAGGGGCAAATGTCAGGTTCTACACTTAGGCAGGAATAACCAGCTGTACAAATATAAGATGGGGAACATCTGGCTTCCCAGTAGTACATGTGAACAGGGTCTGTAAAAAGATCACAAGCT
This sequence comes from Zootoca vivipara, assembly GCF_963506605.1. Lineage (NCBI taxonomy): Eukaryota > Metazoa > Chordata > Lepidosauria > Squamata > Lacertidae > Zootoca > Zootoca vivipara. The sequence goes on along the minus strand of NC_083286.1, from coordinate 48,219,975 downwards.
AAACATGAGTCAACAGCAATGAAAAAACGTAAAGGTGTTTTAGGCTGCGTCAACAGAAGTCTACACTCCTGATCAACAGAAGTCATACTACTGCTCTATTCAACTTTGGTCAGACGACACTTGGAGTACTGGGTCCAGTTCTGGGAACCACAATTTAAGAAGGATATTGACAACGTGGAACGTGTGCAGAAGAGGGCAACCAAGATGATCAAGGATCTGGAAACCAAGCCTTATGAGGAACACTTGAGAGAGCTGGGTATATTTAGTCTGGAAAAGAGGAGAATGAGAGGAGATATGATAGCCATCTTCAGATATGTAAAGGACTGTCACATGGAAGATGAACCAAGCTTGTTTTCTCCTGCTCAGTAGGCTAGTACTTGAACCAATGGATTCAAAAAAAGGAGATTCAGAATAAAGATCTGGAAGAACTTTCTATCAGTAAGAGCTGTTTGACAGTGGAATGGATTCCCATGGGAAGTTCTTGGAGGTTTTTAAGCAGAGGATGGTCATCTGTCATGGATGCTTTAATTCAGATTCTTGCATTGTGGGGTTGGACTAGATGACCATCAGGGACATAGTGGGTCTGTAACCACATAATAAATGATTGATTGAATTCCACCCTTTGAAAGGATTCAAAGGGAACAGGTGTCAGTGGAAAAGTCCTGCAGACCCTGAAGGCTAACAATTGTACAAACAAAAGTTTAGATATTTGTGTTTCTTTAAGTTGGGACTGGGGAAACCATTTCCCTATAGCCATCAGCTTGGATGGCTTTAAAAAAGAATTGGACAAATTTATTGAGGACAGAGCTGTGTTCTACCTCCACTGTCAGAGGTAGTATTCCTCTGAATACCAGTTGCTGGAAATCACAAGCAGGGAGAGTGCTGTTGCGCTCCAATTCTACTTCTGGGCTTCCCATAGGCATCTGGTTGGCCACTGAGAACAGGATTCAGGATTAGGTGGGCCTTTAGATGTCTTCCTTGTGTTTATATGGAAATGCAGGCACCTAGAATGACAGGAGACATTTGTAGAATGGAAGCAAGGACAGCCCTATTCAGCCACCTCAATGCAACACAAAACATGCACCCAACCCAATAGAAATTTGCTGAAATTTTCTGTCCACTTTGATAATTTTTGGATGCAGTTTCTTTGCTCATTAATTGGCAGAGGATGGTTGAGAAGGGGAGAAACAGGGGATAATTTTTCTGAATAGCACTAAATTTCAGTTTCTGAAGTATATTAGTTGTGTTCATCTGACTTCCAGAAAACCAACTGGGACCAAGATACACACACACACACACACACACACACACATGTTGGCTGCAATTCAGCTTCTTGATGATTCATGATGAGGGATATTTTTTGCCTGTAATTAACATTGATTTTTGTGGTGCTATTTTCCTTGGTAAGGGTGCCTTTGTTGTCAATCAGCTTAAATCCAAGAGCATCAGTTTAACTAGGCAGTGAATAGTATTGTTCCATTGTTCTTATAAAATTGCTTATATTAAATACCGCTTCATGTAAAATTAGTGATATTAACGTACTATTCAGTGACAGACAATGTTGAATGTTGTTCAGCAAGTATCAGAAACAGTTTTTGTTTCCATTTGCTGGTGGAAACAACAGGCATTCCCCAAGCCCCCATATTTGGAAGGATTTGCTAATTTTTTGGAACCATCACATATGGAATATGTCATGTGTAATTTTTAACTGGATCCTGTGGAAGTAAATCAATCCAAAAATGTCAGTGTTGGACCAATTCCTACATTTTTGTACTGAAGATACAATACTTCCAAAATAGAGAAGGCTTGAAGAGTAGGTTTGGTTTCTTTGGAATAATTGTTTTAATAATGAAACAGACTTTTGCAGTCCCATGCCGCTTGAACCTAAATTCTCTGGTGAAATGGGTTTTGTTTTTTTACATTGATGTATTCATCTTCAATATTTTTCTTACAAGTTTTGAAAAATATATATATATATGTTATGCAGTAAGATTTTCGGTAGAAAATATAGTGGTCTCAATTAAACACTGCAGTGTGCTTTTAGATCACAAATTTACAACAATCATCTACAAAACTTTCTTTATGTGAATTATAGACGGGAGTAAAGGGGACTGTTAATATAGGATAAAGCAAGTGAACTTCAGTCTGTTCGGTGGAAGAGAAGTACAGTGTAGTGACTTACTCCTGCCCCTTCTCAGTATTCTATAGTAACTTTCCGTTGTACAGTATTTCAGAGTGGAAATATTATAAAGTGGAATGTCTGAGGACCAGTCTACTGAAATCAGTGATGTCCATCTTTACCAATAAATTACACACATGGAAATCTACCCTGTTGCACACATTTGCACAATCCCCAGATAATTGTGGGTGAAGTTATTGCTTTTTGGCACTGCAACCCACCATGGCTACACTGGTCCTTTAACTACTTCTTTCGTGTGTGTTCAGATACCGTCAAAGAAAAACACTTGGTGTGTGTGGATATTGTACACATGTGCTCTTAGCTATGGCCACCGTGCCAACATCTACTCTGTATCTTAAAGTCTACATCTTTATCCTGCCTTCCTATGGTTTCCCACTATACCCCTGTCACTAAAGTTGATGGTTTTTACAATAATGGCAATGGAGGAAAAACAAAAATGAAAAAGGCAAGCAGGAATGGGATCTTGAAGCTCTTTATAAGAAAAATAATTTTGTAATATATCTGTTTATTATTAAATAGTAATATTGATTTCATATGTATATTTGTTTGGCAAAAACTGTTTCTATTTTCCATGTTTCAGTTCTGATGAGTTAAAAACAGATCTGAAGCTAAAACAAGTCCTATGTCCAAGATTACAACTGAATGGTTCATATATTGCCTTCACATTGTCCATTCATGTTTCCAAATTATGTTGGGAAGGATATTGCCCAGGGATCAAAAGTTAGTGTATATTGCCTGTTGTAATGGAAGTAAATGAGTTGTGGGAGCACTAAAGGAAAGAATGTGGCATGGTAGGGAATGTTCTAATTCCGTGAGTTCAACATTCTGCTGGTTTCCAAAGGGTGGAGTGCATTCTTGTTGATCACTCAGCAGGATTTGTGATCTGTCTGCAGGATTATTTTTTTCCCAATGTTTCATTTGTTCCTCAGACAGGGTTTTTTGTTTTTTGTTAATACTATGTTGATACAGTTTGGAGTGTAACCAACTCAGCTAACATTATTTTCTGGTTACCGTCATTCTGTATTCAACAGGGAATTTCTTTGCTTGAAAGAGTGAAGTACAGTGGTACCTCCGTTTATGAACACCTCGGTTTACGAATTTTCGGTTTACAAACGCCACGGACCCATCTGAAACGGATTAATTCACTTTCCATTACTTTCAATGGGAAAGTTCGCTTCAATTTATGAACGCTTCAGTTTATGAACAGACTTCTGGAACTAATTATGTTCATAAACCGAGGTACCACTGTACAAAGAAACATCAATGTGTGGTGATCCTGATAGACCAGAATCTGAAAACCATTATCTTTGAAATAGAGAGGCACAGACGAAGCCTTTTAATGTTCCCTTCCTAAGGTGGCCACTTAGCCATTGCTGAGAAAGAGGGAATGCAACACACACATACAAATAAAAATAAAAAAGGATACAGATTCGCCTAACATTGACATATGCTAATTTATATAGTTGTAAATTTAGAAAGAATTACTATAATTTAAATGAAAATACAGTGTCTCTGACTATAGTGGGCAAGACAGTGACATGGGGCCTTGTGTGTCTATTCAGTCTGCTGTCCAAGTGCTAATTGTTGATGGGCAGCCTCAGTGCTCCTCCTTGCTCTTTCTTTTTGCATTTCTTTTATATTTTAAGTGGAATTGGACCACATAGCCCTTCAGAGGACTGTCCTCTGTAAAGCAGTGCTTTCATACACAAATGCTTTCGAATCATTCCAATGGTAAGAAAGGTATATAAGTTGGCAAACATTGCACTGGAATTTGTTCTTCACATAGATATTTTAAATATCCTTGAGCAGGAGCCAGCCAAAATCTTGTATCCTCCCCATGAGTCTTTCCTTAAAAATCCACATGAATAACAATGTTTTCCAGCTGCGTGCCTTCATAGGCATTCCACTCAAGTCAAACCTCATATTCCAGTTAGCTCTGAGTATTTGGATTCAGTCATTCATTCCCACTGTCAGACAAGCAAGTCTCAAACTGGGGTTTTCTGACTATAGCAGTAAGCAGCCTGTTCAGCATGCCAAGCTTAGTTCAGAATTCAGTGTGTTAATTCAACATTCGTTGTTTACAAAGGGACTGCCAATCTGCCAATCTGGGAATATACATACTATACCTTTTAAAGTCCATTCAAATCACATTCCCACCCCCACCCCCCAACAAGGAATTTGGGGCATAGTAGTTAGGGGGTTAATGAGAACTATAACTCAGCAAGGGGTAACTACAGTGTGCAGAATTCTTTTAGGGGAAGAATGTGCTTTGAAGGTATAATGCAGGCATCCCCAAAGTGGCCCTCCAGATGTTTTGGCCTACAACTCCCATGATCCCTAGCTAACAGGACCAGTGGTCGGGGAAGATGGGAATTGTAGTCCAAAACATCTGGAGGGCCGAAGTTTGGGGATGCCTGGTATAATGTGTATGCAGCCTAAGTTTGGTACTTTTCTCATGTTTGAATAAGATACTCGTGGCTTTTGAAACAGTGGCTTTTGAAAGTTGCATGCCAGATTAGTTCGCCTTTGCATATTGGTTTTGTGTAATCAACGAGACATTACTGAGATTACTCTAGAGCAGGCACGTCCAACTCCCAAGAGACTGTGGTCTACTCCCAGTATAAAAATACTGGCCGCTTCTAAACCGCTTCTGGCGCAATGGGACACCGTGATGAATGACAGAGTGCATGGAAACGCCTTTTAGCTTTCCACCACAGCGGTACCTATTTATGTAGTTTCACTATTATGCTTTTGAACTGCTAGGTTGGCAGAAGCTGGGACAAAGAGACAGAAGCTCACCACCTTTAAATAGTGAAAACACCAAAGGGAGAAATATCAACTGTATAGAATCTGTATTATAGAGAGGGAAAGAAGCCTAGCCCCAGACAAACTTTATGTTTAGGGAAGCTTTTAATGTTTAACAGACCATTGTTTTTTAAGCCGCCCAGAGTGGCTGGGGAAACCCAGCCAGATGGGCGGGGTATTAATATTATCTTCTTCTTCTTCTTCTCCTCCTCCTCCTCCTCCTCTTCTTCTTCTTCTTCTTCTTCTTCTTCTTCTTCTTCTTCTTCTTCTTCTTCTTCTTCTTCTTCTTCTAACTGCAAAATGGAGACACAAGTTAGGAAAACAAGGATGGATAGAGTATCCCTGCAGCCCTGCAGCCCAGCTTTGGTCACTGAAAGGCACATATTGATTAACAAAGAAAGAACAGTGTTTTGTGTCCCAGCTCCAAGACAAGGAATATGATTTGCAACAGTTTCCCATGACCTTATACATGAAGGAAGGTTAAGATCATTGCCCCAGGATCATGCGGGCGGCAGATGTCCTCTCCCAAAGGGTATGAGGTCTTTAGTAACCAAATGAGCTACAAGAGTCATTCAGTTCATCCATTTGCTAGGAGAAATAATAACCTTTTTCAAAATGTGACAATTTGGTGCAAAAGGGGGGGGGGAACTGGTTCTTTGCTCTTGTTTCATAAGATGATGTGTTGGCAACTACAATAACAATATTTTTGTTTACTGAAGTAGTGGCTTTATGTTTATTATCTTTCAAAGGTAAAACATAATGAAATGGTAGGATCCACTTCTATACAGAAACACGTGCGTTTCTGAGAAGGCTATTTCTTATGACCTGGACACAGGCAGGGTGGTAATGCTGTTCACCTTTCATAGAGTTACCCGATCCAAATTTTGATGCTGAAGATGTGCCAGCTCACTATCTCAAACATCATTTTGATACCTTTATTTATTTATTTTTTCACATTACAAAAGAGAAGTGTGGAAATGCCAACAGGATTCACTGACGCAAATTACGTTGATGGGAATATTGTGTTTGTTTACTCTGTCAAAGGAAAGGATGGTTCTTAAAAGTTTCATGACATCAAAGATGAGGCAGAGGAAGCCATGACAACTACTCAATCATGTGTATTCCTTTTCCAACACTGTTTATAAAGGAACTTGGGCAGTTCCTCTGTTTAACTGTTGTGCTAACAACTGCGGACATTCCTAGCCTTGCCTGGTATTAGCCCAAACCACACAAAAATGTGTACATTGAGATAAATTTGCACAAAAATACTGATGAATTTTCACAAGGCTTTTTGATTTTAAAAGCCTGCAAACTGCTATAGGAATGTGAAGAACTGAATATGAAACTGGAAAAATGAGAAACAGATATTGACAGATTTGTCCATCCCTACGTGATGCCCCATGTGGTTAATGAATCCAGTTGGGCATGAAAATTAATTGACTTGAGTGCTATATATATATATATATATATATATATATATATATATATATATAGTGGTACCTCTACTTGCGAATTTAATGCGTTCCAAACACACATTTGTAAGTAGAAAAAATTTGTAAGTCGAATCCCATAGGAATGCATTGGGAGAAAAAATTCGTAAGTAGAAGCAACCCTATCTAAAAATTCGTAAGTAGAAAAAATCCTATCTAAACCGCATCCAAGATGGCGGACGGAGCTCCATTCGTAAGTAGAAACATTCATAAGTAGAGTTATTCGTAAGTAGAGGTACCACTGTATATATATATATGGTATATATACAGTGGTACCTCTACTTACGAATTTAATGTGTTCTGAATGCACATTTGTAAGTAGAAAAAATTTGTAAGTCGAATCCCATAGGAATGCATAGGGAGGAATAGCTTTCCCACACGCAGCTCAAGGCGAAGTGAATTGTCTTGGCCTCAGCACCTGATAGCTCTATACCTGCTATTTGCACTGGAAATAAAACTCATTTCCACACCAATGGAGCTTTCCTTCCATTGCAGATAGGTGCGGGACTCCAATCTAGATCAGGACTGCAAGAAGAGAGTGGGTTAAAGCCTACCATCAGGATCCTGATCTGTCTTCTCCTTTCCCTGTTATTTACTCTTTTAAACAGTCATTCGTGCAATTGCTAATTCTGTGAATAGTGTCTCCTTTAGTGTGATGGTAATCCATATCCTTGTGATGTGCTGTTACTATATCAGAGTTCATTTGAAACTGGCACTGGTGTAGCATTAAAGGTGGGTGATATTCTTTGCTGTGAAGAGAAGCCGAGTAGCATGAAAAGGCAGTACAAAACCATGTATGAATTTGGAAGGGAATTGCTTTTATTTTTTGCTTATAGCAAAGCAAATCTTGTTACTCAGCCAGTTTGCCCTGCCTGCCACTCCTGAGATTGATGGCAGTGGAATTCCTGTGTTTATATGGGAACTATTTAATTGAGAGTTTCTGCCATGCCTTCCTGTTTTCAGAATGTAACCCAGATTTCAGCCTTCTAATCAAAAGAAATATGGCATTGTGCCATAGACACATCCAGTTTTACTTCCAATAATTAGCTTTAGCTGTGTTTGCAATCTGTTTTGTCTGTTTTGTCTATAAGGATTTCTTTCTTTCTAGAGCAATAATTATTTTAATCAAAGAAATATACATAATTGGGTTTTTAAAACATACCATACACTTTCAGCATCTTTGTTTCTTGAAATCTCTTTATTTAACAAAACTGATCTCCTTTCTTCCTTCCTTCTTTCTCTTTCTTTGGCGATCACTTGCAGCCGAGTAAGATTGTCTTCCATAAACACTGTTTTAACAATGAGTCCGTAAGTGACTGTGATATATTGTCATGAAGGGAAAAAATGAGGCAGATTCTCAACACATTATAGCAGATCTATGACAGGACCAGGGCTTAACCCAAATGCCCCATGTTTTTTCAATTTTATTATTGTGTACATCCCCTCCACCCTCCTGCCCTATAGAGCACCCAGCCAGCTGGCTTCTCCTGTGTCTGCCCCTCTTCTCACTCTGCTGCTAAACCAGTCCTACCTGACCTGTCTGACATCCAGTGAGCATGCGTGACTTTGCAAAACAACAGAACTGCAGAGATGGGAACGTGCATGGAAATAATACCCTCTCGTTTGGAAGCTGCATACCTAAATCCCAGACATTGTTGGAGCAGACTATGTTCATTCAAATATGATGAAAATACACTCTACTCATATTAAAATATATTCTCACATTTAAAGGGAGAGCACTAGAGTATTCAGGTTCTTTGGAAAGTTATCAGTCCCTGATTTGGAGAATAGTTGAGGAAGGGAAGGTCATATTGTATCATCTGCAGTGTTTTCATTTGAAAGGTGGAAGGAATCACAAAAGGATTTGATAATATGTGAACAAAAAGGCATTATTATTATTATTATTATTATTTATTAAATTTGTGTATACCATCCTTCATCTGAAGATCTCAGAGTGGTTCACAGCATTAAAAAGACAAGATAAAAACACAAAATACACAATAAAAGCAAGAACAAAAATGAAACAATAACCCCCCGCCTCCCACAATCACATTTAAAAGTATATAGGATGTTAATCAGCCAAAAGCTGGTGGAAAAGGAACGTTTTTGCCTGGCACCTGAAGGTGTAATAATGAAAGCACCATGTGAGCCTCGCTAGGGAGAGCATTCTAAAAATGGGGAGCCACTGCCGTAAAGTCCCGTTCCTGTGTTGCTACCCTCTGGACCTCTTGCGGAGGAGCATAGCTGCAAAGTTATCCCTTTTTTTAAGGGAAATTCCCTTATGCTGAATAGGCTTCCTCATGAGAAAAGGGAAAACTTGGCAGCTATGCGGAGGAGTACATGAAAATGGATCTCCGATGATGATCACAGGGTCTGAGTAGGTTCCTATAGGAAGAGGCAGTGCTTGAGGTATTGCAGTCCTGAGCCTTTTAGGCATTATAGGTGAAAGCAAGCTTGGAAACTATTATCTTCAGAGACAGCCCTCTGTTGCAGTAATCTAACATTAAAGGTTACATTAGCCTAGAGGTTACCAAAGCATCAGAGTTAATTTTTACTCAGAAATCTCTGCACTCCCTTCTGCTTTAGCCTTCCCTCCCTATCTAACTTCACTGACATCATCCCTGCTTCCTTCCTTCCTTATCCCAAACATTTGTCTGCTTTCCTTGAGTAGTCTTCCTATTGCAGCATTAGCAAGACTGGAGAAGAGAAGGAAAGGAAAGGAAAGCTTTGGGAGAATATTATTAGCACTGAATATAGTTAGCATTGCTATTAATTTATTAATCACCTATACAAACATCTCAATATAATGTATTTTTATTTTTATTAAAGGGATTTATAAATAGCTCACAGTATAAAATATCAAAGCAGTACTGTATAAAGAAAACACCACGTTGAACCTGGTCTGGTAGCACAGAGGCAGCCAGTGCAGCTGCTTCAACAAAGGTATAATAAATAAACTGAACATGGATAAAACTGTGAGTGCGTATTTGGCTTTTATTTTTTTTTAAATCTCTCCCAGCTCTTTCATAAAAACATATTCATGCTTGATATTCAAATCTCCTTTAAGCCTGCTGAAAATTGCAAATTACAAAGTATTTGGCAATCAGATCCTCTGAAGGTCTTACACTGGCAGCTCTAATTTGAGAAGCCAATCATGGCAATTTCACGCTCAAATTAGCAATGCAGCATTTTGTGTACATTTTTTTCATGGTTCATTTCATTCCTTTTAAACTGCCGGCAGTCCGTTATTTCTCCCACCAGTGCATTTATTCTTGCTACAAGCCATAAAGCTATGAGATAATCCACCTTTAACTTTGGCCTGTGTTGATGTATTTTGTGCACCTCAGGTGAACTCTTTTCTAATGGTAGCTGGATTAATGTAGGGGGTGTAATATGTATATGTACTCACTGACACCAGTTTTCCAGCCCTTGACACCAGAAGTCACACCTGCGACTATCCATTCTAAAGCACTGGAGTGTGTAGCGGTGTTGTGGACAGCTGCATGGACATAAGTCTATTTAAAATATTTTGATTCAAATAACATCTGACACTCGCATGAAATACAAATGGTCTTGGTTGCCAAACTCTCGGAGGTGGAGGGGCTTATTTGTAGAGCAAGACACTGTCTGGATGCTGCCCAGTAATTCACTATTTGTCCGAGGTGACAGAATCTGTACACCATGCAAATTTGTCCTACACCAGCTCTTGCACTGATTTATGACAGCGCTGCAACATACTGGCAAATCTGCTTAAGCCCTGTAATATATAACTTAAAACCCGACAAATTATTACATAAAAGCTGCTCAGCCAAATAAATAGCTCATACAAATCAGTTACTTGAATTTCTGCTGATTTCCTACTCAGCTGTATCTTCCATTGAACTTAATGAGAGTGAAGAAGAACCTCATTTCAGCTGTCCCAGCGCAGTAGGGAAAGTCCATTGGATTGGTTTAAATTCCAAACATTCAACTTAACCCAGTTGTGGCCTGGGCTATTACATTGCTCAATTTAGGCCATTTTGTACAATTTACCCTATATTTATATTAAAGGTAAAGGTAAAGGGGCCCCTGACCATCAGGTCCAGTCGTGTCCGACTCTGGGGTTGCAGCGCTCATCTCGCTTTACTGGCCGAGGGAGCCGGCGTTTGTCCGCAGACAGCTTCCAGGTCATGTGGCCAGCATGACAAAGCTGCTTCTGGCGAACCAGAGCAGCGCACAGAAACGCCGTTTACCTTCCCACCGGAGCGGTCCCTATTTATCTACTTGCACTTTGATGTGCTTTCGAACTGCTAGGTAGGCAGGAGTTGGGACCGAGCAACAGGAGTTCACCCCGTTGCAGGGATTCGAACAGCCAACCTTCTGATCAGCAAGCCCTAGACTCTGTGGTTTAACCCACAGTGCCACCTGGGTCCCTATATTTATATTACACTTGTACAATTTTTTTAAAGTTGTGGTCTGTGAGTGAATTTTCAACATAATGTCAGCAGTTACTGCATTTTAGTATATCATCCCAATCCAATGAGAAGAACCTTGTGCAGCTGATGTGGATATGCATGGCAATGCTAATTTATTTACCAATGAACTTAATGGATGCATTTCACAATATAATAAAGTGTCCACATCCAGAATTACTAGTTAGGCATAACAATGCAGCTAGAATTGAATTGCAGCTAATTATGTTACAATGGTTTGGGATGCAATCCTGTGCACGTTTGGAATAATCTTATTGAATTCCAGGTGGATTACTTCTGAATATACATATAGGAGTGCACTGTAGAATAGATTATATTGGCTTGTAGTTATTGGCTGTTATTTCTTCGTCAGTCACATTATTTTTGGTATTACCTGATGATAATGGGAATCTGAACCATATCTCTGAAAAGATGATAATGGGAATCTGAACCATATCTCTTCTGTAACACCTTAAGGAACAACAACACCCCCCCCCCAATTTTAACGATGTGCAATGAATAGGAATATATCCATGTCTCCTTTTTTGCAACAGAAAATATCAGTGAATATATAGTTAGTGGTAGGCTCATTTTAAAATAGTTCAGGTTCTCATCACATTGATTAGTTGGTTGGTAAAATGAAGCTGCTGTGTTTTTTTGAGGGGGCAGACAAATTAACCAAAGCAGAGTCCCTAAACACTGCTTGTCAAAACGTATTGTTCAACAAGAAATTCCCACTGGCAACAAAAGAAATCTGTATCCAGGACAGCTGCAGAAAACCTAAATAGGAAAACAGACTGAGTTCTCAGCAGTAGCACTACATCACTGCTTTGCTTGTTTGGTCTTTGTGGTTTGATTTTTAGAGAGTTCATATCTCTCCTAGCCTTCATGCCGTTCAACATTCCTTTACATGTTTACTTGGAATCGAGTCATTTTTTACTGCAATAGAATTATATGGGTCTAAGGTTTAAGCCTCTGTGATTGGTTTAGCTGCATGCTTTAAAAACATTCCTAAAGTCTTTTTTTCTTTTCTTTTTTAGCTTACATGAGACTTGTGTGTGCTTGAAACATTTTGTTTGAATTGGAACATGTCGCTTGCAAGGCTTTGGCCTGAATATCCTTTGCCTTCTGTGTGGCATAAAAGTTGCTCAGCATTGTATTTTGCAATGTGTACCATTTCCATTCGTAAGGTAAAATTTGCTGAGTGGTAGCTGGAGCCTGTTGGGCTTTTTGAGGAAGAGAGTTGGGGATCAGCTGATGGAGCCGTGGTAGGTGTAGCCATCTCTCACCTCCCATTTTTGCCTACTTATCTTTTAACAGCAGCTTGATATGCAGAAATTAAATGGGCGAAGCTCCATCAATGGTGAGGAAAAGTTTCCAGCTTGACCTTTTGCATGTATATTTATGATTAAAGCAATCTACTGTTTGCTGTAGTAATGGAGAACTTGCAATCTGGAGGCCTTAAGTTGTTTTTAGCCAAACCATACCCACTTTCCCTACCCCTGATGCCAGATGAACTCATGTGTTAGAAAGTTCAGTTCGAATGAAATTCAAGATACAGATACAAATAAAGCTGTGATCTTGCTTTCCATTATACACAATAATATTGTGCTGTTGGTTGTTCCCCATGCTGACAAGCTGATAACGACAAGAAACAAAGCCTTTCATATCATCAGCCCAGTATTGTGGAATGCTCTGCCAATAGCAATTGAGCAGACACCTTGTTTCAATTTTTTAATACAGCTTTTGTTACTCACCTCTATTCCTTTCAAAAAACAGCATACAAACAAGGCAAGCAATAAAGAAATAAAGAACTAGGTGAAGCACATTATTGCAGTTAGAATAATATAAACAGAAGGTTCACTACACTTTTGCACACATCATTTATGTGAAAGGACTTTTTAGAAGAGTCACATATTTATAATGTAGCCTTGCCACATAGAGGTTTGTGGTATTGGGGGCTTATGCAGCACACTATTTTTATTTCATCTCCTTATATGAAAATATTATCAGGATAGATTAGGTTCCAAATGCTGTCATTAGAAACAAGGTAAAGGGTAAAGGTAAAGGGACCCCTGACCATTAGGTCCAGTCGTGACCGACTCTGGGGTTGCGCGCTCATCTCGCATTATTGGCCGAGGGAGCCGGCGTATAGCTTCCAGGTCATGTGGCCAGCATGACAAAGCCGCTTCTGGCAAACCAGAGCAGCACATGGAAACGCCATTTACCTTCCCGCTGTAGCGGTTCCTATTTATCTACTTGCATTTTGACGTGCTTTTGAACTGCTAGGTTGGCAGGAGCTGGGACCAAGCAACGGGAGCTCACCCCGTCACAGGGATTCGAACCGCCGACCTTCTGATCAGCAAGCCCTAGGCCCAGTGGTTTAACCACAGCGCCACAAATCAACTGCAAATTCTATATGGCCATCCTATTGGGCTATAAATCTATTCCCCACCCCTCACCCCAAATGAATATTGATGTCTAAATCAAAACAGAAGGGGAAGGTTGGAATAGCCTGAAGAAATGTGTGCCGTTTTCTTTTGGTGCAATTTTCATGAATTCATGAAATTTCACACAGATGCCTAGAGACCTTTTCTAATCTAACAAGGGAGTTAAGCTGAAATCCTTGGGTATGAAAACTTTGAGATCATAATGACGCCAAGTATGAAAACTGATGTTTCTATTTAGCAAAAAGTCATTTCTAGACTGTATTAGACAGAATCCTACAAATGAAAGAAGAAAGTAAATGAAGGACATGGCGCCTTACTGAATTTTTTTTGCATAGATTTACAAGTTGCTCTAAGTCCCCAGAGGGATGGATTTTTCACTATAAACCTGCCTTGGATACACAGATCTGCACAGTGTAAAGAGCAGTTGAACTGACATCTTTCCGCAACAAGGAAGCCTCTGATATCAACCCTTCCCCCATGTATCTGGTTTTTAAACTTAAGTGTTAGCAGCATTTTTGTACATGTCCAAATGTTTTATTAATTAATTTATTTAAAATATTTACAAGCAGCCCTTTAGGTGTTTTTTTTAAAAAACACCAAACATCTCAGGACAGCAGTCATAACTCATAAAACACAGAGATATTACAATATGTACAAGAATAGCAACAGCTGAAGAACCAAAACATGCCATACATCTAGAGTTGTCTACAATATTAAAAACTAAAGAACCGTAAAAAGCTGGAAAGTAAACAAGTATTCACTTGTGTGTTGAAAAAACAACACCAGGTAGGCTTCGATTTGGAGGGGATTTATATACTGTACATATGCATACCCCCCCCCAACATTTTTCCGATGAAAATAGGGGTGTCCTATTCCATGATGATGATTTTATTATTTATACCCCCAAAATCTAACTGGGTTGCCCAGGTCACTCTGAGCAGCTTCCAACATATATAAAAGCATAATAAAATATTAAACATTAAAAAAACTTCCCTATACAGGGCTGCCTTCTTATCTCTTATCTTCTTATCTTCTTATCTTATCTCTTATCTTCTTATCTCCTTGACTCAGGGGTTGCATAACTCCATACCCTTCAATGTTTCTCCATTGAAAATAGGGACATCCTAAGGAAAAGCCTAAGGAAAAGGATGGCTTCTGTAAATCTGGGACTGTCCTTGGAAAATAGGGACACGTTGAGTGTCTGTATATGGGCTGCCATTATTGAGCTGTTTAGGGAGGGACTTGATGGGTAGGCGTCTGTAGATCAGGGAGGCACAAACATGCCTATATATAGATGTTTTCTGTGTGCTTCAAGTGCCCGCAGCTGCCTTCAATTTCCCTTGCACCCCAGGACCCACCAAACTTACCAGGAGAAGGGGAGAGGGGACAGCAGCAAAGGTAGTGGTGAGTGTTCCAATTCTTTGGCAGATTACCCATTTCCACCAAGAAACAGGCTGGGGGCACAGCTTCCATCCAGCACTCCTGGTGTAGGAACATGGTTTGCATCATTTTCTGCAGAGGAGAAGGCCTTCTGAGGCTCGAAGTGGTCACTGTAGTGGAGCTGAATCACCTGCCACTGCTACTTTGGCTTCTCACTCCAGTTAAGCTTGGGGGCTTTGGGTGGTTCGGGGAAGCAGGAAGTAGTGGCAGAGAAGGCAGCTGAACAGTTGAGGTGTAGTTCAATGGGTCGTACTTGCTGTCTTCACAATGCTGCGAGCAGGAGGTAACTAACTGAAAATTAATTAAACCTCCTGAAGAATGAAATCTCCCTGTTTCAACTCCTCTCCCTTCAACAGCTTAAATCCTTTCTCTCCTTTAACTAAATAGAAGAAACCCCAAAGGTATTTTTCTTCTTTCCTCTGTTTGTTATTCATCATTTCCATTCAGATTTGAGATCTGAGTCTACGGTTGCTATTTTTACTCTACCACCTTCCAGTAATTCATTAAGCAATATTATCACTAACATCTATCAAATAATAGGCCTCTTTCCACCTGCCTTGCCTCACCCTCCAGTCTCTATTTTTCGATTTGTATTGTATTGTTTTATGCACTGGGGCTTGCTGTTGTTTTATTGATTATTGTTTTGAAATCATTTATTGTAAATGTTAAGAGTGGGTTTCTGTTTAATTTTCATATGCTGATATTATTCTATACTATTGTAATGATTGTTGAACGTTACATTATTTGTTTGCTTATTTTAAAGCTATGGTTGATTATCATATTTTTGTATTGCATTAGATTGTTATAAGGTTGTTTTGTATTTCGTTAGATTCTGTTTCTTCAGCTTGTAAACCGCTTTGAGTATTGTATGATAGAAAGGCGGTATACAAATTAAAAGTGATGATGATGATGATGATAAGGATAGAGTTTTTCATCATAGGGATTGGTTGGGCTGTGTATTGTTGTGTTTGACCAAAGGTTTTATTTCTTTTTCTTACTTGTGGATTTTCGGAGGAATTTTAAATGAGGTATTACCCCCCACCCCATCATTTTCTGATTGCTCTGTGAGCAGAATGGTGTAGTTAGCCAGCCTGTGGACTTTAATTAGCACTTTACTGTTAGTTAATTTCTTTCTTTTCCATAGTGAGTGATGCAGGGCTATAAACCTTGCTTCTGTGACGAAAGGTATTCAGTAAGAAGCACTTCTCCTTCCACCTTTTCTCTGTATGTCTTTAGGAGCAATGTGCTGATGGATGGGGCTGCAGAAATGCAGCCTGGACCATTGGTGAAGATAATCAGAATAATAAATCCCTGCATAAATAACTCTTCCCCATATGTGTGATGCAACCAAATGTTTGGGCTACCCTGTACAGGAGCCAACTAGAGGTGATTGTACAGTAAATGAGTAAGTGCTATTTGTTGTGACGTGGGGAATACACAACACTATTGTCATTCTGAAACACCTTCTTTTAGCAACACAGCTTGCAGTTTGTTTTTAAAACTAGTGTAGGAATTACAATTCATTGAATAATAAAAGCAAAAACTGACAACAATGTGAGTGTTTGTATGTATACAGCTGTCTTCTTCCCTCTGGGATCATAGGATTCTATTGTTGATGCCAATTCTGCTAGAGCATGTTCTAAGATGGACATAGTCTAGACTCCCTATTATTATTTTTCTAGCCATATATTTTTTCTAGCCATATTTCTAGCCAGATTCTGTCGGCATCTGGGGGTTGAATGACCAGCTGGCTAGCCCCCAGCTGGATTGTATCCTTCCAGCTATCCCTCGACCTCTGGTGCGACATATAGGGTTGCCAGACTCAATAGAGGACAGGACTTCTGTGCCTTTAATTGCCCTGCTCTCTTTTGAGTCTGGAAACCTTAAAGAGAAACCAGCAGACCCTTTGTTTAATTTCCAAGCAAAGGGTCTGCTGGTTTCTCTTTAAGGTTTCCAGACTCAAAAGAGAGCAGGGCAATTAAAGGCACAGAAGTCCTGTCCTCCATTGAGTCTGGCAACCCTAGTGACATAAAACAGTGACCAAGTCTGCTGACATGGGCACACTTTGCTTAGTAGAGCAATGTGCACAACCAAAAGAGGCTTGAGGCTTGTGAAGACATACTAGCAAACTACGGATCTATTATCAGGGCCGTCTCCAGCATGTCGGGCGCCCTGGCGCTGTGGTGCGGAGATCGCTCTGGCGCCCCCGCCCTTTTGGGCGGGCGCTGCGCGGTGCCCCCCTGCCGGTCTGGCACCCTGGTGCCACCGCACCACCCAGCCTACCCCTAGAGCCGGCCCTGTTTATTATCATAAATCAGAAACAAAGAAACATGCCATCTCTCTCCTTGCTGTCTCTTCCGAGAGAGAGAGAAAAGCAAAAGCAACAACAACACAACGGAAGTTCCGCTTGTTCCAGCAAACAGGGCTGGAATGTAAACAGACATGTGACACACAAGAATCCCATGTCTGCAACTAAAGGTGAAATGGAAAATCCCAACAGATTCTTCTCAGAGCTCTAGCTCTAGCTATTGAAGGTAAACCTAGAGGCTCAAATGGTGAATATTCTAATGGTGTTTTTTGCATACTGAACACAAGCAGCACACACACACACATTTTGCTGTTTTTGTTTGTTGTTAACATTTTGCTTTCTTGACAGCACCAGGGCACGATAATGAGGATTTCTTTCTTTACTTTTAAAAAAAAGCAATTCTCTGATAGGGGCAAAGTATTTCAGTGTTTCTATCTGTCTCAGCCCTGCCCTGGAGGTGCCCCTGCTTCTAAATGTCTTTCAGTTCTCAGTCTCTGACTGCAGAAAGGATTATTAATGAAGCCTTTAAGATATTTATTCTTGCGTGGTGACATACCTACCTACCTATAAACATTTAAGGAATGGCAGGCTTTCTGGGAAGAAATTTCTGAGTAGCTGTACCATAGCTTGAATCTCAAATACGTTTCCAAAGTGAATTGGCATTTTTAACACAGTGGGCTATTTACTGACTGTTGAAAGAATCCACCTCTGCCTAAGGATCATCAGTTTGATTTATATTTGGCTTGCTGCCCTGTTTTCTGGAAGAGGTTTCTTTCTGTCTGCACTCTGCAGGAATGAAGAGATTAACTAATCAAGCATTTGTAAATGTTTCAATATAATCAATTAATTTACTAAATTTTTGCAATCTTAGTTTTTTTGGTAATAATATTTTATTGAAAAGATTTCAACTGTAAATAAATAAAGTGAGAAAAAGAGAAGAAGAGAAGAAAAACCAAAAGGCACAAAAATGTGTAGAAAAATATATATGAATATATACAAAAAATATCCTAACCCATACATTCTAACCCATATATGATATTATTATCCTAATACATGTGTAAATATTAATAGCCTACTACCTTTTGTATAAACTCATTCCAAATATTGTCACATTTATCCAATCAAAGTCTATGTCTGTAAGCAGTTCGTTCATAAGTTGTGAGTGTTATCATATTGGCGATCCATTTATTAAAGGGGGTTCTATCTTTATTCTTCCAGTTTATCAATATCAGTCTTTTGGCTACCATTAGAGTACGCAGAATCAATTTTTATTGTTAACTTCCATACAACAGGTATATCATTCAGAAGACTTAGTTTTAAGGTTTTCTGCATGACCCTGAAAGCTAGGAATTTGTTCTCATCTTTGCCATAGAAAGGTAGTATACAGTATAAATAAATTCCTGCACAAGTTCTAAGGAAGCAGTTGAGCTGCTGGAGGCAAACAGAAGCAGCTGAGAGGCTGACTGCCAGTGTTGGGATTCAGGTTTGCACTGGTTTCCTGAAGTGCCTACCTGAGAGATATCAGACAGGGAGTTAATATCTTCAGCATCCCCAAGCTCAGGTTAAAGGAATGTACAAAGCATCCTTCCTGTCAGATCAGAGTAAAGGTTCAGCTAGAAGGGAAGCATACTCTGGTGTCTTCCATCAGAGAGGAGAGCAAGAGCCACTGGAAGGTTGCGCCAAGGATGGCTCTTTGCTTGAAAAGGGGAAAATGCATCGCCACCACCCCAAAAGGGCACAGATTTGTCAAAATTTGGACACATGCCCCTTAAGGGAAGTATGCCCTGCTCCCATCCCTCAGCCAAAAGACTCCTAGGTTGTATGTGTGCATCAGTGAGTGTGGGCTCTTTTGTATTATTCCAAGCCACCTTCAGAATCGTTTGACTGGAATGCAGAATATCAATCTTCAGAATAAATAACAGACCAGCCAGATGCTTTTGAGAAATCTGCAAGCAGAGCAGTAGCCCATGCTTCTTGTTGCTTCGTGTTGCTCCCCCCACCCCCATCCCATTGACTAATTTTCAGAAACATATTGCTTCATATTAGGCATTGATGGACCTCTTAACTACCATAAATCCGTGTAACAGTGGCCATTACAACACAAGGCTCCAGTTAAATTAAGATTAGTGTGGATACAATCTCCCCTAGCCATCCTCCTTGAGTTGACAGGCTAGATTAGGCAAGTAATATTCACTGACACAGAAGTTCTATATCATGGTTGTCCAGCAGTCTATACAACAAAGCGATTTCCTCTTGCAAGCTTGCATTTGTCTTTCTTCTTCTCTGCCTTTGCCTTGCCCCATCTTTGACTGCACAGAGGCTGATAGCTGTTGATCCCATTTATATCCCATGTTTACTCCAGAGAGCTCAAAGCAACTAACAAAAATAAAACCATAAATTAGATTGTAAAGTATGCTTTTAATTATTAACACTAACTAGCAGCATGAAATAACAAAAAATACAGCAACTTTTTTTTTCTATAAGAAAATCCTCAAGAGTTCACTTTGCTCATTTTGCATACATTTAAGGTTTGATTATAGTGTCTCTTAATTATAACCATGTCTACTCAGGGGTAAGCCCTATTGAATTCAATGGTGCTTCCTTCGGCGATCACTCATGGCCAAGTAAAATTGTCTTCTATTAACATGGTCTTAATGGTGTGCCCATAAGTGACTATGGAGGCCAATTCTGGATCCACACGTCCTTCCACAGTCCTTTTCCCCATCTCTCTCTCATCATACAGGGCAACCCAATAAGTTTCTGTGCCAAAACTGGGCCTAAACCCCGATTGAAAGGGATCTAGAAAATCTGTTTCCTCCAAGGGTGCCTGGAACTGATTGATGACCACCTGCTCTAGAACCTTTCCCAGGAAAGGGAGGTGAGCAAATGAATGGTAGCTAGTTAGATTTTCCAAATCCAGGGTTTCTTGAGGAGTGGTTTTACCACTGCCTCCTTCAGGCAGGCAGGGACCATCTCCTCTCATAAAGAGGCATTAACCACCTCCCTGGCTCAGCTAGCTGTCCCTTCCCTACTGGTTTTTATCAGCAAAGAGCAGCAAATGTCAAGAGCACAAGTGGTCACCTTGATTGATCCAAGCACATATTTGAACCTGACTAACTGAAACTCCTCCAACACAACATGACTAGACAGTGCTCTGGACACTCAAGATTTATCTACCCATTTAAACCCCATTTTTCTTGTTATAAAATGTTTATAATTTATGAATAGTCCATTCCACTAATACTAACCAGTGTAGTATAAAACAGGGATAACCAATGTGACCCTTCCTCCTGACTTGGATTCCAGCAATATCTGGGGGGCAAGTTATCCAACCATTGTATAAAAGTCAGCCTATTTGAATGTGTGTGGATTTCTTGGGTGGTGGTAGAAAAGTGGCTGTCTGAAAGATCTCCCCCAGCCATTTAAAATAAGTTTTCCTATTGTACCAATTGCATATTGTATAGCAACTACCGGTATTATCTTAACATATCACGAGAACATGCTGTTAGGTGAATGTATAGGTTCATCTCTTTAATGGAAGCCTTTTGTTATAATGTGGGAATATGACAATCTGTACTACTTGAAACGTTTACAAGAAAATGTACACACTTAATAGTCAATAGACACCAATATTTTGAATGAGAAACTTGTAAAAGAAATAAAAATACATCATACAGAGGTTACGTATATCCACAGTCATGAATTCTGTCTCTACAGAAATGCAATAAATAAAATCACATCATATGCAAATAGTTCTACTTACATCAGTACAATATACTGTGCAGCTTTCCATTCATTTTTACCCAAACCAATATTACACTTCTAGATTATCCAGTTTATTTTTCTACAATCATAACATTGCTCACAATAAAAGGGGAGGCAGAGACAAAGTTAAACCTCCACAATCTCTATCCTGAGTCTTTTTAGTTTTGCACATACTTTGCAGAAGGAAACCAAATCTATCCTATGACAAAAATTTAGCTGTTCAAATGGACAGTAAGGTGTATTAATGTCTCATAAATGATTTTACAAAACAAAATTTTTAAGCCAGTATTGTTATTCGGAAAAAAGTAGGTATGCTTCAAACTTAACCTCTGAGCAGCTGTTTTGAAAGAGATTCTAAAATCCAAGCAGAGATCTATTGCAAGAGCAGTTGTTCAGTACGGTCCATGTTGGCCTTCCTATATACATAGTGTGAATACTAGCCATATAAGACCATATGGCTAGTATTTTCTTTTGTGTTTCGTTAGGTCTTGCATTTAAGGTGGTATGATGAACAAATGCAGTTTCAGTGGCTTTTAAAATACATTCTGAGGGCTGCAATTCTCATTCACAAAAACACAGACTGAAACATGGCAAGGATTTGTGCGCCTGTCAACTTACGAGGAAGGCACATTATGTCAAGCTGCTCCCAATTAGAGACTGACAAGCTCTCTGAGACTATCTCTGTTTAGCTCTGGAATTTTCCAAGGTTTCCTGGAAAGAAAAGCGAAACCCCGATAACAATTTCCTGAATCAAACCAAGAGATCAGAAAAATGTCACCCCAATTCCTCAAACACATTCCTTGCATCCCTCATTGTTTCTGGCAGAGAAGGAATAGCAGCAGCAACAAGCAAGAGAGGTAAAAAGGTTGATGGTATAGCATGTGATGGACTATGGAAAGTGTTGTTCTTTGAAGGGGCCATGCAATTTCTGAAGATTAAAGTGAAAGGGGGTACTGCATTTTGGGGATGGAGAAAACTTTGGAGGATGTGCAGGGGTTGCAATAGATATGGGCAGTGGGAGCTTGGAAGTCTATTTGCTCTTGGATTTTGCTCTGGGCAGGAGAGGAAGTTTGACCATGTAAAAAACACCCTTCTCCTTTTGTGGTGAATTTTCTTGGTCCCCAGAGTTTGATTCTGCGTGTTGCTCATGAGAACTCTGCTAACATAATTACTCCAAATCCCCATCTGACTTCGATCATACACCTTTTGCACACTTTGGTGACACACCTTTGAGAGAAAATAGTGTGTGTAAACATCAGATTATGCACTTGGATTTTCTTCTTTGTTTTCTTTGGTGGCAGTAGCTGCTGTTTGGCTTTCCAAATCTCTTTTCATATTTGGAGAAGTAGACAAGTGGTTTGATCCATGGAAATCAAAGCAGAGAGTCCAGAGGTACAAATGTGAATCATGTCAGCTTATGAACTTGGCTTCTCTTAATTGAGACCACTGCGAGCCATGGCTCTTGGAATGCCACTGAAATTGGAATGTTTAGTCTGACTCTTCTGTTAAAGTCAGAAACAAAATTCTAATTCCAGCTATCAGCATCAATCTCCCTAAGCATTTAATAGCAAAGGAAATTTTTAATTTTCTTATTTATTTAGGAACTGCAGTTCTGCCAAAAATGGCACACAAAGCAGTGTACAATACTAAAAATTAAAAGTAAAATTATTATGGTCATGCTTACTATATTATAAACCATTATAAACTGTTGGCACAACATTGTCACAGATATGGAAAGGAAATGTTATAACACACTGTAGCCCCTAATAGCTTCTTCTATAATACCCTCCATTGGTTTCCGTAAGTAATTTGAGAACTTCATTGTTCAGCAGAACAAGTAATTCAGAAAATATAATTAATATTCTAACATATACAAGTTGCATCCTATTCTGAATGATATAAAATAAACTTTTAAAATCTCCTGTCTTTATGACGTATTCACTAAAGGAAGTAGTAAGACATAAGAATATATGAGTTAATGATAACTCTCCATGATTTGGAATAATTCTAGGTCTTTGTGTATTCCAGTTTAGATTTTTTTTAAATTTTCTCCTTAGAAATTCCCTACCAGATACATTTCCTTTGCTTGCTCAATAATCTTTTAGGAGATGTACACTTTGGAAACACTAAGCAAGTGTTGTTGTTTTTTTACTCTATTAACAGCACAGTAAATCCCCATAATAAAAGCACTGTAGCTTAGTATATGAATCTCAACAGTATCAAAGTCACCAGAATATTTTAGCCTTTGACATACGTGAATATTAGTAGTTACTGTAAATTTTACAGTGTAAAAGTTTAAAGGAGCACCTTTCAAAAATTCTTTACATGCTATAAATATTTGTGTGCACCAGAACACAAGGTATCTACACAACAGTTCATTTCAGAAAACCTCATTTTGACTTTGTTTTCAAGATCAAATGCAATGAATCTTTGTGTAAAACTAAGCTGCTTCAGAATTACCGTAGCCTTGTTCTTTAGAGCTAATTTCAGAGGTTCTCCCTTTAACCCCTTCATTCTAGCCTAGCAAAAATTATTCTTTGGAGGCAATAACATTCCAAAGCAGTCCTATTTGGAAACAATATGTCTGTCAGTTCACTAATGTAGGAATAATGTGGTTCTTTGGATGATGCTTATGCCAATTTTCCACTAACACAAAAATAGAAAAAAGGAAATTGATAAGCCAGTGGTTTTTTTTTTACTGGTGCAACTTGTTGGCCAACATGAAAGTTTGAATATCCTAAAGGGCTGCATTGCGTTGGAAAACATGACACACCCACCAACAGCTGCTGATTCAATAAAATGTGCATCCAGCCTTCTTTACTGTCTTTCTTTTCAGTTGGCTCAGTGTTAGTACTTAGATTCTTGTACAGTCTTTACATTAAATTCCAGCACATCCTTCTGTGTACTCTTTGTAGATTTTGGCAACAACCCACTGCAGTTATGCGCTGCTTGATTTTAAACTGGACCAAGCAATTGAAATTAAGCATACCTATTGGCCTATTTATTGTGTATGCTTTATGCGTGTATGATTCATTTTAGTGAAGAATGTTTTGGTAGTGTTTTAATTTTATTATTCTCTTGAAAAGTCTGAAACCTAAGAATAGTATTAGCACTGGAGAACCAGCTGGAAAGCTCAAGGAATTGAAAAATAAAATAGCACACACTGACTTAGGAAAAGAGCAGAAGATTGCTGAAAAAAACTGACAGTGGTTTTCAAACTATGTTCCAAGGAACTCCAAGGATGTCCCCTGGAAGTTATCAGGGCATCCTCAGTAAGAAGGTAAGCAAAAATTGACAAGCTTCCCTGAAATACAGCTAGACCTCCATCTTCCCCTGCAATGTGCAGCCACAGGAAAAGGTTGGATGTGTTGTAGCTCTTAAGTTACACACTCCACTATTTATGTAGGGTAGCTGTGAGACTGAATAGGAGTCACCAGTGTCTGCATGAGGCTGAATGCATATCCTAAAACATGCACCAGAATCATCTACAATGTTCAGGGGCCAGTGAGGTGTTACACCATAAAGAGTGAAGAATAGCCACTTCTGCTGGATGGCAGACAAGGACACACAGACACCCTTGCCAGCAGGCGACATGAAACAGTGGTAGAAGCAGGAAGTAGCATCTTACAAGTGTGGGGCTGCTGGGGGTGGCCAGGAGTGCCCAGAACTCATGCTGCTTCTCTGGTAACCACTAGCCGGTTCTGTTGGGAACCGTGTAGGACAGGCATCCCCAAACTTTGGCACTCCAGATGTTTTTGACTACAATTCCCACCATCCCTGACCACTGGTCCTCTTAGCTAGGGATCATGGGAGTTGTAGGCCAAAACATCTGGAGGGCCACAGTTTGGGGATGCCTCAACAGATGAGTCAATATAGAGACATCTCTGAAGACTGACATTAGAAAGAAAAAAACTGATCTAATAGTATTTTTAAATCAACATAGGTAAGAGGGATTGTTGTTGTTAAAACTGCCATATTCATGTACCCTTCCAATAAAATAGATGGTTATATTATTCCTTTTAGAGAAACCTGGGATTATTAGCATGAAGTCTCTCAACCCCTATATTGGGATGGGGAATCTCTGGCCTTCCAAATGTTATTGGAGTCCTACTCTTATTAGTTCTAACCAACAAGGTGAGTGGCCAAGAATGGTGGAAGCTTTGGTTCAGCAACTTCTGGAGGATCACAGCTTCCCCAGCTCTGTTCTATATCATCAAAGGAATCTTGCCACTGCATGAGAATTCCTTGACTGGGGAAAGAAAGAAGGGGAAGGGGCGGACTGGCCCAATATGCAAAAGTCAAATATACTACTTTTATTTACATATAAGATCTGTGCTCGTTATTATTCACACATTTAAAAAAGAAAAGAAAAATAGCTCTTCAAATGTGCTCTCACTTTGAATTTCCAAGGTGAAACAAAACAACCTCAAATAGACATTTTTTTTCTTAATAGAAAAATATGATAAGAATACCTAAAAAATAACATGTTAGCCAGATGTCACTTTTTATACAACAAAAAAGTTTGGAGTTGCCTTTACTGTACAAAACCACTCTAATACTTAATATTTACATAGTTTGGGCTACACTCAGGTCTCAAAGGTGGCCATGGGGTGCTTGCTTCCAGCTGAAGAATCTGAGGCAGGAATGATATATCGCATCCTCACTCTGTACTCATTTCTCTCAGAAGTAAGTACCACAGGTTTCAATGGAACATGCTGCTGAGTAATGGCCTGATTATTTTTTAAAGCTGTACTATTCAGTTCCTAAGATTCTCTCATCTGCACAGCTGTCACGCCCACACGTCTACACAAATCAATATTCTTGCCTTGCCCACCTCTTCCCATTTTAGCAGTGGGAACCAAAAGGCTAAGGAAGCAGAAGGGCAACCTGGTGGAGAGAAAAACAGAGGAGCCAGAACTTCTAGCTGTTTTGTATTTTTGTGCGTACATATCTCTATGTACGTAAAGAGATCAGCCAAAGGTGCTTTGTCTGAGGCAAGGATCTCATTTACTGTTATTGGCCTAGTCTACACATAAATCAGGATGAGATGGGAATGAGCTGACAGATTGGATTATACTACTTCAGAATGCAGGTAAGGGAAATTATATTTTTGAATGCTTCCCTGTGTAAAAAACAATATTTATGCAGAAACCTAGCATGGCTGTGTGAAAGGGAGCCTAGAATTTTCTCCATTTTACATGTTGCCCCCTTTTGCTCAGTTATTGGGAAGGATTCAACGAATGAATCACATCAACAGAAGCCCTACGCACAGGGGTGGAAGAACCCCTAGAACAGTTCATGGGGGAGGAAAGTGGGGACTGTTGCCTCTGGCAAGCCACAATGCTTGCCCTTTTGGAACAATCACCCTAGTGCTACATTCAGTTCCTTCCTTTGTGTGTGGCTTTTTAAAAATAAATTGGAGTACAGTATTCAGAAATGGCACCTCCTCTCAACTCATCTGTATTCTGAAGTTGTAAGACCACTCTACCACCTCAGGGTTCTTTTACCTGGTGCCAGGTTATGTGCAGATCAGGCCTGCCTCTTTTCTGGAAATAGTTCGTGTTTACTTTACACAAGAAACACCCAACAGATTAAAAAGCAGGAGACATGTAACCAGTGAATGCATAATCCTACAGTGATCTTTATGACAGGATCACCGCAGAATCCATATTTCAGGTCATGAAAATGATACAGAGGAGGGAGCTTTCTTGAAACAAAAATGCCATGTAAATGGAAGCTCTCTTAAACCCAAACATCCCCAGGAACACAGGCAAGCAGTTGTCCTGTTTAGACCAATATACAACATATTTGCAAAAGGAATCCTTTCACAGGGAATGCTATTGGAATGATATCCCAAACTAATTTGTTGTGTAAGTAGGTCCTTAGAACCAAATACTATCTTTCCACTGTCTTGGGATTTCTTCTGTTCTATAAAGACGCTTCTGCTCCTTTCCCATAAATTGTATTGTTTTGTACTACCTCACACTTCCTTTGCTCAATTCTAATCTCCACTATTCAATGCTGAACAATACTAAAAAGCAGCACCTGTGTCTCTGAAACCACATTCCTTTTATAATCTGGTATGAGGTACAGCTAACGAAGGTCCACTGAATGAACCTTTGCATTTCCAAGAAACAAAATGGCTGACCAGAGCGACTTGTCTTGGATACACACCAAGTGTCAAAACCATCTTGGCAGTGGGGGAAAACACACTCGTTCTTTTGTCACTTTCTTTCCCACAAGATAAAAAGGCCACGTGGAATAATGTGGCTAGTAAATCATTCCTGAGTTTCTGAAAAAAATTAAGACAGAG
The DNA here is from genome assembly GCF_963506605.1 of Zootoca vivipara. Lineage (NCBI taxonomy): Eukaryota > Metazoa > Chordata > Lepidosauria > Squamata > Lacertidae > Zootoca > Zootoca vivipara. Next base: position 48,192,753 of record NC_083286.1, on the reverse strand, counting down.
TTACTCTACTTTTAAAATGCTGAGTCCTTAATAAGCTTCTTCTTTTCTGTTGCTGTCTTTGGTAGTGTCCATTTGTCTACAGATTTCCTCCACACACACAAAACAGTTTGTTTCTCCTTACTTCATGCAGCAGAAAAGTGAGACCTTATAGAGTCCTCTCGTAATTGCCAGTGCTTGCCGATGTTGTATTCTTCCAGTTGACTTCGCCTCTCAATAGTTATTTTGTATTTTTTTCTGCATAAAAGAAATGGATAGCACAGGGTAAGAAAACCTCATTCAGTTTAGGATAATTAGGAATATAACTCCCTTCACAAAAGAATGTCTGTGAAGTACAAATGTGTTCCTAATGATAAATGAGATGAATGAACACCATTGCCAAAAGATTAAAGAGGTGTGCCTTGAAGCATTTTTGCCTGGTCTCAAAGTTAAGTTATATTCAAGTATTTCAGACAAATTGAATGTTCTTCCACAGATCTGAAACTAAGTGAGCAGGAAGCCAGTATAAAGTGCAACAGATGCTTTGAAGTTAGGGCTGCAAATAGTGAAACCATTTAGTAGTTAGTTCTCTCAAATACCGTAGTTGATTTTTTTTAAAAAGAACTGCTTCAAGACTGCAGCATATGGCTTCGTGCTGTTCAATGGAATAGACTGCTTGCCACAGGGCCGTCTCAACCCACCACTGGTCTCAACCCACCGCTGATATGGTACTTCATTTTCTCTCTCATGCTGATTGGCTTAATACTGAACTGCATTTTGTATTTTGCAGTTATTATTTGGTGTATGTTACAGTAACAGTTTTGTTACGCAGGAAAATAAAGTATGAATTCTTATTTCTGATACCCTTTTCCTATCCTTTTCTTCAAAACAACAAGGGACATTCTTTTCAATTATACAAATTATATCTTGAATACTGTATACAAATATATTCAATATATATATTAGCAGTATTTCCCCCCAAAACAGAACCAACCTGAAAAAGTAGAAAGCCATCAGCAATCCTGCTCCTAGCAAGGCACCCACAACAATTCCTGTAACTGCTGACTCTCCTAGACCACCTGCTTGAAAAATTTTAAAAAAAGAAATAACCAATAGCAAATCACAAAGAAATATGTTCAATCTCACAGAATGACTGAATAAATTATCAATGTAATATAAACAAATGTATTCAAAATCCATCTTGAAAAGTGCCCAAAGAGACTTTTCTATAGTTCCAACTGCTTTTATGATCTTCCTTTATGTTTACTTTGGAGCTTATTGTTGTCACATTCTGAAGAGCTGCTGATTTATTTCAGTTATTTCTAAGCCACCTTTCAAGACTATATAAGGCGGCTTACATTAAAACAAAGATACAGTTTCCATTGAAAACAAACGTTGAAATATACCATTCAAATCACAATAAATCAGTCAGCTAATAAACGCTAACAGAAATCCCAACATTTAAAATGAAACATTTTGTTAAAAAGCCAAGGAAAACAGGTGAGTTTTAAAAACTTTCTATAAAAGCTGAACTGAACTGCTAGTGTTCCATCTTCACATTTTGAATGAAACTATCTCAGATTTTCCCATGAACATTAGCTATACGTAAATTGAGCCTCAGTAAATTTCCTCTGGTCAGGTTGTTCTTTGTAGTATTGATATTGATATTGATACAGAAGTGTATCTGAGAACAAGCGCAATTCCTTAAAATGGACTGCTGTCTGTTGCAGATTTGGAAAGCAGAAATTAACCTCAGTAAACTTACATGATTTGCAGGGTGTGTTGCTTGGGTGTTCCAAACCTCGGCTGTCATCTGTTCTTGCTTTGAGTTTCCAGGGGTAATTTACATTTGGAAGCATTTCAAGCCGTCCATGCTTTCCATAATAGTTCCATATAACCTATGAAGAAAATAAGATATATAGCAAAATGACAATCTATTTCCAACCAGCTTCTGGAAGTAGGGAGAAAACTGGGGTATATCAGCTAGCTTAATCTCTGTTATATATAACATACACTTTTCAGAATCGCATCCCAAAAATCAATCAATTGAAAGACATAATTGCTGGAGCCATACATTTTTGGATCATAAATCCCTCCTTGCCCCATTCTGAAATTTGGAGGGACCAAATGTCCAGCACACAAACTTTTGTTTACTTCACCGAATGGTGTGTGAATTATTGCTGTCATTTGTGTGTGGCTATCAGAGCTCTTTGGGCTATGTGCTTGGTTCTTATTCTCCACCACCACACCTCTATTTTTGTGGTCCCAAACTACTCTGATTTTCTTTAAAAGGTACTGTACGTTAACTTCATTTTAGGTTCATTTTATTTATCATATTCTAGACACCAAATTATCAGATAAGGATTTGCTGGTCAAGCCTAAATTGGTTGGGCTGCATTCCACTTAGAAACTAAGGTTTTCATGACCAGTGGGAATGAACCTTCCACGTAAACTAATATTACCACCAGCACCATCAAACAGAGGTCAGCATTATAAATTAGGATGAGGCAATCCCAGAAAAATGAATGATGTCAACAGAGAATGTTTTGAAGATGATGTATAGATGGTATTTAACACCAGTAAAACTGGCTAAGATGTTTAGGATGAGTAGCAAAACATGCTGGAAATGTAAAGAGAAGGATGGTGAATTGTATCATATGTGGTGGACATGCGAAAAATCAAAAGATTTTGGGAAATGATATATAACGAACTGAAAAAGATTTTTAAATACACCTTTCCCAAAAAACTGGAAGCTTTTTTATTAGGACTTATAGGACAGGAGATAGTGAAAGGAGATCAAGTATTATTTATGTATGCGACAACTGCGGCTAGGACTTTGTTAGCCCAAAAATGGAAAACCCAGGAGTTACCGACGATTGAAGAGTGGCAGATGAAAATGATGGACTATGCGGAATTAGTAAGACTGACTAGCAGGATCCGAAACCAGGGAGAGTCAAAGTTCCAAAAGGATTGGAGCAAATTTGTGGACTATATGGAGAAGAACTGTAGAAGTTTAAAGACACTTGCAGGATTGAAATAAATCCTACGAATTGACTTTAAGTAGAAGGAATAAAGGAACTGTGAGATAGGAATGGATAAGAAAACCGATTGGGGGGAAGGAGGGAAGTCAAAGCTCGGCAGAGCAGAGAAAATTGTAAAAATTGATAAGATGCTAAGAAGAAATTTTTTTGTGTTTATTATGTTTATTATGTGTTGTTGTGTTTGTGGTTGTAGGTTTTGTTTTTGTTTAAATGTGTTTAATTGGAAAATTTAATAAATTGTCTTAAAAAAAATAAAATGAATGATGTCAACAAAAAGAAAATGGAAAGAAGCCGGAATGTGACATGAGTGAGGCTTCCAAAGGGAAACAGAAAGGATGTACTAAATACACAAAAAAGTTTAAGCATGCAATTGCTGGATTTCCTGTCACAGATGAGAGCTGCATATGAATATATGTAGAGACGGGGGTCAATATTATCCTTCCCATGTGCACCTCCCCTCTACTCCAAGGTTTTGGGTTAACAGGCTCTGTCCTTCAGCCTTTCCTCAGATGACATCTGGACCTGTAATCATCTTTATGGTTCTTTTCTGACATCTTCCATGTTATCAGTCAGTCAGGTCTTTGTGTATGGCCAAGGCAGCACAATATTACACACACAAATCAATCAAAACCACCATAACAGCAGTACAAACAGTCTGGTTGACACCAGATCAAACCAATTCACTGTCCTTACAGTTATCAGGTTTATGTGTACAACTAGCTGGCCCTGCTACACATTGTTGTGGCTTAAGTCTGTTAAATGAGCCCTCAAAGTCCCCCTTCAGACTCCCCCTCCCCGGGCTCATCCCTGTGATTGGCCCCACCATCATGAATATGCATGGGGTTATTCTGTATAAGGCAAATAGTTTGATTTTATACACTCACTAGCTATAAGTGATCCATGTTATATCATTAAAGGTTAAACCAGTAGAATAAGTTAAGTGCTGATAAGAAATTTAGAGTGGAATATATTTCTGTTTTACCCTGGGGAATTTACTTCCTATGGCTTCAAAATTTCCAGAAAATTTCACCTCTCTGCTGCCTCATATTAAGTTTCTTGTTCACTGCAACTAAAACCTTCTGAACAATGCCACTGTCTAGGAAATTATCCACATCTGATATATATATCTGGATTTTCACTCTAGCATGTAATATTATTGGTTGAATGCTGTTTTTAATTTCTACAGATGAAGACCATGACATTTGTAAACCAAGGACCCTGTAGTGCTATTATGCAATTGCAGTGTTTAATTTCACAGTACCAATACTCAAGACATTCTCCTTTGGCCTCATTGTATCTCCTGCTTTTGATGACCAGCCTAGCTAAACAAGGTCATGAATACTTTTCATTTTCTTCGAAAATGTGTGCAGACTCTTCAAGAGTCTAGGTTGCACATACCATATCATATTTTTCAGGCTGATGATGATCCAGTAATAATCCAGTAAGAAAATGTGTGTGTGTGTGTGTGTGTGTGTGTGTGTGTGTGTTTTTAATGGCAGTTTGTTCCAATCCCTGCACATCAAGCCTTCTTATGAGGTTCTGCTGAAGGGTTCATAGCTGCCAAGTTTTCCCTTTTCTCGCGAGGAAGCCTATTCAGCATAAGGGAATTTCCCTTAAAAAAGGGATAACTTGGCAGCTATGGAAGGGTTAGTAAGAAGGCCTTGTAACAGTGATCGGTCTAAATTCTTTCCTTAATTGGTTTAGTAGAAATGGAGACAGCAAGAGACATAATATGTCTTGTCCACGGTAGAGTCAATAAACATTTTGCCACCGAATCCTTGTTCCAGCCTGGCATTTAGCATTATTTCAGCACTTACCTGCTGCATTCCAGTTTCTGGATCAGTCATTGCAATCACAGAAAAATCTCCGTATCTTTCTCCATTGGCATCTATGGATACTGGCCCTGCAATGCCTAGAGAGTGACAGGTGAGAAATATAAAAATTAATGAGTTGACAGCACATAGTGCTTCCAAGAAAAGCAAATGGCAGAATTATTAGAGACTGATATGGCAGGAAACCTCATCAGTCTTCCAGTACTTCTTTTGGCATTCCAAAAGAAATTGTAATTTCAACTCTGGGGCTGCATTCCTAAAATTCCTAACATTTCTCTCCCCCCCCCCCCCCCACACACAGCCTGCGGGGCATAAGTCGTATTTCAGAACCCCTATTTTGCTGATTTTTTAAAAAGCCATTAAGGGGCAAAATAATTTTACATGGGAAAGTCTAGGCCCTGGAAGCTAATAGTTTAATGCATCTACTCGTCTGAAGTCAAACGGCAAGCAGAGAGTCCTAATACATTCCCCCTTTGAGATGGCATAGCATATTTTGAGAAAGAGCGGCAACTATGAGGCTAGAAATCCTTAACAGCATGTTACATGGTTCTTCCTGCTACCCTTCTATCCTCATAGTGACTCCGTGAAGTAGGTTGAGAGACAGAAACTGGCTTAAGGTCTCTTCAGTCTAAATCCAGCACTACTCACTGCACTACACTGGCTATCTTCATAACAGTCCCATGTTAACTGCACTGGTATAATGCATGGAAAATGCATATGGTACTAGAATAATCCTTAATTTTTTAAAGTAAAATCAACATTACTGATTTATTTAGGATAATGGTATCCTGCTTTGTAGCCCCTGAAAGGCTCTCAAATTAAGCTAAAAACTTGGTTCTTAAAATAAAAATCACATTCAAGTTGAGTATCAGGAACAGAAATAACACCATCCTTGGGCTTCTTTGGTGCAGCCCTTCAATTTCTGCCTGTTATAATTTTCTATCATTCTTATTTATTTCATTTGTGAATCACTTCCCATAAAACATTCCAAAAGTGATCTATACAATAAAAAGATAACTAAAAACAATTTCAAGTTCAGTACAGACACAGACTGGGATTTTTTTTTAAAAAAATATCCTCTTCAAAGATTTGTTGGATAAGGGAAGGGCTTCAATAGGCACCAAAATGATAACATAGATACTGCCAATCTGTTATGTGGTGAGAGGGAGGGAGATCCGAAGGGTAGGTGCAACCGCACTAAAGGCCTGATTCCAACATCATGCAGAATGGCCCTCCTGAGGAAATTGCATCTGAATGAGGCCCACCCCTGCAGAGTGCAGTGATTGGCTGCGTATATAAGGCATGAGACAGCAGAGCCCATTGATGCAAGAGAGCAGCTGAACTCTCTTAATCCATTATGAAGACGACGCCTTCCCCCGCTGGTAGTTGGCTAACCCATCACTATTTGTTACTGTATTTTGATCTACTGAGGTTTGGATTATGTGGAATATTGTTGGGGCTCAATGTGTCGAGCTCCTGGTTCAGTAAGGTAAAAGGTAAATGACCCCTGGACGGTTAAGTCCAGTCAAAGGCGACTATGGGGTTGAGGTGCTCATCTGGCTTTCAGGCTGAGGGGACCGATGTTTGTCCACAGACGGCTTTCCGGGTCATGTGGCCAGCACCACTAAACCGCTTTTGGTGCAACGGAACACCGTGAGGGAAACCAGAGCACACGAAAATGCTGTTTACCTTCCTGCCACAGCAGTACCTATTTATCTACTTGCAGCGGCGTGCTTTTGAACTGCTAGGTTAGCAAGAACTGGGACAGAGCAATGGGAGCTCGCCCTGTTGCGGGGATTCGAACGGCCGACCTTCTGATCAGCAAGCCCAAGAGGTTCAGTGGTTTAGACCACAGTGCCACACCCGCCACCTGGATCAGTATAAAGACTTGGACAGGATAAATTTCTTGTCCTTTCCAACCCAATGCCTCTCCATTACTGTGAGAAAGAAAAACTCGCTGAAGCCAAGAAAGTGGTCCATTATGTTTCTCATAGCTGTTCCAATTTCAGAACTCATTGTTGGGTTCTTATCTAAAGGAAATATTTCCTTTCAGTTTAAGTACTTCCACTGGAAATTGTGGTAATCTCACACTGTAAGAAATGACAGATGTATCTGGCAAGAGCAGCTTGGTCTTACCAGTAAGGTCCAGCTGACCTTACAAAGTTTAATGCACGGGTGTGTGTTCTGGAGTTTGAACATATTCCTAGATTCTAAGACTGGCAGGATGCGGGTGGGGCAGAAGGGCCCAAAAGGTTTGGCACTGAAAACCCTGACCACTTTGGCATGCACAATCTAAAATAGCAAACGGAGACCTTGAAACATTTCTGAACGCACACACATAAAGCTGCTCAAAATCTAATAAAAAGCAAAGAAAAGGAAGGGGGACTTGGCATTTTTGCATTCTTATTAAACCCAGCTTTTCAGTTATAAAAGCTAAATGGAAAAGATGAAGCAATGTAAGGAAGCATGCTAATATATGCACATGAAAGACTCAAATTGCTGCAATCTTCAAAAACAAGGAAGGAGCCAAGAATCTTAATGATGACAGCTAAACTATTATTGTCAGGGTTTTCTATGTATATAAAATTACTGACAGTGATGCCATAAAAATGTAGACAACAGGGGGCTATTTAATGTAGTTTCTTAATATCAAGTGTGCAGGCATGCTATCTATACACCCTGTTTAAACATGTCACATTGTCACAGTCTCCATTTTTGTCTGTGCTGTCCCTGTTAATACATATGTGTAGATAACTAGAGGTAGAGAGATCCTTCCAAATACAACATGTGAGGCATAAGGTGGTATGTAAAGGAGTGATAAAAAAGCTGTCACTGAGCATCTAGATGGAAACCATTATCTTCTTACCTCCTTATTACAAGTTGCCACTTCTTTTTTGTACCAATAATTATCTACTAGGAATCCTTAATTTATATCTCATCCTTTCACGGAACCACATTATTCATGGTTCTACCCCCCTTTCTTCTTTTTTATTGCTGGAAACACTACAACACAACACAACAAGGGTGGGGGTCTTTTCCACCCTGAGCCCCACATTGCAGCAGTGGGTATGCCAAAGCAAAAAAGGGAACGGTAACCCCACACGTGTGAGCGTGTGTGCTTGCACACCCACACACCACTGTAATTTGCATTGGAGAGAAATCTCTCATTCACACCAATAGGAGTCCCCACCCATGCAAATAGGAGGCACTTTGAACCTAATCTGGATCAGGACCCTCCATTCTCACATTGGCATTAACTTGCTTCAACTGAACCTTTTTTTGTGAAAACAAATTGCAAGCAAGAGCTCCCCAAGTCAGATCGGGACCACAGCAGGGAGCAGAGGTTTATAACCCTTCTTCAGCGCTATGCCAGAGTTGTCATCCAGATTAGACTCTCAGCCCCTGAAATTCGCTGCTCTTCTCCACCCTCCCATGCTAGCACGGATGAGATGGAAAAGGCATAAGGAGAGGTGCTGGAGGCCAGGTAAGAAATCTCCAAGGGTCATACCCAGCCATGGTGTGTGTCAAAGCTTTCCCATCCTCTCAGAAAAGGACTTTTTAACAACCAGTAGGGAATGGACGCTCCCTCATTTTTCATTTCATGGTATGCTAATAATAATAATAATAATTTATTATTTATACCCCGCCCATCTGGCCGGGTTCCCCCAGCCACTCTGGGCGGCTTCCCAAAAAACAGAAATTCTAAAATACAGAAATCCATCAAACATTAAAAGCTTCCCTAAACAGGGCTGCCTTGAGATGCCTTCTAAAGGTCTGGTAATTGTTCTCTTTGACCTCTAGTGGGAGGGCATTCCACAGGGTGGGTGCCACTACCGAGAAGGCCCTCTGCCTGGTTCCCTGTAACTTGGCTTCTCGTAATGAGGGAACCGCCAGAAGGCCCTCGGAGCTGGACCTCAGTGTCCGGGCAGAACGATGGGGGTGGTATCAGCAGGAGGTGGCAGATTTTAATTTTAAGAAGCTAGATGGTACAACCAAAATGTTACAGATTTCCCCAAGACTGGACAAACAGAATCACATCAAACACTTGATTATTCCTACCTTCATATGTCCTATTCCATGTCTGATGGACAATCTTTTCTCCATCTTTCTTAGTGAAGCCATTCTTCAAAACTTCCCGTAAAGCCAGAACATAGAGGATAATAGCATCATGGAATCCTTCCACAAACATGTTAACCTAAGGGCAAAGCAAAGCTTCATTATTATACTGGGCCATAACAAAGGGGATGTTTCCAACATTCAGCAAAATCCCACAATTTGTACAAACTGATTAAGATCAGTCAATTAAATAGGGGGGGGGGAACCAAGTAAACTTAGTATGTCTCAGAAAGTGGTTAAAATATATCCCAGCATTTCTCCTTATTGGTGAAAAATCTACATTCAAACTGTGGAACCAAACAGAATGTAATTCTTCAGAAAATTTTAAATGGGCTATGTACTTTTTCAAGATTATTGTATTTAAGTCATATATGCCAAGGGTAGCAAGCCTGTACTCCATGGGCAACTTCGTTACCCAATTGTTTTTTTGTGCGGCCCCAATGTTTTTGTTTTGTGTATTTTTTTTAAAAAGATACTATGTATGTGTGTTTATGTGCATAAAACTTGGCTGGGGGCAGCAGGGTGAATTTCAGACTGCCTCTAGCAATTTGTTATCAACAAAGATTAGGTAGACATGCACTGGGGTAGCCAACATGGTCATAGCTGCCAAGTTTTCCCCTTTCTCACGAGGAAGCCTATTCAGCATAAGGGAAAATCCCTTAAAAAAAGGGATAACTTGGCAGCTATGCATGGTACCTGCCAAAAGTTGTTGGATTGCAGCTCCCATTGATCTCAGCACACATGACTAGCATTCAAGGATAATGGAAGTTGTAGTCCATGTTGGGTACCCTTGCTTTATACAAATCTGAGATCTTAAAACTCTCTACTGGCCTCACTCTCTGAGTCTACAACAATTACCCTACTTGTGTTTATACACATAATCCTTTAAATCATCTATAACTTTACCTAGAAGTAAGTCCCACCGAACGTATCTACTTCTGAGTAGGCATGCATTGCACTGTAACTCTGCTTTATCTTGTTAGGGCAGTGGTAAAATAATCTGTCATTGCTCAAACCCTGAAAGCAGAAACGATTCAGTGCCTGCTTCACAAAGCATCTTCATCAGCTATGGAAATACTGTCTCCCCGTTGTAATTGTGGAAGTTTTTTCAGACTGTGCTGTTTGTCTAATGATTGCTCTCCCCCAGCTCAAAACCTCCCTTACACATCTGTGAACTCTGGACTTTGCTCAACAGACTCCTTGTCTGTTGGAATACGAACCAGCAGCATGTTTTCTAAAGCGGTAAAACAATAAATAAAAGTTCCCCATCTTTTGTGGCCCTTTCAGTAAATGGCATGAGCTAAATGAAATGTCGCTTTCCACTACAAATCTCCAAAACAAATAAATGGGTTTGTGTTTTATAGCAGTACTGTCAGTATTGTCCTACGAGGAATCCAACTGTGAGTGTACTCTCTCAGGGTTGCATTTAGTATGCTTGGCCTTTGGGGGAAGCTCCTGTGGATTCAGAAAAGATGTAAGCAGCCCCTTCAAATTGGCAGGATTTGTCTCCAACAGCAAGCTCGTGATAATCACTTTTCACTGTGTATTGATTTTTGTCTTTTTTCTTTCGTTCCTCCAATATGTTTGAAGTACACATTGAAAATTCAAGTTCAATATAGCTTTGAAACAAAAGTCAATGTGAAGTAAGAAAATGCAGGCGTGAAGCACAGGATCAAAAGCAAGTAAGACTAATCAAAAGTAGTGGAAAGACACTTTAAGAATCTTTACTATCTATTTTAGGAACGCAATGAAGCTGCTTCAAACGCAGTAATATCATTGATCCATCCAGCTCAATATTGTCTACATTGACTGGCTCTGACTCTCCAGGGTTTCAGGCAGGGGTCTTTCCCAGCCCTACCCAGAAATGCAAGGTTGTTCCTCCCCCCCAATAATTTGTATTCATTTTCCAAATACAAAATCACAAAAAACAAAGGAAAAACTCAAACAAGGAAAAAAGCAAAAACAAAAATAAAACATAGAAAAGCATCTCTAATCTTATATTATTTGCTTAACTTTGTTGACTTCCTCAATTCCCCCCTCACTGGGTCCATTTTAAAATTGCAATTCAGCAGTTTTCATCTCATGTCTTAAATTAATCTAACACATTCTATCATTAATACTTAAATATTCTATTCTAAAAATAGAATAAGAAATGCAAGGTTTTGGAGCTGCATACTTTCTGCATTTAAGTGTGTGTTCTACCACTGAGCTACACCCCTTCCCTTTGAGAGGAATCCAAAAGAAGGCTGAATTGCACATTTGCTGAGTGTTTACAGGAGAACACCTTAAAGGCAATTTGCTAATTTCAGGAGCTATATACTCGCAATACTTCGTAGAATAGAATAAAAAACCTATACAATAATCTAACAGATGATTTATAAGACTGTTAAGGCAGCAGTTATGTTCAACCAATAACACCAGGTTGAAAATCCAAGATTCCATTTCGTTGATGTAGCAATGGTGTGACATTCAAATAGTAGGAACAGACAGAACTGTAGCACACCAATTGGGGACATGTGCAATCTCAGCCATGTGAGGCAGGAGAAAGGCGCCATCTTGCCCATGGTCTGATTATCTTTCCATTCTCCATATGAACCATATGTGAAGACCTTTCTCTATGGAAGGCCGATGGAGGCAATGTGGAATGTTTCCCCTCCTTTCCATTTCAGGTAATGTTTGCTGGAGGGGCAGGACAATTCAGTGGCAGAGAGTGACAGAGTACAGGAACGACCCCCCACATCTACAGTCCCATCACTCATCATGACTGGGACAGAAAGCGTGGGGCCAGCCTATCGCTCTCAGCTATCAAGCTGGGTTCAGGCCAGTATCATTAAGTGGTAGCAAGTTCCTGTGACTTAGCCTCTCCCTTAGACTGTCCCGTTTAACCACATTTTGGGGCACAACAGGGAGCTCTGCACCAACAGCTACACAGATGTCACTTTATAGGCAGCGGCTGGCAAGGCTGGCGAGAGGGACACCTCTGCCCAACCCAACCCCACCCTCCCCCAGCTGGTGGTTTGGATTCCAGTCTGAGCCAGAAAAGGGCCTGAACAAACTGGTACTGATGGAGGATCTGTGTGTGTATAGATGGAGGAGAATGTGTATCCCTGTAGGGAAGAACAAGCAAAAGCGCACTGTAAAGACTGATTATAGTTAACCTTGAGACTCCTAGAGCCAAACTGGACACGAGATGCAACTTTGTACCTAACTTGCAATATTGAGAAAAATCCTCCTGCTGAAGCTGGTATATGCTTTGGGAGGAACCCTAAAGAGGTGTAGCAGCAGAGGTAAATGGCTAATAGGAGAGACAGTGTCAAAAGGGGCTTAAGCAGGAGGGCAGAGGACATAAAAAGTTTTTGGGAGAAGTTGGGAGACAGGGTTGCCTACTCCTAAACAAGGGATATCTGTGTAGGAGTACCGTAGTTCTGATGCCTGAAGGCATTGCTACCATTGCTTATCAGAGAACCCCATAAGGTAAAAATAATAAATAAATCAGACAAGCTGCCACTTACAAATGAGGGAGATGAAATAGCCCCTGAAAGTGAGCCAGCTAGCTACCGGGATTTGGTAGTGCCCGGTGATTTCATCAGCTCCTTCTGGGCAACTAGATGGTATGCAGAATTAAGAGGGGGATGGGGTTATGATATTAACTGTCCACTCCCCAGGTCTCAGATATTTACTTAGCTAACAAGCAGGAACAGTGTTATCTTTTGGCACAAGGTTGGCAATTGCATCACTGGAATTCTAGCACTTCACTTTCCAGACATTGTGGGCAGCTTTCAAGTGCAAAACAGTCGCCTGCTCACTAGGGTGGAAAACCTCATGACTACTCTTCCATGAGGGGCGAGTGAAGAATATAAAAATAGGGGGGGGGGTGTTCTAGCTTAACCTTCCTGGTATGCATTATGAAAAAAGATGCCTGCACAAAGAAAATTGGCATGAATGGAAGAAGGCTAAAGCAGAATTTAGTTCCCTGGTATTTAGTTTTCTACTTGAAGAGGGGATTGCGTGGAGAAGCATTCAGTCATGTGAGCCCCAACCGGCAATCTGAAATAAAACAGAACTCCAGACACAGGTTTACCATCTCAGTGAAAACTAGGAGCTGGTGGTGCTATGATGTCTTTTTAAAAAAAAGTGGCCTAGATTTTGGGCAACAAACACTTATTTAGCGTTTGTTTTACAGCATAAGAGTTAAGTACAGATAAAATAAATGGTATTCAGAGACCTCGAAAAGAGTGCAGTTCATTACAAAATTTCACAACTTAAGCACACTGTGAACACTTAAGATGATTTTGCAATATTTGTGCATGTTGATGAGACCTTATCTCTTCCAAAGGTCAATGGCATTTCCTTTAGTCCATTCTAAAGATTTCCAAAGGGTGATATGAGGTCACTGGGCTTAGTACTGGCAACAGGAGCAAGGAGAAAGCATGCAAACCTACAGCCCCCCCACATGCTCACTGCACATAGAGGTGCGGGGGAAAGTCTTTTGCTTGAGACCCTGGAGAGCTGATGCCAGAAGAAGGCATGCAACGTGCCATCCAACCGTCTCAGGGACTTCAGATTTGTGTAGGTTTGCTTCTTAGCCTTTTCTTCTCCCAATGATATCCGGGAAGGCAGTGGAGGTTTAGGATCAGAGTCTTCCTTCTCCTAGATGGTCTAACTTCCCAGCCCCATCTACCCCTCACTTCCCTCTACAGCATGTGCAGAAATGGCATTGTATTAGAATGCTTATATTCATAAGGCTTTGGGAAAGTGCTTATTAAGGACTTGTCACCCATTTTTTAGTGAATTGTCATACATTACAGGTAATAATAATAATAATAATAATAATAATATATTATTTATACCCCGCCCTTCTGGCCAGGTTCCCCCAGCCAGGTACGTAAGGTGCTGAGATTCCCTTAAGCATTTGGCATCTTCAATTCCGTAAAGCAGGCATGACCAACTCCCAAGAGACTGTGATCTACTCACAGAGTTAAAAACTGGCAGTGATCTACCCCCTTTTGGGGGGTTCAGGTCAAAGTTGTTGAGCTTCTTTTAGGGAGGAGGAAAGCCACATTTTGGGGGGGGATGCAGGGCAAAAATGTTGAGCTTTTTTTTAAGGGGAGCTAAAGTTGTTGAGCTGCTTTGAGGGGAGCCAGTGATCTACCAGTGATCTACCACAGACGTCCAGCGATCTACTGGTAGATCACAATCTACCTGTTGGACGTGCCTGCTGTAAAGGAACAGGAACAGCTAAAGGAAGTTTGTTCCTTGAGGCAGAACAGCAAATGGCACTTGCCCTCCCCTTACTCTCAGTCAAAGTCCATAGTACCCAAGCTTGGCCAAGTTATTTTGGCACCTGAGACTGAAGATCCCACACCAGCCTTTTTCATGGGAGTTAAAATACAACAAAAATGAACTAAATAACTAGCGATTCTGTCTTTTTGTGACACCTAAAACCAACTGCCTGAGGTGGCTGCCTCATCTAACGGTACCTGTACTTTAGGCACTTTAGGCATTTTATTTGACACAGAAAGGAGGGCTAATAAATAAATAATTTTAATAATTTTAATAAATAAATGTTCATTTGTAGTGTAAACATGCCCTAAGTTGTTATGCTTCATTTGAATAGTCACCTTGTTTTCCTAGCTCTAGGAGGAAAAATAATTTGCTTTGATTCCTTTCTGGTTGCTTCCCACCCTTACATTTCAAAGTTGAAAATTTACTGATTTTGGAACAGCCACAGCCTGTCCTTTTGAGGCAGTATAAATCTATCCTGCCCCTGATCTCAAGAGCCCCTGATCTCAAAAGGGGATATATACTACAGTGACAAATAGCTTACAAACAAGGAAGCAAATTCCTTTCTCTGCAAACAGTAGATCTTATTAGGGTTCCCAATTGTATCTTTTTTATTACCACACTGTTTTTGAAGTGATTAACCAGAAAATAAATGGCTGTAAGCTCCTGGCAATGTTTACTTGTAAACTTACAATAAATCCCATAAATATTACCCCTACATCACCAATGGTTCCTCTTATTGTCTTCCTACTATTGAAAAACAAATTGCCACTTCATTAGATTGAGGAGCCAAGGTTTTTGTTTTTTTTAAAATGGATTTAAATAGGCTTTGAATCAAGCTCTAGGAGACACAGACCCTTTGGCTCTGCATCAGACATCCCATTCCTTCCAGAATTAAGCTGACATCACTTTTTGTTACAAAGAGCAAAGGAAAGCCAAGTTGGTTCTATTTATCCTTACTCTATTTGTTCTCTGAGTGGCCAGCCATACCCCGCAAGGTTCACAAGCAGGGCACACTGGCCCTGGATTATCTCTTGATAATCCCAAACACTTGTCAACCAGATAGATGATGAAAAGGTGGTTATGTTAGGCTAGCACAGAGTTGGGGGTCAGAAGAGGAGCCTGCTGGATCAGGCCAATAGCCCATCTAGTCCAGCATCCTGTTCTCACAGTGGCCAGCTAGATGCCACAAGCAGAACCTGAGCACATGAGCGCCCACTCCACACCTGAAATTAACTTTCATTGTTATCTGGTGTTCAAAAGAGGCATTGACTCCTATGATTGTTGTTATAGGAATTCTAAGGATATATATATATATATATATATATATATATATATATATATATATATTCATAAATGTACAAGGCAAACACATACATAAGTATATAAATCAGGTGTCTTAAATAGTACAGGAGAACAATCCTGAAGCCATTTTGACTCTCCCAAATTGACCTCAAATATTTCTCTGCAAGGAGGAAGGAAATGGGAAAAGCTTTCCAATTGTCTTTGGACTGTAGGGGCTTACACCTCCCTGTAAATACAGTCTGGCAAGTACCGGGTATCTGTTAAGCTGAGCACACTATCAATATGCGTAAGAGATTCAGGAACTAAGTATTTACCATCTCAAAGGAATGGCCAGGCTACCCAGAAAAGGCAATCAGGTATCAGGTATCCTGGCAGACAGGAGAGAAACAACACACTCAGATATTGGGCTGGGGACCACCTCTTTCTGTGATGTATCTATGATGTTTGGGGGGTGGTCTTGAGCTACAGGGTAGGCAATTTCAAAAGTCTATATAAGAGCTTGCACACCAATGTTCTGGGTTCCTCTCCTCCCTCCCCGCATGGAGTAAGCGGGGGATCCTGTTGCAACAGTTTAATAAATCATGCTTACTAGCTGCTTTGCTTCTCAATATTCTCTGGTTGGCCTCTGTTATTTTCTCCTACTGATAGAGAACCTACATAAGGACTCTATACGGGCTCTTGGATACCACACAAGGGGGAAAGGAGCAGATTTTTTTTTCTTATAACATTATTAGTACATGTTTATTGCTCCCTGTGAAGATGAAGCTTGTATTTAACTTGTACTGGATTATTGTGTTCTGAGTGTGCTTGCTCACTTTCATTTGGATACCCCATGTGTTCAAAACAGTGTGCAGTGTACACAGCCTTTAGACCCTTGGGAGAAAGGCAGATTATCTATGTACCATAATACATAAAAAATATGGCCAGTGAGCAAACATAGAATGCTAAACATTCAAATTAAATCAAAGGCTGTGCTTTGAGTGGGCCAAAAACCCACACACACAGGCATACACAAAAGGCCGCTACTAGAGACATTCTAGAGACCCAACGGTTCCAGAATGCTCCAGAACGGAATGTGGCACCCCTGTTCTCTAATAGGCCACTTTGCTATACTCGCCGTGGCTTGTGTCTTCTCAAAGCTTCCTCATTGGGTATGCACCATTCTGTCATTGGCTGGCACTGATTGGGCTACTGCCATGCATACAAAGGTTGCATGGTCTCAGCTGGGGAGGTGTGTGTGGTAATTTGAGCTGTAGTCCAGCACCACCCAGAAGGTCACAGATTCTGCATCCTGGCTAAAATATTATTTCTGGATTCTGGTTGAAGACACCCAGTGAGCTTTGTGGCCCCACAGGGTTTTGAACACAAGCTTTCTTGCTTCTGTCTCTGGTGGTAACATATAATAATAATTCTACCTCTCTTTGACTACAAAACCCCTTACTATGTCACCAAAGTTAGCTTTCTGCATGATTTCATCACTTATCATAAACCCACATGCCAGCTAGCTTGGAAAACAGCAGCTACAGAATTTATGCCATGGAATGGGCATGTCCACCCCAAGTTAAATGTGTACCTACATGGTCCTGAAACCGATACACACTTTGGATTCTCTGCACTTCTTTTTTAACATCAACAAAAACAACAACAAGGGTCTGTGGCAGATCTTAGAGCCACTGCACTTTTAGCAACTGGTATCTCTCATATGAGCAGAAAGTCTGTACAATAAAAACCACAGAAAAATTAAAACGGACATCAATTAAACACTGTGGAAGGATGTATTCTTAATTGCCTGCATAGGCCTGGTGGAATAGAGAAGTTTTCAGAAGATGTTTAAAAGTTGGCACAGCAGGTCCATGTGTGTGTGTGTGTGTGTGTGTGTGTGTGTATTTCTACGGTTGTGAATGTTAGAAAATTGGAAACAACTGGGGTTTTTTAGGTTGTTTTCTCTGTTTTTATTTTTTGTATTCTTGTGTAGTTACCTTTTTTCATCTGTTTTTGTATTGAATGGAAATAAGAGTATATATATATATATGTTCTTATTTCTGTATTATACTGTATTATAATTAAATCATTTTGAACTGTATTTAACCATTACTAAGTTTATATAACTTTATTTAAAAACAAACAAAACACACCACTATGGCCAATGGACAAGGACACTTTAAGAGTCACTGCCGTTGCAGAAATCACACATACGACACCCAGATGAAGTCACTAGTTCATACAAATGCCTCATCCATTCAGCCCCTGTGGTGGCACACTCCCAATGTTTATTACACTGGAGCTGTCTTCTCTGCAAACTTGCTCTAAGAATCCCAAAAGTCAGAAAATATGCACTGATTAAAATAGATCTGACAACAGAGGTGTTTCAAGTCCCTCAAAACTAGGGATGGAGGAAAATTTCATCCTGCATTTTTAAGTGAACTGACCTAATTCACACCTCCTAGATTAATACATAGATTGGAACATGCCCTGAATTTTGCAATGGAGCTCTAAAAACATACCAAAACAAAATTAAAAAATGTGTAATTAAGGCTAAAGTAACTTTAGACATGCATGAACCAAGATAAAAATGTAATTATGTTTGTGATACATATGGGATAACATATGCATTTAAATATGTATCTTCATACTTTTTTATTTTAAAAAAATCACATTCATGTATAATCAAGGCAAAACTGCCTTATGAATGAACACATGTGAAACTGACCTGAAATCAAATCAGACAGACCTGTCCATTCCTATTCAAAACACACAGGCATAGCTTTCTTGTGTTTTATTCTCTCAGTTTGATGCATATATTGCAAGAACTTCGAATTCAGATACTCAAAACTTATATTTTGTTTTTGGGTACACAGAAAATAGTACTATAAAGTCTTATAGTACCACGGGACCAAAATAATGGTTTGAAAGTGCACAGGGTGTTCCATTACTGGATATGTGCCAGAAGTGGTTTAGCCCAGCTGGCCACATGACCCGGAAAGCTGTCTGTGGACAAACGTCGGCTCCCTCAGCCTGAAAGCGGAGATGAGTGCCGCACCCCACAGTCGCCTTTGACTGGACTTTGACTGTCCAGGGGCAGTGGTGCAGTTAGCTGCATGGGCACCCGGAGCAGCACACATGCTGTGCACCCCAGGGGGGGCGCGAGGGGCGACAGTGTGATCCGCCGCACATGGGGGCAGTGGGGCAAGCCCCTGCGGTGTGCCTTTTTGTCACCCCCCTCAGGGATGACACCCAGGGCGGACCACCCCTACCGCCCCCCTTCCTATGCCCCTGTCCATGGATCCTCTACTTTTACCTTTTTTAAACCTGGAGACTGCTTCTTTATGAGCTTCTTGGAGAAAGAATAGAATGCACATATACTCAGCGCCGTCTTAGGCGCCCCTGGTGCCATGGTGCGCCGGATCCCTCCGGCGCCCTCCCACCCCGTTTCCCAGCGCGGTGGGTGGGTGGGCGCTGCGCGCCGCACGGGTGCAACAGGTGCTGCTGCATGGCAGGCGGGCGGGCAGGCGCAGCTGCGCGGCGGACCGGTCGGCCAGCGGGTGGGCGCAGCTCGCGGCGCCCTCCTGGCGGGCCGGCGCCATGGTGCCCTGCGCCACCCAGCCTGCACGTTGGGCCGGCCCTGCATATACTCAACCTAGTTTGGAGAAGCTTTCAGTAAATGGGGACTAAATGTAAGGCTTGGAGTTTTAATATTGCTGGTTTCAGGGCGGGGAATTCTGGTGTTTTTTTACAAGTGCCGTTTTAAATTGTTAAAGTGTATTTTTAATTGTTAGTTTTGTTTAACCAACACTAAGACTTTGGGGGAGGACTGGGTGTGACTGCAAATATATCCTGGGAACAGCAAGTTAACATAGATTAATTACATAACCCTGCCCAAATTAATGAACTCAATTTTCTTAGGAGCCCAGGGTGAGGGCATTTTCTCTCTCCCTCAACATTCAAAGCCACAAAAACAAGGTAGGATCTAGCCCTGCAAATGTGTGCAATTTAAAGATGTTGCCTTAAAAAATGATTAGACACGGTCATGGAGGATAGCTCAATCAACAGCTATGAGTCATGGTGGCTAAATGAAACCTCTGTGTTCAGAGGAAATGTATCTCTGAATACCAATTGCCAGGGGCAACAGCAGCAGCAGCAGCAGCAGACATTCCTCTTACTTTTGTGTTCCCTAGCAGATTTTGACCTGCCACAATAGAAAACAGTATGCTGGACTAGATGAGCTTTTGGTCTGGTAAGCAGCAGGGCACTTCTTGCATCATGGATGGGTGGGTGGCCTTCTAGATGTTGTTGCATTGTAACTTCCATTGGCCATCCTAACTAGGACTGATGGGAGTTGGAGTCCAACAACAACTGGAGATCCACAGGCTCTCCATCCTTGTCTTGTCTTAAATTGTTATGTACAGCTACCATTGGAAGAATTGATGCTTTTGAATTATGGTGCTGGAGGAGTTGAGAGTCCCATGGACTGCAAGAAGATCAAACCTACCCATTCTTAAGGAAATCAGCCCTGAGTGCTCACTGGAAGGACAGATCGTGAAGCTGAGGCTCCAATACTTTGGCCACCTCATGAGAAGAGATGAATCCTTGGAAAAGACCTTGATGTTGGGAAAGATGGAGGGCACTAGGAGAAGGGGACGACAGAGGACAAGATGAATGGACAGTGTTCTCGAAGCTACGAACATGAGTTTGACCAAACTGCGGGAGGCAGTGGAAGACAGGAGTGCCTGGCGTGCTATGGTTCATGGGGTCACGAAGAGTCGGACACGACTAAACGACTACAACAACAACAACAACAACAACCATTGGACACTAGAAACACCACTGCAATGTTTGCTAGAGAGCTCACAACAGTGCAGGCTTAACTTTTCATTATGTACTATTTCAACTTCTTAAAAAAAATACACACCACAACTCCAGAATTTTGAAAGTCACTGTTATTATATATTTGAATGAAGCAGAATTAAGGGACAAATTAGATGCCATATTGAATACTGTACACCTTTGCATTTAACACACAAGCTTTTTAATGCAAAACTGCTGGTGTGGTGTGTAAGTGTGTATTGTGGAAAGGTGGGGTTTAACTCTTCCCCCCCCCCCTAATATGATCCTAACAAAAGTCTGTCAATGGGAGATTCTCTCTCATTGCAGACATTGGCCTCAGAAGAGTGATTGTCAACCGCATGAAGGGCGGAAAGGTTTAGCAATTCCTCCGGCTTCTACTAGCTGCATTTTAGAACACTTGCATGCTAAATGCATTTAACATCTAGTTTGGCCCTAAATTTCAGGTGTCAGGAATGGTAGCAGTCAGAGATTAATGTATTGGGGTAGGTACAGAATTTGGACTGGCAGCATGAAGGCATTCATATAACACAGTACAATGTTCCTCCAAACTTAACGTTCCTAAATATATAAGTTTAGTCATAGCTGTAAAGGTTCACAGTGCTCAGAAGGTCTCATTGCCCTCAGGAGATTTCTCATTGGGACAGACGTTTTTAGCATCTAATGGAAACAGAAAGCTCAAAACACACAGCTTTTCATTACAGAGAACCAAACCACAGTATGGACTCAAATATCAATGTAGGTTCCTTCATTTGGGGTACAACATGTCCAGCACTGAGGGCTACACTTGAAGGACACCGCACATGAGAGAACCGATTCTACTTTGTATATTTTTCTTTCACATGTTCCATTGCTTGTACATAATCATTCCTATGCCCTCCCTTGTCAAACGTTTAACTTTAAACATGAACAATAGATGAGTCCATAACAGGAGTCCATCAAAACAAATCGGGCCTTTTCCACATCATACTTTTTTTTTTTTTACTTATCTTAAACAGAAGGGCTGCAGGCTTAGGATTCAATCCACATTTCATTCAAGTTAATGGCCACAGATTTTAATAAGAGTTGGACCCCACGCCACAAAAATATGCCTCAGGTAGGATCCATTTGTTGCCTTCTACTGAATTTTATCTATTGTGTGCCATAGCATTTGCAGTTCTTTAAGAAGATTCCACAATAAGTTCACCGGCGTTGATATACACACATTTCTTTTGGCATGTAGATGTGCTACTTAATAATGCCCCTCTAGGCCAAAAGGGACCCAGGTGGCGCTGTGGGCTAAACCACTGAGCCTAGGGCTTGCTGATCAGAAGGTCGGCAGTTCGAATCCCTGTGACGGGGTGAGCTCCCGTTGCTTGGTCCCAGCTCCTGCCAACCTAGCAGTTCGAAAGCACATCAAAATGCAAGTAGATAAATAGGAACCGCTATAGCGGGAAGGCAAACAGTGTTTCCATGTGCTGCTCTGGTTTGCCAGAAGCAGCTTTGTCATGCTGGCCACATGACCTGGAAGCTATACGCCAGCTCCTTCGGCCAATAATGCGAGATGAGCGCGCAAGTCAGGGGTCAGGGGTCCCTTTACCTTTACCTTTACCTAGGCCAAAAGTAAGCATAGCAAGAGCTATGTGGCTCCTACCAGAAGCAACAGTCTTGCATCTCCTCTTTCCCCTCCCGCCCCTGTAACATCTACCGGTAGTACTACAGGATACATGACCTGATATTATTTACTGTTCCCATATCCACAAGTGGCAGACAGTGCAGTGGAGTGCAAGTGTGGAAACTCACAGCACAATGATGTACTGCTACACTTAATACTAAGCATTAACCGAGGAAGACTACACATTGAATTGCTGCTTTTGGTGATGAGTGCGTGGCTTCTATAACTTCCAGTTCTGGCAGGATTTAAAGCTGACTTACGATGTCTTTGCTCTACATTGCTTTGTGGTTGTTTTTGATCCTGCCACTAATCTGCCATTGCTGGTGTATGAATTTTGTATTTTCTTATTTTATTGTTGGCTTCATTTTGTTGGCTTCATTTTGATTTTGTAAACCACCGTGGCTCTCTTTGATTAGCAATGCAGAAATATTTTATGAAAGAAAAAAACTGGCATTGGCACAGCTTTAATGCCCTGGGATTGAAGTTGATTAGGACTGCAGAATGTGAATCCATCAAAACTGCTTTGCAAAAATGTACTGTACTAGAAATCCTTCAGTTACAACTTAACCTACACCCAAGCCGTATGTTACCATAAAATTAATTCCAAGCCTCAGCAATACCTTACAGCAGGCACGTCCAACAGGTAGATCGTGATCTACCGGTAGATCACTGGACATCTGTAGTAGATCACTGGTAGATCACTGGCTCCCCCAAAGCAGCTCAACAACTTTAGCCCCCCTAAAAAAAGCTCAACAGTTTTGCCCTGCACCCCCCAGAAATGTGGCTTTCCTCCTCCCTAAAAAGCTCAACAACTTTGACCTGAACCCCAAAAAAGGGGGTAGATCACTGCCAGTTTTTAACTCTGTGAGTAGATCACAGTCTCTTGGGAGTTGGCCACCCCTGCCTTACAGCAAGGATGGTTTTCTTCCTGCCCTACTTGCTCTAAATGTCTCCCAAGTATTTCATTCAAAGGAAAATATGTCTATGTTCTAACACTCTGAGATTCCAACTGGGGATAATATGCTGAAAACCAATAAATGGACCTAAGGATTAGGTTGCTAAACTACTAAACATAACATTGAATGGGCCAGGACTGGGTAGATGTAGTCTGTTTCAAAATGTCCACATAAACAAGGGACAAAAATGCATCGGGGCATAAGGAAAAATAAGAATGTAATTTTATTCATAACAAAAAAATAAAAATAAAATTCCTTCCAGTAGCACCTTAGAGACCAACTAAGTTTGTCATTGGTATGAGCTTTCGTGTGCATGCACACTTATTCATTGTCAGTAAACATCAGGTATCTTGGGCTTAATCCTTTCAACAAAGATAGTGGGAAAGCTCTTGCTGTGTCTTTGGTGGCTATACAGTCATGCCACAAACTACTAATTGATAGTGGATTGATTCCGTCAGCAAAACATAAGCTTGCCATGTGAATTCGGTTTTTCTTGCCACTGAAAGCAAATCTGTGGTTTGCTTTTATTCTTTCAAAGACAATTAGCAAAGCACTCCAGATACTGAATAGTTCTATTCATTTGTACAAATTATTCCTTGGCAGCAGCCTCTTTATTTCCTCTCCTTTCTCTCCTGATGCATTTAAAAGAGGACACAAAAGCCTGCCTGTCATTAATCCTACTTGGCTGGTTTGGGAAAAGACAAGTGGTGCACACACCACTGAACATGCAACATTTTTGCTTTTTTAAACAAGAGATTTTTAGGAAGTGCTTAGCAATCTTCCAAAACCTCCACTTTCTGTAACTGTATAGTCCCAATTAATGGATAATGTGTTTTTTTTGGGGGGGGGAGAATGCCTGTGTGTGTGTGTGTGTGTGTGTGTGTGTGTGTGTGAGTGAGAGAGAGAGAGAGAGAGAGAGAGAGAGAGAGAGAGAGAGAGAGAGAGAGAGGGGTTGAGGGAACTGGAAGACAGATAAGTGGGAGTATTTGGCATGGAAATTATGGATCAGCTGACAAGCATTCCAATTTCTGCTGCCTCCCATGTAGCTTTTTAAAGATAATCAACACAATGCTAAATTGTTGCTTCAGAAGACTGGCAGTGCCTTCAACTCTCATTGACAAATGTTGTCTAACTGACCTGCTCATTAGAGAGAGAGAGAGAGAAAGAATATCTGATTAAAATAATTCATTTAATGCACTGGTGCACATTCTTTCAACAAGAAAAGTTATAAATCAATTAAGGCCTGCTCTTCATTCTCTCTGACATTAGTGTTGAGGAAATGCCTCTTACCGAGTGACAAAACTCTGATCCCACCAGACAATGCAACCCCGCTCTATCCAACCAACCTTGCTGGAATGTTTGTTAAATTAGTTAATTTTCCCCTTGCTTTTAAATGAGAAGAAAAAACAAGCCATGGGTGGCCTTGCTAACCTCAAAAGGCCAAATAGCCAAGGTTATAAAATCATCCCAGCTCAGAATACTGGATCTGAAATAAAAGCAGCATTTATTAAATTCTACCCCCAAACCAGTAACAGAGGTAGCATTAATAATTTTGAAAAGCAAAGCCTAAGCCAATTTCCTGTAAGAGTGCAGAATCATTTAATAAAAATGGACTGTGCCTGAACTTTAACTGAAAAACAATTTTTAGTAAACTAGGTATGTCAGGATCTATTTTTACTCTGGGGTTGTCCTTACTTTTTACAGGCATAGTAACACTATAATGGCTACAAGCCTGATCACCACTCATTTTCTTATGGATATTCAAATCATACCCCTCTTCAGCACTCATATATTATTATATAAATGTTCTTTTAAAAATTGAAATTGTGGATTTATAGCATGAAGAATGGACAAACTATTCATTTGTTGCAAGACACTTGTTCTCCAGCCAGTAAGGGCAATTTGTGTGCATGTTTTGGGGTGGGGGGTCACACGTCTTCCCACAGCTACTGCTTCCTTTGTAGCCAAATTGCTATTTGCCAGCAATAGATATGTGCACCTTTCCTAACACCCAACCAACTGCAGGTGTGTCTGGAGGAAGAAGATTATCTGGACCCATTTCATTCTGGCTTCAGACCCAGTTCCATGGATGAGTACCCCAATTGATGACCGTTTATCTTTAAGTGGCTTTTGACAGAACTGACTGTGATGTTCAAAGTGTTGATGCTGACCTTTAAAGCCCTAAATGGCCTCGGTCCAGTATACCTGAAGGAGCGTCCCCACCCCCGTCGTTCTGCCCGGACATTGAGGTCCAGTACCGAGGGCCTTCTGGC
This sequence comes from Zootoca vivipara, assembly GCF_963506605.1. NCBI lineage: Eukaryota > Metazoa > Chordata > Lepidosauria > Squamata > Lacertidae > Zootoca > Zootoca vivipara. The sequence continues at coordinate 48,167,475 of NC_083286.1, read as the reverse complement.
GGTTCCCTCGTTGCGAGAAGCCAAGTTGCAGGGAACCAGGCAGAGGGCCTTCTCGGTGGTGGCGCCCGCCCTGTGGAACGCCCTCCCATCAGATGTCAAAGAGAAAAACAGCTACCAGATTTTTAGAAGACATCTGAAGGAAGCCCTGTTTAGGGAGGCTTTTAATGTTTAATAGATTATTTCATTTTTCTGCTGGAAGCCGCCCAGAGTGGCTGGGGAAACCCAGCCAGATGGGTGGCGTATAAATAAATATATTATTATTATTATTATTATTATTATTATTATTATTATTATTATTATTATTATTGCATAAGGGACATTTCACTGAAATTTCAGTTTCCATGACCAAATTGCTATGTTGACAATGTGGGCAGAGTAGATTCACTTATTATTATGGCTATAAGGCTGTAAGGTTCCTCAAGGGTCTATTCCGTCCCTTGTGTTATGAAACCACTGGAAAAAGTACAATATCATCAGTATGCTGATGGCATGCAGCTCTACCTCTCCATGCCATATAAATCAGCAAAGGCTGTACCAGCAACTAGACAAGTGGGGGCTGGAGCCGGTGGTGGGCTGGATGGCAGCCAATAAACCGAGGCTGAAACTGATTAAGAGGGAGGCGCTGTGGGCAGGCGGTTCTCATATTAGGGAATTAGGTAGGCAGCCTGCTCTGGGGGTGGTTGCACATCTGAAGGAGCAGGTGTACAGTCTCCTTGAAGCCAATCTGTCACTAGAGGCCCAAATGGCTTCTGTGGCAAGGTATACTTTATGCTCCACTACAGCTGGCTAGTTCGCTGCAGCACTTCCATTTGGACTACTTCCATGCACTCTACATGGGGCTACCCTTGAAGATGGTCTGGAAGATGCAGAATGTGGTTGCCAGGATAGTGACTGGGGCAGTACAGATGGACCATACATCAATATCCCAGTGTGTCCTGTTTCAGGCCAGGTTCCCAACTGAAGAGGGTCCACAAGGCCCACAAGCAGTCCAGGAACTGGGCAAACGGCTAGCAGTAAAGACCAGGGCACAGGCCAAGGGCAAGAGGCAATACACAGCCTGGCCACACACAGATAGGTGTTCAGGCCAGGTGTGTAGCTGATGGAAAAACAGCTCTCCCACCCAGGTACTTTTGAACTGGAGCTGCTGGAACCACATCAGGGTCCTGCTGAATTCCACCAGTTATCAGAGAGAGGTCTCCTCATGGGGAGGACCTTGCCTCCGAAGGAGTCTTTTCCTGAATTATGGCAGGAATTATGGGGCAGGTTGCCACCTGTCATTTAAGGAGCTGTTGCTCACGTGGGCTTGGGGACCATTCAGCTTCTTGGACAATACTCCCTGGCTGTCTGGTTCAAAAGCCCTGACTCTGAAGTGCTTTTCAAGTGTATTTTACATTGTTTTAAATTCTGTGTTCTTCAGGGAAAAGGTATAGATAAAAATATAAGAAACAACAGCATCTCAAAGAAACAAAAATCAAAATCAAATGTATGTCATTTGATTCTGAAAAGGTTGTAGTTTCTGTTAAGTAAGAAAAACAGAACCAGCTTCTGCCCTTGGTAAACTTGTACAGTGTCTTTTGGATAAGAAAACATAACAGTGGTGTACATATATCTGAAGAGAGCATGGCATTATTGAAACTTCTATACATACACCCTATCTAATCCATGGAATAAAATCTCTTATGGGTGCCCTGTTATGTAAAGTTCAGTAATAGTAATCTAGAGGGAACCAGATTTATGCAGTTATTTAAGATACTGTTCACCTTCCTCTACAAAACAATAGACTATTGAAAAGAAATTTCATATGCCCAGGGCCAGATTCTGTAAGCTTTAAGTATGCAGGACATGCCAACTTGGGAACAAACTTTTGTGCTATAGATTCGCGTAGTTTTTGGCGTTTACTTTTAACAATAGCTATCTCAGGGCTTAAGGCTGGAGTCATAAAATGACAGTTTGTAATTTTACCACCAGCTAAGGAATATGTGGGTGAGGCTAGACTTGGCTCCTGCCAAGTCATCGTGCTTCTGAATTAGCGAATTAGGCTGCAAACATAACCTCACATACCAGGGAGTAAGCTTCACTGAATTCAGTGGGACTTACTTCTGAGTAGGCATGCTTAGAATTCTAGCTTCATGTAAATTTCTAGGATCACAAGAGGAAAATAATGGAACCATATAATATATTAAGAAACTTTCATCAGAATCAGAAGATATCCTTTTTTCCTATCTCTATGGGATTTTAGAAAGGCTATACAGTCAAACCTCGGTTTAAGCCTACCTGTCGCGGACCCGCAAGTGTATATATCCGGATTCTGTAGCGTCAGATGAGCATACACGATCTGCTCAGCTCGCATGTGCGCAGAAGCGCTCTATTGGCGCTTCACGCACGTGCAGAAGTGTGCCTTCGGCGAGCGACCACCTCCGCAGAACGGATTGCGGTCGCAAACCGAGGTACCACTGTATTACCACCTGTCACAGTGGCCGGAGTGGACTACTTCAGAGTAACTACGCTACGCAGCTCTGCATTTTATTCTTTTATTGGTGCTGCGTATTTACAGTGCTCAAGTCATTGCTATTTACACGGAGCGATGTTGTCAGTCGGTTTCAGAACCTCCTAATGGCTTTTGGCGCGTCTTTCTCAAAAGCTTTGGCAGACCCATCCTCTTGCCCCTCCTCTTCCTGCGTAATTCTGGAGTTGGAGGGATGGGTCTTCCCCCCTTGCTTGCCCCTTCCTGTCCCACCTGGGACCCTGGCTCCTCTACCTTGCCTGAGCCTCGGACACGACTTCCTGCTTCCCCACTGGAATCGGAACTCTCCCTGCTTTCCCCTTTGCTCGGGGACGGGCTTGAACTCAGGAGGGGAGGGACTTCGCGATATCCCCTGTCCCTCACATCCACCCCCCTCCCAAGCTCTCCTTCACCCCTCCCCAGGCCCCCCCCATGTGTCGGTGACGACTGGAAGCCTAAGAACTCAGTGCTCTCCGAGCCCGTTGGTGTGAATACCTCCCCCCAGTCCTGCGAGCCCCCCCCTTCCGCCTGGGCGGACGGGAATCCCAAAAAGTCCGTGGCGTCAGAGCTGGTGGGGGTAAAAACGTTCTGCCAATCTGCTCCTTCCTCTGACTGGGTGGATCTCGGTGACACCCATACCTCATCCTCTGGTTCCTCAAACTCCGCTTCCCAGCGCCATGGTGAGCTGCTCTCCCGTGCCTCCTCCTCCTCCCCCTCCCTTTCCATGTGCCAGGGCTTGGGTCTGTGGGGAAAGAGGGCGTGAAATTCTTCCACCAAGAATTCCTCCTGTATCTGAGTGGCTGGGACCCATTCATTCTGGGACGGTGGAGCATCCTCCCATGCCATGAGGTACTCCAGTCCCCCCACCCCCCACCTTGAATCCAGGATGGCCGTGGCCTCATTGAGTTGCTCCCTGCCTTCCCTCTCCCCCCCTCCCTCGGGGGTTTGTTCGCTGTCTCGGAGCCTGCTGCTTTCCCTGTACGGCGACAGCAGCGATCTATGAAACACTGGATGCACCCTCATGTCCTCTGGCAGTGCCAGCCTGTATGCCACCGGGTTTACCTGTTGCGTGACCGTGAAGGGGCCCAGCCTTTTGGGTGCCAGCTTTTTGCACCTCCCTCTGGTGGGAAGGCCCTCCGAGGACAACCACACCTTGTCCCCCACCCTGATGACCTCCCCTTGTCGCCTGTGGCGATCTGCCCCCTTTTTGTACGCTTCCTTGGCCCTCTCCAAGTGTTCTCTGAGCTGCTGGTGCACCGTCTCCAGTTCCTCTGCCCAATCCTCAGCCTGTGGGCCCTCCTCCTCCTCCTCCTCCCTCTCCCTCTCTGGGAAAGATCTGAGGTCGCGCCCGTAATTGGCCTTAAAGGGCGACACCCCTGTGGAGACGTGCACTGCATTGTTGTAGGCAAATTCTGCTAGTGGCAAGCGATCCACCCAGTCCGTTTGCCGCTGGCTGACGTAGCATCTCAGGTACTGCTGCAGAATGGCGTTGACCCTCTCCGCTTGTCCGTTGGTCTGCGGGTGTCTAGCCGTCGACAAGCTGACCTCCACCTGCAGGAGGTTCATGAGCCGCCGCCAGAACCTGGAAACAAATTGGCGGCCACGATCCGAAATAACCCTTAAAGGTAATCCATGCAGTCTGAAAATGTGATCAACAAACAGTTTGGCTGTCTCTTCTGCCGAGACTGCCCTGGCACACGGTATAAAGTGACACATTTTGGACATAAGGTCCACCACCACCAACACTGCAGTCTTACCCCTGGACGAAGGCAGATCTGTGATGAAGTCCATGGACACCACTTCCCACGGCCTGTGTGGTGTGGCTAAGGGCTCCAGCAACCCTGGTGGCGCTGCTCTGACCACCTTCGCCCGCTGGCAGGTGGTACAGCCCCTTACATAGTCTCGAACATCTTCCCTCACCCCTGGCCACCAGAAGTGTCTCATGACTAGGTGAGCGGTTTTGTCCCTTCCAAAATGCCCCGCTGTAGGGTTGTCGTGCATCTGCTTGAGGACCGTACGTCGAAGCTGGGTGGTGGGTAGGTACAGCGCACCCTTGTAGAAAAGCAGCCCTCTGCGTTCTGCAAAGTCTTTTGCCTGCTCCCTCCCCCCTCTCAGTTCTCTGAAGATGCGGTTGGCAAATTCATCCGCTGCCGTCAGTGCTGTGAGTTCTGCCTCGCTCACCACAGCTGCTCCGCAGGACCATGCCGACGGGGGGAAAATGTGCCTTGGGGCTGGTGGCGCCTCCTCCTCCATGTACTCTGGCTTGCGGGAGAGGGCATCCGCCCTGACATTCTGCTCCCCCGGGATGTAGTGGATGGAGAAGTTGAAGTTCGAGAAGAACTCTGCCCACCGTATCTGCCGCTGGTTGAGCACCCTGGCAGTTCTCCAGAACTCCAGGTTCTTGTGGTCTGTGCACACCTGGATGGGGTGCTTCGCGCCCACCAGGAAGTGTCGCCAGTGCTGGAACGCAGCGTAGATCGCAAGAAGTTCCCTATCAAACACTGTGTAGTTGCGTTCAGGCTGTGTCAGCTTCCTGGAGAAGAAGGCACAGGGTCTCCACTCCCTGTTGGCGTCCAGTTGCAACAAAATTGCGCCCACAGCTTTTTCAGAAGCATCTGTCTCAATGCGTAGGGGCGCGTCCTGCACCACATGGAACAGGTTTTGGTCTGAGGCGAACACTCTCTTGAGGCTTTCGAACGCTGCTTGCGCCTCTGGTGTCCACTTGAACTTCTGCTTGCCTCTCAGGCAGTCCGTGATGGGAGCCGTAACGCGAGAGAAGTTCTTGATGAACTTCCTGTAGAAGTTAGCGAAGCCTAGTAGGCGTTGGGCATCTTTGCGCGTCCTGGGGCTGTGCCAGTCCAGGATGGCCTGCACCTTGTCCTTGTCCATCGCCAGCCCCTTGTCTGACAGCTTGTAGCCCAGGAAGTCCACCTCTTTGGTGTGAAACTTGCACTTCTCCAGCTTCACATACAGGTGGTGCTCCTTCAGGCGTTGCAACACCTCTCTGACATCTTTCACATGCTGCACTGGGTCATTCGAGTAGATAAGGATGTCATCTAGGAAGACCAAGCATTTCCTGAAGAGGAGGGACCCCAGGACGTGGTGCATGAAGGCCTGGAAGCATGCTGAGCCCCCTTGCAAACCGAAGGGCATCACCAGATATTCAAAAGAGCCCAGAGGCGTGAACATCGTGGTTTTCCATTCATCTCCTTCCCGGATCCTGATCAAGTTGTACGCCCCCCTTAGGTCCAGCTTGGTGAAAATCTTGCCCCTGCGTGCCGCTGTCAGGAGATCATCCACTCTGGGCATGGGGAAAGCCACGGGCTCTGTCACCGAATTCAGCCGTCTAAAGTCCACCACAAGACGGCGCTGTTGCGTGTCTTTCTTGTCCACCCAGAAGACCGGGCTGCCCCCTGCTGCCTTGCTTTCCCTTATGAACCCCCGCTTGAGGTTCTTGTCGATGAAAGCGCGCAGATCCTCCAGCTCCTGGTCTGACATGGCGTACAGCTTGGCTGGGGGTATCGTCGCCCCTGGCACCAGGTTGATCTGGCAGTCAAAAGGCCTGTGCGGGGGTAGGTGGTCGGACTCCGCTTCGCTGAAGACCTCCTGCAGGTCCCAGTACTGCTTGGGTATTGCCTCACCCCCTTTGATATGCATGGTGGCCACCGTGGCTATCGGAGGCCCCTCCCCTGGTTGGTGCTGCATGCAATGTTCCAGACAAAAGTCTGACCCAAACGTGATGCACCTCTGGTGCCAACTGATGGAGGGGTCGTGGCGCGCCAGCCAGCTCATGCCCAAGACGATGGGGGGGTCTGAGATGGTGGTGACGTTGAACGCCAGTGTCTCTGAGTGCCTTCCCACCGTCATTCTCATGGGGGGGGTTTGATGTGTGATGGCCCCTCCCAGCAGCTCCCTGCCGTCAATGGTTGCTACGTGCAGAGGAAAATCCAACTGCAAAAGCTGGATTTGGTGCTCTTCTGCAAAGCTTCTCGAGAAGAAGTTGGCGGACGCCCCACTGTCAATTAAGGCGAGGACCGTCAGGGGATAGCCATTTGGGAGCGTTAGCGTCACTTCTAGAACCACTCCTGCTCTGGGAGGGGTGGGCTGGCTCTGCACCTCTCTGTGCGGGTGGGCGGGCTGGGGCTGTTGTCTGCTGACTGTGCCTGGCTGCTGCCCCTTGTCTCCTGCAGCCAGGCTTTCCCGTTTCCCTGCTGTGGTGCTGCGTCAGTGGGGGAGGGCACCACCGTTCCCGCCTTTCCTTGCCACTCCCTGCGATGTGGGCAGTCTCTGACGAGATGCTGGGGTGAGTTGCAGAGAAAGCAATTCCCGCCCCTTCCCTCCTTGCGTCTTGGCGCCGCTGGGGTTTGAAAAGCCCGCGCGCGCGCGCTATCAATCTGCATGGGCTCCTGGTCCTGGCTGGCTCCAGGCGTGGCCTGAAAGGGTTGTTGAGGGAGTGGCTTCTCCTGCGACCGTGGGAACCAAGCCCGCTTTGCGCGCGTCGCTTGCTTGTCGTTCCACCGGGATTCCTGCCTCACCCCCACCGCCAGAGCTGCTTTGCTCAGCTGATCCATAGTACTGGGCTTTGGACCTCTCGAGAGTTCATCCTTCACCTCCTCGCTCAAACCCAAGTAAAACGCAGCTTGCATGGGAGGCGAATCCAAAACCCACCCCAGTCTGTGCACCAGCATGGTGAATTTCGCCCAATATGCGCGAACTGTCATATTTCCTTGGCGTAAATTATGCAGTTCCTCCTTAGTCTGGTCCAAATGACTATCGGACGAATACATCGTCCTCAAACCTTCTAGAAATTGTTGGACATTTTTCATGCAAGGATTCTTGGTTGCGATTAATGGTCTTAGCCACTCCCTGGCTGCTCCGGTGAGATGTTCCACAATAAACGCTACTCTGTGCTCATCATCGGGGAACTCATTCTGGTGCAGCTCAAGAGCATACACGATCTCAGTCTCAAAGCCCTGAAACTCCTTCGGGTCTCCATTGAACTTGCTTACAAGGGTCCCTGCTCTCCTTCCTGGCAGCACTTGGACTTGGGGAGCCCCTCCCGCCTTGTTTTTCTCTGCATCCAGCTTGTTTTGGAGGTCTACCGCCACCGCCCTTAAATGCTGCTCTTTTTCCTGGAGCTCTCTCACCTGTTCCGCAAGTTGTAGCCGGTCGTCCTGGACCTTCTTAGTCTCCTCTTTAGCTGCCTTCAATTCTCCCTGCGCCTGCAGCGACAGCTGTTGCAGTTCTAGCTGGGCTTGCTCAGCGATCTGCCGCCACTTCTCCGCCTCGGACACGCTCATCCCGGCAACTCCGAAGTAGCCCAAAAATGATTAGGAGGTTGCTGTCACAGTGGCCGGAGTGGACTACTTCAGAGTAACTACGCTACGCAGCTCTGCATTTTATTCTTTTATTGGTGCTGCGTATTTACAGTGCTCAAGTCATTGCTATTTACACGGAGCGATGTTGTCAGTCGGTTTCAGAACCTCCTAATGGCTTTTGGCGCGTCTTTCTCCAACACAAAAGCTTTGGCAGACCCATCCTCTTGCCCCTCCTCTTCCTGCGTAATTCTGGAGTTGGAGGGATGGGTCTTCCCCCCTTGCTTGCCCCTTCCTGTCCCACCTGGGACCCTGGCTCCTCTACCTTGCCTGAGCCTCGGACACGACTTCCTGCTTCCCCACTGGAATCGGAACTCTCCCTGCTTTCCCCTTTGCTCGGGGACGGGCTTGAACTCAGGAGGGGAGGGACTTCGCGATATCCCCTGTCCCTCACACCACCTGTCAGGTAAATGGGAATAGGCAGGTGCCAGCAAAAGAACTGAATTATGGTATAGTTTCAGGAGGCCTGTCTTTCATCTTTCCTCCTACTTTGGCTTGTTGAGCCAATACAGTCCAAAGTTAAGGTGTATTTATGATGGCAGATTACTACCATTGGAATTGTCCCCCCCCCCAGTGCATGTTTTGCTATTAGCAGTAGTTTGAGGTTACATTTTACTGTGTGATTTAAGAGAACATACTGGTATTTTCACCGTGTTGCTTAAAAGACTGCAGATGGCTCTCGAGAACTGTTAACAACTCTCCGTCCTTCTGAGCAGAGTTCCTATTCAAGGCCAAGGTTGTATTCTTTTGCACCAAGGCAGAATGAAGAACAGTAAATCAACTCTTTATGCTTTTGTTAGCAGGACTTGAGATAACACACACACACACACACACACACAGTTATGAACAAATGCAGCAGCTTTCATTGACAATGGCTTAGTCTCAACATCTTTCCTGTTATGCTGTTATCAGAATGGGAAATCAAACACAAGTGTGCTTACTGATATTTATTGTGAGGCGCTTGAAATCACACGGTCACCTAATATTAAAGGGCCATAACAAAGCCGAGTGTTTTGGGTGAGAATACTGTCTAGAGTTCATATTTTTGGGGTTTCCCCATCAGGCACCAATTCAGGGCCTGTTCAATTCTGCTTTTTAAAAAGCTATGCTTGGAAAAAAAATCCTACAACACGTGTTTAAATAATTCAAGTTTACATTAATATTATTCCATACTGATTTACTGCTTTGTTAATAGACTGACGAGACAGCAGTGGGACAGGGACAGTACAAGAAAACCAATGCAATAGGATATCTGTATAGCTCACATTAAGGACCCTGGAAACAGGTTATCAACTACATTTGCAGATGCACTCTACCTTACAATTGCTTTACACCAACACAGTGTTCCAATTCTGAAAGAAGTACAGTTGAGAGAAACATTGTTACCTGTTCAGTGTTCAGATTTGCTCACACAGGAAATTCCAGTTTGATGAGAGACGACTAATAATAATAATAATATATTGGCCAACTGGCTGTAACCGATGAAGACTGATTTCTATTTAGAAAGCTCTACTACTCTCCTCAGGAAGGCACCCTTGGACTTTCTTAGAATACAATATTCCAGACAGATTCAACCTAACAGAGATCCTAAGTACACTTACTTGCAACAAGTACATTTCATTGAAATCAGCTGCATCTGTTGGATATAAACCAAGGAGGAAGCAAAATCTTCCCCCATCCCTTCCTCCTTTGTGTGACTTCAAACCATGGCCTTGGATAAGGACACTTGAGGAATCTGCTTGCTTCACAGTTGAAGCAAATTGGCCTGATGTGCTCCTCCCAGACTAACTCATGGATCAGAACAAACATTTCTGCTTCCAAGACTGTGTTCAAAATGGAACTGACAAGATCCCTGTGATCATGGGGGGGGGGAGATGGTTACCTACAACAGTATACAGTTCTGGAGGCAGATATGCTTGGAGTGGTTACTTTGACTGTTCTTTGAAAAGGGATTAAAATGTTAAAGGCAGCTCTTCAACCACTTTTCAAATATGCAAGTAAGTTGAATAAGATGTTCGTGTTTAAACACAAACTTTAATCTGTTTTTCAGTTTCAAAAATTCACTAATGCAATGTAAAGTACAGGATGGATTCAATAACCAACACATGTGCAACAAAAACAGACTAAGTAGCAGACTGATCCAGCCACCTCTACCCTGGGACCCTACTGCTGCTATGGTTTATTGTTATTCATATTTCAGTGCCAACATCCGAATATAAATTTCCAGTACAGTTCTTGGGAGGTGTGTAGATGGCCTTAAATTAGGTTTATTATTTGTGGAACTCCAAAGTGCCACTTCCCTGTCTCCTCTCCCTTTTCAATGCTATGACTGAACTCCTAAGTTCTCTTTGAGGTCATGTTCACAACTTATTATTATTATTATTATTATTATTATTATTATTATTATTAAAGGTTTTTTTGGTTTACAAAGATATGTGCAATCTCTCTCATAACATTTTTGCAAATCAGTTTCATTTGTTGAGACATTGGGAAGGGGAAGAGAGGTAGATGGGGGGAGGGTGTATGGGGGTGGGGTCGGATGACAATGTTTCTATTTTGCTTAATATGTGTGGGTTTTTTTGTCAGCGTCGCTTGTGTAAGTTCTCTGCTGTTCGCTTGTGTTCCTTTGGTGGTGAGAGATGTTAGGGTTGGCCTAGGGTATGGTTGTTCCTTTATGATTGGCTGTGGTGGTCTTTGTTTTGTGTGTGAGTGGGGTGGGTGAGTGAAATGGACCAAAATGTGGTCTAAAAACCCCTTTAAATCCATATCAGCAAAAAGAAAAGAACTCACTCTGAAAATCACCTACAGGTGGTACCTAACACCAAGAAAACTAGCGCTAATATGCCCAGGAACCTCACCAGAATGCTGGAGAGGATGCACCTCAACAGGCACATATTTCCACATGTGGTGGGAGTGCCCCAAAATCCAACTATTGTGGACAACAACCATAAGAGAAATATGTAAAATAACCCAGCAAACATTAGAAATAACCCCAGAATTGGCCTTCCTAAACATCTTCCAGGATAATAATGCCCACCTGCATCACAAAGAACTCATAACCCACTTACTCTCAGCAACCATAAACACCATAACCAGACACTGGAGAGACCTGTCAAGAGTAAGCATGGACCAATTGTACCAAACAGTATGGGAAACAGCTTTACTAGAAAAATTAACCAGTAAGTTGAAACTGACACGGGGACAAATAGAAGAAGACGGCTTCACCCCGGTATGGTTCCCCTTTACCACATACACAGCCCAACAAGGCAATGACAAAAATCCACCAACAGCATACAAATCAATATGGCTAACCTGATTCACAACTTATTTTTAAAGCACATTGACTTCCCCCCAAATATTCCTGGGAACTGTAGTTTGTTTAGGGTGCTGGGGTTTGTTGTTTTGGGGGACTACGGTTTGCAGGATTATTTTAGGGTAAACCATGTGCTTTAAGTTTGCATTAAATGTATGGTGTCAATGTGACACCGTACTGACGTTGCTAAGACTTGTAGCAGTTTGGCATTAAATGCTAGGAGGACAGCTACCATTCAAAGCAACATTTTCAGACATCTTAGCAAAATATAGCATCATCCACCTCTCCTGAATGGCCTGTCATGTTCTCACACAGACCGTGTTCTGTATGGCTTCCGGCCTGGGCGGTGGGGCGGGGCAGAAGCCCCCCCACCCCGGTTCAAAAAAGAAAAACCTTCACAAGTCCTAAGAAGTTTAATTACAGTGGGGCTTTAAACCCAAATCTGTATAAAACAGAATTCAAGGTCTGCTACTAAAAATGATTTGCATTTGGGGGGGGGTGGCATTAGAAATTACTAGATGTACTGTGTCCCATTAACCTTTTGTGGAGGGGCATACAAAATGGATTTTAGTTCCAAATGATTGCTCCTACTATCTACAACTACAAGGAGTTGGTAGACTTTCAATGAGGGCTGTGCCACATCTGACACAGAACTTTTATTCCTAACAGAGCTCCATAGAGGGTGTTCTCATGGGGAAAAAGAAGGTGAAACAGCCGAGATTACAGTTCAGTGCCTCTGAACAGGCGAAACTCTGGTGGGGTGTTTTTTTTAAAAAAAAACCAAACAAAACAGAATCCTCTGACACCCTGCCTGTCAAATGCTGCATTCAGCAGCTGTAATATAAAGCCAGTGTAGAGAATGGAAATTGCTGTAGTGGAAAAATCTTGCACTCATACCACTGGGCAGCTGCCTGGATTTAACACACAATATTTGAAATCACTTGCCGAAAGTGTCTTTGGAATACCTAAGAACCCTTCAGTCACTGACATACAATGGAATATTTATCAAGGAACTTGGCATTTCTTAAAGGGTTTATTAAAGAACATTACATGTTTCCCCATTGTTATGTTCCATGCCTAAAATCTTCACAAGATAAAAACATTTGGGGGTTTCCAGGAAGTCATTTCTCCCCTACAGAAAAGGGTGGTATCTAACGGATGCCCTGTGCTGACAGAAGGCATCTGGAAGTGGACAGAGAGGGGGCAATTTTGTGCTATTTCCTCTCCCCCCCTCAATATAATCTACCCTGGGGGTCTTAGGGAGCAGATTTTAAGGGACTGCAGGGGCAAAGCGGAAAATTCCCTCCCTCCTTTTTCTGCTCTTAATGCATTCTGTTAGCAAAGGGGCACCAACTGGATGCCACCCAAACAGTATACATTTCATTTCATTTTACTTTTAATGTTAAGGAAAATTGCAACAAAGTTATAATTTAAAAGCAGAAAACGGCGACAACGGATGTTACTGCTAACATCTAACCATTGTTTTGGACTGACCATTTTGAAACTTTAACCTGGAATGATCTTCCTCTTAATCACATTGCACCATCTACAAACAGCTGTTACTTACACTCTAGGAACCTAATCATTATTCATCTCCTGTAAAGACAGGCCTCACCCATGGATGGAGAACAAGATTTTTTGCTCAAGTGCTGTTCATAACTGAAGCTGCCGAGGAGCTATACCCTAGCAGCAGGCAGGATAGCCAGGAATGTACTTACAGCAATAGCCACAGATGGGCCACAGGGCCAAGCAGGCAAGCATAATTGCCTAGAGATTTATTTATTTTTATATAAAAAAATTAATGACTCACAAATGGAATAAAATAAATGAATAATAAGAGAGATGCATACAGTTTGGTGTCAGAACCTGGGACAGCGATTGTGGGAGCTGGAGCCAAGCGAAGGCAAATGATCAGTGCCAAGGACGGGGAGCAGGCAACCCAGTATATTATTACCCCAGTACTGACTTGGAACTCCCATGAGGGCAAAGATACCTAGGCAGGGCGGTCTGTGCTATAGGCCCCACCTCCCTGAAGGAAATCAGTCCTCAATTAAAGGGATGCTTTGTTTTGCAACCTGTCTTTGACTGAAGTGGTGTTTTCTGCTGCCTCAGGGACTGGCATGCTGGTGTGTGAGTGTGTGTGTGTAGCAGAATGCACAGAGCTGAGATAAGTTCTGGGGTGGAGTCTTTGGTATAAAGTGATACAGGCAAGAAACCATGATTGGGAGCCAGAGGATAAAAGAAGCAAAGTCCCTGGAGATTAGGGACAGACAGCTGTGCCTTCTCTTCATCTCAGGAAGCCTCCACCAGAAGAACTGCCTCAGTGGCTGCTTCCTGAAATGTTCCAGGTACAGGGTCTTCCTCGGATTTGTTGTTATTATTTAGTTAATTAAATTTATATGCCACCCTTTATCTGAGGGCCACAGGGCAGTTTACAGTATAAACCTCCTCTGTTATGTCCTCCTCTGATGCAGCACTAACTGTCTCTCTCTCTCTGGATCCAAGACCACGACAGCAGTATTAGATACAGTGGTACCTCTACTTACGAATTTAATGCGTTCCGAACACACATTCATAAGTCGAAAAATTTTGTAAGTCGAATCCCATGGGAATGCATTGGGAGAAAAAAATTGTAAGTCGAAGCAACCCTATCTAAAAATTCGTAAGTAGAAAAAATCCTATCTAAACCACATCCAAGATGGCAGACGGAGCTCCATTCGTAAGTAGAAACATTCGTAAGTAGAGTTATTCATAAGTAGAGGTACCACTGTACTCCAATACTCCTATTTCTGGGTTCAGAATAGTTGGGACTGCAAAAGAGCTCTTTTCAGGTTATTTTCATAAACCGTAAGATGTTTCTGTAACACAATTAAGGAAGCAAAATGCAAATCTCACAAGCTGCATCTGAGAAACCTTGTTCCTCCCCCTTCACTTTTGATAGGTTCCACATTTCCCGTTTGCATGAGCAGACATAAATACACCTTAAATGCATCTTAACTAATATAAAAAGAGTGAGAGAAAGAGATGCAGAGACCACCAAAAAGAAAAAAGTTACAATGGCAAAACAAGACTTCTCAAATTTGGCCTGTTCAAGTGAAGAGAGCAGATAAAGTTCACCCAGGTCCTTTGCAATAGAACCCAGCTACAACTATAGAGAAAGGAGTGAGAAAAGGTCTCAAGTGGGGGACAGGATTCATGGCATGGTTTATGTTCCCAAGTATCACCCATCAACACAAGTGGGAAAGAATGCGATTTGTTGATTGACTGCAATACATTATTTGATAAGGCGAGGACAGGACAAGGAGCTAGAGGATAACTTGGTTCTCTGTTGGAATGGCTTTTGAGATAACTCACGAGAAACCTGGAGCTAAATGGAAAACTAAGAAAGTCCTGACGCAGAAAAAACAGTAAGGGTTACAGAATCGGTTTCTTCCCCACATCATCCCTTAAAAGCCTCATGATGAGCAAGACAGATGAAGATGAAAGGAACTCTGTTCCAGATGACTGTGAACAAACAGAACGAGCAATTTTCTCTTGCAAGTGGGGTTGCTTTTTTTAAGGCTACCAGGAAAAGTGTTCTGAAAAAGTAGCTGAACACTCTGACAATTTGGTCCAATTCAGAAAAGGCCACTTTGTCACCTCTGATTTAATTAGGAGGGTGTTTTTATGATGCCAAAAGCTCTAGCCTCATAATCGGGCACTTACGTAATCATCATCATGGATTCCTTGTTTCTGTACAGAACTCTTCACCTCCATGGCAAACTTCTCAAATTCAGGTTTCACTGTCCTCAGTAGTGTGACTGTCTGGAGGGATGAGTACGCTTGCTTTGCTTCAAGGTCGTATTTGTCTCCTCTCTTCCATGAGCCATTACCTAAGGGAGAAATAAAAATATTTACAATTCCAAGCCAGTTACCATAAAGAGCTCGTTTTCCCCCTTTCCTCCTGCTGTATTTCCCATGTGTTGCTGGTGGCAGCCGGAGATTTAAAGGATGTTGTCCTGCTAACAAAGACGCACAATCCACCAGACTTAAACACTTTTAAATCACACTTATCACCTATGAGAGCATCAGACACATTATCAAATCTCTCGCACTGAAATTAAATGTGGATGGATTGTAACCTGCGTGATTCATTAATGCAGGTTTTTTAAAACAAAAGGCTACACACTGTACTACAAAAAAAGGTAGCATGCTGTTTTGGAGGGTGAGATGTGTGGCAAAAGTCTGACATTCTTTACAGGAAGTTCAGGACAAAAATGAAATGAAAACAAGCATAACTCTTGGGACCTAAGGAAAGGAAACATAGAAACATTTCCCTTTTTGGGGGGGTCCCAAGAGATATGCTTGTTTTTATTTCTTTTTTTTGCACAATAACATTGTGCACTGACAATACAGACATCAGAGTGCCACAACACAACCGCTATAATCTCCTCCCTGGAAACCTAGTTTTTATAACTGGAAATTTACACTAATGAATAAGGGGGAAAAATCAAAAAGAATTTAAGAGCGGAAGAGAGAAAAGAAAAAGATGGCTAGAGGAGTGAGGTGGGTCGGGAGTGTGTCTGATTACTGTGGTGATTATATTTAGGAATTTTGTCTTTAAAAAAAAAATTTCTTGTTGTTCTTATAATAAGCCACCTTGAGGCTTTGCTGCTCGGTGATGAATTGAGCAAATAATCCACATCATGTCTCTACCTCCAGTCTAGTGGGATTCTATGAGGATGTTTGGATGAGTATACCTTTGATTAATCAATTGAGAAATGAATGGGCCCCCGCACTCTCCCCTCACTGTGAATCAGCAAACAAACCAGGAACACATTCCGCTAACCAGAGTTTCATTGTTTGAAATGGAAAACTATTGTTATCAGCTTCTGAACAAGCCAGGCCTTTGAGATCAGACTCATGGAATGGGAAGTAATCTTTGAGGTCATATAGATCAACCCCATGCTCATTATCTTTCCTGAGCATCCAGAAGTTGCACCAACATGTGTGGATCAAACTTCCTATGTGATAACGTGGTTGTCCAATGGGGATGCACGTTCAAATTGACATTGGCTTGGCATATGAAACATACTGGTGGTGCCAGACAAGTTACTATCTCTCAACGTAAGCTATCTCACAGGACTCAAATCCAGCTCTGAACTCCCAAGACAGAGGGAAAAACAAATTGAAAAATAAATAAAGGCTATCAGTTTTTCATACATTTCATAGAATCATAGAATTGTAGAGTTGGGAGGTACCCAAAGGTCATCTAGTCCAACCCTTGCAATGCGGGAATCTCAACTAAAGCATCCATGACTGGTGACCACCCAACCTCTGCTTAAAAACCTCCAAGGAAAGAGTCCATTGCCTTTCAAGGGAGTCCGTTCCACTGCTGAACAGAAAGTTCAACTGTCAGAAAGTTCCTCCTGGTGATTAGTGATTCTTGGAACTTGAATTCATTGGTTTGAGTCCTAACCTCTGGAGCAGGAGAAAACTAGCTTGCTCCCTCTTTCACATGGCCGCCCTTGAGTTATTTGAATGTGGCTATCATATCTCTTCCCAGTCTTAGCTCTTTTTTGCATCACCAATTTCTCTTTATACACCGAACTTTTAAAACCCCCTTTCCCCCTTCTAATTTCATAATCCAAGTGGATACTAATAAGCGTGAGAAGAGACAATGCCATGTGGCATATTTTACAAACTTAAAGGCTAAAGCGATCTTTAAAATGTTGCTGTGTTTACAAAAGCTTTGAACCCACCAGAGGAAAGAAACCACATTACCATATGATGAACTATTGAAGAGTTCAATACTGAAGAAAGCATAGTCTCCATTGGTCATTCCTTGCCGGTGTGCAGCCAACATGATGTTCCTTATTGCGTCACTGCTGGCACACATGATCACAACTGGTGAAAAGAAATGGAAAACACAGATAAGAAACTATTCCTCAAACTGCTGGAAACAGATTGTCAAATTTATGTACAGCTGGAGATAAGGACCTAAAATGTCCTCCAGTTGCTTTTCAAAATCTTGGATATAACGGCCAGTGACAAGGCTAGGGGTTTCAAAGGAAAATATAGCAACCAATGGGATGAATTTCACTGCCACTCTGCAGAAGCCCAGCTCCTAATTCTGCTAGGCTTATTTGAAGACACCACCCGCGATGGCGTATTATTGTCAGGCTTTTCATTGACATAATGTTTGTGGGGTTTTTAAACAATCAATTTCATCATCCACATTTTAAATATTTCATGGCATATTTTTTATTTGTTGGAGGGAATGCTTACATAGTTGGAACATTTAACAATACATAGTTAGGGGGCAATCCAATTAAAGTTAAGCATTTTAAAATACCATTGTAAGTATATGTTAGGATATTTCCTGGAAAGCATTAAAAAACACTTCGCTTTGGCTGGATCATACCCATAATGTTTAACAATGTGCAGAAAAGGAGGAGTGCTGTGATTCTTAAGACTTAGGGTGGTCGTCAACTATGATTTACTCAGAGTAGACCCTCTGAAATTAATGGACATAACTTAGTCGTGCTCAATAATTTCAATGACTTAAAGGTAGTTGTGTACTCTTTCCTGGGCACTGTGAACTAGGCATTCCTAGATTGTAATGCTACAACCTTCTCCTTTAATCCAGCACTTTCCAACTTGGTTCCCTCCAGATGTTTTGGAAAACATAGCACTTGGCTGGGGCTGATGGCAGTTGTAGTCTGACAGGCACCAGGCTGGGGGAGGCTGCTTTAATCTGAATAACCAAGATCAGTGATAACAAACCCTGCCATTCTGTAGAATGATTGAGTTACAGAAATTAAATTGCTAAAAACTTCACCAGATCTAAATCAAGAGAACTGGAACATCTTCAAAAAAACCTGTGACATGGTAAGAAAAGTATTTTAGATTGTGCGAGAAAAACCTGTCTGCTTTAGCCAGACGCTTTAAACCTAAAACAAAGATCACAACTGAAATCTTATCTGTGCTGAACCTAAGATAGCTACACATGGAAAAGAACTGTCAAATTAATGAATGAAAATTGGCTTCATAAATTATACTTTGATTAAGTGAGTCTCTGCATTTACAGAATCACTCATCAGAGCAGTCGGTCTGCAGCAAAGGCCCCAGCTGAGTCGGGCAAGCAGAAGGCTGCTCATCAACAAAGAGGCAGACAAGACAAGGCATGGAGGCAAAGAGGAAGCAAGTGATATGCTCATGGACCAGAAGGAATTTACAGGCCTTCTGCTAGCAGTAAGCAATGATAGCGAATCTATGGCACTCCAGATAATGTTGGACTACAACTCCCATCCTATCTGACCATTGGCTTGATGCTTGATAGGGCTGATGGGAGCTGGATTCCAGCACCATCTAGAGCACCACAGGTTCTGGTGCAGAAGGCAAACTGCTCAGATTGAGGGGTAGTCTGAAGCCTCACAGGACAAAGTGAAACCCCACAGGTGCATTGTGCTTGCTAATAACTGCTGAGTTGATAGATGCAGTATCTCAACTTGGAAAGATGCATTGGCCGCACAGTCTCATAGGATCACAGCATTCGAGAATGGCTTTGTAGGTCACCTAGTCCAATCTCCTGCTTGGTGCAGGCCCGTAGTTTAATCTCCTAACAAGCTGCCATGGCAGTGAAGAGAGTATGGCACTTGGGGCTGACTGCCAGCTTCAGATGCACACATGCAACTTTTACAAGCAAAATCCAGCGCATGCATGGATCACTTTCTAGCTACAAACAAGTTGTGCTGGATTTTCTTCAAAAATACCCACTCAGTTCTAACCTATATATATATATTTAATCTGCCATTAAGTACCGGTAAGCAGAATCAAAGTCATTCCTCAAGTATCAATTAGCAAGATTGACCCAAAGCACTGAAGAATTCAAGTATTGATAAATCATGAGCAACAAACCACAGAAGAGCTAATTATATCAACTATCCACCATCACTGCAATTACATGTTCTCACCTGATTAAAGTCATTACGTTGTAGGTAGAGAGTGTAAAGGACTATGTATTTTTGGTCACTTATAACGAGGAGACCCAGTGAGGAAAGAGGACCAAGGCCTCAGTCACCATCCTCCAGTGTCTTGTGACTGGCATGTCCTGTTACCACAGTCACAGGCCCAGACTCATGCCCCTATTTTGCCTTTGGGTTGGTAACTAGGGGCCTTTTCGGGGAGCAGCACTGGCCCAATATCTGCCAGTTGCTGATCCTTAACATGGGATTTACCTGCTGCTTCACCTCGTTGAGAGTTTTAATTGTGGTTGTTTGTTGGTTTTAACATGCTGTGAGTAGTCTGCAGAAAACAGCTGGACAGGCAAAATAAAAGTACAGCTAATAATGTATAAATATGACTTGCAAAGCTTACTTAGTCCTATATTCAAGACAACGTTGTATAGTAAGAGATAGCGCTTATCTATTTCTTACTGACATATAAATGAGATAGTTAATGTGTAGTTAAATGAGGTTCAGTCTGCACATGACAGCAGATTATTTCTGTAAACTGCAGTGTCTGCCCCAAAACATATATACAGTGCATAGTGGGAGTAAAGGTCCTATTTTTAAAGCAAAGGGGCAGGTGGTGGTCCTGGTGGGGCACTAATATTTTCCCCATATGTGGTTAATCTTCCTTCAGTCGGTCTCTCTGGCTTTTCTCCAACTGAGGGAGGGGTGAGCACTTGGGGCCAGGAGATGCCATGATAGGGGTGCAGGTCAGCCTACTGTACTAAGAAAAGAGACATATTTACCCACCATTAACATATGGCCCCTGGAAGGCTGCCCAAGAGGCCATGTAATGCCATCAGGGTGAAAAAGGTTCCCCCACCCTGGAGGATGGGGAAGTAAGCAGCAGTCACATGGAAGGTTTTGTTCACTTCATTTGTTCAGTCTAAAAACCAACCCCCATTTCAGTCCTTGTAAGAGACTGGGGAAGACCCACAATGTATCTCCCAATACTTACAGCTCAAGCCCTGGATTTCGTAACTAATTGTATCCACCATTTCCCACCCAAAATGTGTATCACTAAAGATCACACTAAGAAATGATTATTAAATCCATTTATTGTATTGTAAGTTTTCAACAGCAAGCACAACAGCAAACTGTTTTCCAAGCTGCTTGTCTCCCAGTTGCTTGATTTTCTAAATTGATGAGCGTATTGCTGAACAAATGCGAGAGTCAGGAATCCATGTGCTCCCCTGATGGTTCCTTCCAAAAAATGCCTTTGTTATTTATGCAATACTCAACGGGATCTCTCCAAGGTTGAGGGGGAAGAGACTCTATATTCAGCATGGCCAAAAGAAAACATCTCCCACACTCCTAACATAGGCAGAGTCACTATAAAAGAATGAAAGGTTAAGCATCAGATTTGTTGCTGTCCATCCATTTCCTTTTGGGTACGCTCATGGGGTTTTTGCATTCTTAAAATGAAAGACCTTGAAAAAGAGGCTGATTGCTAACGAACTATTATTATATAGTACAACAACAACAACAACAACAATCAAACAGGAGGGGTCCTTGGCTTGAATAAAAAATTGAATTTATTCACTTTCCACAAAATACGATGGCTCAGTTTCAATATAACGGTAAGCTATGGTTAATGGTTTGCTGTAAATATTCCTTTCTGGGCTGTTAAGACTAATCTCTGCTCACACATGCAGGAAACAAACCATAATCCCTAGCTGAGAGTTATGTCTGATCCAGGGATTGTACTACAATGTGCAAACATGGCACTTGTCTGATGGTGAAACTATAAATGTGCTAGGAATTCCTTTTTTCTCTTGATATACAAGGCAGAGGTGGGCTGACATTTGCAGGAGCTACGAGAGGGAATTGGAAGAGGTGCTTAACCCTGCCCTGACCTCACTCTGCAACTTCTTGTTGTGTCTGCTTTCCCCCACTTCCTAGGAAAGCATGTCTTGGATGTCCTGCTTGGCGTAGAGATGATAAGAATAAAGCTGGAAGGAGCAGGGAAAAGTTAAACACCCCCACTGCTCCACATCTCCCACTTCTCTACTGTATATGCCCCTCTCTCATGTATGGACATCAAACACACAGCTGAAAATCCCATGCTTACTCTCAAATGTTTAGTTCCACCTTGAGCTAGCAACTTACAGTACACAGTGCACTTTTAAACTACCAAAAGAAAGAAGACAGTTTGTCTAATATAAGTAGACTTTGAAAGAAGTAACCCTAGTCACTGTCATATGAAGCAAGCCAATACCAGCTTTATAATTCAATGCAAATGTCTGTCTGCCACATTAAATTATGGGTCAAGGTTTATAATTAATCAAGAAGCCATTTGAACAAGATTCTAATGCAGACATAGCTCCTGCTTAGTCTATCCGCACAAGTGGAAAGCTTTCATTCAGACACTCGGGATTTTTTGAGGTGTGCTGGTGATGCAGAGAAACATTTCAACAGCTCGTGACATCTCTATTCCATAGCCTACTCCACTCCCCAAATGTTACAAGAGGGTGTTTTATCTCAGTTTATCTGCATCCTGCACCTGCAAGCGGATTTTTCTAGAGTGACAGTGCAGCAGACTTCTTTCTGCTGTACAAGAGCGTAAAGTTACAATATGTAAATGTTCAACTGTTGCTTCAGAAGAAACACACATATATAAATGAGAAGAGAGATGTGTACATGATCAGGAATAACTATGAGCCAGGGCATTTTAAATACATATCCCAAGGCAGTTCGGAAGTCAGGCTTTGTGGTGTCTCTTGTGTAACAGGTGACAAGCAAATGCAATGAACAGCCCAGAGGTATCAATCTGAAGTTTCAATGGAGTATATCTCAATCCCCATTCATTGTAAATCTGGCTCCTGTGCTTCCTGCTACCCCTGCTGAACTCTAGAAGTCCAAAAGCCAACAGGGTATGACCTACCAGAGAACAACTTCCTACTCTGAATAAAAACAGGAAACACCACAGAAGATTAGACTCTGCTGCTATTGAGAGTAGTTGGCCCGAAAGCTCCAAACAAGAACTATTTGTAACTGACAGAAAAACAATCCAGAGAAGCACGGAAAATGTTATATCTTTAAGACAATGTATTCTCCAAAATTGTATAACCTGCCCATATAGATTCTACATAGGCAGGTAATGAAACGTTGGATAAGTCAGCTTTTGAAGGAAATGCAAGGGGAAATCCTGGCCCAGTTCCTTCACTGGCAAATCTAAACAAAGAAACAGAAAATGGAAATGAGAAAGGCTGGCATAGACAGGAACATTACTTTTGAGAAAGTTGCACAGGAAGTCAGGAAACAGAACTCTGGTGTTAACTCATTCTTGCTATATTATCTGGGGCATTTCTTCTGACAGGATTCGCTTTCCTATTTTATTTTTTTCATAAAAGGCATGCCGAAAAGCATATCCTCAAGTTCATTTCCCTTCTCCCCTGATCTTACATTCCCAAGACAATGACTGCTTCTACGGTCATCTGCTGCTCCTACAGTCATGTGCATCTCACAGCAACTGCTTGGGTCACAATTCTTAGCAATCACATCATGCATGCTAGCCTGTCACACACAGTCCAGGTGCTATTAGCTGGAGCTACAAGCACACGTGCATACGTACAGTACATGTTTTAGAAAGCCTTAATAAGCTTTGCTAATGCAAATGACAATAAGGCTAGTCAAATGAACATTGGGTCATGCTGCATCCAGGGGGTTCCTGTTCTCTCTGTTTGAATACAGCCCACACTCAATCATACTTTCTGTGCTAGGATCATAGGAAGTGCTCCACATCAACAAAAATGCAATCCTTTCTAAAGAATCCGTTCCAAGCAATTCCTGCTCAATTACAAACAGGACAGAAGAAAATGACCTAGTAGAAAACCAAACTCTGAAGGAGACCCAATCTTTCAAGAGCCTTATATACCTACATTAACTGGGCAGAGGTGAGAACTGAACGTCCTCATTACCTCAAACTCAAAAGCTAAGGCACTGTACCAGATCTATGTACAGTATGCATGCATATATCTGTACAAAATAATCCAGGAAAGTCTGCAGCACATTCAGACTCTGCAATCCAGCTGCACCCTTGATTTCCACTGTTCATATCTGACTCAATCATTCACAGAGTGGGTGGAAAGGCATTCTTATTTCATACCACTTTCCATTATGTATAGACACAAGAGAAAGTGTGTAGCAAATCCCCTAACAGCATATGAAAAAGCAGCAAAATATATGAGTTTTAGCCAACTACGGCAAACTGAAGAGTGGGTCCACTAGACTAATTTTAGTCTATTGATTTCAATAGGTCTAATCTGACCTAGTTGGGTACAACCCTTTTGTTTGTAACTTGTTGTAAGGGTTTGTTGTTGTTGTTGGCTTTTGCCCTGAAAGGAGGGGGTATACATTTATTACATAAATAAGACCAGATCTAAGAATACTTGTGTGGAGGAAAGAGTGAGGAGTTGGGTTATGTGCCATTCAGAAGATGCCTTGTTTAAACAAATCCTTGATGTCCATTGTTTATTCCTATCCATTCCTGATCCACCAATAGCAGCCTGCAATATCCCCTATTGACCATCTGCCAATGTGCCTGCTTAGGAAATCCCATTTTCCCAGTGCATCTAATTGCAATAAGAGGCGCTAGGGATACTGTGCTTTCCAGAATGTTATGAACACCTACTGGATAGTGCTTGTGGCATCATTGATAATACATTCTTTTTGTGTCTTCATCATTTTTGAATACTGTATGTTTTTAAAACGGTTATTTAAAACTAGCCTTTAGTTGTTTTATACTGTATATGTTTTCAGAGGTTGTTTTATACTGTATATGTTTTCAGAGGTCTTTGGCGGCGAAGAAACATATACTGTCTATGTTTTCACGTGTACCAATGCTGTGCTAGCAATCATGCTGCCCTTCAATATGGAAAAAGCTGGTGAACAACTGCATAGTTATCACCTCCGCCATAATTTCCATGTTGTTCTGCAGCTGTTGAGCACACAGGCCCCAAATGTATATTTTTGTGTGCTCCCAAGCTACATACAAGTCAATTGACACATTTTAATGGATTTGAATGCTCTTGTTAACTTTAATATATGCAAAGGAGAGGTTCACCATTGATAAAGGTGGCAACCCTGGGAAAAGGAACAATAAAGCTGTCGCAGGGAGTGTAATGAAGAGTGTAGCTGAATTCTCCCAGGAACTGGGTGTATTTGACTGGGATGTGGTAGACCTCAATTCAAGTTACATCCCTGGTCTAAGGCAGGTTGCTCCCCCTTGGCCTCTTATCCCTTCTGTGAAATGGGAATAATAGTAGCCTACATCAGAGGGCCACTGTGAGGATAGGTCAAACTGAACCTGGGACAAAGCACCCTGCCAATAAGATGGTAACCTCTTTACTGAACATTCATTCCGATTTTGTTTGCAGAGAGGTGCGATAACTGTCTCAAAACAAGCGCTAGCCAGTTTCCAGTGCCTTCCCCCTTCACTTTCCATATCGCAAAAAGCCTGCTCTCTGGGAAATGTGGGTTTGTTCCGCAGCCCTCCCAAGCAACAATAATCGGGCAACCTGAATGTGTCTGTGACTGAATCCCACTCTGGCGATAGTCTGGATGTGCTCCCCTTCCCCATTTTTTGAAAAAGCGAATATAGCTCTAAGCTGGAAATAGTGAAGAGGTGCTGCCAGACAGAGATGCCGAATAACGCAAAGGCGTTATTTTAATGGATCCCAACATGCTAGCGCATTCGGGAACAACCTCGCGCGGATCGCGGGGCGCAGATTCTCCGGAAGAGCGGCTGCCTTGGGCCAATTCTCCGCTTTCCCCTAGGTGTCTGCACCAAGCAGTGCGGAAAGAGGAGCGTCTCAGGATCCTTCCCGAGGGCCCTAGGACGCCCCTCCGGAGTTGCGCGCTGCTCCTTCCGCACTCTCGTCCAGGCGTTGCGCTCGCCCACCCCCAGCCGGAGGAGCCTCGTTTGGCTCTGGGTAACGGCAGCTCTCCCGGAGGTCGGTCCCCGCCTCGGCCCGCGCGCCGCCTCACCTTTCTCGCCGCCCTGGATGGCGCGCACCACGTCCTCGGCGTACTTGCCGCTCTCGTCGAAGGCGAAGTCGTCCATGTGGAAGCCCGCGTCGCGGAAGACCACATGGACGCCCTCGGCGGCGAAGAAGCAGCTGCGCTGCTCCTTGTCTTCGTGGTAGACCAGCAGCACCCGGTTCCAGTTGTGGTGGCGGAAGAGCGCCAGGAACATCTCGCCCATCTTGGCGTAGCCCGGCGACACCCGGGTCAGGTGCGAGTACTCGCCCGTCTTGGTGCCGAAGCCCGCGGCCAAGGCGCCGGCCGAGATCATGGGCAGGTTCCAGTGCGAGGCCAGGCGCGCCACGGGCGCGGCCGCGTACTCGCACACGGGGCCCAGCAGCAGGTCCGGCCACTGGCCGCTCAAGGCGACCATATCCACCAGGCTGAACAACGCCCCGTTGCCGCAATCCGAGTCGTTGTAGAAGAGCCGGAACTTGTAGCCCGCCGGCAGGAGCGTCCCGTTCGCCTCCAGGCGCCGCACAGCGTACTCGACAGCCGGTTTGACCCGCGCCAGAGAAAACAGGTACGCGTTGTCCTTGGGGAGAAGCACCAGCACCCGCAGCGCTTTCTCCTCCTCCTCCTCCACGCCAGGGAGGCTGCTGCTGCCGCCGGCGAGGAGCAGCCAAGCCATCAGACTGCAAGAAAAGCAGCCGAGGAAGAAAAAGGACGGCATGGTTGCGATGCAAAATAAAAAAAAGAACTCGGAGAGGGGTGGGAAAGCACTCCTGAATGCCTTCTGCACGGGAACTACGTACCCAAAGATGCAAGAAGAGCACGCGCCAGGGGAAAAAAAAACCAAGCAAGCCCTGCAAAGTTTGTATGGATCCAACAACAAGGAGCGCCTCGTCTTTTCTCTCTCTCTCCCCCTCTCGTCTTGATGCCTAGTAGGGAATGTGTTGCTTTTTCTTTTTTAAAAAGGGGGGGGGGATGTTTTGCAACTCAACTACAACTCTCCCGCGACTTATCCCTGATGCTGCGATGGTGGCGGGGGCGCCAAGAGCATCTTCTTCTCCTTCTCCCCTTTCTTCTTCCTCCTCCTCCCCCTCCTCCTCCCCCGTCCCCCGTCTCTCTGCCTCCTGAGTGATCTCGGTGGACCTCCGTTGCTCCTCCTGGTCTCATAGCCTCTGTTTAAATAGGGTGGCAGCAGCCCGCGCGCCTGGTCGCCACACACATGGCGCGGCGAGGCCGGGTTTGAGCTGGAGGTGGGGGGTGCGTGGGAGGAGAGCGCCATTAACGCCCCTTGCCTGCCGGTGGCCCCTCCCCTGCTCTGCACCGCCCCGCCCCTTGGCCGCAACGCGCGCCCCCGGACGCCTTCTCGGGCTTCCGCCACTTTGTTCTGGGCTGCTGAAACGAGGACGACCCAGTGGGCAAACGGCGAGGAAAGTGAGCCGCAATTTCACCTCCTTTTTCCAGGGGTGGGTGGGTGGTTGGGATGCTGCATGCCTGCGTGTCCCGAGGGTTCGCAGATCGAGGGTGCTGCAAACCTGTGCATGGAAGTCCAAGAGGCTGCCCCGAACTCAGTACGACTTCACTTGAAATGCATGAAATCGGAAAGGTCCGTTGCAAAGTTTCAAGGGGTGCTGCTTTGCACAGCGGCATGGATGCAATTAGGTGCAGGGCAGCAAAGAGGGACAGACTTCCCTGGGCTTAAACACTGCATTGTATGCAGATGTTCGGATTGCAATGAAGTCAGTCGCTCTCTCTCATCGGTCCTCCCACTTTGAACTATCGCCTGCTTCGCGGATCAGCGGGACTGGTTGCTAGCTTGTTTACGAGCCGAGCAAAAACAGTAGGCGTGCAGTCAAGGGGATGCTTGTGCGTCTTCAGGGGAACAAATGGCCAGCACACAATGCTGGCTAGGGTGTCCCCAAGGAGTAGGTAGAGTACCGGTATCTCATCCTGGGAAGGAGTTTGTAGCTGTACACATTTAAAGAGAGTCTCTGCTTCCCGCCACCCTCCAGCTCCCCCATGAGGACTAGAAACTTACTCTTCTTTAATATTTGCATGAATGTTTTTGGATGTAAAGACTTCCACATTTCTGTTCTTTGCATCCAAGGAAGTCCTGTGTTTGTCACCTGTTTCTTTCTTTGGTGATCACTCGTAGCCGAGTAAGATTGCCTTCCATGAACACTGTTTTAACGGCAAGTGACCGTGGATGCCAATTCTGAATCCACACATCCTTCCACAGTGGGGACATAGGTTTCTGGGCAGGAGTTGATCACGGTGAGGGTTTGCCAAATGGTGCCTTCCTCTTAGCACATTTCTCACTTTCATCCTGAGTTCCAGCATCTTCAAAGTCCATGACACTTGGTACAGGCTGTTCTCAAATTGGAGCACTTGCAGGCCAGTGTTTCCCAATTGTCGGTGTTTATGCTACATTTTTTTTAAAAAAAAATTGCCTTGAGAGAGTCTTTAAACCTCTTTTGTTGACCAGGAGCATGGAGCATTACACTTCCCACCCCCACCCCACCCCAGTGGCTAGAGGATTCCGGACTACAGTACATGGGACTTCGGCCTGATCCAGCAGGGCTCGTATGTTCTTCATTTCAGTGAGATAATAATAATAATAATAATTTATTATTTATACCCCGCCCATCTGGCCGGGTTCCCCCAGCCACTCTGGGCGGCTTCCAAAAAAACAGAAATTCTAAAATACAGAAATCCATCAGACATTAAAAGCTTCCCTAAACAGGGCTGCCTTGAGATGCCTTCTAAAGGTCTGGTAGTTGTTGTTCTCTTTGACCTCTGGTGGGAGGGCGTTCCACAGGGTGGGTGCCACTACCGAGAAGGCCCTCTGCCTGGTTCCCTGTAACTTGGCTTCTCGTAATGAGGGAACCGCCAGAAGGCCCTCGGAGCTGGACCTCAGTGTCCGGGCAGAACGATGGGGGTGGAGATGCTCCTTCAGGTATACCGGACCGAGGCCGTTTAGAGATGGACATGTAAGTAAGGTATGCTTTGGAAACATTTCCGCACATGATAATAATTAATTTTATTTCGTTAGAATATTTATACTTCCTATTAGAAGTTCAAATGCCCCTTCATCCTATTAGATTTCAGGGAAGTGTACATGAAATCATATACAGTGCAACACAAAAATAAAGATCAATATGTATTTAAAACATTTATAACCCCGTGCTATCACTTTGTAGATTTATCATGTCTTGCGATATATGGGGTTTCCTCCGCCTGCTCACATGCAATGAGGTGTCACTATCCTGACTTTTTGCTGGCAGTGCTGATTTGCCACCTGCAACAAAGACCAAGGAGTCAAGCACAAACTAAGCGATTTAATTGAAAAGCAGCCTCAGTTGCAAGCTACACTTCACTGTAAATGAGGTCGCTGCGTTAAGGAAGGCATGGCTGTAACAAGAATCCCCTCTTTTTCCAATGTCCAGGATGAGTGTCAAGTATACCGCACTACATTTTGTTGCAAATCCCACATGTTATGGACTAATTGAATGGTTCCAAATTTTATAAGAGGAGCAGGAAGGATAATATATTTTCTGCTTTTTGGATATGATAGGGAAAATCCAGCAAGATAATTCAGTCCCTACAGAGAGCACACACATAGTGCTTCTTTCCAATATGCATCTCTGTGTAGCAAATCTAGTCCACGGAGAAGGTTCGTGAACAAGAGAAGTCTGAGCAGCTCCACAATTTACAGAGCAAACAGTTTCCTGCTATAAAGAAACATGGCTGCTGAGTGGCATTTTTGACATTTTCGGTATTTATTGTGTATGAATGACATTTTCAGCGTTTATTTTCGGCAAGTTTCTAATTAAAAGCAGCATGAAAGTGAGTCTCCAAGTGTTTCCTTTCCCAGTTGAAAGAGCTTGTGTTTTATTTTTAAATCAGCATTTTCCATGAAGGAAAAAAACCATTTGGTTTTGAGTACATTTAGAATGATGTTCTCTAAGCAACAATTCTCAAACTGTATTCTATTATAATTTATGGAAAACATGGGGGAATGTGTTGCTGGCTTCAGTAGGATATTAATTAAGTTGTGCAATGTCACCTTTCCAATATGCACAAAATGCCCAAAGCACTTCACAAAAATGAAAAATGATGGGAGTCCATTGAAATCAACAGAAGTACTCCTGATTAAGTTGTTTGACTACTGGTACATAATTAAGGCTGTAGCAATCCAAGTCCCTTGTAGCTGGGAGTAAGCCCAATTGAACTGAATGGGATTTACTCAGTAAGATACAGGATTGTACTTTTAAAACATTCACTAAGAAGGAATGCTTCATAAAAAATCATCATATGGTGATTTGCCAATTTCTGATAAGGCAGAACAATGTGCAACACGGCCATTTACCAGTTATACTGGTATCAGTTATGTGTTGCAGTGGAAATCTCTGCAGTTCCTTGTGCCAGCATTACACAGACTTGTTTATTTATTTATTTATATTTTGTTAGTAGTCAACAATTCTAGCCCAAGAATCCCTGCAGAAATTATTTCATTTACAGTGGTACCTCGGGTTTAAGTACACAATTGGTTCCGGAAATCTGTACTTAACCTGAAGCGAACTTTCCCATTGAAAGTAATGGAAAGTGGATTAATCCGTTCCAGACGGGTCCGCGGAGTACTTCAACTGAAAGTACTCAAACCGAAGCGTACTTAAACTGAGGTATGACTGTATTCCCTTATTTTAGATGGTAGAGGGTTTTCAGAAAACAATCAGCTCTGGAAAAACTTTCTGCGGACAGGGCAGGTGGCTGGAAAGAGAATTACTACAGCTTGCTGCTCTAGTGATTCAACCTCACCTCTAAGAAAACTACAGAAACGGAAAACTCTGCACCCTCCCAGAGCTTACAATGTTCCAGATTCTATGCTTATTTGGTCTTTGAATTCACACCAATTTTAAAAAGCCCTTAATACAAGCTTCCTCTAACTCAGCCCTCCAGATGTTTTGAGACTATAATTCCCATCATCCCTGACCACTGGTCCTGCTGGCTACGAATCATGCGAGTTGTAGGCCAAAAACATCTGGAGGGCCGAGTTTGAGGAAGCCTGCCTTAATACATTGGTAGCAGTGAGTCCAAAATGGAAGAGA
The DNA here is from genome assembly GCF_963506605.1 of Zootoca vivipara. Classification (NCBI taxonomy): domain Eukaryota; kingdom Metazoa; phylum Chordata; class Lepidosauria; order Squamata; family Lacertidae; genus Zootoca; species Zootoca vivipara. The sequence continues at coordinate 48,137,212 of NC_083286.1, read as the reverse complement.
AAATGCAAGTGTGGTATGTGGCCAATAAATGACAGAGGACCAATTTTCCACCTTCTGTTTATGTAACAGCGGAAGTTAACCATATAAGGCAGAGGAGAAGCCTGATAGGGCAAGTTACTATGAATTTTTTTTAAAAAAATACTTTTGTTGATTAACATTAATGACCAGGTTAATGAAAATTTATTAATTATACACAGTGCAATTTTGCAGTTTATGTGTAATTGGTGACCTTTGGTTGAGAACTTAATTCGTTCCGGAGGTCCGTTCTTAACCTGAAGCACCACTTTAGCTAATGGGGCCTCCTGCTGCCACTGCACTGCTGAAGCACAATTTCTGTTTTCATCCTGAAGCAAAGTTCTTAACCTGAGGTACTATTTCTGGGTTAGCAGGGTCTGTAGCCAGAAGTGTTTGTAACCTGAGGTACCACTGTATGCAGATCAAGTTGAGTGTACATGTGCATGCCAATCACACAGTGACTTCAACATTAGCTGTTGACTTGAAAGGATAAAACAAGCTGCCACAGATTAAATACCACAAACAGAGCTTTTCTTATCACCTCACCTGAAATCCAATACTTTTCCAATGGACCTGGTTACACATTCCACTGCGAGTCATCAAATAATGAGATTGACAGGCATTCGTGTACAGTGGTGCCTCGCTTAACGAAAGCCCTGCGTAACGAAATTTCCGCTTAACGAAAGGATTTTTCGAGCGGAGGTTGCCTCGCTAGACGAATTCGTTTTACGAAAAATTCGTCTAGCGAATCGCAGTTACCCATAGGAATGCATTGAAATTCAATCAATGCGTTCCTATGGGCAAAAAAAAAATTCAATGCATTCCTATGGGATTCGCTAGACGAATTTTTCGTTATAACAAAAGACCCGTGGAACGAATTGAATTCGTCTAGCGAGGCACCATTGTATTTCAAATCCTTCGATAGAGAAGCTGCTTTGGGGTCATGCCTGAATAATTATTCACCTATGCTGTGTACATGTAATTTATTTATTTCAACATTGTTTTAAGTTGTCTTCTCGACCGAAAGATGGCACTTGAGTGGTCTGCCTCAAGAAACCATGAAGTGAGCTTGCGGGGGTGAAGTCAAACCGCTAGGGAATCACAGCGCCTGCTGTGGCTGCAGAGACCAGTAACTCATAACTTCTGCCTCCCGTGTTGTTTTTGCTGCAATATGTAGAAGCACTGAAGTTACATCTCAGAGGCACAAGCCTGGGCAGTATGTACGAGACCCTGCTTTGCTATGCTGATGTGGTCCAAAGGAAAGCAGAACAATATATTGCCAAAAGGAGGTGTATAAGATGGTATTCCACTAGCTTAGGGGCTCCTCTCTGGATTTGTGGAGGGCTTACTCCTTAGCCTTTTCTCTTCCCAAAGATGTCCGCCCTCCAAATATTTGTAGAGTTCACTGCCTCCCTTGGTTTTCCAGGAACTATGGAATGAAAGGGAAGGCAAGTAAAGCACAAATAGTGGAAGACTAAACCCATAAATATTAGGGCAACGGCAATGATGAATTTTATTTCCCAGTGTTATCCAGCAGAGCTCCTACAGGTGGTTAAAGACCGTTTGTAATCTGGCCAAGATAGAAAGGCAACAGAACCATTGTTTTGCTGATTAAATCACTGACATCTGTTCCAGTTTATATTTTTAAAACATCCCAGAGCTGGGGGATGCTGTGGCAGCCTGCTTTGCTGGAAACCGTTAACATTATCGGTCCTGAAAACATGGACAGACTCTGAAGTAAGGCCATTCACAGGGATGCCATCGTGGCTGCTTAAAGCAGCAACATCAGGCTTGTCTAATTGCGTCGCAGGGGAGGTCCTGAAGGAGGCTGTGGTGAGGCCCTTATTAAAAGGTCTGCAGAACTAATAACTATTGCCCTATATGCAGCCTTGTAAACCTTAGTAAGGTGAACATGCAGCTCCAGGATTTGCTGAGCCAAACATTCAGATCCATTTCCAGACTGGTTTTAGGTCTGGTCTGGGAGTTGCCTAGGTTGCCTTGGGTGACCTGGTTTGAGTGATGGACTGGGGAAGTGTTACTGCATTAGAAACTGTTCGTTGTACTTGCATTTACATATTTTTAAGTGGCGTATTGGACCCAGGTGGCACTGTGGGTTAAACCACAGAGTCTAGGGCTTGCTGATCAGAAGGTCGGTGGTTCGAATCCCTGCAATGGGGTGAGCTCCCGTTGCTCGGTCCCAGCTCCTGCCCACCTAGCAGTTTGAAAGCACATCAAAGTGCAAGTAGATAAATAGGGACCGCTCCGGCGGGAAGGTAAACTGTTTCCGTGCGCTGCTCTGGTTCGCCAGAAGCAGCTTTGTCATGCTGGCCACATGACCCGGAAGCTGTCTGCGGACAAACACTGGCTCCCTCGGCCTATAGAGCGAGATGAGCGCCGCAACCCCAGAGTCGGACACGACTGGACCTGATGGTCAGGGGCCCCTTTACCTTTAAGTGGCGTATATAAAATGTTAAGAAATGTTCAAGGAATAAGAACAATTAAAATTCATACAAAAAGAAAATGACTTTCATTAGAAGAGCAGGATACAAAATACATTGTCACATTATGGATTATATGAGCTCAATGTGGTTGTTGGAAAAGCTACATACAAATATCAAACCAAGCCAAATGTAACTGCATCAATGACAGTCAAAACTAGGGATGGTATACAGCAGAGCTTTCCAAACTTTTCACGTTGAAGACACACTTTTTAGACATGCATCATTCTGCCACCATAACCGGTTCTGTCATATCTGGATAAACTTGTTTGTTGGTCCTCATCCAGCTCATACCTTCAATCCCACATAACCTCAGGGAATCCTGATAAGAAAGGATTTGAAAAGAAACATTGCCTTTTTTAAAGACCTGCATATTGATTACCATATTGACGACACCATACTCCAGGCTTCCAAATGATACCGGTATTTCCCAGCAGTTGCATGTAGATATTATAAAGTACCAGGGACAAGATGGTACTGGGAGATACTCCGCAGGTCAGAGCCCATGGGAGAGAGTAGCAGACACTTGGTGCTACTTTCTGGTAGCTGGCTACTGCAAAGTAGTATCCCTCCCCCAATTAAAGTAAAATGGCAGTCTAGGAAGATAAGATGGTTCTATTGTATCAAATACATCTGGGAGGTCTTTTAGCATGGTCACACTTCTGCCCAGTTCAACACAAGGATCATCAGCTAGGCAGTTAAGTCATTAACCTCACTCGGAATTAGTGTTTCCCAAAGTGGGCTGTGGGATTAGCAGAGTGCTGAGGCAAGCGTATGGCAGAGAGGTGCTGGACATGTAAAAGACTATCAAGACTTTGAAAAGCTGTTATCACCAGATGAAGTTCATCAATTTTCAGGGGCGTAGCCAGGATCAAAACTAGGGGGGGGGCAAGCCATGGTCGTTCAGGGGCGGGGCCCCGAAGTGGGAACGTGGGCGGGGCTACAGGGCCAGCTGGCCTGATGATATTGTGGCGGCGGCAGCAGCAGCGGCCACCTTGTGCTTCTGGGGCTGGCAGCATCGGCGGCTACCCTGCTTGGCTGGAGAGGACGGGAGGGTCGGGCAGGCGAGAGGGGGTGACAGGGCGGGCGAGGGCGAGGCAAGGCGTTGCTGCATATCAGCATAATATTTCAACCATGTTGTGGGTTCAAGCCCCACCTTAGGAAAAAATTCCTGCATTGCAGGGGGTTGGACTAGATGACCGTTGTGGTCCCTTCTGACTACAATTCTATGATTCTATTGATATATAGCCATAGCATATGCATCATTCTGCTTTCTTGAATTGTCCTACTCCTAGGCATAGCAGCCAACTCCTAGAGGCCTAGGTGCATCTCCCCCCCCCCCGAATTACTGGTAAATACAGTGGTACCTCGGGTTACGAACGCGATCCGTTCCAGGTCGCAGTTCGTAACCCGAAAAGTTTGTAACCCAAAAAGGGCCCGAACCGCCGCTTTGCGCATGCGCAAAGCGCTATTTCCGCTATTTTTGCGCTTTGCGCATGCGCAAAGGCGTGCGGCACTTCTGCGCACGCGTGCACGGCGAAAATACTTCCGGGTTTGCGAAGTTCGTAACCCGGGTTGTTCGTAACCCGAGGTGTTCGCAACCCGAGGTACAACAGTACTGTATTTTAAAGAGTCACCCCCCCATGTTTATGGGCTTTCTATGTGGGGCTTTTCTGCCCCCCCCGTATTAAGGATGGAAGAGGGAAGGAAGGAAGAAATAGAGAGAGGGATAACTCATATTTGTGGGTGCCTCTGGGTGATGCTGTGATGCTGGAACTCTGCAGTAAGAGGACGGGAGGGTCGGGCAGGCGAGAGGGGGTGGCAGGGCGGACGAGGGCGAGGGAAGGCACGGCCGCAGTCACGACAGCTCCGAGGTGTTGCTGCATATCAGCATAATATTTCAACCATGTCGTGGGTTCAAGCCCCACCTTGGGAAAAAGATCCTGCATTGCAGGGGGTTGGACTACATGACCCCTGTGGTCCCTTCCGACTACAATTCCATGATTCTATTGATATATTACCATAGCATACGCATCAATCTGCTTTCTTGAATTGTCCTAGGCATAGCAGCCAACTCCTAGAGGCCTAGGTGCCCCCCCCAATTACTGGTAAATACTGTATTTTAAAGAGTCACCCCCCCATGTTGATGGGCTTTCTATGTGGGGCTTATCTGCCCCCCCCCGTATTTTATTAAGGACGGAAGAGGGAGGGAAGGAAGGAAGAAATAGAGAGAGGGATAACTCACATTTGTGGGTGCCTCTGGGTGATGCTGTGATGCTGGAACTCTGCAGCAAGAGGAAGATACTGGTACGCCTATACAGGAGCCTTGCAAGCAGCTTTCTCTCTGCTTGATTTACAGCAGGCACGTCCAACAGGTAGACTGTGATCTACCAGTAGATCACTGGATGTCTGTGGTAGATCACTGCTAGATCACTGGCACCCCTAAAAAAAGCTCACCCAAAATTTTCCTCCTCCCTAAAAAAAGCTGAACTATGACCTGAAGCCCTAAACAAAAATGGGCCTCCCTTCCTCCTAAAAGAAGCTCAACAAGTTTGACCTAAACTCAAAAAAACAGGGCTTCCCTTCCTTAAAAAACTCAACAGCTTTGACCTGAACCCCCCAAAAGGGGGTAGATCACTCCCAGTTTTTAACTCTGTGAGTAGATCAGAGTCTCTTGGGAGGTGGCCACCCCTGATTTACAGTATACAGATGCAGGAGGAGGGGCAGACTGGAACACCTCTGCTTTTTATAAACATCACTGTGTCTATCAAAAGCTACAGCCCCCCCCTTTCTTATTCATTTCCTTTTAGCCTTGCAGAGCCACCTTAGTCAATGCACCCTCATTAAATCGCCAATAGAACTCTTAATGCGATCCCTGAATGCTCATTAACAACTACCACTGAAGAACAATAGGGTGAATTGGTCAGCTATCAAACCTTGCCTGAAGGGATTTTCTGCTCCATTGTCTTAACTGCTTAAGTACCGGTAGCCACTTTGCTTTATTTATTTGATGTGTTTTTGTTACAGCTGTGTCCCCCGTCCCCCCCCCCAGCAAGTGGAGACCTGCTCTCGCTAAAGCAAAGCCCTTTCCACTTCAGTTTTTGGAGGGGAAAAGTGCTGGTTATGGTCTGTAAAATACAATAATTTTTTGTTTCTGGGGGGGGGGCAGCTGCCCCCTCCTGCCCCCCCTGCCTACGCCCATGTCAATTTTGTTGAATTTATTAAACTAAAACATTTTAAATGGCTTTGGAATAAATGTGCAATTAATTGTTAGTGATCGTTATAGATTTCTCCTTGAGGCTTAATTGTTTGCTTGTTTTATTACAAACTGTGAAGGCATAATGTATAGTTATTAGGCCTGAATTCCAATCAAAATCGAGATTCAGCTGAAAACCAGAATTGCAGCTCCAAATCAAATGCTGAACATGTCATTATTTTCTTGTATGTAGAACATAATGAAATACCAGCAGAGTGACAATCAGAAATATTTGGGGAAACAAGATATAAAATAAGATGCAGAAGGGCAAAGGTCAAGAGAACTTTACAGGAATTACATTTCAACATTTGTTACTACAAATTATTTCAAAATGATTAGGAATTTGCTATTAAAACAACACCCTAAACTTTCTAAATACGTTATCAGGTGCGAGTTTATTGTGCAATCTGTGCTGCTCATGCATGCATTATTATTATTATTGGCAGCATCTGCACAACAGTGATGCTATCAAAATTCCAGCCATTGCTTTTTTTATTTTTTAAATCTGGATTTCCCCTTTATGCAAAAATCAATCAATCAAATCAAATCCACTAAATTAAAATAACCCGTTATATATCTACTACAGGAACTGCTGGTGTTTAAACTTGTTAGCATTTGTATTTTTGATGGGCAGTTTGTCACGTGTGTGGTAAAGTTTCAGCACCCCCACTTCCATTTGCTCCTTCCTTGAGCACAGCCCTAGCTATAATCTGCACAGGCTGTAAAAGGTAAAGGCACCCCTGACCATTAGGTCCAGTCATGGCGGCACTCATCTCGCTTTATTGGCCCAGGGAGCCGGCGTACAGCTTCCGGGTCATGTGGCCAGCATGACTGAGCTGCTTCTGGCAAACCAGAGCAGTGCACAGAAACGCCATTTACCTTCCCGCCGGAGGTATTTATCTACTTTCACTTTGATGTACTTTCGAACTGCTAGGTTGGCAGGAGCAGGGACCGAGCAATGGGAGCTCAATCCGTCGTGGGGATTTGAACCATCGACCTTCTGATCGGCAAGACCTACGCTCTGTGGCCACAGTGCCACCCGCACCCCACACAGGCTGTAGGCATGCTCAACAACTGATTAGGACGAGTTGGTCTCTCAAGATGTCCATCCACTACATGGAAGGGACTACCTTAGAGACTGCCGTCTTGTGCTAGAGTGATTAAAAACATATTTTCTAAACCATCAGAACCAAAACTATAAAATAATCAACAAGCCCAGTGCACGTACTGCATTTGCAATTAAACTGACAATGGGGAGGGACAAAAACAAACACCTCTGGATATGTTTCAAGATCTGCCCAGTGGTGTGGATGCAGAACAACAATATATAAGATGGGGGGGAGGGGGGCACCAAGGAATATGTAGAAAAAACAGACCTTATTCAGAAAAAAGACACTTCACACCACCAAACTGGCATCCTGAGAATGTGAATTTTGATGGGTCCAAGTAGAGTCCACCATAAGGCAATATAGTCACATAACTGCTTTTCTATGAGCCTATTTTTGGAACTCTATGCACATGTAATGTGGCCAGGATGACAACTGGACACATGGTGAATGAATGGCACAACAGCTTCACCAGAAGTGAATCTACTCTGCCCACATTGTCAACATAGCAATTTGGTCATGGAAACTGAAATTTCAGTGAAATGTCCCTTATGCAATAATAATAATAATAATAATAATAATAATAATAATAATAATAATTTATTATTTATACCCTGCCCATCTGGCTGGGTTTCCCCAGCCACTCTGGGCGGCTTCCAACAGAAAAATAAAGTAAAATAATCTATTAAACATTAAAAGCCTCCCTAAACAGGGCTGCCTTAAGATGTCTTCTAAAAATCTGGTAGCTGTTTTTCTCTGTGACATCTGATGGGAGGGCGTTCCACAGGGCGGGCGCCACCACCGAGAAGGCCCTTTGCCTGGTTCCCTGCAACTTGGCTTCTCGCAACGAGGGAACCACCAGCACTGGACCTCAGTGTCTGAGCAGAACGATGGGGGTTGGAGACGCTCCTTCAGCAAGATCAACATGGGGAGATAAATGGGGAGATGCTGAGTGACAATTTTCAATTTTCAATTGTATTAATACAAATTTACATCGTTTTCAGAATTTTCTTTTGAAAAATACAAACTATGAAACCTAGCCATAACAGAGGACAACATCCAGAAATTCCATATAGAGTTAACAAGTGAGACTAGCAACAACAACAGAAAAGTTACATCAGGGGCAGGGTTTATTGGATTATTGTTACTCTTTTAACTTGTGCAAATGGCAGAGTCCCCCCAAACATGCCGATACCATCTTCTTGTTTCTCCCTGCCATCTCTGACTGTACTGGGGTACTGAGTTTGTCATTAGGAGTGATGGGATATAAAACAAAATTACAGTACCACAAAATTACCTGATATTTACCTGGCAGAGCAGCACTCAGGTTGGATCCCCCTGTGCATGCCACCAAATGATGTAAAGTGGCCAATCATGGGTTTGGCTTGACAAAAGACCTTGTAGGGTACCTGTCCTAAATTCAGTCTTGCGGTGGTTCTGATTCACCCTAGGATCAGGCTGCCTGTGTTCAACAAATACCATGACTTAAAAGGAAATGCCATGTGCTGTTTTTGTTCTTCGTTTGTTTCCAGTTTTTTTTTTAAAAAAAGAAAGGGAAATACTCTCTGCTTGACACACTGTCATTAAATGTAGAAGGCAGGGAACATTTTCACAGCAGAGTCTTTCATGAATCCACATACTGTAAGTTTGATTTCCCAGGATGTGCATTTGCATTACAAATGCCTTTTCTGCTCTCTCTACTGTATTACCCACCATAAGAGCTGCAAATGTGATTTAAATGTCTCTCCCTAAGGGGATCATATGAACACCTTTTCTCATATCCATAATTTGAATAAAGGCACACATAGACAAAAGTTATTGAAATACTGCACGTATTCGAAAGCACGTCCAAGTGCAAATAGCTTAAAATTCTTTTCTTTTCTTTTCTTTTCTTTTAAAAACAAATTTCTCATCAGATGCTAAAGTACAGTATAATAATTCATGAACTGCTTTTTCTGGACTGGTTCTGTTGACTTCAGTGGGCACATACCCAACATTTATCAAAGATGAGAAAAGATACCGAAACCAAGCCTTATGAGAATGGTTGAAGGAGCTGGGTATGTTTAGCCTGGGAAAGAGGAGTTTGAGAGGGAGGTATGATAACCATCTTCAAATATCTAAAGGGCTGTCACAAGCTGTGGTGAAAGCTCTGGAGGGTAGGACCCAAACCAATGGATTCAAGTTAACAGAAAGGAGATTCCAACTAAACATCAGGAAGAACTTCGGAAGAACATCAGGAAGACAGTGGAACAGACTCCGACGGGAAAGTGAAGACTCTCATTCCTTGGAGGTTTTAAAGCAGAGGTTCAATGTTATATATGATCTAGTCCAGGCACCCCCAAACTTCGGCCCTCCAGATGTTTTGGACTACAATTCCCGTCTTCCCTGACCACTGGTCCTGTTAGCTAGGGATCATGGGAGTTGTAGGCCAAAACATCTGGAGGGCCGCAGTTTGGGGATGCCTGATCTGGCTGATATTCCTGCAGGGGGTTGGACTATATCACTGTTGGGGTCCCTTCCAACTCTACAATTTTATGATTCTATGATATAGTAAAAACGGACATCAACTACTGAGAAGCAGAACATTGCAATCTGGTCCAGGGAAACTGGCATGGGATGTGGCCTGAATGCTTTATTCCTAAATTTTGCAGCTTTCTCCAACTCATGTTGGCAAGTGATTTGCAAATCTCTCCGGAGATGAAAAATAAATGAAAGGATTTGCTGAAAGCAGGGCTCCCCCTAGAGGCTGATGAGAAGGAAGGCCAAAATGGAGAGCAATATGAAATTGTTACTTCTTTTTTCACACGATTGGACACATTTCCTCCCCTTTCTCCCTTTTATATGTTTCAATCTAGATCAGGGATGGGGAAGCCATGGCCCTCCAGATGTTGCTGGATTTCATTTCTCACCATCACTATCGGCTATGCTGGCTGCAGTTGGTGAGAGTAGAAGCCAAGCAACATTTGGAGGGTCCACAGGTTTTCCCATCTCTCTTCTTTATAACAACAGAAAAGTCACACTTCAGAAACATTTGAGCTGCAATATTTAAGGGACCCTTCTTGCATCTTGCAAGCAATAACAGGGCCCTCACTTTTAGAATTCCCTGCCCCTGGAATTTACCTTCATTGCTGAGTTTCAGATATCAGCTCAAGGCATCTATTCCCCCAGACCCTGACACTATAATGGGACCTGTTGGCATGATTATTAGCCGCAGCCATTGGTATTTGTTAGGGATTCTTATATTGTTGGTGTTAAAGCTTGTTGTTTTATGGGATGTTAAAGACAAGTGTTTTACATTGCACTGTTATTATAATGTTGCAAACTCCCCTGTGGTCTTTGATTATTTATTTTCTATTAAAATTTTTGATTAATGGTAATAATAATGATGATATGCCTCAGTTAAGGAACCAAAACACAGCCATCCTTCATCAGCCAAAACAGAGGCACCCTTCACCCTTCTCTATATTTTGCCATGCAGTTCTCCCACTTTGTCTCACACAGAAGGGGGCAGACCCTCCCAGCTCTCACCTGGGAGCTTCTCTTTCCTTTCCCAGCCTCCCACCCTGGGAGATCTTCCCTTCCCTGCCTTTCACACAGGCTCTTTCACCAACCAACCAACCACCCCCTTCCTGTGTGTACTCTCATTAATGCAGAGTAGAGGACAAAAGATGCAGGGTTCTGCATGTGTTTTACACAACAGTACACTAGAAAGTACGGTGCCATATGGCATAGCAGTAGTTCATGTTTCTAAACATTCAGGTCATTGTTAAAGTACATCAGTCCCAATGCTCTGGTTTTCCTGGCAAAAGGTGATTGATCACGCACTAGCATGGAACAGCCAGCAAGGGGCAGGAGAGAGTACATGCTCTCACAAGGTAAAGGGATCCCTGACCGTTAGGTCCAGTTGCGGACGACTCTGGGGTTCCTGCGCTCATCTTGCTTTACTGGCTGAGGGAGTTGGCATTTGTCCGCAGACAGATTCCGGGTCATGTGGCCAGCATAACTAAGCCGCTTCTGGTGAACCAGAGCAGCGCACGGAAATGCCATTTACCTTCCTACCGGAGTGGTACCTATTTATCTACTTGCACTTGGACGTGCTTTCAAACTGCTAGGTTGGCAGGAGCTGGGACCAAGCAACGGGAGCTCACCCTGTCGTGGGGATTTGAACCGCCGACCTTCTGATTGGCAAGCCCAAGAGGCTCAGTGGTTTAGACCACAGCGCCACCAGCGTCCCCATGCTCTCACAAAGAGGCCTCCAAAGGCATTTTCAACTGAAACATAGAAGAACTACAGCACTAGTGGGTACAGATGTGGGGATGTCTTCCTGGCTCAGACAGGCAGCTCTCTGCCTTGATCCACGATTTGCTTTATTTATTTCATTATATGCTGCCCAGTGGCCAAAGTGGCTTTTAAGCACTTTGGGAGCACAAAACTAATGACCCCAAAATAACAATGAATGATCACATATGGTATGATTAAAACGCAGCGTGAAATAATGCCATCAATACATTAAAGTAGGCACCCACAATTGAAGAGTGTGGCAAAAGAAGCCCATTAAACCGGTTAAAACAGCAATTAAAAGCAGGAGCTTCAGCTAAGGAGATCAGAAGAATGTTTGTCTAAACAGGCGCATCTTCAATAACTCCTATGCAATGTTGCCACAATGGTTTCGGATGTGATGTGCATGCATTTCGTTTGCAACACCAGAGTAACAATTGATGTAAACAGCCAGAATTGTTCACTTAAATAGAAGACAGGAGAAGAAACAGCAGACAAGAGAAAGATGGTGGATTCCACTACAAGCTGCACCGCTTTGTGTCATTTTTGCAGTAGAAGCCTTTCTCGGAAAGAGCCTTAAGTATGACAGTCTGGCTAAGCAAAACACAGTAAGTGGGATATAAAAATTGAGTGCTTTGATCAACTTGTTTTTGATCTCTCCGTCCACCTGTAAAGTCTCTGTGCAGAATCAGGTTGTTGCCCCCAAACTGGCAGACTGGAAATGTGAAGACTGTGCAGATGCCATACTAAGAGTTAATCCACACCAAATGTTTGAGGTTCAGATCATGAGTCTTAGATCGTGAGTAACACATATGAGACTCTGTGAAACCTGTTTTATATTTATCCTGGGTGGAAAAACTGGGATCCATTATTAGTCTGAGACCACCCCCAAACTTTTTGTTGGCATCCGTCAGTCTCAAGAGACAATGGAGTGGGCCTCTGGGGGTAAAGTCAAACTGCTGAAGAATCACAGCTCCTGCTGTGGCTGCAGAGACCAGTAACTCATAACTTCTGCCTCCCATGTTTGCAGCACCAAAGTGGCCTCCCCCTGGGGTGCAAGCCTGGGCAGTGTGTATGGAGCTCGGGCTGCCCAGACAACAAGACCCCACCCCAACCCATTCTCAGCCACACTCATGTGGTCCAAAGGAAAGTAGAGCTGGAAGGAGGCATACAAGACACCACCCAACTATCTTAGAGACTCTACTCCAGATTTATGTAGGGCAGGGGTCAGCAACCTTTTTCAGCTGTGGGCCGGTCCACCGTCCCTCAGACCATGTGGTGGGCCATGACTATATTTTCTGGGGAAAGTGAACGAATTCCGATGCCCCACAAATAACCCAGAGATGCATTTTAAATAAAAGCACACATTCTACTAATGCAAAAACACACTGATTCCCGGACCATCCACGGGCCGGATTGAGAAGGTGATTGGGCTGCATCCGGCCCCCGGGCCTTAGGTTGCCTACCCCTGTTGCAGGGTTTACTCCTTAGTTTTTTCTTCTCCCGAAAATATCCTGCAAGGCAGTGGGTAACTCTCCAAACCACATGAATTCTATTTCCCCCCAAGAGCGGCAGTGCCTCTCATCAGCTAATTATGTCTCCTTGGAAATATGGTAGGACTTTCTTAGTAATCAATCAAAACGATCATATGAATTTCAAATCTATAAAAAATAAATAAATGAAATGTCCAGTAGCACCTTAGAGACCAACTAAGTTTGTTCTTGGTATAAGCTTTCATGTGAATGCACACTTCTTTAGATACTGAATTTCAGTTAGGCTACTGGACTTCTCCACATACACGCTTGACCATAGCATGGTCTGAACTATGGAGTCATTCCCTAACTAGCGCCCTCAGGATTGTGGCCTTAGTTGCAAAATAGTTGGTTGCCACCTTTCCCTGCAATGGGCTCCATTATGGACATGGCGTGTGAATAAGAAAGAGGCTCACGTCATCAAATAAAACACAGAAGCTCAAAGCAGTGAGGGTGGGACAAAGGTAGACCAAATACTGTTGACTCAAGTAAGAGGAAAAACTAAGAGAATCTGCTTGCTGATGCTCCGAGACGTTTTACATTGTTGCTTAAGAATCCCCGTTTTCCATTTTCGATTTAGCCTTGGCATTGTTTGAGATGTCCACATGGAGAAATGGCGGTTAATTAGTGGGATTTGTCCCCACTCCTAGCTGTCCCTCTCTGCTAGACACTGCAACCCTTTCTCAATCAAAAACCAAAGAAAACAGAGGAGTGCTCGCTAGAGAACGTAGCCTTGATCCTTAACCAGGCCTGCTGTTCCTGGGCAAGCTCAGAAGCATTATTTCCTGTTGAGCAACACTGGGCCTTGAGCTTCCTCTACTTCCTGAATGGAACTGGGCACCACAGGAAACTACAAATTCTACGTTGTTCAGCAGGAAATGATGCCCCAGAGTGACTTGATTCACGTGGAATTGGTTAGGCGATGGCAGCAGAGCCAGTAAAAGTCTTGTCGCGCGCCCAGATTTCTGCTGATTTTTCAGGCAGCATACCCAGCAAAACAGATCTTGAAATCATGCGGCCAGCTTCAGAGCGGTAGTCCAAGAAGGTGACCACACAAGAAATTGTTTAAAAGGCTGCACTGTTGAAAAAGCATTCTGTGTGCCCACACTGCACAAAGAGGCTTGAACTTTTTGCTTTATCCTGAGGATTGAGACACAACAATCCAATTGCTGTGAGCTGAAAAAGCACACTGGGTACTGGCATGCAAATGGCCAGAGCAGGCATCCTACTTTGCCCAAGAGTTCCCACGTCTGAAAAAATGTAGACATTTATCAAGCTCCGTGTCCTCAGGCAGCCTCAACAGATGTGCCATTCTGTAGATGGTTTAATTTTGAAAAAGAAAAAAAAGAAAGTCTTGCTGAAATCCAGGCCAGAGTGAAAACAAACTTCATCTCCAAACACAATTTGTGGTGTTTGTCACGGAACCCCCTAATGTCATATACGTGAATGGAAAATGAAGCAGAACTATAAATACAGAAGGCATTGCTTAGCAATCCACTGTAAATTTTTTACATTACCTTAAAGGCAAACAGATGTTTTCCAATAAACAATTGTTTTCTTCCCATTTGCTTTCTTTTACGGTTCGCTCCTTAATTTAAAATGTTATTGCGGGGTGGTGGGAGGAAGAGTTCCTAAGGGTTTCTAGTCAGAGTACCAAATAAATTAAAATAAAAAATGTGGAGATGAGGTACTACAGTGGAAGGAAGTAGAGGGGGAAGAATTTATAGCTTCTTCGCCTCACGAGAGAATCATGGAATATAGCGCTATTGCCAAGTAGGGAGGGTTATGCCTTTATAACTGGGACAACTCGTGTTGGCAGAAGGGCATCAGCTTGCGAGTTTCACAGAGTTCTCCCTGCATGCAGTTCACAGCCTGACATTTCACTCGCTATGAATGCTGGGGTGCAGGCCCGGCTCTAGGTGTAGCCTCGGTGGCGTGGGGCACCAGGGCGCCGGGCTGGCAGGGGGGGGGGGCGCGTGCGGCAAAGCCGTGCGGAAGCCGTGCTGCAAGGGCGGGGGTGCTGGAGCAATCTCCGCGCCTCAGCGCCAGGGCGCCTGACCTGCTCGAGACGGCCCTGCTGGGGTGCAAGGGCACATTTATTTATTTGTGGCATTTATATCCTGCCTTTCTTCTGCAGAACCTAAAGCAGCATGTGTGCTTTCCTGAGGTGGACTTCCATTTAGGAACTGACTAGACTTGGGCTTGCTTTACTTCAGCAGCACCCACACAAGAGTCATGTAGGTGGGAAGTTTTGAATGACTGATGTTTTAATGTATTTTTAAGTCTATCCTTGAGGCAACTCCTCCGTAAACCTGTTCCGTGGTGGGACCCTCCTTGTGTAGCCTGTTTTACAGACAACCCCTCTCTCTCTGAAGGGCTGAGGGCAGCCCTCTATTGAAAGGAACCCTATATTTGAAGCCACAGGCTTCATCACTATGGATATACTGTAGATATTTCTATGTAAATATAGATCATAAAGGTAAAGGACTCCTGACAGTTAAGTCCAGTCATGGACGACTCTGGGGATGCGGCGCTCATCTCGCTTTACTCATGTCGCTCTATAGGCTGAGGGAGCCGGCGTTTGTCCGCAGACAGCTTCCGGGTCATGTGGCCAGCATGACTAAGCCGCTTCTGGCCAACCAGAGCAGCGCACAGAAACGCCATTTACCTTCCCACCGGACTGGTACCTATTTATCTACTTGTACTTTTTTTGGCGTGCTTTCGAACTGCTAGGTTGGCAGGAGCAGGGACCGAGCAACGGGAGCTCACCCCGTCACGGGGATTCGAACCACCGACCTTCTGATCGGCAAGCCCAAGAGGCTCAGTGGTTTAGACCACAGCGCCACCCGCGCTACACATATAAATACACATATAAATGAGCACATGCAGATTTTATGCAAACCCATGCCCTTTCTCTCTTTTTGGTTATGTTTTTTCTCTCTTTTTTGGGACATCCTACCCAGTGGGACATCCTACTCTTGAGAGTCCCATGGACTGCAAGAAGATCAAACCTATCCATTCTTAAGGAAATCAGCCCTGAGTGCTCACTGGAAGGACAGATCGTGAAGCTGAGGCTCCAATACTTTGGCCACCTCATGAGAAGAGAAGAATCCTTGGAAAAGACCTTGATGTTGGGAAAGATGGAGGGCACTAGGAGAAGGGGACGACAGAGGACGAGATGGTTGGACAGTGTTCTCGAAGCTACCAACATGAGTTTGACCAAACTGCAGGAGGCAGTGGAAGACAGGAGTGCCTGGCGTGCTATGGTCCATGGGGTCACGATGAGTCGGACACGACTAAACGACTAAACAACAACAACAACCCAAGTGATGGAGCCAGGACAGCAATTTTTGATAGATCTAAGGTAGTAACCTGGTGTTGCTTTTTGCAAGCATGGGAGCAGGAGCCAATTGTAAAAGGTACATACTGTACATAACTACCGTAAGCACACCCACACCCACCCACAACCTGTGGAGGGGGGGGGGGACGACTTGCTTCAACTGTCCAAAAAGCAAAAAAGGCCAAAGATTTCTTTTTCTTCTTGTGGTTAACTAGCAACCTTCTTGGCATTGTGCGTATGCTTTCTCGCTGACTGCATTGCCAGTTTTAACTTGGGTACTAGGACAATAAATCTTGCAACTTTAATAGATAGCTGTGTGGGCTCAGGCCACAGAACCAGGTCGTTAATTTCCCTCTTTTGGCTTTAGGTTTTCTTCAGATGTTGGCAGTTTTGGAAACAAGGGTAGCAAAGCATAGTCAGTGAATGGCATTTCATTCTATACGACATCTACTTTTTGGCAAGCAGCTGAGCTGTAGGATGTTACCAGGCTCCCTTTAACTCTCTGCTGGCACACAGAACAAGTCCCCGTTATCAGTGCCCATCATGGGAATTACACAAGCGTGCTTGACATTAGCTAACTTTCCTGAAATCTCTGTTGAGAATATTTCCAATATTCATAGACTTGTGATCTCCAGTCACATGGAGTGATTTGGGGAGCGGGGGGGGGGGGGGGTTGCAGGTTTCCAACAAGAATAAATTATTGTGGGCCAAAGTTCTGATTCTGGAAGTGGCCAAAAGCCTAATCAAATTTGGACGGTACTTGGTGCCCGCCCCTCTGCTCTTTCACCCATTCTTCCGATGTCAGCTAAGCCTTCCTGTGGAGAAATACCAGCAAAACATTGCCAGCATAACTCTTGAAGTTCACAGACTTTCCCACATTCTTATTTTTGAGAGTATAGGTCAATCATTTCTCCACCAAGCAGATGCCAAGGAGTGGAAAGCATCCACATAAATGGCAATAAGAATTTTGGATGGCATTTAAATTTCTGCCATCTTTCTTGTTTGTTTGTTTGTTTGCTTGCTTGCTTGCTTGCTTGCTTGTTTCTTCATCGTGAAAGGAAGGTTGCTGGAGTTCACTTCGTTGTCTCAGTGCAGTTACATAGATGGGACTGACACCTTTCAGGGCAGCCCTGAAGAACATTCCAGAGAGCTCTAGAAAGTGTAAAGAGTTTAGGTTCAACCTTCAAGAGGCTGCCCATGTATGCAATTGCACCAACACCCCAAAGAATCACCAGGGGAAAAGGACAGAAGGGACCACAGATGTGCATAAAATTTGCACATGATAGTTTAGATGTAATATAGAAATACTTACTATAATTTTAAAAGAAATACAGTACTTCTCGACATAATGACCCGTGGACCTGCTCAGTCTGCCCCAGTTGCAACTTCAAGGCCCATCTTGCGCTTCCTTCTGAGGGTTCTTTCTCTTTCAACTGGACCTGGAATTAACCCTTCAAACAGAGGACTGATCTCTGTAAAGTAAGGTATATGGCCTCCCTACCACATAGCAGACCTGGGACCCGGGTGGCGCTGGGGTCTAAACCACTGAGCCTAGGGCTTGCCAATCAGAAGGTCGGTGGTTCGAATCCCCCCGACGGGGTGAGCTCCCGTTGCTTGGTCCCTGCTCCTGCCAACCTAGCAGTTTGAAAGCACGTCCAAGTGCAAGTAGATAAATGGGTACCGCTCCAGCGGGAAGGTAAACGGCGTTTCCGTGTGCTACTCTGGTTCGCCAGACAGGGCCGTGTCGAGCAGGTCGGGCGCCCTGGCACTGAGGCGTGGAGATCGCTCTGGCGCCCCTGCCCTCGCAGCGTGCAGCACGGCTTCCACGCGGCTTCGCCGTGCAGCGCCCCCCCGCCGGCCCGGTGCCCTGGTGTCCCGCGCCACTGGGACTGCAGCTAGAGCCAGGCCTGTCGCCAGAAGTGGCTTAGTCATGCTGGCCACATGACCCGGAAGCTGTCTGCGGACAAACGCCGACTCCCTCGGCCAGTAAAGCGAGATGAGCGCCGCAACCAGTGGTTGCCACTGCTTCTTGCAAAGTCCCCTTTTAGACACTGCTCCCAACAGCATCATGAAACATAATCACCAATACAGTGTTTCAGCAGAAGCTATAGATTAAAAAAAAATGCCTCTGCTTTCTACCTTTAAGAAAAGTATCTCTGACAGTTGTCTCAGAATCCCACCAAGTTTTCTAAATAGGTAGCTGGACTTAAGACACATCAGAAGAGGAGAAATGAGAAGGTGATTTGTGATTCCTTAGACCATGGGTAAGGAAACTAAGGCAAGGCCCGGGGGCTGGATCCAGCCCAATCGCCTTCTAAATCCGGCCCATGGACGGTCCAGGAATCAGCATGTATCCTTTTATTTAAAATGCATCTCTGGGTTATTTGTGGAGCCTGCCTGGTGTTTTTACATGAGTAGAATGTGTGCTTTTATTTAAAATGCATCTCTGGGTTATTTGTGGGATACAGGAATTTGTGCATCCCCCCCCAAAAAATATAGTCCAGCCCCCCCAAGGTCTGAGGGACAGTGGATTGGCCCCCTGCTGAAAAAGTTTGCTGACCCCCTACCTTAGACTGACATCCTTTCTTTCAGGAGGCCTCCAGTTGTCACAGCATCAGCCAGAAACACAGGCTAACACCACAGTATTCCCCTAGTATGGTCTAGTGTAGTTATAATCTGTCAGTATCCGACCACCTCCAGCCTTGATGCATCCTGCAGTGTGATGACCATGGTCCAAACTAAGTGCATCAGTAGAAAGTGATGCTTGAGCCAATAACATAATATAGGTGGAACGATCCCATCAAGCATTCAAAGGCATGGATGAGGATAAAACAAAATAGAAACATTCCTTCCAGTAGCACCTTAGAGACCACATGAAAGCTCATAAAAAACGACAAACTTAGTTGGTCTCTAAGGTGCTACTGGAATTTTATTTTATGCCATTTTATTTTTATTTTGTTTCGACAGCAGACCAACACGGCTACCTACCTGTAATGAGGATAAAACACTTACTTACTAAGATGCACTCAGGCATTCAATACTTTAAAAGCTGGTTCACGGTGTAGACTCTAGGTTTATTTACAGAAGCGGGGTGGGCAAGCTGCAGCCCTAGAGCCAGCAAGCTATCAGTTCTGACCTCTGACAACAGCAGAGATCTGTCCCTCTCAGCCTACTGGGGGAGGGAAGGGGGAGATGAAAGAGAAAGAGGTGGGTGGAGAAAGGGAGAAAAAGAGGGGAAGAAAGAGGGAGGGGGAGGGGGATGAAGAACAGGTGTCAAAAAGCTAGGGATGGAAAGAGGGCATCAGTATGCAAGATGAATCATTATATGATCAAAAACTAGAATCAACTTGCAGTAATCTGGCCCATTATAAATAGGAGCTCCTGCTTGGAATACAGTCCCCAATTAAATACAAATTCTTGAAACTTCTAGAAAAGCTTCTGCCTTAGTTTCACATGATTTCTCTAAAATTGCTAAGCACATTCGGGAGAACCAAAGACAAAGACAACCAGCCACGTGACATCTTGTAACTTGGAAAAAACATGCAGCGTGTATTTTGGAGAAACTATGTTCTAATAATAAGGGACCCAGGTGGCGCTGTGGGTTAAACCACTGAGCCTAGGGCTTGCTGATCAGAAGGTCGGCGGTTCGAATCCCTGTGACGGGGTGAGCTCCCGTTGCTCGGTCCCAGCTCCTGCCAACCTAGCAGTTCAAAAGCATGTCAAAGTGCAAGTAGATAAATAGGAACCGCTACAGCGGGAAGGTAAACGGCGTTTCCGTGCGCTGCTCTAGTTCTCCAGAAGCGGCTTTCTCATGCTGGCCACATGACCCGGAAGCTGTACGCCTGCTCCCTCGGCCAATAATGCGAGATGAGCGCACAACCCAAGAGTCGGTCACGACAGGACCTAATGGTCAGGGGTCCCTTTACCTTTACCTTTATGTTTCTAATGTGTACTGGATCTGCCTATAACAGGCAAACTAATCCTAGGCATGTTTACTCAGAAGTAAGTCCTTGATGTATTTTCCAGAGCCCCCTTTTCCAGAAATCTAACTAGACTACTTTTTAATGCTTCGAAACCAAAGGAAATACAAGTCTCCGGTCAAACTTTTATAACACTAGGTAGACACAGGCCATGGTATAAGAAGTCTTGCAAAATTCTCAGCTACTTATTGGGTTTGAAAAGCCAGTTTGAGATCCAGAAACTTCACTTAAGAATTTCCTGATGAGGTCTCACTCTCCGCTCCACAGAATAAAATGTTAATTGAAAACATTAAAACCCACTTTATGTCCTAGCTAGAAGAGGTGGTTTTCCTGGGATGGTTTAGGCGTAATTTGGGTTCAAAAGAAGATGGCATATACCCAAGGGCCTTCAAAGCTAGACACATCATACTGATTTTAATAGTGACTTCTTACCCCATTTGTAGAAGGTCTCATACACCCCCATTTCAAGTTCCTGGCATTAGTCTGGCTCACCAGCTTCCATTTTTCACACTGTTATTTCCTTGGATTGTATTTTCCTGGCTACTTTCTTTACTGCCTGTTTTAAGAAGAATGTGAACTCAATAACATTCTAATTCCAGCCAGTCTTTCCAACCACAATTTTAAAGTAAATTTAACATAAGACTTGATGGAAATGGACACAGCTCAATATTTACACCAGTCTGCACCCACTTAGGATTTGACCCAAGACATTTGACCTATACAAAAATCACTGCCCTTTCTGTGCTTGGCAGCTGTGGTTTTTTTTACACATTGATGATATTTTGTGGTCAAATTATAAAGGGAATCAATGAAACCAGGAGGGCTGCAATCCTAAGCACATTTTGCTGGGAGAAAGTGAACTCTGTGGGACTTGCTTCTGAGCAAACATACCTAGGATTAGATTGCATGTTTTGGGCAGATTCTGAATGCATTAGAATGTAATAAGTTTCCCTCCATATGCAAATAAACTGCTAAACCAGGGGTGATTCTCATTGGTACCACAATGGAGGAGAAAGTGTTAATCCCCTTCTTTTACACACATACCCACCCCAGTCCCAAACCTGCTCAGGCTGCCCCATAGCTGCTATTTACATTTTTAAAGTGCCATTTTAATTGCAATCACAAAATGAATGCCACATCTCGTTTGCCTTTAGCAAACCTGATTGGCAGAGGTTTTCCAAGTTTGTGTTATTTATTTTTATTTATTTGTTGCATTTATATCCCACCTTCTTCAAGGAGCTCAAGGTGGCGTACATGGATCTCTCCTTCCTCATTTAATCCCCACAACAATCCTGCGAAGGTAGGTTTGGCTGAGGGGAAGCAACTGGCCCAAAGTCACTCAGTGAGCTTCATGGCTGAGTGGGGATTCTAACCCAGGGCTCTGGCATCTTGGAAGGGACACTCCACTCTGGGTCCCTTTTAATCTCCCCCCCCCAGGCACTGCAGTGCTCTGAGCAGCATCAAGCAATCGAGTTTAGCTGCTTTTTAATTTCCCACAATGCCCTGACGTATGGCCTTTGTGGGGCATTGTAGGAAATTTAAATGGCAGCCCTTAGCTACAGAACAATGTCACTGGCTGTGAGCAGTAAGCTTGCTAAGGCTCTCCAACAGGGTTGGGGACCTATCAAGAATGAATTTTGCCCAACTCTCTCTCTCTCTCTCTAATCTGGACTTGGCTCTGGTTGGCCTACAATGCCACTTTGTATTGGATCCGTGCCAAGAAATAGTTTCATGTGAATTTCCAGTGCAATAGAATTGCAAAACACAACAACAACAACAAAATCATAATGGAAAAAGGTTAAATGAATCTAAACAGAATCAAGGTCACAAAGGATTATATTCTGAAATGTGTAACTTTACTGCCCTCTCCTGGCTATATTTATTACATAATGTTAACAATGTACAGTATGCCTTTCCAGAATCTGCCAGTTGTTGCAGAGTTTTTCATTTCTCCTTTAATTAACTTTGTTTCCTGTTTGTTTTTGTTTTTTTTACTAAATATTTTCTAGAATCTCATCTATGGTTCTAGTATTGTATCATCCAAAGTGATATAATTATTGTAGGTAATAATCCTACAAAGATCAGCTTATTTTTCACATCTCTTTTATATGCTAACTTGCTAATATACATTTGTGAATCATCATGCTTGAACAGAACAGTGGAAAATCTACTTGCAGTATTTATTTAAAGCACTTTTACTCACCTCTTCAATCAAAAAGGCTCCCAGGGTGACTTACAAGATCAATAATAAGGTACTTACCTTACTGTCCCTGCCCTCATTGCTAACAATCTAAAAGACATGACACACAAGGAAAAAGCGTGGGGAGGAAGGAATAAAAAAAACCCCCAGCAAAGTCAGGCACCCGTTCATACAACACATACACAGAGACAACTTTGAATATATTGGACACTTTGATTTCTCTAGCACTCTCACTCACATACCCAAAAGGAAAAATTAAGGCTAGAATCCTATTATTATTATTATTATTATTATTATTATTATTATTATTACTGCTGCTGTTATCATCCGACTGTCTCGAAAGACAATAGAGTGCACCTCTGGGGATTATGTCTAACTGCTGTGTTAGCAGAACTTAAGTAATCTCCCGGAGACAGGAATGCCTGGCGTGCTCTGGTCCATGGGGTCATGAAGAGTTGGACACAACTAAACAACTAAACAACAAAAGTCATCTCCCAGGACATGGTGGTTCTGGGCTGCCCAGATGACAAGACCCATCACTTTCAGCCTCACTGATATGGTCCATAGGAAAGCAGAACATTATGTTTGGCACCAGCCAGGGCCTGTGCTAGGGCTTTTTGCGCCCTAGGCGAGATCACTTTCTGGCACCCCCGCCTTCCTGCTCGGCGATTGGCCAAGGAGGCGCGTGAGGGGGAGGAGGCGTGTGAGGGGAGGAGCCTGGAGTGTGGAGCGTGTCCTCCACCGCCCCGCCCCGCCGGCCACGTGCTCTTTTTTCATTTCCTTTTTAAAAAACCCGTCTGCCTAACAACTGGGCGTGTGCGCGCTCAGGTTCCCCCGCCTCCCCGTCTGCTTCAATTGATTGGTTTGATTTCTGGCTCTGTCGTGTGGCGCGGCCCTGCGCCCCCTGCAGGGCATTGCAGGGAAGCGCCTCTGCAGCAGCAACCAGGAGCGGGAGCGGAAGCGGCGGCGGCAGAGAGAGCGTTTGCGAGCGGGGAGACACACCAGCGCCCCTTCCATTTTGGCACCCTAGGCAACTGCCTAGTTCGCCTTAATGGATGCACCGGCCCTGGCACCAGCTTGGCTGCAGGAGTTGCCAGAAGGAGGCATACAAGGCACCATCCAGCTGTTTTAGGGACTTCACTCAGGATTTGTGTAGGGTTTACTCCTTAGCCTTTTCTTCTCCCAAAGATAAGAACAGCGGAGGTTTAGGATCAGTTTTCCTTCTCCTAGATGGGCCACCTTCCCAGGTTGACAAGCCTCGCCTGCCCCCCAGTTCCCTCTACAGCATGTGCAGAAACCACCTTCCAAACTATGGGGCCGACTATTGGTCTGTTCCGCTCAAGCCACCAGAGCCGGTCTTTGCACGCATAATTTCTTTTTAATTTCCCATGATTTATTTTTATTAAATCTGCAAAATTAATGTATTTAACAAGAAACAAAATGCAATGTGTCATAATGGATTATTTCGAAAAGTTTTGTTTTTTATAGATAGCATAGTGTATAGACTTTGTTTTGAATACTATGAAGTGGATTTAATTAATGAAGAACTAAGACTTAATTGAAGTGTTTATGATTAGCTAGTACAGCTAATTACTTAACTTAAAACAGGGAAGTATAAGCGTCTGATAGAATTGTAGTGTTTCGTACTGTATTGTGCTTTTTTCAGTATTTTGTTACTATAGTATGTATTCTTGTGTTTTTATATTGTAAATCACCCTGTGATCCTCGGATGAAGGGTGGTATAGAAATTTAATAAAATAAATATTATCTTGCTTTTTATGTTTTTATATTGTTGCAAACTGCTGTGAATGATACAGCAATATATATATTGGACTGCAGCTGCCATGAGCCCCGGCCAGTATTTCATATATACATATGTATATATTAAAGAAATATTGTACTGTCTGGGGCTCATGGCAGCTACAGTCCAATAGCATTCAGAGCCACAGGTTTTTGCTGTCCTTGATTTAAGTAAGTTTAAAAATAAAATAAAAAACACAGCTATCTGCTAATCATTCTGGCTGCAGACAGACCAGACACAAATTCTGACTTGCCAGACGCTTTCATACCAGATAAAATACATGGCAAAAAGTGGAGCAACTTAGGAACCGGCCACTCTATGCAGGACCAATGTGACAGACTTCAGAGGGGCGCAGTACAGACCTTTGAAAGGGCACGTTTTTATACAGATCAGTTTTTCTGATTTTTTATTTTTTATTCTGAAGTTTTATCATTTTTGAAGTAATTCATACCATATCCGTATGTTTGAAAAAGACCGTGCAGTTGGTTGGAAACCTATGTATACCTAAAAAGTGAAAATGCATTTCTGTGGGTTTATATTTTTTTTTGAAAACTGAAGTTAGCAATTTTGGGGAGGGGAGGGGGATGCATTTTTTTCTGTCTGGGGCGCAAAGAACAGCCTGGCACCGGCACTGACTCTACCTGGCCTCCGATTTCTGAAATGGGATCCCTTGAGAAAGCGATCGAGCGGTCGCGCTCAACGGCCAAGCCGCGTCCTCGCTCTCTCAGCTTCCGCTTTCGCTCCCGGGGATCGCCATCCTTCGCGCTCCGCCCCACGACTCGACCTGGGCGGGCCTAGGAAACACGTTTTGCGGCGCGTTGCATCAGCTGCCGGGGCCTGCGCGACTGAAGCCTGCCCGGTTGAGTTCGCTGCCTGTCGCTGCCATTGGGCTCCTCGCCGCCGCGGAGGGAAGAACCGGATCGGCCTGTGCAAGCAAGCAAGGAAGGAAGGGAGATGGAGACGGCGGCAGATGAGCAGGTAAGGGGGCTCCAGTTTGCGCCCAACCTCCGTGGCGAGGCTGGCTGGAGGCAGCACTCGCCCTCGGTGCCTCCAGACTTAAAGAAAAGAAAATGAGGCCTCGCCTTGGGCTCTTTTTCTCTCGCTTCTCCGGGGAGTCCCGTGTCCCGGCTGGGTTTGTAACGTGAGGAGCCTGCTTGCGCGCACGGCCACTTTTACGCAGCGCCCTTTGCTGTGAAATCTTCGGCGTGTCCTTTCATATTATAACTGACGCCCCCCCCCCAATATGTAGAAATGAAATAGTTTGCCCCCCTGGTTCCCTCGCACCCACCCCTTGCTGGAATACAAGGCCCTTCCTTGCAAGGACCTCCTGACACCCGCTTGTAATGTGTGAAGCGCCATTCACGTGGGCAGCACTGTATAGTGTTACGTGGACTCTCGGGAAGTTGCCATGCAAATGTCAGCGAGGATGTTGTAGTTCGAAGCCCAACATTAGTCACAGCTGCCGCCTCGCCACCCTTATTCCCGAATCAAGCTGGGTGCTTGTCTTTTAATTATTCTCTCCATTAAAAAACAAAACCTGCTTGGTATTCCACCTCCAAGGAGCTCGGAGTGTTGTGTAAAGATGGGGGTCATTCAATAAAGAATGGTAGTTGCTGTTTCGTTTCCTCTCCAAGGTAGGGCAGCCCTTCCCGTAAAGCAAGTGGGATCTAGGAACAAAAAAAAGTTGCCTCATACAGAGTCAGGCCATTGGTTCATCTAGCTTAGTACTGTTGACACAGGCTGGCAGCAATTCTGAGTTTCAAATGAGGGGAATTCCTAGCTCTGCCTGGAAATTCTGGGAATTGAACCAGGGACATTGTGCAGGCACAGCAGGTCCTCTTCCTCGGCTACGGACCTTTAAATACCTCTTTTTTAAAAAAGAGGAAGTGCTTTTCATTAATTTCAAACAAACTGGACTGTTTCTTTTTAAAATCCTTGCCACTGTCCTTATTTTTGTGGCGTCCAGTTTTCTTGTTTTACTTTAGTTTTGTGAACTGTCCTGAGATCTCTCCTACAGAGCAATCTGGGGATCTAATAAATCAGTAAAAAAATAGCCACAAGCTGCATCTCGATGTACAAAGGCAATAGGCTCAACTGATCACCAGAAGCTTGAGGATAAGTCTGCCTCCATCTTGGTATTTCTGGGTTGCTTGGCTGCTCCTGGGCATAGAATGTCAGGCTAGATGGTCTCCTGCTGCCCAAATTGTGAGTATAAAAGAGTAATAAAAATGGATTGAAGTACAACAGGCCTGTGTTGAAAGCCCCCTCCGTACTGTACATTCACTCATTGACGGTGGTTGTCAACTTTTAGAGACAAGGAAGTGTTCATGCCCTGTTTGTGCACCAGCCAGGAGCGCCAATGGGCTACAGGCATCAATTGTTTTGGGATTCCTGCTTTTAACTTGGCAGAATTGGATCACCAAGTGAGTAGTCCTCAACAAACTTTCAGGTTTGTCAATGCAAGGTCCCTGGGTAACAGTTTGGGCATTGGCATCACCTGTACTTTCTGAGGAAAGAACAGCTGTGTTTCTGCCCTTTTCTTCAAAGAGAAGCTTGAGGGCCAAGGAGTGCAATTCCCAAGGGAGCCTCCCATCTTGACAGCTGCGTAGCTAAGCATTTTGACTCATCCAAAGTAGGATGAGTAGGATGGTTGTTTTATTATTATTACTATTACTATTACTATTATTATTATTATTATTATTACTTTCTTTTAGCCCAGGCATCCCCAAACTGCGGCCCTACAGATGTTCTGGCCTACAACTCCTATGTTTCCTAGCTAAGAGGACCAGTGGTCAGGGATGATGGGAATTGTAGTCCAAAACATCTGGAGGGCCGAAGTTTGGGGATGTCTGTTTTAGCCCAATAAGAGGATTGTTAATAACAGAAATGAATTTGAGATTCCAGTGCACCTAAAATGTTCAATTATCCTGAGTGTATTCATACTAAAGTTACAGAAATTCCTCTGCTGTTCTTATCATTTCTAAAGAGAATATTGATTTTTCTAGCAGGATTAATGATGACACTTTTTGAAACAAGTGCCTTGGTGGTTTTCTTTTATTCTTCTAGATTGTTGCTGGGGAAGAGAAGAAGAAAGAACCAGGAAAGAAGAACAAGAAGGAGGGAACTGGTGATGGTGGGTGTTTGGAGGTAAGCCTCTGCTTCATGTTTCACAACGGTGGGCAACTGGTGGTCCTCTAGATGTCGTTTGACTACAGCTCCCATTATTCCTGACCGTTGACTGTGGTTCCTGGGGCTGATGAGAGCCCAGCAACATCCCACCTCTGTACTTAAACTGTTTACACCCTGACCTGGAGCATATTTACTTGGGAAGTAAGTTGCCCTGATTTTTCCATACAATTTTGTCACAGTTTGATTTCGGATCGATGCAAAAGCAAGGCACACCCTCCAGCTCTCTTGCCGCTTCTGTCAATCAATCTTTTCTTATAACAGACCTCTCTCTGTACCATAGGCAGGGTGCTCCAAGAAGGCACCTGTAGATAATTTGGTCTTTATGGCTCCACCTCTAAAGGTCTATCTACATGTGGATCCAGGTATACATACAAACATCTCCCTGTAGCATAGAAACATTATGGGGCTTAGTTGAGATATGCTGGAGGTTGCTCAGAGGCCTGAAGGGATGTGTGATCTGGCTAGCTATGGTTATATTTGAGATCAGGCCCGGCCCTACGTGCAGGCTGGGTGGCGCAGGGCACCATGGTGCCGGCCCGCCAGGAGGGCGCCGCAAGCTGCGCCCACCCGCTGGCCGACCGGTCCGCCGCGCAGCTGCGCCTGCCTGCCTGCCCGCCTGCCGCGCAGCAGCGCTTGTTGCACCCGCGCTGTGTGCGGCGTCCACCCGCACACCGCGCTGGGAAACGGGGCGGGAGGGCGCCGGAGGATCCGGCACACCACGGCGCCGGGAGCGCTTAAGACGGCGCTGTTTGAGATGGTTGGGTAGGAACATAAAAACAGCCTGGGTGGATCAGACCCAAATGTCGATCCCCAGTCCATAACTTTGTTTGCAACAGTGGTTGGACTTAGGCCTCTGGGAAGCATTCAAGCAGAGCATGGAGGCAAGAGTTTTTGCTTTTTAACCCCCTCCCCCAAATATTTGGGATTCAGATGTATGCTGCTATTCAATATGCAGATTCTATTTTGTTATAACAAGCTATAGTAAAATAATATGTTGACTTAGAGCTATTCTGGATGGTTTCTTAGAAGCATACTTACCAAGGTTTTGTGCAACTGCTTTATTTATGGCATGGTTACTTTTGAAGTACATTAAATATTTTAGATGAACTTTGAAGTACAGCGGTACCTCCGGTTACGAGCGGGATCCGTTCTGGGGGCCCGGCTGTATCCCGAAGATTTCATAACTAGAGGATTGTGTCCGAGCTCGCGCGAGCGGCAAACCCATTTCTGGGTTTGCCGCGTCCGCAACCCGACGATTACGTTACCCAAGGGTCCACTGTAGTTAATAAGACTACTTTCCACAAAACTCATTTTTCTCCACCTTTCCTTTTTGCGTGCAGCTGAGTCAGTTGCCTGAATACATCAACCCACGACTAGAAATGTATCATAAACTGAAAGCAGAACATGACGCGCTTATGGCAGAACGAGCTGCTAAAGAAAGCCGGCCCATTAAAGTTACCTTACCTGATGGCAAGCAAGTTGATGCCGAATCCTGGAAGACAACGCCATACCAAATTGCCTGTGGAATCAGGTGAGCTTCCTCTTAGAGTACGGCATTTCTTATTTGGGTATTTAATCCTTAATAGTGTGCTAACCACCCCCTCCTCTGCTTTTATTGTTCTTTCTTTCTCTAAAATTGTGTTCAATATTTTAAAAAGTGATTTATTATAGGAATAAGCTTATTGTGAAGATGCTTGCTTCAATGAGGTATATTAAAGTGATTACACACACACACACACACACACACACACACACACACACTGGCAGTAGTTCTATGCTACTTCATGTGGGTAACTGTTAGTCGCTGGATAATAATTTTGAATTAAACTCTGGAAATTCTATACAGTGGTGCCTTGCAAGACGAAATTAATTCGTTCCGCGAGTCGTTTTGTATTGCGAAAATTTCGTCTTGCGGTTTTCCAATTTAAACAAAGCAAAGGAAAAACAAACAAACAAACACCGTCTTGCGAAGCACAGCCATAGAAAAATTCGTCTTGCAAGTCAACAAAAAGATCGCAAAACGCTTTCATCTTGCGAGTTTTTCATTGCACGACTGTACCTTACAGAAATCTTCTCTTGAGCAAAAGAGCTTGATCCACTAAACACACACACTCTCTGATACCAGGTTTTTACATCTTGAAAAATAATCTTTGAATAGCCTTGGTAGGATTAGGAAGTTGGTTCATTGCTTATGGGAAGTGCACATTCAGAGAAGTGATCAGTTGTAACGCATGTGCTGTTGAAGTATATCTGTTGTTTCTTCCTGTATACAAACAGCTTATTATAACTTTTTTGCCTTTTTAGTCAAGGCTTGGCTGACAACACTGTTATTGCTCGAGTGGACAAAATGGTTTGGGATCTAGATCGTCCTTTGGAGGGAGACTGCTCCTTGGAACTGCTAAAGTTTGATGATGATGAAGCAAAAGCGGTAATCTACTATTTATAAACTGCCCATTAAGGAAGGAAGGCTTTAAAACAGAATACCTGGACTGCGTTTAATTTTTAGGAATAATTTCTTCAACATCTGAGGCAATTGATGTTTAAGTTGATGAGCATTCTGCACTCACCGTATAGTTTTCTAAATCTTTCACTGACCAGCAACGTCATCACCTGCTGTTCAGTTCCTCTGAGCTTTAAAACCATTTCCATTGTTCTGAGAAGTAGGTTTTGTTTGCAAAATAGTTTTGAGGGCATGTGCGAAGGGACACTCCAGAGCGGGACAATTGTCCAAATTATATTGAAACGTATGGTCTAGTGCAGGCATCCCCAAACTTCGGCCCTCCAGATGTTTTGGACTACAATTCCCATCTTCCCCAACCACTGGTCCTGTTAGCTAGGGATCATGGGAGTTGTAGGCCAAAACATCTGGAGGGCCGCAGTTTGGGGATGCCTGGTCTAGTGGTTAGTGTTGGACATTGACTGAGGAGACCAGTCCCCACTCAGCCATGAAGCTTGCTGGGTGACCCTGGGCCTCTCACTGACTCTCAGCCTAACCTACCTTAGAAGGTTGTGGTGGTGATTAAATGAGGAAGTGGAGAACAAAGAGTTCCACCTTGAGCTCTTTGGAGAAAAGGTTGGATATACTGTAAAATGAATGATATTGGGGTGATAGCTCAGAACAGATGTATTGAAATCAATGGACTAAAATTTACATCCCTTGAGTTTAAAGAGTCTATTCAAAATGACTAGCATTGGATATTTCTTTCAATAATCTTCAAACATTTTTTAATTGGGAAATCACTCTTTATTAAGATAGAGATTAGCACAGTTTAATTTTGGAAGAATTAATTATGCCAAGTAATACAAAAAGGGGAGCGGAAAATTTAAATGTTTACGCATTGTAACTCTTGGATTACTGTGGACAAGGAAGATGTTAGATGATGGAGTCTGAGATCCCTCTCTTTCTTCCCCTCTTGCTAGGTGTATTGGCACTCAAGTGCCCACATAATGGGTGAAGCCATGGAAAAAGTATATGGTGGCTGCTTGTGTTATGGCCCGCCGATAGAGAATGGGTTTTATTATGACATGTTCCTTGAAGATGGGTAAGTTTTTGCTCTTGTTAAAGTGAACGTGTCTGGATTGTTCTATATTGTAGCCTAGCCTAGATGAAAGAGAACACAAATCCCCCTGGAACGTGGATTGAATAACTGTGAATTTAAATGGTTTGCTGTTTTCCTTCATGATGATGTCGGAGTGACTGGTAGTGTACATTCTCTGACTCTCTGGTTCCCTGTTTGCCTAGAGGCCAGCCTTCTTGGTATGGCAAATTGTGTTTTTGTGATGGAACACGTGGGAATGTAAGAGAGGGATAGAGCTCAAGAAATCAAATTAAAAAAATAAAATATTTGTCCACTCTAGGGGTGTCTCTAGCAATGACTTTCCTGGTCTAGAGGCACTATGCAAGAAAATTATGAAAGAGAAGCAACCTTTTGAGCGACTGGAAATTAAGAAGGAAACCTTGCTTGAAATGTTTAAGGTAAGATTTCAGAGCCTATGGTTCATGTCATCTGTAACTATCACACACGTCTACAACAGCGTTAGCTGTGTGTTCTTTTGCAATTTTTAATCTAGTTACTTAAATGCAGATTATTAGTTTACCCAGGGCTTATGGACTTGATGGATGGCAGATTCCATTTTAGCAATCTTAGGTAGAAGATTCGTTTTTTCACTAAGCTATTGCCAAATACACACCCCCTTCCATTGTGCTGTGGGTCCTCTTTTCAAATCAACTGCTTATTGCAGTATTGAATGGTTCAGATGGGATAATGCTTTGAAACAGCTGAGAGATACACATATACTGTTTTTACTAGATTATTACAAAGATTTAAGATGGAAATATGATACAGAAATCTCAGAATCCTAATCATTCTCCCTTGAACTTCTCTGCTTCTCACTAGTTTACTAATCTCACAATCCAGTATTGGTTTGTGTAAGTCCTATGGTATGAACATATAGGTAGCTTCAAAGAACCGTTTCCCCCCCTCATTATATTATGAATCTTGCAATCACTAGGCTGGGAATTAAGTGCAACTATTGGCCCGTGAGGTTCTGCGGAGTCCTGGCTAACCATTTCTGTTAAGGTCAGGCAGAATGGAGATTTCAACTAAGGCTGGAGATTTTCTGAAAATTGGATCGTGCAGTTGTCGAGCAACCCATATTTTCCTTGAGACATCTTTTAAGATGGTTTGACTTCATGAGACGGAGAAATAAAAATCTTAGATGTCCGTAGAATGACTTTTTTTTTACGGTTCCCTTTTGTATGCCTTGGCAATACATTATATGCATACTGTATGTGGAGATGCAATTTAGATCTTAACAGTGTTCATAGAATTTACTCCCACTCTTCTGTTTTTCTCAAAGTACAATAAGTTCAAGTGTCGGATCTTGAATGAAAAAGTCAACACTCCAACTACTACTGTATACAGGTAAACAAAAACAAAAATCAGCCCAAACCCAGAGCTTCTATAGTGCAACTATTTGGGAGTCTGATTGTTATCCTTGTGTGGTTTTAGGTGTGGCCCTTTGATCGATCTCTGCAGAGGACCCCACGTAAGGCATACTGGTAAAATAAAGGCCTTAAAAATACATAAGGTAAGAAATTAAGCTATAGTACAATTAAAGTAGGAGTGTAGACATCTCAGGGCTAATCCTCAGTGGTTTTCTGGGAGTGTGCTGAGGTTTTAAAATCAGATCAAAAATCAATTTCATTAATGAAGAATTAATTCATGAGAGTGGCTTTCAGCCAGTGTAGAGATCTTCTACAATTCATACTCATTCTCCTATACTGCACTGCAGCTAGGAAGACAAGAAACCTAGATACCAGTTTAACTTGCCTGAATTGTTTTTGTAAATTGCTTTGAGGTTTTTTCAAGCAGTGTATAAATTATATGAAGTAAATAAATTAAATAATATTAAGTTAAAGAGTTTTTTTAAAAAATGTACCATTGTTCTCATGCTAGCTATTGGACTCAGTGGACTGAAAGAAAATACTCTGGCCCCATTTAAGTTAGCATATTTCATGTGGCAGTAAAGGCTTTGTAAGTCCCACTGACTTCAGTGAGAATTTAAAGCCCTTCGGCTTTTTTGGTTTTTGTCCATTCTCATGTCTTTGTGTATTGTGACCATAGTTGTCAAATGATGGGGCTGCTTTTTTGGGATGCAGCTTTAGAATGTGCAACTGTTTGTTTACACTACATTTTAATATCCTAATCTTCCCCTCCCACTGGGTTTCTCAAGCACAAGAAACTTTAAATTCTCGTGAAAATGTAAGAAGTATGCAGCTCCAAAACTCAGGTCATATCATATACATAGCGAAGCCTTCCTGAGTAAAGTTTAGAGTTGCTGTAAATAAGCTCTGCAACATCACTTTGTGGTATTAAACTGTTTCTGTGATTCCAGAATTCCTCTACATATTGGGAAGGGAAGTCTGATATGGAAAGCCTGCAGAGGATTTATGGAATTTCATTTCCAGATCCAAAAATGCTAAAAGAATGGGAGAAGTTCCAAGAGGAGGCGAAAAACAGAGATCACAGAAAAATTGGTCGGGTAAGATTAACATCGCTAGCATGGATTTGAGCTGGTCATATGAGGAGAGTAAAATTGCTCCTTAATGTTTTGGATGTAATAAAATAAATGGTATATTTAATTTTGTAGGCATTATTTCAAAATACTTTTAAAGTATGTATTTATAACTTAAGATGCTGAATATTTAGATGTAGGCATGTATTAACTTTTAGCATTTGTTTGCTGTATAGACGGCAACCATTTTAGGCACATGCAATTGACGTGCAGGTCCTTTTGGACCCGGAAGTGGGTGGAACAGGAGATGGAAAGGGACAGAGCACGCTTATGAACACTGTGCGATGCGCAGAGGGGCTGGAAACAGAACCCCCACGGGAAATGGTTGCTGCCTGTATTGCAGGGATGGGAGACTTCTGGGCCATGGCTTCCCAAGCCTTTGAATTGGGGCCATGGCATTCCCTATGCCACAGTCCCGCATCGACTCACTTCACTTCCCTGCTGTGTTCTGCTCCCTCCATGAATACAGCAAAGTGACCATGGACAAACAGAAGGATTTCATTCTTGGCTGGCTACTCTGATAAAGCAGAGTCCACTTCTTCTTTTTCTTTGGCGATCACTCGTTTCCGAGTAAGATTGTCTTCCATAAACAGGGTTTTAACAATGGGTCCGTAAGTGTCTGTGGAGGCCAATTCTGGATCCACACGTCCTTCCACAGTGGGGACATTGGTTTCCAGGCGGGAGTTGATAACGGTGTGGATTTGCCAAGCGTGTCTTCCTCTTAGCACGTTTCTCCCTTGCGTCCTGAGATCGCGTTTCTTCAAAGCCCATGACACCTTTGGTAAAGGCTGTTCTCCAACTGGAGCGCTCACAGGCCAGTGTTTCCCAGTTGTCAGTGTTTATACTACATTTTTTTTAGATTTGCCTTGAGACAGTCTTTAAACCTCTTTTGTTGACCACCAGCATTACGGTTTCCATTTTTAAGTTTGGAATTTTGACAGACCATTCTCTTCCTGCATTTCGCTTTTCTGAGCTGGGCTGCCTTGCTATGCCTTGTGAAAGGGGAGCCCCCTTCTTAGCACACACAGAGCTACCTGTCTTCCATTAAGGCCAGCACACTGCCTTCCCTCGTGAAAGACTCTCCTCTAAAACCTGGTGGAAGCAAATGGAACATGGCGTGAAAAATTAAGTATCCAATGGCAAATGCCACAAACCCATTAAACATTTTTTCATTCATTATAGTTTCTCTGAATGTTCCTTTTCTTTTTCTTCACGCTGTGGTGGAATGAAACATCTTCCTACTTATTTTCCGCCTCTTCTGGAGAATGTTCACGTTTTCTTAGAGAAGCTATGTATGTTTTGAAGGCCTGGCTCCTTTTGTGTAATGTCATAAAGCGATGATTCATTTCGATGTTGCCTAAGAACCTCCGTCGCAACTTTAGCACAGGGTGCAAACCGCTTTTTTGGTTTCTCTCCCCAGGATCAAGAGCTGTTTTTCTTCCATGAACTCAGTCCTGGGAGCTGTTTTTTCTTACCAAAAGGAGCGTACATCTATAATTCGCTGATAGCATTTATTAGGGTAAGTTTGAGACACATGTCCAGTTCATCTTTGCCAGCAGCCGCCTGTGATCTCTTGGAACAGTGACTTTTGCTTGCACAGAGGCAATGCAAAGGAGAACATTGTACTGACTGCTTCCAAAGCTCATATGAGCCACATAATACAAGAGTTGCTTGCCAGTAGGCCTGCCCTGCCCCACATGTTTCCAGAGCAGACCTACGCAGCTTCCGACTTGTGTCACAGCCTGCCAGACATGTACAGTGACCTGGCAGTAGCTCGGGATGTTAACCCTTGTGCTGCCTTCGCAAAAAAACACACACAACCCAGGTTTATCCATCTTTAGCAGGGTCACTTTGTAACTGGCAGCAGCATTTGGCTTCGCAGTTACAAGTTGTGAAAGCCTGTATTAAAGCCAAGTATAACAGCAGAAACAGAGTACAGCAGACTATCATCTTGTATTACTCACAATTTATTGACTGTACAAGTCACTCATAGCTTTTAATGCGTTTCTATTGTTTTTGGGGCCCGTTTGACAACTAGACTATCAGTTCATGGTTTTGTTGATCTGATCATTAAAAGAAGTGGGTCGCTATGAGTTACAGTCCTTGGCAAGGTCCATAATGTTTGCTTCAGATTTGGTGTTACATAGTCATAGATGTAGGGACGCGGGTGGCACTGTGGTCTAAACCACTGAGCCTCTTGGGCTTGCCGATCAGAAGGTTGGCGTTTCGAATTCCCGCGATGGGGTGAGCCCCCGTTGCTTGGTCCCAGCTCCTGCCAACCTAGCAGTTCGAAAGCACGCCAAAAAAAGTGCAAGTAGATAAATAGGTACCGCTCCGGCGGGAAGGTAAATGGCATCTCAGTGTGCTGCTCTGGTTTCACCAGAAGTGGCTTAGTCATGGTGGCCACATGACCCGAGAAAACTGTCTGCGGACAAACGTCGGCTCCCTCGGCCAGTAAAGTGAGATGAGCGCCACAACCCCAGAGTCGTTCGCGACTGAACTTAATTGTCAGGGGTCCTTTACCTTAATAGTCATAGATGTGTGTTGTGCTGACCCTCTGGCATCAAAAGGCAGATTACCACTGTGATACCCTCTTTCTTTGTGGAACACACGTTTTCTCTTGCCCCTATACCCTATTATTATTATTATTATTATTTTATTATTATTATTATTTTATTAAAGTTGTGGGGGGAGCAGGCTAATAGGCCTAGTTTGTTGATCTGCCATGAAGAGTGCTTTGCTCAATTTTGACACAGATTTGACATCTCTGTAGGCATTTGAATCATCGACTGGACTTTCTCAGTCTGCCTCCTCTTAGGTGTTCCTGATTTTTAACTCTCTTATTTTTTCCAGAGTGAATACCGAAAGCGAGGATTCCAGGAAGTTGTGTCACCAAACGTCTACAACAGCAAACTTTGGGTGACGTCAGGGCACTGGCAGCATTACAGTGACAACATGTTTTCCTTTGAGGTGGAAAAAGAGATCTTTGCTCTGAAGCCGATGAACTGCCCTGGACATTGGTACAGGCTTAGTTGGGGACTGCTTTGAGATTACTTCACTTTCTTTCCCCTTCCTAGTAAACTCTTGTGTGGTGCTTGGCCGCCGTCAAAACATCCTTGCCAGGGTGGATAAAAATCAATGATTTTTTTAAAAAAGTAAATTTTAAAAATCAGATTTTTAAAACATTTAAATCAGATTTTTAAAAATTTAAATCGGATTTTTAAAATAAAATGCTTTTGGAGGAAAAATCATTCTAAAGATAGTTTTCTATCTAAGTTACATTATAGCCCAAAGGCTATTCATCAGGAAATAAGGATTTGTTTTAAATTTTTCATGTTTGCTAAAACTCAGTCTAAGTTTTTTTTTAAAAAAATTTGTTCAACCACATCATTTGACAAACATGGATATATATGCTATAATGTTATTGTTTTAGTTAAATAAATTGTTAATAAGGAAATTATTATTTTTCTCCTTCCAATAAAGTACAGCAGAAACGTTGTCCAAATATAAACAGTTAACTTATTAAACCTCACAATAATTTCACAATTATCTGTCCATGTATTTCTAATAGTATCACCAAATCAGTAATTTTTTATATAACTAAAAACTACTGTGAAAATTTATTATTCCAATTTTCTGGTTGTAAGTATTAAGATGATACCAGCAAGAATGAGTCTTTCTGTAGAAAATGATTTAAATCAAGTCTTACTGACTAGTGATTTAAATCGTGATTTAAATTGATTTGATTTAAATCAAATCCACCCTGATCCTTGCACAGTTAAATGTGCTATTTATGCAATGTGACCTTGGGCTATAGAGGAAAAGATTCTGTGTCTTCATATGGCAAAGAGCCAAAAAAAAAAAAAAAGGACATGGATCATTTTTCTGTAATCACTGCTACTGTTACCACCACTTCTGCTCCTTCAACTTCACTTACCTAGATTCCTACCTGAACCTTCCTTCTCCTTAATAATCTCTGTGCCTCAGGCCTATGCCAGAGACCATGGCTCTGACTCCTGCTTTTCCCCTTTGCCCTGTTCCTTTGCATTCTACCTCTTTTCCATTTCCATTTGAACCCCCTTGAGCTAAAAAGGACCAATTGTGACTTGTGATTCAAAACGTTTCAGAATCATCAACCCGTGATTATACTTCGCCTTTATCTATCTGGTCTGTGCGCTGTGCCAATCATTTGGGGATTCCTTTTGCAGTCAGCAGAGTCATTAGAATGTTTTGGGAGAGTATATTTTGGAGCAAGAGTAATATACAATGTAAGCTAAATTGGCGGCATCGGAGGTTGTCGGCCTCTGTTGTTCAAGGCAGCCTTTGAAATGCATTCTCTTAGCAGAGCTGATTTCCAACACATGCCCTGTTCCCTCCAGCCTCATGTTTGATCACCGGCCCAGATCCTGGAGGGAGTTGCCACTGCGACTGGCTGACTTTGGCGTTCTCCACCGCAACGAGCTGTCGGGGACCCTGACGGGCCTCACCAGAGTGAGGCGCTTCCAGCAGGATGACGCTCACATATTCTGTGCCATGGAGCAGGTACAATATGACACGCAGTTGTGGGCGGGAAATGGCCTCATAAAAAATGCCGGGGCTTTGACTGCATCTCCTTTTGTTCCTTGTGCAGATTGAAGGGGAGATAAAGAGCTGCCTGGAGTTCTTGCGTGCCGTATATGACGCGTTTGGCTTTTCCTTCAAGCTCAATCTCTCCACCCGCCCTGAAAAATACCTTGGAGATGTTGAAGTGTGGAATCAAGCTGAAAAGGTAGCCGATGCCTCCTTATAATAATAAAAATAATTTATTATTTATACCCCGCCCATTTGGCTGGGTTTCCCCAGCCACTCTGGGCGGCTTCCAACAGAATATTAAAATACAATCATCTATTAAACATTAAAAGCTTCCCTAAATAGGGCTGCCTTCAGATGTCTTCTAAATGTCTGGTAGTTGTTTTTCTCTTTGACATCTGGTGGGAGGGCGTTCCACAGGGGGGTGCCACTACCAAGTAGGCCCTCTGCCTGGTTCTCGCAGCGAGGGAACCGCCAGAAGGCCCTCGGCACTGGACCTCAGTGTCCGGGCAGAACGATGGGGGTGGAGACGCTCCTTCAGGTATACTGGACCGAGGCCGTTTAGGGTTTTAAAGGTCAACACCAACACTTCAAATTGTACTGGGAGCCAATGTAGGTCTTTCAACATCAGCTCCTTGACCAGGAGCTGCTTTTAAAAGCCTATTTAAGTGAGTGAAAGAACTAAGGGGTATTCTAGGTAACTGGATAGGCTTCAGATGTTTGTTAATGAAATTTGTGTTTTAATTTCCTGGGCGGGGGGGACTAAGGTAGCAAATGCTCCATGCCTATTTACGTTCAAATTGTGCTGTGAGGAAGAGAGAACAGCAAATGAATTAAGCAATGCAAAGCCACTTTATGGATTTATGGACTACTTAAAATGAGGCTGCATTTTAAATTTTAATATTGTACAGTGGTACCTCTACTTACGAATGTTTCTACTTACGAATGGAGCTCCGTCTGCCATCTTGGATGCGGTTTAGATAGGATTTTTTTTACTTACGATTTTTTTCTTCCAATGCATTCCTATGGGATTCGACTTACAATTTTTTCGACTTTCGAATGTGCATTCGGAACGCATTAAATTCGTAAGTAGAGGTACTACTGTATTTTAATCTGTATTTTAATTAATTGTTTTCTTTTCTTTTATGTCTTATTGTATTTTTATTGGTGTTAGCTGCCCTGAGCCCAGTTTTGACTGGGGAGGGCGGGGTATAAATAAAAAATTTATTATTATTTTATTATTAACCTGTATATCCTCTTCCGTTAGCAACTTGAAAATAGCCTGAATGAATTTGGTGAGAAGTGGGAACTGAACCCTGGAGACGGAGCTTTCTATGGGCCAAAGGTTAGTAAATTTGAAAACTTGCCTCACTTCCCAGCATCTGGTAACTTTTGATACTTATTTCCACAAGCAACGATGGTAGATAAATTGTCCATCAGAGTTTATTTAGTTCTTAATTCCCACATGTCTGTACATACTTGTGGGAGGCAGGCAAGTTAAATGCTGCTTAAGAATGGGTCCGTTCCCTCTGCACTGTATAAGCAGAATGATACGTAATTATTTTTCAGGCTACTTGGAATATAATGGACCTGGTTCATTCCTACTCTGGTGAACTTCCTTGCAGGGTAGAGAGCACACGTCCGCTTCACCATACAGAAGGCAGCCTTTACAGTGTGTGAACTAGGCTGTGAGATAAGGCTAGGCCCAGATACATTTTTCCTTTGTGGCAGGGGGAGCCATCCCAGCCTAATTGTGTTTATTTAGCAAAAAAGAGTTTGTAATTGGCCAGGTGTTCACTTAGAAAAATGATCAACGAAGTTGAGAATCGAGATGGGATGGGGGACAGAAAGTGGCCTTGCAAGCTAACCTCACATTAATTGCCAGCCGGTCTGATGGCTAATTGGCCACCAGGATGCTTCCCTGTTCCCCCAGTTGGGTAGGGGCTGAAGGTGAGAGCAGATGCAAGGTCACCTTAGCATCGCGCTGCTCTTCCACCAATGAGGAACCTGGCGCAAACCTGTGGAGCTCATGAAAGACTAGGAGAAAGTGAGCCCATGGGTCCTTCCTCCAGGTGGTCCATGGTCAAAAGAAGGTGGGATGAGAAAACGGGATTTGCTTTAAAGTGTTGCTGAACCCAAGAACCCAATTAACATTCGCCTCATTTCCTCCCACTCCTCCCATAACCCAAAAGATTGACATTCAGATCAAAGACGCCATTGGCCGGTACCACCAGTGTGCTACAATCCAGTTGGATTTCCAGCTGCCAATAAGATTCAATCTCACCTATGTGAGGTGAGTGTGCCGTGTACTTCCTTTGGCTACAAAGCGTTTCCTGTTTCGTGAGGAGTTGTGTCTTGACGGAAGCCAATTTTTTTTATCTTCTAGTCACGATGGCACAGACAAGAAACGGCCAGTGATTATCCACCGTGCTATCTTGGGGTCTGTGGAGAGGATGATCGCTATCCTGACAGAAAACTATGGAGGCAAATGGTACTGAATATCTCTCTCTCTCTCTCTGGTTTTGCCCAGTTTGCCCAAATTTAGCTCATCCAGTGAAGCAGGCACAGTTCAGACCAACTGCTTGTTCCAGACTCTGTTCTGCCTGGCTGTCGTATTTTTTAAAATGTTCATTGGATAGTGCATATGGCCAGCTCTGTGAAATCCTATGAGTGTTCAATATTTTGCCCGAGCATGTGAACAGGAGGCCAGGTGTTTACATACAAGCCGCCCCCCCCCACCCTCCCACTGCACACCTGGTTTCAAACCTTCCCTGGGTTCCTGAGGGTGTGGAGCAGGCATCCCCAAACTTCGGCCCTCCAGATGTTTTGGGACTACAATTCCCATCATCCCTGACCACTGGTCCTGTTAGCTAGGGATCATGGGAGTTGTAGGCCAAAACATATGGAGGGCCGCAGTTTGGGGATGCCTGGTGTTGTTTGTTGTTTAGTCGTTTAGTCGTGTCCGACTCTTCGTGACCCCATGGACCATAGCACGCCAGGCACTCCTGTCTTGCACTGCCTCCCGCAATTTGGTCAAACTCATGTTCGTAGCTTCGAGAACACTGTCCAACCATCTTGTCCTCTGTCGTCCCCTTCTCCTAGTGCCCTCAATCTTTCCCAACATCAGGGTCTTTTCCAAGGATTCTTCTCTTCTCATGAGGTGGCCAAAGTATTGGAGCCTCAGCTTCACGATCTGTCCTTCCAGGGAGCACTCAGGGCTGATTTCCTTAAGAATGGATAGGTTTGATCTTCTTGCAGTCCATGGGACTCTCAAGAGTCTCCTCCAGCACCATAATTCAAAAGCATCAATTCTTCGGCGATCAGCCTTCTTTATGGTCCAGCTCTCACTTCCATACATCACTACTGGGAAAACCATAGCTTTAACTATACGGACCTTTGTCGGCAAGGTGATGTCTCTGCTTTTTAAGATGCTGTCTAGGTTTGTCATTGATTTTCTCCCAAGAAGCAGGCGTCTTTTAATTTCGTGACTGCTGTCACCATCTGCAGTGATCAAGGAGCCCAAGAATGCCTGGTGTGGAGGATACTATCATGTTCAAGTGAATGTGTGAGGAACCCCCTGAAAGCTGGAACCTTTGGGAAGGGAAACATGTGCAAGGATGCCGGCTTGCCTGTGCCCCCCTGCCCCCCCATTGCATATGCCTTTGCTTATATCTCTCACAAGCGCTTCTACTAGGTGTGGGCACCATGGGAAGAGTGGAAGAGAGAGTAAAGGAAAAATAAGCGAGTTCTTGAGGCAATGCATTGAGAAAAGAGTCTGTGGATATGCGTTCTATAAAGAAAGAAGTTTGTCTCAACGAAAAAGGCACGGCAGAAAAATTGCTGAGTTTGTCACCCCAAAGAGCTTAGGAAAGGTTATTAAAATTGTTTAAGTAATTTCTGTGAGTAATACAGTAAGCCTGTAACTTATGCGCGTTTAACTTGTGCGCATTCATCTTTACATGTGTGGCATTAAAAAAGAAAACAAAAGGCTGGCGTTCCAGGAAAAAGGACTTTGCCGTCATGGAACCCAATGAGTTTTGAGTGCACACAGTTTTTGCTTAACCGTAGTCTCGAGAATGTAACCCCTTCATACGTTGCAGGTTTACTGCACTCAAAGGCTTGATTCAAGTGAGTACTGGGCCCACAGACTTCCCCTGCTGCCTGCATAGGATTTGGCACTTCTTTCATGATCGTTGAAATCGCGATTTCTTGTCATGCCCAAACTGGGAATCCCATTTTAATTTAGGTTTACTGGAGTTTGAAACAAGGAACTGGTCTGATCCGAATTAGGACATTTCCTGTAACAGTGTAATTTAGGTGCTTCGTGGCCCCTTTCCAATGAACTCTCATTAAGTGATAGGACTGCGGAAGCCCGTTCCGTCAGCCCTTTAAGCATAACATTGTTTGCTGTTCGGAGTGCAGTGTTGTCTTCCAAGTGGTATAATGATGTCTTCTGCTAATCCCCCTACTTTTGTTTCCTCCTTGCACAAGGCCGCTCTGGTTATCTCCTCAGCAGGTGATGGTGGTGCCAGTTGGACCAACACTTGATGAATATGCCCAAAAGGTAGGGGCTTCCAGTCAAGTCCTATGAGTAATAATAATAATTTATTATTTGTACCCCGCCCATCTGGCTGGGTTTCCCCAGCCACTCTGGGTGGCTTCCAACAAAGATGTAAGATACGTTAAAATGTCACACATTAAAAACTTCACAGAACAGGGCTGCCTTCAGATGTCTTATAAATGTCAGATTGTTATTTATCTCTTGGTCTTGGTGGCTGCTCCCAGTCACCAGTCTAGCTGCCGCATTCTGGATTAGTTGTAGTTTCCGGGTCACCTCCAAAGGTAGCCCCACATAGAGCGCATTGCAGTAGTCCAAGCAGGAGATAACTAGAGCATGCACCACTCTGGCGAGACAGTCTGTGGGCAGGTAGGGTCTCAGCCTGCGTACCAGATGGAGCTGATAAACTGCTACCCTGGATACAGAATTGACCTGCGCCTCCATGGACAGCTGTGAGTCCAAAATGACTCCCAGGCTGCGCACCTGGTCCTTCAGGGGGACATTTACCCCATTCAGGGCCAGGGAGTCCTCCACACCAGCTTGCCCCCTATCCCCCCAAAAACAGTACTCCTGTCTTGTCATCCATCCTCC
Organism: Zootoca vivipara; assembly: GCF_963506605.1. Taxonomy (NCBI): domain Eukaryota; kingdom Metazoa; phylum Chordata; class Lepidosauria; order Squamata; family Lacertidae; genus Zootoca; species Zootoca vivipara. The sequence goes on along the minus strand of NC_083286.1, from coordinate 48,094,221 downwards.
AACCGCCTCCAGGCACTCACACAGGACCTTCACTGCCTTCACTGGAGCTAAAGCACCTGCCATTGCTTGCTGTTTTCACACTGGGCTGTTCGTAAGGCAATTCTACACATTTTGGCCAAGATCTTTTAGATGCCCTCTGTGGTTTGCGCATGCGCAGTTGGAGTCTTAACTCTTTTTCTTCTGATATAATAATAATATATTATTTCTACCCTGCCCATCTGGCTGGGTTTCCCCAGCTACCCTGGGCGGCTTCCAACAAAAGATTAAAAATACAGTACATTAAAACATCAGTCATTTCCCTAAACAGGGCTGCATTTGGAAGCATTTTTGTGCAGATTGAAGGTATCGATCAATTTGGTTTGTTGTATTTCTATGCTGCTTTCCATTCAGATGAATCCCCAAAATGTTTTACAATCCACCACCACCACCAACAGTGTAATAGAGCTTCACATGTACAGCCTAAATAACATAATTAACAAATCGCCAGTAGAACAATTGCATTTTACGAAACGCTATTAACGAACCAGCAACTAAAAAATAAATATCACCATTACAGCATGCACAAATGCCCTTCCCTTCCCTTGCCTATCTTTTGTCGTATGTACAATGTATATATTGTGCGAAGCAGTGTGCAGGTGTGGGATTCCTGTGTTTGTGAGTGAAATGTGCCTGAGCACTAAGCAAACCCTATTTTCACGTTACTAAAAATATTTCTACACTTGTTATAAATTTGTCACCCTCTCTCTCTCTCTCTCTCTCTCTCTCTGCCCCAAATGCATTGATTCATAGTGCCTAACTTGTATACATTCCGTTGTAAACTCTGTTGCTTCTTAAGCTTTCTCCCAATGGAAGAACACTTGGCATATATATTTTTGCTGCTGCTCAAATTTTTCAGTGTTTTTAATTATGTTTTATGCATATTTATGGACTAGGGTTTTTTTTTTTAAAAAAACATTTTGTAAGTTGTAAGCTGCCTCAGAGTACTTAGTCCCTTATTTATTTATTTATTTATTTATTTATTTATTTATTTAAATAAATAAATAAATAAATAAATAAAGGCTAGACCTAATTCCCTGGGAATTTAGCCTACCCATAACCTAAATACTTTCCTCTTGCTGTTGTCTCCAAGGTGAAGCAACAGTTCCATGATGCTGGCTTAATGGCAGACGTTGATGTGGATGCTGGTTGCACCCTGAACAAGAAGATAAGAAATGCTCAGCTTGCACAGTACAACTTCATTTTGGGTAAAAACACCACCTTTTTGTATGTGGTAGGACTCCGTTGGGACAATGTCCTTCAGAGGCTGCTAGCACTGAGCAGTTATATAATTGTTAGCTTGTAAAGTTTGCTGCCTTTGCAAGCAGACAGTGAGAGAAGTATTCCCTTTGGAGCTTGCCTGTACTGCCTCGTTAGCCGGAGCCATTCTGATTTATGTCAGATTTATAGCCACCTCTTGGGAAAAATCTTTGTCCCTCTTGCCTGTTAAGAATCAAGTAAATTGGCCCAAGTCTTCTTTTGTAGCAGAGCGGCTCAGAAACATCTGTCTTGCTGCTCGGTAATTTGTCCTGCTTCTTTATCAGCATTGTAAAAAGGTAAAGAGTTCTAGGACACATTTTGTTCTCGGTGTAAAAAGCAATGCATGCAACATTCACTGCTTATCACATCCCAGTAACAGTGGCCTGATTCTCTTCCCTCCAGCTGCCCCTTACATAAATTTCAAAGGAGAAAGGGAGCCACTCATATTTGACATGATCTGCATATATTTTGCATTAGTGCATATTCTTGCGCTCAAATGCAATTGGGGTATAAGTAACTTGCTCTTCTCCCACTATTAAATTTGTGTCCTACAGTTGCAGTGTCTCAGTTGTGGTTTTTTAAAAAGATTTTTATTGAAGTACGAGAATTTTTACATACCTTATATTCTCTCCTTCCAATTTTTAATTTCCCGTACCATTTTTCCTTCCCCTTCCCACCCCCTCCCCCACCCATAATCCATTGGAAGGGTTCAAACAGTTGTCCTCAGCCACGGGCACAATGTCTTTAATTTCCACTGAATGTCTTCTGGTCCAGTAGTTGTTATCCATTGAAGATAGGAGTTCCATCTGGTCCTTATCACAGGCCTTCCATGTTATTTCCTGTGACGTTACTGCCACAATGTCTGACTGAATGAATTCAAACAAATAATTAGTCCAAACCTCTACTGTCCATTTTTCTCTATCTTTCCAACCTAAAGCTATTATTGCCTTTCCTGCTAGTATCATTGCTTTGAAGGTGTGCTGGTCACCTTTCTCTATGAGTTGCAGTGTCTCAATATGCTTGTTGTTGTTTTTTACATCTTAAGTGCGCATGTGAGCTGCATTGCAGCCATCATGGCAGAAATTCAGAGGAGCCAAAAGAATGCAGAAATAGTTGCAGCATTTGTTCAGCATCCTCCAAAATGTAACATCCCAGAATATCTCTGATTATACGCTCATCCAGCTGTCCTTGGAAAGTGCCCAAAAAGTTCTCTGTCATCTTGAAAAATTGTTCCATTGCAGAACTTCTCTTGGTACTGAGGTTTAGAGTAAATCAATTCAGTAGCAGCTTTCTAGTATCTTTTTAAAAATATGTGACCATCGTCAACATACTTATTTCTTAAACTCTATTCTTTCAGGCTATACAAACATATCCAGTTCCTTTTATTGTATGGATTTCCCTGTTACACTGCCGTTTGATTCTCCTCTGAACCCTTCCCAGTTTATCTGTATTCTGTTGCCCAAAGCACTAAATGATGCTGCAGATGTTCTGAGTTACTAATACTGAGCAGAGTAGCATACAGGCATCTCGCCACTTACGGATGGGTTACATTACTGGGTACCGTGCGCATACATGAAACTGCTTATAGTGAGGAACACCATCTAAAAAGCCTGCAAATGCCCTTTAAACCTCTGGCAACATCCACCAAACCATAGCTGCCAAGGTATCCCTTTTTTTAAGGGAAATTCCCTTCTGCTGAATAGGCTTCCTCGTGAGAAAAGGGAAAACTTGGCAGCTATGCACCAAACTCCACCACAGTTGCTCCCTCCAAACCTCCTTTCTTAAACTCTTTAACTCTCCACAGGCCTCAAAGGTCAGTGCAAAGTCTTGTGGGATTGCAGTTGCAAAGGCTTCTGGGATTGCTAGCTGTTTCTCTGCCCTTTTGCAGTTTTCCCACTCTTTTGGGGACTTTTTGCCCTTTGCATGCCTTTTTGCAGTTTAAATTAAAACACGGTCGAACATGCGGAAATAGGGAGTCCCATGTAATTCCTTCATTTTGGTTCTTGAGTATTAAGTAGTATATAATTGGTTGATGCTCTCTCTCTCTCTCTCTCTCTCTCTCTCTCTCTCTCTCTCTCTCTCTCTCTCTCTCTCTCTCTCTCTCTCTCTCTCTCTCCCTCCCCCTCTCTCTCTCCCTCCCTCCCTCCCCCCCAATACTTTTCAATGGTCAGCAGTAACAAGATCTCCTTTGTAACCTGCTTGTCTCTTTTCTGTCTTTTAGTTGTTGGTGAAAAGGAAAAGGCAAGTGGGACAGTGAACATCCGCACCAGAGACAACAAAGTGCATGGCGAACGCACCGTGGCTGAGACGGTGGAGAGGCTGCTGCAGATGAAGGACTCGCGCTGCAAAAACGCTGAAGAAGAATTTTAGCCAAGCCCTCCTTCTCCACATTTTTTCTTCTTCTTCTCCCTGAGCAGTTAAGCTTTCTGGATTTAGCAATGTTTGCTCTGTATTGCATTTGATAAGAGATCTTTGTCAAAGGAACCAAAACAACCACTTGCTTTTGTATGTTGAGAAATTAAGTTGTAAGTCCATTTTGTATAAATGTGGGCAATTGCCTTGATTAGCCGCTGCAAGCTCCAAGTCTGTGGCGCTTGAAGAAGCTAAAACTGAAAGGGACAATGGAACAATTAATCAGGGATTAAAGCGCCACTTGTAGCAACCCTCTGATAATTTATCCTCTTAGTGAAATAAATTTGTATTTCAGCAAGATTGTGTAATGTTTCTTGTTTCTTGAAGCTTTGCAGCCCTGTTAATTATTGTGTTTCATTTAAGACATCACAGAAAACATCAAAGTGGCCAAATCTCTCTTCTTTGGGGGCTTGAATCTGTGTCGTACTGATGACTAGGTTTAAAATAAGGCTGGAATATGAGACTCAGTCTGTAGTTCTAAAAGTTGAAATATTAATATTTGATTCCTCCTGTTTGGCAGCAATTATAGTAATTTATTGTTTATCCTGCACCTATATCGTATTGTTTGTGATACAAAAATTAAGAGGCATGGCCCTATTTGCAGACATGCAGCTTAGCAAAACCCAACACACGAGGCAGAAAGAAATGGGGAGGAAGTAGGATTATGCATCACATGTCATTGGGAAGTAAGTAGAACACACATGAATGAAAATCAAAAGGTGACAAATGAGATAAAATTTCTATTGAACCTGATAGTGCAAATGCACTTTGGACGGCGTTTTAAGTGCATTTTGTGAATGCTCCTCGTAGTGTCAGTTGGCCACTTTTAGGATTATAGGTTTTCTGACTTTAAACACTAATGTCCAATTGTATCTGAAGAAGTGTGCATGCACACGAAAACTCATACCAATGACAAACTTAGCTGGTCTCTAAGGTGCTACTGGAAGGAATTTTTTTTTATTTTGATTCGACTACGGCAGACCAACACGGCTACCTACCTGTAGCCCAACAAATGCTACTTAAAAGATGATAAGCCCCATTGAACACCAGTGGGATGTAATCCTGCTGCAAATTGGTCTCAGGGCTCTGGTATGTAATTATTGATGCAAAGTCACGAAAATGTATTACGCCCTTAAAACTTTCTCCTGTAGATGAACTTTATTCAACAAGAACAGTTTCCTGCAGCTCTTCTTTAGTAAAATTGCTGAAGCTGCTTCATACACACCCTTTTACCAGTGCTATATTGCAGTGTTTCTCAACCTTTTTTGGGCCACGGCACACTTGTTCCGTGAAAAAAATCATGAGGCACACCACCATTAAAAAAGTTTTAAAAATTAACTCTTTGCCGCCCTATATTATAATTATGACTGTAAGAAACACTTGCCAAATATTGCTTTCCGGCGGGTCAAGCTCATTGCGGCCACGGGCAGGGCGGGAGAAAGCGAGGCAAAGATGGGGGTGTGGGATAAAAAGAAGGAGGGGAGAGGGGAGTGCTTAGTGTTGGGAGAATGGCAGCTGGGCTGGAAGAGCGGCGGCGGCGCCTGCGCGTGCTCGCTCCTCGCGCGCTCTAGCTCTCCGCTGCCGGGTTGGCGCCTCCAAGTTCGCGAGCCGCTACCTGCGCACGCCTGCCTCACCTTGCTGCGACTTGGCCAACTTTTCTGCCCACCAGCTCTCGCCTGCGCTCCTCCTTCCCCCCGCCCCCTCTCCCCCCTCTTACTCTCTGCAGCGGATCCCTTTACCTTGGGAGAGGAGGGAGCCTGGGCGCTGTACGGCGGCGCTGCTCTCTCTCGGGGGGTTTTCAGCAGCCGTAAAGCGGCGTGAGAGAGAAGCGGGCGGCTTTCCCTCGGTCTCCCTCCCAAAATTTATTTGCAAAAAAAAGGGGGAGGCTCTGGCCGGCTTCCTGCAGCTAGAGCGAAAGGGGACCATGATGCTGCAAAATCGCCCTTCTCACGTCCCGGCACACCAGCCAGCGTCCCGCAGCACAGTAGTGTGCCGGGGAACAGCGGTTGAGAAACGCTGCTATATTGTAGTACAAGCTACAAAGCAGTTTACCCCTGAGTTACAGCCCTGCTGCACAATCTCAGCAGAACCAGTGGGCTTTTCCGAAACAAAATGTTTCAGTGAGGGAGCTTAAAAATGTGGTCTTTTGTCTCATTCACTTGCAACTGAACTGGTAGAAGGGATGTTGTAATAAATACAATCAGTAGTTGTGATTCCTGTTTACGTGGTATCCAAAGCATGTTTTTTCACATATGCTAACCTTTGTAAGGGTGGCGCTGTGGTTAAACCACTGAGCCTAGGGCTTGCTGATCAGAAGGTCGGCAGTTCGAATCCCTGTGACGGGGTGAGCTCCCATTGCTTGGTCCCAGCTCCTGCCAACCTAGCAGTTCGAAAGCACGTCAAAATGCAAGTAGATAAATAGGAACCGCTACAGCGGGAAGGTAAACGGCGTTTCCATGTGCTGCTCTGGTTTGCCAGAAGTGGCTTTGTCATGCTGGCCACATGATCTGGAAGCTGTACGCCGGCTCCCTCGGCCAATAATGTGAGATGAGCGCGCAACCCCAGAGTCGGTCACGACTGGACCTAATGGTCAGGGGTCCCTTTACCTTTAACCTTTGTAAGGTAGACCTGTTTTGTCCTCATTACAGAACCAGGACTAAGGCTTCTTAGAGAATATGAATATGCAGGCGCTTCACAAAACCATGTGCTAGTAGACTTGTGTAGTCTACTAAGGCAGATAACTCGAGCGACTGGAGCACGCCAGGAAAAATCCATTTTCTGCATTTGAGGGGTTGTGGATGGACAGCCAGATGACTTGGCATTCTTCCCTGAGAAATGTTGATAAGATTGAAGAGGAGAAGAAAAAGAAAACCAGTTGTTGTCAACACATTCCTTGGGATGGGTAGGTGTCTTTAGATGTAGACACAATTTCAGTACCTCGCCTAACACAGCATTAATCTGCAGTTTTCATTTAAGTGAGCCAGCTGACAACTGCCTTTGATATATGAGGCATCTGCATCTCATTTGAAAGTTTTGGTACCTTTGGGGCTGCCTTCAAGGTCATTCAGCTGTGTGCTGCATGGCAATGACTCCTAAATCAAACTGCAGCTCACCCACCTGGCTCCTGCTTATGAAATACAGGTGCCGGAAGGAAAGATAGTACCTTTTTGCTTCATACCATTTGCGTTCTGATAATAATACCCTGCCCATCTGGCTGGGTTTCCCCAGCCACTCTGGGCGGCTTCCAACAGAGTATTAAAAACAATACAGCATCAAACATTAAAAACTTCCCTAAACAGGTGCTGGACTAGATTCCACGAGAGTTGAGGAGAGAAAACATGCATCCAATGGTGTTGGGGCTGTGTGTTCCTGTGTGTTCTACCGGTAGGAGATCTTAAACCTGGCTTGCCCCTTCGCTTATTTTTCTGGCCAACAGATGGCGGCACAATTCCGTCAGGGGAAAAAATGGAGAGGGAAACAACTGATTGCAAGCAAAAGGCTTAACTGATTGCAAGCAAATAGAACCCTTATGTTACTGGTATAATGGGCTTCCCATAGCAGCTTCTGGCAGTTCCCAAGTGAAGTTACAAGTAACCAGGCAGGGGGCCTTCTCGGTAGTGGCGCCCACCCTGTGGATGTCAGATGTCAAGGAGATAAGTAACTACAACTTTTAGAAGACATCTGAAAGTAGATCTGTATCGGGACGTTTTTAATGTTTGATGTTTCGTTGTGTTTTTATATGTGTTGGAAGTTGCCCAGAGAGACTGGGGCAACCCAGCCAGCTGGGTGACAACAACAACAACAACAAAAATTACTGTGTGTCCTTGCTTGTGTCCAGCTCAAGCCCAAGCCCATGTGTGTTAAAACCAAGGGGTGGTCTCAGTATATCTCAATCTCGATTCCATTACAAAAAACAACCACAGTATACAGAACACTTGTAATAAAAGAAGCAAATTTGGCCATGAGAGGATGTCCCTCTCCAGCAGCCAGGGTGTGTGTGTGAGCCCAGCAGATCTGCCTTTCCTAGAAACAGACTCCAGGCGCTTCAGGTACACTAAAAAATGAGCAGCTTTATTTAAGTACAGTTGACAGGGTGCTCTGCTCATTCCTCTGCCTCCAGACCCACATCAGCTTCCCCCCTCACATTCACCTCTGCAGGAAATTCTCGCTTCAGTTCCTTTGTCAATTGCAATTACTAGGTGAGCTCACCTTGTGTATATAGTTAGTTCCTCCTGACCCGAGAACTATCTGCACAGGGAAAGATCACCTAGCCTTTCCTTTGTGCTATAATTTACAGATGAACTCGTTTCCACCCACATGGATATTTTGTTCTCAATTATCAAGGCTGAGCCAAGACACACCACTGTCTGAAGCAAAGGGCAAGATGCCACCCTGCTGCATGAGATTATTAATCTCAGGGTTATGGATTCGAGCCCCCTGTTGGGTAAAAGATTCCCGCATTGCAGGGGGCTGTACTAGATGACCCTCACGTTCCCTCCCGACTCTACAATTCTGATTCAGTAGAGTGATTGCAGTAATTTAGAAACATTTCCTTACGAGAAGTGGAGGTGGGTGGGTGTTTAGAGATGATTCCTGGAGCATAGAATTGGGGGGGGGGGGGGTTGAGCCTGACTAGGTGAAGGTGTTGTTGTTGTTACTGCTTTTAAATAAAAATACAGGCCACATTCACACCCTACATTTAAAGCTCCACGATGCCACTTTAAAGAGCCATGGCTTCCCCCAAAGAACTCTGGGTGCTGTAGTTTGTTAAGGGTCCTGAGAGTTGCTAGGAGACCCCCCCTTCCCCTCCCAGAGCTACAATATCCAGAATTCCATGTGAAGAGGGATTCATGTGAAGAGTTAAACAACTTTGGGAATCAGATGAAACAGGCCGGCAAGGGAAGGGTTAAGTCCCCCCTCCCCTTCCAAAACACCTTTCCTCCAGCAGGAAAAGGTGCCATAGGGCATCAGGTCTGCAAGTGCAATGTAACATGTCATTTGCCCATAAGGAAAGATGATGATCCCACCCCAGTGGGATGCTTGCTTGAGCAAAACATCCTCTTTGAATAGACAGATTTGTCCTAGCCTTGCACTTTGCAAGGGGAGAGAATGAGCAATCCTCAACTGGAAAGCAAGGGCGGATAATAATAATAACAGTTAACATTGCCAGCTGCACCTAAACAATATACCATTTCGAGAAACACCAGTTGTTCCTTTTTTGTTCAGCCTGGTGAAGAAGTTCACTCCAGGCAAACGCAGCAGGCCGGAGAGTCCGAGTGATGCTGTCGATTCTGTGAGCAATAAAAATAGCAGAAGCGCTTTGAAACTCCTTGAAGCGTTCAATGCACATGAAGTCTTAGAATGGCACACAGCCTGGTAGATGGTGCTGGTCGGCGCTCATGGTGCATGTGAACACCAATGACATGGGGAAATGTGGCTGTGGGGTCCTGGAGGACAATTTTAGGTTGCTCGGTAGGATGCTGAAAGCCAGGACTTCCAAGGTAGCATTGTTGGAAATGCTTCCAGTTCTACACTAGACAGGAAAAGCTTTGTACATGCTAAAAGAGGATGGTGCCAGGAGGAGAAGTTTGAATTTGTTAGGCACTCACTGAGGAACACTTTGGACAACTGTACAGCTGTCTCTTTTAAAAATCATCTTTGTTTTTTTTTTGTGTGACTGTATTTTGTTGTGACTCCTTTAAAAAACAAACATTAGCTTACCTTACAGGGTTCTTGGCAGCTAGGCAGGGCAGTCTCGAGCAGGTCGCGCACCCTCCGCTGAGGGGCGGGGATTGCTCCGGCGCCCCCGCCCTCGCAGGGCGCAGCATGGCTTCCGCCTACTGGCCCGGCGCCCTGGCGCCCCCCACCGGGACTCTACCTAGAGCCGGCCCTGCAGCTAGGTAACACATGCTTTGAACCCTTGTGTTAGTCCAACCCGTCGCAACTCAGGGATCTCAGGTTGTGGGGGGCCTGTTGCCAAGGGGAAGAGAAACAGCAGCTAGTGATGGGGAAAGGGAGAGGCAGGTACCTGTCGATTCCCTGTCCATGCCTTCACCCCAGCAGGTCCGCCCCCTCTCATCCTACCAGTCCCACCAGCTCCTTCCAAGGAGGAGGAAGCGTGAGAGATTCTCTGTGTACTCAGAGGAAAAGAGAGTTGAGCACCCCACGGCGGGGGGGGGGGAGGGCAATTATCAGAGGTGCATCCCCTTGATCCACACAGGCAGCAGAAGGGACAGCAATCGGTAAGGTTAGAGAGCTTCAGAGAGAACGCCCCTCCCTTAGCCCCCTTGGTATTTAAGGCTGAGAGAGACAGAGAGGCACATGGTCAAGGTCAGTTTGACTTTCCTAAAATTAGAGTTTGGATTTGGATTTGATATCCCACTTTATCACTACCCGAAGGAGTCTCAAAGAGGCTAACGTTCTCCTTTCCCCTCTTCTCCCACAACAGACACCCTGTGAGGTAGGTGGGGCTGAGAGACTTCAGAGAAGTGTGACTAGCCCAAGGTCACCCAGCAGCTGCATGTGGAGGAGCAGGGAAGTGAACCCGGTTCCCCAGGTTAGGAGTCTACCGCTCTTAACCACTACACCACACATAGCTTGGCATTCAAGGTAGTGGAAGAACTTGCATTGTGCAGCAAAGAACCAAAGCTTAGCTATGTGTATTGTCCAAAGTGCCTCAAGGTGCTAACATACCAAAGTTTTCTCTCATTAAAAATGAATGGGAAAAGCCTCGCTATCTGCCACTCGATTCCTGGAGGACAGGACACTACATAAATGTGAAATATTATTATACAGATTTGTGTACCACCTTACTAGATAGCTTTAGGGAATGGGGTCTTCTCAACTCAAGAATGCACAAGGGCTCAACTCCACCGGCTGGCATCCATGCCACTTTCTGCACACAACAGCCTTCAGGCGACAGTGTCATTCTAAGAGGCCATCTATCTGCATCTTGTTTGAGCACATCAAACCTCGGTCTCACGCACACAGATGCCCTTTCATGCAGAAACCCAATTACAGCTCTTTCCAGCATCAAAGAAGCAGATATACTTTTTTATTCTCATGAGGGGTTATAAAACATTCTGTATTTTACAAACTGAAGCTGCTTTAGAAAAATACATCACGTAACTCTCGAAAAAGCAATATGGCAGGCATTGCACGGCAACGCCTGGCCCAAAGGATAATTTCCAGAGCAGGTGTAGATTTAGAAATACATCTGTCAGCCCATTCTACAGAAGTTTTTAGGCACCATGCAAGTTTTAGCACCGTGGTGGTATAACAGCACCATATTTAAAGACCAAAACAAAAATTGCTCAAGTCCCTTAGAGGTATATGTGTCAATTAAGCTGCTGTACAGGTTATAAGAACATGACAAACCTCGCCCTGGACAGGATTTCCAATGATCTCCAGGTAAGGTAGGTTTGTTTTGATGCCTTTATTTTTCAAACTTCCCTTTGAGGCTTAATCTCCCCACATGGAACTCCAAAATTAACAAGGGGGCAATTTATGGAAAATAACTAGGTTCATAGGTGTACTGTGATGATGACAACTCTTTAGTATCTTGGGGCACTTCCGGCATGGCACCAAAAGCATTTTTTGGTTTGTTTGTTTTTTAAAGAGAGGTGGAAAAGCAGAGGGAAGGAGGCCGGAAAGAGGGAAGGTGAGAAGCACTCAGGCAGTACAATAAGTGAATCTGATGTTGCAAATCAGGACAACGGCTACAGGCGATCTTTGGATTTGGAGACGGTTCGAATCCACTGCATTATAGTTCTGTGGTTCCATGGCGGGAGTGGCAGTGTAGCTCTCTAGCAGTAGTGGGGAAGCTGTGGCCCATCAGGCAGTTGTGGCTTATCTGTTGAGGCAGAGCTGCAGGGCTAGCATCCTGGTGACCTGCACAGCCCTGCCCTCTTTGCTGCCATGTCCCTCTCCCACTTGGTAAGCCACAGCGCCACCACTGCTGGGAGGCTAGCATTGCAGCTCCACCCCACTAGGCTTTGGCTTTTCGGCTTTAGACTACAACTCCCATCAGTCCTGAGCTTTGCCCATGCTGGCTGGGGCTGGTGCCCAGCGGCCTCTGGGATGCTATAGCTTCCCTACCCCCTGCTGGATCACGTTCTTCCATTTCACATTCTGATTTAGCAGTCCTAGTTCTCAGTCATGCAGTTTCAGGCATGGGTCGCTTTTTGAGGTCCTGTTGTGTTAGCATCCCCGGGTATCTTGCAAGTGGCGCAGCACTGATTCCTCACCGATGGCATGGAACATTTCCCAAGATCCCTCACTCTCTCGCAGAAATTCGCTGACAGCCTGTCCTTGCCGCAAGGCAAACCTGTAGTGAAGAAACACACCGACACACATTCATAAAAGGAAACAGCAGTAGCTTTTGGTGCCTACAGAGTTAGCACAACACTATAGGACACCAGAGAGAGGCAGAAGGAAAGAAATAGACAGCATAACCATATGTTTGCTTACTTGGAAGTAAGTCTCATAAAGTTCACTGGTGCTTCTCATCCTAGGAAGTGTGTTTAGGGTCACCGAAACCACTGGTGGTGAACTTGTGGCACTCTATTATTTTTATTTTTTATTGAATTTATATACTGCCCTATACAGGGTGGTTCACAGAATAAAATCAAGATATAAAACCACAAAATACCTAATAAAAAGAAAAACAGCAATCCAATACCCCCCCAAAAAAACACATTTTAAAAGGGCATAGGATGTAAATCAGATCAACCAAAGGCCTGGTTAAAGAGGAATGTTTTGTCTGGCACATAAAGGTGTATAATGAAGGCGCCAGGAGAACTTCTATGGGGAGATCATTCCACAGATGGGGAGCCACTGCGGAGAAGGCCCGTTCTCGTGTTGCCACCCTCCAAACCTCTCTAGACGTTATCGGAGTCCCATCAGCTCTAGCTAGCATGCCAACAGTTAGAGATGATGGGATCTGTCGTCCAACATTATTTGGAGAGCTGCAGGCTCCACATCCCTGCCCTGACCAATGTTTTAGTCACCGACTATAGTGATTGGGTGGGTCAGGGCTGTAGCTCAGTGGTAGAGCATCTGTTTTGCACACAGAACGTCCCAAGTTCAATCCCCAGCATCTCCAGGTAAGGCTGGCAAAGGCTATTGTCACCCTGGAGAGTGGCTGTTATTCAGTATTCAGAGGATACGGAGATAGATGGACCAACAGTCTGACAAAGGCCTTAGTCACATTTACCTTTTGCCCCTCTCTTTCCAGGCATAGGTCTGCACTTTAAAGCTCTGTGTCCAAGCGCTGTGTGTGTGTGTGTGTGTGTGTTTGCCCCCGAGCTTTCCCTACGGCAACCTGCTCTTTACAGCTCAATCGGAAAGAATGTCAATTCAGGTTTTCAGTGGATTGCTGTTTGCTCCAATTCAGCTTTAAAGAGTGGATTTTTGTGGGGAGAGCTCTGGAGGGGATGGGAGGATGCTCAGACACTGAGCTTCAAAATGGACTGTGTCCTGAGTGTAAGACAGCTTCATATGTTCACATAGTCAAGTTCATAGAGTCCACACAAGAAATAAACATGAAATAGTGTAATGGTGGAAGAATTCAACATCCTGCATATCTTTTATTTTTTATTATAGATGAGATGATTTCTCACATATCATTTCCTTCTTGGTTCTATGGTTCACTCTGCCAGTCTCCCTGAATTCTGGTTTAATTACAGGCTTCCTCGAACTCAGCCCTCCAGATGTTTTTGGCCTACAACTCCCATGATCCCTAGCTAGCAGGATCAGTGGTCAGGGATGATGGGAATTGTAGTCTCAAATCATCTGGAGGGTTGTTTGAGGAAGCCTGAACTAGGATAATTTGTGTAATCATCTACCAGAACTGGAACTGCAGAGTTTGCTACAGCTATTCAGCTTTTGCAGTGTGTTTGCATCCTCCCTCTGTGCTACTTAGGCACCTGTGTGCTTTGCTAGAACAATGCAAAAAGGTAATCTTGATGCAACTGTATGAATGACAGCATCAATATTCTTTTTGTGTGGTGTTTTACCAATGTGCACATGTGTTCTACAGAAAACAACAATGAAGCACCCTACCCCCACAGAATTGTGACACAATTATATGCACAGTACCATAAAACCAAGCGTGCTTCTTTTTGTAGTTTACATTGTAAGGCATTGCATAAGGAAAAAGAAGCAAGAGCCTTACTCATCAGATGTAGAAAAATGAGGGAGATCAACATATGGTCTTACATATATCCCACATATCTAAAAATACAATAAGTATGGGGCATATACCAGCATTATCTGAGCATTCATGCATACCATATGTCTATACAAAAATGAGCAATATTTTCCAGAAAGTCATTGCAGAGTTTTTCTTGACTTCTCTTCTGCATGTTTGCCCTGATCCAGCTCTAGGAAGCTGTCTCTCATTGAGCCTACCTCTACCTCTAGCCCAGGCATCCCCAAACTTCGGCCCTCCAGATGTTTGGGACTTCAATTCCCATCTGCCCCAACCACTGGTCCTGTTAGCTAGGGATCATGGGAGTTGTAGGCCAAAACATGGGGATGCCTGCTCTAGCCTTATCTAAACCAGGGTTTCCCAAACTTGGCTCTCCAGTTGTTTTTGGACTACAATTCCCACCATCCCTGGCCACTGGTCCTGCTAGCTAGGGATGATGGGAGTTGTAGTCCAACAACAGCCAGGGACCCCAGTTTGGGAAATCCTGGTCTAAACTAAAAAAATTCCTTCCAGTAGCACCTTAGAGGCCAACTAAGTTTGTCATTGGTATGAGCTTTGTGCATGCACAAACCTAGTTGGTCTCTAAGGTGCCACTGGAAGGATTTTTTTTATTTTTTATTTGACTACGTCAGACCAACACGGCTACCTACCTGTAACCTGGTCTAAACTGCCAGGCAGTGACTCCAAGGTTTCAGCTAGGAGTCTTTCTCAGCCCCACCGGAAGAAAACAGGGATTGAACCAAGGACCTTCTCATAAAGAACATGTGCTCTGCCACTCAACTAAGGCATGCTTGTCCTAGAAGACTTGCATTCCTGTCTGACTAGTTGTATCAGATGGTGGATAGAAGATTCAGAGTCATGTTATACATGCATCCACTGAAAGCACTGGGCTGCAGACAGATAGCATTTCCACCCAGTCAAATGTGCCAATGAATACCTGATTCATGCCTGCAGTTCTTTAGCCAGCAAGCCATGCATCTGAAGAATCAGATTTGGTTCATGCTTTGGTCCATGAACTGTGATGATCATGCTTGCTAGCCTAATCATGTCTGCATTGCTCCAGCCCCTTAATAGCCGGATTCAGGAGCATCTTTGAAGTTACAGCAAAAAGTGATTTCTGTGTCCACCACCCCCCGTTTTCAGTAAGAACACCATAATTCCGCAGCTCTAATTATTATTCCCCATTAGTCTGTAGCATAACCCTAAGACCTGTGTCAGTGCCACAATAGAGCAATGGCAGGCATTTAAATTTCAAATCAGTTTCGGTCCAGAGACAAGGGGACAGCCCTTCTGCGCCCTCCTGAACCTCTCTTGGGAACTGAAACTGATATACGGTCGACGTGCGCCTAGCTATTGTTCAGCGGTGATGACCCAGGTCTTACGATGCAGTCCTCAAGATATTTGTCAGCTAAACAGGGACTGCGCAAATGAAACAGCAGCTGCTTGTGTGCTCCACACTGATTTCTGAAGGAAGGCAGATCCTTTCTATTTGTTGCTGTTGAGAGACACCCACCTCTGCTACCAAGGCATTCTCGCAGGTTGCATTTCCGAGAACCTGCAGGCTTGGACTTCTGCTCACAGAGGCTCTGGGTATGAACGGTGCTGTCTTCCACGTTGACACACTTCACCCCTCTTTGCTGAATGCCTCCTCCGCATGAAACAGAACACTGGAAGACATTTTGCATTACTGTTGTGGTTGTTATTTTACCATGAGGTCCCAGGGGAGGTTGCAACAATGAATGCACCATTATTATTTTATTTGTGCAATTTATATTTATCAAAAGATCCCCAGGCAGTGTACATCATTAAGATTTCCAAAAGATAAACTCCCTGCTTAGGAAATGCCTTTGGGGCTCAACAACACCGAGAATATCCTTGCTGAGAATGCAGTTACAAATTAAAGAAGGCGGTTTTGGAATTCCAAACTTGGAACTATATCATTATGCTTATTTGTTGTTGTTTAGTTATTTAGTTGTGTCCGACTCTTCGTGACCCCATGGACCAGAGCACGCCAGGCACTCCTGTCTTCCACTGCCTCCCGTAGTTTGGTCAGACTCATGTTGGTGGCTTCAAGAACACTGTCCAACCATCTCATCCTCTGTCGTCCCCTTCTCCTTGTGCCAAGGGCGTACCCACCACGGGGCAAGTTAGGGCAGCTGCCCTACTCTAGAAGCAGGGCTGGTGGGCAGAGGCGGAGCACAGCCCGGCGGAGCGCGAGTTCGCCATTCCCGCCGCGCCGCGCCGCACCCTCCCTCCAGCTCCCCGCCGCGCCCTCAGGCAAGGCCAAGCGCGGCGGGGAACCAGGGAGCGCGGCGCAGTGGGCGGGAACGCCGAACTCGCGCTCCGCTGGGCTGGGCTCCGCCTCCGCCCACCAGCCCTGCTTCTAGGGAGGGGCACAGCCCGGCGGAGCGCGAGTTCGCTGTTCCCGCCCGCCGCGCTGCGCCCTCCCTCCAGCTCCCCGTCGCGACCTCTGGCAAGGCCAAGCGCGGCGGGGAACCAGAGAGCGCAGCGCGGCGGGCGGGAACGCTGAACTCGCGTTCCGCTGGGCTGGGCTCCGCCTCCGCCCACCAGCCCTGCTTCTAGGGAGGGGCACAGCCCCGCGGAGCGCGAGTTCGCCGTTCCCGCCCACTTTGTGGCCCCTCCCCTTCCGTGCCTTGGCCCCTCCCCTTGCCCCCCCCCTAGTTTTGATCCTGGGTACGCCCATGCCTTGTGCCCTCCATCTTTCCCAACATCAGGGTCTTTTCCAGGGAGTCTTCCTTTCTCATGAGGTGGCCAAAGTATTGGAGCCTCAGCTTCAGGATCTGCCTTCCAGTGAGCACTCAGGGCTTATTTCCTTCAGAATGGATAGGTTTGATCTTCTTGCAGTCCATGGGAGTCTCCTCCAGCACCATAATTCAAAAGCATCAATTCTTCGGCGATCAGCCTTCTTTATGCTTATTTACTGTCATATATTAAATACTGGAAACTCACTGTTGGTAATAATTTTCTGATGTGTGCACCTTAGAATATGCATATATAGCACCTTGGATGGGCTGGACAATACTAGGATCAAAATACTTGAAATCTTAGGTGTCTCTATAACATAGCTGTCAACTTTTCCCTTTTCTCACGAGGAATCCTATTCTTAAAAAAGGGGGAAAGTTGACAGCTATGCTCTATAAACAATTAAGTCAGTTAGAAAGATATGTAACATATTGTCTAATAAAAATAAATTTGACCCATACTCGCATGCCAAACTCACCTTCTAGGGAAATCCTATATTAAAAATTACTGAAAGGATGGTAATATGGAAAAACTGGATGGAAGCAAGTGTTGGACTCTGGACCAACTGAAAGATGAGGAAGATGAGTTTTACAGATATACTGTTTTAAGACAAAAATATCATCTATCAGATGGGGCCAGTGGCAGTTATACAACCTTAAAATATCAATGACTTCCCTTCTTCTCTTTAGTCATGTCCGACTCTTCGTGACCCCATGGACCAGACCACGCCAGGCACTCCTGTCTTCCACTGCCTCCCGCAGTTTGGTCAAACTCATGTTAGTAGGGTCGAGAACACTGTCCAACCATCTCATCCTTTGTCACCCCCTTCTCCTTGTGCCCTAATTCTGTCCCAACATCAGGGTCTTTTCCAGGGAGTCTTCCCTTCTCATGAGGTGGCCAAAGTATTGGAGCCTCAGCTTCAGGATCTGTCCTTCCAGTGAGCATGGAATGGATAGGTTTGATCTTCTTTCAGTCCATGGGACTCTCTTTCAGTCCATGGGACTCTCAAGAGTCTCCTCCAGCACCATAATTCAAAAGCATCAATTCTTCAACGATCAGCCTTCTTTATGGTCCAGCTCTCACTTCCATACATCACTACTGGGAAAACCATAGCTTTAACTATATGGATCTTTGTCGGCAAGGTGGTGGCCCTAATTAGCAGTTAACAACTCAACCTAATAGCTTGCCGTAGAGGCAACGTACCTCTTTCCAGGGCTCCATCCGCCACTTGTAGCAGGGCTCTGCGTTACAGCTCACGTTTAGCTGTGGCTTGTGTCCTGCAAACTGGCAGTGAAACGGCCTCAGGGTTCGGTTGCTACGAACATCGAGGCAAAGGACACTGCGGGTCTTGAAACCACCTCCGCAGCTGGAGGAGCACTGCAGGAAAAAGGACAAGAAGGAGATGGTCTTCTTATTTTGCGTCAACATGCAATTCGTTCGTATGTAGCTAATCTGTCCATATTATCAATCCATGTGCTCAATGGAATCTTTTTGCGGCTCTTCCAATTCATCAAAACAAGTTTTTTTGCTTCTAATATAGCATGGTACATCCATTTTTTTTGACCCCTTGAAATCTCCCACGTTTCCGGAATATAATTTAGAATTAAATTCAGTTCCCCTAAATTACAATTTCTTTTTATTACTCTTGCTATAAATATCCTCACCTCGCACCAAAATGATCTTATCATCGGGCAGTTAATCAACATACGTACTAAGTTCGCATTTTTATTCCCACATCTCCAGCGGTTGCCTGCACTTGTTATTTACTTCTGGTATAGTTTTGCTGGAGTCCAGTGGACTCTGAATATTATTTTCTGTTGAATAAGTCTTAGTTTTAGATCCATAGAGGCTATTTCTGTTGATTTTATACTTGACTCCTATAAGGGTGACTCCCTACAGGGAGCCAGCCCCCATCATCCTGACGTCCACCTTGCCGAGTACAGGGAGCAGCAGTGGGTCTGAAACAGCCAGGGGGGAAGGGAGAGACTTGGAGGGAGAGAGCAGCCAGAGTGCGGAAAGATGGGAACGCTCAGGGGAGGAGAGATGTAGGCAAGGGCTTCAGGATGTTGGAGAGCCATTACACTGCTTTGACCAGGAGGAGGCTGAGAAGGCATCGCTCCTTCCGGCGCAAGAGTTAAGGAGAGCACCGAGATGCAGGTCAAGGGGGAGGCATTTTGGGGTGCCCCGACTACTTTGCTGGTGTAGGAACAGACGTACGCCATTGCCAGATTCTGGTTTGGACTGAGAGGTCATGTTTTAAGCTATCCCTGCACTGTAAATACTTTGCACAATACAAGTCTTTAAAGACATAAAAACGGCAAAAGTAGTTTCTTTCCCCAATAGGTTTTATTTTAAACAATTGCAGATGCAATAGACTACGACTGCAGTAGTCATTGTATCACCACCCTGTTCATTGTTTTATTATTTCATATGAAAGGCAACTTCCTCTAAAAAAAATGTTTTGGGCAATATCTCCCTCCCTGTTGGATTTTTATCCAGCCCCCACCTGTGTGAGACTGAAAAAGGAAAAAATAATACTGGGCCCAAAACTTAGATCAGGGACCAAGGAAGGGAAACTTTTCAGTTCTTTCAACAACACGATCCTGCCTCAGCAAGTAGACTACCTAAGTTTCCACACTTAATACTCCAGGCTTGTCATAATCAGATAGTGCCTTTGACCAGCTTCCTGGAATAATAATAATAAGCAATATTTTATGATGAGAAAAACAGCTGCATTTTGAATAATCAAGAAAATGGTATTTTTTTATATAATTTTTTTTGGCTCGTAAGAAATGTGAGTCCAATTGGTATGATGGCAGTTGCTGTTACAGAAAAGCATCTGTATCAAAATTACCTGTGGAATTGGATTCATGATCCTGACATACAATCTTTTTTGATTAAGCCTCCCTTTCCACTTTCTTCCTTAATGATATAAGCATCAATCACATTGGCCCTGAAATGCTGGGATTTGTCTGGGCTAAAGCAAGGCTGCAATATGGATTTGCACAAATTACTTGCTGGTTTTTGGTAATGCTTTTAGGAAAGAGCACCACACAACCAGGCACTTTTCAGCAATTTTGGTTCTCTGAATCAGAGTTGGAGAGTTTGCCACCTTGAAGCCCCTTCCAGTTCTAAAAGCCAGAGAGCTAACATCATGATAATTTCTAAAGACCCTGGAAATTGGAAAGACTCTTTTCCAAAGCGCCATTACTTTGCTCCAGTCCTCTGCTTTCCACTGGGCACATGGGCGGAGGTAACACCTCCTTGCCGGATCAGGCTTTCTCATGTGCCGGCAATCGGATTCATTCTTGGTGCTGCATTCCACCACTCTCCAAAAAGCCCCCATGCCACATGTGGTGGAGCACTGCAGAAACAAAACAGAAATAAAGGGCTTTTGAGACTTGATTTTTTTAATCGCATTGCTGAGGTGCATATCTAGCACTTCATCTGCAGCCCAGGAAAGCAGAGAGTAAATGGGAAAGGAAGCTCATTTCATTGCACACACACGCACCCACCTGCTTCTGGCACATACCACAAAATAAGATACATAACTAAAAGCTGGCAGCCAAAGAATTGGCTGGCTGGTGTAAAACAGTCAATATGAGAAAAATTACAGGCGAGCGATCATAGCTGCCATCAAGCGTGACCAATAGCTAGGGATCATGGGAGTTGTAGTTCAGCAACATCAGAAGGGCAAAGGGTTCCCGACACCTGAAGAAGAGCAACTCATTTAGCCTCGGGATTTAATTGCTACTGTATGAAACCACAGCCTCCTCTCATTTCTACCAGTTCAACTCAGTTCAACCACATCTTGAATGAATGTTAAAATGGGCCTGCAGAGGCCCAAATGATAATGATGATGATAATAATAATAATAATAATAATTTATTATTTATACCCTGCCCATTTGGCTGGGTTTCCCCAGCCACTCTGGGTGGCTTCCAACAAAATATTAAAAATACCATAAAACATCCAACATTAAAAACTTCCCTAAACAGGGCTGCCTTCAGATATATTCTAAAAGTCAGATAGTTGTTTATTTCCTTGACATCTGATGGGAGGGCGTTCCACAGGGTGGGCGGCACTACTGAGAAGGCCCTCTGCCTTTAAAGGCTGGTTTATAGACACTGTGCATAGATAATTGCTTTCATTAGGATTGCAGCTGAAATAATGATAAAGGCGGCAGCGAAGTGACTATAGTCAACAGAATGAAATCTCAAGACTCACCTCACTCCAGTTACCCACCAACCAGGAGGCATCATTGGGTGAGTTCCTGGACTCCATTGGATGTTCTGGCTCAGAGTCATTCAACAAAATTCTCCTGGAAGCTTCATCCCAGGTCTTTGGCATGTCAGCATCCTGCAGAAATGGACCTTCAGTGGGATAAGTAGATGCCTCATCCACAGAGGATGTTGGTTTCGCTCTATTTGCAGACTTGTCTCTTGAAGTATCGTTTAGCACTGCTGGTTGGACTGTGACAGGATCGGCTGTTGTATTTGCAGGTGTATTTATTTGAACATCAACGCCTCTGAGACCTATTGTTGTCATGGAAATTCCAACCTCTGCTACTGGAGTAACAGAAATGTGTCTAAAACTGTCTGGATGATAATCTGTCGGCAAGTTGCTTGATCTGTTACCATCAGTGATGGTAGTAGGAGAACTTCTCGTTGGCCATTTGCTCTGGGCTTTATTTTTGGTTTCTCCATCTGCACCGTTAGACACAGTACTGGATTCTTCCGTTAAATCCCTGGGGGTTACAGCTGAAGACTTGGGATTAGTGGTAAAGGAGTCCCTGTTTATAAAGCCAGCATCTGAAGAATTGTATGGTTTTATGGGGGATATGTTCCCCACATTTGTAGAATTCAAAACACCTGAATTATTTGTAACAGGCCTGAAAGTACTATTGTTCAGTAAGCTGCTGTCACTAAATACGTAGGAATAATTTTTAGGAATGTTTGACCCACTGGAATTACTTAGTAATGTTTTTACATCCAGGTTTTCTTTTTGGGAAGAGTTTGCAACGCTTAAGGATGTAGGCATCAAAGTAATATTTCTGGGCTCAAGTGCTCTTGTTGTTGTAAGGATTCTTGGGGTTGGTTTGGTAGTTGGCTGGTTGACCCCGGGGCCTTTTCTGGGATCTGTTCCAGTTCTCCTGATTATCTTTCCACTGTGCAGTTTGAAATTAGGTATCAGCAATCTTCTGGAGTATGGACACTGCTGGAGGCCACACAGAGCTTTAGAATGGGGCCTCTTTGAAATATCACATGGTTCTCCATTGTTCTTGGTACAGGTGACATTACGAGTCCGTATACCTCCACCACAGGTCACTGTACACTGCAAAATAAATAACATCTCTTCAGATATCTCGCCCAATTCTCACCTTGTACACTTGCATACCTGCATGCTTGCACAGACCCAGCCAGTCCTGACACCCGTGAGCAGAGTTCAGTGGCTGTATTTGGTCTTGTGTCTGCAACCCTTTGAGGAAGTGCCACAGTTTTGGACTGGAGAAAGACTATGCTTGACCTTTAGAGAGAGTAACAATTGAAAAGCCCTTTTGGACTTTTTGTGTGGAAAGAAGAATGAAGGAACATAAGATTCCTGGGATTGAAGAATAATCTTTATTTATTGTTATGTATTAAGTTAACTGCAGTACTCCCTCTGGCCACCGTGGCTGCAGTTCTTACCCTGCTCATTGTGGCTGCAGTTCTCACTCAGGTCCACAACATGCAAATGAAGGATTGAGAGTGCTGTTCACGGATTGGGTAGCTAGGGGAAGTTTGTTACTGTTGCAAGTTACTGAGTACTATATAAGCCAGTTGGCTAAGCTACTGTTCAGTCTGGACTCAGAGCTAGAATAAAGAGCTGGTTGTTTTGAGAGCTGTGTCTTCATCCTTCTTACCCACTATTCTACATTTACATAATTGGTAGATGGAGAACTGGAAGCCCTCCTTAATTCTATCTTTATTCTTATTTTATATTATTTATAGCCCCCCCCCTCCTCTGTTAACTCTACCTATACTCACATTTTGTTCTGTTTTTTTGATATCCTCTACTTAGTTAATGAGGTTCCACACAGGAAGGTGATGGACAGATGATTAAGGACCCTTCATGAGAAGCAGGGAAAGGAAGATCTCCCAGGCTGGGAGGCTGGGAGAAGAACGGGAAGCTCCCACGTGAGAGCTGGGAAGGTTCACCACCTTTTGTGGGGGGCAAGCGTTAAGATGCACCTCTGATAGAGGACTTTGTTATTTTTTATTCTTCCGCTTTTTCTGTGTTGTCTTTCTTTCTTGTGTGTTTGTTATAATATGTTTTCTCCCCCCCCCTTTATTTAGATTAATTTGGCTTTTATTGTATTGCATGTTGAAAAGTTTCAATAAAAGAAATTTAAAAAGAGAGGGAAAAGTGCCACAGTCTCAGATAGCTCCACATGTGGACCGCACTAAGCTTGTGAATAAGCCAATACCTGTCTTTTCATTAGCCACATTGAAAAACAAAACATTGCATAATGAAGCAGGATTTTAACTTGTCCAACAACCCCTATGAACTTCGGTGTCCATTTTGCTATCTTGTCTATGCTGCTGGGGGGGCAGGGGGGGCAAGTTGCACTACTTTTTAGCAGACACAAACTGTCGCTTCATATGCAAACCTGCCCCACAGACAACCGGGATGCGGCTCTGTTGAAAGCAGAGTACAGTAATTCATACAGGCTTTACGCTTCATCAACAAAATTAGCTGAAATCAAACCCATGTTTAATTCAATTAACAGTAGCGTCACATTTTCATTTATACAGAAAGCAGAGGGAGTTGATGGGGCATACGAAATGGGCAACAGAGGAATTTTTGTTACAAAAATCCAATCTTATCCTTCAGTTAATTCTTTGCAGGAGGGCGGGAGGAAACAGCTTGAAGGGACTGAGGGTAGAAGCAACACACCTGCTATGCACCTGCTAGTAACTAACCACAGCAAAACCAAACCAAGTTTTTGTAATGATGGGAGCCTGCAAAACCTGACATTCCACAGTCAAGGGGAAGTAAACGGTTCTTATAACCACAGAGTTCTCATTTTACTTATTTTTTTTATTCTATAGGGCAGGAGGCAACAGAAAGTCTTCCATTAACCACAACTTCCAAGACTTTTTGTGAGTCCGTTCGGAAAGTCACATCTCATCTTAATGAGTGACGATAATGAACAAGCCTTTTACTCACCCCCCCACTTTGCTGGTTTAACAGCAGTTTCCCCATTTCCTCCAAACTGGGAAACTGCAGCTAGCTGCTTTGGATTAAGCCAAGATATCAAATCAACTTCAAAACACAGTGTAATATATTGGATTGTTCCAGAGAGGGTAACCACAGTTTCCTGTTTAGAGGAAATGGGAAACAATGGTTAATGGAAGACTTTGTGGCTTGTTTGTTCATGCCGCTCTACAAGGGCAATAGACAAATAGGTCTATTCATAGGCCATGAGAATGGTCTTGAAGGCACATGATGCATTCTTTTTGCTGAAGCTGCGCCAAGAATGAGGCATCACTGGGATACCCTGTTTCTCATATTTTAAGACATACCCATAAAATAAGCCATAGCAGGATTTTTAAGCATTCAAGGAATATAAGCCATACCCCGAAAATAAGACATAGTGATAGGCACAGCAGCAATGCCGGCCGCAGCAGCAGGAGGAGGAAAAAAATAAGACATCCCTTGAAAATAAGCCATAGTGTGTTTTTTTGAGGAAAAAATAAATATAAGACATGTCTTATAATATGAGAAACACGGTATGTACGTTGCTCTGAGCTCTTTAGGAAAAGACCTAGGTCTGAGCATGTAACACATACAACCGCAGTGTGTTGTGAACGTACCTCAGTCCAATTGCTTACTGTCCAGTCGGACGGGCACAGGACATCTCTGTTACATGAAAGGTAAGTCTTTGGTTTCAGCAGATGTTTGCACTTCTCAACAGGCAAAGCTTGCTCATCCAATCCCACTGCCTGGACACAAAGGACGGTCCGTTTCTTCTCTCCTCTTGGGCCACAAGAGGTCGAACACTTCTGCCATTCTCCTGCCCACCATCTTCAGAGCAAGCCAAAAAGAATTGGGGAACATCAAAAAGGGCATGCATGCTAAACCAGAGAATGAATGTTAGTAATACAAAGTTGCTTAAATGTTATGTTCCAGGCTTGCAACTTTTCCTCCTCTGGGTTATGGGAAACTGCATCAAGGCAAACTCTTATCAGCTCAGCAGAAGTACAGGCAACCCCAATTCGTGCAGGATCACAATTGCACCTAAAACATTAGTTGCCTGTATTTCATTATTGTCTATCATGCACATAGCATATTTTATTCGCGACGTCCTATCGTGTTCACACTCACAATAACCACACCTGGAAACAGACCCTTAATATACCCATTTTAGAGATGGGAGCAAAGATCTAATTATAGAGTTACAGTGACCAGCTGGCCTCCACTAGAAGTCAGCCGTTTAGCATCACAGGTCCCATGGTATGGAACACTCTTCCTGTAGAGGCATCCTTACTTTTGACTTTTGGGCCTCTCTAGAAGAACTTCTTATGCCGGCAAGCCTTTGCAGCTGCTTCAATTAATTAGTCAGCCACTTTAATGATAACCTGAATAGTTTTTAAGGATGCTGTATGCTTAATAGTTGTACACCACCTTGATGTTAAACAATGTGGTGGTATAGAAATATTTCCTATAAACAAACCCAAGAACCAACATTAGAAGGCCATTGCAACCATTATACATCCATCTGATCGTTGCAGATTTGCAAGAGAGGGCCTCCTGTAGAGACCATCGCACCAGGAAGTCTGTGATATACAATGTAGGAAATGGGCCTTTAGCATGGTGGCATCTACCCTTTGGAATTCCCCTCCACCCCATTATGTATCAAACAAGCTCCTGTGATTACTTCTGCATGGGATGGTTGCTATTCAGAATGTAGGTTGCATGCCATTCTGAAAATGGCATGAAACGTACAACACAACCCAGTGTGTGTTTGCACCAATGTGGTGGTGCAAGACTTCAGCAATACTTGAGTTAGCAAGGCAGGCTACAGTCCTTATCCTATATGACAGAAGAGCTGTTTTGAAGAGGACCTGGTGTCTGATTAATTGGGAGCAGTTGCCCAGTTATCTTTTCTGTTTCTGTGTTTCTATTTTCAAAAAACCTTCAGACAAAAGAAAAACCAATGTTTAGAAGCTTATGTATTAACAAACTCTCTGTCTCACTTGGACAAACAGTTTCTGAATGATGGACAGCTGGCGATGGGAAACAAAACGTGGTCCTTTGCACACTTGTTTAATTACTGTAGTCTACACCTTTGACATTTTCTAGGAAGCCTACATAATCCTCCCCATATATTAACTTGGTAAGCCCTTTAATCCCCACTGACTGCACATCTGCCGTTGCCAATTACATGTCCAGGGGGATAGGAGTAGCATTGCTGGAAAACAGTGACAGTACTGGCCTTCGTATGAAATCTTCAATTTTCGCTTATTTGTTCAAAATAATTACATATTGGGAAATTACATCTTGATCTCCCCAGCCCACGGCATTGCTAAATATCAATGCACAGCAAAAGGGGAAGAAGTAGTTTCTTAATAAATTGATCAACAACGACAGAGGCATCTTAGATTATGTTTTCTGCCAAGCAATTGGAGACACTGGAGAATGCCATTAGAAATGGAAACAGGAGTGGAAATTACCACAATTTCTGTGTTCATCACAGATAAGGAAAGGAAATCAGACTAATAATAATAATAATAATAGTAACAACAACAACAACAACAGCATTTGCTATTGTTGGGGGATGTTTAGTCTGTGAATAGTATGTATATACCGTGTTTCTCATATTATAAGACATGTCTTATATTTATTTTTTCCTCAAAAAAACACACTATGGCTTATTTTCAAGGGATGTCTTATTTTTTTCCTCCTCCTGCCGCGGCCGGCATTGCTGCTGCGCCTATCACTATGTCTTATTTTCGGGGTATGGCTTATATTCCTTGAATGCTTAAAAATCCTGCTATGGCTTATTTTATGGGTATGTCTTAAAATATGAGAAACAGGGTAATTACATTATTTTCTTAGTGGGGATAGACGGTGGGGAAGCTCACTGCCTGTTCCAGAGGGGTACCCCCTTAAGGTATATTAGGAAGTGACACTTCCTGTCCAGATGTCCAGCTTGGGGGCTGAAGGGCTACAGCACCCCCTGCCAGTGATCAACTGGAGTCTGCTGGAAGTGGTTTGTTCCATGAGGGATGCCATGGTCAACCACAACTGTCTATCAACCAGCAGGTAGGTTGGTTGATTATGGGATACATGCCCAATGCCTATGCCAAACCTATTTTGTCTGTAATCCATATGGCTGTGACCTAATTTGAACCCAACACATCTCTCCTGGTATTCATTTGCTGCCTGCGCATCCCACCAAGGGCCCACAGATGTTACACTTCAGGTCCCAAATGGAGCCAGTGAAATGGAACTGTATTGCCACACAAGCCCCATTCACTGAAAATTGTGGATCAAAAGATCCAGTGGGCTGCGACTTGGGAATGAATCTGATTTAATTTAGTGGGGCTTACTTCTGAGCAAACATGTAGTTTCCTTGGTGACTCTAGCACTGAAATTTCACCTCTTTTTAATCTAACCACAAAATTCCTCTGAGCCTCTGGCTTACGCTCAGATATTAAGAGAGGCCATTAGTTATCAAATCGGATTATGCTGTCAGCTGGCTTCCCAGTAATTAGACCTGTGGAATCATTGCGTTGTATAGTTCAGATACTTTACAAATTTATTTACATGGGCTGTCATGACATTCAAAGACATCGCCCAGCTGAGATGTTACTGCTTATTATTGTCGGCATCCATATATCTCGGGAGAAGATGGAAGAGTGTGCCATTGAGGGTAAAGTCAAGACATTGGAGAGTTACAGCACCTGCTGTAGAGACCAATACAGGAGAGACATGTTTTATTGCAGCTGGGGGAGATGAAGGTGTCTGGTTTTGCTGCTGTGGATGCACCAGTGAGTTTTTTCTCTCTACGCTCCTTCCAGCGGTCATTTCTCTTCTGGTCATACTGGTATGCATAGCTACTAAGGAGGCATGAAAAGTGGCAATTTCCCTAACTGATGATCAGTGTTTCAACTGTAAAATCAGCGGGATATGTCATAAAATCAATTGCTGACAGATGCAAAGCACGGTTAGTTAGGAGGAATGTTCTCGGCTAAAGCAGACACTTCTGGGCTCAACATTATGCCAAAGTTAAAATCATGCCACCTGCTAGCATGGTTAAATGTTTATTTCTTTGGTGATCCCCAAACCAATAGATTTCATGTAGCAATCCTATATCCACTGACCTGGGTAGTAAACACCATAAGCACCATTGAATTCAATGGGATTTGCAAAATGATGCTAAATGCGCCTTTGCTCATGCAGCTTTTGTTTCATAATTGCTAATAGCAGGGGGCAAGGAGAGGAATTCTCATTTGCACCCACTCATGGAAATCTCCTCTGAGCTCCAGGAGGAAAATGTTCATTTTGGTTACAGCTGAGGCTGATAGCACACTGAGACTTAAAAGTAGTGGTGGAGGTGTGATTTTCATCAAGACCACAGCAGGGGAAGGAGGAAAGTGTTGTTTTTAAAGTCCCCATGCACTACTGTCCCAATTAAAGTCCCCCCCCCATATCTCCTACAGGCAATTAAAAAGTAAAAGGCAACAGCAAACCACATATTAATATGGCCCACATTTAGGTGGGTTCATCACATCAGTCAAGCATTTAAAACAGCTGCCATTTGTCTCAGGAGCTGGCCTTTTCGTAAACTCACATATGCCATATCTTCTCTGGAATCATTAGATATTATTGCTATTAGGATGCACACCAAAATGGGAACCTGTCGCATGACTCACTTTGCCTATCAGAACCTTCAATGTTCAAACGTGGTTAATAAGAGAGCAGGCGGAGAGGGTTTGTCGAGCGACCAGTGTTGTCAAAACTGCACTGAAAGACCTTTCCCCCCTTACTGTGTTTCCTAAGGGAAAGAGGACCGTTGATGCTTCTCTCTTCAGCAAAAACCATCGCAGCTTCCCCAAACACAACCTGTTAACCTCTCAGCTGCTGACGGCACCTCTCCTGCCCAGGCTAGTGAGATAGGTCAGGTGTAAGTCAACAGGTGTTTCCTTGTAGACACCTGGGGAATTATTACAGAAGATGGATAATACCAAGCACTTAAATGGTGCCTTTTCTGAGTTCACTTACAGCTGCTCCTTAAGGCAGGCTGCGTTGCAGAAACGGAACGGGAGCTGAGAGATGGTGGTTTGCTTTACAGCAGAGGTGGGGACCTGTGAGCACCCAGACATGGTTGGGCTCCAACTTCCATCACCCCACAAGCTAGTTTGGCCAATGGTCAGGAATGATGGAGCCCAATCTCTGGAGAGCCATATGTTCTTCCATCCCTACCTTAGAGGGCTGTCTACCTAGCAGGCCTGTTGCTGAAATGAAATTAGGACAGAGGATGCTGGCTGATGCATTGTTCTCTTATTCGCTATGCTATTACTGGTTTAATATTATTCATTTCTTAAGCTGTTTTATCAGTTCTTTTTTAAAACGTGTCCTTTCTTCTATCATCTGTCTACCTATCACAATGTTGTTTGGCCTACATTTCTTCTGACAGACTGCTGTTTATTGCCATCTTTACCCATGAGTATATTCCCCTAAATTACACACACACACACACACACACACACACACACACACACACACTACCTTGGTGGACAGTCCCTTTCCATGCATTTCTTTTGTTTCCCACTGGGCTGCGTTTCGAGATCACAAAACAGGTTTTTCACCACACCTCTCCCTTTCCTCACACAGTGGGCCGTCTGCTGTTGGAAACCTGAGAAAGGAAAGACATGTGCTGCATTCAGAGGCAATGCCTGGCTTCGAAGAGAGGAGCCATCACAGAATTTTAGAGTTGGGTTGCTGGCTATCCAGTCTGGCCCCCTTGCTCACTGCGGGATCTACAATGCAGGATGTAACCACAGCATCTCAGGCTGTTCTCTGATCCGTTCCATGACCCTCAGAAACACCGAGCAATGCCCAATTTTCAGTGTACTCATGAACCAGGCAAGCAGCTAATCGTCCATTCCTTAATTTATCTGAGAGCAGAAAACCACGATTTGTCTTAATCAGCTGACATTAACATGACATTAAGCAATTTCCTTTGGGGTAGTTAAGCAATTATCCTTACGAAATGACTAGGAAGTGGGGGGTGGCTACCATGCCTAGAATCAAGCAAGATTAGTGCAGTGGTACATCAATAAAATGGAACCGAACAGCTCAGGAATTGCAGATCTGAACGATGGCTGCATCCACAACACACACACATACACACACGGAACATTTTGACAAATTTGGACATTTGCTGCATAGCCTACAGAAGCCTGAAAATCTTAGGTTCAGGATGTCATTTTTCCTTCTTCCCAAAGTCTCTGCATTTTTAACAACTACACAACAGACAGAAATTCAACAGGTGGAGCTTTCTAATCTAAAGCACCATGTCAGGAAAAGCTGTCCTGGTAGAATTTTGTCCCATCCTGACTGCACAGAGCCTCTGTCAATAAACAAAAGATGTCAACTCTAAGGCAGTGCTCACTTCTATCTATCACAGGGGTGGGGAACGGATGGTACCCCAATCATGTTACTCCATTTCAACTACAATCAGGATGCATGCGTAATGGTCAGGATGATGGGAACTGTAGTCCAACATCTGGAAGGGTCTTAAAAATATGGTTTTGGGTGTGAGGAATTCAAATCTGCTATTTTTGTCGCCAGACAACATTTGGCTTGGTTTGATGAAGAGGCACATAAACCATAGCTGCCAAGTATCCCGTATCCGCCGGGAAAACCCCTTTTTTCCTACTGTTTCCCGGCGGTATCCCGTTTGGCGATAAATCCCGGCATTCTCCCTTAAATTCGTTTCTTCCCAGCGGCCATTTTTCTGGTGCCGCTTTGCCCTTCTATGGGCACCAGAAAATGGCGCCGCCGGCGCCGGAAGTCGCTTCCGTGCATGACCGGAAGTTGCGTGACGCGACTTCCGGTGGCGCTTCGCCCTTCTATGGGCATCAGAAAATGCCGGTGCCGGCGCCAGAAGTCGCTTTTACGTGTTTCCGGTCATGCGCGGAAGCGACTTCCGGCGCTGGCGCCGCCATTTTCTGATGCCCATAGAAGGGCGAAGCACCACCGGAAGTTGCGTCATGCGCGTGCTGCCGATCCCGGATCTTTACGACCCGGACTTGGCAGCTATGACATAAACAGCTTTTGGAAAAACCAAATAATTTAAATTTACCCTTTGAAAATGTCAGGCGATGCTAAATGAATGGGTGGATCATAGCTGCCAAGTTTTCCCTTTTCTCGCGAGGAAGCCTATTCAGCATAAGGGGAAATCCCTTTAAAAAAGGGATAACTTGGCAGCTATGGGGTGGATGGGTGGATAAATACAAGTACTTGGTAATTATTTTTAATGATTTCTCTGCAATTTTATACACATTTTACTTACCAAGCCAAACTAACTTATATTAATTTAACCCAAATGCCTTTTGAATTCCGAAGTCTTGTGACAACTACGGTAGTTAGCACCCCTCTTTTCCCCCTGGAATTTCAAAGTTGAAAAATTCACCACGTCCCAGGGCACATGGCTCAAGCTAAGCGTTAACGAAACTCAGTTTGCCAGCTTCTGAGCAACCCATTTGTTCCTTGATAAACACGCTGTTAAGGTAATGAACACCAAAGCAGCTAGCAGAGAGAGGAAGTCGGCAGCACTAATGTTGCTTACCTCTCCCACAAGTCACACTGCAACTTGTCCAGCTTCCATATCGCCAAAAATACTCCGGCTCTTCCACATCATTCTCAGAGCTCCAGCCTTTACGGACAGTATATTCATATTTCACTCCGGGGTTATTTTCCTGAAAAAGGAGCTGAAAAGAAACAACTGTCAATTTTGGTCACAAAATGGTTCCAAGCAAACAAATGGAGAAAGCAAGAAAGCTTAGATATGTTCTAAAAGACCTTCCAGGTATTGCTAGAATGCATCTTCCACCATACCTGACTAGGGATGGGAGAAGGCATCATTTTTGGCCATGGACTGGCTGGATGCAGAGGAGTGGCGGGAGGTAGCAGCCATGGAAACCCCTAGGGAACCGTTTGGGGAAGAGGGAAGAAGGCTCTGAGCCAGGGGGTTGGTGGTGGGATGACAATGAGTGGTCAGAGGAAGAAGGAACAGACTGAGAGGATGTGACAGCAGCAGGGGAGGTGGCAGGGTTTAATGAACAGGAAGAGGCTGTGGGCCAGAGCAGTTCAGACTCTGACTCCAGAGGCAGAGTGGAGACAGGCTGCTGAACAAACCAGGGAATCTCCCTCTTCTGCTGCAACCAGTTCCCCTTCCCCCAGTCTCCTAGAACTCACGGACAAATGAAATGGTCAAGGCAGAGGGTGGTTGAGTGTAGACGCCGTCTGAGACTGTGTGGGCAAGACCCTGGAGAGGAGGAGTCCTAGCAAGAAAAGCTAATGATATTCTAGGTTGCATCAACAGTAAGAAGTCTAGTGTCCAGATCAAGAGAAGTCACAGTACCGTTCTATTCTGCCTTGATCAGACCACATATGGAGTACTGTGTCCAATTCTGGGCACCACAATTTAAGACGGATGTTGGCAAGCTGGACTGTGTGCAGAGGAGGGCAAGATGATCAAGAGTCTGGAAATCAAGCCTTAGAATTTCTCCTCCCTCCCTGACCCCTGTTGGCTGGGGCTGATGAGAACAGGGGTCCGCTAATGTTTAGAGGGCACAGATTCAGAAAAGCCGCCCAGTCCAAACCTCCCAGCAATTTCCTAAAGCCACTTGCACATATGACACATTCCCCTACTTGTAGCCACAACGATTCATTTGTGGGTCCAGCGGCAGTGAGGTTTTCCAGGTCGCCTTTTCTCCCATATTGAAATATCGTTCCTGCCACTTTGTAGTCTCCATTCCATTGGATAATAAACCCTCCATTTAGGTAATACTTTCCCGGGTCCTCACTCCGTAGCGCAAGGAAATTCCCAGCTTCTGCCACTTCCAGCACCTTGATGTTCCTTGCGCCTTTTGGAATTAGGCCAATATCAACATACCCTATGGGGGAAGAAGCAACATTCACCAGTTTTAACAACAGACTATTAATGCACTGTGCCTAGGTCACATCTATGGCATACAGTTAGAGCACATTTAACACATATTGCAAGTTTTCACCCACAAACCTGGGAACTATTGTTTACCCCTCACAGAGCCACAATTAGCAGCACACTTAACAAACTACAGTTTAATTCCAAATTACTGCCCTTGGACAAATCTGATGTGAACATTCCATAACAGCACATTAACCACACATGTCCCATTGAGTTTGGTAGGTCTGGTTCCCAGGTACGCAGCTACAAGTTTGCAGCATAATTGGGTACTTCTAATCTTGCCTAGTCAGGTTTAATATTTTGAACAAATTATTGCTGAAAAGGCCTCTGGAAGAATTGAGTCTAATTTTTCTGCTATCACTTGATTAAAAAAAATGTCTTAGTTGATTAATTGCACAAATACCCGTTAATTACTTAATTAAAGCTGCATAAATTTAATCCCACCCACTTTCCTCCCCCCCCGCTCTCCTCCAGGTCCGTCCATCTCCCCCGCCAACCTCTTGTTCTTTAGATGATGAGCCCCTGGGTATCAACCAGCTAATTTTCTTTTCTGCACAGCAATGCACTTTTTGGGTGGTTTTTTTTAAATATAAATAATGCATGAGTATGAAATCTGCATATGAATGAAGGAAATAGTTCTGAAGGAAAAGACACTCTGTAGTGTGTGTGTGTTGGAGGTCTAGAAATGCAACCATGTTGCATTGAGCCCCATCCTGAAAGTGGAATTCCTGTGTGAATTCCCCTTCCTCCCAATCCCCCCCTCTGAGTGGTCCTGGGCACTGGCAACCTATGCTATGCCACTGATGACCACTACTTACCAAGCTACTGTTGCCACCCCAGATCATTGTGGGAAATGACCACCTCAGCCAGACCCAATTCACTGCTTCCGCAAGCTGACTCCTGTCTGTGACTCACTCCCCATACCAGCCTAGTGTTGAAGTGAGAATCAGTTGCCATTCCTGTACATGAAAGGGCAAGGGCATCTTGTCCTTTGCCTGAGATGGCGAAATGTCTTGGCTTAGCACTGTTAATCATGGGCTGTACCAGAGGGATTAACTAGGCACAGCTTTTTTGAAACATTTCTCAATTCCTTCACCCAAGTTATTTATAAAGACGTTGAACAACAATGGGCCCAGGACAGGACCCTGTGGCACCCCACTTGTCACTTTTTCCCCAGGATGATGAGGAACCATTAAGTGAGCACTCGTTGGGTTTGGTCAGTCAACCAATCACAAGAGTTATTTGCCCAGCCCACATTATTACCAGCACCACTGCAAGAATATCACGGGGGACTTTGTCAAAAGCCTTAGTGGAATCAAGACACACTATGTCCTCAGCAGAAAGGCTTTCCTCCAGGATTCAGCTGATTAGAAAGTAGAGAAGGATGTGCTCCTCCAGCAGTTTTTTTAAAATGAAAGGATTATCAAAGAGGAGCAGATGTACTAAATTTTGCAGGCAGCTTTAGATCAATGATTTATTTCCATTATCACCTTATTACCACATTCCGACAGAATAGCCTTTCAGACCTACATCTGCAATGGGTGGGAGCCTGCACACATCCCTTGGCTCAGAGGTTTCTCTTCAATACGGCCAAGGCTTTAAAGCCTAAGTACAGCCTCTGACTGTGAACGCAACATGGATTCACACAGCAAGGCTGGATCCGCAGAACTTTAAAGCTGCCAGAAACTCGCAGATAAAACAAGGTGTCCAGCATGATAAAACTGAAATCATTAACATTCGGCTCTCCTTTCCATGTAACCACAGGCAAGAATAAAAGTCTAACATAATCTTAGAAAATTAAACCAAAGATATAGATATGCTTCTGGTTTGACGAAAAGCTTTTCTCTATAGCGCCACTTCTCAAAGGTTTCTGCTCTCTCTCTCTTCCCCCGCTCCAAGGCCTTGAAAGTTATCGTAAAGATACAAAAGAAACTTTTCACAAGGTAAAAAAATAATCATAGAATCATAGAGTTGGAAGAGACCACAAGGGCCATCCAGTCCAACCCCCTGCCGAGCAGGAAACACCATCAAAGCATTCTTGACATATGCCTGTCAAGCCTCTGCTTAAAGACCTCCAAAGGAGGAGACTCCACCACACTCCTTGGTAGCAAGGAGGGCAACCAAAATGGTCAAGGGCCTGGAAATGATGCCTTATGAGGAACGGCTTAGGGAGCTGGGTATGTTTAGCCTGGAGAAGAGAAGGTTAAGGGGTGATATGATAGCCATGTTCAAATATATGAAAGGATGTCATATAGAGGAGGGAGAAAGGTTGTTTTCTGCTGCTCCAGAGAAGCGGACATGGAGCAATGGATTCAAACTACAAGAAAGAAGATTCCACCTAAACATTAGGAAGAACTTCCTGACAGTGAGAGCTGTTCGGCAGTGGAATAAATAAAACGTGATGTTGTAGAGATGAAGAGATTTATCGTGGTGGTAGCTTTTGCGGACTAGCGTCTACTTCTCAAAATAGTCCGCCAGTGCTTATGCCACAATAAATCCACTTGCAGAGCAATCTAAGGAACACAGGAAGAGGCCTTAATACTAAGTCATTGAAGGAGGTCCATTAAGCTGAGTCTCATCTACAATGAATGGCATTGGCCCTCCAGAGTTTCAGACAGAGCTCTCTCCCCCACACCTTCTTGCAGATGCCAGAGATTGAACCTGGGAATTTCAAAATGCAAAGCAGGTACTCTACCTGTCAGCCACAGCCATCCTCCCTGAGCTATGACCACTGCTATGCATGACTGCTGAGAATTACCGCACAGGGGGGGGGGCGCGAATTCTCAGGTGAATGGGTATAAGATAGCAGTTTGAGCCTGGTGCCGAAGGCTGCAATTTTTGCTGTAATAGACTGACACGGCTACCCCTTTGGAAATTGTACCTATGTACTCAAAGAGGCTGAGTCATGCAGTCCAGTCCTGAGCAACCTGGCAATCATATTTATTGCCCTATTGATCCAAGTGGATTCAATATGCCCTCCTTAATAAAAGAGATATTGCATTCAGTATTGCTTCACATCCCCCAATTCCTTCTACAGGTTCGTTTTCTCTCCTTTGGTGACAGAGTGCTAGTGTCTCAGAGTATGTTTTGTTAGCAAGAGTCATTGCTCATTGAAATTGCTGCAGAAAAACACTGCAGGGAAAAAAAGCATTATTCACCTGCTCCTTCACTTTGGTTGAACGCTATCTTCACTGTCTGGCAAGAGGATCCATCTCCCAGGCAAACTCCACATTGATCTTCTGTGGCATTGGAATCCATCTCATAATCACAACCGATGGTCTGAAGGAAGACACATTTTTTTCAGAATACAGGTTGCATTCATTACAGGATCATGACTAACCAATCAGCAAATGCCTGCCAGAGACTAGTTCGCTATTTGCATCATTCCCATGTCCATGTGATAGGTATTTTCTGCAGGTCAAAGCCAATTTGAAACATCTTTAGAGTCCAGCTGACCTTTCCAGGCTGCAGAGCAACAAGGCTTCAATTACAAGGGAAGAAGCCCAGTAGACTAACCTTGACTCCCTCCAGTTTTACTCAAAACATGGCTTCACGTGTAACCGTCTGAAGACAGTAACTAAGGAAGAAATTACACATTATAATGGTCATCTGTTTTGCATTTCAGTGCAAGATTTTTCTTCCACATATAGCCAGCAAGCAGTGGGTGCTGCTGCTCTAGAATGGGACCTTCGCCTGAGGAGGGGAGGGAGGCCTTAGCTCTGGTCGCCTCAGTTCAAAAAAGATATTGTGGATTGGGAAAAGATTCAGGAGAGGGCAACCCAAATGATCAAGAGCAACACCTCTAGAAGGACGGGTTGCAGTATTTGGGGCTTTTAAGTCTAGAGAAAAGGCAAACAAGAGGTGACATGACAGAAGTGTGCAAAAGTATGCATACGACGGAGAAAAGTCTTTCTTCCTCTCTCAGAACACTAGAGCTCATGGACATCCAAAGAAGCTGAATGTTGGAAGATTCGGGACATGCAAAAGGAATTCCTTCTTCACACAGCGCATAGTTAAACTAAGGAACTTGCTCCTACAGGAGGCAGTGGTGGCTTTAAAAGAAGATTAGACAATGGAACATAGGGCTATATCAAAGGGCTAACCATGATAGCCAGTGCTTTTTTCCCTGGGGGGATATAGGGGTACGCATACCCCTAAACATTTTGCGAAGCTAAGTTTGGCCTCATTGAGGAGCAGTATTTCAATATGAGTAGGAAACTGAGAGTACCCCTAAACATTTTTTTAAAAGAAAAAAAGGACTGATGGTGACTATGTTTTCCCTCCACTGTTGGAGGCAGTATGCTTCTGAATATTATACGTATGCCCATACAGTTTTGATAATTAGCTGCTAAATACCAGTGGCTTGAAACTTCAGAGGGAGAAAGTGCTCTTGCACCCAGGCCTTGCTTGCAGGCTTCCTGCAGACCACTGGTTGGTCACTGTGAAACCTAGATAGGCCACTGGCCTGATTCAGCAGGGGGATTCTGATGTCATTCCCCCCCCCCATTAGAATGGAGCCCTTTAAAGCTGCTTTCCCCCCATCTCACCACCAGAGTCCAGATATGGACCCCCTCGACCCCTGTGAAAGAAAAATATTGCATTCAGGAGTGAAACATGTGACAAACACATAACATCTAGTTTGGCCCTGAAGCAGCCATCACAAAAGGTAAAGAGGATTTCCTCCCTGCTCAGCTGTAATTTGTGACAACCATGTTTTTCTGCCCCAGCTACCCAGATAATATGAGGGGATGCAAAAAGAGCCATAAACAGAAGAAAAGAAAAGAAAAAGGATGGCAAAGTACTGCTCTATGCTATCTCTCTGTATCTCCACCTGTATTCTGAATTCGTTTTCATTTCCAGCTGTAACATTTCCATATCTGTACATCTTGATGATATCAAACTGCATTTGTGGCAGGTTGAATGGCTATCAGTAGTGAACACGTTTATCCTTCATTTTGACACTTGACAAAACGTCCTTTTGTTCCCTGGAGCTCAGCAACTGGCTCTGCCCATTAAAACGCTGACACTTCTTAATCACCAGTTCTGCAGCAGACACCAAAGGGCAATTTTCGTGGACCTCAAAGACACTCGTATAACTACTTGCAACTTCTTAATCAGCTGGCATTGTGTGAGGCAGCCACAGATGCCATCTTTGAAGACCCTTAAATATATGTGAAAACTAAGAACCACCTTGTGGAACTATAAATATGGACAAATTCATGCACACATACACACAAATCTGTGTTACGGGCTTGTGTGTCCAAAGTGTTTCATGTGCTTAACAATGTCCCTGATACTGTTGGCTGACAAATGCAAGTAGTTTGTATTTATTGACTAATCGGTTCCTGTAAGAACATAGAATGAGTCTGCTTGATCAGGCCAATGGCCCTCTAGTGCAGTATTCTGTTCTCACAGTGGGCAGCCAGATGTCTGTGGGAAATCGGAAACAGAGCACAAGCGCACTCTCCCTTCCTGTGGCTTACAGTGACTGTTATTCAGAAGAATGACTTTCTCTGACCATGGAAGCAGAGCATAGATATCATGTCCAGCAGCCAGTGATTGTGTTATCCTCCATTAATTTGCCCGACCCTCTTTTAAAGACATCCAGTTTAACTTGGATTAATAGTTTATGTGGCTTATTGACTCACCCAAATATCAAATTCATTTATTTCAAGGGATCTTGAGCAAGCTGCTATCGAAATTCTATGAGAACAAAAGCGCTTTTGGCTTCTTGAACGCCCCAGAACGGTGCAAAACAGAACAAAATTAGTGTTGCCCTATGAAGAGCCTTCCAAAGTGATGTGTCAAGGCATCTTCACTGGGGGGGGGGAACAGATTGGAACCTTTTCTTCTTGTGACTTGGAACAGTCATCATCTGTAGCGATGAGTGAATTTTCAAAGGTCATAGTGGCTCAGCAGTGACAATTGATAAAAAAGACTCGCTTAGCTGGGCCATTATCAAAGCTGTTGCCTGGGATCATATGAGAGGAGCTCTTTTCATGCCCAGCCTAGGAATATTTTGTAACTACCGTTGCTGAAGGCCAATTTCCACCATATCTAGCCCCTGATGGATTTCTGGGATAAGGAAAAGCGGATTGACCATGCCATGCTGTTACTGCTCAAGGCAGTTCACAAAGAAAACTTGCAAACAGACCCAACTGTTTATTACAGCAGTGGTCATTTCTCAAATTCCCAACCAACAGGAAACACTTTTCACATCAATATCATGTTCTCTCGACTCAGCCTTTTGGTTGAGTGGATATTTGTCCTCCTGTTGTGTTGCTGTGCACTGCTTTTTCTGTGGTGCCATTTTGTTATGTTGTTATTGGTTGCTGCGTGGTGTTATTTTATTATTTTAATACAAAATTGTACTTGATTTAATTGTGACATCTTTGTAACCCACTCTGGGACCATTTGGGGAAGGGCTGGCTATAAGTACAAATAGTAAACAAACAATTAATCTGGGATACACAGGGTAAACTACTGTAATGCTGCCTTTGTAGATTATTTGGAAACTTCAGTTAATTCAGAATACAGCCCCAATATCAACCCCTATCCATGAGCCCCCAAACCCCTTCCCCATTGTAACCAGCCCCCAACTCCTAGGCCCTCACCGATCTTGTTGCCGACCCTCAAATCAGGGAATATAAATTTTGAGGATATCCCTTGTTAAAATGATCCCAAACGTAAAGAACAGCACAGGGATTTAAGACTATGACTCTGATGGCCCTTTGAGGCCTGAAAATCTGTAGTCCCATGAAGTGTTCAAAGAAGGAAACATACCCAATACCTTACACATGCCATTAACACAGATGTCTCTGCTGTTGTTTCCTTCAAAGCAAGGCGTACCGTCAATGACAGCGTCAAGCATTTTCTCTGAAAAGTGGTTGTTCGTAGGACGGCATTGTAGCTCACAAGGATTAGCTGAAGGGAAACCCCCAAAGTTATATCAGTAACTATAGACACACACAACTGCAAGGTTGCAGTGCAAGTGTAAAACGAAAAGTTAAAAGTAAGTACCATGGCAACAGTTGATGATAGTAAGACACTGCCTCCCATTAAGAGACATTTGCGGCAGAAATCTGAGAGCAGCACGTGCTAGAGGGATCATTGCTACAATACTCCTGCATGGGCCAGAGCTCAGGGGCAGAGCACTTGGTTTGCATGCAGAAGGTCTCAAGTTCAATCCCAGGCACATCAAGTCCCATGGACTGGCTCGATGCAGAGGAGTGATGGAGGCACCAGCGGGGAATCCCAGGGCGAAAAGGCTCAGAGCCTGGGGGTTGGTGGTGAGATGATGTCAAGTACGGGAGTTCCCCTCTCCCTCCTGGTAGCTCATCGATAAGAATTAATGAGTATCTGGTAAATTTATAGTCTTTTTATTACAGTATCATGTTGCGAATACAGATCGGCATCTCTCTGCAAGGATTGGAGTCGCTCACTCTGATTCCCCCCCACACTTCTGCAGCAAGAAGCGCGCCGACAGGGAGTCCCTCCCCTATTGTTTCTCCTTTGTTCTCTGACATGCTCATACTTCCTAGTTTGGGGGGGAGTTCCCTCCACCTCTCAATTGATGTATCACCTGGCTGCCTCCCTCCTTCCTGTTGCTTAGCTACTATCTCAAAGCTGGGCAGTTCCTGGCTCAACTGTTCAATCTTGGAATCTGCCTGTATCTCTGCTTTGTGGGATATTCCCCCTCCTCTTCTGTTAGAAGCTGATCTTCCTGCCATTGCATACCCCCATCTTCTGATTCAGACCAGCCCCTGACAGATGACAGTGTGGTCAGAGGGAGAAGAGGGAAAAGACTGGGAGGAGGAGGTGTCGGAAGGAGAAGAAGTGACAGGGCTTAGTGAGCAGGAAGAGGCTGTGGCAGAGGGCAGTCCAGACTCAGAGGGAGGTCAAGAGGCAGGGTGGAGGCAGGCTGCTGAAGAATCCAAGGACTCTCCCCCTCCTGCTGTGACAGGGGAAGGAGCCTTAGAGAGAGGTGGGAAGGCGCGGACCTTCAGACCTTGCAACTGCCTCATTGGGGCAAGACCTACTGGGAAGGGATGCTGTGCTCACTAGGCTCACACTGTTTCTTTGAATAAAGAGTTAACTTCACTGACACTTTTTTAAACTGCTGATCTGTTCCTGACTCCGGCTCCTGACTTTGGGGTAGGGCTGGGAGAGAACCCTGCCTCTGGCGAGTCACTGCCAGGGCTCACCCATGCTTACCTTTGCTCCACATTTCTAGGAGTAGGTCTGAGCTTTCCAGGTCTCTGTGTGAGTGCTTTTCTTTTTGCCCTGGCACTTCCCCTGAGAAAACCCCCTCTTTACTGCTGAATCGGAACAAATGGCAACCCACAGAAAACCTGAATTCCTGTTTGTTTTGATTTGGTGTTGAAGAGCAGGTTTTCCTCGGGAAAGCAGTGGGGCAGAAAAGAAAAGAGAAAAGAGAAGAGAAGAAAAGAGAAGAAAAGAGCTTGGACACAAAAAGAAATTATGAACAGGGAGAGTGCGGACTTGTGCGGGGCAAAAGCCAAGTTTGGATGAGCCCCACACCAGCCACTTTAGATAAAGAAGACATCGTGCCAGCTCCCAAAATGACCATAAGAGCTTGCCATATTTACAGACTTTTGTAAATGCCTTCAGAAACAATCTCCTCCTGTTCATTCCCAGCAGTGTACTTATTAAATGAAAATGTGTGGCATTTAGAATACATATGAGGTTTATTTTTGCGGCAATCAAACATAGAAAAGAAAGTGGTGGGAGGAAAATTACTGAGGGGAGCAGACTAAACAATTAAAAAACTGCTGCCTGTTTTCCCCACTTTGAAGAGCAGCGGTGGAAATCACTGAAGAGAGCAGGAAACAGACTGGACTTTTTTGTGTCAACGGGCTGGCGTGTTTTAGATAAGGCTCAACACTAGTCAATGGACAATTATATGGATTTGGCATGCTGGGATTCAGGAACTGCAGAGAAGGTTACCTGGGACTCCAGGCTTTGACTGGGCTTAGCTTTCATTGTCATGATAATTAGCTTTAATTATCATGATAATTAGCTTTAATTATCATTTTTTAAACATTGCACATATTTGAATGAATCAACACCTGCTTCAACATTCCTCCTGTGAAAGTAGCAAACTTCCTAAAAAAATAATAATACTCCCTTCCTCCAGTTTCCCAGCAAGGTGTTGAATATTTATTTATTTTTAAGAAGGGGAGGCCAGGCCTGTAATATAAAATCTTAGGACATTTCTTCTCCGATAAGTAAGTACTTTTTAACAAAGTGTCAGCAGTTGCAATACAGACATTAGAGCAGCATGGCAATATGTGTAATCAATGTAATTAAATCCAGCCATTTCTTGCGCTATCCAATGCTAGTACAAAGTGAAGCTAATCACTTAATCAGACACTTAAATGTTGGGATGTATGCAAAGTATTCAGTGATCATAGGGCAGGGGTGAGCAACCTTTTTTTTTTTAAAAAAAATATTTTTATTAATTTTCCAATTAAAACCAATTATATCACATTCAATATTTCAAATTATACACATATATATATCAATCAAACCGAATGTTATGCCAAATCATTTAAAGAATTTTTTATTTGGGTTCCCATGCTTCAAGAAATTGGGAATTCCTCGCAACTGTCCACTGCCGTCTTTTTTCTAAAGTTCAAATCGTCCTCCAAGTTCATAATAATCCAAATCTTCCCCTAGCAACCTTTTTTTTTTGGTGCGTGGACACATTTAGAATTTTGAGTGACTGCTGCAGGCACTATCTGCAAGATGCTTGAATCTCAGAATTAACAGAGCAATAGTGTCCCTCTCTTTCTACTTTCAGAGAACCTTTTCAATTTACAGTACTTGTTTGCTAAGGAACGCATGCAAATTCACTGTGGGACCCTGGTGCTTTGCAGAGTACTCTGGAATAAGTTCTGGGATGCACACACACTAATTGTGTTTTCAGTGTATAGTGTGGACTTGAGAGATAAAACTAATCTCTTTTCATTTCAATGGTGATCTAATGCAGATAGCAAGTCTTCCTTATCTGTGCAGATCAGAACCAGATTAACAACTCTTAAAAGCAGGAGTCCGAAGA
This sequence comes from Zootoca vivipara, assembly GCF_963506605.1. Taxonomy (NCBI): domain Eukaryota; kingdom Metazoa; phylum Chordata; class Lepidosauria; order Squamata; family Lacertidae; genus Zootoca; species Zootoca vivipara. Next base: position 48,051,234 of record NC_083286.1, on the reverse strand, counting down.
ACTCTGTGCAGTTCCCCATTGTGTATCAAACGAAAGAAAAATTAGGCATAGAAACGCTAAGGAAAGAAACAACTACCTGACTTTTAAAAGACATCTCAAGGCAGCCCAGTATAGGGGAGTTTTTATCATTTGATGTTTTACTATAAAAATCCAAATGTTTTACGGTCAAAATCCAAACGTAAAAACTTTACCAGATGATGTGAAAAATTCATTATCAATAATGGGTATTTTAAAAAAAAAATTATTTTCTTCATTTATTTCCAAAAGTTTTGCAGACCGCTTTTTACCATAGGTTTTCACAAAGTGGTTCACACTACAATCTGCAAAGCAACCCATCAATCAAAATAATACGGTGCTTAAAACAAAAGTGAAACCCGCAGGTAAAAAGCAAAAGTCCAATAAACAGGCGTTGTGCAACCTATTTAACCTTACCTGTGTTGTACACCGGAATCCACTGGTAGAACTTATTTTTGTAGGCAACCGTATCAAATTCACTGCACTGCATTTGACGGAAGTTGGGTGAGGCTCTGGGGCACAGCTTGATGTTACACATGCGATAGCGCTTCCTCTCCCCTGTGCAGTACTTCCCTCCAAACTGTGGCCTGGAAGCGACAAAAGGGGTTTCGAAAACAAGAATTTGTTTATTATATTTAAACCCTGCCTTTCCTTCGAGGAGCTCACAGTGGCATACGTAGGTTCCCTCCTCACATTTAATCTTCATAACAACCCTGCGAGTTAGATTAATCTGAGACACATTTTCAGAAAATCCACACATGCCCAAAGTAGATCCTCTTGCAAAGTTTGAAGTCTGCCTACCCTTGCTTTAGATATAATAATAATAATAATAATAATAATAATAATAATAATAATAATAATTTATTTATACCCCTCCCATCCAGCTGGGTTTCCCCAGCCACTCTGGGCGGCTGCCAACAGATTAAAAACAGAATAAAACATCACACATTAAAAACTTTCCTAAACAGGGCTGCCTTCAGATGTCTTCTAAAAGTCAGATAGTTGTTTATTTCCTTGGCAGCTGATGGGAGGGCATTCCGCAGGCAGACGCCACCACCGAGAAGGCCCTATTTCCGGGCTGTTTAAGTTTCAAGATTTTGAAACATCGAACGTTAAGCAAACCGCCAGGCATGAGACTTACTCTGGGCTAGTGCATTGTCTCTCCGCAGTCTGGATTCCAGCCCCACAGGTCCGTGTGCAGTGCGACCACGCTGACCACGAACCCCATGCGCCGTTCACTGCTTCGGGGCTCTTGCCTACGGTTATGCATTCCCCCGTGAAGCACCACTAGACAATAAAGCAGCAAACACAATGGGTCAGGGAAAAAAACCCCAAACACACTATTGACAAGGCAACACATCTCTTTCAAAGTTGCTTGCTGGAGACTGGTGTTAAGAGAGAGATCACCTTCCCGCTTTTGTGACTTTCAGTGAACACTGTAGGCATTTCTAAGTCAGGGCCAGCTGTATATATGAAGCAGGAGAATCTCTGAAGTCTAGACTTTTTCTTTTCTTTTCTGCAAAGCCAGCGTGGAGGGGCCCATTTCAGACTGAGGCTGGGTGCAGGGGAAAAAGGTTTAACTCCGTGTCTCACTACCAAATCCCCAACGTAAGCCAGAGCTGCCAGAGCTGTTTTGAATTGCACAGGGAACTTGCATTGTGCTTCTAAGTCTGCCCCTCCACAGTCAATAGCAGCTCTGGAGGTGGTGGGAGGAGATTTGCATCGGGGAATTGGCACAGGGCTTACCTGTCAACTTTACAAAGAACAGTCCTCTGTTTGGAGAAGTCTTGTACAGTGGTACCTCGGGTTACAAACGCTTCAGGTCACAAACTCCACTAACCCAGAAATAGTACCTCGGGTTAAGAACTTTGCTTCAGGATGAGAACAGAAATTGCGTGGCGGCGGCAGTGGGAGGCCCCATTAGCTAAAGTGATGCTTCAGGTTAAGAACAGTTTCAGGTTAAGAACGGACCTCTGGAACGAATTACAGTAAGTTCTTAACCAGAGGTACCACTGTATGTGAAATGTTGTCTAGTCCAAATTGGGTTTAAGGGCACCATGGGAAGGGAAGTGGGAGACCATCAATGGTTCCCCCCCACAATATCAGACCCACACAGAGTCACCTAGTTACAGCCTTCCTTACTATGGTGGAATGTGTTGTATTTCTATTTAAATTACAGCAATTACGTTCAAGTTTGAACTTATACATATACTTTATTAGCACGTGCAAATTTCATTAAAAAAAACTGGGTCCCCCTTTGTGGTGGTATGTGATGGAACTCCAATGGCTGTTTTTTGAGGAAGAAAAATCCTGAGGTCTTTGATGTCACATGTACCTCGCCCTTCTTCAGACGCTTTCATCAGGCAAAATGGTGTTAAAGTCTTTTGCAAATTAAAACAAAATCACATAGTCCTACAGTTCAGGGTAAGACAAAAGTTGCATGTCTTAAATAAAATAATAATAATAATTTACATGTATAATGAAAGCAAAACTAGACCCTGAGAATACTCTGCTACAGTTTAATCCAGGTTTGAGAAACGCAACTGTTTGCTGGGTTTCAGTGCAACAGCAAACTGTGTTTCTGGTTTGGTGTTATGTCTGAATCACTCCATAGAAATGACATGCCATCAGTCCCGAGCCACTTGGGTATTCTGAAGAAGCAGGGAGCTTGTTATGGTAATGAGTCCGTGAATTGGGGAAGATGATGGGAGCTGCAAATCATGCACAGGACACATTTCAGAATAATGAACTATCCCAGCTACTGGGATATCGCTAGGTTAGAGACTCAGCTCTGCTTTGCTCAGAGGAAGGTCATCTAGCTGTCAGTGCTATGGAGAAACACCAAAAGTATATCTTTCATTTGATCTGCAGGAGCCTAGGCATGCAAACTTCCTAATGCCGAAGGAGCTGGCATTGATTTGAAAAGAAGGCAATTTCCTTGCCTTCCAGACTGGGGATATAAATGCAGTTGTAAGATGATAACTTAATGAAAAAAGAATCTGATATGGTTAACCTTTCAGAGTGAAAGGCAACAATGAGAATTGCAAAATGTAGCAAATGAAAGATGTTTTATAAGGATGCCACTTTGTTTTGCATTGTGTTCTTGAAGCATAAAGAAAGTCGGGTACCGAGTCATAATTTCCCATTCTGGTCTCTCCTTGTGACAGGTACCTTATTTTCACCGCATCTCGTTCCATCTGCCGCAGCATCCAGTTTCGACCGGCAGGAACCTTTCACAAAGCACCACAATGTCTGGCAAATATTCTGCAACGACAACCTCAAATGTTGTAAAGAAAAAACAATTGAGACTTTAGGGAATTGTGGGTTTTTTGTGTTGTTGTTTTTCGAGAGGGGTATTTTAGCTTGGGTTGTCTTTAAGAGGCTTGATTTCATGCCCACAGGTGTAGCCAACCTGGTGCTCTCCAGGTGTTGTGGATGACAACTCCCATCAGCCCCAACAAGCATCACCAATAGCTAAGGATGATGGGAGTTGTAGTCCACAACATCTGGAGTGCACCAGGTTGGCTACAGCAAGTGGGAAGAATTGTGGAAAATAATGAGATCCAGTGGAATAACCTTGAGTGAGGTTTTACTTACACATCAACTACCTAACTGAATTCTGCAGAATGCAGCTGAATTTTAACTTCATTATTACCTAGCCTTAGGGCTCTCAACCTTTGTTGTCTATCATGCTTCCTAAGTCAGTAAAATTATTACTTAAACCGCAGCACTTTACCCTACTCCCAGTAGTCAAAACTCTGCAGTTAGTTCTAGTCATGGAAGACAGGAAATGGATAAACCTCATTTCCTGTCAAGCACCAGCTACTACCACCTGGGACATAGGGGACCCACACAGACACTTGCATTTCATTGGTTTTGAAGGAGAAAGCAAACCTTTCTTGCCCAATTAACTCTCTCAAAAACTGGATGGGATGAGTCAGGAGTCTAGCATTAGTGCCCATTAGTTTTTTTGGGAAATGAAAAATAAGTATCATTTTTGTGAAAGTTAACATTTGCCAAGAATATGAATTTCCACATTTGGTAGATTTTGGAGCTGTGAGCTGACACTGCTCTCAACTACTCTTTGAATAAAAAGCACAGTTACGCCAATGGAACTCATGCCTATTGGGAATGAGGTAAACAGCAAAGAGCTACTAGCATTTATTTTTCTGAAAAGTGTATCGTCAAGGGCTTACAACTATATGATTTCTCCCCCTCCCTTCCCCCCATGGTATTATGAGTTGTATATTTTTCTTTACTGTAAGTCACTCGGAGGCATTCAGATGACAAGTGACTAATAATAATAATAACAATAATAATAAATTATTTATATCCTGCCCATCTGGCTGGGTTTCCCCAGCCACTCTGGGCGGCTTCCAACAGAAAAATGAAATAAAATAATCTATTAAACATTAAAAGCCTCCCTAAACAGGGCTGCCTTCAGATAATAAACAACAACAACAACAACTCATCCACTATGCACACAATGCCAGTTAAGAAAATTATTTGCTTTAAAGCATAGGAAATGCAATGGAAGAATTAGAATAAAGAGCAACAGGATAAAGTAGGAAGCATACAGTATAAGAAAGGAGCGTCTCCACCCCCATCATTCAGTCCGGACACTGAGATCCAGTGCTGAGGGCCTTCTGGCGGTTCCTTCATTGCAAGAAGTGAGGTTACAGGAAAGCAGACATAAGGACCTTCTCAGTAGTGGCACCCGCCCTGTGGAATGCCCTTCCAACAGATGTCAAGGAAATAAGCAGCTATCCTATGTTTAAAAGACATCTGAAGGCAGCCCTGTTTAGGGAAGTGTGACAAGTTGAAGCACTTTTAAAATGTTTATTTCTGCCCGGCTGGCAAAGAGTTAACCCACCTCCAGCCTGACTGGCATAGAACTCTGATGGGGGCGGGACTGTGCCCGGTTTGAAAGGAGGGAGAGTCGGTTTGGTCAGTTAGGAGGGAGAGGGAGGAAGGTGTGGGGTGGTGTTATGAGGTGGCTTGTATGAAGACAGTTAAGAGGCTAGGAAAACAAAGTTAAATGTTTGACTGAATTTATTTTGTACAACTGGAACAAAGCTAATTAATAAATGACACGTTAAAGAATCACTTATGTTTTTAACACAATAAAACTTCATCTCTGTTTTTGCCAACAAGAGGTCCGTCTGTATTTTTTCCAGCGAGGTACCAGGACTCACAACCGTGGTGACTCAAGAGAGGGCAAAACTCACCTCAGGCAGGGAGGTGGTGGTTTGTGTCCTGAAGTTACACGGAGGAGGCTAAGAAGGGTAACCTGAGGTGCCAAGAAGTTGCCAGAGTGCATAGGGCAAACTTCTACGGTGGGGGGAATCCAACTGAGGGAGACCCTTTACTGGAGGCAAGAGGTTATTCCTGGGGGACAGCCTAGAGTTTCTCAAGGTACCAGGCCACGCAAGCTGGAAGGCTCTCCTTACTAAGAAACCCATTAGTAAAAGGGGTTTATTTTTTGAGGCGCCAGGAGAAGAGGGTAGGTGTTTTCCCCTCTGGATTCCTGTGTCGCAGTGATAGTAAGGTAGAGTGGGACCAGGGTCGTCACATTTTTGGTGGCAGCGTCGTGATCGAAATTAAAAGCTCACGCGCCTAGTTTGGTTTGAGTCTGTCAGGATTTTCCTGTGAGGAAAATGACTCACGTAAGAAAACCCAGAGAGGCAAAAGGAGATGAAAGAACGGAAGGGGCTGAGGGAAGCCCAGGTTCTGAGGTAGAACTGATGAAACTACGAATTGAGATGGCCCGAATTGAAGCTGAGAGGGAAAAGATAGCAGCTGAAAGTGAGAGAGAAAAAGCCAGAATTGAAGCTGAGAGGGAAAAGATAGCAGCTGAAAGTGAGAGGGAAAAAGCCAGAATTGAAGCTGAGGAGAGAATGCAGTCAGAGAGGATAAGGGCACAATTAGAACAGGACAGAATGAAGCTTGAAGAGATACGTTTGAGATCGGAATTAACTAGCAGCCCAGTTAATAATGATAGTATCGCAATTAATTTAAAAAGGTTCCCCAAATTTGGAAAAGACGATAATGTCGAATCGTTTCTATTTACCTTCGAACGCGTTTGTGTGGAATTTCAAATACCTGAGGAGAACTGGATGCTTTATTTAAGACCTCAAATTTGTGGGATACTAAGTGAAATTTATGCTGACCTGAGGGAAGAAGAGCTGTCAAGTTACCAAGTATTTAAGCAAAGAGTCAGGGTTCGATGTGGGCTCACGGCTGAACAAAGCAGAAAGGCTTTTCGTGAGGCAAAAAAGGAACATAAAGAGACTTATGCCCAACTAGCTAGCCGCTTAGATAAATTACTTGACAGATGGATTCAAGGGAGTGGAGTGAAGGACTTTGATGAGTTAAAACAATTAATTTGTTTAGAACAATTTTTTAAGCAAATCCCTAGCAATTTACGTTGGTTCTTGAGGGATAAAAAACTGAAAACTGTGGCACAGGTTGCCGAGGTCTTAGACGAACTACAAGGTGATTTCAATGAAATAGCATTCCCAAAACACTCACAGAAGGGTAATCCATGGAGAAACAGAGAAATTAAAGACAGGCAAGAAAATTTTCCTGTCAGGGAATCAGTTTCTGACAAGACAGGGTCTAAGAAAATCACTTGTTTTTTCTGTAATCGTGAGGGCCATGTACGTGCCAGGTGCCCCCTGCTGGTTAAGTCGCAAACTACACCTACTGCAGCTAAACAAGTAAAACTGGTAATGCAGTCACAGGAAAATAGCTCGCCTCAGACAGAAGGCTCAGAGAAAGCAGACAGTCCAGCTGAGACTACTTCTAAGGTCTTGCAGGTCTGGAGGGCTGAGCAGGAGTGCAACCAAGATTACATGGAGCCAATTGAATTAAATGGTCAGTTTTTTTTAGGTTTGAGGGACACAGGAGCAGAAGTCTCACTTGTCAAATCACAATTTGTTCCAAAGGAGCAGTACCTCAAGGGTCAGTCCTATAGTTTAAAAGGCATATGGGGCCCACATTTTGAAGTACCATTAGCTGAAGTTGATATTACCTACAAAGGATTTTGTGGCAAGTGGAGAGTAGGAATCCTAAATGAATTGGAGGTACCCTTTTTAATAGGGAATGACCTAGCTAGTCAGAAGCACCGTATTCAAGTGATAACTAGGTCACAGTCTCAAGTCACTGAGAGTAATCCTCCTGCAGTTATAGAGTCACCCATAGATCCTAGTGAGGATGAAGGGCTGATTAGCGTGCCAGTGGTCCAGGAGCACGGTGCCCAATTCTTGAGTGATCAAAAAGAGGATGAAACTATAAAAGAGCTGTGGGGTAAAGCACAAAGTCCTACTGCAGAAGTAACTGTAGAGAACCCCTGCTTATTTACCACCATGGAGGGAAGACTGTATAGAATTTCTAGGAGGAGGAAAACTGCTGCGGTTTGGGAAAGGAAGAAACAGTTAGTGTTGCCAAGAGCTTACCGGTTGCAAGTGCTACAAATGGCACACGACGCACCCTCAGCAGCGCATCTAGGCATTAGAAAGACTAGTGATAGAATCCAAGCAAGATTTTACTGGCCTGGGATGGGCAAAGACATCAAAGAGTATTGCAAGTCCTGTGTGATCTGCCAAAAAGCAGGCAAAAGAGCGGACAAAACGCGAGGCTTGTTACAGTCTATTCCCGTAATTACTGAGCCCTTTTCCAGAGTAGGAGTGGACATCCTCGGGCCTATCTCCAGAGTTACAAAAAGGGGGAATAAATTTATTTTATGCCTCGTGGATTATGCTACGCGCTATCCAGAAGCAATACCTCTAAAGGACATTGACTCAAAGACTGTAGCAAAAGCCCTCATGTCGGTGTTCTTAAGGCTGGGATTCCCCAAGGAAATTATAACAGATTTAGGGACATCCTTCACGTCCAAGACCATGGAAGAGCTTTTAACTCTTTGTGGGGTTAAGCATGTTAAAACTACGGCTTATCATCCGCAGTCGAATGGCTTGACGGAGAAATTTAATTCGACCCTGAGCCGGATGCTAAAAACCTATTCCATCAATCATCCTAACGACTGGGATGAGAGGCTGCAACACTTCCTATTTGGTTATCGCGAAGTGCCGCAGGAGAGCACAGGGTTCAGTCCTTTTGAACTCCTATTTGGACGACAGCCACGAGGACCCCTAGACTTGATGAAAGCAGCGTGGTCGGGGGAGGAGCAGATCGACAGCCCTGATGTTGTGACGTATCTACAGGAGCTGCAGAGCGACCTTCAAGAGCTACGGGAGCAAGCTGCTCACAATTTGCAGCAGGCACAGCGTCGACAGAAGCAGTGGTATGATGCACACGCAAGAGACAGAACTTTCCAGCCTGGTGACGGTGTGCTCGTGTTAAGAACAAGACGTCGAAAGAAGTTGGAGATGTCGTGGGGCGGTCCCTTCAAAGTGGTCGAGAGGATATCAGCGGTGAACTATTTGGTAGAGTTAGATGGGGAAGGAAACCGATGTAAAAACTTTCATGTAAATTTACTTAAGCCTTATTTTGACAGAAATAAGTTGGTGTTACAAGTAAAGGGGAAGGTGACCCAAGGGATTCATTTAACTGGGTGGGGAGAACTAAGTAAGGGCACAACTCTAGCAGAGGTGTCATTCGATGAAAGTCTGACCCCAGAGCAAAAGGAGCAGTTAAAATTAGTCCTTGCTCAGTTTGCTCAAATCTTCTCAAACATCCCAGGGAGGACCAGCCTAGCAACTCATGTAATAGACACAGGGTAAGCACATTAGTGGGAAGGAAAACATCATAGCGGACGCTTTATCCAGGTATTTTTGAGAGGTATAGAATGGTGCAAATGATTATATGAAACGGTGATAACCCTAGCAGAACATTTGTGCTTAGGCGTTATAATCTGACACATGCCAAACATGGTTTATCTGTGTACAAGTTTATGAGATGTTAATTTAGTTGACTTTGTAATATGAATGTTATAGAATGCATTGAAGTATTTTTAACCCCAAGCCCATTGCTTTGGCATTGCTCTAGTTAGTTAAGAGCAAGCCGACGCAATGTCTTTGTGGTGGGGGAGATATGTGACAAGTTGAAGCACTTTTAAAATGTTTATTTCTGCCCGGCTGGCAAAGAGTTAACCCACCTCCAGCCTGACTGGCATAGAACTCTGATGGGGGCGGGACTGTGCCCGGTTTGAAAGGAGGGAGAGTCGGTTTGGTCAGTTAGGAGGGAGAGGGAGGAAGGTGTGGGGTGGTGTTATGAGGTGGCTTGTATGAAGACAGTTAAGAGGCTAGGAAAACAAAGTTAAATGTTTGACTGAATTTATTTTGTACAACTGGAACAAAGCTAATTAATAAATGACACGTTAAAGAATCACTTATGTTTTTAACACAATAAAACTTCATCTCTGTTTTTGCCAACAAGAGGTCCGTCTGTATTTTTTCCAGCGAGGTACCAGGACTCACAACCGTGGTGACTCAAGAGAGGGCAAAACTCACCTCAGGCAGGGAGGTGGTGGTTTGTGTCCTGAAGTTACACGGAGGAGGCTAAGAAGGGTAACCTGAGGTGCCAAGAAGTTGCCAGAGTGCATAGGGCAAACTTCTACGGTGGGGGGAATCCAACTGAGGGAGACCCTTTACTGGAGGCAAGAGGTTATTCCTGGGGGACAGCCTAGAGTTTCTCAAGGTACCAGGCCACGCAAGCTGGAAGGCTCTCCTTACTAAGAAACCCATTAGTAAAAGGGGTTTATTTTTTGAGGCGCCAGGAGAAGAGGGTAGGTGTTTTCCCCTCTGGATTCCTGTGTCGCAGTGATAGTAAGGTAGAGTGGGACCAGGGTCGTCACAGGAAGTTTTTAATATTTAATGCTGTATTGTTTTAATATTCAATTGAGAGCCGCCCAGAGTGGCTGGGGAGACTCAGGCAGATGGGCGGGGTACAAATAAATTATTATTATTATTATTATTATTATTATTATTATTATTATTATTAGCAGAGGTTTTCATATTTTCTACCTTCAGGGCATACAATACTTTTCACACTGACCCGTTTGCCACGATGACTCATTTGAGCATCTGCCATGAAACTCAAATCCTCTACACATTGCAGGGGATTTTGGAGCTATTGGAATACATAAGTTAGACATGTCAATAGCATAGCTGCCAAGTACCCCGTTTTCCCCGGGAACCCCCCGTATTTTCTTACTGTTTCCCGCAGGTGTCCCGAATGGCAAAATACCCCGTATTCCCCCTGATTGCGGAGCTCCTGCCGGCGGCCATGTTCTTCCGGTGCCGCGCCGGCACTGGAAGTCGCTTCTACGCACTTCTGGACATGCGCAGAAGCGACTTACGACATCGCTGTGCCCATTTCCAAATGTCTGCAGCGCCAGAAGTCGCTTCTACGCATGTCCAGAAGTGTGTAGAAGCGACTTCCGGTGCCGCGGCGCTGCTGATCCCGGATTTTTCAATCCGGAACTTCGCACTTATGGTCTATAGTTGGATTCACCCCTCCCCCCACGACACACACTAGAAGCTTTACTGTTTTCCTCTTGCCGGTGGGCAGTTTTAATTCACTTCCAAATATTCAGGGAAGCCGAAGAACAGAAATGCAGAACAAATCACGCAGGGGGTCCTGGTCAGATAAATCATTATAGAAAGGGCTCCCTGTTAAGAGAGTTTGAAAGCCAATATTCTAAAGCAACTTTTCTATGTAATTTGATGTTCGTAGTCCAGTAAGACAAATACGGAAACATAGACAGGAAAACCCAACTGCACATTGAAGTCTGCCCTCCTAAGTCAAAGCTGAAATCCACCGTGACTCTGCATGGAGCTCCCTCATCTTCCTCAGTCTTCCATCCCACTTATGAACAAGCCCAATGCTCCTCTGTACTGTGAGGATGACTAGCAATCAAGGTTCACATCAAGGCATACAAAGCCCTAAACAACTTGGGATCGTGTTATCTCAGGGACCTCTTTACCCTATATGTTCCTGCCTGATCACTTCCTAGTGATATCAGGCAAATGCCAACTGGGCATAGCTGCCAAATCTCCCGTATTCCCCGGGAAACCCCCGTTTTTCCAGCTGTTCCCAGCTGAAAAAACAGATTTGTTTGTTTTTCCCCGGTTTATTCTGGCGCGGTGGCCATTTTGGAACTGGGCGGAGCATGCTCAGAAGCGACTTTTGATGCAGCTCTGCCCAGTTCCAAAATGGCTGCAGTGCGACTTCTGGCGCAGTGGCCATTTTGGAACTGGGCAAAGCAGCATCAAAAGTCGCTTCTGAGGATGCTCCACCCAGTTCCAAAATGGCGGCAGCGCTACTTCCGGTCTGCTACTTCCGGTCTGATCCCTTATTTCTCCGACAGGAACTTGGCAGGTATGCAACTGGGTTAAGCTTCAGTCACTTGCTTAAGGCTCCCCCCCCCCTGAAGTGCGACCCTAGCTGCATGCACTATTTATGTAGTTTTCATGTCAAATGTAGTTTTACGTTGTGCACTGCTCTGACTTCTTTAAAAAAAATGTTAAGCAGTATATAAATTAGTGTAATAAATAATGATCCATTTCATTTCTCATTTTGGGATATTCATGTTCCTTTTGCTGTCCATTCGTTGTGTTCAATTTGGCCCCAGTGCTCATGAGTTTCCCACCCACCCTCCATTTCATTTTGCTGCTGTTCGCATTAGCAGCAGAACCGATTTCAGCAGCTTTTTCCTGGTGGTCGCCATTTTCTTTCTCAGATACCCGAAGTTCTCCCACTCTGGAATGTTCTTGGAGAGCAGGGGTGGCAGCCACTACAAGAAACCCTGCCCCCCCCCAAAGAATGCCCTGGGTCCCCAGGGCATCTGGGGAAAGAAAAAGATTGAAGTCAGCCGCACTTCCATGGGGAAAACGGGACCATTTGGTTCAATTCTTCATTTGTTACAGAATTAATGTGTGCCTCCAGCAATGACAAAGTCATTGGACAATTTGAAGAATATACTTTTCACAGTTAGGAGAAGCCAGACAATTTCACCACAATCGGGGCTCAGCTTTGGTATAGAGTGGACCCCACTGGTCTGCTATGTATATAACCCAACAGTTTATCAAGCCTGGAAGAGACTGGTAAATCATGTGTCACTCAAATGATGTCATATACATGTGGGCATTGATTGAAAGCCCACCTGCCCCACTGCACTTTATCTGACTCTAGATTGTAAAAATATACAAAAACCTCATGCTGGCAGCAATCTTTGGAACCTATGTGGGCATGGGGAATGGAGTGGGAGGAATTACACATATAATTGCAGGCATCGTTTACGTTTCCACTGCAGGCATATGCATGAAAGGATGAGAAAACTATGCGTCAGTTTTACAACACCTTGCCCAATTAAATGTTTTCATAGCTGCAATAGAATTGGCTGTAGAATTACTCCTCCCCTCCCCTCTCTGCTGAACACATATCTTTCTAGGATTGTACCTGCTGTGCTTCGTGGGTTTAGTAACCATGGAGAAAGCCTGGTAGATGATCTCCTCTAGAATTTTGCTGATCTGACTTCACTGCCAGTTATAGCCATCTGACAGATTGTGTGTTGCCGTGAGTCTATATCGAATGCGTACACAGTACAAACCTAGTCCCATGACTGAGCTACAGAGACCAAACTTAGGGCTAGTTTTGCCTGGATGAGATTCCCTTTGGTCTACTGTACAGGAGGAAGCAAGGCTTTTATTAAATGCCCTGTCACTATCTAAGAGTCCAGCATTTTAAGAGCAAGAGCTCTCACAATCAAAGGGAGACAAATACACCCTCCTACATGCTGAAATAGCAAATATAAAGTGCTAGGGCATTGCCTGAAGACACACGGCACAACTCTAATGAAGCAGAGCAGGACGGCATCTGGCCAAGTGCCTGTGGAAGGCCACCTACAAACCCCTGGATGTGTCTGTGCTCAATTCCAGCATGAAGGGAAGGTGGGATATAAATGGAATAAAAATAAACACTGGAAATGGTCCTCTTTCTATTCCGTGAAAACAGTGGTGAGGAACCTGTGGCACCTGTCCTAATTTCATGTGGCCCTCTGGACACTTAGGTCCTGCGCTTGCCCTCCAGACCACCTTTTGGGGAATCGCTTTCTCTTCCATTGTGTGTGCGGGAGAGAGAGGGAGAAAGAAAGAAAGAAAGAAAGAAAGAAAGAAAGAAAGAAAGAAAGAAAGAAAGAAAGAAAGAAAGAAAGAGAAGCAGGAAGAAGAAGAAAGAGACAGGGAGTGAGAGATACATGAGGTGGGACTAAGAGAAAGAGAGTGCTATGCAATCCTTCAAAGCTAAAATTTCTTTTGTCTCTGGCCCCACTCATTGCCAGCATGTCAACAACAACAGGATCAACCCTGCTACACTGAAGAGACCTAGAAAGCTGCTAGAACCAGTGACATCGTGGGCACCATCAAACAGTAGAGATGGTGAATAGAGATGCAACCCAAAAAGATAGAGCGCAAAGTACATTCAGAGCATGGTGAGCTTCTTTTTAAGCATCCTTGTATCTGTAGTATACCGGCAAATTGAACTATGGCATGTCTCCCCCTTGCAAGTTGTTAAGTATAATGGTTTAATTGTACATGGGCATTGAAATGCAGCTGCTACTCTGTCACAAGGTGTTTAACTTTGGATCACATAAGTAAGGTATTCAGTTGCAAATCTCCATTTTGGGTGTGTTAAGTTGAGTTCTCTCTCTGAAAGCCACAGAGGGCAAAGGATGTGATAATGACTTCTCTCCAGGAGAACATACTCTTAGGCTGGAATATAGGCTATGAGAGACAGAGCTTTGTTTTTAGCTTCTGATCATAGTTCTTTTATGTTTGTATGAAGCTGATTCTATGCCTGGACAAGCATATGATTTATACAACTATCTGGATGTAACATTGATTGTTTTGTGTCTGTTTTGGAACAAGTTCTTTTAGCAAAGCTTTGAAACCATATTTTGGGTTTGGACAATTTTTATCCCAAGAGGAGACTGTTTTTCTTCATCCTATTGCAACAAGCCACACAATATTAATATCTGCAATACAGGCTGTTGTTGTCACCACCTCCTTCCTCCTCCATTTCCCCATTCGGTTCAGACGATTAATGTTGCCACCTTGAAATAAAATGTGGGGCGTTGGGAGAGAAGCAACACTGAACTTACATCCACTTGGTCGCAGAATGTTGCATTGGGTCCATATTGCAACTGGCATTGGTGGTGTACATCATAAATCACTCCAGGGGCAATGAAAGGTGGCTTTAGATCTTTCTTCTTGGGTACATCATCCAGGCAGAAGCCCCATCCTCGGCTAAATATGAGGTGTGAGATTAAGTATTAACATTTGTGGAGGTTTTTTTAAAACAACAACAACAATACTGACACCTGCTTCTTGTGGTGTGGCAATTGTGGTGAAACAGCATCTCCTTCACCTCTCCCTTACCCCAATGGTGGAAGGATGGGAAAACAGGAAAGTGAGTTGAGAGGACTCCCCGCAGACAAGATTGCCACTGCTGGCTATATTAGGATATTTTCACAGGAGCACTATGTGCAACTGTGTGTAGGAGGCGAAAATACTGCCCTATTCATTGCTGTTCAAGACACCAGCTTGATCACAGTATCCTGTTTTGCTCACTAAATTTCCAGGAAGAACATAAGCTTAAACCGCTAACAAGATGATTCAGAAAAATGACGACAATCAATATTTTGAGATGAATGGCATATAAAGAAAGAAAGAAAGCTGAAGAATATGGGCATATTTTAGCTCAGAGAAAAAGCGATGGGCAGTCTTCATACAGCCAGGGAAGAACAAAATGCTGTAAGATATCTAAGACGGCTGCTGAAAATAGCATCTCCATATCAAGTTCTCCCTCCCCCACTCAAGGCTTCATGCAGAGGGACCATAGATCTGTAGTCCCCATGCAGAAGATGAATGTTCAGTCACCATAATCTCCAGTTACCTAGTAGAAGCAGATGGGTGGGAGTACAGACACCCGCCAGTTACTGCTGCTTATCTGGGTGGTGCCAGGGTGGGTTGCTGGTGAAGTTGGAGCCATGAGGCTGCAGCTGTGAAACAGCCACCGCCAATCTTATGCTCCTGGCAGTGCAGATGCACACAAGCGCCAGCTCCCCTGCTCTAGGGCAATGGGGATGTCACAAAGATTGTTTTTCCTTTGAAACTTTTCCCGTACATCTTTGAAATGCACTAAAATAAAACGGGACTTCCTTGTGTTACTTTTGCCTTACATGCTCCCCCAGTAATACTGCAATGCATTTAGCAATAAGAAACATTAATGTTACCCTTTACATTAATGTTACCCTTTTCCCTGGAAAAAAACCCTGATGTTGGGATGGAGGGCACTAGGAGAAGGGGACGACAGAGGACGAGATGGCTGGACAGTGTTCTTGAAGCTACAAACATGAGTTTGACCAAACTGCGGGAGGCAGTGGAAGACAGGAGTACCTGGCGTGCTATGGTCCATGGGGTCACGAAGAGTCGGACACGACTAAACAACTAAACAACAACAATGTTACCCCAGGATTCTAACAGAATTTACTTCCAAAGATGTATTATTTTTCTTTATTTTAGAGCTCTGCAAGTACAGGAGCCCACCAGTTAATAGTTTGTTACAGATTTTGGGGGTGTCATATCTTTACCTTATTATTAGCAAGACTCTGAAGAAACTTTCTAACTTCATCCTCTGAAACGGGGGGCTATGTGGTGCTTGGTATGTTTTATCAGGAAAAATTACTGGTAAACAACCTGGTCACTGAACCCTCACCAGAATAATTGTATATATGGTTAAAATGCTCTTCCCACTGCTTCTGTGCATTTTGGCTAATAACAAGTGTCATGTCCAAAGATCCATCTTCATCTGTCAGCAACTCCTGCACTGCAGGGGGTTGGACTAGATGACCCTTGAGTTATCTTCCAATTCTACAATTCTACGATTCTATAATCTACATCAATTTACCAGTGTTCTAAATTGGGGCACCTAGTCACAAGGTAACCTAGCTCCTGTTATCCCTTGCATGCTTGCTTTGCAATCAATGGTTGTGCTTATGATGATGGTCAGGTGTCACAATAAACTATGGAAGCAAGGTACAGTGAGTCTCAGGTTGCTGTGCTCTCCTCTCCTTCTCCAGTAGAGCAATGAGGAGGCGTTTGGAAGCTTCTTGCTTCCCCTTTCCATTAACAACAGCTTGTCATGCTATTTGACCCCAAGGCTTACCACAGCTTGTTGTTATCATGCTAAACTATGGTTTAGCATGATGCCCGAACTCACCCAGTGTAATGGAGTTAAAATATAGCTATGGTTTAGCATGATGCCCAAACTCTTCAGCTTGTTTGGAGGTTCTAGCAGGGGAGCACAGCTATCGTATACCCTTGACCGAAGAATGGTACACTCCTTCTATCTGAGATGGTCGTCCTCTTCCACCGAGCGTGCAGCTTCGGGAGGGGCGCACATGGAGCGGTGAGGGAGGAAGGGGACACCCGCTTAGCTAGCCAGATCAGCTGAATCAACCCTGGCGATCAATGGGGTGACAGATATCGCAGCCAGATCGCCCTCACATCCAGCATGATGCCCAAACTCACCCAATGTAATGAATTTTTTAAAGAAATAGCTGCAATATCTTCAAAGGCAATGGTGATAAGGATTTTGTTGAATGCGTTCCATTTCCCTGTAGCAAAACTGTCATATTGACTCACTCTAGGAAGCGTGTGACATATTCCTTGCTGCATCTGGACCAGGTGAGAGGACTGGGGTCATACTGCAGCTGCCGGGACATGATGTATGGTCGCCTTCCCACTGGCTCACAGTCATTTTCCTTTCCATCATGCTGAATACCAAAACTGGGAGGGAAACAAATCCAGGTGCAAGATACTGTCAGGGAAGCTTCAAAAAAACCAGAATATCTTATCTACAAATAACCTCAAGCGCTGCAGAAAATATGCTGGGGAATTGCTTCTGGTTATCAGGTAGTGTAAAGTCTGTTATCTGACTGGCCTGGGTGAAGATTCATAGCAGAATATTCCAAAAGACGAACAGCGCTGTGAAAGAAGTCAGTATTTTTATGCTATACAGTGGAACCTTGGTTTATGAACACCTCAGTTTACGAATTTTCAGTTTACGAACGCCGCAGACCCATCTGGAACGGATTAATTCACTTTCCATTACTTTCAATGGGAAAGTTCGCTTCAGTTTATGAACGCTTCAGTTTAAGTACTCTGTGGACTGTCTGGAACAGATTAATCCACTTTCCATTACTTTCAATGGGAAAGTTCGCTTCAGTTTATGAACGCTTCCGTTTATGAACAGACTTCCGGAACCAATTCTGTTCATAAACCAAGGTACCACTGTATTTCTGTGCATGCTGAAAAGTTGGCTTCATTAAGACCTGCCTTCCAGTCACCAACTGCGAGTGGCATCTAGCCAAAATAAAAGTGGCTAGGATTTGGGATGAAAGGCACCAGTAGGGTCATCCCAGGACATTTGTCTCACCTCCCCCGCTGCTCCCATTAGCTACACTGCAAAATCTGAGGGCTCCAATAAGCCCTGGCAATGTCATAGACAAATAATTTTGCTGACTGACAAATGACAAGATAGTGTGCCATGTTCCTCCAGGGGTTCTTCTCGTGCAATGGGCAATCTTCCTCCTCTGTAGGGGCACCTCACATGTGTCACTGTTCCAGCATAGTCCACTTAGCTCCATTGAGAAATTTTGTCCTGCAGCTCGAAGGGTGTTTAGATGGGGCTCAAATTGCTGCACCTTCACTTCCAGCAAGGCAACCAGTTTACACTTGCTACAGGTGTACTGTTGCACGTTCTCCAGCAGGAAAACAGAGGAGGCACAGGTGTTGCAGGTCACTGCGGCAGCTTCCTCACCTTCCATGTCTCTTGGTCCTGCACACTTTGAGAAGGTCCTCCGGGCCTCCCCCTCGAACTCCCCCACTAAATGTCCTCGCAAATGTTCCTGTTTACAAGTCCTGATCACAAGCTCTCCGAAGCTGCAATCAGCTACGGTAAGTATAACTGCTGCTGGCTGCTAACATATCTGTCCTCTAACAGGTGAGAATTGGCAGGAGCTGTCACTGCTGCTCCAAAACATCTACCGCCTAAGGTCACTTTGCCTAATGGTAGGGCTGGCCCTGGTCAAAGAGGATGTCAAAAGAGACACCTCTTGGGTTATGCAGAGCTGCAGGAAACTCAAGAATGATTCTGTATGTAGCCCAGCATACATGCCAGCGTTGCAAGGAATCTTGGGATGAAGCTATCAAACTGCATAGTGCTTAGAAAAAACTTGGGAATTCTGGTCTCCCAGTGGGAGAGGGAGAACAGGTTTCTGCTAGAGGATATCAAGCTGTGGCAGAGGAACAAGAAGGGACATGGTTTTGCATCTCCCCAGTGAGAGAAGGGAGACGAAAACCAAGTAGAAGACAAGATAAAGGGGGTGACAAGAAAAATGATGGTTGGGGGGGGGAGAGAAGGGAGAGGGCTGGAGTGGTCAAGAGATGGTGTGGGATGAAAGATAATGGAATTTTTTATTAATGGATGGATTAAAAGGTCTGAAACTGGAATGTTAAAGGAGCTGGTCGGGGAAGCTAGGGAATTGTTTCTACAGGGGAGGGAGGGGGGAGTTAGTGGAATTGTAATAACATTGATACAATGATGTCAGAAATGGGAGAATAGAATATTTTTAGGAAAAAATTAAAGACCAAGGGGAATTATTAGAGATAGATTTGAATAAGAGGATTTTTAAAATTGTTTAAGTTTTATTAATAGGTGAAAAATAAGATAGTTATATGATATATATATGATGTATTATTATACAAAGAGTTAGAATATTGATGCTAGATAAAGATGGGTAGTATTAAGAGAGCTGCTTAAGTTGGGTATAAATTAGACTTGGGAAAGGAGGGACGGGGAAGTCGAAGTTATTAATAAGGGTTAGAAATAAGATGTTTCTTCTTCTTTTTTCTTTTTTTATGCTTTTTGTATTTTCTTCTATTTTCTTTTCTTTTTTTCTTTATTTTTCCAGTATTTGGTTTTCTTTTACTGGAACAATGTATGATGAACAAAGAATGTTACGTATATTTGTATGTTGAAAAATTTCCAATTAATATATTATTAAAAAACAAACAAACTGCATAGTGCTTTACTGGCACACCTGAAATAAGATTGCCCAAGAGCCTGTTTGCGTTGCTTGTGCAATTGGGCTAGATATAGATGCCAACCATTGCGGTGACATCACTCTGACTTCAGGGCAAGGGGGGGGGAATCCTATGGCTCTCCAGTGGTTATTATTGGATTTCAGCTCCTATCAGCCCCAATCAGAGAAAGATACCCACTTAGTGCCAAAGATAAATATTGACTCAGTTGGTGCTGAAAGAAGTACAAAGTTAGGTTGGAAGTGAATGCAATTATTGGCTGTTAAATTTTGTTTGCTCTTGCTTTCATCTTTACTTGATTTTTAAAAAGTGCCTGAATGGAACAGTGCAAACAACAAATTGCTTATCAATGCTAACAGATCCGTTTCTAAGAAGGTATTTTCTGAATTACAAACAGAACATGCAGACATTGGAATGATTCAAGAAACACAAAGAAAAGCCCATCCAAGCATCTTCTGGAAGGTTTAAAGCTAGGCAGGTCACTAGCCTTTTTTTACTTTGAGAAATATATGAAAAGTATTGCAGTGTTGGCCAAATCACACAGGTAAAAGTAAAACCTTCTTCTGGCGAAATGTTTATTTTATCAACATAAAAATCTCGAAACATATATGAGTGCCTGCATTTAGGTTTCTGCTGTTTGTTTCGACTCATTATCCTGACCTTAGAACTCCTTGCTACAACCATCACCAAGTTTTGTTACTTCCTCCTCGGAATGTAAGAGCTTTAGAAGCAATTTCAGTTCTGGTTAATCATGTGACTTGACACCCTCTCCCAGAGTTTTCATACCTGTGTCCAAGTTCATGTGCAATTGTGAATGCCAAAGGCAGGCCAGAGTCTTCATTGATATTACAGCTCCGATGAGGCTGGCACATTCCAGAGAGATGGGACAAGCCTAAGGTTTCGCATGGACGATTCATGCCAGCACAAATGTCCTTTCTGGGAACAAAGCAAAATACGTGAAATAAAAAGAACTTTGTAGCATGATTCTGTGCATGTTCAGTCTCGGAAGCAGGGATGGGTGAATCTGAATGTTTCAGTTCCTCATCTCTCCGCTGTTCCATTCAGTTCTCCACATCAGTTTGTGAATATTTTTTAAAGCCCTCTTAAACACTCATCAACATTTTGTGCCATTTTTCTCTTAATGTACGCATTGGTCAAGCAATCTACCCTTCTATAACGCAATTGTCTGTGTTATTTTCACTAACGTATGCACTCTTACACACACTTTCCCCTAGCACAAGCATTTTGTACACAGTACTTGACAGGAGAACTGCGATACAAAATCTGGAGAAGTGCAGGCTTTGAAGAATAGTTGCAGTCAGTTCTCATAATGTTTTGGAAATGCAAGCTGAACTGAATTCGTCCCCCATCCTTGCTTGTAAGTTGCACCGTTTTCAGGCCCTGAGAAGCAATAAACACTGACATAAGACTGCACAAGAAAGCTTATTACACATCCGAAGTAGAAATATTGTCCCATCTTAAGGGGAGCAGCAGACTCCCCTTGTCTATTAAACAACCCCTTGTCCATTAAACAAATTGCAACAGAGCAAAGCCTGAAACCGCTCTCCCAATGTCCCTTAAACACACACACACACACACACACACACACACACACACACACCTGCCACAAACTCTTTCCTTCTTTTCTGCAAGGCTAAAAAGGCACATAGATTGTTTCTGGGCAATCTTTCATTGAGCATTCATCCTGATTTGTTTGCACAAAGTTGACTATCGATTTGAATATTCATTCTGAGTTGCTTGCAGAGACGTTATACCAAGCAATTATCCCACACTTTTCAGTGCGTTTCCCTGTCACTTTGTGTTTGGGCTAAGCTGTGCAAGAGCACCACATCAGCTTTAATTGTGCAACCTGAATTTGCTAGTATGCGATCGAATCCCTCCCACGAAACTTCAGCATAGATCAAGAGCTTTTGTTAGAATACACAAAGGGACATTTACCCCTCAGTCCTGTTTGACTATGACCCAGGAAAAGATGATTGCTTCCTTTTTAAAACTCTCGAAAGCTATTTTCAGAGGCCAATAATGTGCTACAAAGGGCCATCCTGTGTATATATAAAACCGGAGAAAACCCAACACCCCCATTGATTGGTGACATGAAGAAGGATGCTTTGCTTTTGCATGTTATGTCACTGAAATTGATTTTAGGTTCTATATCAAGCATATCAAGCTAGTTGGACAACTTCACCATTCTTTTATTTATCATGCAACTTCCTATTTATCCATTCACTTATCTAAAGACTTAAACTCAAAAGCCTAAGGCTGACTTCTGGTTTCTTCCATGTTTGCTAAAGCAGGGGTTCCCAACAAAATTTTCTCGAGGACCCCTCATCGAGCTGCTATTGTGACAAGGACCCCCATTAATTCCTAATCCTAAAATTAAAAAGTGAGAGCCAAATTAAGAGTCTTTTTATATTTTATATTTATACATTTTTTTACAGTTACAACAGAGTACTCCATCAGTATACAGTTAGTTTTAATTTTCAGTTCTTAATGAGATGAGTTAAATCTGTCCTTTGAGTCCATTATTTCTGAAATATTAGGTTCCAGGGAGGAGGGAGGGGAATGGAGAAGACAGGGTACCTGCACAGTAGCGCACAAATAAAGCCGACGCGCGCAAAGCATCTTGGGGAGGTGAGTGTTAGTAGAATGCGCGCACTGCCTCTTTGCAAAACAGTAGTGTTTGTAAAGCGCCACCTAACGGCATACAGCAGAACTACTGCCTCTATCTAATTCTAGTTTTGCGCTAGACTCTGCTCATGCAGGAAGCGGCCAAAACAAAAAATCTGTTATCATACGAAATATATTTAATATATTTTTTATTCTAAAAGCATCTTGCGGACCCCTCTGGCATAGCTCGCGGACCCTTGGGGGTCCGCGGACCACCTGTTGGGAACCACTGTGCTAAAGAATGATTAAGAAAGCCATTTGTGCACACAAATGATCCCAGAACATATAACCCAATGCATAGCTGAGTATATTAAATATACAAATGAAGCTAATATGGGTGTTCACATATATTCACCATGCAATGAACAAACTCTAAACCAGGGACTCAGCTCTACAGCTGCAAATAAAACATTTTAATTGTGTTTTAAGTGCAACATACAATGTGACACTACTAGATGGTCAATGGTGAGCCTCATGGAAAATTCAATGTATTTTTAAAAACGCTTTTAAAAAAAGCATTTTCAGAATGGTTTTTATATGTGTGTAGATTCCACCCAGGGTTTCCCAAACTTAGGTCTCCACCAGTTTTTGGACTACAACTCCCATTATCCCTAGCTAGCAGGACCAGTGGTAAGAGATGATGGAAATTGTAGTCCAAAAGCTGCTGGAGACCCAAGTTTGGAAACACTGGATGGGGAACCTGTGGCACTCCAGATGTTGCTGGACTCCAACTTCCATCATTCCTGACCACTGGCTATGCTGGCTGGGGCTGATGCCCAACAACATCTGGAATGATACAGGTTCCCCATCCATGATTTAAACGCACTTCCTCCTTCTCTTTCTCCGTTTGTTCAAGCTCCTTATGTTCCTACTGCTAGTGCAGTATGTGGTCCAGTTTGATCTTTCTTTTAATTCTGAGCAATGCCACTTTTTACTGGAAATTGTGTTCAGATGCTGAATCATTATTCTCTAAATGCGAAATGCATGCAGCACACGTCAATCTCTAAAAAGTAAAATAAAACCCGGGCAAACAAGGCCACAGATTTCTGATCATTATGGCAGTATTCACAAGCATGCAATTATCGTTAACGAGTGCTGTTCTTGGGAAAGCAATGAAGGGCTTGCGATTTTTAGCAAGCAGACAATAGCAGTAGGGACCAAAAATATTTGCTTTTGTGTTTTGTTCTGTTTGGAAAGGGCTTTGTGTGTTTCCAAAAGTGTTTGTGCTTCGTTCTGTTTAGTTTCGCTCATAAAAATGCTTCTGAGTACGATTTAGCGTGATTAGCATTATGAGTAGCTTATTATATGAGCAGTTAATTAGAATAAATGGGAATGTTCGGGTTGAATGAAAGCATCAGCATTGTGATTGTACTAGTGGCTTTAAAAGAGTGTGCTTAGATGGATATAAAGATCCATGGAGGCTGATCGCCGAAGGCTGATCGCCGAAGAATTGATGCTTTTGAATTATGGTGCTGGAGGAGACTCTTGAGTCCCATGGACTGCAAGAAGATCAAACATATCCATTCTGAAGGAAATCAGCCCTGAGTGCTCACTGGAAGCACAGATCATGAAGCTGAGGCTCCAATACTTTGGCCACCTCATGAGAAGAGAAGACTCCCTGGAAAAGACCCTGATGTTGGGAAAGATGGAGGGCACAAGGAGAAGGGGACGACAGAGGACGAGATGGTTGGACAGTGTTCTCGAAGCTACGAACATGAGTTTGAACAAACTGCGGGAGGCAGTGCAAGACAGGAGTGCCTGGCGTGCTCTGGTCCATGGGGTCACGAAGCGTCAGACACGACTAAACGACTAAACAACAACAACATGTAGAACTAATAGGACCTTATACATGTTGTCTTAGATTACCTGTTCCCAACCTGGCATCCTTCAAATGACACGATCTGCACTTCCATCAGCCTCAGCCAGTATGGCCAATGGTCAGAGGTTATGGGAGTTGTAACAGTTGGAGAATGCCAGGTAAGGGGAAGCTGGCTTACATTCTAAGGTGCTCCTCCATTCATGAAAGTGCGTTGATTTCTCTCAACTCTTCCCTCCACCTGGATGCCATGTGTCATATTTCACACCATTCCCTAAAATCCCCCAACCCCAGGCACACATATTCAGGAGACACAGGGAAGGAGGAAGCTGAGAATCCCTTTCCTGTGAATGTGAACTCTATTCCCTTCATGGGAGTAAAATGAGAATCCAAGCCACTGCTATCTGCTTCCCGCATCCGGATGGTGAGAAAGTCCCGGAGATGAGTAGGGAGAGAGCCCAGTTTCCTAGTCATTCTGGGCCATTTCCCTGTAATTTCCTTAACAAAAGAGATACTTCCTGGGCTATTAATCTCCAAAAGTCACTGGGCCAGGCCAATATATTTTGTTGCCTGAGGGCAAGAACAAGATGGTACCCTCCCATAACATGGGTAGACAGCATCCTCTGCTGTAACTAAGGGCAACAGGCTAGCAGCTTAGTGGTGAAGGAGATGCTCCATGAACACACAGTTGTGTCCTCCACCACCTCACCACCACCCCAGCAATTGCCTGCATCAATAGGAGTATAGCATCTAGATCAAGGGAAGTAAAAGTACCACTGTATTCTGCTCTGGTCAGACCTCACCTGGAATACTGTGTCCAGTTCTGGGCACCACAGTTCAAGAAGGATACTGACAAGCTGGAATGTGTCCAGAAGAGGGCAACCAAAATGGTCAAAGGCCTGGAAACGATGCCTTATGAGGAATGGCTTAGGGAGCTGGGTATGTTTAGCCTGGAGAAGAGAAGGTTAAGGGGTGATATGATAGCCATGTTCAAATATATAAAAGGATGTCATATAGAGGAGGTTACAGGTAGGTAGCCGTGTTGGTCTGAGTCGAAGCAAAATAAAAAAATTCCTTCAGTAGCACCTTAAAGACCAACTAAGTTTATATTTTGGTATGAGCTTTCGTGTGCATGCACACTTCTTCAGATACATATAGAGGAGGGTGAAAGGTTGTTTTCTGCTGCTCCAGAGAAGCGGACACAGAGCAATGGATTCAAACTACAAGAAAGAAGATTCCACCTAAACATTAGGAAGAACTTTCTGACAGTAAGAGCTGTTCGGCAGTGGAATTTGCTGCCAAGGAGTGTGGTGGAGTCTCCTTCTTTGGGGGTCTTTAAGCAGAGGCTTGACGGCCATATGTCAAGAATGCTTTGATGGTGTTTCCTGCTTGGCAGGGGGTTGGACTGGATGGCCCTTGTGGTCTCTTCCAACTCTATGATTCTATGATTCTATGCCACCTGAGGCAGATTCCTCACTCTACCTCATGATAGGACTGGCCTTTATTAACCCTTGACTCGTCTAACTTCCAAGCCTACAAAAAAATAATAATTCTACGGTGGGCATTTAAGCCTTGCTGAGAATCTTACCCTGTTACTAAAATTTATTCGGTCTCCTCTCTTACCGAAATAATAGTAGTTTAAAAAACGAAATCAAACATGGTGTCTCTGGCACAGTATCCTCTTACCTGGTAAGAAGGACTGCCACATCGTGGTGCAGTGGATTGGCATCAGTTTTGGGATTGATACTCTTTTGCCATTTACAAAAGCTGGCCAAGGTCTTGTCTGCGTGGTGAACTATTTTCAGCCCTTGCTAAAGAGAGGGAAATAAAAAAATATATAATTATACTGCTAGAACACTAATAGCATCTACATTAATGATCATGCTCAGTAAGGTAATTTAGATGTAACAAATGGTGCTTTTTTGTGTGAAGCAAGAGATGTAATTATGATAGCTGTTTACTGAGTCCAGAAAGTTGAGATAAAAAACAATGGGAAAAGAATACAAAACAATACAAAACAGAGCAAAACAGCACATTAAGAGGCCTTCACAACTCTTAAAAACACACACACACCAGAAGAGCTTAAATAAGTTATCAAGCAAAAATGTTTCCCTTTGTTTTCTGTTTTGAAACAAGTGTTATCCCTAAATCAGAGAAAAAGTGAAGCATAATTCTAGGGTTAAGAAAGATGCAATGTTCTTAGCAGCTAAGCAACCTTGTGGCACAATTTTTCAGAACGCCTTGCTTAGGACATGCTGAGAACAATGTGGATCCAATTTGGAAACATTGTTCCCTAATCAATCCAAATCTTTCCGCTCCAGGGTCAAGGTCTGAGAAAAACAAACACATACCGTATATTCCGGCGTATAATACGACTGGGCGTATAAGACCACCCCCAACTTTTCCAGTTAAAATATAGAGTTTGAGATATACTCGCCATATAAGAAATACGACCCAGCGTATAAGACGACCCCCCCGACTTTTGAGAAGATTTTCCTGGGTTAAAAAGTAGTCTTATACGCAGGAATATACTGTACATATTTTAAAGCTAAAACTCCAATAATCCCTGACCATTGGCCATGAGGTTGGGTTGATGGGATTTATAATCCAATAACATCTGGAGGGCCACAAGTTCTCAATCATGGAATACAGAATCACATTGAAAGTCATGTGAAAAGCACTTCTTCTTCTTTTTCTTATTTATTTATTATTATTATTATTATTAGTAGTAGTAGTACTGTAGTAGTATTACCTCATCATCATCATTGAAAGAGAAGCAGTTCACTACACTTACCACAAGTACACAACATTTAAAATATATACACTTATAATTAAATTATCATCATCATTGTCATAATGATCACTGATTTATTAATCACCTTCCAAATGACCATCTCAAGGCAATATACACTAAAGATAATTTTTAAAAAGTCAAATACACAAAATCAGCAGTACAGTAGACATTCATAGTAAAGACCTATTTATCCAGCTGTTGGAACATAGATAAGCAATAAAACATCACAACAGAACAACTTTCCACAGCACTGGTGGCATCCCACAATGCTTGCATGTCCAGTGGCCTTCCAGAACACCAGTGCTGCCACTGAAAAAGCCTGCTTTTGTCTGGCTTCCTTCCCCTTCTCTGAAGTCTATCAAAAAATTCTTCCTTAAGAAGAAAGTCAATGAAATGTGTAATTGTTAAGTGGGGGTCTTACCTCCTCTTCCTCTAGAAGAATCAGTCGAACCAGCACAATATGAATTGCATTGCCAATGCTTGGATCATGGAACAAGCCAGACACCTGGGTAAAGCCAGACAATATAAAGTTTATTAATTCATTTTTGGCAGCAATATCCCCGTCCCCACCGCCCCGATGATGGTGATGATCTATTTCCATAGCATCGTCAGAGATATGTCTGGCACTGCACAGAGTAACAAAATATAGGTCCTTGCCTATATATATATCGCATTATAGCTTTAAGGTCTTCTTGCTGGTGGCAACGAAGTCCTAAATAACTTGTGACCAGGTGCTTGAGGGACTGTCTTATTCCATACATACTTGTGGGCAGGGTTCGAAATTAGCAGGGTGCCAGGCACATTTCGTGCCTAAAGATGATCCATCTGTAAGCACATCAAAAAGTCTGGGTGCCATTTTTTGCACCTGCCTCACACTCAAGGATTGCTGAAATGTATTTGCTTTGAAGCCTCCAAGTATATGTTAAGGGTAGGCAATATGTTAAGGAGTTTAACAATAAAGTGTTTTGAAAACCGAAGTATGGTACCAATTAAACACCAAAGCAGTATGGTACCAATTAAACACCAAATTAAACATGTACTTTTTAAAATTAAATATTTTCTTGATTTACAGAAATATGTGCATTAACAATTTCTACTAAAATGTGATCTTGACAATGTGTCACTTATGTGAATTGTATATTAATTCTTACTTATCAAAATAATAAATAAAAAGTGTTGCTGCCCCCCTCAGTGGCGACTAGACATTCTGTTTTGGCGCCCACAACCCAGGTCCCAGAAGCCATTTGACTCCTAGTTTTTCTACCCCAGTTTCTAACACTGCTTGTGGAATGTACTGTGTGTGTTTTTTTTAGGAGAGGCACTTTTGACCATGCCACATATTACTGAGGTCCACCCGGTGACCACTTGGATCAGACGAACATCCGACAGACTATGCTAGGGATTGTTCCCCTGTCCCAGAATTAGCCTCTGCAGAAGCTGGATGGAACAAACCTTTCCTGGCTCACTGCTTCCCCCAATGCCCTCTGGAATATTCGCCTACACTTGATTCAGTCAGAATTACAATAAATTCTGGAATCTACTGCAGAGGGCAGTGAAGCCGTATGAATAAGCGTTCTAGCATTATCAGTCTCAATGGCAGATATCAAGGGGGAGCTTGCAACAGCTTGTCCTCAATTGTTGAACCCAGGCATGTGGAACCTGTGACCCTCCTGATATAGAATCATAGAATTGTAGAGTTGGAAGGGACCCTGAAGATAAATCTTGTCCTATGCAGGAATACGCAGCTGTCCCATACAGGGATTGAACCTGCAACCTTGGCATTATCAGCACCATGCTCCAATGGACTCCAGTTCCCATCAGCCCCCAGGCAGCATCCAGTGGTCAGGGGTGATGGGTGTCGTAGTTCAACCATACCTGGAAGGTCCCGGGTTCCTCATCCCTGCTTTAATTGCTGGCTTTATTTAAAAGATTTTTAATTTTTTTAAGGCTGCTTTTTGCCCTCACAAGACAGCCTCCAAGACACTAAAACACAATTCATACACAATCAAAACTGAAACATGTAGAACGCCATTAATTATATGTGGAAGTGCCCCTGTGCAGTTGAGCACTTATTCTGCCTTACTCGTTTCTTTTGTGACAAGGAAGTTCTAACCATGAGTTATGACATTTTGTTAGCATCCATGCATTGCATTGAAAAGGGATTAATTACTAATGGCTCTTGGCTGCGTTCCTGTCAGAGCTAGTTCAGGCAATCTTCGCTTCATGTGAGACAGGGGTAGTCAAGGTCAAGTAATCCATTAGGCAAGTGGGGCATTTGTCCATTGAAGGAAGGTACCAGTGACAGGACACATTAACAGGGTTTTCAGGTCCTGCCCACCAACTTGCTCACAACCAGAGATAACACAAGTTATCAGCCTGGCACTCTTATATCTGAACCAGGCCATAAATTGGGCTTCAATAATCTTTGCCACAATCCTGTGATGCTTTGAAAGCATTTGTTCTACTGCTGAGCTATAGTCCCCTCCCCACAAAAAAGATATGGTGCCAGGCAGAAGGGAGATCATTCCACAGATATATTTTTTTGGGGGGGGGCATTAGGAAAAAAAAAACCCTTCTCCCTTGTGGCAATCCTCCAAATTTCATTTAGAGGGAGCCCTTGAAGGACAGCCTCCCTCAATAACCCGAGGACATGTTCTGTATTGTATTGTGCTTATTAGTATTTTAATTTGTGTGGAGTGTCTTAATTGAGTTGAAACAGCAACCGAGAAATTTCGTTGTTCAAGCAAGGGGACAATGACAATAAAGATCTATTCTATTCTATTCTATTCTATTCTATTCTGGATATACATATGGGAAGGAGCATTCTTTTAGCTCATCTTTCCGCAACCTGATTGGGACCCTGACACATAAAGCAACATTCTCCAGCTACAACTTCCACCATCCCTGACTGTCAGCTATCAGCTGGGGATGATGGGAACTGGAATCCAACAACATTGGGAACGTAACAGGTGGGGAATTCTGCTTTAGAGATATCAGGGTCCCAGGCCATATACTGTAATGCTTTATTGTTAAAACCAGCCCTTTGAGTCGGCTCCAGAAGCCAGCAACTGCAAGAAAGGACCAGGGCTATGTGCTCATACTGTGTGGACCCCGGTAACACCCTCGCTTCCGCATTCTGTACATTACATACCATGTTTATGATAGTGAGGATATAGGATTCCACATTCTCACTTCCGTGGTATTCAATCATCTTGCTGTCAGCAACCACCAACGTCTCCACCCATCGTTCTTTGCTGACAGAACGGCGGGAGATGGCTTTCCCCGTCACCCGGTTCCTCTCCCATTTCTCCCTACGAAGCTCTTGCTGTTGGAAAAAGCTCAAAGTTTCTGAAAATGGAAGACAAAATGCATTGACTTTCTTTCCCATGTAGGCTTACTGTTATGTCACAGAAAGAAATGGGCACCTTTCTCCTTTTCTTGGAGAAAAAAAGCTCAAAACAATACATGGAATACTTTATAGGAATGCCTGGCATTTCAGAGCAGACAACTGGCATTTGTGTTTTAGAAAGGACTTTCAAAATGCTGGGGTATCTTCTCATCAACCAGGGATAGGGAATCTTTGGCCCTCCATATATTGTTGGACTCCAGCGCCCATCCATCCCACCCTGCTTGGCCAATCATCAGGAATGATGGGAGTTGCAGTCCAACAACATCTGGAGGGCTACAGGTTCTCCATCCCTACTATGAATATTTGAGAACAAACCCTGTCCAAAAACAGAAAAACACCAAAATATCATTCCAAAATGTGAAACTGAAGAGCAGTCTATCTATTCAGCATCTGCTGGAAACTTGGACAAGATTTCTGTCTTTTCTGTCTGAAAACGCACCAGGAACAGGTTGCCTCTAAATTCAATTTAAGAACTACTCCAATTGTGGGTTGAGAGCTGGGAAACAGCATTGCCCCATAGTGGAAGCCCTTGCTGGAGCAATACCTGCTTTAGACAGTGATTGCCCCAGTTATTATCCTGTAAATCACAGTCTCCGGAAAGGTCCCCCCCCCCAGTTCTGAAATCACATGTTTAAAATAGCCTCTGTGGTTTCAATAGGGGCTCATTTTTAAAAGCACACATACACAAACCAACTTCATCCACAACATTTAGATATAATTCAGAAGAAGACACCTTCACCCCAGTATGGTTCCCCTTCATCACTTATACAGCCCAACAAGACAACAACAAAAATGTACCGTCAACATACAAATCAATATGGCTAACCTATTCAAAACATCCTCCCTCCCCACTCACACAAGAAACTAAAGATTATCACAGCCGACCACAAATGAGCAATCACATCCTAAGACGAGTCCCGACCTCTCTCACCAACAGAGAAGCATGAACAAACAACAGAGAACCTGCACAAACGGCGCTGACGCCGAACCCCTACACATATCAAGAAAAACAGAAACATTGACAATCCACCACACCCAACTCCCCATCCCACCCACCTCTTTCCCCCTTCCTCATAATGTCTCAACAAGTAAGATTGATGTGTAAAAATGATGCATGAGACACTGCACTACCTTTGTAACCCACGAAAATCCTTAATAAAAATAATTATTAAAAAAACATTCAGATATAATTGATAGCAATCATATTTTACACTAGGAACAGCTTTGACTTAGCACGTATAAGCTGTAGAACAAAAAGTCCCTGTGATCAATCATAATAAGATTTCTACTGGCAACGTGTAACCATGTGATGGTTTAATGATCTTTAATGTCAATTCTGCCCAATCAAATATTTCATTTTGTACCCTTCTCTTCCTCATTACTGTTGCGTATTCTTAAAAAGACATAACATCACTTAATTTGAAAAGTAACGTACGGTAAATTGAATCTTTCATTCCAGAGACAATATAATCATGAAGTAACTGCTGGAAAGCAACATTAAGCCATGTTTTTTTTTCATAGAATCACAGAATTGGTATGTGTCCAATATGTCATCTAGGCTACCCTCTCAACTTGATACAGGAAATCCAGAGCTATATAATCCAAAACAAATAACTGTTTCCTATCACCTTGGCCCACACCAATAGCTAATGTTTTGTGGTCACTCCACATTCTCAGTCCTAGGTATAGTGTGTGTGGCCTGTCACTTTTAAGATTAATCCATCTGTGACTGGATTAAAGACTTTTTGAGGGATCGGACACAAACAGTGAGGATTGGGACTGTTACATCTACCTCCTTCAAGCTTAGCACTGGCACCCCACAGAGATGTGTGCTAAGTCCCTACCTGTACTCATTGTACACATAGGACTGCATGTCATCCATCCACAGTAATTATTAAGTTTGCAGATGATGCTACCATAATGGGCCTAATTGCAGGCAGAGATGAAACAGCGTACAGGGGGGAGGTTCAAAAAGTATCTCCATGGTGCTCAGAGAATAACTTGCACCTAAATATTAGTAAGACAAAGGAGATGGTGTTGGACTTCCGGAGGAAGAGAGGGGAACCTGCCCCGTTGTATATCGGTGTGTGTGTGTGGAGAGAGGTTCCTCCTTTAAATTCTTGGGAGTTTACCTTAGTGAGGACCTCACTTGGAAAATCAACATAACTCAGGTGGTCAGAAAGACCCAACAGAGACCCAATTTACACAGGGTCTTGCGAAAGAATAATGTAATGTTAAACAACAATTGATGAACTTCTTTTACTGGTCCACAATAGAAAGTGTCCCTTCATATTGTATTACAGTGTGTTTTGCTGGCTTGACAGCCACGGACAGAAAGTCTCTACAGAGGGTGGTGAATACAGCACATAATATCATGGGCTGTCCCTTGAGTCTGCAAGATGACATCGCAAGGGATCGTTGCCTTAGGAGAGTGAGAAACATTCCAAGGGATGACTTCCACCCTGGTCATCACCTCTTTAATCTTCTACCCTCGGGAAGGAGATATAGAAGTATAATCAGCCGTACCAACAGGCTAAAAAATAGCTTCTATCCGTGAGGCTGTTGAACAGAAAATAACATAGCGAAATTGACTTGCGAGGTGGTGTGGTTCGATAAGCACACAGAGTGCAATGAGACTGAGTGTTGGGGGGGGGGGAGGAGCCTCGTTTAATTGTACACAGGTTGTACAATGACAATAAAGGTATTATTATTATTATTATTATTATTATTATTATTATTATTATTATTATTATTACCTGGCTTGCAATTGAAACTCCCCTCCCTGCTCTGGGTGCAGTTCCCTCTACAGCTGAGTGGGAGCTAGTTGGAACCTTAGTCTTGCCCCCTGGCTGCTATGCTGAGTTCTTGATCTGTTTTTCACAAATAAATACTACTACGGAAGCTTTCCCGCCTCCTTCTTAGTATTAAAGCAGACCCATTGGAAGGTTTGGGAGTACCCTCCCCAGACCCAAGGGATGCAAAATGGTGTCAAAAGTGGGCCTACAGTTTCAGAAAGCCAGAAGTATTTCTATCAGAAAGCCTGCAGCTACTGCTGCTGGAAGCTGCAAGATGAACACATTCAAGCCTATTTCTGAGCTAAAATAGTGTTGTTGTATAGGTTTTCTACCCTTTAGCATGCCTTTTCTAAGATTTTTTTTTCTATTTCTGCAAACCTTACGAGTTCTCCCAAGCCTCATTTTCACAAAAAGTATCTGGGTTTTTTTTTTTTCTAAACAAAGGATGGTGTACTTCATGGAGGGAGCTATAATCAGTAGCATTAGTATTTTATGAACTTGCTTCCCATCAGAGGGGGAAAGTTTTGCATATGTGGAGACACATTATAGCCTACCGTGTTTCCCCTTTTTTAAGTCGTAGCCATAAAGTAAGCCAGGGCAGCAATTTTAAGCATTTGAGAAATATAAGACATACCCTGAAAATAAGACATACCTCCATGTCTGCCAGCTCGGGGCCTGAAACTGGCTGCTGCAGCGTGGAGCGCTCAGAGCGCCCAGGCGCGGGCAAAGCAAGAACATGGAGGTGCTGATCAGCTGGAGCGCGGGAATTAGTTGTTCCTGGCTCAGCTGGAGTGCACGCGTAGGAGGAACGCAGGAAAGTCAGCCCTGAGGAGGGAAAATGGCGTTTAAAAACGCCGTTTGAAGCGCCCAACTCGCGAAGGAAAAGCGCCCCGCCGGCCACCGCCCTGCCCAAACCAGGGCTCTCTCCCCTCAGTCACCCCCAGCTGCCCCGCCGCCGCTCTCCCCTCCCTCAACTGCCCCTTCTTCCCCAGCCGGCTGCCCGCGTTCCTCCAGCCGGGGCACGCAGCGGGGAAAGGGTGTGCGACGGCTGAGGCAAACAGAGGTGGCCAGTTGCCCGGGGGTGGGATGGTCAAAAAGGTGGGCGAGAAGGGAAGGAAGCTCCTTGCTCGCCGCCTCCTCTCTCCCTCTCCCTCTCTCCCGCTGGGCGCCTTGGCCCCGGGGAGGTGCAAGGAGCCGCAGCAAACGCGGAGGAACAGGCGGCCAGGGGTGGGTCGCTTTCTCCGCCTCCTTGGAGTTTGGGCTCCGTATACAGGAAGGAGCGAGCCCGGAACTGCCTCCCAGCCAGCAGCCCCTGAGGAGCCGCCGCCGCCGCCGCCCTCGAGCTTCTTTTCCCTCAGGCGGCTGCAGCGTGGAGCGTGCCGAGTGCTCCGCAGCGCCAAGCGCTTGGAGCGCCGGGCCGGGCCGGGCCAGGCCGGGCGGAGCGCCTGGGCCAGCGGCCTCCACCTGGCCCGGCCGAGGAGGCCTGCCTCCCTGCCGCCCGGAACTGGCGGCTGCAGCATGGAGCGCGCCGAGCGCTCCGCAGCGCCGAGCACTTGGAGCGCCCTCCTGGGCCAGCCAGAAAGCCTGAGCCAACGGCCTCCACCTGGCCTGGCCGAGGAGGCTTGCCTCCCCGCCGCCCGGAACTGTCGGCTGCAGCGTGGAGCATTGGAAAAGACTCCTGGATGAATCCCTCTCTCCAGGCAGAAGAGAAGCTGGGGGTTTGTGAGTTGACCCCAGGGCAATAGTGGGCAGTGTGGAGGGATGCAGAATGAAGTCGGGCAGATCATACCGTAATAAAAACCGTACCGGTAATAAAAAAAAAATACAGGTAATACACCCCACCGAAAATAAGACCCCCTGTGGTTTTGGGGGGTGGAAAAGTTATAAGACGGTGTCTTAAAAAAGGGGAAACACGGTACTGACAACTTTTTAAAAGCACAGGCTGTCTCCATTCAAAAAGGAGAAGTACTTTATTCAGAGAGCCTTTGTCCCCCGGTTGGAAGAAGGGGAGAATGAACTTTGTACTTGTTTCTTGGCAATTCAGCTAAAGTAACAAAATGTCTGAATTGGACAATAGGGCCTTGGGGTATCTTCAAATTAATTACACCGAGGCTGAGTCCAAATCACAGCTGACTCCATGGCTGGTGTTTGAAGCTGAGTACACATGACATAAGCCACAATCTATAGGTATCCTCAGCTTCTTCAGAAATTCTGTTGGATGCTCTTTCTTTCCCTCAAACCAGCTTCCTTCTGATTTGAAAAAGGAAACCACAATCAAGCTGAGATGTCTACATTTCAGGCAACTGTTGCACATGCCACACACATGCCACTTTCGGTGACTTGGCATTTGGTGGTGGTGGGGACAAATCAAGTGGTGGGCATCAGGCGACATCTTGCCCATTGGTCTGTACAGCAATGTGAGAATTTGTTTCAAACCACTAATGTGAACATAGACACAGAATCACCTGTGAGACTGAGAGCAAAGCCGATTCTCCCAATTTCTGCTGCTCTTGGCCTACTGACATTTACTTTCTTATGCCCCATTAATCTCAGAACTGGGGCCTTGGAATCTTGTGACTTAATTTCCCTAAGGCAAAAGAATCAATGGAAGTTGTAGCCAGCATGCCTTGTTTTCAAAGCGACTTCTTGCTGACAGAGTCATCAGCAATGCCAAGAGGACAGGTCATGCTGTCATAGTAACTCATAAATAAATGCTTAATAATGAGCATCATTGACTGAGAAATGCAGGAGGTAAATAAACGGGCTTTTTGATTTTTTTTTAAATAGAGTATGCAACAGTGTTTAACTTGTTGTTTTAATAATTAAAAAACAACAACTGAGTGCTTTAAAATCACAGTAAACTCCATCTAGCATAATTTTGTTCTATTTACTTCTCTAAAATCCTTTGTAGGGAGGATGGCTATGTGCCCCACTTTACACAGGACTGTCCTCTATTTGGAAATGGTTTGAACTGTTCAATGTCCAATTTAACAATAAATAACCCTAGCAAGGAAAATCAGGGGCCTTTACAGTAACCCAACAACAGCATTTGGACAGGAAACTGAACTGGCACACAGCCCAACTTGTCACAGTCTTCCCCCCATTGTGGTGAAATGTATTCTATTTCTATATATACTATAGCAATCAATTTCTAAATTTGCATCTATACATATAAATTGGCATATTCAAGTTTCATGCAAATTGGAGTCCTATTTGGTCCTCTTTTCTTCTTGATGAATTTTATTTTGGAGGGGGGACAACACATAAGTGCCCACTGTATGTGAAGGGGTGAGGTTTAGTGACACCATAGCTGGCCAGCCAAAACCATCACAGGGTCTCAGGACTATGTGACATCAGAAGAACACCAGAAGAGCCTGCTGGATCAGGCCAAGGGTTCATCTAGTCCAGCATTTTGTTCTCACAGTTCCCGGATCAGACGCTTGTGAGAAACCTGCAAGTGGGACATAAGTGCAAAGGCACTCTGCGCATCCGTGACTCCCAGAAACTGGTATTCAGATGCATGCTGCCTCTGGCCGTAGGGGAAGAACATAGCCATTGTAGCAGTTGATAGCCTTGCCCTCCATGAATCTGTCTAACTCTCTTTCCAAGCCATCCAAGATGGCGGCCTTCACTGCCTCCTGGGGGAGTTTGACAATGCATTGTATGGGAAAGGATTTCCTTTTGTCTGCCCTGATTCTTCCAACATTCAGTTTGGATCAATGGCCACATAACTCTAAATTTATGAGAAAGGGAGAAAAACTTCTATTGCCTTTCTCCATACCACGCATAATTTTTTTATGCCTCTTTTTATGTATCCTCTTACTCAAATCAAATCAAATCAAATCTTTATAGAGGTCATAGACCAGCATAAGGGGGGTGGGAAACTATGTTGAACTCTGAACTATGTCAAATTCCTTCCTCTGTTACCTTAGGTTACTGAGACCTACTCCCGATCAGGTAGGCACAGGTCTGAAACTTTAATATCCTGAACAACTGCCACCAGCTTCTAAGAACTTCTGTGTTCCTGGCAAAATATTTTTAATTTTTTTTTTGGTCCACGGTTGTCAAATCGTTTAGCCTGGAGCAGCGCCTCTGAAGCTCTTGGAAATACTGTATGTAGGAGGTACCCTGATGACTACAGCCTTTGGCTTCAGGGCTGGGATCATTTGCCAAATGCTAAATGTTAAGCCCGGGGGTGTTTTTAAGTCTGCTGCAAGCTTCTAGCACGCCAGACGGCCACCTCTTCCCCACATGACCACCCATTTGCCATATTTTGCAGCAGGGGTCACCGGGAGTTATTTAGAATCCAAATCATTTCAACATATTGCCCAATGAGTCAGGGCTCTGAGATCAATTGTCTATAATGGTTTCCAACTGCCACATGGTTTTCCATACAGCACAGAGCTGAATTGAGACCGCGTGACCGGGGGCCAAATCTGAAAACACAAATTGCACATATCTCAGGGCTTATACAATACAGTGAGCTGTGCATGTGGTAGCTATTGTATATCAGCATTGTAATTAAGCAGCCATCTGGTGATGAAGGGGAACTGCCATATTCCTTTA
Source organism: Zootoca vivipara (assembly GCF_963506605.1). NCBI lineage: Eukaryota > Metazoa > Chordata > Lepidosauria > Squamata > Lacertidae > Zootoca > Zootoca vivipara. Next base: position 48,014,027 of record NC_083286.1, on the reverse strand, counting down.
ATAATGAAGTTGATTTTTAAAAATAAAAATAAGGGCACTTTAGTTTTATCTGCAAGGTGGCTGCTTTCAGGCCTGCGTGCGAGCGCTCTACCAAATTGGAGGGGGGCGGAATCATAGTTTTAAGGCAGGGATTTCTACAGATCCCCCCCCCCAAGCCTTTCCCCCTGGTTTCTCACATTTAATAAATTAAGCTAAGTTAGTGTACTAAAGGGCTGGGGAACCTCAGGCCTAGGGCCTGAATGCAACCCACCGTGCATCTCTGTTTGGCCCCTGGGACTGGTCTGTCTGGTCACTGCCCTCCCCAGCCCTGTAGCCTTCTTGAGTGATTTTGACTGCCTTTGCCATTGAACTCTGATGATGCTTCTTGCTTGCCCAGAGGGAGAACAGAAAGGGGAATGCGATACCCAACTCCAACATTTCTGATGAATGTTATTCCATAACAACAATAGTAATAATTTTATTATTAACCCTGCCCATCTGACTGGGTTGTCCCAGCCACTCTGGGCAGCTTGCAACATATATAAAAACATAACAAAACATTGAAAACAAAAAACTTCCCCACATACAGGGCTGCCTTCAGATGTCTTTCAAAGGTTGTATAGTTACTTATCTCCTTAGCTTGGAGGTCACATAACTCCATACCCTCCAAATATCTGCGGTGAAAATAGGGACGCCCTAAGGAAATAGGGACATTCCAAGATCAAAACAGAAACAGGGACGGCTTCTGTAAAGATAGGCTTGTCCCTGGAAAATACAGACACTGCACTGTGTGTAGGAACTAGCCTACTATAGAAAGGTAAGAGGGCAGCACCGCGTCAGCTGGCGTTTGTTAAAGGTAGTTTGTGTAGTTTCTTAACGCTGCTGAGTGTTGTTTGTTGTTGTTTAGTCGTTTAGTCGTGTCCGACTCTTCGTGACCCCATGGACCAGAGCACGCCAGGCACTCCTGTCTTCCACTGCCTCCCGCAGTTTGGTCAAACTCATGTTGGTAGCTTCGAGAACGCTGTCCAACGATCTCATCCTCTGTTGTCCCTTTCTCCTTGTGCCCTCAATCTTTCCCAAGATCAGGGTCTTTTCCAGGGAGTCTTCTCTTCTCATGAGGTGGCCAAAGTATTGGAGCCTCAGCTTCACGATCTGTCCTTCCAGGGAGCACTCAGGGCTGATTTCCTTAAGAATTGATAGGTTTGACCTTCTTGCAGTCCATGGGACTCTCAAGAGTCTCCTCCAGCACCATAATTCAAAAGCATCAATTCTTTGGCGATCAGCCTTCTTTATGGTCCAGCTCTCACTTCCATACATCACTACTGGGAAAACCATAGCTTTAACTATACAGACCTTTGTCAGAACAAAATAAAAAAATTCATTCCAGCAGCACCTTAGAAACCAAGTTTGTCATTGGTATGAGCTTTTGTGTGCATGCACACTTCTTCAGATACACACGAAAGCTCATACCAATGACAAACTTAGTTGGTCTCCAAGGTGCTGCTGGAAGGAATTTTTTTCTTTTGTTTTGACTATGTCAGACTAATACGGCTACCTACCTGTAACTATACAGACCTTTGTCGGCAAGGTGATGTCTCTGCTTTTTAAGATGCTGCCTAGGTTTGTCATTGCTTTTCTCCCAAGAAGCAGGCGTCTTTTAATTTTGTGGCTGCTGTCACCATCTGCAGTGATCACGGAACCCAAAAAAGTTAAATCTGTCACTGCCTCCATTTCTTCCCCTTCTATTTACCAGGAGGTGATGGGACCAGTGGCCATGATCTTAGTTTTTTTGATGTTGAGCTTCAGACCATATTTTGCGCTCTCCTCTTTAACCCTCATTTAAAGGTTCTTTAATTCCTCCTCACTTTCTGCCATCAAGGTTGTGTCATCAGCATATCTGAGGTTGTTGATATTCCTTCCGGCAATCTTAATTCCGGCTTGGGATTCATTCAGCCTTTCCCAATTTTGAACCAATCAGTTATTCCATATCCAGTTCTAAGGAGAAGAACATATACCAGGATTCTTTGGTGGTAGCCCTGACTCTTAAAGTGGTATAAGAGTGCTTTCAAATTTATAATGCTGAAATGACCAGATGTATCGGCAGGCTTATGAGAACCCCCAAATTATGCAACGGTATGTATAAACAAACAAACAAATGGAGGAAGACAAAGGGGTCAGAGATTACTGACTGGCTATTCGTATTTTTTTGGGGGGGGGAGGACACAGCAAAGCAGGGGAAGGAAGGGATGGAGAGGTTGGGATCCTGCCCGCACAGCAACATTTGGTGCCTTTCCTACTTGTCCCAGTGTAATCACAATGTCCGTGAATTTCTCTCTGTAGCCTGACAAAATTGATGAGGCTTCACATAGCTTGTAGTCCACTTCCTAAAATGCTTCCATGGCTCCAAATCTGGGCTTTAAAACAAAGAAGCACACACACATACAAAACTGCAGCACTGCCATGTAGACACATCGCCGACAAAAGGCATTTGGGAAAGAAAACTCTTGAATTGTTGAGCAGCCTAGACTAGGAAACTTTATAAGTGAACAGGGCATAGCTGTATTCAAGGCAGCCTCGAGAGTGTGCAACCATCTCCTCTAAAAGCTGAAACCTTATTCTGGAAACCAGTTTGGAAGAGAAAACCAGTGGGCAGAATTGCCCCTGTCTTGGGATATAACACCATGTGTGCAACATATGGAATGAAGCTGAATCACTGGACTTTGGTGCAGAGATAACAACAGATGGGAGAGAGCGGCCACTGGCTCGTTCCCCCCCCTTTTGGAACAGGATTCCGGAATGACTGCCTCTCCAGCTGCCGCAGAAAAGAAGCCCTTTTTGCAATGTACTCATCTACAAAAGCAATCCCTGCAGCTCTATGGATAACTTCATTAGTTTCCCTCTTCCTTCATTTCTGCAGGAGTTTACAGTTGCCCATGTGTAAGGGGGGGGGGTGTCCCATGGCTCTGGCTTCTGCTAGTGTGCAACACCTTAGTTGAATCTGGCTCAATATTTTTAGTATCATAGTAGCAGAAGCACATTCATAGAATCATAGAATCGTAGAGTTGGAAGAGACCACAAGGGCCATCCAGTCCAACCCCCTGCCAAGCAGGAAACACCATCAAAGCATTCTTGACATATGCCTGTCAAGCCTCTGCTTAAAGACCTCCAAAGAAGGAGACTCCACCACACTCCTTGGTAGCAAATTCCACTGCCGAACAGCTCTTACTGTCAGGAAGTTCTTTCTAATGTTTAGGTGGAATCTTCTTTCTTGTAGTTTGAATCCATTGCTCCGTGTCCGCTTCTCTGGAGCAGCAGAAAACAACCTTTCTCCCTCCTCTATATGACATCCTTTTATATATTTGAACATGGCTATCATATCACCCCTTAACCTTCTCTTCTCCAGGCTAAGCATACCCAGCTCCCTAAGCCGTTCCTCATAAGGCATTGTTTCCAGGCCTTTGACCATTTTGGTTGCCCTCTTCTGGACACGTTCCAGCTTGTCAGTATCCTTCTTGAACTGTGGTGCCCAGAACTGGACACAGTACTCCAGGTGAGGTCTGACCAGAGCAGAATACAGTGGTACTATTCCATTTCATTCCTGCAATCAGGTGGTTCTGTAAGGGAGTTTAAAATGGAAAACGGTGCTTGCTCAGGCATTTATGATACACACAAACACACACGGTTTAGCAAACCGCTTATCTTTTGCTTTAATATATCAGGAACATAGGCACAGCTGTAAAGCGAATGGCCAGCGAGCAAGGTAAGATTGGAAGAACATATTGAAGGCAAAACACCACAAAGTTGAATATATATTTCATGCAGAGGGGGCATTTGGCATGCTGTTCTTACAGTGGCTAACTACATGTCTATGGAAAGCCCCAAAGCAGAACCTAAGAACAACAGAACTCATGATTCTCAGCAACTGGCATTCAGAGACATACTGTATTGCCTCCAGTAAAGTAATGTATTCTGCGTTATCTTTTAGGGAAGCAAAATGGTTATTTAACTAGCTTCGGCATTCCCCTCCTCCTGTGTTACTATGCAAACCATTCTGCAGAGTTCCTTTATATAAGCCAGCATGATGTGATATAATAATGATGATTAGTACGATCACTTACAAGCTGCCCTTCAGTATGATAGTTCTAGGGTGCTGTACAATCAATTGTACAATTATTATAAAAAGCTTTTTTTAAAAAAAAGATAAAAGTACAGAAACAGCAGCTATAAACCTAACGAAATCCAGCAGAGTGATACCATGAAACCAAAATAAGTTCTAAAACCTGCCGAGAAATATCTGAGCCCATCTGAGGACATTGACAAGCTGGAATGTGTGCAGAGGAGGACAACCAAAATGATCAAAGGGTCTGGAAACCAAGCCTTATGAGGAACGGTTGAGGGAGGTGGGTATGTTTAGCCTGGAAAAGAGGACACTGAGAGGAGATATCTCAAGGGTTGTCTCATGGAAGATGGAGCAAGCTTGTTTTCTCCTACTCCAGAGGCTAGGACCTGAACCAATGGATTCAGGAAAAACTTTCTGTCAGTAAGAGCTGTTAAACAATGGAATGGGCTCCCTCAGGAGGTTCTCCTTGCTTGGAGGTTTTTAAGCAGAGGTTGGATGGCCATCTGTCATGGATGCTTGAGATTGCATTGGTTGGACTACAAGACTTTGGGGTCCCTTCCAACTCTCTGATTCTCTGAAAGCACTCTTATACCACATTAAGAGTCATAGGTAAAGGTAAAGGGACCCCTGACCATTAGGTCCAGTCGTGGACAACTCTGGGGTGGCGGCGCTCATCTCGCTTTACTGGCAGAGGGAGCCGGCATACAGCTTCTGGGTCATGTGGCCAGCATGACTAAGCCACTTCTGGTAAACCAGAGCAGCACATGGAAACACCGTTTACCTTCCCGCTGGAGCGGTACCTATTTAACTACTTGCACTTTGATGTGCTTTCAAACTGCTAGGTTGGCAGGAGGAGGGACCGAGCAACGGGAGCTCACCCCGTCGCGGGGATTCGAACCGCCAATCTTCTGATTGGCAAGCCCTAGGCTCTGTGGTTTAGACCACAGCGCCACCCACGTCCCTTATTAAGAGTCACGGCTTCCCCCAAAGAATGTTGGGAACTGACGTTTGTTAAGGGTGCTGACGTCACAAATCCACAGTTCCCAGCACCTTGAACATACTACAATTCCCAGCATTATCCAGGGTGGTTACAGTGGTATAAGAGTGGTTTGGATGCATGGTGTGGATGTGACAAGAGTTTGTGGCAAATCTTTCACTCACTGCAACAGGAATAACAAGCAGTGTCTGTCACATCTTGCTGTCTTAAGTGTGTGTGCTTTGCAAAACCAACAACACACACCACAGAACGCTATCTTATGCAGAGACTTTTCTTTTGCCATTTTTCTCACTTTCAAACAGTAAGGGAGAAATGATCGGGAAAGATAATGCTTGCAAGGAAGAATAATTAAAGTCGTTTCAACATTGTTCCAGCGAAAGCTGAAATTGTATAGGGAGCTCATATGCTTATTGCAACAATTTTCATGAAGATGACAGAGCTTGTGCACAGCTAATCAAACTTGTAATCTTGCAAAGAAAACAGCAATGATGAGAATGCATCCCAAATCCTGGCACTTCTAATTTCCAACATGCTATCATCTTCTTAATTTCAAGGAACATATTGCTTTCTTCTGTGACAATGATGGTGGTGATGACTGAATATTGAGAACTGTACACTCATTAATTTCCCAGAGACCTGCAATCAAGTTCCTTTTTAACAACTCACACAACACCTTCTCCCACTGCCTAGAGTGGGGGTGGGGAACCTTTGGGTTCCTTAGCTAGTTGCAGACATGATTTGGATAAGATTGAACACGTGCAGAGGGAACAGCATCCTGGTAGCAGACTCTGCTTATACAATGTGTTTCTATGCCTGAAACAAACCCTTACACATACCAGACATTCAAATAAGAGATCACCACATCCCACACATCCATGCTACCTGAAAAAGTCAGCATTGCATGCCCACTGAGCATGCCCAGTCTTCGCTGGTTTTGGGGTCGACCATGCCTAGCACCTTTTTCTTAAAAAAATTTGGACTCCTGGCTTACTCCTGAACAAATTCTCTTGGTTCATCCTTTATCCCTGGCTTGTTCCTCGCTCCTGCCTTGGCCCTTTGTGTGCTCGACTGCTGACTTGTCCCCCCAGCTTCTGGTTCTCCGTCCCTGGCTCACTTCAGTGTGCGGGCCAATCGCTCAACCCCAATGCTGCTCTGAGCCCAGAAGCTCCTGCAGAAGCACATGGGATGACCTCTCCAAACAATGTGCTCCAGTTATCAGAAAGTTAAGAATTATGGATGTTGATGTATTGACACGCTAGGGCAGGAGGGGGAACCTATTTCAGCCTGAGGGCCAGGTTCCCTTCCAGGCAACCTTCCAGGGGCCAGATGCCAAAGTGGGTGGCATTCTGCCTGATAGTCACCGCCATGCCCCTTCTAAGATTATACAATAACCTTATCATTATACAATCATGTGATAATAAGGGATAATTGTACAATTTATGGTCATCTGCATGTGCTTCCTTTCAGAAAGAGCTACAAATATATGGGCAAATATATTCTTTTGGAGTGACTAAGTTGGGTTTTCCATGAAGCTCCCATGACATTCCATCGTACATAACAGAACCTTCACACCATTCGCTTGAGATGTAAATGTGTTTCAGTTTTCCGACCTGCTCAGCTTTGGCTAAGCATGTTTTCCCTTTCATGCTGATGGAGCAACTCTAAGACAGTGGAGACAGGGACCCTGCAGGGAATCTGCTGCAGAAACAGTCAAAGGTCTTTCACACCAGATCACTACATCACTGGTTGTAGAGCTCTGGGACTTGACCCCATTCTTGTTGAGTGAAAAGGTTTCTGCAAACATTCCTGAGAATTTGGACTGGGGTGAAGATATGCAGTTACTGATCCTCCTTACAGATGATGACCATCTCTTTTCCTTCCAAGTGAGAATCGGCAGACCACTTTTCCATTTTTAATATTTATCTTGGCAAGAGATTTTTTTTTTAAAAAAAAGAAGGAAGTGTAGCCCGACTACAGTGAGTGACAAAAACCTCCATTTCCCCAGGCAATTAGGGCGAAACAGCTGGCCTTCACTAATTTTGCCCATGACTAATTCAGAAGGAATTTGACCCAAATGAGCTGGGGAGTCTTAACTAAGGGAGGGTGGAAATGATTTGAAAAAAAGAATTGCGTGTCCTGTCTGCTGCGGATTTGGCCCAGTGCCAATTTCAGGACAACTAGGATGAGGGGGGGGTGTTATTAGATCACGTACAAAGAGGAAAATAACAAGAAAGTATTTCATAAATCAGAGGCAGGATTTGGCAGTGGGTCCTCTGAGCCCCCTAGGCCTAGGATGGTAGGGTGTGTGGACTGCTGTCCTCATTTGTGAGAGGGTGTGAGGTATCTGCACTACAAATTTAAATCTGTTTCAAACCTGGTTTAAGATATGTGGTGGTGTATTAGCTAAGCATATGAGCCCAACCCAGAGCTCCTCTCCACAGACTTTGGTTCCTTCAAGGCCTGGGAGAGGAGCGCCCCCTCAAAAATCTGCGCCCGGTCCCACGGCCCCCCTGCCCCCCACCCCCATGCTACGCCCCAAGATTTGCCTTTCCATTAGAATTCCAAACCACCATCCAGAGCAGTGTAACCATTTAAACTGCTAACACGGAACAGGAAGATCTATTAAAGAGGAGGATTGTGGCTTGATTGTTTCCCCCATTCTCTGACAGCCCTCTTTGCTTATTTCTCACAATTACACTTGACAGCAGATGACATCATTGCTCTTGCTGGGGGGGGCAGTGGGGGTATCCTAGAGCTGCACTCCTTCTCTACTGTGCCACTTTGTCTTTTGAGATTGAGTGTAATGATCTCTGGCAGGCAAGCAAGCCTCAATAATAATTAACGACTCTCCGGCAATTTTATGTACAGTGGTACCTCTGGTTACGAACTTAATTCGTCCCGGAGGTCCGTTCTTAACCTGACACTATTCTTAACCTCAGGTACCTGTTATGTACTAAGCTTGGATCCTAGAACAATAGGCAAGTAGGATCCTAGAATGCAACAACTGATTGGCTTACAGGAGAAGACCAATCAGGCTCCAGGAAGAAGTTAATCAGCCTATTAGGCTGGTAGGATCGTAGAATGCAACAACTGATTGGCCTGCAGGAAAAGACCAATCAGGCCCCAGGAGGGAAGCAGAATCAGCCAATCAGATGGGACTCATTGTGTAAATAATGTATATAAAAGCCTGAGGTTTTTTTTGGGGGGGGGGGCATTTCATTCACTGTTTTACAAGCTGCAATAAAGAGCATGAAGTCACTACAGGACTCCAAGTATATTTCAGTACCACTTTAGCTAACGGGGCCTCCTGCTGCTGCCGCGCTGCTAGAGCGCATTTTCTGTTCTCATCCTGAGGTAAAGTTCTTAACCTGAGGTACTCATTCTGGGTTAGCGTAGTCTGTAACCCGAGGTGTTTGTAACCCAAGGTGTTTGTAACCCAAGGTACCACTGTATGTTTATTTACAGAAAGACACATCCAGAGCCTGGCTTCTTACCTGCTCGCATTTATGTTTGTTGGTCTGTCTGAAGTTTCGCCTTTCCCACAGCAGGAAGGATGCCAGACTCCTGCCTTTCCCTTGTTGGTGTTGACCTTTAAAGCCCTAAATGGCCTCGGTCCAGTATACCTGAAGGAGCGTCTCCACCCCATCAGTCTGCCCGGACACTGAGCTCCAGCACCGAGGGCCTTCTGGCAGTTCCCTCGCTACGAGAAGCCAAGTTACAGGGAACCAGGCAGAGGGCCTTCTCAGTAGTGGCACCCACCCTGTGGAATGCCCTCCCACTAGAGGTCAAAGAGAAAAACAATTACCAGACCTTTAGAAGGCATCTCAAGGCAGCCCTGTTTAGGGAAGCTTTTAATGTTTGATGGATTTCTGTATTTTAGTGTTTTGTTGGAAGCCACCCAGAGTGGCTGGGGGAACCCGGCCAGATGGGCGGGGTATAAATAAATTATTATTATTATTATTATTATTATTATTATTATTATTATTATTATTATCCTTCTGCTGCCTTCTGATTTTAGCCAAACACCTAGAACAGGGACTGAGAACCTGACATCCCCCCTCATCCCCACTGACAGACTCAGACCTCTGCTTATCTGCTGGTTGCCTAGCAATGCTCTGGCTGCCTTCCAACTCCTCCTCTTCTTGAGAGCTAATAGAGTCTTCCCCGGGAAGGGGGGGGGGTCGAGCTGCCATCTCTCAATTCTGTCAGCCAGTTTACATCTGCAGAGTTGGACCCTTGCTCACTTACTTCAATCTCTAACTCATCCCCTGCGCTCTGGGAGGCCACGTTCCTGACATTGAGGTGCTCAAGACAGAGGAAGGAAGCAGGGAGGAAAAGGTCAGGCGATCCTACCTGGACCCTGAGATCATCTCAGACATCCCTACTCCATCAATGGGGTACACCCTTGGAAAGCTAAGCACTTTCAGAACTGTGTAAATGGATAGGGCATGAACCACTCAAGTGTGAACACAGTGCCTGAATGCAGATTAAGAGCTATCTCCTGCCTTGACTGACCAGTAGACTGCTGAGCCATTAAGTGGGGATCATGGGGTCTGTGCACTCCAAGCCTTCCCTCTCCCCAAGATACCAGGAGATTTGAATTTCAAGGTTGAGCAACCTACTGTATACTGAGTGAAGAGACAAGAGAGGACTGTGCAGGAGCAGAGGGTGAGAATAGAGGCAATTTTTAACCTGCAAGTGATGCCGGTGAATTTTCTGCCTTTGAATTCATTTGTGTAATAGACCTCCCTGACAGATAATCTGGGACATTTAAGAGCCCCGAGATTAACAAGTTTCATTGTCCAGTTTTGCACATCCCCATCATTAACAGAAACGAACAAACCACAAAGATAACTTCTGTTGGCTTCCAGCTCTATACTTGAACTCTCCATTCACTTCCCCATTAAAAAAGAAATTGCATAATGGTTATAGACACCATAATACGGAATGAACCAGGAAACCTAGAATTTTGACACTTTGCCTGACCTAAGCACTCGGCAAAGGGCATGTTGTTGCTCTTCCTACATTGTGTAGGCGTAGTAGTAATTTTTGTAGACAACTCATGTTTGATGAAGGGTAGGTTTGGACCACCTGAATATGAATCAGCCCACTTAACACATGAAGAATGCTTCTCGATGATAATAAGTTCTTTTCTAATAGTTTGTGTCATTTTTGCACACAAGGGTGACTGGAGCGTTGTGATTTTCCCTTCTTCAATGATAGAATGCCTGCATTTGAATAAATGACCTCAAATACAGGAGCATAATATCCTAACGGCACAGACAATATCTAGTGTGTTGAACTGTGCATACCACTCTTCTACTTTACCCAGCCACGTTTTTAAGGTTGTGGCTGAATTTTGTGCTATGAATTCAAGCATAGTAGTATGGACGGGGGGGGGGAGGGGCAGAAAACAGAAGAGCCTCTAGCTAAACTATTCCACAAATATTCCGGAACTGAGTTCTAAACGCTCCAAAAACCACCACACCATGGATGGTGCCACAGATGACTGGATAGACAACAGGAATGCTCCTGCCATCCTTATTATGGGAAGCAAGTGGGATGCCTCTTCAGTAGCGTCTTAAAGTCATCGGGCGCCCTGATGCAGATCCCTTGGGCGCCCCCCTTTTTTTAAAAAAGAGGAAAGCTCCGCTACAGAGCGGAACAGGGTCCTAGTGCCCCTGCTCCGCTCGTTTACCTCTCTCCTCCGAGCGGCACAGCTGGTGGGCATCCAGGAGGAGGGAAAGGGAGGCTGCCACGCAGCTCCCCCACTTGCTGGGGCGTCCTTCGGCGCCCCGGCGCCACGTGCCACTAGGGCCAATGGGTGAGCCGCCCCTGTGCCTCTTCAATCCTTCTGCTCTGTCTTCCTTTGAAAGAGTGTCAGAGGGTGGCCACATGTCCTACTTAGAATCTGGTTTAAAGATACAGGGGTCACCAAACTTTTGGGGCCCATGGGTGTACTTGGAATTATATTATTTAATTACTCTTGATTTGTTGTACCTATCTCATGGAATCTTAGAGAGCTGGAATCAAGTAGGATCACCAGGTAGGAATATGCAGCAATATGCAACTGTCCCTTACGGGGATCAAACCTGCAACCTTGACGTTGTCAGCATCACACTCTAACCAACTGAGCTATCTCAGCTTTTTCTCCCAGGAGTTCAAGGTGGCATTTATGGCTCCCTTCAGGGACGATTTCTGGTGCAGGAGGGAAAGGCTGGTACACACACTCTACATTCACACACCCATTGTGGTCTCAGTCTGGCTCACTCTCTGGGGATCCTATCTAAAAAGAGAGAGAGAGAGCTGTGTGGAGCACACATTTAACACAATTCAATATTTCTTAATCAGTAGGCATATTTGTGCCACTTGGGCATTTAGCTTTCAAGTAACTGACTCAATTTCTCATATCATTTTCATGAGCAGGGGAGAAAGCAAACCACAGTCTAGCATATTCTAATGAAGTCGCACAAGTTTTGATAAATACAGGGCCGTCTCAAGCAGGTCGGGTGCCCTGGGCGCGGAGATCGCTCCGCCGCCCCTCCCTGGTGGGTGGGTGGGTGCAGCGCGCAGCATGGCTTTGCCGCACAGCACCCCCTGCCGCCCCACGCCACCGAGACTACCCCTAGAGCCGGGCCTGGATAAATATACATATAATAATAATAATTTAGGTAACTTTTTGTGAATCTCATTTCCTATGCTTTAGCAATTCTGAAAACGTCTATTCAAAGCAGGCCCCAGTAACCATGAAAACTAGATAATTATCTCAGTAAGATGAACTTTTCAGAATGTGAGCAAAAGGACACCAAAAGCCAATGGCTCATGAGCTGCTGAGCCCATTCTGCGCAGAAAAACCTGGTGTTTCAGACATTGCTTTATGTATGCTTGTTATTGCTTATCTCCAGTTATTTTAGAAAAAGAAAAAGAAAGAATATCCTGTCATGCACGATCCTCTCCTGTTTTTCCTTTAGCTTGCATACAGACCTACCCCTTTCTTAAAGCATTTCCAGGGAGAGGATTCGTGGCACACCAGGCATGCTAATTCAGCATGTTCAGAATTCCCTGAATTTTAATTCAGAATGTCTGGAACCCCACAGCAAGTGATTACGATTCTGTTGATATTTATCCAGAGCACAAACGGCATAGCCCACAATGGTGTCATGCAGGGTTGGGGAACCTTTTTGGGACTGCTGACAGCCATTACTACAGTAGAAAACATTGTTGGGGGGGGGCAGAACCACATACAAGATACAATCACACAGCACCCCCTTGAAATATGCACAGAGACACAATCCCGGACACAGAAAGCTTATTTCCTATGGAGACGGAGGCAGATATTTAATTTTCAGTAACTCCAAGTGTGTGTCACAAAGTGCCGTAGAGTTTATAAAGCAACAACAACTCTGAAATACCCTTTACTTGTTCAGATTGTGCAGAAGCGGGGAGGGAGGACTCAGTAACCTTGCAAAAAAACAAACAGACAGAAAACAGAAGCTCAATATGTACCTCAACTACAAGTGACTATCCAAAATCCTCAAACTTCAAATTGTGATAGCATCCTGAAAATGGTATATATACAACTGCAAGATGCATCGGAGCTTTTTGATCCTCTTACAAAGGTAAGAGCTTCCTGTATTTATTTCTCATTTATATCCCACCTTTATTCCAAGGAGCTCGAGATGCTGTACTGTACTGTACTTGTTACAGGTAGGTAGCCGTGTTGGTCTGAGTCGAAGCAAAATAGAAAAAAATTCCTTCAGTAGCACCTTAAAGACCAACTAAGTTTTATTTTGGTATGAGCTTTCGTGTGCATGCACACTTCTTCAGATACACTAGTCATACCAAAATAAAAACTTAGTTGGTCTTTAAGGTGCTACTGAAGGAATTTTTTTATATTGTACTGTACTTGGTTTTCCTTCTTCCCATTTGATCCTCACAACAACCTTGTGAGGTAGGTCAGGCTGAGAAACAGTGGCTGGCCTAAGGTCACCTAAGCTTTACAGGGCATCAAAGCCCTTCTCCTTCTGCTGTTCCCCACCAAGGAGCTCATGGGAAGGAGGGGGCCCTGAGGGCCAATCTAACTGTAGTCCTGTTTGGCCTATAATCCAGGGGTTCTGCATGCTTTGAAGTGCAGGAGCATATTGTGACAGCTCCCGTAGCCAAGCCCTATACATGCACACCGAAGAGCGGCAGTAAGTAGCTTAATACCCAGTTTATCAGGATCAGTGTGACTGCAGTCCTGTGCATAGTTTCTTGGGAGTAAACTCCATTCAACTCAACAGCCCTTACTTCTGACACAATAGGATAAACTTGTAGAAAATACTGAGCTTTAATGAAAGATCTTCAGCCAGTTAAAAAGCAACATTTCCCTTTGAATTAGAAATGTGAACAGCATTGCAATGAAGTGTTTTCATTTAAAGGGCTGGTGTGAAGTGGGAACCTCATCAAAGAAAATGAAAGAAGTATCTAGCCTTGCATAATTCCCTCCCCCACATTCTCTGACTTTTCATATGCTAATTAACAGAGTCAGAGAATGTGGGGGGAAATAATGCAAGCAAGCACAAAAGCCTTACTATCACCTCACTCACTTCCCAGGGACTTTCAACTACCCTGATATTCCTAGTCTCCACTCCACTTGCCCCACTACCCCACTATACCACAGAATGTGGGACAAAACCATAGGAAGAAAGCTGTTGAACTTGGTAACTTTCTTTCAGGCACTCCTCATATCACTTCTGGCACATTTTATATCTATATAAGGGATGGGACAACTACTTCCATAATTTCTGAACACTGGCCATTCTGGGCAGGGGCTGATGGGACTAGAGTCGTCCCCCCCCCCACATCAAGAAGGCCACAGGGTCCCCAGTCCTGATCAACACTAACTAATCTAAAACCTCCTTAACTGTCAAAGCCTCATAAAACTGAACTCTGCTCCTCACAACTGTTGCCAAACTATCACCCCCCAAGGATTCTCTGAGGGAAACTATGACTGGTTTCAAAATAGTCCAGATTTTTAAAAGTAGAGTATTTCTGCCTGATGCTTCATGAAACAGCCATGGGGACAAGTTTATCTCCAGATAAGATACCTGTATTTGGGATTGGGTTATTGAACGAAAAGGCATTAAAATAAAAAGATTTGAATGTGTACCATTCACTCCACAAGTCTGTTCCTCCTTCAAACAGGTGCCTCGTCGTTTTCGCAAAGCTTTCTGAAAGACATTTGCCCTGTAGACTATATGGGCGTAAGGGCCTTCTCCTGACTGATATTTCTTCACCGGTTCAATGAAGTAATCTCCATCAGGCAGCTGGAAGTATCCAGCCTGAGAAGAGAGAGAGAGAGAGAGAATACATAGAACCATTACATTACATTACATTATTTATTATCCACCCTTCACCGAAAGCTCCCAACGATGTGAAAATACAATAGTGTTTTTTGGGAGTCTCCCTTGATTTTGCCAAGGTGGGTGGGAATTTTGGCAACTAGACAGAGGAGAAAGCATAACCTTACCTTGTGGAGCAAACTTCACTCGGGTTAAAACAAAAAAAAAGTTGCCTAGCAAGTGGCAAGAGTTTCTGAGGGGTGTGGCGACACGGCCACCTCTGCCCCAAAACACATAGTGTGATCAGGGAAAAAGGTGAGCCCCTGCTCAAGCCCCCCCCCACTTTTGGACAAAGAAGTTATTCTGTGAACAAAAAGGAACTTCCATCTTGGTTCTAGGAGGCCTAGCAGGACTTCTGATGTTCACTCTTTGGGGCTGTATTCTCATATAAATATTGTACTTCGTTGCAAATCTAAGTTGGAGTGTACCTGTGTGATAGTTTACCCTTTTAGCGAGGATATAACACATATTATTTTCCATACCCTTTATGGCTGGGGTAGCCAGTGTAATGAACTATAACTCCAATCACCCTTCACCATTCCCCATGCTAGCTGGGGTTGATAGCAGATGTAGACCAAAAAATCTGTGCTAACCCCCATACATTATGGTGTATTAGTGCTGAGCTGCCCTATTAATTACCCTTTTGCTGCCTGAATCATTCACCATTCAGCCAAAATTTTGCACACCGCCTACAGGAAGACATATTTGGTGTGGAGGCAAAGTAGGGAACAAAATGTGGATAGTATTTTTTTTAAAAAAAAATCACCAGCTTTTTGACATGTGAAGCAATTCTAACATACCACTGACAGATGTCAGGATGGACCGAAAACAATGAACCAGCCGTTAAAACACCATGTGTGAACTGTTTCTTATGTACACATGTTGAATCATAACTAGTTTTACCTCCCTGCCCCTAGATTTCATCTCATGAATTTCACCTTTTTTAAAAACCCTTATTTGCATGACTCTGAGATCTAAAAAACCCAACAATTGCAGTTCTTCCAATCTTATCAACCATTCCTATGCTAGAATGAGTCACAGCGGTCGGCAAGACTCTCCTGTTCCAGGCCCATGTTGGACAGTTTTCTATAAAAAAAACATCAGGGAAATCACTTTTCCACTAGTCTGCTGACATGCTTCCGTCCCCCTCCCAACCCAATCCAACCCCAACCCTTGAATAAAGATATTAAGACGCAAAAGGGCAACTCAATTCTTCCTAAGCACATTAAAGTAATAAAAATGCATGACACAGCTTTCAAAATGCCAGCTGCTATTGTTGCCCTGATTGTCTAGAGTTCAGCTGGAGTTCTTTTCAGGGGGAGCTGGGCTAGGCTGGGCTTGGGGGGGCAGTTCCACTCTCACAGCATGCAAAACATCTCGCAATTTCATCCTGGAAAAAGTCGGCCTGAGATAAGCCCAGCTGCAGGGAGAAAATGTGCATCTAGCAAATCACGCCTCTTTATGATCTGCTAAAGCAATGTGGGAAATTGTGTCGCAGAGCACATTAAAATGTGCAGATGACAATTTGCAAAGAATGACGGTGATTTAAATGGAGATGTTCTAAATCTCACCATGGGGGGGGGACTGTGACCAGCTGTGTGTGTGTGTGTCACTTCTAGCTTAGAGGCTAGAAGTGTGTGTCGGGCACAACGCCCGGACACAATACTGTTGCATGGGGCATCCGGGCATCACCTGGCAGCTTGGCTCCCGTGGCTGGTGGCTCCTCCTCCTCTTCCTGCCACTGCTGCAGGCCAAGGGCTGCTTCCCCTCCAGGGCAGGAGGAAGAGGAGGAGCCACCACGTTCCCAGCTGTGAGCCACTGTGGCCACACTTCTGGAAGCTGCCGCTGTACTTCCGGAAGCACATTTCTGACGCCAGCTTCCTGAAGTACACTGGCACTGGCAGCCTAGCAGATCTGCCAGCAGCTTGGCAGTCCTTGCGGTGCCGGCAGCAGCCTGGCAGGCCTCGAGCCGGTGGACTGGCAAGCATCGCAGCAGTGGCAACACAAGCTGCCCATCAATTTTAGGGGGGCTGAAGTCACCTCAATCCCTATGAGTTGCATACGTATCTGGACCCACTGTAACTGCTTGTTTGTCACTAAAGACTTAACTATGAGACGTGTGTCTTCCTTGGCTGGGGCAGGAGCAGGAATCCCATTCCTATCCCTTGTGGCTGGTTCCCCCCCATTTAAATGCTCCACCAGGTTATTACCGTCTTTCCCATTGTGCTCTGAAACCAGAAGCAAATCCACCTGGAGGGCAATGGGGGGTTTGCAGAGGAGAATCAGCAGGCACAGAAAAGGTGAACTGCACCTCCTTCGCACTCACAGATACTTCCTGAGAACAAGTGCTGCACCCTGTATTTGAACTATTCCTGCACACATGGGATTGTAAACATCTGTTTGCTAAGTTGTTCTGCCCTGTGTTAAGCAGGAAAAATAACCACTTATACCCAGAGTTAGCAACTACCTATCATTTTCCTTTTCGTGTGCCAATTCCCTACCCCCACCTCCCCAGCTCACCAAAATTGTTTGTACAATTTGTGCAGACACGTTCCCACCGAGGCATCCGTTGACTCTGCGTATGGTTCTTATGATGTATTCATTAGCTACTGTACTGTCCTCCAGGATCTCTACAGCCTGAAATGTGAGAGTTGGCATGGAACGGACGAGCGTTTTAATTATTTGCCTACTCAAGCATTTACTTACCCTGCTATTTCAGGGCAGACTGTATTGCAGACATTTCCTTGACTTTACAACAACCCCCACATTGCATTTTTACAGGTTGTTATGACTCCGTACAACTTGTCCTCTTATTAAAAATTAGGAACCTCAGAACATAATAGAACTAAAAGAAGAAGAAGTTGCAGGTTTGATTGACATGGCAAGCCTGGCAGAATCCAAACTACCAAGGGAAAAGGAGAAATGAAAACAACCACTGATTAATTTTTCAAACTTTTTTTTTTTAGGTGAAAGAAGTATGCAAGTTACATCATCCAACATGGAGTTAATTCCCATATTTTCAGCTCAAAAGCAGCTGGAACTTCTGGGAGGCTACTGGGAAAATGGACTCACCATCAAGGTCTGGTCCAGCATTTCCCTTTTGCTGCTGCCAATCTCATTTTGAGGAGAGGTGGAGGGAGCTGTCAATCATCTAGGCTGGTAAGAAGACCCCTCTCCTCTGAACTGTATTTTAAACAGGCAGCTGAGTCTCCATGGGGCCCAGTAAGACCAGCTGAAATATTGTGCTCTGTAAACTTTCATTTTACTGTGGGTTTACTCATTTAAGCCTATGGATTATTTGTTGCAATGTTCCATTATGTTCATTATGTGCTTTGCTTTTCAATAATAACCACTTTGGGTATAGCTCACCATGCGAAAGTGGCTTGTATCAAACACACAGTCGGGAGGTGCTTCAAGCTAGATCACGGTGGGCAATGTTCTCCCCCCGTCAAGGGTCATATTCCTTCAGGGATAATCAGTCTGGGGGCTGCTTGCCAGTGATGGGTGGAGCCAGAGACAAAAGTGTCCTGGATTAACGCATCTAAATGATCAGATTATAATTTCCTTTATCAAATTTATATCCCACCCTTCCTCCCCAAGGAACCAAGGGTGGCAAGAATAAAGACACATACATGCCCCAGTTCAGTTTTCACCATGTGTCAGGGGTGGGAATCAGGAGAAGGTCAGCAATAAATCACACTGCTTCAGTGAAGTTAACTCCCTCTTCTCCTGCTTCCACTTCTAATTCTGGTTCCTGACTTCTCCCTGCCACACACATACCCTTCTCACTAAACCCTGTTACCTCTTCAGTTTCCGACATCACCTCCCCCCAGTGTGCTCCCTCTTCTCCCTCTGACCACTCATCATTGTCCCACCACCAATCCCCTGGGGGTTCCCCACTGGTGCCTCCCTTCACTCCTCGGAGAGTTGAGAAAATCAAATTAAAAGATTCCAAGAGCTCTGGCCAGGTAAAGGAATAATTTTTAGAAAGTTTTATGTTTTGATAATAATAAGACAAATTCCAGTAGCAATCCAGTTTTTAGAAATCCAGGATAAGGCCCTGTTTCGGTTTATTCTTCATCAGCTCTAGTTTCATAGTTTCAAGGTCAAAGCGTACCAAACATGAATGGTAACTTGTCCTGGGTTTCTAAAAACTGGGTTGCTACTAGAATTTGTCTTATTATTATCAACATAAAACTTTCTAAAAATTATTCCTTTACCTGCCCAGAGCTGTTGGAATCTTTTCATTTGATTTTCCCTTCACTCCTCTGCATCCAGCCTTTCCATGACATCACGGCCATCTCAGATTAGAATCTCATTTGTTTGCTTGCTTTTGCTTACTGAGGTCTGGCTGTATTGCGATATCATAAAATATCAAGGCGGCTACACAAAATGAGGCCAGGGACCATGTGCAGTCCCCAGGCCACCCACCTGTGTCCTAGATCCAGCCTTGTTACTGGATACTCAAGTGATGGATGTACATTCATCTCCTCCTAGAAAGAAGCAGCCTTTGTTTTGCAATGCTTTGATCACCTGTAGACTACTGTAGTGCATTGGGTGTGGGGCTGCCTTTGGAAACAGTTTGGAAATCCCAGTAAGACTTTCTGGGTTTCTTGAAGGGCCCAATCCACCTAAAGTTAAGTCCCACTGATTTCAATGAGAAAGCAAATGCTTTAGTCTCTTTAAAGACTTGACAGCACTCAAAGTTGGCAAAGTCAGGGCCGCTGTCCTCTTCCCACCTCTAAGAATATTCATTTTCAAAAAAAGGAAAAGGAAAAAAACCCCAAGTGCCCCATGATTCCATTTGTCCCCCTCTCTCTTACTGTTCCTTTGTGCATGTGCACTGCTAATTAATATGTACAGATGTGCATTTAGAAGTCATTCGTGTAACAGATGTGAATGGGATCCGTTCTGGAGCCCCGTTCACAACCAGAGCAGTGCACAACCTGAAGCACTGAATCTGCGCATGCTCGCCGCACAATTCGGTGCTTCTGTGCATGCGTGTGACGTCATTCGGCACTTCTGCGCATGTGTGAATCGCTGAACCCGGAAGTAACCTGTTCCGGTACTTCCGGGTTCGGCGCATTTGTATCCCGTGGTGTACGCAACCCGCAGCGAACGTAACCAGAGATATGACTGTACAATTAAAATCTCATCCTAGTGGGGAAGATTGTGTCTGCTGCCTAGGTGTGAACTGCTGATCGGCAACTCCCAGGAACTCTCCCTTCTTACAACTCTTTTATCTTTAAGCGGGACTGGGCAGTCCTTCAAACAGAGAACTGTAAAGTAAGCCATTTTAGCCAGAGTGCAGAAGGAGTTGTATCAAGTTTATTGCTTATAGCCAAGGGCTGCTGCAATGTATACGATGTAATTCAGTAAAATATATACAAATTTGGTACAAAACTTAGAACATTTACATTATCAAAACATGACCTAATCAGCACAAAGCTATGGAAACACTTTAATATACCAGTTGAAACATTAAATAATAAAATTTATAAACTAAAATCATCACATGGCCACTGATGTATTAAAAGAAATATTAAACAATACAATCGATAATTCTGTACAACTTTGGTGAGAGAGCTGCATCTTGGTATGGAGTCAGATAAATTCATCTCCTTTACAGTTAATAGCTATCTCGGCAATATAATTTTTCCTAATTTTCCTGGCGGCAGTTGCAAAAAGTGCTACACGCCAGGTCACATATTTATCTGTGTCTGCAAGGAGATAAAGAATTATATCAGAAGGATTCTGGCCAGGGGACCTAGTCATTATAGGTGTCAAAAACCATCCTTGTATAAAGGGCAACGTAACATATAATGCGTAAGGTCCTCTAATTCAGGGCATCCTCTAATACAAACACGTTCATTTACTGGAATGCTTCTGTGTCTCCCATCTCTATAAGCAGAGTTTATTGTGTTTAATCGTAACTCTGTAAAAGCTTTCCGGAGTTGTACAAAAGTCAATTCATTAAAATACGTATGTTCGTGGGCCTCTCTAAGTTTAAAATATAATGGAGCTCATGTGGATGAATACATGGAATTAAGGGATGCAAATTTTTGGACATTTAATTGTACTTCTGCAAAGCACCACCATTTGCATTTTCTGCCTCAGTTGCCAAAAAAATAGTCTTGGGCGACGAGTAATGTTAGGGAGGAAGAAATATTTCTCTGTCACTATCCATCATCCTGCCAGCCACAAATTTAATCACTGGGTTTCTGAGAAAAGGGATTGTTTCTGACTTTATGATTGCAGTTTGCTCCATTTCCCAGGTGCTGGAAAGAAACAGCTGCACAATCTGCTGCGCTTTCCATAAGAATGTTACGGGCACACTGACAGCACAAGGCTGGAGCTCCATACAGCTTGCCTCTCCTGATTATCACCAAGGAGGAAAAAGGGAGGTGAGATACAAAACCAATAACTTCACAAACTGCAGAGCCTGCTTTTGCCAGAAGGGCCAGCTGCAGAGTTTTAGAAGAGGTCACTCTGCATTAAAGGAAACATTGTACAGCACATTATGTTGTGCACGTTGTACCCTAACACTTAGGGCCATACTAGATGTGATGTTAATTGCATGAATGAAATTAATGGGCATGCTTTTTATTCTATAAATAGCAGCCAGGGAAGGCCTGGTCAGCCCTGGACTCATCGGTGGTGCGGAGGGGACTTGATGACAACCAAAAGGTCTGCAGTTCACTGGTAAAGCCTCTGTTTGGCATCCATAAGGTCCCAGATTCAATCCCCAGCATCTCCAGGTGAGGCTGGGAGAGTCCTCTGTCCAAAAATCCCGCTCAGTAAAAATATTGACGGACCAAAATTCTGACTTGGTATGAGTACAGTCCCAGGTTTCCTATATAATCCAGAGACGTGAGAACTTCTAGAGGCAGCATTTACCTGAGATTTCTGAAGGAAGAGATCAGTGAAGGCTTGTGGTGTTTCCTCTATAGGTGGAGGCACAGCTTTGTTACCACAAAATCCCAGGAACCATCACAGGTACACCATTCTAGGCACACCCAGCCCAAGGAGGACAATAGCTCAGTCAGTCACAACATTGGTCCATCTAGCTCAGTATTGCCCACACAGACTGGCAGCAGCTCTCCAAGGTTCTCTCCCAACTCTACATGGAGATGCCAGGGACTGAACCTGGGACCTTTCTCATGCAAGGCGGATGCCCTCCTGCTGAGTGACGGCCTTTCCTCCAGGCATCAAAATGTCTCGCACATTTTGGGTGAGCACTTGTGATGTGCTCAGTGGTGAGACCTGTTGGCAGCTTTTCCGCATGGCGTAGGCATTTCCACGTAGGAGATGGCGCAGTCAGTGCCGAAATCCATTGTGCTCGGAAAGGAAGGTTGACAAAGCACCCTCCTAGCTGTTTGTGCTTTGGGGAGATGTTGTGGATGGCAAGGCCAATGAAATTGTAGGAGACAAGGACAATGCCAATTTTGGCAAGCTAGAGATGTCATTAAGGGTTTGACTCAGCTTTCTAATCTGCGTTGAAGCTTACCTGCAGCTGCTGATAGAGCCCCTGTTATTAAGTGAAGTTATTTCCATAAGAATTAGAACTCTACATGGGCCATCATTTTAACAAAAGCTTTTTTTCCATTTTGTATGAACTCTTGCTCTTTGTTCAGATCTTTATTAAAATCTCCAATAAATCATTGTCAACCAGAGAATGTCCATTCCCCCACCCACATCCCAGTTTTGGGGATATAATTCTGCTGTTCCTTCTGCAGCTCAAAGTTTTTTTGTCACTCCTAGGCAAGGCAGGTTATCTTAATGTCGCAGACTATTTGGGAGCAACCTTCAGGTTCAACAGAATGCTAGCCTTGCTGGGAGCAGCACACAAATCAAACTGCCCAGGCTGTTTAAGGCAAGACAAGAAGCACCCCAAATGAATGATGCCAATCTAAAGAAACAGGTTGGCTTGGTCTATTTCTGGGCCATTTCCAAGCTAAAAGCAGGGATGCAAGGAGGGACTGTTGCTTAGGCAAATGTCAAGGAGAGCAAGGAAGGAACATGCTACAGATGTATAAAATTATGCATAGTGTAACAGAGAAAGTGAAGTTCTCCCTCCCTTTGTCATAATAGTAAAACACAGGACCCAACCTGTGGTAGACAATTCAAGATAGACAAAAAAAAAAGTACACAAAGTGAATGGTTACAATATGACATTTCCTCCCATAGGAGGTCATAATGGCCACCAACCTAGACAAGTTTAAAAATGGGTTTAGACAATTCATGGAGTATAAGGATATCAGTGGCTACACATTACCTCCAGTATCACAGACAGAAGTCCTCTGAATTACTAGTTTCTGGGAAATATGTTCAAGAGAGTGCTATTGTACTCTTGTTCTCCTTGTAGCCATCCCAAAGGCTCCTGGTTGGCCACTAAGAGATCAGAAGTTGGACCAGATAAACCTTTGGTCTAGTGACTCTAGTCCAACAGCATATTACTTACATTATGGTGATGGGACCTGAAAGTTTTTATCTTCAGTAGGATCCGCTGGCATAAGAGCAATGAGTAGGGCTGGTCAAGTAAGCTTCTGGAGATAAACAGGGCCCTCTTCTGATGTTGACCTACAGCAGGCATGTCCAACAGGTAGATCGTGATCTACTGGTAGATCACTGGACATCTGTGGTAGATCACTGGTAGATCAGTGGCTCCCCCAAAGAAGCTAAAAAACTTTGGCTGCCCTAAAAAAAGCTCAACATCTTTGCCCTGCACCCCTAAAATGACCTGCGCCACAAAAAACAGGGCTTTCCTTCCTAAAACAAAAAGCTCAACGTCGCTTTCTTCCCTAAAGAAGCTCAACAACTTTTATGTGAACCCCCCAAACAGGGCTTTCCTTCTTAAAAAAAAGCTCAACAACTTTGATCTGAACCCCAAAAGGGGGGGTAGATCACTGCCAGTTTTTAACTCTGTGAGTAGGTCGCTGTCTCTTGGAAGTTGGCCACCCCTGACCTACAGCATATCCACAGAGGCCAAGGCTAATGGTTCAAGACAGACCCACCTCCAGGTTCAAGACAGACCCGCCCCAGGTGAACTTATGTTCCATAGATTCAGTTTTATGATGTTATTTGCATCATAAACATGTACACAACAGAACAGTAGGAGATGGGGGGGGAGGTGTCATGGGACACTTTGTGTTTTTTCCTCTCAGTCTTTTGCAAATAAGTATTATTAGAAGCAGGGAAAGGACCATATAGCTGACTCGGTCAACTTTAAGCACTGCCAAATCCTACGGATTTTGAGTTAAGCTTCTCCTTTCCCATTGAAATCAGTTGGACCTAAAAGACTTCAGCTGAATTGGACCGAAGGTTCCTTGAGATATCTGTCTTGGGACATTTTCTAGAACAAAATCCAAGACCCTACTCAGAGATACATACCACCGGGAATGATGGGTGGAGTCGGACTGTCATAACTATTCTGGCTAATATCCCAGGAAAAGCAGCTGGTGAAGACATAGGGTGACAGCCAACTTTCAGTCCATTGATCTGAATGGGTCAATTCTGAGTATAACTGATGTTGGATATCACCCGTGCAATGTAATTGTTCAGCTTAACTGCCCTGTGTCTCAAGCCACACAGTAAACCGGATTACGCTGAATTATTAGCCGCTTACACTTCCAGTTTCTTAAGAGTTCTTGAATTGCAACAGAGGATTATTTCTCTGCTGCATTTAGAAACAGCTCTAATTTATACATTTTTATCTTTTCAAGGTTGCATCTCATGTAAAAAGATTTAGGTAGTTTGCATATTGTGAGATCAATGGTTCCTTTGTCTATTTCTGAAAGGCTTGTGATGAGGAATTTTCCCTCTTGTTTCGTCCTAATCATATTCTAAACATGGGAAATTGGGTGGAGAAAGAACCAATCTGAAGTTATGTATATCCATAGTGGGTGGGGAAAGGAATTTTATATGCCCTAGAAGTTGTCCTTGGCTTTGTGAGCGAGTAAATGATATTTTCCTTTTATGAAAGTCACTTGTGTTCTCCTATGCACTGGGACAAGATTAATGCAGCTAGTATGAAAGGATATACAAGAATTCATTTGGGGTTTAAAATTAGGGGTGTGCATCAGCCACAAAATTGGATTTGTAAATGAATCTGCAACTTTGAGAAACATCCTGATTTCTTTCAGATCCACTCTGTGCCTTTCTAATTCAACTCTTTGTTTGAGACCAGATTAGGCCTCTTAAAAAAACAAAGCTGTTGCCTCCCTCCCCCACCCACCATATCTATAATGGAATATTTTGAAATGGCTACAAATTGTAGTCAGATACACCCAAGGCATTTTTTTTTTTTGCACAGAGCACCTCAAAAGTTTGATTTTTAAAAAAGCAATGGAAAAGTCAACAACTTTTCCATTTTCTGAAAGAATTGGTTGGATTTCACAGGCATGATGAAGTCAAATGGGCCTTAGAAAGCACTGCTAATAACAAGGCCAGTGGAAGTGATGATATTCCAGCTGAACTATTTAAAATTTTAAAAGATGATGCTGTTAAGGTGCTACACCCAATATGCCAGCAAGTTTGGAAAACTCAGCAATGGCCAGAGGATTGGAGAAGATCAGTCTACATCCCAATTCCAAAGAAGGGCAGTGCCAAAGAATGCTCCAACTACCGCACAATTGCGCTCATTTCACACGCTAGCAAGGTTATGCTTAAAATTCTACAAGGCAGGCTTAGGCAGTATGTGGACCGAGAACTCCCAGAAGTGCAAGCTGGATTTCGAAAGGGCAGAGGAACCAGAGACCAAATAGCAAACATGCGCTGGATTATGGAGAAAGCTAGAGAGTTCCAGAAAAACGTCTACTTCTGCTTCATTGACTATGCAAAAGCCTTTGACTGTGTCGACCACAGCAAACTATGGCAAGTTCTTAAAGAAATGGGAGTGCCTGATCACCTCATCTGTCTCCTGAGAAATCTCTATGTGGGACAAGAAGCTACAGTTAGAACTGGATATGGAACAACTGATTGGTTCAAAATTGGGAAAGGAGTACGACAAGGTTGTATATTGTCTCCCTGCTTATTTAACTTATATGCAGAATTCATCATGCGAAAGGCTGGACTAGATGAATCCCAAGCCGGAATTAAGATTGCCGGAAGAAATATCAACAACCTCAGATATGCAGATGACACAACCTTGATGGCAGAAAGCGAGGAGGAATTAAAGAACCTTTTAATGAGGGTGAAAGAGGAGAGCGCAAAATATGGTCTGAAGCTCAACATCAAAAAAACCAAGATCATGGCCACTGGTCCCATCACCTCCTGGCAAATAGAAGGGGAAGAAATGGAGGCAGTGAGAGATTTTACTTTCTTGGGCTCCTTGATCACTGCAGATGGTGACAGCAGTCACGAAATTAAAAGACGCCTGCTTCTTGGGAGAAAAGCAATGACAAACCTAGACAGCATCTTAAAAAGCAGAGACATCACCTTGCCTACAAAGGTCCGTATAGTTAAAGCTATGGTTTTCCCAGTAGTGATGTATGGAAGTGAGAGCTGGACCATAAAGAAGGCTGATCGCCGAAGAATTGATGCTTTTGAATTATGGTGCTGGAGGAGACTCTTGAGAGTCCCATGGACTGCAAGAAGATCAAACCTATCCATTCTTAAGGAAATCAGCCCTGAGTGCTCCCTGGAAGGACAGATCGTGAAGCTGAGGCTCCAATACTTTGGCCACCTCATGAGAAGAGAAGAATCCTTGGAAAAGACCCTGATGTTGGGAAAGATTGAGGGCACTAGGAGAAGGGGACGACAGAGGACAAGATGGTTGGACAGTGTTCTCGAAGCTACGAACATGAGTTTGACCAAATTGCGGGAGGCAGTGCAAGACAGGAGTGCCTGGCGTGCTATGGTCCATGGGGTCACGAAGAGTCGGACACGACTAAACGACTAAACAACAACACAGGCATGATCTGATTTGGAAACATGACAGCCTTCCCCCAATTGGCCCAATAAAGGTAAAGGGACCCCTGACCATTAGGTCCAGTCGTGACCGACTCTGGGGTTGCGCGCTCATCTCGCATTATTGCCCGAGGGAGCCGGCGTTTGTCCGAAGACAGCTTCCAGGTCATGTGGCCAGCATGACAAAGCTGCTTCTGGCGAACCAGAGCAGCACATGGAAATGCCGTTTACCTTCCCGCTGTAGCGGTTCCTATTTATCTACTTGCATTTTGACGTGCTTTCGAACTGCTAGGTTGGCAGGAGCTGGGACCAAGCAACGGGAGCTCACCCCGTCACAGGGATTCGAACCGCCGGCCTTCTGATCAGCAAGCCCTAGGCTCAGTGGTTTAACCACAGCGCCACCTGGGTCCCTTTACCCCTCCTTAATTTGTGATACTGTACATCATAGCCAACACTCACTCTTAGTAATATTGCTTTCCGGGAGTAATAATTATTTGGTGATTTGTGGCGTGCATCTGTCTGTTTCATAAGAGGCACATGATATTTGAAAACACAGCGAGATATCTGTAAAATTAATAATGGGGTTTACGGGGGGAAATAAGGACATGCAAGATGGAATATTGTAAGATGATGCAGAATAATAGGCAGGAATATAATCAAAATTTGATAAGGTTGCTTGTTTAAGAAAATATATTAATGGGATTTTAAAGAAAATCTATTAATGAGGGACGCAGGTGGCGCTGTGGGTTAAACCACAGAGCCTAGGGCTTGCTGATCAGAAGGTCGGCGGTTCGAATCCCTGCAACGGGGTGAGCTCCTGTTGCTCGGTCCCAGCTCCTGCCAACCTAGCAGTTCGAAAGCACGTCAAAGTGCAAGTAGATAAATAGGTACCACTCCGGTGGGAAGGTAAACGGCCTTTCCGTGTGCTGCTCTGGTTCGCCAGAAGCAGCTTTGTCATGCTGGCCACATGACCTGGAAGCTGTACGCCGGCTCCCTCGGCCAACAATGCGAGGTGAGTGCGCAACCCCAGAGTCAGTCACGACTGGACCTAACGGTCAGGGTCCCTTTACCTTTATTAATGGGACCTATTTGTAATTGTTCTGTGGGGGGGGTTAATCTCTCAGGAGCTGCATGTATGTAGATGTGGCTCAAGCCAGTGAGTGGGACTAGAGCCAAAGGGGGGGGGCATAGTCAAAAGTGGGCACAGCAAGCAGCCTCCTTTCTCTCTCTCTTTCTGCCAACCCAACCTACCCCCCCCCTTTCAATGGATGTTTACAGCATGATAGGACTGGCATTGTAAAATGGAGCAGCTAACCTGACGTAGACTTCGTATGTTCCTCTCATCTCCAAGATGCTGAAGTGTATATATTATTTGCAGCTATATTTGTGTTTACTTTTTTGCGTTGATTTGGTTGATTATATGGTTTGTATGTATGTAACTTTTTTAAAAAAATAAGAAAATAAGAAATAAGAAAATAAGAAAATAAGAAATAAAGCTTTTTAAAACATAAAAAAAAACCAAGATGCTGAAGCCTGAGGAACTGCAATCTTAATCAACAGAAAGCAGGACTGGTATGACACCAATGAGCTTTGCAAGCTTAAGAAACCAGATCTAATCCCTTATCTTCACTTGAGCCAACCAGGTGCCAGGTGATGGGAAAGATCTCTTCCAGACTTAGGTCCTGAAGAGCTGCCGCCAGTCGGAGTTGACAAGAATGGACTAAGTGGACCATTAATCTAACCTAGTATAAAGCAGTTTCTTCTGTTCTTTCATATTTAACTTACTTAGGTTATATGGCAATGACGACGGCAACAAAAGCCCACACGATGTTTTAGCTATTCCAAAAAGGAAGCTTTGGCAAACCTCATTTCTTTGCTTACAGGAGCATCTAAACATGTACCAGAGCCAGCACTGACAATCATGTCGTCAATACTCTCTACAAAAGAAGAAATACATGTTTTTTCCTAGAAAATGGAACAGAGTCTCCAATTATCCAGATTATAGTGTTCAACAGGCAGAGAGAGAGAGAGAGAGAGAGAGAGAGAGAGAGAGAGAGAGAGAGAGAGAGAGAGAGAGAGAGAGAAGTAAAATAAAAAAATTCCTTCAGTAGCACCTTAAAGACCAACTAAGTTTTTATTTTGGTATGAGCTTTCGTGTGCATGCACACTTCTTCAGATACAGTGAAATGGAAGTTTCCAGGCACTTATGTAGAGAAGGGGTGGGGAGGGGTGGGGAGGGGGAGGGGGAGGGGGGATCACTCAGAAGGGTGGTGGAAATGGGTGATTGACTGACTGATAGCTGTTGATGACCGCAAACGACTGCAAATGGTTTTGCATGAAAAAGCAAGGGTTGAGATGGCTGAAGATCGCTTATCATGTATAATGAGATAAGAACCCGATATCTCTGTTCAAACCAGGTCCCTCCATGGTTTTGAGCTTGGTGATAAGTTGCAATTCAGCAACTTCTCTTTCCAGTCTATTTCTGAAATTCTTTTGTAGTAAGACAGCTACTGTAACCAGAGAGAGAGAGAGAGAGAGAGAGAGAGAGAGAGAGAGAGAGAGAGAGAGAGAGAGAGAGAGAGAGAGAGAGAGAGAGAGAGAGAGAGAAGGAACTTCAGCCCTTCACACACACACCCACACACCCACACCCACACACCCTTCTCTGATACAGCTGCCTCTGCCACAATGCAACAAGCAACGTCTGTCAAAGCTACACCATATTCTCATGATAAGAAATTAATACACAACCAATGTCTGCAAATGCACAGGTAAAATACCTTCATTTAAATTACATAGCCTAATTTTCTTTTGTACTGAGCAGTTTAACCTGTAGGGAAAACAAGCAGCTCGAGAAGTGATTTTTTTATTAGGAAAAGAGCAGGTGGATAATCATAGAATTGTAGAGCTGGAGGGGACCATGAGAGTCATCTAGACCTACCCTTTGCAATGCCATCTTTTGTCCCAGTGCGGGGCTTGAATCCATTATTCTGAAATTAAGAGTATCAAGATTACCAACTGAGCTATCCAGTTGAACACCTTCCCAAGGCAGGTTGGTACAAATGGCAAGCTCTCTCTCTCTCTCTCTCTCTCTCTCTCTCTCTCTCTCTCTCTCTCTCTCTCTCTCACACACACACACACACACACACACGGTACAGCTGGATTTTGTATTTGGAAATGATGGCAAATATGGATCTCTCACCCAATGTGCATTTGGCCCTATCTACAGTGACAAAATGCAAAAGATGGCATGCCTCCTGCACATTTAATTTACTGAATTTCCATCTTCTACACAACTATTAAAGGTCCGGGAGCCCTGTTTTCACGTCTGGCCATCCTGGCTGTAGGTGACAATGCACAGGTTACTGGGTGCTTCCAGACTGCGGCTATTTTCAGGAGGGATTCAACCACACGCCAGCAAATTCAGGCTGCACAACTAAAGCTGATCTGGAGCTGTTGCACAACAAGCCCACTTCCCCCAAAGACCAGAGTTTTTGCTATAAGAAACATGATAGAAAATTGAATGAAGACATGTAGAAGAACTCTCATTTAGAATCATGGAATCATAGAGTTGGAAGAGACCACAAAGGCCATCCAGTCCAACCCCCTGCCAAGCAAGAAACACCATCAAAACATTCCTGACAGATGGCTGTCAAGCCTCTGCTTAAAGACCTCCAAAGAAGGAGACTCCACCACACTCCTTGGCAGCAAATTCCACTGCCGAACAGCTCTTACTGTCAGGAAGTTCTTCCTAATGTTTAGGTGGAATCTTCTTTCTTGTAGCTTAAATCAATTGCTCCGTGTCCGCTTCTCTGGAGCAGCAGAAAACAACCTTTCACCCTCTTCTATATGACATCCTTTTATATATTTGAACATGGCTATCATATCACCCCTTAACCTTCTGTTCTCCAGGCTAAACATACCCAGCTCCCTAAGCCGTTCCTCATAAGGCATCGTTTCCAGGCCTTTGACAAGGCCTCATCTAACCTCCCTGCAAACAAATCAGAATGAGTGCTCGAGGAATAGCTGGTGTCGTCTCACTTCCTTGCAAACCAATCAGGATGAATGCTAAATAAACAGGTCATCTGGAAGCAGCCACCGTATCTCAACGTAGCCAGCCTCACTGGTGGGAGGATGAAACAGAATAACCCCATGAAGTTCTTTGGGGGGGGGGGAGAGAAAGGATACAAATTAAAAAGAAAGACAAGACGGTCACTGCAAGGTTGTCATCTACCTGTCCTTGTAAGCCATTTCCTATGGGGAAATCTGACAGGGGAATTCAGACCAGTGGCGGAGCTTCATGCTCTGGCACTGGGGCTGTGGAGAGCAGGCGGGGGTGTGGCTGGCGTGCGTCCAGAGAGTGCGGCACGCCGCCTGCGGGGGTGTGGCACACGTCCTCGGGGCATGGCGCACTGCCTGCGGGGGCGTGGCACCCAGCATGGGGGGGGGGAGCCACGATGGCACCCTGCCGGGATCACGCTGCCGGGGGTGGTGCGCTCCTCCCACACTCCTCTTCCTCCACCAGTGATTCAGACACACTGTGTGATCCTTTGACCCCCTGCAAAGAAAGATGTCAATCAGAAATGCAAGAAGACTGTTACTTGTTCTCGCCTGCTCCAAGCCTTCCCAGAGATGTGGTCCTCCTGAGCACATCAACAGCACAGTGACAGAGACTCCTCATAAATGAAATGATCCTTTCCCTTGACTCTTAAATGGCCATTCCTTCCTAAACGGATGCAGTGATGCAGGCCCAATTGCTGCTGAGTCCGATGGTTTAAATCAGGGGTCAGCAAACTTTTTTCAGCAGGTGGCCGGTCCACTGTCCCTCAGACCATGTGGGGGGCCGGACTATATTTTGGGGAAAAAATATGAACGAATTCCTATGCCCCACAAATAACCCAGAGATGCATTTTAAATAAAAGGACACAGTCTACTCATGTAAAAACATGCTGATTCCCAGACCGTCCACGGGCCATATTTAGAAGGCGATTGGGCCGCATCCGGCCCCCGGGCCTTAGCTTGGGGGACCTTGGTTTAAATGATGGTGCTGCTAATGATTCAGTTTGCCCAGAGTGTAGCAAAGTTTATTGAGTTTATTTCTTAAACTCAAGAGTCTGGGTAATGAATATGTCATACCGGCATAAAGCAAACTTGTGTGCCACTTTAAATAAATAAATAAATAAATAAATAAATAAATAAATAAATAAATAAATTAAAAAAAAAACAGGAAACTTTTAAATCGAAAATGAAGGTATTTCAGTTCTGTGAAATGTGATACTGTAGGTTCCTGTTTCCTCTCCAAATACTGTAGGTTTCATTGCAGCATCAAACAGCTGATTAGGTTTCAAATAGAATTGAAGCAAGGTCTTACCGCAAGGTGGAATTACACGTCTGCTTCAGAGCATGTCAAGCGCCTATGATTAATGCATCCTAGTAAATTGCTTACAAGATGGTTTGCAGCTTAAACAAGAACGTGATGCTACTCAGTTATGTCCTCTCCTCAGCCTAAACCAAATTAAAAGACACAGTCTTTATAAGCAAGGCACTCTGTGAAGTCTCACGTATTCTCCATTTAAATCCCTTAAGCCTTTCCTGGTAGTCTCCTGGCCTTCTTTTGAAGCATAGATGGCAGCGAACCTGCAGCCCTCCAGTTACGGTTGGACTACAACTCCGCTCACCTCTTTCTGTTGGGCAGTGTTGCGGGATAGCAGAGGCATCACTGGGCCCTGACGAGGGAATCCTGGCATCAGAGCCCCTTCCTGATTGGTGGTGTGGGTGTAAGCCTATCAGGAGCTGGATCTTGGCCTGCATCCCAGTTTTGGTGAATGGGGATGCAGGCCTGGATGTGGATTAGGCCAGGGGGTGGAGCTGACAGACGGAGAAGGCATCCTTTGTGTCTGCTCCCTGCCCATTTAAACAGCCCACACCTGTGGACACATGTCCGTGTGCCAAGGAAGGCCTGGGCCGAAGGCACTTCCCCAAATGGCAGTCCCTGCGGGGGGCACCCTATTTGATATAACTCTTAGGAACCCCCGTCTGGATTGACCTTTGTCACTTCCGGTGGGCGGGTCGGAAGTATTTGATTGCCACATGCCCAAGCCAAACCTCTTTCAACTGTATTCAATAAAGTTGCGGTATTTATTTATCTGGAGTTGGGGTCTGGGGACCACGATACCTCGACCCACAACTCTGACCATTGCGAATGCTGGCTGAGTCCAGAGCACACTGAGAACATCAAGGTGCGGAGAGCTACCATAGAATCATAGAGTTGGAAGAGACCACAAGGGCCATCCAGTCCAACCCCCTGCCAAGCAGGAAACACCATCAAAGCATTCCTGACAGATGGCTGTCAAGCCTCCGCTTAAAGACCTCCAAAGAAGGAGACTCCACCACACTCCTTGGTAGCAAATTCCACTGCCAAACAGCTCTTCCTAATGTTTTAGGTGGAATCTTCTTTCTTGAAGTTTGAATCCATTGCTCCATGTCCGCTTCTCTGGAGCAGCAGAAAACAATCTTTCTCCCTCCTCCATATGACATCCTTTCATATATTTGAACATGGCTATCATATCACCCCTTAACCTTCTCTTCTCCAGGCTAAACATACCCAGCTCCCTAAGCCGTTCCTCATAAGGCATCATTTCCAGGCCTTTGACCATTTTGTTTGCCCTCTTCTGGACACGTTCCAGCTTGTCAGTATCCTTCTTGAACTGTGGTGCCCAGAACTGGACACAGTACTCCAGGTGAGGTCTGACCAGAGCAGAATACAGTGGTACTATTACTTCCCTAGATCTAGATGCTATACTCCTATTGATGCAGCCCAAAATTGCATTGGCTTTTTACCATATTCCGTTGTTTCCTTTTCGTGCAATAAACCAACATTTCTTTCATTATTTTGTGTGAGAACTCCTTGTGGGCATGAGACTGGGGGTAAACACATATTCATAACAAACACATGTCTTCCAAAAGGTCCTAAACTTCTTGGTAAGGGTTTGTGTGAATATATGTGTTACGGGTATGCATTTGGGTTCAGCCACATGCCTTGTAACAGTGTCTGTCAGTTTACGCTTAGGCCAATAACATTTAACATCTAGTTGGTTGCACAGCAATTATT
This sequence comes from Zootoca vivipara, assembly GCF_963506605.1. Lineage (NCBI taxonomy): Eukaryota > Metazoa > Chordata > Lepidosauria > Squamata > Lacertidae > Zootoca > Zootoca vivipara. Next base: position 47,980,533 of record NC_083286.1, on the reverse strand, counting down.
TCGTTTATGAGCTGATGCCACATCCTGTATAACCTTGCCATCACAAAATACCTTTCAGGAAGCACAATGTAAATCTCGGTTGGTGGGGCATAGAGGGAAGCTAGCCATGACACATCTCTATGAACCAAACCATTACTGCTGAGCGACCAACTGAGAAAATGAGCCCTGGAAATACACAGTGTTCTTAAACCAGAAAAGCATATTTACTGCAAGCAATTCAGTGATTGCTATTCCTGCAGAGTTAAGCACTTTGGTCAATCAGCTACAGGCATAAGCAACTGGATATGATGCTAGAAGGAGGAAGAGCAAAGCACAAAGGCTGCATCAGAATCCAGAGTGCCAGGAAGCAGAAGACCTGCAATCCTTCCTGGTGGCTCACCAGAGCTTATACAACAACACCCATCCATGTTGTCCCAGAGTGGGCTACAGCAACTTAAAAATAAAATATTTTAAATCAGTTTAAAACAAATATGGTTCTTCTGTTCATGACAAGTATATAGTGAAGTGGCTCGTGTCATGCTACGTTCCAGATGTGAATAAATTAACTTATAATCTCTTACAGAACTGCTCCTGCGGTTTAACCAACGCCTAAAACAGGAGTCTACCATCCTAAACTTCCTTCTGCAGTTGTCCTAATGCCTGCCCATTCCCTCTCTTTTTCCAGAATTTGCTTTTATTTAAAGGGGAAATAACATATTAAGTAACAATAAAGGGCACACTTGGAGATAACTTGTGGATTTGGAAACTAGTTGATGGTGGTTTGTGGGGTGTTGTTTTTTAATGCTTGGTACTTTTAGTTCCAGGGTTGCATTTGTGTCCCCTTTAAATACTTTTACTGTTTTATCAGAGTCAGAACATTTTGTTCAGGTGGTCTTGCCCTTAATTTTGGCATTCTAGGTTGAGTCTGTTTTAACTGGATCTGCTCTCTGCTGTTTCATTTTGCTGACTGATTTGCTGTAGTTTGAATGCTGTCAGCCTCCTTGAGCACTACAGGATAGAAAATAAATAATAAAGACAAAGCTTGAGGCAGACAGTAAATTTGCCTAAGATGAAGGCAGGTTGCAGTTACCTTTCACACACATACTGTGTAAAGGAGTCATTTGCCACTGCTGCCGGTAAAATGCATTCAGTCACCCAAAGGATGCTGTGTTATCCAGGGACTTAATTCATTGCTGTTCTCTGCCCTAAGCAAGCCTTAGCCTCACCTTGTTTCATGCAGCTTTCCCTTTCCTTTCCCTCTTTCCTTCAGTCCCAACCGGCATGACATGAGCCAGGTCTGAAAACCTGATGGTAAAGGCAGGAAGGTACCGTAAATTTTGTGCAGAATATACATCCCCAAAGGACTGAAGCAGGTTAGTGAAGCTATATGTTACTGGAGAAAGCAAGAAACCCCTGAATATTCTGAAGTTCTTCTGGGATTTCAGGGCAATGCAATTACAGGCTGAATAACTGGCAATCTGCTCTGCAGGACAGCCGCGCTCAAAGGACAGAACCTTGACAAGTTATTTTGACATGCAGCCTTCTGAAATGAAGTCCCAGCAGATCTCAGCTTGACATCCCATCCTGCTTGCATAGCTGCCAAGTTATCCCTTTTTTTATGGATTTTCCCTTATGCTGAATAGGCTTCCTCGTGAGAAAAGGGAAAACTTGGCAGCTATGCCTGCTTGGGCAAAGTTAGAGTGATGATATGTTCACGTCTAAACAACACACACGCACACACACACACAAACCAACACCCGAAAAGAAAAGATATCCTGGAAAAAATGGCCTTAAGTCAGAACTCAATGACAAGTATCACGGTTTAAAATGAGACATTTCAAGATGAGACCTACTGAACTGTTCCTGTCCAATGACTCTTACAGGGGTGAAAGGTGAAATTTACACCAGTGTCAAAGCAATGATTTCTCAACATCAACTTTGTTGGACCGGTCATGTTGGGCGGATGCCTGATGATCGTCTTCCAAAGCAACTACAGTACTCTATTCTGAACTTTAAAGTGGAAAGTGTGATGCTGGTGGGTCAACAAAAGGGGTTCAAAAACTCTCTCAATGCAAATCTAAAAAAAATGCAGTATAAACACTGACAACTGGGAAACACTGGCCTGCAAGTGCTCCAATTGGGGAACAGCCTTTACCAAAGATGTCATGGGTTCTGAAGATGCTCGAACTCAGGACGAAAGGGAGAAACGTGCTAAGAGGAAGGCACGTTTGGCAAACGCTCACCATGGAAAATTATGTCCTCACTGTGGAAGGACATGTGGATCCAGAATTGACCTCCACAGTCACTTAGGGACTCACTGTTAAAACCATGTTTATGGAAGACAATCTTACTTGGCTACGAGTGATCGCCAAAGAAGAAGGAGAGAGGAAGGAGAGAGGTTTGAGTTAGCACGGTGGTATAAATGGACTTATGATTATGCACTGATTTCCACAGGGGGTTAATTTCCATAGGCAGCTGCCTGTTGAGACTCAGGATAAAACGCAGACAAAAACATGGTCACAGCCTCTCCTAGGCTACATTCTCATTTTAAGAAATTGCAATTGATTTGTTTCTTTGGTGTGTTTTTTAAAAAAAACTTAGGACACAAAGACCTGTCAGGAAATGAAACATGAAATTAAGAGTAAACAAGTTATGCAAATTAGCTGTTCTGCAACATGATGGTTCCACATCATTAGCAAAAAGTGTTTGATGAAGTGGAGAGTACCCAAAACAAGACAAAAAAAAAACCCAGCCTGTGATTATACTTGCAAAGAGAGCAATTTGAATTAATGCTTTTATTGTGTGCAAGCTGTTCTTCTCAGCTCTTAAGCATGCTAAGTTATAATACAGTCACAACTGTATTCATAAATAGGTTGTCCCCCCCGGCAGTTGGTACAAAACCTACAACAAAGAGCAGGGTTACAGTTAGGGAATAATTCTGTCCGGTGTCGTACAGGCAGTGCATAAAAACAGAAGAGCCCTCCTGGATCATCTAGTCTGGCATCCTTTTCTGACAGTGGCCAATGAAATGCCCCAATGGGAAGCAGAACATGAAATTCGTGGCACTCTCCCCTATTTGTGCTCCCTAGAAACTCATATCTTACTTCATCGTTTTTAATCGGAGATGCCAGGAATTGAACTTATGACCTTCTGCACACAAAGCATGCACTTTTGCACTCAGCTATGGCCCTTCCCTTAATTGTCCCCTTATGGTCTGAAGTGATCCAGCCCGGCAATGGACATAGCATCATACAATGCTGAGGATGATGGCTCATTCCTGAACTGGTTCTTCCCCAGTGGCTACTGGGTCAGCGGCTTCCTCTAGTTCCCTTAGCGTGCGTTATTTCTGCTCTGACCCTTTTGAGGACGGCTCATGAACCTGACTAATGATGCCACTTCATGCGTTGGCTCCTTCATCTGCATAAATGGCCGTGAAAGGCCAGGACCGTGCTTGTAAACAAATGCCTCCCCTTAGCACTGGCATGGTTTCCAACCTTGCTTTCCCACGGTTCCTGCATTTGGTGTGCTTGACTTGCTTGGCCTCCCAAGGCTTGGTCTTTTGTCTCCAGCAAAGACATGCACCGGAAGGGCATGGCTTCAGTTTTTGCACATGGCAAAACTCTGCTTTTCGTTTCTTCTTACACTATATTCTTTGTTGCTAATCTCAGCATGCATGTCTTGCTTTCCCTTCATTAACTGCAGGTGCACATGGGGGTGTTCTTAGTGGAAAGGCACCCACTTAGTGTGGGTAGGGGAGACTTGCCTCTTCACTCCCCGACCGCCTTCAGAAGAATCATAGAATCATAGAGTTGGAAGAGACCACAAGGGCTATCCAGTCCAACCCCCTGCCAAGCAGGAAACACCATCAAAGCATTCCTGACAGATGGCTGTCAAGCCTCCGCTTAAAGACCCCCAAAGAAGGAGACTCCACCACACTCCTTGGCAGCAAATTCCACTGCCGAACAGCTCTTACTGTCAGGAAGTTCTTCATAATGTTCAGGTGGAATCTTCTTTCTTGTAGTTTGAATCCATTGCTCTGTGTCCGCTTCTCTGGAGCAGCAGAAAACAACCTTTCACCCTCTTCTATAGGACATCCTTTTATATCTTTGAACATGGCTATCATATCACCCCTTAACCTTCTCTTCTCCAGGCTAAACATACCCAGCTCCCTAAGCCATTCCTCATAAGGCATCATTTCCAGGCCTTTGACCATTTTGGTTGCCCTCTTCTGGACATGTTCCAGCTTGTCAGTATCCTTCTTGAACTGTGGTGCCTAGAACTGGACACAGTACTCCAGGTGAGGTCTGACCAGAGCAGAATACAGTGGTACTATTACTTCCCTTCTAGATGCTATATTCCTATTGATGCTGCCCAGAATTGCATTGGCTTTTTAAGCTGCTGCATCCCACTGTTGACTCATGTCAAGTTTGTGGTCTACCAAGACTCCTAGATCCTTTTCACATGTACTGCTCTCAAGCCAGGTGTCTCCCATCCTGTATTTGTGCCTTCCATTTTTTTGCCCAAGTGTAGTACTTTGGGAAATCAGCCTTCCCAATTTCAAGAAACCTCTGTTCCAGTTGGGGTGGGGGAAGTGAATATAGAATCACAGAACTGTAAGTTGGATGGGACCCAGAGGTTTATCTAGTCCAGATCCCTGCAATGCAGGGATCCTGCCCACAGCTATCCCTGGGTAGGCTTGAACCACCAGCCTTCTGGTTAACAGCCAGACACACTAACCCACTGCACCAGAAACACCCTCTTCCCACATGCTGCCTCCACTGTAAGAATCCCTCCCCCAAATGCCTGAAGTCAATTAAGGAAAAACAAGCCACATATCAGTCTAGAGGTGGTGAACCTTTCTTCTGCCAGGGGATGTAATTCCCTTAGATATAATCTGTCTAGAGCCATGTGCCAGTGGTGGGTACCAGAAGTGGGGTGAATCATCTCTTTTCTCTTTCTTTCTGTTGCTGCCTTTTCTTCACCTGTCTTTTACCTCTCCCCCTCCATTTCCCTTCCCTTCATGTTTTAAGCAAACATCTAGTCTCTACTTGGGGGGGGGGGTTATGGAGGGAAATGATGAGAAGTTTGGGGCTGGAATTATCAATAGTGGATCAACACAGGAATCCAGCCATTACACTGGCCTAAAAGTGAAGAAGGGACACAGGTGGCACTGTGGTGTAAACCACTGAGCCTTGGGCTTGCCGATCAGAAGGTCGGCGGTTTGAATCCCTGCAACGGGGTGAGCTCTTGTTGTTTGGTCCCAGCTCCTGCCAACCTAGCAGTTCGAAAGCACATCAAAGTGCAAGTAGATAAATAGGTACCACTCCAGTGGGAAGGTAAACGGCGTTTCTGTGTGCTGCTCTGGTTTCTCCAGAAGCGGCTTAGTCATGCTGGCCACATGACCCGGGAAAACTGTCTGCGGACAAACGTCAGCTCCCTCGGCCAGTAAAGCGAGATGAGCGCTGCAACCCCAGAGTCGTTTGCGACTGGATTTAACTGCCAGGGGTCCTTTACGTTTACCTTTTTAGAAGTGGAGAGGAAGCCTCACTGGGTGATCTTTTAAAATGGAGCACCCAGTAGGGCTGGGCGATCTATTAATATACAGTATCATCCAAAACTGTTTGAAGTCCATATTGTGATATCGGTTTTATAATTTTTGACCTGGCAATAAATTGTCGGTCGTCATGTGTGTGATTGTGCGCTATGGAAAAATCACAATGTGAAGCCAGCCAATGCTTCTCTCCATTCCTGCAGCCCCTGTTAACTCTGCTGGCTCAGATCTCCCCTGCCTCCTGCAAATCACAAGGAGGAGGCGCCAACAAAAACCATGACGCGGGGGAAACCGTGAAGCCAACCAATGCCTCCATCCATATTCCAGACACTGTGATATATTGGTATATTGCGATGTTTAGCTGGTGATATACCGCGGTGCTGAAAGCCAGACATAGCTCAGCCATAGCATGCAGTTCAAGGGCCTGATCTGGCTGACATTGCAAATTACACTGGCATCCCAAGACCTCACCAATTTTGGCAATGACAACAATGGGAAATAAGTAGATGTGGCACTGGGGGGGGGTGGAGCTCAGCAAACTAATAGGGATACCAATCAGCAGTGGCGGAGCTAGCCGCTCAAGCACCCAGAGCATGCACCTGGGGGGAAGCGAGCCGCCCAGGGGGGCAATCGGCGCAGCGATCACTGCCCATTGGGGGCAATCAGTGCCCAGGGGGACAGCGTGGCGATCGGCATCCAGGGGAGTGGGGTGGCGATCCATCCAGGGGGGATTTTGTCACCCACCCTCCTATGCCCCTGCCAATCACCCCTCGCTTGTCCTCAGAGGGTCTGCATGGGTGAGCTGGGGATCTGTGCACCTTCCTGTGTGCACGCACATGAGAGTGTGTGTGGTTTATGGTCCCCAGTGGATTTTTCATGACTGAATATGGCCCTCGAGAAGATTAGGCACCTCTTGGTTATTTTACAGCAGTGTCAACGCACCAAACAGAAATCCCTGGCAATAAATAACTCCTATCACCCCCAGTCAGAGAGTCAGTGATCAGGGATGATGGGAGTGATAATCCAAAACATCCACAGGGCACCTGCAGTGAATCATCCTTCGAAAGCCCTGCCTTACATGTTCCTAAAATGTATTTATGTTTCAACTTCATAAGAACACCATGCTCAGTGTTCTTCGCTCATCTTAACACTCAAGACAGCTCAGAATTTATAAGCAAAGGATTCCAGACAGCTGAGCTATCCAGCTTCCCAAGAGGCTATTGGAAAAGGAACCAAGAAGAACACATGGTTCTATTTCTCTGGGACTTGAGCTTCTCTTATCTCTCCCTCTTTCCTCCCATTCCATGGGACCTGGATGACTTCCAAAGGTCCATTCGTATAATCACTTATATTTTTTTAATGCAAAAGCAAACATAACAGCAGCAATAGAGTATAGACAAGCACATACTTTTCTGCTGTGTGGTATCCACTTCTGAACTCCCTGGACAATGACTCTCAAATCACACCCCTGTCCTTACACTACAGAAACATGCTCAGGATTTGATTATTTCATATGCCACCTGTGAGACCATAAAATTTTGTCCTCAAAGCAATTGAGGACACACAGCGACCTATGAATTAACCAAGATAGTTGGCAAGGAGGCTGTGTACATGAAGATAACCAGGAATTTTTTATTGGCATTGGGAAGGATTGTTTCAGATTCAGAATGAGACCCCATTATGTGGGAGTCATAGAAACTGTCAGCATTTACTGTTGCCATAGTCTTCGTTTTCATCAGTGAGATGCTCAACACACCTGTCATTGCTGAGAGGAAGGGGGGTGTATAAATGTGACAGGATGATTAGAGACTTCCTCTCTATGATGGGAGGAAAGGCTTAGAGAGCAACAAATTCACACAAAGATAAATAAATCAAAAAGGTGGGAGGGGGCTGTACTGAAAACTGCTGTTTATCCTGTGCTGAGATAGAAACTGCATACAAATGACTATCACCGTTACTTTTGCACTGGGTTACTGCATCGCAAGCTAACCTTCCAGCTCATTCTCTCTCCCCATAATTGAAAACACTCCAAAAGGAATCCTTATTGTTAAGGAATGCTTTGTTCCCCACGATGCCTTCAAGAAGCTAAAAAAAAAGGAGGGCAAAAATTATACTGATTGTTGCATACACTTTCCCATGCTGTGTCTCTTGGGCTTGCTGATCGGAAGGTCAGTGGTTCAAATCCCTGTGACGGGGTGAGCTCCTGTTGCTCTGTCCCAGCTCCTGCCAACCTAGCAGTTCGAAAGCACGCCAGTGCAAGTAGATAAATGGGTACAGCTGTGGCAGGAAGGTAAACAGTGTTTCTGTGTGCTCTGGTTTCTGCCACGGCCACATGACCTGGAAAGCTGTCTGTGGACAAACGCCAACTCCCTTGGCCTGAAAGCGAGATGAGCGCCGCAACCCCATAGTCGCCTTTGACTGGACTCAAGCATCCAGGGGTCCTTTTCCTTTTCCTTTATATATATTGCAAGGTTTATAAATAGTTACTAGAATTTAAACAGGAATACAACACATCATAGTGGGGGCAACTATGGTCCGACTCTTCGTGACCACATGGACCAGAGCACACCAGGCACTCCTGTCTTCCACTGCCTCCCGCAGTTTGGTCAGACACATGTTGGTAGCTTTGAGAACACTGTCCAAACATTTTGTCCTCTGTCGTCCCCTTCTCCTTGTGCCCTCCATTTTTCCCAACATCAGGATCTTTTCCAGGGAGTCTTCTCTTCTCATGAGGTGGCCAAAGTATTGGAGCCTCAGCTTCAGGATCTGTCCTTCCAGTGAGCACTCAGGGCTGGTTTCCTTCAGAATGGATAGGTTTGATCTTCTTGCAGTCCATGGGACTCTCAAGAGTCTCCTCCAGCACTGTAATTCAAAAGCATCAGTTCTTCGGCAATCAGCCTTCTTTATGGTCCATCCCTAGTGCCATGCTTATCTTTTCTTCTCTCTGCCTTACCTCTGTGTTTTGCTTATGGCATGGGACAGTTCTGAGTAACAGCCAGGCTTTAGGATTTCAAAAATGCAGATCAGTCACTGCTCCCTTATCCCAGTATCGGAGATATTACCTGATACCTGTAGCACATAGCTGAGATTTAGTCAGGCTGAAACCTCCACTTTGGAGCTGAGCATAGAAGCTATCGAAGCAGTGCACAATAAGGTAGAATTTGATAAGATCCAAACTCTAAAAACCAATATAAACCACTCGTAAAAAACTCTATAAGCAATAAAACCAACCCGAGTTTCCACTGTATAAAAAACTCTGACAGTTTGTTTTTATTGTGTACATAGAAGGAGTGAAAATATTAGAATTCCTCTGGCTTTAAGTCCAGCATTGGTTAAGACATGTGGACTTCCAAAACTGTTGGACAAGCCAGGAGAGGAATTTGTAGAGTTCAGGGAGAAAAGTTTGAGATGTATAGAGTTTGAATGTTGGCAGGTATACATTTGGCAACATGAGCTGTGAGAAAGGGAATTGCTGGCAGGAAGTCTGCATTTCTATAGCATGAGGTACAAAGAACTTCAGAATCAGGAAAGGGTTACAATGACAAATAGATCATATTTAGTGGGGGGAGAAGCAAGAAAGGGGGTGGGGAATTCTCTATATTGTGCTTGCCCTGGCAAGTGTTGACGGTTTCTGTCATTCCGTGCTTTTGGCAGCAATTGAACAGCTTGCCATGCCAAGCATTTTCTTGCTGAATTTGTAAACTGATCCTTGATGATAATGTTTCCACTGTACAGCTAATGAAAGGAGAGTTCCTTCTCCATGCAGACAGCAAAATGGGCAACATACAAGTCAGTTATTCATGGCTATCCTTTGGATTATGTTACTCATTCAATTCATTGATACGGGAGCATTTGGGAAGCCTAGTCCACCATGACTTTGCTAATTTTCTCCACTTAGCAGCCAGTCTCTTCTTACTGATATTTCATCCGTTCAGTTATTCCCAAAGTGGATAGATCCTGTACCCATGTGAAGGAATGACACGGACCATTCATAGAATTAGAGGAATTGCAATTCCCATACAGACAATGGAATCAGGGGTCTACTGGAGAAAAGCCAGTGTGGATTTAGAATGGAGAGATCGCAGTTCAAATCTTTGCTCAGTCATCCTCGGCATAAAGGCCTTGTAGGATTGTTGTTCGGATAAATGGGGAAAGGGGCTATGTGCAACCTGCTGAACCAGAAATGGACAGATATATCAATTTCAGTTGTCTCTCTCTCTCTTTTTCCAATCTTAAATGCAGTTTTCCACATTTCCACAGCAATTCATGATGATGATTATTTTTCAATCCTAATGAATATGAGTCAGCATGTTAGTGAGTGCTAGAAACCTTGAAAAGCAACACTTCACGTTGCAAAATTTTGCTGCGGGTCTCACTTGTTTTATAATGACAGATTGGTAACAATATTCCACTAAGATTTCCCTATTCTCTCTTCCAAATGAAACCGATGTTGCAAAAGCTGCCATAAGCTTAATTTGTTTCCTGGCTTGCTTGTTTATTGAATTTATATCCTACCCTCCTTCTCAAAGGACCCCAGGGCAGCTTCATTCCTCTCTAAGGGTGGGGGAACATGAAATGATATTATTTTTGTATTCAGTGGCACTTATGCATTCCTTATTTTCGTGATTGTCTTTGTATTCTCCTAGGCTACATTTCTATCAGTGACTGAAAGGCGCAATATTCCGAGAGGCGGAGAATGTGACCTTTGCCACAGAAAATGAATCACTTTCCCAGTGTTTATCCATCTGTGAAAATGGAGAGCGATTAGCCTTTAGAAGGAAACATCTCCACCAACAGCATCAGGTTTCACAACAAACTGCCTTTAGAAGAGCTGATGGTAGCATTCAGTATTTTTATGCAGAAATAAGATGGATCGTGCTGGTTTTACATAGAAGCTAAACAAGCTATAGCTTAGGGCCCCACTCTCTTGGAGCCCCCCAAAAAAAATTAAAGAAAAAACACCTGGATGTACATTTCCAAAATATAAGATAAAAACAAATAAAATAAAACCTACAGTACATGCAACAACAGTGTTTTGTGTTGTATAGGCTCCTATGGTGTAAGTAATGGGCCCCACCTGCTAACCTGCTCATCTTTGTAAATTGTGTTTCTAAAGGAACTTTTGTTATTGCCAAGTGCCAATGTGTTTGCATTATTAAGTTTGTTATGAATAAAAAAATCATTTAAAGTTAGAACTTAATAATTATTTCACTATTAATATACTTCTTCTTAATTGTATTTCAGTTCAACAATTACTTTGATAAAATACATATTTTGTTATGTGCAATGACTTTAGATACCTATTAGGTCCATAAATTACCATATAGCATATATTCAACACAAAAAACAGTGACAATTTGTTGTTGACAAAGGACAGCTGGACATATAAAGGGCCCCATTACCTTCAGTAGTTTGGGCCTCATCAAACCTAAATCCGGCCCTGATCATGTTCAGTGGTTTCCTCCCCCTTAAGTGTGTAATGCTGCAGGTCTAATTGCACAGGTAACACACACATACCACTCATTAACACTAAAAATCTTATTGTAAGTGGCTTGTTGTCTGCAATTGTCTGGCACAGAAGGCAAGTATTACCTTGAAAACAGCCTCACACTGGCTATCTTTCCAAGACACAATTACTGTAGCGCTTTGATGTACATTGTTTTGCTAAGTAGAAAAACATTTTTTTAAAAAATATTGAAACGTTATTTACCAAAGAAATCAAACAATCAAAGAAACAAACAAACAGCAGTTGTCCATTTACTAGAACCATGCATTTGATGAGCTCTCACATCCGCTCTCTAAATTGAATTCTTGGGTACACAAGTTACAGACATACAATATTCATTATATGCCTCTGCCACCCCACCCACCTGAGCTCTGTGGGCGGTTTGCAGTCCTTTAGAAATACAAAATAGATTGCATGTGACCAACATATCACTAGCAAGGGCAAGCACTAAGGCTTAAATCTCTGCCCCCTTGACTAGGTAAATATTCCTATAGTCACATTTGCACAGCACATGTAAGGAAATCGTATTTTAAATTGTCCATATAGTTTTCATTATTCTTTCATGTGCTGAAATGAAAGCCTTTCATTTGTATCTATAACAGGCCTGCTGCAATCGACTTTGTTCCTAAACAGTCAAAGGATATTTTGCAGGCCTGTAATGTTTCCAAGGAAGGAATTTTCATTCCGCACTGATGGGGTGGGAGCAGAGGGGGGGGGTGGCCCACACATGTTTACATTGGCCTAGCTGGATCTGCAGTCGTAAGAGGGACGGGAGAATTGAGGACACACTCAGGGCATGTATTCTGCAGACAACTGCAATCCTGCTAACGCCTTCTCTTTCTTTTTGTGATTAGGGGGCCCGGCCAAAAATCCAATACTTCCTAGGTTCTAGGGATTCTGCTTGGCCAATCCGAGGGGGCTATTCGTGTCCTACATGTGGATTTCCCATAGACCAGGAGCGAGGGAAACCTTCCGGTCTGGTGGGCCAGATCTTTATTTCCCCGCAACACAGCGGACCAACTTTGATAGGCTGGAAGGACTAACCACTTGTCAATCATCTGATGTCAGGTGATGGGTACGATCCCAGTCCTACGTCGAAGTTGGCCCACAGGTGTGGCGGGGAGACAGTGAAGCAGCACTGAGCAGGACTGAACTCTGCAGGATTCTTAACAGGTGGGGGTAAATCCTGCTTCTTTGTCTGTATGTGGCTGTTACCTGTGAAGAACTGGTAGGCACAGCCAAGGCAGAACTGAACCCTCTGCCTGTCAGCTGACACCACTTATCCATCGGCATGATGTCACCTGATTCACAGGTGGGCATGGTTTGGGGAAATGGACTTACGGATGGAATTTGACCCAAGGGCCCCTGTCATCTTAATTCTCACCATCAAATACGTAATTGTTTATCATGTACCATGCAACTGTTATGCAAACATCATTTACTATGCAGTTGCTCAAGCCTTGCACGGCTTCTGTCATGGCATGTAGGGAGAGTTGTGAACTTCCTTCAGGGTAAATTAGTCATTTCAGTTCATGGGCAGCTCAAGCCACAGAGGTCTTTAATCCATATTCTTAGCCAGCTTTGTCATATGAATTAAAACAATTAACCCGCAAAGAGATCTGAATGTTGATCTTGCCTTCCACACCCTGAAAAATAACTCTTGAATTTGGACCGGAACCTTTTGCTTTGTGAATGCCTGAAATTACCAACAGCAATAAATATTTCATGGTAAATCTGTCACTTACTAGTTCATTGCAAGTGCTGATTGCTGCCTTCCCAGTGGTGAAACCTTGCTGCAAGACTGTCCCAGTCAGGTGGCACGAAGTTTCCAAACGCTGAACCATCTTTGCGCGGGAATAGTTGCCAGATCGCCTTTCCAGAATATAATTATTGGACAGTAATCCTTGACGGAGGGTTAAGTTAAAGAACAGGTCCTTGTCTTTGTGCTTAATCTTATAATACACTTGACTGTCCTTTCTCCTGGTGTCTCTTTTCCTTCTGACTGCAGAAGCATGGTGGTGCAAATTGTAAGACAGAAACTGCCCGGCCGCATCGACTTTTGCTGGGCTTACCACTTGGTAGTCTTGCAACGTTTTGATAAAATTATCTAGGGAAGAAAAGGAGCAGAAAAAATTAGCTTTTCACCTCTGTCCAACCCTCTTTTAAAGCCATCCAAGTTGGTGGCCATCGCTGCTTCCTATGGCAGTGAGTTCCATAGTTTAACTATGTGCTAAGTGAGGAAGGACTTTCTTTTATCTGTCCTGAGTTTTCCAGCATTCAGTGTCACTGGATGCCGATGAGTTCTAGTTTCATGAGAGGAGGAGAAAAATAGCAGGGATAGGGAAGCTGTGGTCACCTAGAGGTTACTGGAGTGCAGCTCCCTCCATTCTTGACTGCTGGCTATGCTGGTGGGGCTGATGGGAGGTAGGAAGGATGCAACAATATCTGGAGGGCTACGCTTTCCACATTCCTGGAATAGATCCCCCCCCCATCACATCAGCTTTGGCTTTAAGTTGCACATGGTATGTTGCGTGACTTTCACAATTTTGCACCGGTGGAAAGATATCTACGACTTGGAGAACTGGCAGAATTCAGCAACTTGAGAGGATCTCAGCTTGCTTCCTTTTAAAAAATCAAGTTTCTAGCCCCTGTGGTTCCCAAATATGGGTTTGTGTCAGGCAGCAGAGGATCCAATTCCCCCCCCCCCTATGGCATGTCGCCAGGGACGAATAAGACAAGGAAAAGTCCTTAACAGCTGCTTTTTATTCAATATGCACAGAGAGAGGCTTGGACATGCAGCCTCTTGGAATAATGGCGCTGCCCCGAGTGAGTCTCCACGCCCTCCCTCTCTCCCTTCATGTGTCATCAGTACAGGTGCTGAGAAGTACCTTCTGCCTCTAAGCTCTTTGCTCTCTTACTTTCAATGCTCGCTGGGTTCTTGGAGAGGAGGGGGCTGGAATGCTCTCTAAAGACGCTGTGTCTGGCAGCTGTCACCTCACCCCTCTGGTGCTTCTTCTTCCTCCTCTCCCATTATTTTGCAGCATTTCCCCTCATCTGCCTTTGAGCTGTGACCTCCCTCAAACCCCTGTTGTAATTCTGAACTGTCTTCTTCTCTGGAAGTGTCAGGCTGGGGAGGCGGTTTCCACCATTTCTCCTCTGCCCAGTGCCTGACAGTTTGGAACTGCATAAGCCAAGCATGTCCAAAGTCAGTTTTGGGGGGCTAATCCTAAAAAAAAACAAAAAACGCTCAACAACTTTGGTCGGCTCTCATGCATGTACACTTCATCAAATCTGGCCCTCTTTGAAAAAAGTCTGGGCACCCCTGGCATAAACAGTGCCTGTGAAAATGTCAGAAATAAAGTTCAATGCATAACTCCACACATTCCAGCAGAAGAAAATGGGTTAAGAACAATAAGCAGAAGGCAACACAAATTTGTTTGATACACAATAACTCAGGTATTTTTTTCCTTGCAGGGTGAGGGTCCTTCCATATGAATCCTCCCTCCCCAGTCACATGCTGTGTTCTTGTGAGTCGCTACTAAGAAGAAAATGCCCAAGTGACTGACATTACATTTCTGTCTTTCTTCTGAGTAATAGGAAGAGGAGTGATGGTACAGGCAGAATTAAGATACTTGATATTTGTTTGAGAGCCCCACCTTGAACAGAAAATTCCTGCATCGCTGGAGGTTGGACTAGATGACCCATGGGGTCCCCTTCCAACTCTACAATTCTATGATTCTTTGAACTGTGGACATTAACAGGGCAGCAATAGCCGGTTGGTTAAAGGAGTTTTCAAAACCAGCCACCCTCAGTTACTGCTGGAGGGAGGCAATAGCCCATCTCACTACAAATAATGCACACTCGCCTGCCACCCGTTTTGTAACTGCTCGGGCAAGGGGTGAAGCGTTGCAAGCTGTCTGTTTGCAAGAAATGTTGTCATTGCTCGTCGCTGGTTTTAGTTTGCCAGCCTTGTTCTTTGGGGTGCTGTGAACAGCCGCTCACAGCATGTCCAGAGTGCGCCTGGGAAGCTGGGAACGGTTTACAAAACGGCATTAAAGTTTTTGGTGTTTGTTGTTTTTTTTTAAAAAAAAAACGTAAAGTCATGAAGATCTGCAAATGCTGAAGAGGCTAAAGCTTATTCGTACAAAAGGTTTGCTTTCAGGCGAGGCCCTACAAGATTAGGAATGTGGAGGGGTGGGGGGGAGATGCCACGTTGTCAAATGCTAAATGCAACAAGAGCCGCTTTAATTAAAAACAAGAGAATCGACTGACCTTGCCTCTTGTCTGGAAAGACAAATCTGCCCGGTGGAGGATTCCTACCATAGCACAACGCCTGGATATTAAGGAAGTGGACCCAGAAGGAAACATTTGCGAGCCAGTTTCTCTGAATACATGGCATGTTTTATTTGCAGGAAACTGAGCGCCTCTTTCAATGCCTAGTTGAAAGAAAACGGTCAAGTTGCATGGCCAAGGGCTGTAGAAACTAATGCACTGCACAAAGAGAGTGGGGAGAGAAAAGGAAATTCTCTCGGAGAGAAAAGGCAGAGAGGCTTTTCCTGAAAAGGGGAGTGCTTAGGAGTCTTGGTGTCTGGTTTCTGGAGAGAGGGGGAAGGAGGGTGGTGGTTGAGTGAGGAAGCGGTTTCTAGGGAATCCCGCTTTTGCACAGAGATGAGCATGTAGTGGAATTGGGAGGCATAAGAAAACCTTCTCTGCTTGTGGATCTATCTGCTGGCTATCTCCTGAGTTACTTGGGTTTGGAGGAATCCGAAGAGAATGAGACAGGCAGGTTCCTCTTCCCCACGAAACACTAAGCATATGTACCCAGAAGGAAGTGCCACAGAGTGGCGCAAATCTTACTCCTGGGAAAGTGGGCATAGGATTTCAGCCACCGGGTGCTTTCTGCATTGCCCAAAATGTTTTAATGTGGGCTGGAAAATAGAAAGGCATTTGCACAAATAGCACGAGCGAGGGAGGTGCAGGTTTCAGTGTCCAAGTGAAAAATACCATTTGTAATATAACGGCATGTTCTGGCTCCAGAACAATTCAGAACCGAGCAACGTGATCCACTATTCTGTGGATTCTGTGGTACCTAGAATCTTAGCCAGGATTTAGACAATGCCAAGACTCAGTGGAACACAATGATTCTACATAAGAGAAAATGCCTTTGAGCATGTGCAGAGTGCAGTTTTCTCACAATGAAAGAACCACAGCTGGTATTGTGCTTCCAGATCATGCCTTGTGGCCCTCAACCCAGGGACAAGGTCTGCTGCCATGAGATGTAATAGAGGACATCATTTATATATAAAATATTTTTTCTGCCACATGATTGAAAACAAATCCTTCTTTGTTTGCCTTTTACTAAACCATAAATTTTCAGTAAGATTTTCAGCAATAGCAATGGACCAGACTTGACTGTACTGTACAATGAATTCTTATTTAACCCCCTGAATATTTGCACTTTCTTACATTAACCATCCTGGCTCCTAAAAATAAACATTGAGCCAATCCTTTATCCAATGTGTTGTTCATATCCCCAGTAATGTTAGCGAGGGGAATGGTATCAGTTCCTTTTTTGTTATTAAATTAATTTCTATGAACACAGCCTCCCCAAAAGCTGACATAACACTTCATCCTTCATATATATTTTCATGGTGAATGGATAGTTTGAAAAGGGCAGAGTGAAAGGGCATGGGAGACAGTGCAGGTTTCGAATGATATGGAACATGTTTATTACCAAAAGCACTCCAAATCTGCCATTCCTTCCAAGAGACCAGACCCTACTCAAAACTACCCCTGGAGCCTCCCAACTCAGGAGAAGTAAAAGGCGCTGCAGATGATAAGAACATCTTGCCAGAAGCTTATTATCAGTCCCCAATTTCTCTAATAACTATTTAATGGCTTAAGCAAAACACTCTGACAAATGGTATTAAAAGCAAGATGTCGGGGTTGAGAAAGGGAAATTTCTCAAGTGCTAAGATGATCATTTTACCTCATGTTATTGACCTACTCTCATTAGCAAGCTGCTGGAGACTACTTTAAAAGTGAAAACTGACAATGAAGCAGCTCTTGGCTAGATTCTTCCGAACTGCTGCTTTCTACTTCTCTCTTAGTGGTTTCCTACCAGCCCTGTGGGTGGCGCTGTGGGTTAAACCACAGAGCCTAGGGCTTGCCGATCAGAAGGTCGGCGGTTCAAATCCCTGCGATAGGCTGAGCTCCCGTTGCTTGGTCGCAGCTCCTGCCAACCTAGCAGTTCAAAAGCATGTCAAAGTGCAAGTAGATAAATATCGTAGGTACCACTACAGCGGGAAGGTAAACACCGTTTCCGTGTGCTGCTCTGGTTCGCCAAAAGCAGCTTTGTCATGCTGGCCACATGCCCTGGAGCCACATACACTGGCTCCCTCGGCCAATAAAGCGAGATGAGCGCCGCAACCCCAGAGTCGGTCACAACAGGACCTAATGGTCAGGGGTCCCTTTACCTTTACCAACCCTGCGATACCATTAATTCTTCCACTCTTGATCCTCTGTATACCAGCCAGGAGGCACACCCATCACACTCGCTTGCCAGTTACCTTCAGCACTGGAGCAAAAAAGCTCCCCCTTTTGTTCAGCCTTTCTTTCAAAATCTGGACATCTCCATGCCAGGAAAAGCTGCACCTGCTGGATGCTGGCCTGTCATACAGCTGTAAAAAAGAAAGCGCCGAGGCTCTTTCGCTAGTTGGATTTCTGCCTGTCTTGCAACAGGCACAACTTTTTGCAGCACAGAGATCTGGTGATATAGGGAAAGCTGCACAGGTTTAATTCCTAACTGTTGGGAGATCTGCATGCTGGGAGGAAAGTCAAGAGGTGCCTCTCCCCACCCCCCACACAGTGCAGTGATGGGAGTGGGGGAGGTACCCAGAGAGAGTTTCACTGTATATGGAAAGATGGGGTATTTTATTCAGGTTGGCACTCTTGCTTCCAGATAAGCAGGCATAGCAGCGCAGCCTCATTCTCTAAATAGAAGAGGTTTGGGGCAAGTAATGAAGCGGCAAGATTGAGAGAAATGCAGAATTTAACCAGCTTGAACATTGCTGAGGGATATTCATGCCTTCTAAGGAATAATCTCAAAATCCTCATCAGAAGCTATAGAAGCTTTTGCCTGGTATGTGCCAAGCTACAGCTCTGGCTCCAGCTGGCTGAAAGAGGGGGTGTAAAACAAAATCCTCTGCGGGAGCCACATGCCAAGGAGCGCTTTCTTTCATTGTGTATTTCATGTCCACGAAGTGATCACTGCGAGGTCTTGCATTCCCTCTAATAGTGAACCTGAGTGGTAGGTGAATACCTGTCCATTGGGATGCAAAATGGAGCCACCAAAAAATAAATGTGGAGGTTTCTATGTACAGTACTTGTGAGAATCCCTAGACACACAGATATATACGAATTTGTGACAACAACAATACAAGATTTACAAGAGTAGCCTGACAAGGACCTGTGAGCCTCCAGAGCACTTGTGGTGTCAGCTGAAGAGGTGGACACGGAAAAGATGGTGGGGCGGGGGGAGAGTCAAGGACAAAGGAATGGGGCAGTTCCAGCTCCTAATACCTTGACATCCTGCTTTGGAATGTGTGCCATGATGAAGCTAAAAGGGAAGCAAAGGAATACGACACCTTTGCCCTTTCCACTCATGAGAAAATCTCTCTCACCACCTGCTATCTGATCTTTCTAGCCAGAACCAGGGAGAAGTCTTGGGGAAGGAGACGGTGAGCAAAATTGCACGACTTCTATTCCAAGCTGGCTGGAATATGAACAAATCCAGTCTTCTTAGAGAATCTGCAAATGGGCATGCATTTAACATGATACCACCCTGTATCGGCTGTAGGAGGCTTGTGCTGAAGCAAACTGTGATGTCAATGTCAAGGTTGTGCATCTGTGCAGACTGGAAGGTTCATAGCATTTACACTCCCATGGATCTTGTTCTCCATCAGATTTGGGAGGGTGGGGCAGGGGGAAGCAGGAACACCCAAGCCATATTTTTGAATCTTCCCAGAAAGCAAGTCAGATCTCTTTCTGTTTCCATCCCAGTTCCAAGGCTGCCGGTATCCTTTGCAGTCTCTTTCTTTTTCTTCCGCCATCACACAGCTCACTTTCAGTCTGGGGAGACGGACAAAGAAGAGAAAGAGACCCACTTCCAAAAGGATCTCCAGCTATCAAGGGCTCGCCCATACTGTTTCCTGCAACTCCATTAATTCTCCATTGTCAATTTGACATTCACTTCTAAAGCACTGCCTTCCCAC
The DNA here is from genome assembly GCF_963506605.1 of Zootoca vivipara. Lineage (NCBI taxonomy): Eukaryota > Metazoa > Chordata > Lepidosauria > Squamata > Lacertidae > Zootoca > Zootoca vivipara. The sequence goes on along the minus strand of NC_083286.1, from coordinate 47,961,224 downwards.
ACTTCCCCCTGCAATCTCATACCCTCTCTCTTTTGGACTATCCCTGCCCACCCACCCACCCCCATGCACCATGGTGGCTTATTGCACCATTCATTCATTCATTCATTCATTCATTCATTCATCCAAAAGTCACAATACAGTTTTGTCCACTGCCATAATACCACAGAATGATCACTCCAGTCCTCAATCCCTCATCACTGTCATGTTGGCTGGCCAAGTACCCCCAATTAGGAATCCAGCTACCAATCTGGGTTTACTAGACATTTTCAGTTAATATACTGTATCCCCTCCACAGACACCTCTCTGATTATGATGGCATTAAAACATCCTGTTCTTCCTCAGTAGAAGAGGGGGTAAAAGGTAAAGGTAAAGGGACCCCTGACCATTAGGTCCAGTCACAGATGACTCTGGGGTTGTGGCGCTCATCTCACTTTACTGGCTGAGGGAGCTGGCATACAGCTTCTGGGTCATATGGCCAGCATGACTAAGCCACTTCTGGCGAACCAGAGCAGCACAAGGAAACACCGTTTACCTTCCCGCTGTAGCAGTACCTATTTATCTACTTGCACTTTGCTCCTGCTAGGTTGGCAGGAGCTGGGACTGAGCAACAGTCATTGCGGGGATTCGAACCACCGACCTTCTGATCGGCAAGCCCTAGGCTCTGTGGTTTAGACCACAGCGCCACCCGCATCCCCCAAAAGAGGGGGAAAGGAGACAAAATCATGTCAAAAAGGTATCCTTTTTTGGAGATGCCTTTGATTAGTCGCTGGTGGTATGTGAAGCGTTCTGTTAGAGCAATGCTCCAGATGTTATTGCATTCTTAAGTAAGTGAAGAAATTCACATTACCATCTAAGGAGAGGGGTCTCTGTAAGATCATTAACTCCAGAGTCTTAAATTGCATAATTACACCACTGTTGTTAACTAATCTACAGCAGCCTTGAACTCCTTAAGCCAAACTTAGTAGATTCCACAATGACTTCACTAATCTTCCTTCGCTCCACCCTCTGCTACAGATCCCTGCTGGGCAGATTTTTCCTGAATCTGCTTGCAGTAACCCAGATATTTCAGCAAAATATGTTCCCCATATGACTGCTCCTTCTGTTACTTTAATAGTGTAGAAAGAGGTCTGACAATAAGAATTTGAGATGCATTTAATGCTCTGCAGCCTTTTAAGGTCCATTATGTCTCCCCCTTGCAAATGGCAGGATTCAGTATTTTGAGTCCTGCTAAAATAATTGCCTTTTTTCCATGGTGGGCAATGGAAAAGAAATAATCCAGCGCCAATGAACTTTAAATATACAGTGGTACCTTGGTTCTCAAACGGCTTAGTTGTCGAACAAATTGGCTCCCGAACACCGCAAACCCAGAAGTAAGTGTTCCGGTTTGCGAATGTTTTTCAGAAGCCAAATGTCTGACGTGGTTTCCGATTGAGTGCAGGAAGCTCCGGCAACCAACTGGAAGCAGCGTCTTGGTTTTCAAATGGTTTTGGGAGTCAAATGGAGAAACAAGTTCGAGAGCCAAGGTACCACTTGTATATTACTGCAAGGCTGAACAAGATGGTTAATGGAGCCAGATAAATGTTGAGGCAATGGCTCTGGCAAAGGTGGTCACAATCTCTTTTGTTAGGCAAAAGGTCTGGTCTAAACCAGGCTGTGTACATATTATGGGCTTGAAATGCATCAAGGTCATCCCACCTTCCACCTTGGTTTCAAATCACACGTGCACATCATTGCACACATGAGTAGTACTGTTAGATGTGCTTCCATGTCACCCACTGCCTGGTCACAGGCAGCGAGTAGGCATGGATGTCTAGAATTACCCTCTGAGCTGTCCTGAGATCTTGGGTTGAAGGGTGGTATATAAATTTAATAAATAATAATACATATTGTCACAGTGGCCTGGGTGGGCTACTTCAGAGTAACGACTCCACACAGCTCTGCATTTTATCTTTTTATTGGTGCTGCGTATTTACAGTGCTAAAGGCAGTACTATTTACAGAGACACATCTTATCCGCTTGAGCCAGAACCTCCGAATGGCATTTGGCGCGTTTTTCTCCAACATAACAACTTGGGGAGACCCAGCCTCTTCCCCCTACGTTTTCTGCGCAATTCCGGAGTTGGGGGGATAGGTCTGCCCCCCTTGCTTTCCCCTTCCTGTCCCACCTGGGACGATGGCTCCTCTACCCTGCCTGAGCCTCGGACCCCACTTCCTGCTTCCCCACTTGCGTCGGAACTCTCCCTGCTTTCCCCTGCGCTCGGGGATGGGCTGGAACTCAGGAGGGGAGGGACTTCGCGATATCCCCTGTCCCTCACACATATGATTTACATCATAAAATCAGATCGAAGGTGGATTGGGGGAGGAACACATCAAAATGCAGTATTTATGAAATATGCAGTATTTCTCCGAAACAAAACAACAACAACAACAACAACACACAACCCTACAGGATAGATGTAGGTTATGCCTAGTGGTGGGTGCACATGGCTTCACAAACTTGCAGTTTGTGGGGGGGCGCTGCCCCCAGGGACATGGTGCATGTTTTGGGGCGGGGCGCGTGTTTTGGGAGCGGGGTGGGCAGCTGTGATGGCACCCTTGGGGCGCAGCGCCCCCACCGCCCCTATCTTCCTACGCTACTGCTTGCAGTAGGAGCACACTGGGTGCAGTTAATGGGAGTGTGTGCACAGAGCCAGTGGGTTTTGTGGGGGGGGGACGCCCCAAAAGCCTACGAATTAATCCATGGTAGGATTTTGATTGGGTTGTGAAAGCAGAAATACAAGCTGCAGAGGAATTTCTGAGCATTTTGTCATTATGAGATAACAAGGGAGGTGTTCGTGGTGAGTTCTGGCACCTCTCCCCCCCCAATAGAACTAACCTGGCCGATGCAGCAGGATAACACTACGGAGTTATTGCTTCTACCACTCATCTCTTCCTTGGTCTCAGGGGTCATCTGCCTCTTTTCCCTGACTGATGTAAAAAGCAGGACTTCAGGTATTCCATACAGATGAGGAAAAACTGGGCTGGAGAACTCAAAGCTGCCTCATCTCTAGGTGTAGCCAGAATGCAAAGGGACAAGGAAGAGTTGCAAGCCTACATTTATACCCAGCCCAGCAGTGCATTGCTGATGCAGGATCACTGCTGGTGCAAGTGAAATTCTGCGAATGACAGAGCCACTCTGAATAGGCTGGCCAGTTGAAAAGGAGACGGGGCTCCCACACCCTTAATTTTTTGTAGGCTGGAGTCATTTCCCCTTTTGCACAATTGTTTTGAGGTTTGTACCTATACATGTTTACTGAGAAGTAAATCCCATTGTGTTCAGTTACCCTTACTCCTCGAAACAAAAAAAACAAAAAAATTCCTTCCAGTAGCACCTTAGAGCATAGCTGCCAAGTTATCCCTTTTTTTAAGGGAAATTCCCTTATGCTGAATAGGCTTCCTCATGAGAAAAGGGAAAACTTGGCAGCTATGCCTTAGAGACCAACTAAGTTTGTCATTGGTATGAGCTTTCGTGTGCATGCACACTTCTTCAGATACACTGAAACAGACGTCACCAGACCCTTATATGTAGTGAGAGGGTGGGGAGGGGTATTACTCAGAAGGGTGGTGGGACTGGGTGATTGGCTGGTAGGTGTGGTAAGCCTGTTGACAATTGTTAACGACTGCAATTGGTCTTACTGCAAAAAGCAAGGGGCGAGATGGCTAAAAATAGCTTGATCATGTATAATGAGATAAGAATCCAATGTCTCTATTCAGAACAGGTCTCTCCATGGTTTTAAGTTTGGTAATAAGTTGCAATTCAGCAACTTCTCTTTCCAGTCTATTTCTGAAATTCTTTTGTAATAAGACAGCTACTTTGAGATCTTGTATAGAATGTCCTGGGAGACTGAAGTGTTCTCCTACTGGTTTCTCTGTCTTGTGGTTCCTGATGTCAGATTTATGTCCATTTATCCTTTGGCGCAGGGTTTGGCCTGTTTGTCCAATATAGAGATCTGAAGGGCACTGTTGGCATTTGATGGCATACCAACACGGCTACCTACCTGTAAGCTTACTTCCCGGTTAGCATGTTTAGGTTAGCAGCCTTGAAAACTGGAGCCAAGATTTCATCATTATGCTCTGAAACAGCTCTCAAATTCTCCGTTTTGCATTTGCTGAATGTTGTGGTCTATTGACTTGAATAAGATGTCCCAGAGAATCAAATTCCATTCCCCCTCTTCTTCTCCACTCCACTCACCCCAATTAATTTTTCAAAACGTTTCTGACAAATGTGTATTGAAAATGATAGTTTTTCATTCTGTTCACCCTGAAGGATTCCTGCTGTTTCTCATTTCTTTTTCAAGCTTCCTTTTAATGAAGAAAGCTGTTTATTATGGTTATTATCATAGTAGCTGAAGCAGATGTTGTCTGCATAAATACTTTGGGGGAGGGGGAGTGCTGAATCATTGTGCTTTCCATATAATTGATTTCTTTCTTGGAGAATGAAACATTTTAAAAAAAATACCCACATGCACATCCTTACCTGTTTTGGGCTTACCTTGGTAAAGAAAATACATCAGAACCCCAAACCTTCCATTTCTGACATGTATTATTTTAAAGAATTTCTTAAAGACAAGAGGTTATATTTGATTAAGTCATAATTGATATTTTTGAGTCATGTGCCAAAGAGGACAGGGGACTCCTGCATCTTTAATTATTGCATCTTTCATTCCCCTGTAGTACACAACTATTAAATGCGCAGAAGCTCCTTAGAAACAGCACTGATTTTAACCGCCGATTTCAAAATTGCACTGGGTTTTATTGGTGGGTGGGGGTTAAACAATCCTGAGAAACATGGGGTACAAGGCTGCTAGTTATATTTATTTTTGATTCTAGCTTTTTATATATGATTTCTCTATTTGGGGCCATAGGTAGTGTGTGCCTAGGCAGCCACCCATCCAGGCATTGACCAGACCCAGACCTGCTCAGCTTCAGCAAGGCAGTGGCTTCATGAGCCTTCAGCCATTTGAATAACTCTGAAGTTACTCCCTGATTCCCCATTTGCTTATTTGCTTGTATTTCTTCCCATTTCCTATTCCCTAGTTTGTAGAAGTTTGAGCTTCCTGCTGTCTTTTGGATTGGATTAGCCTACTGGCCCTACTGCCTAAAACTAACAATGTAAGTGGTCAGATCATGTGGAAACGAGATACAAGGGGGTTGTTAAATCTTTCATTGTTTAATTAGATGCGGGGAGGGAATGCAACAGGTCCAGCTTTTCTCACCCTCGGAACACAAGCAACGTCTGATGAAATTTCCTCCAAGATACAGGACATCAAGTCTCCTTTGGTCCTTTTTAGGTTTCGCTGGAGTGCAGTCAGATTTAGGACTTGAGATTTCGCTTGGATGGGGTGGGACAAGTTGTCCAGGAATCATGACCAGCAGGGGCCAACCATCACATAGGAAGAATGATTTGAGACAACAACATCCACTTATTAGGATTTGAACTTTGCAATGCTTTATTTTGAAATCTTTAAGATAATATTTTAGTTTTCTGTTATGTTGCTTTGACTGTATACTCTATATTTGACTTTCTTCAGATTGTTTTATTTATGTTTCATTGATTTAATATGCTGTAAACTGCTTTGAGATTTTTCTTAAAAATATAAAGCGGTATAGAAATTAAAGAAAGAAAGAAACCAGGGGTGAGGAATCTTTGGTCTTTCAGACATTGTTGGACTCCAACTCCCATCAGCCCTAGCTAGCCTGCCCAAAAATCAGGGTGGTGGGTGCTAGACTCCAACACCACCTCAAGGGGCAGCACTTTCCCCATCCCTGGTTATAATCAAAGTATCATCCAGAAGTGTGGGGAAATAGGAAGCCCAGAGCATCTATTTTTTAGATGTCCCTTCTTTGAAGAGGACTGTAGGGAGATCCTTGATTCCACGCCGGTGAGGCTAGCTGACCTCACAGAGAAGCAAATATACATCCTGCTCCTGTTAGGCAAAGATCAGAAGACAACGTGGACGGTTGCCAGATTCTGTGTTCAGATCTGCTGACCAGACCTGCCAAGTTGCTGTCGGAGAAATAAGGGACCGGGCCGGAAGTAGCAGGCCGGAAGTAGTGCTGCCGCCATTTTGGAACTGGGTGGAGCATGCTCAGAAGTGACTTTTGACGCTGCTTTGCCCAGTTCCAAAATGGCCACCGCGCCAGAAGTCGCACTGCAGCCATTTTGGAACTGGGTAGAGCAGCATCAAAAGTCGCTTCTGAGCATGCTCCGCCCAGTTCCAAAATGGCCACCGCACCAGAATAAACCGGGGGGAAACCAAAAAATCCGTTTTTTCAGCTAGGAACAGCTGGAAAAACGGGGGTTTCATGGGGAATACGGGAGACTTGGCAGCTATGCTGCTGACATAGACCTTCTCCTGAGCCAAACTAGTTCGTTAAAGTCCTTAAACCCAGCTCCCCGAGCGACCCAGATCTCTGCGGCAGCTTATTTTAAAGTTTTAGTACCTTTACGTTCACTGTATTTTTAAACATTAATTTTTATACTTGTATAAAGTTTTATATGTATGTTTTGTCGTTTGGGAGCGTTCCCTCAAATGTGTTCTAAAAGCTGGTCTCTGACGGTAATCAATTATTCATTCATTCATTCATCCAGAAGTGCTGGATGCAGGCAATATCAAGAGCCGCTGTCAGGGCAATATGCTGGAAAGTGAAAGCACAAACATCTAGGCCTGAGTCTGGGGGAACCAATAAGCTGCTTTGAGGGAGGAAATTACACTGAACCCTGCTCTGTTTCTGGCTGTTCTGCAACTTTGTGGCTCACTATCAGGGCTTTTTTCAGCTGGTGAGTTCCAGCGCCCTTTCCCCCTAGAAAAACAGCACTGCTCACTATAATAAGCAAAGTGATGATTAGAAGGTTCCTGGCTTACTTCTCATGGTGCCCTCATGATTTCCCCTCTGATTCCTTGTAGTACAATATTTGTTAACTGTAAAACAGCACTCGAAAAGCAAGAACCATTGGGTTAAGTTTACGTTCAGCAGCTAGATGAATCTATTCAGCTTTCACTATTTTCAAAATAGCTTGATTTGTATCTTTATGTTGGGGGAAATGAAATGAGCTACTTTTGTGCTCTCCAACCATTTGTGCATACGTTTAGCAACATGATGATGATTTTCAAAAAATTATTCACTTGTGAAATCATGGGGGGGAAAGAAAAGAAAAGAAAGAGCATTTTGGGAATTATCTAATTAAATACGCACAAAATAGCTTCTTTGTAATTAATGAAATTATAGCACTCACATTCATGGAAGGCAAAAGGAAATATTATCTTCAGGTATGCTCAGCAAAGCAGCACCCACAACAAACACTCAAGCAAATTACAATCCTTTGGTCTGTTGAAAACCCAGCCTTGCATTTAACTACTAGCCTGGTTGCCACCATCTCCTTGTGTGCAATTGAGTGAATGGAATTCCCTTCAGGCCGGCCGCTCTGTCCCTCCTCCATCAGTCTGCCTGGCTTCCATATCTGCAGGGAGAAATGCCAGTGTTGGAACCAAGCGGATTAGTGATGGGTGAATGATGGGAAAAGGACAGATCCATCCCTCATCCACTAGTCCAACCCACTGGATTTCTGTTCTGGCTGCAAAAGAAAGCAAGACCTTTCATCCATTGGCAGTATGGAAACAATTCATGTTTGTAGATGGGCGGGAAAATCCACCCCTCTTTTACCAACCAACTTGGTAAAAAGGATTTTTTTAAAAAAATTCTTTTTGCTAGCCTGTAATAACTTTTCTGGCTGGTCTACTTCATTGTGTAATGTGATAATAAAGTTTTTCTTTTTCCATTTGAACAGAGAAAGCCTTTGAAAATACATAGCAAGAAGTATATTAAGGAGGAAACAGCACAAGGAGCTACAAGCACTCAAGCTCCCTGTTATGAAGGCACAATTCTCCGTCGTAATAATGCTTTAACTTTATTGCAAGTGGCTGGAGAGTCCTCAGACTGTCATGCTGAGCTGTAATCACCTCCTCTTGATTATCCAGTACACAATAGACTTGATAATTATGTCAGTTATTACTCAGGAATCATTGACATTGCTACCACCAACCCCCATGATGCATATTAACTCTCTACGCTAATGATACTTTTTCGGTTGTAAAGATTGCAACTCTCTCCTCCAACTCATGCAGGAGAGGGTGCTCTATTTGCATAGCTTGGAAAGTATTCAGCTGTGTGATAATACTAGCAGATGGAAGACCAACAAAGTACACCAGGTAGGGCACACCTGTTCACAGCTAGTGTGAGGTTTGAAACAGGACTGTAAATCTGATTCACTTTCCAAGCAATTAAATCCATTCATTCCAATATGAACCCTAAGTTTCTGGGCAAGCCAATTGATCTAGAACAGGCCGATTTTGTCTGCAGAAATATAGCTAATCCAATATGCAAATGATCAAATATTGATTTTAGCAAAAGATCAGGCTCTCCTCTGGCAATCATTAGTTCTAGATATATTCAAGGCCTTTGATTGCCTAGAGTAGGGTCAATCTTAATAAGAGTATTGGCGAAAATGAAATTTGGCCCCAAATTTATTTATTTTAGTAAAGCATTCAGCTTCAAAAGCAAGATTAGAGTTGACAGTCTCGATTTGGAACAAATCCCGATTTTGCGTGGGACAGAACAGGTCTTATCCCCTTTTCTGTTTATATTACCACTTGAACCTAAGACCAGCCTGCTGGATCAGGCCATTGGTCCATCTAGTCTAGCATCCTGCTCTCACAGTGGCCAAGCAGATGCCTGTGGGATGCCTGCAAGCTGGACATGAGTGCAATATCACCCTGATCACCTGTAATTCCCAGCAACGCTGCCTCAGACAGTGGAGGTGGAACATACAGTAGCCATTGTGGCTCATAGCCATTGATATCCTTAGCTGTTCACCCTTGGCTGAACCCAAAGATTAATGGAAGGCCCTTTGTGCCGACAATATTACGATGACCAGCCACCTGTTGTCCTCTGGACACAGCTGCAGCTGTGGCTTAGTTTGGACAGAATCGAGTAACCGTTCTAGAGATAAAACAAAATACATTACTTCTGGTAAATGAGCCACCATAGCCTTAGACCCAGTGTGGTGTAGTGATTAAGAGCGGTAGACTTGTAATCTGGGGAACCGGGTTCGCGTCCCCGCTCCTCCACATGCAGCTGCTGGGTGACCTTGGGCTAGTCACACTTCTCTGAAGCCTCTCAGCCCTACTCACCTCACAGAGTGTTTGTTGTGGGGGAGGAAGGGAAAGGAGAATGTTAACTGCTTTGAGACTCCTTCGGGTAGTGATAAAGCGGGATATCAAATCCAAACTCTTCTTCTTCTTCTTCTTCTTCTTCTTCTTCTTCTTCTTCTTCTTCTTCTTCTTCTTCTTCTTCTTCTTCTTCTTCTATAGGGTCATGAAAATTTGTGTCCTGGGCTTTTTAGACTCATGTACCCATGTACTATATCTGAAACCAAAGAAGCTCATTGGTTGCCAAATTCCACCCCCCACAGCTCTCCTACCCCACTATTTAAACTGTGTTTTTGCTTTTTATTAAGGCATATATTTTTGTGTTTTCATAATGTAAGCCACACTGTGATCTTTGGATGAAGGGTGGTATATAAAATCAATAAATGAAATGAAATACATATAGCCAGTGGACCGTTTATTTTTATTGTGCAAAGAAATCTATGACTAGCTGGAAGAAGATTGTACTTTCAAGTGTACCAGCAATGAATTGTGTATATCGCGGCTTTCCAACTCAGCAGCTGTGGCAAAACTGTAACCTTATAATCAGTCGCTGGTGCTATGGAAGAATGTGACGGATTTGCTTCCCTTTACTCCTGCGACCTCTAGTGGGTCATGTCGAAACAACATCCAGAGTTCCCTTTTGAAGATCTGACTGCTGTAGAAAAGAGACTATTGGGTTGATGCATTTAACTTCAGTGATCCCTCCTAACAGTCCTTAAGCATGCCAGAGTGCCCAGCCTGCTGCTCTTGAGGTCTGCTGCACTATCAATCACCATCATATTGTTCCGCTGGTAATAGTTATAATTATTACCATTTTATTAATCTCCCCATGCTTGAATAGTGTCATTAGTCAGGACTGAATGTAGTTGCTTAGATGCTTCATCATCATCACTGCCATCATCAATGAGAAAGGAGAAGAACATTTCTGAGTTTTTATTGCTCACAGGGAAGAGGGGCAGGATGGAGACAGCTTGTGTCTAGTCAATGAGCAAAACACAGTGCCATAACCCTCGGCAGCAAAAAGTGTTTGCCCAGCTCCTTAAACATATTAGGAGGTGTGAATATTGTCCTCTCTGCTCCATCATCTACACCGACTGCCAGTCAGCTTCTGGTCCCAGTTACTGGCTTTTATTTATTTATATATTCAATTCTATATTGTTCGAACCATGCTTTTGCCACCGTTAGTGTCCATGGAGGGTTATATAATGCTTTAAAGCCTGATAAAACAAGTGCAGTAGAAATATCAATTGACAAAGGTTCATAAACAGCAGCACTGATAAAAAACAGGCATGACTTCACTTAAACCATCATAATGTTGGTCCCACACTTGGAAGGGCAACCCAAAGCTGCTGTGCCACCATAGAGAATTATAGAATCATATAATTGTAGAGCGGCAAGGGACCACAAGGGTCATCTAGTCCAACCCCCTGCAATGCAGGAATATGCATCTGTCCCATACGGGGATAGAACCTGCAACCTTGGCATTATCAGCACCATGCTCTAACCAACTGAGATATCCCCCTGTAGACACTTGATTTAACACTGGAGACAGGGGAGAGAGCACAGCCTCTGAGGAAGACATGAGACCTACTCTGAGGAAGATCTGGGACCATTGTTTTAGCAAGGGACTCCATGAAACCTGCATGGGATCCTCTATATAGAACTGCCTTCAGAAAAGGTTGCAAGGCACACCTATTCTGGTTGGTTTTGGATTTGGCTGGTTATACGTTGTATAGGGTGGATTCTGAGAGCCATAGCTGGCCATCCTTAGAGCAGACTCCTTGAAATCCATGGAATTTACTCAAGCCACACTGCTTTCAGTGGTCTACTCCAAGCACAGCTAACAGTGCAGTCCTATCCACGTCTACCCAGAAGTCCTACTGAATTCAATGGGCTTACTCCCTAGTAAATGAGGTAAGGATTGCAGCCTTAGTCTGGATCCAACCTATTGCTTTCATATTGTCTTTGAGGGGGTGGGGTGGATTTTTTTTTATTATCCTGCTGGCTATTCTATGTGTTCAAGTCACTTCAAACTTTTTCTTTTTCATATCATTTTTATTAGTTTTACAATAATACTTTCCATTGCAACGTCTCCTCTTATATTACACATTTTGGCTTTGGGGGGCCCTGACTTCCTTCAAACCTTCCTTATGATTTTCTATCTTTCATTTCAGATTTCTGCATTTTCACTATTTAACCATTGCTTTAAAATCAAAAAACATTAAAACATCATACATTAATATTCTTATCTGCAGTGGTTTTTGTACCTTTCCTTACAAAGCTTCTTGTAATCCTACCAACGTATTTGATTGAATACAATTGTCTTTCAAATAATTTACAAATTTGGTCCAGTGCTTGATGAACTTTTGGACCCGCTGTTCTCAGATTCTTCCCGTCATTTTGGCCAGTTCCGCATATTCCATTAGCTTCAAATGCCACTCTTCCTTTGTCGGTAATTCCTCTAGTTTCCACTTCTATGCTAATAAAATTCTTGCTGCCGTTGTTGCATATAGGAAAAGCTTAATATCTTGTCTGTTAATTTCTGCACCTACAATTCCCAGTAGAAATGCTTTAGTTTTTTTAACATATGTATATTTCAACATTTTCTTAATCTCATTATATATCATATCCCAGAAGCCTTTCATTTTCTAGCATTCCCACCACATATGATAAAAGGTACCTTCTTTTTATTTCCATTTCCAACATTTGTTATTTACCTTATAAAGTTTGGTTAGCTTCACCAGTGTAATATACCATCTATACATCATCTTCATCACATTTTCTCTTAAAGCATTACATGCTGTAAATTTTATTCCTTCTTTCCATAATTTCCCCCAATCTTCTAACTGTATATTATAACCAAAATACTCTGGTTTCTCTTTAGATCGTATAAATCTTTCGCCTTTTATAAGTTACTTCAAACTTACAGGGAAAGTGACCTGTACATCTTTTAAAAGAAATACATTTCTAAAGCCCTGGAAACATAGCACAGAAGGTAGGTTTTTAAGAATGATTAATCCAAGAGGATTTTAAGAATGATTAATCCTGCCAACCTAGCAGTTCGAAAGCACGTCAAAATGCAAGTAGATAAATAGGAACCGCTACAGTGGGAAGGTAAACGGCGTTTCTGTGTGCTGCTCTGGTTTGCCAGAAGCAGCTTTGTCATGCTGGCCACATGACCTGGAAGCTGTACGCCGGCTCCCTCGGCCAATAATGCGAGATGAGCGCGCAACCCCAGAGTCGGTCGAAAAAGCTATTATTTTTAAAGATGTGTTGTTTGGAAACTTTAAAAGGTAATAAACTTAAGTGCTCTGACCAGTTTTTAAACATATTTTTTAAAATACTGAAGGTAAGTAAAATGTACCACGATTCAAGCTATCATATCTGGTGCCTGATCAAAGTATCCTGAGGGCTGCTTGTGATTACCTAGTGGCAATGGTAAAGGAGGAGTCCTGCACATGCCTAGATGAGAACCCCAGTTTTCCCTGTTTCTCTTTAATTTCGCAGAGTCCTCTGTCACTCCATGTTTAAATCCGGGGTAAATCATACTGCATGCACATGAGGTTGCAAAATAGGAGACATAATAATAATAAAAAAGCTATATTGGAAGACAGGTTTGCAATAGGCAAACATGGGATAAGTTGATAAGTTTCTCTCTCTCCCCCCCCCCCGCCCCCCTTCCCATTTGCAGTATGGGGAAACGGGCCCCACCCAACAAGTATGAGAAATATTTTCTCAAAGCAGGAACACGCGCTCTATTGAAAACAAGAACCCGTGGAGGTTTCTATGCTAAACTTACAGATTAAAATACAAACACTGTCTGTGGTTGAACGCAAAGATCTGTGCGTTGCCCATGATGGTTTTCACGCAGAAAATCAGTGAAAAGGAAAGAAGGAAGGAAAGCACACTGTTGGCATACCGGCGTCAAAAATAAAACCATTAGTGAAGTTCTGTCAGTCAGATATTTCAGCAGCAGTGCCACTTAATTTGGCTGCAGAGGGGAGAGGAGTGGGACAGAGGCGGGCGCAACTGGCGCTACCTTTTCGGCACCTTGGAGAGCTCCGGCACCGGGCGCGTAGCTGCGCGCGCACTCTGAAGCGCAAGCAGCGGGGGCAGAAAGGCAGCGCTGTATATGAATGATTGCACCAAAGCGGAAGGCAGCACTCGGGCGGCAGTTGCGGCCAGATCAGAAGGATCCGGAGAGGCTCCGCTTCCAAAGACCAGCAAGACGCCGTGCCATTCCGAGACCCGCTTCCTAACCCAGCTCCTTCTGTGCAGCCGGCAAGAGGCATCCGACAGGGGATGCTTTCTGGAGATCACCCAACAAAGTCAGAGCAGCAGCTGGGTCACTTCCCAGCGAATGCATTTTTTGGGCGTCTGTCTGCCCGCCGCCTTTGGATCTGAAAAGCTCCTTTTGCAACCGCCTTTGGATCGGTGCTGGTCGTTTGGCAACACGCATCCCTCCTACCACCTCGTGGTCCATGTGAGTTTAGCAGAAGGGAGACCCGGCCGGCAGCGCCCCATCCTCATTGTGAAAAGTTCTCTGCAGGGTCCTCGCCCGGGACTTTTGTAGGAGCCGCTCTCGTTGCCTTCCAGCTCGGTCGGTGGGGCAGAGACGGGCCGAAGCTCCCGTCTGCCATGGGATGATGGATGTCCCGTGTGACTACAGCTACTGCTCCCTGGCCTCCAGCATGAAGGACGCAGAGCCCGGAGACTCGCTGGGCTCCTTCTTCTCCAGCTTCCTGGAGGAGAGGCTGTCGAGCAACCGGAGCAACGCGTCCTTGCAGGAGCTCTGGAGGAGCCTCGTCCACCTGGAGCGAGCCGATGGGCCGCAGGGGAGCGGCTCGCTTGTCCTGAGGGTCTTCATCTCCATCATCTACTCCGTGGTGTGTGCCCTGGGGCTAGTGGGGAACCTTCTCGTGCTCTACCTGATGAAAAGCAAGCAAGGCTGGAAAAAGTCCTCCATCAACCTCTTTGTGACCTGCCTGGCCGCCACTGACTTCCAGTTTGTGCTGACCCTGCCCTTCTGGGCGGTGGAGAACGCCTTGGACTTCACCTGGCTCTTTGGCAACGCCATGTGCAAGATCCTCTCCTACGTGACCACGGTGAGCATGTATGCCAGCGTCTTCTTCCTCACAGCCATGAGCATGGCACGCTACCACTCAGTGGCCTCCGCCCTGAAGAGCAAAAGGCCCGGCGGACTTTGTGGGGGATGCACTTCGGCCAAGTGGCTGTGCTTCCTCATCTGGCTGGTGGCCATCCTGGCTTCCCTGCCCACTGGCATCTACTCCACCACCTCCACCATCTACACGGAGGAGGAGTTCTGCCTGGTCAAGTTCCCCGACAGCCAAGGCAACAATACCCCCTTCTGGCTGGGGCTGTACCATGCCCAGAAGGTGCTGCTGGGCTTCCTCTTGCCCCTGGGCATCATCACCCTCTGCTACTTGTTGCTGGTGCGCTTCATCAGCGACAGGCACATGGGCGCCAGCTCCTGCGGTCCCAGCACCAAGCGCCGGTCCAAGGTGACGAAATCGGTGACCATTGTGGTGCTCTCCTTCTTCCTTTGCTGGCTTCCCAACCAGGCGCTTACCATCTGGGGCATTTTCATCAAGCTCAACGTGCTGCCCTTCAGCAATGCCTACTTCTTCTCCCAGACCTACCTGTTCCCCATCACCATCTGCCTGGCCTACTCCAACAGCTGCCTCAACCCCATCTTCTACTGCCTCATGCGCAGGGAGTTCCGCAAGGCCCTCAAGAAGTTGCTGTGGAGGATCACTTCGCCTTCGCTCACGGCCATGCGCCCCTTCACCGCCACCACCAAGCCCGAGCATGAGGAGCAAGCCTTGCACACCTTGATGCCCATTGACCCCAGGGCTGTTTCTGCTGCTCCAGCTGCTCCTGCAGCAGTCAGCTTGCCTGACATCATCTCATATCCCCCCGGGGTGGTGGTCTACAGTAGCCGCTCTGACTTCTTGCCCACCACCACCTCGGCTGAACTGCATTTATAAGCTTAAGGGGCTGAGTGAGACCGTGATGTTTCCAATCTCCAAGGTCAACAAGTCAGGGTCTGTGTTGGAGCGCATCCCATCTTGGTGGAGTGGGGGAGCCAAGCAATGTACTACTTGGATTGTTCCATTCCCAAAGGGGGGAGGGAAATGTGTAAAAAAGGTAAAGGACCCCTGGATGGTTAAGTCCAGTCAAAGGCGACTATGGGATTGTGGCACTCATCTCGAGGGAGCCGGCATTTGTCCACAGACACCTTT
Source organism: Zootoca vivipara (assembly GCF_963506605.1). Taxonomy (NCBI): domain Eukaryota; kingdom Metazoa; phylum Chordata; class Lepidosauria; order Squamata; family Lacertidae; genus Zootoca; species Zootoca vivipara. The sequence goes on along the minus strand of NC_083286.1, from coordinate 47,945,714 downwards.
CCAGGTCATGTGGCCAGCATGACTAAACTAAATGGAACAGAGTGATGGAAACCAGAGCGCACGGAAACACTGTTTACCTTCCTGCTGCAGCGGTACATATTTATCTACTTGCACTGGCGTGCTTTCGAACTCACCCCGTCATGCGGATTTGAACCGCCGACCTTCCAATCAGCAACCCCAAGAGGCTCAGTGGTTTAGACCACAGTGCCACTCGCATCCCACAGGAAATGTGTGTAGGGCTATTCCACAATTCAGGGAATGGGAACATAGGGAGCTGAGTCAGACCAGTGGCCCATCTGTCTCAGTATTGTCTCTGCTGATGGGCAGCATTTATCCAGGGCTGCAGACCGAGGACATTCCCTGCCCTGCCTGGAGACTGAACCAGGGACTTTCTATATGCAAGGCAGATGCTCTGCCACCCTACCCCCAAGGTGTGTGTGTGGCATTTAGGAAACCAGGACCAGCCCAATACAGTTTGCTGCAGGATGCAAAGGACAAGTTCCTTCATCCCAACCCCTAGTTCTATATACTGAACTTGGCCAGATTGGCAGTTGAATTTTACTTCAATGCTGGTGATGATGGAATAGTGGTCCTCACCACAAGAGAGGGCAGTGGGGTAGCTAGCTTAAGGGGTGCACTCTTCTGTCCTCCAGCATCCACACCTGGGACAGCTGCTTCACTCTGCCTAATGGAAGAGCCGGCTCTGTAGTAGTGCTTCCCCATGAAAAGCAGAAGGAGTTGTCTTAAGGTAGTGAGTTTCTGAACTGGTCCAGGGGAAGCAAGGTATGTAAATCCATTCCTGGGGACTTTCTGGTTTTACAGGAATCAGGAAGATGGAGTTTCTGCACCTTATGGGAGGGGGATTTGGCTGGCTATTACATCTTGTTGGGAATAAGAGGCTTGTCTATAGAGGACGGATCCCTCAGAGGGTTCAGTTCCTGTGGAGATGAAACAAGGTTTCTCAGGGACTTCTCCAGGAGTGCAGGAGTGATGTTCTAAGTATGTTCCATGTTCTGAGTGGCCATATTGGGATCTGTGTTCTTCTCAAGGGGACAGTTGAAGGTGAGAGGGAAAGAGATAACAGGTCTGTGGCATATCTTGCTCTAATCCTGGTGTGAACCTTTGATTCAAAGGGAGAGGGATCAAAGGGAAGCAGGGTTGTAGTTTCAGATGCATCTCATGAATGAACCTTAGTCCATGAAAGCTAATATGCTTAACCAGTGCAGTTGTGTTGAAGGTGCCACAAGTTTCTTTTCTGGTGTGTTTTCGTTCTGGTTTTTTTTTGCTGCAACAGACTAATATGGCTGTCCTCCTGGAAATGGCTTCTCCTGGAAATATAGCACAAACATACCCTTTTTTGAGAGAGAGATGATTCAGATTGCGAACTTGCAGAGGATATCTGGGATTTCAAAAGAGTACTATAAAAAAAATAAAAAATAAAAGCTGTGCTGCCAAGGTGGGTGGTTGAGACCAGATGGTGGTGCAAACTCATTTTGTGAGGAAGGTTGTAAAAGATCCAGGAGCTGACATACAACAGGCTTTTCCTGCCAAGTCTGGATTCCAGAACAGAAAAAAAGCTCCTTTGAGGGCAGCATCCTTGTTCCAACAGTGGCAAGGAATATGTCCCAATAAGAGGCAAAACCCCTTTCCTGCTGTTTACCCCCAGTGTTTGGTATTTGGTGGTACACTGCCACTGGACATGGAAGTTCTATTTGGCTGTAATGACTAATCACGTTGGTTGAGCTGCCCTCATGGAAATGTTCAACATTTGAAGTGATTGCCCTTTTATTGACCAGCTTCTGGAAAGATTCTCTCTCCAGTATACCTGGTGGCAAAATTTCTACCCAAGACTCATTCACTACCTAGAAATCTTGGACTTCACACTTGAACCGTAGGTGACCAGATTTCCTCCTTATCCTGACTCCCTGTTTTCAAAACCTCAGCTTTAATATTCTTTGCCACCATTTACCCCCATGCAGAGAGATAATTCTTTCCAATTTTGATTTCTATGGAATGCTCCATTCTCCATGGCTACTACTGTAGCAACACCATGTTCACACACAAAGACTGGAATTGCACCAAAGACTGCTTGTTGCAATGTTGGAGCATGCTATTCCTGGAAATAAATGTGAACTAAACACCTGGGGTGATGTTCTGGGTCTGGAAAAAAAAGGATGTTTTGAGGCAAAATGTTTTGTATTAAAAAAATTATGTATCGAAAGTATGAACCCTATTATCTGTAGATTATTAAACCATCATATGCATATCACATAGAGCACTCTTATTACTTTGTAAAGCCTTGTCTGCAGCCAAGCATTGCCTGGAAAGAATCAATCCCTCTGCTCAAAACTTCAAGTATCTCTCTTGTGTTGATGCATGTGCCTTTGTGCACATAACTGACTGTTCTAGAATTAGGGCACTTCTCAGATGCTTGTGTCGTCCATTTGAATTTCAGAAACCAAACCCACGAACCTGGCAAGCATTCTCCTACTGCAAACCCCTAACATTTCATTAACTCTGCTTTACCTTTAATTGCAAAGCTGGGCATGCCTCTTTGGTTTCAAGAGTGCACATCTACTTTCTTAAACAAGAAAAAAAATAGAAAATGGGGAGAGGTGAATGGTTGGTTCTCCTTTTGCTCCCCAGTAACAGAGTGTGTCAGGCAAATCTCTCTCCTCTGCTGTCCACTGCATTCATACTAGATCTATGCTACATCACATTAGCACAAAGAGAAGGGTCTATGGCTCTTTCAGCCACCTGCCTTCAAGTGTCATAACTGCAAAGAACACTTCTACCCCATTGGCAAATACAATGCAAGCATTGTTATTTTGGGCTGCAGACCAAAGCAAACCTCTCGAAAGGAATGCAGGATCCTGTCTTGTAACCAAGTCCATCTAGCTCAGGATTCCCTCCACTTGCTGGCAACAGCTCTTCAGGGTTTCAGATGGGATATTTTTGCAGCCCTACCTTGAAATTCCCAGGGATTGAAATGGGAACCCTTTGCATCCAAAGTATGTGCTATACCACTGAGTTATGGCTCTGGACACACTATCTGGTAACCTAGCCTCTGCCATAGATGCATTAGATGGGCGTAAGTAAGCCATTTCCTTTCCTTCTCCCACAAAGCATGCAATATGAATGCGTGGTATTCCACTAACGAGTCCCGTTGGTGCAAGGATTTCCAATTGTGTAATGGGACTTTCCTCTCTCTCATAGAATCTTAGAATTGGAAGAGTCATCTAGTCCAGCCCCCTGCAATGCAGGAATCTTTTGCCCAATGTGGGGCTCGAACCCACAACCCTGAGAGTACTGTAAGAGTCGCATGCTCAGTTCTCCTTTGCCTGCATGCATCCTTCTCAAATCTGAGGGGAGCCCCTAGAATAGATTTTGGGGGGCATGTTGGCTAGGGGAAAGAGAAGGGGAGAAGATTCTGTTGCCCAAGCAGAGACGCTTGCACTATGGAATAATTGCCTTAGCAATTTGATCCCCCCCCCCAAATATGTCCCAACTTACAGGGTTGTAGCAAGGATGACAATGTATAGGAAGTGCATGAAACAATTCCAAGCACTAAATACATGCTATGTAATTTGGGGAAATATTCACCTAGCAACAGAGTTGAATTACTATGGATGTGTCCATTGCTCACCCACCAACTGGGCTGACATCGACCAGTTATTGTCAAAGTTAAATTCTGGGCTTAATTATCTCATTTGGAAGGGGGTGGGTGGGCTCCAGACTTAGTAGTTTTCTGGAGGGTAATGTATGTTTCCATTTGCTTCAAAATGTGGTAAGACAGGTGTGCTGTTTGGGGGGCTCCTACTCAAGGACCCTTGCACGTCTGCCCCAAAGTCCTGCCCTGATGGCACTCCCATTCAAAGTCATGATGCTATCATTCTTTATTTCCCACCTCATTCAAACTCCTATATCTCCCTCCCTAACCCTACCACCTCCCTGCTTCCTGTCCTCCTTCCCCCAGCTCCTACTTTCTGCCCCTGCTCTCTTTCCCCCACCATCCACTTCCTTCAAGTCCCCTTGGCATTCTGACAACCCCTGCCCTCACAGTTGCTCCTTCTCTTGACTTGCTACCTCCAGAAGTCCCTTCTTCTGCCACTCCTAGGTCCACTAGGTTGGGGAAAGGCTGTAGCTCAGCGGTAGAGCATCTGCTTTGCATGCAGAAGGTCCCAAGTTCAATCCCTGGATCTCCAGGTAGGGCTGAGACAGACTCTTGCCTGAGACCCTGGAGAGCTGCTTCCAGCCATTGAAGACAGTTCTGAACTAGATGGTCTGGCTTGAGATAAGGCAGCTTCCTGCTCACACCCCTCTGAGAGTAATTTAGCTGGTGGCAGGCAAAGGAAGATATTTCTCTGTCCTGGAACATATATTATATATAGTATAGATATAGATGTTGTTGCTTGAGTGACAGATAATCTAAACTGGGGGTGGGGGGAACCTGTGGCCCTCCAGATGTGATTGGACTCCAAATGTCATCAACCCCAGCCAGCAAGACCAGTGGTCAGAGATGACATCTGGAGGGCCATGGCAAAGCCACTCTTGGTCTAAAGCAGTGTTTTTGGACTACAGTTCCCATCACCCCTGACCACTAGTCTTGCTAGCTAGGGATGATGGGAGTTGTAATCCAAAAAAACAGTTGGATACCCAAGTTTAGGAAAACCCTGGTCTAAAGTATGGGCAGCCAGAATCTAGATATAGGTTGACTGCACCAAGCACCCTTTGCTATTAGATATAATCACCAGCCCTTTTTCCATTTCTGCTTTTCCACAGATCGCTTCAGTAGGTGCTGAAATGGGAACTGAATTATACCGTTCCTGGAAGGTTTAAAATAATTGTCACTTGAGTGCAGTTGCTGAATGCCTATCATTTTTCAAAAGCTGAAGGGTGGCAGGGGGGCGGGGCAGGTGATGTATGGACAAAAATAAAATGAAATAAAAATCCTGTCGCAGTAGATTGCTTTTGGTGGGAGGACTGACATTTAATTTTGTTTAGTAGTAGGCATTTTTTACATTTTAGGTCTTGTTTTTTCAGAAGGGGAGCCTGCGTGTTTTTGGCTAGACTGCCAAGAGCATTTCCAAAGAGAAACTTTTTTCAAAGATGTTGAAAGGAGTGTGAGGTTTCTAACATTAGGGAGTAGTTCTGAATGTGCAGAAAAGCAACTGAAGCCAATTCAGTTCCCACTAGGGAGTCAGGATTCAGACTCCCTGCCTTGGATCTGTTCTTATACTATCACTTCCAGTCTGTGGTTTAATACATCCTGACAGAGGTTCATTTGTATCCACAGAGCTACCAAAAGTTTGTCTGGAAACCCTGCCCTAATCTTAAGGGTGTATGAGGTAACTGTAGTGACCTAATGATGAAGGAATGCTCTCTGCACATGGTCAGAAACATTCTACGTTATTTCTGCATTCTCTTGAGAGGCTGAGTCCTAACAGTCAAAGCAGTTTTCAGGCCAAAAGTCCAGTGAGTCCTATCCTGATGGAAGCCTTGTCACTTTTTATGTGTGTTATGGTATGTGTCAAAAATTTGATCAATATAGGCATCTTCCAAGACATCACCAAGAGACTGTTTATATGTACTGGTAAATGTGCGACATTCACCAGTAAATGTCTAATCTGACTTCAGCAAATGTCCAAATGCAATACCTTTTTAATATATGCCCCATTTATATCTCCCTCCACCCCAAGGAAAGCCCTCATGACAATTTTTTTCCTGATATTTTCCACTTCGTCTGTTGAAATCTTTAAAATGGCTAGAAAACCTCAACATTCACAAGATTTCCCACACTTCCCTTTCACTGTGGTGGTTTCAAAGCTTGACTTGAACTGGAGACTTCCAGGGCTACATTCCAACCTTTTAAGGCCAAGATAGAAATAATATGGGTAGCTCAGGGTGGAAGTTTTTTTCTTTTTGTTTTCTTTTTGAGAAAAAATTAAAGCAGATGTGTTGGGGGTGTTCTACTTTTTATCAGAGCAGTTGTGCTAAAGGAGAGGGTGCCTAACTCTGATATAAGTTATTATCCATTGTGCCTATATTTTTTCCTAAGAGGGCAAATAGCGATAGCTGGAGCGTGGGGCATGGAAAGAATGACAAAACCCTTTCTCACCATTGCTGCTCAAGTGAAAAAAGGGCCCCAGCTTTATAAAATACTAAATAAATAAATAAATAAATAAATAAATAAATAAATAAATAAATTGGAAGCTCCATTCAGAGAGCTCTAGCATCAGAACTGTTTTAGCCCTTTGCTGTCACCACACTAGACCAGTAACCCCCACCCCAAGTGTGGAATCAGCGCAACCCTTTTCCAGTGTCCACATGGCATTGTTGGCATCAAAATGCCAGCCCAGTGGTTCCCGACCCATCCAATAAACCACTTTAAAATGGCTGAGGATCCTGGCAAACTATTTAATGACTTTTCCGTCTCTTGTAGCAACAGCTACGTGCTGTGCTAGATGCTGTGTGATTTTTATTTGTATCCTTGTTGCTTCCTTTATTTCTTATCTATTGTCTTTTATTGAATTCCATAGAACTCAAATTGTAATACAAGAAAATGCAATATAAGAAATAAGAAGCAAGTAAAATTAGATTGAAAACCCCTTATGGATATGTAACACGATGGATGGGCCAACTCATATGTTCAACCACAAATCCACAGACATGCCACGGACCACAGGCTGGGATGCCCCTCTGCTAATCCACATTTCTCCCTGTTTGTGAAATCCGAACGACCCATTTGAAATATTAAGCCTCCTTTGGGATGCTGCCTAAGAGAGCCTGGATAGGCACTCTGATTCTGAAAAGTGAAAAACACACTAGCTGACCTCTAGGATTCTTGTTTGCTTAAAAAGAAGAAGACTATGCATGGAGGAAATTAGTTTCAGGTCTGCAGGCCTCATCGCAGAAATACAGCACACGTGATTCGCTGAGAAGGGATGCCCTTTAAACCAGCTTAAGTCCATAGTGTAGACCTGCCTAAACTGTGTGGGAGAACTAGTGGCCTCAAACGTTCCCAGAAAACACACAAAGCAAAGACTTGCTACAGAAATAACTAGTGTGGGTACAGCAACCCAGGAACAACTGTGTTTCTCCCTTTGTCAAAGACAGCAGCTTCTCCCAAGCTTCGGCTATTTATTGTTCTCTTCCACGTAGCGAACAAAGAATGCTACAAAGCAGCAGCCCAGTAAAGCGATGGCAGAGGCAGAGATCACCACCACCACCACGCTCCCAGCAGCGCTGACCAGGAAGCCCAGGCCCACCCCAACAATGATCTGTGCCAGCTGGACCATGCAAGTGAGGGCAGCGCAGTCCACACCTTTTCCTCGCTTGTGCTCTCCAGCTTGTCCTCCGGTCTGGTCCTGAAAGCAAGCAGATAAAGGAACTCCATCAAACAAGGCACAGCCGACCATACAATCCTGCGCTGATCGTTTCACTGCATGAATCTCAGCTGTTCAAATACTACACAGTCTTGATGAGCAAGCAAGGCAAGACTTTGTTCTTGTGCCTACGACAAGTGGCATGATTTAAAGCTCTGGTGGGGACGTGAGGGGTCGCCCTCCCAATTTTGTGAAACAGCCTCTGGGCTGCTGGAACCGCACAGAATAGGGAACAGTCGCACGGACCAAATGACTGGCAGGAAACTCTGCACATACTCTGAAAGCCTACTCAAGCTGGTAGAATGTACCTAGCCTTTCCCGGAATCAACTTCCTTTACAGAAATTGGCAATCGGCTTCATTGGTATAGAAAGGGGATTTCTCTTGAAGTTCTTGCTAAAACTCCCCCACCCCACTTGCTAGACTGCATGGCTGTTAAACTCTGCTTTGTGTTGCATGGATAGTTCATAAGGTTCTGTTAAATGCTGTGTCCTCTGGGCTTTGGGGGAGTAAATCTAAAGCTCCTTTGAAGTATGATGTTTCCCTACTAGCTCGCATTGAAATCCAGGGCACTTGACTGAAGAGTCATCCAATTCACACTTAACAGGGAACAAGAGTGCTTTCTGAATGATAAATTAAAAGCATTGCAAGGTCAATGTGAAGTGCGTTTTTCATAAATAAATAAATAAAATGGATTTGTGATGGTCTGGGCTTATCATGGATGATACACTATCTTATTTACTGAACCATATAAAAACTCTTTTGTTAACAGAGCATGGAATTGAACTCCCTTTCTAGTGCCATCATATCAAATACATACGGTATTTTTATCCTGCCTTTCCTCTAGGGAAATAAAGGAACGTGTGTGTGTGTGTGTGTGTGTGTGTGTGTTTGAGAGAGAGAGAGAGAGAGAGAGAGAGAGAGAGAGAGAGAGAGAGAGAGAGAGAGAGAGAGAGTTCTAATTTCTGGAAATAAAATTAAACATATACAGTTCCCCCCCCCACTCTTCATTTTATCCCACAACAACCCTATGAAGTAGATTAGATTGAGAGATGGTGATTGGTCCAGGATCAATGAATTTCAGTGGAATTTCAGTGGAAATGTAGATACAGATCTCCCCAGTTTTCTGACCACTGTGTTGCCTTATGTTAACAGAAGGGCATAAAGTTCAGCAAAGAATTTAATTATCAAATGTCTGCAAATGTATTGTGACAAGCTAAGGTTACCAAGACTTTTTTCTAAGAAAAATGAATTTCACTAGCATGTGGGAGGAAAGTAGCTATGAGCCCAAAAGAATTGGCTGGGTGCCCTCTCCAGGGGGAGAGAGACCTTGGTAGAGTTAAAAAACACTCTCAGAGTTAAGCAGCATTATAACATGGAATACATGTTGTTAGACTCTTTTCATATCCTGCTTAGTTTGCTGGCCCCCTCTCTCTACCCTTCTTGCAATGAGCAGACCACATACAATTAAGTAAGTTTTAAAAAAATTACGTATAAGTCCAAAAGTCTGGTTCCTGTGTTGTTCCATGCAGTAGCAAAGAGAACACAGGTGCAATATACAGAACGTAATGCATCCTGGTCTGTTACATGGCACGGAAAGAGAGAGGAAAGGAAATCAAATAAGTTTCAGTTTCTCAAGGTTGAGGACCACTGCTCTAAACCACACAAAATCTCAAAATCTAACATCCTTGACAAAGTTCAGCCTCCGCAGCTTCTTCTGATCATGAGTGAACAAGCTAACCCAAGAGTCTGATATGTCTTCAGCCTTGGCTTCTATCATGAAGCTCTGCTCCTTGAGCACCCTTCCTTGCCTTCAAAACATCTGCCGATCGAGGCTGTCATATCCAATACAATGTAATTCTTGGTGGGGTTACTTTCATCCCATTCCGTGGATGACGTTGCAGCAAAATATTGTGAGCAAAGAATACTGTGTGCAAAGCCTCATTTATTGCAAGAAAGGTGAAGAAATGGAACACCACCCCCATACAGGTAAGGAGCAGCAATGCCAGTATCTGGAGGGCAGCCACTATAGGCACCACTGCTGAATATTAATCAGGATTAGAGCATGGGTTTTTCTGTTAGACGGACCCAGGTTCACTCCCTGGCATTGCCAGTTAAAGGAATCCAGGTAACAAAATGTGGGGAAGACCTCTACCTGAGATTTGGGAGAGTTGCTGCTATTCAGTAGATAACACTGGTCTACATTAGTGTATGCAGATTTAGTGCAAATCTGATTGTTCTCTCTCTCTCCCCCAACCCACCCCCACCCCAGTGGCTACTCTAAGGCCTACTCCACTGGTTTTTTAGCACTATTTATTTCCCCCTGAGATTTTAAGTAGAAAGTCTAGAAAAGCAGGGCTCAGGTGCCGTCACCTGACTTTCAAGGTGTGAGCAATAAAGCGAGGCAACCTGGCTGTAGACTTCTGCACTCACTTCTTGCGTAGCATCCAGAAAAGGAGTGGGGAGGGAAAGGCACGGGCGTTGTAACAAGGATGCTCTAGGAAAGGATCTGACAACAACCATCCCTTCTAACTTACCTCTTCCTCCTCCTTGTGATAATCAGCAATGAGGTTGAATGGCACCGTGTATAATGTGCTGGACATTACGCCAAAGAGGGAACAGAGAGCCAAAGTAGAATACACCTTGGGAAAGAGTCCAATAAAGCCAGTGCCTAGCCCAAAAAGCAGGTATCCAATGAAGTAAAGTCCCTTTAATCCAATGTAAGGCAGAAGCGCTTTCTGCAAATCTGTAGGAAGAAAAAGATTGGGAAGGGGGTGGGGGATTTCTGTCTAAAAGGAAACCATTGGAATCATTGCTGAACATTATTTTATTTAGCAAGATTTGTGTATTGTTCAATGTAGATCAAGCTGGAGTGTGAAACGTCTGCAATATCTTTGAAAATAATATTACCTTCCTTCAAAGTGAAGCTGTTGACAGAATCTTACTGACCAATTGTACCTCACTTCCTCCAAGGAGCTTGCATATAAAATCTGCTTGGTTTCAGCAGCTAAAAACTTTATTTCCCACCTCCAGACTACTCTTTGGGTCTTACCACGCATATCAATGAAGGAAGCTTGAAACTACCTTATACCTTATACCCTATACTCCTACCATTCCTGTTCATGGAACATTTATTTGCTGTCTGCTGCTGTACTCGGAGCACCCTATTGCAATGTTCAGAGAACCCATCATCTCGCGTTTGAAGGATATTGACTGTGGAAAAAGGATATTGACTGTGGAAAGGCATTCTGCCTCTATTTCAGAGATCTTTGACAATGACTTACCACTGCTACCATTCCTGTTCATGGAACATATATTTGATTCTTATTAATTTGTGACTCCATGCACATATTATATGTCTTCTGTTTATGGATTTTGAAACAGTATAGTGTTATAAAAATATTGTCAGTATATTGTCAGCCGACGTGTTGCTTCTTGTTGTTGTTGGGGATGCTTGTAGAGCATGAGCTCTACCATAATGCCCTGTTTCTGAACCTTGCCTCTGTCATGGCGTCACCAGGAAGCCTTGGCACAAACCACCATTCTCACAGCCTCAACTTTGCTTCTGTAATGTGGACATAAATAATATGGATCAACCTTACAAAGTTATTGTATGGTCACATAGAGGATGCAGGCAAAATGCCCTGGGTGTATGAATGTACGTTCTATTTTGTTCCTATCACAAGTGATCCATTTGTTGGTAGTACTCACAGGAATAAAGCGAGGAAGAGATGGCGTTGATGCACATCCCCCAGCATCCGATCTCTACTCCCCTTTCGTAGGTTAGGTACGCTGTGGAGTTATGAGGTGCATAAGGATCACCATTGAATACAATCTGCAGTGTGTCAAAATAGAAAAGAATAAGAACAAGCTGTGCTGGTAATCATGCCTCTAAATAAAATATTGGCTTCCAAGCAAATGGGCACAGGACTGCATCTGTGTTTATTTGATGTTGGTGACTTCAATTATGATGGTGATGGTGATATGTATTGTCAGCCAATTTTCTGCCAATTACGCAGTGCCAAGAATTGATAGTAGAGTCATACCTTAGGTTGCGAATGTGATCCATGCGGGAGGCACGTTCGCAACCTGCAGCATTTGCAGCCTGAAGCGGCGCATCAGTGCATGCGCGCGATGTGATTTGATGCTTCTGTGCATGTGTGTGATGTCATTTTGTGTTTCTGCGCATGTGTGAGTGACAAAACCTGGAAGTAACCCGTTCTGGTACTTTCGGGTTCAGCACGTGGTCCGCACCCCGCAGCGTTCGTAACCCGAGGTATGACTGTACTGTGGTCTGGCCTCTGTTTCAGGCAGGCTTTCTGGCAGGCTTTCTGCATCTTTTCACACCAAACCATGGCTTGGCATTGCAATAACTAACCTGGGACTCATGCATTTCCTTTTCCATCTTTCTCCCCTCACAAAAGAAACAAATGGTCCCAGTTCTTGCTAAATCACAGGGCAATATCCAACTAAGGTATTCCGGCACTCACAGCAGACCTATTGAAACTGATGGACCTATGTTAGGCATGCCCATTCATTTCAATGGGTTGACTTTGAGTAGGACTACAGTCAAACCAAGGTTTACATCTACCTCTGTTTGCAACCGCTTCAGTGAGCGACTGCCACGGACCCGGAAGTGTTTACATCCGGGTTCCGTGGCGTCGGATGCGTGCGTGTGCAGAAGCGCTCTATCGGCACTTCGCGCGCACACAGAAGTGTGCCTTCGGGGAGCGACCACTTTGGTGAGCAACCGCCTCTGCAGAACGGATTGCGGTCGCAAACCGAGGTACCACTGTAATGATACAACTCATTGCTTACTCTCCTGCCTGAAATCCAGAATTGTAAAGTGCAGCTTGAACATGGTTTCCAATCCTTGCTTGTGGGGCAGACTATGTTTGGCTTTCCAAAGTTAAAACCATGCTCAAGGCAGCTTACAACATGTACAAAATCACACCACTACAAACATAGCAAAAGCAGTCATAAAAAATCATCAAGACATCAAAAAGTTCACAACCAAACTGAACAATTTCCACATAAATCATAAGATCCAAAATAAACATACAGAAAATTAGCAGCAACAACAGCAACAACCCAGGAGGGAAAAGGCCTGCAAAGCAGGGAGCAGGTCTTCCAGAACTCACAGCCAAGATGGTCCCGTTGGTTATCCCATCCTTAGTAGCGCCAGTGCAGTGACAACCTCCACTAGCAAGTGGGAAGGATCAGACTTGAAAAACCCATATACAAGTCTGAATAGCATCAAACAGAGAGCCTGAAATGTCAGGTTTATTTCTGCTGGTTTAACTGCTAGTTTCTAATTTTAAAATGCCACATACATTAATGTGGTAAACAAAACAATTAACTGCTAGTTTCTAATTTTAAAATGTATGGTATGATTGCCAGTTCTACAGATTCCAAGAGTGAGGTGAAGGGGAATCAAAAATTTAGAACACAAATGGAAACCTTTGTGTTTTTAAGACTGCTGTTTTCATATTTTGGAGACTGCAGTAGATTAAACAGCAGAAACCTTTTTTTCAAAAAAAGTAAAAGATGAAAAACCCAGCTACCCAATGGACCCAGTTCTACGAGGAATGCTTGGAGGCATCCATTTTTTGTTCTTGGAAATCTAATCTGCCTGTTCTTGATGTTGACAACTGTTGAAATTTGCCATCATACTGCATAAGCAAGCAAATAAAAGTTAAATCCGAAAATTTGAATTTGCCCAGGGGAAAGATGGTTACTTTTCTGTACCTGTCCCATGAAATCGGTGAAGAAGAGCATGTTGGAAAGGAAAGCTGTCCACCCCATCAGATGGCTCACACACAAGCAGCGGTAGTGGGAAGGCATGCTTAGGAGTGCTTTTAGGAGGGACTTAATGGTCATCTGCTTCTGAACCTGAAAGGAAGGATGTTCCAAAGTTTCACTGAAAAGTCTCCCAACAGCCTGGAGGATTCCTGTCCCTCCCCCACTCTTCAGTTTCTCAGCTCTCTTGTCCCCCTTCTCTTCCTCTCTCATAACACTAGAACTTGTGCACACCCAATGAAGCTAAATGTTGGAAGATTCATTACAGATAAAAGAAAGAACTTCTTCATGCAGCACTTAGTCAAACTATGGAAATCGCTCCCACAGAAGACAGTGATGGCCACCAGCTTGGATGACTTTAAAAGAGGACTTGAATAGATCTCGGCTATGTTCTAACTTCCTGTGTCAGAAGCAGTATGTCTCTGAATACTATCTGCTGGGAATCACAGAGGGCAGAGTGCTGTTGTGGCTCATGTCCAGCTTACAGGCTATCCCTAAGCATCTGGTAAGTCACTGTGTGAAAAGGATACTGGACTAGATGGGCTGATGGTCCATATTCTTAAAAGAGGACTACTCTCAGGGCATGGTCTGTGGGCAGGTGGTGCAGCTGAAGCTAAGGAGGTCTAGGTCTCATGCCTGGGAGCCCTACCTATTCTGCCTTGAGGTAGATGCTACTGGAATATAAACTTATTAGATGAATTATTAATAAAAAGTAACACCACTGTCTCTCCAGATACAGATAGATGATGCAGAAGTTTGTGGGAGTGGATGCCTTGCATGAAAATAAATCAGCACGTGAAAACAACTTTCAGGAGACCGTTTTGAATGGTTGGCAAGGTGAATCGAGACAGCTCACCCTGCAGGAATTGCCTCTGGCTGACAGCTAAAGAGCTAAAGAAACAAGGAATGAACTTTCTCTAAAAATATCAGATAGCTGGGGTTTTAGCTAAATCAAAAACTCAAGGCTCACTTCTATCTGATTTATCAGGTGCAGCTGGTATGCATTTGGACATCAAGTCTTCCTTATTCAATTTTGTGCTACTTTGTTCACACTGGTTGCTTGCAACGCTATTGCTCCTTATACTCCTACCTGTCCTGATCCAGCAAATCTGGTTTTTTTAACAACTTTTTGCAGTTAGGAAAGTGACAGGGAAATGCACTGAAACAAGAGGGCTGAACAAATGATTAACAGGAAGACATACAAACATACCACAATGATATTATGTTGAATGCTCATTGTCGTATAACTGCCCCATAAACAAATGAGAACAAATGTTCAAGAAATTCTGGGCATAGTCTAACCAATAGCAGGGTAAACAAGCTTGAAATAAACAAATGCAAAAAAAAATCAATTTCACATAATTTCCTTGAATGCATTTTTGTTTAGATGTGAAACAGACACAAGAGCAATAGTGTCAGACCATTGATCCATCTGGCCTGGTACTTTGAATTCTGATTAGCAGTGGCTCGCCATGGTATATATTGCCAGTGATGTAAAACACTTCTACAGATCCCAGAACAAGATTGGCACAATCCTAAGAAAAAACATTCCTTGTTGGCACAAGGTTGGCACAACACAGCTGTGATCAAAGGAGCAGAATGTAAGCCCCACTGGCTTCAAAATATATCAACTTGCTACCAAATATTCATTGAAAATAAACACTTCAGAAGATTCTGACCAAAGTTAATTCAGTTTTTTACATGGGTGACTCGTGGCCATTTTCAGATCTAGATGCAAACTTTTCTGCTTATCAGACTCTTCATATATCTTTAGGAAACAAGGTACATGTTAACGTTTCATTTCCCCCAGACTCTGGGTACAATCCTGCACACATTTACCTGGGAGTAAGCCTCACCGAACAAAGTGGGACTTACCTCTAAATAAGCATGCATAGGATCAGGGTGCAGACATACTTGCTTTTCTGCCATTTCCAGGTCCTTTTTCAAAGAGCTGGTTTTTTAAAAGTGTTTCAGTAGAATGCACCAGATGCTTAATGCAATTCAGAATCCTGTGTTGTTAGACCAAGAACCATGCAAAAGCAGTTGACATCTGTAATGAATGCAGCATGTACTGACCGGCTGACCTCTTTTCACTAAACGCATTAACTTGAGGACCTGGCTGAGGGACAACTGAACATAGCGATGCTAAGTTTGCCAAGATCCAAGATCCTTCTTGACTAAATGGAAGACATGGAATCCGAGCAAAGTTAATCAAGATCAGTGAACTCAGATAGCTGGGCAAACATATTGCTCTCTGGGATTGCAGCCAATGACTTATCTTTAAAAATGTAAAGCTAAATGTAAAGCTATTAGAAGAGGAGCCCGCAGACTGTGGGTTTCATTCACAGGGGACCACAGAATATTAAGTACTGTGACACAATAGGTCTTATTTCATGAAGAGCCTGTCAGATAACAGTCAGACAGAGATTGACATCTGGAATTCAGTATTGCACTCTTGCAATCGTTCCATCTGTGCAACCATTCCAGCTTGCCAGATGGAACGATAACCGCTTCTCCTTTGCATGCTGTTCTGGGAGTCCTCCTGACCTTCAAGTCAATTTTGGGAGGTGCAGGGGGAGTGGAAGCCCAATTGCACAAGTGAAAGTCCTTCCACCAAAAGGGCTGATCGGGTGAATCCCGCCCAATATTTCTTATTTCTGCACCAAGTCAGAAGGGAGGAACCACCATACAAGATACTTAGTATCTTGGTGTAATTTAATGATTATATCCAAGGGGAACAGTCCGGTGAAAGTGTGTTGCAGTTAAGTTCCACTAAAAGTAATGTGATGTTTGTCTGGACCACCCATTCAATTTCACTGCCTTTAACAGACCCTACAATACATTCCTGTGCTTGCGTACTCACAAGTCCCGCTGAGTTTAATGCGGCTTATTCCCAAGTAAGTGAGTACTGTATAGGATTGCAGCCTCTCTCATAACTAACTTTTTAAGATCATACCCAAAGTATAGGAAATAGGCCATTCATAAATATTATGTGTTGGAACCAGACAAATTGGTTGAACTTAGGTCCCATTGAACCAGATAGGGCAAGTTAGTCATGACTTAACTGAAGTTCTTTTGATTTCAATAGGAACTAGGCACAACTTACTTAGTCAGGACCCAGCCCCATGTTCTGGCCTCCATTTTTATTTTGAATAACCTGATCCTCCAAATTGATTACATCACTTTCCACTTCACGTGAGGGTCCAGGGCTACCATGTCAAATATGTTAGGATTAAAGGCAGAGATGGCAATCTAAAAAAGGCAAAATTACCTGAATGTCTTCTTTGAGGGTGGGCTTCCCTTGCTGAGACAAAACCCGTATTTCATTATATCCGCTGTTAAAATAACCATTCTTGACTTTTCCTATGGAACCATATGGATAGGGCTCAGCTGTTTTCAGCAGGGCTTCGGATTCTACCTTGTCAGCAAGAGAAGTTTCGGGAATACTGCACAAGTGTACAGTAAGGCAGATCAGGAACACGAGAGCAGCATAAAAGAACATCACCTGGAATTCTGATCCCAAATATTTTCCCAAGACAGTATGCCCCCAATCGATGGCACCTGTAAGGTAGCCAAGGGCCCCTCCTAGACCTAAAAAAGAACAGAAAAATAAAGACAGTAGAATCGTATTTAACATCAACATGTCAGGTTATGTCTGTGCTCCTTCCAACAGAGGTCCAGAGAGTGGCAACATGAGAACAGGCCTTTTCTGTGGTGGCTTCCCAATTGTGGAATGCTTTCCCCAGGGAGCCTCACCTGGCACCTTCACTATAAATCTTTAGGTGCCAAGCAAAAGCATTTTTCTATAACCAGGCCTTTGCTGAAAAAACAATGTATGGCCTTTTAAAAGTGTTTGTGGGAGTGAAGCTATTTGTTGTTGGTTGTTGTTATGGGTGGGACAAAGATGAGTGGTCAGGGGGAGAAGAGGGAGCCAACTGGGAGGAAGTGGTGTTGGAAGCTGAATAGGTAACAAGGTTTAGTGAGCAGGAAGAGGCTGTGGCAGAGAGCAGTCTAGAAGCAGAGACAGAAGCAGAGGCTGGAGAGGAAGAGGGTCAAGAGGCAGAGATGAGGCAGGTTGCTAAAGAAGCCGGGCATGTCCCCATGCTGCTGCAACAAGCTCCCAGAACCAGAAGAGGTATGGAGAGGGAGGAGCAAAGGCAGACAAGGCAAATAAGTCTCTGCTTGCAAAGAACCTGGGGTGGGGAGGAGGAAATGTAGTGAACTTTGGGGAAGCGGGGACCTTCAGTCCTTACAACTGCTCATAGGAGCAAGATCTACTGGGATGAGTTGCTGTGCTCACTAGGCCTGACCCTCTGAGTCAACCTGCTTCCTTGAATTAAGAGTTAACTTCACTGACACAGTGTGATTTATTGCCGACAGCATGTGAGTGAGTGTAGAATGTAGTCTGTTGTGCAAAAGTAAAATATACACTCATTGCCTTGCCCACCCCTGGGATGTGGCCCCTGGGAGGCTACCCAGAAAGGAATGTGGCCCTAGGACTGAAAAAGGACCCTTCCTACGTTATGATGCTACAGATTCTAGTAACAGTTTGCTTCATGGGAAGTTCTCAGCTTCATGCATTTGCAAGTGCTTCTAAAATGCACTCACAAATACTATGGTTAGCAGAATATGCAAGGCCAAATCTACATATATAACCCACAGTTTATAGGCCAAATCTACATATATAACCCACAGTTTAAGTAACTGCTAGGGGCTGACGTCACTTAGACTGCAATGCAACACAACCTTCTCTTTGTTTAGTGGCAGTGTGGTCGGCAAGCATTTGAATCACATGGAACTTCCTTCCATCTCTCGCCACCGTCCGGTGTCACTCTGGAGGTCAGAGAACCACCTGACCTCATAAGAGACACTGGATTTGAGGAAATAAAAACTCTCATTTATGGTGGGGAAAAAGATTCTGGGGAAATATTCCAAGCTGGGGGGAAATAACACATTTTCTTTCATGACCTTCCCCATCCCTTGGAATTTGCTGCCAAGGAGTGTGGTGGAGTCTCCTTCTTTGGAGGTCTTTAAGCAGAGGCTTGACAGCCATCTGTCAGGAATGCTTTGATGGTGTTTCCTGCTTGGCAGGGGGTTGGACTGGATGGCCCTTGTGGTCTCTTCCAACTCTATGATTCTATGATTCTATGATTCTATCCCACCCCACAAATCATGAAAATACTGTTGGCAGGGGAAGGGAAGAAATAAAGAGTATGCAGCCAGGCAGGCCAGGTCATGGAGCATCCATGTGGTAACAAGCAGAAGAGTGAGATGGGATGGCAGGTGAGGAGGGCAGCAGCCATAATGAATGAATAAGGACTGGGCTTTGTGGGGAGAACCTCCTAGCTCAGAGCAAGCCTATATATTAGAGGGAACAGAACAATGATGGAGGTGATGGGAGTTACAGCCCAACATCTAAAGGCCACAGGTTCTCCCTCTGTGGGTTAGAAGGAGCCCATATGCTCTGGTGGGGAGCCTGCGACCCTCCGGATGTTGTTAAGTTTAGACACCCATCATCTCCAGCCAGTAGGGACAATGGTCAAGGGATGGATGAATTTGTCTATTTTCGTTCCACTCAGTTTCTTGTATTTCCTGTCTTAAATTCAGATCTCCACATTTCTGCAGCAATTTGCGAACTGTTATTTGTTAATGCCTCATGAAAATGCACCAGAATTTCAGTGCAAAGTTCTCCCAATAAACACATTTTTGTATGCAGTTTGGGCTAACATACACACTTTGCAAGCAAATTGCCATGTGTTTGTTTGGAGAATTAGTACAAATTAGGTAGTTTTCACATTAATATGCAAGCAAAATCAACACACACACACCCCAATCCCTAGTCAAGTATGATAGAAATATAGAAACACAGACTTGTAGTTGGAAGAGACCACAATAGGGATCTAGTCCAGCCCCTGCAATGCAGGAATCTTTAAGCCCAGAATTATTTATCTATTTAAAATCCACAGTTATTTCAAAAAATATCAAGATGGTGTCTAACATATAATAGTAAAATCAACAAAAGTATTCATAGAAGCACTAACAAAACATCAATAAATACTGATCAGTTAAAAAGAGAAAATTCATATTTATTATGGGTCCAACATCTGGAGGACCACAGGTTCCCCTAATATAATCGCATTTATTTATAATCGCATTCCCCTAATATAATCGCTATAGAATTCTGGGAACTGTAGCTTGTTAAGAGTGCTGGGAATTGCAGCTCTGTGAGGGGTAAGCTACAGTTGCCAGGATTCTTGGACTGTCCCAAACTTCTTGGCATCTCTTTTGTTTGTCTTGAAGATTTGCATGGCATAATAAGCAGGTTTGTAACATCTAAATGCAAAATAAACACTGCATTGCATGTGATAGCAGCACTATCAAAAGGCATGACAGGCAAATTTATTTCCCACCAGACACTGGGGGTGAGTGGGGAGAGGATGGGACAACTGCACTCTTCTAAGCAGTATTTAAATATGCAGCTAGAGTCCACATCTAGTTTCCTGAGATGTAAGTTTTACTAAGCCCATTGGGACTTACTTTCTATAGTCAATGTGGCTAGGAGTTTACAATACAGGTTTGAAAAGCTTGTGCTGCTGTATCTTCTCTGGCCCTTTGCGGGGTTTCAGTTCCCATTGTGGAAAATACAAATATGCAAAAACAGAACAGTATAACAACCCAATATGTGCCGAAAGCAGGAGGAAATTCTTGCTCGTTTGGCTTTAATTTTAATTGTAGGATGCTACTTCTTTTAAAAGAAGCTGTTCCTCCAGATCCTTTCTGTAGCAGCTACAGCGGTCACAAGATGACCTGTTAAACAATGCTTGTTACTGAAGCACTGCATCAGATGACCATCTTGTTCAAGAAGCTTAAGCATGCGAAGACGGGAAGGAACTCCAGGCAGCCGCCACCTTTCTCTCTCCTTCATCGCGCCATATGAATAAAGGGAGGGAAAAGAGAAGTGTTCAGATGTTATGGATTTTACCTGTCAGGAGGGCATGATAATGAAGCCCTTTCTCCTTGTCCTGGTGAGAGCAAACGTCAAATAAATACGCCTTGATGGGACCATCAATGAAGTCAGCAGCAAAATCAAAGAGCACCACTCCCAGCATGGTGATAACTATAGCCCAAGTCCTCTGGGTGCCTCTGTCTGCAACCAAAGCTGCAAAAGAAGAAATTGGTTCACTTTACAGCCGTTTCCTGGACACCGTGGAGTACTGTGCTGAGGGCCAATGCGGTCACAATTTTCTGTTGCTTTCTTCGCTCACAAGAGCCATCGCTTGCACAGGAAATCTCTAACAGGAATGCTGGGGGCTTCTCAATCTGTGATTGTTCTAAGATTGCAGCAATTGTCACTTTTTTTATTTTTGTGCGTTAGATGTGCCAGCAGGTTCAAAAATGGACCCCCACCCACTCGTACCTTACCTCTTTGCAGCTGGCTGTGCCAGTCTCTTTCAGAAGGGATCTAGGAACAGATATGTATGACTGGAGCAACTGGCTGAGAGAAGGCAAGGTGCAGGAGGGGGGAGAGTTCACCCCTTTTACACATACCAGTTGCGTACCCTCCAACATTCCTCAGATAAAAATGGGAGATTTTCATCTGAAGAATGTTGGAGTGTATGTTTCTGCCTTTGCCCCCCAGGAGTTTTCACTTCCCCCACCCAAAATGACCCTCCTCAACCCCTCCCTCAATTTGTCATCCTAAATCATCCCAAATTATTATATGTACCAGTTCATGAATGATGTCCACCAGCCATACTGCATAGCTTGCCCCTGAAACTACTGCAATATCTCCAGTATTCGTTTGCATGCATGCTGGGTTCCAGTTAGGGCAACTATATCACTGCACTTATTGCCAACAAAGCTGGGGATTCAACCATTGCAGCTTTTATTTCCCAGACGTATTCCACCCCTCTGGTCTGGTCCTTTCACCCACCACTCCCTCGCTCCACTTTCTGTGTGATACACCTGGATAGGAAAAGGAAATAACAAAAGGACAGAGGGAAGCTGTCTGGAGCAGTGGAGGCCATTAAGTCTTCTGCTTTGTTGGGTAATGCAGGTCGCAATCTCGGGGTGGCAAGCTGGCAGCCGAAATCACACAGTCTGAGTTGATTTATGTGTTGAGCCAAAGGCTTCATTAGGCACCTGATTATATTTTATTTTCTACAAGAGATTCTTATCACACGCTGGAAGGAAATAGCTGGCTTTGAACCACTTTAGTTGGTATTAATGCACTTGGTAGAAATCCATTTAACTCAATTGATTGCAATGGGACAAAGGCAATTTAAATGCAAGACCCAAGCACTTTGGAAATTGTATTGCAACCCCTCCATTCTTGAATTCCCTGTTGTTTCTGCAGGATGACTACTGAGTCAGTGGCTAGGGGTGTAGGGTTAACAGCAGGGGTCCCGAAACTAAGGCCCGGGGGCCAGATGCGGCCCAATCGCCTTCTAAATCCGGCCCGGGGAGGGTCCAGGAATCAGCATGTTTTTACATGAGTAGAATGTGTCCTTTTATTTAAACTACATCTCTGGGTTATTTGTGGGACATAGGAATTCGTTCATATTTCTTTTCAAAATATAGTCCGGCCCCCCACAAGGTCTGAGGGACAGTGGACCGGCCCCCTGCTGAAAAAGTTTGCTGACCCCTGGTTAACAGCGTCAAAAATCTGTTGGATTTCTAATCTACCAGAGCACTTCCAAAGAAGTTTCAAAGCCCATTATAACAGCCCATTCATCTTGACTGCTGAACCTCACAGGGTTATTGCAGGAAGTTTCTCATTTCGAAAGCCTCTAAAGAATGTGTCGTGAATTGGTCCTTAATTGTGGTAAAATAAGCACTCACAGAGCCTAGGGCTTGCCGATCAGAAGGTTGGTGGTTTGAATCCCCGCAATGGGGTGAGCTCCCGTTGCTTGGTCCCTGCTCCTGCCAACCTAGCAGTTCGAAAGCAGGCCAAAAAGTGCAAGTAGATAAATAGGTACCGCTCCGGCGGGAAGGTAAACGGCATTTCTGTGCGCTGCTCTGGTTCACCAGAAGCAGCTTAGTCATGCTGACCACATGACCCAGAAGCTGTCTGCGGAAAACGCTGGCTCCCTCAGCCAGTAAAGCAAGATGAACACCGCAACCCCAGAGTCATCCACAACTGGACTTAACGGTCAGGGGTCCCTTTACCTTTAGCACTCATAGCTGCTTCCTTTATTTACATGGACACTGCAGTTTGAGAAGGCTATCAAGTAACGTCTCCATAGAGGGGGGGGGAGATGGGGAGGGTTCTAGAGACCAAGTCCTATGAAGATAGGTTGATGGAGCTGGGCATGGAGAAGAGATAAACTGAGAGACAATATGAAAGCAAGCTTTATATGTCTGAAGGAATGCAACACAGGTGGTGGAGCAAATTTGCTTTATGTTCCTTCAGAAGGGAAGACCGCAGTTAATGGACTCAAATTGCAAGAGAGCGGTTTCTGACTAAACATTAGGAAGAGCTTCCTGAGAATGGAGCAGACTGGCTCAAAAGAGGTGGTCATCCAGCCACCACATCAGGGATGTATTGGATGACCTTTGAGATACCTTCCTACTCTATGATTCTAATAAAACCAGTTACCTGTTGTTAAGTGCCTCCGCTGTAAGCACCTTATATTTAGGGATCCTAAAAGATGTTGTTGGGATTACTGATGTTTGTTTATTGCATTTCTATCCCACCTTTCCCCCAAGGCGGTCAAAGTGGCCTACACATTTCTCTTCCTTCCAATGTTATCTTCACAAGAACCCTGTGACAAGAACCCTTCACAAGAACCCTTGGCTACGCCAAGCTTGACTGGCCTAAGGTCACCCTATGAGCTTCATAGCTGCATGGGGATTTGAACCCTGGTCTCCCAGGTCCTAGTCCAACACTATAACCACTATGCCATGCTGGTGTATGTGAAGTACTTGAACAATCAATAAGAGCATTTGTGTCTCATTAATTGGGAGTTTGAAGTGCTTCACAGACGCTGTCCATTAGTATTGTTGTTGTTGTTGTTGTTGTTGTTACTTTCTGCCAGTATTAGCCTCTGCAACATGGAATCACAGCATAGTCCAACTTTTTCATGAAATAAACAATGATTAAAATGATTAATCTCAAAATCAAATTAGCTCTTTGCCTATTTTCTTCACTCCTGGAACCTGTCTGTGCCTGGAAAGAGGAGACTGTGGCAGCAACAGTCGTATCAAACATGTATGCAGACTACAGACAGCATTTGAGTCCAAGCCTGCTTCAAACACAAGGTTCAGCCCTGTAGTGCAAGAGGTCTTTTATTTATTTAGCACATTAGTTAATTTTTACGGTGCTAGCTAGTCCTTCACAGACACATAACCAAATATGCACACTTCAGACTTGTTGAGAAAACTTGCATTTTCAATCGGAGGTGGGGGGATCCCCACCCCACCCCACCCCCTTATCTTTGGATTCACAAAGGTGCATTTTGCATGGCTTAACAAAGCGTTCAGTTACTCACCTGAGACAACTGTCTCTCCATTGAGGTAGAGAGCCATCCCCACCAGCATCATAATGCCCAGGACCAGGATGTAAGGTCTCCGCTTGCCCCAGGCTGAATTGCAGTGGTCACTGGCCGAGCCAACCACAGGCTGCAGCACAAAACCAAGGATGGGGCTTATGAGCCAGACGAGGCTATAAAGGCTTTTGGGGAGCCCCACGCTGAGCAGCACAGGTGTGACGAAGGCAGCCTCCACAGCGTAGCAGAACTCTCGGCCAAACATGGCCATGCTGTGCATCACCAATCTCCCCGTTGCCTTCTTAGGGGGCTCCACTGGACTAAAGGGCTCTTCAGCTGCCAAGGACTGCAGCATGGTCTCCTCTTTGCCACTGCTGCATTCCATGCTGGCGATGCCCAACTCACAGGGGCGCGGAAGCGGCCCACCAAAATCCTGCCTGGTTAGAGTCATCGGGCTGCTTTCTGGGAGCGTGCTCTGCCAGGCATGGATCTCAGGTCAGCCGGTAGGAAAAGGAGCTGGAGGAGGGGCACGCACATACTTTTCAGGGCTCTCTGGAATCACAAGTTGCACGAGGGGGGAGTGGCGGGGGAGTGTGTGTCTTGTGTGTGTCTGCGACGGAAGATTAGCACAATTAGAGCGCCTGGCTCGCTGGAGAGTTCTCAGCTATGACTGGAGGATTATCTCAGAGAAGGGGGGGGGGTGGATCATGTGTGTATACTATGCTCACATGCCCGAAGCCAAAGTTTGTCGGAAGGAAAAAGTT
Organism: Zootoca vivipara; assembly: GCF_963506605.1. Classification (NCBI taxonomy): domain Eukaryota; kingdom Metazoa; phylum Chordata; class Lepidosauria; order Squamata; family Lacertidae; genus Zootoca; species Zootoca vivipara. The sequence continues at coordinate 47,921,281 of NC_083286.1, read as the reverse complement.
AATAGTCGGAAGACACTGGCGCATCAGCCACTTTTTTGCATGTTGCAAGGAAGATTATCCTTTCCATGGTTTCATTTCAGGCAACAAGTTGTTTGCAGAGCAGAACTGCTTTTAAGATAGTCTGGAGGGAGAAATGGCACAAGGCCGGCAATCCTTCCTTGTGGTATTTAATCCTGTGTGCTTTGAAGTTTGGCTTTCATGCTTCCTAGGGCTTGTATTCCCAAGGAATGTTCAGGCTCTCTCCCCCCTCCCCTCCAGATCTTGTGTAAAGCAGTGAAAGTCTCTATCTTTCGCACAAGAAAAGTAGAATGTACAGGCAGCATTCTAACCCTGTGTCATTTAGCATTCCAGCCAATGAATGTAAAGGAATTGTATTTCTTTCCGAATTATCTTATCCAGCTTTGTGATTCCACTTTTGTGCTGATGAGACTCTAAAAATTTCATTAATTACTCCTGTTTTAGCATTTACCAAGGAATAAGAATAAGCCAACTGCTAAACAAAGCACAGAAGTAATATGAACTCTGGCTAGAGGGCTGGGCAGACCAAAGATCAAGACAAGGACGTCTTGGATATGGAATACCTGAGATCAGATCCCATCTCTACCAAGCACTTATTGTGGGCTTTAACCAAGCCACCATCATGCAACTTGGAAGTATAAAGTAGAATACTGTAGTGGCTTGCTTTGCAGAGTAATAGTAGGCACTCCGCAGAGCAAAACTGCAGTCCTACGCACAACTGCTTAGAAGTACGAACTCAGGTTACTCCACAGTAAATGGTAGAGAAACAGACTTCCAATGTGCTACACTACTGAGTAATACAGTGGAACCTCGGTTTATGAACACCTCCGTTTACGAATTTTCGGTTTACAAACGCCGCGGACCCATCTGGAACGGATTAATTCACTTTCCATTACTTTCAATGGGAAAGTTCGCTTCAGTTTATGAATGCTTCAGTTTATGAACAGACTTCCGGAACCAATTACACCCATGCTTTGGGTTAAGTACGCTTCAGGTTGAGTACTCTGCGGACCCGTCTGGAATGGACTAATCCACTTTCCATTACTTTCAATGGGAAAGTTTGCTTCAGTTTATGAACAGACTTCCGGAACCAATTGTGTTCATAAACCGAGGTACCACTCTAGTCATTGAAGGTGACAGGAGAGGATGTGACTTTTTGGTAATTGCCAGAAAGGCAGTGTGAAAAGCAGTTTGCAAGTGGGTGTTAAGGTTTGGGGTCCCCTACCTTTGCTTGCTGCATTCCATCTAAGCCCATAGATTTTATATAAACAGTCATTAAAAGGCATCATAAGCCTCCGCCATAATGAACCAGCACCTCCCACAGTATCAGCAAACAGTATCAAAAAGTTTTTCAAGGCACTCCCCGCCCCGTCATTTTCTATGGGAGATATCTAATATTAGTCAGTGTGGACCAACTGAAGCCAAATGACTTAAGTAACTCAAAGTATGACTTACCTGGGATATCACCCTTGGAATTCTTCTGAAATAATGGTCAAGCTTTAAATGCAAACATTCTGAAATAATAATAAAATCCAGTTTCCTTGCTGGAGATTAATTTTACATTTTTATTTGTAAGAAAAGGAATTTGCACATGTTATGAAAAACACTTGTTTTTAGATAATTACAGTATATTAAAAAGAGACTAAAGGATTGCAACATGCTGATAGTTAACTTACGGAACATTCAATTAATTGTAATATGCTTGTTTTGGCATTCAACCACAACAAAATGACTCAGCAAATTGCAAACGCAAAATCGAAGAGGTAAAACCAGATTAGCATTACTCCAATCCTTCACTTGCATAAAATAAGAATAAAATTACTTAAGCACATTGCAATTCAATCATACACTTATAGCAAATGCTAAAATAAAGGAAGCTACTTTTTGTGTGCTCCATTTGTTATTCTATATAAGCATAAAATCTTGAGGAGGAAAACAATGATGAATGCTCACATCCCTTAAACACCCAAGGCTCTCTTGTACAAAGAGAATAATGCCCTTCCCCCCCCCATACTCCACAGGCACATCATTTTGAAAATAACAGTACCTGCTTTCTGAAGAAAGCAATGGAGATTTTTAATCCTTGCATTGTGAGTAAAAACCTTTAAGGCATTTCTGAAAATACTTTCAGGGTGTAATTTTTAAGGAAACACAGTTCTGTTTTTTTTATTTAAAAAAAAAGTCTATTTATTCTTTACACAGCTGAAAAATCTGCCTCAACTTGGCATTGATAATTTCTTCAAGCGATCAATTCACAGACCAACATAGCGCCCCCCCCCTGCCAATTCTGCAGGACACTGGGACAAGCAGATCCTTTATTTGCAAAAGTGTGATTCTCAGTGCCAGCACTGCAGGATGATCCACATGGATCAGTGTACATCTTTTCTGGCTAGTGCTTCATTTCTCACAGCTTAAATGTATGGCTCTCAAGGGGCATTGGCAGGAAGGGAGGAAACGAGCTTCTTCCAAGCCTAGCTAGCTGCATGATACTGTGAATTTCACTATCATTCAAAGCATCCTCTTGAAAAGAAAATGAAAAGGATAATTTGCAACATGTCTCCCTGCTAAGAATACTGCACAAATTGGGATGAAAATATAACCTGCCAGTGTGTAGGACTCTTTGATTTGTGAAGTTACTATAAGTTGGATTTTGGCTTATTGAATTCAATTACTTTAAGAGAATGGAGCTGTGAAATTTCTTCCTTGGAAAAGCCATAGTCCAGGAGGATATCTTCAGTGTGCTCTCCTATAAACGGATCCCTTTTGGAAGAAGGAGTAGCTGGGGTCCTAGAAAGAAGTGGAGCCGGTCGAGGACTTATCTCCTCCTGGTCATTTTTAAGAAAAGAACCACGTTCTTTGTTGTGCGGATGTGAGGCAGCAGCATCAAAAGCCAAGACTGGTGTCACACAAGCATCTACATCATCGAAGATTTCACACCATTCTGCTTGGGTCTTCTTTGAAAATAAATCTGCAAACATGTTCTTCATTGCAGGCCAGTCAGAGAAACTCATCTGACCAGGAAGATTATAATCATCTAGCCCCAGACCTGAAGAGATAAAAATAAAAATGGGCCAATTTAATTCCCAGAGATTTGCCAAAAGTTGCATTTATTACTAACAACCAGGAACAGTATAAGAGCCAAAGGTTAAAGAGATGGCTACAGGATACGTCTAAAACAGGTTATAGCTACGCACCTCATGTTTACAGATAAACATGCATATCCCCAGTGATGTGCCAATGCGCAAACTTACTTAAGCAACCATTATCTTGACAGTGCATCTCAAACCAGAGAAGGAACACTAGGTTGTTTCAGCCACACAATCTACCTGAACTTCTTGGTTCATCCACATATCACTGTGTTCCTCTGGGAAACTGCAAATACTATCCACCAGAAATGAGCTCTGCTATTTCAGAAGTGTAACCGTGCAAGTCTAGAGCAGCAGAAACAGAGAGCTTTGTGGCATCTTAAAAATGAATACATTAATTGTGGCATGAATGCTTGTAGGCCAAATTGAATGTTATTGGCTTCAAAATAATACAGTAGATAAATCTGACTCTGGCCAACAAATGCTTACGCCACAATAATTCTGATACTGTCTATGTGATCACTTATTTAGAGATATAGCTGGTGCTCTGCACACAGAAGGTCCTAGGTTCATTACTCAGCAACTCCAGTAAAAAGGATCAGGTAGGAAAAGATTGGGAAGACCTGTCCTAGAGACCGTAGAGAGCTGCTACCAGAAAGAACAGGGAAGACAGAATAGGCTAAGCCAGATGGGCCATTGATTTGATTAGCAGAAAGCAACTTACTCTGTTCTACAAATACTACTATATCGAAGGATAAAAGGCAAAGCAAGAGACCCTAACTTGGCAGTGTTTGTTGACTTTTTTTTAACCTTCGTACTCCAATCCAACCCTTGGAATGTGTTAACAAATCAGTTTAGAAACTCAGGTTATCTGCAGCTATATGGCTGCAAATAAAACATTTAAAACGTGCAATGTGACACTAGATGGAGACAGTGAGCTATGCAAAATTCAATGTATTTTTCAAAATGTTTTTTTTTAAAGCATTTACACAGCATTTAAAAAATGTATGTAGATTTCACCTAGGAGTTGTTCTCTCAAGCATAACTAGTTGGAAGAGTACAGGAAATTTATTACAGTAGCTGTATTGAATCAGCAGCACTACTTTTTTGAGCATCCCCAAGAAAATAAAAAAATTCCTTCAGTAGCACCTTAAAGACCAACTAAGTTTTTATTTTGGTATGAGCTTTCGTGTGCATGCACACTTCTTCAGATACAGTGAAATGAAAAAAGTATCATTTCACTGTATCTGAAGAAGTGTGCATGCACACGAAAGCTCATACCAAAATAAAAACTTAGTTGGTCTTTAAGGTGCTACTGAAGGAATTTTTTTATTTTACTTCGATCCAGACCAACACGGCTACCTACCTGTACCCAAGAAAATAATTCATCAGGATCCTATTCTGAATTTTCCCTTACTGAGATGAGAACACAACATCAACAGCTAAAAGATATATATGACAGAGAGAGAACTATAGCAGCAAAAGAAGAGGGTTAGAGAAAGTAGGCACTTATTGGGCTTCAAACTTTGGCTTTTGCCTCTGTGCAAATTTCAAGCATGCCCTATTGGTTCTCATTTTTCAGGCTTAGTGTTGCAACAATCCACATGGTTAATAGAAGGGTATGCTATAGGTTTTGCACAGCTGGCCTCCTATAGCAAGTGTGGGGTCTCTGGAAGGAAAAGGAACCTACTCTATAATAAAACTTCAGGGTACATTTCCATACGTAGCAATCAATCTTACTGCTTTACTGAATAGAAAACAAGCCATCAACAGGAAATGATATCCATGAATATATATTATAGCCCAGGAAATAACTGAAGCCCAAGGCACTAGTTTTTTATATGTGGATATTAAAGTTGAGTGCTTTAATGTTCTAAATTCATTTTATTAGCTTTGAATAAGACAACATGCCTACATGAAGCTATATAAATATGATTATTCAATTATTCCATTATGCAGCTATAGACTATGTAATCTTCAGCAGCTACTGTATTGTTTTATTGTTGCTGGCGCCATGATTGCATTGTTATGTTATTATGCTTTTATACTGATTTGATACCACATTGGAAATCTTTGTTCAATGGAAAGGTGAGACATAACATTTTAAGTAAGTAAATCAAATATTAGTGATCATGTCTCTTCCCACCCTTGCCTTCAACTTGTAGACAACAACAACTTCATTTTTTTAAGATTTCAACACTTCCGTACAATTAAAAATATTACAAAGGAAAATATTGTATTATGGCAAGCATAGCTGCCAAGTTATCCCTTTTTTTAAGGGATTTTCCCTTATGCTGAATAGGCTTCCTCGCGAGAAAAGGGAAAACTTGGCAGCTATGGGCAAGTTTCTTTGCTTCAGATTAAAACAGTTATTAGAAAAGTTTGTCCTATGCCTACTATCCTGAGTAATATACCCAGTTACTAAAAGGAAAAGCAGCCTCATTCAAGACTAAAAATACAAAACAGTTCCATGATAAAAGGAATGATGAATGAAAGTTGAGTGTCAAAGGGACAAGACAAATGAGATGGGGTGACCAAGCATTCCAATTTAGCATTAGACATGGGAGAGAGGGGAAATGGGGCACCAGATGCTGGAATACTGATGTAAACTATCAGTTTTCATTATGAAAGCAAACATCCTAGAGTAATGCTAGCCCCAGATCTAAATTATTATTTTAGTAAGAATCAATGCCAATTTGTGACAGATGGAACTTGCATTAGATTCACAGTGTTTTCTTTTAAGAACATTGTGAACGGTATGGTGTGCTGGATATTAACATCTGTAATCAGTGCTTTTTTCTGGGGGTATGCAGGGGTACACATACCCCTAAACATTTTGTAAATCTTTGTACTTTTGTCCATTTACCATATTTATTTTTCTCAATTTGAACTATAAAACGGTGATTTTCTTGAGTCAAAATGAGAGTAAATATTTTTAAAGAAAAAGAAAACAATGTCTGTAATAGAAATCCTCAAACTGACTCACTATGACTGCCTACTCTAGTAGAAATCTGGTATTCTTTCCTTCCCCTTGCCCACTTCATTTGCTTCCATTGTCCTGATTCAGAAGCAGAGGAGTGTGCATGCAGATGAGCTCATTTCAGTTTGGCGTATTGGGCTTCTTCCAGTCCATATTCTTTGCTCAACTGCCAATCCTTGTAAACTCACAAAATAAGCTTAGACCTTTGTGAAGATGGAAACCAATTGAGAACTTCACTGTAAGGGTTGTTGTACCCATTAGCAAATGTTCTCTGTGCGCACACAGACTTGCCACTTTGTTCTGTCAGCGAACCTGGTCTTGCAGGAGGGTTGAACATTTGCTGATCATTTGCTGATCTGGTGCAACAAATAGATATGTATATAACTAAATCACTGATGAAATAAAGCTAGATAAAGCTCTCGCCTGAAAAACTACAAACTTAGCCAAAGTAGTTCAACAGATTACAAAACAAACATTCTAGGGCTTGAAGCTGAACTGACACAGCTGCAATAAATTCACTAGGTGGCCTTGGGAAAATTCAGTCTTTCAAGCCCCAAGTAGTTCAATTAGCACAAGGACTTCTGGGTGCACAATGGAACTTGCCCTCCCTCTCCTATCACCTCACCCACCCCAAAATCTGTGCTGGATTTCCCTCCAACTCTTCCGAGCAGATTTGGGGAGGGTGTGGAGGCACACAGGGAGAGGAGATGGAGGCAAAGATATGTTGCACAAACAGAAATCCTTGTGCTAACAGAGCTACTTCACTGGCTATAACGCTTGGTTCTCCCATCTGTAAAATGGGAATATTTGTTGTACAGACAAAGGAGATTAATCTTCAAATTACTTTGCATCTTTAAGTGCTACAATACTACTACTAATTTTTGCATATTTGCTCAAAACAGATGGTACCCCAAAACTTCCTCCCTTCCTCCTTTAAAAACACACCTCTTGTAGATTAACTTACCACTGATGAACTGCTTATAGAACTGTGGTTCAAGAGCACCAACAGCCATGAATTTCCCATCTTTAGTCTTGTAGGTTTCATAAAAAGGGGCACCACTGTCCAGGAGGTTCTCCCCACGAGATCTGTTCCAAAGGCCAATGGCCTGCGATTTCCACAGAAAAGAGCTCAGGTACGCTGTGCCTTCTACCTTAAAGACAAACATTTTTTAAAAAACAAAAATATATTAGTAAGAGTGAAAATATTTTTCTGCTAGGTATTCTGACTGAGGTAATACAGTAACACCCTAAACTGACAAAACAAACAAACAAACAAACAAACACCTCTTATTAGCTTTTACATTGCTGCCCACTGTTTGGTAATATTAATTCTAGTCTCGCTAGATAGTCCAAAAATATGTTTCCTACTTTGGATGTCACTAAATCCTTGGCCTTCACAAATGCTTCAATGCAGGGATGGGGTGAGGAACCTGTGGTCCTCTGGGTGTGGTTGGCCTACAACTCCCATCATTCCTGACTTTGGCCATGCTGGCTGGGGCTGGTGGGAATTTGAGTCCAGCAACACCAGCATAGTAGTTTAGAACTGCAGAAAGCAATCTCTCCCCCCCCCATTTTTATTAACTTTCCACTTTTACATTTAAAAATAAACATTTTTGAAAGCGGATTCTTGTTCTTGGAGCTTTGCTGAGCACAGGGCTGGGACAGCCCCTTGCACTACACTTCCCATGTGCCCAATAACTAGCTGTCCGGTGCTTGGGAAGCACTGCACAATGAACTTCGACAAGAGGGTAGTCCCTTTGATCTATCAGATTTGGTTTATGGGGTGGGGCCAGATAATGATTTGGTCCACTAACCCAAAAAGGTTCCATAGCCCTGATTTAAGGCATTATTTGAGGCGGGGTTTCCAGATTAGCTTTGATTGGTTTTTTATTGTTTAACAATTTGCTCATTTTAACATTATATTGTTTTGCAATGCTATCAGTACATTTATTATCAAAGAATAATAGAATCATAGAGTTGGAAGAGACCACAAGGGCCATCCATTCCAACCCAGGGCCATCCAGTTTTTATCTTTCAGCTGATTTGGTCCAGTTTTGATATTTACAAATAAAGAAAATAAAATCAGCCCAAGTTTATGTTACAGACATGAAGTGATGTCTTCTTTCCTTCAGAGCAGAATGCCTTTGAATATTCTGTGCCATCTGTTTCATTCTCCCAGTTCTTAGAATGCCTTGGATGTTCTACAATCTATAGCAGGCACCCCCAAACTTCGGCCCTCCAGATGTTTTGGACTACAGTTCCCATCTTCCCCAACCACTGGTCCTGTTAGCTAGGGATCATGGGAGTTGTAGGCCAAAACATCTGGAGGGCTGCAGTTTGGGGATGCCTGATCTACAGCATCATCTGAAACCAGAAGCTTTATCATTACTACCAAAACTTCCCTAGTGTGGGTTCAGGCTGGACAGCCAGTAAGATTCAGACTCAGTTGTCAGTAAAACAGGACATCTATTAAAGGATCGCAATGTGTTCCAACTTATGAGGAATGGTTGAGGGAGTTGGGTATGTTTAAAGAGGAGACTGAGAGAAGATATGATAGGCAACTTCAAAAATCTAAAGGGCTGTCACATGGAAGATAAAGCAAGCTAGTTTTCTATTGCTCTGGAACAGAGCTTTCCAAACTTTTAAATGTTGCTTTTTAGACATACAGCATTTTGTGACACAGCAATTCAGTTTTACTAGAAAACTGGAGGTTAAACTAACTCCTTTCCAGCCTCGGGAGGAGCACAGGGAGTGTTTGCGTAACACACCTACACACTGCAGCCGACACACTAACGTGGTGGCACACAGTTTGGAAAGCTCTGCAGTCTGGAGGGTAGGACCCAAACCCATGGATTCAAGTTACAAGAAAGGAGAGTCTGACTAAACATCAAGAAGAACTTTCTGGTTGTAAGAGCTGTTCAACAATAGAACAAACTTCCTCAGAAGGTGGTGGACTCTCCTTCACTGGAAGTTTTGGATGGATATATCATGGATGCTTTAGTTGATATTCTTTCATTACAGGGGGTTGGATTAGATGACCCTAAGAAGCCCTTCCAATTCTATGACTTACTCTCACCATGGGATAAAGCAAGTGTAACCCTGATAGCTCCATTTCTACCAAAAAAAACATAGTGATGTAGCACAGAAATACAAGATGGTGAGAGTAGGAATTTTTTGAAATAGCAAAGTTGCAAAACAGGATCTTCTGCTCTTCCTTTCCCCTCTCCCCCCTCCTGCTCATTGTATGTTCAACAGCCTTCCTTAGGCGATAAGAATGTCATAAGAATGTGGGAGGTAAACTGCTGGAGGCTATATAATCTTGTCGAGGATGCCTGATGATCATCTTATGCAGATCCCACATTCCAACCAGTCCAGAGCTGCTCACAAACACATTTCTGATTCTGAAATTCATTAATAACTTCTTAGTTTCAATTCCCACCCACACAAGTACATTACAATGTAATTGTTTCTTTTTAATATGTAAAATATTTGAAATTAAATTATTGTACAGTCGTACCTTTACTTACATATCCCTCTGGATACGGAATCTTCAGGTTATGGCCACGGCAAACCCAGAATTGCATACTTCCAGGTTTCGCCGTGTGCACATGCACAGAAGCACTCGATTGCGCCGCGCGTGTGCACAGAGGCACGTAATTTCCTGGATGTGGACAGACCCCTAGAACGAATTAAGTTCATATCCGGAAGGGTCCACTGTAGTTCCAATTTTAAATAATCTGACTGTTTTGGATAATTATTGACCAACTCTGTCCATGGATGAACATGCCTGCCATTCCTCTCATTACTGCTTTTCCTCCTCTGAACCCCATATATCCAGCCATAGCTATATAATATGATGTGTTTATTTATTATTTAATGTAAAATATTTCAAGGCTGCTGTTCTGGGCAATTCTTGTCTAAAGCTGCATACAGCAATAAACCAAAAGAAAAGAAAGATCAACAATACAAATAACATAAAATCCAAACTCCTCAGGATCACATATCTAATGGCAGGCAGCCTGCTTAGAAACAGAAATGTTTGTAGCTGCCAAAATATGTGCAATATAATAATGTGTTACAGCAGATATGAACATCAGCACCCAGGATTATTCACTATTTCTACAGTTGTGGAAGCTTCCATACCCTTTGCCTTATTGAGAAATTAGCAAACAAAGATTAATGTTGAGCAAGTGCCAGAAAGAGCATTTCAGATGGAATTAGAACTGCTAGGTTCTATCCACAGCAAACTATTGTAGTTATGTTACCTACAGAAGTACTTGTAATGAAAGCATGAGCAGAGACCCAGCTGTTGAATAAATATGAATTAATCTGATGCCAAAATAATTTGATGCAACAATAAATCAAGAGAAGAGATGACCAAGAAATTAGCTTGATTTAACAAAGGAAATCCCCATATCCAGCTGGTTTTGCTCATCTCATCCAGAGAATCTGGCAGCTGTGTTCGAAGGGGGTGCGAGTCAGACACACAACAGAGCACTAAGAACTGGATGTGGCTGAGCAAAGAGAGGACAAGTTTTGGCTACAGGTATCTCGGGGCATAAATGAATCAAGATCAACACTAGATGCCACCATATTGGCACAACGTTGGGTGGACTACTACGCTGAACTTTTTTGAGAACAAACAGGGCAATCACCCAATGCCAAGGTGATCATCGATCTGTCAAATTTACCAGAGTGGCAAGCGGTGACCCCTGCAGAGATAAAATCTCTGATAGAGTTTAAAACTAAATAAAGCACCAGGTGAAGACATGATGCCGTGAGAACTATTTAAGACACATATGGGCTGGTGGCAACCCATCCTGGCTAAGCTCTGTTGTTGTTGTTTAGTCGTTTAGTCGTGTCCGACTCTTCATGACCCCATGGACCAGAGCATGCCAGGCACTCCTGTCTTCCACTGCCTCCCGCAGTTTAGTCAGACTCAGGTTCGTAGCTTCAAGAACACTGTCCAAACATCTCGTCCTCTGTCGTCCCCTTCTCCTTGTGCCCTCCATCTTTCCCAACATCAGGGTCTTTTCCAGGGAGTCTTCTCTTCTCATAAGGTGGTCAAAGGTGGATCTTCTTGCAGTCCATGGGACTCTCAAGAGTCTCCTCCAACACCATAATTCAAAAGCATCAATTCTTCGGCGATCAGCCTTCTTTATAGTCCAGCTCTCACTTCCATACATTACTACTGGGAAAACCATAGCTTTAACTGAATCGCTTTTACAGAACTACGATTCCAATTGATGCAGTGTTGGATGGGCAGTACGGTAAGAGAGACTCTGTCTGTATGGACAACCCTGTGTCGAGGACCTGTGCCATTATTTATTGCAGTGCCCGTTATATATAGACCCAAGAGACCAATTTATAAAACCTGTTTACGACTGGAACACATTTGAATAGGGTGGAAAGGGTGAAATGGCTGCTAAGCGACACCGACAACTTTGTTACTTATAAAGTAGCACTTTATGCATTGGCAGCTAAGAAGATCAGGAGGCAGGAACTAGACAAAATAGCAGTCAAAGTGCAAAGGGGATTCGGATATTTAATTTGGCACAATTTACCAGAGAATCTTCTGCTATTCTGTTCTATTTAATGCAACAAATAATTTTAGTAGCCGTGACCGTGGTTTTATTGTATGTCCGGGGCCAATTATTTTTATGGTTGTTGTTGTTGTTGTTGTTTTGTTCTTCTTCTGAATGATGTCATGGCCTATGGCTAGTGCAATAAAAAGTTTAATTGGAATTGGAAATAAGAACTGGATACAAAAAGGGTTTTATGCACTGATGTGTTGGTCTTAAAGTACAAACAGTTCCACATGCCCTATCTTTAACAGTCTGTAACTTGTTTTGTTTTCTTTAACTTACCATACTTGCATCAATGACTTGCCCTTTGCCGGATTTTGTACGTTCATAGAGTGCCATAATGATGCCCATTGCACACATAACACCGCCACCAGCAAAATCAGCCAGAAGATTGATAGGAGCATAAGGATTTTCATCTTTTCTGCCAAGTTTTGACAACACACCTATATACAATAATAGATATACACAAAGTAATAATGAAATCAATTTCCCCAGTTATGAAAGCCATATGAATGTCTTCTAAACACAGTTATGTATAGTCATCAATTTTCTAACAATCTCCAATTAAATTCTTAGGCTGCTGAATGCATTGTACTGGGGTGGAGGCTTTGCAAAGAGACACCTGGGGAAAATGCTTGCCAGGTCTTCAATATGGTTTTTAGCAACAAACACGTGTATAAGCCTTTCATTGAAAACAGGCGGGAATTATAACTAAGTCCCTTGCATTGAAAGACCCACTGAAGAATTCCTAATATAGAAACGTTTTCTCTGATTGATAAAAAACTATGGTTTGCTTTCTAATCAATAAGTTTCAAGTATTTTTTCCAGTAAATAATATTATTTTCATGATAGCTTTATTACTATATTTCACACAATCTACTCAAATATACCATTGCTGCTCAGCAGTGCAATCCAATGAATGTTTACTTGGGAATAAGTCCCCCTGTGTTCAATAGGATATATTCCCAGCCCAAACCATCTTCAGGTCAGGAAGAGTTAACAACCATTTCATTCATTTATTAATTTAGGTAATTTAATTTAGGTAATCATTACTATTTCAAAGAAATATTGAAGTATCACAAAGTATCACATTATAAAAGTAAACATAGACAGAATTTACTGTGAACCTCAAACAGTTGGACTCTGCAGCAAAGTCCATAGGTATGCTCTTCCCAGCAAAACAAAAGCAAAACACCCTAAAGGTTGATGTTGAACTATAGCCTTGGTTTACTATCCAAATAAAAATAAATGATTGGCCAAATGCAAAAAAATTTTTAACACTGATGAATTACAACCAAGCATGTCTGCATAATAATAGTAATCATTTTATTTGTACCCCAACCACCCATTTGTACCCCACAGCCTCCTAATTAATGTTTATATTAACCACAAATCTCTTTCAAGTTAATTATTATTAAATATAGGGTTGCTGTTTTTTTAAAAAAGAAATTAAGTCACACAATGTACCTGACACAGCCAAGTAGTTGATATCATGACCTGCCAACTTGGCATATTTTCCCAACTGTCCAAATCCCGTCAGCCTAGCATAGATGAGTTTGGGATTGTCCTGGAGGAGGATATCTGGGCTAAGACCAAGTTTTTCCATGACACCTGAACAGGAAGATAAAATAAGTCAACTCTACTTAAAAAAATAAGAAGCAGATCAACATATGTGAAGGTATAAATAGTATTATAGAGAGTATGAAGTTATACACATATTGAATATGAAGTCAGAATTGTCACATGACCATATTTGAGTAGCCTGTTCCATTTTCTTCTCTCTCTTTAACGGAATATTCTGTATGGCTAGTTTTTGTTTTCAAATTTTGGGGGAAAGAACCCAGAGCAACTTTTGATAGGACACAGGTGCTTTGTGCTTCCTTTTCTATGCTCCTTCAGAAGTTCAGACTGGAACATTCACAGGTCTTCTCTTCTGGTGGGTATATACACAAGTTCTTGATGCAAGGAAAACTTGCACTACTCCACAGGGAAAGCTGTAAAAGTTAAATTTCAAGCAAAAGAAGACAGATAATAAGTCACCCCTAGGTATTTGCTCTCTGTTTGACTTTGGGCATTTACATTAATGACAGAGGGGAAGTGCAAGGCAAATTTTTCCTTTCCACATTTTCTCAATGGCATGTGAAGTGAGTGTAGATTCGAATGATTAAAAGCCGAATGTATATGACTTTTAAAAAATCTGCTTCAGAGAATAGTTTATTCCAAGACATTTTGGCACTTGAGGCAAACCACAGAATGGTGCCTCCTCCCCACTAGGGTAGAAGGGTCGAGTCTATATCAGGAAAAAGTCGGACATAAAGATCTACATTGGGATCCGCTGCCCTTTGTGGATCCTGCCACCTGAAGTAGTCACCTCACCTTGCTTTATGGGTGGGCCAGCTCTGCTCTACTCCTGTGAGCAACCCAAGTGTCAGTGCAGATAAAAATGCAGTATTTAATTAACACCTGAAACACAAACACAGAAGATTCACCTCTGTGAATGGGGGGTGGGAGGGAGGAAAATGCACCATGGCATTTTCCATGTGAAAGTAGTTGCTTGTGATTGTTCAAATGTTTCTGTCCTAAGTATTACACTGCCCCTGTGAGCAAAACCACACACATCCTGCAGCTGAATCTCAAATCCAAACTGTGGGCACAGTTAATAAAATTAACTTGAGCTGCTACTTTTTTAAAAAGTGAAGATTCTTTTTCCATGGGTTTAATTAAAAAAAAACTTCCACGTATTGCAAGCAGGTACAAAAATGCTCGTCGCACTTTACAAAGCTATTTATTGTCTGCTTGTTGTTGTTGTTTATCTACAAGCCATATCGATAAACATCTGCATTTGGGGGGGGGGGGCTTATGGAATTTTTCCTTGGGAAGGCAGAGAAGCGTCGCCACACAAACTGAAGGCGGGGGTTGGGTGAGGAGAAAAAAATGAGGCACAAGGCAACAACTGTCAGGGCAAAAATACCTCCCAAGAAAGAGTAACTGCGGTCCCTTCAGAAGGTCGCTGGACTACAACTCCCACAATGCTTTAGCGTCGGCCACGGTTAGCTGGGGCGGCTGGGAGATGGAGTCCAACCCGCGCCCACCGTTTTTGAGGCCTCACTGTTTTTGGGGTGAGGCTGCCTCTCATCCCCACCCCGCTACCAACCCTTCACGTCCTACTACGAAGCGGCAACTGCCTCCCACCCCACAGCCTTCGCCCTGCTGCGAGGGGGGACACCAACACCGTCCCGCCCCGCCCCCCAAAAAACATTTCCCCGCTGACCCTTCGCGACCCACAAGCGGTTCGGCACCTGGTCTAAAGGGCTCGATGAGCACATCCGCCTTCTGGCAGAGCCGCCTCAGCGTCTCGGCGCCCCGGGGCTGCTTCAGGTCGAGCGCCAGGGAGCGCTTGCCGCGGCCTTGCACGTCCGACGACACGGCCGCGCGGGGAGAGCGGTCCACCCGCACCACCTCCGCCCCGAAGTCGGCCAGGATGAGGCCGCACAGAGGCGCCGGCGCCAGGCCCGCCATTTCCAGCACCCTCACTCCGCGCAGCGCCATGGCCGAGAGAATAGAAGGCAGGCAGGCAGGCTCTCCCTCAGCTCAGACGCAGCCGAGTCGGATTTGGCGCCTCCTCCTCGCCCTCCCGGCGCACGGTTCCGAAGGTTAATAAGGCCGGTGCCTGCAGCAAGCCGAGGATACGACCCTGTATGGCCTTGCCAGGGAGCAAGCCCCGTTCGGCCCAGTGAGGCTTCCTGTCAGAGTAAACGTGCTTTTAATGGCACTAAAGTGAAGTGAGTGTGGTTGAAAGGCTTTGCCAAGCTGTGTACCCTTAAGAGGAAAGCCCCATGGAGTAAAACGAGGCCTTATTATTGCTACATATTTATATAGCCCCACCTATTTTCCTCAATCAAGGTGGCTTTCATAGAAAAACAAGAACAGCTAAGAACAAGGTGCAGAAACATCACTAAAAACCAATTAAGCATGGATAGTAAAAGGTAAAGGGACCCCTGAACATTAGGTCTAGTAGTGACTGACTCTGGGGTTGCGGCGCTCATCTCATGTTATTGGCTGAGGGAGCCAGCGTACAGCTTCCAGGTCATGTGGCCAGCATGACAAAGCCGCTTCTGGCGAACCAGAGCAGCACATGGAAACGCCGTTTACCTTCCCGCTGTAGCGGTACCTATTTATCTACTTGCACTTTGACATGCTTTCGAACTGCTAGGTTGGCAGGAGCTGGGACCGAGCAACGGGAGCTCAGCCCATTGCAGGGATTTGAACCGCTGACCTTCTGATCGGCAAGTCCTAGGCTCTGGTTTAACCCACAGCGCCACCTGTGTCCCACATGGAGAGAAGTAAAGCTATATACATTACATAACATCTGTTAAGACCATATGAAGAATTACAATAAAAACTGCATGGCGGCAGCCCTTTCAGTAAAAGCCAGTTCCCCGAAGCCTGTTGGAACAAGGAAGTCTTCCCCTGCCAGAGGAAGGACAGCAAGGAAGGAGCCAGTCTAGCTTTTCTAGGGAAGGAGCTTCTCCAGAATCTGGGAAGAGCCACCAAGAAGGCCCTGTCCCATGTCCCCCAGCCAGCGCACATAGGGCCAAGCTGTGAGGGTGCAATCCTAAATAAAGCTTACTAGGGAATAAGGTAAGCTTCATTGAGCTCCGTGGGACTTGCTTCCAAGGAAGCATGCACTGGACTGGATAATAATAATAATAATAATAATAATAGTAATATATTATTTATACCCTGCCCATCTGGCTGGGTTCCCCCAGCCATTCTGGGCGGCTTCCAACAAAACATTAAAAAGCTTCCCTAAACATTAAAAAGCTTCCCTAAACAGGGGTGCCTTGAGATGCCTTCTAAAGGTCTGGTAATTGTTGTTCTCTTTGACCTCTGGTGGGAGGGATGGAGAGGTGTTCCTTGGAAATGTTATTACAGGCAACTCCCCATTTACTGGGGGGTGGGGGTACATTCTGGACCTCAGTGAAATGTGTGTAAATGGGGAGCACCCTAGTGGCTTGCACATCAAAGCCCAAAGTGGCTGTCCTTGCGAGTCAGAGGGCCAACGGGGCTTTGTTGAGGCTGCTCAGCCTCCCTGCCTAACAGATGATATACTAGATCTCTTCATCCAATGGCCCATTGGGCCCAATCAATTGTTCCATGATATTTTGAAGTATTGGCATTAAACCCAGCTTTAGAGTACAGTATGTTTGCTGAAGAATGTTTACAGCCTTTTATGTTTCTAGACAATGAATAATCAAAGGAAGAGACCAGAGCATTTGCATTTCTGGTTCTTCATTAGTTTGCTATTTTATTTGGAGGTGCTCTCCTGCAGATGGCAGATAAGCATATAATTTCTTTGAAGCAGGCATAATTGTGTTAGTTCCCCCCCTTCCTTTTCCCCATCTTCCTTGACATTCAAAATGTTCACATTATTTTGAAAAACAAGCTGTGATAACAGGGAATACATTCTGGAAGGCAGCTTAAACAAAATTACTGGCTGTGTCTTGGAAGCATTCATGTGAAATAAACAAAAAAACCTGGTTTCTATAGAAGCTCACACTACTACAACAAAAGATACACCTGTATGAGAATGGCCAGTGTATATTCACATCATGCCATTGTACACAGCACGACACTTCTTAAGATCCTGCTTGTAGAAATATAGGTAATAGTAATATGGAACAAACTGTATTAACTTTCTTTTAAGGTTATGTTGCACTGACAATGTATTTTTTGTGCTTCAGTTCTTTCCCCAGAGCTCAGCTGGAGTATATCTTTCTGAATACAATCCTGGTTCTTTCTAATCTTGCAACCACTCCTAAAGAGTTCTGAAAAATCCAATATGGGTTATTCATTAGGCCTTCTCGATTTTCAGTGTACTGAGGAAGCAGTGTGGTATACTGGTTAGAGTGTTGGACCGAGTGTTGGACCTGGAAAGACCAGGGTTCAAGTCCCCACTCAGCCATGAAATCCACTGGGTGACCTTGGTTCAGTCACCATCTCTCAGCCTCAGAAAGCTGCCCTGATGATAATATGAGTTGGGGGAGAACAAAGTATGTCGCCTTAAGCTCCTAAAATTTATACCCCACCTTATGAGAGAAAATAATTTTAATGTTGCCTGCAAGAGATTTGTCCAAAGTGGTCTTTAATTAATAAGTGATCAGTTTACAAAATAAGCAAATGAACACATTCATGACACAAAATTCAATCTTGTTTCATTCTACTAAGAGCTAGGGTCAAAATACTGTACTTTAATAAGAACCAATGACAAATTGATTCTGTTTTTTAAAGCATGCAAAAAATTGCTGATATACTTTAAAACATGAAGATTTTCATTCGTGCAAACTAAACAAGCCTATATAGTAAAAATAGTATATTCTCCATTCTACAAACTCCATTAAGTAAAAGAATTTAGCCAACATACCTAACCATTCATACAGGATGAGTAAATCACTTTATAGACAATTCAATTTAATTTAGTTGCAGATCACCCAAAGCATACAAATCAATATCTGAGCATTTATAAGGACATTTGAGCATATAAGGATATTTGAGCATTTATGATGGCCATTGGTCCCGTCACCTCCTGGCAAATAGAAGGGGAAGAAATGGAGGCAGTGAGAGATTTTACTTTCTTGGGTTTCATGATCACTGCAGATGGTGACAGCAGTCACAAAATCAAAAGGCGCCTGCTTCTTGGGAGAAAAGCAATGACAAGCCTAGACAGCATCTTAAAAAGCAGAGACATCACCTTGCCGACAAAGGTCCATATAGTTAAAGCTATGGTTTTCCCAGAAGTGATGTATGGAAGTGAGAGCTGGACCATAAAGAAGGCTGATCGCCGAAGAATTGATGCTTTTGAATTATGGTGCTGGAGGAGACTCTTGAGAGTCCCATGGACTGCAAGAAGATCAAACCTATCCATTCTGAAGGAAATCAGCCCTGAGTGCTCACTGTAAGGACACATCCTGAAGCTGAGGCTCCAATACTTTGGCCACGTCATGAGAAGAGAAGATTCCCTGGAAAAGACCCTGATGTTGGGAAAGATTGAGGGCACAAGGAGAAGGGGACAACAGAGAACGAGATGGTTGGACAGTGTTCTCGAAGCTACCAACATGAGTCTGACCAAACTGCAGGAGGCAGTGGAAGACAGGAGTGACTGGCGTGCTCTGGTCCATGGAGTCATGAAGAGTCGGACACGACTAAACAACAAAAGGACAAAGAAGGCAAAAATTCTAAACTATTATTCTTCCTAAAGTGAATGTACCAGTTAGCAACTAATTTTAACAATTCAGAGGTCATGTTGTTATAAATTTATATATAATGCACTTCCATATCTGTATTTTCATACTGGATGTGGTGCTGTGCGCAAACTAGGTGTGCTTCTGATTTTTTGTTATGGATGAAGGAGCTCAGAAGCACACATGAAGTTCCCAATGCTGAATCAATTTGAAAGAAGAAAGTAGACCCACAGGCCGGTATGTGGAACAAATCCATACAAGTGTGAAGCCACATAGATTGGGGCCAAAGGCTGTAATCATCACACCATTCAATTATCTGAAATACGATTTCAGATTTCAGTGGCACCAGAGCCATAGCAAGATAGTGTGGTATATATATAAAAAAAACCATAAGGAAGCAGGCCTAACCTTTCTCATACCGCTCCATAGATTTAGACGCCAGCATACTGGTTTCAAAAAGGGCCCTGAAGTACATTACCATGTTGTTCCAAAGGATAGAGAAAGCAAAGAGCAAAATCTATCATAAAAATCATGTCTATTTGGTTTCAAAAAGAAGAAACCCTGCAAAAGTGGAAAAGCGTTGATGATCTCCATGGAGTGCTCCATTGCCCATCCGCAGCCAAACTTCATCTCCCTTGGCGAGTTTAAGCACTGCACTATTGCTTGATGAGTCAGTTTTACCTTTTGATTCATAGCTAAGAATAAAGAGAAGACAATAGGTCAACTTTCTATCTGTAATATTCTGCACATTATTATTTTGAACCAATCCCCCACTGTGGAAATAGTCTAGTTTATTGATTTTACTGATTCTGTTATTTTAATTAAGCCTTTTGTTTCATTTGTAACATGCCCTAATAACTTCTGAAAGGTGGGAGAAATTTTTTAAACATTAATGGGGTTGTTCAGGACCCGGTATTCCACTGAGTCTCACTGCTCATCTGTAATCCCCCTCTCCTAGTATTGCTTTGCAGCACTGAAGCAGCAGGTTAGGTGTTTGGGAGCATTAATTGCCTAGTAATGTAAAGTTCCAGCTGCAATCTTATCCAAATAGAATATAGTCAAGTTGATTTAAGGCAAGCATCCCTAAACTCGGTCCTCTAGATGTTTTTGGGACTACAATTCCCATCATCCCTGACCACTGGTCCTGTTAGCTAGGGATGATGGGAGTTGTAGTCCCAAAACATCTGGAGGGCCAAGTTTGGGGATGCCTGCTTTAAGGGCAAACCTGCCATTTTCAAAAATAGGCAGCCATACACCAGGTTAGATTATTTGTCAATTTAGCCCATGGCTGCCTGTTCTGAGCGGCCTCAGCTCTCCAACCAAGGTCTTGTACATCACCTGCAACCTGACTGAATATGGGACTTTGCAAGCCAAGTACGTGCTATCCCACTGGATGAAAATTTGGAAGTGTACAAAATCCAGAAATGCCAGTCAACTCACCTGTATAAGCTGAAAACTGTATTACCATTGTGCATTAAATAAACATATACTTCCTCCACATCCTCATGCTTCATCATATTGAAGGTGAAGAAATACACTCCTGAAAAACGATCATATAACTGATTAAATTGTTTATACAAAATAGTTCAGATGGGACAATTCTTACACAAGTTGCTGCCCTGGCAAAGAATGTAACATACAAAGTGTTTCTGCATATGTCCACTTCCAAGAAAACATGGGTACTACAGTACTAAGAAACTGGTTTTGATTCCTTGCATACCAATCCCTCTCTGAAACCTGTATCATTGCCTAATGGTCAGATTCTGTGAAGCCACAATGACTTCAATCAAAATAAAAATGGACTATTGGGTGAATTAATGATCCATAATAATAATAATAATAATAATAATAATAATAATAATAATAATAATAATAATTTATTATTTATACCCCGCCCATCTGGCTGGGTTTCCCCAGCCACTCTGGGCGGCTTACAACAGAAAAATGAAATAAAATAATCTATTAAACATTAAAAGCCTCCCTAAACAGGGCTGCCTTCAGATGTCTTCTAAAAATCTGGTAGCTGTTTTTCTCTTTGACATTTGATGGGAGGGCGTTCCACAGGGTGGGCGCCACCACTGAGAAGGCCCTCTGCCTGGTCCCCTGCAACTTGGCTTCTCGCAACGAGGGAATATATTGTTAGAGATGTGAATTGCATTTGCTCTACTTCTTTCCTCAGAAAACAACACACCCCATGCCAATTCCAATTGTATGCATACAAAGTAAGACCCTCTTAGTTCAGTAAGATCAATTACCAGGTAATGATATATATGATTCTGGCCGTAATCAAGCCAGTATTAAGAAGTCTGGCTGACATTTCTATAGAATCTGCTATTCTTTATACTTACCATTCACGGGTGCTCCAAATCGACCAGTCATCACATCAAAAAAATTTCCAACGTTGGTTTCAACACTACTGAAGATTATTCCACTGTTCTGGTTACTGAAGTGGGTTGCCATTGAAGCCATAAACGCAACCTATACAAATACAGCTTATGTTTAAGCAGTAGTTACCAAGTAGGACAAAGACAAATTGGAAGGCATGGCTGGCTCAATCTGTTCCTTATGGGCTTCTTCCCCACTTTGGTTTGGGACATATTTGCTTTAATTTCCGAAATGTACATTTAGGACCTAGGCCAGCTCTCAGCAAACTGTAGTGATAAAAGTCCCATTGGTTTATGTAAGAACAGAACTATTCATGTGCAGAAAATGAGACATGTAGACACGTGACTACAGGGTAAACAGCTTGGTTTGAAATTTCACTTTAACACAAAAAGCACTGTAGTGACTGGGTCCTGGAGGCGGGGGGAATTTTCTGCATAAAGTGCCATCTCAGCCACTGAACAGTTTATGAGGAAGCAGGAAGAAATGAAGACCTGAGTTGTCTTCAGTTTTGTGCAAGAACTGAAAAATCGCAGAATACATCTGTTGAGCATAAAATTAACTTTCTCATTTTTAAGAACTAGGAATTACAGAGGCAATGCCCGGGAGCATCTTAGGTGCCTGATGAAGGCTACAGTTTAGACAACCTTACTTGAGCATATGTAGGACTTCTAAGTCAACATTGTAGAAGACTGCCCTGCCCTGGAAGTGGGGCTTCAGCACATAATAAATTTTGCAAGTCTACCAAATAAGCAGGTTTTTTAATAAGTTGCGGCATTCAGCTTTTTGGGGGGTGTGTGTGCAGACTTTTTTAAAAAAAATTAGTGCAGAACACAGACAACCCTTGACAATAGTGAGCTACCTCACAGTATTACTAAATTCAGTGGGACTGCATCTTAGCCTCACAAAATGTGGCTTTTGCCTACATTATAGCATTTTGGTATAAGCCATTAAAATAAAATCTTCACATTAACTATGGAGGGACTAGAAAAATGTGCTAAAATGTCTAAAATTTTAACTTTTACAAATTAATTAAGCAAAATATAACTGATGTTATATAATTTATCTGCTTTATTTACATTGGCTATTGGAATAACAGAGGCTCAGTAAATTCTGCAAAATCTTTTTGCAGTATAGAAAGTTTTAAAAAAGGACTTCTCAAGGACTTTCAGCATGTAGATTTCTCTAGTTCTACCATCCATTCTGAATTCCTAAAAACTGAATTCCTTTTTTGTTTCTACTATGGCTGCATTCAGACTATTATATCTTGGCTTAATAAGACAAGAAATGAACAAGCCTTATGGCCATTCACACAGTCTGTTCATGCAAGACAGCAAACAAACCAGGATTCCCTAGCTGCTTATAGTTTCCTGTGTTGTCAGAATCAAGAAACTGGTTAACAGCCTCAAAACAAACCAGACTATTAAACCAACTTCAAACCATGACTTCCTGCCTTGTTCCAAAACGTTATCAAGAGTTTGCTGGTTCTGACAACTTAGGAAATTATAGTTAACTAGGAATTTCTAGGTTTGCTGCCATAATCTTTCTCACAAAGGAGTAAAAGATCTCAGCTCATTAAGCAAATATATGATCAGTGAAATGTGGGCTATCAGTATTGGTGAAAGAATAGCCTACTATTTGGGGAGACTTTCTCCACTCTCTGGAAAAAGATTGCTGCTTGACTCCATTAAGGATGGACAGAATGGTATGGATCCAGTTCATGTCCTTTCATACGTGTGGCACCTAACCCTGTGGACTAGCCTCCTCTCAAAAATTAGGCATACTCCAACCATATTGGAGTTTTGACAAATGTTTAAAAATGTGTTTGTTCACCCAGGTATTCCCTAACCATTAGTTGTGTAGATCTGCCACATACCATCTTTTATCTATTGTGTTGTTGTTGTTGTACCATCTTGTATCTATTGTGATGTTGTTGTTATTTAGTAGTAGTACCGTGTTTCCTAGGTTGTTTGAGTTACTGTATTAGAGTTGTGTTTTCTTGCTGTGAACTGATTGTGATACTGTATGTTTTAACAGAAAATGGTATATACTGTATATCCTTTTTATGTAAATAAGTGAATATTGGAAACTTCTCATACGAAAAGCCACTGTTCAGAGAATGACCACTGGAAGCAATTCTAATGATGTTTCTAAGGATGTTTACCTGAAGTTCTGGAGGGATGCCAGGGTAACCCTTTTCTCCCTTCGGTCCATGGTGGCCCCGCTCTCCTCTCAGTCCAATGTCTCCCTTGTCTCCTTTGTCACCTTTTGCTCCTTCAGTGCCAGGTGCACCATTATTTCCATTGTTTCCATGGTTTCCTTAAAACGAATCAAGGGATTTTGTGTGTGTGTGGCTTAAGGTTTCTTGGTTAAAAGGGCCACCCCCTCCCAATTTCGTTTTCTACTCTTTTGTCTAGAACAAATGATTTAACATCAAGTCACTTGTTCATGTGTTCAATTTTCTACATCTGATTTCTAAGAAGTAGAAAAGCAGGTTGAACACTGAGAAGAAACTGCTTGGCTGGAAGAGCATCTGAGTGGGAGGGAATGTAGAGCAGCAACAGAAACCAGCATGAAGCATGAGTGCAACACCCACTTAAGCCATCCATTCCAACAACACCTGAGACCTCAGGTTCCCAATCCCTTCACTCATGATATTACAAGAAAGTAAACACTTTCTTGACCAAATATAAAACAGCCCTTGTTTGGCAATGGGTGAATTCCCTGGAAACAACCCATATCTTCATGATTATATATCATATGTTACTAAGCCTCAAGGCCTAGCATACCGTGGGGTGATGACATCATTGGTCACCATTGGCACAATAGGCCTAAGCCTGGGTTTAGTGAGAGAGATAACATGGAGCAGGGGCCTTTCTGGACTTTTCCCAGAGACCTGATGGTTCCACAGAAGTCTGCATGAGAGACTAAAAAATATGCTGCTGAGATTCAGACAGTTCCAATTTTCAGCATCAGTCCCATATGTGGGATACATTTGCTGGGATAAATTTAATCAATCAATTGCTTCTGAAAAGACTGTAACAATGGCTAGAGGAATAATGGGGAATCCTTTTTGACCTAGAGGGCCATATCTGTCAAAGTTGTCCTGCAGGGGTGGGAAAAACAGCAGCCAACCAACCATGATTTAACTCCAAACATCATCTGATGTGCAGGTGATGCTCCTAGAGTTTAATCCTGCTTTCTGAAGGGATCAGCTGCGCCTCAACCTACCCCATACTTGATATCACATCAAGTGTGGGGAAGGAGGGCGTGGTTTTGAGGGAAATGGCTTTGTGAGTCAAATGAAGAGGCCTGGAGGACCAAATTTGGACCACAAGCCAAAGGTTCCTCAACTCTGGGCTACAGTAATGATCAGTTACTGAGACAACTTGAACCAAATTGACAGTCTTTAAATTAAATAATATGGAAAATGTTTAGACCTTGTATGTGGAACTGAAAATAAAGGGTTGTAGCAAATGGTATCCGTTGTGCTGTTGGAAGATGCTTCTATCAGCTTAACAGGAAGGGAGACAATTTGCTTCAGTCCCACCACCACCACCTTCCATGATGTTCTTCCAAAGTTCATCTGGAGCCGGAGGTGTGAGCCCACGAAGAGAAGGAATAAGTGAAAATCACTTCCTTCCACTGACTAGGACCTCTCCGGGATCAAAGAACCTTCGACTAATGCTAGGGACACCACTGGATACAACCCATATCCCTTTTAGTTGCATGTTCTTTGAGGTTCATGATTAATTACATGAAGATGCACATCATTTTCTATGTTGAGATATCAAATTGAAGGGATTGTATGTACTGCTTTTAAGTTAATGCATTGTATAATCTAAAAAATTACACCATCCTTTACTAGGTTGCCAAATCCCTTGCCACTTCAGTCATCATTGGACATTTCTGTCCTTATGATTGAAATCATATACCATACTTTTATGGAATGAAAAGTTGGTGGCTGGTTCACATAATAAACTCTATTCATCACTGTTGGTTTATACCAAAGGAACCACGCAATTTGTACTTCTTCTTTTTGCCATCCAAAGCTGCTTATAGAAGCACTTTTGTGCAACTATGTCATACTTTTATTACTGGAAATTCTTATTGCTAAAGTTCCAACAAAGAGCTAAAGAAAATGCTGCACTATATGGACAGGATGTCAGACCTACTGCTGCTGCCAATGGCTTGTGGTGTGGGCGGGGGAGAGGGACAGAAGAACAGTCTGGTTGCTACTTGCATGTTGTGCAAACACTCACTGTTGCATAAGCTGAGCTTTTAGGGCCAGAGCTGCATGGTTGTTAGCAAGACAATGCAAACAGAAACTCCTGACCCACTTTCCCAAGCATGCATCTGGCATAGGGACTGCGGGAATGAGCTGAGGAGGTGGATAAGGAAAAGAACAAGGCAAGGTCTATCACTGCACCGGACCTTCCAGCTCCATAGGAGCCTAGGAGTTTGGTAGGAGCATAGTGTAGCACAGTATGTCTGCTGTTATCTTAGCAGCCCTCCAACAACCTGAAGCACTAATGTTTATGCAACTTAAACTGTAATTTCCTTTACCTGGCATTCCAGCAGGCCCAGGGGGCCCTGGTGGGCCTTGATAACCCCGAAATCCAAAATCCCCCCGGCAGCCGCATTCTGGTGGGCTTTGAGGTCCACTTTGTATAGTCTGGCAATACAAAATTCAGGAACAAATTTTTTTTATAGAATATATCCACTGCTGCACATAGATACACACATACAACAAGGTACTAATCTCCTGCATGTATATTGCTACAGCCATTTTGTGTGTGCCAATTAGATAGCCCTGCCTTTCTTGTTTCTTCTGTTGTAAGCTGTTTCCTTTCAGCTCATCTTTGATTGGCCTGTCAGGTTCTTTGTCAATGCTCCACAGTGGAAATTCACATCTCAGCAAAAATGTATGTGCATCAGAAGTGCTAGAGAGAGAATACTTCAAGAATTGGCCCAAAGAGATGGAGTTTGTTTGGAACATTTACAAATAAGTTTCTAGTCAGTGGAAGCAGCTTAATGGACTGATGGATATTCCTTTGAAACTGGACCTTCTTGCATCCATGCTGCCTGCTCATCGTGTGTGTGTGTGTGTGTGTGTGTGTGTGTGTACACACACACACTTTTTATTTAACAGAATTTGTATACTGCTTAATTATAAAAATATAAAATATACATAAAAATACATTGTTACATATAAAAAGTCAGAAATTGAAGACGGGTTGGCCTATTTCTTTTTCAAAATACAAGTAAGTTCAGCAGTTATAAATTACATTATAAAAAAATTAAAATGCTTGTCAACTTTACATATCTGTAAATAAATGATTAGTAAATTATAGTGCTGCAACCCAATCAAAGACATTGTAATTAATCATTTGAGCTTAAGTTTATTAATCAATGGATCTATCGATTAAATTTCCGTAAATCTGTATATAACCCCCCTTTTAAAGCAAAAAGTATGCTTTCTTTGTTTTTACATGATAAATATGTTGTAACAGGCATCATCTTGGAAGAAGCATTACCTCCTGAGTGTCAGAAAGAAGGCCTCTTTGAAGATGGAATCATTTTTTTAAAAAAAGTGAAATCCCACCTTCTTTTAGATACAAAAGGTTGATATCTGGTGGTATCTTACAGCAATAAATAAAAATGCATTCTTGCATTTAATAGCACAGTTGGTAGAGCATGAGACTCTTGACCTTAATCTCTTAATTTTAGGGTTGTGAGCTCTGCATTGTGCAAAAGAGCATTGTATTGTAGGGGGTTGGGCTAGACGACTCTTGCGGTCCCGTCCAACTCTACAATTCTATGATAGAGACACCGCTAAATGCTCAAGGGAGGTGTGTATTTGTGTGTAGGAAATATAGGTAATAATGGGGATCTGCCGGAACCCAATATGAATTTCATGAGCATGCATTCCTTGAACAATTTTTCTGTGTTCAATCAGAGCAGATGCAGACACCGTTGTACCAGATGGAGCAGCCATGAAATTTGAACTTAAGCTTGGATTTTAAATTGACAGTTTGCACTTGGGTAGAGATAGTCAAGCGCTATGCATGGTAACCAGTACTGAAGGGTGAAAGTACATTTAAATTGCCTTTTCTCTTTTTTTTAGCAAAATACATGGGAACAGCTGTTGGGAAGGGATTGGTTCCCTGCTTTTGCTGAGAAAAGCACATTCAAAACTGATGCAAGGTGTGTGTGTTTTCTAATCTGCTTGCCCTTTTGCACTTATCTAAACTAATCTCCATGTGTTGAACAACAGCTTCCTTTGTTAATTTACTTGTCTGTATTTACTATCTGAAAATCCTTCAGTTGGTCATTAATATTTGTGCAGGCAGTTCCACTAATCAGTACAGATACAAAAATGTGTCAGGAGGCATGAAAACAACCAGTCATTAGCTTCTTGCCTTATAAGTTATCCTGAGGAGCTAAGGGCAGAGTCTGGAAGAATTGGAATCATAGCTGCCAAGTTTTCCCTTTTCTCGCGAGGAAGCCTATTCAGCATAAGGGAAAATCCCTTTAAAAAAGGGATAACTTGGCAGCTATGATTGGAATATGTGCTGCCATGTCTTTCTTACCATCTATATTAGGGCCATAGTACATAATACATGCGAATGCAGCCCAACAGCCCTTTTTGCAGAGAGCAGAGAAGTGCATGGGGTGGTTAACCCTTTCCCTACCCTTCATCTGAATATTTCCTTCCTCTTACTATTCGATCGCATATGGCTCTTCTCCCATAGAGGTTTTCCCAAAACATATTTCAATCCCACAGTCCAATTAAGTATTTGGATTTAAGACATTTCAGTACCATTGACATCAATGGAGCTAAAGTCAGTTTTCCTTTAAAAAAAATTCTTTTGCATTGGTTAAATCCGGTTGTGAAGTATCCAGATTTTTACCCTCCTGGTTGACTTCATAGTCCATACAAACTGATGTTATAGCTCTTGCAAGTACTATTCCAAACGTGGCAAAAGCATTCAAATCTCCCTGCCTCAGACTTTGTTGCAGATTAGAGTCCATTAGAGGTTGGACTGGCTTCAACAGTTAATAGAATGTTTTGAGTACAGGTAGTGGTTCTGCATTTACGGAGGTCTGAGATCAGCTAAATTCATGAGGTTAATCCTTAAATATATGCTGTTAATTCTTCCTTTAAAAATATAAAACTGCTAAGATATCTATGGTGGTATACTTTGATCCAGGGACAGGGGTTGATGCTGTTGGGCTCCAACTCCCATCAGCCCCAGTGACTATGTTCAGTTGTTAGGGGTGATAGGAGCTGAGGTCCAGTATGGTCCAGAAGGCTGCAGGAAACTTATCCCTGTTTTAATTTCTCCTGCTGGATGAAATAAATGTTTCTGATTATTGTGTCATTGCGCAGGCTTCATTGTTATAATTTTAAGAACAATATGTATGTCTTAACTGTTCACCACTTTGAGGATTCCCCCCCCTCAAGTTGATAAATAGGCAAGTTTCTCAGTAATTAAATAAATAACACTTAAAAGAAAATAATCAGTGTGTATCTATATAAATAAAGTATATCTATATGTGCACAGTGTTAGACAGTCTAACCTACTGCTCACTTGAACTAGAGATCATATTTTAGTTGCATTGGTCATCTTAAATGAAAGTCAAATGAATCATAATAGCAATTAATAATAGCGAAACATACGGAATATATCTCTAATGCAAGGCTAACTGAGTTGAGGATGGAGTCAATAATATGTTAAATCATCTCATACTAACTGAACAATTTTCTGTGTTAAAAATCACCGGTCCATCAGCCTTTTGGTTTTCGTTCACCACTCTTACACAGCACTCCTATAAAGGGCTACTCAGTATCAAGCTCAATTTTCAACACGGCTTACTCCCTATTAAGTGTGTATAGGATTGCAGCCTTAATTATATACTGTACAGTAATATATAAAATGCATTGCAAACTCCTGAAGAATATATTTACCCCCCAGAATTATACAATATTTCATTTAAGTCTGACATTATGGTTAATAAAGAATTCAAATGTTTGCACATTGTACAGAATTTGCATAGTGAATTAATATGAACTTTCATACCCTGGATTTCCAATAAAACTATAGTTTGATATAGCCGAAGCTATGCAAGCCTTATTCATTTCAGTGGGAATTAGAAGCACTTAACTTTAGCTGAATTGCACCCTTAAGCAACAGTCACACTAGGCTAGGGAGTAAGCTCCATTGAACTCAGTAGGACCTACCTCTGAATAAACATGCATAGGATGGGACTGTTAGCATGTTCAAAATACCCTGATACAATGAATGAGAAAATTAATGTTAAAGGCATTTGAATGCATGCAAAAGACAAAGTTTACTCTGAATGAAAAACTGCTGGAACTCCTCTTTAACTATCCTGTCTTGCGCTTGCTTGCTTAATTAAACAAATTTGCACAAATAGTCACAGTTTCAGTATGCATTTTCAATAAACTACTTCTTTAAAAAGTAGCGGTGGTTGTCCCATATAGCAAAACAAAATCCCATTCATTAACTTTCTAAACGTCGTAGAATATTAATTCAGAGTACCTGGACTCTGTTTGAGGTAGTCTGTGCTACATCATCTACCTCTGGTTTCAAGGCATTTTGGTCAGGAGAAGGGCTATTACCATCATCATTCTCAACCGTCCACTCAACAAGTCGACTCCGCTGTCTGAACAATTCCCTGCTGCTGGAACCTTTTTGACCAGTCTGGTGGTGACTTTGCAAGACTTTGGCCACTGGGTTATTATATCTTCTGCTCACCTCCGTGTCTTCATCTTGGCACAGGCAAAAGCGAAGCAACAGAAGCAAAGCCAGGAGACTCCAATTGAGGAAATCCTTGGATGCCATACTATTCAACATAGCAAGGTCTCAGGAGTTCAAGTGCCTTTTAACAAGGGAAATATCTGCAGTTGTCGTGATGTGGTCTTTCAGGCTATTCCCCACTATTAAGCCTGGCAAGAAGACTTGGTTACCACAGCTTTATATGCTGTGTGCAATAAATTAGACTATGAAAATGTCAGAGTGGCAGGAACCTTCATCCCAAATCGGTCATGCTTCCTTAAACAACCCAGTCATTATTCACCGCATCCCCCCACTGCAGGGAAAATTGATTTGTATGCTGGAAATGGCCACTGTATTTAATGGGCAGCTGTGGTTCCTATTTGGGGGCACTGACAAATGTTGCTCCTTTTTCTCTGTTTTTGGCATGTTTTCACTTTAGTGTGATGAAATGAGATGGAAATGAAGAACATGTGGCAAATGTTTTAAGCTCCTTGATTAGACATGGAAAAGCTGGGAATTCAGACTTTTAAAAGGTCTTCTGGACTTTGGATAGAGTCCTCCGGCCGTTTGCCAGAAACACACACACACATACACAAAACACTATCTGTTCGTTCTGGGGGAAAAAATTAATGTACTGGCAGTTAGGAAACAAAAGCACAAGGGGAGATTTTTGCCCATGATTTTGACTTTCTGGTTGAATCTTACTACACTTACTCACTTTAGAGCAGTCAAATGTTTGCTTATGTGCT
Organism: Zootoca vivipara; assembly: GCF_963506605.1. Taxonomy (NCBI): domain Eukaryota; kingdom Metazoa; phylum Chordata; class Lepidosauria; order Squamata; family Lacertidae; genus Zootoca; species Zootoca vivipara. The sequence goes on along the minus strand of NC_083286.1, from coordinate 47,890,436 downwards.
AGTTGCAGATGGAGACTGGAAAACTGAAGGCTGAAAACAGACAGTTGAATTCAGGCTCATACTGAGTCCCAGTTCCCAGAGCAAAGCTTGAGCTTCCCGCTTAAACATCTCCCCCCGTGTCTAATTTCTGAAGTTTTTCTACACGCTGTTGCCAAACCAAATTCAATTTTCCTGCCAAGAAAAGAAAAATGAACATGAACTTAAGAAGCATGTTTCAGGCTTATAAATGATCATGTCCCTATAAAATTACCCTGTGATTGTAATCTGTACTTACATTGAACCACAATTTGTCCATTTATTCAATTTAGAGAGATGCTTTTGGAGCACTTCACAATCTCATTTTAATGTTCCTTTGAACTTACCCACAAATAAACATCTAGGATACTAAAAATACAAGAGACCCTCCAGAAAATATTTCCAACTTCAAGTCATTTTACGAATTAAATGATTTTCATTGGAGAACAACATGCCTATAGATTAGAGATGCCATCTGCCTTGATCTTCTCTGGAGCTGGATGACCAAAAAAATAATGTCCAAAGTCAAATGTCATATATACAGAGCAGGCGAGAGACAGAAGGGAATACACAGTGGTCCAGCTCTTTAGAAATATCTTGTGTAACGCCATATGGCAGGAAAGTCCAACTCCCAATAGACTGCGATCTACTCACAGTATAAAAAAAGAAACTGGCAGCGATCTACCCATTGCCACAGTTGTTGAGCTTTTTTGGGAAAGGCAAAGTTGTTGAGCTTTTTTGGGGGGGGGTAGGAGTTCACTGAGGGGCCAGAAATCTACCAGGATCTACCTGTTGGACATGCCTGCCATATGGCATGGAATCTACCATTGAATAAACATGCATAGGATGGAGCCTTTAGCATGCCCCTAACACCCTGATACAATAACTGAGAAAGTTAATGTAAAAGCATTTGATTGAATGCAAAAAAACCAAGTTTACTCTGAATGAAAAGCTGCTGCTGTTCCTCTGTAACTATCCTGTCTTGTGCTTGCTTGGTTAATTAAATGAATTTGCATATAATCACAATATCAATATGTATTTTCAATAAGCTATTTTTCATTTAAAAGTAGTGCCTTATATGATGTAATCTGAACTGGTGGCAACTGACAGGATAGGGATCTTGGAGTCATGTTGGACAGCTCAGTGAAAATGAAATTGATCAAAGGCAACTAAAGGAAGTGAAAGCTACCTAGCTGGCTGTTTTGCCTATCATGTATGAAGTTGAAAGAGAAATTGATTTTGGGGAGATAATTTGCAATGAAATAGGCCGGGGGGGGGGGGGAGAGAAGTTCAAAGGGAATTGATGTTTTTGTAAAATGTCTGCAGCCATGCCGATCCATTTGAAGCTTGAGTTGTGGGAGATTCAGGACAGACAAAAGGAAGTCCTTCACACAGCACAGTCAAAACTACTGTACGTAGAGAATTCACTACCACGAGATGTGAAGGCCACCAACTTAAGTGGCCTTGAAGGGTAATTAGACAAATTCATGGAGGATAGGGCTGCCATGGAGAAGCAACAGCCGAAGAGAGCTATTGCCTTCTTCTGAGCTTCTTGGAGGCATCTGGTTGAGCATTGTGGGAAACAGGATGTTAGGCAAGAGAGATGTCTTTGTTTGATACAGCAGGGCTCTATGTTAAGTTCTTAAGTTGCAATTCTCTGTAAATAGCAGTATGAAGTACTAGTTACAAAGAAATTCAGATTTTAGGAGCTATGACCATCTCATTATTCTCCCCCCCCTCCCCCATTTCTTAGTAGGAACTGGATGTTCTTGGTAGCCAATGGTTAAACCCCAGGAGTTCATAGACATGTGGATGAGTCAGAGAAAACATGAATCCCCTTGGCACTTAACAATTTGATTCAGCATACTCAGGGACAGCACTGCTGTTTTCAGCTGGTGATAGCAATTTAACAGCTTGCCAAATGCTGTTCTGGAGTTTCCTGTGGCATTAAAGTACAAAACGTTTCCAGATGAGTAATGCCCATTCATAGCACAAATAAACGGGGAAGGGGAAGATGAAATCAAAGAAGGTGTGGTTTCATGATTTTCTTACTTGAGCAGAATCTGAAATAAGCATGATTTTGACACAAAGGCTGTGATCTTCCCTGCACCTTAATTATTGTTACATGTCACCCCAATCTCTGCCGAGCAGTAGCGAAATCCCAGGGGTTTCTGGCGCTCATTCAGGGTTGTGTTTCCTTTAGGAGTTTATTTTATTTATTTTTATTTATACCACCCTTCATCAAAATATCAGGGTGGTTCACTAGATAAAACACAATGTGTTTTGTTCAGATACAGCAGGGGCTGTCACATTCTAAGATATATGTTTTATTTTACACCTAAATACACCTGGATCTACACAGAGAGGAAGAGAGTTTACAGCATTACACCTCCAAAGTGTCTCTTCTTGCTTCTCTCACAGCTTCAACCAGAGCCAGCCAGCCACGTTCCTCAAGTCTCAGGGTTGCAGCCTCTCTAGTGAGCAGCCAAGATGGTTCTGCCCTTTGTTCTCCTTCTTCTTCCCAAGCTTCCTGTAAAAACACTTTTTCCTGTCACCTCACTCTAAGGCAGGGGTAGGCAACCTAAGGCCCATGGGCCGGATGCGGCCCAATCACCTTCTCAATCCGGCCCGTGGATGGTCCGGGAATCAGTGCGTTTTTACATGAGTAGAATGTGTCTTTTATTTGAAATGCATCTCTGGGTTATTTGTGGGGCCTGCCTGGTGTTTTGACATGAGTAAAATGTGTGCTTTTATTTAAAATGCATCTCTGGGTTATTTGTGGGGCAAAGGAATTAGTTCATTTTTTCCTTCAAAATATAGTCTGGCCCACCACATGGTCTGAGGGATGGTGGACCGGCCCATGACTGAAAAAGGTTGCTGACCCCTGCTCTAAGGTTACCAGATTTTTTTCAATGAATCTGGGGACACTTTTCAACTTCAATGCATTTTGTATGGGGACTGGTTTGTAAATCCACAGGAAACAGGGATGTCTGGTAACCTTACCTCACACCCCTCTAAGCTACCTTTGGCAACCTCTGTTTTTCACATACCTGAGACCCTTCCTTTGATGTGCTAACAAACAGCAATCAGCACTTTTGTCTGTTGACAGCTTTGCTCTTAACTACCCTGGCCAGGCTGGTTTGTGTAAGCCAGCCAAAAGATTCATTGTCTGGCAGAGTTCTGCAGCTGGTATTATTCATTCCTATCCCAAATATTAGCTTGATTCTGACATTTGTTAGTTTCTTGGGTTTGGAGGTGGGTCTCTTTTCTCCAAAGATAGAACATTATTTTCACCACTTCCAAAATAAAGTACTCTTAATTATCACCATTCCTATTATTTAAATGCCCTTGCATGGGTGTAACTGGGGGGCAGGGAGGGGCAGCTGCCCCCAATCAATAAAAATACATAGAAAACCAAGGTTCTGCCCCCCCCCAAAACCTGGCTACACCCATGTGCCCCTGTCCTATTTATTGAGTCGTTTGGCCTCAGATTCGATATCAAGGTGTGTTTTTTGAACAAATTTTTTGAACCAGAGGAATTTCTTTCTTTCAAGCTGACCCCATGATCCTCCCAGGTCATTCCTGGCACCTGGCGTCATTGGGCAGTGGGTGGGTACCCACTTCTAACACCAGCCCCAGTGCTCCAGGCAGCTCTGTCCAGTTGCCATTATAATTTCTTACAATGCCTATACCCTGGGGTACTTTGGGAAATTAAAATGGCAGCTCACAGGCACCCAGTAGTTCTTGAAGCACTGCTACTGTCCGGTGCTATTGCCAGGTGAGCATGTCACACCCCACCAATATAGCGGGGGGGGGGGGCTCACCGGTACATTGCTCTGTACAGCTTCAACCTGAAGCCAGCTGTCTTCTCTCTCCTACACCAAAATCTGCCAAATCCTCATTCCACAACCACCCTAAATTACCAGGTCCCAACCTTGACCCAGCCGACAGAATGACCAACCAAAATAACCCCTTGGGTCTCCCAAGTGATTTTAAAAAAAAACCAAACAAATTGACTATCAGGCAGTAGTGTGTGACATTTTAATTTTGAGTTCTGTCTTTGTTTAAAACCTATGGGATTGTGAGTCTTAAACTATTGTCTCTATCAGAAATAAGCTGTAGAGGAAAGGGAATTCTAGGACACACAGAAAAACAGACATCATTTTAGCCACAAAGATAGAAAAATTTGGATGAAACTTCCAGATTGGATAGACTCCCCACCCCTTTGTTGGTTAGATGTCCCCATTTATTTCTGTGGGTAATTCCGACTTCTGTCCTGGGGAAATTTAAAATTGACTTCCTTCTAGTGAATTCTCTATCCGTATAATGAGGTGAGCCATTCTTGGCTTTTTCTTTTAAAATAATGTGTTTTTATCAATATTTATTGATAACAAATACATACAGTAGTAATTATTATGTGAACCTGGAGAGGGGAACATAAAAGCATTGCCTAGGCTGTTTAGGATTTTGCACAGCTCAGCAATATTATTATTATTATTATTATTATTATTATTATTATTATACTTCCTGAACATTTATCTTTACCATCTGCAAAATGTGGTTAGCCTTCCCATAAACATGTGTTCGGATAACCCTTGGTTGTTTCTGATCTTTAGTAATGTGATTGTGGGAAAGGGAACTATAAAATTTTAAACCTCCTGATCAAATTGTACCAGATGTTTACAGCAGTCTGAACCCAAGACCAGAAAATTTATTAGTTTCTACCTCTTTAGTAGGGAAACAATAACTTTTCAGGTTTTTATGTGTGTGTGCAAATCTAATATAGTTTGATCAATAGGTGTCAGTGCTTTAGTTTTCTCTCTCACCACTCCTATCACCAGAGAGCAACAGATTTTCAAACCTAAGGTTGCTGCTTCTGCTGCTGATTATATTTATCAGCTGTCTTATACAATAAAAAATTTCAAAGCGCTTTGTCAGGTTGCAACTTTTTAAGTAGTTCTGGTCCTTTGCCTTTTGCATCAGTCTGATATTGATCAAGCGAAATATTCTCTGTCATTCTAGCTTCATGCCAGAAAAATCTTTGTCTGCTAAATTTACTATGTCAAACTGCTGAGAAGGAAATGGGGGCAGGCCCTGGAAAGAAAGACAGATGGATAGCAAACCTCTTCAAATCCAACAGTTCTGCAATCTATAATCATGATATTTCCAAAATACAGAGCCTTGGAGATTCCTGGTTAATAGGAGGGTGTTGGGCAGACACCTGGTTTTCCAAACAGAAAATTTCCTCAGTTCCTTCCTGAAACTATCCAAGCCACAGATTATGGGACAAAATCCAATGAGTAACACCAAAGCTCCTTCTCAGAAAGTTGCCTGAAATGCCTCAAAAAGCCAAAGCAAACAAGGCTGCATGCTGGTAAATTAACTTTTTCTATTGCATAAGATATAGCTCAACAGAACTGCCGATCAAGGAAAAGTTGGCCATATTTTGCTAAGCTGGCTGCTTGGTCAAGGATGATTGGTTGATTTATTAGGAGACATTTCCTGAATGGGCAGTCTACCTGCGGGTTGGGCTCTGAGACCAGTTTCTGCCTATACGTGTGGTAGAACAGAAAGCAGTTGCAGTCTTGATTTTGAACAAGGAGTGAGTCAGACAACTGGGGTGTGTTAGTAATGGTGGTGCGGCTGCAAGATACTGTTGTTCTTTAGGAATCTGTTGCAGGACCATTGGTTATGCTGCCTTCTTTAGATGTCTGCTTGCTTCCAATATGTTTGACATGTATATTTGCAAATAAACAAATATTAAGAAGATACCCCAATCCTTCAGTGGTTTCTCTCGTTGGCCACACGCAACGTTAAACCATAGTTCATAATCAATTATGATTAATGTGCCTGAGTGCTCCTGCTCCTAACTGTGGCATCCAGGGAAGGAAACAAGCCAGAATCTGGCTCATCATAACATGCAAAACTCAAGGGGTAAGCCAAAAAAACCCTTTGGCTCCCACTTGTGGTTTATTTGAGATAACTAAACCACAACACTGTGTTTGCACATCACAATGACCCAAACTCTGTGTTGTTTCCTCCCATACAAGGCATGGACAGGAGCAGGGAAGGAGCAAAGCCCTTGTGCACATTGAACCATAGTTGAACCACAGTTTGTTTTAAACTATGGTTAAATGTTGCTGCTTGCATGGAACGATGCTAGGTCACTCATCTCACTCTCACAGTTTCTCCATATGCATTGTTGGAATGTTGTGGCACCAACCAACGGGAAAGGGGCTCCCAAGTGGTTGTGCAAATGAATAAGGCCTTCACCTTTGGCTTAAAAGAGAAAGTCACAGTGATTTATTAATATTGGCGTACTGATATTTTGTGAGCTGCTCCAAGCCACTCCATTTTGAAGGGGGGAAATGAGGTATAACCTTTATATAATAATTCTTGCCCGTATTCCTAACTTGACAAAAAATACTACACACCCACACCCTTCTTCCCTAACTGCTTTTTGCTGATGTTACAGCCAGTGTGGTGTAGTGTTTAAGAGCGGTGGACTCGTAATCTGGTGAACCGGGTTCGCTTCCCCGCTCCTCCACATGCAGCTGTTGGGTGACCTTGGGCTAGTCACACTTCTCTGAAGTCTATCAGCCTCACTCACCTCACAGAGTGTTTGTTGTGGGGGAGGAAGGGAAAGGAGATTGTTAGCCGCTTAAGGGGAGTGAAAGGCGGGATATCAAGTCCAAACTCCTCCTCCTCTTCTTCTTCGAACTTCAAAGATTAAGCCTTTTAGGCTCCCTAGTCATGACCTCCTGTAACTTAAACCGGGCATGTCTCTTCTTGAGTTATAGGTGACTGGCATGTTCCTATGCCTGAAATATTTTCCCAGGAAACTCCTACCAGAAAGAAAAAGACTGCCCTTATCCTTTCCACCCCCACTACAGTTAAGCAATGGTGCTTGTGTCAGAAGTCAGTTTAGTAAGGACCGTGGGAGAAACACCCATTCACACACCACCATCAAAGGGTTGGGAAAGCATCTAAGCACTGAGCAAAGGGATAGACTTGTCTGCTTCAAACCACTGTTACAGCATTGCATTGTGTGCACCCAGGGCTGGATTAAGACCTTTAGAGGCCCTAAGCACTTAAAAGGCTTTGGTGCCCCCATATATATCTAATTCAAAATATAAACAATTGTTGTTTAGTTGTTTAGTCATGTCCGACTCTTCGTGACCCCATGGACCATAGCACACCAGGCACTCCTGTCTTCCACTGCCTCCCGCAGTTTGGTCAAACTCATGTTCGTAGCTTCGAGAACACTGTCCAACCATCTCGTCCTCTGTCATCCCCTTCTCCTTGTGTCCTCAATCTTTCCCAACATCAGGGTCTTTTCCAGGGAGTCTTCTCTTCTCATGAGGTGGCCAAAGTATTGGAGCCTCAGCTTCACGATCTGCCCTTCCAGTGAGCACTCAGGGCTGATTTCCTTCAGAATGGATAGGTTTGATCTTCTTGCAGTCCATGGGACTCTCAAGAGTCTCCTCCAGCACCATAATTCAAAAGCATCAATTGTTCGGCGATCAGCCTTCTTTGTGGTCCAGCTCTCACTTCCATACATCACTACTGGGAAAACCATAGCTTTAACTATACGGACCTTTGTAGGCAAGGTGCTGTCTCTGCTTTCTAAGATGCTGTCTAGGTTTGTCATTGCTTTTCTCCCAAGAAGCAGGCGCCTTCTAATTTTGTGACTGCTGTCACCATCTGCAGTGATCAAGGAGCCCAAGAAAGTAAAATCTCTCACTGCCTCCATTTCTTCCCCTTCTATTTGCCAGGAGGTGATGGGACCAGCGGCCATGATCTTAGTTTTTTTGATGTTGAGCTTCAGACCATATTAACAATAGTTAATATAAACAATAGTAAACCATAAAATAAAATTTTATTTTTTGAAATGAAACAAAACCTACTGTAAGATGGAAGATAATGTTTATTTTTGTATACTTCCACTTTATTTATATTTGAATTTTTTTTCTCCTACTTTTTCTAATGGCAAAGTCTTTTATAAGATCCTCAAAACTAATCTTATGTAATACACCTGCTTCTAAGAGATAAGACATCCAGCCTGCCTTGTCACATAATTGGGATTTTTAATATACCTCAACCAAGAAAATGAACACTCAGCAGAGAAATTTGTGACCATTAATATTAAAAATCCGGCAATGGAAAATTTCTGTGGTGCTCCCTTGCCTTGATGTCCTAAGCACGTGCTTGTTTTGCTTAATGGTTAATCCAGCCCTTGGTGCACTGCTTCAACAGTTCAGCAACGCCTAGAATCGGACCATATGCCTGCAGAATTTGTCCCCTTTCTCATTAAAAAATCGCTTCTGCATGAAAACTATTTGTCACAAGTCTCAAACAGGCAGCAGCTGTGGAACGTCCACCTTGTGTAAGCTTTTTCGGTTGCCATCTGTTTGCTGAGCGATTCTGTTTAAATTGTTTCCTGGGAAAAGAACTGATTTGAAATAGGATTCTTGCCAGGTCACGGCCATGAGGGCAATTCAAGTGTTAGGTTGAAGAAATCCTGACTTGTGTGCATTCCTTTCTCGTCATGTAGTTCAGCAACAGTTTTGCATGGTGCACATTACAGCGGTATACAGAAAAGGCAGACCTTGCAGCGTGCCGCTAAATGCGGCCTATTCCAAGGAAGAGGAGCCAGTGCCCTGGCATTATTTATCAAGTGGCAGGGAGAGCCAGCAGTGCCCAGAAACTGGAAGAAGCCCAAAAATATTGTGATTTTTAAATGGATAGTGTGGTTTGTTTTACGTGTGCACACATACAAACACAGGGCTACTACAAGCCCCACATTGGGCAAAAGATTTCTGCATTGCAGGGGGTTGGACGAGATGTCCCTCGTGGTTCCTTCGAACTCTACAATTCTATGAGGCTATGAGGCTAATGTACTGCGACTGGCTTGAAGTCACTCAATGGGTCTCACCCTCAACTCCTGGGTCCTAGTCCATTGCTCTAACCCCTAAACCACACTGGTTCTCCAAGCTGTCCAAATAGTGTGCCCAAATTTGTTTATTGCTTTTCAGAGATGCATCTGACCTGAAAGTAGCCTAGCCCATGCAATAGAAAGTGTCCTTCAGGGCAGGTTAAAAAATGATGATGGGGATGACAATCTCTCACTTTTTCCACCCTATCTACAGTTGATCTGGCATGGGACCGGACCCCTGCAAATTCCCAAAATGTTTGGAAGATGTGAGTGTGTTATTTGTGGAAGCAGGGGAACTGCGTGTGCACTTTCCCCTGAGGTTTTTCTGGTCAACAGCAGAGAGACAAAGGGAGAGAGAGTCAGAGCAGGTTTAAGGCTCATCTGATGTTCGGTGCATGTTCAGAGCAGGCAGCGCAAGCTTGACTTGGTGGTTGCTCTTTGGGGGATTCTGTGCTGAAAAGAGTTGTGTGTTTCCATCCTTCTTTGGACAGCTTCATATGCATCCATGTTTCCTGACCTTCTTGATTTCAATGTTTCGTGCTGTTGTGGATCCAAAGTCCTTTTCATCTGTAGCGTCTGCTTTCCTTGTCTCTATATAATGAAAATAGCTTCTGTGTCCATACAAATAACCTACCGATTCTTTTGAAGAATTCCAAATTAGTAAAACACATATTGCTTGTTTAATTAAAACGATCTCTTCCTGTTTACATGTACTCTTCACATTTTGCAATTCTCCTGTCGATAGAAATAATACTCCGTACCTATGACACAGGTCCTGCATATCCCTCTTGGTGCAGATATTATACAACCCCCTTGTATCCTAAGCGCATCAGTCAGAAGCTTCCAAGAAAGTCTTGGTGCCTCTCCAAAACATTTCCTTTCAGCAAATCTAAAAATGGAATCCAACTAGTGTATACAATATATTTTCAACAGACACAAGCACTACATGGGAGGATGTCACCAAAGAGTTAAACCAGTACACTTTCTAATACCGTACTAAATAGCTCAGTTGGTTAGAGCATGGTGCTCATAATGCCAAGGTTGCAGGTTCAATCCCCATATTGGACAGCTGCATATCCCTGCATTGCAGAGGCTTGAAATAGATTTTCTCATGGTCCCTTCCAGCTCTACAACTCTATGATTCTATATGTATGGAGGGAAAGAGATAAATCACACGCTCCTTGTTGTACCTTTTTCAGGCAGACCAACATCCCTCTACTGTCCTGCTCCAAGGACTTCTTTAATCTTTAGGGCTCTCAGTCCTTATCACCAGAAGAGTGCAGCTGGATAATGCCAAAGGTCCAACTAATTCAGTATCCTCTTCTCACAGTATCCACAGTGGTATACTACATGATGCACACTTTCCCCTGCAAGTTAAAGGGACAAAAGAGCAGATTTTTACAGCTTGAGAAAGAAAGAAAGTTCCACTAGAGGGCAGTCATGTCTAAATATCAGCAGTAAATCTGCCTGAAAGCAAATAACTGGTGACCACTTATATTAGATGCATTTCTAACCAAACTCCATGCTGGGACATGTAATTGTCTCTTGGATTAGAATCATGGATAATTGCTCAGTAAATGCACAGTATAAATTGCAATGTGATGTAGCTGTAATCACCACTGGAGCTTGCATTCTCTATTGTTCATGATTACTATAATACAGGCATCCCCAAACTTGGCCCTCCAGCTGTTTTGGGACTACAATTTCCATCATCCCTGACCACTGCTCCTGTTAGCTAGGGATGATGGGAGTTGTAGTCCCAAAACAGCTGGAGGGCCAAATTTGGGGATGCCTGCTATTATCACTACAGCTGTAGTTTCCCAAAATTTACTCCACTTTTTAAACCCCAGATGTAGTGCCAGTACTTGGAATGGGATGGTTGGGTTTACATCTTCTGTCAGCAGTCCTTTACGTCTGTCACACAGACCTAACAAGCTGCGCTCTTGGTTTTGCATCAGGGCAGTGTGTATAGTCACACTCTGGAGATGCAAAATCCCATCTCCTGGATTGTCATAAGTTTTTATACCGGCAGATGTGGCAAGATGTGACGGGGAGGGCCGGACAAGGTGGTGATAGCAACTCTGTGGCTGTAGTTTTGTGTGTGCTGTTACATTTTAGCAAAAAAACAAACAAAAAAAACTAGATGCACTAGTTGTTCAAAAGAAAAACATCCTTACCCAAATGCATTTCGTTCTGGCTCCACTCAGCATAGAGGTCACATGCACACCACACATTTTAAAAAAAACCTATACCAGCCTAGGGCTTGCTGATCAGAAGGTCGGCGGTTCGAATCCTTAGCAGTTCGAAAGCACGTCAAAATGCAAGTAGATAAATAGGAACCGCTACAGCGGGAAGGTAAACAGCGTTTCCATGTGCTGCTCTGGTTTGCCAGAAGCGGCTTTGTCATGCTGGCCACATGACCTGGAAGCTGTACGCTGGCTCCCTTGGCCAATAATGCGAGACGAGCACGCAACCCCAGAGTCGGTCACAACTGGACCTAATGGTCAGGGGTCCCTTTACCTTTACCTTTATACCACTTTAACAGTCATGGCTTCCCCCAAACAATCCCATAGTTTGTTAATGGTGTTGACCCAATGGATTTCAGTGGGAAAATAAAATATGTGCTTCCCTTTCTTCCCCTGAAATCAGCTGAGCCTGTAGCCTGATCCTATGCATGTGTGCTCAGGTGTAGATCCCTCTGAATTTGAGAGAACTGTCTCATAGGTATGCTGTGCATGGGACTGCATCCTTTAAAATGTTTTAATTTGCTTGGATATTGCCCTTACCAAATATAAATGGGACCACCAGAGGTGGAGATGGATGGATCTGTCAATTTCAGTTCTTTCTGTTTCTCTTTTTTCAGTTACAGGTAGGTAGCAGTGTTGGTCTGCTGTAGCTGAAACAAACAAACAAACAAAATTCCTTCCAGTAGCATCTTAAACAAACAAAATTCCTTCCAGTAGCATCTTAGAGACCAACTAAGTTTGTCGTTGGTATGAGCTTTCGTGTGCATGCGCACTGTACTGTACTGGACAACTCTATCAGGAATCACAAAGCTTGGCAAGAGTTCCACAAGGTAAAACAAACCATTTACCACTCTCAACTGGAGTTACTGAAAAAACAGAAAAACGAAAAACTCTCTAACCTTTCCAGCCTACAGGCTACTAATCAAAACAACAAGATCAACAATATTGTCGATCTCTCACAGCAAACTCTCAGCCCAGCTGAGGAACCAGTCCTTTCACATGGACTATCATTCTGCCCTGCCAAATCCCCACACAAGATTCAGTTCCACGGGGACTCAGAAACATTTTCCCACCATTTACGCCTGAAGGAGTACTTTCAACACACACAAGAACAAGACAAATTAGAACAAACAACAACTTCACAACACAACACCTCTCAACCTACTGGGGAACAGCCACCACCCTCCCAACACATTAATGAACAGAACATTGACCACCAACTACCACCGAATAAATGTTACACAAAAAGGGAGTCCACATGGACCCCTCCTGATGGACGCAATACCACACTAGATCTGTACATCAGTCATAGCTGCCAAGTTATCCCTTTTTTACAGGGATTTTCCCTTATGCTGAATAGGCTTCCTCGCGAGAAAAGTGAAAACTTGGCAGCTATGACATCAGTTGCTTCTGCCACAGAATCCAAACGGATGTGACCAGAAAACACCATCGCTTACAACAAAATCTAAACCATGCTGAAAGGAGAGCCATAGATAATCTCAGGAACAACCCAGACATTATAATTAAAGAGGCGGACAAGGGTGGAGCTGTCGTCATCATGAACAAAACTGATTAATCCAGGAGGCTCACAGACAACTTTCCAATACCGCCTTTTACATAAAATTGGACTCAGACCCCATACAAGAATACAAAAAAGAACTGAACAAGATTGTTAAGGAGCTACCCCCGCACATCCGATCCTCACAAACACGGAACCGCGTGGAACCTCGACCAGGAACTTTCTATCTTCTACATAAAATACACAAACCAGGAAATCCAGGACTCCCCATTATCTCAGGTATTGGCACTATTACAGTGGGTGTTTCCGGGTATATGGACTCTGTTCTGAAACCATATGCCATCAGTGCTCCCAGCTACGTACATGACACCACAGGATTTTCTGAGGAAAATACAATCTTTGAATAATCTTCCTAACAATACTATACTAGCCACTATGGATGTGGAATCTCTGTATACCAACATCCCACACAATGATGGTTTACAAGCCATAAGGAATTGTATCTGAAGAAGTGTGCATGCACACGAAAGCTCATACCAATGACAAACTTAGTTGGTCTCTAAGGTGCTACTGGAAGGGATTTTTAAATTTTGTTTCTCTTTTTTCAGTTCTCTTCATTTCTGCAGCAATTTGTGGTTCCCCCCCCCCACAACCCCTCCCCCAAATAATTAGCTTTGGAAATTAGTGTTTCTCTTAAAAAGCTCATTTTGTATGCAATGTTGCCTAATATACACCTTTTGCCAAAACACATTTCCCTAATATAATGCATGTTTGTGTTATATTCACTGATATATGCACCTTTTGCCTCAGTCTGTGTGTTTTTGTACACATTACTCTGCTGGAGAACTACATTGCAAAATTCAGAGAAGTGCAAATTTCAAATGCAGTTTGGGCATTGTTTCAGAAACTGTGAATTTAGAATGTTCACCTTTAAGTGTTAACTTAATCAAATTTCTTCCCCATCCCTAACCACAGGGGAAATATGTGCTCAATCTGTTGTCTGCTCTAGTAATTAACATTGAGAACCTAGGTCTGTTTGTTTGGAATGATCTCCATTGAAATCAATGTAAATTACTTCCTAAAGTAGCCATTAATACAGGCATCCCCAAACTGCGGCCCTCCAGATGTTTCGGTCTACAACTCCCATGATCCTTAGCTAACAGGACCAGTGGTCGGGGAAGATGGGAATTGTAGTCCAAAACATCTGGAAGGCCGAATTTTGGGGGTGCCTGCATTAATACTGGGATGTAAACTGGGACTCAGCTAGACTGGGAAAGAAAAAGCGATTTGTATGTGTTGTATGTGTGATATAACATTGTGCCAACAGATGACGATGTGGACTCCTGTTTTTCTCTACCTGTTTTCCTCGTTTAAATTTAGAACACTTTAGACCAGGCATAGGCAACCTTGGCTCTCCAGATGTTTTGGAACTACAACTCCCATGATCCCTAGCTAACAGACCAGTGGTCAGGGATCATGGGAGTTGCAGTTCCAAAACATCTGGAGAGCCAAGGTTGCCTATGCCTGCTTTAGACTGAAACACTTCTTTGATGTGTCTAGATCTAGCCTTCTGTCTTTTCCAGGAGAGTACTGTCATGGGGGAAGGGGTGGGGCACGGGAGACTGAGGTTTTGAATTATGGTGCCCTGCCCAGCCTCAGTTGCTGCCAGAATCCAAATAAGAAGCCAGAGAGAGGCATTTCATATATTTTTTCTATACCAGGAGGTGCTTGCATGTGGGAAAATAAAATGTTATAGAGGCAGGCAGGATGGAGCTGAGCCACAAAATTCTTGGCTTTCATATGGATGGCAGTGCCAGTTCACCCCAAGAGAGAAGGATGAGTGAAACTTATGCCATGGACAAAGGGAATATGTGGGATAGAGTACACATTATTTGTTTTGATGGCATCAGTCTTTGATAGCAGTCTTACCACCATTTTTACTGGGCATGCTCCTGGGCAGAGCAGCCCGACAGATTTAACAGCAGAAATGCATCAGGTCTTCATGCCAAGAATAGTGTCGCTCAGTGCTATTTTTCTAGAAACAGAGGTGCCAGAACTCCCCACAAACACCTCCCTTGTTCTCTTATCATGGCAATGGTGCCCAACTGAGAGGTGCCAGAATTGAGTTCCAGCTGAAAAAAGAGCCCTGGCATCACTTCAATTTCTGTGTGTCAGGCTGCTCTGAAAGGCACAGGAGCAGGGTGACTTTAAAAGATGGCAACATGAGGCTTGCTTAATTATGAAAAGCCTATGGAGGTGTGCTAGGGAAAGAAAGGAGCTGGAAAGGACAGCAAATGGTTTGCTCAAAATGCCAGTTATCTTTTCATTTGTGGCATTTTTAATTTGTTTTGACATTACTTCTCCCACAGTAAGAGGAAAGAGTAGAGAAATGTAAGAGACAATCTGATAGTGGGGTCTATTTTAAGCACATACCCCCTCAACACTTCTCATTTAGAAATGCTTCTTCAAACCCTAAAATAATCCACGGCAAATGACAAAAGGAGCACCAAATGGTTAAGGAATCACCATGGAGATAATCCAGTGGAATGGTATCTAAGAGGAGTGCAAACAAGATTAAGGCGAGATCTGAAATGGCAAAATTGCATCCTAGGAGTAGCTCAGAGGAAGACGTTTGGCCTGTCCCCAGCGTACATCCTGCATCAGTGGGGGTGAAAGAACAAAGCAGTGACCATCTGCGGAAGCGAGACAAAGGAGCTGACAAGCTCGCTTGCTGCCTGTCAAGGCCTGTATTATGAAGCTTGGCTTATTCATGTGAGCCCTCCAGAGCTGTATTGGCTTTGTGAACACCATCCTACCCTGCTCAACCCACCTGTGTTCTCAGGTGGAAAGGAGAAGTGTGTGCCACCTACATATTGGGCCAGTCCCTGCGAAGCATGGTCCTTTGTGGAGTCCCTCGATGTTAGGAAGCCACGAGGAGGTTCTAAAGGATGGGGAAACGGTGGTCCTCCATATGTGGCTAGAGCACAACTCAGGTGATACCTCGACCACTGGCCTAGGGCTGGTGGGTTTAGTCCAATAACATCAGAGGGGGGCACAGATTCCCCAGACAGTGCTTTACCCTTAGTATAGGGTTTCTGTCAGCTGTTCTGCTGCCACCCCCATTCTGGAGAACAGCATCCCTGTTGAGATTTGTCCTTTCTGGAAACAATTTGAGACATTTTTTTTAATACTACCAGCTTTTCCAGCTTAAGTGTTTATTCTGTATATCTTACTTGCTGGGGTGGGTGGGTTTGGTATTGTTTTTTAAAGCTATTTTTAGTTGTTTTGAATTGACTCGAGACTCATGTGGAAAGTTCTCCACAAATTAATATAATAGGAACAACAACTCAAGTGGGCAGTTCTTTCCCTGGTGGCTTGCTTTCCCTCTGTGTATGTGGAATTAGACGGGACAGTTGTGGAAGTAGCAGGCAGGGAGAAAAACTCAGTGACTTGGGCTGGATCTAGACACATCAAAGAAGCATTTCAGTTTAATGCATTGTAAATTTAAACAGGGAAAACAGGTAGAGAAAAACAGGACTCCATATCGCCATCTGGTGGCACAATGTTATATGGCATATAAAGGTAAAGGTAACCATTAGGTCCAGTTGTGACCGACTCTGGGGTTGCGGCACTCATCTTGCATTATTGGCCGAGGCAGCCGGCGTACAGCTTCCAGGTCATGTGGCCAGCATGACAAAGCCGCTTCTGGCGAACCAGAGCAGCACACGGAAACGCCGTTTACCTTCTCACTGTAGCGGTACCTATTTATCTACTTGCACTTTGACGTGCTTTCGAACTGCTAGGTTGGCAGGAGCTGGGACCGAGCAACGGGAGCTCACCCCGTCGCAGGGATTCGAACCACCGACCTTCTGATCGGCAAGCCCTAGGCTCAGTAGTTTAACCCACAGCGCCACCCGCGTCCCTATATGGCATATACAACGCATATAAATCACTTTTTCCTTGGACATGCAGATAGCACCAAGACAGGAGGGAGACAGAGAGTGAGGAGTTTGGAGAAGGCTTGTTTACTAAGAGTAGAAAAATAGCCACAAAACTGGTATGGCACCATAGAAGAAAAAGAACTCCAGGTGCAGTTTATTATAAGCTGAATGAATTTTGGAAAATTCTTTCTTCAGGGGCATGTTTTTAGCAACAGTTCTCATGCCGAAGGAATACTGCATAACTCTTGAATACTGCTGCGAAAGGACACTGGGTTTATAATAAACCACATGTTTAGCATCTGGGGTTCATCGCTTCTCTCTCTTTTGCTTGCTTCATAATAAAGCCTTTGCTTTACACAATTCCTACCTGAATATTTAGTCCAAAAATTGGGAAATCTGCAGCACTCCAGGTATTCTTGGGCTCCAGGTCCCATCAGCCCCAGACAGCATGGCCAGCGGTCAGGGGTGATGGGAACTGGAATCCAGCAACTTCTGGAGCACTACTTGAGTGGCTGCAAACACCACACGAAGTGGTGGCAGCCCTGCAGCGAACAAAGAGCTTGGCTGCGGGAGTTGCACCAAGCCCCAACACACACACACACACCCTTCTCCTCCTAATGCTTTATTCTCCCTTGTGGGAGTTCTGCGCTGGCACAGCAAAATACCACAGGAGGGGGCTGGCATTTCTTGGCATTTCTGTTTGTTCCCCCACAGTGGAAAGCTTCATCCAAGGCCTCATCACCAGATTGTCAACACCAGTGCCAGGCTTTGCATCTGTCCAGGGGCTTCCCTTTCCCCTTTTACACAGGCAGCTCCAGATCCTGAAGGGAAGTTTTCAGCCTGGGAAAATTCGTGTGGAGCACCAGTTTGCTCTTGTGGTTCCTTTTTTCAGCCGGAAATGCATGTGTCAAATCCTGCTGCTGTTGGCTAATGGCCATCGTTGGACTGGCTCCTCTCTGTTCCTCTCTGTACCTCCTTCCTCATGAAAACAACGGTTGAGTACATTGGCTGGGATTAAAGGCCCTTTTTGTATTTATTTGCAATATTTCTAAGCCACCCCATAATCAAAGCTCTCTCTTCAGAAATTGGCATAAGGACCCCAAAATGATAAAAAAATACAAATGCAGCACAAAACAAGATGATAAGATAAGATAAGATAAGATAAGATATAAGATAAGATAAGATATCTTTATTGTCATTGTCCCCTTGCGGGAACAACGAAATTACTCGGTTGCTACATCCACTCCGATAAAGCATTCCGCATAATCCAAAATTACAAAAACCTAATTAAAAACAGTAAATATAATACAAAATAACAAGTAAAATAAGATGACTTCAAAGTCCAGGCTTTCCATTTAAGGCCAAAATCGCTCTAGAGAAGAAACTGTTCCTGCGACGGCTCGTTCTTGCCTGCATTGTTCTATATCTCCGTCCCGATGGCAGGAGCTGAAAGAAATGGTGACCAGGGTGCGTTGGATCTCTTGATATATCTAGTGTTTTTCTATGGCACCTGGTGGTGTAAATTTGTTCTAAGGTGGTGAGTGAGCAGCCAATAATGCTCTCTGCTGTTTTAATAATTCTACACAGCCCTGCTCTGTCCTGGGAAGTACAGCTTCCGTACCACACACATAAACCGTACGTGAGCACGCTCTGTATGGCACAGTGATAGAAGGCAAGCAGCAGCCAACCATATGGCAGCAGAGATTAAAATTAACCAGTACTACTCACAGCACAAGCAGAGTTAAAACTTGCAAAAATTCAGAACTGTTAATGCCTTAAAAGCCTCTAAAAAGTTATTGAAGACCCTTTAGAAGTCTTCACCTAGCACTGAAAAGGGGAGCTTCTCTCGGGAGGGTGTTCTGCAGGAAGGGTGCTACCACAGACAAGATTCTCTTGCAAGCAGCCACCCTCTGAATCTACTCATGGACATTCAAACAGGGGCCTCCAATTACGACCATGAGATCTGGGAAAATATACATGGGAGGAGGCGATCCTTCTGGAGGGCTGGAGGGCTTTAAACATTAAAACCTGTACTTTGGGTTGGCATCATTGGAAACAGGTAGGAAGTTGCATTGTCTTATATTTGCCTATCTAGCCTAGGGATGGAGGAGACGTTCAATTTGATTTGTATTTATAGCTGAACCTATCAAACCCGCACTTTCTGAAACAACACATGAACTAAAATATTTTGAACACTACATGCACATGCATTGTTTGTACGTTGTTTCCAATGCATGGAGGCAAGGCAGGGTTAGGATCAGAATGAAGAGGTGTGATCTTGCTGCTCCACCACATGTTGATTGTGCCCATTTTGTCTAGAGTATGAATAGGGTCACAGATGTTGCTGTTTCTTAGAGGCTCCTACACTATATCTCCTAAAATCTAGGACCTCAATCACTGCCTCTATTCATACTGTTGTTATATCTCATTCTTGAAAACGCGTTGGTTACAGTAAAGGTAAAGGTAAAGGGGCCCCTGACCATCAGGTCCAGTCGTGTCCGACTCTGGGGTTGCGGCGCTCATCTCGCTCTATAGGTCGAGGGAGCCAGCGTTTGTCCGCAGACAGCTTCCGGGTCATGTGGCCAGCATGACAAAGCTGCTTCTGGTGAACCAGAGCAGCACACGGAAACGCTGTTTACCTTCCCGCCGGAGCGGTCCCTATTTATCTACTTGCACTTTGATGTGCTTTCAAACTGCTAGGTGGGCAGGAGATGGGACCGAACAACAGGAGCTCACCCCGTTGCAGGGATTCGAACCGCTGACCTTCTGATCAGCAAGCCCTAGACTCTGTGATTTAACCCATAGCGCCACCTGGGTCCCTGTTGGTTACATTAATGGAAAACAAATGGGGGGGGGAGAACGCACAAAACCACCTTCTTTGAACTTGAGTGCACTTGAGGCTATGAATTACATTTCCATGCCCTTTTGGCTAAATACCTTATGATATACAATGTGCTCTCAACAGGGATATTGTTGCTTCAAAGTCCAGATTCCATCTGGAAGTGATCCAAAATCTTGTTGGCTGGGCCTGGGAGAGAATAATTTCTGTTCGGTGAAATACATCCCACCCACCCCCGGCCCCTTCCCTGCTTGGCAAAGGAAACCTTTTTGGAAACACATTTCTGCATGTTAGCATTAACAGAAATACTGTTTTGTTTTTTGTTTTTATTATTATACTGCTGTCCTTGGTATGAGCCAGACAAATTGTGCAGAGATGGGTTGCTGAAAAAGGACTTCTTTAATCAAGAGTTACAGTGGTATGCATTAATTACCGTAACCTCTGTTTCCAGTGCAGTAATTTGCTACATGATCCTTTTCACTATGTTGTGATTTACCACAAGGAAATGAACTGCTTTAAGCTATCCAAACCAATCCACCAGTTTCCTTCTCTGAAACAATTACTTGATTAGCTCAATTTAGGACTTTATTGATTTCAGACATTGCAAGTCTCTTGTTCCTCACATAGGACCAAGACATTGGCTTTTGTTTGCATAATGTTTCTCTTTAGTGCTTCCTTCTCTGCTATGCAAACTTGCAGACCAAAGTGAATATATTCTTCCAGTAATTTGAAATGTTGGCTACATTAGTTCTAAAAACTAGAAGTAGGATTGACTGGATTGATTGGCAAAAGTCCTGATATGTGGTCTAAAATTACCGAAAGGTCACATGATGTTTGGACCAACTCTCCCTCTTTGCACAAGCTGTTAGATTCCCTGAAAAGAAAGTATCCCTGAGCTCCTTTGGATGGCCTGTTGACCCATACATCATTCATCCTGATTGCTTACAAGGTTCTTAATACTCTTACAAGGTTCTTAATACTCTGTCCAGTCTTTACTGAGCATTTGTTCTTTGTTTATGGGATTGTTATAGGACAACAAGTGTTCCTCTAGATCAGGCATCCCCAAACTTTGGCCCTCCAGATGTTTTGGACTACAATTCCCATCTTCCCTGACCACTGGTCCTGTTAGCTAGGGATCATGGGGGTTGTAGGCCAAAACATCTGGAGGGCCGCAGTTTGGGGATACCTGCTCTAGATCTTCCCGAGATTTGCTTGCAGAGGGTTTAACAGGCTTCTCTTTAATCATTTGTTCACCCCACGATTTGTAGTGCATTTCCCCAGCACTTTCTGAACCACTAAAATTCATTTTTGTGGGGGGAGGGGGAGTAGATTTGTTGTGCTAAGACAGGCATCCCCAAACTTCGGCCCTCCAGATGTTTTGGACTACAATTCCCATCTTCCCTGACCACTGGTTCTGTTAGCTAGGGATCATGGGAGTTGTAGGCCAAAACATCTGGAGGGCCGCAGTTTGGGGATGCCTGTGCTAGAATGACAGAGTCCTTTGGTCCACTTTAATTGTGCAAGCCTAAACTTTTGGTATGCACTTGAATCCCACATGCAAAATACTGACAATCTGGGGGCATCCACACAACAAACACTTTCAAAAATGTGTTTAGTAAGTGATGATTGGAAGGGGCATCAATACATTGTACCGAGGTCACCTGTTGCTCACAGATCTCACCATGGACTTGATACTTGAGTCCTGGCTTCCCACATTGTATCGCAAAAATGGTATCAGAAATTTGAGGCTGCTTTATTTACCTTTTTACAAAGTTTTACTGGTTTTATAGTAAAATGACATTAATAAACACCAACAAAACCTGTAGGGTGTTACATGTATACATTGGTCGCATACAAGAAAAAAACAGTGGTGCTCGGACACTGTCTATTTGACTAAGTCATTGAATACTTTGCCAAGACTTCAGCCATCTGTGACAAAACCTCACCATAAGTAAGCATGAGTGGCTGGAGGTCTGACATTAACATCACTTCTGTTTACATAGCTGATATATGGGAACCATACCTTGTCAAAATGATCGTGTTTAGTTTGGCCTCTGACACCCTTTCTGTATTGCATCAAATGCTCAGGAAGAGCCAGATCCCAAATTTTCCCTTCCCATCCCATCAGAGATGGATCTTTGGAGTCTTTCCAATGAGAGGCAATCTCTAAACAGGCAGCAGTAAACAGCATGGCAGTTAGGCCCTTATGTATAAGGGGAGCGTCTAGATCAGCATCCAGTTTCACAAGGGCTAAAGCAGAGTTTGGGTTCAATGACAGTTCAAAGGCCGTCACTTTTCTGCAGTCCTCACATCTTATGTCACACCTGAATGAGACCTAAAGTCTAGTCCATTCAGAACAAGCCCTAGAAAGAACAGGGATGTATGAACAGAGGTTTCTATCCTACATGGGATATTGTCAGGGCTGGTTCAGCTGTAGGTGAGCATGGAGACTCCGATACAAGCAGTAAAGTTGATTCTTTATTCAAGGACACAGAATACAAGCAGATAAACCTATGGCAAGACTGGCCCCAGTAAAGCAGTTGCCAGAAGTGTGCCTCCCACTTCCCGCCCAAGTTTCCTCCCCAGCCGTCAGGGCTGTGCTCTCTGTGTGCTTTGCTCTGCTACATACAAATCTTTCCATGCCTTTGGATATAAGGGAGGATGGAGGCTGAATACAGTAGGACTGGCAGGCTCCTGTGCATCTGTTGTAGGCTCAGACCCCACCTCCTCCTCAGCTGTCCTAGTTCTGCAGTGCTTTCTGCCCCTTCTTCCTCTCTCTCACTCAAGCCTGTTGCTTGTTCAGCATGCTACCATTCTGCTCCACCCCCTTCATCCTCTGACTTGTGTTCCACCACCACTCCCCTGGCTCTGAACCTTCCTCTTCTGTTTCCCTAGGGGATTCTCCAGCTGAAACCTCCCACCACTCCTCATCGGTCAGCCAGCCCCTGACAGATACAGACTTGAGGATAGGATTGCTCCAACTCCCCATGGATTGATGGAGTACAACGCTAGACTTGCAGGAAAAACTGATTCAGCAATACTCTTCAGCTGGCAGGAGGGCACTGCAGACATAACGTGTATGCTAGCAAAACCCAACCAGCATAAAGGAAGGGTGGCGGGCAGGGAAGCAGACCTTAGTCAGAACCCAATGCTTTATTGAGGGCAAGTCCCACTTCTGATGAAGGTATGTTTCTCATTCCTGCAAAAAGTGTGGCATTAGTTGGAAAACTCCCACTAGAGTCAGCAGGATATGATTTTGAATATAACTCTGCACCCAGCCAGAGCGTACCAGCAGGGGTACCTGCTGATGACCTGCTTTGCATGCATCGTGTTCTAGGTTCAGTCCATGGCATCTCCAGGGAGGGCTGGGAGATGCCTGCCCAAAACCCTGGAGAGCCACTGCCAATCTGTGTAGACATTATTGAGCTAAATAGATTAATGGTCTGAGCCAGGATCAGGCAGCTTCCCATTTAAGGCTTCCCAGCCAGGAAGCACGTTCAGATGATTTGAATGGCTCCTTCTCTCAAGGAAGTGTGTAATTAGGATGTGTATTTTATCCAAAAGGAAATCAAGTGCGGTTCTTCCTATGGCTAAAATGTAAATGTTTAGCCGAGCCTTTGGCCAGAGGGAATTGAGCAATAATTGTGGAGGTTACCACCCTTTCTTGTTTGTTTTCTTTAGAAACACATGTTCGTTCTTTAGCCTGGAATGATGGCCATGTGAATGTATACTGTGAAGTGAGAAGCCATCTCTAATCTCTAGGGAGAGATAATGTGTGGCTGGTGTACTATTGGCTTGAGAGTTAATTGCTACTACGCTCCAGAGTGATGTTCCTTATACAAGCATCCTCCAACTTTGGACTGTGGTTCCTGGGCAATGCTGATTGGTGCTTCAGGGATTCCTCCACATCTGTCAGCCACAATATATCCTGCATCAGCAAATTCTAGTGCTGTCCTTCCCGTGGGAAGTTCCACTGTCTATATATTGACACACACAGAGATTGATTGATTAAGATAAGATAAGAGATGCAGGGAGCAGGGGAGAGAGAAGGGGCTTGAGGGAGAAGTTCTTGCCCTCCCTCTGCCCACTAGCTGTGCAGAGGAATCTGTTTCAAATCATTTTTTTCTTTTTAAATCATTTTTATTGAGTTTTAAAACTTAAAAATAATCATAAGTATATATAATTATACATCTTTATATGTCATTTGTCCCTTTATATAATGTATCAAAGTACAACAGAATACAACAAAAAAACAAAAGAAAATAGAATACAACAAAATACAACAAATACATCCAAATCCCCTACCCCCCTTCATTTCCCCATTCTTTGTTTTTATCTATCCTATTAGGTTCAGCTTCCTCCTTCTTCCATGTTTGGTTTTCTATGTTCATTTCTTTTATCTGCTCTTTTTCTTTTATTTCAATACGTTTCCTCTTTTGTTTAATTTAATTTTATTTCCTTTCTCTTTTTTAGGCTTTGTAGGTAATTATGCCAAGCCAATCAGTGTTATTGCTGATTTACAATGTACTCTCAGATATTCTCTAAATCATTTTTTTCTATGCAGATTTTCATGGGGAAATGGCAGCCATTGCCACTTGTGCTGCCAATCCGTCAATATTAGCGACTTATTGCTTCAAGCCATTGCTGCATGTGCATTCTACCCGCCACAGTCACACTGCATCGTGCGGCTTGTAGTCTCAAGGTGACATAAACTATCTTGGCGGAAAGATTATCACGTGATTCCGCAAGATTTATTTGCAGCATGAAAACTTCAAAATATTGCAGGGAGAAAAACATCTTGAGAATACAGAATCCCTCTCAGCATGGCATCAGAGAAAGCTCAATCACTTTTCAATGAAAAAGAATGCACTGGATAAGTCTGCCAGCTTTTTCGGGATAGTAACCCATTTTCAAAGGGGTTGAAAATCTCCAATGGAAGCCCAGTTTGATTGTACTTGGGTGACAGCTATAGTGTCTGCCATGAACTGACTGCAAAGAATGGTGCACTGGCTGTGTGTGAACTCACATTTAATGATATGTATTGCTTCCTACAGGTCCCTTGGAATGTCTTTGCTGTTTGTGTTTTCCAAATCAAATGGATTTGACAGATGTTCTGACCACTGCATACCAGTGTAAAACTACGCAGTCTGCCTCTCTGCAAGTTTCTTGCAGACACTCTTCCCATTTCCTCTCTTGCAGCAGAGCCAGCTGGCGACCTTAAAGCTGCACGCCTGCAAAAGTCGCAGGTCTTGAAGCAACAGAACCTTTTTTGCATTTTAGACTGGATGGGTCTTCCCTCTGTATTGCAGATGTCTACTTCAGTGCTGTCGCTCCATGTGCTCCATGCGCTTATTGTGCATTTATAGCGATTTATGCTCACAATTGCATAGGGAGGTTACATGTGATACTGCTTTTAATACTGCTTGCCCCTGTTAAAGTTCAGGGGCAGACATTTCCTACCAGCGCCTATTCTGTAATTTGCTGCTGAAATCCTGTCGCCTTTTATACCACAAATATTCTGTGGTGAGGGAAGTTGCTCTGCTTTTGCTGTGCTTGTTAGGAGTAAAGCGACAATGCTTGCAATAACCTACCTGGACCAGTGGGGGGGATTCATGTTCACCTCTGAGATGACAAGCTGTGCAGCACTAGCATTAGCATTGGGGTGTTTATAAAGAGGTGTTTAAATGCCACTTTCAATCCATAGCCCGCAACATTTCAGGAGGAGAAATTGGGACACACACACCCAGCATCATCCCACCATCCCCGCTTGCCCACTTGCTTGCTTGCCTCCACTGCAAACTCCTGTGGTGGTCAGCACAGCCTCCCCGAGGCACTTTGGCACAACCCTTTGATGATTGCCAAAGCGCCTTCCCAGAAGGTGATCATGAAAAGGTCACAGCAGAGCGAGGCCGTTTTAGCGCGACCCTTTGACGATCGCCAAAGCAATCCCGGAAGGCACACTGACTCACACCAGGGTGCCAGTCTTAAACGAGACCATCCAGAAGCCAGAATTGGCTTCTGTGATCTGGGATGTCCCGCTTAAACCAGAACGTTTGCGGGGTATGTCCATGTTCTTGCAGCTCTTGCATGTCTAATAATTATTTGGGCTCATTTTTGGACATATCTCATAATTGCCTTTAAACACTGTGCTCTGGGACTCAGACTACGTCAGATTAGATGTTTGGCCTGGTGCACAAACCTTTCGGTTGTTTCTCGGGACCTTCTGGAATGCTTGCTTCCTGTTTCACCAGCAGTTCAGGACTTTCAGTGTGGCCAGATAATCGCCTAAACACAATTAGGCTGACACTGCTGGTTGCTAAAATCTCTCCCTCCCCTGCCCTGCTCTCACAACTCAGTGGAGATGCCGGCAACGTCCCTTGGTTTTCATTTCTGTTTCCTTTGGGACAGAATCAATCTGATAACGTTGCCCACAATATTTCTGTTCCCTTAAGAAACTTGGAAACATTCCAGGGAGCTTTGTGGGTCAGTTAACAGGATGTGCGCAAGGCCAACTTGACCGCACAAGCATTCCAAGCAATTGCTGGAGGTGTGATTTGTTTTTGTAAGGGCAGCAGCTCGCCCTCTACTTCAAGGTGGCCAAGGGAAATGGAGGCAGGACACTTCTTGTGACTGTATAGAGGAACTCCTCTCTCCTTGCTGATGTGCAACACTGTGCATTCTAAAGGGTACACCAGAATCCTTTCCAACCATTCAGGGGACCCCAAGATACAGCTCTCACATTGCATGCTAAAAAACATTGCAGAGGACCTGGCAGTGCAACTCTGGGCTTACACATACTATCTTACATTAGCTGCCCTTGAGTTATGCTACAGGGTACCTGGGAAGTCATGTGTGCTGCCTTTTGTAAAAGGTTTCTTCTCTTTAATGTTAGAGCATCCTGGAATTCTTTTTAAAAAGTACATACAGCTTTCCCTTGCAGCAAGGCTATTTTCACAGCAGCAGCAGCAGCAGCAGCAGCAGCCGAGCTTCCCCGCCTCCCTTATCAGGATTTCACATTATTGTGGCTAGTTTGGACTAGTACACTAACGAAAGAAAACATCTGGGTTTTTAAGGCCCCAAGTAGACCAGAAATCTATCTGAAGCAAAGCAAGTAATATGCCAAAAAAAGTTACATTAGTCATCTACCCTATTATAGCAAAGTGCCTTTGGCTTCAGTTTCCCTATACAGTGGTACTTTGGTTCTCAAACTTAATCCGTTCCAGAAGTCTGTTCCAAAACCAAAGCGTTCGAAAACCAAGGTGTGCTTTCCCATAGAAAGTAATGCAAAACCGATTAATCTGTTACAGACTTTTAAAAACAACCCCTAAAACAGCAATTTAACTTGAATTTTACTATCTAACGAGACCAATGATCCATAAAATGAAAGCAATATTTAATGTACTGTACTACCGGTATAAAATAAATAAGACAGTATTGCAGATGATTTAAAAAAAAAATCTTACCTGCACTGATGATAGTCATTCTTTGGATGAGGGACTTTTATCCATTTCCGCATCACACAATCAATCCATCAGTAGCTGAACTGGGTTCCACACAGTCACAAAAACAAATTAACCAAAAAAGCCTCAAAAATAAAAATGCAAAATAAATAGCAAAAACAAAAGAGCCAAACTTAATCCGTTCCGGAAGTCTGTTTGACTTCTGAAATGTTTGAAAACCAAGGCACAGCTTCTGATTGGGGCAGGCACCCCGGAAATAATAGCCAACAACTGCATCAGATGTTCAGCTTCCGAAAAAACGTTTGAAAACCAGAACACTTACTTCCCGGTTTTTGGCATTTGGGAACCAAGGCGTTTGTGTACCAAGGCGTTTCAGAACCAAGATACCACTGTATGTAAAATAGGAATAATAAAAGCCAGGTTTCACAATCATGTTCAAAAGATTGTGTGAGGTAGGTGCACAAGGATTCCCCTGATCTCCTGACTTGAACCTCCTGTTTTAATTGCTGTTTCCACTGTTTTACTTATGTGCTGTTTTAATGGACTTGTCTTGCTGTCCATTTTAATTGATTTTTTTTTAAAAATTGACATTGTTTTATTGTGTCTTGTAATTACATGTTGAGAGAGAGAATTTAGTTTCATACTTGTGAACCACTTAGAAGCCACCTTGGCAATTAAGCTGTATATAAACACAAACACCCTAATATTGTCCCCATTTAAGAGATGAAATAATCAAGTTCAGAAAGACTTGTCAGAAAGCACACGTTGAGTCCCAGAGAGAGGGGCACGTTGCGTGTAAAGCTCTCAGCTCCAAATCCAGTTCTATCCGGTGGACTATACTGCTTGATTCAAGCATGGGATAATCAAGGCCCTGCCAGGAAATGAAGAACTAGCTGCTTTAAAAGCCAAGACAAACACTCCCAAAGTTAGTGACAAAATGTGAAAGTTATCATAGTCAGGTCCAATATGAATAAGGAAGAGGGTACTCATAAAATGTTGGAACAGAAACTCCAGGTCCAAACTAGATTGTGGCATTGAAATCTAGAACCCGCTCCCTAATCATGCATAAAGCAGGGGGTGGGTGGCTTTTAAGACCAAAGAGGGATACGTAAGAGGTGCTGATCCCTTCCCACTTTGCTGCTGTCTCTCTACCCCTAGCGCTTTCCCATCTGCTAACCTTGAAGTGAAATGTGGGCTTTTAATACACTGGAATTGTGAATTGATTTCTATGGGGTAAGTAAGGGCTCCAAGCACATTTAGGAAAGTCATGAGACTGGTAGGGCAAAGGCCAAATAGTAGGTAGAGTCACAGTCAATCACAGATGGAGCCAACTAATTCTATTTTTGTCACCATCTTCCCTGTTGACGTCTATACAGGTTACACTGAGATTGAGGAGGAGAATGACAGGGCAATGCCACCCCCTGGATTAGTTGGCAGGCAGGTGGGCAGCTGAGGGCTGGTTTGAAGGCAGACTGAGGTTGATGGGGCAGCACCCCAATTGCCCTAATGGACCAGTCCCTACTGGGAGAGACCCAAGTAGGACATAATCCTCTTACAGCTTCTAACATTTTGCCTATAGATGATGACTGATGCAGTTGGGATAGGATTTTTACTGCTTGACTGTTCACTTTAACTCCTATGGGGAACTGGTTGTTTTTTTACCAAGTGAAGAGAGAGATTTTAAAACTGCTTTTCCAGAATCCCAAAGCAAGCTTTCTAAAAACCTGACAGTACTATTTTTACTACACACACACACACACACACACACACAGGCAGTGCAGGGAAAGGATTTTGAACCATCAATACGCAGGAGCTTTTAAGATAGCTTCTAGAGATGTGGTAATAATGCCTTGTAAATCTATGAGAAACCCATTTTGCATTTTTTGCATTACACACACAATTCCAATCTGATAATGCCATAATTCACCAGCGATGCAATGCTGGCTTGAGTCTCATTGCTTGTGTAAGATCTATGCAATCCAACCTCCCTTTTGCCCTACAAGCATCTACATGTGGCTTGCCTTATTAGATCTAATAAATCATTTGCAGCCCACAAGCTAATCACCGTGTATGATTCTGCATGGCTGCTTGGATAAGGATTTTTTTTAAGGGTTGTTGCTTTCTATGGGGAAGGGCCTATTAATGAATTCCAGTGCCTGACAAAAAAGTTCAGGTTTGCCTAGAGATAAATGGTCATGGTAGCAAACTGTTTAACCGTAAACGTAATATAACAGAACGCCCTGTGCACTACATTATGCATGGAAAAGTGGAAAGAACCACCTCACTGTCCCCTGGGCTTCCGTCCTGTGTGGCTGCAGGATCAGGACCCTGGAGAATGGGTGGGAGATGAGTTGGATAAGGAACAGCTGAGAAGAGAGGCAGCTGTTGGCAGTTGAATGTGCATGAGTTCCTTACAACTGAGGAGGAAAGGAAGATGTTGGGGAGATGTGGTTGTTAGAAGTTCATTGGTGGGGCTAGAGCTCTGGTTGAGCCAAAGCCCAGTGATGAAAAGGTGCTGGGAAGGAACTTGAGGGGTTGGTAGGTTGCATGGGGAGGAGGTGTGAGTCCTCAGCTTAGGCCCAACTTGGTGGCTCAGCAGTGAACTGCTTGTGGGTGTTCAATGGAGGAAACCCTTTCCCTAATGAACACGGAACAATCCTGTGGCCATGGATATTTGTGTGCAGGAAGTAGGGGTATGGATATAGTGCCAGGGATACAGAGCCCTGTCCTGGAAGCCCAACAAAAAGTGTCATGTTTTCTTTTATGCTTTGGCTAGTTGTATTTCATTCTAGGGCCAAAGTAGACAATCCAACAGAGATTGGTGCCCATAGCCCCTGTTTCTTTAAGTGTTGACCAATAGCAAGAGCAGGGGTTATAATTCAGGCCAGGAACATAGCTCTTGGGGAGGAAGGCTTACCCCTTTCCCCTGTAGTTTTCCTGATCACATCCTCCCACCCACTTTTGTGGGGGGGGGGCAGAACCTCCGTTAACCATGTATTTTTATTGCTTTTTTATTGAAGGGGAGGGGCAAAAGGTTCCTTCCTCTCTGCCCTATTGGGGAAAACATAATGTGCACACATCCTGAATATGTTCAGTTTCCCTATTGGGGCAACCGGTTGCTTCAGGATGGTGGTGGTGGTGTTTTTTACTGGCAAAATAAAAGGGGAAGGAGTTAGGATGCCCCCCCCCTAATTTTTATTCTACAGCTGACACTGACCAACATGTAAAGAGGCAAGAGACCCAATCGCAGATCTCTGCTACTTCGTCTAGTTTGGCAACCTACAAAGTTATGTGCAATGATGCATATTAGCTTTCCATTTTATCATTCCAGACACTGAGGGCATTTCCAGACTCATAGCTGCCAAGTTTTCCCTTTTCTCGTGAGGAAGCCTATTCAGCATAAGGGGAAATCCCTTTAAAAAAGGGATAACTTGGCAGCTATGTTTCCAGATTGTCACTGTTTTTGAGTAGTACTCAGTTGCAAAAGCAGGTTGTTCAATTGAAGTTGATTGGGAGATCTTGCACAGCAAACCTACCTTCTCCAAAGATCAGACTTTTTACAGTAAGGAAAGTGAAAGGCGAAATGCATTGTAAAGTGTGCATGCTTTGACACAACATCATCTAACCTCGTCACCAACAAATCAGGCTGAACACTCAATAAGCAGGTTATCTGGAAGGACCCAAAAAGCACTGCTCTGCATACAGTACAGGGAAAAGAGAGCAAAAGAAAAAACATTGGTTGGCACCAAAGGAATTGCCAAAGGGAGACAACGGGAAGCCATTTTAACCTGTCGTTACCTAATTAATCACACCAATTAATTGATTAATGCCTTCTGCCTAACAAAAGAGATAAGCAGTGTGGGGTGGCTCTGGAAATAGCTGGGGGGGGGATGTGGGCAATGAAGTACAGACTCAAAAGTCAGGGGTGGGGGTGGGGGGTGGAAAGAGACAAAAACAAAGATATGAAAGACAAAGGAATGGGGAAGAGAAAGATTTTACATTATAAAACATTGTTGTATCCATGTCATCTGATTCTCAAGCACCACAAAATACGGAACACCCCCCCCCCAAAAAAAAGAATCACACAGACTGTTGCATAAATATTCAATTTGGATCATAACGAGAAGCTTTAGTGCAATGGTTTCCTCTGGTATATGCTCCAGGATACAGCCTGATCAGTGAAGTGAATTGTTAGTGTAATCAAGCTTAATTAAATGTGTGTACAGTACCTGGCATTCAAATGGGTTCCTTAGCTGTTAGATTTATAGCCTTGATGGCATGGAGGGCTGCCTTCAGACAAGGCATTTTAGGCACTAGGCTTCTAGGCATTATTTTTTAAAAGGGATTGTCCAGTGTGACCGGTTGCAATGCTGAGAATTTCTCGTCTAATCCCCTTTTTATGGAACCCATCCTAGAGTAATAAAAGACATTATCGATTAGAGCTGATCTGTGGAATCTGAGAGATAGCAGCATGAGAAATGTTCCTTTCTCTGTATGGAGATGCCGTCCGTGCTTTTATGGCAAATTAATAAAAAACTTATGTTGAGGCAGGCCTGCACAAATGGTAACCTACAAAATGGAATCCAGCCCCCCACCAGCAGTGGATAGCGACTGCTCAGGAGCTTAGGAAACCCACTGTTTTTTGCTGACTGGGAAGGTAGAGGGGGGAGAGAAAGCAGGCCGCTTCATCCATCTGCCATGGGCTGCATTCAGCTTTGTGTGTCACAAGCTTGTACTGTATTAGCACAAGCTGTGTTAGGACAACTGGCTCACATGAAGCAACAATGCAATAAATGCGAAGGCTGCTGTGTTTATATTGTAAACCGCCCTGTGATCCCCGGATGAAGGACAGTATAGAAAATTAATTGATAAAAACAAATTAATAAATGTAAGATTCCAGGGTGCCATTGTTGCTTTTCAGGCTTGCACAACCTGCTTCTGTGCTAGTTTTTATAATAGCTTCCATAATATCTGCGCTACTTATTCCTTTGCAAATAAACAGACTATTGTGACAACACCCAAGAGTCTCCGCCAGGGCTTTCTCTTTTCCAGTGGAAACAGAGTCCATAAAAACTCGCCATCTGAGTCACCCCACCCCACTTCATCTTAACCATTATCAGGACCAAGCTAGATGTGATGTTTTGAAGTGAATGCAATTAGCATGCATGATTTTTTTGTTATCTAAATAAACTGTGGTCCATTACATATCTGTGGATTTGTGGTTTGAAGATGGGAGATGGCATGCCCATGGCATGAACTGTTCGTATTGATTTTTAATTGTATTTTATTGCTTGCTTTATTTCTCAGATTGTATTTCATTGTGTATTTAGGAACACTGAAAAGACAAGGTGCTTTCTGTGTGCAAATTCCGTTAAGCGCAATGGAACTTTGAGGTCAGCTTAAGTCACTCTGAAATAAGATATCAGAGCACTCCAAATCATTTGCCCATGTACATACACAGAAAATAGTGGAAAGGCAACACATGATGATCTGCATTGAATATTGCAATGTGTCCCTAATTATAATCTGAGAAGGGGGAGTGATTGTGACTCTCATGAAGGGAGCCTGCACCTCTGAATTTGCCCCTACACCACTGCTCTGCATAAAGGAGAAAAGCCTTTCCTGTCCTTTTGGCGTAACTGGTTGCAATTACATGCCTCTTTGCAAAATGACTTATGCAGAGCTTCATGGATGGAGAAGGATTACACAAGGTTTATGTCTGTCCTCAGATATAAGTGCAGATGTCCCCCAGGTCCTATTTTAAATGCAAAGGCTCCATCTTGGATAGCATCCCACTTTCTAGCCCTTTGATATTTTCCTGTAATGCTTTGGGACATGCAATATACATAATCCTCCCAGAAAGTGGAAAAAGATTGAGGCTCAGAGTTCCATTTGCCCACCCCTTTATACCTCTCTCTAGCCTATAATGAAAGCAAGCTGTGTGGTCTTCAGTAGAAATGAGAGCAACTTTTTCCTCTTAGCAACATTTTGGACAAGCTGCTTCTGTTGTTGATGGTATCTTTTGGTATCTTAAAAGAATATGTTTATTCTTTTAAATGGAAGATGCTGGTATGAGAAACATCAGAATAATTTAAAGACCATAGGTCTTTTAACATTGATTTGGGAGAGGGACAGATGATTTCAGTCAATTAAACAAACATAAATACAGGTGGTAACATTGGCACCACAAGTAATGGCTCCTCCCCCGGTGGTGTCATCTACCAATGTGACTTTTTCCTCCCAAGCAGAACATGGAATTTTGTACGTAACTCCTTTAAGCTATCTTGAGGGGTTTTGCTCTGATGCTTAATTCTAATGTTGGGTCTAGTGGAGATTTAGGTTTAATGTGTTTCTGGGAGAGAGCACGACATTCTCCTTTTATTTCCCTACGGCTCTGTATGCTTTGAAGATAATATAAGAATGAAACATGATTTGGAATAAGCATTAGGATGAGAGCGGAGAAGGGTATTGGATTACCGACCCCATCTCCCTGAAAGGGCTAAATGCAGTCCTCAGAGAAAAGATACATCAGATCGTAAACTGATGCTATTTGGATGTTAGCCAAAGGTTAAGAATCCCCCCCCCACTGAGCCTTTCTGGCATGACTATTAAAAGAAAATAATTGTCAATCATAACCAACAATACAAATACATCCACTCTTGGAATCTAAGGAAGGGGGGAAAGGAAGATTAGGCTGGTATTCAATGCAGTTTAACTCACAGTAGACTCATTGAAATGAATGTACATGACTAAATTGGGGTTATTAATTCCCTGTCTCATGGGTGGTCATGTGAAGTGGTCACTTTGTATAGATTTGCAAACAAATGTTGGTTTGCAGCAGTGTGCAAAAGAATCTGGGTCTGTACACAGCTGCTATTTCATGCAATTGGTGTGCCATGAACTGAGAGGCACTGTGTGCTCAGATTTATAGGAGCCACTGAACATCTGATATATTGCATTTGTGTGTGTTCATGTATGTGTGCCAGAAATGCCTTTTAAATTAGACCACGTGGAGAAAGCTATACCAGGGCAAATCTTGATGCCCATCATACTATTTTGCATTTCGTCTCCCTCGAATAATTGGAAGGCCCAGGGTTACTAGACAGAATGTTTCTATTATTATTATTATTATTATTAAGTTTGTATGGACTTACCAACCAATCCTACGCATATTTACTCTTGCCCACCCTATTCATACTTACTAGAAGTAAGAATTACTAATTTCAGTTTAATTCCCAAGTAAACATGCATAGGATACATCCATAGGATATTTTTTGTAATATCTTTAGAGGTGTAGCCATGCTGGTCTTTTGCAGCTAAAGCAAGGAAGAGACTCACACATTTTACCCAGTATATGCATTTTTGTCTACATTACTTGGCTGGAGAACTTGCCTGCAAAATTCAGAGTGGTGTGAATTCCAAAGGATGGTTGTGTCGAAGTGTGTTGAAATAGTATGCATACTATTCTGGAAAGAGCAGACTTGGTAGGTTTGCCTTTAAATGTGAACTGAATTGAAATTCTCCCCCATCCCTGGTCTGAAGGCATTGAGAGTGTGGGCAGCTGCTTCCCTTCCAATCCAGTGGCTCTTCTGGTCCTTTTGCCTGCCCTGTCATAGCGCAAATGTAATGTCTGTCTTTCTCCAAGAGGTGAAGGAGGAGCTTGGGTGAAAGGACCAATGGGATAACAAGATGTCAGGGACAGAGGCTGTCCAGCTTCTTGGTGTATTAGAGGGACAAAACATTACCTCTTGACCAAGTCCTGGCAGCCCTATTTTGTTTGTTTGTTTGTTTGTTTGTTTACTAACTACCGGTAACAATACTGTCCTTTACTGAGGATTACAGGGTGGTTTATAATAATAAAGCACAAAAATACATAATGTAGTTCTGAACCATCCAGGGATCTTCGGATGAAAGACAGTATACACATTTGATAAATAATAATAACAAAAACAATAAACCCTGCCCCACAGCTTAAAAGGCCATAGATTAATTTAATTAGCCAAACGCCTGGGAGAAGATGAATGTGCATGCCGTAGGTAGGCACTCGGAGAGCCAACACTCTCTGTGGCGAGGTTCTCCGGATCCAGTTGATCTCAGCCAGGAGCTCCCTGTGGAATTTAAAATTGCAGCATCTTATCCCCACACGGATGCTGTTCCCTCCACCAAGGGTAATAATTTGCAGCCAGAAATGGCATGCCAGTTTCTAAGGGAGCCCGGTTGCCATGGAGAAGAGGGAGGATTCCCTGCGACTGGCAGAGATTCATGTAAGTCCTTTCCTGGGAAAATTGCGTTGATCTTTAAAGCCTCACACAAAGGGTCGTTTGGTATGTTGGCTTTACTAGGAGGGTCTTGCTGAGTAGATTTGTGTTGTGTGAAGATGGTTGTCCTTTGATAAATATGGGAACAGCAAGCAAGTGGGTGGGAGTGATTGTTCTTGTTTTCAGTCCTGTTTTTCCTCCTCTAAAGCAATCTCCAACTTTCACTGATTCCACACTCAGCCCAGCAGACTCCTTTAGAAAACTGAAGGATAGCTCAGTCAATAGAGCATGAGACTCTTAATCTCAGGGTCGTCTGTTCAAACCCCAGGTTGAGCGAAAAATTCCTGCACTGCAGGGGGGTGGACTAGAAGACCCTTGGGGTACCTTCCAACTCTACAATTCTATGTCTATGTCTAAGAGCATTCCCATCATTACAAAATGCTTTCAATGCCTCTACATATTGGAGAGGCTAGCACCTTCAGTTCCAGCAAAGTGTGCACAGATTTTTAAAGCACGCCCATCGAAGATTCTTCTTGCCTCGAAACCATAGAATCAAAAAATCGTAGCATTTGAAGGGATACCCAAGGATAATCTAGTCCAACCACCTGCAATGCAGGAATCTCAACCAAAGCATCCATGGTAGATAGCCATCCAACCTCTGCTTAAAAACCTCCAAGGAAGGAGAGTACACAACCTCCTGAGGGAGCCCATCCCACCGTTGAACAGCTCTTACTGTCAGAAAGTCCCCCCTGATGTTTAGTAGGAATCTCCTTTCTTGTAACTTGAATCCATCAGTTGGTGTGGAAAAGCTAATCATGTGGCATACTACCCTCTCCTCACATTGAAATCAGTAAGATGTTTTCCTGAGCATAAGCGATTAAGACAAAGCTGTAAAAGTGCTTGAAAAGGAAGTGGTAGAATGAGAAGAGGTCTCAGGTCAGATGCCATAAAATGTAATCCAGCTATGAAAACGTTGCTTCTTGCAAATGTATAACCAGCTACAGAGGTAAGGAGGCATGACCAGGCATTTGTTGGGGCCTCAATCCTGACCCAGCGGAATTGGTGGCTCTCATTTTATGTGACGCATCCACAAGTCTGGTGCCAGATGCAGGCATCATCATGCCAAGACTCCAGGGCTGCCCCTCAGCTGTACTGTCACTGCTTAATTAACCTGCCATCTCTGGGCATGCAGTTGGTAAGAGGAACAAGTGTGAGGCAATAGGGCAGCATTCTTCACATGCCTTGCCCTCTTCCTCTGGACAGCTGTGTGAGTTGAGCCCAGAAATGGAAGGCAAGTGAATAGGCACTGCCCGTGGGGACCACCATGATAAAAAGAAGAGGGTCCCACAGAGAGCATCTTGCTTAAAACCTGGAGGCAGAACTGGACTACCATAAAGGCAATGTGGAAGAACCCTTGGTTTTCATCTGTCTCCAAAAGGATCCACCGAGAATCCCCTCCCATGCTCTCAAATCCTGTGATTTTCAAAAATAAAATAAACTTATCCCCCTCCCCTTAACAATTCCTTTTTACTTTTTGTAGTTGTTTTGCCAACTAGGACTGACCGACCTGGTTCTTATTCTGATTGCAGAAATAGGCTTATTTGTTATTGCTTTATTCCTTTCTTTGTTGTTTCTAACTCCCGGTTTTCCTTTTTTGGCCAGATAGCAAGAAACAAATCACAGCTCGTCCTAGGAAATGTTTGCAAAAGAGGGCAGAATCTTGCACAACTTCCCTCTTCATTGTTTAATCCTAAACTCTCTTGCTGGACTGGTCGTTCAGGAATAATTATTTTAAACCAAAGATGAATGGCTTGTCTTTCTAATCCTTACCTATTGTTCTTCTTCAAGAAACCTGCAGAGAAAGTTTACTTACAGGCCTGATGGTTTACCCTCACCCCCACCTTGGTTCCATTGTTGCTGTGCACTTAACGCAAATGATTTTTGTGTTGTTCCTGGCATTAACATCATTACTCACATGATACAGGCATGAGTGCTTCCCTCAAGTGCTCTGCAACAAAGGAGTTTCAGAGCGTTTCTCTACAGTATTTTGTATGGGCTATTACAAATCTCATACTTCTTAGGACCTGGTGGAGTTACACGGTATTACTAAGAGCCTACACTACAGCCAAAGAATTGTGCAGATGTGAAACTTGCCATAATCCTACCGCCACCCACTGCTTCTCGACCTTTTCTCCTTCCTGTGGATTGTATGTCACGGTTTTGCAGTGACAGCAGGAACCACAACAGGCAAAATCCCCGTCAGGATCTCAAATCTAGATGGAGCACCTCTCCGACCACTACCTCCTGAGCTTCCTCCATTGCCTGCTCATTTCCTTCCTCTCAGAAAAAGCTGCTCCTTTTTATGGGCCTTCTGCAAAGCTTTGCTCCAGGAGCTGTTATCTCCTTGACTTCTCATTTATTCAGCCATATGCCTTCCCTATACTTTATCTCCTCAGGTTCCTGCTTTTCTGGAACCTCCTACCTTGCCCCACTTCCTTCAGACTCCATTTTGTTTTCAAACCAGTCTCCTCAGGAGGAAACCCCTCAACCCCCCCTCCACTGAACTTAAGCACTGAGAACTTCCTTGAGAGTCATGGGCTTAGCTTGAGGGGGGGCAGGGGGGCAGCTGATCTAGCTGCCCCCCTAGATCAAGTAAAGCAATAGAAATACTTAACTGACCAATCACGTTGGCTCTGCTCCCCCAACAAAAGTCCTGCCCCCCCCAAATCCTGGCTACGCCCATGTTGGAGTCCACTCTCTCTCCTTTCATGCCAGAGTTTCCTCTGCTCTGTACCTCAGCTTCCCTTTCCACCAATCTTTCCTTCAAATTTCTTTATTTTTGACCCATTTCTTTCCATTACCTAACCTGCACCCTTGGCTTCAGGCACTTTGCCTCTGAGCAGCTCACTGTCCCTTAGCTAAGTTGTGGGAAGCCTTTTCAGTCATTGGTCTACTCTACTCTGTAAATAATATTTGTGCTTTTAATCCAATCCAAACTGGCAACTTTTCCGTCCTTCACAGAAATCAGACTGCAAACTGCAAACTCAGCAACTGAACCATTCCAACAGCACAATATATAGATTTAGGACTATATGGGGGGAAAGAGAAATTAGCATAATCCTTCAATATCAATCAGTGGTTTCCCTTTTGTATTTTGAGTAGTGTTTTGTTTGCTACATGGTTGCAGTCAGGACTGTGTGAGCTAAAAATTACCCCTAGGATTCTGCACCAAGGTGAATCAAATTCTGCAACCGGTGGAAATTATGCAAATTAAGTGTTTTTGATACATTTGACTATTTTGCATAATTTGCAGCATGGTTACTCAAGAAGTATGTTCCATTAATTTCAGCGGAGATTTCTCCTTAAAGAGGTATGCATAGGATTGCAACTCATATTTGCTTTGGGGACGGGGAAAGAGGTTCATGGATGGTGCTGAACTCCAACCCCTGAAAAAAATGCTGCTGGGGTGAAACATCTCACAAGGTATTTCACAAGGTATTTCCCATGCACTGTCTTTGCTGCCCAAACTGGGAGAAACAAATTGTTTTCGTTTGTTTGTTGTTCTTTTAAAAAGCCAAGTTCTGTCACTGGATTCTGCACCCAATAACCAAATTGTGTGCATTTCTCTCCTTGTGCAAAATTGCAGCCTACAGCACAGAGCCTGCTTAGAGCAGTGCTGAAAAAATACAGGGGGTGGGTGGTTCTCAGATGTTTAATATGAACGTAACACACCTGTTTATAGAAGGTGAGGAGGTGAAAAAAACTGCATCCTAATGAACAGGGGAAACAAAGGCTGAACTATACAGGACTTTGGAGATCCATAATCGAATCTCCTGTGTCTTTCCATTTCTTTTAACAGCAGAAGGGGGGGCATGTTTCTAGGAGAAATATGGTCTATATAGTATAGAACCTCAGTGCTCAGAGAGAGTATGCCAGAGGATAACAGTTTCTAGGAAGAGAGGATTGTTGGCTTTTTTGTTTAGTTTATGGCTTCTTGCGGGCTTGAACAAAAGGTTGCTGTGTAATATACAGAGTGGGTGTGTAAGTAAGTGCACTTCCCCCGATACTGGAGTGTGGCCCCTGATACTGGAGAGTGATTGTGGTTACTCTGGTCACCACATGTGTGTCTGGAGGAAGTTCTCACTGATTAGACCATCCAATGCTTTTCTCGGCAAGCACACAATCCAAATGGCAGATTGGGAAGATATCTAGGCACGTCCCATGGGAGACACTTGAGGGCTTGTGGAATAAGCAGTCGATGAGTCCAGGGTTTCTATAACGAAATGTTAAAAATAAAGGATTTGTCAGAGCTGTGCTTTCTAAACGGAGGAGGAGCATGCTGCGAGTCTATAGGGATATCATAGTACATCTGTCAGTTGCTTTTCTGCAGAACATAACTTGGTATTTCCAGTTCCTGCAGAAGAGACTGGTAGGAACTTATAGCCAGCAATAAGTCTTTGTAGTGCACACAGTTGATGGGAGGTGGGTAGCCTTTTCATGGGATATGATGTGGTGCAGTGGATTTGGTTGCCTGTGTATATTTATAAATAAATGCAACTATTCCAGAATGCTCGTTAGATCCCAGCGACGGCCTTCCAAATGAAACCAAACCTAGGTAAGTGCTGCGTCCTTCGATTTTTCTCACCGCTTGGGAGAAGAGCATGTTGGAACCTGACCATCTGGGATGTAACAAAGGTTCCCGTGCCTGGAAGCCTCTAAGCAGCCAGTGCGGTTGAGAGAAGATCACAGTTAAATCCTCTTTCAACCTGGTTTACAAAAAGGAAAAATATTCCTGTTCCTCTCAGGTGGAAGCAACTTGCACGTTGATGTTCCACATCCCACAAAAGTGTGCATAACACTGCCGCCTTATAGTCCAATCCTGTGCTCTGGAATCTATAATGATGAAGGGTAGTTGTGTGTGGGTGTCCTTCTCTGAATTCAGTTGTTCTTTCGCAGTGCTCTAATCAGAAGCAAGCCACATTGATTCCATTGGACTTGCACATACATAAATGTGTGTAGGATTGCAGCCCTGCACCCACTCCCTATATTTACAGAACATGACTTCTTCCCAGAGAATCCTGGAAACTGAAGTTTGTCAAGGGTACTGGGAATTGTAGCTCTGTGAGGGTGAACTACAGTTCCCCGGAATCTTTGGGAGGAAGCTATGTGATTTAAGTGTACTGTGAGGGTGTGACTTAAGTGTGCACAGGATCACAGCCTTACACGTACAAAGCAAACAAACCTCAAACCTCTTGTCATCTATGGAACATACCGCTTGTCTGTTATTCCAAATAAAACAAAACACATCACCTCAATGGCATCACAAGCTTCTCTGAATGTTGTGCAGCCTGGTCCTAAGCATGTGTACTCAGAAGTAAGCCCTGTTGATTTAAATAGGAATTACTACCAAATAAGGGGCTTATATTGCCAAGTGATCCTATGAATGTTTGCTTGGAAGCGAGTCCCGGTAAGTGGAGCCTCCTGCCAGGTAATTGTGCATGGGATTATCCTTGTGCAATCAAACTCCTGTACCTGTTTACTCTGGCGGATCTTACTCCCAAGCAACTATGCAACTATAATCTTATAGCTTCCCGCGGATTTAATATTTATTTACTCATATTTATTTTAAACACACCTTTCCCTTTTTTTATTCTGGAGTAAATAGTTCTGGAGTGGAGGGCATCGCAACGAAACGCGAAACCCGAAGCTACGGCGATATAATGCGCATAGAGCTCCACTTCTGCTCGGCGAGTGAGTCTACTCGGAGGTAAAGCTCCGCGGAAGCTCCCTGCGCGAGCCTCCGCCTCCGGGGGCGCTAGAGAGCAACCACGCGAGGCCGGGAGCCGCGCAAGCTGAACGCGCGGTTATTGGCTGAGGGAAAGCGGGGAGGGGGAGAGGCGGGGAGAAGAACCCTTCCCACGTGACCCACCTCCAGAATGTTGGGTTCTTGCCCCAGAGCCGGCGCCGCGAGTCGCTCCCTCGAGGCTGGGCAGCAGCAACATAAGCGGCGGCGGCGCCTTCGTTTGCAGCGTTCACGTGGGCGCGTGGTGATGTAATCCCTCCTCCTCCGCCCCGTCGTGGCGCTTGGAACGCAGCGGAGCCGCTCTCCGTTGTTGGGCGAGCGCGCAGCTTGAGGGGCGCAAAAAGGCAACTTTTGTTTCTTGGGCCGGTGCCGCTCTCCGAGCCGGTGCGCGCGCCAGCCAGCCGGGCAGAGGGGAGCCTCCATGGGGTGAGTGAAGCGTGCGCGCCCGGCTCGAACTTTTCTTCTGCTCCTCCCCTCACATCTCTTATCCTTTGGGAAGCGGCCCTTCCCAGGCGAACCCTCTCGGCCACCCCTCTCTTTCTCTCCCCGCTTCGAGGTTGCCTCAGTCGGCCTCCCACCTCTCGCCTTCGCCACCACCTCCCCTCCTTGCGCCTTTTCTCCTTTTGTTGAGCGGAGCCCGGTCGTGGCAGCTCGGGTGGGGGGGGCCAAGGAGGAGGGAGACGGGGGCGCTGTGAATGGGAGCATTGTCTCGCCCTCCCTCCAGGAAAGGTTTGGAATGGAAAGCGAGCAGGGGGAAGCGTGCTTCGGGGTGCGTTTTAACGGGGAGGGGGGTTCCCCTTGTGTCTGCTTCAAGGGAATAAGAGAGAGTAACGGAGAGGGTAAGTGGTACCTCTAGAGAAGGGTCCTGGAATGGGAATGCCGCGCGGGGGGCTCCCTTCAGCCAATTTCCTTGCCGTTTGGGGTTCCTGAAGTTTAAACGGGCTTGTGGAGGATAGAGAAACCGATTACACGCCCACGAAGTGCTTGCTGGAAGGGCGGGGGTTGCTTTATAGGTGCTCCTTCTCTCCCCCCCCCCTTATGATTCAAATCAGCTTTTGGTTTCTGTTGTACGGTAGATGGGACGCCTTTTTTTTTCTTTGAGAAAAGGTGGGGTGGGGGAGTTCCTCCGGGGGAAAAGATGGGAAATGGCACCTTCTGTCCCAAGAAGGAAAAGAGAGCTTTCCTTCCTCCCTTTTCCTCACAAGCAGACGGCACAAAGCCGAACCTGTCCCCTCCAGTGCGTTTTCCTTCTAAAGACCTCCCCAGTGCCTCAACGCAACCTTTAGGGCAGGGGTGTCAAACTCAAATTCATTGGGGGCCGCATCAGCAGTTTGGTCACCCTCAAAGCGCCGGTTGTATCTGTAGGACTATGTGTCCACTCTTTATTATCATAAATTATTGTCACTGCATTCAATTATTACTGTTTTTTGTAATAATGTAAGTAATAACTAGCTCTGAAAGCAGAAACATAGTCAGAATAATGGCAAGTAGATATTCAAATGTGCAATTATTGTACAATTTATTGAAAAATGATTTTTGGTAACTGCACTGGGTGGTGGAGGCTCACTAGGGTTTCATGCAGGACCTTTGCAGAGCTACTAGTACCTGGAGATGCTGGGGTCCTTCTGCATGCAGGACAGATGTTCTGCCAGTGAGCCACCACCCTTCACCAAAGGGACTGGCTGAGGTTGACTCACTGGAGCTGCTCTCCTGGTTCCAGGGTTTAAGGGCCAGAAGTATAAAGCAGCATCCTATGTTTCTGAGGAGAGGGAGAGGGGAGGGGAGGGAGGAAAGAGGGAGTGGGAGGGAGAGAGGAAGGAAGGAAGGAAAGAGGGGAGAGAAAGAAGAGTAGGAAATAAGGAAGGGAATAAAGAAGGAAAGAAAAAGAAAGAGGGAGAGAAGACGGAAAGGGAGAAAGAAGGAAGGAAGTAGAGGGAAAGAAAGAATAAGAATGAGGGAGAGGAAGAAAGATGGGAAGGGCAGAAGGAAGGAAGGAAGGAAGAAAGAAAGAAAGAAAAGAGGGAGCAGGAGGGAGAGAGGAAGAAAAGAGGTGAGAGAAAGAAGAGTAGGAAAGAAGGAATAAAGAAGGAAAGAAAAAGAAAGAGGGAGAGAAGATAGAGATAAAGAAGGAAGGAAGGAGAGGGAAAGAAAGAATAAGAACGAGAGAGAGGAAGAAAGAAAGGGAAGGGGGGGGTCGCCACCTTGATTCAGCACCAGAAAAGAGCGCGAAGGGACCCATGGGCAAAAAGCATTTCCCGTGCAGCGTGAGGCAGTGGGTGTCCGTTTTAGGAGAAGTGCGTAAAGCATCAGAGTTGCACGTTCGTGAGGCTGAGCCGCGGCAGGAGGAGGAGGAGGTGAGGCAAGAGGAGGAGGAGGAGAGGAGGCGGCGGCTTGCCGGGTCGGTGCCCGGCAGCGCCATGCGGAGAGTCCCGAGCCTCTGGGACGCAGCAGTGCTCTGTAGCACTTTGAATCCTCCTCCTCCTCCACGCGGCGCTGCTGGGTGCTTTGTCTGTGCTTCAGCAGCAGCAGCAGCAGCCGTTTCCAGGCGCCGAGCCGTGGCAAGAGGAGGATTCAAAGTGCTACAGAGGACTGCTGCGTCGCAGAGGCTCGGGACTCTCCGTGTGGCCCACTGCTCCGGCCGCCTTTCTACCCCCCCCCGGCCCCAGCTGTTTGTCGGCGCTTTGTCGGCGCGGCACTTCAGCAGCAAGGTCCCGCTGCTGGGTCCCGCTGGCTGGGGCGCTCGGCGGGCCACATGACGAGGTCTGGCGGGCCGGATTTGGCCCCCGGGCCTTGTGTTTGACACCCGTGCTTTAGGGGAAGACCTCTTCGCTCCTCTCCTCCTCCATCCCGTAAGTGCTCATTGCTGTGATCTAGACCCACCAGGGCTTTGGAAAGTTGACAGCTCCGCAGCTTACATGTGAGTCATAATCACTGGGTAAGCTGAAAAGGCTAAAGAAATCAAAAATATTTGGGCTTACCTCCTGCTGCCAAGGTATCCTCAAAGCAGGATTTCATTTTAGTTTTTTGAGAGTGGAAGAAAAGATCCCATTGGAGGGATATGGTCAGAGTAAGCTGGTGGATTTTTCACACCTCCTAAGGGGATTTATCCCTTTCAAGGTACTTATGCTTAAATTTCAAATGTGGTGAGCTTGTTTGTGTTTTTTTAAAGGGAGATTTTACCCATGTGTATCAGTTCCACACTGGTGAGTTGTGAGCATAATTTACTGGATAATAAAAAGGTTCTACATATGAAATGAAGGGAACCATCAACATCGATGAA
Organism: Zootoca vivipara; assembly: GCF_963506605.1. Classification (NCBI taxonomy): domain Eukaryota; kingdom Metazoa; phylum Chordata; class Lepidosauria; order Squamata; family Lacertidae; genus Zootoca; species Zootoca vivipara. The sequence continues at coordinate 47,846,140 of NC_083286.1, read as the reverse complement.
AATCTACCCTTGTATTCTAGCTCACAACATGCTGTGGGCTGTGCCAGTAAGGTGTGAGAATCTCTTTCCATTTTTACTTGCCTGGTGGGAAATGTTTAAAAATGCAATTCTTGGATAAAGTACAAAAGTACTTTTTTTTCTCTTTCAGGGTTGTATTTATAAACTGGCAACACCTGCAACTTTTGATTGCAAGGTGGCTGTGCCCTAGTTAGTGGTGGCTAACCTGCAACCTTTCAGATGTTGATAATCATAGAACTGTAGAGTTGGAAGGGGCCATGAGGGTCATCTAGTCCAATCCCCTGCACTGCGCAAGGTAGGGCTCAAAGCCATGAACCTGAGATTAAGATTCTCATGCTCTACCGACTGAGCTACATGGTGGACATCAGCTCCACTGTCCTTGGCCTTTGGTCAAGCTAGTTAGGGCTGATGAGAGTTGGAATCCACCAACATATGGAGGGCCACAGGTTCTCCATTCCTGCAACCGGTTACATATGAAGTTGTTGGACTACTAGTCTAATTAGCCAGGTACTGGTAGCGGCTTTCAAAGATTTCAGAAGAGACATTCCCAACTTTACCTAGAGATGCCAAGGATTCAACCTGTGACCTTTTGCGTGCAAAACAGATGCTCTGCCACTGAGTTATGGCCCTTCCTGTGCATTAGAATCATAGAATCATAGAGTTGGAAGAGACCACAAGGGCCATCCATTCCAACCCCCTGCCAAGCAGGAAATGCCATCAAAGCATTCTTGACATATGGCTGTCAAGCCTCTGCTTAAAGACCTCCAAAGAAGGAGACTCCACCACACTTCTTGGCAGCAAATTCTACTGTCGAACAGCTCTTACTGTCAGGAAGTTCTTCCTAATGTTTAGGTGGAATCTTCTTTCTTGTAGTTTGAATCCATTGCTCTGTGTCCGCTTCTCTGGAGCAGCAGAAAACAACCTTTCACCCTCCTCTATATGACGTCCTTTTATATATTTGAACATGGCTATCATATCACCCCTTAACCTTCTCTTCTCCAGGCTAAACATACCCAGCTCCCTAAGCCGTTCCTCATAAGGTATTGTTTCCAGGCCTTTGACCATTTTGGTTGCCCTCCTCTGGACACGTTCCAGCTTGTCAGTATCCTTCTTGAACTGTGGTGCCCAGAACTGGACACAGTACTCCAGGTGAGGTCTGACCAGAGCAGAATACAGTGGTACATTAGAATAGATTTATTTCAAAGGCTGCATCACTTGATCAAGATTTGAGTGTCACCAGTGAAAGTTTGGGGAGATTTGAGCATATGCCAAGTAGGCTGAGGCCAACTGCACTCAGACATTATAACACAGGTATTTTCAGAAACCTTTTTACCACTTTCCCGCACTGTATTTTTCCAAGTGTACACCTAAGCATGTACTGTACTGTGTAAAAAGGCCCACTAAGTAATTCCATGTGGAACTTAGCCTGCAGATGTTGAATCCAAAGGTAACTGTGGTACAGTATCTGAGAACTTCATGATCTGAGTCTAGCTGTACATTTTGTATCGTTAAATAAAAACTTAGTGTTTGCTGCCTTCATATATAAGCATAACCTGTCTTCCATTACTTTAAAATGAGTGTGCTTGGGTAGCTATATTCCCTGTAAGTATGGCAGCACCATCAGAAGGTGCAAGAGAAAGCACTTGCTACCTTCTGGCTGTTAGAGGCCATTGAAAGTGCATAATGTATAAGATTTTGCATAGACAGCCCGATTCTTGATGATCGGTGGAATACAAAGGAACAAGGACGCTTGATTGGATGGCTTTCAACCATCCTTTCACCTTGCACTTTGGTGCTGAGCCAGATGCTGTACTTAATGGTTGGCAAATGTAGCAGTTTAAAATGACAGTGAGGCTAAAAGAGAGTAGTACATTTGCAAGAATATTGTGAATGGAGCAAGGCTTCTAATACCGTAGCTATCATTGATCTTGGAATAACCACAATGCCAGGCAAAATAGGTCCTTGTAACTTCTGATGTGTGTGTGTATAAAGTTTATTTCTGGTAGGGAGAAACTGTTGCACTTCACCCATATTTCCTCTCCACTTGCCATATTGGTGCTCAGGCCACTGCTTATTATTGAAACACTTTTTCTAAATGGGATACATTTTAAAAAGCAAACTTCAATGGAGTATTAGTACAAACTGTTGCTAGATACAAACCATGCTGTGTACTGATTTTCTGAAGTACATGCTATTAAGATACACAATTTTGAACAGGGGTAGGGGCATCTTTTCACTTTGAGGGCTCACCACTGGCACTCAGGACAGTGGGCTAGGCAGACACCTCTCCCTTTGCTCCATCCAAACAAACAAGATGTTAGCAGAATTCAAGAACATTTGTCAACTCTGCAAAAACACCTGAAGTGTCCAGTGGGGCCAGTGAGCATGGTGACCTGGGGAGAGGGCTGCATTTGACCTCTGGGCCTGAACTTCCCCAGCCCTCTTTTAGAATAATGTAAAAAGACGGATACTGTAGTAAGGATGCAGCCTGCTAAGTACAGTAGTGAATCCTCCATTCTGGGACTGCTCCCAAACAATCACTGACAAAGCTATCAGTTGCTAGGAAAGAGATGCAGGGGTTTCATGCACTAGAGAGAGTTAAAATAGCTGGGTCCCCCGCCTTGGAAACGTTAATTTGGTTCTGGTACATCATCCTTCAGGCATAGTCGTGATTCAATACTTAAGGTGAAACCTGTGGTTCATTATGATAGCTAATTGGCTCCATGAAAGCTGTGTGAAGCGAAGGCTGTGGCATTTGAATGATACAGATAATTTGATTTGCTCAGCTTGATCCTATACCTAGGGGAGGGGGGCCGGGGGGTAGATGTGGCCCCTTGACTCCTGCTTCAGTTAGGTTGGCAAAAAAGCCTCCTATTTATTACTAATTTTCAGCCTGCTTTCCCCTTGGCAAGCTGGGTTGCAATACTCAATGATGGATCTTAAGTGTCTGTGTCCATGCTGTGTACTTGGGTGAGAATTGTGGTCTGCAAAAGGATGGAGAGAGGCATGAACTCCCATCAGACCTGGCTGGCATAGCTGATGGCCAGGAAGGATGGAGTTCATCCAGCAACATCTGGAGGGCCACAGGTTCCCTATCCCTGGAATTGCAGGATACTTAAAAAGAAAAAAAGTAGTCTTGCTTTCTACTGCCCTAGAAGACAGGACTACCGGTAGATCTAATGAGCTTAGCAGGCAGGATTTCAGAGGCTTCCAAGGAGTCTGGACAGTTATTATTAACAATCATTTCATTTCTATACAACTTTATACTTTAAAAAAAATCTCAAAGTAGTTTGCAACCCATTAAAACATCAAATAAAACAAATTCAAGCTTCAAGAAAAATATTTCAGATCCTTCTTGAAGTGACATTTTGTTCCCCCATATTTATCTACCTACTTGTGGTAATTTATAGGGCTGCCCCAAAGCAGAAGTGCTCTAGGGAGCTGGTGTGGTGGTTAGAGTGTTGGACTAGGACCTGGGAGATCAGGGTTCAATTCCACACTCAGTCATGAAGCTCACTGGGTTACCTTGGGCGAGTCACAGCCTCTTAACATACCTCACAGGGTCATTGTGGGGATTAACTGAGGAGGGGGGGGTGAACCAGAGGGTGGGATATAAATGCAATAAGCAAGCTCTTCTGCTTACCTATTTAAGAAAGCTGGAGGGGCCAGCCAGATAGCAAAGTCAGTCACCAGCCTGGCATCTAGAGATCTCCATGTGGTCACAATTGGACCCACGCCAGTGGCAAAACACGCCTGGCGCCTGTGGGATTTTGAAAATTGTCTGAAATAACAAAGCCAAATAAAGTAGATAATCATTTAATAGTACAAGGTGGATAGCAAATGGCTGAGAAAAAGCAGCAAGGTCTACCTTCCTCCCTTAGGTATTGTGCAGTCTTAAGGTGAAAATGAGCAATGGCTGACTATAAAGTATTTTGGTCAAATGTTTCTTCTTTAGTTTGACTGGAGGGTGGCTGTGTGATGGATTGGACAAGGCTGGATAGTCAGGTTGTCAGTAGAGTAATCTCAAGCTGCGCAAGAGTGAGCCTGTGGCTAATTGATGGAGCAGCCCAGACTGTCAGCAGAACTTATACCTGAAGATAAAAACTGGGTTAGTGGCTCAGAAAAAAGAGTTAACGTTTTATGAAGCTAAAGGAGAAGCTGTGCTGGAGGGGAAGGCAGATCTCTGGAAGAATTCTGAACGTTTTAGTTGTCTCCCATTGTACAAAGGAGTGTGCCCAGGCCACCTGAAGCTGTAACCACAGAACACTTCTAAAATGATTACAGTACAGTCGATCCCATCGACTGTTTGGCAGGGAATAGGGAAGAGGCACCCCTTCTCCTCCTCTGCAGTGATGATGTGCTACCTGCCACATGAGAGGGTACAGTTGTACATGCAGTATTCATTCCCACCGAGTTGGAGATACACATGGAAATTTGTGAAAGCACTTTCCTAAACAGAATAGGAGCAACTGTTGTGTGCTGTAACCTCTCTGGACACACTACATTTGTTCCTGGGCATTTGGTTAGGTGTATCTTTCAAACATTGCTCCACTTCACCCCATCCTATACCCAGGAACTACCTGGCTAAATGAAGGTTCACTATATTTAGGGTTGCTTCTTTGCGGAGGCTTCTGTTAACAACCATCTTAGGACATTGATCCGCTAAGGCAGAGCTTTCCTAACTGTGTGTCATGACACATTAGTGTTGGCTGTAGTGTGTAGGTGCGTTGTGTGAACGCTCGGCACACTCCTTCCAGGATTGGAAAGCAGTTAGATTAACCTCTGGTTTGCTAGTAAAACTGAATTACTGTGTTGTGAAATGATGTAAAACTAAATTTCTGTGTCACGAAATGATGCATGTCTAAAATGTGTGTCACCAACATGAAAAGTTTGGAAAGCTCTGAAGGGTTGCTTCAAACCCTTGTACATTTCTTGTCTCCTGGACCTTTCTTTGAAGAAAAAGCATGACAGTCATGTGCTTGTTAGTTTTGCATGCAAATTTGTTCCACTGCAGAATGGAGTTTATGCTTTTTCCTAGAGGAGAGTATATTCCATGCTTCTTCTTTTTTTTTAAGCGCAATGTGTTTTAATTGTCTTTGGTAGGGGAAGTTAGTGTGGCTTTGGTGCATTTTTAAAAACTGAAGCAAACAACAAAACTCTTTTGATTTTGATGTGAGAGGGTCAATGGATTTCTGTGCATACTGCATTTACTCCTTTCCTCTGAAGTTGCATGTGCTTTATTAAATTGACCAAAGTGTAATGATGTTGGTGTTGACCTTCTTTTAAGTCTGCTGAAGTACCTCCTGATTAATTGCTGTAGCTATTCCTGTGTTTTGTAGTTCTTTGGACATTCAGGATTACTTCATTTTCTTTGGCAAATGCGGATTTGCCCTGGTTCTGCAAGGCTTAGTACACTGATCTGATCTCTCTCTCTTAATACTGGCAGAATTGAATTCTTTAGGAGTATATCTCATTAATGCATACACAGAGAGCTGTCCATTGTTGTCTGTCTTCTGGAGCTGGAAGATCATGGGAATAATAAAGCACTCATTCTAACCTTGAATGTTTTTGTTGCCTCTGCATTAGGAGAATAACAGGAAAATGTCCAGGCCATATCTGCATTCTTGAGCTTGGGAATCCAACCCTCTTCCCATTTGACTAGCAAAATCCGCAGTTTATGACTAGCAGATTGTATGCAGTGTAAGGGCTTTTCGTGGGGCTACTTTCCACTCATACTTCGTGGGACTACTTTCCATACTTCGTGGGACTACTTTCCAAATGAATGGAAACCATTCATTTATATGGGAGGCAGCATAGTGATCTTGAGCTATGAAAAGCAAGGTGCTGCAGGTTGGGTTCGGTTTCTTGGTTATGCCAGAGCAGTAGAATCCAAAGGCAATCAGTGCAGAGTCAGTTTTTCTTTCAAGAGAGAAAAGTTCTAGTGACTTACGAATCATAGGACTGTAGAGATGGGAGGGACTCCAAGGGTCACCTGATTCCAACCCCCTGCAGTACAGAAAATTCAACGTGTAGTTCCCCCATCCAATTTGGAACCATACCGGATCCCACTTAGCTTTACCACAGCAATTCAGGTGACTTGCAGTATTTAGCCATCTACAACAGGGGTGGGGAATGTTTTTAAGCCTGAAGGCTGCTTTCCCTCCTGGATAACGTTTCGGGGGCTGCATGCCACTGATGGGGCTGGCCAGGGGCAAATGTAGGTGCAGAAAGGATGTGACTCTTTCCTTTTGTACAGTTGGCTACATTCCAGTCAGGCAAAAGTCAGAGGTACCAACATCTCAGACATATCTCTGTCCTCCTTCCAGGCAGGCAAGCAGGAAGCATTATTGCAGCACACCTTTTGGGCATGTACTCAAGGAGGGCACAGAGGGAGAGCCAGTGAGGGCATGGACTTGGGAGAGTCTTGGGGTAGCAGTGGATAGACAGCCCTGGAGGGCAACATTTGCTCCCTACCCCTGATTTAGAAATTCACAATTTGGCCAAGCCACATTAGTCTTGTATTCCTCCCCAAAGCATCAAGACACTATTGAAACATTTCAGGACTGCTTTAATTTATTTTATTTTTCATTGTCCCCAAGGAGAAAGTCTGTGAAGGTTGTGGGGACCACCCCCAATTTGTATCCAGATCTCCCTGGTTCTAGCCACTGCACCACATTGACTTCCTGCCAGTAGCTCCAAAACACTCTCCAGAGCTTTCTGCATCAGGTGGTTGCCCTGCGTGGGTTGGAGTGTGATAGAAATGGCTCTAGACGGGGTCCAAAGCTAGCTCTTGCTTTTGCCCTTGCAAGCCCCCTTTGCATACTGAACACCAGAGAAGGGCTCATGGTTTCTCCCTCTTAATCTTGTTACTTTGCGTATTCAGCAACAGGACATCTAAGTGTAGAGTTACGGTATGTACATGCATGTGTACACCATTCCTGAGAATTCAGCATGCATCCAGCCTCCAGTCTTTTACACCCCACCCCAGCTTTCATATTTTTAAGTTCATTTCTCCTTTTAAAGGCTCCTTTAAAGAAGCAGCAGCACAATAAGTTTAGTTTCACTGAATTATCCTTGTTAGCTCTGCTGTTCATGAATAAGGGGTTTCTTTGCCAAGTGGCACTTGATTACTATTGGTGTGTTTAACTTAATGTGGCAGGAATAACCTCTCAGCAAAGGCATTTGCAAGGTTGCACAATGCACTCCTTTAATCTTTTGGCATGAGGTTTACACTTAAATGCAACTTCTGTGGTGTGTGTGTGTGTGTTTGTTTCTGACTCTGCAATGATGCTGTCTTTCCATACTTAAGGATGACTCAGCAGACTGCATAGGGCTTCCTGTTGGGCATCCCTTAGTTTCTGAAGACTTGCCCAGGTGTTTCTTATGCTACATGTTTTGGATCAAGCCTGGGGGACCTGGAGGCCCTGCTCCTCCTTGCACCCCATGCTGTTGCCTGGCTGGAATGTGTCCTGTTCAGTGATAATGCCCCTTGCTTTCCTGGATAGAGAGAGATGTATGTGCATATACCTCTGAATTTTGTGTGGCTTGAATGTATCCCACTGTACAAAAGTAAGAGTCGCACCTGTTGTTTTCGCCACAGCCATCACTGGTTTGCAGCCCTGGGAAGAGTCACATTTTAAGTGTAGGTGTGAATATCTGTGTCATGCACATACTCCCCTCAAAGAGCTTAGGTTGGCGCTCAGCTCTCCAGTCGATCAATGGTGGCTGTTTGTCCCCTTATTAGGCAGTAATTCTTTTTAGTTTAAAGGGCAACAACTCATGTCTTTTTTCTATTCTCACCCCCTTCCCCACATCTAAGTGCACAGTGGTTCCTTGGTGTTCCTTAGTATCCGTTGTATAAAATTCAGTCCGCAACTGAACTTGGCAAGTAGTGCAAGCATTGGAGGTTGCTGTTTCTGACCACTCAAAGGGAGTCAGTGAGTGGCAAGATAATCTTGTGTAATGTCACAGTACTGCACAACATTGCTGTGGCTCCCACTGCCACCCCAGTGGGATTCTTGCTATGGAAGGGTTGGCTTCCAAACCAGTGGTTCCCAAACATTACCCCCCCTCCTTCCATGGACCTCTTGGAAGTTGTTGAGGATCTTAGTGGACCGCTTAGTTATTTTTCTGCCTGTTGTAGCAATTGAAATTCCGCAGAATTCAAATTGTAACAAGAACTAAAAGAAGCAACAAAAAATACAATTCAGAATCGATATGACTATTCAGTGCAATGGATACGCAGATCCCAACTTCAACCACAAATCCACAGACACATGGTGAACTACCTGACTGAAGCTTATGGAGCACTGGTGGTTCACAGTTTGGGAACCTCTCTTCCAGTAAGTTTTCGGAAGTGCTTTCCTTGCAATCTAAGGATCAGGGCTGCAAGTGCCTGGGGAACAGATTGCAAAAGTGCCATTGGTGCTCTGCTGTACATACCACGGTATGTCCACTGGTGCTGCTTAATAGGGGAATTTCACAAATATTTATAAGATGGCATCTTTTGTTCAGAACCGACCCATATGCTGCAATTTAAAGAGTGTGTTGCTGGTGCCTGCTGCATGTATATGGAATGTATAATGGAACTTATTTTCCCCTCTCCTTTTTGTTTAGGTGTTGAAAACGCATAAGGTTTAGAACTTTGAATGGAATAAGCATGAAGAGCTTGAAAGCAAAGTTTAGGAAGAGTGATGTAAGTATTCTGCGACTCACTGTGGCTGACTCATATTAGTTTGTCTGTATTGTGGAAGCATTCCTTCAGTCCCACCTTGATAAAGCCGTTAAGTTAATGAACTACGAGGGCGGAAATGGTAATGCTTCTGAAATGTAGCAGGAGAGAACCATAGGACTCAAAATTGTTTCTGTTCTTGTGTGGTGTTTACTTGGTCACTTTAACATAACATGTACATAATGTTATTTGTATGCTGCCTTTCTGCAGTTCTAACGATGCTCAAGGCAGCTTGCCACATGGAAAATATGGAGGAAATGCATTACAAAAGCAGTCATAAGCAATAAACGAAACATTAAAATACATGTACTCTGTCATGCACCCATGCACTTTGATGACACCACAGAAATAAATACACACACTGCAGGCTTTGAATATGTGTTTCTTTATTGACATTCAGTCATATTTTAGGTTAGTTTATAATAATAGTAGCAGCAACATATTAATATCAGTGTATATATATAAGTAGAAATGTAAAAAAAAAAATCTTTGGTTGGTTCAGCTTCTGCCTCCAATTTTTGACTTTCATGATTAGAGAATCTCAGGTTGAGGCCAGGGAAAGGCCATTTCACACGCAAGTCTTTTTCAGATGTATACTTGACAGGGAGCTTTTGCAGACAATTATTGCTTGTTGATGGGTGAATCTATATGAAGCTTGCACTTGCCACATTCTCCTTTGGATGAAACAATGTCTAAAGGATTTGCTGGTCTATGACCGTAATAAAGATATTATTATTATAATGTCTAAAGGATGTTAAGCCACTATTGTATAAACCGTTTTTGGGATTAATTGCACCCTGCTAGGATTGTTTGTGTGCAATAGTGTTTGGTTGGTATGTGGGTGTGTTTCATCCTTTCAGGGAAGATAACTTGGGATGGAATTAAGGAAGGGACAAAATGTGTTGTATGTGTAAAAGATGGGATAGAAGTAACATTATGAGAGGATTTGTGGCTTTTTTCTTTTACAAATGGATAAGAAGATTGAAGCTGATTTTCCCAGGCATTATTCTGCTCGCTCTAGTATTTCTCAGTGATTTTTACGTGCTCAGCAAAATTTTAAGATCAAGCCTATCCTTTCCTTAACTGGTTTGACGTCATTCCAGAAAATAGAAAAGTAGTATGATGTAGGCTTCATTCAAAGAGCTTTTTGATTTACTGGAGTGCTATCTAATTAAACAGGTCTCAACAGCAAGTTGAAACCCGTGTGTGTGTGTGTGTGTGTGTGTGTGTGTGTGTGTTGCACATCTAACCCTGCTGGTTTTTTTTTTTAACAGAAAAAGTTCACACTTCAGAGCTTTATAATGATGGGTAATTAGCTGTCATTTTTTTAATGCTTTATTTTTTAAAAAAATTCAAATTTTTATTTAAATACTGCCTTGAGTGAGGTAGAATCTACAGAACACATTCTACTGAGTTGTCCCTTTTATAATGATTTAAGGCAATGTCTTATAGCCCCGTATTTACCCCAGTTTAGTTCCCGACCAAGAGAACGGCAGGCAGCATATTTGCTAAACAAGCCCACTGGGAAAATAACCTTCTCTGTGGCTAAATTCCTCTTCCTGGCGCTCAAGTGTCGGAAACGTATAATCGAATGTCTTGATGTGGGTTACTTGTAGGAGGTTTAGTAGCGCGGTCATACCCCATTTATGTATCCCGCTGATGCCCTCAGTTTTATATTTTTATATTTTTATGTATCCCTCTGATGTCTTCAGTTTTATATTTTTTTTATATTTTTATGTATCCCTCTGATGCCTTCAGTTTTATATGTTTATCTTTGTATTGAGAAATGTTTTTGTTCTGACTATCGGTCGAATAAAGTATATTGATTGATTGATATTTAAATACGAACAAAAAAAAATTAAAAAAAGTTAAAAAAAAGTTCGTATTTAAATTTTTTTATGCTTTAAAATTTCTCCCTATACTTGGAATGATGCTTATAGCAAATATTTTCAGCTACCTTCAGATAACTCCGCTGCTCCAGAGCAGCTGTGGAACAATTGCCATGATTCAATTGCTATAAAGCAGGGCTTCCCAAACTAAGGCCCGGAGGCCGGATGAAGCCCAATCACCTTCTGAATCTGGCCCATGGACAGTCCGGGAATCAGCGTGTTTTTACATGAGTAGAATGTGTCCTTTTATTTAAAATGCATCTCTGGGTTATTTGTGGGGCATAGGAATCCGTTCATATTTTTTTCCCCAAAATATAGCCTGTCCCCATACAAGATCTGAGGGACAGTGGACTGGCCCCCTGCTGAAAAAGTTTGCTGACCCCTGCTATAAAGCCTCATGTTGGGTTTTATAATAAGCTTGTTAATTCAAACCCTCCTAAGCTACTTCTGGGAAATGGATTTACAGACTCAATGGCTGGGGTGCTGCTACGTCTTTGCGGGGATCACAAGGGCTGAAATGTGTTTGTGGCTTAATAGGCATAAGCACGCTGTTATTATTTATTAAAATGATATACTGTCCTCTATCCAAAGACCACAGGGTGGTTCTGAGCTAGATGGACCATTGGTCTGACTCAGTATAAGGCAGCTTTTTGCAGAAGGTCCGTAATGCTACTATGTCAGACAGAGGTTGTGCATTGCTCAATTCTGCCTTTTATAGGTCCAGTGGCTGTTCTGGAGGGAGATGATCAGATCCACAAATATAGCTTGACTTGTTGGTAGCCAACGGCACCTGTCTGTCTGTCTGTCTGTCTTTCTTCAGGCATGCATGCCTTCAGCTCAGTGTAGAACCAAGGAGGTTACACATGCAGTATGTCTTCTCAGATAGCCTAGTGGTCCTTTGCGGCTAGAAGAGAGAGTGAGTGAGAGGTCTCTGTATGTGGGCCTGCTGTCTTGCAGTATATAACTTGCCATTCACCTGGTAGCAGCTACAGAGGTGTGCTAGCATAATACAGATATGTATCACTGAGTGCATTGCAGATTTGGCAAGATGCAGGCATATGCTCAGTCCTCGTCAGTAGTTTCACACTCTAGGTACCAGCTGCTCACACTGCCTTTTTAATGAAGCAGCAGGCTGCTTGTTTGATATGGAGCAGTTCATCGGGTGTAAACAACAATGGCAGCTAATTTTACTTGCACGTTATTGTGAGAGCTTCTACCTTCCACTACGGCTCTCAAGGGTCTTAGAGCCCCAAGGTTCTCATGCCTTCAGAAAATCCCTGCTCAGCCATGAAAGTCATTGGGTGAGCTTGGACCGATCACACTCTCTTACCAACCCCTCAGGGTTGTCGTGAGACTAAAAGGAGGAATAAAGAACCATGTACGCTGCCTTGAACACCTTGGAGGAGAGGTGAGATACAAATGCAATAACTAAATAATCAATGTTGGCCAAACCTCATGCCTGTGAACTATCAGCAGACTTGAGGGGAACTGCAAGGTTTGCAGAGCAGTTCAGTGAAGAATCTTTGCACTGACTGACAATGGGTGGGGAATGGAAAATGGGGTAGGAGGGAGAATGGAATATTGTGGGAGGGGCACATGTTTGGCTGACTGGAACAGGAGGACTGCACACTGCAACATTTTGTTGCAGGTCTCACTAGTTATGCTTATAAAACCCTTAAGAAAAGCAAGCAAGGCCCTTGAGTGAACCACATCTTTTCTGTCTGCTCTGGCAGTCTGAATCTGTCTGACTGTTGATGGTAGGTAAACTCTGCTGCATCGCAAGTAGGGATTCAGGTGCCATTGCTTCAGTAAATAAATCAAGCAAGCAAGCTCAATCCAGTTGGCGTTGGGTAGGGAGGGTGAAGAAGCCTCTGCCCATTTGCTGAATTTCAAAATCTTGAGCTAAAAAATACAGCGAACATGCCTCCTTGTTTCTCATCCTTTTCACATTGCTTTCCAATGGCGAGTTCTACAACTCCAGTTCACCACTGTATTCTCTTGCAGGAGAAAAATCGATTTGGAATCTGAAAATAGCAAAACTGCCTTGAGAGCACCTTGCTTACCCATCACTGCTTTAACAAATACCACTGAGGGCAATGAATGAAAAATGTCAGCCCTGTTCAAGTAACATGCAGTGGGTTGGGTGTTCTTTGACAGGGGGCAATGTTGGTTAGGGTTGCCAGACATATCCGGAATACTGCAGTCGGAAGCATCGCTAAAATGTCCTGCCAAAAGTATGGCAACGCTAGTGTTGGTTCAATCTATGGCAGGGGTAGCTAACATGGTGCCCTGTAGCTGTTGTACTAAAACACCCACCATCTCTGATCATTGACCATGGTCCCATGCTGATGGGAGTTGGAGTCTAATGACATTGGCACTGCACTGGGCACCCCTAGCATGGTCACTGTCATCTACATGAAGGGAAACCTGTTATGTTAAAAATAAATAAATCATTACATTAGCTAATAAAATGGCACACTCTGCTTAACAGATGGAAGCTCTGCTTCTTCGATGTAATTTTTTTAACGACCACTTTTAACTGATGGGTAGTAGAAAGAAGAAAAACATTCTTTGTCATGTAGGCGAAACAAATGCTTTTGCTCTCTCCAGGCTTAACTTGTAAGTAGGAGTCTGAAGGACAGCTTGCTCTGATCTTATCGACACCTCTTATAAAAGACTTCCTTTTAATCCAACCAGGATAAATTCCTTTGTTTTTGTTTACAGGAGCTTGGGCTTGATTTATTAAAATAGCTCCTGGCTTTAAGGATCCTCATTCCATGGAGTCAAGCTAAATTTGTACTCCTAGAATAAAGAACAGAAGAGACTAGAGGAGGCTGGCTGTGTCTGTCTAGAAACAAAGCCTCCAGAAACTCTATTGTCAGTGAAGGCAAAATGGGATTGAAAGCACTGGTTGAAGGCAATTCACTAATCAGTTGATTCAAGTCAGGTTAACGCATGGTTATTTTAAACCAGGCATTCCCAAACTTCGGCCCTCCAGATGTTTTGGACTACAATTCCCATCATCCCTAACCCACTGGTCCTGTTAGCTAGGGATCATGAGAGTTGTAGGCCAAAACATCTGGAGGGCCGCAGTTTGGGGATTCCTGTTTTAAACCTTGTTCATGCAGAGTAATTAAAAAGTATAACATACACTGCTCAGATTGGCCCTCCTGAGGATGGGCTGTGTCTTTAGCAACCCACACACCCCCTTTTAAGTTTTTTTCTTCTAAATTACATAGTTGTCTCCCTGCTGTGTTAGTATCTTTAAGGTATCTAACACAGATACCTTAAATATATATGTGTTTGATACAGCAGGGAGACAACTCTGCAATTTAGAACATAAGATGCTTATACACAGTGCTTCTTTTCTGGGGGTGCACAGTACCAGCACATTTTTTTCACATGTTAAATGTGGCACTTTCTGTAACAACTTCATGGTGAATTACTGGCACCTTTTTTTTTTTGGAAAAAAACACTGCTTATGCCAAGTTAGACCATTGCTCCATTTAGCTCATTATTGCCCACACTGACAGGCAGCAATTCTTTGTGGGCATACACTGGTCTGTCTCTCCCCTGGAGAAACTGGGTATTATTATTTATTAAACTTATACACCACCTTTCATCCAAAGATCACAGGGCAGTTTGCAGTATAAAGTTGTTGGACTTCAACTCCCAGAAGCCCCAGCCAGGATGGTTAGTGGTCAAACGATGATGGAAATTGTAGCCCAGAAACATCTGGAAAACTGATTGAACCAAGGCAGATGCTCTACCACTAAATCTTGCTTCGGTGCTGGCAATGGGGTGGAGTCCTCTACACCTGAGGATAGCAGGGTAGCTTAGGGGGCACCTGGGGTTGCTAGTTTAGGAGTCTGAAAATGGCTGTGGACTTCTGGAGGGATCAAGGGGCTGCTGCTGCCTTGAGGTGGCTGTCCTGTCCTACCCAATGGTAGGAGTGGCCCTGCTGAAAGAACACAAGTCCTGATGAGTCTGACCAAAGCTCCATGTAGACCAGCCTCCTCCCACTGGCAACCAAAAGCTTCTGGGAAGCCCATAAATAAGGGTTGCAGACCATAGTTGCTCCCCAATCAATTGGTGTTCAATGATCATAGAATGGTAGAGTTGGAAAGGGACCACAAGGATAATCTAGTCCAGGCACCCCCAAACTTCGGCCCTCCAGATGTTTTGGACTACAATTCCCATCTTCTCCGACCACTGGTCCTGTTAGCTAGGGATCATGGGAGTTGTAGGCCAAAATATCTGGAGGGCCGTAGTTTGGGGGTGCCTGATCTAGTCCAACACCCTGCAACACAGGAATCTTTTGCCCAAGGTGGGTCTTGAACCCACAACCCTGAGATAAAGTACTGTCTCTGAACCTAGAGGGTTGTTGTTGTCATTGTTTATTAATTTTTACAAAAATAATAATCTAAAAGCTACTGATAAACCTCCCTGTTATTAATTTGTCTAATCCTCCTTAGAAGCCGTCTGAATTTTTAGCTTTCACCACATCCTGTGGCAGCAAAATCCGCAAACAGATGTTTCTTATATTTGTCCTGAATTTATTCTTTTAATTAGGTGGTAATACTGTTGCTGCCAGGTGCCAGTAGCACACCTCCATTGAGGGCTGTTCATCCTCCTTTGCTTGTGTGCTTCCTAGGGCTGAGGTAGATCAGAGATAGCCAACATGGTAGCTGGCAGATTCTTTGAACTACAACTCCTGTTCTCTCAGATTAATGGCCATGTTGGCTAGGGCTGATGGGAGTTGCATTCCAAAGCATCTGGCGGGTACCACATTGACTATCCTTCAACTAGATAAACCCTTGGGTTGGCCCATCGTAGGCTCTTTTCAAAGCAGTCTGGCATGGATGTAGGCATGCTTTATGTACGTTGAAGTCATTGGACTTGAGTACACATAATTCTGTGCTGGACCATGGGCTATTTCTGTGCTCTTCCTTGATCTTTTCCCATTTCCTAACATCCACCCCATTCTCTCCTCTCCCTGTCATCAACATTTACAACAGTCTTCCCCCAATGTCTTCCCCTAGATGTTGTTGGGCCATAGTTCCCATCATCCCTATCTATTGACCATACTGGCTGGAGCTGATGAGAGTTGGAGTCCAAAACATCTGGAAGGTGCCAGATTGTGGAAGGCTGCTTTAGAATGTGAACTCCTTGGGTCAGGGACCTGCCCCTTTCTTATTTCGCATGGTGAATTGGCATGTACATTGATGTAAGCTGCAGAAATGAACTATAATTACATAAATAGCCAGAGGTGGTCTTATGAGGGATACAGTTCTGTGCCCCTTTTTTTGGACAGACTGCTTTCTTTGAAGTACCACTACCTGTGGTTGTGGATTTCTGTGGCTCACCATGGAAAGTGCGATTGTCAGCAGTCCATGTAAGACAGAGGCTGAGATCTCTTGGCCGTTTGGAAGTTTCAAATGCTAAATAAACGTATTGAATCCCTGAAAGTGCCAGGGTTTTTGTTTTGCTTTGCTTTTTTGTACTGTTATATGACTTCCCCACCCCCCAAGTTTTGTAGGTCTCTTGAGAAAAATGTCTGGTTTTCATTCTGAGTCGTATTTAGCCTTTGCTGTTTTTTTTTTTTGAGGCAACTTGGTATGTTAACAATGCACTGAAACTACGAAGCCTGCAACTTTTGATTTGCTTAAAAGAATAGGACTGCTGTTGAGTCTGGCATTTTTACAGAAACATACATCTACTCATGGTTTCTTTGTTTCTACAAGCCCATCGTTTAGGGAGATGTTGACAGGCTGAACACAGGTATAAAATGTTGCCTGCCGCTTGCTTTACTGTGGCCCTCAAGACATTGCTGGTGTAACTTACAACACCCATTTATCCTGACCATTAACTGTGCTGGCAGGGGCTGATGGAAGTCGGAGTCCGAATGACATTAGGAGCACCATTGGCTCCCCATTGTTGCATGTCGAAGGGCTATAGCTCAGTGGTAGGGTACATGCCCTGCATCCAGAAGATTGCAGGTTCAATCCTTAGCATCTCCAGGTAGGGCTGGGAGAGACCCCTGGGGAGCAGGCACCCACCATGCTAACAGTACTGTACTAAACTAGATAGACCCAGAGGTGTGACTTGGCATCAGGTTGCTTCCAGTGTTCTATGGTAGGAATGGAAGGTTGTAAGGTGTCTTCTAGATCTGCACACTTGCCCTTCCATTGTTTATCCCTGGAAGATGTAACTGTGGAAGATTAAACCTAGCATGAGAAGCGGCAAATGCTACAGAGCTGTATTGCAGATAGGCAGATACTCAGACCATAGAAAAGCAGTTGGTAGAGTGTGTTCTGTGTTACGGCATTTCCCCTCCTCTCCTGCAAGAAAGAGCATATAGTACTTCCTGTTCTTGTCTCTTCCTTTGAACAGCGTTGTCTGCAGATATGCCCCCGTTTGCTCCAGCTGTAGATTATACTGTAAATATAAGCATTTTGCCTGCATAGTTTTTACTGCCGCTATTGCTGCAAACCAATGCAAGATTCAAAGTAAGGAAATTATATTTTTCAACTTAATTCCCAAGTTATTGCTTAGTTTTTTGTTAAGCGGGGTAAGAAAGAGAGTCCGCTTGCTTCATAGCTGGACTTGCTCAAACCAAGGTTTTAAAGCCTGGTTTTGCTGCCAGGCATGGGATTTTGAAACTGCTTAACACACACATGTGGGCGCCTGGAGAGATAAATTGTGATTACTATATCCTTTCCCTCCCATTAAAACCCTTGCCACAGTAAGTCTTGGAGATGGGGCCTGCTGTAAGCAGCTTTCCTTGATGTGAAGACCATGTCGTCCAGCCTGTTCTGGGGAGCTATGGGCTTCTCAGGAGGTTATTCTCAGTGAGAGAATGCTAATGGATAACTAGGGCCATCTATGCAGTCATCCTGTCCATTATAATGAGCGGCATTTTGCAAGTGACATCAATATAAGTGGGTTGCCCCTTCGAACTGTTGTTCTAGTGCTAGCTGTAATGGGCATCATCTACTGCTGCCCCCCTCTGCCCTCATTCTTGTCTATATCTCCTTTAGGCTGTTGACATTTTGCTAACCAGCTGGTTTTCCTGTCCTACTTTCAGCACTGGTGCAAACAGCTTATCACTGTGTGTTTTCTGCTAGGCCTGTCTCTTTTGTGTTTCTCCCTGTTAGCCAAGGATGACAAACAGAAGAAAAGGATAGCGTTGCACCCCGCTGCTATGCTACAATAGGTGTTGGACAGGGCTTCACATTCAAATTCCTGTAGGAGTGAATGCTGCGCCAAGCTTGCTCTGGCCTTGGAAAAGGCAACTTCGTTATGGTAATTCATCAAGTTATTGGCAGAAAATAAAAATAGGTTGGTGTGTAAATGCAGAAAATCAGATTTCCATAAAGTTTCAATTTTAAACTAATAAGGCGTGATTATATACACCTGCTAGATTAGAACAAAACCATTGTTGGTGCTGTTAAAAACAACAACATTCAAGCCTACTTAACTTTTTATTTTAACTGGAGTGGGTCTTCTTTTAGCCTGCATTGGTGAAATGCAGCTAGCATGCTACGATTGTCAAGAGGTCATTAATAGCTTTTGTTTCTAGCAATATTTAGCTTGGCTAACCCCTTCAATTAAAGCTTTCTGGCAATTTATGGCTGCTAAGCACTGAATTTCAGTGTGGCTCTTTCAAAAAGCAGCCAGTTGATAATGGTTTAGAGCTGTGTTTAAAGGTAAAGGGACCCCTGACCATTAGGTCCAGTCGTGACTGACTAATGCGCTCATCTTGCATTATTGGCCGAGGGAGCCGGCATATAGCTTCCAAGTCATGTGACCAGCATGACAAAGCCGCTTCTGGCAAACCAGAGCAGCACATGGAAACGCTGTTTACCTTCCCACTGTAGCGGTTCCTATTTATCTACTTGCATTTTGACGTGCTTTCGAACTGCTAGGTTGGCAGGAGCTGGGACCTAGCAACGGGAGCTCACCCCGTCACAGGGATTCGAACAGCCGACCTTCTGATCAGCAAGCCCTAGGCTCAGTGGTTTAACCACAGCGCCACCTGGGTCCCTAGCAGAGCTGTGTTTACTTGTTGCCATAGTTTTAATGGTGGACATGTGTGCAGATGTGGCCTGTTAAGTGTGTCTACAGCTGGGCTTTTAGGGGGTAACCTACATGGCCCACTTTCCATTGTGTTGCTTAAGAAGGGCAGCCCACCCCCATTCGACCTCGCTCAGCTTGTAGGCTCTGCACATTAATATATAGCAGTATCCAAATTGATAATCATTTGGGGGTAGGGTATTATTTGAAACTTGAAGGTTATAATTTTACAGTATTTAAAAGATTAGAACCCTAAAGTTTATCCTCAGTTTAGATTATGCAGCTTCCAAACACTGTGCGGAATGCCTAGAACCCGAGTTACCCTGAGAGAGTCCCCCCCCCCCCCTGTCATTTGGAAGGAGAACTTATGAGTTAACGTTGCTGTTGAAAAATTGACATTTCTCAATTCCACACCCCATCCCCTTTCTGGTAACACAGGAATGCAATTGTTCAGCTGTTATGTATTTTTCCTCTGCATACCAGGGAATTTCCATGCATGGAAACTTAGAATAGTTAAATATTGAGTCTCTCTGTGTGTTTCACTCTTAACAGTGAATCATGCTACTTGACCTTGCCATAATTCATAGTTATCCTTGAAATGTTAAATTGCCTCTTCCCTTTGACATGGTCTCAGAATAATTCCTTTTAGAATGGTAACTTCAGGGAGAGCTGCCTTAAAATAGAACAGTTGAATGCCCCTATCTTTCAAATATTACTTAATGACTTTTATAGTAAACTTCCAGATTTAGCTCTGGTGAGGCTTGTCGGTGCACTTCTTACAAAGCCAAAGTTGAAACTAGTTGCTCAGAGTTCCCATATTGAATGAAATCTCTTCCACTGTGCTTTTCTTCCTTGCGAAGGCAACACAGTGTTCCAACTGGGTTTAATCTGAGGAAATGCAGTTTAAAGTGCTTGTTAGCTATCTTCCCCATTTTGTGTTGGCCTTGCTCTGGCTTTGATCTGCATGTGCTTCTTGCACGCAGCTCTAAAGATATTCCATGCAAAATTAAAAGTCAGACTTAGCTGGTAACATTCCTAGCCCAGGAATGAACTGTTAAAAAAACGGTATAACTGCATATTGTTTGCATGTAAGTCATATTACAGTGCAGTATTCGGGTTTTTGTTTTGCAGAGCTGAAAAGGTTTAGGGCAGGCAAAGGAAAGTACTTCATCACACAGTACATTTGCTCCCACAAGAAGTAAGTGATGGCTTTCAAGGAGGATTGGACAAATTCATGGAGGACAAGGCTTTCAATGGCTACTACCGTAGTAATAATGGTTATGTTCATTTGCTGGGAATCACAAGTGTGGAGAGTTTTTTCTGCTTATAGGCTTCCCATAGGCAGCTGGTTGACCCATAACAGGGAATGTGCCTTGGGTCTGATCTAAGTCAGAGCAGCCCACATGGACCAGTGGTCAGGGTTGATGGGAATTGTAGTCCAGAAACAGCCGGAGACCCAAGTTTGGGAAACACTGGAATAGATCAGGCTTCCTTAACTTCAGCCCTACAGATGTTTTGACTACAATTCCCATCATCCCTGACCACTGGTCCTGCTAGCTAGGGCTCATGGGAGTTGTAGGCCAAAAACATCTGGAGGGCCAAGGTTGAGGAAGCCTGGACTAGATGATCCTTAGGTTCTCTTCCAACCCTATGATATTATTAACACAACCTCTTTTCATCCTTATGTGATCAGAACTCAGCCAAGCTTCCCAAATTAGTCTCTCTTTTCAGCTTGCAAGGGATTTCAGATGGGGTAACCCCAAAACCGCTGAAATGTTATCTATCTTTCTTAGACATGTTCTTTTTAATCATCTGTAATGATCAAGCAGAAAACAAGAATGGAAAGAATGTGGTCTGTCTATGCTGTGATTGCAGCGACCCTATCTTTGAAATGAATTGGGCCTTTTTGTCATAAGACACATGTCTGCAGAAGCAAGCAAGACTGGCTGCAGACAGGAAATGGCCTAGTCTGTGACCTCGTCTCTAGGGGAAAATCAAAGCTCCTATTAATTCCCTTCCCCTCCCCAAACCAAAGTAGATCTGCTCTCTTAGTTAGGAAATAAGTCAAATGAAATGCTTTGCCTCCTTCTTTCTAGGCTTATGCAAATATAAGGTGTGAACAATTTAAACGACTGTTCAGCCTAGGGAAGGAGGCAAAACAACATCTAAAGGTCCGAATTCTTGCTTTTGGATACTGTCCAGATTGATTGGAAAAAGCAGTGGCAGGTTTGAGGGGGGCAGTTGCACACAACCCAATAATTTTTGCAGTGTCATCCCTCCCAGATTATCATCTCCACTGCCCGCCTCCTTTCAATGAAAATAAAGAAAGGAATGTGTGCCCTTTGGCATGCATATCTAGGACAAAGGTTCATTGCATAGATTATATACCGTAACAACAGTCAACCAGTGTATACAACTAGCACTAGCTTCATTTAATGTAGTTTGAGTGGCACAGAAGCAAGTTGTTTGATGCCATTTTTGGATCTGTTTCTGGGTGTGGGCTTCACAACGCCCCTAGAAGTTAGAAAGTTTCTTAAGGCATGCCATATATTTAAAGCACTTTCCCCACCCTCAAAGAATCCTGGGAATTGTAGTTTGTTAGGGGTTCTGGGAATTGCAATTCTTGAGAAATAAACTGCAGTTCCCCAAGCCATTTATGGCATACTCAGCCTAAGACTCATGGTACTAGCCCATGATTTTTGTACTGTATTTTATTTTTACTTACACTTGATTGTAACAAAACCTCTAAGCGGTTTAAAATAAATATTAAAATTATCAATAAAAACAGTTAAAAACAAGTAATTTAAAACATTTAAAAGTGATAAACTGAAAAGAGATTTAAACACTTCAACATCTGGATAAGGTTCTCTAAATAAAAATGTTTTCAGCAGGCACTCACTGAAAGGAATATAGCAAAGGCAAATTTTTCATATGACAGTTTAAACAAATAGATGCAAATTTAGATTTCGGAGCAAATTAGGAAGTGTGTGGCTGGTGCCTCACCAGTACATGCACATCACAAACTTTAAAAAAAAAACCCTAACTTTTTGAAAGGAGGGAAGGACAGGAGATCAAGGGCCAAAGACCCACAGTTTGCCTCTCTGCTCTCCCTCTAACAATCACCCCTGGTAACTGCACTTTAAGGAATAATTTTGATTGGATTTTCAAAGTATTTGGGTGAGCAGGCCAATGCTGTGAAGTAGGAAGTCTTGCTTTGGGCATATGTCCATGATTTATGAGTAGAACATGGCATTAACTAAACAAAGTATTTAATCACGATTTAGAATTAATCCTTATTTATAAAAATGAGAAGAGCATTGTGATTTCCCAAAGTAACATTTATGCAGCAGAATCTCATGTTTTACATTCCCTTTTCGTTTCTCTCTGCCTTTTAACAACAGCAACTGGCCTCCCTTCTCAAGAATAATCTCCTTATGGGCACTGATTCTTCCATCACAAAGCAATACTAACCCTAAACCCTGGGAATTTGAAAAGCTGCTTACAGATTTCCATGCCAAATCTGAGAGACTACAATTTATGGGAATCGTGTGTAGCAGGTTCTGATTTACCAAGAGGGTTCTTTAAATTAAAATATATTTGTGCAAAGTGTCGGGATTCGTTAATATATGGTTGGATATCAGGGGTCTTGCACAAGGTTTCCAAATATCACAGAAAGTAAACATCTCCCTGTGTAAAAGTGATGTTTGAAGGCAAAGCTCTCCTCAACTGAAATAGAAACAGAGCTTCAAAGGGCAGTGGGAAAGTGAGTTTTGTAAAACTGGAGTTTCTAAAACCTGGACATCTCTTTCAGAGCTCAAATGAGGATTAAGGGTGGCTCTGGCATTAAGGCCAGGAAATAAACTTTTCCTGTTTTAGTGTTTTGTCTGTCTGGGTCTCCAGCATCTGGAGTTTGTTGTGTTAACTTGGTCTAATGTCGCCAGTTGTTGGCCCAGCGCATGGGTTGTGTAACCTGCAAAATGTTCTTCTCACCCTCAGTTGTTTGGTGGGGACAAGGGAGAGTACTTCATTTCTCAGGGGATTCTTATTTCAAGTTCCTCTGTAGATCTGGAATATACCATGGGGGCATGTCCTTTGCTTCTCCTCCGTCTTAACTGCTGTACATTTTTTAAAAAAGGTGTGCTATTAATAATACATTTATGCAGTGCTTATTTAAAAATAAATAAAAGGGCTTTATAAACATTATCTTAGTAGTTCTTATTAAGAGCCCTGTTGTGTTGGAGCTAGTAGGTTTTTGAATTGCACAAAACATGAGCTTCCTTTTGCTGTTCTCTAGGGTGAACCTCCATGGTCTACACATGTGTTTGTATTACGGTGGTTTGGTACATACCGTGTTTCTCATATTATAAGACATGTCTTATATTTATTTTTTCCTCAAAAAAACACATCATGGCTTATTTTCAAGGGATGTCTTATTTTTATTACAGTACATGGGTAGTGCAGTATGAGTAATTAGTGGAATAGATCTGGGTGCCCAATGGGAAACCAATGCAACCTATTGGAGATTTAGGAATTAGCAAGCTATCTCTTAGTACCCATTGCCAATGTACTCCTACAGTTCCTACACATCATCATCATCATCATCATCATCATCATTAAAC
Organism: Zootoca vivipara; assembly: GCF_963506605.1. Classification (NCBI taxonomy): domain Eukaryota; kingdom Metazoa; phylum Chordata; class Lepidosauria; order Squamata; family Lacertidae; genus Zootoca; species Zootoca vivipara. The sequence continues at coordinate 47,822,807 of NC_083286.1, read as the reverse complement.
CTACCTTAATGCAGCTGGGAATTCTTTTAAAACCCCATTTGTTGATCTTTCCTATGGGCAAGTCTGAATTTGTGCGTAGTCTGACCCCAAGCTATTTTGGCACCTGCTGATGCATAAAAACCCCACCAGAGCCTCCTTCTAGGAACGAACAAGCCATACATAAAATTAAATTCTATACGGTAGCCGCTTGCCGCCCTCTCACGACAGGGGTGAGAGGGAAACCTCTCCTGGCCATTTCCTCACCTCCCTCGTTCGTTCGCGCGCCTGCCTGTGCGAGCGGGGCTTCGCGCGCCGCATTCAAAGGCTGCAGCCGGGTCCCGGGGCTTCGCGCGCTGCGCGCGAAGGCTGCAGCCGGGTCCCGGGGCTTCGCGCGCTGCATGCAAAGGCTGCAGCCGGGTCTCGGGGCTTCGCGCGCCGCGCGCAAAGGCTACAGCCAGGGCTTCGCGCGCTGCGCGCAAAGGCTGCAGCCGGGTCCCGAGGCTTTGCGCGCCGCGTGCAAAGGCTGCAGCCGGGTCCCGGGGGTTAACGCAGCAGCAGCAGCCGGTTCCGAGCAGCCCCCTTCCTTTTCCTCTTCTTTGCCACAGACCTGCGGTATGGCTTATTTTCGAGGTATGCCTTATATTTTGCCACCTCAGAAAAATCCTGCCATGCCTTATTTTGTAGGGATGTTTTATAATGTGAGAAACACGGTAGGTTACTGTATTTTAAACACAGGCCCACAATTAATTTGGTTCTTCTCTGGAGCTGGGCCTAGATGTATTTTTTTATATATTAAAAATCATTAGAGTTTACAGTGGTACCTTGACTTACGAACGACTCAACAACCGAATTTTTCGACTTACAAATGGGGATAATGGCCGCGTGCTTATGAATGTCTCGACATCCGGTAAAAAAAAACCGCGGCGGTTTTAGATAAGGATTTTTCGGCTTACGAATTTTTAGATAGGGTTGCTTCAACAGAATTTTTCTGTTTTCAATGCATTCCTATGGGAAATCGCGTTTCCAAAGTCGTTTTTCGACTTACAAATTTTTCGACTTATGAAGGTGCCTTCGGAACGGATTAAATTCGTAAGTCAAGGCACCACTGTATAAAGAAAAATACAAAGAGCTGGGCATAGTAACGTTTTTTTCTTGGTCAGTGTGTTAACATGTGTTGCAATGCTTATACTTGTTACTATGTGTCACTGCAGTGTTCTCTGCACAATCAAATACTGTAACACTAATCAAAGTCAACATCTGTTATGGTTTCTTGGGTCACATATGCAAGGATTCTTTCATAGCACAGCTTTCGACCCCAGAGTCTCTTGGTAATGACTGTGTTCCCAAAGAGCAGGGGGTAGGCAACCTAAGGCTCGGGGGCCAGATGCGGCCCAATCGCCTTCTCAATTCGGCCCACGGATGGTCCAGGAATCAGCGTGTTTTTACATTAGTAGAATGTGTCCTTTTATTTAAAATGCATCTCTGGGTTATTTGTGGGGCATAGGAATTCGTTCATATTTTTTTTTCCAAAATATAGCCTGGCCCGCCGTCTGAGGGATGGTGGACAGGACCATGGCTGGAAAAGGTTGCTGACCCCTGCCAAAGAGTGTGCCCTTAGTCACAATAATTTAGCCTTGCCAGGAATATACCTTGATGTTCTATTCTACATACATACCTGAACTAATGCAGCAGTCTGAGAAGAATGAGGGTGCTTGGTATCCTCACCAGTGACAATATCCTGGTAAAAAATTTAAAGGTTGCAATAGGGGATGGAAGATGTAAAGTTTCTTCTCTTGACAGAATGAGTCATACCTTATCTCACACTATAGCAAGGGGGCTGAGGTCCTAAGCCTGGGTGATCAGCATCTCTATAGTTACTTTGGTGATGTTCCAGGGAAACTTCAAACAAAGCTGCAGCAACTTACACAGCAGTAGGATATGCAGATTACACTGTAGTGTCCTAATCCTCTCTGAAATGCACATATGTGGTTTGCATTCCAAAAGCAACCCAGTAGTTATCTTCCAACTAAAATATGTTGACATAGCAACAGGTTTAATACCTGTCAAGGCCAGGCTGGAGTGGTGAGTGGTCAGTTGTAAGGTTGTACCTGGAGGACATAGCTTCCCACTCATGGCCTTGAGCCTAGTTGCTGGAGCTGTGTGGGGACTTGGAATAGGACTTTGTGGCCTGAAACATAACAAGCAGAAGGTCCTGCTTTATTGACCAAGTGACTCCGGAGGTCTGGCTCTTATTCCTACCACACCTTGCCAGTTCAGTGGCTTCTTACTGCCTTTCAGTTTCTGGAGGTAAAGCTGTGCACTCTTATTCCATACTTGAAGAGGGTTCTGCTGACAGAGAAACAATGATTTCCATAAACTGGGTTAAAGTGAAGATAACAAGAGAGACTTGTGGAATATTAAACACCCAACATATTTATTGCACCATAAGCTTTCATGGACCACAGTCCACTTCATCAGATTCCATGATGTGTAAGCCTACATTGGCAAGCATATACAGTATTCAGATGTGCTGGGAGTATGTAAAGTAGTGAGATGAGAGCAGACCAAAATTGAATGTTGGGGGTGGGGTGGGGTGGAAATTAACCTGAAAGCAAAATAGTTAGTGACCAATTGACAAGGCAGCTTCAGCGATAGCACAAACATGCTTTCATTTGCTAGTTAATTAGCACACGCAGTGTGACTGTGGGGGGGGGATCCCTTAGAATTGAATTGCTTGATAAATTGTAATTTGGTCCCTTTTTTTGCTGGGGTTTCCCTTTGAAGTTCTTTTGAAGAATGACCACCTTCAGATACTGCATGTCCTGGCAGCCTGAAACATTCTCCTCCTGCTTTCCTGATATTGCCATCAGATCCCAGGCTGGTGTGTTGAGACAAATGAGGCCCTGCCCCACAAAAAGTCGACCTGACTTCAGCCAGACCCATCTTAATTTACAACCAATCCAGGGGATGGCACTGCCTGTCAGCATCCTTCTTTGCTCTTAGTATAAACTCAGCGGGGAATGGAACAAAATTAGAATGTATTGGCTCTGCCTGGCTGGCTTTGGCTCTGCCTACCACTGGCTGGCCCTACCAGACCCAGTGGACACCAGCCACCACTGGCTTGATGCCTAGAAGGATGAAATAAATTGTTCAACATTGTTAAAATAGAGAATAATTTAAAATACACCAGAATTAAAACACACAGTTAAACAGCCCTGTTCAAATCCTGAATGGCAGGACCCAAAGCCCTATAAAATAAACCTTAGTCTCCTGGGATAAAACCTGACCATTTTCAATCCAAGCATGAAAAATCAAATGGATGGGCAACACACATATCCAAACTTTTTAAAGTAATGATGGGGCAGCTGTGGCACTTGCATGTTTCTGGACTGTCAACCTTCACCACCAACCCATGGTCATTGGCCATGCTGGCTGGAGCTGAAAGGAATTGGCTCAGCAACGGTCCTAGTTTAAAGATCGACCAAGGACACAGTGTGAAGTGCCATCAGAGTTGCAGGTTACTTTGGGATAGTTGAAATAGTTTGGATTGTTTACTTTGGAGCAGCGCAGAAGAGATTTGTGTCTAGTAGGTAAAGTGATGGTGTGTCTGGGTATGCTGGGGCCATTTTATGCTGGTGTGGTTTCTAGACTTCACTGGCCAAGCCTTCATATCATTGAGCACCAGTGTTTACAAAAGTAAGTTTCATTTGCACAGCCGTAAATGCTGTATTTGAGAAGCAAAGGGGTTCCAGTCTTGTAACCCAACACCTACAATGATAATCAATGTTAGCTGTCTTGAGTTTCAATAGCATGCAAAACTCTTGGGAGTCTGCAGTCAAGGTCAGATGCCTACTTTATGACATCAGACCCTGAAATGTTTTAATTTTGTTAACTGAAAAAAAGCTGGGAGGGAAAGGGAGACACCAGAATAATTAAAAGAAAGCTTTGCCAAGATAGATCTGGGGGGGAAGGACTTCAGGGAGGTGGCAAAGTATAGGCAATCTAAGGACATTTGCATAATTGCTACACCTACTCTGAATTTTGTGGAAGGATTTGGCAAAGAAATGATGGCCAGGATCCAAAGAATTGTGGAGTTTGTTCTGTGAGCCCAAAAAGCTTCACATTATAGCTGGGTTTTTCTCCCAAACAGCCCAATGTGCTGGATGGAAACTGCTTTTAAAACTGGCTTTGTGTGTTTGTGCCAAAAGCCATTTCCCACGCACAAAATGGGGCAAGTTGTTGCTGCTTAAAGGAAGAAACTCAAACTCCACTGGGTGAGCATAAATCAGTGGTAGGGGACATGTGGCCTGGGGGCAACATTAAGCCCCTGACTAATTTATTGCCATCTTCTGAATATTGCTACACATGGACAGAGAGATGGGGTGGCACAGAGGCAGAGGGCAGTGGGATGCAGCAAATGCCCTGTACATTTGGCTCACCCTCCACTGCCAGTCCAATGCGCTATCCTTTGAGGAATGTCACCAACCCACAGCATAAAGCCTTCAACTAGTTTAAACCAGCAGTATAAGGCAGCTTCTTATGCTACATCAGGCCATAGGTCTGTCTAGCTCAGTATTGTCTACACTGACTGGGAGCAGCTCTCCAGGATCTCTTCCAATGGGTTCTCTCTTGGGATGCTGACATTTGAAACTAGAACCTCCTGCATTCAAATATGAGAGCTGCAGGCCCTCCCCAAGTTCGCTGGATTCTGGCCTTTGCATGATACAGTGGTGCCTCGCTAGACAAATTTATTTCGTTCCACGGGTCTTTTCTTATAACGGAAAATTCGTCTAGCGGATCCCATAGGAATGCATTGAAATTTTTTTGAAATTTTTTTTTGCCCATAGGAACGCATTAATTGAATTTCAATGCATTCCTATGGGAAACCGTGATTCGCTAGACGAATTTTTCATAAAACGAATTCATCTAGCGAAGCAATCTCCGCTCGAAAAATCCTTCCATTAAGCAGAAATTTCGTTAAGCAGGGCATTCGTTAAATGAGGCACCAGTGTACATTGTTCTAGGACTACTTCAGATTTCATTGCATTTGAGGCTTTGAAGGGGGTGGGCATAGCTCGCTCAGCTCACACCAATCTCTGTCTCAGGATGTCTCTCTCTGGTCTTCCCAGATGCCTGGTGCAACTCAGAATGACCTCTTGTGCATCTGGTATGTGTGTGTGTGTGTGTGTGTGTGTGTGGTGCTGGCTAATGCAATGTACCACTTAATATGTATTGTGGCCAGCTCTGTTCTTGAATTCCTTCTATGCAGGAATTTGCTCCTGGCAGGAAGTAAAAACCAATGGCAAGGATTCCATTACAAACATCCCAGAAACATTTGGGTATGTTTCTAATAAGGAACTCTTCACTGGCTCACTTGCAGGAGAGGGTAAGCCCTACTCTTTAACGAAGGCTACTTTTGGCCATTCTGTGATACTGAAAACCAGAGAAATGAATCCTTTGTATTTAAGGCATAAACCTTGGCTGCAATCCAGAGAATCGTGTGACGAGCCAGGCTCTGTTGTCGCCTGCGGAAGGCAATGAATGATCTGCAAATGAAGGTCATTCTGTAACCAAAAAGCAATGCTAGGATACTGGTCCCTGGTCCCTTATCTTAACAAGTGAGTTGTTTATGCACATGGAATTAAGGACATATGAAACCTCTTATGTACAGCAGCATTTGGTTCCTCTTGACCCAGTGACTTTTGGCTTATTGATTCCCAACTAGGGAATGAGAGGATTTATGAACACTGATGGGGATTTATGCTTCTCGTCCCCAAGAGCATTTAAAATAGCATCTAGCCAATGATTCTGAGTCTGAGGATACTCCCTGCTGTGTGTATAAATTCCCCCGTCCTCACTTCCGCAAATGCAGTGGCTTTGGGAGGCAAATAAATTGAATTTTCATCTTTTTTTTCACCCCATCTTTGTCCCAGAGCATAACGTGAGTCCTTCTCCTACAAATATTGGCTGTTGTGCATAAAAGTAGATTTGCTTTAAATTGAATTCTTGTTCCCCTTCTTTTTCTTTTCTTTTGACCCTAATCCAAAGGACTCTTGGAGCTTTTTCACGTGACTCTCTGGGCATATGGTAGGCATTTGCTTGGAGAAGTATGTGCATGTTGAATCTTGGAGTGAGGCAGTTGTATACATACGTTGCCAGAAATGGGGCTTGGCTTTTGGCATGCCACCTCAAAACACCCTTTTCAAGCATTTGCAATGGCTTGCCAACCTTTTTAAAGGTTCATATAGATTGGCTGCTTTTATTGTGCAAGTCGGTCTGGGAACATTTACATTGAAGGTTGCCAAAGAGCAGTTTCCCCCAGTGTGGTGCCCTTCCTGATGTTTTAGACTACAGCTCCCATCCTCCCTGAACATGGGCCATGCTAGCTGGCACTGATGAAATCCAGCATAAGTGGAAGGTACCAGATTGAGGTTTGCACCTGGTGGTGGATTCTCACAACCAGCTGCCTATCACAGCTCCTATGACTTTTATACAGTGTCTGCTGTACACTCAGCGGCTGTGTGAAGAGGCCCTTAACTGGGAGCAGTGTTAGAAATTCCCCCGTTGTCAGGCACATACTGCAACTGGCTTGGGTCCAGTTGTGACTACGTGGAGATCTTTGGATGCCAGGTTGGCAACTAATATCTCCATCTGGCTGGCCCCTCCACCTTTCTTAAGCAGCCAAACAGAGGAGCTTGCTTATTGCATTCATATCCAACCCCTTTTCTCTCCCAAGAGTACATGGTTTACCCCCCTCCTTAGTTAATCCCTACAATGACCCTTTGCGGTAAGTTAAAGAGACTGTGAGAAGGTTACCCAATGAGGTTCATGACTGAGTGGGGCTGGAATCCTGATTTCCCAGGTCTTAGTCTGACACACTAACCACTACATCACCAAAGTGGTTCCCTAGAGTATTTCTGCTGTGGGGCAGCTCTGTAAATTAAGTAGGTAAATATGGGGAGAGCAAAATGTTACTTTGAGGAGGATCTGAAATACTTTCCTTGAAGGTTGAATTTGTTCTATTTGATGTTTTAACGTGTTGTGAACCACTTTGAGATTTTTCTTTAAAATATAAAGCTGTATAGAAGTGAAATCATCAACAACTTCACTGTAGAAAAAGCCCCCCTATACATTCCATTGTAATGACCATAATCTAGGTTTAAGATGCCATTTGGCAGTTGGCTTATATCATAGACCAGGCATTCCCAAACTGCGACCCTCCAGATGTTTTGGCCTACAACTCCCATGACCCCTAGCTAACAGGACCAGTGGTCGGGGAAGATGGGAGTTGTAGTCCAAAACATCTGGAGGGCCGAAGTTTGGGGATGCCTGTCATAGACGCATAGAATTGTAGAGTTGGAAGGGACCCTGAGAATCGTCTAGTGCAATCCCCTGCAATGCAGGAATATGCAGCTGTCTCTTATGAGGATCAAACTTGCAACCATCCACCATGCTCTAATCAGCCTATGAGTCTCTGCAGGTTTCATCTAATTCTTCTATAGGATTGGGCTGAAAATTAGCATGGTGTTCTAAACAGCACATGTTCTAAACAGAGACTGGGAACCTGTGGCCCTCCAGATGTTGCTGAACTACATTCCCATTATTCCTGGCCTTTGGCCATGCTGGCTTGAGCTGATGGAAGTTGGGAATCCAACCACACCTGAAGGTTCCCCATCCTTGTTTTAAATTATCTCATTTCTTCCCCTTCCTCTTTCTTGGAAGGAGAGATAATGGCTGCACTGATGTGATTTATGCAGATTTTTATAGCCCCATCTATGCACAGTGGTGCAGAGCTAGCCACAGTTATTACACAACAAAATTACCACTGAACTAATAACTTCCCATACCTACTCTTGTTTGTTGAAAGAAAAAGTAAAAGAGAACTCAGTGTGACACCTTTCAGATTATTTTTGGGGTGGGAAATGGGGGGAAATAGATTCTTTGTAAATGCAGGAAGAATTTTTAATGGTCTGGTGGGTACATGAGCTGCTCATAAGTCTTTACCGGTATATGGGTCTGAGATTGTCAGAGATGTTCTTGAAAGTCTTCTCAACACAGCTGTTATTTGCAAGCATATTTAAACCCCATTATATGTTTGGTCTGAAACACAAATCCCTATTGCATTCGGTGGACTTAGCCATAAGCTGTAGTAGCTACCCGTGGAACTGGCTGTATCTTCAGTGCTTCCAGTAATGTCATTTTATATAATGTCAGGATGTATGCTGAGGGTTGATAAAAGCTCAGTGAGACTGGCTGTCATCCATCTTCCACTTGCATCTTCCTGTTTTGACATTGACTGTTTGGGGAAAACCCTCTTCAAAGGCATGCGTTATATACATATTCACTTTAAAAAGGAGCCTGGAATATAAAAAGGAAGCCAGAGAAGCTGTTAATGAGCTATTTTGTTTCCAGAAAATGCCTGTGACTTGTACATTTCAGTTGTCTGCTGTTTACAAGATGGCTTGATTTAAAGTCTTCTGCCAATTTATGGGTTCTGGTTCCAAACAGAGGAATAGTGCAACTCCCTTTGCTGATTCTCAGACTTGCTTGTTGTGTGAGCAGGACAAGAAAAGGCAAAGGCTCTGAAATAAAGACCTAAAGGTTGGTTTTTGTAGCATGGCAGAACTTGCATTTAAATCCCAGTTATAAATACAGATCTCCTGATTTACTGCAAATTAATTGAATCCTTCACCTGTGCTCTTCCTGCTCCAAACTCTTGGCTCCCTGGTTCCCTAAGGGCCAATTAACGGATCTGAAAAAAAATCCATGTTTGCATTCAGCTTGGTATGGTGAGCACAGGAGATGGCGCAACTTACAACAGTCTGGCAAATCGGCACATGCCAGGGAGACAAAATTAAGGGTGGCACCCAGGCGCATGTCTCGGCATTTTCCCTTCAAAGCCCTGTGAGATCAAGGGTGGTACCTGCTCAAGAAGAGAGTTTGGCTCATAGGTACCGCCTTCTTTCTCTCTTTCTCATCTCAAGCCTCAGCTGATCCACCTGTGCAGGATCTTCCAATCATCCCTCACAAAACTAGGTGTGTTTTAGGGTTGACCAGGGAGGAGGTTACTGTTAAGTTGGTTTCAGTCTGTATCACAGAGATCCTCTGGAAGTGTTGCTAAGCTAGATACTGTCACTTCCTTCCCGTAGTTCAGCAGAAAAGTGACATATACTGTAGGCAAATCAAAGTACTTGGGACTGAACTTGTAGCGATTTCGCAGTGCACATGTCACAATGTCTTAGCTTCCACCCTATTAGCAACTTTGCTGTCCTCCGTGAACATCCTGGGGGCGATTTTGCAACTAAATGGCAACCATCGGATCTGCTCTGCTAATGATATGTCACAATGCTTTATCCCTTTCAGTGGGAAAACCTGTTTCGGTTTCTTCTATCAATAGTGCTTTTAGGTAGCAGGTGCTATGGTATACGCTGGTACGTGTAATGACGCAACACTCTTATATTGGCCTTTGGTGCAAAGTTGAGCAAGTGCTAGTAGAAACTTGCTGCTGTTCACTCAGTCAGCAGCCGGATTCTTAGGGTCAGTTGCTTCTGTTAATAGACAGAAGTGGGCAAGAAGGGGTGGCTTCGCTTTTCACATTGACAGCAGTAGTGCACTACTACTTTAGGGTGCATTTTGCAAGGTTGCTCAACCTCCAAAGTAGAGCCAGTGCATTATCTGCTGATGGATTGGAAAATGAATATTTTTCAGTACATTTTTCCTAGAGGAAACACTCTTATTTGTTTCAAACCCCCAGTAGCTCATGACCTGAAACACTAAGTAATAGCCATGCGATTTTCACTGATAGACATTGTCCTTCAGATGCTTTAATTCAATCGTTCCTTTAAAAAAAAAGGTTCAGGTGTATGATGCTTCTGGCAGTGGCAAATTTCCACATACAGTGGTGCCTCGCTAGACAAATTTAATTCGTTCCACGGGTCTTTTCTTATAACGAGAAATTCGTCTAGCGAATCCCATAGGAATGCATTGATTTTTTTTTTGGATTTTTTTTTTGCCCATAGGAACGCATTAATTGAATTTCAATGCATTCCTATGGGAAACCGCGATTCGCTAGATGAATTTTTCATAAAATGAATTCGTCTAGCGAGGCAACCTCCGCTCAAAAAATCCTTTCGTTAAGCGGAAATTTAGTTAAGCAGGGCATTCGTTAAGCGAGGCACCACTGTATCTGTGAGACATTTCCTTCTGTTTGAGTTTCATATTTTATTTGTTACTAGCAGTCACAGGTCTTGGGGCTGCACTAATTGTACTCTTGTTCTGTCTGTGTTTAACTTCTGGCAACGAAGACAGAATTATCTGGGCCTGCCCTCCAGCTGACCTCTGCATTACCTGTAATGGTTCCTCAAGCCTACCAATTTTCTATGGAGGCCAGAATGCAGAGTTAGGATGTGGGGGAACTCATATCAATCTCCCACTGGATAGCTGAGGAGCAAGGAACCTGCTTCAAAAGGTAAAACAGGTGGATAACTTTTTTTCGATCTGAGGTCCACATTCTCATATTTGGCCACCTTCCAGGGACCACATGACCCTGGTGGATAGGGCCAGAGGCAAAAGCGGGCAGAACAATGAACATAAATGTCACTTATTTACAGTAGGCACTCACCTAACTACCTCTAGCCAGGTAAGGAAGTGCCCTTATCAGAGTTCAGGGACACATTCCAGCCAGGCAAAAATCATTTGAGGAGGGTGGGGCGGAGAGAAGGGGTGCCAGGCAAGAGTCCCAAGGCTCAGCTAGAGTCCCAGAGGGTCACATTTGGCCCCTGGACCTGCTTTGGGCTTTGATACGGTTTAATATTTGCTGCTTTTCCAAACAAGCAAGTTGAGGTCAAAGCTTGAGGTTCCTTATCCCACGATTAAAGCCAAGGAACTTATATTGCAACGCCCTGAGTGTTTTGATTAGAGGGGAGGAAGGATATACAATTGTGCCATCAACAGGACTTTGACGGAAGGACTGTCCTTGCTTAGACACTGCCCACCCCCAAAAGCACACTTAACAAATGCAGGATTAACTGTTGTCACGCAAGTGTACCACCAGCTGCACTGTGGTTTCATACACCCATGTTTGGTCCCTCGCAACACTGATACCCCTCTAGACTTTTGGTAGTGCCTATATTGTATATGAGGTCCAAGCAGAACAGTCTCTGCTTAGGAGAATGAGTGAGTGCAAAACTAACACTTAACAATGGGGACATGAAACAGCCGGGGAATATATTGGTCTGCTGAACCATTCCATCCCTGACCTGGAAGTCACTATACTTTAAACAAAACACAATACCAAGAAAAAGGATTGTAGGTGGGGTTGGAGCAGAAAGCTTACCTCCCTGGAATTCATTTGCAAGTTTTATTATTATCTGCTGCAGTTCTGATAATAGCCTCCTTCCCTTCCCAACACTTAATTTTATTTCTGTATGGAGCATCAAGCTGGGATGAACCAGGGAGAGACAGATGATTATTAGGTAGGGAGAAAGAGGCAAGGGTTGTGTTGTGGATACAGTCAAATAATATTGTCTTGCTAATTTTTAGAAAGCAGTGAAGTCACAAGAATGACACACCTTGTATTGTGGCTTATGAATGTGGGTTGCATTGTCGCTCTGAAGTGCCTGCCTCACCTCCACATGGTGCTAATGTTTAGTGTTCATCGTCCAACGCATTTCTTGTTCAAAGGGGTGTCTGCTTCCTTCCATGCTGCTTTTGAGCACATTGATCTTGTGGGGTGGAATCCTGTCCCTCAGGGTCATGGGTTTGAGCCCCACATTGGCCAAAAGATTCCTGCACTGCTGGGGGATGGGACTCGATTACCCTTGTGGCCCTTTCCAACTTTACAGTTCTAGGATTCTATGAGAGGGTTCACTACAGCTTGCCTTTCACCACTATCCTTTTGCATGCCAGTGCCTTACTAACCTGTAAGAAGAGGGTGTTTTGCAGCATCTGACCTTACCAGACATGTCAAAATGGTGTGACCATGCACCAGCCTTTGTGCCTAATGTTGACCCCCCCATGCCCCTCCCCACCAATTTGGAAAGCTGTGGCAAAAAGAAAAAGTAGACATGTTGCTGGGGTCGGGGCAGAGAGGTCGCCCCATCACCCAGCAGTCATGTGAGGAAGAGAGGTCTCCAAATGACTGAACACAGGAATGCAAGACTTGCAAGTTCACCTTTCCCCACCTATCTAGGCATTTTAGCAGTGCAGTGGTGTAGCAGGGGCAGTGCCACAGGGAGGGTTGGGGTGCAAAATTTCAAAAGAAAAAAAAAGTAATAACACGTCACACAGAAAATTCGCCCAGTGTTGGCATGGGTGGACAGAGGCAGATTTGGGCAACAGCCTTATCCTGCTCTCCACCATGCTAGCTCATGGGGCTGCAGCTGCCACTTGGGTAGGTCATGGAGCTACTGCCCCTTCGTTCCTGCCTATTGGCTGGTGATACCAAGGATACTTGCCTTGCCCCGGATGCTGGCAAGCCATGCTATGCCACTGGTGGTGGGCTACCAGTTCAGAAGAAAGCTGTAAGGAAGGATTAGCAGAGAACAATCATGTACTTACACTTTGAAAGGTGTCTGGGTACGTATGTGTGCACGTTAGGCTGAGGAGGACCCAGTATTATCTGCCTGAGAGTATGTTAATCAAATGGGGGGGGAGAGAGAATTTTGAAGTGCCTCTGAGTCACACAGAATCCTCCCACAATGTTTCCTGGGGTGTGTGTGTGTGTCTGAATATTTGCACCTATGAAAGAGTTCTTTTGTAAGACTCAGAGGCTTGCATTCTGCATTTTAACACTCAAAATTGGGGTTACCAGCAAGGGAGATGATGCATCCAGTTTGCGTTAAAAGTGTGATGCTTTGGAGAGAGCGACTCTCCCTAATATGGGCAGAGTGCTGTAGAAAGGCAACAAAATGGGCAGATGTGGAATGAGACACTGATTAATTAATTTGTGGTACTTGTGCTTCATGCAGAATTCTTTTCTTTCTTTCTTATATATTCCGAGATCAGTCTTCAAAATGTTTGTTTTGGATTTAGGACGTCTTTAAAATGCAGCGTGCCTATTTGTGAAATACCTTTTTAAAAATAGCTAGGCAGCTGGCTTCCAGGAATACTTGTCCATGTCACATATATCTGACGCCTTTCTTGTCTCTTGAGGCCACTGACTACATTGCATATTTTATGATTACAGTGCAGCATTTTAATGGACCTCTGCCATATGGTTGAGTCATCTGCTCCATCTCCTGGTTTTGGGAGGATTACACATGGATCTTCTAAAGATTATGAAACATAACAGAAGAAAACTAACTCTTAGGGCACAGTAGACACTATCCATTTGTATCGGTCAGAACATGTAACCTGCTTAAAGCAAATACTGGATAAAATAATAGCATTATTGAGGGGAAAACCTGTGGGTTTTGTGCCTCTTCATAAGAACGAAGTTGGGGGGGGGGAAGACTTCTGATTTAAGGCAATGGCAGGCTGCCGAAAGCTTCTTCAAAATCAGTTATTTCAGTGTGGTATTTTTTTCCTAATAAAAACTCCTCATTTCTTTCAGAGAAGTGCACTTTACTAAATAATTTTTTGAGTGGGAAGCCCTAAATTAGTCACTCCCTTCGCCCATCTGTTCCTGGAAACTGTTCAAAACAGTAACTCGCTCACTGCAGCAGGAAGGGCTCAGATAATAAGAAGCTTAGCCTAGAAAAGAAAGCAACCTGGGCACATGATTGCTGTAAATTGTGACAATTGTCATGATTTTGGCAAGAGTGAACCTATTGCCCAAATTCCATTTTTCCCAGCTGAAAACAAGCCCAAAGTAGTGTGTGCTTGAAATCCACCCATTGTTACCTTTGCCTTGTCTATTCCCTCTGCTCTCTTTTTGTTTCCTCCACTGCCACATTTTAGATTGTAAAATTCTCAGGGCAGGGGTCAGTTTGCAGGCCTGTATCTTGGGGAGAGCCCATAGCTCAGTGCAATGTTAGAAATTCTGATATACAGTATAAGCTACATGCCAAATAGCTCCTTAAACCAAGGTTGCAGTCACCAAAACAGAATGTCTAGTTGCCATTTAGGGGCAAGATGGCTCTCAAGTCTTATTTTTCTAATGATGGATTGACTGTGATTGATTCTCAGTTAAACATCTGGCTAGTTCAGATGACAACATTGAGCTAACTTAAAGGCTTTGAGAACTTAAAGAAGAAAAGTCACTTGATCTAGGGACAGTCCACAAATATTGGCATGTTCCGAGCTCTTTTTCTTAATGGTGACTGCTCCTGCTCAGGCCACACAGGAAAAGCCTTTTTGGTTCCTGAAATTCATTCTGATTGCACAGATTATAACTGATAGAATTCTACAGAATTTGGTATTAGTGTGTGAAAACAGTCAAGATCCAGTGATCCCCAGGCAGGCATCTCCAGATGGTGGAGGTGCCCGGTGTTATCCTGGTGCCCAGGCATCTTCAATTGGTCACAAGTGGTCAATAGCCAGGTGCAAAATGTGGCTGACTAATTTTGAACACTGGCTCAGTGGCGGAACATGTTTATGAATTCTGTATAGATTTATCACAAAGGTGTGTGTGTGGGGGGGTGTTAGTGGAGGGGTAGTACCTCTGGTGAGGGACGGGTCATGCTTCTTTTGTAATAGTTTGTCCACCTTTGCTCCCCACCCTGCACTCAGTTTTCACCTGTAGCTTCCTTCCAGCAGCTGTCAGCATGCGACAGTGGCCACACCCTGGGAATGGCTTCAACTTGCCTGCTAAACCAAGTGAGGGTAGCCAATGGATGGTGCCTTGTACTCCAACTTCCAGCAACTCCTTTAGCCAAGCTAAACTGCTTTAGCCAAACTCATTGCTCTGCTTTTCTCTGAACCACATTGGTAAGGCGAAGCAGGTGGTCTTGTCTGGGCGCAGCCCAGGACCTCCATACACACTGCCCAGGTTTGCTCCCTGGTGTGGTCACTTTGGTGCTGCTAACACAGTGGATTGACTTCACTCCTCCGTTGTCTCTCGAGACAGGCAGATGCCAACAACAATAACTGAATGGAATTATTATTTTATTAAATATTGAATTGAAAGGCTCTCGGTTCATTGTAGCAGCATCATATTGCTCAGTGTTTCATGTTGCTTGCCTTTTGGTGTTGTCTTGCAAAGCAACATTTGGCTTCTTCTTTTTTGGAAGGAAGAGCAGGCTACAAATGGATGGTGTTGCACTTTTCATGCCATATTCTAACTCCTAGACACTCCTAATGATTTTTCAGGCCTGGAGATGGCATCCTTTGCTTGAATCCCTGGATAGCCATTGCCACTTGGGGGGGTAGACATTGCTAGGCTTAAGGGGTCCAGGCAGCTTTGTAAGTTTGCACTAAAGCACAGATGGTGCTGTTGTATGGTCAGTGAAATTTATTGTCATTGGTGTTGGGGTGGGGGGCTAACTAGTGGAGAAAAGTCAATAGGTGCAAGAGGGTTTATTTTCAAATTGGTTATTGGATTTCTTGGTGCTTTTGGAACATCTCCGTTCTTCAGGGAATCCACTCAGCATGTACTCAATAATAAAACAGACAAAGGAAAGCATTATTTTGCAGTATTGAATATTGATCACACTTTGAAGAGAGCAGCTATTATTATTTTTTACATAAATTTACTTTATTGGATAGCAACTTTGCTAGAGCAGGGATGGGGGATCTGAAGCTTGGCATTTGCATGTGGCCCAGTGGCTAATTTCATGCAACAAGCAATCTGGGTCTCCCACAGCATTAGGTGGGGAGCAAGATGGTAGACGGAAGAGGTGGTAGAGAGGGAGAGAGGTGGGTTAGTGGCTCCCAAAGACTTGTGGCATGGGCACCCTGACAGAAAATCCTTGAAGGATGGAGAAAACATTCCCTGGAGAATGAAATACAGTACACTGGTCTTAACTGGATAGATAGATGAGTAGCTGCCCCTGAAGAGGAAAACATCATGGAATCACAGAATTGGAAGGGACCACAAGTCATCTAATCCATTGCAAGAATCTTTTGTCCAACGTGGGGCTCAAACCCACAACCCTGAGATTAAGAGTATCATGCTCTACCCACTGAGCTATCCCTGTTGGATGCTGTATCAGGGAACATGATAACCAATTTCTAAACCAATCCTCTTGCAGTAGTTGGCTCTGTTGCTTCATCTTTTCATCTTTTGGAGATGTGATGGAACCCGCCTTTGCTTTGTTCAGAGCAGTTGCTACTTTCTCACAGTGGCGAACTGCCACCTCTTGTGCAAATACAGGAAGGAAAAGGCAGAATTGAAGTCCTGAATGGGATTGGGATATTGGGTTTGAAGAGAGGTACTAATAGCTGCACCTCCTGAGCACTTTTCGTTCCTTGTTCTTCACATGTTCTCTTTAAAAGCTGTTCTTCATCAGAAGGTTCTTCACCCCATCAAGGTAGGGTTCATCTTGCCAGTGGCGGTACCACTATTTTCTTTTCGTAAGAGGAAGCAAAATAGGTAGAGGAGGGAGACAGAGAGAGAGAGATTAGGAAGGGAAGAACAATGCATGCCGGAAGGAGAGGAGCAAGGTAATTAAAAGTGGCTTTCCGAATAGAGATTGGGGCAAAAGTTGGGCTTTGGGTTTTAAAAGGTTGAAGGCTGTGGGTGTAGGATGTTTGAAAGAAAAGAAGCTTCTCAGGTTGGAGTTCCTCATGTAATGGTCTTCATACTGGTGTTTTGATGGCAGAGCTACATATTACACGTGGGGTTCCTATTTTTTTTCTTGTAATGCAGGAGTGCAGCAATTGCAGTGCACACAGGACAGGATGCTTTAGGGGAATTTGCTTCGGGATATTTTCTGATGCCCTAGGTCCAGTTTAGCATGTCTATTGTATTTTTATATTGTGAACAAAACTTAAAACCCAACTGTCAAGGCTGCCTAATAATAATGGATGTTTTCAGTTGGAATCCATTCATTGTTGTTAATGAGCTTATGAAACTTTTATGTGAAAAAATGTTCTAGCCCTACGTTACTGGTTGTGAGGAATCTGCTTTGGTTTGAGTGGTGGTGGACGAGATTTCGTGGTATCTTCAAACTTTTAGTCTACTTAAAGAGGCTGAATTAGTCCATATAATTTGTGTTTGGCTGAGTGGATAGGTGCAAAGCTACTGTCTCCGACACTAATCATCTTCATAATTCTTTTTTTAAAAGCAAGTACTCACATTGCTAATTAGCTTGTGAATCACCTGTCTTATTGTCTACATCTCAGACGTCCATCCTATTGTGTTCACTTCTGTGTTTGTGTCTTTAGGAGTGCAAAAGGCATTTCCTTTTATAATTAAATTGTCCTAGAAGACTGGATGGTAACTAGTCAGCTAAGAGGTACATCAACAATATGGCTTCTGGGAATAGGTTTTTTCTTGTTGCTGAATGAAGAGGTGGGGGAAAAATACACCCAGATTCCAGAGAATTGCTCATACTTGGCTTAGCTGCACACAGCGGCCCATTGTTTTCTGCTGCAAAAAGCCAAATTATAATTTTAGGGCTACTTTTAAAACAGTGAAATTCAGGGGTTTCTTATTAAGGACTTTTCCAGACTTCTGCTACTTTGAAAATGCATGCAACCAAATAAGAAAGAGAGTACCCTGGCTGTTTGCCTTGGGGATTTATTGGTTTTCAAACATTTGCATAGAACTACAAAGAGAAGGGGGGACACACAAAGAAAAATCAATGTGAATTGGAAAATACAAGCTTAGACAGTCACTCTCCAGCCTTTCAGGCAGAGGTCTTCCACATCAACTGCTACCTGATCAGATCTATGTACACGGAGGTCTTCCTATCCGAACATAATGCATCCTCAGGAAATCATTTGTTAGGTGAGCGTTCACATAATAAGTCTACGATTTCAATTGATTCCTCTGGGGAAATGTCTAATGCATTCCCATCCACTGAATTTTGACCCCAAAATGATGGGGGGGAAACCGCTCAGGAAAACTCCCTGAAACCTTGCAAAAGGCAAGCAAGGAAAGGAAGAAAATGCTCTCTTACTTGTCTGATTTCCCTCCCTCCCACCAAGGTTTATGGCAAAACGGTTGCCACAGACCAACAAAACACAAAAAGATTATTATTATTATTATTATTATTATTATTATTATTATTATTATTATTATTTTATTTATACATACCCCGCCCATCTGGCCGGGTTCCCCCAGCCACTCTGGGCGGCTTCCAACAAAACATTAAAATACAGAAATCCATCAAACATTAAAAGCTTCCCTAAACAGGGCTGCCTTAAGATGCCTTCTAAAGGTCTGGTAATTGTTATTCTCTTTGACCTCTGGTGGGAGGGCATTCCACAGGGTGGGTGCCACTACCGAGAAGGCCCTCTGCCTGGTTCCCTGTAACTTGGCTTCTCGTAGCGAGGGAACTGCCAGAAGGCCCTCAGTGTCCAGGCAGAATGAAGGTGGTGGAGACGCTCCTTCAGGTATACTGGACTGAGGCCGTTTAGGGCTTTAAAGGTCAGCACCAACACTTTGAACTGTGCTCGGAAATGTACTGGGAGCCAATGTAGGTCTTTCAGGACCGGTGTTAAGTGGTCTGGGCGGCCGCTCCCAGTCACCAGTCTAGCTGCTGCATTCTGGATTAGTTGTAGTTTCCAGGTCACCTTCAAAGGTAGCTCCACATAGAGCGCATTACAGTAGTCCAAGCGAGAGATAACTAGAGCATGCACCACTCTGGCGAGACAGTTAGGCTTTTTACAAGCTGCTGATTTGTTATTACATGCAGATTCAGCTGTATAGATATCTGAATCTATGGAGTGTATAGCGAAATTTGAGTACTGGTACTAATTCCTCTTGTTTGGATAAGTGAATTTTCACATGAGCATTTGGCTAGCAGGACCTGCGTGTAATTTTACATCTCAATGTGAAGAATAACTTGCAGAATGTAGATAGTATTTGGATGTAAAAGTTCTCTCATGTAGAGCAACACTATGCTCAGAACTAATAACAAATTATTATGGGCCTAGTTTGAAAAATTGTGTTGGGTTGCTTGCGCAAATGGGTCACGTTGAAGGGACTGCTGAATTGAAAGTGCCCTGAAGGTTTTCATATGTCTGCACTTCATATTTCTCATTTATGGAAGTTGATACGGAGGTGGTCTGTTTTCAACCAAAGAGTATCAAAGCAAGATTTTAGCCAGTCCTATTCATGATCTAATTTCAAAGTGACCTTTGGCTTCTTCTGCTAAGTTTAGTTGTGTGGTCTGTGAACCACTTAAGGTAAGTGTTGAGAAAGGCCTGGAGAATCAAGAATGCTAAAGAGCAAATATTTGTGGTTTTAAAGATCTTGCCCAGTGGAGCTGGAGGACTGAATCCCCAGCCTTCATTGAGCCAAAACACCAATGCCTCACAGTACAGTAGTTGCACAGCACTGTGTTTCATGCTCCCTCCGGGTGGGCCATTTCAGAGATAGTCCTCTGCGAGAATCAAAACTTTTTCTCAGCAAGAAGGATGGGATTTTGTCATGCGCTCAGGAGATACCTGGTCATCATTTGGAACAAAGCAGAACCTGGGCAGGTAGCAAAATGCAGTGTAAGCCTTATGGGAGCACTCTAATTATTGGCATCCATATGTCTTGAGAGACAATGGAGTGCATCTCTGGGGGTGAAGTCACACGGCTGCATTAGCAGCATCAAAGTGACCTCCCCAGGGTGGAAGCCTGAGCAGTGTGTATGGAAGTCTTGGGCTGCCCAGATGACGTGATCCCCCTCTGTCTCACTGATGTGGTCCCAAAGAAAGCAGAGCAATATGTTTGGCACCAGCTTAGCTGCAGGAATTGCTGGAAGGAGGCATACAAGACACCATCCAACCGTCTTAGGGAATCCACTCCGTAGACTTTTCTACTTGCAAAGATATCCTGCAAGGCAGCTGAGGTTTCCTTCTCCTACAAGGGTTACCTTCCCAGGTTGATGAGCCCCATCTGCCCCTCACTTCCCTCTACAGTGTGTACAGCGCCTACTTGACCATTGGACCCACTACTGATCTCTTCCGCTTAATATGCCAGAGCCTGTCTTTGCATGCAGGGAATTCCCTCCAGAGAGTTTTGAGACCCATCAGCTAAGTAATGGATTTTAAAAGTTCTTAAAACTGCTAATAGAGAACCTCTTTGCATGCACGTGGCACACTTCCAGTGTTTCCTATACACCTTCATGGTTTGTACTTGTGCCGGCATTTAAGCAGCATTTACTGAATTAAGCAGGTGTACTCCTATTCCAAGCCTTTAGGGCAGGCGTTGCTCCCACATGCTGCTGAACTCCCATCATCCCTAATGATTGGCCAGTGCTGTCTGGAGCTGATAGAAGTGGTTGTCCAACAACACCTGAAGATGCACAGATTCTGTGCCCCTGTTTCAAAGCAAGATCAAAACACTGATGGTGTAGAACAGTGTTTCTCAACCTTTTTTGGGCCACGGCACACTTGTTCCGTGAAAAAAATCACAAGGCACACCACCATTAAAAAAGTTTAAAAAATTAACTCTGTGCCGCCCTATATTATAATTATGACTGTAAGAAACACTTGCCAAATATTGTTTTCCAGCGGGTCAGTGTTGTGTATTGGCGGACGCCAGGCTCGTTTGCATTGAGCTTTGGGAAAGAGGAGGAGAAATATTGCTTTCCGGCAGTTCAGTGTTGATTATTGGCGGCCGCCAGGCACGTGACAATGCAAATCGCCCTTCTTGTCGCCGCACGTCGCGGCACACCAGCCAGCGTCTCGCGGCACACTAGTGGAACAGCGGTTGAGAAACGCTGGTGTAGAAGGAGGTACTTCCAGAGAAAAGAGAACTCTTGAAATGAACAGCTGTCAATTGGTCTCTACAAAATCTTTTAGACACACCCATGCATATGTATGCAAGTGTTAAGATATGCAGAGTGTTTCCTTCTTTGTGAACATTTTACACACACACACACACACACACTTTTTTTTCTTAATTACCTTCTGATGTATTGAGATAGATGGGCTGCATGTGGTGATGGTAATTGCTCTTGTCCTCTCTTGAGAAGTACAGGCAATAAATCACTGGTCATTTTATTGCTGACTTGCAGGTTTGCTGAACAATGAGAGGCAGCCTGTCTTCTTGCCAACACGTTAGCTGCATGCTGCCAATGATTTAGACTTCGGTTTCCGCTCTTGGCCTGAGAACATGGGCCCACTTTGTCTTAGCATTGCTCTTTCTGCTGTGGTTCTTAATTCTGCACACGTTGGGGTGTTGTTGTGGGGCGGGGGATGCGATGGGAGAGGATTTGGGTTGTCAGGACATTGCTTTAAAAAACAAAACAAAATAAAGGATTTCTTACAGTTTTTAATTACCAATGGGGAAGTTTCTTTTAAAGGGAGAATGGTTCTAGCCCTCATGAATGCTCAGAATGTTAAAGCCACAATTGTTACAGGCTTAATGGTTCACAAGCAAAATTGTGATAATTTTGAACTGTGCTCTGAGGAGGATCTGCTTTGCAAATGCCTCAGGACATAATTCACTTGTGTCTGTGTATTCTTGTATGGAGAGTTTCTTACTATCTCATGGTGGTTTTGAGAGTGAGTGGAAACTGAGAGCTTTGTGGGTGCTGCATGGGAGAATGGTGCGTTGAGGGCTAGAAAATTGCTTTGTTGTTGTTGTTTTTTAATGGAAGCATAGAGTTCTGAATGTTGCAGCACATACTGACTTATGTGCTCTTGGGTAACCATCATGCACAACCCTAGCTGGTCACAGGTCATTTGGAAGAGCAGCTTCAATAAGTTAGACATCAGATTGCCACACCTGGATATTTTGAGTCCTTTCTAGACAAATCACCATTCTTCCTTTCTTCTTTGATAGCGTTGATGACCCTATCTGTAATGATGAACCTTGGAGAGCCATCTTATTTTATACAAGCTGAGATTTTTCATTATTCTATCAAGAATCTGCCTCAGTTGCCCTGGTTGGTTAAGGTGGCTGAACATTTGCTTATTTAGCACACAGTCATTAGCCCTGTAACTTTATTTCAGTGTTTTAGCTGAGGCTTAAGATGGGAAAAGATCCTTTCCAGAGCAAGCACTAAAGGCTGAGATATGAATAATGATCTCTGTGTGTGCGTTTCAAATCTATGTATAGACTTTTCTACAACTGGAAGAGATTATCTCTCCCCATTCTCCCCACACTCCATTTTGTTGACAACAGTTAATTATTTATAGGAGGTCTTGAACTTTTCCATGCAGCAAAAGTTAGTGTCTATAGCACCCTTTTAAGCATGCACTTTAAGCTTTTAAAATTGTTTAACTAACAACAACAAAAAAGCCTAAACAGCAACTTGAGTAGAACTTGGAGTACATGCTGCTTTTCTGCCAAAAATACTTTGTTTTGGGACAGTCTCATTTCCATAACTCATATTTTGAGGAAGTTTTCCTTTATAGGCACATTCCTTCTAATCTTTGCCTCTTAGGATAGAACAGAGTACAGTGGTACCTTGGTTTATGAATTTACGTAATCCGTTTCGGAAATCCATTCTTAAACCAAAGCATGTTTTCCCATAGCAACAGGGGACTCAATTTACAAATGGAACACCCTCAACATGTTCTACTCCCAAGGCAAAGTTCACAAACCAAAACACCAACTTCTGGGTTTGCAGCGTTCTTAATCTAAGTTGTTCATAAACTAAGCTGTTCTTAAACCAACGTACCACTGTACAGCATTTGCAGTGTTCAGCTTAAGTCAAATCTTACAGCAGGTGTGGATTGACTCAGGCCTTGAGAAGTCTATTTCATAAACTAAAATAATCTTGTTTCACTGATGTGATGTTTTAAATTTATAAAGCAAGAGTTCATGCTTTTAACCTTAACAGCAAATAATTCCTAAGTGATCTTGAGTTTGGAAATATGTGCCTGTCTGGATCAGATCAGATCAGATCACTGTTGTGCATTATTTGCAAGAATTTAGGAATGAAGAATCTGTGGCCTTCCAGATGTTGATGGACTCCAATTCCCATCAGCTCCAGCCAACATGACCAAAGATTAGGGATAGTGGGAGTTGTAGTCTGGAAACGAAGTACCAGTTCACCATCCTTGACACCAGGTGATCCACCAGAAATTGGCTAGTAGGCTGCGATTCACCTTTTTCCCATCTGTGTTGGAGACTACCAAGTCTGTTGGTGGCTTTTAAAGACATGTAGCCATGCAAGTGCTCCCTGGAAGGACAGATCGTGAAGCTGAGGCTCCAATACTTTGGCCACCTCATGAGAAGAGAAGAATCGTTGGAAAAGACCCTGATGTTGGGAAAGATTGAGGGCACTAGGAGAAGGGGACGTCAGAGGACAAGATGGTTGGACAGTGTTCTCGAAGCTACGAACATGAGTTTGACCAAACTGCGGGAGGCAGTGCAAGACACGAGTGCCTGGCGTTCTATGGTCCATGGGGTCACGAAGAGTCGGACACGACTAAACGACTAAACAACAACAACAACAACAACAGCCATGCAAGTCCATTTCATGATTTAGTACTGAACAGGGTGAGCAGGTGGGAGGAATCATATATGGTATTGCTTCCTATATTGGTTTTTATGGTTTGGTTGGCATCTGTCGTGGGAGACAATGAAATATTGTGCTTTCAAGGGTGAAGTCTAACCATTTAAGAGCTACAGCGCCTGCTGTGACTGTAGAGACACATAAGGGAGAGACTTGTTTTGTTGCAGCTGGGGCAGATGAAGGTGTCTGGTTTTGCTGGTGCAGATGCATCATGGCGTTTCTTCTCTCTGTACTCCTCCCAGCAGTCATTTCTCCTTAACACTGCCGTTAGCTAATTAATTGTTAGTGCTGTTTTGCTACCTGCAAATCTCAATTGCTTTGGAAGTGCTAATTGATGTGATAGTGTTACCAAGTCCTGCTTACCGGTACTTCCCCGAGATCAAGTTGGATCGATTTTTATCAAGACTATTCCATAACCAGTCGGCAATCGTTATTTTCAAAGCATTGGTTTTAATCAATCTTCTGGAGAAGAGGCGTTTTCTCCTCTCTGTTTAAACCATCATCGGGACATTTCAAATTGCAGCTCAGCAGAACCTGTCTCGGGAAAATATTTATTGCTAGTCCCTCTAATACTGCTGACAGTGAGCACTCCATGCTCTGGTCCCAGGGTGTGGTATGAAGGTACTTGAGGCCACCACCTTACTGAAGCTAAGCAGGCGTGGGTCTGGTCAGTGTCTGGATGAGGTTGGAAAGGTTATATATGACCAGACCAAGTGCGAAGGACAGGGTATAAATTTAAGGTGGGGGGAATATAGGGAGGTTCTTTAATGTGGGGAGTATGTGCATGTAAGATTATGAACACTTTTTAAAATCCTGACCCTTCTCCAAGGAATTGAGAGTGGCATGCATGCTCTTCACCACTGCTTTTATTTATCTTTTACAGCTACCCTGAGAAAGCAGTTATGTGTGTGATGTAGTGTGCAACTGCTATGGAGAAGGCTAATTCCTTGTTGGATATCATTAGAAAAGGCATTGCAAATAAAACTGCCAATAATGCAATGCCCTTACACAAATATTTGGGGGCGAGTGTCGCACTTGGTCTGGTCATTGCACCTCCGAAAAGGATATTGTGGCACTAGAAAAGGGCAGCCGAAATGATCAGGAGGAGGCTAGAGCACCTCTCTCTTATAAGGAAAGGCCGCAACATTTGAGGCTTCTTAGAAAAGGGTGAGTAGAGGGTGGGGAGGAGATTGATGCGTCCAGGTGTGAAGAAGGTAGCATAGGAAGCTTTTCTCTCCCTCCCTCATAAGGCTAGAACCCGGGGCCATCCATTTAAGTGGAAGGGGTGGGAGTTTCGAGACAGGGAGAAGGAAGCATTTCTTTACACAGCACCTACCGGTAGTTAAACTGTGGAATTCGCTACCCAAAGATGTAGTGCTAGTTGCTGACTTGGACAGCTCTAAAATGGGATTAGACAACTGCATGGAGGATAAGGCTATCAGTGACTGCTAGTAACGATGGTTATATATTACCTCCAGCAATCAGAAGCAGTATGCCTCTGAATGCCAGTTGCAGAGGAACATGAGTGGGAAAGTGCTATTACATTCATGCCTTACTTTCAGTTTCCCATAGGCACCTGGATGACTAATTGTGGTGGGAGCAAAATCCTGGACTCGATAGGCCCTTGTTCTGATACAGCAAGGCTCTTATGTTCCTGCAATTGACCTAGCCAGGAATTTGGCCCCTGCTCAAAGTCTAGCATGCTAGGCACATGCCTTTTTTAAAAAAGAAAAAAATCCATTGAGATGGTTTGGTGATTCCATAGTAACATCTTCCTCCTCCTTTTAACCAGTTTTACACGAGAGCAGTTAGAGAATTTGTTGCCAGTAGTGGCCATACTTCCGGGCCATCGTGCAAAATACATTTTGGATCCCTCTCCTAATTAACATGACACTATCGGTGCATGTCTTGGTCTCCAGGAAATTCCCACTACATGTCTCTTTGAATTAGTAGAGGCTTTATACTTGGCACGTTTCTGGCAGAGAAAAAAGTAAAAAACAAACCAAAGTTATTTTATATCTGTCACATACAACAAAATTATCATATACAGTGGTGCCTTGACTTATGAACGACTCAACAACCGAATTTTTCTTCTTACGAATGGGGCAAATGGCTGCACGCTTACAAATTTCTCGACATCCGAACGGAAACCGCAGCGGTTTTAGATAGGGTTTTTTCGACTTACGAATTTTTAGATGGGGTTGCTTCAACTTACAAATTTTTCGACCTACGATAGTGCCTTAGGAACGGATTAAATTAGTAAGTCAAGGCACCACTGTATGGTAATTTAAGGATATTTCTGTGTTTAGTGGAAGGCCCTCATACCCTATGTGGCCTCTACTGTTGGTTGCTCCTTCTCCTGACTCAAATTTTGCCTCGAAAGCTCGGGTTGAAAAATTAGTAGTATACACCATAAGCCATCTACATTGGCTCCCAGTACGTTTCCGAGCACAATTCAAAGTGTTGGTGCTGACCTTTAAAGCCCTAAATGGCCTCAGTCCAGTATACCTGAAGGAGCGTCTCCACCTCCATCATTCTGCCCGGACACTGAGGTCCAGCACCGAGGGCCTTCTGGCGGTTCCCTCGTTACGAGAAGCCAAGTTGCAGGGAACTAGGCAGAGGGCCTTCTCGGTGGTGGCGCCCGCCCTGTGGAACGCCCTCCCAACAGGTGTCAAAGAGGAAAACAACTACCAGACTTTTAGAAGACATCTGAAGGCAGCCCTGTTCAGGGAGGCTTTTAATGTTTAATAGATTGCTGTGTTTTATTT
The DNA here is from genome assembly GCF_963506605.1 of Zootoca vivipara. Taxonomy (NCBI): domain Eukaryota; kingdom Metazoa; phylum Chordata; class Lepidosauria; order Squamata; family Lacertidae; genus Zootoca; species Zootoca vivipara. The sequence goes on along the minus strand of NC_083286.1, from coordinate 47,796,553 downwards.
TTCTGTTGGAAGCCGCCCAGAGTGGCTGGGGAAACCCAGCCAGATGGGCGGGGTATAAATAAATTATTATTATTATTGTTATTGTTGTTTGTTGTTGTTGTTATTATTATTATTATTATTATCATCATCATCATCATCTTTTCAGTTTGGTATGTATCCACATACAACTATTGCTCAGTGGTAGAGCACATGCCCTGCATGCAGAAGGGCCCAGGTACAGTTCCTACTCCCTAGCATCTCCAGATAAAACTAGGAAAGGTGCTCATCTGTAGCCTTGGGGAGCCATCCTGTCAGTCAGTGTAGATCAGCCTCTCCCAACTGGTACACCCAACTGTTTTGAACTACAACTCCCATCCGTCCCAGCCAGCATGGCCAATGGTCAAGAGCAGGCATCCCCAAACTGCGGCCCTCCAGATATTTTGGCCTACAACTCCCATGATCCCTAGCTAACAGGACCAGTGGTTGGGGAAGATGGGAATTGTAGTCCAAAACATCTGGAGGGCCGAAGTTTGGGGATGCCTGGTCAAGAGTGTTGGGAGCTGTAATCAAAACCCCTGTTAGGAAGCAGGTTAGGGAAAACTGATGCAGAGAATATTGAACTAGATGGACTAATAGTCTTGAGCTCCTTTGCAACAAAAATGTAATCCTGGAAATATAAAGTTTTCATACTGAGGTCACTATTTAAGGTTATTGGCTCTTACTGTTTTTAAAATCACGCACATGCTGGTGTTAAAGAATTTTGCGACTGCATTTGAGTGCTGTTTGTGTATCATTGCTACTGCATTCCTTCTGCTCCAGAAGTCAATTAATATTGAAGGGAACGTCCAGTGGTAAAATGGTTGTCAAATGACAACTTGGCTGAGGTGCAAAGTGGCCAGACCTGCTTTTCTGTAATGGGGTGACAGCGTTCTGTTTGTTCTCTACTTGAGATCCTTTGGTGTGTAGCCTTTAGTTTAACTTAAATGGTAAAATTCATATATCTTGTTTTTGTGAGGGCTGCACCTCTGAAAGTGAGAGCATTACGGCTAGGATGCCAATCATTTGACCATCAAATTGTAATCTATTAATTGACAATGTATTTGACCATAGTCTGCTATTCCAAGGAGCTAAGGCCATTATATAGGCTGTTTCTTGCCATTGGTAGTTAACAAAAAGGGTTCAACCACACTTCTGTTTGCCCCACTGCTTTCCACTGGGAAAGTCCATGGTTTAGCACTGAGTTAGAACAAACAGCAATTGGGTTTTCTGCAGATTGACTTTTGTTCTGGATTGCTGAAGAGCAGGTTTTCTGGGGGAAAGGCCAAGGCCAAGCTGCTTGGACCTATTCTTTCTAGGCAGAGGACAAGCATAAATGGCCAAGAGTTTTTGACCATTAAGGTGGCCATGCTGCTTTAAACCTTGTCATGTTTCATTGCTTTGTCTGTTGTTTTGCAATATATGGTCTAAAGTAAAAGGACCATTAAATGCAAGTGGTTCTTGGCTTCCCATACAGGTGGAAGAAAAATTGTGCTGTTAAGCTGTAATTACAGACTACCCTGCATAAATAACAGTACATGCTTAAATGTGCAACTGTTGTAGGAAAGGCCAAATAAAAGAACTGTAATGTTAGCCGTGGTGTGCCAGAATGTGGACAAGTAAATGCAAGCACTTGCAAGCTTGCTTGAGTTCTCTCTGAAGCTGATTGCTTTGTGCCAGGAATTGAGGAGGTCAAAACCAGGTAGATGAGTGTCTAAAAGACTGTCGCAAAGAAAGACAGTTCTCTCTCACTAGGCTGTGGGGATTCTAGGGTATGAGAATGATTCTGAGTAAGAAGGTGGCCCCCTTTCTCTTGCTCTGCACAAGTTGGGGATCTTGGCAAATGGATTTATGGCTCCTGTTGGGCATGAAGTTAGAGGCCCTTTGGATTTTACTACCCAAAGTTGGTTGAGAATCCAGTAATGGATAGAGTGCCGAACTCTGAGAAGGGAAGCCTTGTTTCAGATCTGTTCAGCTTTGTTCTTCATCTGCTCGCATTTTCTCAACCTAATGCTTTTCACAGGGGTTTGGGTAGGATTCCTTATAAAATGGAATAACGCCTCCTAATCTGCCGTGAGTTCCTTGGAGAAAGGGTGGGATACAATTGTAATAAACATGCCTGCAATCACCTTTTTACTTAAAACTGCTTTAAAGTAAGAACAACGCTTTCTTGTGACACCTTAAAGACTTGCACATTTATTATGACATAAGCTTTCGTGGACTTAATCCAATGCAGATGCTTTTAAGCAGTCGCAGCAACTGCCCCCCCCTTTATGTCTTCACAGTGAATTGCTGCTTTATTTAACCACTTCCATGTTAAAATTCAAGGTTGCTCGGGATGCAACTTTGCTTTCAGAGCAGAATTCATCTGTTGTTTTGTGAACTGGTGTTCCCTTGCTGAACAAAGCATTGGGGTGTGTGAGGGATATAAAAAGAGGGTTTGGGAGGGAGTTTTTGTTGTTGAAAAGCTATACACACACATGCTGTTTTCCCCTTCCATTCAAACACAAGCCAATTGCCTCTGCATATCTGCCAGGTTCTTTGTCACTGACTCCACTGCTTTCCATGTTTTAGGAAAGCAAATTTCTGCAGCCTCTACTTGTTGGGAGGATCCTCCCATGACTCGGAACCCGTATCATCCAGGGTTCAAAATAGTGGGGGGAGCCTCCATGGCTGTGTGCCACTGAAGTTCACTTTCTCAGCACATGGTCAGTGATGAAGCTGGCAGCATGGACTCCTATGTGCTCTCCCCTTGCATGACGGCAAGCTGTGCGTGTGAGGAAATGTCCAAATAGGGTTAGTGTGAATGCCAGCAAAGAACTCCCCACTTGCATGGAGCAAAAATGGGGCAAAAATCCAAGCTGAATTTCAGCAGCTGGGTTATGGTAGCTCGTTCCAAGTTTATTTTTCATTTTAAGTTCTTGGCTCGGATCGTGAAGCTGTGATGCAAGCTTGGCTTGCAGCTGCAGCAGTGTCCGCAGTTCATTAGTACCGGAGGCAACTCCCTTCTTGCGTTGTGTTAGCGCAAGCTGTCAAACAGCATTGTCTTCCTTGGCGATGGTGGGAATATTACTGTAAATATTTGTGAATTCTATGCATGTGAAAGATTTGCTTTACCTACTATCTGCAGCTTAAACGTACTAGGTTTCAGAGCACATAGCTGTGTCCGAAGTTTCAGTGGGGCTTTCTGCATGTTTTTGATGGGGAAGATGCTTCCAAGCAAATGCGCCCCCACACTTGAAGAACAATGAGGACCAGCTTATTATGAGAGTACATGTGAAGTCTCCTTCCTAACAGTCCTTTGCAGCCAATTTCTTAAGGACAAGGCAGAATGCAGGCATTGCTTTTTGAGTTGCAGCAGTGGGCTAGTGTACCACAATATGAGAGATCGCACCAATGCACCTTCTACAAGGGTTGATCACGTTACTCATAGTCCTGTGCTACCTTTAGAGGCTAACAAATATATAATGGCATTGTAAGCTTCTATAGGCCAGAGATCATTTTCAGGTGCCTAAAATGGTCTGAAGTGTAGGGAGGTGTTTAGCTCCTTAAGGCCCAGGGTACATAGTGAGAGGGAACATAATGCATAATCCTTGGATGAAGCTAAGCAGGTCTGGGTGTGGTCAGGGCTCCATACAGTGATACCTCGGGTTAAGAACTTTATTCGTTCTGGAGGTCCGTTTTTGACCTGAAACTGTTCTTAACCTGAGGTACCACTTTAGCTAATGGGGCCTCCCGCTGCCGCTGCACCACCACCGCGTGATTTCTGTTCTCATCTTGAAGCAAAGTTCTTAACCTGAGGTACTATTTCTGGGTTAGCGGAATCTGTAACCTGAAGCGTCTGTACCCCTGTATATGAGGTACTCCTGTATATGCCCCCTCGAGTTCCGTGTAAACCAGGCATGTCCAAAGTTCGTTTTGGGGGCATAATCTGGCCCACCGGTCGGTTCAATCCGAGTTAATTTCCTGGGGTAAAAAAAAAAGCTCAGCAACTTCAATACTATGAAAAGCTCAACTTTGGTCGGCCCTCGGGTCCCTTCACTTCATCAAATCTGGCCCTCTTTGAAAAAAGTTTGGACACCACTGATATAAACTGAGGATGGGAAAGGGCTTCAGTTCAGTGGTAGAGCATCTGTCTTGCATGCCGAAGCTCTCAGTTTCAATCTCTATCACATGTGGGAATGTCCCCTGCCTAAAACCTGGCAGGTTTCTGCCAATCAGTGTAGACAATACTTAGTTAGCTAGCACAATTGTCTACCTCTGTGTAAGGCAACTTCCTATGCTCCTTTGGAGACAGAAATAAAAATTTGACAAAGGGGAGCACCCATATTGCAAGAGGGAGGAGTCACATGCAGAGGACAAATGAATGCAATCCAATCAAAGTGGGCATGTGCCAGCGGCTCTGCTTTGTGCAAGGTCTTGTGTGAAGTGCCTGCACCTAGAATGGTCCATTATAGATTGCTCATAGCCCTCTTTGTGGAGAAAGGGTGTGTTTTCCTTAGCAAGCTAATGTACTGGTTTTAAGTGAAACAAAGGCACTTCCCAGTGTTTCTCTCTAGTGAGCTATTTCTTTCCCCCCTCTCTCTTTCTCCCCTTCCTTCTCCAGACCAATGAATGGAATAAGAATGATGACCGACTGCTGCAAGCTGTGGAGCATGGCGACGCAGAGAAAGTGGCATCACTGCTGGGTAAAAAGGGAGCCAACGCCACCAAACATGACAATGAGGGCAAGACTGCGTAAGTAGCTTAGCTAAGATGGCAACCATTTTTTTTATTCCGTACCCGAAAAGTAAATAAAATTCCCGTTTGCTGGGAACTTGTAATATTGGGAGTTAGTGCTTCACGCCATTTGGGTCATCCAGATCCTAGCACTGCTATGCCTAATTCATCTGCAAACACTTTTTTCCTTCATTTTATTGCTGGACTAATTATGTCTTGTGTCAGGCACCACTGTTTTAAATCAAGGTAAGGTGCATTTCCTGTAGAAATCAGGCATGCAGAGTGTTTACTATGAGTGTCCAAGGTTTTTGTTAAATGAAATTTTCCACCTGCACTCAGCAGACACCCCATGTTAAAAGAATAGAGTCAAATTGATTCAAAGTGTGCTTTGCTCCATGGTTACATGCTGAATCAGTGGAGTGGCAGTTTCTTCAGCTGTTGCGAAGTGTTCTACAAACAGGACAATCCAATGGCCCTTGCGCTGATGTTAATCTCAACTCAATGGCATTTACACCCATGCAAGGCCCTTTGGAGCATGCTGAAAATCACTTGTCTATTCCTGCTGCTGCATCAGATATGTGCTGCCTAAACTGGTACTGGTGCTGGAGGAGACTCTTGAGAGTCCCATGGACTGCAGGAAGATCAAACCTATCCATTCTGAAGGAAATCAGCCCTGAGTGCTCACTGGAAGGACAGATCGTGAAGCTGAGGCTCCAATACTTTGGCCACCTCATGAGAAGAGAAGACTCCCTGGAAAAGACCCTGATGTTGGGAAAGATGGAGAGCACAAGGAGAAGGGGACGACAGAGGACAAGATGGTTGGACAGTGTTCTCGAAGCTACGAACATGAGTTTGACCAAACTGTGGGAGGCAGTGGAAGACAGGAGTGCCTGGCGTGCTATGGTCCATGGGGTCACAAAGAGTCGGACACGACTAAACAACAACAACAAAACTGGTACTTCTCAAACTCTGGGTTTTCCCAGGTTTCATCAAGATTGCCTTTTAAGCACAATGCAGCTGGTGCCTTAAAGTGTTCCATTATAGATAGCTCAACGAAGATGTCGACCCAGTGTGTGCCAGCTGTGAAAAGGGCAAATGCCATGCTAGGGATTGTTAGGGAAGGAGCCGAAAATAAAACAGTTGAGTATCATAATACCATTATTCAAATCTATAGTGCAAAGTCCTGCTTAGGAAGGCAATTCTACTTGGCATGAACCTTAGTGCTGATGCAGATGTAATGCACTGGTTTAATCAAACCAAGAGGAGAAATTTGTGCAGGAGTTGTGGTTAAGGGACCCAATCAGCTTCATGCCCCCAAATTGCTAACTCTGATTAGGAGATTGGTTCAGAAAGAGCACTCCTGTTTTATTATGGGCCAAAGAATCCATCACATAAATGGTTTTAAATTAAATGCAGGTCTGCCCTAATAACTTGTAAAGTGAGGGTTGTGCAAATGATGTATGCCAAGGTGTGTGTGTGTGTGTGTGTGTGTGTCTTTGTCTTCTCCAGCTTTCTTCCATAGTGTGTCCTACCAAGGCAATTTTTGTCTGCCTGTGGTCCAGTATTGCAAAGTATCCTCAAGTTTGGAGAGAAATAGCTAGAAAGAAGGAATTGTGGACAGGAGAGAGTTCAGTGTTCCTTGACAAACTCTCATTTTTGTGCAAAAATCGCACCCTGATTACCATCCTTTTTTACACGTGAATTGGGACATGCATGGTTTAGACATGCTATTGTCATGTGTAGGAAACCCTGTAATCTATTTGTGTGGAATAATGCAGTAAAGGATAGGCACCTTTCTTTAAAAAAAAAAATTACTACACAAGTCTAGACAGGGGCGGGGAACCTGTGGGCTTCCCTGTGTGTGTTTGGACTCCATCAGCCTCAGCCAGTATGGCCAGTGGTTAGAGGCGATCTCACTTATAGTCAAAGAGGATCTGGAGGGCCGAAGTCCCACACGCATGACCCACACCAGAAACCTCAAAGGTATTTGTATATGTTTCCTGTTCCAGTTCAAGTTCTGATGTCTCATGCAGAGTTTGCCATTCCTTTTTCTTTTTTCTTTAAATAGAAGCACAAGATTTTTGGCATTAATCTTCTACAGCCACAGAGAGAATCAATTTTCTGGACAGTTGAGAAATAGCTTAATGGTTCACATCCCATGAAAAAACAATAGGCTTTTAAATTGTGGGCAGATTGGGAGAGAGGAAGAGCCGTTCGTAGGGAGAGTGAGTGATGCCTGGGCAGCTTCTTCCACACCATGAAGCTGAAAAGCACAGCCCTCCAGGCTTTGTATATGGAGCCACGCTCTTGGCTTCTTGCTTGCTCTGCTAGTTCTGTTCAGCAGCGTTTTCTGTTTGGATGAAGAAACGGAATGATGGTGTTGTCTGCAAGTGGCCTGAATGGAATCCTCTTCCGTTGCATCTTAAATATGGTATTAAAAGCATCTGTATCCTTTTTGGAGAAAAAGAATTTAAGTAGCCAACTAAGTTTTACTCAGAGTAGACCTATTGAAATCAATGGACCTAAGTTATTCACATCTTCATTTGACTATGAGCAGGACTAATATTAATCACTCAAGCACATGAAATTTAAGTGTCCTGTGTATTTTGGCTGCATGCACACCCTTCTTTACTGACATTAGATTCTTCAGCCTCTGTAAATCCCAAGGGAGTGTGTTTCTTCAGACATCCTTAGCTGGAAAATGATGCATTACATGATCAGTTTTTACCAGGAAACAGTGGTTACCTGGGTTTGCATCAGAATCGCCTGCTAAAACAAAGGGTAGAAACTTGGTTTAGGATTGCCTTTCAAGGTGCTTTGAGGACCTGGCTGTGGGACTTCAAAGCACCTTGCACCCACCATCATTCTGATATCAGGTGATTGACAGGTAGGGGCCCCTGATAATGATCTGTCTCACAGAGCTATAAAAGAGGTCTAAGAGCAAAGTTCATTTCTGCTGCATAGTTGCCCTTGGAGATGCCTTAGCTGATATTCCCAGCCTTAGGTCTGTGCAGCCTCATTTTACGATGTAGCCATGGATGAATGATTTATCGATCCCATAACCGACTTGCTTCCTGGTGTGTGTGTTTACATAATTAGTCTGGAGGTGACACAAAGACCAAAATACAGCGACAAAGTCTGTTATGCAACTAATTCTCCCAGTGGGATGGATTTTTTGTATTTTTATTGTAATGGAACTGGCGACTGAAACACCTTAGCATTGCCCCCTTTTCCAAGAGCCTTCCCTGATGCTAAAACAGGAGTTTATCCTTTGCACTGCACTCGTGCTAACTTTGCTCTATCTGGCTTGTTGTTACCATCATAGAATGGTAGAATAGGTGGGATATTGAGAGAAGTAGGAGCTGCTATTGTTTGTGAATATGGTTTGTTTCCTTTTAATATAAGGAGATTCTCCGTGTAGGAAGGGAAAACACATATGTACCGTACTCAGTTCTGAGCTTATTTGGATCATCTGAGATAAGAACTACTAATAAAACATATGCAGGCTGGTGGGCTCTCTGGCCTAGTTCATATATTGTACTTTTTCCTTTGCTTTCCTCCAAGAAGCTCAATGTGTTTCTCCTGTTTTATCCCCACAATAACAGTGTGAGAGAGTCATCCAGTGGGTTTCATGCCTGAGTGGGGATTTGAACCCTAGTCTTCCAGATCCTAGTCCAGCACTCTAACCACTACACTAAATTTGCTTGCATATTTTAGCTACTAGTGTGGAAGTGTTTCTGCTTTTTCGTGGTCGGATTCCACACAAATGTTGCCATTCCTGTGGGCTGAATCCTTTCGTGCGCTGGTCATGGAGGAAATACGTTATGCTTATACAAAAGGGAGGGCCTGCTCTGTGGCGGCCCTCTCTCTCCCCGACTCTGGGATGGTCTCCCAAAAGGGATATGCCTGGCACCTATGCTGTATTCCTCCTGGCACCAAGTTTAAAAAGTCTTTATTTGCCTAGTTATGTGAAATGGGTGGTTGAGTGGTTTCCCCCCCCCCCCCTTCCATTCATTTGGGTTGTCATTTTTGCTTAATGATCTATGTTGCTTTTAATGTTGTTTTGTGGATTATATGATTTAAAAATGTTTATATGCACCATTTTGGATAAAGGTGTAGTAACGGAAATTCCTTTAAATCAATAATAAATGTACGAGTGATGCAATTATGTGGAACATGCCCTTCCCATGTCATTCTGTTAGCTATAGTTTATTGATGCAGCATGTATCATTTTCACTGGCCTTAGAGATACTGAAGTCCTGATTCCAAGTTTGAGGTTTTCACAAATGCTAAGCAATTTTCATGAATGCCAAGCAAGCAGCAACTAAATCATAGGCCGGGAACATATGGCCCATGGGCAGGATGCGGCCCATGAAGGCCATTTATCTGGCCCACGAGCCGCCCGGTCACGGAGCCACACGCTTGGCAAGTCCCCCGCACGCTGCGCTAAACCGGGGACTCGCCGAGTGGTGCCAGAAATCGCTTCTGCACATGTCCAGACACAATTTTCAGCTTCCGGGCATGCGCAGAAGTGATTTCCGGAGCCCCGGACATGCACAGCACGGCACCAGAAATCGCTTCTGCGCATGTCCGGCCCATGGATGATTGTCCGTGGGAACGATCCGGCCCACAGTCGGAAAACGTTGCCAGCACCTGAACTAAATGATGTAACTGATCTCTGTGCATAGACTATAAATACTTCAGTGGCTTTTTACAAAAGTATTTAAACATTTGTTGTGACTTACTTCCTTGGTTTTATTTCAAAGAAGCACAGAACTTTGCCTGAGGAGATTTGTCTTTATGAGCATCAGATCCTCCTCCTACCACCGGAAGGGGAGGTGGTGGTGGTTCAGCTGAGGTTAGGACAAGATACACCTTGGAAAAGCATGATAATTGCAGTTAATGCATGATATGGGCAGAAGTTGCTCTCAATGATTGATGACATAGTTGAAACTACCTGGGAATGTTAGCTAAGGTATATATTTTTTTAGGAGGTGCGTAAAACTTTGGTTTACAGACTTAAAATGGGGGGGGCAGTCAGACACAAGGAGCAAGATTTCGGGGGGGGGGGATTTTAGAGCATTTATACCCCGCTCATCAGCCAAAAAGGCTCTCAGAGCAGCTTGGATGTTTGGATAGTTTGGCGGAAGAGCCATAGTTCTGTGATGCAGCACATGTCTTGCTTTGCAGGAAGGTCCTGGGTACAATCAACGACACTTCCGGGAAGGTCTTGTATAAACTCCTGTCCGGAGAGCTGCTTGATATGCCACTGGCTGCTGCATTTTAAATAATGAACAATAGCAGTCTCATTCCCCACTCCCCCCCCCATTTTAATCTGGGCAACAGTTGTTTGGGAAGCACAGGATTTAACCCCTTCCTTCTGCCCTTGACACCCTCCCCGCATTTCGGTTGCCGTGTTTGCATGGATTGTGCCTCACTGCTTTCTTCAAAGATGCTGCAGCAAGTGATGACTCTGTATAACCCTCCAGCATAGGAGGCAATGTGGCTCCGAATACCAGTTGCTGTGGAATGCAAGAGGGGAGGGTGCTTCTTCCCAGCTTCCCATAATCACTTGGCTGACCACCTTGCGAACACGATGCTGGATTAGATGCTCCTTTGGCCTGATCCAACAGAGCTCTTCTTTTCTTTTTTTGAGTTTAAAAATCCTTTATTAGTAAATTCAACTAAAAATATACATATGTTCAATTGAAACATACATAAAGAAATAAAGAAAAGAAAAAGCATGCCGGCAAATTATGTCATAAACAATTATTCGAATTAATCATGCATCAATTTTCATGAAGAAAAAAGAGGAAAAAGAAAGAGAAGGAAGAAAAAAAGAATAAAAAAAATTATTCCATAAATGGAATATAGAGATAAAACAGAAAAAAGAGAAAGCAAAAAAAGGGGGGGAGTACATTGCAAAATAGCATTATACAACATTTGCGACTTCCATCACTTCTCCGTACAGTAGTTATCTCAGCGTGTATAAAGGTAATCTGTCTTATTATTTTTTCTTATTTTAATTTATTTTCCATCATAGATTTTGTATTATCCCATTTTCCAATTCCTGGAAGGTTATTCCAAACACAACCAGACCTTGTTTCCCTAGATATTCATTTAGACACTCCCATTGTTGTTGTTTTTTAACTTTTGATTTATATTGAATTATATCTGTCAATTTTGGTAATTCTAGATATTCGCATAATGTAATCTATCCATTCCCCCTTTGTTGGAATGTTTCTACTTTTCCATTTGTTCGCTATTAAACAACAGAGCTCTTCCAAGGTTCTTGGTTGTGTTGCTATTCTCTGGAGCCTTTCAGTGTCTGAGAAGCTGCTTTTGAGGGGTGAGTGGGAGACAGACTTTGTCGTGAATCCAACAAGTTTATAGCATTCAGACCCCAGTCTTGGGGGGGATTTTTAACCCTCAAGAATAGGAATTTGTTAGGCAAAGCTTCCCACAGACATCTCACTCATTGTCACTGCAACTGTTTTCCTGCTTATGCTCATTTCCTCCTACTCAAGTTGTGCTGTGTCAAGCTGGAGTGTGCAGAGATGTGCCCCAGGGTGTGCAGTATGTGGCGAAGTGTTAAAAAAAATAGTCTGATCTTCTACAGCAAGGGACCCTCCTTACAATTTTTCAAGGTTAACCAACTTCAACCCTGGCCTAGTTGATGTGACTCGTGACAGGGCCTTCTCAGTGGAGACGCTCTCCTTCAGTAGACTTTCAGGAAGAATTTTAAAACATTTTGTTTACCCAGGGTTCTGATGGCCAAAAGATACTACTCCTGGCCACCCTGAAATTGTTGGTTCCGAGTATTATTATTTTTACAAAATAATAATAATACTATTTGATCTAGTTACAGGTAGGTAGCCGTGTTGGTCTGACGCAGTCAAAAAATAATAATAATAATAATAAATCATTCCAGTAGCACCTTAGAGACCAACTAAGTTTGTCATAGGTATGAGCTTTCGTGTGCATGCACACTTCTTCAGATACTATTTGATGTGTTTGCTGTTTCAGGAAAAGGGTATGATATAAATTGAATAACCAACAGTATGAATAAAGAATACAAAACTTGTGGCTTTTATTCTGAACTTGGATATAAACAACCTGTTTCAATTGGTTGTGTAAATAACTATTCTGTAACGGTTGCCTAGATTACCTGTTAAAAAAAAGTTCTACTTGGTTGAGGCTTCTGAGTTGTGTTGGGCTTGCTATTACCGGTATATTCTGGTGTTCTCATAGATGTTGCTGAACCGAAAGATATGAAGAAACAATAACTATTTTTCACTGTAAAGAACACTCACTACTAGTGAGTAAATTGCCATATGCCTCTGAATGCCACTTGCTGGCATCTGGTTGGCCACAGTGATACCAAGATTCTTGACCACATGAACCATTGGCCTGATCTCACAGGCTCCTCTTGCACTCTTAAATTCCTTGCACTGGTAAATAGGAAAACCGAAGAAGCTTCAACAGATGCCTCTTGCATTCAACCGCAGAATCATTTCTATTTACAACACTGCAAAAGAGAGCTAAAATTGAAGCAGGCTGCTACCCATTAATAAAGAAGACCACATGTTCCATAATGCCAGGTTTTGTATATATGAAGCCTGCTTGGGTTTTGTTGCCTGGGCTTATCTTAAAACCAAATCTTGATTTCTTGCAATCTCGATTCATGCTAGTGTGGTGTAATGGTTAGGATGCCAGAACCAGGGACCCCAAGCTTAGATTCCTACTCTGTCATGAAACTTACTGGGTGTCTTTGGCCTGTCAGTTACCTTTGCATGCCCCTGCATCTCCCTCACATTTGCTTCAAAGGGTTGGAGGGGGTCCCAGAACAGATTTAGTGTGTGATGGGTGGAGGGAGATGGAGTTGAAGCAGAAGTTGTTGCACAAACTGGAAGACTTTGTTGCATACACCCCTAGGAGGTATCGAGGGACAGATAGTCTCTAAAAAGGTGTTTTATGCCTAGCCTTTGTGGGTCTCTGCCAAATATTTCAAACCAAATTTAAGAAATGTTATAATTGCTGTTTTGACAACTGACAATTGTATTTATAACTTAATCTGATTAAAACTCTGGAACTCCCTAAAAGGGCGTGGGTTTTTGTTTTGTCCTGTAGCATTATTCTACTCCTCCTTTTTGTTACAAGCTCGGATCATTTGATGAACAGCTTTTAAGTTGGAATGAACGTGACAACAGAGTTGTCCTTTCTGTTAAAGCATGTTCTTGGTTGTTGTTTTTTTAAATCACTCAACAAGCTGATCTCTTGCTAGTTAAAATTGTTAAAGAGAAGGTCAGGTTTCTTTACCTAAGGCAAGACAGGTCCAGAAAGTAATTCATGCCCTAATTTCGTCATAATGCATATGTGTTTTATTTTTTTTAAAAAAAAATCTTGTATGATTGTTTCCTTAAGCACAAAGTCAATTGGTTTTTTGCTTCTTCCCCTTTTTGTTCTTCATCTGTAGAATAGTGGGAAAATAAAAAAGTAGTTAAATCATGCCTCTTTAATAAACCAATGATTGGGTAGGAAGACGTGGCTGCCAAATAGGTATTCCTGATGATCTGTGAAAGTATGTTAAAATACTTTATTTCTCTTAACAGAATTTGTACACACACACACACACACACACACACACACACACACCCTAGGCAGTTTACAGACATTAAAATATTCAAAATAATCTTTTTTAATTAGCAATTTTTAAAAGTGGCCATCGGCCAACCCATCATTGCTATCGGCCACTTGCTATCGGTCAACCCATCATTTGAAAAATAAGACTTTAGAGCCATCTTGCCCCCAAATTGCAACTAGACATTTCATTTTGGCCACTGTAAGCTTGGTATAAGGAGCCATTTAGCGCCTAGCTTGTTTATCTGAGTTTCTGCAGCAATGACATCAGGATGATTGCATTGCAGGAGCACTGCAGGGGTGTACCACATTCAGGCATTAGCAGAATATGTCATAGCCTACTACCAGCCCTCCCGCCAAAACTTTGATTGCTCTTTGATTCGCCATAGAGAGGGTTAAAGAGCCCTCTGCCCAAGCCTTGGCTCCCAAGGGAGAAGGTGGGTAGAGCTAATGTGGCAGGCCATTTTAAGCCCTTGCTCAAGTCAAAAAATAGCCCTCAAAATTTACTTGCCAGCCTGGTTTTTATATGCCCTGTTGTCTTTGTCCATGGAGTTTTCTTGGCAGGGATACTGCAGTGGCTTGCCAGTTCCTTCTCCAGGTGGATCACGTTTAGTCAAAACTCTCCACTATGACCTGTCCATCTTGGGTGGCCCTGCATGGCACAGCTCATAGCTTCTCTGAGTTATTCAAGCCCCTTTGCCATGACAAGGCATTGATCCAAGGCATTTTGCTCACTGGAAGGACAGATCATGAAGCTGAGGCTCCAATACTTTGGCCACCTCATGAGAAGAGAAGAATCCTTGGAAAAAACCCTGATGTTGGGAAAGATTGAGGGCACTAGGAGAAGGGGACAACAGAGGACGAGATGGTTGAACAGTGTTCTCGAAGCTACGAACATGAGTTTGACCAAACTGCGGGAGGCAGTGCAAAACAGGAGTGCCTGGCGTGCTCTGGTCCATGGGGTCACGAAGAGTCGGACACGACTAAACAACAACAACAACAGCCTGGTTTTTAAAGCTACAGTATTTTCCTACCCATTCACCAACTCCATCTACTGGCGTTTTTGGGAAGTACAGGTCCGGGTCCAAGTTGGAAACCATTGAGGCTGACTGCTGAACCAATTCCACTGTCATGACAGGGAAAACCAATGTCCCAAATCTACCTGGGGTCAGGGGGAGGGAAGCAACAGAACGGGGAGAAGAAATCTCTCTAACTGGGGGCTGCAAATGAAGAAGCTGGATGCTGCATGCCCATCTAGGGTAAGGCCCAGCTACTGAAACCAAACACTGCAATCTGCTGACCTTGCAGGATCGTCTACCAGAAATCAGCTTGAAGTCCTGTGCTTGCCATAGAGTTATAAAAAGGATGGGGACCTTTAAAGGGGATATTGTACTGGCTTCTAGGAATCTTAAATACTTCTCCAGCCCTATGGACAGATTAATGCCTGAAATGTTCCTAAATCCTCCTCCGCTGGCTGTGAGAAATTTTTGGGAGATTATTCCAGCTCAGTTTAGGGGACTGCAGGTGCAAAAGAATACTTGCGACCTTTGCCTCACCCATTCATTCCTCTCAGGAGGTTCTATAGAGGGAGTGGGACTCAAGGAATTATTTAAGGGCCAAGCAAAATGTGTGGCTTGCCACAATTGCTAAAATTAGGCATGGAAGTGCATTTGGGGAGCAGTCTGGACAGGGATCACAGCTTGTAGGGAGGGGAGCTTTCACCCTCCCCTCCCCTGTCACTATCTTTAAAATACCCCCCCCCGCCCCACCCACTGCAAATAGCAAGAGGAACAAAACCTCCCATTGGCTCCAAAGCAACCATTTTACCCATCTCTCAATGTGTGTGTCGAAGTGCACCAAAAAGTGCAAGTAGATAAATAGGTACCGCTCCGGCGTGAAGGTAAACGGCATTTCCGTGCACTGCTCTGGTTTCGCCAGAAGCGGCTTAGTCATGCTGACCACATGACCCGGAAATACTGTCTGTAGACAAACGCAGGCTCCCTTGGCCAGTAAAGCGAGACAAGCACCACAACCCCAGAGTCGTCCACGACTGGACCTAACGGTCAGGGGTCCCTTTACCTTTATCTTAAGAGAGAGAGTGTGTGTTAGTTTCAGGACTGCAATGGTTGAGGGAAGGGTTCACATACAAACACAAACACGTGTTTGACTGCACTTGATTTTAATGTCTGTTTTTGTTTTGTTTTTTAATTAAGATAATGGAGTTCAAACTCTCCTTAATGTCTGCTACCTAATCTAAAATCTACCCCCTGTATTTTTTAAACAAAGTATAGAAAAATGAGTTACACCCTTTAACCCTATCTGGAGCCTCTTAAATGACTGGAGGGGGGGCATCATTTCTCCTTTTTATTAATGGTGCCTGTTTCTATTTGATGTGGTGTGTCAGCACATGCTATCCAGTTCTTGCGGAGGTAGTTGAGTAAAAAGTGAGTAACTTCCAAGATTAGCTTAAGTGGTTTATTTCAGTTTTCTTTGTAGATCAAAGTAACAAAACCACTGCATGTTGGTGCTGATGTTTCATTCCAGCTTCTTGAGAGAGGTTTTGGCTAGGAGCAAACTACGCAAGGAGTACTTGAGCTCTCGGCGTTTTTAAACATTTTAAAATTCACTCGGCCTATTTTTCTGTCAGCTTCACAGCAGAATTTAGGAGGCTAAATGGGGAATGTAGCTGGGAATGAGAAAGCCTGAAAATGGTGTGAAAATTTGTTCAGCTGCATGGACATAAGGTGTTACTTCCCCAATGTTACGTTAAAAAAAAGGTTGCGCTTTAGCCAGATGAGTTCTTGGCAAAAAAGAATGGTCTCCATCAATACTGTACTTAGTTCCACAAAATGACTTGGTTCAAATGTAATGCTAAACTACAGTTTAGCTTTACATGAACAAATGGCAGCACGGCCATGGGAAAGAAATTGGAAGATTCTGATTCAATTTTATACTGTACAAATCATGGCTTGTTACTTCTAAACCTGCTACTGTGTTTAGTCTTAACTACGGTATGGTGCAGAGAAGCAAAAGAGGACCAGATACCAAGATTTGAGGTTGGTTGAAGCCCAATTTCTGTCTTTCCTAGGCAATGGAGACAATTCTGAACAAGATGACTCACTGTAAGGCCACTTTCTCTCTCTTTTTTTTTGGGGGGGGGTAAATTTTATTATATTTTTGGAAGAAATATAGATACATTATTATTAAGTATCTTTTTTCAGACTGAAACATTAATCTAGATAAAATAAAAACATAGATCCGTCAAAAAAGAGAGGAAAAAGAAAGAGAAACAGAGAGATAGGAGAAAGATTAAAGAGAGAGAAAGAAAATAAAGTTAAGAAACTAAGGAACTTTCGATTCTTTGTCAGTCAGCATTATTCAACTCATCCACTCCAATATAACACCCAGGATGACCACTTTCTATAAACCAACGTTATCGTCAACCTTCAAACCCAAATACCATTTCTTTTTCTTTTTAACACGAAAAGTCTGAGAGGTTTCCGATCTAGTAAATGTTGACAATGACTTGATTAAACATGTCAGTTTCGCCATCTCAGCTAAGTCTAGTCATTTTAATAACCATTCCTCCATTATTTGTTAGCAATGAGTCTTCCCATCTTGGTGCACTGCAAGGCTACTTCCTACACTATGTGCTCCTCAGAGCATTTTCCCTTCCTCTGGTTCCCATCAACTTGTATTCAAAGGTGTACTGCCTGACAGTGGAGATGGAACACAGCCACTAGGATTAGTAGCCATCAGCAGCCCTTATCCTCCATGAATTTGTAGCCATTGCTGTTACTGCTTTTATTAGCAAGGGTGTATGCTTATCTCTCTGCTTATCTGCCCCCTTCCCAAGATTCCTTACTTTCATCTTGTCTACCAGTCACCCTAAAAGTATTAAAAAGTTGTCTTCCTGTCTCCTTGTGTGCTCGTTTCCATAAGGATCAGCTGCGCTGCAAAGGTCTTGTGTTGCGGCCAGATACATAATGCCCACTCAAGCTTCTGAGTACTTCTACATCCACGCATGCTCACCACTTGAAGGCCCTCACGCTAACATGTGAACGGTATCCCGTAAAAAGGTATTGAGTCCGAACGGAAGTTCTTTCCCTGGTGGGGAAGCTACGAAGACTCATAGAGCATCTGTGAGCCAAGGTTTGTTGCTGTGGTCAGTGAACAGTGAGCATCCATGTGCAAACGGGTCCTAAGAGACGACTTCAAATTTAATCACATCTGCTGAAAGTGGCCGAGGCAAGGTTCTTTCACCGTGGGCTGGATTGCAGCCGGAATGTGTTTGGCTTTGTTGAAGTGGGAGCTGGAGGAACGAAAGGAGTCCTTGAGTTTGGAACAAGGAAGGAAGTGGAAGGATTGTGTTCTTTTCCTCAACTCGAAATCCCATGGGCATAGAAATCACAGCCTCTCCTCCACAGCAGCTGAGGAAGGGAGTATCCCTTGATAGATGCCTAGTTGTGGTTAAAAGCAATGATAGGCAGCTTTAAAAAATCCATGTTCGGAGCCTCTGGTTTCTTTACATTTGTCGCCGCTACCGGAGAGGCCCTAATATAATTTCATCCTTATTTCAACAATTTTGTTTGTTTGGGCAAAGGCATTTAGTCCACCGGGAAGCCATAAATCACCAAGGGGTTGTTGGCAAGGGAGCCATGCTGTTTTGAAAGAGACCCTCAGGAAAAAGGGGTGCAAATAGTTTGCATCGAAGAGGGATGTTTTCACTCAAAACAAGCCTCTAGACAATGTGCAAAGAGTTCAGAATGTACTGCAGACAACGCCACTGCAAATAAATATATCTAAATGTGTTCCTTCATGGATCAATGCCTTGTCGTGGCGAAGGGGCTTGAATAACTCAGAGAAGCTATGAGCTATGCCATGCAGGGCCACCCAAGATGGACAGGTCATAGTGGAGAGTTTTGACTAAACGTGATCCACCTGGAGAAGGAACTGGCAAGCCACTCCAGTAACCCTGCCAAGAAAACTCCATGGACAAAGACAACAGGCATATAAAAGTTATGACGCTGGAAGATGAGCCCCTCAGGTCGGAAGGCGTCCAACATGCTACTGAGGAAGAGCGGAGGACAAGTACAAGTAGATTCAGAGCTGATGAAGCGGCTGGGCCAAAGCCGAAAGGACGCTCAGTTGCGGATATGCCTGGAAGCGAAAGGAAAGTCCGATGCTGTAAAGAAAAATATTGCATAGGAACCTGGAATGTAAGAACCATGAGTGGAGGTAAGCTGGATGTGGTCAAAAATGAGATGACAAGAATAAATATCGACATCCTGGGCATCAGTGAACTAAAATGGAAGGGAATGGGCGAATTCAGTTCGGATGACTATCATATCTACTACTGTGGGCAAGAATCCTGTAGCAGAAATGGAGTGGCCCTCATAGTCAACAAAAGAGTGGCAAAAGCTGTAATGGGATGCAATCTCAAAAATGACAGAATGATCTCGATACGAATCCAAGGCAGACCTTTTAACATCACAGTAATCCAAGTTTATGCACCAACTACCGGTGCTGAAGAAAGTGAAATTGACCAATTCTATGAAGACCTACAACACCTTCTAGAAATGACACCAAAGAAGGATGTTCTTCTCATTACAGGGGACTGGAATGCTAAAGTAGGGAATCAAGAGATAAAAGGAACAACTGGCAAGTTTGGCCTTGGAGTTCAAAATGAAGCAGGGCAAAGGCTAATAGAGTTCTGTCAAGAGAACAAGCTGGTCATCACAAACACTCTATTCCAACAACACAAGAGACGACTCTACACATGGATATCACCAAATGGACAGCATCGAAATCAGATTGATTATATTCTCTGCAGCCAAAGATGGAGAAGCTCTATACAGTCAGCAAAAACAAGACCTGGAGCTGACTGTAACTCAGATCATCAGCTTCTTATAGCAAAATTCCAGCTTAAACTGAAGAAAGTAGGAAAAACCACTGGGCCAGTAAGATACAATCTGAATCAAATCCCTTATGAATACACAGTGGAAGTGAGGAACAGGTTTAAGGATTTAGATTTGGTGGACAGAGTGCCTGAAGAACTATGGATGGAGGCTCGTAACATTATACAGGAGGCAGCAATGAAAACCATCCCAAGGAAAAGGAAATGCAAGAAAGCAAAATGGCTGTCCAACGAGGCCTTACAAATAGCGGAGGAGAGGAGGCAAGCAAAATGCAAGGGAGATAGGGAAAGATACAGGAAACTGAATGCAGATTTCCAAAAAACAGCAAGGAGAGACAAGAGGGTCTTCTTAAATGAGCAATGCAAAGAAATAGAGGAAAACAATAGAATGGGGAAAACCAGAGATCTGTTCAAGAAAATTGGAGATATGAAAGGAACATTTCGTACAAAGATTACCATAATCAAGGACAAAAGTGGTAAGGACCTAACAGAAGCAGAAGACATCAAGAAGAGGTGGCAAGAATACACAGAGGAATTATACCAGAAAGATATGGAGGTCTCGTACACCTCAGGTAGTGTGGTTGCTGACCTTGAGCCAGACATCTTGGAGAGTGAAGTCAAATGGGCCTTAGAAAGCATTGCTAATAACAAGGCCAGTGGAAGTGATGATATTCCAGCTGAACTGTTTAAAATTTTAAAAGATGATGCTGTTAAGGTGCTACACCCAATATGCCAGCAAGTTTGGAAAACTCAGCAATGGCCAGAGGATTGGAGAAGATCAGTCTACATCCCAATTCCAAAGAAGGGCAGTGCCAAAGAATGCTGCAACTACCGCACAATTGCGCTCATTTCACACGCTAGCAAGGTTATGCTTAAAATTCTACAAGGCAGGCTTAGGCAGTATGTGGACCGAGAACTCCCAGAAGTGCAAGCTGGATTTCGAAAGGGCAGAGGAACCAGAGACCAAATAGCAAACATGCGCTGGATTATGGAGAAAGCTAGAGAGTTCCAGAAAAACGTCTACTTCTGCTTCATTGACTATGCAAAAGCCTTTGACTGTGTCGACCACAGCAAACTATGGCAAGTTCTTAAAGAAATGGGAGTGCCTGATCACCTCATCTGTCTCCTGAGAAATCTCTATGTGGGACAAGAAGCTACAGTTAGAACTGGATATGGAACAACTGATTGGTTCAAAATTGGGAAAGGAGTACGACAAGGTTGTATATTGTCTCCCTGCTTATTTAACTTATATGCAGAATTCATCATGCGAAAGGCTGGACTAGATGAATCCCAAGCCGGAATTAAGATTGCTGGAAGAAATATCAACAACCTCAGATATGCAGATGACACAACCTTGATGGCAGAAAGCGAGGAGGAATTAAAGAACCTTTTAATGAGGGTGAAAGAGGAGAGCGCAAAATATGGTCTGAAGCTCAACATCAAAAAAACCAAGATCATGGCCACTGGTCCCATCACCTCCTGGCAAATAGAAGGGGAAGAAATGGAGGCAGTGAGAGATTTTACTTTCTTGGGCTCCTTGATCACTGCAGATGGTGACAGCAGTCACGAAATTAAAAGACGCCTGCTTCTTGGGAGAAAAGCAATGACAAACCTAGACAGCATCTTAAAAAGCAGAGACATCACCTTGCCGACAAAGGTCCGTATAGTTAAAGCTATGGTTTTCCCAGTAGTGATGTATGGAAGTGAGAGTTGGACCATAAAGAAGGCTGATCGCCGAAGAATTGATGCTTTTGAATTATGGTGCTGGAGGAGACTCTTGAGAGTCCCATGGACTGCAAGAAGATCAAACCTATCCATTCTTAAGGAAATCAGCCCTGAGTGCTCCCTGGAAGGACAGATCGTGAAGCTGAGGCTCCAATACTTTGGCCACCTCATGAGAAGAGAAGAATCCTTGGAAAAGACCCTGATGTTGGGAAAGATTGAGGGCACTAGGAGAAGGGGACGACAGAGGACAAGATGGTTGGACAGTGTTCTCGAAGCTACGAACATGAGTTTGACCAAACTGCGGGAGGCAGTGCAAGACAGGAGTGCCTGGCGTGCTCTGGTCCATGGGGTCACGAAGAGTCGGACACGACTAAACGACTAAACAACAACAACAAATGTGTTCCCAGAATAGAACAGGCACTTTTCTTGTGCTTTGAGTTGCATATACTGTGTTCTTGAATGATCCCATATTGTCAAAGGCACAAATCCTTTGTTGTTCCCCCGTTCCAAAGCGGGGGGGGGGGGTCCTGCTTTTTACAGTTTTAGTTTTATTTGTTTTTATTTATTAAAATTGTAGGTAGTGTTGCAGGATAACTGTGCTGTCCTGTTTTGCCTTCTGGACAGAGAGCATGTTTTACCTTCTGGACAGAGAGCATGTGTCCCCTCAGAAGGGACTGGTGCTTTTATATGCAGCTCTCAGTGAAGACTTTTTCTGTTTGTCTCTAAGATGAAAATCAAAGCGTTGCAAGTAAAGTGTATTGTGGCACAGATTTCTTATGCAAGCAAAGGAATTGGCCACAAAGTTTAATGTCATTAATGTCACCATCACTTTAGCCAACTTGTTCCTCCAAGTTTTTTTAATTATTGCAAATACTGTTAAAATGTATACACACCAGAAGTGTGGTTCGCACATTTCTACCCAAGTATCTCTTTATTTTTGTAAACTTATTTGAGTGTTATGGATTCAGTTTTATTTGAATGTTTACATCATGCTATCTCCTAACTAAGTTATGAGCCAAACTGTTGGCTAGAATGTTGCCTCTTCCCGGTCCAACCATGTATACGTAGTTTAGAGAACATTTCCTGGGAACAAACTGTTTATAAAGTTCAATTCATTGGTGCCTTGGTAAGCAAGTTTTAGTTCTTAGTTGTTTGTAAATAGATTTGTCATCCAAAAATGTGTTCTCTCAGTGGGCTATAACGGAACTTTGTTTGCCTTTTTAAAGACTTAGTTTATTTTAAAATACTTGATTTGGTCATTATCTGCTGCAGTGGCGAAGCCAGCTAAAATTGGGGTGGGGGGATGGAGATGGTACTGTACTGTTCATAAACTTAGGTGCCTAGCTCCTCCCCTTTGACCTTACCGCCTTGGTAAATACAGTATCTTCCTTAATATATTCACAGAAGATTACGAAAAGCTTGGCCTATTGCTCAACATCCAAAAAACCAAAGTGCTGCACCAACAAGCACAAAACCCCTCTGCAGCACCACAAATCCAACTCAATGATGTAACGTTGGAAAGTGTTGATCACTTCTCCTACCTGGGCAGTTATCTTTCCACAAGGGCCAACTTTGATGCCGAAATCCAGCATTGCCTGAGCTCTGCGAGTGCAGCTTTCTCTCGATTGAAGTGCAGAGTGTTTGAAGACTGGGACATTTGCAGAGAAATCAAAATGCTTGTTTACAAAGCTATTGTACCACCAACCTTACTGCATGCTTGTGAAACATGGATCACTTCTAAACACCATCTCCAACTCCTTGAAAAATTCCATCAATGGTGTCTCCGAAAATTTTTACACATCACTTGGGAAAACAGGCAAACTAATGCCAGTATACTGGAAGAAGCAAAGATCACCAGTGTCAAAGCAATGATTCTTCAACATCAACTTCATTGGCCTGGTCATGTTGTTCAGATGCCTGATGATTGTCTTCCAAAGCAACAACTCTATTCCGAACTTAAAAATGGAAAGTGTAATGCTTGTGGTCAACAAAAGGGGTTTAAAGACTCTCTCAAGGCAAATCTTTTTTAAAAAATGTAGTATAAACACTAACAATTGGGAAACACTGGCCTGTGAGTGCTCCAATTCAAGAACAGCCTTTACCAAAGGTGTTATGGACTTTGAAGATGCTCGAACTCAGGATGAAAGGGAGAAATGTGCTAAGAGGAAGGCACTTTTGGCAAACCCTCACTGTGATCAACTCTTGTCCTGAAACCTACCGTATGCGTATGTCTCCACTGTGGAAGTGTGGATCCAGAATTTACCTCCACAGTCACTTACGGACTCACTGTTAGGACCGTGTTCATGGAAGACAATTTTACTCGGCTATGAGTAATGCAAGAAGAAGAAGAAGAAGAAGAAGAAGAAGAAGAAGAAGAAGAAGAAGAAGAAGAAGAAGAAGAAGAAGAAGAAGAAGAAGAAGAAGTTGTTCTTAGATGGAGAACAGTTCAGTCTGAACTTAAGGTGAACTTAAGGTCGGCAATCCTTGGGACATAGGACATCAGCGTTCAAATCCCCACTCGGTCATGAAACTCACTGGGTAACTTTGGGCAAGTCACTGTCTTTTAGCCTAACCTACCTCACAGGGTTGTTGTGAGGATTAAATGAGGAGGGAGAGAATCATGTACACCACCTTGAACTCCTTGGAGGAAAAATGGAATATAAATGCAGTAAATGTGTGTTGAATGTTCTTTCAGTGTAGCTCTCTGAGGAAGCCAAGGTCAAATCCTGTCTCTTTTCTGAAGCTCATTGAGTGATCTTGGGTCTGTCATACTATCCCTCAGCCCAGCCTACCTTACAGAGCAGTGGTGAGCATGCTGCCTTGAGTTCTTAGTTGGAAAGGTGGAGTAGAAATGTAGAAAATTCCAAAGACATTAATTTGTCCTGAAGGCACGTATTAACTGCAATCTACAGGAAATTTCACCTACCAGTTCCTTTTTGCTTACAGTGGAGTAATGCCAACTGAGCTGGAGATAATGGAATTGAACCAGATGAGTTGCAATCTTTCTCTTTCTCTCTTTCAGCTTCCACCTGGCTGCCTCCAAAGGGCAAGCAGAATGCCTCAGGATTATGATGACTCATGGTGTGGATGTAACAGCACAAGATGGGACAGGTACTCAAACTCTGGGGGAGTTTCCCCACCCCTTTGCTCCCCTTTGTTTTTGTTGCTGTTTTTGAGCTTTCACAACACATGTAAATAGGCTTTTTTGCATGCTCTGCTTACAAATGAGCATGTGCAGATGTCTTACGCTGAATCGTCTTGCCCTGGGCTGTCTGCAGTACCCCCAACCCTTGTGATCTCTCCAACCTCTTCAGTTTAATTTGAAATGTTGGACGCTGCATCTGAGATGATAGTTCCCGCAAAGTGAGCCATCTGCTTCTGTACTGTGTCCCCTCTTCTCTGTTTTTTTGTGTGCTGGATTCACAATTGCGCAGTGCACACCTTGTGAAATCGGGCACTTTTAGTTTGTTCAATACTCCACATGTATTGAAAACCCAGTGTATCATTTTGTCTGTATCTGTAGACTAAGCCTAGCTGACTTTTTGTTCCAGGCAGCTATGGAACCCCTGAAGAGCATCTTAATGCCAATATGTATAGAGTTTACAGGCAAGGACTTAAGCCAATGGTTGGGAAATGGACCATATGTGATGTCAGGTGGTGTGGTGGGCAAAGACATAGCTGCACCTAAAGGGGATTTGCAGGTATAGGCATTCCTTCAGGTATACAGGGCCAAAAGCCATTCAGGGCTTTAAAGGTCAGCACCAAGACTTTGAATTGTGCTTGGAAACGTTTGCAGGAACAAGATCCGCAATGTCAGGCTGTCAGTTGGCTGCATGTTGCGGGGTGGGGTGGAGAGGTAAGAATCCACGCCACTGGCTGGATCCAGTTCTCCATCCTTGACTTAAGCCAAATGCAAAATTACTTTGGCAAGTATATTTGCCGCAGCTTTACCTGGATTTGCACTTAACTTGGCGGAGGGGGGAGGAAAATACCAGCATATACCATTGTTGACTATACTCTGTATTGCATCAATACGTTTAACAGGGAACAAAGCAGGTTCTTCAAGTCTGGAGAGGGACACCCTCTCGCAGTGAACCTGTTTCATGGTGTTCCAAGTCGAGAAGATCACTTCATGTATAATAGCGTGCTTCACAATTCTTGGAGTATTTGAAATCATTTCCCATTTGTGCAGGGCACACTGCATTGCACCTGGCAGCCAAGAACAGCCACCCTGATTGTGTCAAGAGACTCCTTCAGGTGAAGTATATTTTCTGTTTCTCTTCACTGCCACTTCAGAAGTTCTGATAAACACTAGCATGCTTCCGAGTTCTCTTTTAAAGCAGCCACCTTAATAGCACATAAGAGTACAGAACCGTTGATATTTAAGGACTTCTTTGTGCCCAGGAGTATGAGTAGATTCTTAACCTGTGTTGCCCAAATAAACAGGCGCATACTGAGAACTTTTGCCCATCTAGTTCAGAATTGGCCTGGCAACAGCTATCCAGGGTTTCGGGAAAGGGAAATTCCCAGTCCTGCCTGGAAGATGCCTGGGATCTTCTACATGCAAGGTAGATGCTCTTGCCACCGAGCTATGTTCCTTCCAGCCACTTTCCCCTGCGCTTCAGCATAATGAAAGCTAGTGATGTGGTGTTGTGACACCAGTTCTGGAGTTTGGTTCTTGCTGTTATGGCCTGGCCATTAGTGGTCAAATATGATATACACTTAATCTGTAACATCCGAGAGAATTGCTTTGGCAAATGTGAGAGCTGCTGTTGCCCAAATGAAACCCATGTTTGTTGTGGGAGGCACTGAAATCTGCCAGCTAAAAATAATTCTTGTCCAATTTGTCCACGGCTAGATTTGGTAGCGCCTGTTAAATGAATAATTGAGTGGTGTATCTGTATGTGTACTCAAAACTCCTCTAGTAATCTACCTGTAGGAATAGTTCCAATTATTTTTTCCTTACCTGTTTTAGAGATCCATATGGATTAATTTAACAAACCATTATGTTCGAGGAAGGCCATTTAATTTCAATGCAAAATCAGGTGGAATACCTTTCATATAATTGCTCATATCCTGGTTTTTTTCTTTTTCTTTGCATGTACTTTGATTTTAACCAGTCAAGGACAAATTGCCCCAGACCTTGGCTATCATGAAGCCTTGATCACCCACCAAGGGCTGTCTCCAAGACAGTAGTTGTGATCATGCAAAGACTTTCCTCCTCCTCCTCCTCCAAAACCCACAAATCAGTTCTGGGCCTTCCCCAACTCTCACAATCATATGCGAGAGGAGGAGGCAGGGAAGAAGAAGCAGGACATCGTTTTTGGGATACAACCCCAAATGAAACCTGGGTCCATGAACCTTCACTTTACTTTTTCTCCAGTCTTTAAAGAAGGCTCTAGGTGGCTCTCTATTTTTTTTTGTATTCCACAAAAGTATTTCCCCACCCCAAATAGCAATGAACTTCAAAATGCTTTGTGCTCCATGCCTTGCTAAAAGACTCATTTTTGCCATCCTACAGTCTAAATGCCCACAAGAGAGCACTGATAGCTCTGGGAAGACAGCTTTACACTATGCAGGTAATATTTCTACTCCCCTCTCTCTTTCATCTTCCCATGCACACACCCCCTTGACCTTGTTAGGTCCATCCTACGCAACCCATGCCTTCCCAGGGTCCCTGTGTGATGAGCTCCAGTCTCTCTGTGATGAGCTATGGCCATCAGTGAAATTGTAAGCAGCCTCCCCTGCCCCACTCATGCAATGGGACTTCTCCCCACCTTGTACTCACCCTACTTGCTACAGTGTTCCCCTTCCCCCGAGCAGATTTAGGAAGTGTGCTTGGGGGGGGGAGGAAACACCCCATTCATTGCACAAGCAGACCTCATTCTACACATGCAGCAACTTAGCTAAATCTTGCCCAGTATCTAGGCCCCAAACCCTTCAGGGCTTTTTAGGTTAATCTTATTTCTTTGAATTGAGCCCAGTTATACACAGGTAGCCAGTACAGCCCCTTCATGGATCAATGCCTTGTCGTGGCGAAGGGGCTTGAATAACTCAGAGAAGCTATGAGCTATGCCATGCAGGGCCACCCAAGATGGACAGGTCATAGTGGAGAGTTTTGACTAAACGTGATCCACTTGGAGAAGGAACTGGCAAGCCACTCCAGTATCCCTGCCAAGAAAACTCCATGGACAAAGACAACAGGCATATAAAAGTTATGACGCTGGAAGATGAGCCCCTCAGGTCGGAAGGCGTCCAACATGCTACTGAGGAAGAGCGGAGGACAAGTACAAGTAGATTCAGAGCTGATGAAGCGGCTGGGCCAAAGCCGAAAGGACGCTCAGTTGCGGATATGCCTGGAAGCGAAAGGAAAGTCCGATGCTGTAAAGAAAAATATTGCATAGGAACCTGGAATGTAAGAACCATGAATAGAGGTAAGCTGGATGTGGTCAAAAATGAGATGACAAGAATAAATATCGACATCCTGGGCATCAGTGAACTAAAATGGAAGGGAATGGGTGAATTCAGTTCGGGTGACTATCATATCTACTACTGTGGGCAAGAATCCTGTAGAAGAAATGGAGTGGCCCTCATAGTCAACAAAAGAGTGGCAAAAGCTGTAATGGGATGCAATCTCAAAAATGACAGAATGATCTCGATACGAATCCAAGGCAGACCTTTTAACATCACAGTAATCCAAGTTTATGCACCAACTACCGGTGCTGAAGAAAGTGAAATTGACCAATTCTATGAAGACCTACAACACCTTCTAGAAATGACACCAAAGAAGGATGTTCTTCTCATTACAGGGGATTGGAATGCTAAAGTAGGGAATCAAGAGATAAAAGGAACAACTGGCAAGTTTGGCCTTGGAGTTCAAAATGAAGCAGGGCAAAGGCTAATAGAGTTCTGTCAAGAGAACAAGCTGGTCATCACAAACACTCTCTTCCAACAACACAAGAGATGACTCTACACATGGATATCACCAAATGGGCAGCATCGAAATCAGATTGATTATATTCTCTGCAGCCAAAGATGGAGAAGCTCTATACAGTCAGCAAAAACAAGACCTGGAGCTGACTGTAACTCAGATCATCAGCTTCTTATAGCAAAATTCCAGCTTAAACTGAAGAAAGTAGGAAAAACCACTGGGCCAGTAAGATACAATCTGAATCAAATCCCTTATGAATACACAGTGGAAGTGAGGAACAGGTTTAAGGATTTAGATTTGGTGGACAGAGTGCCTGAAGAACTATGGATGGAGGCTCGTAACATTATACAGGAGGCAGCAACGAAAACCATCCCAAGGAAAAGGAAATGCAAGAAAGCAAAATGGCTATCCAACGAGGCCTTACAAATAGCGGAGGAGAGGAGGCAAGCAAAATGCAAGGGAGATAGGGAAAGATACAGGAAACTGAATGCAGATTTCCAAAAAACAGCAAGGAGAGACAAGAGGGTCTTCTTAAATGAGCAATGCAAAGAAATAGAGGAAAACAATAGAATGGGGAAAACCAGAGATCTGTTCAAGAAAATTGGAGATATGAAAGGAACGTTTCGTACAAAGATTACCATAATCAAGGACAAAAGTGGTAAGGACCTAACAGAAGCAGAAGACATCAAGAAGAGGTGGCAAGAATACACAGAGGAATTATACCAGAAAGATATGGAGGTCTCGTACACCCCAGGTAGTGTGGTTGCTGACCTTGAGCCAGACATCTTGGAGAGTGAAGTCAAATGGGCCTTAGAAAGCACTGCTAATAACAAAGCCAGTGGAAGTGATGATATTCCAGCTGAACTATTTAAAATTTTAAAAGATGATGCTGTTAAGGTGCTACACCCAATATGCCAGCAAGTTTGGAAAACTCAGCAATGGCCAGAGGATTGGAGAAGATCAGTCTACATCCCAATTCCAAAGAAGGGCAGTGCCAAAGAATGCTCCAACTACCGCACAATTGCGCTCATTTCACACGCTAGCAAGGTTATGCTTAAAATTCTACAAGGCAGGCTTAGGCAGTATGTGGACCGAGAACTCCCAGAAGTGCAAGCTGGATTTCGAAAGGGCAGAGGAACCAGAGACCAAATAGCAAACATGCGCTGGATTATGGAGAAAGCTAGAGAGTTCCAGAAAAACGTCTACTTCTGCTTCATTGACTATGCAAAAGCCTTTGACTGTGTCGACCACAGCAAACTATGGCAAGTTCTTAAAGAAATGGGAGTGCCTGATCACTTCATCTGTCTCCTGAGAAATCTCTATGTGGGACAAGAAGCTACAGTTAGAACTGGATATGGAACAACTGATTGGTTCAAAATTGGGAAAGGATTACGACAAGGTTGTATATTGTCTCCCTGCTTATTTAACTTATATGCAGAATTCATCATGCGAAAGGCTGGACTAGATGAATCCCAAGCAGGAATTAAGATTGCCGGAAGAAATATCAACAACCTCAGATATGCAGATGACACAACCTTGATGGCAGAAAGTGAGGAGGAATTAAAGAACCTTCTAATGAGGGTGAAAGAGGAGAGCGCAAAATATGGTCTGAAGCTGAACATCAAAAAAACCAAGATCATGGCCACTGGTCCCATCACCTCCTGGCAAATAGAAGGGGAAGAAATGGAGGCAGTGAGAGATTTTACTTTCTTGGGCTCCTTGATCACTGCAGATGGTGACAGCAGTCACGAAATTAAAAGACGCCTGCTTCTTGGGAGAAAAGCAATGACAAACCTAGACAGCATCTTAAAAAGCAGAGACATCACCTTGCCGACAAAGGTCCGTATAGTTAAAGCTATGGTTTTCCCAGTAGTGATGTATGGAAGTGAGAGCTGGACCATAAAGAAGGCTGATCGCCGAAGAATTGATGCTTTTGAATTATGGTGCTGGAGGAGACTCTTGAGAGTCCCATGGACTGCTAGAAGATCAAACCTATCAATTCTTAAGGAAATCAGCCCTGAGTGCTCCCTGGAAGGACAGATCGTGAAGCTGAGGCTCCAATACTTTGGCCACCTCATGAGAAGAGAAGAATCCTTGGAAAAGACCCTGATGTTGGGAAAGATTGAGGGCACTAGGAGAAGGGGACGACAGAGGACAAGATGGTTGGACAGTGTTCTCGAAGCTACGAACATGAGTTTGACCAAACTACGGGAGGCAGTGCAAGACAGGAGTGCCTGGCGTGCTATGGTCCATGGGGTCACGAAGAGTCGGACACGACTAAACGACTAAACAACAACAACAACAGCCAGTACAGACCCTGCAGAGCTGGTCTTGTATGACATCAGCTGGAAGTACTCTTGCAGCTGCATTCTCACTAGTCAGACCTTCTTCAAGGGCAGTCTTACTTAGAGTACATAAAAATTAAGAGTAGATGGTTGGCTCTCTATTTCTTTCTCCATCTCTCTCCCTCTCATACACTGCTTTTCAGGAAATTCTTGTTGGTCATTGTTGGAGACAGGATGAAGAACTATATCAGCCTTCTCCAAGCTGGTGCCCTCCAGATGTTGTAGGACTACAACCTCCATCTTCCCTGACCATTGGCCGAGCTGCTGGGTGTTGTAGTCTAAAGCATCTGCAGCCAAACATCAGCTGGAGGGCCACTAGTTATATATGGGTGGCAGAAATGTGGTTTCGCGTGATTTCAGCAAGGCTGGGAAAAAAAATCTCTCCAGTGGTATGGAGCCTGCAGCAGTTTTGAACAACTCATCTTGCAGCTCCTTGGAGAGCTAAAGCAACATATTACAGCATAGTCCATGATAGCTTATGCCACAATAGAGTATTTAAGGTGCTATGGGACTCTTCATTGTGTTTGCTCTTGCAGAGTAACACAGCTCTAATTTTGCAACTCTCGTTTTCTTCTTCTTTTAGCTGCTTGTGGCTGCCTTCAAGCAGCTCAACTCCTGTGTGAACACAAGTGTCCAATTAATGTCAAAGATGTGGTATGTAATCATGATCTCATGGATAACTTGGTGGGTTAAAAAAAAAACCTTAAAAGCTGGGCAGGGTATTTCAGTTTCTGAAACCTCTTTTTCAAATCTTCTTAGCAGGGCAGATTCCCTCTTGTCTGCAGCAAATGAGTTTCCTCTTTGTTCGCTGTATTTCTTGCAGTTAGCATGCGTGAGGTCTGAGTGGGACATGACAGTCCTAATCAGAAACATGCAGTGAATAAGTAGCAAATTTATCTCCCATATAAGGTATGAACGAGCCTTTTACATTGCTCTCTGATTCTGCACCAGCACTCAAAGTACAGCAGGTGTGCATGCCTAATGTTGAGCTTTTTATTACACTGTAGGAAAGGCTTGGAATCATTGAATCGTAGAGTTAGAAGAGACCCCAAGGGTAATCTAGTTCAACCCCTGCAATACAGGAATCTCAGCTAAAGCAACCATGGCAGATGGCCAGCCAACCTCTGCTTAAAATCCTCCAAGGAAGGAGAG
The DNA here is from genome assembly GCF_963506605.1 of Zootoca vivipara. NCBI lineage: Eukaryota > Metazoa > Chordata > Lepidosauria > Squamata > Lacertidae > Zootoca > Zootoca vivipara. Next base: position 47,765,109 of record NC_083286.1, on the reverse strand, counting down.
TCCACAGCTTCCCAAAGGAGATCATTCCACTGTCCAACAGCTCTTACTGCCAGAAAGTTCTTCCTGATGTTTCTTTGGATCTCCCTCCTTGTAGCTTGAAGCCATTGGTTTGAGCCCTACCTTCCGGAGCAGGAGAAAACAAGCTTGCTCCATCTTCCATGTGACAGTCTTCCTGTGAGGAAAGCGAGCAACCTCGGGCACTTGTTCTTTTATTGACCAGCTTGAGTGGAAACAGTTCAGCAGGGAGGGACCCATATGTAGCTGGCTTCTCCCATTTCCTCCACGCACATCCCATTATGCACAAAGTCTCTTTGGTATTTTGGTTCCTGGCCATCCCTTATTCAGTGACATTAGAGTTTTGGTTTGTTGAGTGCTTAGAATCATATATAATGGTACCTCGGTTTACAAACAGTCCGGTTTAAGAACGCTTCGGTTTACAAACTCCGCAAAACCGGAAATAGTGCCCTGGTTTGAGAACTTTACCTCGGTCTATTATAATATTTATTTAATTTCATTTTTAAAACCAAACAATTAAGATTTTCACTTGTCATCACATATATTTTGTCTCTCCCGAGTCTTCAACTTCCCCCCTTCCCCCTTACTGACTTCCTTACATCCTTACATAATTTATTTAGCATCTCGCATTCCCTCTATTTACCTACTTTTATTCTTAAATATTCTTTTATAATTGTAAACAGGTTTCTACCTCTACGTAGACCGAGAACTTTACCTCGGTCTAAGAATGGAATCCGAATGGTGGAAGGGCACTGGTGGCAGGAGGCCTCATTAGGGAAAGGGCACCTCGGTTTAAGAACGGTTTTGGTTTAAGAACGGACTTCTGGAATGGATTAAGTTCGTAACCCGAGGTACCACTGTACTCTGATCCTGAGAGCAGCAAAGGGCTTATAGGCGCTGTGTTGAGCCTATGAGTAAAGGGAGCTCAGAACTCAACAAAGGTAATGCAGTGCGGTTTTACGTGCATTGCTGCATGGCTAGTTGTTGTCTATTGTCCCTTGGACAGCAAGGTTTTGAGCACCTGTTAAAGGATGTTGCACACAGCGACCTGGTTTCACATAAGGGTTACATTTTCTGAAGTTAATCTTTTTTAAATCTGTTGAATAACTGATTGTCTTTAATCTCCTTTTTTATTTTATTTTTTTTATAAAAAAAACTAGGATGGGAATATACCTTTGTTACTGGCTGTACAAAATGGCCACACTGAAGTAACCAAATACCTTCTGGAGCATGGAGCAGACATTAATTCCAGAGACAAAAATGGAAGGTACAAATAAACTTACTTAGTACTCACAAACTTTTTCAACGTTAATCGGGTCTAAGGATCCCCTCCTAATCAGTGATCAGATTTTAAATTCTTCACCACTAAATATCTTACGTTGCGGTTTAGGTCCAATTAAGCTGTCACTGAACTCCTTGGTTATATTTATTAGCTTGAAAGCTAACAAAAAGCCATGCAAGAGATGACATGTTTTTCTGGTTCTTCTAAAGTCACCGATTTCTCCGTGACTTTCAGAGAAGCTGTTTTGCAGCGTTTGACATCTTGAGGCACAGCCTAATAAAGTTGTCAAAGCTGTATCCTTTTTGATGTTTCCCCCTGCTTGCGAGCACTCATTATGCCCATCCAGAGGCAGGTTACAGTGAGATACAAAATTCTAGACTGGGTTGACACAGGCTGATACTGCTGGGGGAAAAAAAGAAAGCTCTTCTGGCAAAATTATGGTCAAGCAGAATTCTGTGTGGCTATGTGGTCAACAGGGGATCTTGTCCGCCAGATACATCTGTCCTACAAATTCATTTTGAGTAAGACTCAGTAGCTGCTGGCTATGTCACATCTCTACTGTCGGAGAAAGTATGCTTCTGAATACCAGTTGCTGGGAGCCAAAACTGGGCAGAGTGCCATTGCACTCAGGTCCTGCTTGCAGGCTTCCCTTGGGCATCTGTTTGCTGGATGCTGGGCTAGATGGGACTTGACCTCATCCAGCCCTTTGCAGCATGCATAAATGGCTCAACCTCTTAGGGACAGCTTTATTGGTTTACTCTCAGGTGCCTCCCCTGCCTTGCAGTGATCTCTTACTGTAGATCAAGTTATAGATATGCTGTAAATTCAAGTCAGGACAAATTTTGTTGATGACACAATGACCATTACTTTCTGCAGGAGTAGCAAAGTGTCATCTTATCAGAGGAATGCCTGCCAGCTTTTTTTTTCACTTCCTGGACTCAACTGACTGCCCAATCTTCTGCTGCTGCTTGAACTCATCTCCTGTAGGATAACAAACGAGCCACAAACTCAAAACCTTCAAGGGGGGGGGGTTATTGCTTTGATAATCTCATGCCTGTGGCTCCTCCTTATAGTGTCTGTTTGCCAACTTGCTCTAGAACGGCTCTGATGCTGGTGTGCGAAGCAGGAAACCTCAGCATTGCAGAAGTCCTCGTCCGAAAAGGTGCAGACATAAACCTGGTGGATGCGCTTGGACACAATGCCCTGCATTATGCTGTAGTCTCTGATAATACAGGGATTCAGAATCTCCTTCAGTTGAAAATTGTTCAAGATGCTGGTATGTCTACACTTCTTAAATTATGTGGTAGGATTCCCTATGATAAGGATGGGGAACCTGTTCCCTCCCCCGATGATATTGGACTATGTGGTCCCTGATTATAGACCATGCTGGCTGGGGATGATGGGAGTTGGAGTCCATCAACATATTTGGGGGCAGGCACATATTCCCTACCCCTGCTGTAAGGGTTACCTGGGGAGGCATGAGGTTCTTACTCAAACTTTCTGGACTGTCTATGCCAGAAGACAGGATGCTGGCTCATAGAATCTAGAATTGTAGAGTTGGAAAGGGACCACAAGAGTCATTTGGTCCAATCCCCTGCAATGCAGGAATCTTTTGCCCAGCATGGGGCTCAAACCCACAACTCTGAGATTAAGAGTCTCATGCTTTACCAGCTGAGCTACTCTGTCCATTCTCCTAATCTCTGTTTTACCACCCTTGGTAGAGCTGCTTCGAGCACTGAGCTTGGCACACTGCCTGGTCTTTGGACTGTGAGAGGAATGTGCTATCTTGGGTCTGTGCAAAGTGGGTTGCTTGTTTGAAAGCGCCCTCGTGTCTCTCCGTGCACAAAAAAGATTATTACATTGTGGAAAGAAGGGTAGGCTTCAAAGATGCATTTGCTTCGGCTGATTAGTCCTTAGTAAATGCCTGGTTCCCAGCCTATGACCTCAAGTATTCTTATTTGCATCACACCCACTTAGCGACCAGTGACTCAAAGCTCGTCAGAATTCTCAAGTGGGGCTGAATGAGGGTGACTCCAGTATAGGAGCCCCTAGACCAGGCATCCCCAAACTTCGGCCCTCCAGATGTTTTGGACTACAATTCCCATCTTCCCCTACCACTGGTCCTGTTAGCTAGGGATCATGGGAGTTGTAGGCCAAAGCATCTGGAGGGCCGCAGTTTGGGGGTGCCTGCCCTAGACATCTACAGACTCCTGACTGTCATTGGAAAAGAGATTGACTGCCACTTTCTCCTTTATCACCATACTTCCACATCCTACCCTGGAATGTGGCTGGTTGGCTATCTAAGCAGGGGGATGTCGACCTCCTGGGTTTCCTCACAAAATTCCACATTATATGCTTACAAGAGACATGGTGTATCGATTCCCACCTTGCAGGGGTATGAAGTTTTCATTACCCCTGCGACCAAACCAAATACCTGTGGACGACCTAGTGGCGGCTTAGCCACCCTCGTCTCCACTGAGTTAAAGTGTAAAGGTATGCCAGCACCAGTGGGTGGAGAGTAATCTCCAAATCCTTATTATTTCTAGTAACATAGGAGGGGATTTTCTATGCTTTAATATCTATATTCCCCCCATGGGGTTCCTCTTCCCAGACATCACAAATCTGGGACGACTTAGAGCTATGCTTGGAGAAGGCCGAAATAGAACTCCCTGGTCTGGATATCTTGCTGGCAGGTGATTTCAATGCCAGGATAGGAAATGACATAAATAAGTACAGCTCCAACTCCCAGTTCCTGCCAGAGATAGATTGGTTTATTCCCTGGAGCTCCGATGATAAGGTTCTGAACAAGGCAGGCATCATACTATTGGAGACTGCCTTTAAACACAACTTGTATAGCCTCCATGGTACCTACAGAGATAGGTCGGGGGGGGGGTTCTTCTCATTTCTTGGACCTAGAGGGGCGAGTGTTATTGACCACATTTTGGTATCCTCAAATCTTCTGGAGAGGTCATATGACTTTAGCACCTTTAATATTAGTCCTTAGTAAATGCCCGGTTCCCAGCCTATGACCTCAAGTCTTCTTATTTGCATCTGAATCCATATGAAGAAAGGGGCCTGCTTCCTAAATAGCTTTAGGATCCAAATAGAAATTTCTTAAGCAGAAATTTCAAATAGTTTAGGATCCAAATAGAAATTTCTTAAGCAGAAAGAAGATACCTCAGGTTTTCGATTAAAAGGCAATATTCTGTTTTTTCATCTACAGATGTCAAGTCACCAACAAAGCCAAAGCAGGTAAAAAGGAAAAAAAGAATCAGAAATGCTTTATTATCATAATAACAATTAGCCTCAAGCTCTGAAAAAAAGAAATAAAGGCTTAGAAAGTAATAATGGAAGTGATTTGGTTTGTTAAGTGATAGATAGTTCCCTTTCATTGATATCTGTATGGTATTGGTGAAATGGCCGTCTCCTCTCATCTCCAACCCAAATGTTCCCATATCCTTTGTAAAGATAGGGCAAAACTCACTCTGTTGTGACATGTCTGTGATGGGAATCTCCAGCATTTCCTTAAAATAAGTTAATAGTTATGGAACAGTTGCAAATCAGATGAGGGTTGAAGTACTGGAGGGAGAAGGTTTAATGCTTTTCTGTGCACCATTTTCCTGAATATTCCCCTATTCCAGACATTCATAAGGTACCTGTATGTTTTCCACCATGGAGCAATTTTGATTTTTTTTGGGTGGGTGGCACAGTGAAGCATTACAGCCTCCTCCCCCAGCATCAGGGGCTGTTTGTTCACCAACCACTCTATGGCTGCTATTAACACACAGCCTTGTGTCAGAGCAGCAGGTCCAATGATAGACTAGGGTCTAATGGTAGACGTGGGAAACTGACTCGCTTTCAAAAGAAACAGCCTCACACTGGTTTCATTTGGACATAATGTTAAACTGTGGTTTGGCATTACATGAACAATCCTTGAGCTTATGGGCAACTCCTCTCCCTTCTTCTGACACAGCCATGGGGAGCAGTTCAAAAGCCTTTGGTTCCATTTTTTTTTTAAAAAAAAGAACCTCAGTTACTGGTTACATCTGAAATAGGACAATCTGTTGTTAACTTTAATTATGGTGTAGGGAAACAAGTCAACTTCAGCCCATTGTTTGCACAGTGCTAGCTGATTTCCCCAAAACAGGGATAAGGAACCCGTAGCTCTCCAGATGGATTACAACTCCCACAACATGGCCATGCTGGCTGTGGCTGATGGGAGTTGGAATCCAGCCACTCTAGCCTTACGCTAACTCTGCTGTAAGCCATAGTTAAGATTAACCATAGCTTCTGGTTGGCTCTAATGAGTCACTGTGGCTAATTGAAATTGGAAGCGAAAGTTTCTGATTTCATGGCTGCCCCAGAGGGGGAGGGCAGAGCACACGAACCCCAAGCCAGCACATGTAATGCCAAACCATAGTTTACTGTTTTATCCAAACAAGCTCAGTGTGGCCTCCTGGTGCCTTGAAATAGCAGACTGAGTCTTACTGGTTTAAAAGAATTGCTTGGCAAGAGTAAGCATGAAGAAAATGGCAGAGTTGCTTCAGTGGTCATGTACAGCTTCCACAATAAGGGAGGGGAAAAGGAATGTTCATCTGAGCGGCCAATCGGACCCAAGTGTGAATTCCCCTTTTATGGATTTCAGCAGTTACAGATGATCTGGGTGGCATGCAGGCAAATCAAGAAGTAGAGAAGGAAAGTGGGTGGTGCAGATGATTTTGACATCCACAGGGTGTCTACTTGTTGCAAAAAAAAAAGGCCCCTAAACCAGGGACAGCGACTCGCATCATCCCTGACCTTTGGGCCATGCCTGCTGGGGCTGATGGGAGTTGTAGTCCAACATCTGGAGGGTGACAGATTCCTCGCCACTGCTCTGAGCAATTTATGAACACGAGTGACCCTGGAATAGAAATAAACAAAAAGGAAAAAAGGAAACTCTCTCTCCCTTTTTTGGGGGGGGGGGGAGGCGTTTAGGAGAAATGTTACCAAATTGCTTGAGGCTGTGAAGAGCAGTGCATTTTGAGATCACTGCTCCATGGGAAAGGGTTTGCTTTATTCACTCCATCTAATGTAATGAAGCATGTTGCAAAACGGGGCATGGTGAGCTCAGGGTTGAGCATGTGCAATATCCCTGCATATAGAGGAAGTACCTTTGAATCAGTTGAGGCATGAATGTTTTTCTATATATATATAAAAAATCTCTTGTACCTTAAAAGGAAAAAAAAGAAGAACTCTTTTTTTAACGCAGACCTTACTAACCAAACTAACAGACCTCCCTTTTCTGGCCTGTGACACTTCCAGCATGACCAAGTCTGTAGATTAAGTTCTGAAAGAAGTGGAACTCCAAAAAAACGCAAAGCCCCACCACCACCTCCTGTCAGTCCTATCCAGGTAAAAGAGCTTAAGTCCAACCTGAACACATTTGCAATGTCTAGACGGGGATGGGCGGGTGAGGAATGTCCTGACGGGAATAGAGCTGGTTAAATTTGCTTTGTGCAAATCCTTTTTTAAAAATGTGCGTCTCATGTATCATGGGCGAATTCTCATAAGGATAGAAATAGGACGGTCTGTTGTTTGAAAAACCATCTTGGTTACACTTTGCAGGAGGGCCGTTGGGAATATGACCAGATCCTAAGTTTAGAGCAGTGGGGCTTATAAAGGTGCTTACATGCATTAAACTCTGTGACAGTCTTGCTTTTTAACAACCAGCTTTAAGATTCCCCCTGGACAGATGCAAACCAGCTTTGCACATGAAGAGCACGTAGCATCTTAACAAGAAGTTTAATATTAAACTGAGCCGTTGCTTGGGTGATTGTCTGACTGCATGGCTGCTGCTGGCTAAGGACAACTTCTGTGTTGTCTTGCTTGTATTGGACTAACAGAGAGCGATGACTTCTGCTAGCAAGAGGCAGTTTGTGTCTCTGAAATGCATTCATCTTTTGCAGCTTAGCGACCTGTCCTCTCCGCATTCAACAACTTCAACCCCAGTGTCTGGGAAAGGCCAGTCTTCATTTGCTGAGCACGGATCCAAGGTATACTCCATTTTTCAACTCTTGCTTCTGGCTAAATGTAAACCCTGTGTGTTTGTAGTGAGTTGCTTAAGGTGACAAAAAGACTTCATCACCCCAAGGAAGGAGGGTGAAGCTTCACAATTGTGACCTAAAGCTCTCCGAAGGAAAGCGTAGCTGAAAATCAGTAAAACCCAGGGGGTTGCGATGTGAAATGTTGCGTCTTGCTTTTTTGATGTCTTCGATATCTTTCTGCAGGGCCTATAAGACGGAGTTGTTCTGCCAGGCTTTTAGTTAGGGTTCAGCCTGACTTCCCTTCTCTTTTTGTATAATAACTAGTATGAAAGAGGCCTCCCAGCATTCTCACAGGCCCATATAAGAACAGCGTAAACAGCTGGGCCTGATGAACATTTACTGTTCCCAATCCTAATCCTGTGGAAAGCCATATAATTAGATTTTAATTTGATCCTGACTTGTTTTTAGGAGGTAATTTAATTATTGTTTGATTTTATACCAATGTTATATATTTGATGTTAGCTGCCCTGAGCACAGTCTCGGCCGGGGAGGGTGAGATACAAATAAAAGTTGTTGTTGTTGTTGTTGTTGTTGTTAAATAGCAGCTTTGGGGAGGCAGTCAAGATTAGGGCTGCAGCACATCAGCAGGGGGAGGCTTCCCTCTTCCCCTGCCCCCATGCTGTGGTCCTGACAAAAATAAAAGAATAATCCTCTCCCCTAAAAGTACTGTTGTTTAATAAAAGACAATTGTGTTGCTCCCAGTGTGGTGTAGTGGTTAAGAGCGGTAGACTCTTAATCTGGTGAACCGGGTTCGCCTCTCAACTATTCCACATGCAGCTGCTGGGTGGCCTTGGGCTAGTCACACTTCTTTGAAGTCTCTCAGCCTCACTCACCTCACAGAGTGTTTGTTGTGGGAGAGGAAGGGAAAGGAGAAAGTTAGCCGCTTTGAGACTCCTTTGGGTAGTGATAAAGCAGGATATAAAATCCAAACTCCTCCTCCTCCTCCTCCTCCTCCTCCTCCTCCTCCTCCTCCTCCCAAGTGACCCGTTTAGCATCCTGTGTTGTTAGGCCGCCAGTGGTTTTCTTGAAACCAAAGAACATACCAGTTGTTTAAGCAGTAGACGTGCCTTTTGGCAGCTAGGAACGAAGAGCACCTTTTATGTCCACTTCTGGATTGGGATTAACCTGGCCACTGTAGTCCAAACATTGTAACCTCCAGACTGCACTACTGCAATGCGTTCTGTGTGGGGCTGCCCTTGGGCCTGGTCTGGAAACTCCAGCTGATGCAGAACGTCACCACTAGACTGTTGATAGAGGCAGACAGCCAATAGCATGTGATATCTCTGCTGAAACATCTGCACTGGCTGCCCATGTCCTACCAGGCTAGTTTCAATGCCCTGAGCATCTTGGGTTCAGGATACCTATTGAAACTAATACGCATGACTAACTTAGGGCCAACAGTGGGTGGACAGTTGAATTCAGTTGAATACAGTCCATTAAGTTCACATTTGATAGGCAAATGTATTTGCTTGCTTTTAATCAAACACCTGCCTTTTAACTATCCCAAAAGCTGGAAAAGCTCCAGCTGATTGACAGTTCCTGACTAAAATGCATTGGCCGGGGGCCAGGATTTTGATGTGCACGTATTTGTGCTTTTTGATGAAGAGTGCCATGTTGTTAGCCCTCTTTTTAAACAAATGTTTATGTATTTTGCATTTCAGCAGGAAGATATCAGTGCCATTCACTCTGATGGCAAGGATGGGATGAGCGATAGTACTGCAGGTATGGTGTAAGACAGATGTTTTGGCTGGCCTGTCACTTTCTCCTTCCTTTACCCGCCCACACCAAACAACCTACCAACCAAAAAAAAGGTGCCTTCTCTCATAGAAAGTTGCCATTTGGCATCATGGTCTGCTATGCTAGGATTGTAGAATTTACAGAGTTGAACCACTGCCCCATTGTTTTTCAAGCATGTTTGGCAACATCTTGGCCCACCTTGCCTTGAAATTTCCATGGAAGAAGGCTCTGCCATCTTCCTAAAAATCTATGCATAGTGTAGCATGTACAAAAGTAGCATTTTATTTTGAACCGGGGTGTGTGTGTGTTCTAAAACTGGTTTTCCAGGCTAATGTCCATTGTCCAAGGGATTTTCACCATAGAAGTCTCAAGACCTAGAGTGACACAGCTGTGAGCCCATAGCTCATTCTCTGCAAGAGATCTGTGCAGATCCTTTTCAGTAGCAACCACTGGGTGGGGGGTGGGGTGGGGAGCCCCATGCACTGGCAACGTGTAACCCATAACAGAATACCACAAGAGAATGGGAAAAGGTTCTCCATCCCTGGTCCAATAGTTAACTTGAAAATTTGCAGGCTAGTTCACAAAAAAGACAAGCAAGTAGAGATATTCCTTTGCTTTCTTTTTCGCTCCTCCCCCCCAAACTTCCCTTCCATTTCCAGATTTGCTTAGCCATGTGTTGACTGAAAGCCTAGAATGACAAATTGTATTGTATTCCCTCTCCTCCCCCCTTCCGTTTCGCTTTTAAAGGTGCTGATAGTTTATTGGATGTAAGTTCAGAAACAGAGCAGCAAGACTTGCTTTTACTGTTACAAGCAAAAATTGCATCTTTGACCTTGCATAATAAGAAACTGCAGGAAAAATTGCAGGTATGTATTAGCACCATCCATGGCACTGAACAATAACACATTGGGGGCATGTTTGCAGAAGGCAAAAAGGATAAGTTATTATGAGAAAAGACAATACGATCTTACAAAAAAAGGTAGTTGTTTAAATACTGCCACCTGCTGTCTCTACAGGCACGCGCACTCAAGTCAGAAGACCTGGATGCCACGCTGGATTCTTCTCGTTCCACCTGTGCGGAGTTTGATCACTCAACGGACAGGCTAAGTGAGAGCTCGGCGGCGGCTCAGGAGATCAGCTGCTCTTCGCTGAGCTTAGCACAAGCTCAGGAAGAGGCGAGCAGTAACGAAGTGAAAATCAGACAGCTGCAAGACAACTTAAAGGAGGTGCAAAAGAGGCTAGACAGCTCAGAAGCGAAGAGGCGGCATTTGGAGACGCAGCTTCAGTCCGGAACACTGGATACCCTTTGCTTGCTGAACAGCTCTGACATTTCTGAAAATGGCTCCGACCTCAACCAGAAACTGAGAGAAACCCAAAGCAAGTATGAAGAAGCGATGAAGGAAGTCCTGCACGTCCAGAGGCAGATGAAGCTAGGCCTGGTGGCTTCCGAAAGCAAAGAGGTGGACCTGCAGGAGCTCAGAGCCACGTGCGAGGAAGTCGAGGCACTGAAGGAGGAACTGCAGAAGGCGCAAGAAGAGGGCGAGAGGCTCCGAGCGAAAGTGAGAGAGCTGGAGGAGAAGCTGGCGGAGAGAGAGAGGGATGCGGCCAGCACAATGTCAGCAGAAGAATGTGAGGAGATGAGGAGCTCCTATTGCTTGGTTATTGAGAACATCAACCAGGAGAAGGCACTTCTGATTGAGAGGTACAAGGAGGGACAGGAGGAGATCAGGAAGCTCCAAGAGAAGCTGAGAGGCCAGATGGAGTCTGGGCATGGTGAGGAAGCTGAGGAGGTGAGAGATGCAAAGAACCAAATGATCACCGAGTTGAACAGGCAGGTCAGCAAGCTCTCTCAGCTGTACAAAGAAGCCCAGGCGGAACTTGAAGATTGCAAGAAAAGAGGTGTTGCAGAGGATGCTGATTCAGGATGCATCCCTCTGGAGGAACACGAGAAGCTGATGGAGGTCACCGCATTGCAGAGAGAGCAAGCTGAGGGTGCCCTGTTGGAAATGAAGGCCCAGTACGCAAAAGTATTGAGTGAAGCAACCCAACTCCAGAACCTGGTTGATTCACAGAAGAAGAACTCTGTCTCCATAACAGAGCATCTCCAGGTGGTCACTTCTCTCAGGGCTTCGCTGAAGGAAATGGAAGAAGAAATCGGCGAGCTCAAAATGCAGATTCTGCACAAAGAAAGCGATGTGCAGCGACTGCAGAGGGAGCTCTTGGAAGAAGAAGCCGCTGTGTGCGAAGCTATGGTGCCCAGGGCATTGTATGAAGAGCTCCGATCTTCTTCAGAGGGAGAAGTCAATTCCATGCTGTCCAAAGTGAAGGACTTGACAAAAGAGAGGGAAAATCTGTCTGCAGATCTTGCTCATTTGAGGAAGGAAATCTCACAAGTGAAAGGGGAGAAAGAGAGCCTCCGGACTCTTCTTGAAGCCAAGGAACAGGAAGTCAAAAGACTGCTTCACCAGTACCATCAAGCTCAAGAAGAGCTGCTTGAAATGAAAAAGGCCTCTGAGAGTTCCTCAAAACTAGAAGAGGATAAAGATAGGAAGGTTGGTAGATCTGATGCCTTAAGCAGGAGTCCTCAGTCTTTTGGGGGTGGGGTGAGCACATTTGGAACAATAAGAAAGCGTCATAGATCAAAAACAGTTGCCATGCAGAGGTATGCCCACTCATACCTGTGGTCACAAAGCACCGTATTCACAGCAGGCAAACTAAAGCTAAAAGACTAAAGCCCACGAACCTGAGTAAAAGGCAAAATATTCAGTCTGGAGTAGACTTATTGAAGTAAGTGGTCTTAATTCCCTTGATTTCAAGGGGTCTACTCCAAGCATGAGTTGGTCTCACCAGTGTCTCCTTAAACATGCCTTCTGGCAGTTTCACTGCATGTTTGAAATCATTTACCAGGGTTGAAGCAACAAAGAAACCTATGGTTGGCATTAAGTAAGATCTCTCAGCCAAATGCTTTTGGGAAGTTGTGTTTTATTCTAACCTTTAGCATGCTGTCTCCTGTTCTTTCCTCCCAGATAATGGACATGACAAAGGAAGTTAGTAAATTGAAGGAAGCACTGAACAGCCTGTCCCAACTTTCCTACTCAACTGGCACACCCAAGAGACAAAGCCAACAGCTGGAGCTATTGCAACAACAAGTCAAGCAACTACAGAACCAGCTGACTGTAAGTTTATAGATTCTGTAATTGTGCAAATAAGTAGCTCTATGCATCTGCCAAGGTTTGACAGGAGATGGGGTAGTGGGTGTTATCTATATTTTAGTCGTTCAAAGTGATGCAAAGTGAGGATGGGTCAGAAACGCTCAGTCAGCCCAATCTACTTGTGAAGTTAAAAAGAGAGCTGACCCTGTACACCACCTTGAGTTCCTTGGAGGAAAGTGGGGGGGTCGAGTATAGTAAATAGATATATAGAGTGATCAAACTATTTATGTATGTATGTATGTGTTTGTTTGTTTGTTGCCTATCTGACTAGGTTGCCCCAGGAACTCTGGGCGGCTTCCAACAATTATAAAACCACAGTAAAACAGCAAACATTAAAAACTTCCCCATACAGGTTTGCCTTCTGATGTCTTCTAAAAGTCAGATAGTTGTTTATTCCCTTGACATCTGATGTGAGGGCGTTCCACAGGGCAGGCACCAGAAGAATGTTGTAATAGTGTGATATCCCTTAGTTTGGGATGTTTTGCAACAGAGGAGTGGAATGGGATGGATGGACCTGCTTCACCTTCCACTTCCCCTTAGAAACTTCTAGCACCATTGCTTAAGTAAATTTGGAACCCTTTGTAGGAGCAGAGAGTACCTGCGTGTTTCTTCTCTACCTTTGTTTACAGGAAACAAAGAAGCAACACCAGGAGATAGTATCTGTTTACAGGACACATCTTCTGTATGCTGTGCAGGTAAGAGAGCCTTCTTCAGGAATTGCCCTCACCTGCTTAAAGAACTCAGTAGATTATATCTGTATATTACTAAAGCAAATAGGTAGTGTGTGCATACACGACAGCCAGTGCAACCTCTCAAAGGCATTTCCTCCTGTGTGAGGGAGGGTGTCTTATAACATGGCACATGTCATGAGCCATTCATTCAAGTCATCCTTTCCCAGCCTGCTCCCCCACCCCACCCCACCCAGATATTTTGAACAGGCCGCTAATATATTTTTATCCTCCGTTTCTTTCTAGGGCCAAATGGATGAGGATGTCCAGAAAGTGCTCAAACAGATCTTGACAATGTGCAAGAGTCAATCGCAAAAGAAAAGTGAAACGATTTTTGCCGATCCCTAATGGTGCTGCTGTAGAGATTGAGACTCGCCTTAAAATGAGATTTGATTGGCATCCCCACCCCCACCCCCAGGAGGGAGCTGTCACATGTCTCTGCCACTCTTCTTTCTTTATTTTTATGTATTATGAGCTAATGTGCTGTCATGTCTTCCCCTTGCCCCCAACCTAAAGTTCCCAGAGTGCTATTTTTGTGTATTGGAACAGAAACGTACAACTCTCCGTAAATTGCCATTACTTTAAATCAGGGGTGGTCAAAGTCTGACCTACAGTATTAGAAAGTGGCTCCTTGCTTCCTTTGGTGCAAGCCGTTGGAAGTCTCGGCTTGCAGTGTTGCATTTTGGATATGAATAAGTACATCTTCCAGAGGTGGGGGAAGCGATGGATTTTTCAGTTCTTGGTTATCTAAAGAGGGGGTAACAAACCGGTTCATAGGTTTTAAAGACCCTCCGACGTCCAGGATAACAGTACAGTAGATGCAACTCTGATTTTGAAATTTCCACGGCATGTACGTATTACAAAACCAGTGATGTGTACTAACTCGATAACGTAAAGCATAAACATGCAGGTTAATGAATTTCGAACACGGCTAATTCTGCTAAAACCCCAGTTTCTTTATCAAACAGTAGGTCAAGCTATCTATGCAAATCCTTGCAGTGCTATTGGCTATGGAGCTCAGGGGGAAGAAAAACCCAGCGTTCCAAACGACAAACAAGGGATCCGAATGAACTCATGATGTTTACAGTGAGCACTGTTGTCTCACGGTTCCTAACCTCACTTTTGTAAAAGATCTCCTCTACAATATATTTTTACTGGCCCTCAAATTTAGAAATGTCTTTTTGTAATTAAAGCCATTTGCCTATTTAACACTACTACTACTTTCTGTTTTTCTGCAGTAGCCTTTAATACCAAAACAATTTAGGCGGTGGCCTTTTTCTCCGTCTCTCTCCCCATTCGCCCAGCTGTTGTAAAATGCAGCAGAGGTATCCCAATCCCCTGGGGAAAGGCTCTGTTGAAGCAGAATTGCCCAAATAATGTACAAGAGAGGAATTACTAGCTTTCTTGCCAAATGTTGTAACACCAAGAAGCACAGAGAAGCCTTGCGTTTTTCATTTTCAAGAGCAGTAAACATCTGTATGACATAGGAGTGCTCTTGCAAATTGCTTTCATGCCTACAAATCCTTTAGCAGAAAAAGATAACACTTATAACTCTGTATGTGATATACACTCAGGTATGGATAGATTGGATCCAGCAACAGAGTCTCTCTCTCTCTCTTGATTTATTTTTATGAAAGTATACTGTGCGATTATCCTATTTCACCAGCCATTTCCATACCAGATTTATGTTGTAAACTGCTTTCAAAACCAGGCTCAAACCAGCATGACTGCTTTGGCATCTCCCAGCCTACCATGAGAATTGCAGCTTTCTGGGGGTCTTTTTTGTTGTTGTTGGAGACCTGCACATAACTAGTCAGATTCAATAGCAGTTTTTCAAGTTTAAAATCAGTTTGCAAGAGCACTCCTACCGGTATAAGACTCAGGGGGGGAGCCTTCTTTAAGGCCTTTAAGAAGAATTGGGAATACCATACGTGTGCTGCAACAGCGGTTTTGTGTGTCAGAGAGACCCAGAAGCCTGAACAACTTACATTGTACCTAAAGGGAATAACCATTTTGATTGTCATGTGTCTTCAACTTACAGCATGGTTTTACCCCTATCGTCTGCCGCAGAGATTCCCAGAGTTCTTCAATAAGTGAAGTCTATAGGCAGGCAATTTACTCAGTGCCTGAGGGACTGCCACATTTATCATGTGCTAAATTAGCCTTCCCTGGGGCTACAGGTATGGTTGACTACAATTCCCATCATCCACAATCATTGCCATATTAGCTGTGGATAATGAGGGTTGTAGTCTTCTAGCACCTTGGGACTCAAGGCTGCATTAAATAGTAGCCTACCATTTTATACAGCAGCCAGATTTAAATGGATTAAGAGCATAGGATCTCCTGGGTCTTTATATTATTATTATTATTATTATTATTATTATTATTATTATTATTATTATTTGAGTCTCCTTGGTTTAACTAATACCTATTAATTTGGACAATGTTTCATAGCTAGATACCTTTTTTTAAATGTTCCAAAGAAATGTGAAAGTTTTGCTGCAGTACTTACAAAAAGATTTAAAAAAAAACAGGTCTAAAATATGCCAAGAAATGCTGCCAAGTATAAAACTTGAGGAACCATTTTGTAGGTTGCCTGACAAAAACCTTAGCTTTTTACCTTTTTTTGTTATGTGTATTTATTACGATTATCATTGTGGAACATTGGAAATTGTATACTATAGCTTAGTGATTGTCCTTTGTATGTAATTTTACGAACGTTTCATTCCGCAAATAAACAGGTTTTTTTCTTTTTTTAATCTTCCTCTTATTTTTGTCTAATAGGCTTGTACTAGCACCCTTGTACTCAGTTTTGTTCGGGAATTCTAACCCCCCCCCCAAAAAAAAATCAGTGCAGTTTTGAAAGGTTCAGTCCACCTTCTGAACTCAAATGGGTGTCCAATTATATCCAACTATAATGAAAAACTGCTCTTTGATGTCAGAAACCATTAAGAGGTGTCTGAATGTACAGCAAACAGACAGACCACTTTCCAAAATATATCGGCGATTGGGACATTGTAGTGAACCCAATGAAAGAAACTCAAATATTTAAAGAACATAAGAAGAACATGATGGATCAGGGCAATGGCCCACCTGGCAATCATCCTGTTATCACAGTGGTAAGGTTAGATGCCCATGGGAAGCCTGGAACCTGAACACAACACCTCTCTCCCATTCTGCAGCTTCCAGAAATGGGTGTTCAGAAGCACACTCCGACAGTGGGGAGAGAACACATCTTCCATGAATTTTGTCAAATCCTCTTTGAAAGCCACCCAAGTTGGTGGCCACCTTTGCCTCTAGTGGGAACAAATTGCATAGTTTGTATGCTGTATGAGGAAGCACTTTCTTTTGCCTGCCTTGAATCCGCCATCTTCACTGGAAGGCCATCTGAGAGGGAGAAAAACTTCTTCCTATCTACTTTCTTCATGCCATGATGCATTATTTTATTGACCTCTGTCAGGTCTCCTCTTACCTTTTCTCTAAACAATAAGCCCCAAATCTTGTAACCTTTCTCCACACCCTTGACATTTTTGGTTGCCCTTTTCTGAACCTTTGTCTAGCTCCATGATATCATATTTGATGTGAGGCGACCAGAACTAGGCACACTGTTCCAAGTGCAGTTGCTCCATGGATTTGTAGAACGACATCGTGATAATTAGCATTTTGTTTTTAAATTCCTTTCCAAAGGATTGCTAGCCTGGAACTGGCCTCCCCCCCCCCAGCTGCTGTTTTGAAGAAGCCCTTCCTTGGGTTCTCTTTCCCCACTCAACCACCTGGAGCAGACATGCATAAAAGCAACTACCAGTGCCAGCTCTGCCTGATTTCCGGGGCCCTGACATGGGCAGAGCGGCACCGGAAATTGGTTCTGCACATGTCCAGACATGCGCAGAAGTGACTTCCGGTGCCGGGTGGCCCGTGTCCACATGTCTGGGCACCAGAAATCGCTTCTGCGCATGCTTGGGCATGAGCAGAGACAATTTCCGAAGCCAAGTGAGCAAGCAGCCGGCCGGGAGCTGCAAATCTGGGGGATTTACAGGATATTTTTCAATTTGGGAGACCAGCGGGAAACTGATTTAAATCCAGGTGTTTCCCGCGAAAAACGGGAGACTTGACAGCTATGCACATCGTGGATGTTGGCTTTTGTGGCAGATGCATGCTCTATATTAATACTATTGCCACAAGTTTGTCATGTAGTAGAGCAAAGAACTTTGATAACTAAGATGGCAGCCCCAGTGAGTTTAGATGTCACTCCATACTGCTCATCGTCTCTGGGTAGCCATAAGAGACTTTGATGGCAGCCCAGTGGCAACACTGAGCAAAATTACAGTCTCACGGGCCTGTATTGCTGGTGCCATTAGACCTTGTCATAAGCACATCTGGGGCACAGCAGTATACAGTAATTAAAATGGTGGCACCTGTGAGTACAGGCCCTGCACATAGGCTCAGAGGTCTGCTTGATGCCAAGCAAGCAGCCTGCCCACCAACTACACACTAGCTTTCCTGTTTAGTGTGGATGTGCATACACACAGATTAGATGGGGAGGTGTGTATACATACATACACAAACACACACACACACACACACTTTTGAGCTGTAAAACAGATAGGGTTGCCAGACTCAATAGAGGACAGGACTTCTGTGCCTTTAATTGCTCTGCTCTCTTTTGAGTCTGGAAACCTTGAAGAGAAACCAGCAGACCCTTTGCTTGGAAATTAAACAAAGAGTCTGCTGGTTTCTCTTTAAGGTTTCCAGACTCAAAAGAGAGCAGGGCAATTAAAGGCACAGAAGTCCTGTCCTCTATTGAGCCTGGCAACCCTAAAAACAGAAGAGGACATTCCCAGGTGGTTTCACAAGCAATTCCCCTTCCTTGGGAACTCTGGGAATTGTAGGCTTGTGAGGAGAATAAGGGTCTCATCATTCTCAGCACCCTTAACGAATTACAGTTCCCAAGATTATTTGGGGAAAGCCATGCCTTTTTTTTTTTTTAAAAAAAGTGGTATTATACTGATCCAAACATTAAGGTGTGGATGTGGTAAAGTGTTGGGACTGTAGAATCTAGGCCTGGACTTCAGCTCAGCCACAAAGCTCACTAAAGCTGCTGCATTGAGATGTGGGGTTTGTTGTTAAGTTTTCCTGGTAATAACACTGGCACTTCTCCCTTGATTTCTGAAGCTTCCTTTTACACTGCAGTGCCTGTTACATTACAGAGCTGTGGCCATTTAGAATTTTAAATGGTGGGAAAGAACTGTGTGCCCCAACGGTTGTCACCATGAAATTACAATGCAACACTCGAACACAAAACTTTCCGAGCTAATAGGATTGCAAACACATTTGCTTTCTGGAAACAGCACTCAAATTCATGCTAAATTTCCACCAAGTCCCACCAGGTTTCCAGAAGTGCCTTTTATGTCCTGTGAGAGATCCCACAACACAGAGAAATGATCAGGTAAGGAAAGGTGAGGATAACAGGATAAGGTGCTGTCTGAATGCAGCCCAGAGCAGGCGCACAATCTGACTCTCAGCCTTTGAGGATTTAAATGTGGCCGGAATGTGGAGAGTGGGCCTGAAGCATTTTAATGATCTGCCTCCTAAAACCCCTCAGTTGTTGCTGAGCTTCCCATCCTGGTGAAAAAAAGAACAATGGCTCCATCTAAAGGCCAAAGGTTGTTTTTCAGTCACCAGGACAACTCGGGCAACACACTGTCGCCCTAGTGACAGCTTGGGGAGAGACTTTGCTTTCACACGGAGACCAAACAATCCCTTACAGAAAAGGAACTAAGGTCTCCACCCAAAAGGGCTTGGTTCCTAATGCTATATTTCTATGTGTGGTTAATGTAAACCTGCGAGGCAAAATCAAGTGCAAGGTTGGGAAGTTCCTTTCCACCGAGTTCCAGGTCCACTGCCTTGTTCTGAGGTAGGCAATGGCTCTCGGCTAGCTGATACCTTTGCTGCCGTGAACCATTTTGGATTTATTTTGTTTCACCTGTCAGCTCCGAGGGTATTACAAAAAACCCTTTAGACCTGTGATGTATTTAGTCAGGCGTATTTTAGGGGGAGGAAGGTGAGGAAAATAAGCAAAGCTGCTGAGAGGGGAGAATTGGAGGTTTGGGGGGGGGGGGAGAGAGAAATAACAGTGTACATAACATTGCGCCACATCCTGCCTGTTTGTTAAAAGCAGCTTTACCTCAAAGCTACACAACCCTCTCATTTGCAAGTCATCGCCCTTGCACGTAATGCAAACTCTGTGCAGTCAGTTTCACGCGGCAGGTTGTGAACAGCTCCAGCAATTTCCAGCGTGCCATTGCTAACTGCAAAATAATAGTAATAGTAATAGTAATACATATCGGCGAGGCTGAGAGGGGGTTTGTCGTCTGGGCAGCCCAAGTCCTCCATACAAGCTGGTGTCCAGGGAAGTAATTTCAGTGCTGCTAATGCAGCGAAAACAACATGGGATGTAGCAGTTATGAGTTACCAGTCTCTGGAGCCACAGCAGGCGCTGTGATTCTCCAGTGGTTTGACTCCCCTCTAGAAGTGTACTCCATTGCCTCTCGAGACAGATGGATGCCAACAACAGATTAGGACACACTTCTCAATCCCTTTGAAGCGATAAGTTGCCAAATATAGCAATTTTTTACTGCTTGCCTAAACGGGACCCAGGTGGCACTGTGGGTTAAACCACAGAGCCTAGGGCTTGTTGATCAGAAGGTCGGCGGTTCGAATCCCTGCAACGGGGTGAGCTCCCGTTGCTCGGTCCCAGCTCCTGCCCACCTAGCAGTTCGAAAGCACATCAAAGTGCAAGTAGATAAGTAGGGACCGCTCCGGCAGGAAGGTAAATGGTGTTTCTGTGCGCTGCTCTGGTTTGCCAGAAGCAGCTTTGTCATGCTGGCCACATGACCCGGAAGCTGTCTGCGGACAAACGCCGGCTCCCTCGGCCTATAGAGCGAGATGAGCGCCGCAAACCCAGAGTCAGACACGACTGGACCTGATGGTCAGGGGCCCCTTTACCTTTACCTTTACCTAAATCCTAGTTCTGTGTTTTAATGGTAACCAAGGAAGGGAATTGTTGTTAATATTTTTGCTGATGCTGGCTTTACCACCCGCTTTACAGCAGCTAGTTCTGTTTTCTGTAGTGCTGTTTATAAAATGTGGGTATCCACTGCATGATAAGCTCTCCCTAAGAGACAAAGCCTCATGTTCACAGCCATCCTTCAGAGTACCAGCCATGGATCCAAGGCAGTGCCCCCCCCCCGGAAGAGGGCCAGGTTTGATCCCAAGGCTGCCAGCTGCTGACACCTACTTTATAACCTTTTTAAACTCAAAGGAAAAGCTGTGCTCAGATGAAATGAGCAGCGACCGTGAAGAAAATGAAATGTGGTCCAAGCTGCTGGATACACCAGCAACCAAGTTAATGCAAGCGCAAGAAAGGGCAGAAAGGTTTGTCGAAGAAAAAGAGGTACTGTAATCTTCTCCTTTTGTTTCCTTTCATGCCTGAATACTATTGGAAATTAATGGGTGCATATAGGATTAATGGTGGCGGATTGGGTGACTGCAGCTAGCCACAATCTCTCAGTCTAACCGACCTCACAGGGTTGTTGTGGGATAAAAGAAAGAGAGGGGAGAATCCTGTATGCTGACCTGAGCTTCTTAGAAGGAAGGGTAGGATAAACCTGCAATATATGGACATGAAAGCAGGCTTCAGATGCTCCAGAGACTTTTCTCTGTGTGTGCTTGATGCTATAACATTATATCTGGATCCAGTGCTTTTTTTCTAAGAAAAAATATTCAGGGGTACTCTCATTTTCCTACTCATATTGAAATACTGCCCCTCAATGAGGCCAAACTTAGATTCACAAAATGTTTAGGGGTATGCGTACCCCCAGAAAAAAAAAGCACTGCCTGTATCTATATATCTACCGTATATTTTAGCTTACTTTGCCAAACCTTTATTTGGTGTTACAAATATAGGCCATCATAAAACATCCATATATAAAAAATTAAAATATATACAAATAAACAGCCATGTAAAATATGTAATAACCCTGTTAAGGGTTATCTGCATCTATAAAGAAGGGAAACACAAATTCAGAGAAGCTGCCTTTTCTAGGTCAGTATATTTGTCCATCTAGCCCAGTGTTTCCTGCTCTAGGGGTTCCCTCTCCGCCAGATGCTGCTGGACTACAACTCATATCATCTACCTGGCTATTGGCCATGCTGGCAGGGGCTGATGGAAGCTGTAATCTAGAGAAGTGGCAGAGCTTCATGCTCCGGCACCAGGGGATGGAGAGCAAGTGGGAGCAGGGCTGGCACGCGTCCCGGGGATGTGGTGTAGCGCCGCCCACAGGGGCAGGGAGCGCCCAGTGCAGAGGGGGGCAGCTGTGATGGCACCCCACCGGAATCGCGCTGCCGGGGGCGGTGCGCTCACCCTGCACTCCTCTTCCTCCGCCAGTGAATCCAGCAGTGTCTGGGGAGGGGGTGGCGGTCACGCATTCCCCAGCCCTAGGCTACTCCATGCAGCAGTGGCTTTCTAGGGCAGGGAGGACTGAATGTGGCCCTTAGGCCCCTATATGTGGCCTCCAGGACTCTTCCCAGGCACACCCCTTCTCCTCAGGCCATGCCGCTCACCAGCCCTCCTTTGCACCCACCTTGAGTGTGTGCATGGCTACAGAATGTCCTTGAACTCTGATAAAACTGCTTGAGTTGATTGCCTGGACGGAGGGTAGAGAAGGAAGTGTGAGTGTGCGTAACTATTACAGTACAAATGTAATGTACAGTAGTTATTTGTTTCATAAAATTTATATATCAGGGGGAAAAACTGATTGCTTTTTATTTTTTGTAAATTAAATTATAACTATTTTTTATTTACAATTTTTATTTTAAAGCATACAGAAAGTTAAAACCGCAGTAGAACAGACTACAGCAAGTTGAAACTCATACAAGCTTTCTAAATGACTGGGTGGGATTGTTTAAATAAGAACGTCTTCAGCAGGCACCAAAAAGAAGGTGCCTGCCTGATATCAATAGGCAGGGAGTTCCAAAGTGTCGGTGCTGCTGTACTAAATGATCACGTACTTATGGATGCAGTGTGGGCATGATGCAGCACTTGTAAAATACTAATATTCTTCACTCTGCCCACTTTTGCCTCTGGCCTTGCCTACCAGCGCCATGTGGCCCCTGGAACATGTGCCTAGAAGAAAAAGCGGACCTCAAGTTGAAAAAGGTTTCATCCTCTGTGCCTAATGGTCTCTGGCACAGTTCTTTTACCTCGCCAGCTACCTAATCATTATTATTTAATTGGAGGTGCCAGGGAACGGCCCTGAGATGTGGAAGCAAGAAGCAGGCAGATTGGGAAATTTCTTCCTTTTTTACAGCAAATCTTGTGTGTGTGTTTTCTCCAGGCACATAAAGCATGCAGGGAACTGGTTCAATGTACAGCTCTGGCAAGAATTGTCTATGGAAATGGGCACTGGAAGTTGGCAGAGGCACTGGCTAATCTTGCTCATGGTTACCTAACCCTTCAAGGTAAAAAAAGCTAGTATGTAATAATGATAAGATACACATGTCAGTTTGGGTAAGGAAAACACTAAGGATATACAAGATTTTCTGGCACGGCCACTTAAGGGTGTAATGAATGGAATACTAAGCACAGGGAAATTGCCAGAATCTTGGAAAGAGGCATACATTACACTGTTTCCGAAAAAAGGATACAGACTAATTTTTTTGGATACAATGGAGGACTGAAAAATTAGGAGGATTTATAGCAGGCATCCCCAAACTGCGGCCCTCCAGATGTTTTGGCCTACAACTCCCATGATCCCTAGCTAACAGGACCAGTGGTCAGGGATGATGGGAATTGTAGTCCAAAACATCTGGAGGGCCGAAGTTTGGGGATGCCTGATTTATAGTATGCAGTTGAAAAGGTTAACTAAAGAACCCATGGCGGGGAGAAGGGAAGTCTAGAAATTTGGGACTATCTTGTGTAATCTTTATTATTTGTGATTTTGAGTGTGAATGAATTTGTAAAATCAAATGAAAATAATTTTCCCAAAAAAAGGGGGGGGACTCTAAGGATATGATTCCAGCTGCTGGTCACTTAATTATTTCATCACAAACTACAGAAGGATGTGTTGATCTGCTGCTGCAAAAGCAACAGGGAGTCTTTAACATGTCAACAGACTAACAGACTTCTTGTGGCACAGTAAGAGCAGAAGAGTCTTCTGGATCAGGCCCATGGGACATCTAGTCTAGTGGCCAAGCAGATACCTGTGGGAATGACCTGAGTGCAAGAGCAATCTACCCTCCTGTGGTTTCCAGCAACTGGCATTTATTATTATTCTGCTCCTTCTGACAGTGGAGATGGAACACAGCCATTGTGACTAGTAGCTTTGGATAGCCTTATCCTCAATGAATTTGCCTAATCCTCTTTTGAAGCCATTCAGGTTGGCAGCAGCACTTCCTATAGTTCAGCTATGCTCTGTGTGAAGAAGTTATTTCTTTTGACAGTCACGAACCTTTTAACATTCATCTTCAATGGATGCCCGTAAGTTTCAGGGTCATGAGCAACAGAGAACAACTTTTCTCAATCCATAATAAATCAGGCAGTCTTTAAGGTGCCACAAGATGCTTTGCCACTTTCACAAGTGCAAATTTGCAGCTATAGGTCTGTCACCCTCTTCATCTACCACTTTGCTTTATTCATTCATTCATTCATTCTGTTGTGTATTGAGTCAAAGGATTTTATATCTGTATTATTATTGTCTGTATTTGCATTAGGATAAAGTAACTGCCTTTTGGTTCCAGAGGGTACAGCTACTATTGGTTCATTTAAGCTGCTGTATTTGGATCCTCTGTCTTATTGGTTTCCTCCAAAAGGCAGCACTGTGATTGCTTGATATTGTTCCCTCCAAAATGTATCCCTTCCTAGCTAGTCCCCTGTCCCTATAAATGTAGCTTTCCTCTCCTCAGTCTTCAGCCTTGTTCACTGTAATAAAGAGCTGTTACTAGAGAACTGTCTCCAGCATGTTTTGTCAAGAGAGCTGAAATCACAAACCCCACGTCACAACAACTGGCGACGAAGGTGGGATCCGGAATGCTGAGGAGCGGTTAAACACAACCCTGCCTCAGAGTCCGGATTGCATCTGAGAACAAGACTCACTGGCCAGCTGAGAAGACGACCCTGCCCGCTAGGACAATGGAGAGTCCAAGGGTATTGGAGCCCTTCCAGCCATCAGAGCCCCACACCTGGGAAGACTATGTCGAACGCTTCGAGTTCTTTGCAGTGGCTCAAGGGATCACCGATGCCAGCAAAAGAAGGGCCACATTCCTGAGCTACTGTGGGCCCGAGACCTTCAAGCTAGCCAAGGCATTACTTGCTCCAGCGAAGCTGAGTGAGACATCTCTCAAAGATATTCTTGCCTGCCTAACAAGCCACTTGGCGCCTACTGAGACCAAGATGGCCCGGCGGATGGAGTTCCATAAGAGGCAGCAGCATGCTGGGGAGTCTGTATCCACATTTCTGGCTGAACTCCGGAAGCTCGCTCAGCACTGCGGCTTCCAAAATCTGGAAGAGACTCTCCTGGATCGGTTTATTGGTGGTCTGAGCAGCAAGAAAGCCAGGAGACGCATCGTGGCTAAAGAAGAGGTTACCCTTGCTTCAGCCTTGAAAGAGGCCACCGCCACGGAGAATTATGAAAGAGAGGAGCTTGATGCCAGTCGCAAGGCCACTAAGCCACAGATAGAAGTTGCGCATGCCATGGACGAGCTAGAGGCTACTCCGAGCCAGAGCCCAGTCCGTGGGGTTGAGTCGGTGCGTCAGGCCTGCACAGTGCACAGAGATCGCCGAGGCAGTTGCCCAGGTTGTGGCGGAAACCATGAAAGGAAGAGTTGTCGTTTCAGGGATGCTATCTGCCGGACGTGCGGAAAGACGGGTCACATCGCCAGGGTCTGTAGATCGGCGGCGTCGGGAGCGACAGGAGCACCTAGACTGGAGCATCGCAGACCGCCCACAGCAACTCGTTTTCTAAAGGACTGCCACTACGTAACGGAGATCAACGGGAGGGCCGTGCAGTTTCCAGCGCAAGGCAAGGCACACGTCAAGGTGAAGATTGAGGGTCAGCAGTGCGACATGGAGGTGGACTCCGGATCTGCATTCACCATCGTGTCGGACCAGACCGCGAAGACATTCTTCCCCAGGGGTAAGTTGCCCCCTCTGGAGCCCTTTCCGGCAACCTTGCAGTCGTACTCAGCAGGCCGCATCCATGTTATGGGAATGTGTGCCGTGAGAGTACAGTTCCGGGACAAACAGGCTGTACTCAAACTGGTGATTGCGAAGGGCAGTCGCCCCAGTCTCCTGGGCACTGACTGGTTCCCTGCCCTGGGACTGAGTATCTCAGGGCTTAATTCAATCCAAACCGTAATTCAAGAGCAACCCCCCAGGCTGAGACTGACACAACAAGGTATCTCGCCCCTGAAGATCTGGTCTGGGTGAGGAACTATTCACGAGGTCCGCGGTGGGTGGCCGGTGTGATCACCCGGGCTAGTGGACCTGTGTCCTATTATGTGACCTTGGAAAATGGGCAAGTTTGGAAGAGACATATAGATCAGCTGAGGCGCCGGGCGCTCAGCAGGGAGGAGTCAGATAATTCATCCCTGGCTAATGACGCACAGCTGCAAGACCAGAGTGAAAATGGTCCAGAGGTACAGTCACCAGGGGCTTCAGCAAATGAACCAGGGTCTGCTAGTCCTCATGATGACGAGGTACAGGTCGGGGACCCTGAGATGTCTGGGACTCCATCTGTTCCTGATGAAACCCCTATAGCAGCCCCTCCACCACAGGTAACACCCAATCCAGAACCTGCAACACCTGTTGTCAGGAGATCAGGTAGAAGTTGTAGGACCCCACAGTACCTGAGGGATTACGTCTGCTGTGCTCACTAGGGGGGGAGGGGTGTTGTGTATTGAGTCAAAGGATTTTATATCTGTATTATTATTGTCTGTATTTGCATTAGGATAAAGTAACTGCCTTTTGGTTCCAGAGGGTACAGCTACTATTGGTTCATTTAAGCTGCTGTATTTGGATCCTCTGTCTTATTGGTTTCCTCCAAAAGGCAGCACTGTGATTGCTTGATATTGTTCCCTCCAAAATGTATCCCTTCCTAGCTAGTCCCCTGTCCCTATAAATGTAGCTTTCCTCTCCTCAGTCTTCAGCCTTGTTCACTGTAATAAAGAGCTGTTACTAGAGAACTGTCTCCAGCATGTTTTGTCAAGAGAGCTGAAATCACAAACCCCACGTCACAACACATTCATTCATTTCATAAAATTTGTACACCACTGGATTGTAATAGCATGGTAACCTCAAAGCAGTTTACAAAAATAGAGGTTTTGAAGGAGCTGATACGTGTATTCATAGGACAATGAGATGATCTGCCTCCAAGGCGAGATGGGACCACAGTTTTAGTTATCATGGAGCACTCATTTTGTAGCTGCTGTTCTTTTCTTCAATTTTTATGACTGATAGTTGATATCATTGATCATTTCTTGGTGGAGACAGAGTTGGAAATGTGCATTTATTTATAATTCCCAATTTAGGGCTTGCATTGGCATGTTTTCCTTTCTTCCCATATATAAATTTTCAGTTGCAGCTGCATACACAATGGCACAAAAGCTTTTAGCAACCAGGTTTCTTTTCTCAAGTCCATTAATTGTTTCTGGTGGGGATAGGGCAACTGTGGCCATTCAGACATTGTCAAACTATAACTCCCACGAACCTGAATGAAACTAAACATCTAGGTTCTCTGTCCCTGGTTTATGAGAACATTTTTGCTTGAAGTGTTTGTATGTAGTGCAGATTAGTGAACACGTCATTCTATGTGGTTAAAGTCATCTTTTTATTTTCCTCAGGTCTTCCCATTCAGGCTATGCACCATGCAAATTCAGCCAAATGCACCACATTTGCAGGTGGAGGCGCCCCTCCAGCATCTTCAGAAGAAAAAGGAGAGTTTCTGAGCATGCTTGTGACAATCTACTATACTTTGGGTGCATCATATTTGATGCAGAAAAAATATCCTTGCAGTGCAACGATCAGAACAAGGGGATTCGGAGGCAAAATACCGAAGCAACTCTGTTCAGCTATGAAGCTCACCAGAAGTGCATAGAAAAGTCAGCCTCTTGGTCTACCTTGCAGGGTTGTTGTGAGACTAAAACACTGCTATGAGCACCTTATAAGAAGGCAGAGATACAAATGAGGCATATTAAGTTTAGCAAATAAATAGGAATCTCTTTTAAAAATCCCCTCTGAGCTTTGTGTTCATACACTGTCACTACAGTCCAACATGGGTGCAGGCTCTCCGTACACTCATTTCTTGGTGGGGTCAAGAGCCAGACATCTAAGAGGGTATGACTTATGTAGAGGCTGAGACTGGATCAATGCAACTGGCAAGTGAAGCTGTATGCTGGGAGACCTGGTGTTGATTTAGAAACTTAGTAGCTATGTGGCCAACAAGCGGGGAATGAATGTGGCAGACATTCTTCTGAACATTTCTTCTGAACATTTCTTCTGAACATTCTTCTGAACATTCTGACCATTGAAACCAACCAGAACTGTGCAAGAGTACATTGCTGCTCCTGTGCAGCTCCCATGTATTTGAATGGGGCTTGTGCCTCATGTCCGTGATTTAGAATGGGTGACACTTAGATTTTCTACTTCAGGCACCACAATGTCTGGTGGCAGCTCTCTGGACATCTAAAGAGAACATTCTCAGGAGGCTCACAAGAAGCACGTCACGCAGAGTTCATTGCCAGTATCCATGAAGTCAATCCAACTGGCATTTGTGATGAACACGTAGCCGTTCAAGGCCCTGCAATGAGCTAGCTTAGTCTCTGGATTTCTTGAATAGTGCTGCCATTAGAGTTCAGTAGCTGCCTTGTCCCATCACTACACAAGCAGAAAAATGCCCCAAGTCCAGGTAAGGTAACTGATGATGCTCCAGACTCCAGGGAGCCTCACCTACCTGTCATATTTGGCCCACACAAGCCTAGGATCTGATAAGAATCTGCCCTGCAGAGCCAAAAAGGTTCTCTGCTCCTGTTCCAGACAATGTTGCAGCTTTTTGTTTGTGTTGATTTTAATGGATTAAAAAAAAAAAGTTGAGTAGCTTCACTGCTTTTCCTTGACTTTTCTACTGGCAAAGAATCCTACTGCAATCTGCAGAAAGCTGAAAGGATTATGGAAGAACTGAGAGGGATGGATTGGAGAGGGACCCAGACTCCTGAACTTAAAGTATCTGAGAGAGACCTTCTTGCAGCACTGGGCAGGTAAACGAAAGACCAATGGCCTGATAAGGGTACAGCTATTTACTGAACGACTTAAATCACATATCTAGGCTGCAATCCTATACTTAGTTACAGGGTAACACAGTGTTTCTCGACCTTTTTTGGGCCACGGCACACTTGTTCCATGAAAAAAATCACGAGGCACACCACCATTTAAAAAGTTAAAAAAATTAACTCTGTGCCGCCCTATATTGACTATATAATTATGACTGTAAGAAACACTTGCCAATTGCTGTGTTGGTTGCAATCTCCTGTAATAAGGCTTCACAAGCCGCTGATTTCTCTGCCAGCACAATCCTTTGCTCAGCAAGTTTCAGGCTGAGCTCATCCAGCCAGCTTCTTTAAGTTTGTCTAAAACCACCCTCCAGTCGTTTGCACTGAGCTTTGGGAAAGAGGAGGAGAAATATTGCTTTCCGGTGGGTTAGCGCTGGATATTGGCGGCCGCCAGGCACGTGACAATGCAAATCGCCCTTCTCGTCGCCGCACGTCGCGGCACACCAGCCAGCGTCTCGCGGCACACTAGTGTGCCGCGGAACAGCGGTTGAGAAACGCTGGGGTAACAAGTTCTCTTGAACTCAGAGGGCATGTGTTTGGCTTTGCACTGCTAATGAATGTGCATGTGTGCTGGGACTTCTCTTCACTCCCTAGATGGGGATGTTCCTGGCATCTAAAGGGCTTTGCAGTCTTATATGTGGTTTCCTGCAGTCAATAATCCAGGTCCTGCTGCCCGGGCCAAAATCCAGACTTTGCCCCCACATGTCTAACCACTTGCCCATGATGAAGGCACCAACCTGATCCTTTAGCAGCAAAGGAGGGCAGTGGCACCTCTTTTAGATGGTAACACACATGCATGTGCACATAGTACACTGCCGTCTGGTGGTCAGCACTATTATTGCTGCTGCCTACAGGTGCTTTTCATTGATAGAATTTGCCACTAGAAAACTGTTTTCCGAGAGTAGAAAGTTGTATTCTGAGAGCAGAATTTGATTCATACTCTCAAGTACAAAGAAAGTCAGATATTGTTACATCTACAGTATTATACGGTTGTTTTTAAATTGTGTTTTTGTTGTTTTTGTACCTCTTACTGATATTTCCTTTTTAAAATTGCTTTTTTATGAAAAGCGGTATACAAGAACACTAAACAAACAAATATTTTATATTTTCACTTTTAAAAAATTATGGACTTTTAGATCTAATTACTCTGTTCTGCCTTCTAGGGCAAGTTTGCAGCAAAACAAGTTAGAGTTGGCAGCCAGGTATTTTGAGAAGGCAATTGATGCTGTAATTTCAACCGAAGGAGAGATGTCTCCAGAACTGATAAACCTCTATCAGAAGATAGCCCAAACTGAGCAAGCAAAGGGAAACCATGAAAAATCCATGGGATATTTATTACAGGCAAGGAACCTAATAACAGTCCAGCATGTAAACTGAGTTTGTGCTTTTGACTTTATAGAGCTACCAGGTGACATGTGTATTAAACCTCAATCTTATACCCACTTCACTGGGAGTAAGCAAAGGCTTACCTTTATTTTTATTTTTTTTATTTAATAAGATTTATGTACTGCTTAATCCTCAAAACCTCTCAGTGAGTTTACATAAAATATAAGGTGTGCATTCATTTGCGAAGACAGGTAAAGGGTTGCGTTGTAAAAACTACTATTGCACCATCATACGTATTCATATATTTATAATAATCCCCTCTGTTATTGACAGCATCTGAGTTCAAGTTCTGCTTGAGGGTTTCCCACAAGCACCTGGTTGGCCACTATGAGAACAGGATGCTGGATTAAATGGCCCATTGGCCTGATCCAGCAGGCTCTTCTTATGGATGCAGGTTGCCCAAATGGGGCTCAGCATCCAAACACTTCCAATCTCTTAAAATGGAATTACCCTGCAGATACCCTGCAATTACCTTATGGCAGTTCTCTGCAACCTGGTGCCCTCCAGGTGTTTTGGACTGCAGTTCCCACCATCCTTGACCATTGGCTATGCTTGCTGGGGCTGATGGGAATTGGAGTCCAAATCATCTGGAAGGCACCAGGTTGGGGAAGACTGCTTTGAGATCATGGGACCACTTCAGCTGTCATGGTCGGCCATTGGAAACACTGTCTGCTTTCAAACGGAGTAATTCTGTGATTGCAATGTGGCAATAATTCACAATAAAACACAATAACATAACAATAAAAAGAAAACACAAAAATCCAAATACACAATCCTTTTCCTTTAACATTGTATAAAGGGACTTCCTCGAGTTCCCTGTATCTGCAGTTCATTTCTCTTTTATCTTTAGCAATTTCCAATTCATTTTTCTCCATTTTATTTTTTCTTGGCTTTATTGCCCACAGTAAACAGCAACTTAGTGCTTGCATGTCTGAACGTTAAATGAATGAATATTGAATGAATGCCTGAACAAATGCTGTACACAGAAATGCTACAGTGATGATGCTTTCATTTTAGCGCATGTGGTGGTCCTTACATTTTCAAGCACTAGAAAATATTTGCTTTTGGGGAGAGGGGTAAGCTGCTGACAAGACTGGATTTGATGACATGGCTACCAGGGCCATACTCTCTTTATTTTTTTAAATTTATTATTATATTTATATCCCACCTTTCCTCTAAGGCAGGCATAGGCAACCTTGGCTCTCCAGATGTTTTGGAATTACAACTCCCATGATCCCTAGCTAACAGGGTCAGTGTTCAGGGATCATGGGAGTTGTAGTTCCAAAACATCTGGAGAGCCAAGGTTGCCTATGCCTGCTCTAAGGCATACATGATTCTCCCTCACCCCATGTTATCCTCTCAAAAATCTTTCTCGGAAGGTCAGATTGAAAGACAGTGACAACCCCAAGTGAGCTTCATGGCTAGGGTTGCCATACTCCCAAAAGTGAAAATCCGGACAAAGTTGTTAAAAACAAACAAACCACTCTACTTGCCATACATACAGGATTTCCTGGATATTTTGCCGATTCAGAGAAAATCTTTCTGGACGCTGTTTTCAAGCCTGTTTCCCGGCTGTGTCTGGGAAAATCAGAATGTATGGCAGCCCTAGTTATGGCTTAGTGGAGATTTGAATCCTGGTCTCCCAGATCCTAGCCAAACATTCTAACCACTACACCACACTGCCTCTAGCATACTAGAGTCAGAATTTGACAGCTTTGCATGCTGGGCAATGCAGGAGTGGTTTTCCAGGATTTTGTTGTTGTTGTTGATTTGCAGTAAACAGCTTGCCTCTTATGTGGGGCTGCATCCATGCTCTCCATCCCTAGCTATGCTATTGGGAGAGATACAGAGCATGGGCTAGATCCGGGACCCTGAGTTTAGGATTGTGAGTAGGACTATAGGCTCTTAAGAGGAACTGGCTGCCAGGTATTTCAGGGCGCTAATGAAATTGTTCGTCCAGAGCTCCAGATAGCACAGCTACTATGATGTGAACACACCGTGTCCATCTCTTCCTGGCAGGCCCACTCCATGTCACTAGCTCTGTACAAGAAATCCAGTGCCGAAGTTGCCTCAACAGCATGGTTACTGGGGAAGGCTAATGCTGCAACTGGAGAAGAAAAGCATGTGGGTAAGACACTGGGATGGATATGTAAGTTCTTTCCTTTGCAATGTATGTTGAATATCACTTTATACCATTTTGGAAAGATTGAGGGCACAAGGAGAAGGGGACGACAGAGGACGAGATGGTTGGACAGTGTTCTCGAAGCTACCAACATGAGTCTGACCAAACTGCGGGAGGCGGTGCAAGACAGGAGTGCCTGGCGTGCTATGGTCCATGGGGTCACGAAGAGTTGGACACGACTAAACGACTAAACAACAACAACAACCATTTCAACTTCCACATTGCCAAGGAATCCTGGGAACTGTAGCTCAGTGAGATGGCAAGAATTCTGCTTCAGAATGTGCCTTCCAGCAATTCATAAAACAGGATTTGTAACAAGTAATGGCAGGTGGTTATTGCTTTCAGGCCCTTGTTTGTGGGCTTCCCAGAGATTGTCATTGCTGAAAGCAGGATGCTCTATCAGTGGGACCCTTGGTCGGACCCAACAGGGTTGATCTTATGTTCTTATCTACGATGTTCCTTTTCCAACCCCACTGCCATCAAGAGCTGCCTTGTACTAGAGACCAATTCATCACCCAGTCCACAGCTGCCTTTTCTACCGTAGCTGGAGCACAGATGGTTTCGACTCTGGACTTAATGATTTTTCAGCCTCCCCTCTTTAGCTGAGAATACATTTTTCTTCACTTATGGTACTTCACCCATGTCCTAAACCAGCTCTTCTGACTTTAGGGACCCTCTTCTTCACTCTACTGAGTGGGACCCTGGACGCTAGACCTTCCTGCCCCACTCTTTCCCAAATCTCCTACTTGAATTAATTTAACTAGGGTTGACGATAATTTAATCCAGTTCCTTCAACACACAAAGCATATGCTCTACCACTGAGAGTTGGAACTCCTCTTACGCTTATAAGCTGTTTTATGGCTCATGCTGAAAGGAATGTAGCTAGAATTTAGTTTGCTGCTGCTTAGGAGATAAGAAACAACCCAACGTATAGCCCACAAGTTCTTTTAATAGCTTGAAACAGCTCCCTGAGCTGGTTCTTAAATGGTTAGTCCTTTAGGATGAATGAACCAAGATGGAACAAATCATATGCTTATTCATTAAAAAGGCGCATTTCACTTGATGGGAACATGTACTAAGAACCATTTTGTCTCTAATAGGCATTAGGTCAAATCAAGACATAACGTTAGCCTTCTATGTAACTTTTCTACCTCAAAATAACACTACAATGAATAGGTGGGAAACTGGCAAAAAGCTGCTAACATCCTGACACCACCCCCATCTTGTACACGTTTAGATCTTGCCCTTTGCACCTCTCCCCAAAATGTACTGACCAGCAAACTAAGCTAAAACTGACAAGGTGTCCCGTCACCCCTTAACCCGTTTACCAAGAAGCTGTAACTGCTGGCTCTGCAAGATGAGAGAAGGCCAAAAAAAGTAGTAGGTTGCCACAGGGACTGCTTACACTAAATGCTGATTGCCAATAGAATCATTGTTTATTAACCCATGCAATTAAACTGTATGAAATGTTGAGGCACGCTGTGAAAAGATGTGCAGGATTTGGAACACGATTCTCCTGTACCTTCTTAAAGGTAAAGGTAAAGGTACCCCTGACCGTTAGGTCCAGTCACGGATGACTCCGAGGGAGCTGGCGTTTGTCCGCAGACACCAGGTCATGTGGCCGGCATGACTAAGCCGCCACGAGCAGCGCACGGAAATGCCATTTATCTACTAGCACTTTTGACGTGCTTTCGAACTGCTAGGTGGGCTTCTTACTGTACTCTGAATAAATCCTCTCTTTTACCTCCCTGGTAAAAGAGTATTGACTCATCACCCCAGCTACTGGACTTTTGTCCGTAACATATTATACTGATCGTTTTTCTAGAAGCTGCTGAAATGTACTTCCGTGAGAGTCTTGAGGCCTACAAGTCAGCACTGGGGATGAACCATTCTCGGACAATCAGTGCCCTGGAAGACTTCAGTAAATGGCTTGGGCAAGTAGGGAAAAGAAAGGTAACAGCAGTTCCAATGGGACACAGGCGTAAGCCTTCCAGCTGAAAAAGGGCACATAAGGGTGGGTGTGTTCAGCTGATACCATTACCAGCTTGCAGGGGAGTGTGGATTGCCTAGACCAGGGATGGGAAACCTGTGTTCCTCCAGATATCGTTCAGCCTGAAACTCCCATCATCCCTGGTGCTATCAGCTGTTCTAGCTGGGGCTGACGGGAGTCCAGCGATTTCTGGAGTGACACCGTTTCCCTATCTAGGGTGGCCACTTATGCATTGCTAGAAAAGAGGAAACACACCAACAGTAAAAGAGGACATTGATTTACATAAAAATAGCATGTTTATTCGTTTATTTCATAAAATTTATACACCGCTTGGTTCTAAAATGTCTCAAAGCGCTTTACAAAAAAAGATGGTAATTTATGGGTGAAAATTTAGAAATAACTGCTATAAATCAATTAGAAAAAAACACTAATTTTCACCACAATGGGGTATCTAGGTATCTGCAAACTCCAGGCCCCTCCTGCTCTCCCTTATGTTTGAACTAAACTTCAAATAGTCCTCTCCATCATATCCTCATCCCTGCCTGCTACTTTCCTGGTGCCAAGTAGGGACAGCATGGGATTTTCGGATGCCTGAAGTGAATTGAAATGTTGTGCTGCTGCCTTTTTGGCTGATGATAAACTTATTTTAGGTGTCTATGGGGTGGCAAGATACATTCCACAGACATCACTCTCTTTTCAGGGTTTGTGTGTGAGAGAGACAGCATAGATGGGAACAAGGCAGAGGAGAATGTAAGGCAGCAAATGTTAGCCAAAGTTTTAGTACCTAGTTGTTTCGTATTTCTATGACAGCTTGGTCTTGCATATAAATCTGATTTTAAGTAATTCAACACTATGACAGTATAAGGTCCCCGTGTCTTTATAGGTCAATCCAATAAGACCAAAGCTTGCCTCATAAGAAAACAGAACCAACAGTGCAATCCTATGCTTGTTTACTCAGTCACACTGAGTTCAATGGTGGTAACTGGGTATAAGACTGCAGCCTTGCTGAATTTCTATTGCTGAGATCCAGCAGTAAATCAACAGGGCTGAATTTCCAGATCATTTCTCCTTAACACGTGTGTGTGTGTGTGTGTGTGTGTGTGTGTGTGTGTGTGTGTGTATACAGTACACCCCTAACACAACATGGCATCCCCCAGAGATAATTGATATATTCTTGTTATATAGCAATTAAGACATTGCAATGGATTCTTTTTCTTATTCAGCAAGCCTACGACTTACTCAAAGAGTCATTTATATCTCAGCCTGATCCCTGCAGTGATTTTAATGAACAAGCGATTGAAAGATTGTATATTATGGGCTGCATCTGCCTAGCAGAGATGAAGATAAAGGAGGCTTTTCAGCTGCTCTGTAAGGTAATCAATTACCACGTTTTTGTGTAATCACGCTGCAAGTTTAAATGAAGGCAGCTCTTTTTCTATTAAATAAAGGGGTGGGAATTCCCTATAGAAGGTAGATACTATATTTTCAAGGGATAGGGCCCAAACAATTAAAATGATCTCCTAAGTAAGCCTCCCACAACTGGGTGCTTTCTAGCTGTTGTTGGACTACAACTCCTATCACCCATGATCATTGGCCAGTTCTGGTATAGATTTTTGGAGTCCATTGACATTTGGAAGCCCCAAGTTGGGGGAGGCTGTCCATAAACCCTTACATAGGAACCAGCTCCCTGAGCTAATTTCTGAGAGATTCCATCACTACCCTGATCACCAGAGATTCTGGGCTGGGCAATGGAATCCAATGGAACTGATACATTGCCGAGTTACTGAATAGCTGCTAAAGAGCCATATATATATATATATATATATATATATATATATATATATATAGGGCGGGGGGGGGATCTGTTGTAAAGCAGGTATGGGGAACCTGTGACCCTCCAGGTATAGTTGCGCTCCAACTCATATCAGACCCAACCAGCACAGCCAATGGTCAAAGATGGTGGGAGTTACAGTTCAGTAACAGCTGGAGCAGCATAGGTTCCCCATTCATGTTGTAAAATTCCAGGGCCCAAGCCTGCACCTAGGTTCTAATGTTCAACTCAGCCCACGAGGCACCACCACACCTTGTCCTACAGGAAGACCAACTGTGTTAGTAAGATAGCCTCTTAACCACACTTAGGTCAGAGCCAGGTGCATTTCCCATATCGTTTTACTTTAACCTACACTAGGAAACAATGCTGTCCGCTGTACATACTGGGATGAACAGAATAACGAAAAGGAAATAATGGCCTCTTCCGCTTTACATCCATGTAGTGTGAGCAGATCCAGGTTGCTATCTATGGCTCCCGTCACAGGAAATCGAAAAAGATACGAGAGCTCCTGGACATGCTGAAGATGTAAGTTTCATCAGGAGTTAGGATGTGCTATGTGGGAAAAATCACAAACAACAGAAGGTCTAGGCTTCAAATCTGGGTTTCAGCGTGTGACTGCCAGGAGATCTCTGCCCACCTTTGCCTCTTCAAAGTTGAGAAGATGGCTGGCCACTCATCAGGGAACCACACTTGCCACAGAGGGTGGATTTGTCCAAGCCTCTGTTTAAATATGCTCCAAGAGCAGCCTTTATATTAAAAACATATTTGAATCCTATTATTAAAAACAATTAAAAACAACTTACAACCATAACAATAAATATAAAGTAAATAAATGAGAGCTTAACAGCACATGTTTAGTAGCACAATTGTCCTATGAAGAAATATTTTATTTTCTTCAGCTTAGCCTGGACAGCTCAGAATTTGCAAGACAGCAGTTGTGTCTTGCCAAATGAAAGGGTTTTTTCCTCAACTAAAAATGATTTTTACATTAGGTATGAAAAACTGTTGGGAGAAGGAAAAACTTCTCCTGCTTTTCTGCAGGGTTCCTGCTGTACATGAAGGGACCAACAACATGAAACAGAAGAGAGAGACACTGCTATGCTGCTCAATCCCTGATCTCTAGACAAACTGCAAGACGAGTCACTGG
The DNA here is from genome assembly GCF_963506605.1 of Zootoca vivipara. NCBI lineage: Eukaryota > Metazoa > Chordata > Lepidosauria > Squamata > Lacertidae > Zootoca > Zootoca vivipara. The sequence continues at coordinate 47,728,135 of NC_083286.1, read as the reverse complement.
AAACAAGGAAATATATCCCTAATGCACCGCGAGAAAAGCAAGGCTGCAACCATCAGGTTATTAGCTGATTATGTCATAGCCTGTAGCCCATTTGTGAATATTAATTGTACATGGAAAGATGCTTTGCCCTGGTGCTGCTCTTAGATGGAATGGGCATTCAGAGAGCTCCAGCACAAGAAAATTATCCAGGTCCTCCAAGCGTAGTCCTATATCTGCATTTTTTGATGTTCCTTCTTCCTGCCCACAACAGTGAAGGCGTGCATATATGAAGGACAGTTTTGCAGATTTCTGGGGACATTGTTTCCCTGACATCAAGTAAGGTTGTGACTAGGCACCCAATGAATTAATGTGTAACATGTGAATAGGAGGGAAATCAAAGCCCAAATGTATAGTCATGTACTAGATCCAGAAATATTGCCTATTGACAGAAATATTGTCAAGTATCCCTCCTTGTTTCTAGGTCACATCCAATGTAAGCCCCAGCCAGCAAGGTCAATGGTCAGGGATAATGGGAGCTGTAATCCAGCAACGTCTGAAAGGCCACACGTTGGAGAAAGCAGCTGTTTACCTCCCAGAAATGGCCAACTTCTGATCCCTTGCCCAACTTCCACAGGGCACATAAAATATACTTAGTGTAACAATTAGGAAAAGTTGCATTCCTCTGTGATAAGTACTGTTTCCAATGAAAGACATCAGAATGGTCGTTCTGTATTTCTTGCCAAAAAAAGCTTCACCATACACAATGACTCTTTCCAAACATGTCAAGAGGCCAAACTATCCATCGCAATAGATCTTGCCTCTAAAAAAGAGGTAAGAAAATCTCACAACTGGTTGTCCAAGCTTTCATTCGTTGTTTTACAGCTGAGCATCCAATATGGCTTTTAATAAAGGGGGAACAAAATAACAGTTTGTACTTCGCAGCTAAATCTCTGCTTCAGTTATGTCCTCATCAGGGCAACAGTAAAACTCTACAAAGCAGATCTGTCCATCTTCGTTCCTGATCATGTATTGCAGTGAGAGAAAGCCTCTGTTATCTGTTCGAATAGACACCTTGCAGGATAAAACTAGTGCTTTAGTTGATGGCTTGAGTAATGCAATCTTATATCTGTAAAGAAGTAGGAGGAAGACAAGATGAAGTATTAAGACAAAATAGTTGCTAATAGGTTGCTGCCAATTATCATACACAAACTTATTGACAAAGATGAACTTACAGAAACAGCAATGTTTAAAAATGCTTGAAGTTTGAGAATTTAATGTTAAATCAACAAAGGCAACACCTTTTGAGTAAGATCTCTAAAATACTTAAGAGCATATAAAAAAAATCTCTTTATCAAAATAATGATAAGACAAACTGTCCCAGAGGAAACATGGTCTGTGTAGATCTATTGATAATCCTATCCAGGTCTGTTAAAGATGCATTTTTATTTATGGATATAGAACCGGGAATACACCTGCTAAAAGCAGCATTGTGCGGTTACTAGTTATAATTGGGGAGCAGGGTAGAATTCACTCCCTTCCTGGATGGATGGAGGTTATGGGAATTGGCCAACATGGTTACAGGTGACTAATATTATAATAGTGAGCAAGGCAAAGGAACTAGAGAACTTATTTATTGAAAATAATGAGCAATTTGGAAACAAATTCACTCAAATGCAATATTTATGCATTTCCTTCTTTTGTGTACATGTGTATTAGTTTTTTTTAGTTTAACTGTATATCTAATATCAATTCTATTATAATCAAGAAAAGTGTATTTGCCCCTCACACTACACCATCAACAGATTTGCTGACCTAGTTCCCTGAGTTGGGGTTAAATCCCTAATGACCGAGTACAGAGGGCACTGTCAATTATCTATATTGACTTGAGATGTTTTCCCATGAGTGATCTGTCTTCAAGCAACAGTATAGTGGTACCTCAGTTTAAGAACAGTCCTGTTTATGAACAATTCGGTTTATGAACTCCGCAAAACCAGAAGTAGTGTCCCGGTTTGTGAACTTTACCTCGGTTTAAGAACCAAATCTGAACAGAAGGGCATCAGCGGCAGGAGGCCTCATTAGGGAAAACGCGCCTCGGTTTAAGAATGGACTTCCGGAACAGATTAAGTTCGTAAACCAAGGTACCACTATATTACCTTTCTGGCAGAGTACATGCACCTTAGTTAATGCAAATAACCAACCATCATGTGATTGGTATTTGAACTTGAGTGGTAAGAACAGGACCAGTCATACCAAATGGTTATTATATGGGCTACTCCAGCTCACCTGTTTGTCTGGCTTTGGTTACAGTGAAAGGCTTCAATTAAGTCTGAATCTTTAGGGTAGTCTAGATGTGTGCTTCCAGCATTCCCAAAAGTGGAGAGTCTGAAAGAGAAAATGAGGAAAATGCATTAGCTACTCTCAAACTCACAGTTAAGTTTGTGATAGATGTCAGGCATGAACACAGGTCTCCCAAATCAAAGTCAAATTCAAATCCCAAGACCATCCCTAGATCTCACATAAGACACGTGTCTTGTACCACGAAACTGTCAATCAATTTGGCCAGTACTGTCCATTCTAACTCTAAATCTTCCTCCCCCCTGCTACTCTGAGATCCTTTTCATATGTAAGGCAATGTGAATGCATATGTACTTAACCACTGAGCTATGGCCCTGCCCTAAAGAGGGATATATTTATGCCAGAAACTTGTAGTGCATTCGAAATCACAGTCACAATACATGTAGTCATGACAATCAAACTAGGATAGTTATTCCTAGTACCTCAAATTAGACTTTTCTAGAGACACTGTAATCTGCAATACTTCGCTGGACATATCTAGTTCGGAAAATGCCTCTCGGAGCCCCTCTGACTGCAGGATGATCTTATTCACAACATTTGTGCTGCAGAAATCAAAATCGAGGATCTCTTCTGGTTCCTGAGTGTTGATTTTGCATACAGTCACCACACCGCCGTCCTCCAGGAAAAGCGTCAAAGGGTATCCATAACCCCGATAGCACATCCGGAGGGCTGTCTGAGTGCCTGCGATGAGGAAAGAAAGGTGCCTTTATTACAGTTATTCAATTTATTACCTGTCCAACTTGTCTACATAACCCATTAAACACACACACACACAGGCAATACCTGGCAAAGAACTTGTCCCAAATATGGTCAAGCAGTCTAGAAGGACAGCTAGATTGATTCTGAACATCACAGATTCTTCATGTACCGTAAATTCTTGAAAAACCCCTGCCTGTAAATTAGAAAGGCAGAAAACTGAAGACAAACAGATGAATATGTTGCACTGTTACAAAATACAACCCCTACCACTGAATTGAACTAAGCCTTGACAAACTGGCAACATGAGGTGTCCTTTTAATTCAATTCAGTGCGGCAAGGCAAAAATTAAAGAGAATAGAGCTTTATATTATAAAATAAGAGTAGTAAGAATCAAGCAGGAGATGCTAACTTGTAGAAGACATACATTGCCAGATTGGGACAACTGCATGCTTTCAAATATTCTCTCACACAGAGAGAAATATCTCTTGAGAAATAACAGTAATATTATTTTAGTCTTTCATAATACTTCTTTCTCCTTTTGAAGTGTCATAAGTTATCTAACATGATTATTTACTTCTTCCAGCTAAATTAAAGCCTATTAGTACAATAAAAGGAAAGAAACCTTTGCCGTCTAACCTGAATAAAAGCATTGGCTTGCAGAGACTTGGCATTTTCCACTGTGACCTTGAGTCCATTTGCAGTTGCGAAGCAGGTAGCGTGATCTTTAAAATGAACAGCTTTCAGGATGGTGGAGAGGTTTCTGACATTGTCAAGACTTGCAACCAGCACATTCTGCTCTTCACCTTGGGTTTCCCCTTGGGTTGAAAGGGGCATGGCTGGGATCTGTCACCCACCCAATGCCTCCTCCTCCAAGGACAGAAACAAGAACAAATCCCAAAGGAGACCTGCAGAAGCCCAAATAACATTTTGAGTAAATTGAAATGCTTCTAGTGGATGCAACTTAAATATCATTAAGTAACAATTGCATTAATATACTTGGGTAGGTTCTCTGTGCTGCACCAGAGAGCACAGCTGAATAATCCCCCAGTTTGACATTTGTGCTTGACAACATCCAATTTTAGCTAAAAGTAACATTTAAATTCAGCCCTATTATGCCTCTGGCTGCAGTACAGAGGAACTAAACCACATCATATCATGCTACTGCCTGACGTTATTCTCTCTCTATCTTACTAAAGTTGTCTACCTGTGATAAGATATTCAGCTGCGTCAAAACCGTTAATGCCCTTTAGGCATCCTCAGGGTCTTCCTCATCCTCCCACCCAGCAAGCACAAAGATCCCCTTCCTTACCTACCCGCAACGTCACACGCACTTAAGAGCAACACATCAGGCAGAAACCCAACTGGTGCAATTTCTCAACGCGACAGGCAGAAACCCAACAGGTGCAGACTGCACTTGCAGGTCTAGCGCAACATACCTAACAAGGCGGAAACCGTCCTATCCCGCCTCAAGAGACCGGCCAATCGGCTATTAGCTACGTGAGACCCGACTGCTTTACGACACATCGTGACCACAGCTTCCGTCCTCAACTCAACCAATCGCCGGCAAGTGAAGTGTAGTTAGATGTGACGACCGGCCTGAACGCCCAGTTTTTAAAAACCGGAACTCGCCATCAGCCGTGGGCACAAGTCAGGGGATCACTCTGTCCACTGACATCTCTATTGAGAGAACCTTCCATCCTTTGCACCGTTGCAGTATAGAGATTGGAAACTGCAGAGTAGCACGCTTCATTACAGGGATATGACACTTCCTGACTCATTTAATCTTTTGTAAACAAAGCGTAACAGCAAAAGAAAGGAGTTTGTCTTGTTTCGTGCCTATTGGTATGAAGCAGCCGCCTTCGCTGTGCTTGCTTGTTAGAGCGTGGTGCTGATAACGGCAAAGCTGCGAGTTTGATCCTGCATTGCAGGAGGTTGGACTTGGAGGACCCTCGGGATTCCTTCCAGTTCTACAATTGTTTGATTCTATTATTCCTGTTCAGAAAAGCCTGGCCCAGATGCTTATTTTAATCTCTCTTAGTATTTTAACTTCTGTGCGTTTTTAAAGTACGGCTGAGAATTTTCCCTCGGTTTTTACTGCTCTATTTTTTATAAGCCGCTTTGAGGTATGTGTTTTCTAACAATCAAACGGTGTATAAATTCCACGAAACGAAATTAATAATAATAATAATTTTTTTAAAAAAAAACCTCAACCCAGAAGTATGCGCGCGTGTGTTTCAAACGTAGGAGGTTCTCCTACTTCCGTTTCTCGGAAAATCCTAGAGCGGCCAAGAGGGTGGGGAGCCGACTTCCTTTCGGTGCGACTTCCGGCGGCGCTTTGAGCGTGCAAAGATGGCTGCAGCCAAGAGGCAGCGTGGAGCTGGCAAGGGAGCCCCGGCAGAGCCGAGGAGGAAACGCGCCAAGAGAGCTCCGGGGGCAGAGGGCCAGGGCCAAGGCCCGTCCGCTGCGGCCACCCCGGCGCCGGATGAGCACGTCGTCCCGGCCCCGGTCTCGCAGGTGAGGACTGAGGAGAGTACGAGGGGGACAAGCGACCCCGCAGACCTCGACTTGGGGTGTGTGGCGGCTGTGCTCCTCGTGGAACAAAGGTGCCCCTGAGCATATGCAGAGTGTTCCCCCTCCCCTGTTTCTTAGATAACGGGTCTTTTCCCAGCTCAGCTCTGAGCGTGTTTGCTCGTCAGTGAGCTCCACTGAGTTCCATGGGGTTCGTTTCTGGACTGCTGCCTTCGTCAGTTTACCCACGAGATCTCCTTGCACACGCACGCGCACACACGCACACTTCGATCGGTGGGACCGGGCGACATAATAATGTCATCTTGCAAATGGGGTCTTAAGTTCGCCGGTTCTTAAAGGACTCGGTTGTTCGGTACAGCGGCACCCGCTCTTCGGAACTCCCCGCATATTGCACTCCGGCGCCTGTTGAAAACATTCCTGTTCAGACAAGGCTTAGCCAGGTGCTTAGAAATGTTTTAGCGTTTAACTTTTGCATGTTTCTAAAACAGGGTTGTGAATTTTTCTCGATGAGTGGGGTATTTTATTTTATTTTAAGTCGTGTATAAATCCTATGAAATGTTAAAACAGCTGTGGTGGTCAGCTTATAGTAGTCTGTGCAATCCTGCAAATATCTGGTCATACAATACATAGGCTTTTGAAACATATTGGGAATGTAATGAATGGGCTGTTTTCTGAGGAAGAGTTTTCTGCGTTAAAATGGCTTTTGCCCAAATATATTAGTTTCACTGCTCCCATTTTATAGACTAATAACTGCGGCTGTGACATGCCCGAAACTATCCAGAGAATTAATGATTGAGGTAATCTCTTGTTGTTTGTTCCCTTCTCATTAATACTTTGTCTTTCAGGGCAAATGGAAAAACAAAGAGAGAGTTCTCATTTTCTCTTCCAGAGGAATCAATTTTAGGACAAGGCATCTCATGAAAGACTTAAGAACAATGATGCCCCATGCTAAAGCAGGTATTTATTTATTTATTTTACCTGTCTTCTGTGTCTTGTTTAACAAGTTCACTGTCCAAATCTAAATAACAATGATCGGCTTATAAAAAAACACTGGTATGCGAAGCAAAAGGAATTAAATAGTTAAGCATTGCTGTCTTCTAGCTGTGTAAAGTTTATTACCTTAACATTTTTCTATTGCCGTAAAAGGTGTGATAAGCAGCATATTGATACAGGTCCTCTTCAGCCTGAGTAGGTGTGTTCTGCAGTTCTTCCCAATCCATCTGTAGGGAGTACATATATCAAGCCACCTTCAAAATCAGAATTGTATTGGTCATCTGCTGATAGGCAGGTTTGTTTTAAAAGGTAAAATTTAGTACTCTGTGCATATAACCTTCGCTGCTGGATTGCAAAGAGGAATCCTTGTGCACAGTGCTTGCTCACATCTAGTGTCCGAGGTAGGGATACATATGCAGAACTTGGCTGGACCAGAGCAACTTTTATCAGTAATTTCAAAAAGAGATCTATTAAGCGTAGGTGAAATTACTTACCAGGGTGTTTTTGCAATCATTACATATACATTGTTTAATTTCATTTGTTTTCCAGACACTAAAATGGACAGGAAAGACAAGCTGTTTGTAATTAATGAGGTAAGTTATGACACCCCTCTTTTGCCTAAGACTAGCCATTATATGTCCTGGCTTTGGGGATTTGAATCCAGCTATTAACCCCAAACTTGGTACCTCAGTGGCTGCTTTCTCAAAGTGTAACAAGAAATCATTTCATGTTTAGAACAGTGCAAGTGAACTGTATCTCCTCAGATTGACTCTCATGGCACTTTGCAGACAGGCATTACAGTAATCTGGAGCCAGAACATTGGAGGAGGGAGAGTGGGAATGACCCTATTGGTTTACCCCCATTGCCCTCCATTAGTTGGAGGGAGACTGTCTGCAGTGAGGCATCCTTTAATTGTGTAGGCTCCTTGTGTGTTGTAGAATCCTTATTTTATAGGGTTTTGCATTGTGCTGGAGGCCTCCGCACCTATAAACAGGCTTCCTGCTGCAAGCGCCTTCCAACTCACAGCTGACACAATTGTCCCTGCTCATGTGTTCAGTTTCCAAATTGCTATAACTATACTTAGGGAAAAGAAACTTTTGATTTACACTGGAAAAACTACAAGGTTTCAGATTCCGGAACTATTTTTTTGTGCTTCATGCAGGTCTGCGAAATGAAAAATTGCAATAAATGCATATTTTTTGAAGCAAAGAAGAAGCAGGATCTTTATGTGTGGTGAGAAAAACTTTAAATCAGAATGTATTTTCCCTGTTTGTTCTAATTTCTGACATCTGTAGATAAGTGCAAAGTGGATAGGTAGGAATATTCTCATCATTTGGGTTTCCAGGATAGCATTCTTGAATGGGCTTCTGGAAACTATTTACTGTACTATTCTGTAAATTATAGGTTCTGTTCCATGCAACAGGTTAGGTGCTGTTCTTTACCTGACAGGCAAAAGTTTGGATATGAACAAAAATCTCTGGTTGCCTAGTCTGGAACTATCTCCTGTGACTTATTGTCAGAAAAACTAGGCAGGGGCTTATCAGGGCACCTGGGGACAGTTCCCTCTTAACCAGATGAGTTCTTATTTGCAAGATTTTCAAGCTGTTCTTGCTGGATAGGAATTTTGGCTGTAACACCCCATTAACATCACTGATACTCAACCACTATTCTGTTTCAAGCATTGCACCATGGATCAGTTAGTAACTTCATTTGTGGATTTCTTTCTTTCTCTCTTGTCTATTTCAGGTTTTCCAATGCCCCCCATGGACCATCAGCAAAGTTTCTAGTACAGAATAGTAAGTTCAAATATGTGATTGATTGAATGTCTGCTGTTGGCTTGTTTTTAATCCTTTCTGAGTGATCCTACAAAGACACACATCTGGTCGTCTGTTGTAACCTATGGTTAAAACATTAAAGACTGACCTGACTGACTGGCTTAATGTCTGGAAGATGTTAATATTACAAACTGGACTGCTGTTCTGCTTCTGTTTTAACACTTGAAAAAGTTGTTGTTGTTGTTGAACGATAAAATCTTGACTTGACATAGCTCTACTTAATATCACTGCAGTTCACACGCTGGCTGAGCTGAAAATGACTGGGAATTGTTTGAGAGGCTCCCGGCCCATTCTGTCTTTTGATAAGGCGAGTATAGATCTCTTAGGATACCATAGTACCTTCTGTTATCTTACGATCAATATTTTTTTTGCCGATTTCTAAAATACTGACTTCCCCCTCCCACAGACTTTTGACCAGGAGCCACATTATGCTGTGCTGAAAGAGCTGTTCATTCAGGTCAGTATATGGCAGTGTTTATAAGTTAATTCTCCCCATTATTAAAATAGCAGGTGCTGTTTTGCCATAGGATAGCACAGGCATCCCCAAACTTTGGCCCTCCAGATGTTTTGGACTACAGTTCCCATCATCCCTGACCACTAGTCCTCTTAGCTAGGGATCATGGGAGTTGTAGGCCAAAACATCTGGAGGGCCAAAGTTTGGGGATGCCTGGGATAGCATGATCCTTGTGCACCTTGATGTGGCAATGGCAACTTGTGGGTTCCTCAGATCAGTAGGTCGTATCCAACTGAGTTTGACTAACTTGGGGTTCATTGTTTTCATTGAGTCTGCTCTGAGGAGAACCAAGTTGGAATCAACCCAGCAGTGCTGAAACACACTTGACAAAATGATAAGCCCTATCTCTTGAGCCAGTACATATTTCTTAGCTAGTTGCTGTGGTTGCAGGGGCTGTGGGTTTTGTATGTGAATGTGGTTTTTTTTTGTTCCAAGAGTAGTTGGAAGAGAGATGGAGAGAAGCAGGGTGGCATTTATTTAAAACATTGTAAACCTCACTTTTTAGCCTGAAAGTCTCCTGCAGCTACTTAAAATATTAGTGGTAAGGCAGTGCCTGACATTAGGCTTATGCAGGTGGCTCTCATACGTTCTCATACACATAAAGCCAAAATTGCAGAGAGTCAAAACTTTTTGGGGTGCAATGGGGGGAGGGATTGTCAAACTTTTCCCGGACACCCACCCCTTTTCTGCCCACTTTTTTTTTTTGTGGACAAGTTAAATGTGTGTAAGTTGCACATCACTTGTAATCCATTTAGTGAATGACATTATTCAGTGTTTCTCTCTCAAAAGCCTCAGCAATGTTCTTTCGATAGAAAAGAGCTACATGGCTTCTAAGTTGTCACTCTTTAAATCTAATGCTGGTGCCAGCAGACAAACGGCACTAAGCTGATCACGGAAAATATATTTTTCAACGTGTTGGAGAAATCTCTGCCTCCAGTTCTTCCAGTATTCATGTTTGCGTTTCAAGATGCGCTGCATGCTAATCATTCACATTACTCTTTGGAAGACTTGGCCCATAAGTACAGTTCCAAAGTAGAGGATTGGCACTTAAAAATAGTCCAGTTGACCAAGCTAGGTAGAAGTTTCACCTCCATTTCCATCAGCATGGTTCAGATTTCTGCTCTGATTGATACTGTTTGCCTTTTCAGTGCCACTGCATTGCGATATAAGCATGTTGATGCAAAGGCTGTAGCCATTCTGTGACAAAAACCAAGAATGACCAAATTACATATATGTGTAATCTATGACAGCAGAGCACCTTACAGCCCAATTGCGTGGTAAACAAATTGTGTTAGCACCACACAGAGTGAGCTATGCAGTACCCACCCAGAATTGTGCTGAATGTTTTGATCATATTGATTGCTTTAAAAAGTTTTCGTTTTTCACCCTGCCAGATTTTTGGTACTCCTCTGTATCATCCCAAAAGCCAGCCCTTTGTAGATCATGTCTTCACATTCTCCATAACAGACAAGAGGATTTGGTTTCGAAATTACCAGGTAATTTGCCTATGCTTTGCCTGTGGGATGATGTAATCAAACCCCCCCCCCCACTTCATGGGATCTATATGCAATGTCTTAAACTGAAAAATGCTATGTGAACATTTTCCTGAATTCATTTTGCCTGACACAAATTAGCATTTATATTTTTAAAAATATTCCTGAATAAAGCAGATGAGGTGATATAACAGAGCAAAAACAGGTTTGCTAATGGCTTGTGTGACACAGCCTGTATTGAGAAGAAATAATAAGCTATGGTTGATCATTGTAGAAATGAGCCTAGCTGAGGTACCTGCCTGCAAACATCTTTCACTAAATATTTGACTAACTAGTTTGTCATTTTGTCCAAACTTGAAAAGACTGTGGTTCGTCCTAACAGTCGTTTTACTGAAACAAGCCAACCTTGGTTTATGAAGCGGACTCCTTTCAATAAACTATTGTAAAGATAGGCATAGTTTGGGGTATGAATGTAACATTAAACCATGGCTCATTGGAAGCTTTTGATCTTGTTTTTAATCTCATAGTTACCCTGGAGGAGAGGAGGAAGGAGCATGAAAATCTGAGGGTTTATTAGACTTGTTCGCATATTGAACCATAGCGGATTACATCTCTCTCCTAATATAAGACATTTTAAGATGGGTTTGTTAGTAACTTAGCTTGACACATAAAGGGTAGTGGCCAAAACTCAAATGCCAAATTCTCCTAGACTCAGATAATCTTCCACAATGCAGAACTTGTGCATATGGCAGGCACATTGATTTCGGATCATTTGATTATGGATCACATTTAGCACTTTCACAAGTGCCTATTATTTCCCTTAAAATTCTGAGAATCAAGTTGTCATTCAAGAGTTTAACTGCAAGTCCTTGAGGCGGTAGAATGAAGAAACACACTTAAGTCATGAGTGATATCTGGTCAGTAGTCGAAAGAATTTTTGGGGGTTGTGGAAGGACTTCAGTATTCCACAGGCTCCGTGGTAAGGAAACTACACTCATCATGCCTCTATTTTTATTTTCCATGGGCTCCTGTTCTTCACTCCTATACACATGTTGGTTGTACTCAGATTGTTCCTACAAAGAGCAAAAGTTTACAGGTGTACACAATTCCATTCTGAAACAAAAAGAGGCAACTCTTGCATTGATATGGATGTGCAAGCCATGGCTTTAGTGGCAGCTAAGATGCTCTTACTTCCCACAAACAATCTCCATATTCTAGCCCATTTTTCTTACTAGGATCAACTCAGGTTGATTTGATCCACTGGAGCGGCTGAGGACACAAAAGCCATTAAGCTGCTATATAACAGCCAGAGGGGATCTTGCACCAAGATTGGGTATTTTAAGGTACCTTTTAGGTGCTTTGGCAGTTGTGCACCTGTATGGTAGAAAAAAGGTTATTTTGCATTGACATATCAAATGTTTGCAACTCTGCAGATAATAGAAGATGGAGCCCTGGTAGAAATTGGGCCGCGCTTTGTCTTAAACCTTATCAAGATCTTCCAGGGCAGCTTTGGAGGACCAACCCTGTATGAAAATCCTCATTACCAGTCTCCAAATATGGTAATACTATTTTAACACTCTTTTTTAAAGCCTACACTCTTCAGTTGGCTGGTGCTTCTGCTTACTGTGACAACACTGTTGACGTGATCCTTTAGTAAAATGATGTTAGTAACTCTCCACCCACAACAGTCGAATCCACTGGGTTCTCAGCAGAAGGCTTTAAATAACCACCCCACTAGTTAGTATTCTGCGATGACTTTTGGTCTTAGGCTTGTGTTGTCTCCGGAGTACAAAGGCCGGCTTTGACTTTGTTGCTGTGGGCTTTACTGTACTTGCCATGCCCCTTCTTCCAAAACAAAAAAGTTGGTGCAAGGGTTGAGACAGTGAAATTGCATCAGGGCAAAAGGCTTAAGACAACGCTGTACTGTTTCATTATCTGCTTCTTTGCCTTGTGCAGCAGAATGTAAGCCCTGCGGATAGCTCAGTCAGTAGAGCATGGGACCCTTAATCTCAGGGTCGTGGGTTCAAGCCTCACGCAGGGCAAAAGATTTCTGCATTGCAGGGGGTTGAACTAGATGACCCTCGTGGTCCCTTCCAACTCTACAGTTCTGTGATTCTAAGTTGTATGCCTACCTGGAGTTGCTGCTAATGTTCAACCACTAATGCGAACCCATTAAAATATATTGGTTGCAGAATTGATATAGTGAGGGGATGTGGTTTATTCTTTGCATATGGAAGGTGACAGATTAAATTGTGGGCACATCTGGGCAGGGCACAGGGGAAATCCTTTCCAAAACCTTGGAGAGCTGCTGTCAGTTTATGTACAAAGCTCTGAGCTTACATGGGCCAGTAATCGTAATGGCATCGGGCAACTTCCTCATGGGTTTGGTCTCCTGTTGTAGCTTCAACACTTGTATTTTGGTGTAGCCATGCTAATTGTATTCTTCTGCTTCCAGCATCGCCGGGCAATAAGACTAGCCACAGCTGCTAAATTCAGAGAGAAGCAACAATTGAAAGAGCTACAGAAACTGAAGAAGAAGGAAGAGAAGCCGCTGATTCCTGAAGATCCAACAGAAAAAGTTTTTGAAACGCCAGCTGAGGAAAAGCCCGAGGAGATACAACTAGTGAGGCCAGAGCCCAAAATGAGCTTGAAGAAAAAGAAAAACAAACTACATCAGCGCGGGAGGAAGCTGAAGAGAAAACTTGGTGGAATTGGAGTCTAAAACATTCAAAAAGGGGACTCGATAATACAACCATTTAAACAGCTTTTACTACTTTTTTTGTAACCGGTTTGTGTACAGTAACTTTATAAACAATGTCTGCATCATTGATTATGTGCTAGTTTTGTAATATCTTCCAAGTAACATTTCTGATAGTGCCCTTTAACATGGGTTCTTAAAATGCTTAAAGAAAAGGGGATGTGTGGAGAAGGGTAGTGGTATCTCTGCACTCGTTCAACAGGAACCCACTGTCTGGAACAAACCAAATATCCACCTGGACCGGTTTTCTGAAAAAAGCTGCAATCAAGTCAGGAGAACATTGTACATTAAGAAAACTTGAATACTTGCTCTTTCTTTGATTATATGGTTTTTAATGTCCTTGTGAGAAAAGGTAGCAGCACAAAGGTAGTTAGAAGTTCCTCTTATACTCTTCCAGCAGCCGGCTTGTGTGTCAGCCCACAGCCATTCTCCATTAGTGTCATATGCAATAGTGTTGCGCAGAATCCTGTGCCCATAGCCTATCAGGAAGGTAGTCGTTGCTGGTGTTCTTTATGCAGCACATAGTTAAGCTATGGAACTCACTTCCACAGGAGGCAGTGATAACTACCAACTTGGACGGCTTTAAAGGAGAATTAGATTCTTGTTCAACAACACATCTCTGAATACCAGTTGCTGGCAACTGCAAGTGGGCAGAGTGTTGTTGCACCCATGTCCAGCTTGAAGGCCACATGGACATCTGATTGGCCACTGAGAACTCCCACCCCTCAATTTTTTTGGGACTGTACCTCTGAGGGGTCTCCTAAAAACTAAGCACCCATGGACTATAGTTCTCAGAATTCTTGGGGTGGGGAACCATGACAATGGTATAAAGGTGCTTTAAATGAAAGTTGAGGATGAGACCAAACCAGGCATAGGCAAACTTGGCCCTCTGGATGTTTTGGGACTACAACTCCCATCATCCCTAGCTAACAGGACCAGTGGTCAGGGATGATGGAAGTTGTAGTCCAAAAACATCCAGAGGGCCAAGTTTGCCTATGCCTGGACCAAACAATGCATATTCATAGTCTGTTGTTCCTCTAAAGCAGTGGTTCCCAACAGGTGGTCCGGGGACCCCCAGGGGTCCGCGAGCTATGCCAGAGGGGTCCGCAAGATGCTATTAGAATAAAAAATATATTAAATATATTTCATATGATAACAGATTTTTTGTTTGGGCCGCTTCCTGCATGAGCAGAGTCTAGCGCAAAACTAGAATTAGATAGAGGCAGTAGTTCTGCTGTATGCCGTTAGGTGGCACTTTACAAACACTGCTGTTTTGCAAAGAGGCAGCGCACACATTCTACTAACGCTCACCTCCCCAAGATGCTTTGCGCGCGTCGGCTTCATTTGTGCGCTACTGCGCAGGTACCCTGTCTTCTCCATTCCCAAATTAAGACTCTTAATTTGGCTCTCACTTTTTAATTATAGGATTAGGAATTAATGGGGGTCCTTGTCACAATAGCGGCTCGATGAGGGGTCCTCGAGAAAATTTTGTTGGGAACCCCTGCTCTAAAGAACAACCAAGTGTGCTGTACTTGCAGCCATCCAGTTCTACCTTCTCAACAAGCCTGCAGGGTAGGCTCGGTTCACAGATAATAGCTGGTCCAAGGTCATGAAGTGACCTTTGTGAGTGGTGCAAGACCGGAACTGCAGTCTAGAGTACCTTGCACTGCTGTTTGGTATCACAATGGTTTGGCTCTGGGTTTGTGTTTTTTTTAATAGCACTTTTCTAGTGCACTGCAAAAAGGGACTCACTGCTGTCTTCTAACCTCTCGCTATAAAAATGGAACTTTTTTACATTATGTCTGCTATATTCACTGCTGGGGGTAGAGCAAATAAGCTCACCCCGCTTGGACAACCTCACCTCTTGCTGATTTCTGAGCAAAATAACGTCTGCACGCGGCAGCTTGCTTCTTACTGCCAAGAAAAAGGGCAGCAATTTTGCAAAAAGACAAAATATCGCGTGTTTTTATTGGCCTCTTAGTGTCTTCAGAGAACAAATCAACCTGAGCCGCCGTTGACGTCAACGGTGTTCCCAAGAGTTCTCCCCACTCTACCTACCCCGGGGCCATTTATAGCTTTAGCGCAAGCACCTGCGGACAGCCTCCCCTACATAACTCTGAAATGTTCGTGTTTCCGGCGTTCTATTAAGGAGTCTCCGCTGCTCCGGAACTTTAGCATCTTGGGAGTTCTGACGCCGCCATAGCGCTGGAACGTTCGGGTTTCCGGCGTTCTATCAACGTCAAAGTGGTATCCGCTGCTTCGGAACGTTCGCGTGCCAAGAGTTCTGCCCGCCACCAAAGGCTTCTCCGCTCAGCGCTGCGCCAACTTCCCTTCCATCCAAAGAGGCGTCCCCAAGCGCTGACTCCAGCTGATCCTGATCTGCCGCTTAGCTCCGTCGTCAGCTCCGCCTCCCAACCCGGCAGCGGGAAGTGGCTTTGGCCTCCTGTATGGCTCCTCCGCTCCTTCCGGCCCCTCCTCTCCTCTCGCCGGCTGTGTCTCTCGGCGCCCTCAGCACGAGGGTGCCGGCCCAGGAGGGCTCCCCAGAACGCTCTGCTTCGCCTTCTGCTGAGTGGCGCTGAGTCCCGCAGGCGCCTCCCAGGATGAAGTGCCACTACGAAGTGCTGGGGGTGAAGCGCGACGCCTCCGACGAAGACCTGAAGCGAGCCTACCGGAGGTTGGCGTTACGTTGGCATCCAGGTATTTATAATTTACTTGTGTCACATATATATATATAATCAAACCCTCAGAGCCGTTTGCAAAAAGATAAAACCATAAAAATGGGAGCGGGGGTGGGACGCGTTACAATACATTGAAACACAGAGAAGTTAACATACTAAAACGGATTAAAATTCACACCAGCATTTCTAAGCCTCTGGGTGGGCTTGTCTAAACGAGAATGTTTTCAGCAGGCGCCGGAAAGAGTAAGGTGAACGCGCCTGCCTGATACCATTAGGCAGTGAGTTCCAAAGGGTCCAGTGCTGCCACACTGAACGATCGAATTACTGTATTACAAATGCGGTAATTGGGTGTTGTGTGGCACCTGTAGACCTGTAGTGGCATCAATTACAGCCAGGCCTGACGGGGGGGGGGGTTTCTATGCACAGCTCTATGCACAACTACCTGGGAGTAATCCCCAAAGGAAAAGCAAAAAGGTTACCTCAGAGATGTAATTCAGGTGACTGCTCTGTAAGTTTAATAGCTGCACCGAGCAGTTCTGTTAAAATGAAAATCAAAGTGTCTTACACTTTTCAGCATAAAATCGTTGCATGCTCTGCTTAACAACATCAACAGTGACAATAGTGAGGGCTACAGACTCGGTGCCTCTATATCGTGACTAATATTAAAATTGGTAGCCTAGAATGAAGCTGTATTTTTAATCAGACACCTGATTGGTTATTAATTCTTGCTAGCTTAATATCCTACTTTTTTGACCCTCTTACTGTCTGCAGGGAGGCTTACAATGGAAAACAGTAGTTTGATGTAAAATATAAAATAAGCAATTAATAGCCCATTGTTCGATATACAGTGGTACCTCGAGTTACAAATGCCTCAGATTACAAACGCTTCAGGTTACAAACTCCGCTAACCTGGAAGAGTTACCTTGAGTTGAGAACTTTGCCCCAGGATGGGAACGGAAATGGTGTGCTGGCAGCGCACCAGCAGCAAGAGGCCCCATTAGCGAAAGCACGCCTCTGGTTAAGAACAGTTTCAGGTTAAGAACGGACCTCTGGAATGAATTAAGTTCGTAACTAGAGGTACCACTGTATTTCCAGAAGTGTAGCTTTGTTAGTCTGTTGTCGCAAAAAAGAGCAAAGACTCCTGTTAAAGAATAACAAATTTATTATGGCAAAAACCTGCACCATAACCAATTTGTTAGCCTTTAAAAAGTGCTAAAGAATTCTCAGCTGTTTTCATCCAATATATTAGATATATTGAACAGCCAACTAATATATTACTTAGAATAGACCATTGATTTCAGTGCATGTACTCTAAGAATGAGTGGCATTGGATGCCAACCATATTGCTTTGTTATGTTGTACTCTTGCATTATCCAAACACAGGAAGGGTGTCTCTACATAGTTCATTAATTGTTTTAGTGAGGTCATAATAACTCTGGCTGGCAGCACAAATGCTATGGAGTGCGCTTACTATGAGCAACCTCTGACAACATGATCCTATACATGTTTACTCAGAAATAGATCCCATTGAGTTCAGGGAGGCATCAGCAGTGGGAGCCCCAAACATTGCAGAAGACAAAAACACCAACGTTGGAGGGGGGGGCACCCCAAAAAACAGCCCAGTGAGGACTTGTATGCTCAGTGGCTTTGGAAGACTGACTGATATGGGAGCACTTCAATGTTTTAAGGCACGTCCCACTTGGCATCTTTATGTCTTGAGCCCTCCTACTTGAAAGCACATCAATAGGATTAATAAGCACAACTGTCCTTGGTGGCTAGGAATGATTAAGGGTCTGGAAGCCAAGCCTTAGGAGGAGCGGTAGAAGGACTTGGGTATGTTTAGCCTGGAAAAGAGGAGATGGAAGGGAGGTATGATTAGCCATCTTTAGATATCTAAAGGACTGTCAAAATAGAAGATGTAGCAAGCTTGTTTTCTCCTGCTCTGGAGGGTAGGATTCAATCCAATGGATTAAAGTTACAAGAAATGAGATTTCCGACTAAACATCAGGAAGAACTTTCTGACCCTAAGAGCTGTTTGACAGTGGAACAGACTCCCTCAGAAGGTGGATGACTCTCCTTCCTTGCAGGTTTTTAAGAGGAGGTTGGGTAGCCATCTGTCATGGATGCTTTAGCTCAGATTCCTGCATTGCAGGGGGTTGGACTAAATGACCCTCGGGGTCGAAACTCTGCAGTTTTCTGAATCTAGGAATGCATTTCCAGTTCTGGCTGGTTTGCCAGCCACTGCACTTGGAGATGACTCTGAAACTTCTAAACCGAACCAAAATGCAGCAGATGGATTACTGGCTGCTGTGCCATTCAAAACCTGCACGGCCCATTTCAAAACAGCTGTACTGTTTTCTGTTTGTTTCTGGGCCCAGTTCAAGGGGCTCAAATACGTCCCTAAAACCTGAAAGACTCCCCCCCCTTCCCTTAAGACTTCCCCTAAGCTGTGGAATCCCCTCCCCACAGAGGTGCACCTGACCCCTGGATTGTATCACTTTCTCTGTATGCTGAAGACTTGCCTCTCTACCCAAACCTTAGAAAACATGAGTTGTAGCCAATGCTCACTCTCCTCAGAGTAGATCCATTGAAATGGAACGGTGACACCAGTCAGAAGAGCATGATGCTCCTAATTTGAGGGTTGTGGGTTCAAGCCCCACGTCGGACAAGAGATTCCTGCCTTGCAGGGGGTCAGACTGGATGATCCTTGTGGTTCCTTCAACCTCTACGGGTCTGTGATTCTATAAGTTGTGCCTATTAATTTCAGTGGGCTTACTCTGAGGGAAACTAATATTGGATGAAACCCTGTATTTTTTGGACCCACCCTGTTCATCTTGCTGTAAATTGTTTTGGCCGGTTTAATATATTTACTTCCTGCCATATCACTGACGCTTTCCCTTTCTTCCCTGATTTCAGCCTGGCTGTGTTGCTTAAATTCCTTTGCTGTGTCTTTGCAGACAAGAACCTCGAAAATGCTGAAGAAGCGGCTGAGCAGTTCAAGCTGATCCAAGCTGCGTACGACGTCCTGAGCGATCCCCAAGAAAGAGCCTGGTAAGTCTTGCCTTCTCCTCTTCTGGATGGTTGCAGCCTGAATCCCCACTCAGCCGCCTATGATAGAGTCTAAGCCAATGCCCTGGGATTGAAAGAGAAATGGTGATTTTCTTTCATTCTGCACTGAAAAGCTTCAGGCTTCGCTTTCTGTTCCTTTTCTTCTTCTTAGGTACGACAATCACAGGGAAGCTTTGCTGAAAGGGGGCGTCGATGGAGAATACCAAGATGACAGCCTGGACGTCTTCCAATATTTCACTGTTACCTGTTACTCCGGCTATGGAGATGATGAGAAGGTAACTCAACACGAAGAGAACCACAGAAGTTAGGCAGTGAGACCTGTTGTTGCACTGTGGCAGATTCCTGTCCACAATACCAGCCAGCTATGCCGTTTTCAAGATACTACACTCTGTTTCCCATCTCAATATCCCTTTTATTTGTTTTTATCAACCAACAGGTGTGCGTGGCTGCTGAGCTCACGGAACTCGCTCTCCCCCCCCCCTTCTCCTTAGATCCTTCCCACAAAATATTTTTTTGTCCTTCTGCATTCCTCCAAGTACAAACACATCTCCCTCCCTTATGCATGAGGTTTAGCTATCCAGAGAACTAATTCACTAATTTGCAACCCCATTGATCCAGAAAATCGTGGAAGCAAAGAGATTCAATTGGGGGTGGGGTATACCAGCGTCCAGCTCTTTCCTTCTGTTTTCCTGGAGGAACAGAAGCATGAGTCGTGTGCAGAAATGTGTGTGTGTGGGGGGGGGAGTAGCAACAATGTCCAATTATGTTGGTACCCAGCACCCACTGGTGTGAGCAAAATTTAGAACGACATTAAATACAGGTGAAACTCGGAAAATTAGAATATCGTCGAAAAGTGCATTTATTTCAGTAATGCAATTTATTATTTTTCTTTTAATTTTTACAAATGCTTTCTTTTGGAAATTCCACAGTAATAAAACAAATAGTTACAATAATACAAAAATGAACATTGCTATTACATTTCATGAATTACATTCCATTTATAATTGACCCGCCTAACGACAAATAATTCCAATTACAACAAATAAAGGCTTGACATATCTTGCTTTGCATGTCATGCATCTATCTCATATATTGGTTTCACCTTTTAAGTTGCGTTACCGGAATAAATGCACTTTTCGACGATCTTCTAATTTTCTGAGTTTCACCTGTATTGGTTTAAAAAGTCACATTTCCAAAATGCAACACGCCCTGCAGTGTGACAGGAACATTAGAAAACAAGCCAAAAGCGCTAGCTTTATAATCGGGGAAACTAACAGGATATTCCTCACATCTGAATGCACCTTAAGGGGGGATGGTTACCAACCAGGCCAATAGTTGAATTGTGTATCAGAAGCTTGGAAACCTGAACAATTCTTCCCACACACCATCACCTGTGCAGGTAACTGAGCCCTGCCTTTTCTCTGGGATTGACTGCGCGATCTCTTTCAGGGCTTCTTCGCAGTGTATCGGCACGTCTTCGAAATGATTGCGAAAGAAGAAATGGAATCCATTCAGGAGGAAGATGCTGAAGAATTTCCAAGTTTTGGAGACTCCCAGAGTGACTATGACACGGTAAGAAACCAAGGCTGCGGTCCTGTACACACCTAACTGGGTGTAAGTCCCACTGAACTCAGTGGGGCTTACTTCCGAGTAGACATGTAGGATTGCACTGTAGAATCATCTGCTCATAGAACTTGGAGGGTTGGGAAAGGGACCTCAAGGGTCATCCCGTCCAAAACCCTGCAATGGAGGACTAATAGATTTGCAACACAGTTTTCTGCATGGTGCGCCTGTAGTTTTGTTTGCTGCTAAATCGCCCCCATGTGCTGGTATTACATAGTGGACATTCCTCTTCTCCGCCAGTGCAATTGTTTCTTTCCAGAAATCTAGACTGGTGATGGGGAAATTGACTCCTATGGTGAGCCATTCTGTATAAACACATTAAGATCTACCACGACACCTCCATGGAGTAGAGGCCCCCCTCTTCTGATCCTGATACCTGAGAGAGTCTATAGGGAAGGAGGTCGTCTTCCATGTTTGTTTTTTTATTGGGGAGGGGCTTAGTCATTTAGACTCTAATGTGAGCACCTTAAATCGGGCCTCAGGACGGCTTTTTGGAAACAGAGCCTATGTGAAATCTGAAGGGTACACTGCCAGTAATCTGGCCGCTGCATTTTGGGTCAGTTTTGAAGTTTCTGAGTCATCTTCCAAGGGCAGCCCCATGTAGAGCACATTGCAGCAATCCAGCCTGTAAGTTGCTAGGCCATGGCATACCGTGGCCAAGTCCTTCCTGTCCAAAAGGGGTTGTAAACCGTCCCTTTAAAGGACTAATTTTGAAACAAATCATTGTTGATCCTTCCTTCTGTGCGCTCTCTCTCTTCCCCCTCTCCCCCCAAGTAGGTCGTCCACCCCTTCTATGGTTACTGGCAGAGCTTCTGCACCCGGAAGAATTTTGCCTGGAAGGAAGAGTACGACACCCGGCAGGCCTCCAACCGCTGGGAGAAGCGAGCAATGGAGAAGGAGAACAAGAAGACCCGCGACAAAGCGAGGCGGGAGCGCAACGAGCTGGTCCGCGAGCTGGTTGCCTTCATCCGCAAGAGGGACAAGCGGGTTCAGGCGCACCGGAAGCTTCTGGAAGAGCAGAACGCTGAGAAAGCGAAGAAGGCGGAGGAGCTGCGTCGGAAGCAGAAACTGAAGCAAGCAAAGTATGGGAAGCTTCCGCAGCCGGTTCTCTTGAGAGCCCGTTGTTGATTTATTCTTTTATTTTGATGGTTTATATCCTGCCCTTTGCTGATTATGACAGCCAAATAGAGAAGGATCCATAAAAGAACACCACCCTTTGCAACACAGAACAAAAAAAAACTAATCCATCCCTGTCTGTAGAAAACTAGCTCGTCAAAGCAGAGGCGAGGCTGGAAGTTTCCTTTCTGAAATGGAGTTGTCTGTTTGTAGGGGGAGACATAGGGAAGGGCACAGTGCTGGCTCCCATGTTTTTTGGGGGGTGGGCTTGGGCAAGATGCCCTTACCACACCCTGTTTGCTTCCCCTAATCCTCACCACTGCCCAGAAAGGGAAATTGACGTAAGGATGGAGAAGCTGCGGGGCTCCAGATTCTTGTGGAACCTCAACTCCCATCATGCCTGGCCGTTGGCCGTGCTGGCTGAAGCCAATGGGATCTGGAGTCCAGAAACATTGGAGCGCCACAGCTTCCCTGCATCTGCTTGGTCTTGTCCCTGCTTGCGTTCTCACTGTAAAGGGGGGGGGGCAGACAGGAAGTGCAGAGGGGACCAGCAGCAAGGGCACAAACCTCTGAGCATGCGCAGTGGGTCTCTGTGGTGGTGGTGGACCTAGGTGGCTGTCCATTGATTCTGGACACTAGCCCTGAAGACAAAGACTCTTACCACTGTGTTCTCTGAATGGTCCATAAAACCATAGAACTGTAGAGTTGGAAGGGACCTTGTAGGTCCTTTAGTCCAACCCCCCTGTGATGCAGGAATCTCAACTAAAGCACCCATGGCAGATGCCCATACAACCTCTGCTTAAAAACCTCCGAGGAAGGAGAGTCCACAACCTTCCAAGGGAGTCGAACAGCTTTTAACAGTCAGAAAGTTCTTCCTGATGTTTAGTCGGAATCTCCTTTCTTGTAACATGAATCCATTGGTTCGAGTCCTTCCCTCCAGAGCAAGAGAAAACAAGCTTTTGCTCCTCCTTCCATGTGACCTCCCCTTTAGGTATTTGAAGATGGCTATTGTCAGAGGGTCGTCAGGGCTACTCTAGAGTAACTCCGCCTGCATCCAGTTTGTCTTCAAAGACGTTTATTGTGCTATTTATTTACAGTGTAGAGACAGCTTAAAACCTGACCTTGCGTCCCGAATCAGAATCCGGCAATGGCGTACATCTGTTCCTACGCCAGCAAAGTAGTCTGGGCACCCCAAAACGCCGTCCCCTTGACCTGCGTTGCGGTGCTCTCCTTACTTCTTGCGCCGGAAGGAGTGATGCCCTTTCAGCTTCCTCCCTGAGCGGTCGGTGCCCTGGCTATGCAACATCCCTGAGCATCTGCCTGCATCCCTCCGCCCCGAGCTTTCCCATTGTTCCTCCCTCTGATTTCTCTCCTCCTCCGAGTCTCTTCCTCCCCCTCTGGCTGCTTCAGAACCACTGGTGCTCTCTGTATTTGACGAGGTGGACGTCAGGATGATGGGGGCTGGCTCCCTGTAGGGAGTCACCCTTACAGCTATCATACCTCCTCTCAGTCTCCTCTTTTCCAGGCTAAACATGCCCAGATCCTTTAACCGCTCTTCATAAGACTTAGTTTCCAGAGCCTTGATCATCTTGGTTGCCCTCTTCTGCATACTTTCCAGCTCGTCAACATCCTTCTTAAATTGTTCCGTCCCTTCATTTCAGTGCTGGATTTAGGGCAGTGCCTATATTGGTATGGCTACCTACTGGGAAGGGATGCGGATGGTGCTGTGGGTTAAACCACAGAGCCTAGGGCTTGCCGATTGAAAGGTTGGCGGTTCAAATCCCCACGACCGGGGTGAGCTCCCGTTGCTCAGTCCCAGCTCCTGCCAACCTAGCAGTTCGAAAGCATGCAGTGCAAGTAGATAAATAGGTACTGCTCCGGTGGGAAGGTAAACAGTGTTTCCGTACGCTGCTCTGGTTTCGCCAGAAGCAGCTTAGTCATGCTGGCCACATGACCCAGAAAAACTGTCTGCGGAAGCGGACAAACGCTGGCTCCCTCGGCCTTTAAAGCAAGATGAGCACCGCAACCCCAGAGTCGTTCGCGACTGGACTTAATTGTCAGGGGTCCCTTTACCTTTACCTACTGGGGGGGGGGAAGCAACTATACCCAAAAGGAATTATTGTGAAAACAAGAAATATTTGTTGGGGAAGCAAGCACCATATTTTGTCCTTGATCAAGGCACCCTATTTCCAGATTTTGCCCCTGCTTCATCTGCTGTTTGGGAGATTCAAATGTTCTTTGCTGGTGAGGCCATTTTGATAGCCAAGCATGTCACACAAATCGAACCTTCTCCTTTCAAAGGCTGGTGGAGCAGTATAAGGAGCAGAGCTGGATTGTCATGTCCGATCTGGAGCGAGAACTGCAGCAGATGGAAGCCCAGTACGAAAAGGAGTTTGGAGATGGTTCTGATGAAGGAGAGAAGGAGGAGGAGCAGGAATCAAAAGAGGGTAAGGGAGAGTTTGCAGTTTGCCACTAATGGCAGAGCTGGGTAAATCGCCCAGTGTTTTCTGCTGGGTTCCAGACTAGGGAGCCTGCCAAGCAGGCAGAGGTTTTCAAGTCAATTTGCAGTTTGCAACAAATACAGGAAAACCAGTTACACAGGGGTTACGTTCCGGGGATTACGCCTGGAACCAAAATTGTGTATACTCACGAAGCACTTTGGGTTCAATGGCAGGTGGGATTGCCAAAGTATTTCCCCCCTCATATGCCCACACCCTTTCTGCCCCCTTTTAATTTCAAATTAGAACAAATTAAATGCGCAAGAGTTGCAGGTTTACTGTACAGTGAAAACGGCAATATATTAACGTTAGCAAATCGGTTCATCGGGTCTTTTAAGCAAAGAAGCAGCTGTAGATTAAGACAGCACAAATACTCTAGTGTGTTGCTGTAACGTAACTGAAATCCAGTGGTATTTATTCCCAAGAGAGATTAGTGCAGGCATAGGCAAACTTGGCCCTCCATATGTTTTGGGACTACAACTCCCATCATCCCTAGCTAACAGAACCAGTGGTCAGGGATGATGGGAGCTGTAGTCCCAAAACATCTGGACTGACGAGTTTGCCCATGCCTGGATTAGAGTGTCGGACAAAGGCCTGGGAGGCCAGGGTTCAAATCCCCATTTGGCCATGAAACTACTGGGGAACACCGGGCCAGTCGCTGCCTCTCAGCATAATCTACCCGGCAGGGTTGTCGTGATTAAATGAGGAGGAGAACTGCGGTTGCCACCTTGAGCTCTGTGGAGAAAAAGCTTGAAATTTAAATGCTATAAGGAAATAAATAAAAAATGACTGTGCATAGAATTACAGGCCAAATGGGATTTCCTCCTGACTAGGCATGACTAAGGGGACGTGGGTGGCGCTGTGATCTAAACCACTGAGCCTAGGGCTTGCCAATCAGAAGGTCGGCAGTTCAAATCCCCGCAACAGGGTGAGCTCCCGTTGCTCAGTCCCAGCTCCTGTCCACCTAGCAATTCAAAAGCACGTCAAAGTGCAAGTAGATAAATAGGTACCGCTCCAGTGGGAAGGTAAACAGCGTTTCCGTGCGCTGCTCTGGTTCGCCAGAAGTGGCTTAGTCATGCTGGCCACATGACCCGGAAGCTGTACGCCTGCCCCCTCGGCCAGTAAAGCGAGATGAGCGTGCAACCCAGAGTCGTCCGCGACTGGACCTAACGGTCAGAGGTCCCTTTACCTTTGACCTTTAGGCATGACTTTCACTCACTTGTAAGGCTTCAGTTCAAAATGTAACCCCCTATTAATGCCACTCAGTAGGAGTAATCAAGCGTAGAAATGGATCAGTACGTATCTTTACTTGAGTCATTTCAGGTTCCTCTGCTGTTGCTTATCTCTTTCAGATAAATTGAGTGAAGAGGGTGACGAGACTGACTTTTATGATGATCTCTACTGCCCTGCTTGTGATAAATCCTTTAAGACCGATAAAGCGTGAGTTTCTCTCTCTTTCTAACCCCCTTGTGTCACAGACTTTTTTGGAAGGAAGTTGCATTGATTTCCAAGGCGCTTGTCCCAAGTGTGCCTGTGTTTAATCCACTTCTGCTGTTGTTAGGCTGCTCAAGCCTAGCTGCTCTCTTCCTAACGCCTCTCTGACAACTCTTTGCAGCATGAAGAACCACGAAAAGTCCAAGAAGCACAGAGAGATGGTAGCCTTGTTGCGGAAACAACTGGAGGAAGAAGAGGAGGGATTTTCTGTCGCTGCGGCTGATGAGAATGAACTGAATGCTGACGAGGAAGAGGAGACAGAAGAACTACCCAAACAAAAGTACTTATTACAAGATGGGGAAAGGCCAGAGCTCAAGGGCAGAGCATCTACTTTGCGTGCAAAAGCTCCCAGGTTTAATCCCAAGCACCTCCAAGGAGGGAGAGACTTCCTATCTGAAATCCTGGAGAGTTGCTGCCAGTCAGTGGATGCAGTACTGAACTAGATGGGCCAGTGGCCTGACTCAATATAAGGCAGCTTCCTATGTCCCTCAGCTGTTACTGTAAAAGCTCCTTTGGTAATGGGGTTTTGTAAAAAAATCAATGTCTTTCATGCCATTGCTAGGCAGGTGGGAGCGTGTTTGGGGTTACAAAAAAGCATGGAGCAAGTTTGTCTCCTGCTTGAATAGTGGCCCCATGTTCATGGCCATGAAAGTGAATGGCTCTTACTTAATCACTTGCTTTTTCCTCCTTCCTCTGGGTCCTTTTTCCTTGTGTGTCGTGTCTGTCTAGATCAGTGTTTCTCAACCTTGGGTCCCCAGCTGTTGTTGGGCCTACAACTCCCATCACCCTTGACTACTGGTCTTGCTAGCTAGGGATGATGGGAATTGTAGTCCAGCAATAGCTGGGGACCCAAGGTTGAGAAACACTGGTCTAGATTGTGCGCCTGAGAGCAGTGGCCATCTCAGTACTGATTTTTGTAACCTTTAGGCCCCAGACAAAAACGTTCCTCTTTAACCAGGCATTTGGGTGACTTGACACCCGATGCCTTTTTAAATGTGTTGCGGAAGGTGGGATTAATGGGTTGTTTTTGTTCTTATTTTTATTTATTGTGGTTTTATGTTGTGAACCACCCTGATATCTATGGGAATAGGGTGGCATACAAATTTAATTAATAATAACAATGACAATAATCACCTAAACTTTTTTAAAAAATAGTGCTTCCTTTACCAGAAAAAAAAATTAAAATGAGCAGTACAAAGGTAAAGGTACCCCTGACCATTAGCTCCAGTTGCGGACGACTCTGGGGTTGCTGCGCTCATCTCGCTTTACTGGCCGAGGGAGCCAGCATACAGCTTCCAGGTCATGGAGCCAGCATGACTAAGCCGCTTCTGGCGAACCAGAGAAGCGTAGAGCAGCGCAGTAAAATGAGCAGTACTGACATCTTAATACTTTGTTTTTACAGGCTCTCAAAGAAGCAGAGAAAGAAACAAAAACCAATGATGGTAAGAATGTGTGTGTGTGTGTGTGTGTGTGTGTGTGTGTGTGTGAGAGAGAGAGAGAGAGAGAGAGAGAGAGAGAGAGAGAGAATTCCTGTTGCATGTCTTGTGTTGTATAATCTCCACCAGCAATGGCTGCATTCACTCGAGTTACACCACTGCAAATGCCTTGACTGCAAATTGTCTTTTTAGTTTATGTGTTCAATTGATTTACAGCATTTGCACCCCTGCTTTTCCTCAAGGTGGCATGCATGGTTAATCCCAACAACAACCCTGTGAGGTAGGTTAGGCTGACAGATGCAGTGACTGGTCCTGGTTTAAGTACGCAATTGGTTCCGGAAGTCTGTACTTAACCTGAAGCAAACTTTCCCATTGAAAGTAATGGAAAGTGGATTAATCCGTTTCAGACGGGTCCGCAGAGTACTTAAACTGAAAGTACTTAAACCGAAGTATGACTGTACCACATTGGCTCTCGGTTGACAATAGGAAACGGCTAAGGCTGTGAGTACATGAGAACATAAAGAAGCATCTGCTTGATCAGGCCAATGGTCCTTCTTGTCCAACAGCACTCTTCTTATATGCTTATTAGGCTCTTACGTTGGCTTCTGTTGGTTGATCTGCAGTTGAAGGCAACCTGAATGATATCCTCTCTACAACCATTTCTCTCATTATGGAGAGAACACATGATGAAAACGGGGCCTTGAGAGCATCCAAGCCCGGGGCCCCCTCCCAATTCCCTTTGGGGGTCATCTTTTGAGGGCCCTGAAGCCAGCGAGGACCACAATTAAAGAGGGGGAGCGGATGGGCCAGGGCTGTAGAAAAAACCCTTTGGCTGCCAGGTGACTTCAAGTTGCTGCACTCCCACCAGTGTCCACCAGAGGGCAGGCAAGAATGAAGCAGAGCCCTCTTTTAAGGAGGGAAAAAAGGGAACCGTAGTTGCATCATTCCTAGGCATATGATCAGCAGTGGCGCAGCACCGGAAGTCGCTTCTGTGCATGTCCAGACATGCGTAGAAGCGACCTCTGGTGCCGGCTCCGCTCGATTTCCGGTGCCCAGACATGGCAGAGCGGCACCAGAATTCGGTTCTGCGCATGCCCAGGCATGCGCAGAACCGATTTCCGGCAGCACTCGGCAAGTGAGCAAGCAGCCAGCCGGGAGCTGGGACATTTATGCAGCTGAGGAGCCTCCCTGGCCGGCAGGAACTGCTTTCTTATAAATCCGGGGGATTTATGGGATATTTTGCGATTCGGGATAACAGCGGGAAACGGATTTAAATACGGGGGTTTCCTGCGAAAAATGGGAGAGTTGACAGCTATGTTCCTAGGTTAAAGGAATGACTTGCCTTGGGCCTTGTTTCCGGCAAAGGGAGGC
Organism: Zootoca vivipara; assembly: GCF_963506605.1. Lineage (NCBI taxonomy): Eukaryota > Metazoa > Chordata > Lepidosauria > Squamata > Lacertidae > Zootoca > Zootoca vivipara. The sequence goes on along the minus strand of NC_083286.1, from coordinate 47,699,695 downwards.
TTATACACCTGTGGCTTCCCTGACTGCAGTTTCTTAAGGTCCCTGCTGCTCCTGGCTGCTCTCCCTTCCGCCCTGCTCCTTCCCTGGGGTGTTTAAATAGCCATTTGTCCATGGGGTGACCCACCCTCTCAATTCCCTTCTGACTGCAGCTCCTGGTTTCTCAGATGAGAGGAGTGTTGGTTCAGGGAAGGGTGACTCTCTTGGGGCAGATATGGTAGTACCCTCGCAGCAGTGCCTTCTTCCGGCAAGGAATGATGGGAATTGTTGCTTGCTCGGGTACAGGAAGTTCTGTTAGGGGTCCCTTGGCTTCCCAGCGTCCCCTAGGAGAAGTTGACTGCTGAACCAGTCCTGAACCCTCGTGCTTCTGGCAAGCCTACATTTGTGGTTGGCCTGAATCCTCAGTAGATTATGCCCTAATAGACTTGCTGACCTGCCGGTCAAAAGTGTTTCCCAGAATGTGGCCTCTGTCGCATGTTTACAGCCTCTAGGAGCTACAGGTGAGAGCTGAGTGCAGCGTGGAGACCACAGGTACTACCCCTCCCCTAACACCCCATACCCCAGCGGCATTTAGAACAGGGGTGGGAGAACCTCAGGCCTGCGGACAAATGTGGCCTCCCCAGCAATCTCGTATCTGGTCCCCGGCTGCATACCTTCCTGAGTCACATCCCACACCAGTCCTGCTTTTCACCCTCCTTGAGTGTTTTTGCCCAGCTGGAATGTGTCATTGGACTCTGATTGTGCCTCCTACTTGCCTGGGCTAGAGAAGAATGAGTGTGGGTGGGGAAAGTTGCCTTTTGTATAACAGTAACATTTCACATTTACTGCTCTTTGCTCAATTTTGCCTCTGGCAGGTGGCTCCAAGATGGTTAGGTGGGAGGGAATGAGGCCCTTGGTCTGAAAAGGACTCCCCACCCCTGATCTAGGGGGGCCACAGGTTTTCCTGCCCTTGCTCCAGGGACGGATCTACACTGGTTGCTTATAACGTTAAAAGCACATTATTAAAATGTGACACCAGATAGGCGCTGTAGAGCAGCCAGCCTTCGGCAATGGAAAACTGCATTGAGAGTTACACAACGTTAAATTTAATAACATTTTTACAGATCAATGTAGATCCTGCCTTGATCTCAGAATATGGATTTCTCGGGTGTGTCTGCACTGTGGGTGTCACAAATGCTTCTCTTATTCAACAGGCACAGGAAGACCCTCCCAGCGACAGAAACCTGGGGGAGCCCCCAGCCGAGGAGTCTACGCAGGCCGGTAGCACCAAGCAGAGCAGCGAGACTGACGAAGCGGGAACCGTCAGCCAAAAGCACAACCTGGAAGATGCAAGCACTGGGGAAACTGCAGAGCCCAAAGCGGAGGTGAAAAGGTAAGTGTTTAAAGTTGCGGGGATGCTGAATGCAGCAATGCGGTTTGGTTCCTTTGTGGTGCAATTTTAAATCATACAGGTGTGTGGGAAGCTGTCACTCTGGATGTTGTTGGGACTCTGTTTCCCATCAGCCACTACCAGCATGGCTGGCATTCAGGAATGGTGTGTGTGGGGGTATCCTGAGGACATCTAGGGTATTGGTTCCCAAAGTGGGCAGTGCAGCAGGATTGCCTAGAGGAGCACGGAAGGCGTACAATGACTATCAGACTTCGAAGAGCATGTGCTGTTGTTGTTATTTATTCAATTTATATCTCGCCCTTTATCAAAAGATTCCAGGGCAGTTTACAACATCAAGAACACATTTTGCTGGGCATAAAAATAAAAGCATAATACAGAAAATAATAGACAACATAATAACTAAATAATCATAACAACAGTCCCCCTCCCCCATACACCAGCTTTAAGAGGCCGTAGATTATTTAATGGCCAAAGGCCTGGGTAAAGAGGGATGTTTAATGATGGTGGCAGGTGAGCCTCTCGGGGGAAAGCATTCCACAACTGAACAAAACTGATTAACGTTTAATAAGACTAAACAGTTTCAATTGGATTTTGAGTGAATGTGCAATTAATCGTCACTGTTTTGAATTTTATCATGGTGTTAACCTTCCTTGCTTAGCCATGAAATGAATAGTTCTTTTTATAGGGTGGGGGCACTGGGAATGAGTATGGAAGCAATGGGTTGGTGGGCCAAAAAGGTTTCGGAACCACTGGGCTAGAGAGTCGCTGGTGCTCTATTCCCTGGTATGGTGGGATCATTTTTAAGAACGTTCTGCAAAGGAGATTTTAAAAATAATAATAAAAAATATTAATGCTAGTTTCAAAGTCCCTGAATCCTTGCATGTGCCGTTCCAGTTAATTTAGCTCCCACCTGTGCCATTGAACTCAAGAGTGGCTGACTAGGGTGCTCAGAGAGGGCAATGCAGGTGAAGAAGATGGCTCTTCTTTTTTTTTCTTTTAGCAGTATGAAAGCGAAAGGGAAGAAAACGAAAGACACAAAGAAAAGCTCTGCTGCAAGAGTACCTTCAGAGCATCAAACAATGGTATGTAGAAACAGTGCATCTTTTTTTACCACCTCTGTCAGTCCCAAGCTGTGTGAGATAAGGGTTAAGACAGGCATAGGCAAACTCGGCCCTCTAGATGTTTTGGGACTACAACTCCCATCATCCCTAGCTAACAGAACCAGTGGTCAGGGATGATGGGCACTGTTTGGAGGGCCAAGTTTGCCTATGCCTGAGCTCTGTATTTTCTTTTTCTCTGTTTTCTTAATTTAGATTAGTTTGGGTTTTATTGTATGTTGAAAAGTTTCTCTTAAAATTTGTATATACAGTGGTACCTCGCAAGACGAATTTGATTCGTTCCAGGAGTCAATTCGTCCTACGAAAAATGTGCCTTGCGAGTCACGGTTTCCCATAGGAATGCATTGAAACTTAATCAATGCATTCCTATGGGGGATTGGCGGCGGCGGCGCTTTGGCTCCGGGGCTGCTGCCGCCTGCCCTGAGCCAAGAGAGCAAGCGCCGCTGCCCCCGCCAGTCCCCTGAGCCAAAGCGCAGCGGGCGGTTGGCTTGGAGGACTGGCGGTGGCAGCAGCGCTTGCTCGAGAAGACAGCTGATCTTCCTTTGCCTTCTTTCCGCGCTACAGCTGGTTCCCCTTTGTGTTCTGTTTATCTCTGCCAGAGCCGAAGCGCAGCGGCAACTGGCAGAGTTGAGTGGAACCAGCTGTAGCACGGGAAGAAGGCAAAGGAAGATAGCTCACCTGCGCTACAGCTTATCTTCCTTTGCCTGCTGTAGCGCGGCTTCGTCTTGCGAGTCAACCTCAGATTGCAAAACGCATTCGTCTAGTGAAAAATTAGTCTTGCAGGGCATTCGTCTTGCGAGGTACTGGGGGAACAAAACAGGAGTAGAAAAACTTTGGGGCAGACCCACCCTGAAAATTTGAAGTACGCCCCCCCGCCCTCCAATCCTGGCAACTGTAGTTTAAGAATACAGGGAATTGTAGCCCTGCCATGGGAGAACTACCATATTTTTCGCTCCATAAAACAAAAAATGAAGGGGGAAACTCTGTGCATCTTGCGGAGGGATGCCTCTGCCATAGCTCGCAGCAGTGGGGGAGGGAGGAGCAGCCCGAAATTGGGCTGTCCCCACCCCCTCCACCAGCAGCAGGAGAAGGAGCCCTTTCAGGCTGCTGGTTGCTCCCACTCGCAACCCAATGGCGGCTCCTCTGCCTGCCCGTGCGAGAGGCAGCGGCGGGACCAGCAGCCCTTTTGGGCCGCTGGTACCTCTGCCGCTCGCAAGAGCCGGCATAGGAGCTCCGGTTGGAAGAGGCACAGCACAGTGCCTCTCCCAACTGCAGCTCCTGTGTGTGCCCCAGCGAGAGGAGGCGGTGGGACCAGCAGAATATATATTTGTGCCGTCTACAGGCAAAGAAGGCTCACAAAGTACTTGACCTTTCTTCTTCTGCCCCACTTCCAGCACGAAGCTTCCCTCCAGTGTGTTACCTGCAGCTGCGAGTTCCAGTCGCGGAATAAGCTCTTCGAACATTTAAAAGCTACGGGCCACGCCAAAGCAGTGCAAGCGCCGGCCATGAACGGAGCCGTCAGCAACAGCAGCAGGAGCAAAAAGGAAAAAAGGCGGAACAGATAACAGGACTTTCTGGGATGTGCGAGAGGAACTCCTGGTCGCTTTGGAGGGCCTCCGTGGCAAAGGCCCCTCGTTTAACCCAAGGAGGTGCAGGATTTGCAACATGAATTAAAAAGGGTCGGAAACACCTAGCCCCGTAACACTGTGCTAGCACATTGTTTAAATTGTTCCGCCCCCACCCCAAAAAACCCAGTCCTCCTTTAAAATTGATGCCTCAATTTTATGTACATTTCATAACACCCCCCCCAAAAGCACAGCTACACAATTCACAAAGAGGATCTTCCTTACTTGTAAGGAAAGCCATATACAGGAAGATGCAATAAATTATTTTACTGTACACAGTCTATTTTTAGTGCATGCTGTTCAAAGCATTTCCTTGACTCACCTGTCCTTATTAATTTAGCCCTGTTCTGAATAGTGTATAAGACATGAGACATGTGGAAAAGTGGGTTCTGTCCTGATTTGGCTCTTGCAGCATGGGGGTGAGTTCCAGCCATGCCATTTACAGTTTAAAATTGGCTTCTGCCAGCCTGGTGCACCCCAGATGTTTTAGATGAACTGCCAGGTGATGGGAGTTCAAAACATCTGGATGGCACCACATTGGTGACAGCTGTTTTAAAGGGAGTTTTTTAAAAAAAAAAACACCATTGGCTGTCCCAGGTTCTGACTGGGAAGCCACACAGGCACTGCTTGAACCCACAAAATGAATGGGGACCCCAATGGACAGGTGTCAATTGGATGCTCCCCCTCTGCTTAAAGAAGGGCAGCTGTCACTCACATTCTAGGGCCTGGTAGCAGCATTAGCTCATACCAATGACAAACTTAGTTGGTCTCCAAGGTGCTACTGGAAGGAATTGTTATTATTTTTTTGTTTCGACTACGTCAGACCAACACGGCTACCTACCTGTAACTATTATTTCATTTATATACTTACAGGCATGTATACAAAGTTATCTATAAAGCACAGAGAAGAATCTCAACTAAAACCAAAGCAGCTTGACAGACCAAAAAAAAAATGGGTCATCTGACAATTTATACGAACCATAAATCTCATAGCTCAGGGGGTTTGCTGCAACCACAAGTTGTTCAGCGTCGACCAGTTGCAATTTGCCAGCTGTGGCAGTTCAATCTCAGGGATGTTTGTTCTTCGGCATGACAGCTGGTGCAGCAAATGGGGTGCTTATTTTGCCTTTGCTGTTCTTTCCCTGTGTCTTGTTAAAGCAGCATGAAAAACTCCCAGGGCAAAGTCTGCATCTTCTTTAGTGATGCACAGCGGAGGTTTGATTCTAAACGTCTTGGGAAGAGGAAAAAGCCAAAATGAGGAGGAGGAAACAAAAACGGCTCACATTAAATTGGCAATAAAAAAGGGATATCTGTGGTTACTAAATCGGAGTTGCTACAAAAAGGGGGCGGGGAGAGGAAGCCACTTTATAGAAAGCTGGATTCAGTGATAAACAAAACAGTTGAAATCGGCAAACACAGGAGAGGGGGAGCATAGGATGTTGCTTTGAACCAAGTCAGACATTGGTTTGCCTAGTCCAGTACTGCAGGCACTGATTTGCAGCATGCTTTCCAGAGTTTCAGGCAACAATCTTTTCCCCACCCCTACTTGGCAATTGAACCCTTTTGCATGGGAAAAAAAGCCACATAACTGCTGCCTTTTAAACTATTTTGGGCAGCTGCTACACAGTGCCTCACAAGAGCTTAACTACACATTATGTTAATGCTTTGATTAGCAACCATGCCACTGCAGTTTTGAAAAATAAAGTGCCAGGTTGTGGGGATAGTCATCAGCAGCACAGTATGGAGGGAGAGGAAATTCAAAGCTTACTCTCCCCAGCCGCCTTCTTAGTAATACACACACACACACACACACACACACAATGCGTGTTAATTAGCATTGCAGGGGGTTGGGATACTTTCCTTAGCCCCCCCACTGCTAATTCCCACGTGGCTTCAATTCCCCCTCCACTGATGCTGTAGCACCATGAATGCTAATCACATTATTAATGTAGCATGCAGTTACCCAATATTTCTAACTTTACCAGTGCACAGCTCTGGGAAAAGAGGGGGAAGGAGTGGGGCTTGCTGGGGCAATCTGACCTATGGGGAATTCATCTATCTTCCCAATGCCTTTCTCCACTGCTTCCCAGACTGCAAAAAGTCCCCATCCTTTTCCAAAAGCGGATCTCTTGCACTAGGGGAACAGAATATGCTTTAAACCACAAACCTTAATTGCTGCAGAATAGTGACATTCTCAAAGGAGCCACGTTATCTATTCCGAAGTAAAGCCTATTGAATACAATGGGGCTCTCTTCCAGGTTAAATCCACCTGCCTGCCCTCCTTATGAGTTACCGGGAGCATGGCTGTGATGGAAATACTGAATGGGCCTTGGTTGGATCCAGTAGGCAGCTGTTAGGTGTTTATTCTGAACACCAAACCGCCCTCAAGGAAATGCAGCCATTGAGCAAATCCTGAATCGCCAGCAGAGTAGCCCATAATTCTGCTTGGCAAAATCAGATCGATGCGCTCCTGCTTTTCAGGCAGGAAGTACCAGGTTCAATCCCTGGCCTTTCCAGTTAGAAGGATCAGGCACCTGGTTCTTGGAAAGGCCTCTGCCTGAGACCCTGGAAAACAGCTTCCAGTCAGACAATACTGGGCTTGATGGACATGGAGTCTGCCCTGGTATAAGACAGTTTTCCTGAATTTAGGGTTCACAGATTAAAAAAACAAACTGATCTGCAAGCATGCAGTTGTTTAGCAACCCCTGAACCCCATCTAAAAATAATAATGATTTTCCCTTCTCCATGTTTTGTAGAGTCAAGCACACCTCTATTTTCTACTGGTGTCTGTTTCATTATTTCATGTCTCAGTGCAGTTTATGCTTTCCTGTGAAAGTAAGTCACTCAGCTTTGCATTTCCAGTGGCATTTGCTTTTATCCAACACCTAAGAGAGGCATTGTTGCTACAGCTGCCTATCTTTATAAACTGAATGTATCTAACAATATATATATATATATATCATAAATATAAGAATACCTGGAAAAACATTCCTCCCCGCCCAATCAGCACTCCCATATCTTTGCAATCTTCCATGATCTGGTTCATCTCTTCAACTGGAAGCGGCTGACGAGTTTCCTGTGGAGAAAAAGTCAGCTTAGTTTTCTTCCACACCTCCTGGTTCTTTTAACCGAAACTCACGAACGGAAATGAACTCATGTCGACTATGCCATATTACATTTAGCCAGTAGGTGGCACTGGACTTAAGTTTTAATCTGGGTGGAGGCAAAGGTTTCCTGTCGCTGAGAGAGAACTAACTTCTGGTCTGCCTTCCTGATTTGATTCCTCATTTTAAACCTTTCATGATAGAAGCTGTTAATTTGTCAGCACCCTGACAAGGCCCTGCTCCTCTCAGCAATCAGGCTGCAGCATTCTGCACTGCCTGCGGCTCCCGGATCAAGAGTAAGGGAAGCCCCACATAAAGACCATTACCGTATTCCAGCTAGCAGCTGTGGAGGGGCTGTAGATATGGGCAGCATCTAGAAAAGAGACAAGTTCTTAGCCTGTCTGCACAGGGAGCCACAAGGCTTCACCAGAATAGGAAACTCAACCTAGAACTTTGAAACAAGAGGAACATCTTTGCGGGGAGAGCCTGATATTTCTTGGGGAAAACCAAGGCAAGAAGAGAGGCACCTAGGTAGCTCAGCTGGCTAGAGTGTGATGCTCATAATGCCAAGGTTGCAGGTTTGATCCCTGAATGGGACAGCTGAATATTCCTGTATTCCAGAGGGTTGGACTGGATGATCCTTAAGGTCCCTTCCCACTCTATGATTCTATATGTTGCCACATCTCCAACTCACTAATCATTTGTAATGTGTAAACAATAAAAGTTGTGGCCAAATTCCAAACCCCCATATCAGTGTCTGCCAACCACAAAGTGCAGCTCTGGCACTGAGAAGGCCCATGCAATTAATTAATTGGAGGGTGATTTTTAATGGCTGTCCGAAATAAGCCTTTCATTGTGACAGCCCAAGAGCTAAGACAGATCTGTAAGTCGAGGCTGCTTATACCGTGATAAGAGACCATTCCAGGCCATAGCTGCCAAGTTTTCCCTTTTCTTGTGAGGAAGCCTATTCAGCATAATGGAATTTCCCTTAAAAAAAGGGATAACTTGGCAGCTATGTTCCAGGCCCACAAAGTGTCTTCCTGACCTTATTCTTGACCATCTCTATCCCAATCATAAGTCCTTTGCCACGGACGTCTCCGACTATTTCAAACTCGTCACGCAGCTTAGCCAGCTCTAACAGGAGGCGAGTCCCCACCTCCTCGCTGTTTTTCTGCAAGTCGTCTTCTGCTATTGCCTGAGAACACAAAAGCCATGCAGGAAATCATCAAATACTCTGAAATACTGTCGGCCAGGCACTTTTTAACTAAAGAATGTAACACAGCATGTGGAGTTAATCTGATACACCACTGAGTGTAAATACTGCTGCAGCACAGAACATACGGATAATCCTGTCTTAAATATACTAGGGGAAAATGAGACAAGGATAGAGAGCCTAGACGTTGTTGCATCAAAACAAGTCTCCTCCCACAGATTCCAGAGCATTTTCCCATCACTTGTTGCAAAAGATCTGATCTGCTTGGGAAGCAAGTTGTTGCACAAGATATTAACGGCACTTCCTGAATTTGCCAGAATGTGATTAAATCCCTCCCTAAAACATAGAGACCGTCTGGAAGTTCCTAAGGATGGTGGTGTTAAGATGAAAGACTCATGGTTTATATGCTAGTTCACCATAGATAAAGATGCAAATCACAGTCATTTTCTTACATCCAGAACTGCAGACCCAACTGCACAGGCCACAGGGTTTCCTCCAAATGTGTTGAAATGTAGGGTTTGAGCCAAGGCTTCTGCAATCTCTGAAAAGCAAAGCATGCTAGTATTCATAATTGAAGCATTATAGTAAACTAGTGTATTTCAGCCCGTTCAATAACGGGCGCTAGAACATCCTGGGGTTTGGAGAAGCGCTTGCGCAGCGCTTCTCCGAACCCTGGGACCTGTCCTTACTGTCGGCGGCAGGGGGACAGGAACGGAGGAGGAGAAAGCGCTGCTTTCTCCTCCTCCGTTCCTCTCTCCCAGCCGCCGACAGCAAGGAGACATCCTGGGGTTTGGAGAAGCGCTTGTGCAGCGCTTCTCCGAACCCTGGGACCTGTCCTTGCTGTCGGCGGCAGGGGGACAGGAACGGAGGAGGAGAAAGCGCTGCTTTCTCCTCCTCCGTTCCTCTCTCCCAGCCGCCGACAGCAAGGAGACATCCTGGGGTTTGGAGAAGCGCTTGCGCAGCGCTTCTCCGAACCCTGGGACCTGTCCTTACTGTCGGCGGCAGGGGGACAGGAACGGAGGAGGAGAAAGCGCTGCTTTCTCCTCCTCCGTTCCTCTCTCCCAGCCGCCGACAGCAAGGAGACATCCTGGGGTTTGGAGAAGCGCTTGTGCAGCGCTTCTCCGAACCCTGGGACCTGTCCTTGCTGTCGGCGGCAGGGGGACAGGAACGGAGGAGGAGAAAGCGCTGCTTTCTCCTCCTCCGTTCCTCTCTCCCAGCCGCCGACAGCAAGGAGACATCCTGGGGTTTGGAGAAGCGCTTGCGCAGCGCTTCTCCGAACCCTGGGACCTGTCCTTACTGTCGGCGGCAGGGGGACAGGAACGGAGGAGGAGAAAGCGCTGCTTTCTCCTCCTCCGTTCCTCTCTCCCAGCCGCCGACAGGAAGCAGACATCCCGGGGTTCGGAGAAGCGCTTGCGCAGCGCTTCTCCGAACCCTGGGACCTGTCCTTGCTGTCGGCGGCAGGGGGACAGGAACGGAGGAGGAGAAAGCGCTGCTTTCTCCTCCTCCGTTCCTCTCTCCCAGCCGCCGACAGCAAGGAGACATCCTGGGGTTTGGAGAAGCGCTTGCGCAGCGCTTCTCCGAACCCTGGGACCTGTCCTTACTGTCGGCGGCAGGGGGACAGGAACGGAGGAGGAGAAAGCGCTGCTTTCTCCTCCTCCGTTCCTCTCTCCCAGCCGCCGACAGCAAGGAGACATCCTGGGGTTTGGAGAAGCGCTTGTGCAGCGCTTCTCCGAACCCTGGGACCTGTCCTTGCTGTCGGCGGCAGGGGGACAGGAACGGAGGAGGAGAAAGCGCTGCTTTCTCCTCCTCCGTTCCTCTCTCCCAGCCGCCGACAGCAAGGAGACATCCTGGGGTTTGGAGAAGCGCTTGCGCAGCGCTTCTCCGAACCCTGGGACCTGTCCTTACTGTCGGCGGCAGGGGGACAGGAACGGAGGAGGAGAAAGCGCTGCTTTCTCCTCCTCCGTTCCTCTCTCCCAGCCGCCGACAGGAAGCAGACATCCCGGGGTTCGGAGAAGCGCTTGCGCAGCGCTTCTCCGAACCCTGGGACCCGTCCTTACTGTCGGCGGCAGGGGGACAGGAACGGAGGAGGAGAAAGCGCTGCTTTCTCCTCCTCCGTTCCTCTCTCCCAGCCGCCGACAGGAAGCAGACATCCCGGGGTTCGGAGAAGCGCTTGCGCAGCGCTTCTCCGAACCCTGGGACCCGTCCTTACTGTCGGCGGCAGGGGGACAGGAACGGAGGAGGAGAAAGCGGCGCTTTCTCCTCCTTCCTTCCTCTCCCCCAGCCGCCGACAGGAAGGACGCGCGCACTCTCCCCCCCCCCCGCCTCCTCCAACCGCCGCTCCTCACGGCCAGGGAGGGTTGTGAGGAGGCCTTCGCCGGCCTCCACCCCGGCGGGAGCGGCGGTTGGAGGAGGCAGAGTGGGGGGAGAGTGCGCGCGCGCAGTCTCTGCTGTCCAATCCCTGTATCCCTGGGGCACATGCGCAGTGACCCAGGGACACACGGGACATCTGGACGCAGGGACAACATGGACATTATTATATAGGATAATTAAAGGCAGCAGCTGATGCTCTAGACCAGGCATCTCCAAACTTCGGCCCGCCAGATGTTTTGGACTACAATTCCCATCTTCCCCAACCACTGGTCCTGTTAACTAGGGATCATGGGAGTTGTAGGCCAAAACATCTGGAGGGCCGCAGTTTGGGGATGCCTGCTCTAGACCAAGGGTTCCCAAACTGTGGTTCGTGGACTGAACTTCATCCAGGTGGTCTGTGGTTGTCATGGACTGGCTGGATGCAGAGGAATGGTGGGATATTCATGCTGGATATTCATGCTGATTTTTTTTTTTTGTGTGTGTATCTCTATTGCTTCTTTTATTTATTGCATTAAAATGCAACATAAGAAATAAAAGAAGCAATAAAATTACAATTAAAAAAAATATCCCGGCATATTGCAAAGCACATTACAATTCCTACCAAAGGCAGGAAAATTGTTAAGTGGTCCGCCAAGACCCTCAGCAATTCTGAAGTGGTCTGTAGGTGGTGAGAATTGGGAACCACTGCCCTAGACAAAGCATAGAAGCAAGGGTCCGTTCTCACCAAACAGCCATGAGAGCCCTCTTAAACATCTGAAGTATGAAAGTCACTTGCACCTGCTGTACTGACAACGGCTGCCATTGGAAACCCGTTGCCAATTCCCTTTGCCATGGTGACAATGTCAGGAACCACACCGTGTCCTTCAAATCCCCAGAAATGGCTGCCTGTTCGACCAAACCCCGTCTGAACCTTCAAAGAACAAATAATTATTTTATTTTATTTTTTAAAAGTTGCTTTGTATGTTTTGGGCATGTAGTTCACACAATACAGTTTTCTTTCACAGATAACATTTCCCTAGAGGAATTGTGTGCACCCAGTGTGTGCGTTGCCACAGGTGATGAGCACACAGTTTTCTCACCACACATACCAGCTTGTAGGAATCCTCTGCAAATGGGTCACATATACTGTATGTGTGCATGCAAGGCTCACAGGAAACTGCATACCAGGGTGCATGCTGCAAAATGGTCGAAGAGGCTGTTGGATCAAGCCAGCAGCTGATCCCAGTAGCCAACCAGATAGATTGGAGAAACTCGCAATGTGGATTTCGGCACAAGAGCACTCTCCTCTCCTGTTGTTTCCAGCAACAGGTATTCAGAAGCATTGCTGCCTCCAACTGCGGCAGCCGAGCATAGCCATCATGGCTAGTAGCCATTGATATTTTCCTCTCTCCACAAATTCATCTAATTCTCTTTTAAAGTCATTCAAGCTGGTGGCCGTTACTGCATCCTGTGGCAGCGAGTTCCATAGTTTAACTATTTGCTGCATGAAGAGGGACTTTTTTATCTGCCCTGAAATTTCCAACATTCAGCATCATAGGATATCCACGGGTTCTAGTGTTATATGAGAGGGAGAGAAACTTTACTCACTGAGAAGATGCCCAGCTTTGTAAAGCTGCCTAATCAGTTTTATCCAACCTTTTTGGGACCAAAGGCTGCATTATTCCAGAGGGAAAGTGTCAGGAACTCTGCTCCCGTATGGGTGGGGCCAGGTTCCCACACGATCCCACACCCTTCACTCTCTCATGCACCAAGTTATTTCCCATGGAAATAAAGGAATATGTATAATTCTAGGTAACTCCCATTTCCTTCACAATATTTATTTTTTTAAAACAGATATGTATAAGATAGGGGAAGTTAAGTGCAAGTACTCACTTCATCTGCGATGCACACACCACCCTTTTCACGCACCAGCTGGAAAGCCTCTTTCAGGAATCCCTTGGGGTACTGAACTGTTCCGTTGACACCCTGCCAAAAGCGCACAAACACACACAAAAAAGACACTGGTTTAGTGGCCAACAGCAGCTCCACCTTAGTGGAAATGTGCTTCCACTTGCGCAAGCGGGAACACCTGATTTCCACTGATACTCTCCCCCCAGGAACCACAGCTCTCAGCACCATATCCCGTTTTGTTCCAGGTGTTCCCCCACCGCTCAGGAGCAGCTTTTGTAGGGAGCAATCAGCAAAACCCAGGTCCCCAGACTTGTAGCAGAGCATGCTTCACCCATACAACAAACTTGCCACTATTCTATGCAGCAAAACATGGAAGCAAAAGGATGCACATTTTCACTTGTGTCAGAGTTTTACTTTAAGGTAAAGGGACCCCTGACCATTAGGTCCAGTTGTGACCGACTCTGGGGTTGCGCGCTCATCTCGCATTATTGGCCGAGGGAGCCGGCGTATAGCTTCCAGGTCATGTGGCCAGCATGACAAAGCCGCTTCTGGCAAACCAGGGCAGCACATGGAAACACCGTTTACCTTCCCGCTGTAGCGGTTCCTATTTATCTACTTGCATTTTGACGTGCTTTCGAACTGCTAGGTTGGCAGGAGCTGGGACCAAGCAACGGGAGCTCACCCCGTCACAGGGATTCGAACCACCGACCTTCTGATCGGCAAGCCCTAGGCTCAGTGGTTTAACCACAGTGCCACCTGAGTTTTACTTTACATTTACTTTAAATCATGCTTTAAGAGGGGCATTTGGTTGCAGCCAGTGGTGGCTTGTGCCCCTAGAACAAAAGGCAGGAATTCAAACAGTTGGTGGAGCCAGAATCAGTCACAGGCAGAACCAAGAAATTCTAGTTTGGTCCCCATCCTCCTCCACCTCCCTGTTGACTTCTACAAAGGACAAGGCTGAAACTAAGGAGGAGGAAGGTGACAGGCCAAACAAACCATCGTTAAGCAAGGCTGTTAGGTTTGGACATAACAAACCATAGACAAAACAAGCCTTGGTTTGTCAGCCAACTACAAACCATCTTGGTTTGCTGGCAGAAAACAAACATGGTTACTCTGCTGGGCTGGGTTTGCCCATTACAAAACACTTTGGCTAAACAAACCATGGCTTATGTGCAAACCAATCCACTGGCATAGCATGCTTTTAATTGCTCTGAACTAATTTTAAGATTTATTTTAACGAATTGATTGCCTGTTTTTATGTTCTTATGTTCTTTGTATACTGTCTTAGTTTCATGATGTTAGCCGCCCTGAGCCCAGCTCCGGCCAGGGAGGGTGGGGTACAGATAAAATTATTTTATTACTACTACTACAACAACAACAACAAAGGGAATCACTTACTTGAATTGGCTCAGCAATAAATCCAGCTATGGCCTTTGGAACACAAGTCGTGAGAGTGTCTTTGAGCTGCTCAATATACTGGTCTTTTGCATGGCAAGAGCCTGTATTGAGAGAATGGGGAGGGAGAACAAAACATTCACATGCAATAGCGGCCAAGGGTGGCTTCTAATGCGGCTTTCATAAAAATAAAATATCCACCATGCATTTTGGTAACATCTGAATAACCTATGTTGGTCCAACCACCCGCATCTAATTGCCCATATTCCAGAGGCTGGCAGAATAAATGTAATTTGAATACAAGGAAACATTTTCCCTTCTATTCCCAATCTACAGCTTTAACAGCAGAGTCCTATGCCTGCCTGCTCAGAAGTAAGTCCCATTGAGCTGTATAGTGAGTACTCACAGGGCTGCAGCTAAAAGCTAGAGCTGTACAACTGTGATTGCTCCTAGAGCAAATATGCTGCACATAAATGAGTGCGTTTCCAAATCTAATTGGTCATTTGACATATGTCCTACCCATGATTTGCAGTAGCAATCTTAGCCTGTATACACCTGGAAGGAAGTCCCATTGTTTTTGCACCTTTTAAAAGAGCAACTGGAATTGGATTGGGGGAGTTTGGCCGCCATCCAAGTTTGCAAACTGTTCACACTTAATTCCAAATCCACCAGCACCCCTTTGTCGTCAGGACAGCTCTCTAAAGTGTCCAATTCTCAGCATGAAACACTTAGCAAAGACTAGCAGTTTAAAAGGAATTATGACAGAGAGCTTGATGCTGTAAATTTCAACTTGCCCTGCCCCCGGAATGCTCCCTTTGGAGGGGACTTGTGCTGGCTGAGCTGGCATAGAGTTAAACTGGCACATCCCCAGCTAAACTGGGATGAGGGAGTCACATTGCGGTAGCTGTGGCTCAGATTCAGCCCAAGACCCACCCATTCCAAACTCGCTCATCCCAGTGGATCTCACATTTGGATTTCACTGTCAGTACAATCCTATCTGAGAGATATACTTTACATGCAGGAGGTGCCAAGTTCAATCTACACCCACTGTTAAAAGGATATGTGCCTTGCAAAACTGCTGTCAGAACTAAGCTCGACGAATTAATGGTCTGGCTGTGCATGAGAGGGTTGCAGACATCCATCTGCCCTAGACATATCCAGTTTACTGCACTGAACCGCCATGGTGTCGTTCTCTTTCACCTCTGAAAATCAAGGCCTCTCTCATTGAAACAACCTGCAGAACAGGTGCATTTTCGAATGGTTTGCACCGGAGAATCTCGACAATGGCTTCCCCCCCAGGGACCGCGAAAGACGTCAGGCAGCATTGTCTGAAAAGCACAACAGAGATATAGGTGTGGCAATGGGATTAACTATGTCAGGAATTTATGCTATTTTTCACATTTTGATTTGCGATATGCACTCATCAAAATGCTGGTACAGCCTAATTTCATAGATACAAAACATTTTGGCCACCAGCAGAAAGTTCACTCTTCATGAACAAGTGATCAAAAGATACCTGTATTTGGAACCAACCCAACTGTATTGTCTTTAATTGAAAATTGAGCAAATTTCTCTTTGTGCATGTTGTAAAATTTGGAGCAACTCAGAAGACTGCACATTGCTATACTATACCTACAGAATGTAGGTCTGATTAAAAAAGGGGAGAGGAGGTATAATTACCAGAGTGAAAACACTGTATTAAAGTGTCTAGCATTCTATTTATTATTATTTTATTATTATATATCGCCTTCCACACATACACACACATACATCTCAAGGCAATGTACAAGACGCAATAAAGCAGCTAAAAGACAGTGAAAAACAACACAGAAAGCAGCGGATACCTTAAAATAAAAATACAACGTAGAGACCCATGGCAGAGAAACTCTCCAGCATTAATCCACCGGATGCATAAAGGATAAACAATCTGATCCTGAGCTATTTGTGGCCTTATATTTCAGTGACAATACTTTGAGCTTGGCCTATAGCAGATTGGCAGCCTCTGGACCTACTTGAAGAGTAGCATCACATAGGAAGATTTAGGAAAAGTCAAGCAAATACAATGTTTGTTGTGCAACAAATGAGGAGCGAAGCAGCAAGAACCTCACCTTTTGGCAGCCAAGCCCATTGGCAAGTCCATGTTTGTAACATCCAATAGATGACAGGCCCATTGTGTAAGCACTGCTCCCGTGGTAGCCTCCTCTGTAGAAAAAACAACAACAACACAACCACTTTCAAGCCCTTCTGGTTGATCTCCCTGTGGCTGTCTTTACAAATCAGAAAGAAGCAAGAATAATTAGAAGAAAGGCATGCTTCTGAACTGCACAGAAACCATCTTCAGCAACCAGTACTCGGAGCTAACAATTAACAGAAAACCCTTCTGACTTCTCGGTGGTTTGTCTTTACCAAACTGATCTGAAGAAAATGAATGTTAAATACACAAAATTGCTACGTTTGCATTAGCAAGCATAAATTTGCATTGTAAAAATGTTGCCTGTTTCGCTTGGAATCATCTATAGAGAAAGTGGACGAAGGAAAGTTTTTTCTCCATCCCTCATAACACTAGAACTTGGGAACATCCACTGAATCTGGATGTTGAAAGATTATGTACTTCTGTACACAGAGCATAAATTATGGAATTAGATCCCACAAGAGGCAGCACTGGCCATCAACCTGGATGACTTGAAAGAGGATTAGGAAGATTCATACAGGAAATGGCTATAAGTGTCTGCTATCCATGATGGATATGTTTTTCCTCCATCATTTGAGGCAGTATGTTTCTGAAACACAGCTGCTCGAAACACCAAGAGGAGGGAGTATTCTTGCACTCAAGTTTTGGTTATAGGCATTTAGTTGGCCACTGTGAAAACAGGATGCTGGACAAGATGGGCCACTGGCCTAATCCAGTAGTGCCTTTCTTATGTTTTTAAGTAGCATCAACTTGGGCATTTAACATCTTTTTATCTTGCTTTTCTTAATTTGAACACCTGTGGTTCAGGAAGAGTTCTATGCAACTCAAGAGCTCACACCCAAGAGTTTGGACGTGTTTTGGCCCAGTAAGAGATCACTTTACCTGCTCCATGTTTCATGCTGAACTTGGAGGGACTCTGATCAGTTCAGGGTTTGTGCTAGTTCAGCAGCCTTTGGCATCTTGGATGGGTGCAAGGCCCCTATGTCACTTCTGTATGAATCTTGCTATTCCAAGGCATGCCAGAAGAAAGCATGAATTTTCAGTGAATTAGAAGAATCCTAAAGATTAGGTCCCATTTAGAGGGCCATTCTGGGCTGTTGACCAGTAATCTGTTTTAAAAAGGAATTGTCAGCCAGTAACACAACACACTCTAGAAAAAAATAGATGAAGATACATAATTGAACAGTATCTTGTTTCAAGGGAATTAAAATTGCAGTAGAAAATGGCAGCTAGGAACATCTGGACATAAGTATCTCCAACCTAGTTATGGAACAAGGAAAATCTACTCACCCCTATATGGAATATAAAAGCAGATCACAATATACCCAGATATCTAGAATGTTGATGTGTGTTTTAATCTGTTTTCATTTTATTGCCGATTTTATTTTTTTAATGTTTTGAATTGTTGCCTTTAACTGTTTTAACCAATAGTTTTATTGTTTTATTCTTTGTGTAAATCACTTTGAGGTTTCCTTACAACCAAGCAGTGCATGGATTTTATGAAGAAGAAGAAAAATGTAACTAATATACAAGGTGTGATAGCTACCTCAATCCAATGATGTCAAAGTTGCGTGTAAAAACCCTTGCCATTAACATGGCAAGGTCGTTGGCTTCCGAACCGCTGTTGGTTAGGAAAATCACCTAGAACAAAGATATTCGTCAGAATGCAGATTTAGGGAGAAGACAAGCAAAGTTAAGTGTAAATCTATTCTGATGCACAGTTAACAATCTGGCAGAGTGCAAACACCATGGATTGTATTCAATGCAGCTTTAAGTACCGGTACTTCGTTCCAGGAGGAGAATGGCTTCTACTTGTGCAATGAGACTTCCCACTGCCACTCCCTCTGTGTGCTGCCTGAATCTGTTCTGGGGTTTCCCCCAACCCTCTGGATTAGATTTGGAAAATGTCTGTGGTGCATGCAGGGGCAGGAGGTGTAGGAAAAACCCCTGTGCATTTGGAAGTCATCTGTTCTTGCAATTATTTAGTTAAATAGCACCTAAGGGTTATAATTCCACTATTTTAGGCATAGGCAAACTCTGCCCTCCAGATGTTTTTGGCCTACAACTCCCATGATCCCTAGCTAGCAGCACCAGTGGTCGGGGATGATGGGAATTGTAGTCCCAAAACATCTGGAGGGCTGAGTTTGCCTATGCCTGCACTATATCTTCTGAAATATATATTTTTGGGGGGGGGGTGGAATTACATCCCTGACTTACTCTCCTAGCTCTCAGAGCATCACCGTAACCCACACATTTTGAACTGAATTTTCTCACTATACAACTCGGCATACCTTTAAGGGAGCTGGAAGCACCGAGGCCAGTTTTTCTCCATATTCCTGGATTGCTGCGTGCACATAGAGGCTGCTTGTGTGCCACAAGCGACCAAGCTGTTTCTGGGCAGCTGCTGTTACCTTTCTGGGTGTGTTTGAAAAAAAATGTGGTGATTTAAGTCTTTAATTCAATTTGTTTTTGATATATCACCCCCCCACACTTTAATAGCGAACTTAGTTTAGTTTCATGCTGTTAAATTAGGTTTGCTATCTGTATTGCTTTATATATGTTGCACAGACTATTTTCTGTATTTATTGCGATTGCTATTATTAGTTAATGTGTTAGTTAATAATATTATGTATGTGTTTTTTAAATTGTCATTTCTTCCTTGGGTATGTTGCGATTGCTATTATTAGTTAATATGTCAGTTAATAATATTATGTATGTGTTTTTTTATTGTCATTTCTTCCTTGGGTATGTTGGCAGCAACTTTAGGCACAAGATGCTTAAATTCGGTTTCTAAGACACTGGTTGGAACGTTGTTGAGCCTTAAGCCTGTTTTGAATTGAAGTTTTGTGCTTCTGTTATTGCTACATTACTGTTACTGTGCTCTGTAAAAAAAAATTATAGTGTGATGTTTATGCGTAAACTATTTTGAGGTCACTTGGGATGAAAAGTGATACATTACAGTAAGTAAGTAATGAAGTAAAGTGGATATGGCATTGCACCAAAATATTAGTTGGCTACAGTTTAGCCCAATGAACAGATACATAAGCAGCATGTTGCAGCAAATCTGTTGCAGCATAACTGCAGAGTCTAGTCTTTTAAATTGCTGCTGTTATGCCCTTTTATAAACAACCCAGGAAACACTGTGCAATATAGAAACTTAAAAAAATGCAATACCAACAAACAGTAGCATCATATTGAGCTGAAATATTTCACAGACAAGAGTTTCCTTCATCACGTGCATAAAGCTTGCTTCTGGCTAGATATGGTTAGGCTCGCACTACAAATCTATCTACGCTGGGTGTGGGCAACCTTTGGCTCTCCAGATTTTGCTGGACTACAATTCCCATAATTCCTGGCCATTGACCATACCTGGTAGGACTGATGGGAGTTACAGTTGAGAAAGAGTTATATAGTTTGGTAAGAGCTGTTTGACAGTGGGACCGACTCCCTTGGAAGGTGGTGGACTGTTCTTCACTGGAGGTTTTTCAGTGCAGGTTGCATGGCCGTCTATCATGGGTGCTTTAGTTGAGATTCCTGCATTTCAGGGGGTTGGACTAGATGACCCTTGAGGTACCTTCCAACTCTACAATTCTATGATTCTAACACCTGAAGTGCCAAAGGTCTCTGACTCCTGATGTACACGCATGTTTAAGGAGGAAAACTACAAACAGTGGGGCCAAATGGCCATGAAATGCAAGAAGTGTAATCTGTGACAATTCTGTGTAATGCATAACACTCCCAAGAGCTGTAACAGGTGATAAGCAGCAAGGATCACCTGTCAGTTTTCATGGAAGAGCTTCAAGCTGATTAGCATGAACACGGTTGCCTTTTGAAAGGCAACATTTACATGGCACCATTAAACAAAAATTACTCAGTACACCTAATAGATCCTCTGTGACATCAGAGTAGGTAAGCCAATGGCAACAAGAGCAGTTGTGACATCTCTACCTGCCCCGATTCACTGTGGCACCCAAGCAAATTCCCTGCTTGCTTGTAGATGGCACTCAAGGCTCATTCATAGCAATTTTCCTTTGCGCTTTCTAAGCACAAATCTGTGCTTTTCCGGTCCATGTCCCCCATGAAAGCCCCCTCTTTAATGCTCATGTCCACCTGCGGAAAACCTGAATTGCTGTTTGTTCCAATTCAGCATTAAAGAGCAGGTTTCCATTGGGAAAGAGGAGGGGAGGGGGAAGTGCTCAAACATGGACTGAGAAAGTGCTTAGCTATGCTTAGAAAGTGTGGGGCAAAAGTTAAGTGTGGATAAGCCCTCGTTACCCATGGTCTGTAATCATGCTAACGGAATTTTACAAATAATTAGACAGTGGGATTAACCACATACTCACGGGTGGCAGTGACCAACACTAACAGTGGCAATTCCAGCAAAGAGATCAAGGTACCGACGTCCTTCCAAGTCGAACACCCACTGCATATGCCCCTGATGGATAAGCAGTGGTTTCTTGTAGTAAGTGAGCAAGGAGGGGGATACATTCTGTTTGCGGATCTTCAGCATCTGCTCATAGGGATAGGACTGCAAGCAGGATGGACAAAAAGGCATTTGTAGATTTATTTCCATTGTAGAGAACTGACCACCATCATATCAGTTGAGCAATCCGGTTGTATCAATATACAGTAGTACAGTCTTGAACTATCTGTCTGCTAATCTGGGCTGGGTAGAAAGTGCCCCAAACTCTCCCTGCACCACATATACAATACAACCACTGCAAAATAATAATAATGTTTCATACGTTCATTAGTAACACTAAAAGGATGCCCATTTCAAAGTTTTTTAGCTTGGTTTAATAAATACAAGCAAAATAAGCATGCTACTCTCTTTAGGGCATCAAGACAATTTTCCAATGCAAACTAAATTTTCCAGTTCAAAACTTCCCAGAAAACTCATATCGCTGGCTGCACACCTATGTACATTGACAGAGGAACGGCGGTGCGGAGGGAGCAGACCACCCCCAGTACTATTCTGGCAGGATGCCATCGCGGTGCCCCCCCGGACCCCCATGTACCATGTACCAGGCACCATGCCCCCACAGGCGTCTCCACAGAACATGTGCTACTCCCCTGCGGGCAGCGGGCCACACCCTCACGGGGTGCCAGCCACGCCCCCGGTAGCGGAGCATGCAGCTTCGCCACTGCCTATGTACACCTATATGGGAATGTAAGCCCCTCTGAAATCCATGGGACTTGTTTCTAAGTAGGCACATATAAGATTGTACAGTTAGCCTGCATTAAGCATACTCTGCCTGTGCATTGTGCACAGAACCTTGCTGAGAACTAGCAACACAGCAAAGCCCTCCAAACCCTATCCACCCACAAACAGGACTAGCAACTCACACACTTACCTCATATTTTTCTGGTAAAAAGCCACAAGGAGGCATTTTTGATTGCAGGCGGCAAGAGTTTTGCAGCTTCTGTTGCCTGTATACCTCTAATTTAAAAATGCAAATCGTTAAGATTATCCACACATATCAGTGCAACCCTCTGAAGTGCAATTTTATTTTATTCCAGTGACATGTGACAAGCAGCTTTAACATTTTGCTGCTGAGATACTGTGAAGCGGGCTTGGCAGAAAGTCAGTGGCTGGCCTAAAGTCACGATAAGTGCTTGAGCAAGAATTGGAACCAAAGTGCAAAGTGTAATATCCCACTCACTGTACCACATTGGCATCAGAAACTATTCTTCTAGCACAGACTCCCCCTGTCTACAGATGTTATTAGACTCCCTTTCCCATTAGCCCCTGCCAGTATGGCCAAGGCTGAAGGAGGATTGGAGTGGCAGGCAAAAAACATCTGGAGGGAACAAGTCTGGGGAAGCCAGTTCTAACACAAATCAATGTGGACCAGAAAGATCCTGTGCACACACTGCTTCTGGCCTTAAGTGGAATTAGTCCTCTAAGGTGGCCCTAAAATTGCTTCTTTCACTTCTTGCAGTAGACCAGCGAGGGCTGGAAAAGCAGGTGCAGTTTGTATGCTTGGAGTGTTGTCAGGGGATGAGATGCACATCAGATATGTGGAGAAGCAGCTCCTGCAAATGCACCTCGTTTACAAATATGCACATTTTAAAAATGCCACCTCTTTGGGCAGTTAGGTAATTTTAAGCTCTAGACTGAAAGGTTATAGATGGCAATGTGTATTAATTCAGAGTGCTTCCACATGGCAGTTTACCACAGACTTTGTGCCACTCAGGCATGCATGTTTTGTGCAGCAGCCACACGACATCTTCCTTACCAAAATGCTGCCCCACTTTATTTTCCCGTTTAATTCTGATCTCTTGTTTTCATGGAAAATCAAAATGTAAAAAAGAGTGAAACTGTGGGGTGTATTACTACTACTACTACTACTATTTATACCTAAATGGGGCTGCCTTCAGATGTCTTCTGAAAGTCTTCTGAAACTTGTTTATTTCCTTGACATCTGATGGGAGGGTGTTCCACAGGGCAGGTGCCACCACCAAGAAGGCCCTCTGCCTGGTTCCCTGTAACCTCACGTCTCGCAGAAGGCCCTCTGAGCTGGACCTCCTAGACCTAGCGCTTCAGAGAAGCAGGAGTTCTGAAGCCCCCCCCAAAGGCCCTCTGAGCTGGACCTCCTAGACCTAGCGCTTCAGAGAAGCAGGAGATCTGAAGCCCCCCCCCAAAAAAAAACCCCACACTGGTCCAAATCCCACACTCCTGCCGTTGCCCTGCCCCCAACATCTGGTATCGAAGGGGATACTGGTTCTGAACGTGGAGGTTTCACTCTGCCATCATACCTATTAGCTTTGGTTGATAGGTATATGCATCCTCCGTGATTTGTAATGTTGAATTCAGTTGGGATAGCTCAGTCAACACAGCATGAAACTCTTAATCTCGGAGTCATGGGTTTGATCCCCATGGCGGGCAAAACATTCCCCTGTTGCAGGGGGTTGGACTAGAAGACCTCCCATCCATGCCTACAGTTCCACGATTCTACAATGCACATTAACTTGAGAGTAAAGCAGGCCAGATGCAAAAGAAGACAGGGCTTCTGCACCTTTTAATAAGATGTGAAGAAGAGGGAATTTCAGCACCTGCTGAGAATGCTTCTTCTACAAGGCTGTTCAAGCGAGTTCCGTCTTCTTTTGCATCTGCCCCCACCTCCAAATCTGGGGGCAAGTCCTACTGAATATATACCGAGCATTTATATACCGCTTAATATTTCCTTTTAAAAAAATATCCAAGCGATTCCACAATACAGCCAAGTTTTCACTTCCCAGTAAACATGCTTAGGATTAAGCCGCATTTAAGTCAGCGGGCGCAGGTCCCGACCCTCAGTCCCTCCTGCGGCAGCGAGTTCCGCAGATTAACCAGCTCTACCCGCGGTGCGGAGAAGCGCGTTCTCCGTACTGCCGGCTCGAAACCTCCTACTTGTCGGCCTCGGCAGCCACCTTCGCTAGCGGACGGGGCCGTGTGGGTGCAAATCGCTTTGCCGGCAGGAATTGGAGGCTCCCCTGGCCGGTACGCCTCGAAGGGGGAAAGGAGAGGTGTGTTTGTAGGTGCGGCGTTTCGAGACCACGGTGACAAAAGCCACGCTCTCTGGCGGCCTGAGGCGCTTGCAGTCGTTCATCCCCTTTCCAGACAATGCCAAAGAACGCGCGCGAGGGCGGGTCTGGAGAGGCGCTTGTCTGAGAGTGGGGGAAAGGGCGCCTTCGCATGGTGGCGCGAATCCTCAAAGCCACTTTCCGCTCTGCAAACCCCTCGCCGCCGCCACGCGAAGGATGGCTACTCGTGGGAAACGCGCTCTGCACGCCCTCAGAGGCGCGCCCTCGAGAAAAGCTCCTGGGCTGAGGCACGAGCAAAGCTCCCCTCCCCAGCTGTGCCAGAGGGTGCCCTCCCTCCCCCCTCCGCAGCCCCTCCGGCCTGCCCCGCTCCCCGACGCCGCCCCTTACCTCTCCCCACCGCGCCGGGCCTGTTTCCCGCCCAGAGCCAGGCCAGGCGAGGCTTCTGGCCCAGGAGCGCCCCTCGGAGCCGAGCCGCGACCATCCTCTCTCTCTCTCTCTCTCTCGTGCGCGCTCAAAAACAGCAGGCCGCGGAGGGCGAGGAGGACTTTAAGGTCCGCGCGCGCCACCAATGGCAGCCGAGCAGCGGCCGCCGCCCCCCGCTCGAAGGGGTGGCTTGAGGCCGCGGTCAAGTGGGTGCTCCCCCCGGAGCCCTGCCTTCCACAGGAGCGTGGTTGTGAGAAGCCCCAGGATTAACTGAGAAGGAACTTCGCAGTGTGTGTGTGTGTATGTGTGTGTGTGTGTGTGTGTGTGTGTGTGTGTGTGAGAGAGAGAGAGAGAGAGAGAGAGAGAGAGAGAGAGAGAACTTATCTGAGCACGTGCAGAGTGTTAACCCCCAAGGCTTGCTTGCTTTGAGTTCAATGTTGACCTGCAAATCCTTTCCCTCTCATTCCAAGTGTGTGAGAGAAACAGTTTGGAAGGCAAGGCAGAAATGAGTAAGCCAAGAGTTGACTGGGAGCAAAGGACTGGGGGGGGGGGTAATGGGATTCCACTCTGCCTTTACTTAAGCTAGCAAACATACAGATGAAGCATATGTTTGTTAATGTTGCAGCTGCAGCCCACTTTAAATCAGGACAAGACCTGGTATTGGGTCCCAATGCACCTGCTGAAGGCCAATGCATTACAGATTTCCTGTTCATTGAGCATTCATCCAGATTTGGTTGCACAAAGCTTGCACGGAGGTTAGACTATATGAGGAAAATTAAAATATGAAATAAGGATTTAGATACATAAGAGACAAGCATAATTGATGTTACTTGTAGACAGGGAACTGATATGGATAGCTGGGAAGTCTTTTTAGTTTTATGTTTGTTTGTGGTTATTTTTTGTTGTTGTTTTCTTATTTCTCTTTATAAGTTATCCCTTAAATTTGTATAATTTTATATGAGTTTATATAAGTTATTATTTGTGTTGTGTTGTGTTAATTTTGTTGATTTATGTTATTTCTGTTATTTTGCTATTTATGTTACTTTTGTTGTTTTGTATTTTATGTTTGATATTAAATAAAGATATTTTTAATAATAAAAAAAGACTATGTCAGCTCTTTATTGAGCATTTGTTCTGATTTGTTTGTGAGGAGCGTTCTTCCTGGCAAATCATTAATTCAATCCACACTTTTCAATGCATTTCCCCATCACCTAACCACAAAAACCTGAGGTTGTTTTTTTTAAAAAGTTGATTACTTGTGTTACAGCAGCAACTTAGGACTTTCAACCAGTTTGATTGCATGGACCTCAATTTCCAATATGTGCTTGAATCCAAAATATAAGCTAGCTAGTTGAGTGTTTTGCTGGAAGCCCAGGTGACCTGTTACGAAACTGCAGAGATGCTACTTTTGAATATAGGGCATGAACGAAGACCTCAGATCTCCTACGTCTTCAGTTCAAAACTGCTGCCTTTCCCGTGTCTCCCTTCCTTTTCTCTTTGGTCATTCCAGAACACTGACTTGGCTGAACCCTTCTCCTAGTCTGGATTCCAAACCGTACAAGGGCACATGGCACTGGCGGCTCTTCTAGAGGAAGACCAACAGGCCATGCATAATCTTCAAGAAATGGTTCAACAGTTCTGTAATTGTTGTCTGGATTGTATAGATTTATTTGGGAGAGGGTGGGGGTGCTTGTGTGAGTAGGCTAAATCAGCCTTCACCAAAATGATTATGTTTTAGACTTCAAGTTTTGTATAGGCTGGGGTTAATGGGAGTTGTGGTCCCAAACATCTGAACCAGGTTGGTGAAGGCTGAACTAAATAGTAAGTAGTAAATAGAAAATAGTGTCCCTTTACAATCTTAGGAGGTTGTACCTGTAAAGAAGCTCTAGTTTATGACTGCTGAACACTGCCACCAGATCCCGGTTCAAGCCTGACCCAAAACCCAGGTTAGCACCTGTCCGTTTTGAAGGCAGAAGTTACTTTCAAACCTTTGGCCTTGAGACACTGGTCCCAGCTAATGCAGCAGGTGCAATAAATGTTGTGGCTGTTAGCAATTAACTGAGAAAGAGTGAACTGCTTTTTCGTCATCCCAGATTTTACCCAGAAATCTAAGCTTCATATTGAACTAAGGATTTGCAATGTTTTAAGAACAGAACCAAAGTTTAGGCACAAGCCACAAGATCTGAGTATCTTGGCCATTTCCCTTAAAAATCCTTAATTTATGTTGGGCGGCGAACACTTCCACATTTTTGCTCAAGAAACAGTTTAATACAGAAAAGAAATCAAAACTAGCAGAAAGAGAACAGCAGTGGAAACAATGGACAAGTTTATCAGAGAAAAGTACACGACACAGCAACAATATTGATCATGAAAACAAAACCAGTGGTAGACATTATTGTAATACAGTAACTTAATTGAAGCAAACTTCCCCATTCACATTCAGCTAAACAATTTGTCCTCCAAACACATTTAACAAACAAGAAAAGATTCCTGAGCATTTTGTTTTGTACCAGTGTTCTGCCAACAATATATTAATTGCAGGGTTTTAAAAAATACCACTGTCCTATGTTTATTCTTTAGCCCATAAAACAGGAGGTTCAAGTCATCCACAAAAAGAAAACTAACATGTGATCTGGAATATTTCTAGATCTGTGAAATAGAAAGCAAATACTAGATTAATTAAAATGCCTCCACTAGACTAGCCATTGTAAAACTGAGCAGGCTAGTGATGCGTAGGTTTGGCCAGACACGGTCAGACTTCTCCAAATGAAGAAGCGGGCAAGAGTGTGCATAATTCAGTACATTTAAATGGATTTATAAATGTGACTTTTAAACTATAGTTTAAGAAACCATCTAGAGATCTTTGTGAGCTACAAAAAAGAAAAAAGAAAAATCAAGGAAAATGTAGATCTTTAGCATTCATCCGTAATATTTACTACTCACTTCATCTAGAAGTAGCATTTAATAAAATACAGCTGCAATTTAAATGTGAAAGTGAGCAAGAATAAAAGGCTGCAAGGCATGCGGTCAGGTCCCAGATGTGTATCACTAGACATCTCTTAGCAATATAGAAAGCATCAAAAAAGATTTGAAGGCTTTACTCCAAGATGGGGGAGGAGAAAACAAAGCATCAATAATAAGAATGCCTGTCCAGAAATCTGTAAGGTTAGGACCCACTCATGGCTTTCCGTTTACTACTAAGAGTTGAATTAAAAGCCACAAGGTTAACAAAATATCGAGGGATGGGAAAATGCAATTTTCCCACAACAGAAAACACAGCCTTGAACCTAGAAAGAATGTGCTGCTTTGTTGTTGTTTAGTCGTTTAGTCTTGTCTGACTCTTCATGACCCCATGGACCAGAGCACGCCAGGCACTCCTGTCTTCCACTGCCTCCCGCAGTTTGGTCAGACTCATGTTCATAGCTCCAAGAACACTGTCCAACCATCTTGTCCTCTGTTGTCCCCTTCTCCTTGTGCCCTGCTGCCCTTCAACAACTGAGTAACAATCCAATTATTGGGAGGAAAGGATCACCTGCAACAACTAAGCAATACCAACCTGGGCTATACAAGCTGTGACCTACCATGCCCAAAGCAGCACATGCAAGACACGACACCTAAGGCTGCCTTACAGTGGCCTCAATAAAGCTTCTGGTTTTGCTGCCAGCATCAGAATGCAAAAACGAGAGAAAAACGAGGCAGCCCACTATACACAATTTGTGTGATTTAAGCTGTTTTTGATTTGGTGGGTCATCCAAGCTATACAGACCTGCTCAATCTGATTCTGGTACTCTGATTTCAGTCTCACATGTTGAAAACTGTTAGTTTAGCAGCATCAGAACCTGGGGAGAGAGAGGACACCCCTTTTGCACACTATGAAGCAAGCATTTTGTTTTCTGGCAACCCAGTCAGATGGGCGGGGTGCAAATAATAAAAAAATTTGCTGTCATTATTTCTGTGACCAAGAGTCTAACCCTGCATGCCCATGAGAGGAGATTAATCTTTCATTTCTTTTCTTTGCCTTCTTATTATTTTGCATATAGGATCTTGCTCCAAACACTTCAAACAAATGTGCCAATTTTTTTATTTAAAAAAAAAAACATTTCCCATAGGGTTCTCCCGCCCCTTGGATGGGGTTAAGGAATCAAAGCCTTGGCAAAATTTGGTTGGCAAGCAAAGGATGGACCCTGGACAGACCTTGATAGGCCTGAAGCAGCTGAGTGGTGGAGGCAATGAGAAACCTGCTTGCGTTACGGGTGCAATCTGGTAGGTCGTGTTGGGTCACGTGAAGCAAGAAATAATATGGATTCTCCTCTGATGCAATCTTGCACCAATAAAATATCAGCTGGCTGGTAACCCTGTCGTGGACTAGTTTCATTTGTACACAGCTCAGCACCACCAGATTAACCACCATTAGCAATGTCACTTGCCAGCCCCCAACTTGAGACATTATCTGCATACCACAGCCCAGTGGTGTAGTAATGGGGGTGCAGGGGGGTGCGCCGCCCCGGCGACAGTCTGCGTGGGGGGTAGCAGGCTGGACGGGGCTGACCACCTCCGGCGCCCACTGCCATCGAGGAGAAGCCCTAATGCAAGCGAAACTGCCTCACTCCGCGGCTTGCTCACGGGGTTTGCCGCATCGCTACGTCGTATGCCTCCTGTGCACGCATGCGTCGTGCGTCACAATGCGCACATGCGGTGGGGTGCCTTCGAGTTTGCCGCCCCAGGCAGCCAGGCGGCTAGCTATGCCACTGCCACAGCCAATTGTGGAGCTAAAACCATTGCTCAATTAATGTGCGCGCACACAAAGAATGGATTCAGGTTTGAAAAAGCAGAGTTCCAGAGTTTCAAGTTACATTAATAAATGTATGCATGTTGGGAATGCACAAATAATGTCTGAAGAGTGCTACATACGTATACAAGCTTGTCATGGATGCGCAACAAACTATTTAATAAACCATCCGCCTTAAACAGCAAAGTGATTGTGAAGGGCTCAATTTGCTCCTTTTAAAATACAGTAATTGGCAATTTGACATATCACTGTCTTTCTCCTTCTCTCTCTTAGTGGGAAATGGAAACCTGAGGTAGTATGATTTGCCTGTAAGGGGGGGGGGACCTTGTGCTTTCAACTGTCTTGATTGTAACACAACTTTATGGCTTTTCAGCAGAAATTCGTTTAGCTGGTTTAGGTTACTTTGGTTTTCCTCCACAACATTCACGTTATTTCAACTCAACAAAATAATCAGCACCCGCAGCCACATTTACTAGGTAGAAATACGTCCCTGCTGAGTTCCATGGGACTCACTTATCAATAAATGTGCTTAGAGTTGCAGCCAAAATAAGTGACTTAAACTGTATCAACGCGAACTGTTTCTACAGAATAGTTTAGAAATCACCATAGAAAAAGCTGCTGATGGAGTTTTAACCAACGGTCATTACATGTATGAACGACAACAAAACGAAGCATGTGTAGCTTTAACAAAGTTACACAAAAGCACATTAACAAAGTTAGGACAGAATTTGCTACTTCAATACCAGTCTGCTGGGGGTGCAGATTTGATATATAAATAAAGTGTCAAAAATATTCATTGAACATCATATCTCACCACAAATAGCATACTCCAAAAATTTGGAGGTGTGTGTGCCCCCAGTCACCAGAGCATATCATTAACTCCAAAGATTATTACAGTATCTTTTAATCCAGAAAATTACATAGAAATATTTGTGCAGGGCCTCTTAAAAGTTTCTGCTAGTTATATAAATTAACTGCCTGCCTTATTAAAAATGTAAAAAGCACAAATGCAACACTCAGCAACAGTGCAAAACTAAAGTAGATATTTTATTTATATAAAATGTGTAGTTCAAAGGGAGGTACCTGTTTGCTAAACCTTTATGTGCCATATTGAATAAATTTGTCTATTTCAACAGGACCTTTAGTGAATTGCAAGTCTTAACATGGTCTACTTAAAAAAAATACTTGGATGAAGGTATTGTGGGGATGTTCATCAAATTTTCAGATGACACCAAACTGAGATGAATTACAAATTGACAAATTAAGTGGACAAATGTACACTTAGGCAGGAAGAACCAGCTACACAAATATAAGGTGGAGATAGCTGGCTTGGTGGTAGTCCATGTAAAGACAGAGAGGAGATTTGATAGCCATCTTCAAATATCTCAAGGTCTGTCTCACAGAAGATGGAGCAAGCTTGTTTTGTGCTGCTCTGGAGGGTAGGACCCAAACCAATGGATTCAAGTTACAAGAAAGGAGATTCCAACTAAACATCAGAAAGAACTTTCTGACAGTAAGAGGTGTTCAACAGTGGAACAGGCTCCCTCAGAAGGTGGATGACTCTCCTTCCTTGCAGGTTTTTAAGAAGAGGTTGGGTAGCCACCTGTTATGGATGCTTTAGTTGAGATTCCTGCATTGCATGGGATTGGGCTACATGACTCTCAGGGTCCCTTCCAACTCTACAATGCTATGATTCGTTTAGATTTCTCCTCTCCCCTAAATGTTGGAATACTTGTAAGTAATGCTACTGGTGCTAATGGAGTTTCTTTTAAACTTTGAGGAACTCGCACAGCAAATAATTCATCACGGTAAAAGAGGAGTGGGAAGCCAGCGGCCCTCCAGAAGTTGTTGGACTCATGTCATCCTTGACCATTGGCCGTGCTGGTAGGGGCTGATGGGAATCAAGAGTTTGGCAATATCCAGAGAACCACAGATTCCCAACTGCTGCACTAAAAGCAGAAAAACGTGTTAAAAAGTGGCTAATACCTTCAATATATTAGATCTCTCATAGATAGATAGATAGATAGATAGATAGATAGATAGATAGATAGATGATAGATTTTTAACATCCAGAAAAGTGGGTTTTTAAAAGAAAGAGAAAGAAAGAAAGGGCAAAGAAAAATATATTATAAAAACTGTACTAGCCTTTAAAACTTATTTAAAATACATTGCAGAACATGAAATAATTTTGATTGATTGATTTTTTGCTAGTGCCATAAATGGAATAATAATGCAATCCATTAAGTTTTTCATTTGGGCATTTACTTTTCATTGAATTTGATATATTTGGCTAGTTTTCCTCAGGCAACAGCAAAGTATGTCATTTTCAGCTGGCCAGCCTATGGCACAGATAAGGCCCAGCATTGCTATGTTGCTCTGTGCGTGATGACAATGGTGCTGTTTGATACTCATTGGTGCAACACGGCCTCCTCCTTGTGGGCCTTGCACACTCTTTGTGTCTGGTGGAAATAAAGAGGAGGAAAGGAGCTCCCCCCCCCCTGGACATACATCTGCAAAGGCCCACCAGCAACCTCCATGATGAGGACTCCCTCAAAGCTGGAGCCAGCTTCAGCATAGATGCCAGAAGCAGCACAGACTGTAGGGGCCTGAGGCAGTCTGGACAGGAATGCTCCTGGGCTTAGCTATGGCACAGAGTGAGGCCTGCCCATTTCTGCTGCCTGTTCTGTTCAGGGCACTCCCCAATCAAGGAAATGCACATAGCCGCTGGTTAACTCTATGACGTCAAACATAACACAGTCATTTCTATGGC
This sequence comes from Zootoca vivipara, assembly GCF_963506605.1. Lineage (NCBI taxonomy): Eukaryota > Metazoa > Chordata > Lepidosauria > Squamata > Lacertidae > Zootoca > Zootoca vivipara. The sequence continues at coordinate 47,667,893 of NC_083286.1, read as the reverse complement.
TCTGAATACACCACCACCACCACCACCAATTTAGTGTCCAGGCAGCTATTCCCAGTCCATGGTCTACGGAGAAGTTGCAGCAACAGGGGACCACTCCGCCTCCACCTATTTATGTACTTTTCCCCAAAAGGCTGCATGCATGCAGCCATAGACTATGCCTATCCTCTGCTCATCCCTCTTCAGTCCCCTCCTGGGTCTGGGAGACAGTGGTGGGGAAGCGCCTGGCCTCTCAATTGCCCGACCTGCCTCTTCCTCCTCTCCTTCCAACCCATCGTGTGCTCCACCTGAAGCTTTCCCTGCCTCCAACTCTTGCCTCTTGTCCAGCGCAGTTCCCCACAAATCACTGGCACTCTCTCCTGAGCCAGACTCCAGCCTCGCTTCCCCACCACTGGCTCAACAAACTCGAGGACCTATACGCAAATTAGGTATGATGGGTTGTTCACACTGTAGTTCACACACCGCAGCAGACACCGTCTCATATATTGTACTTGCATTGTGTGACACACAGTTGCCAAAAACAAGTTGGACACTACTGGTGTTGTTCAATAGTTACCAATACAATTTTTTGGACAACATTTATGATCTCAGGATTGCTTGTGTAACATCAACACACAAATCCCTCCCTGTTTTTTTAGAATGTATTACCAGAAATGGATGCTTGTGTTTTCAAAACTATGCCACAAACTTTTACTTTTCTGTAAATCACTCTTCACAAAAAGAACTGTAAAAATCACAGGTAGGGAAAAAACTGATTTGGATCCAGCAACCAGCATGTTCTTAAGTGACTGGCCATAAAGCAAAAGAAGGCATGAGCTACCACTGAGCTAAACCAGACATGTGAGCAGTTTTGTGCCAACACTTAATTTTACTTGTAGTGTTGTTACCTGTAGAAGGATGGCTAACCTTTCAGTTAAAGGGGCACATAAAATTATTGGGATCCATGTAGTCTAGTCCACCAGTCTGTACTTTGCAGCTGCTTGGAGCTGTGAGACAATAGCTGAAATTTAACTCTGCTTGGCTCTGCTGACAACTCTGGGCAAGCTCTTTCAGTGGCTCCTGAAAGGAAGGCAACACCTCCGCTTTGGGATCTGGCAACAACACCAGAATATGGTTGGATACGACTGTCGAAACCTTGGTGTATTCATTCGCATCCCCAGGGACAAAAGGCCTTTCCTTTTTGCCTACAGTTTCTTTCTGCTTTGGTAGTACAGCCAGAGCTCCGTCTTGGTTGACTTTGTGAACTTCCACGTAATCTGTGGGTTTTGTAGACAGGAATGGCGGCCTTTCTGGTGGGAGTAGCCACAACCCCACTTGGCCGTGCTGAGCATTTGAGAGTAGATCTGCTGCTTTCTCCAAGTTGGCTGGTTTTCTTTCACCAAGAGTCTCAATGAGTTCAGGATATTGCGAACAACACTTTCCTTCCTCGCTCCCCTTCCTGTTTATATTCATGGCACTGACTGCCCTTTTACATACATCCACTGTGTCATGGTAGGGACATTTAGACGTCTGACAGTTAGGGAGCTGACCTCCACACCACGTGGATGGCCTAGGTTCACCACTGTTAATCCAGGGGAGCTGACCTTCAGCGCCCCCTTTTGGTGACTCCTGCATGCTGTTTCTATGAGCATTTTGCACCCCATAGGTATCTGGTATTTTCAATTCCAAGAGCGGCTTTTGGGCTTCCTTGCGCTTCTCTGCCAACAGAGAAGGGCTCTCGCAGCTTCCCCTTCCCGAGTCGCTGTCTGTTTCCTGGTGCACCAACTTCACATTTTTATTGGGGTGGCTCTTTTCGGTGCTTGGCATGAGCTGCTGGTCTTCGCTGTCATCTATCTCCAAAAATTCTACCAGCAGGTCTTCATAGCCCGGTGTTGGAGGGAATCCCTGGCAACCAAGAGCACTCAGCAATTCTTCCGTTTTCCCTGCCTGGTGTGAAGAAACATACAGGGGGAAATGGTATTACGCCAAGGGTAACCATAATATTTGCATTATGTACCTGATTATGTCTGAAAATGCAAAGGAGATAGATGTGGTGCAGAGCACTCGCAAGAGCCATGCATGCTTTGATCTGAATTCAAGCAGATTAGCACCAGCAGAAGTGTTAACAGGTTAAAGCTGTTAAAGGCTTCCAAGGAGGTGTTTTCTTTTACCCCCTCTAAGAAAATGCAAGACAGTAAAAAAAAAAAAAAAGTGCAAAACTTCTCTAAGTGCCCAAACACTTACTTCTAGTAGCTGGGTGTCAAAGCCTTTTATCTTTGGTCCTGGTACTGGTGGCAGAAGGCAAGCCACCATGCTGAAAAACAAGAAAGAGGGAAGGGGTTGGAATAAAGAAGTGAAGGAAATCATTTGGTTTTGTACTTGGTTTTGTTTTCTTCTGATAGATTTGAGCATACAGAAAACCCTGCCTGCTGGAAAAACAAATATCCATGTCTGTAAAGAGGGGGTGTTCCAATAAATTGATTTTACTTGTCTGTAAGATCTCAGGCGGCACCCAGGTGGCGCTGTGGTTAAACCACTGAGCCTAGGGCTTGCTGATCAGAAGGTCGGCGGTTTGAATCCCTGTGACGGGGTGAGCTCCCGTTGCTTGGTCCCAGCTCCTGCCAACCTAGCAGTTCGAAAGCACGTCAAAATGCAAGTAGATAAATAGGAATCGCTACAGCGGGAAGGTAAACGGCGTTTCCATGTGCTGCTCTGGTTTGCCAGAAGCGGCTTTGTCATGCTGGCCACATGACCTGGAAGCTATACGCCGGCTCCCTCGGCCAATAATGCGAGATGAGCGCGCAACCCCAGAGTCAGTCACGACTGGACCTAATGGTCAGGGGTCCCTTTACCTTTACCTTTACAGCGGGAAGGTAAACAGCGTTTCCGTGTGCTGCTCTGGTTTGCCAGAAGCGGCTTTGTCATGCTGGCCACATGACCTGGAAGCTATACGCCGGCTCCCTCGGCCAATAATGCGAGATGAGCGCGCAACCCCAGAGTCGGTCACGATTGGACCTAATGGTCAGGGGTCCCTTTACCTTTACCTTTAAGATCTCTTGAGTGAAGATGAATTATACACCCGGAAACTTGTTTTTTTTGTGTTTGTGGATTGTCAGAATAGAGCACTGGCGGCAAGCTTCAGAGTTCCACTATGCATAACCCCAACTGGATATTAAATGTATGTTTGCATTTATCATGTCTGCTATTTTAAAAAATTAAATAGCAGTTGGTGGAGGAGATGGAAGAAGAATCACAGCTGCGACCACAATGTATGGAGAAGGCTTTCCAACCCTTCCCCCCCATGCTGTGGCAACAACTTTGCTTGTTTTCTTTTTTTTAATACACCACCTTACAATGTCAGAAGTAGCAACTTACTTAATTTTTTTCAAAGCCAGTGTCCAGATCATGACCAAACATACGACAAACGATAAAAAAGCCACAAAGATCCAAACAAGCATATCCTTCAGTCTGAACTCTAGGAGAGAAAATGAGAAGGGATTAAAATTTGTGCAGTTAAAGAGTTCATTTCAAAACATTATTAGCTCAGGGCACGTGGCATCTCTCTACCATTTTACTCCCACAACAACCCTGGGTAGTAGATCAGCCTGCAATGCCGTGATCAGCATAAAATCACCCAGTGAGCTCGGTGGTGAGATTTCAGAACAGGGAGTTTCAGCAGGCGTAGTTTACATGACAAGCTGTACCTGCACAAAGTCTCCTTTCTACACAAATAAAGGTGCAGAAACTTTGCCTTCTTTTGCATCCGGCCAACTTGATTTAGTTCAAGGGCAGTCAACATGGATACAGATGTTGCAAATGCCAATTCCTACCATCTCTTTCAAATCAGAACCAGTGAAGGTGGTGAAGGTCCTGTGTGAGTGCCTGGAGGCGGTTGGAGGATGGATGGCGGCTAACAGATTGAGATTGAATCCTGACAAGACAGAAGTACTGTTTGTGGGGGACAGGAGGTGGGCAGGTGTGGAGGACTCCATGGTCCTAAATGGGGTAACTGTGCCCCTGAAAGACCGGGTGCGCAGCCTGGGAGTCACTTTGGACTCACAGCTGTCCATGGAGGCGCAGGTCAATTCTGTGTCCAGGGCAGCTGTCTATCAGCTCCATCTGGTACGCAGGCCGAGACCCTACCTGCCTGTGGACTGCCTCGCCAGAGTGGTGCATGCTCTGGTTATCTCTCGCTTGGATTACTGCAATGCGCTCTATGTGGGGCTACCTTTGAAGGTGATCCGGAAACTACAACTAATCCAGAATGCGGCAGCTAGACTAGTGACTGGGAGTGGCCGCCAAGACCACATAACACCGGTCTTGAAAGACCTACACTGGCTCCCAGTACGTTTCTGAGCACAATTCAAAGTGTTGGTGCTGACCTTTAAAGCCCTAAACGGCCCAGTATGCCTGAAGGACCGTCTCCACCCCCATTGTTCTGCCTGGACACTGAGGTCCAGCGCCGAGGGCCTTCTGGCGGTTCCCTCACTGCGAGAAGCAAAGCTACAGGGAACCAGGCAGAGGGCCATCAGAGATCAGAGAGATAAATAACTACCTGACATTTAGAAAATACTGTACCTAAAGGCAGCCCTGTTTAGGGAAGTTTTTAATCTGTGATATTTGATGTATTTTAATGTTTGTTGGAAGCCGCCCAGAGTGGCCGGGGAAGCCCAGCCAGATGGGCGGGGTATAAATATATTATTATTATTATTATTATTATTATTATTATTATTATTATTATTATCCCTAGTCAACATGGCTACTGGTCAGGCACGATGGGAGTTGTAGTCCAAAACTTCTGGAAAACACCAACTTGGCTCCCCCTCCTCTAGCAATCTGGAACTCACACAGCTAATATCTTTACCAAGTTGTCAGCTGAACTTGCCCAGATTTCCCAAAGCAGACCACCAGACAATGTTTTGTAAGATGCATGAGTCTAGCCCCAGCTTCATCACATGCCAGCCCTATCCTTGTTTCATTATGTTGCTATTATCATTGAACTGTGTTTTCTTTTGTGATGTGGGATTTTATTTTTATTCAAAATAGAAAAGCAGGACATGAATAACAAACTCCTCATCTAGGCTTTCTAGCACTTTCATATGACTGGGGTTAATTAACGAAAGGTCACCCCCCCCCCCAGCAGTTGTCCTCACCTTTTCGGAGCTTAATAAAACTTTCAGGACTCCAGTCGCTCCACGTTCCATGATCTGATCTGCAGCGAACTTTGGCAACATACTTTTCTCCTGGATTTACACTGAACATCTTATATGTTGTTCTCTGACCAACAAATATTTTCTGGAAAGATAAGAAGAACACAGATATCCGTGACCCTGTTTTTTCAGGTACTGTTTCTGAAACACAGAGCATTTGGCTACTACCAAAGATGCTTCCAGGCAGCCACTATTTTCAGATGGGATTAACTGGTTGCACAATTAAAGTTGATTTGGCATTCTTGCACAACATACCTTCAATTCTTCCCCCAATTAGGCTGTGTGTGATAAGGAAAATGCAATGGAAAGTGTTGGAGAAAAATTGCTTGGGCACAATGTTGTACACCTCTCTGTAAACAAACCAGGGTGTGTGCTCATTAAACAGGTTGTCAGAAAATAGGGGTGGGGGCAACACCCAATTCAGTTCACATGTAAAGGCATATCTGCCAAATCCACACTTTGTGAAACCCCAAGAGAGCTGAAACTCAACTATCCTTTGAAGTGTACACTAATCTGAATTTTGTGATGCAGTCTTCCAACCAATGTTTACAAAATGACCGCTCCCCACATCAAATGGGGGGCACCTTTTGAGTGTTCGTGCGCAGCCCCCCCAGATCTCGGTGTGGCTCCTGGTAGTTTGGGCTGGCTGCTTCCTCCCCAGGGTGGATACCTGGAGGTCTCCGCCTACCTCACCCAATCACCCAATCCCACCTGGGGAGGCATTGTCAGGGGATTGGCCAGGTAAGGGGAGGGTTACAACAGAAGGTGAACCTTACCTGTGAAGCAGCAGTTGGCTCCCACCCTCCCCTCCCTCAGTTAAGTCTTCTTTTACAGGTTAACCTCTTCTCTACAGGTACGCAGGCGCTGCTATGTCAGGGTTGCTGTTGAAGGGCCGGAAAGGAATTTTCCTGCATTGGCAGGTTTGCCTTTCCTGTAGCAAAACGTCACAAACTTTGGCAGTTTCAGGCCTTTAGTCTATCTTCCTAAATGGGGGGGGGTGAAGCGGTGACCCACGCCCCCTTTGCAGCGGTGATCCCAGGGTTCCCCGTTAAAGGGGTATTGAGGGGAGGCATTGGCCATACGCCGAGAGGTTGTCATTGCTCTCTCCTCCAATGGCGGCAAAACGGGGGGCGGGGCTCTCTCTGCTTGAACATATGTTCTCCAGAGCCAGCCTAATCCCCACACATTCTGGATAACCCTGATGTCTTCCAGATCCCCGGCTGGGAACTGGGTCGGATAAACGCCCAATGTCTGAGCCAAGGTCTCTCTACATCTGAAACTTAATAAAGTTGTGGCCAATATTAATCCCATAGCACATTGTCTTGTGTCATTGTCTTAAGTTGTATTTTAACCAGTTGTTTTATATTTCGTGTTAGCTGCTCTGAGCCCGGCTTTGGCTGGGGAGGGCGGGGTATAAATAAAAATGCATTATTATTATTCCGCTCGGGGGTCGCCTGGGGTTGGGGGAACTCCTCCTGTCCACGCAAATGCATATATTAACGGGAAGTGTGGGTAAAAATAAACATGTTATTGAAAGCAGCATATAAGAGTGCATCATTTTACATAGAAAAGGCTTGCAGAACTGTGTGTATGTTAGCTGAAGCTGCTGACAAAAATGTGTTTATTGGGATAAATTCACATTAAAATGCTGGTGGATGTTAATGAGGATTATCGATTGAAAATGGCTGCAGAAATGTGGAGAAATGGGTTTAGAATTGGGAAAATGAGAAGGTATTTTCCCAGCCGAGAGGGCTGAAACTGGCAAATCTACACATCCCCATCTGGAAGTGGCTCAAGAGCTTTCACCATTCTCACCTCCCATTCTTGTCCCCCTTCAGGCTTTATATGTAACTCATATTCTAGGGTTAGCCAACCAGATCTGATGTCGCCCAGCGAAGGTGGAGACCAGTTCAACAACAGATATTTTCCATATACTTTTTTCTCAAATTCCAGGGAGAGATTTTCAGGAGGGTCTGGCTGAACTGGAAAAAAAGAAGGATCAGAGAATATTTATTGATCAAATGTATATAGAGGGCCATCAATCCAATCTTCTAAGGAGGGTTACACACCAGATATAATCACAACACAATATTTTAAAATACAAGAACTTTAAACAGCAAAAAGCAACAATGTAAAAATTTCCCACTAGCGGAGAAAGCTCAGTTTAAAAGCACACTTAATGAGAGTTTAAGTTTTGTTTAAAATGTCATTAGAACAGTGAAGGCCTAGAGTTTGTTTTAAAAGGTCTTGGTACAAAAAAAGAGAATATGATTATTTATTAAATTCATGCCCTTCTTTATAGATAGAAACAGAGGCACACTTCAAATACCTCACATCAAGAGCAGCTTTCTTTCTTTTTATCTTCATAAACTTTCATCAGAATTTTGGTGTGAATTTCTCCTAATAAATACATTTTTTGTATGCAGTTCTGGCTAATGCACACATTTTTGCAAGCAGTTTGCCTTAATATAATGCATTTTTGTATACTATTTTCACTAGCATATGCATTTTATTTACTCAATAGGTATATGATCACTTTTGCTTAGTATATGCACTTTTGCTTTGTCAGAGAAATGCATTGCAAAATTCAGAGAAGTGCAAATTTCAAAGGATAGCCGTGCGTTTCGATTTGCCTTCCAGTTTGTGAAGTGCAAACTGGATAGTTTCTCATTAAAATGCAAACAAATATTCTCCCCTATCCCTTATCAAGACACATGACTGATCATATTTAGCTGATGGTATATAAGATGCATATAGAATTCTGGGTCACAACTCTTAGGACTGATGGGATTCCCCCCCTGCCTTGGACACTTATGCTTACACCACATACCTATATTAGCCACATCCACATAATAAGGCTGAGATGAAATACTGCCCATCTCATTAGTCGCTGTTATGGTAAAATTGTATGTCATCCAAAGCGAAGTATGTTTTTTATCAAAATGACAGGAGTTGGGGCCCGCTGTTATGTAGTCCGGGCATTCGTAGTATGCCCTGTCTCTGAAAAACACAATGGTTGGCAGGAAAGATTGAGAAGGTAATACAAACACAACATTCTCATTACACATCACTTAGAAAAGAACCCACCTTCTTTCAGAGATGCAGATTGAGACAACAGTAAAGCCATGTGTAATGCCTTACCCTTCCTTGTTATAGAACAGAGTGTAATTGCTCGGCAGACCTCCATCGGAACTGGGCTTCCACCAGCAAGTAAAGGTTTCTTTCTCAGGTGAGCGACATCTTATTAACTCTGGCTTCCCTGGAGGTTGGCCTGGAAAGAAAGAGATAGGCAAGTCCTTTGGGCCAATAGGGTCAGAGTCACAAAGGTGGAAGGGATCGCAGAGGTCATTCGGTCCAACGTCCTGCTCAATTCAGGACCTACAAAGCAGGATGCAACTAGGGAAACCCCGAGATATGGATGTCCAGAATCTGCTTCAAAACTTGCGATGATGGAGAGCCCACCATCTCCTAAGGCAGTCTGTTTCACTGTCTGCCAGCTGTTACCATTAGGAAGTTGCCTAATGCTTAGTCAAAATCTGCTCCTTTGCCATGCTAACTGCAAGCAGGGAGTGTAAGAGCTGTTCGGCAGTGGAATTTGCTACCAAGGAGTGTGGTGGAGTCTCCTTCTTTGGAGTTATTTAAGCAGAGGCTTGACAGGCATATGTCAAGAATGCTTTGATGGTGTTTCCTGCTTGGCAGGGGGTTGGACTGGATGACCCTTATGGTCTCTTCCAACTCTATGATTCTATGATTTGCAAGCTTCTCACAATGGGCATCTGGTTGGCGACTGTGAGAACAGGACTAGATGAGCCATTGTCCTGATCCAGGAGAGGAGTTCTTATGTTCTTACGGTACTAACTTATTTGGCCTTTCAAAACAGAAAAAAAAGATGAGTGATTGACTCACCACTGGGGAGCTGGAGGTAAGTTTCTGGGCTCCATTCGCTCCTTTCACTATGCTCTGTTATACAGCGAACCTGAAAAGTATATTTCACTGCTGGGTGCAGCTGGGATATTTCATACTGTGTTTGCTCTCCAACAAAATGAGTCTGGGAAGCAGTAAAGACAAGGGAAACTAAGAGAATTGTAGAGTGTAGCATTGGCAAGAACACCTGATTTATTTCCTTCATTTTATCCATCCTGGAAACAGAATCCTAGTTGCAATCACACAGATCCATTTGCAAATACATATCCTAGGAACACCGAGAAGCTACCTTACACCAGGCCAGGTTGGAACACAGAATACAGGAAAGCTGTTATACAGGTGAAACTCGGAAAATTAGAATATCGTCGAAAAGTGCATTTACAGTGGTACCTCGGTTTACAAACACAATTGGTTCCGGAAGTCCGCACTTAATCTGAAGCGTACTTAACCTGAAACGAACTTTCCCATTGAAAGTCATGGAAAGTGGATTAATCTGTTCCAGACGGGTCCATGGAGTACTCAACCTGAAGTGTACTAAACCCAAGGTATGAGTGTAATTGGTTCCGGAAGTCCGTACTTAACCTGAAGCATACTTAACCTGAAGTGAACTTTCCCACTGAAAGTAATGGAAAGTGGATTAATCCGTTCCAGACAGGTCCGCGGAGTACTTAAACTGAAAATACTCAAATGGAGGTGTACTTAAACCGAGGTATGACTGTATTTCAGTAATGCAACTTATTATTTTTTATTTTTCTTTTAATTTTTACAAATGCTTTCTTTTGGAAATTCCACAGTAATAAAACAAAAACAATAATACAAAAATAAACATCGCTATTACATTTCATTAATTACATTCCATTTATAATTGACCCACCTAACGACAAATAATTACAATTATAACAAATAAATGCTTGACATATCTTGCTTTGCATGTGATGCATCTATCTCATATATTTGTATCACCTTTTAAGTGGCATTACTGAAATAAACACACTTTTCGACGATACAGTATTCTAATTTTCCGAGTTTCACCTGTATACACAAGTACACAGTCAGACTGTCATATATACACAGTCAGATCAGGGGCGCCAACTCTATGGGGCCGAGGTTTCTTTGGCCCCCTCAAAATCTGTTGGGAGGGGGCCGGGCCCCTCACAGTTGAGGGGGCAGACGATGCCATGTGTAAAGATATAGAAAAACCACAGCTATAGCACAACAAATGGTATGTCTGGAAAGTTTGGATCAAAGATGTCCAAAATAAAGTCAGTTTGGTGCATCTGGATAAACATGATGGTGTAATTAAATGTACATGGCGGTTTTTAAAGTCTTGCTTTGCCTATGGCATACTTCCTCTGGCCACTGTGTTTCAGGGCCTCCTTTGCAAATAAGGGAACAGCAACAGCATCTGCCTTCCTCTCCTATTATAAGATGCTTGTGAATGAAATTATGGAACTCACTTACCTCCCATTCTTTCTCTCCTGTAGGCTTCAATCGCAATTCATAATTGCACATTTGCCCTCTTGTTCCATCATCAACCAATTGAGGCGGTGACCATTTTGCCCACACATACGCTCTCTCTTTCAACTGTTTGACTTCCAGAGATAGGTCTGTGGGAGGGCCAACCTTAGCTATGCAAAGGAAACAGTCATAAGTCAGTATTGTTTGCTTCTTCTGCCAAGGACACCTCTTTCGGCTATTCTGTATGTGAACTAATAGAATCAAATCAAAAGGCAACAGGGAGAATATATACAAGGAGCTGCTGCATATTGAGCTACAGGCCTATAGCCCTCCAGATGGCATTGAACTCCAACTCTGAAAAGCCCCAGTCAGAATGGCCAGTGGTCAGGGAAGATGGGATTGGAGTCCAACAACATCTGGTTAACATTTCCTGAGTTAGATCAATAGTTTGTCTAGGCCAGTACTATCTACGGATGGGCAAACATGTCAATTTGGGTTTCTCTCAGTTTCTGATTTTTCCATTGTTAGGTTTTGGTTCTCCGGTCTGAAGCTCAACATCAAAAAAACCAAGATCATGGCCACTGGTCCCATCACCTCCTGGCAAATAGAAGGGGAAGAAATGGAGGCAGTGAGAGATTTTACTTTCTTGGGCTCCTTGATCACTGCAGATGGTGACAGCAGTCACGAAATTAAAAGACGCCTGCTTCTTGGGAGAAAAGCAATGACAAACCTAGACAGCATCTTAAAAAGCAGAGACATCACCTTGCCTACAAAGGTCCGTATAGTTAAAGCTATGGTTTTCCCAGTAGTGATGTATGGAAGTGAGAGCTGGACCATAAAGAAGGCTGATCGCCGAAGAATTGATGCTTTTGAATTATGGTGCTGGAGGAGACTCTTGAGAGTCCCATGGACTGCAAGAAGATCAAACCTATCCATTCTGAAGGAAATCAGCCCTGAGTGCTCACTGGAAGGACAGATCGTGAAGCTGAGGCTCCAATACTTTGGCCACCTCATGAGAAGAGAAGAATCCTTGGAAAAGACCTTGATGTTGGGAAAGATGGAGGGCACTAGGAGAAGGGGACAACAGAGGACGAGATGGTTGGACAGTGTTCTCGAAGCTACGAACATGAGTTTGACCAAACTGCGGGAGGCAGTGGAAGACAGGAGTGCCTGGCGTGCTATGGTCCATGGGGTCACGAAGAGTCGGACACGACTAAACGACCAAACAACAACAACAAAGTCCTCATGAAAATCCATTGGATTTTAGTGCCAATTTCTCCTAAACTGCATTTAGCATGCAATTTTCTTTGATATCATCACAGGGGCTCTGAGCAGATAGGGGCCTAGAGTCGTGGATTAAGTCTATTTTCGATAGCGATGGTGGTTCTGAGGCTCTATTTCCCCCCTCTGTTTTTAGAGAGAAGCACTGCAATGTAGTATTGGGGCCAAAGAACTGAGCTCAAATCAGAAAGACTCCAGTTAAAGCTCACTGGGTGGTCTTGAATAGGTTGCCATGTCTCAGGGCTACCACACAACCCCCGAGACCCACCCAGCAAATGTCAGGCATCAGAAAGGGCTACAGTGGTCACACCCTGCTTGTAGGCTACCCTACATCTAGCTGGCCACGTCAGAAAACAGAATGCTGGACAAAGATGGGCCTTTTATGTCATCCATTAGGGCTCTTTCTAGGCACACTGCAGGAACAGGAAAGTGCTTATTGGAGATTTAACTCCATCAGAGCACACAAGGCTCATATTTGCTAGACAAGTCACCAAATGACAGATTGTTAGAAGTGAGTCTTCACCCATAATTTTTTTTTAATTTGTATTCTGCCTTTCCCCCTGACAGGGACTCAAGGTGGCATACAGCTAAAAACATAAAAAGCAATCTTTAAGAAGCAGTTAAACATTAATAGACCATATGTGTTCTATTAAAACATATGGCTCATCCATCCTGGCACCAGCCCTTTCATCACAAACAGTCAGTTCCCAAAAGCCTGTTTGGACAAGGAAGCCCTTCACCTGCTGGCAGAAGGACAACAAGGAGAAAGCCAGTCTATATGGAACAGCTTACGCTGGGTATTTCAGTTACATAATTTTGTTATGTCTAATTCCATTGGTAGATTGTGAAATGGTTATTCACATGCATATCAGGGACAGCCAATGTGGGGCACTCCCAATGTTGTTGATCAGAACTCCCAGCATCTTTGACCATTGGCCCTACTCACTGGAACTGATGGGAGTTGGAGTCAAGCCAGCTTGTTGGCTCTCCCTGGTGTAAGGTTACATTAACCATTTTTGTCAGGACTTGGGGAGGTTACCCTCTCCAAAATGGTAGGGGAGAATGTGATGCTAATGTCTAATACCAAGATGAAGGCCTACCAGTTTTGTGTGTAGAGCACACTGCTTTGTGGAAGTGAGTCATGGGCAACGTACAACCATCAAGAGTGATGCTTTGAACACCTTCCACATGTGCTGCATTAGGAAAATTATGGGTACCACATGGCAGGACAGCGTTTCCAACAAATATGTGCTCTCCGAAGCCCACATGATGTCTACGCTGGCTTGGCCATGGCCACGGAATGGAATTTGGCAGGATCCCCAAGGACATGCTCAACAGGGATGCTTTCCCAATTTTAAGTTGCAAAAAGGGTAAGGATGTTTTGAATGCTCACCGTTAACAAGCCGTGTGTTTAGAGCAAGCAGCAGAATCAGTGCACCTGATGGTGACATCTCCAGCCTCAGGTCAGCCTCACCTTCCTCCTTTTCTTCTTCCACCACCTCCAGGAAGGAAGCAAATCTCACTAGGAAACAAACAAACAAATAAATAAACAATAACCAGCCACAATTACTAAAGGTCCTTGATGGTGCACATTCATTGTCCAATGTTTTTGGCCCATGAATAATTTTCACACCCCCAGGTGTCACCCAACAATTTATAATGCTTGTGTTTTAGACAGAATCGCTAGCTCTGGAAGATGAAGGTGGAAGATTCTGCTTAATATAAATCCAATCAGACATTAGGAGACTCCAGGGCTGAATTAGGTTAAATACAGAGTCTAACTTTAACAGTCATGAACAATCCATTTTCTTGTAGGAAGGCAAAAGTTGTTTGTTTTTTGTTTAATGAGCAAAACTGCGTATTACTCCGATGAACCACACTGAGATCTTCAGAGGAAGGGTGGAATATAAAAGAATAAAATATGAATGGAAACTGCCAAGCCTTAGACCGGAGCTTAACTAAGCTGTTGAGAGTGTCCCATGAGCAGAGTTGCATTAAGGGATGTTTCTACCAGTGAAAGGAGAGTGACCTTTCCCCTCCTCCTGAACCCTTTCTGCACCTAAAAATTCTGCTATGATGGGATCCTTTGGAGCAGGATAAAAAGGGGAAAGAACATAAGTCAGTGGTGGAGCATCTCTTTGCATGCAGAAGGTCCCAGGTTCAATCCCTGGCATCTCCAGGTAGGACCGGGAATGTTCCTTGCCTGAAATCCTGAAAAGCCACTCAATGCCAGTCAGTGTGGACAATATTGAGCCAGGTAGGCAAAAGGTCTGACTTGGTATAAAGCAGCTCTGTAGGTTCTTATGAGAGGTGGTACAGCTGGTTGCTGGAGAAAAGCAGAGATGGGTGAAAAAGGCCACCCTGCTCTAGAACCATAGAATTGTATTGTTGCAAGGGACCCTGAGGGTCATCTCATCCAACCCCCTGCAGTGCAGGAATCTCAACTCATGGTTCCCCATCCAATCTGAAACCATACCAGACCCTGCTTAGCTTTGCAAATGTGCTAACAGTTTTATTGCTGCACCTCTAGCAGGTGTCTTCTCTGGATCCCAATCTGTTCTCAAAAGCAAGAGGAACTCTTTCATTCATTAGGGCTAGTTGGGCTCCAAGCCCAAGGGTGTATCTTTGGAGACCATTAAAATTGATATAAATTGATATAAAGCTGAATGATTACATTGGCATGGAAGTCCAAATGGAATTTAATGACTGGTGTAGAATTTGGAGTACTTTGGCAAAGACCTCTGAATTAGACTTGTTCTTTACTTTGCACTTACTATATAAATGTGTTGATAATTACAGCTTTGGTTCCCTGAGCTATTCTCTCCTCTCTTCCAAGGCAGCCATCAGCTACCGTGTTTCCCCTTTTTTAAGACACCGTCTTATTACTTTTTTTTCTCAAAAAACCACAGGGTGGCTTATTTTTGGTGGGATGTCTTACTGGTATTTTTATTATGAGTCTGAGGGAAGGGAGGTGTGCGTCCCTGGCCCAGCCCTCTCTCCCCAGCCCTGGGATGTTCGCAAAGGGCTGCTCTCTCTCTCCTCTGATGTGGGGACTCACTTAATAGCAATTTGCTACACTGGAGCTTCTTAAATCTAAACCAGTATAATGGAATCTATCTGTGTGATACAGTCCTAGCAGTAGCCTATACGTAAAAGCAAATAAGAATCTCTACTAGCCAGCTGCCCAAGACTTAAGTTCCAACAGTCTGAAGTTCCAACAATGTACATAGCTGCCAAGTTATCCCTTTTTTAAAGGGATTTTCCCTTATGCTGAATAGGCTTCCTCGCGAGAAAAGGGAAAACTTGGCAGCTATGACAATGTAACACTTTGTAGTGCTATCACTGATAGCAAAGAAGGTACCTGCTGAGAACAAAGAAGCCAGCTAAACAGCAATTAAGATTGCTGACTTGGTAAATGGTAGCAATTAAGAAGCAATTGAGCTAGCGAGGTGAGTTAAATTTTTGTGGGTAAAGGAAGCTAGAACCGGCAGTTTAACTTTTGTGCTCGCAAACAGCAAGACGGAAAAAGTCCTTGATTTAAAAAAAAAGTCCCCAAGGCAAGGACTACGATCCAGACTACTTACAAATCCTTAAAGGGGCAGCTCCACAGACAAGCAAGCATAAGGTAGAAAGGAAGGCTGCTTTATTCCATTCGGTAAAAGCAAGGAGACAACAATCAGACACAGGAGACTGCCGTCAAGAGGAAATCAACAGGCAACTCATGGGTGGGCGCATAGAATGGAAGGGAAAGGTGGAGGGAAGCGAGAGGTGGGTTCTCTCTCTCTCTGTGTGTGTGTGTGTGTGTGTGTGTGAGAGAGAGAGAGAGAGAGAGAGAGAGACGCGCACACGGAGATCTCCCTTAAAGGGAAAACAGCCTTTGCATTCGCGAGGCAGCGGCTTCAAAAGCTCCTCTCCCGTCAAGAGGAAATCAACAGGCAACTCATGGGTGGGCGCATAGAATGGAAGGGAAAGGTGGAGGGAAGCGAGAGGTGGGTTCTCTCTCTCTGTGTGTGTGTGTGTGTGTGTGTGTGTGTGAGAGAGAGCAGAGAGAGAGAGAGAGAGAGAGAGAGAAAGAGAGAGAGAGAGAGAGAGAGAGAGAGAGAGAGAGAGAGAGAGAGAGAGAGAGAGAGAGAGAGAGAGACGCACACGGAGATCTCCCTTAAAGGGAAAACAGCCTTTGCATTCGTGAGGCAGCGGCTTCAAAAGCTCCTCTCCCGTCAAGAGGAAATCAACAGGCAACTCATGGGTGGGCGCATAGAATGGAAGGGAAAGGTGGGGGGAAGCGAGAGGTGGGCTCTGTGTGTGTGTGTGTGTGTGAGAGAGAGAGAGAGAGACAGAGAGAGACGCGGGGGGGGGTGGAGAGACAGAGAGACGCTCACACGTAGATCTCTTCCTTAAAGGGAAACAGCCTCTGCATTCACGAGGCAACGGCTTCAATCGCCCCTCTTTTCTTCCTCGTGCCTTCATCTCCTCCCCACCCCACTTTTCTCCTCTTCACCAAGTACAGCTTACACAGGGGGTTATTGCTACTGGGTGAAGGGTCTATCAGTATGTCTTATTTTCGGGGTATGGCTTGTATCGCGCAATTGCTTAGAAATCCTGCTATGGCTTATATAATGACTACGTCTTAAAATAGGGGAAAGACGGTAGTCGCAGTTAATTTATGAGCTCTCTCACATTTTCCTCATAGCACTTAGAGGAAGTTCCTTTTTCTTTTCTCTGAAATACTGATCAAGCAAGTAGCTTATTCCCTCCCCTAACACAAACAAGTCACAAGGGATTGTAGAGAAGCTTAATTAATTCCTTGCATCTGTGAAAGATTCTGGACCAGGCATCCCCAAACTGCAGCCCTCCAGATGTTTTGGCCTACAACTCCCATGATCCCTAGCTAACAGGACCAGTGGTCAGGGATGATGGGGATTGTAGTCCAAAACATCTGGAGGGCCGAAGTTTGGGGATGCCTGTTCCGGACTGATATCCACAACTGAATCCAAGGCTTTCAGGAAAGGTGTCTGAAGGCTAGAGAGGCATTTTTCTCCCTTTGCCATGAGCTGACATCATGAGCTCATGGAAAGCCATGTTCTCATCTTCGATCTCTTTATTTTTTGTAGAAGAACACTCAGTGCCACCCTGCATTTGGATCAGAACCATGGCACTGGGAAGGGTGGCTTAACCCTTTCCTTCTTACCATTTTCCAGATGAGAACCACCTTTCCCCGAAACTGCTATGGCCCCCCATTAGGCCTTATCCAGATACAACACACACAAACACACTTTTTCTTTTTCTTTTTTAAAAGAAACCAATATGGTGTACCCCTAGGAAAGTGGAGGCGGGTAGGAAAAAAGTGAATTGTTCATTGCCAGTGATGTTGCATGTGGTATCTGGTAGGTGCCACAACGTTTGAGGCAAGCACAATCTACATTCTACTCAATGCTTGCATGGGCAATCGATTTGGCACATGCTAAGCTCTTCTTCTGTGCCTTTCCTTCCACTGTCTCCCTTTTCCTTCCCTTTGCTCGCAGACACACAAGACAGGAACTCAGATTTCTGCTGGGCAAGTCTTTGCAAACAACCCCTGGAAGCAGGCATGCCATTTTGGATTTCACTGGGCCTGGGTGGCATTCGGGTGCTTCATAAGCCAAAACAACAGGTGGGCTAGAGTTCCTGAATCGTGTGTAGTTAAAAAATCAGGCATGAGCATTCCCCACAAATACCAGGCTCCACCAAGACAACAAGGGGTGTGTGCACTGGTGACACAACCAGGGCCGTCTTAAGCATATCTGGCGCCCTGGTGCGAAGGTCCCTCCGGCACCCCCCCGCCCCATTTTCCAGCCCAGCTGTCTGGTGGGCGCAGCAGCCCAGCGCCCCCCTGGTACATTGCACCACCCAGCCTTGCCTTAGGGCTGGCCCTGGACACAACCTACTGAACAAGCACAGCTTTTTGCAACATAGAGGTTTTGTCTGTAATTGCTTCAGTTAAGCACAGCCCTTCCTTTCCCATTTAATTAAAAGAGAAAGCCCCTTAGAGTCTAGAACAGGCATCCCCAAACTGCGGCCCTCCGGATGTTTTGGCCTACAACTCCCATGATCCCTAGCTAAAAGGACCAGTGGTAAGGGATGATGAGGATTGTAGTCCAAAACATCTGGAGGGCCAAAGTTTGGGGATGCCTGGTCTAGAAGACTACTTTTCACTTCCCAGCAGGGAAGCCTTTGTTACTGATTTATTCATTTTAGTTTGAATCAGGCCGACTTGAAAACACAGACAAGATAATGCAATCATGCAATAAACGGTCTGTGGGATGATACTTTGAATCATGCATATATTAAGCACTACGGTAATAACTTCCCTGTGCAATTACAGTTCTTTTCAATAGCACTACTCTGTGTTGTGGTTTTCCCCCCTATTTGAGCACTTAGTGTATTTAATTTCCATTTGCTAATTGTCTCTTTGCTTTCAAATTCAGTCGTATGTTCCTGAACATTGTATTAGTCACTTTCCAAATCTCTTTGTGTCCCATCTCTCGGTATTTATTTTCTTAAAGTGGAAGTTGTGGGAGGACAAAGAGCCCACCCCGAAGACCAATTCCACCCACAGACAACTGCTTAGTATGCCACTCAGCCTCCCTCCATGTCTCCTTCCTCCTTCAAGTCTCTCCTCAAAACACGCCTCTTGAAGTGCAACATTTACAGCAACAACAGTTTTTAAAAACATTTTAAAAAGGATGGTGGTTGTATCTGGACCGGGGCCAATGCAGTCGGGGAGAGAAGGTTTAACTCCCAACCATGATGGCAATGATCTACCTCCACAGTTGGAGGCAGTACGGTTACTGGAAACTCATAGATTTGCAGAGTTGGAAGGGGCCATGAGGGTCATCTAGTCCAAAGGCTCAGACCTGTGTTTTCTCTGTAGAGGGAAGTTTTTTTAAAAAGGTTTTGATATCTGTTGGAAGCCATCCAGAGTGGTGGGGCAACCCAGTCAGATGGGCGGTGTTTTTTATTGTTGTTGTTGTTGTTGGCACAAGACAAGTGCCAGTGTCGGTGAGCCTTGCCCGGTACTTAGCGTTCCATTGGTTCCTGCGTTCCGTGTCTTTGTTGCATCCCAGTTTCACACTGTGACATAATCAAGAAATGGTACATGGATGAATGGGCAGGGCTATTTAAAAATGAGTAGGTGTGATTCTTAATGGCTTCCATTCAGTGCTATGGAACAATATAACTAGGCTGCAATCAAAAGCAGTATTGGGGGGAAAGTGAATTTGTTCTTCACTGGAAACTGGGGCCACAAGTTGCTTGTTTCCCAACATTGTGTTCCTAATGTTGTACGCAATCTTGGGATCTTTGGATAAAGGGTGATATAAAACTAAACTAAACTAAACTAAAGGATTGCTTGAGTTTCTTCCCCCTTAGTCAGCTTCCTCCTCCTCAGTCTCAGTGTTGCCCTTGTAGAACTCAGCAGAGAAAAGGGGACAAAATTAAGAGTTGTTGTTCCCTCTCATTGGCTCAGGCGCCACCTACTGGTGACCTCCCTGCCTTCCACCCTATCTGCCTCAATGACCACTGGAAACGACTGCTACTCATAAATCTGAATTTTCTTCCGATGACTAGAAATGGCGTACATCAGGAAGGTCAATGTTGTGCAATCTTCACCTGTTTTGTTCAGCATCGATACTAAACCAGGAAGTGTATATTCCTCCTCACTTAGAGCTGCAATGGGATCAGGCCCGGCTCTAGGTGTAGTCCCAGTGGCGCGGGGCGCCAGGGCGCCAGGCCAGCAGGGGGGTGCTGCGCGCTGCGAGGGCGTCGGAGCAATCTCCGCGCCTCAGCGCCAGGGCGCCCGACCTGCTGGAGACAGCCCTGAATGGGATAGTGGTGTTCATCACTGAAATACCTCGTTTGACAGTGGGGCAGCATAGATAGACTCTAGATAGATAGATAGATAGATAGATAGATGATAGATAGATAGATAGATGATAGATAGATAGATAGATAGATAGATAGATAGATAGATAGATAGATAGATGATAGATAGATAGAAGCCCTAACTTCTGGCAAAAGACTGGTATTGATTCGCTGGAAAGATAACACATGGCACCCTTTGAGCAATGGGTAGAAGATATGACAACTCTTGCAATATACAAATGGATTGCTTTTAGATGCAGATTGTGTATAGATAAATACAATGATATTTGGAATGCATTTATAAAAAAGATAAAGTTGTGTTTCTAATTTTACATTAGTTTGCACAATTGCATTACTTATATACCCATATGCTACAGAAGTCAAAGGGTTGATATGTCTGGCTATTTCCGCATTTCATACAAGCGTTCTTTGTATAAAGACTCTACCGTGCAAATGTATGACCAGGACATCATTCTGCACTTATGCAAAGAGTGTCACGGATACATAAGAAACCAGTCTACTTACTGGATTAATTTGCTTGTTCATCTTCGGATTTTTCATGGAGGCCTGCCAAATCAGATGACTACCTAGAAAGAAGGAGGGAAAGCTTTTTGAATATTAATGTTCAAGTCAAGGAATCTCATTTTCGTTTCAAAAGTAGATTGAACTGGTGGCAGGGGAGAAACTCTGTTGGCTTATATAAAGCTTTGTTGACTTATGATGTGCAATGATTTGTCCCTTAGAGGAAAACAAAGCACCCTAAGGCTGCAATCCTACACTAATCTACTAGGAGTAAACCCCAGGACCCTCACTGGAGCTTACTTCTGAGTAGACAGATACAGGATTGCACTATATTTTCTTCAGTTTCCTCTTTATAATGGGAGAGAAGAGAAAAACTGAAATAGAGGAAACTGTGAGATTTATGTGTGCGTTCTAGCTTCTTGACTTTATGAAAGGCAATGCCATTTTATATACAGAACACACAGGGACCATAATTCACAATCCAAATATTTCTGAACATTCCTATTGAATTCACTCAGACTTTTCTGGCACAAACCAAATGGGAAGTTCACTTAAAGGACTTAACAACAACAACAACAACAATTTGATTATTCATACTCTGCCCATTTGCCTGGGTTTCCCCATTTCATAATAGTTGCATTGATTGCAAATGGTGAAGATTTGCAAAGCATCATTTGAAATGACATAATTAGGTAGGCAGACAGATACAGGACACTCCCAGAAAATATGTTTATTGAGCATTCATCCTGATGTGACGGGAGGGAAGTTAGGCGACATTGGCTATTTGATGAGCATTCACTCCTACATGTTGACGTTGTGTCAAAGCAATAATTGTCCCATGCCTAGCAGTGCCTTTTCCTGTCACTTTCCTTATTGGAAAAAGTCTGCTCTTTGGAGGAAGCAGGTTTCTTGCACAAGAGATTACATTGTGCAACTTGAATTTGCCAGTATGTGATCGAGTCCTGCCCCCAAACAGTGACAGTCTGGAAGTGGCCCTAGAGATTAGAAATGGATGGAAAATGGAGCAAAATAAATATAGATATATCGCTGGATCATGAATGCAACTGGGTATTCACAAGGCCATGGCTTACAATTCTCACTGTTCTTTTATTACACAAAGATTCCACTTAACATACACACACATGCAAGGACTCGTATCCTTAATCATGTTTCACTTCCAATGCAGTGCACTCTCCTGTCCTCTAGAGGGCTCGCACGCTCCAGAAGGCTCAGTGTGTGCCACCCCCTCCCCAGCCAAGTCCTTGTCAGGTGCGAAGTTATAGTTACCATACAGCAAGCAATTAATGCAGAGCTTGGGTTAGGAAACACACCTACCCCCATTCATTCTATGGCAATGGCCATAGAACTGCTCCCTGATCTGTTTACACAGCTGGTATTTGCAGCAGGCATTATGTTGGTCTACATCAGGCATCCCCAAACTTCGGCTCTCCAGATGTTTTGGACTACAATTCCCATCACCCCTGACCACCGGTCCTGTTAGCTAGGGATCATGGGAGTTGTAGGACAAAACATCTGGAGGGCCGCAGTTTGGGGATGCTGGTCTACATCAACAGGCTGCTTCAAGTTTGGGGATCACAGAGGAACTCCCTCCTCCCAGTGCTCAGAAAATGACAGTTCTCTGCTGACCTCTTTCTTCCTCTGTCATACACCCCCCTTGAAGCAATAGCCCTTCTCTCCTTTTCCATGCACGAGTAAGTTACCAGTGCAATGGTCCGTGGCTAGAGAAAGGGCAAAGAGTGCACTGGGAAACAGCTGAGATCCTTCAGCCATTACACTAGAACAGGCATAGGCAACCTTGGCTCTCCTGATGTTTTGGAACTACAACTCCCATGATCCCTAGCTAACAGGGCCAGTGGTCAGGGATCATGGGAGTTGTAGTTCCAAAACATCTGGAGAGCCAAGGTTGCCTATGCCTGCACTAGAACATTATTCATATCAAGATGAGTTTTTACAACCACTCCGGACACTCTATGCAAACTATATAAGGCAAGGGTTGGGGAGCTCAAACAATAAGTTACCAAATCTCAGTGTGTAATAAACTTGGTGGTAAGGATAAAAAATCCAGCTTTTCGCCCAAAAAGTACAGCACACTGCAAAACCGGGTTAGTTGACAGAAGCACCTTGTGCGTGCAAGTCTTGTGTGTGCAGCAAGCCTCTTTGTGTATAGTAGATGCAATAAAAATGGAATATGATAAGCTATGTTTGTGTTATGACAAAGGCTTGAGCAATCTTGCCTGATGTAGCCCAAGCTGAAAGATTATGTGATACAGAGTTCAGAAAAACAACTTAGGGACATAAGAAAACCCTGCTGGATCTGGCCAATGACCTATCTAGTTCAGATTCCTGTTGTCATGGACTGGCGGCATGCAGATGCAGCAGCTGGGGAACCCCCAAGGGGAGACGGCTCAGAGCCAGGGGATTGGTGGTGGGACGACGAAGAGTGGTCAGAAGGAGAAAAGGGAGAAGACTGGGAGAAGGAGGTGATGGAAGCTGAAGAGGCAACAGGGCAAAGGAAGCAGCAGCAGGTGCACCCTACACCAGTGGTTTTCAACCAGTGTGCTGTGGCACCCTGGGGTGCCTTGAATGATAGTCAGGGTGCCGTGGGCAACAGTGGCCTCTGCCCCTTTCTCTCTCTCCCTCCTCTGATGCTCAGAGACCAAGGGTGGCTGTGGTGGCTGCCGAGAGGCCTCCCAAAGAGAGGAGAAGCTGAGGGAAGACTTCACATGGGAGTGTGTTCGCAAAAGGGTGAGAGGCTGCCAGCTCTGCAGGCAAGGGGTGACATAACTGGGCTCCTGAGCCCCACAGGGGTGCTGCAGAATGAATGTAGTTGGTCAAGGGAGCCTTGGACAAACCTCTGCCCTACACCCACCATACTGTTCCTATTATACTAGTTTGACCATTTAAAAGGGTAAGGTAGGGCTGTAGTTTAGTGGTAGAGCATCTGCCTTGTACACAGAACATCATTGGATCTCCAGGTAGGGCTGGGGAAAACCTGAAGTGTTGCTGCCAATCACTGTGGACAATATTGAGCTAGATGGACTAATGGTATAAGGCAGGCATCCCCAAACTGCGGCCCTCCAGATGTTTTGGCCTACAACTCCCATGATCCCTAGCTAACAGGACCAGTGGTGAGGCGTGATGGGAATTGTAGTCCAAAACATCTGGAGGGCCGAAGTTTGGGGATGCCTGGTATGAGGCAACTTGCTGTAATTAAGAACTTCGGGATGCCCTTTCCCCCCTTGGTTAGCTTTTAACTGACTTTTCCCACCTCATTTTTCCCAGTTCCAACTCAATGTCCGGCAAAGAAGTCTATCACCTGAGAAAGTTTACTATGCCATTTTTTCCCACAATAAAAACCTCACAAAAATAGTTAGATACATTTTCTTCTCCCCCGTCCTCTTACTGCCTTATTTTGCAGTAAGGAACAGAACTGCCTCAGTGGGGGGCAACTTATACAACCTAATAATATTGTAAGTCATGTGCAATTTGCATGCTCAGTTGTGCTGGGGATGCATTTGCATAATTTAGCTGTGTAATGCCAACTTGCAGCAAACAGATCCATAAATGGCCAGCTATTCCTGACGGCTATTTAAAAAGCCATTTTAGCACAATGACCTCCTGCCATGCCCAGCCTCATAAACTTTAGATTAGGTCCAGAGGACTGAGAAAAGATTGGAAGGGAGGGGGGAAAGAGAGAGAAGCTAGGCTGTGAAAGACCAGGTGCCTTTTACAAGCGCAAACATGTCCAGTTCTTAGCAACAGCCACCAGGCAGAGCTGAGTGCTGTTTGCTCAAACATTCCCTCCTTTAAGTGGATCTCTGTATGAAAGCCTCCCTCTATTTTGCTATTAAAAAAATTAATCCAATCCAATCCAAGTATGCTTCAGGCTTGCAGTTCTGAAACAACGGGAAAGCTGTTCCTCAGCAGTACTGAACCAAGTGACTGCCAGACCATTTGAAGGGGAGGTGGATGTTTCGGTTTTAAAAAGAATGTAGGAAGTTGCCAAGTTCAAACTACTATAGAGGGGCTATTGTATATTTAAAGATCGCTTAGGAGGAGTGCTGGTACTGGTGAACAAAGCCTGATGTAGCTTAGGACCAGGGTACTTAAAATATTGTCTCACCCCTCATAAACTCAGTTGATCACAGCACCCTGCATTTCATCTGGGGGTCTGTTCTTTATGACGTAGGAATTGGGCTTTTAGTGTGGAGTCATCTGCCTTTTGGAATCCCTTCCCACTACACATTAGACAGCTGTCATCTCTGTTGACTTTTTGGCAGCTGCTGAAGATCTTCATTTTTTTAAGAAGCCTTGTAAGTGGAGATATTTATCCCAGTCTGTATCTGTATCATATATATATATATATATATATATATATATATATATATATATATATATATATATATATATATTAGGAACTATTTTTTAACTTTTTACATATGCAATTGTTTTCAAGTTTTTGCATCGTCTTTATATGTGGAATAGTTTTAGTTGTTTTAAACACAGCACTGGGTTTTTTAAAAATTGTTTTTACAGTTTCTTTGTTCTTTGGTTTTCACTGTTTCACAACTGTGTACTGTATTCTATTGTTGCAATCTTTTCTGGGGCCATATGGTAAAGGTTGGGCAAGATACCAAACAAATAAAGTGATGTTCATTTCCAAGTCTCCACAGTCGTACTTTTGCAGTTGCCTGAGAACAAACCAGACATTACAAGGTTTGTTTCTGATTCAGTTTCGGGGTTTTTTTTTAAAAGAAAGATGCTTCACTAAACAGCCTGTGATCCCCAGCAATTGAAATTTGGAGGCATATGAGCTCCAATACTGGAGACAATACAGCCACCATGATGCTGAAGGTTATAAAATCACCATGACCAGGAGCCATTCATAGTCTTATCTGCCATGATGTTATTGAATCATCTTTCAAAGCTATCTAAGTTGGTGGCCATCACCAACTACATCTCATGGTAGCAAATTCCATCACTTGTCTCCATGCTGTGTGATGTGCTTCCTCTTACACTTCCCACTAAGAACTAAAGAGACCATGGAGAAAATGAATGAGAGTAGAATGGAGAAATCCAAGGTTTCAAATTTGCTTTTTAAGCAGGTTCAGTAGTCTGGCTTGTGGTCTTTTCCGTAAAGTGAAGAATAACAGCAAATCACTATTGGACTAAGTATCCTTGACTCGTCCTATTTACTCCTCAGGACTTATTTCTGAGATGTTTTCCCCTTTGAACTCAAACCTCAGCCCAGCAAATACACTCAATGAACTTTGGTTGAGAAGATGTTTATGGAAGTTTTATAAACTTTGCCATAGCGACTGGTGAGGCCAAAGTCTAAAGGACACAGAGAATATTGTTAGTGGGAAAGGCTCTCCTCTCAAGTTATGGGTTCAGGTAAAATGCAAAGTTGTAGCCAAAGGCCACATTAAGGCAACAGCTGAATATCTGAATGAACACAGGTGCCTACAAAATGAACACATCCCCTGGGAGTGACATGTGATCCTCGAGTGACATGCAGATTGTTCCTAACACAGAGATTACAAGAGACTGTAATCTTAAATGGAAAGGCCAGTATGGGTGGAAATAGTTTGAAAGAGGTGTTTTTTTTTAAAAAAAGCTGCTATGGGGAAAGGAGTTAGGATCCTCCTCGGCCTATAACAGCCTTCAGCTTCAGAATGCAACCTCCTCTGCAGTTGCATTTTGAAAAAGATAAAGCAAAAATTCACAGCCAAATTATACCTGATGAAGGATACGTGAATCTGGTTTCTCAACAGTTCACATTTTCTCAGCCTGAAACTCATTTCCCCACATTTCCACATTTCTAGTTACAGGGAAGGAATTTTTTAATTTTTTTTCCACATTTTCTTTGCAAATTCATTTTCTTTTTTTGAAAAACAGTCGCCATGAAAATTCTCCAGAAGTTTAGTGCAATTTTCTCCTCATATTCACATACATGATTTTTGTACAATACACAATCATTGCAAGCAACCTTATATAATGTATTTTTTGATGTTCTTTTCACAAATCTGTGCACTTTCCCACAAGGCATGCATTTTGTTACGCACTACTTTGTTGGAGAACTGCATTGCAAAATTCGGAGAAGTCTGAATTTCAAAGGATGACTCTGTTTCAGTTTACATATTGTTTCAGGAAGTGTGAATTAAGTAGATTCATCTTTAAATGAGCACTGAACCAGCTCTCTCCACCATCCTTCCATTTGACTGAGCATTATTGGGCATTTGTGAAGAACCTGCTGTGCTTAATCATGGGTCACACCTCAATTAAGCTACAAGCACCAGCAAAATGTTTGAGAGTTGCTCTGCATATCAGGCACTATCTACTTATCAACATAGTTTCTTGCAGTAATTTATGTAGAGGGATTACAGCAACGGCCATTAAAATTGAAAGGTATCCTTTTGTTTCCTAAGTCCCAAAGACTATGAGACTAGCCTGGGCACAATTCCAGATAGGTAATAGAACACATAGCTATAAAAGGCAACTTTGCTAAACTCTGAAACTAAAGCTGGTGAGGAGGCAGTCAGGCAAGCAAATTAGAGGTGTGGATTCAATTCTTACAATAAAAAATACTTTTATATCACATGAAAAGGTCAACTGCTTGTGTAATCCCTGGTTTAAAGAGCCTATATTCTGTTGTCAGTGACAGGATTTCCTCCCCTGGCTGCGCACTTCTTTTATTATTAAGTCAAATAAAAACTATTTTGACATCCAAGTTTTATTTCAGATTGGGAAAGCATACAGCTGCATTTGGCCACAGTAATACACAGTAATACACCATGGTGTATTTGGCCACAGTAATACACCATGGTTTATGGGTAACACACCATGGCAGGGATGTCCAACAGGTCGAGGCTGCAGTCAATTGCTGTCGATCACAGGCTCCTTTTCTTTTGCTTTTGTCTAAGAGCACCTGGCCCCGCCCCCTCTCCCCTCCTTGCATTTTATCCTGTTCCATGGAACGAAGAACGGAGTTTTTGCAGTGATATTTAGGTGAGTGAGCAATTTCCTTGCCCCTGAAAGTTAGGCGGCCTCCCCAACTGAAGTTTTTACCCTGCACCCCTCTCTAAAAAAGCTCAACAACTTTGACTTGAACCCCACTAAAACGGGGCATGTCACCTCCAGTTTATAATTCTGTGAGTAGATCGCAGTCTCCTGGAAGTTGGCAACCCCTGATGTATAGGAACAAGCTGCAGCCAGCTTAATCTTGCATGATAACCACCTCCCCTCTCCTTCTGTGATGGGGTTGGAAGCATTTCTTGATAAATCAAAGTTCAGCAACATGTACACACCCTAAACTGTGGTTAATATTAACTATGGTTTGCTGAAACAAGGTGGCTTCATAACCCAAGGTCTGAAGTTACAATAAATAATAGTTAATTAAGGTCAAACACTGTTCGGCCAGGTTCAGATGTCATGGCAACCTGCAGTTAATTAAAAACAGAGGTGAAGACTACTGATTTCCCCCCTGGAGCCTCTGTGAACATTGCTGACATATGATTTGATCATTTAATACAAGCACATCACTAGCAACCCTGCCAAAACAGGAGACAGCATGAAAAATGTGCTGAAGACTGGATTAAAGTGACAAAATTCCACAGGGAGAGATATTGGAAGACACAGCAGACAGAGATTCTGTCATGCAGCATGAAGCGGAAATATGTGCTGAAGACTAAATTAAAGTGACAGTATTCCAAGGGCAGTAACTTCGAGAAAGATCTTGTCAATCACCCCAAGACAATTCTTCAAATAACCTGGTGCAAAAAGTTATCGGATTTCAGCAGGACTTTAAAGGATATGCACCGGAACTGAAACCACCACACAACATTATCAGGCGTAAATGGCATTGGAACAGGGCCCTAATAGCATCATGAGCACAAATAATAATGGATGCACAATAAAAAGGACATATGGAAGGGCTCCTGGAAGAGGTGTCCATGAGGGTTTGTTAGGTGCTCATATCTAATCATAGACTTGTAAAATTGGAAAGTACCACAAGGGTCATCCAGTCCAACCCCACGTGATGAGGAGATCTTTTTGCTCAGTGCAAGGCTCAAACCCACAACCCTGGGATTAAGAGTCTCATGCTCTACTGACTGAGCTATCCTGCACCTGCCTTCATGCATAGATCTACCCTCAGAATCAAGTCCCACTGTGTACAATGGGACTTCCTCCCTGGTAAAGTGTGCAGAACTTCACCCTTAGCTGAATTATTCTGCAACCTCAGTTGAATTCTAATTATGTTCTTGATTCAGACCCAACTTCGCCAGTGATTTCCTGTAAACAAGGTAGCTGGTCTCCAGAGGGACCTTCTTAAAAGACATGGCAAAGCTCATCCCAGAACAGATGTGATGAATCTGTAAATCATGTGGAAATACAGTATCATGCTTCCAGGAGCCTTCCTGAAAGAGGGCTTGCTTTTTACCAATAACAGCACAAATCCTGATATTCTTGGAGAAAACTGTGGAGTGAAAGGAACAAGAACTTCCAAAACTAACAATAACTACCTTTGGGCTAGTGGGAAGTGATGAACTATGGCAGCAACTAAATTATGGATTTTTTAAATTAAAAAAATCAAATACAGAGTGTATCCACACAGCAGTTTTCTGTGGACTCTGCACTGCTTGTGCTAAGAAGTTTTCAGCAGCATCTGCATGACATTGCTGCCAAGATAGTTCCTTCATTTAATTTGAAGTTGCCTGTGGAAATGCTGTGGAAGCCTCTTAGTTAGTGCATTCTTTTGGGTGGGTGATGCTTCAATGCCCAACCTCTGTTGCTACACCCTTTTCTGTTTGCTCCTCGCATGAGCAGATTTATGCAAGACTTGTAATAATAAAATTAAATATTTGGGTCTGCTTGATGCTAGGAGTGGTGGGGTGGTGGTGTAGATGCTATGTTTGTGTCAAACATTCTGCAGATTAAGATATTTCCTCTCCCCCAGATTTCTCCAACTGACGTTCAATTTCAACTGCAAACACCACAGAACTTGAGTGCATTGCTGAGATGGAAATGGGAGCCACATTGGTCCTGGCTGCTGAGCCTCTTCTCACTGTTTCCACCAGCTTCTCTGAGAGTTTCCTTGCCTCTTCCTTGCTGAGCGGGGCTGTCTGGTGATCCCAGTACGTTTCCAAGCACAATTCAAAGTGTTGGTGCTGACCTTTAAAGCCCTAAATGGCCTCGGTCCAGTATACCTGAAGGAGCGTCTCCACCTCCATCATTCTGCCCGGACACTGAGGTCCAGCACCGAGGGCCTTCTGGCGGTTCCCTCGTTGCGAGAAGCCAAGTTGCAGGGAACTAGGCAGAGGGCCTTCTCGGTGGTGGCTCCTGCCCTGTGGAACGCCCTCCCAACAGATGTCAAAGAGGAAAACAACTACCAGACTTTTAGAAGACATCTGAAGGCAGCCCTGTTCAGGAAAGCTTTTAATGTTTAATAGAAAAATTCCTTCAGTAGCACCTTAAAGACCAACTAAGTTTATATTTTGGTACCAAAATATAAACTTAGTTGGTCTTTAAGGTGCTACTGAAGGAATTTTTTTATTTTGCTTCGACTCAGACCAACACGGCTACCTACCTGTAATGTTTAATAGATTACTGTGTTTTATTTTTCTGTTGGAAGCCGCCCAGAGTGGCTGGGGAACCCCAGCCAGATGGGCGGGGTATAAATAATAAATTATTATTATTATTATTATTATTATTATTATTATTATTATTACTATTACTATTATTGTTGTTGTTGTTTGAAAGAGGGAAAAACATAAGGAAGAGGTAAGCACCTCTGTGCGGCAGGAAGCGGCATTGAAATCTCTTGCTTTTTTCCCTCCAAACCTCTCCAATGCTGCAGGGAACTCCAGAAGTGGTTTGAAAAACAAGACAAATAGAGGTTCGGGACAGAATGTATTCTCCTCCCCACAATCAAATCCTGAGGTGCTTTAAATTGAAATTGTACATCAGTTCAAGAAGGCTAGGATAAAGGAGTTATCTTAATTTGGCTTGGCACATGCACACCCAGTCAGTGAACCAAGCAACCCCCTTTGGTTTTTATTATTACAAATCTAGCATACCAGAGCTGTGGGGGGGGGGGGGAATTAATACTGTAAGCTAACTGTGATTGACGGGGAGAAGAAAAGACCAAACCCAAGGTATTTGTCAACAGCCAAAAATGAAAACAGAAAAATCAAATTTAAATAACCCATTTGTGGGATTTTGCCCCCATGTGGACACAGCCCTAAACAAATTTCATTGTGGGAATTAAACTGGCCCTGTTCTCTGCAGTTCCACTTACCTCAGGGCTGATCCAGGCAAGAAATCTAGCAATTGCATGATATTACATACAGTCTGTTCACCAAGATATCTGAAGCAACTGAGTTTATTGGATTAAGAGAGAATAAGACATTCTTTTCTCTTTCAGATCTCATAAGAGAATAATATAGCAACCTTTTTAAAATGAAAAATGAGTGAGAATTAAGGAATCAAGGATAGTATATATTTATGGTAATTGTGCCAAACATTTCCCCCCCAGTACGGATGTTTCCCCCCCATTAATCTTACTTATGATACTTATTCCAACTGTGATATATCTTTATGCTGACTGAGATTTATATGTTAAGTTGTTTGTGTGCTAATTATCTTATTTAGTTCATTTATGCATTACACGATTGTAAATAAAAACATCAAAGCAGCTTACAAGATTATGATACAGTACTTATAAAACTCGCGGAACAGTAATTACAGTGGTACCTCAGGTTACAAATGCTTCAGGTTACAAACTTTGCTAATCCTGAAGTAGTTGCTCCAGGTTGCAAACTTTGCCCCAGGATGAAAAAGGAAATTGCATGCCGGCGGTACAGCGGCAGTGGGAGGCCCCATTAGCGAAAGCGTGCCTCAGGTTAAGAACAGTTTCGGGTTAAGAATGGATCTCCAGAATGAATTAAGTTCGTAACCCGAGGTAGCACTGTAATTGTGTTCCCTGCTACTCAATTTCTCCACCTGGGGTACAGCTGACCCTGTAAGTACAGTTTCTTCCTGTGTCTTTGGAGAGGACCTGCCCACCTAGGCTGGATAGGGAGAGTTTCTGTAAGAGAGATCCTGTTCTACTGAGTCATTGGCTGGACAGCAAGTTAGCACTGACCCTCTACATTTCCGAGACTCCTTCAGGTCTGACTTCCTGAATAAACTCCTATCTCACCTCCAACAGTTCCTTACAGAGCAGTCTTGGCAACTGTCTTGCCCGTTGCCTTCTTTGGCATATATATACTGAGTCACACTGAATACAACCAAATAAATATTGTGAAACCCCATTTTTTTTTGTCCAAGAAAAGACAAAAGGAATCAAAGTTTCCCAAAGGATGTCAAGTAGAAATAACTCACGGTTTTGTTGTTGTCAATGGTAATCCCTTCTAACTCAAGGATTGCAATGCATACATTGACAGGTCATCTAGGGTGAATCCATTTTCCTGAGAATGTCCTGGTTTTTACCTCAGCTTCATTAACTTGTGGGAACAGGCCCAGCTAACAACAACTACTGCCAAATATACAATGAACTGGTAGAGAATAAGAAGGGGTGGGTGGGACGAAATAGTATACCGCTAAACAGTCGTGATTTGAGTGGGACACCCTGGGATTACAGAAGCCATTGGATCCCAGAATATCCTGTTTTTTGGTCTTGTGCCACAATGCTGGATCAAAAGGCACTAGTGTTTTGGGCCAAAAGACGAATGAGAGGGCTAGACCAAAAAACTAGCATCCTGATTTTGATCAGCAGGATGTTGGAGGGTATGAGATACTTCCTTCTAACCTCTTCTGAGTATACGGGGAAGATTTTATATATAATTGGCCAAGCAATTTCAGGCCAAAGTAGACTGACCCAGTTTCGCTATTCTCTTCTTTTAGCCTCTCAGTTTTATGGTGATATAATAAGAGTATGTAAAGTGCAAACTTAGAGTTCACCCACATTTCCACTTGTCCCATAGCTTTTCCCTAGGAAAACCCACTGTTTACAATTGAACTGGAACAAATACCTGCAGATTGTTCTGATTCAGCAGTAAACAGTGGGTTTTCCTGAGAAAAGTGGCGGTGCAAATGAAAAACCTTTACCAGGAAATAGGAAGAGATTCATGGCAGGCATCCCTTCTGCTTAATGGTCTTGGATTATTCAATTGGTTGGCAATACATTAACAAGCCATCATTGAGCAAAGATTTTCATGGAAATTAGACATGATGTCCACAGATGCAGTAAACAGTAAGCAGAATGTTTCCATAGATTAAGACAGCTAGAATGAAGCTCATAGATGACTTAATCCAACCCCCACTAATGAGATGCAACACATCTTTTGCATAGGTTAATCCTACAATAAATTAAATTAGAGTTTCCCAAGCAGATCACAACAGGAATGACTGAAGTTATTCAATTCTGCAGAAGCCTTTCACACAGTGCTGGTATTCTGGGATGGTGGAATGTCATAGGATCACATAATCATATAATTGATTCTGTGAAGCTGGAAATGTTTGAAATATGGCAGAAAACGTCTGAGTGTCATGGATTGCCAGACGGGGAATGCAGTGGAATGAACTCCTGCCAGCCGTCCAGGCCAGGGCTGCTTCAGTAGGGCCTCCCCATGCATTGGTCATACAGCTGGGGGAGAATGATTTGACATACAGGAATGCGGTCGACCTGAAATTGAAAATCTTTGAGGACTTTGAAAAACTCCTGGTTCCTTTTCTTGGGATGACGCTGCTGTGGTCCTCTTTGTTGCAAAGGCGCATTTGGCGAGACGGGCATTGCCCTAAGACTTTGAACAGAGTGAGGAGGCTCTTGAATTCCTTTGTGGTTCACAGGGTGCTAACACTGAATGGTCAGATAATTGCACACCCAGATTTAAAACGCACTGAAGCAGCCCTTTTTCGCAATGACGGGGTACACCTTACACCACAGGGTAACGACATATGGTTAGATGACATAATTAGGGGGTTGAAGCATTGGTTGCGGATGTGAGGGTATTGGCGGCGTGCCTCAAAAGGCTCGTGTGGCGGTTAGACATTGGAAATTTGCATAAAAGAAGAAGGGGGCAGCTTGCGTCATCCTCTGCCCAGAAATTGGAGAAGTAACTCCGTTAAAGGGATTCTGGGGGTGGTAGCTTTGTCCTGGGCCTGCGGAGGACAGGGCCTTATGGCACCCCCCAACGGTGGCCACAGGAGATGTTCCAGTAGATGTACATCATTGGGCTCCTTTCTGGTGGTTAATTTCTCCCAGACTGTAACACACGGGTTACAGTCGGATATAGCCGGTTAGGTTCCAATGCCTAAGCCAATACCACTCATCATTCGTAACCAATAAAGTTGTGGCCTTTTCGCCCACTTAAACTTATTGTGTCTCGTGTCTTATTTCACGTGGAGGGAGGGGCATTGCCACACAATTGATTCTGTGAAGCTGGAAATGTTTGAAATATGGCAGCCCTACTCAACTGATCCATGGGGTCACGAAGAGTCGGACACGACTAAACAACAACAACAACAACAACAACTCATCCAAAGCGTCCAAAACAGATGACCATTCAACCTCTGCTTAAAAACCTCTGCTGAAGGAGAATCCACAACCTCCTAAGAGAGTCCATTCCACTGTTGAACAGCTCTTAATGCCACAAAGTTCTTCCTAATGTTTAGTTGGGATCTCCTTCCGTGTAACTTGAAGCCATTGGTTCAAGTACTACTGGCTAATTTAGATCCATCACAACCTGCAACAAAACTGGCACCTAAGTAACAGACTCCTCTCGCTCATTAATTTTCCAATTCTTTAAGTAAAATGGAAATTAAACACAGTCCATTTTTTTATATTAAAAAGGTGATTCTTTGAGTTAAAAACAAGGAAAAGATAGTCTTTAAAAAATGTTTTTTAAACAGGTTGCACTTGTTGACCATCAACTTGCAATGCTATTTATTTTCTTTTTGCCTTTCTCTCCCTGTAAATATAAGCTTTACTTCTTTCTTATTTTGGAAAAAAGGCAAATGTCTAATCTGAGGCTCATGGTTATGCTCCTGCCTCACTGACCACAAGCTGCAATCTAGGTTTGTTCTTGATTACAGCTCCTGGATGAGCAGAGAGCTTAACACAAAGCCTGGGTTTAGACAACATGCTAAGCCAAACCTTAGTATTTTTGCTCAGGCTGACTAATTCCCCTCTTTCCTAGTCTCGCCTATAAAAATCCAAGTTTGTTCAATTTTTTACTTAAAGTTGTTGATTCCCATAGCTCGATGAACCGCTCTTTTAAATGAAGAATTTGTTTTCTTTTCCAATACAATGTCATTTCTAAGACTCTAATACACAAAGCCAAACAAAGCCTCATTTTCTGAAAGGAATATGGAAAAAGCACTCTAAACAAACCATGGAAAGCCATTAGCCCAGAGTCACATGGCAGGCTAGATGGAACCACCAAGCGGAGATTTTGGCAGCCCCACTGCAGAAGTGACAAAGATAGCATAGTTCCATGTTTGGCTTTGTTACATGTATGCATAGGATGCTTGCAAGAAAATAATCTTTCCAAGAAGAAGTAATAAGTCTTCAGTTCCAAAAAATGTTGAAGGCAGTTATCAAATTATCCTCGGCAATTGCTCGTCATCTTAGACTGCTTCTTCTAAATTCAGCCTGTAAACAACTCATTAGTGGGTTTTTTTAAAAAAATGTTGCTGTTGTCATACTTACATCTCCTTTCAATAGAAAGAACAAATATCACTCAGGGCCAATGTGATGCTGAGCCACATGGTGGTGGCAACCTCACAAATGTGCCCTCCCAGAACCCGGCAGGCATTGAAAGTAGGAGAGCAGAGAGCTCAGATGCAGAGGGCACATCTCAGCAACTGTTGTGATGATGCATAATGGGAGAGAGGGAGGGGGTGGAGACTCACTCGGAGCAACACCATTATTCTGAGAGGCCACATTCCCAAGCCTCTCTCTGTGAATATTGAATAAAAAGCATTGGTAAGAACAGGCACAGGCAAACTCGGCCCTCCAGATATTTTGGGACTACAATTCCCATCATCCCTGACCACTGGTCCTGTTAGCTAGGGATCATGGGAGTTGTAGTCCCAAAACATCTGGAGGGCTGGAGTTTCCCTATGCCTGAGGAAGAGGGGGAAATCAACTAGGACCCAGCTATACAGCTGCAAATAAAACACTTTGAATGCGTTGTAAAGTGCAATATCCAATTGTGACACTAAATGTCAACTGTGAGCTAGAGCAAATTCAATGCATTTTTCAGAACAATTTTTTGAAAAAAAGCATTTTTCACAATGTTTTAACGTTTTTGTAGATTCCACCCAAGATCAGTAGAACAGAGTATTTAAAAAAAGATAAAAATAAATTACCACCATCTTTGTTTATAACTCCTGACCAAGGAAATTCAACTAAATGAACATCTTATTTCTGTATTCACCGGAGCCTGTCTTCTTTCTGTTCTCAGGGCTGGCCCATGACATTTTGGCACCTGAGGTGAACCACAAAAGGGCAGACCGCCCCCCTCCCAGCCAGGGAAGAAGGGGTGAGTGAAGATCTACATCAAGAACAATGGGGCGGGAATAACGATCTACATTGGGACCTGCTGCTCCTGTGGATCCAGCCGCCTGAGGCACTCGCCTCACCTTGCGTCCGATCCCGTCTGTTCTGCTTCCTTGGAATCAGACATAAGTTGCTCTGAGCACTTTGGAGGAACACAAACCAGAAATATGGGCCAAAATCCCAAACAGGTATGCCTCCCATGGGCTTAAATACAATTATCTCTATTTCTATCTCTGCGATGCCTGTCTGGAAAATCTGGCCTTACTGTGCATCATTCTGGATTTTATAGGCATTAATTTGCATGTTTCTGCTTTTAGTGATTTTTTTAAAAAAAAACCTTAATGGTAGTATGGGAATGATCCATATGTGCAAAGCTTTCATGATCCTGTCCTTTGGCAAGCCACTCAGTATCTCTGTGACTCACTTCCCCTTTCATAAAGTATTATAGTAGTACAGTCCTGTCTCAAATGATTAGGAAGGCAGGGACTTAATTTTAGGACCTTGGATGTCATCCAACCCAACCCTCTTTGCTCAGTGCAAGCTCTGCAATGTAGGGCTATACCTACAGCATTTCTGACAGGTGACGCTGCCTGCCCTCTGCTTAAATACTCCCAGCATAGGAGTGCTCACAGGTAGCCTGCTGTGTCCTTAACATCAGGAGGTTTCGGCTCATGTTTCGCCAAAATTTGCTTCTCTAACCCACTGGTTCTAGTCCAGCAATAATAAGTGTTTACCTATCCTGTGATCATCTCCTTGATCACTGCAGATGGTGACAGCAGTCACGAAATTAAAAGACGCCTGCTTCTTGGGAGAAAAGCAATGACAAACCTAGACAGCATCTTAAAAAGCAGAGATATCACCTTGCCTACAAAGGTCCGTATAGAGCTATAGTTTTCCCAGTAGTGATGTATGGAAGTGAGAGCTGGACCATCAAGAAGGCTGATCGCCAAAGAATTGATGCTTTTGAATTATGGTGCTGGAGGAGACTCTTGAGAGTCCCATGGACTGCTAGAAGATCAAACCTATCCATTCTGAAGGAAATCAGCCCTGAGTGCTCACTGGAAGGACAGATCGTGAAGCTGAGGCTCCAATACTTTGGCCACCTCATGAGAAGAGAAGAATCCTTGGAAAATACCTTGATGTTGGGAAAGATGGAGGGCAGTAGGAGAAGGGGACGACAGAGGACGAGATGGTTGGACAGTGTTCTTGAAGCTACAAACATGAGTTTGACCAAACTGCGGGAGGCAGTGCAAGACAGGAGTGCCTGGCGTGCTATGGTCCATGGGGTCACGAAGAGTCGGACACGACTAAACGACTAAACAACAACAACATCCTGTGGTTGTGGTTGTGTGAAAGGGAAAGTGAGGCTGCATTTGATGGCCCTCCCCATATCACATCTAACACCCAGCTACCCATGTGTTAAGGTGAAGACGTGAAGAGGGGAGCATACATTACATTTGTAGGTTCCCCCACATGATCTAGAACCCTGATAATGGCGAATGCCCAATTAGGGCTGCATCACAGCAATGACAAGGAATGCTCCAAAGGTATTGATCCACTCAGATACCAAGTCACTCTACAGAAGAGCAGCTACAGTTGTTTTGGAATGTATGTTATCGTGGAAGGCAAAAGAAAAATACTACAAAGTTTGAGGCAAAAGCTAAGACGTGGAAGAACCAACTTGAGTGTTTGGGGAGATGTATCCCTTGCGTGTATCAAAACGACTGAATCGAACGAACATGTTCCACGATACAACTGTGGCAACACAGGGGGGACTGGTGGCTTTTAGAAGAGGACTAGGCAAATTCATGGAGGCAAAGGTTATATGACTACTAGCAGCAGTGCCAACTTGAATAAAATATGGGAGGGGGGGGCAGGTAAGCCCTGTCCTGCATAATCAATCACAAGATGCAGCAGGCACACACCATTTGAATGGCAATGCCCATAAACTTGGGAAGAGGGCTGGCCCCCCACAAATATTTTATTGGGGGTGTGTGTTGAAGGGACCTCGGTCCATAGAAGTTGGCTCCTATGATTACTAGCCATGATGACTATGCTCCACCTTCATGGTCAGAAGCAGCAATGCTGCTGAATATCAGTTGTTGGAAATGGTGAGAGTGCTCTTGCAGCAGATACTAAACTAGATAGGTCATTGAGCTGATCCAAGGCTCTTCTTGTGCAACTAGTTTCTGCTGAAAGTCCAGGGCTGTAATATTTCAAGTGGGTAAGTTATAGGTTGAGTGCTCCCCGATGTAAATAGGTAAGTAAGAAAACCATGACCCTCTTAGAAAACATGTACGAATTGGACAGCAGTGGGTGAGAACTAGCATTCTGCAGGCAAGGTCTTTGCAATGGGGAGGAAATTTCAAGCACATGGTTTCCCCACCTGGCAATCCTATTTATGTAGATCGCAGACCTTACTCACAGAATGTAGCCAGAATGACAAAGTGCTTTACAGCACCCATTAAAGGCAGCCTGACAATACAAATTATGTCCATGAAAAATGGACAGTTTGCTTGCATAATTATGAAAGGTTTAGCCCAGAGTGATGGGGGCGGGCGGGAATGCAATCAAATTACATCCGACTGTGGCTGCTAAGAACTGTTGTTCAACGGCCCTTTTCTTTTCCATTTGATAGTGTGAGAGGAATCTGAATTATTCTAATTAGCACACAAAAGTTCTCCTGCAGAAGATTCGGCACTAATGACGACTCCTTGCAAAATGCCAGAATGGGGAAAACAAACAGAACTGTGTGGGATGATACTGTATAAACAATCAATTATGTTGTCTTTCAGAGCCTCTTTAAATGTTTTAATGGACCACATTATCTTGGATTTTTTTAAAATTAAAATCTTTTTAAGGGAGATTTTGTAAGATGTGGGAACATGTATCTTTTCTTCATAGGTTGAAAACTAGCCATGGGGGTGGGTTGATTTTGATCTAACAAAATAGCTGGAAAGGAAAGTTAACTAGTGCTCTTCCACTCCTGAGAGCAGTTTCAAAGGTTGCTTTTCATCTTTAAACCTCCTCCCCCAAACCCCTAACCGTGTGCCATGTTTACTCAGTCTGCAAGATATGCAAACCAGCTCAGTGGCAGATTTATACTGGACAAGGTCCTATCTCAAGTCACCACTCAAGGTTACTGATCTCTTGCAGGTCTTAGGACCTGAGCAGGTTGACATACGGAGAGGCTTTTCTTCAAGTATTTGGGTCCCAGTCAGTGGTTACTAGCCATAATGGCTATCTTCTCCACCCTCAGTCAGAGGCAGGAGGCACCTAAATTTCTGGGAATCACAAGCGGGGTGTGTGCTGTTGTGCTCAGAATCTGCTTGTGGGCTTCCATGGTGGCCACTATAAGGACAGTGTATGGATGGGATGAGATGACCTGATCCAGCAGGCTCTTTTTATGTTCAGAAGTTGTTACGGGCTTTATATGTCAACAGCAGCACGTTGAAGTGGGCTCGCTAGCATACAGGCAGCCAGCAAAACTCTTATAAAACCAGTGTGATATGGTTACAATAAGACATGTCACACAATACTTTGGTGGCTTCATTCTGCACTAGCTGCAGCTTTCAAGCAGTCTTTAAGGACGGCCCCACACAGAGTACATTATAATATAAACATTTCATTCATTCATTCTTTCGCTCACATGATTTTTATCCCGTCCTCTCTTTCCTCAGGAGCCGAGGGTGAGATTACAATAATAAAGTATATAACATGTAACCTAAACACACA
Organism: Zootoca vivipara; assembly: GCF_963506605.1. NCBI lineage: Eukaryota > Metazoa > Chordata > Lepidosauria > Squamata > Lacertidae > Zootoca > Zootoca vivipara. Next base: position 47,628,305 of record NC_083286.1, on the reverse strand, counting down.
CACACACACACACAGAGAGAGAGAGAGAGAGAGAGAGAGAGAGGGAGAGAGAGAGTTGGGATCATAAATATTATTTAAAAAGCAAAGCAAAGCTAAGCAGACCACGGTTTAGGTAGCACAGACTCTCGTCAATCATCCAAAGGCCTGAGTAAACAAATGTTCAATTCTCATTTAGATGAGTCAACCGTGGGGACAACTTAAAAGATCCCTGGGAGAGAGTTCCACCAGTGTGTGTGTGCATGTGCACATGTGTAGACACAGAAAATGCTTTCTCTCAAGTCACCTGCATATACTGCAGATCTGTGATGCTGCAAAACAGGAAACATGTCTGGAAGGATATAGGAGGATGCAAAATTGTACTGCAAAACCCTTCAAATTAGTGGCTACTTTAAGAACAATGCTTTATTCAGCCAATCTGCGCATGCAGTAATGTGCATCGCCTGGATGTGCTTTAACTAGTAAGGTGTTTTTCATAAGCAGTGCACCTGTCATTTTCTGTCCACCAAGCAGGTGCATTTGTGCCAGCCATTTTAATTTGGCTAACATGGGAAAAGCCTCACAGTAACCACCCAACTGTCTCCAGATGTTTCTTAGCATCATAACAGTGTTTGTACCCTTCATAACGAAAAATAAAAAAAATTCCTTCCAGTAGCACCTTAGAGACCAATTAAGTTTGTCATTGGCATGAGCTTTCATGTATCTGAAGAAGTGTGCATGCACACGAAAGCTCACACCAACGACAAACTTAGTTGGTCTCTAAGGCAGTGTTTCCCAACCTTGTGCCTCCAGATGTTTTGAGACTACAATTCCCATCATCCCTAGCTAGCAAGACCAGTGGTCAGGTATGATGGGAATTGTAGTCCGAAAACAGCTGGAGGCACAAGGTTGGGAAACACTGCTCTAAGGTGCTACTGCAGGCATCCCCAAACTGCGGCCCTCCAGATGTTTTGGCCTACAACTCCCATGATCCCTAGCTGACAGTACCAGTGGTCAGGGAAGATGGGAATTGTAGTCCAAAACATCTGGAGGGCCGAAGTTTGGGGATGCCTGGGCTACTGGAAGGAATTTTTTGTTTCGACTACGTCAGACCAACACAGCTACCTACCCTGTTTCTCATATTTTAAGACATACCCATAAAATAAGCCATAGCAGGATTTTTAAGCATTCAAGGAATATAAGCCATACCCCGAAAATAAGACCTAGTGATAGGCGCAGCAGCAATGCCGGCCGCGGCAGGAGGAGGAGGGAAAAAATAAGACATCCCTTGAAAATAAGCCATAGTGTGTTTTTTTGAGGAAAAAATAAATATAAGACATGTCTTATAATATGAGAAACACGGTACCTGTAACTGTATCCTTCATGATATTAGAGAAAGACCCAAATATTACAGAACCCCATAGGCTGTTTCCATTGGATCAGCTCTCATTGCACGTTCAGGTATGCAATAAGTAAACCTGAATGGCAATGCATGTTGCCATCCTATCATGGGCACGTTGTTGTTTAAGTACAATGTGGACTGGATACACTTGGACTGGATACACTAGGGCTGCATACACACACTGGTGGAGGAAAAGGAGTGGGGGGGAGCACACCGCCCCTGGCAGCGCGATCCCGGTGGGGTGGCAGCGCGGCTGCCCCCCCCCATGCTGGGCACCATGCCACCAGGATGCATGCCCTGCCCCTGGGATGCCCGCCAGCCCCACCTGCTCTCTGCCCCCCGGTGCCAGAGCATGAAGCTCTCCCACTGCATGCACACATTTTATTCTATAATCAATGGAGGCTGAGCATGCATTTTTTCCATGTAGTCCACAGATCTATTGCACATTTGTTGCCCCTGAAAAATGCTTCTCAAGAAATGGGTTTCATTCCAAAGATAACAGCTCATTGCAGATTGATTCTGCATTACCCTGCAGTGTGTCTATTTGAAAACAGATGGCAGTGGAACAGAATCCCTCAGAAGATGGTGCAATCTCAACTAAAACATGCATGACAGCTGGCTATCCAACCTCTGCTTGAAAAACCTCCTAGGAAGGAGAATCCACCACCTTCCAAGGGAGTCTGTTGCACTGTCAAACAGCTCTTACTGCCAGAAAGTTCCTGATGTTTAGTCAGAATCTCCCATCTTATAACTTGAATCCATTGGTTCAGGTCCTACCCTCCAGAGCAAAAAACAAAACAACCCAAGCTTGCGCCATCTTCCATGTGAAAGACCTTTAGATATTTGAAGAAGGCTAATGGAAGTTTTTAAACAGAAGTAGTGTGACCATCTGTCATGGAGGCTACAGGTGCGATTCCTGTAGGGGGTTGGAATAGATGACCATTGGGATTGCTTCCAACTCTACAATTCTATGATTTTATGATTCACCTGTGCATGTGCAAAAAGCTGGGCAGCTTCCAACAAAACATTAAAAGACAGTAATCCAAACAAACATTAAAAGCTTCCCCCCAGAAATGCAGGTAAGAGTCTAAATTTAACATACAACAAAAAAACAAAAAAAACAGTACACATACTTAGGATCCAGCTGTACACCTCTCAACCACCTCTTTGCCTTCCTTCAGTATTTATTTCACACTTCTGTCCTTGAACTGCCTCCCTGGTGCATGATTTATTGAAAGGAAAAAACCGTGGTTGTTTTTTTATGACTGTAGTAATCTGTTCCTCACCTGCATTATTTCCTTGTTTTATTACCTTAGTACATTTGTATTTGTTAGGGCATGTGCTCACTTTCTCATTTTGCTCACCTGGGTGAGACATGCACTTTTTATAGCATGCTTGTAAAATTCCCTTTAGGGCTTCCAAAGGGCTGTGAAAGGCCATGTGGGAAAGAGCCAAGGCCCCAGCAGCCCTTCTCTGGCAAATCCCATCGCTGCAACCGACACCCCATCCTCAACCCTCTTTAGGGTTAGGGGTCTTTAGTCTCCAAATTCCCAGTTGCCAGGTGAAGGGGCTGACATCACCTCACCCTCCGATTAGGCCCAGGGACTGATGCCCCAGAAATGAAAACCAAACTTTAATTGGATCACAGACACATGCAGCGTTGCAAGATCTGGTGTTTATCAGATTAGGCAGAGTGGCGAACCTTATGTGCTCGTTGCTGACACTGCAGTCCTGGAATCTGGAGCAGCTGATAGCATCTCGTATAGCATCAGAAAGATCTATGGGTTAAGTGAAAAGTATTCTTTGAAAAATGGTTTGGCTTGGAAGATCTTGATGGGTCAGCCAACTCATGATTGTGGACTGTTCAAACTGGATGCCCAAGTTTACCCAAGGCACGCCTCCAATTCCTGAGTTTGTCTCGGTAGCCTTGATCTTTATCGGCCTGGCACTTCCCACAAAGGGAACTGTGGCCAAGACACGTTTTAATCATCCAGGTTTCATTGCTGGTTCCATCCAGGCTAAGTAACAAGCTTCATGAAAATGGTGGGTCCAGCCAAAGTTAAATGAATGTAAATACTATTGTTTTGGATGTGTGAGAGAATTAAAAAAATGTGCTCAACTCTCTTCTGCTGGAAATGCCAAGAGCGAAAAATTGGACTGAAGCCACTATTGGGGGGAAAAACAAAAGTATGTGCAAAACAATTTTGTAGAAACTTATACAATAAACTTCTATTTAAAAGAGGTATGGGGAACCTGTAGCTCTACAGATGTTTCTGGACAACTCCCCTGACCATTGTTTGCTTGTTGGTTGGTTTAGTATATTTATCTACTGCTTCATACTTAATAACTCTAAGCAGTTTACAAAATAATAATGAAACCGAAAACTAAAATTTGCAATGCAATATAAAACAATAAAATCCCCCCAAAAAACAAAAACATAGCAGTATATTTTGAAAACTTCTTAAAAGTCAGAGATTCCTTCCTTCTCCAGCTTCCCTCTTGCCAAGGGACATCCTGATCCACAATATACAAGATTCACCTCAAAACACATATACATTGCACCCACATTCTGTCTTATTTACACAAATCATACAGTATCTACTTGTTGGGAGTAGGTCAGCAATAAAGAAAAACACTGGAGCCAGTGAAGTTAACTCTTTATTCAGATAACGAAAACAGTGCAGGCATAGTGATAACAGCAACTCTTCCCAGTATGTCTTGCCCCAATGAGGCAGCTGCAAGGACTGAATATCCCCACCTTCCCATCTCTAAGGATACTTCCTTGGTTCCTTCCCCAGCAGACTAAGGCTCCATCATCTTGTCTCTCATCATTCCACCCTCTTCATTTCTCTGTATATTCTGGGAGACCACTGGAGAGGGGAGCTGGCCGCAGCAGATGACGAAGATTCCCTAGATTTTTCAGCAACCTGCCTCATCCCTGTCGCCTGGCCCCTCTCTTCTTCTGCCTTTGAGTCTGGACTGCTCTCTTCCTGCTCACTAAACCCTGTTGCCTCTTCAGCTTCTGACACCTCCTTCTCCCAGTCTGCTCCCTCTTCTCACCCATCATTGTCCCAGCTGGCAGTTCCCCAGCTGGTGCCTCCCACTTCTCTGCATCCAGCCAGTCCATGACACCTTCAATATCACTCATCCCATTCTATTCCAGCTCAAGCCATCCACCCGGTCACTCCATTATCTCCTCCTCAATCACCAAACCACTGCCACCAATTACCGCATTTTCCCGTCTATAAGACGCCCCCTATTTTGGGGGACACCGATTTAAGAAAATGGGGGGGATATGTATCCGTGTATGAGATGCCCCCAAAATTTTGACATTATTTTTAAAGGGGGGGGGACCGGTATTGCTATTGCTCAAATAAAAATATATTGCTAAAACACAATGAGACAATGAAACCATTCACTGGCAGAACCATAAAAAAATGTAGAAACAAATTGCTGCCTGTCAGTTGCATGGCTATTATTGTTCCTGACAGCAATCTGGCTCTCACCCAGGTTAGTTTAACCCACCCAAGCATGGGTGTAACTGCACACCCACTCCTTGGTGCCCCCTCCTCTAATCCAGGAGTGTCCTGTCGACATTTCAATTTGCACAGGAGATGCTCCATTAGACATGCTGGTTGGGACTGATGGGAGTTGGATTTAAAACATATCTAAACTAAAGTAACAAATGTGGAGCCCAATATTTTGCATATAAGGACTGGGCCAAGCCTCCCTCCGCAGTTTCCCAAACATATTTTTATATGCCACCGTGATCTATGAGCAGTGTGAGATGTGCTTGTGAGGATCCATGTTTCCTTTTAGAAATGAGGCACAGCGGAAACTGTGGTGTCTTTATGATATATTGTTTATTTACACATAGAAACAACCTAAGCCCGCAATTGAGGGGTTCACAGCATTAACACACACACACCCCACACACAAGAGGTTCTGGCTTCTCCCATAGCCACCGCATTGGTTTCAAAACAGACATAAGCAACCTGCTTCTTGACTGTCTTTCCAGACCACTCCAGTAACTCTGTTGCTTAACTCTTAACTGCCGTTCTCAATTCTAACCTACCTAAAACAGTGGCATTGTTAACCAGGCATCCCCAAACTTCGGCCCTCCAGATGTTTTGGACTACAATTCCCATCTTCCCCAACCACTGGTCCTGTTAGCTAGGGATCATGGGAATTGTAGGCCAAAACATCTGGAGGGCCGCAGTTTGGGGATGCCTGAACTAAACTCTCAAATGAAGGAGGGAGGAAATCCACTTGTTTGCAAATGAGGGTGTTATGTACTGAGCTGAATCCTAGAACAATAGGATTCAGAATCAGCGGGAGCTACCCAATCCAACTCCAGGTGGAAGTGAATCCGCAACCTGATTGGCCTGCTGGAGCAGCCAATCAGGCGGCTGGCAGAAGTGAATCTGCTACCTGATTGGCCTGTAGGAGCAGCCAATCAGGCTGCAGGCAGAAGTCAATCCACAATATAATTGGCCCACAGGTGTAGCCCTGAAGTAGCCAATCACGCAAGGCCCATTGTGTAAATAATGTATATAAGCAGATGGTTTTGGGAAAAGATTCATTCGTCTTCTCTTCTTCTCCTTGATGACTATGAGCTGAATAAAGAGCATGAAATTCACTCTCGACTCCGAGTATATTTCACTGGCGACGAAGGTGGGATCCTGCTGAGCTGACCGCCACCACGCACTGCACCGCAGCACCGCCACCTGCTGCACCGCTGCATCGCACCGTGCATCCAGGCTTCAGCTCCAGGACCCAAGGAACCCAGAATGGCAACCGACAGCAGCTTCTTGCCATTCAAACCAGCATCAGGAGACTGGGAAGGGTACGCCGCCCGTTTCAACTTCCTCCTGCAAGCGAAAGAAGTCACCAACGATGCCATGAAGAGGGCGACATTCTTCAGCGTCTGTGGAGAGGAGACGTTTGAAATCGCCCGGGCTCTCCTTGCACCTAGAGATGTCGCTACCGTCTCTTACAAAACAATAATGGAACGGCTGAAGGAGCACTTTTCACCACAGCCCTCGGTGGTAGCTTGCCGAAATGCCTTCTACGCAAAGCGGCAAGCCCCAGGGGAAACCATAACTGGGTTTGTGACCTCCCTCCGCCAAGCCGCCCGGTTATGCAACTTCTCAGAATTGGAGAACATGCTTCGTGACCGCCTCGTCGGTGGCCTGAGGGACGAGATGTTGCAACGACGCCTCTACGCCAAAAAAGACCTCACGTTCCAGATTGCTCTGGAGGAAGCCCTGGCAACCGAAGCCGCCGAGAGGTCAACGCAAGAGGCACGACCGGCCCCGCCATCCCAACCGAGGGTCTACCACGAAGACCTCACCGACGAATCCGAATCTGACAGGGAGGAAGTACACCGAGTACAGCGGCGCACTCAAGCAGCACACACACCACAGCAGCCTCGACGAGAAGGAGGGAACTGTGCAAGCTGCGGGGAGAACCACGAGAGGAGGACCTGTCGTTTCCGCAACGCAGAGTGCAGGCAGTGCAGAAAATTGGGACACATCGCCCGGGTGTGTCGGGCTCGACTCACCCGTCGACAAGCATCAGATGACCGACCCAGGAGCCCCAGGTCACACGGCACCATGCACCAAGGCAACTCGACGGAGATCACGGACTACCAGGTATTCCAGTTGCCCCATCCCAGCACAGAGAAAATTTATATAGAGGTACAGATAGAGGGAGCCCCATGCCGCATGGAGCTGGACACGGGTTCAACTCTATCCATAATCTCGGCCCGAACATTAAGGGAACTGTGCCCTAATGGGGGTCCCAAACTAAGGCCGGCCCCATTCACCCTCCGGGACTTCCAGAAACGTAAGGTCCCTACAATGGGGGTGGGGACCTTCAGGGTGCAATATCGAGGACGAAAGCAACAATTGGACTTGCTGGTAGTTAAGGGCCCCTACGTTAGCTTACTGGGACTGGCATGGTTTGGACCTCTGGGGCTAGCCGTTACCGGGGTGAACCGCACTAGCTTACAAGTGGACGTGGACGCCATATGCAAAGAGTTTCCAGGGGTTTTCGATGGGGCATTGGGACGATATACAGGACCCCCCATTGCCCTACAGCTAGACCCCGCTGTACGACCCATCAGGCACAAGGCCCGCCGGGTCCCGTTCGCCCTGAAACCCCGCATAGACGAGGAATTGGACCGGCTCGTGGAGCAAGGAGTGCTGGAGCCGGTGCCCAACGCCCCCTGGGAAACTCCAATTGTCACACCCGTCAAGCCTAACGGTTCGGTCCGCATCTGTGCAGACTACAAATGCACCATAAACAAGGCTCTCACGGCCCATGCATACCCAGTGCCAGTGGTCAGCCATGTCCTCGCCACCCTGGCTGGGTCAAAAATCTTTGGCAAACTGGACTTGGCCCAAGCGTATCAACAGTTGCCTGTGGACGAAGCCACAGCAGAGGCTCAGACGATTGTGACGCACAGAGGGGCATTCAGAGTAAAGCGGCTGCAATTTGGCGTTAGCGTGGCACCAGGCATATTCCAGAATCTAATGGACTCTCTCCTTAAAGGGATTCCTGGCGTCACCCCCTTCTTCGATGATGTACTGATCGCCGGGCCCACACCAGAGGAATTTGAGGACCGCCTCCGCTCCGTCCTGCACCGTTTCCAGACGGCGGGCCTCAAGGTGAAGCGGGAAAAGTGTTTACTGGGAGTGCCGCAGGTGGACTTTCTGGGATTTAAGGTGGACGCAGAAGGGGTCCATCCAACCGGTGACAAGGTACGGGCCATTTGTGAGGCCCCAGCGCCCAAGAGCAAGCCCGAACTTCAGTCATTCTTGGGACTATTGAACTTTTACCATGCCTTCCTTCCCCATAAGGCAGCGGTAGCGGAGCCCCTACACAGACTCCTAGATAAAAGGGCCCCTTGGGTGTGGGGCCAGCGACAAAGGGCCGCATTCCAGGCAGTCAAGGACTTGCTCGTCTCGAACTCGGTCTTGGCACACTTCGACGAGAGGCTGCCAGTGGTGCTGGCATGCGACGCCTCTCCCTATGGCATCGGCGCTGTCCTGGGACACCAACTCCCGGATGGAAGAGAGGTGCCGGTGGCATACTTCTCCCAGACGCTTGCTGCAGCCGAACGAAACTACTCACAGATTGACAAGGAGGGTCTGGCAATCGTGAAGGGCGTAAAAAAATTCCATGATTTCTTGTACGGGCGGCCCTTTACCATAGTGACTGACCACAAGCCGTTGCTTGGCCTGTTTGCCCCCGAGAAGCAGACCCCCCAAGTGTTGTCTCCACGTGTCCTCAGGTGGTCAATTTTCCTTGCCGGCTACCAGTATGCACTAATCCACCGCCCTGGGAAGGCGATGGGCCACGCAGACGCACTCAGCAGGCTACCACTACCAGAAACAGGCCCCGACCCAGCGCCTGCGCAAGAGGTTATGACCCTGGAGCTGCTTCCCGACCGACCCATTCAGGCACAAGAAGTTGCGCACCATTCCACAAAAGATAGGGTCATCTCCCGGGTCCTGGACTGGGTGTGGCGAGGATGGCCCAGCAGCAGCCCCGGGCCAGAATTCGCTGGCTACACAAACCGCAAACATGAACTGTCGGCCCACAAGGGGTGCCTGTTATGGGGAAGCAGGGTCATTGTTCCCCAGCCCCTCCGCAAAAGGGTCCTCACAGCCCTACACGAGACACACCCAGGGGTAGTGAGGATGAAGGCCCTTGCCAGGAGTTATGTGTGGTGGCCGGGGATTGACAGAGAGATAGAGGCCTGGGTCCAACACTGCCAGACCTGCCAAGAATCCCGCCCGGATCCCCCAAGGGCCCCAGTCCAGCCCTGGGAGTCCGCCCGACATCCATGGTCACGCTTGCACGTGGACTTCGCTGGCCCCTTCCAGGGAAAAACATTCTTCATAGTGGTGGATTCCTACACCAAATGGCTGGAGGTCGCACTGGTACCGTCCACTTCTACGGCGGCAGCCATCCGGGTACTACGTAAGCTGTTTGCAACCCACGGGCTCCCTGACACCCTCGTCTCGGACAATGGAACCGCATTCACGTCAGAGGAGTTCCAGACCTTCACAGCGCAGAACGCCATCCGCCACATCCGCTCAGCACCATTCCACCCTGCCACCAATGGCCAAGCGGAGCGCATGGTGCGGACCACCAAGGACAGCCTCCGCCGCATAACACAAGGGGACTGGGAATACCGCCTTGCCGCATTTCTTCTAGCACAGCACAGCACCCCAAGCACAACGACGGGCCGGAGCCCAGCTGAACTACTCATGGGCCGGCGCCTTGCAACTAGACTGGACCGACTTCACCCCGACAGAGCTCAGGATGAGGTAGTGGTGGGGAAAGGCAGGAACCCCCGGACATTTGTGGCCCAGGACCCAGTGTATGCAAAGAATTTTGGGGCAGGCCCAGCATGGGTACCCGCCACAGTCACCAAGGTGACCGGTCCCGTGTCGTACGAGGTACTAACGGAAGGGGGGCAATGTTGGCGCCGCCACTGCGACCAGCTACGGCGACGATTCCCAGGAGGAACCCGGGAGGAGAGCGGGACAGAGGGGTCCCAAGGGGACAGCAGGGCAGTGAGGCCTGTAGAGCGAGAGGGGTGGGCAGGGGAAGCAGAAGCAGTAGGCACAGAGGGGCGCCCCGAGGCTGGAAGGACACCGGAACCAGAGTCACAACCTAGTGGTTCAGTGGCGCCAGACCAGACAGCCCCAGCACAGCCAGCAGCCTCGGAACACGAGCCAGAACCAGAACCCCTGACCAAAGAACACCCCAGGCCACAACGCACACGGAGGCGGCCAGCAGACCTTGGGGACTACGAATGCAACTTCCCGGGCAGGACTGGAACTTAGAGGGGAGGGGGGCCCACAGGTGTAGCCCTGAAGTAGCCAATCACGCAAGGCCCATTGTGTAAATAATGTATATAAGCAGATGGTTTTGGGAAAAGATTCATTCGTCTTCTCTTCTTCTCCTTGATGACTATGAGCTGAATAAAGAGCATGAAATTCACTCTCGACTCCGAGTATATTTCACTGGCAACGAAGGTGGGATCCTGCTGAGCTGACCGCCACCACGCACTGCACCGCAGCACCGCCACCTGCTGCACCGCTGCATCGCACCGTGCATCCAGGCTTCAGCTCCAGGACCCAAGGAACCCAGAATGGCAACCGACAGCAGCTTCTCGCCATTCAAACCAGCATCAGGAGACTGGGAAGGGTACGCCGCCCGTTTCAACTTCCTCCTGCAAGCGAAAGAAGTCACCAACGATGCCATGAAGAGGGCGACATTCTTCAGCGTCTGTGGAGAGGAGACGTTTGAAATCGCCCGGGCTCTCCTTGCACCTAGAGATGTCGCTACCGTCTCTTACAAAACAATAATGGAACGGCTGAAGGAGCACTTCTCACCACAGCCCTCGGTGGTAGCTTGCCGAAATGCCTTCTACGCAAAGCGGCAAGCCCCGGGGGAAACCATAACTGGGTTTGTGACCTCCCTCCGCCAAGCCGCCCGGTTATGCAACTTCTCAGAATTGGAGAACATGCTTCGTGACCGCCTCGTCGGTGGCCTGAGGGACGAGATGTTGCAACGACGCCTCTACGCCAAAAAAGACCTCACGTTCCAGATTGCTCTGGAGGAAGCCCTGGCAACCGAAGCCGCCGAGAGGTCAACGCAAGAGGCACGACCGGTCCCAGTGTGTTTTTAAGCCGTGTGCATCCAGCCAGTCCATTAGGACTTTGAGGTCCACCGTGGGCAAAAGTGCTCTCACATGTAGGCTTCTAGTCATTCTCCCATAGTAAGAGTCATGCCTGGGAGGTGGAAATAGATGGATTCAGAGATCCACCATTTCTCTGAGATCTTTATGGTAGAGGCCCATTTGGGTTCAAATGGCAAGCCTCGTGAATTGCTCCAGGTTTATAAAGGCTCCTTTAACAGCATCTCTTTAGTACTGCCCTGCTTCCCTTTCATGGCACCAGTTTTGCAAGGCTCTTGCAACAATTAGTCATATCCCTCTTGAGTGAGCCTTAATGGCCCTCTCTCATGCACAGACACACAAGTGCACAATGTTTGCCTTAACACCCCTATGCCCATGATAAGAACCGGATGCTGGACAAGCGAGAGTCCTTACATTCAAGGTAATTTAATGTGTGTCAGATAAAATTCTGCAGCCTTGCAACACACGCAACTGTCTGTACTGCTCAGCACAGTGGAAAACATCCTGGCTACTTTGCCGTGGTTCATGTACAGTGGTACCTCGATTTATGAACACAATTGGTTCCGGAAGTCTGTTCATAAACAGAAGCGTTCATAAACTGAAGCGAACTTTTCCATTGAAAGTAATGGAAAGTGGATTAATCTGTTCCAGACGGGTCCGCGGAGTACTCAACCTGAAGTGTACTTAACCCAAAGCATGGGTGTAATTGGTTCTGGAAGTCTGTTCATAAACTGAAGTGTTCATAAACTGAAGCAAACTTTCCCATTGAAAGTAATGGAAAGTGAATTAATCCGTTCCAGATGGGTCCGCGGCGTTCGTAAACCGAAAATTCGTAAACCGAGGTGTTCATAAACCAAGGTTCCACTGTATTTCCTATTGGGCAATGATGTGTGTGATGTCATTTCCAGCCAATAAAAATGTGAAAAGGCCTGAATGTGTGAATGGCACGAAGATGGCGACCAAGGCCAATTTTCATCTTAGAAATATTGAAGACTTTAGCAAGATTTCAAGGGAAGCTCAATCTGACAACTTTCCAGACTGGATAGAGCTGTATTCAAGCCCAGTGAAATCTCTATTAAAAAGAGAGTGGATACCCTAAAACCACCGGTAACACCCATATAAAATGCAAAGTAACTGTGAAAACCTATTTTTTTTCCTGTTGCGTAAGACTTGAGTATCAAGTTAAGGGTCTTGTGGAAAAGAGAAATCAGACTGTCAGATTTCTTTTGATCATTTTTGCCACTAACTCCCAGAAGTGGACACTTCTAAATAGGGTTTAAAGACATGTACCCCAACTGGAGGATGCATGATTATTTTCAAGCAAGTTCAGACAGGGTCAATGGGAGTGACTTCTTAATAGGAATTAGGACTTTAGCCTTAATCTGTATTTAAAACGGGATGTGCTTAAGTGATAGCAACCACTGTAGCTGAACTAGAGGCATTCTCTGTTGTTGTTGTTGTTTAGTCATTTAGTCATGTCCAACTCTTTGTGACCCCATGGACCAGAGCACACCAGGCACTCCTGTCTTCCACTGCCTCCTGCAGTTTGGTCAGACTCATGTTCGTAGCTTCGAGAACACTGTCTAACCATCTCGTCCTCTGTCGTCCCCTTTTCTTAGTGCCCTCCATCTTTCCCAACATCAGGGTCTTTTCCAGGGAGTCTTCTCTTCTCAGGAGGTGGCCAAAGTATTGGAGCCTCAGCTTCACAATCTGTCCTTCCAGGGAGCACTCAGGGCTGATTTCCTTAAGAATGGATAGGTTTGATCTTCTTGCAGTCCATGGGACTCACAAGAGTCTCCTCCAGCACCATAATTCAAAAGCATCAATTCTTCGGCGATCAGCCCTCTTTATGGTCTAGCTCTCACTTCCATACATCACTACTGGGAAAACCATAGCTTTAACTATACAGACCTTTGTCGGCAAAGTGATGCCTCTGCTTTTAAGATGCTGTCTAGGTTTGTCATTGCTTTTCTCCCAAGAAGCAGGCGTCTTTTAATTTTGTGACTGCTGTCACCATCTGCAGTGAAGTGATCAAGGAGCCCAAGAAAGTGAAATCTCTCACTGCCTCCATTTCTTCCCCTTCTATTTGCCAGGAGGTGATGGGACCAGTGGCCATGATCTTGGTTTTTTTGATGTTGAGCTTCAGACCATATTTTGCGCTCTCCTCTTTCACCCTCATTAAAAGGTTCTTTAATTCCTCCTCACTTTCTGCCATCAAGGTTGTGTCATCTGCATATCTGAGGTTGTTGATATTTCTTCCGGCAATCTTAATTCCGTCTTGGGATTCATCTAGTCCAGCCTTTCGCATGATGAATTCTGCATATAAGTTAAATAAGCAGGGAGACAATATACAACCTTGTCATACTCCTTTCCCAATTTTGAACCAATCAGTTGTTCCATATCCAGTTCTAACTGTAGCTTCTTGTCCCACATAGAGAATTCTCAGGAGACAGATGAGGTGATCAGGCACTCCCATTTCTTTAAGAACTTGCCATAGTTTGCTGTGGTCTACACAGTCAAAGGCTTTTGCAGTCAATGAAGCAGAAGCAGAAGCAGATGTTTTTCTGGAACTCTCTAGCTTTTTCCATAATCCAGCGCATGTTTGCTATTTGGTCTCTGGTTCCTCTGCCCCTTCGAAATCCAGCATGCACTTCTGGGAGTTCTCGGTCCACATACTGCCTAAGCCTGCCTTGTAGAATTTTAAGCATAACCTTGCTAGCGGATGAAATGAGCGCAATTGTGTGGTAGTTGGAGCATTCTTTGGCACTGCCCTTCTTTGGGATTGGGATGTAGAGTGATCTTCCATTGCTGAGTTTTCCATACTTGCTGCCATATTGAGTGTAGCACCTTAACAGCATCGTCTTTTAAAATTTTAAATAGTTCAGCTGGAATGTCATCACTTCCACTGGCCTTGTTATTAGCAGTGCTTTCTATGGCCCATTTGACTTCACTCTCCAAGATGGCCCATTTGACTTCACTCTCCAAGATATCCCCTTCATGGATCACTGCCTTGTCGTGGGGCTTAAATAACTTAGAGAAGTTATGTTTTGACCAAACGTGATCCACCTGGAGGAGGAACCGGCAAGCCACTCCAGTATCCCTGCCAAGAAAACTCTATGGACCAAGGCAACAGGCATTCTCTGCTAGCAAGCCACAAAGGGAACATATGCCTCAGGCCTGTACTTTCCTGCTTTTAATGACGACATGCAAGGCGTGAATGGCAGAACTGCCTGCCTGTTTTGACTTTGCACGGGACCATCACAAATCAAGGCAGAAAACAGTTATTAGGTACAAGTTACACTTAAGCATGTATCCATTTCCAAACTGATGTGCTTATTCTTCTTTCGCCGTCACCATTGTGGAATGGCATATGCTTTCAAAACTAACAAACTAGTTGAATTTTGAAAGTGTATTGCAAGAATATCATGGGTTTTTTTTCTTTTAAAAAAGAAAACCCAAGCAAGTCTAAAACAATAAAATCTAAGAGCGCGGTTTTTGCTTTCAGGAAAACACATATAACTAGCAGTTGCTATAGCAATTAATATAGTAAGATAAAGCTGAGCAACCATGAGATTGATTCAGAAGGCAATAATTGATTTAAAGCTTCAGTGACTCACTCAACAGATCCTGCCTTGACTATTTTGCTGTGGGGCACAACATGCTCTTAAAAAGGCACATACAAGTGGATAAATAGCTCTGGGCTCTGCAGCTCCTTTGCTGACTGAATGCTGTTTGCAGGGTTAACATAAATAAGAAGGGAGATTACAACATCTTCCAGGACAATAATGCCCACTCAAATCACAAAGAACTCAAAACTCACCTACAGCAGCCATAGCTAGACACTGGAGAGACCTATCAGGAGTAAGCATGGGCCAATGGTACCAAATAGTATGGGAAACAGCCTTATTAGAAAAACTAACCAATAAACTGACACTGGGGCAAATGGGAGAAGATGCTTTCACCCTGGTATGGCTCCCCTTTTATCACATACACAGCCCGGCAAGACAACGACAAGAATCCACCAACAGCATATGAATCAATATGGCTAACCTGATTCAAAAACATCTACCCACCCCACTTACACATGAAAACAAGCCAATCACAAACAAACAACCACACCCTAGGCCAACCCCAACCTCTTTCACCACCAAAGAAACACAAGTGAATAGTAAAGAGAACCCGCACAAGCGACGCTGACACAAAACCCCACACATACATTAAATAAAATAGAAACATCGACACCTGACCCCACCCCTATGGCCGCCTTCACCTCTTCCCCCCTTTTCTTCGTATTGTAACACTAATGCTTCAACAAATTGAAGCATTCATTCAACAAATGAAACTGATCTGCAGAAAATGCAACTTGAAAAAAGAGACATTGCACATACTGTTGTAAACCAAGAAATCTTTAATTAAAAAATACGGTAAAAAAAGGAAGGGAAATTACACTTTGTCTAAAAAAAATCCTACTATTGTTCCATGTCCCGACCTTCGGGATTTGTAGGAAGGGCTGCAGTTCCAAGGTAGAGCATCAGTCACAGGTTCAGTTCTTGACATTTCCATAAGGTGTGAGAGAACCCTACTTGAAACCCTGGAAGCTAATTGTCAGCCAGCGCAGTTGAGCCAGGTTTGGTGTTATATGCTCAAACCATCTTGTTCCAGTGAGCAATCTGGCCATTAAAATTTTGTACCTGCTGAAGTTTCCAAACTGTCTTCAGAGGCAACCCCACATATAATGCATCACAGTAGTCCAACCTAGAGGTTCCAAAAGCATAGGCCACAGAAGTTAGGCTATCCTTGCGATTTTTTTTTTCATTTCTTTTGTAAAAGTCACAAGCATTTTAGGGCCAATCTTTCCTAATGTACACATTCTAATGCACTTTTGCCTAATATGCACATTTGGGGGAGCAATGTCCCCTAGAATTAATATAATAATAATAATAATAATAATAATAATAATAATAATAATATTTATACCCCACCCATCTGGCTGGGTTTCCCCAATATAAAAAACTCGATAAAACACCATACATTAAAAATTTCCCTAAACAGGGCTACCTTCAGATGTCTTCTAAAAGTCAGATAGTTGTTTCCTTGACTTCAGATGGGAGGGCATTCCACAGGGTGGGCGCCATTTCTTGTACATTTTTTTCACCATTATAAGAATTTCTATACAAATTCTACTCTAGTAGGTTCATTTTTGCATGCACTAGTTAGCTGGAGAATGGAAACACAAAATTCAGAGCACAAATTTTGAAGGTGAGCTGTGCTTTGGTTAGCATATTGTTTCAGGAAGTGTGAATTAAGTGTGTTTGCCTTTCATTGTGAACTCAACTGAATTTCTTCCCCATCCCTAACTGTAGGTCACTTGACCTTCATAATGTGCAGAGCTTAGGGGGGCTCTTCACTTCAACCAGGGCCGTCTTTAGCATATGCACCGCTGGGGTGCAAAGATCCACCCAGCGCCCCCAAATTTAGTCACATGATGCGCCTGGCAATGGCTGCTTGGAGGGGAGTGGGGTGGTGATCGGTGGTGGCAGCAGCAACCCTGTGGCACCTGTGTGCACCCTTCCCCGTGCCGCCACCTCAGGCGCGCCAAAGGCTGCCTCGTCCTCCGTTCGCTCCTCTGTCCTCTTGCCTGCCACCTTTGCCAACGCAGCCCATGCCAAGCTTCTGAAGGATGGAGTTTCCTCGCCAGCCTCAGATGGTGGGTGCTGCCACTGCTGCCTCAGGGAGAGAAGGGGGGCGGGGGCGCACAGAACCCGCTTGCAAGAGCGCAGCACTTTTTGCACGAGGAGTGCAGTGGGTGGAGGCTGGCATGCAACACCACCACATTTAAACTTATAAGTATTGTTGATAACAGGTAGATAGTTAAGAGCTTAGGTGGCTTCAGCAGTGGGTGCCTGGTGCCCCCCAAAATTCAGTGCCCGGGTGCCCTGCACCCCTTGCACCCCCGGGTAAAGACGGCCCCGACTTCAACTTGATCAATGCTGCAGTTCAAGTTTGATGGGATCTTCTAAAGCCCATGCCTCTTTCTCAATCATTAAGCTAGGGTGTGCTGCAACCTTCCCTAAACTATTCCAGATAGTGCCCAGTGCCCTTCAACCCACATTACATTCTTAGATAAGGCACAAATCCTGCAGGCACAATTAGTAGCGCTGAATAAGGAGTAGGAGCCAATTTAAATCTGTGCCAAAGATCGCTGCACACAAGAGATTGCTTATGAGCATGGGAGTGCTCATGTGCAAATGGTTTTCTCCGAGCGTTTTAATTTCAAACTTTGATTAGCCACTCTCTCAGAATGGCTTACATCAGGGTGGGAAAACTCCAGCCTGTGGGCCAATATTGGTAGTACAACTCATGCAACACGTAGGCAAAAAATAGTCACACAATTATTACCAAAATGATATACATTGTTTATCGATCTTATGAGAAAAAGACAAAACCTAACACAATGCCACAGAAACTTACGAACTATCCTGTTTCTCCTATTTTAAGACATAGTCATAAAATAAGCTATAGCAGGATTTTTAAGCATTCAAGGAATATAAATCATACCTCAAAAATAAGACATAGTGATAGGCACAACAGCAATACCGACCGTGGCAGCAGGAGGAGAAATATAAGACATCCCCTGAAAATAAGCCATAGTGTGTGTGTGTTTTTGAGGAAAAATAAATATAAGACGGTGTCTTATTTTTGGAGAAACACGGTACCCAAACTAAAATGAATTCATAACGTCTGGTTTCACTAGGTTTTTCCAAGTGCTTGGCTCTGTTTTTTGTTTTCTTTATATTTTTAGGTAAGTTCATGAGAATTTCAACAAAACGTAAGTTTGACGTTGTTCAGGGATGCTGATGAAGTTGTAGACAGGGTGCCGGCATTCTGCACCTGTTTTGCCCTGACAGTCCAAGTAATTACGAGACAGCTGTATGCCCCCATTGGGGCCCATTTACTGGGGCTTGCAGATAGCACACTCCCTTAGTAGTTTCGGGATTCTTCAGTGATCTATTATTGATGCATGAATACGTATATTGATAGTCTATAACATTGAGGGTACAATTTCTTGGCTTAAGCTTGAGAGACTGATTTGCTTAGCCAATATTGGCCTGTCATGCTCCCCTGTTTGGCCTGCCAGGCAGTCTAGGAGATACCATGCCTACCCACCCTACATGATATGACTCTTAATCTCAAGGTTGTGGGCCTGACCCCCACACTGGATGAGCAATTCCTGCATTGCAGGGGGTTGGACAAGAGGATCCCCGGTGTCCCTTCCAACTCCACAATTCTATGCTTCTACAATGTCAGGTGTGTGATGGGTTAGGTCGGGGCTTCAAAGAAACAACCGGGAGCTTAGCATCATCTCCTGATTGTTCCCTTGCTGGAGCAAAGCACTATCCCATCTGCCCATCACCTGATGGGCTGCAGGAGTGCAACCTTGCTCAAGCACGGGGAAGAGGCTTCCATTCAATGGAGACTGCTCCCTGCCCTGCCCTGCCCTGCATTTCCTTCCAGCTTCTGAAATCAAGAGATGAAAGCAGCATCAGTATCAGGCAACTCAGCCAGGGCTCCATTTGGCTGTGCACACCTGCCCCCCCCTGGGAACAGGCACCCACTGCCAAAGGAAGCTGCCTGTTTTGGAAGCAGCTGTCTTTGGGGAAGCATGCAGGACTCTCCCACACGCAGGTGATCTTCCCAAAGGCAGCTGCTTTCTTCATCTCCCAATCAGACTTCTTCATCTCCCAATCAGATGATTGGGAGAGGAGATAAGCAGGTGCCTTTGGAAAGACTGGTTGTTATGTGCAGGACTCTTAAAGGAGAAGGGTTGCTTGAGGCAGCCACCACCCTTCTCCTTTCAATGTAAGAGGAAGACAGATACTTCAAAGAGCACTTTTGAGAAGCGCTTAAAGGCAGCTCCCTCTGCCCTCATTTCAGGCTGAAACAGGAGTGTGCGGCTGTCTTACAGGCTTTGCAAATCCCCCAGCACTCTCATTTTAAGCAGAGACTGGCAAAGCCCCCCCGCCACCTGTTGATTGTGTGATTGTGTGATGGAATAACGATGGCATGCGATTGACTTGACCACATGCCAATAGGTTCCACACATACCTATCAGGATCTGGCCTGTGAGGCTGATCCCTATAAGTATGAGGAACCAAAAAAATATCCCATACCTGCTGCACATCGTGAAACATGAAAGCGCAACAAAAAGCATTTCCGCAGACAGTTACAAACCAAACACAAAAAAGAAAGCAAAACTAAAAATCCTGGGCAAATTAGAAAGTTTACCTCAAAACCAAATAAAGGTTGTGCCAAGGGATGATCCCCTCTCGGACAGAATTTTCACGCACAAGGCGTCTCTGATGTCTAGCCACCTTACTTCACTTAGTGGAGGGATATAGAGCAATGCCTCTGAGAACGTCAAAAGTTCTTTTTTAAGTTATTGGAGTTCAAAGTTAACAATGAGCACTGTATTAGTGCACAGGATGTTGGAAATGTTCTTCCACATTGTCAGACCCAACTCCTGCTAAACTGAGGGTGTGTGTGTGTGTGTGTGTGTGATACAATAACAAAAGGGGATAATAAATTTGTGTCAGAGCTTATGGACAAACTGCATGTTAAGTTGCCTTTGTGTGTCAAATAGTGGCTTTGGGGGAAGAGTAGGGGGTTTGGGGTCAATAATTCTGGCATTGAGGAAAGGGTTAACCCTATGCACCAATCCTGATCAACCCTCCTCCGCCAAACTGGCTGCCATTTAAAGTTTTAAGAACAAGAGCGCATTGCCAAACTATGTGTTTAGCTTAACATGTTGTTTGAGAACATCTCTTTTTGAGAATGCCAAGATTCAGTTGTGCTCCTTGAGCATGGAGCATTTTCTGCTGCAGAGGCGAGCATACAAGGAACTGTAAGGTCTGGATAATACTTTAGGGCCAGAGGTAGGGAACTTGTTTTTAAACCCAAGTCCTCATGAAAATTCATCATCACTTCAGCACAGATTTCTTCTATTGTTGTTGTTGTTGTTTAGTCATTTAGTTGTGTCCGACTCTTCGTGACCCCATGGACCATAGCACGCCAGGCACTCCTGTCTTCCACTGCCTCCCGCAGTTTGGTCAGACTCATGTTTGTAGCTTCAAGAACACTGTCCAACCATCTCATCCTCTGTCGTCCCCTTCTCCTAGTGCCCTCCATCTTTCCCAACATCAGGGTCTTTTCCAGGGAGTCTTCTTTTCTCATGAGGTGGCCAAAGTATTGGAGCCTCAGCTTCACGATCTGTCCTTCCAGTGAGCACTCAGGGCTGATTTCCTTAAGAATGGATAGGTTTGATCTTCTTGCAGTCCATGGGACTCTCAAGAGTCTCCTCCAGCACCATAATTCAAAAGCATCAATTCTTCAGCGATCAGCCTTCTTTATGGTCCAGCTCTCACTTCCATACATCACTACTGGGAAAACCATAGCTTTAACTATATGGACCTTTGTCGGCAAGGTGATGTCTCTGCTTTTTAAGATGCTGTCTAGGTTTCTTCTATTACATTATTATTATTATTACCACCACTACTACATACATTGATTATGGACAATTTTGCTGAATGCACACATTTTTGCACAGCATTCCCCCCCTCCAGTATAATGCATTTCCTGCATATTATTTTGTTTTCATTATGCATTTTAAGGCACAGTATGTGCATTTTTGCACCCATTACTTGGCTGGAGAAAAGCACCGCTGCAGAATTCTGAAGGGAGGTTGTGTTTTAGTTCTTGTGTTGTTTTAAAAAGTGCAAATCAGATAAGGTCGCCTTTAAATGCAACCAGACTCTGAAAAAGTTTAACCATTTGGCAGCCGCAAAATGACACCAGGAGTAGCAATACAAAGGGCTGTTCATCAGCTGTTTCGTTTTCCTGAAGATCAGCCAATTTAATGTGTGCAAATTTGTAAGCTATGTGTTCATGACTCTGCTGAAGTGTGAAGCTGTCGTCAGTACTTAATTGCTGATGTAGTTCAAATATTCAATTCGCAACCCACTTCTCCCCAAATGGGAAACAAAGCTGCTAACAGATGCCACATAAGAATGTGCTGCAGGTTCAGCACAGTGGCTAAGAGACTGTGTCTGAGTCTTACGTTCAAAGCATACAACTTGCCCTAAGGAATCCTGAGAACAGTAGTCTGCTAAGAACTGTGCTAGGAACTGTAGATCTGCGAGGGTAAACTACAGTTTCGATGGTTCTTTGAGGGAAGTCATGTGCTTTAAATGTGTAAAGAGGCTGAGCTATGAGTCAGGATGTCCCTGGTTCAAATCATGGTGCTCACTGACCTCAGTTCCCCTATCTGCAATATGAGTATAATAATATAGAGTTACCTTACAAGGTTATGCTGTTCCAACAGTTACTTCACCTGCATTATCTAGTTGTATTTTGAACATTTTGAACTGATATGAACATGAAGCAGGATGTCGGAACATGAATGAGGAGGGACTTCCAATGAAAAATTCAACAGTATCCTAATTACTTTACATTAATTAGTCCGCTTTTTAAAAATAGGTCTCCACTGGCACCATCCGACAAGGAAACTTCATGCCGGTGGCGTTTTTGAAACTAGGTGCATCACTTAAATCCAAAAACGTGTTAATCAAAGCCTTTAAAAGGATACATGATGTGGTTATGTTATTTAGTCAACAGAAAGCACTATGGACACTTATCATTTAGCATTATCCTGTAATATCCCAACTGCGGTTTTCGTTTCTCTCCCTCCAAGGGGCTAATTAGTTGCTCTGTCAGTAAAAAAGGTAAAAGAACAAAGCAGACCTTTGCCAATTCCATACTGATACCATTTGCTACATTAGTTTGTAAGGGAGATGAAAGGGTTTTTTGTTCGTTTGTTATTCTCAAGCAGAAAAAGTGCCGGTTATAAAGTTGATGTGCTTCCAAGGCAGTGTTTATATTCAGGTAGATTAGACTTTTGAACACTGTGTCTTCGGAGCACCTGGGCACTTCATTGTTTCAAGTCCTTTAATTGTTTATTTCTCTGTCATATGCTTTAGCTGTTGTTGTGGATTTTTCATCTCATGCAGGTTCATAGCTCTTTTCTTAATTGTTCCTTTAAGGACCTCTTCCAGATCCACACAGATGAACCCACATGTGGCTATTTCCATTAATAATCAAGAAAAAGACAACTCTTTGAGGCAGGAAAATGATGCAAGTTTGACCTCCAATCACTGGGTTCTTAAAAGGCTCAAGGAAGAAAAAGATGACAATGATTTAATTTATATACCACTTCATGTCAAAATAGGCTTTTATATAATGTCCCTGCAGAACCAAATCTGAACTTAAGCCATTTGCAGAGCAGCAAAGCATCACCTCTGTCAAGGATTGAAGACTTCAGTTTCTGTGAATTGCAGGGCAAACTGACCTCCTGGACTAATGTGTGGTTTGGAACGTAATTATGCCAAGACTTTTGCATGTCTCTAAATTTTGCAATACAGTACTTGGCTCAGAAAAATGACAGAGCACATCTTTGATCTGACTGCCACTGTAGCTAAACAGGCGAGGCAGGTTTTGAGACAATATCTGTTTATCAAAGGCAAAAGTTGAGAAAAATATATATATACACACCACAAGCCGCAACCCATCTTCAAAACCACCTTCAACTGTCTGGGAAAATTATCCTCTGAGCAACCAGATACAACACTGTACAGAATGCAAATGCAATGCAGCTAGTGTGTACCTTTGTGGTCCAAGTGCCTTTGTAAATGGTGGGTTTTTCTTTTTCTTTTTGAGGAAACATGCCTCCTTTCTAATCATCCATGTGCCAAGAAACAATATTTACTATGTTTGTAAGAACGAATGTTATGTATTAAGAAAGAGAAAATTGATGTTGGAGCAAAGTGTTTCAAAGTTTGCCAAGTCAAAATATATACCGGTATTTAAAAAATGGAATGGAGTTACAATTAGCTACTGCAGGTATGAAATACTGGCAGTGTTTTTTCTGATATAATACACTGTGAATCTGCTTAATTGCATTTAAACACATACAGAGGCACACGCGTGCACGCACACACACACACACACCTTTTCACAATAGTTCCCAAAAGCTGACTCAGTTCTCATTACAGGTAGGTAGCCGTGTTGGTCTGAGTTGAAGCAAAATATATATAAAAAAATCCTTCAGTAGCACCTTAAAGACCAACTAAGTTTTTATTTTGGTATGAGCTTTCGTGTGCATGCATGCATGCACACGAAAGCTCATACCAAAATAAAAACTTAGTTGGTCTTTAAGGTGCTACTGAAGGAATTTTTTTATTTCAGTTCTCATTGCTATTCAAGTTTGCACAGCTATTGTGAATGTCACTCAACATGCATGCACACGAAAGCTCATACCAAAATAAAAACTTAGTTGGTCTTTAAGGTGCTACTGAAGGAATTTTTTTATTTCAGTTCTCATTGCTATTCAAGTTTGCACAGCTATTGTGAATGTCACTCAACATTACCTGAAACTGCAAGCCATTTCATTTCTCTGTTCCCAGTTCAGTGGAGCCTCACTTGTAGTTCAGTTCAGTAGTGGTACCTCTACTTACGAATTTAATGCGTTCCGAACGCACATTTGTAAGTCGAAAAAAATTGTAAGTCGAATTCCATAGGAATGCATTGGGAGAAAAAATTCGTAAGTTGAAGCAACCCTATCTAAAAATTCGTAAGTAGAAAAACTCCTATCTAAACCGCATCCAAGATGGCGGACGGAGCTCCATTCGTAAGTAGAAACATTTGTAAGTAGAGTTATTCGTAAGCAGAGGTACCACTGTAGTTTATTGTTCTAGCCCAGGCTTCCTCAAACTCGGCCCTCCAGATGTTTTTGACCTAAACTCCCATGATCCCTAGCTAGCAGACCAGTGGTCAGGGATGATGGGAATTGTAGTCTCAAAACATCTGGAGGGCAGAGTTTGAGGAAGCCTGTTCTAGCCAAAGACTATGACAAACTTGTCGCAATAATATTAATAAAATACAAAACATCCATCCATAATAAGCTGACATCCACTATGTAAGAGAGAGAAGATACCAGAGAAACCAACAAGCTTAAATTTAGCTTGATTTCAGATTAAACCTCTGTATCGCCAAAACAACTCATAGTGATTTGATCGAACTTCCTTTTCCTACTTTTTTTTGCAGCCAGTGCATACAAGACCATCCTGTATGTTACGAAGTTGTAACTATCCACAGGATTTGTCAATCAAAATCAGAAACCATAGAAGATGTGGCACAAATACCCTGTTTCTCCGAAAATAAGATGTAGCCATAAAATAAGCCATTGCAGGATTTTTAGGCATTCAAGGAACATAAGCCATACCCCGAAATAAGACATAGTGATAGGCGCAGCAGCAATGCCGGCCACATCAAGAGGAGGAGGAAAAAATAAGACATCCCCTGAAAATAAGCCATAGTGTAGGTTTTTTGAGGAAAAATAAATATAAGACAGTGTCTTATTTTCGGAGAAACACGGTACAGCACATCTCAAAGGTCATCCTCTTTGGCTCTTCTCACAGGACTTGTCCTGCCCATAAGTCTCGACTCCCAAGTTAAACTATTGCCAATAACACATGGGAGTTCTGGGAGTTTTGCCACCAGAATATTCTCCCAGAAGAAGGCGGCATAACCATGCAGGATCCATCAACCTCTGTGAATGTTCCGCCACCATCCATAACTCCCTGTGCCAGCATATCAGGCAGAAGGATTCTGCTTAACCTCATGTGGTCTGAGAGCTTGGAACAACCAGTCCAGACCTCTTTACACACAGTTCACATGGCAGACAGAGAAACAATAGGCTTGACTTCATTCCTCTCAAGGTGAGGGGGAGTAATCTTAGTGAAGCCAGGCAGGACAACTTATTCTATGGCATTAACCCCTTCATGCATTAATTAGACAAGCATTTTGGTTATACGAGGCTTGTTATCCTACATTGACAGCTGATTTGATTCTTCCAAATGTCCACTCTGTGCTCCTGTCCAGTGCAGGTGTCCCATCACTACCTTTGCTTATATCTTATATGATAGGAGATGCTGGGCTTTTATTTGTTTTGCACTGAGCAGCATTCAAAATTATGATCGCACAAGGACAGTGCCAATGACTGTTCTTCAATGTCACTCAGCTCCGAGTGTGGGGAGAGCCTGTGTAAACAGCAGAGATGGGCTACAGCAGAAGGCAGTCTCTTATAGCTATACCACTAAAGGTGTTATTCATATGGTAACTGCAGCTATCATTTGATACTCCAAGAGTGTGAATAAGCTTCTGCCATCGTTCATCATGTTATGAGTCACCACAAATCAAAGTATCTCTTCCCACCTCAGGGAAATAATTAGCCAAACAGGAGCCTATCTGCGAGAGGATAAAAAGATAAGAATGTGTGTTTTGCATCTCGCTAGCTGAATGATTGATGCTGCAAATAGTGTCTCAATTTTCTGTTTTCCTAATCTAAGCATCACTCATTCCCTTCAACTTTTCCCCATATGCCAAGTATTGCAAATTTATGGAGTGCAATCCAGCTCCTGCTCCACACTGATTTTAAGGGGGAAGGTATTCAAACCTTTAACATTAACATTTCTCGCTTCTGGCTTCCCTCAAGCCTTCAAGCTTGTAAATACTCTCATCAAGTTTGCTTTTAAAATAAATATTACAGATTTTCTTACAAGAAATAACCCAAATAACCAAACATGTATTGGAAGTCACCCCAGAATTGGCCCTGTTGAACCACAGGTCTCTCACAGCAGTCTATGCCACACTCAGAATGTTTCACACTAACCTGCTTGTAGCACAGAAATGTAGTTTTTCCTCATTCTGGCATCGTTCATATGCTTGTCCTCAGCATGTTGCTTTCAATCTAGATTGATCCTAGATCCTGCCGTCCACAAGGATGGGTGTAGTTACTTGATACAAATTTGGAAACCTTCCCCTTGATTAGGTTATGCAAGCCTTTTCCTTCCTGCACATGCCCCAGCTGAGGGAAGGAGGAAGTGATGATAACCATCTTGGTAAATGCCCACCCACAATGTCATTGGGCAGGGGTGGATAGAACTGCCGCTGCTGAGACGGCCAACTTTTTTTTCAAATGGATATGCAGTGGGGTAATGAGAAAATCAATTGTCAACGAGCTTTCATTTTTGGAATGGAACCTGTTTCTCAAGAACAGGGGTAGGCAACCTAAGGCCCGTGGGCCGGATGCGGCCCAATCACCTTCTCAATCCGGCCCACAGACGGTCTGGGAATCAGTGTGTTTTTACATGAGTAGAATGTGTGCTTTTATTTAAAAAGCATCTCTGAGTTATTTGTGGGGCATAGGAATTTGTTCATCCCCCCCCAAAAAAAACATAAGTCCAGCCCACCACATGGTCTGAGGGATGGTGGACCAGCCCACGGCTGACAAAGGTTGCTGACCCCTGCTCAAGAAGCACTTTCCGGGGGGCAATAAATACTGTATGCAATAGATCTAGATTGTTTGTGGACTATATAGAAGAAACGTGTGCTTCATTGAGTCTAAAATAAAATGTGCGTACACACTCTCAGAAATGAAAAAACAAACCGACAGAACTATAGAGGCTTTCTAAAGCATTGGTTCAGTTTGGTAGACCAAGTTTCATACTGCGTATATTTAGCCCAGAGAAGAGACAATTAAGAGACAAAAGCTAACAATTTTCAAACCATTTTTCAGCCCACTGTCATGGAATACCCTGCCAATAGAGATTCAGCAGGTGCCTTCTCTTTCAATCTTTAAAACGCAGGCTGAACACTCTTTTATTCTACCCAGCTTCTCTAAGCAACTAATAACACATCTTTCTGTGATTGATGGTCTTTAATTGATGGTCTCTGGTTTTAATTTGTATGTGTTTTTCTTATTAAAAAAACAAAGCAGTTTACAATAATAGCTATATATATTGTGGCATATAAATATTTTTAAATGAAATAAATGAAAAATATTTGAAGGACTGTCAAACCGATGGAGTTAATTTGATTCGACAGTGAGAACTAGAAGGGCATCCATCAGAGAAGATGTGGGGTTAGACTTGGTAACTTTTGAGGTCCCATCCAACTCTATTCTAACAAACCCAGTTCATTCAGAACTCCAAAATCAAGAAGGAAATTCTGATTAGGAGAGTGTATCAGAAGTTTTCCTAGTACTAAGGTTGAGACCTTCTACATTCTAAGTAGGTGCTAGTTTCTAACTCTAATTTATGATCTGGCCTGTCTTAAAGAGCTACGGCTGTCATTCACTTTCCCCATACAAACCCTGCTGAGCCACTAAATTGACTTCAAAATACCGCAAATGTAGGAGCACAAAGTCCTTTGGACTGGAGCCAGCAAGACCTTTTAAAGCTTACAAACTCATTTCACAGACAAATGCCAACAGTATATACATTTTTCTTGTAGATTCAACAGCTTTCTCTTGTTCCTCTAAAGGTTAACAAGGCTGAACAAGTATGGATGTGTCATCAAAATGGCAATATTACTGCATGCTTGACTCACTGGTACAAGAATTAAAGCTCCTTCCCTTATGTTCCGTGTGTGTGTGTGTGTGTGTGAGAGAGAGAGAGAGAGAGAGAGAGAGAGAGAGAGAGAGCTTTATTATCTCTGAGTGGGCAGTAGAACTAAGACATGTTGATTTTTGCACTGTATTCTGTAGTAAAATTGCTATAGTATCACACAAATACTTCTTTCTTTGATATTCTGATCAGATTAAAAATAATTGAAAGAACTTCCCTATACATGGCTGCCTTCAGATGGCTCGGGAGTCAGATAACTCCACACCCTCCAACATTTCTCTGATGAAAATTTGTTGTTGTTGTTGTTGTTTAGTCACTTAGTCGTGTCCGACTCTTCGTGACCCCATGGACCATAGCACGCCAGGCACTCCTGTCTTCCACTGCCTCCCGCAGTTTGGTCAGACTCATGTTCGTAGCTTCGAGAACACTGTCCAACCATCTCGTCCTCTCTTGTCCCCTTCTTCTCTCAATAAGGAGAGAGAGAGAGAGAGAGCATGTTCTAGGTTGCTATTGCCTCTTAATACAGTAAGGTGGCAAATCATGGTGGTGTTGTTGTTGTTTAGTCGTTTAGTCGTGTCCGACTCTTCGTGACCCTATGGACCATAGCACGCCAGGCACTCCTGTCTTCCACTGCCTCCCGCAGTTTGGTCAAACTCACGTTCGTAGCTTCGAGAACACTGTCCAACCATCTCGTCCTCTGTCGTCCCCTTCTCCTAGTGCCCTCCATCTTTCCCAACATCAGGGTCTTTTCCAGAGAGTCTTCTCTTCTCATGAGGTGGCCAAAGTATTGGGGCCTCAGCTTCACAATCTGTCCTTCCAGTGAGCACTCAGGGCTGATTTCCTTCAGAATGGATAGGTTTGAACTTCTTGCAGTTCATGGGACAATCAAGAGTCTCCTCCAGCACCATAATTCAAAAACATCAATTCTTCAGTGATCAGCCTTCTTTATGGTCCAGCTCTCACTTCCATACATCACTACTGGGAAAACCATAGCTTTAACTATACGGACCTTTGTCGGCAAGGTGATGTCTCTGCTTTTTAAGATGCTGTCTAGGTTTGTCATTGCTTTTCTCCCAAGAAGCAGGCGTCTTTTAATTTCATGACTGCTGTCACCATCTGTAGTGATCATGGAACCCAAGAAAGATGAAAATAGGGATGTCCAAAGGAAAAGAGGGGCATTCTGGGATTAAATCAGAAATGGAGATGGGTTCTGTAAATCTGAGATGTCCCTTCAAGGGTCTGTGGTTGTGAAGTTCCATTGTAGAAGCAGACTTAGCACTATTTTAGACACAAGCCAGATGATCCAAGGGGGCTGAGGATCAATCTGCATAAGTAGTTTGTGCTTCATTTCTGCACCTCCCCATATATACATTTCCATAATTACCCCAGAGCTATTTGCCTTTTGAGGCAGCTCATTTGGCCTGAATACAAAGGCCAGACTTCTCTAGAAGTCTCTCCGCTGTAGCTTATCTTCCCCATCTTTTATAATTTCTTAAAAGCAGAAACATGTGATAGATCAAATTCTAGGAAAACACATGCACACATTTGACTTTTGAAAGCTGCTTGGGAGGGTTCCAAATTACCCATCACAAATCAAGACCAGCCCAATCATAAAGCCCAGCTTTTCCTACTGCAGAGCAAGCACTGTCAGAGTTAGTGGTCCAGAGGAGAGTTTTGAGTAAGCAGGAAAGTACAGAGGTGGAGGAAGGTGGGGGCGGTGGGGGGCGCCATTCCTGAGGGGTGTGTGTGACAAAATCTTGACTGAGTCTGATCGCGGCCACACTGGATCCCACCCCCTAGCCTGGCCACCATGCCAGATCGCGTCCCCTGGCCTGGCCGGATCACACACCCCAGCCTGGCCACCATGCCGGATCATGCCCCCTGGCCTGGCCGTCGCAGTGGAGCACACCCCCTGGCCTGGCCGTCGTGGTGGAGTGCCCCCTGGCATGGCCGCCAGGCCAGATCGGGCCCTGAGTCCGGAGGCGGCAGGCAGGCAGGGGAGAGGGCGGGAGAGGCAGGTGAGCAAAAACAGAGGGGCAGGAATGGGTGCCCTGCTCCCCGTCCCTCCCTATGGACGGTTTGCACCACCCCAGGTGCCAGAGAGGCTTCCTCTGCCACTGGGCAAGTACGTGGATAAACAGATGAGTGAGTGGGCCCAGCCTCTTGTTTTGGGGCTGAAAATGATTTGGTCTGCCTCATATGCTGGGCTGTCCAAAACTCAGTGGCAATATCATCAATTGAAGTCAACGGAAGTAATCAATCTGGCTTGAACTCAAATACAGTCATAACTCTGTTTAAGTACGCTTCGGTTTGAGTACTTTCAGTTTAAGTACTGTGCTCCGTGGACCCGTCTGGAACGGATTAATCCACTTTCCATTACTTTCAATGGGAAAGTTCGCTTCAGGTTAAGTACACTTCAGGTTAAGTACGGACTTCCGGAACCAATTACACTCATACTTCAGGTTGAGTACTCCATGGACCCATCTGGAACGGATTAATCCACTTTCCATTATTTTCAATGGGAAAGTTCGCTTCAGGTTAAGTACACTTCAGGTTAAGTACAGACTTCCGGAACCAATTGTGTACTTAAACCGAGGTGCCTAACTGGTTTGTGAACTGAGCCAAATGTCTTTCATCAACAGTAGTGATAAATTGGTATTGACAGTGTTTATTTAAAACAAAGGGCTCCTTTATGGGGCTCCAGAGGAGGGCAGGAGGCCCTCTGGCAGGCAGTTTTAATGCAGTCAGGAGTTCTCAGTAAAACTATATTAGAACCTCTAAAAGGGAAAAAGACATATACCCCAGTATAATTAGCAGCAAAGCGGTATTTGAGATTATGTGGTGAAATACATTTCAAAATTCTTAATTATATTTTGGAACACCCCATGTTCGATCCACAAGCTTCAACTTAAGGACACAGTTCATCCTTCTTTCAGGCCTCAACTCTTAACAATTTCCTGATTTTCATACTCCTTCCGGTTAAAAAGTCAGACTGATCTACCTACTTCCTGCAATCTTTCTGATCTCTCTTCAGTTCCTCTGTAGCCTTTACCATACTCTCATCAGAACTGGGAGCAAATAAGTGGTATGGATCCTGACATAAATATAGGAAGGGCCTCTTGGTGTCAACTAACGAATGGGGTAGAAATTTGGTTTGGGTATGATTTTAATGTAAACCTGCCTAATTTGTGCTTTCCAAAACAGTGAACCAAAACACAGCTCTTCTTAAAAAAAAGAAAAAAGCTCTTCTCCAAATTTTGTGGTGCAGCTCTCCAACAAAGTAATGTGCACAAGAATGTGCATCTTAGTGAAAATATGAAAATTGCCTATATTAGGAAATATTGCTTGCAAAAAAAGTGTGTATCAAATGAAATTTGCACTAAAATGCTGATGAATTTAAAATTGCAAACTGACTCAGAAATGTGGAAAACTGGATTTAAGATTGGAAAAGTGAGAAACTAGAGATTCCTCTGTCCCTAGTGCTGATCCAGTAGGTCTTTAAACTAGAGAAATATACAGCCTTAATTATGGAAGATTCCTGTTGAGGATTTGTCTTCTTGACAGTCTGAGTTAATATTGTTAGCAGTGAGGTGGAAGAGCAGAGCAATTCCTTGCCAGCCAATGTTTTCATTTTTTGCATAAACTGATGGGCCCATAATTAATGGGAAAAACAGGCCATCCAGAAGCAGAGCAATCTAGCTCATCCACTGTGCTGGACTCCTTCCAGCAAAGTCTCTTTATTACACAAAAGTGGCAGCTCACCCATCTGTGACAAAGGATGTAAGTTGTTCCAATGAAAACGAAGGGATCCCATGCTGGGGAACACTTAAAGACCCTGTCAAACAGGCAGCCAGACAAGAGAACATGCTGTGCTTGTTGTGCCAAGATGACTGCCATGATCCTAGCTCAGTCAGAAAAGCATGAGGCTCTTAATCTCAGGGCCATGGGTTTGAGCCCCACCCTGGGCAAAAAGATTCATGCATGACCCTCACGGTCCCTTCCAACTCTACAATTCTATGATTCTAAGATATTATGGGGAGGAAGGGATGGACTCTGGAGTGGAAGAGGAAAGGCATGCAAGACCAACTCCCCCCCCCAAGCTGGAGGATGTGGTACTGCCATCATCTGGCTCAGATGACTCCACTGCAGAAGGAAGACCTGAGGCTCTCCTGCTCAATTGCAGCAGGAGGTTACTGGAGAAGGATGGTCACTTTTCAGTAGAGAACAGGTGGTGCTAACTATTAGACTGCACCTGCTACTGTAGAAAGGCTCCGTTTCAGTTTGTGACTTGCCCAAGCAACTTCACAGCTCTGCATTCCCCAGAACGCAGCATGATTCACTGCGATTTGCCTCCTGTCTGAAATTTGCCCTGCCTTATGCTCTGGTGGGGCCTTGCTGTGCTGCAGGGCACAACAAAGGCACACTTAAGAATGGAGAAGGGGAAGAGTAAAACGTAGTGTGTACCATTTTGCCTTATGGCAAAAGCGTATCTGTTGGGCAGAGATACGGTTTTCAGAAATATAGTGCTTCAGCTATACCAAGCCAGAGGCATTCTATATAGAAGAGGGCTACGTCTACTTCTGCTTCATTGACTATGCAAAAGCCTTTGACTGTGTCGACCACAGCAAACTATGGCAAGTTCTTAAAGAAATGGGAGTGCCTGATCACCTCATCTGTCTCCTGAGAAATCTCTATGTGGGACAAGAAGCTACAGTTAGAACTGGATATGGAACAACTGATTGGTTCAAAATTGGGAAAGGAGTACGACAAGGTTGTATATTGTCTCCCTGCTTATTTAACTTATATGCAGAATTCATCATGCGAAAGGCTGGACTAGATGAATCCCAAGCCGGAATTAAGATTGCCGGAAGAAATATCAACAACCTCAGATATGCAGATGACACAACCTTGATGGCAGAAAGTGAGGAGGAATTAAAGAACCTTTTAATGGGGGTGAAAGAGGAGAGCGCAAAATATGGTCTGAAGCTCAACATCAAAAAAACCAAGATCATGGCCACTGGTCCCATCACCTCCTGGCAAATAGAAGGGGAAGAAATGGAGGCAGTGAGAGATTTTACTTTCTTGGGCTCCTTGATCACTGCAGATGGTGACAGCAGTCACGAAATTAAAAGACGTCTGCTTCTTGGGAGAAAAGCAATGACAAACCTAGACAGCATCTTAAAAAGCAGAGACATCACCTTGCCGACAAAGGTCCGTATAGTTAAAGCTATGGTTTTCCCAGTAGTGATGTATGGAAGTGAGAGCTGGAACATAAAGAAGGCTGATCGCCGAAGAATTGAGGCTTTTGAATTATGGTGCTGGAGGAGACTCTTGAGAGTCCCATGGACTGCTAGAAGATCAAACCTATCCATTCTTAAGGAAATCAGCCCTGAGTGCTCCCTGGAAGGACAGATCGTGAAGCTGAGGCTCCAATACTTTGGCCACCTCATGAGAAGAGAAGAATCCTTGGAAAAGACCTTGATGCTGGGAAAGATGGAGGGCACAAGGAGAAGGGGACGACAGAGGACAAGATGGTTGGACAGTGTTCTCGAAGCTACGAACATGAGTTTGACCAAACTGCGGGAGGCAGTGCAAGACTGGAGTGCCTGGCGTGCTATGGTCCATGGGGTCACGAAGAGTCGGACACGACTAAACGACTAAACAACATTTCATATTTGTTGGGGATACCTCACTCAAGGTGGCTACCACCTGATTCCCAGGGACACTTGGGTTGCTTCCAGGTGACCTGTTTATTGAGAATTCATCCTGATTTGTTTGTGGGGAGGTTAGAAGACATTGCATCAAATATATTTTATTTCCCACTTCCCGGTGCATTTTCCTCATCACCTTCCTTATTGCAAAAAGTCTCATCTTTTGGGCAGTTTTGTTGTGCAAGAGCTCGAAACCAGCTTTAATTGCACAACCTGAATTTGCTGCTATGTGACTGAACTCCACCCAAACACAGCAACAGTCTGGAAGCATCCTTCGGAAGCAAATCTTCCACCGAGACCAGCACTTTGCCATTTCCAAAATGGAATGGTACTTCCACACTTCCAAGTGTGAGACCTAAACTAATCTTAACCAGCTGGTGAATGGCAGATAATACATTTAACATCAAGAACAACAACATCTCCAGCCCATGTGTACATGAAAACAAAAAATGGAAATACCTTTACCTTCCCATCCCAGCTCCTTCAATCTGTTCCCTTCAAGTCCTATAATCAACTGGTTGCAAGACCTGCAGCTCCAAATCCTCAGATGAACTCATTTTAAATGAATTTGTTAAACCACTTGTAGGATGCCCATGGCTCATTTAGATATCAGTTTGATCAGGCAGCAGTGCCAGCTTTAAACATATGGTAGGTGATGGCATTCATCGCACATTTACATGCCAGATATTGCTCACTGCTTAGACTTGTTTGTGTGGTGTAGGCAATCCACTCTTCTGCCCTGGAGAAAGGGAGTGTCTCAGCACTAGGGGACTAATCTCTCTAAAGAAGGCTGAAAGAGTCTCGTGATATTCTGCAACTTGGAGGCTCGCTTGTGGAGAAGAAGATAGTGGGGCTGTCTACACATGATGTATGCCTGATTCACACATGCATGATGCATGTTTGGTGTCATCATGCAGTTTCACATTGCTTAATAACTTGCGCACAGAACGAATCTAAACCGTGAAAGATCCCTGAAATGAGATGTATATAGAATTAAAGTGAAGAATATAAATTATAGTGAAGCTAAACTAATTGATGTACTGTATAAATACTCAAAAAAACATAAATTACTCAAACCTTAAAGAGTTGCCGGCTAAAAGTCTCGTTTCACTGTAAATAATTTATCAGTTTCCTCAGAAGGAAAAGGGAACTTATAAACATTTGTAAAGAGTCAAAGTCACTTTTCAAGTATTCAAGATAAAGGGAGGATTTATGAACTTTAAGAAGAACAAAAAAATCTCCCAAGCAGTCAGGGGGTAAATTACCCAGAATATAAAGTCTAATTTTGCTTAAACCAAAAGGTTAAAGAACCTATAAGAAAATTCAAAGCCAAGATATCATAGCTTGTGGGAAAGATTCAGCAAACTTGCGCAGCATCATAGATGCCGTATTCCAAAGAACGTTGAGGGGGCTCCACACAATGCCCTGAAGTTGCATTTGCAACGGCTCCGTGTTCAGCCTCAACAATGCAGAAGGGGGTCTATTGAACGTTTCCCAAGACAATAATGCACACTCACACTGCAAAGAACTCATAAGCCACCTACTGTCAGCAGCCAGGAACATCATAACCAGACACTGGAGGGACCAGTCAGGAGTGAACATAGACTACCAGTACCAAACTGTATGGTAAACAGCCCTACTAGAAAAGTTAAATCAATAAATTGAAACAAGCACGGGGACCCATACAAGAGGACTCTCCTTTACTGCATACATAGCCCAACAAGGTGAAAACAGGAACCCACAGCAACCCAGCATATAAACTGATAAGGCTAACTTGACCCAACAACCCCTCCCTCTCACACACGCAAACAAAACTCACTGCAGTCAACTGAAGGCAAGCAACCAGGTCTTGGGGCCCCCAACTTCTCTTAATGCCAATGAAAACAAACGAATGGAAAAAGAACCTACCCACGTGACGCGGACACCGAAACCTTTGACATACATTGTATAAGGGAATGAACATTTAATATCCCCCCCTTACCCCCTGCTCTCTCCCCACACTTCTCTTCTCCCCCAACCATACAGTATACTGTTTGCAACATTAATGTCTCACATCGAATATAACTGATCTGTAGAAAGGATTCTATGAACGGAAAATAGAGATGCCTTATGTACTTTTGTAACCCCAAAAAAACCTTTAATCAAAACAAATTTTAAAATAATGAGGTCCTCAGAAAAAATAATGGCTCCTCAGAAAAAAAACAAAAGATTGAGGGGGGCCCAAAAGCATCAGCTCCCTGCAGCCCTTGTGCAGCATAGAAGCAACTTTGTGACACAGGAAATCCAGCTCAACTCTGGGCTTCTGCCACGAACTCACTAGGCATCCTTAGGTAAGGCACTCTTTCAGCCTCAGTACTACCTCTCCCATCTGTAATATGGGAATATTAGTGACAGCTTACAGAGCCGATATAAGAATTGCAGAAATGATGAACGTCAGGGGCACAAATTGTGGAAGTGAGAGTTGCTCTTCCCATCCCCTGAAGATATCTCATAACACAGACTATGAATGGCAGGGCAGGGCAGGGCAGGGCAGGAAGAGACATTGTAGACTCATACAGGTTGCACACACACACACACACACACCCCAAATGCTATCCAGCAAGCGATGGGCTGCAGCAATCCTGTGCATCACACAAATGCATCTAATTCCCTAAGGGCCATTTCATACATTTAAAAAAAGGTAAAGGACCCCTGACAGTTAAGTCTAGTCACAGACGACTCTGGGGTTGCGGCGCTCATCTCGCTTTACTGGCCGAGGGAGCCGATGTTTGTCCGCAGACAGTTTTACTGGGTCATGTGGCCAGCATGACTAAGCCGCTTCTGGTGAAACCAGAGCAGCGCACACAAATGCCGTTTACCGTCCCGCCAGAGCGGTACCTGTTTATATATTTGCACTAGTGTGCTTTCGAACTGCTAGGTTGGCAGGAGCTGGGACAGAGCAATGGGAGCTCACCCAGTCGCGGGGATTCGAACCGCTGACCTTCTGATCGGCAAGCCCAAGAGGCTCAGTGGTTTAGACCAGTGGTCCTCAACCCCCGGGCCACGGACCGGTACCGGTCCATGGATCAATTGGTACCGGGCCACCCAAGGAACATTAAATACAATTAAATTAAAATTATTAAATCAAAACAATCTAAATAAAATATAAGCAATCAACGCCCCCCCCCAGCGGGCCGCAGTAAAATTATCAAATGTTGACTGGTCCGCGGCGATAAAAATGTTGGGGAGCACTGGTTTAGACAACAAACCCACATTTCTCGCCTGATGTACTTAACAGAGACCTGCCGCTAATCCCACCACTGTCTTGAGAGTGCACTGGTGTGATGCATATATTTTCGAACACCTCTTTGATAGGAGCAAATAGACACAGGGTTTAGGGACAGTTGTGAAGCAAAGCTATAGTGGTCAGGGCGAGGGAGAAAGCGATTTGCAAGGGAGAAGCAGCCAGTGGGAAGAAGGGTGCTCAACCCTTCCACCACCCACCATGTTCCCTCTGCAATCCCTTCCCCCAGGTGCTGTTCCTTGCAACGTGTCAAAACACTGCAATTGGGGGAAGGTACAATTTGAAGCATTGCATTGACATCCTCTAAGGTCACCCCCCAGACAGACAGCATTTCATGGGAGGCATTCAAGGAAACACATGCTGGAAATTTAGGTTGGCACAATTAACATGGAATAAAGTGCTTTGTCACCCTAGCAGAACAAATCCACTTTACAAAAAAAAGATAGATATGGATTCTTTGTGGTTGAAGTGTTGAAGAAGTACACAGAAAAGTGTAGGATGAATGGATGGTTAACGAGACGCTTTATAACCATCAGACAAGCAAATCAGGATGTCTGACCATCCCTGCAGAACCTTGCCACAATCAAATCAGAACAAATGCTCAGTAAAGTCTAGACACAGTCTAACCTCTGCATGAGCTTTGAGTTAGCAAATCAGGATGCATGCACAGTAAGCAGGTTGTGTTAAGGAGCCCTAAAGCAGGCATAGGCAAACTCGGCCCTCCAGATGTTTGGCCTACAACTCCAATGATCCCTAGCTAGCAGGACCAGTGGTCAGGGATGATGGGAATTGTAGTCGAAAAATATATGGAGGGCCGAGTTTGCCTATGTCTGCCTTAAAGCAACTCCCCCTTCCCTACAGATGAGATTTAAATCAGATTCGTGCCAATTGATCTAGAATGCAACTAGATCTAGAATGCCTGCACCCCAAAGTTAGATACATATTGACTGGAGCACATAACTAATATTCCTTGTCTCTTCCACCCCACAGTAACACTCACACCTGGAACAGTACAAGAGAGGCTCAGATGCATTTTTAAATCTCTTGTGGAAATGCTCGGTCCATGTCATTATTACCTTCCTACATAGCAACTGCTATGCCATAAAAGATTCACCCTAGTGTGACAAAAGTTCAATTTAACCATTCTAAATCAAACTTGCTTAACATATTATCATCATATCACCTCTTTTTAAAAACAAGAAGACTCCATAATGCAAGTAATTTGAAAGTAAGCAAAACTCCCATCTTGGATTTGATTTAATTTAATTGTACGCAGCATCTGGCTTTTCAGCTACAATGGTTCAAAGGAGATCTAATCAAATCTGGAGTTTTCCAGGACCCGGGGAAACTGTCCTAATGGAGAAACATGGAAAAGAAACCTCAAAGAGAAAACCAATCATCTGAAACAATATTAGGAAAGGCGGGGCTCTGAAGCTAAATAAGAAGAACCATTATCTCTCTTTTTTCAAAGCTTACATACAAATCACTGAAGTCTGGACATTCCTAGTGTGTGTGCAAACACTCACATCCATCCACAAACCTTATGGAGCACATCCATCATTTAGAGTAGGGGCAGCCTATGATGCTGCCCTCCAAATGTTGCTGGACTTCAGATGCAATCATTCCTGACCGTTGGGCTGATGGGAGCTGTAATGTGGTGCCTGCCAGATGTTTGCTGAATTACCTTTCATTGTAATAATATGCTCAGAAAATGCTCTGGGGGGTGGGGGGAATGACATTGTAATAGCAGTATTTCTTTATTGAACTTATACCCTGCACCTTCTCTCAAAGCAGCCCAGGGTGACATACTAAAACAATACAATTAAAACAGTTTTCCTAAAAGCAATCGCCTACTCTGAACTAATAATCTGAAGGTTCCCAGGATTTTCAGCCATCAGGTGCCCAAGTAAGTTTTTAATATTCCTAAAAATTCAACAGTGAAGGAGACACTGAGTGCATTTGAAAATGACACTGGCCTTTCAAGTGATACACAGAGGAATGGTCTGTATGTTTATCAATATCTCCCCGTGCATCTTCATGAATGATATTAGACATGCACACAAGCATCCAACTCTTTCTCCTTCACACCTCTGTGTGGGGAAAAACCATGGGTGCAGCAATCTTAAGACTGAAAGAGCTGCAAGCTATAAATGATTTGCCTACAGCGGCCATCAAAACTTAAGCAGAATTGGAAGTATTCCTAGCAGAGGCACCAACTTCTCAAGATGATTGGGGGGGCGCAATGCAACATTGTGATGTCACATAAGGAGCCAGGGGGGGAGCCAAACACCCTCTGAGCATTGAGGGGACCCAGCCCCCTCAAAAACATGGGGGGAGTGATTTGCCCCACAGGACCTGGCACATTTGATCCATAGAGAGAGCGTTCCAGAGTAGCTTGAATGCCCAGGAAAAACTGAAAGTTTGTGCCTGTCCCCCAAATATCTCCAGGGGAAGTACCTGGTAGCTTCCTTGGACCATGGCCAGAAAGGTCCACTCTCTAGTCCAGGCATAGGCAACCTTGGCTCTCCAGATGTTTTGGAACTACAACTCCCATGATCCCTAGCTAACAGGGCCAGTAGTCAGGGATCATGGGAGTTGTAGTTGCAATACATCTGGAGAGCCAAGGTTGCCTATGCCTGCTCTAGTAACCACTCACAAGGTGGGGAAACATGGAGGAAGGTCTCCGATGATGACTGCAATGTTCAGGAAGACTGGGGAGGTGAAAAGCAGCTGTTAGTTCCACATGTACCTTTGGAGGAGCTGTGTGTTTTTCACCTCCAACTTATTTTCATTGGATGTTAAGTCTGAGGTCATGAAGGCAGTTTCAGCAAGTTCAAGTGACACCCATATGGGGTGCAAAAGGTGAGTGGCATCACGAGATGCCTACAGGTACAATGTGTTTTTTAAAAAAACCAAAAAAAACCCCACAACAACCCAGAAATGCCTCCTAAACGATTGGAGGAAGTCAATACAGCCTCACAAATTATTATGCAAACAGTTCGAGCAACAGGTCCTTGCTTTCTGCTGTTTTTAGCAGAGCTCGCCAAACTAGCAAACGATTAGATCCTTAACCAGCTGATGATGATCACACACACCGTGCTGTTTTATAACACTTTGATATTCGTTTTATGAAGGTACAAAGAGCTTCCCTTGCTCCGTCAGTAAAATTACAGACCATGTTATATTGTACGTACATTTAAAAGGCAACCTCTCTATTTAAAAGAACAGACCAGCTGTAAGATTAGGTTAAAACCACAGTACTCACACTTGAGTAACAAAGTCTGGTTCAATCCATGCCAGCTCGGGAAAGGCTTCCTGGACGGGGAAAATTAAAACCCAGTGTTGGTAAGAGAGTTTTCAACTGATTCAGTAAATCCAGAGAGAAAGCAAGACCCGGGAGAAACGAAAGGAGCACAACCACAGGCAGAACGAGAAAATCTGTACAGTTTGGAGCTTAGAGCCTTAGATATTCAGCCAATCATCTCGGTGGGAAATGGAGGAGGAGCCAGGATTGCAACATTAATGTTCCTTGCTGCAGGCAAAACAATGATTTTCTTCACTATGCTAAATGTCCTGAGACTGACAGCTTTACAAGGTTACAGAGGACAGATTACATGGATGTAGCAATGGAGACATATTTTAAGCCTCAGATTTACATTTTTAAGGTGCCTGTGTTTATGTCCAAGTGCATAAGAGAAACTTGTGCGTATGCTTTTAAATTCACCGTCGATGTACTTTCCCTACAAAGGGCTTGCAGACGTCCATATGCACAGCAGGAAAAACCATACACATGAGAAATAGCAAAGCCTTTCGAATCTGAAAGGGGCTGGCAGTGGTTTGTGTGCCATTTTGCACTAATGTGAAAGGAGCAGGACTAGAATTTATCTGAAGAGGCTTGACAGAGATTCTGTCAGTGAGGGAGGGGGGGAAACAGCCACAGCTGTCAGCACCGGACAGAATTTTTGCCAGGATAATCAGGTAAGTTTTGTTCACCCAAGTAGCAGAATTGTGTGTCATAGGAGCCATTTTCAGATATGGATGTCATGGAACCCTATAGAGAAGTGTGAAAAGAAGGGATCAGAGGAACTTAATGCCCCAATCCCTGTTCATTAGCAAGTCTGAAATAATATGTTTATACATGGAAGATTCTCTCCTTGCACACAAGAACTATGAAAAAGGAGGTAAATCCACAGCTGTATAATACCTTTATTTGTAGGACCAACCTAATTGTAACAAAGCTGTGGGTAAGCTTTTTGGTTCTCCAGAACTGTCTATCAGAAACTACTGGCCCAGGTTCAAGGTTCTTGTGTTAATTCACAAAACCCTAAATAACTTGGGCCCAAGGATCCACCTCAATCACTGAGATCCTTTGTTGGGTGCTATGGACTAACTGGACGCAAAGGAATGGTGGGAGGAACCAGTTGGGGAACCACCAAGGGGAAAAGGACCAGAGCCCAGGGATTGGTGGTGGGACAACAATGAGTGGTCACAGAGAGAAGAGGAAGAAGACTGGGTGGCGGTGGCGGAAGCTGAAGGAGTAACAGTGAGAAGGGAGTCTGTGGCAGGTAGAAGTCCAGAAGCTGGACCAGAAGGCCCAGAGGCAGAAGCTGAAGCAGGAGGGTGGCAGAACAGAGGCAAGAGGCAGAGATGAGTCAGGCTGGTGAAATGTCATGGATGTCTCCCCCTCCTGCTGTGACCCTTAGAACCAGAAGAGGCATGGAAAGGGCAGAGGAGAGGTTGGCCATGTGCAGGTGCAGTCTCAGATTGCTTGAGAAAACCATGGAGAGGAGGAGGCTTAGGCAACTGTGGGGAGGTGGGGACCTTCAGTCTCAGCAACTGTTTCATGGGGACAAGACCTACCAGAGGTGAGTTGCTTTTCTTCATTAGGCCTGACACTACTGTGCAGAACATGTTTTTGCTATTAAAGCGTTAACTCCAACATGCACAGTGTGATTTATTGCAGGCTTGCTCCTAACAATGGGGCACTTCTGGTGGCTCCCCATGCCT
Source organism: Zootoca vivipara (assembly GCF_963506605.1). Taxonomy (NCBI): domain Eukaryota; kingdom Metazoa; phylum Chordata; class Lepidosauria; order Squamata; family Lacertidae; genus Zootoca; species Zootoca vivipara. Next base: position 47,586,691 of record NC_083286.1, on the reverse strand, counting down.
CTCAGGTTCGGTTGACTTCCATTAGGGGCCAAGTCTTTAGCGTGGCAGGCCCTGTCCCATAGAACTCCCTGCCAGCAAAGATTCGGCAGGAACCTCTTCAGATTTTTTTTAGTTGACCAGTATTTACAGATGCTTTATTGATGTTTTTGGTTATGTTTTATAAATATTTATGAATTGGTTTTATGATGTCTTGTATGTTGCAAGCTGCCTTGGTATCCTTTATGAAACTGCAGATTATAAATATTTAAATAAAAATATTATCAGGTTAAGCGGTACACAAAGCAAAGGGAGGGGGATGAGGAAAAAAGAAAACAGTACAAAATTTAGGCTGGATGCTACAGTCCTAAGATTTGCATTTAGACTCCATTCCAAGATGGAGCTTGCAGAAGGAATTGGTGCTGCATATATGGAACCTGGGATATATTAGGAACCTGGGATAAACAAGCAGTGATTGATCCTCGTCTTTGATAAAATAAAGCCTGGTTGTTACTCAGATCTTTCTCATGCCTTCACTAACCTGTGTGCTTTGTTTATGGTGTGAGACACATCTGGGTGACAGTCAGGCTTTAATATTTTCAAAAATGAGATCACTTTTTAATGAACTGAGACAAAAATGGGTCTCGGGTGTTGCTCCTTTTTCCTGTCGTTCTGAAGTCTCCAGGGCCCCCACACCAACTTTCTGCCAGCTACAAGCAGCAGAACCTGTGACAGTTGCCCTCCCATCATAGCAGAGTCCCATCAGTACCAAAGACTCTCCCTTCCAGGCATGGAGGCTGGTGGGGCCCTAACCTATGTCCCGTCCTTATTTCCTTCCCAAAATGCCAACACTAAGGGACAGAATTGTACCCTAAGTAACTTCAAGTGTATTGGCTCACATTTGCCCAGTGCAACCCCTACGCTCTTCCTTCCTATGAACTTTAGTTTTAATTGATCGATTCATTACATTTTTTAAAAAAATCCCACCCTTCCTTTAAAACGTATTTATACTGCATCTTTTCATTAAAAACAAAACCACAAGATGGCTTCCATTTAACTAGAAATCTATAACAGACTTAAGGACATAATAGATACTACTCAAGAGGCCTCCTCCTTGATCTCTGTGCTTGATGCTGCAATCGGAAATTAGGAATGACGGGCATTGATTTGTATAAATTGTGTATTAATGGTTTTATAATGATGGAAATAAAGAAAAAAAGATACACAAAATATGATCAAATCATTGTGAAATAAGATGCAACAATCAATAAAAACAGAACCACAGAAAAGATCTGATTGTCAGTTATTACCTGTTTTTCCTTCTCTATGCAGCCCCTGTCAAAAAGGACACTGAAAATGAATCTAAGAGCTATACTGGTCCATATTGGAAACTAGGAAACTTCCATTTCAAAACTAGGAGTCCTGGTAGACCACAAGCTTGACATGAGTCAACAGTGTGATGCAGCAGCTAAAAAAGCCAATGTAATTCTGGGCTGCATCAATAGGAGTATAGCATCTAGATCAAGGGAAGTAATGGTACCACTGTATTCTGCTCTGGTCAGACCTCACCTGGAGTACCGTGTCCAGTTCTGGGCACCACAGTTCAAGAAGGATAGTGACAAGCTGCAACGTGTTCAGAAGAGGGCAACCAAAATGGTCAAAGGCCTGGAAACGATGCCTTATGAGGAACGGCTTAGGGAACTGCGTATGTTTAGCCTGGAGAAGAGAAGGTTAAGGGGTGATATGATAGCCATGTTCAAATATATAAAAGGATGTCATATAGAGGAGGGTGAAAGGTTGTTTTCTGCTGCTCCAGAGAAGCAGACATGGAGCAATGGATTCAAACTGCAAGAAAGAAGATTCCACCTAAACATTAAGGAAGAATTTCCTGACAGTAAGAGCTGTTCAACAGTGGAATTTGCTGCCAAGAAGTGTGGTGGAGTCTCCTTCTTTGGAGGTCTTTAAGTGGAGGCTTGACAGCCATATGTCAAGAATGCTTTGATGGTGTGTCCCGCTTGGCAGGCGGTTGGACTGGATGGCCCTTGTGGTCTCTTCCAACTCTATGATTCTATGTATTCTAATTGGTTCCAAATGAAGCGGTAAGTGAGTTGGGGGGGAAGAGTTAGCAGCCGAAGCCAGTTCCATTCAGCTGATTGCAGCCCCTGGGAACTTGTGAGCAAGACTTGTAAACATGGGCTTTTGTGAGGGCATTTAGTGGAGGTGTTTAAGGGGGACAATGCTGTCATGGTGTATGGAGGACCAAGGGACATGGATAGCGAGGGAGCTGCCTAGTGACTTGCAACACCTGCAACTCCTGCCTGAGAACGTTGCAAAACTACACCTGATAAGCTGACCCTGTGTTGTTATTGGCTCAAAAGTTTAATGGTGTTTTATTATCCGTTTTTGTTAATATGTGTTGTAATGTGTTTGCTAAACTGTGTCCATTTTCTACAAGGAAGCTGCAATTGTGTTTTGCACACCTGGGACAGATGTGTGGTTTTTTGAAGAGGGTAATGTCATGAGTTTATGGGTGACTTGATTCCCTTAAATTCCTGGGTCTAATGGGTGCTGGATCCAATAGGAGTTGAATTAATACTAATTAAATTAAGTAATAATTAGTTGAGTTGTCTTGTGCTGCCCTAAGGAGAAGGCGCAACTGCCATCACCACTCCAACTCCAAAGGCTAGTCCAGGCAAGGCTTCTCTCAATGAGGGAGCCTGTCATGGGGGCGCCTCATCGCGCCCTCTCAAAAAATGTGCCCGGGGCCATAGCCCCCCACCAATGCACACAAATTAAATGTGTTTAAACTGCAAGCTTGCTGTAGATTAAAATGCTCTAGCACAACAATGGCACCTTTAAAAGGGGAATACATACATGTATTTCCCTCTGCATTTGTCAGGGGTAGATATCGGAACACTCCCAGAGACAAGAGATACTGTAGATGTTCTCTGAATGTGCCGGATAGTGTAGAGCATATTCTCTTTCATTGTCCACTGCACAGCATGCTGCGTGAACGTGTATTTTCCCCCCTTCTGGGTGCTCTGACACCGCAGCATGGTGGAAATGTCGGATTCTGCCTGTCTGACATTGATAAGGTGACTGCGGGAGTAGCTGAGTTTTTGGCAGCAGTGTCTCAAGGAGTAGTTTAATAGGAAGAAATATCAGATTTTATTTATATATATATATATACATGCAATTAGTATCTGCAGTTTACTGTATGCATTTTAAATACTTTTGTATGTGATTCTTTTTTCTTGCGATTCTGTTTGTAAAATGCCTAATAAAGGTTTGATAGTAAGACCTTTAAAAAACAAACAAACAATAAACCTTTTGCAGTTAGAAAAGTGACAGGGTAGTACACCAAAAACTCTAGGATAAATGTCTGGTGAGAAATTGCATAACTATCTGTGCAGGCAAATCAGGATAAATACTCATTGTCATATAATCTCCCTGCAAAGAAATCTGATCAAATGCTCAAAGAAGAGCATTCAGATCACCAAGTTCAACTTGTTTATTGAACATTCACCCCGATTTGCTTGCACAAAGCTTCCTGCAATAAATAAACTCTGCTTAAACTTTACACAAGACCATTGGGGTGTATGCTCAATAAACTAGTCATCTGGAGGAGCCCCAGGATAGCTGTCCTTGTACATTTCTTTTCCACTGTTTTGCATCCATGTGAAGTGGTCACCCTAAGAATAGACTGACCCAAACACCACTGGGGTGTTAAGAACCAGCATGAGATGAAAAGCTAAAGGTAAAGGACCCCTGATAGTTAAGTCTCGTCATGAACGACTCTGAGGTTGCAGTGCTCATCTCACTTTACTGGCCTAGGGAGCCGACGTTTGTCTGCAGACAGTTTTTCCAGGTCATGTGGCCAGAATGACTAACCCGCTTCTGGTGAAATGAGAGCCGCACACGGAAACGCCGTTTACCTTCCCGCTGTAGCGGTACCTATTTATCTACTTGCACTTTGGTGTGCTTTCAAACTGCTAGGTTGGCAGGAGCTGGGACCGAGCAAGGATCGGCAAGCCCTAGGCTCAGTGGTTTAGACCACAGCGCCACCTCAGTCCATTTTGCTTTCCCTCAAGTTTGCATTTTTCCAATCTTAATCTCAATTCCTCACATTTCCGTATCACTTGATGCATTTTTTTGGTACTCAATACGTGGATGGAGAATTGCATTGCAACATTTGGAGAAATGTGAATTCTGAAGGATAACTGTGTTTCAATTCCTGTACCATTTCAGAACATGCGAATCATGGTAAGATTGGTTTTAAATGCAAACTGCATCAAATGTCTTCCCCCTGCCCAATCTCTACTTGAAACTAGTATGTACATTTAAGCTTCCTGGTAGGTGGCTTGTGAAAAGTCAAAGGCATGCTCAAAAACAGCGACCGAGATCCTCAAATGTGAAAAGGAGCAGCTGGAGATTCTCATTGCTGGTTTATCTCCAGCAAACCCTATTTCTGTCAATGAAGAGAAATCCTCCTTGCTACATTTTTGTTGTTGTTCTTAATATTAGCACCTAATAAAAGTGCTCATGATGGGGGTAAAAATAGTTCCTTTCCAAGAGAGAAATGAGAAGGGAGGAAATGAAAAACACTGAAACAGTCAAAGGCCATGTGGCGCTGTGGGTTAAACCACTGAGCCTAGGACTTGCTGATCAGAAGGCCGGCGGTTCGAATCCCTGTGACGGGGTGAGCTCCCGTTGCTTGGTCCAAGCTCCTGCCAACCTAGCAGTTCGAAAGCACATCAAAATGCAAGTAGATAAATAGGAACCGCTACAGTGGGAAGGTAAACGGCGTTTCCATGTGCTGCTCTGGTTTGCCAGAAGCGGCTTTGTCATGCTGGCCACATGACCTGGAAGCTATATGCCGGCTCCCTTGGCCAATAATGCAAGATGAGCGCGCAACCCCAGAGTCGGTCACGACTGGACCAAATGGTCAGGGGTCCCGTTACCTTTACACCATCCATTTAAAGTCCAACCCCCCAGAATCCTGGGAACTGTAGTTTGTTAAGGGTACCTAGGAGACTCCTTTATTCATCTCATAAAGCTACAATTCCCAGAGTTCTCTGAGAAGAGGAACAGATCATCAAGCTATTTGTGGTCCATGCTGAACAAATAACAGCAACTCCACAGTCCACAACTGGGAAATAGTTTTATTGGGACCTATTAAAAAATGTGGCAAGCATTTTGAGATCTCCAAAACTTCACCAGGCATTCACTTTGATTTGCTTGCACAAAGCTGATCACAGGGGTTAGGTTTTATATTGTTATAAGTTAGTGGGGTGCAAGGCACCCTAAATTCCTGGGTCCAATAAAAGTTAGAATTAATCAAGGTTGGAGGAGTTAAACTGTCAAGCACTGAACCCCTGGATCCAGTCGTTTGTGTTAAAAATGCAAGCCAAGCCAGCCTGGGGGTCTCTCATTGAGTGTAGATCATTAGGTTAATGACTTGGCCATCATAAGGCTTTGTTCCCCCAACAGAGGCAGGGAGATGGGCAATTAACAAAGCAGTTGCTCTGTGCAGGGGTGTGTGAGCCCCTCCTTCCTCTAGTTAGTTTTTTTGGGGGGGGGGTTAGGATGGCAGTTGGCAATGATGTGCTAGCAAAACTGTGACAGGCTGTAAAAGGAGACAGACAACATGGCTGATTTATGTTTTGGATCTAATGCTGCTGTGCCTATGAACGAAGCAAGAGACCCTCTTGGAGTGTCATGCTGGGAACCTCTCCGCCATAGGTTCGGGTTGTACCCTGTTTTCCCGAAAATAAGACATACCCATAAAATAAGTCGCAGCAGGATTTCTAAGCATTTGCACAATATAAGCCATACCCTGAAAATAAGACATAGTGATAGGTGCAGTTCTGGAGGTCGCCAAGGAAGAGGGGAGGCTGGATGCGTAATAAAAATAAGACATCCCCTGAAAATAAGCCATAGTGTGTCTTGAGGAAAAATAAATACAAGACAGTGTCTTATTTTGGGGAAAACACGGTATATATGTGAAATAAATCATAAAGACACTACAGTGTACTGGAAGAAGCAATGATTCTTCAACATCAACTTCGTTGGACTGGTCATGTTGTGTGGATGCCTGATTAACATCTTCCAAAGCAACTTCTCTATTCCCAACTTTAAAATGGTAAGCATAATGCTGGTGGTCAACGAAAGAGGTTCAAAGACTCTTTCAAGGCAAATCTTTAAAAAAATGTAGTATAAACACTGACAACTAGGAAACACTGGCCTGAGAGTGCTCCAATTGGAGAACAGCCTTTATCAAAGGTGTCATGGGCTTTGAAGAGGTTCGAACTCAGGATGAAAGGGATCAGCGCTAAGAGGAAGGCATGCTTGGCAAACCCTACAATGATCAACTCCCACCTGGAAACCTATGTCCCCACTGTGGAAGGACGTGTGGATCCAGAATTAGCCTCCACAGTCACTTACGGACTCACTTTTAAAACTGTGTTTATGGAAGACAATCTTGCTTGGCTACAAATGATTGCCAAAGAAGAAGAAAATGTGAAAATCATATATCTTAAAGACACCACAGTCTCTGCTGTCCCCCGTGCCCAAAAGGAAACAAATCCTGGGTAAGTGTCTGTAACCCCTGGAAACTCACAAGCTGTGGAGATCGGGGTGACATGTAGCAATATTCACTTTTTATTGAACAGTTGTGCAGTTTCATTTGAGGAGAGAGTGTACCTCCACTAGGGGAGGAAGGGGGGTGCGGTGGGTGCAGTCTGCCCTGGGTGTCATCATTGAGGGGGGTGACATCGTGCCCCCCCGCCCCCCTGGGATGCTTGTCCTGCCCCTGTGGGTGGCTGACCCTGTCCCTGGGTGCACAGCATGTGTGCCGCTCTGGGTGCTAGAGCAGCTAGCTCCGCCTCTGTGTACCACAATGGGCATTCACCCTGCACTCATCTCGATTTGCTTGCAGGGTGTTTATTCATCTTTCCATTCATCATTCATTTATTCCACACTTTTCAAGGAATTTCCCCATCACTTTCCAGGAGTTGACTGGATTCTGGAAAGCAACCTAGAAGACTCATTGGAATCTGGGCACAAAGCCCAGACCTGTTGTACTTTTTCTGGTGGAAAGAGCAGCAGTTCTGCCCATCCTTCTGACTGAAAAGCAGAAGGGAGATACACTTTCCTGTCTGCAGAATGTTTTGATCCCGGACACAGACTTGAAATAAGCCAGAGTTATACTTGATCCCATTCCACTGCTCTTTGTACATGTTTGCACTGTGTTAGAGAATCCTCTAGCAAGCAGCCGTCTGATGTGATGAAGAAGAAAACAAGTTGTATAATCACTTTGGCATCCTTTTTGGGCTTTTCATTACCTAACCAAGGACATCTATGTTTTCATTTATTACAGATATAATTGGGGGAAAATAAATATATCCATAAAGGCACTCACTGCTGGCCATTTCCCCAGCAATAAAGAAGCGTTTTCTCCACTAGATCTGAAAGTGTTTCATAAAACAATACTTTCCCACATCAAAGCTAGGGAGGAGGTTTATGAAATATTGCACAGTTGCTGTCTTTGTGACAAAAGAATGGATAAGAGCACTTGATGTAGCCATCCTTGTTAATGCCTCGATTAGAGACTGCAAGGGAGACCACTTAAGTCCCAGGATGGAACTTGGAAAAGGAACATAATTCATTGGGAGAGCAAGAGCTAAGAGAAGCTTTTGTCTGAAGGTTTCTGCCCGTTCATGGTGAAATGCAGCCAGCCACACTAGAAAGCAGCAGGTGTTTAAGGCAGTTCATATGTTCCATAGTACCTGTGGCTGCATGTCCATTACAGCATAGTACAGGCATCCACAAACTTCAGCCCTCCAGATGTTTTGGACTACAATTCCCATCATCCCTGACCACTGGTCCTGTTAGCTAGGGATCATGGGAGTTGTAGGCCAAAACATCTGGAGGGCCGCAGTTTGGGGATGCCTGGCATAGTATGTTGTATTCATTCATTCTATTTACATCCCCTTTTCCCCTGAGAAGCTCAACGTGGTGTACACTGTCCCCCACCTCCCCATTTTATCCTCATAACAACCCTGTGAGGTAGGTTAGGCCTAAAGAATGGCTCAGGTTCACCCACTAACCTTCATACTTTGTATAAGTAAACAAACAGAAGGATTTTCTTTAAAAACAATAATTAAAAATCTTGCGGTTACTTGTGTGCCCGACCTTTTCCAGCCAGCTTGGGATTTAGGCTGAATTGTCGGATGGCAGATGTGTGTGTTAAGTACTTATTTTAGCAGATGCTGAGTAAACAGCTAATCTTGTTACCATTGTAACCATCTGTCCTGTTACCATTCATGAGAATAACTCTTGTGACATTTTTTTTTTTAGTTTCTGCTTCACAAGATTTGGGATTTTGGGTCATGTAAGGATACTAAACTCTACACTACATGCTTTTCAAATAAGTTTCCCTCAGTCTACCCATCATAGGTGCCAATTCACTGGGGCCCTGGGTGCCCAAGCACCCACAAAATTCCCCATGAAGGCACTGGGCACCTACAGATTTTGGCGCCAGGGCCATGCACGCTGCAATCTGCATGGCACCCACAATCGCAGGGCCAAGTTGGTACTCCTGCTGCCTATCACTACAATGACAGCTTGGAAGTGGGAATCAGATCTTAGTTCTGACCAGGTTCACAAAAATAGTTAACAAAATTATTATTGCTTTACTGAGTTTTTTCCCCGATGGTGATGAAGAAAGCATAGGAATCAACTCCTAGGGGCTGAGGTCTCTTTGTCCCCGCCCCATAAAATATTTGAGGGGGCTGGACCCCACTGAAGTTGATGGGCATTGTCATTTAGATGGTGTGCATGCACCCCATCTTAAGATTATGTGGGGCAAGGCTTACCTAGCCCCTCATTTTTTATTTAGGTTGGCACCCCTGGAAGAAAGGAATAGGCAAGACATTCCCAAACAAATATGGAGACTTAAGACCCAGCTATCAAAAGCACCCTCCTTCAAATGCTGCCATGCAGTTCTTTGACCCAAAAAATGCATACAAAAATGTGGATATTAGTCAAAAGTGCACTCACATTGATGAAGAAATGAAGCAAATTTAATTTACGTTGAAAAAGTTAGGAATTTTAATTGACACCTTCTACGGATACATGAATCTAAGCTCCGCCATTCAGAGAATTCCTTCAGCTGCTGACATAATATTTGCAAATTAATAGCACTGTAAAACCTGAAATGTCAGCCCAAGCCTGGCTCCTTGCAAGAGCTCAGCTCCCCCTACAATGATGATTGTTAAGCTACTGGATAGGAAAAACATTGCAGACTTTGCAGGACCTTGCCGCTTCTGCTAGCAAACTCAGCAGGAGAGATTGTGGGGAAATATGGAATAAATTAATGAAATTTATGTCTTGCTCTTCCTCCCTAAGTAGGCCAGGGCAGCAAACACATAAGTGATAGAACAATGCAATTAAAATAAAATAAGAAAGCATATTTATAATATCTAATGTGTCTCAAACACTTAATTGGATTTTGAATAAATGTGCAATTAATTGTTAACGTTTGACAGTGGCACAAAGAAGTTTGGGAACCACTGATCTAAACAACTGCATACTCTTCAAAGGTAGCAATTTCAAGATTGCCAAGAACAGTATCTTCCAGCCATCAAATGCCTTTTAAAACAGCGATGTTTTAAATTCCTCCAGGACATTAATGAGGGAGACAAATGCAAGTCACCAGGAAGGGGACACCACAAAAAGAGAGCCACCACCAAGGCGGCCCTGTAATGGGTCAACCACCACCACACTGCACCAAATAGAAGACAAATAGGTAAAAAATCTTGCTTCCCATATCACAGAAATAACATTTTCTTCTCAACATAGAAGTAACCTCTACCAGCATGGAGATTAATGTGCAAAGCAGCCCAGAGTCCCTGGGGACGAGTCTGTCCCAGAAAGACAAAACCTTATTGCTTACCATCCCTATTCCAATAGATCAAGTAAATCTATAAGCAACAGCAGGCACTGACTTAAAATGATTGTAATAAGCACATTTTCCAGATGCAAACACCTGGATTATAAAAACAGTAACCTTGAATTATCTTCCTTGGAAAAAGGGATATGCCAAAAATGTGGTCCTGTAGGTCCAATTCCTTACACTGTAAAGGATATCTATGCCCCATAGACTGAAAAGGCATCTATACTTATGGATTATTCAGATCACACTCAAAAGACACATGTAAACCACTTTAACAGTCGTGGCTTCCTTCCAAGAATCCTTGGAAATGTGGTTTGTTAAGGATGCCAAGTGAGTTTCAGAGACTCATAGAGCTACAATTCACAGAGTAGTTTAATAGTCAGTCATCTTCCCAGTGGCCCAAACCCCCGACCTACCTGGTGGCAACTTCAAAGACCAGGAGTCAATCTAAGCAAGCAAAGTCGAAGGTCCAAAGGCCAGGAAACACAGTCCAGGGTCAATCCATGTAGGCCAAGTCTGAAGTCCAGCTGTCAGGATACTGTCCAGAGTCAAACCTCAGGCAAACTCCTGTAGAGGTCCAGGAGTATCTAAGTCAAGGTCTGTCAGCATGGGCACTTGAGCAGACACAGCAATTTAGCTCTGCTTCCCTTTTGTACTTTGCATGCTGATTGCAGCATCTGGGCTTAATGAGGCATGTGACTCTCACCTGTTCCAAGTCTAACTCCAGCTGAGGAATCACACACCTTCTCCCAGAGCTGGCAAGCCCCAGCTGGCCAGCTAGGGAGGCTGTGGGCTGTGGGCCCTTGCCTGCCTCAGCCTTCTAGAGTTCCCCTCCTGCTATGCCTCAGACCCATGTGTTCATGAGGACAGGGGGCCCTCTTCCTCCTCCCTGCCGTCATGCCAGTTCATGACACCCAAGGAACTCTGAAAATTGTAGCTGTGTGAGGTGAATCTCCAGTTGAAGACCAAGCATGGTAAACCATTTTCCAGCACTTGCTCATGCCTGGTAGTCCTCATACAACGTCTGTGTCTCTTATCACTGACAAGTGTGCCTTCGCCTTCTGTATGAAGTATATTTATAAACTTGACTTAATCTATGTAGATACTAGGGCAGAGTACAATGCATAATATAGAGACAAATGCTACATCAGAATAAATAGAGGCAGCTAAAAACAAAGTGGCATTCTGAGATGGAGAAGATGCCCCTTCTATCTTAAGGCAGCGCTGGGGAATCTTTGGCCCTCTGGATGCTGTTTGACTCCAATTCCCATCAGCCCCAGCCAGCAAGGCCAATGGTTAGGGATGATGAGAGTTGTAGTCCAGCAACTTCTGGAAAGCCAAAGGTTTCCCCAGCCCTGTCTTAAGGAATGGGCATGCTGATACAGGTATTCCTTCAGGGATTTAGATGCCAAACTGGTTGGTGCTTTAAAGACAAATACCCTGAATAGGGTTTGGAAGTGAATAGGCCCCATAGAATACTACCTGCTCAAGTTGTGACAGTTGTGGACTGCATAAACTCATAGGTATTACCCCAGGAAACACAATAAAACATGTGCTTCCTTGAGTCCAATCCAGAGCAGCACACAGAAATGCCGTTTACCTTCCCGCTGTAGCGGTACCTATTTATCTACTAGCACTTTGACATGCTTTCGAACTGCTAGGTTGGCAGGAGCTGGGACCGAGCAACGGGAGCTCACCCTGTCGCGGGGATTCAAACCGCTGACCTTCTGATCGGCAAGCCCTAGGCTCAGTGGTTTAACCCACAGCGCTATCCCCCCCTCAAGAAAATCCCAGCCAGAATCAATGCAAGGTAAACAGCTGATCTTCCACGAGAAATACTTGTATACAGGCAATGACTGATACACCATGTCCAATTGATGCACAATCACACATTCACGTATGGCGCCAAAACCAGAAGTGACCCTAAAATGCCACTTTATTCCTGCATGCTTATTAAATTTCACCAAGGAATATGTAAATATTAAATTTGGTTAAACAAAGAATGATGCAGCACAGTTTGCAAATGGGAGAGGTAAAGGGATTAAAACAAAGATCAACACCAATTTCAGGTTATGTGAGAATGACAGTACATTCATAAACATTACAGCTCTTCTCTTCAGGATTCACACGCTGTGTTGGTAATTGAGGAGTAAATCCACAGTATCTGTGGAACAAGTTTTTACATGGATTCCAGAAGCACATGTGGACGCCCATGAAATTATGTGGATTTTCTGAGCACAGCCCTGCCAATAATGTTGGAACAGTGTTAACGTTATGAGGGGTGGTTGTTGGCAGGGAATAGGAAGAGTTTGACCCTGCTGGAGGCTGCTAAACCACAGATGGTACCAAACAAATTCAAGGATTCTCAGGAATCCTGGATGACCTGCTTATGAAACTCCACCCCCAACCCCCCACTTACCTGCAAGAACTAGCCTACTAGGTGTGTGAAGCTCAATGAAGCCAAGGTGGGTCAGCTTTCTTTGCACAGCATTTGGCTTGCTATTCTGCCCTATATGCACATTTCGCAACACATATTTTTCAGACTATACAGTGGTACCTCTAGTTACGAACTTAATTCGTTACAGAGGTCCGTTCTTAACCTGAAACTGTTCTTAACCAGAGGCGTGCTTTCGCTAATGGGGCCGCTTGCTGCCGCTGCACCGCCGGCACATGATTTCCATTCTCATCCTGGGGCAAAGTTCTCAACTCGAGGTAACTCTTCCAGGTTAGCGGAGTTTGTAACCTGAAGCGCTTGTAACCCGAGGTGTTTGTAATTTGAGGTACCACTGTACAGTACTGCATTTCTGTATGTTATTTTCACAGATACCTGCCTTTTTATGCAGGCTGCACCCTAGTACATGCATTTTTGCAAGACATTGCTTGGCAGGAGAACGGCGTTGCAAAGTTTGGAGCACTCTGCAAAGTTTGGATGGCTGTTCTTTGGTTCGTATATTGTTTCAGAAAGTGTGGGTCAGGTAGGTTTGCTTTTAAATCAGATGTCTCCCCAGTTCCTATTCCTGGGTCTCCTTGCTCTTACTGTCCTTGGATCTTGGCATCTGTTTACCCTGCTACACCTTAGTCTGCGATATTTTGCAAATTCCTGGTCCTAATCTTGTTTGTCTCTGGGCCTCCTGCAGCCTCTGCATGCACTTCTCTGCTCCTTGACTTGCTCACGTGTATTTTCCATGACCTACTTCTTTCTTGGTTTAGCCTTTGTCCTAACTTTGCCAAGCCTCTTTCATGGATCTAACTCTGTATGTAAACTTTCTGATTTGGTTCACACCATTTGGGAGTATCTAAAATTGCAGAGTTCTGAAAGGGTACAGTAACTGATTTTACCTTATCCACTGATCTTACGTTTAATACTTTAGTAATCTCTAGATAAACACCTGTTCTCTGGGGAAGCGCTTTGTAGCGAAGGGTCATTTTGCAGTACGGATAGTTACATGTTTTCTTATTCGGCCTAGCTAAGAAACACTTTGTATCTGAGTGTTGGATCTTGATTGTTGCACAGAGACAAGTAGAATTTATAGTTACACCTTTGCATACATTTGCCAAGGCGTGTTGTTGTTGGATGAGGAATCGGGGTAAGCAGTTAAGCAGGTCATTTGAACTACCAAAAAGCGGGGGTGGGGTTTGCATTTTGTTTCAATGACAGGTTGAGGGGGCAATCTGGTAAAGACTCAACTCCCTCCATTTGTTGTTCAGAATATGAACCGGGCTCCTTTCTCTGTTGTTGTTGTTTAGTCGTTTAGTCGTGTCCGACTCTTCGTGACCCAATGGACCATAGCACGCCAGGCACTCCTGTCTTGCACTGCCTCCCTTTCTCTAGTTATTTGCAAAACAACAACAACAACAACAACAACAACAACAACAACCCTCACAAAACCCTGAATTTAAGGGCAGGGCTACATGACTAACATGATGGAAAATTTGGCCCACCTGTAAGTAAAGTCTGTCAATGAAATACTTGCACAATCCCTCAGATTTTTTGTCCTCCCTGTTTCAGCATCTAGATTCACAACCAGCAAAGGTTGCTGTGTCAGTCTCCATGTAGGGCTGCTTATGTTCAGCACTTAGGGTTGCCTGACTCAATAGTGGACAGGACTTCTGTACCTTTAATTGCCCTGCTCTCTTTTGAGTCTGGAAACCTTAAAGAGAAACCAGCAGACCCTTTGCTTGGAAATTAAACGGTATTGTCAGTGCTGACAGTATTGAGCTGGAACATGAAGGAGCAACGGCTGTATTGTGAAGCAAAGGGGAGCATGCTGCTTCAGGCAGCAGAAATTAGGGGGCCAGGCAGAGACAAGGATTGATATCTGAATGGTGCAGCAGGACGTTTTTTTAAGCACTTAATTTAGCACAGGAGGAAGGCATCATGTGGTGCATTACAGGCAATGGCCATCCACTCTAGTTTGTCCACAGCCTCTGTTATTCAGAGATATATTGTCCCTGAGCATGTGAAGTGCCCTCCGGCAAATGTGGAAGCCAGAGGGCACTTCACAGGGAATTGTAAGCAGAAGCCGCTCTGAGTCAGAATGTCGGAGTGTGTTGAGTGTTTTCAGTTGTGTGGCAATACCCCGCCGCCTTCCCGAGAAATAAAGAGACAAGACACATTGCATAAGGTTAATGGGCGTAAAAGGCCACAACTTTATTGATTACGGATGTAGAGAGGTATTGGCCTAGGCATTGGATCTAACCGACTATATCCGACTCCAGCCCGCTCTGCTGGCAGTCTGTGAAAGGTTAACCCCTTTGAATGAGTCCTGCGATGCACATCAACTAGGACTCATCCTGGGGCCACCGCTAAGGTGCGTGCCCTCTGGCCCTCACCTACCACGGCTTCGGACTTGGCAACACCCCCGGACTCCTTAAGGGAGTACCTTTCCAACTCTTGGGGGAGGTGATGGCAACAACCTCCCCCCCCACACACCTGTACCTTCTTGAGATAACCCAATGCCTACCGCCAATCGAGCCCAGGAGCTGGGTCGAAGAAGCAGGCCCGATTCCCTGCCGCGCGTCTGCTTAAATAAGCTGGCCGCGCCCCCACCGCACACCCAGATTGGTTGGGCTAAAGGCGCGCCGCGGCAGGGAGCGGACCAATGGGCTGGGGGGAATGCTAACCATTCCCCCACCACCACGTGAAGGCCTCGTGGAGCCCGCAACATCTCCTCCCCCCGAGGTGGGGAAGAGACCTTATGCAGTTCTACAATGCTGTGTAAGGAGAGAGAGCCGATACTCATCCTTTCATCTTCCGGAAATGTCTGTCCCCCCAACTACACCTCTGTTTGCCTGTCTTCTGCCCACCCCTCTCCACCTCACCCAGTTGCATAGATATCCTTGATGGAATTTTGCTCAGAAGCTCCCATGTGTCGTTTTATTTGAAGCAAAAGATTGTTTTCATTGATATTTTTTTAAAAAAAATAAATGGAAAAGCAAAGCTTTCATCAGGATGTGTGTCTAATAAAGAGAAGCATTTCCTTTCTCTTTTTTTGAGGGGTTATGCTGAAAAGAAAGCATTTTTTATAAAAATAATACTGGGGTACAGTTCTGTGCAAATCGCAACCAAGATGGTAAAAATATGAGTCACAAGACTGGTTCATGTTGCTGGTAGGATTCAAGGATACAGAATGCAGACAAGGGCATGTAATCCAATCCTCAGTCTTTCTGTGTACGTATTGCTTCATAAGCACTAGAAGGTCTTTTAGAACAGGCCTTCCTAATTCCCCCTTTGGTTCCTGCCAATGACCTTTATTTTAAAGATGGAGGGTGTGTTTCTGGAGGGTTTAGGGGAGATTGTTTTTGGTGCGAGTTGTCTGATTTGTTTATTGGTATCTAAATGTTCCCTCAGACTGCAAATGATTGTGGGACACCAGCTGTAGACCATCACAAGGCACCTTCTGTTTTGAAGGGGAGTTCAAAACCTGAACAGCCCAGGTGGAGTGCACAGAAATATTTCGGTAACTGAAAATACTATGCAATAACAGAGAGTGGCTACACATCACAGTCATTTAATGATTTTGCAGTCACCATTTCCTTCAGCTCTTGACAGACATTTTGGGGAAATTTTAAAGAAAGATCAGCAGGGTCAAATATCACAGGTAAATATACCTGTGAAAAGATGACACAGTTTGCAAAAGTGCTAAATATGGCATATATAATAAGCGTACAACATGAACGACTGTGCTTTATTTTGTTTTGTATTCGGGAAATGTTCATACAATTCAGTTACTTTAGAACGGGGGGGGGACGGGAAACCATCTTCCACTTTCTATTAAAGAGGCAGATTTTTATTTTTATTTTACATATGTCACAATTTCCCTATTGAGCATTGCATATATAATTTTCTTTGAAAGGTGCATAGATGGAAATGTTTGGCAGGCCAGCTTAATTACAGACCCTCCAAAGATGCAGAAAAGAAATGATGGATTCTTCATTATGGTAAGCAATCATGCATTATTTAGCCAGTGTGTGCAATTATACGTTCCATTTGAGAAGAGCTCTTTGGATGTAATTGGGCATATATTGTTAATGAAAAGCCATTCCGGAGACTTTGCCATGTAGCCTTTCAAATCTTCATCAACCTGAACCTCTTTCTCCAGCATTTATGAATTCCCTCTTGCAGATGAGAAGTGCATCCAAAGTAACAATTTCAACACCAAGGATGCAAGCACTCAACACTCCAGTCCAGAGTGGGGCAGCCACCACAAGCAGCTGATTTGTGGTGATTAAAAGGGAACAAATTGATGGGTATTATTTAATGCACTGCTAACAGGGAGATGGAAAGGGAATTTTTCTACCTCCGCTGCCAATGTAACTAGGATGACCTAGGATACTATGCACCATGACTTGCAGACGATGTGTGTGTTTGTGTCCATTTGTTGCTCTGCCTGAAGCAGAAAAATATTTTGGGCCAGTCCTGGTGTAATAGGTGAGTTACATGCCACCCCCTCTATTTGCACAGACAATGAATGCAGGGATGTAAGGAATATTGACACAAACTCTGAATTTTCTGGGTACCAAGAATTAGGGTGCCATGGGATGCCACTCTGGGAACCCTGACCTCCAAAGTTTCTAAAATTCTGAAATTCTAAGAGGTGGCCATCCCTTTCATCTCTTGTTTTTGTGAAAATCTCATATTTTATAAGTTATATTATATGTGGAAGTTTCACTTCAGAGCACACGAAACAGGAAGTGCAGGGCATTTCTACTTCCTGTTTCTCCCCTTATCTTCAGGCATATGATGAGACTGATGTGAGGGATTACCAAACCTAACAAATGCATATTCTTGCTAGTTAGCACGAAAAGGAGCCAAGTGCACAGAGCTGTGTTGCTGACAGGCAGATACTCAGACCATAGAAATACAATTGGCAGAGAGGGCTCTGTGTGATGTCATTTCCCCTCCTCTCCTAGAGAGGAAAGAGTATATAGTATTTCCTGCTTCTCCCTCTCTTGCTTTCACCAGTGTTGGATGCAGACATGCATCCACTTGCTCCAGCTTTAGGTACATGATTTAGGTTCTTAGATTTACAGTACTGTATAACTATTTCGCCTGCATAGTTTTTACTGCTGCAATTGCTATGAATCAATGCATGATTATAAAGTAAGCAAATCTTAGTTTAAAACTTATTTTACAAGTTGTTGCCTGATTCTTTCTTAAGCAGGGTAAGAAGGGGAAAGCCAGCTTACTTCATAACTGGACTTGCTCAAAACAAGGTTTTATACCCTAATTCCTATGCTTTTAATTTTGTTGCCAAGGATATGATTTTGAAACTCTGCTGCATCCACATACGTGGGTGCACAGAGAAATGAATTGAAGTTAATATGCCCTCTCCTACCCATTAAAATTCATCACACAACTGATCTCCCTCACAAAAGAAATACTTGCTGGAGTGAAAAAGATTGAGAGAGTTGATAGAGCTTAGTGTTTTTGGAAGCCGCCCAGAGTGGCTGGGGGAACCCGGTCAGATGGGCGGGGTACAAATAATAAATTATTATTATTATTATTATTCCCTCCTCTTCTTAAAATTCTAGAACTTGGGGTTACCCTATCAGGTTGGTCGGTGAGAGGTTCAGGATGAAGAAAAGGAAGTACGACACTTTCTTTGCACAGTGCATAATCCACTTATGAAATCTGGTATACAAAATGTATTGATGGACACTAGCTTAGATGGCATTGAAAACCACTTAATCCACTTCCGGTTCGTCGCGGCGGTGAGAAGGACGCAGGGACTTCGCGTGCCGAGGTCCCTGGCTTCTCGGAGGGGGGGGAAGTCCGCAGAGCGAGCGGACTCCCCGTAAAAGCATCGGATAGAGAGTTCCGATGACTTAGGCGTCCAGCGGCTGCTCCGTTTGGCGGATCCCCCGCCGCCCGAGAGCTCAATAGAGCGATCGTGAGCCGGCGGGGTTGAACCGCGGGAGCCATTTTGGGCCACATCTTACCTCCGGGAAGCGAAGCTCCGAGTCCTGACCCGGCAAGCGGCGGATTCTTCCGATTTAAATTAAAGATTTCCAAAGAAGTAAGTGGAACTTTGATCGGGATTCTAAATTTGCTGATTGGAAAATAGGAGAGACTTAAAGAAACGGAAGCCGGTCTCTTCCTAATGGGAAACTGGGAGGCGTTTGGAAAAAAAAATCCAAAGCCGAATAACGAAAGAATTTGAAACTGTGGTCCCGAGAGGGAAAAAAGACTTTTTGGAACCATCTCAGCCCCCGAGTCCGGCACCCCCTGAGGTACAGCGGCATTAAGGGGAAGAGTGTTTTGACAGCTGTCAAAAGCTGTCAAACTGTCAAAAGACCGGGTGGATTGATTGCATTGTTGAACAGTAAAAAATTGTTTGAAAACGTGATAGAACTATTTAAATTGGAAGTAAGAACGGATTTGGGATTGAGTTAAGAACTAAGGAAAAGAACAGCCAAAATGGAGTCGATCGTCTGAGAAAGGAATTTTCCAGTACCCATTGTTCCCTACCCCCTGTTTATCTGCGGTTACAAGAAGTATGAAAACAAAGCTTTCTCGAGCCTTCCAGGAGACTGTGCTGAACTATTTGCTGTCATGGGAAGACTTTTACAAGGAACGGCAACATCTCAACTTATCACCAGTCGAGACTGAAGTCCAAGTCCAGGACTTAGAGGATAATTTAGATTTGGAGACTGCTGAGTCTGAGACTGTGTGTGAGGAGAAACAATTGGATGAAAGTATTGAAGAGGACTTGGACTATGACAAATTTGTTTGGGATGAAGCAAAATATGATTTCCAAAAGGAAGAAAAACAAGCAGAACAAGAAGATGAGAGGCAAAGGAACTTAAAGACTAATGGAATTGAAGATCCTGGAGGGGTTAAAATGTGGAGTGGTGTTTTTGAGGGATGGGAAGGACAGGGGCAGGGGGGGCAAAGGTCTGGAGATGGATTTGGGAAAGAATGGGTGTGGGGTAAAAACTTTAGTTAAAAGGTATTGTTTTGGTTTTTGAAAGACGGTTTTCGAAATCTTGGCATGATAATGGAAACGCTGAACCAATTGGGGGAAAAAGACTTAGGGAGAGGAGATGGAATGTAAAAAAGAAAGGGAAAAAAGTTATGTTTTCTTAAGGGAGCATAAGAATGGTTTGGGAAAGAATTTTTAAGTTATTGTAAATTTTTGTAAGTTAAGTGAGGTGTTTAGGCAAGAAAGCTGCCTACCCCCCTCTCCTTATTCTGAGGCACTCAGTGGCAGGGGGTGCCCAGATGGGTGAGGAGGAAATGGAACCTTGGAAGTGCTGTGCCCTGCGGGTTCCTCTTGTGGCAAGAGGGGACCTGTGGGAGGGCAGCATGAAAAAGGAGGAGGATTGAGTTAATATTATAAGATTAAGATTTGAAACTGAGTTGGAAAATTCGCCACAAGTAATCAGAATGTGTTAGGAAAACCATGAGGAAGACTATCGAGGGAGTCGCAATTAAAATGTTAAAATAACAAGAACTGGGAAGTTTCAACTTTTCCCAATTTTCTTTTTCTTTTTTTTCTTTTTTGTTTGTTGTGTTGTATGTTGTAAATATGATTATGAAAGAGTTGGGGGATGCAAATCCCCATAACTCCTTCCTCCCTGTTCTCTCAGTGGCAGGGGGGGGATAGGGGGGGAGGAGGGAGGGGGGAAGCTGAACTCAACTCACAATTGGACCCCTTTGATTCTTAAAGCACACGGGTTCCACTGGTGGCAGAAGTGGACCGGTGGGTGGAGGGAAAATGAAGGGACAGTGCTACATTGTATGTTTTGTTTGTGTCTGTCTTTTTTGAAAATCAATAAAAATCTTTTTTTTAAAAAAAAATGAAAACCACTTAATCGCAGCAGATCTACTAGAGTGGCCCATAGATAGATAGATAGATAGATAGATAGATAGATAGATAGATAGATAGATAGATAGATAGACAGACTGTACAGGGGACTTAAGGGGCCACAAAAAAACCTTTAGGCAATACAGTGACATAGCAATGGAAGCAGGCTATTAAAACACACACACACATTTATTATTATACATTTTAAACCCCAATAAAGCACCCATTGCCCAACTCTCACTGCAAGACACATTTTCCTGGCCAATGCTCTATGCTGCCGATGTACAGTGTAGTTTTTTCTTAACTCATGGTAAAGGCCACCCTTGCTGTACAGAACATTCTGCTTGGAGAAAGAATTGATGCTTCCAGAAGCAACAGGGCTATTTCCACATCCACACATTCCTACCAATTCTCCAGAATATTTGCTATTCATGGGTCTAATGTTAGGGCCTTGCCTATAGCTGTGTGCAGAAGGCAAATGTGTCTCCTCCCCCCCTTTAAATCTTGAACAGAAGCACAAAGATATACACATCTGGTTTGCAATTTAAAAGCAATTACCCAGGAGACTAATATATACAACGCTGTCAACAGTGCCAAGAAATCCCATCCTTTATACACAAGAATGGTACAGAAGACAGACATAATGCTTGAGGGATCTAAGATCAGCACATCTATACATCAAAAGCAGCAGTGGCTTGGCAGCAGCTCTATACACTGGAGCCCTTAAATGTGCCTCATCTATAATCTTCAGCAGCAGAAGAAAAAACAGGAGAAGCAGCACAAAAGAAGTTCTTCAAAGTCAAAAATGGATTGAACATGAAATCTGAGAGGCATAGTTTTCACAATCTTCCCAGTACAATACAAGCAATTTATGGCTCCTATTTTCTGGGCTTGCAAAATAAGAGGTCTCAATTCTCATCTCATTTACTATATACTTGTGTAAATCAGCAGGAGTCATTCCGGGAATCCTCAATGGTCTTAGGCAGCTGGAAAATGAAGCTGGAAGCAGCTCATTAAAGCAGCTGCAACTTCAATACATTTTTAAAAAGGATTTGATGCTGGAGATGGAGCACTGCAACTCTCATGAGCTTTTTACCAGGAGTGCAGAGAATCAATCCCCGCTTCTACCACTTTTTCAAACTGGTTCTTGAGTTGGTCAGACTTTAAGAATGAGGTCTTTTTGCATGTAGGGGTTTGCAAATGCATTCGTTTCTATTTCTCCCACTTTCTAATTTTCCCAAGTTCAGTTGCATGCCAAGGCCCCATGACCCCATAGTTCCCTGGAGAAATGAATATGCACACTCTGGACAACAGTCTATTGGGGTTTTGGGGTTTGAATAAGGCCACAACTATTATTGGTTAGTGAACATTGGCGTAGGCATTGGGTTAAGCCATTGCTATTCCACTCCAGCCCATCTGCTGGAAGTGTATCTAAGGGTAAACCATATCTTGCAGTGAGTGGGCTATGGCCCACATCAGGCATTTCCAACTTCGAGTCTGTGATCTACAATGTATAAAAAATACTAATTCTCAACATTACACCTCCAGCATTTATCTGTATTAGACAGTGTCTTCCTACAATAATATGCTTCAGTATACAGAGCAGGGAAATAAGTAAGGTAAAGGTAAAGGGACCCCTGACCATTAAGTCCAGTCGCGGACGACTCTGGGGTTGCGGCACTCATCTCGCTTTACTGGCCGAGGGAGCCGGCATACAGCTTCCGGGTCATGTGGCCAGCATGACTAAGCTGCTTTCTGGTGAACCAGAGCAGCACACGGAAATGTCATTTACCTTCCCGCTGTAGCGGTATCTATTTATCTACTTGCACTTTGACGTGCTTTTGAACTGCTAGGTTGGCAGGAGCAGGGACCGAGCAACAGGAGCTCACCCCGTCACAGGGATTCGAACCACCAACCTTCCGATTGGCAAGCCCTAGGCTCTGTGGTTTAACCCACAGCGCCACCCGCGTCCCTCTAAGTAGCTGCAAACAATAAGTAGCTGCAAATAAATGGTAAAGAGCTTTTTTAAAAAAAGGATAGGAGGCTAGAAAGGTTTTCTATCATTTGAAGCTCCTCCTTCACCTCTGAATTTTCATGGATGAAAAATCTGCACATCTCTAACGAGGGAAAAAAAACTCACGAGAAAGTGTTATTTGTAACAGTTAAAAAGTGCCAAAATTAACTTTCAAATCTCTGGGATCTGAGGTCTCAAATAAAAAGAAAGGTGGGTTGTTCTGGCACTCTGACCCCAAACACATTTATTTTGGAACCGTATTGCTTTCACATGGAATGTACTGCCAAACGAACGTGCTTAGGATCTCAGTCCAAATGCAGCAGAACCATGTAGAGGAGAAAACATGCATCGGCATCCATGCCAGACTTAACGAGAAGCTACAAACATAATTTTCTTGGGAATCGTGGGCACTTTAAATATGCAAAAAGGGGAAAACATTGCATGCAATTACAGAAAGCAGATGGGACTCACTGCTTAATATGATTTTAGGCGGTTTGTGCCCACTGGATATGCCAGCACTGCAGATGCTCGAAGGTCTTCTATCAAAAACAGACAACAATAGCCTATTGCTTTTGTACCATCAACAAAACAAGATGGGAACCCTTCTGGTTTAATAAAGATCAGCCTGTCATCACCACCGTTCAGAGAGTTTCCAAGCATCTAAAAGCTCCAACCTGAAATGCACATAGCAAGCATAAAGTTTCAAGTGTAACCAGTGAACCTCAGTTCACTAGGCAAAACCTATTGAGCACGGGGCAGTGGCTGGTTTTTAAAACTGTGCACTGACTTTAAAACGCAACCTGTTTTTCTATGCAAACCTTTTGAAAGAGGGTTTAGCCTGTCAATACAAATGACCCTGGACTACAGCCAGACAGCCAGGATCTAAAAATAGATGGCTTGGTAACATCTGTACTGCAGACTTCAAGGCTGCTGTTTCTAATCTCTGTACAGCACCTAGCACACCACTTAAAATTGACTAAATGCAGCTTATTGGCTATCATGGGGGACTTGCCTGATGGGGCTCATGCTGATTAAACTGAAGCTGTTTTGGACTCTCTTTGAAGTATGGACAATCAACTAAGCTGATTATCATCCATGTATCAGCATCTCTCTCCTTGCCTTCCTCAATCCTTTCCCCAGCTCTTACACAGTTTGGGTGCATATTGGGAAATACTGCATTCATATTCCTGATTGTAATACCAGTGCCTCTGTCTCATTTTCTAATGTTCCTTTTGCACTGCAGTACCTGTGGCTTTTTTAAAAAACAAACAAACCCATTTTATAATGTATATAAAATGGAGAACACAATTATAACAACAGACAAACATTAAAAGATCAGAAACAAAACTATAAAACAGGCACGTTGAATGAGTAGTTGCACATGAATTAAAATAACAATGTCCAATTATAGACTATCAACTTTATCAGATTGGAAAGTATAGTTTCAGATTTGCCAGGCTTGTGACAAGGGTTGTCTATATAGTTCCATTGTATATGTCATAAAGGAATGCAAAATCGTATTAAAAATGTTTGGAGAGGCTAGTCCTTGTCAAAACCTCAAATTATGTGTCATTTTCTCCATTATAGTTATATTCCATAATAAGTGATACCAAGCATCCCGTGTAAGATTTTGGGCTGATTTCCATTGAGTTGCAATTACTATTTGTGCTGCTAAGATCATATATGAGTAGACCAATTCTTTTGACATTTACATTGGTATAATCAAAAATATTCAGTAACGTTAATTTTGAACAACAAACAATAGTTTCTTTAGTTATTTTTTAAATCATGTCTGTCGAAATTAAATTAAAAAAATATTGCACCAACTGACATTTTCACCCTAAATGATATGTCCCACTTTTATTGCAACCCCCCCCCCCAAACAATTAGATGATCTAGATTAGAAGAGAACATTTTTGACATTTGCAAAGGAGTACAGTACCATCTATGTAATCATTCTGCCCGGACACTGAGGTCCAGTGCCGAGGGCCTTCTGGCGGTTCCCTCACTGCAAGAAGCCAAGTTACAGGGAACCAGGCAGAGGGCCTTCTCGGTAGTGGCGCCTACCCTGTGGAACGCCCTCCCATCAGATGTCAAAGAGAAAAACAGCTACCAGATTTTTAGAAGACATCTGAAGGAAGCCCTGTTTAGAGAGGCTTTTAATCTTTAATTGGTTATTTTATTCTTCTGTTGGAAGCCGCCCAGAGTGGCTGGAGAAACCCAGCCAGATGGGCGGGGTATAAATAAATAAATTATTATTATTATTATTATTATTATTATTATTATTATTATTATTATTAAATAATAATAATAATAATAATAATGATAATAATAAGTTTTCCCTAAGAACACTGGAGGCAGATTTTTAAGGGTTGTGATTTCCAAATTTCATTCCAGTCCTTGGGAAGAATTTGTGTACATCTAGTACTCCTTCATGGATCACTGCCTTGTCGTGGCGAAGGGGCTTGAATAACTCAGAGAAGCTATGAGCTATGCTGTGCAGGGCTACCCAAGACGGATAGGTCATAGTGGTTATTTTTGACTAAACGTGATCCACCTGGAGCAAGAACCGGCAAGCCACTCCAGTATCCCTGCCAAGAAAACCCCATGGACAAAAAAAAAAAAAACCCAAACGAACAAAAAACCATAAAGAAGGCTGATGCTTTTGAATTACGGTGCTGGAGGAGACTCTTGAGATTCCCATGGACTGCAAGAAGATCAAACCTATCCATTCTGAAGGAAATCAGCCCTGAGTGCTCACTGGAAGGACAGATCGTGAAGCTGAGGCTCCAATACTTTGGCCACCTCATAAGAAGAGAAGACTCCCTGGAAAAGACCCTGATGTTGGGAAAGATTGAGGGCACAAGGAGAAGGGGACGACAGAGGAGGAGATGGTTGGACAGTGTTCTCGAAGCTACGAACATGAGTCTGACCAAACTGTGGGAGGCAGTGGAAGACAGGAGTGCCTGGCGTGCTCTGGTCCATGGGGTCATGAAGAGTCGGACACGACTAAACAACTAAACAACAACAACAGTTCCCATATCTTTTAAGGGGTTCCATAGATCCATAAGTTACATTAATACAATTTAGAAACTAATCGGCCCCCCACAATCACCCACTGTGCTTAATAAATTTTCAAATTGTGTTAAGAGTCTCAGAGCTTGTGTCTTTACGTGTTCTTTTATAATAAAACTACAGACACCCCCCCCCTTACATTGGTTCAACTTGTGCACATTCAGCTTTATGTGCTTGGCAAATAAAATAAAATAAAATAGGGGTGGAAAAGGCTTGGGTATCCAGGAAATCCCACTGGCCGATGAACCCAATGGTGTTCCCACTATATGTGTATTTACATATACATGCGGGACCCGGGAACCTAACCCTCACATAAATGGGACTCGCCTGTATGGATTTGATTAAAATAAATCCAGTTTGTGTGAAACTGTGGCTTTTTGACAGATACACCAACATATTGTGCCAAATTTCACCAGCATCTTGTGCTAAATTTCACCCACAACAGTGGGCTTGGTATGACAGAACAATAAACACCATTGGATAGCATCACAAGTCCCCCCACCCTTGTCCTTTGGTTTTCCCCATGAGTCACCCAAGCAAGCAGAAGGAAAGGGCACCACCTCAAAATTTCATCATTTTGCTCTTATAATGTTCTGGGATAATGGGGTTACAAACTGGGTTTTCCCCCCTTTTCTTTTCTGGAAGCAATTAACGTGGAAATGAGTGTCAAACTTCCACTAGATTGCCAGAAGTTGCTTTTACGTCACATGAAAATTCAAATACAATGCAGAAATGAACAGTTTGGGAAATGAGATAAACTGCCATGTGAAGGCAGCCTTTGGGAGGGGATTACCTGGAAAACGCTCCCCACCTTGTAAATAATTTAAATAAATAAAACAAATAATAAAATTAGAGACAGGAAGGATGTGATTATTATGTGGTAAGAGCCCTGTGGGTCAAGAAAAATTATGAGAGTAGCATGTTCTGCTGGGAGGGATTGTGAGTTTTTACATACTGCAACTGGGATTCAGAATGATTGAGGTAAGCTAACAGGATCCACCACACCAGGGAGTTAGAGCTAGTTAATGTGCATTAGGCACACAGCCAAAAAATCCAGATATCAGGAGGTCATGAACTTGTAATGTGGGAAATGGTCTGGAATTAAAAACTGAAGGAACCCCGCAGAAGCTTGTTTCTCTTAAAAACAATGTATTTATTATTATGATATATTTATTTGTACCCCACCATTTTCCCTGACAGGACTCAAGGAGGCTAACATAAAAATGCAAACCACTAACAACATAGAAAAAGCAATCATTTTAAATAAACCAAAACAATTAGGCACTGTTAGAAGTAAAACTATAAACATACATGAAATCTATCAAACCATACAAATAATGACAATAAAAGCAACACGTACTACTATAATCTCACCATTTAAAGAGCTGTGATACTGCTTTAAACAGTCATGACTTCCTCCAAAGAATTATGGGAGCTGTAGTTTCTTAAGAGTTGTTAGCAGACCCCTCGCAGAGCTACATGCATAGCTGCCAAGTTATCCCTTTTTTAAAGGGATTTTCCCTTATGCTGAATAGGCTTCCTCGCGAGAAAAGGGAAAACTTGGCAGCTATGTACATGTGCGAGTTCATATTTCAAGACTGACTTTTCAAAGCATATGCCAAGCTTTCCACACCCCAATGCTTTTTAACAAGATTCTTTTCTTCCATTCTAGAATTCTTTTGAACATCTTTCACTAGGATTGTGCTCTTTTCTTTTCCCACCCCACCAAATTCATCTTTACTTTTTTTAACCAATTAATATTTCTTTTGCACCCTGATCTTTGGTACAAGGGCATTTTTAGCTTTAATTAAATTTAACAGAAGAGGAATCAACAAATAGTATCACTATGGATACGACCCAACCAATCTCTAGCACTTTCCCAATCATATCAGCTGTCAATGGAGTTTTAACAGTGCTTACTCCCGCGTAAATGGATTACAGCTTAACTTTTCCATCGAAATACTTCAGATTTGAAAGGGCTTAACTTTGGCTGGATTGTGCTAAGCATGCTCACATCGTAAGCAACTAGTGTGTGGCTGATTAGAGTTTCCCTATTGGCTTTCAGCCAATCCCTGCCACCCTCTGTATTAAGCAAATTACGAATAGCTAAGCGCTACCATTCTTGGAGGATCGTGCAGCCCATAAAAGTATGTTTGGGTTTTATGTCCAGATGAATTGCTGCTTCTCCCAGATATAAACACACGAGAGTGGACAAAGACTGAGAGTTCATAATCTGTACAGTTACAGACGCCTCTGTGATGCTCTTAGGCATACCAGGCATGTTTCGTCGCAAGGGAGCATTTGAAAGAAGAAAGAAAGCAAAAGAATACAAGCAGGCGAAATCAGTGCTTGTGCACCGTGTCGTTATTTCAGTACCAAAAATACTTCTCTGCATATCTTTCTGCACTCACCCCTCCAACACAATATTCTCTTTTGTGCATATTAGGGTGCAACGGCTGAGTTTGGTATATCGGTGCCTTCTCTCCAAAAACGACCTGTCAATCTCCTGATAAAATAAACTTGTGTCACCCAGTGGGGCGTAAGCTTATTATTTCAGCACCGCAAATGCAAAGCGCCAGTCAATATTTACGAATGAACTGCTTACTTAAAGGAAAAGCGAGGCTAGTTGACTCAGCTGCCTTTCTGCGCTCTTCCACGCTTTCCTGTTCTGACTTGACTGTATTCTGATTCCATGGCTGAAAACATTGCTGGGTCTCTCTGGCTGGAGGCACTGGTTCATCCTAAGTTTATCACAACTGCTTCATTAAGTTCTTTAAAACTTGCATTCTAAAAACAATTAACGCTGCCAACACTTTCCTAAATAACATTTTCAGTCATCACCCATTATCGCACCTTTAATTTTCTTAACAATAACCGGTCATTCATAACACTTGTCTTACTTACAGAAAGTGTCCATCTCAGCTGGGAAACGAGTCAGCTGTTTGAATAATCCACCTTCAATGTTTCAATTGGGTACACAGCATGAGGTTGTCTGTGTAGTTTGCAGATAGCTTCCACCTTCCAGAGGGATACCTGCATAGTATAGACCAGATAGATTGTGTTGTGCTCTGATAAGGTCACTGAGGCTTAGCTAGAATCTAGTAATGCTTAATCCTCATTGGTCTTGCCTGCTTAGCACAGGGCTGTTTCCTTGACAACGCAGTTGCAGTTGCTACAGCATCCTTGGCCACATGTGATGTCAAGGTTTGATGTCAACATAAAAAAAACCACCCTACTACTTTATGATTTATTTCCTACTGGTCCAATGTGTACATCTGCCTGCTCTCTCTCTCTGTGTGTGTGTGTGTGTAGAGAGAATCTTTTACTCATTGGTTTCCCCCCTTCCTGTTCTGGAAATTATTTGTGTCTTATTTGCCTGGGAAATGCATTGCAAATTCATTAGTAAACACAGGGAAGCAAACACACCAGTCCCAGTCCAGTAGTATTGACAATTGATCTGATGACCCATTTATTTGAAAGGAACTTATCTATATATATTAAAATGTAAACTGGGCATGTGGGTTATTATCCACTTTTCTCCGAAACCGCTTCACCGACTGCATTCAAATTTGAACACAACGTCCAAAGCGAATGTCCAAAGGCTCTTATAAGGTTTTCAAAGACAGATGCCACACCTCCGCCAGGTGAACCCCCCCCCAAAAAACCCTATTCCAGAACGCACCACTCAGCCGAAAGTGCATGCTGGGAAAAGAACCCTCTAGCGGCGGCTACACTGGTACTACACCTATAGAACATTCCCTCTCAACAGCACCTTAGCTGCCGTTTATATACTAGGCCGAAGCCTTTACAGACTAGGCCGAATGGAGGTACTGACTCGCCTGGGTGTGGGTTGGGGGGAGGAGGGGACGGGATAAGTCAGGACACGGTGGGGCCAGTCACAGGGATGACCGGGGGTGGGGGGAAGAGGGGGTGTGATACATCATGGGACGTGACAGGTTGGGGGGAATCACAGAGAAAACCCAGGGGTGGGGGGGGAGGGGGGGATACGTCACAGGGATTAGCCACGGCAATGCGTGGCAGGGCCAGCTAGTTTTTCAAATAAATGTCCTTGAGATTGCAGCCTGGAAAATAGTGATTGAGGCAATGATAAAAAGCAGCTCCACAGAATTTGATGGTGGTCTAGGTTCCTCTCTTTTCTTCTGTACTAGAACTTACCTGGCGTCATGGACATCACAGCAATTGAGTGGTCCCCTATGCTCTGCTCCATATCCTTGACTGAGAGTAAGGAAATGTGAAATGTCAAGACATCACAGTGTGAGGTATGTTCTACTCAGGGTGATGGTGGTGGCCTAGACTCAAGTCTTCTGTTTTAGGCTATGTCCTCCCTTCACTATCAGAATCAGTTTTGGGAATCACAAGTAGGGAAGAACCCTGTTGCACTTAGGTCCTGTTTCCAGGCTTCCTGTAGGCCCAACCCTTCAGTTCGGACAATTTAAAATTCAGTATTAAAGGCAGTTTAAGCAAATTACAGTCTCAGGAATAGAGTGGATCATGAAAACACCCATCTCAGGGGTCAAAGGTCAGGATGCATCTTCAGCATTCACTGAAAACCATATAGCAAAGGTGGAGGGGAGAATTCTACAACTTTGGGGCTGCCACAGAGAATGCATATCCCTTCAACTGTCATGATTTCAGCGGGACATCCTGGATTTACAGAAGCCATCCTGACTTCTGATTGGATCCCAGAATGTCTCGTTTCTTTGTCCGGCACTCTGGCATGGGTCAGCTGGCTCCCACAAGAACTTGGGACAAAAAAAACGGGATGTTGGAGGGTATGGGAATGCCAGCTCTTGGGCCACCCCCTCCTGGAACTGCTGAGGGTGGTGGAACTACCAAGAACCTGGAACCTTCTGCATGCTAAGCAGATGCTATACCTGAGGCACTGAGCTACGTCTCTTTCATACTATCCTATGGCCCATGGAATGCTCATAGGATTATAGCCTAAATATGTTATCATGTGTTAACTGGATATTGTTTTATCATCCTCTGTTTTTTACTAGTTATGCATTTTATGTACTGCTGTTGCCCACCTCAAGTGCCACAATTAACTAACAATTATGCTAATTATCCCATGATAAAGGAATACCCATTTTGCATCAAAACACAGGGACACTGGCAGAAACGTTTTGAGGTAACAGATCTCTGTTATAGAAGCTGTGACATTTCTTTCCCCATATTGCTGCTCAGTCATGACTGTGAGTGCAGTAATTAGGCCCTGCTAGGACTCAAAATTTCTCTAAGCAAGTGCATCTGCCAAATCATAGAAAAGAAGAGGATGCAATGCATAGCACAAAAATAAATTGGAGCAACATGACAAAAATAGGACAGATAATTACAGACAAATGACATCAAAGGTCATATGTAACATAAACATAATATTTCTAAAAGTGTGGATAGGGAGAAAAAATTATCCATCTCTCATTATATTAAGGCCAGGGGGGGGGGGGGCTACCCAATGAAACTAATTGGCAGCAATAGATTCTGAACAGACACACATCCAGCGTAATTCACTGCTGCAAGTCATGATGGCGGCCACTTACTTAGATGGATTTAAAGAAGGAATAGACAAATTCATGGACCAGCAGCTATTTCCCACAAGAGTTAAATGGCACTACCATGTTCAGAAGCAATATATCTCTCGATGCCAGACACTGAGAACAAACAGTTCAAGGACTTCAGCCTCATGCCCTGTTTGAGAGCTCCCCCTTTGGCTGGTGTTTGAAACACAAACCTAGAGTGCGCCCGGATGAGTGTTCATTGTGGGATCACAAGCATGCATTGGCATACAATTTTGTGCATTTCTACAAGTGGTACCTCTAGTTACGAACTTAATTCGTCCCAGAGGTCCGTTCTTAACCTGAAGCTGTTCTTAACCAGAGGCGTGCTTTCGCTAATGGGGCCTCTTGCTGCCGCTGCACCGGCGCCACACAATTTCCGTTCTCGTCCTGGGGCAAAGTTCTCAACTCGAGGTAACTCTTCCAGGTTAGTGGAGTTTGTAACCTGAAGCGTTTGTAACCTGAGGCGTTTGTACAATTTGAGGTACCACTGTACTCGGAAGTCAGTCTGTGGAAGTAACGCTGTGCCACCACAGTTAGAGGCAGTATGCTAATGAAACCGTAGAAGGGGAGCATGCCATTGTTCTCAGGTTTTGCCCTTGGGTTTTCCACAGTTATCTGGTTAGCAACTGTGAGAACAGGATGCTGTGGCTAGATGAGACATTGGCCTGGTCCAGCAACTTCTTCTAAGTTTCTTAAGTCCAGCAGGGAAGGACTGGTAGGAATCATAAAACCCACCGACAAATACCCCTTCCTTTTGGTGCATGTGGGAACCAATGACACTGCAAGCCATAGCCTAGAGAATATCAAAAGTGATTATGAGGCTCTGGGCAGGAAGTTGAAGCAATTAAATACACAAATTGTCATCTCATCTGTCCTCCCAGTTGAACGACATGGCCCAGGGAGAGAGAGAAAAATAGGGGAAGTGAACAACTGGCTTCGCAAATGGTGCAAACAGGAACGGTTTGGATTCTTAGATCACGGTCTGCAGTTTCTTGAAGATGGACTTCTGGCAAGTGATGGGCTGCACCTCACAAAAGTTGGGAGGAATGTTTTTGCCATGAAACTTAAAAACCTCATCAGGAGGGCTTTAAACTGACTTATGTGGGGGAGGGAAACAGTAGTCCTGAAGGTAGGAGTCTATCAAGTTCTGAAGATGACCATCCAAATGTCAAGGACCAAATGGAGCAAAAAGCATGCAGACCTAGTGGTGGGAGGAGGATATCCTTAAATAAGAGGATAGCCATGTTCAAATATATGAAAGGATGTCATATGGAGGAGGGAGAAAGATTGTTTTCTGCTGCTCCAGAGAAGCGGACACGGAGCAATGGATTCAAACTTCAAGAAAGAAGATTCCACCTAAACATTAGGAAGAACTTCCTGACAGTAAGAGCTGTTTGGCAGTGGAATTTGCTACCAAAGAGTGTGGTGGAGTCTCCTTCTTTGGAGGTCTTTAAGCAGAGGCTTGACAGCCATATGTCAAGAATGCTTTGATGGTGTTTCCTGCTTGGCAGGGGGTTGGACTGGATGGCCCTTGTGGTCTCTTCCAACTCTATGATTCTATGGTAATCTCAGCTAAGTGTATATAGCAGGGATGGACTACGGATTTTGTTGGACTGCAAGTGCAATTATCTCTGAGCATTGGCCATGTCGGATGGTGAAACCCAACAACATCTGGAGGGCCACCAGATCAACAACAACATCTGGAGGGGTATTCTAAGCGTCACCCCTCATGAAGTTCCCAAAAGTCGCCATAGATAATATGCTGCTTATTCTGCTCCTTTTTCTTCAGCAGTTGAAAGTTGTTTCTAGCCTCTCCCACAGATATATTTTCTTCTCCGGGTCTCTAACTGCCCACATGACTGTGTTAAAAGGTGACACTTAAGTTTAAAAGGGAAAGAAGTAAACATATTGTGCCCTTGGATGGAGAAGAACCGGATTGTTCACAATCCTGTCTTGATGTGTGTATTTATAACCAAAAGGTCAGCAGAAGAGACTGTAAGGTCCTCCCTCAGGTACAAGCTTGGACCGACAACATGAACTCAGCATGGAAGAGTAAACCTTTCTGAGTGATCAATTTTTATATATTATAAAAATTCCTGTTCCATAAAACCAGCATGTCTAGTTTCATTAAAATCTACAAAATAAACAAGCACTCCAAGCTCCAATGAACTTTCTGTTCTTCCATTCAGCAAAAGACTTCATTCAGCAAAACATAGCCCCCAAGACGCTGGCTACAAAATATAACCTGACAGCATTAAATGCCTTGGATGTGTTTTTAAATAAGCATACCAACTAATAAGACAGAGTTGATACATAGGGTCTTGCTACCAGATTGGGATCAGATAAAGATCCTTAATCTCTGGACAATATGAGCCTAGCTCAGGATATAGTGAATAATATTTTCTCCACTGTCACTATGGACTCATTGTTAAAACCGTGTTTATGGAAGACTATCTTACTTGGCTACGAGTGATCGCCAAAGAAGAAGAAGAAGATGATAGTGAATAACATTTACAACTCAAGCAGAAAGACAGACATAAGATAACACCCTCTTCTAAGGTATAGATACTGTGAGATCTCAGTCTCAGTTTATTGGTTTAATAATAAAAAACATCACTGCCATGTTTTTAGAACCAGCTGTGTAAAATACGTGACAGCTTAAGTACCAGTTGTGTGGTTGCAAACAGGAGCCTGGAGTTTTGTAGGCTACAGTGCCTGGAAAGAATGCATGTATGGTAAGCATGGGGGCCTGATTTATAGCACAGAACATCAAGCCAGCCTGAGTACCATCATGTTTGCAGAACACTTTATGCCCACACAACGTAACACTTCAGAAAGAAACAAAATACAGTCACACTGCCAGGACAAAGAAGTCGAGCTAAGGACTGAGTTAGGCAGTCACTTAATCCATAGCATACACTTTGTTTTTCCTAAAGAAATTACAGGTAAGCCCTGATTCTTCCTGGGAGGGCAGTGGGCATGCCACCCCCATGCCCACTATGGCATTAGAAGCCTTTGAAGAAGTCTCTATGGGGATTCTCCCCTGCCCCAAGACTCCTTGTGACAGGGAAAGGAGTAGGGCTGATCTCTAGATCATGGTGTGGGAGAGAAGAGATAAGCCTTTCCTCCTTGCATATAGACTTCCTGTTGACTCCTTCTCTCCCATTCCTGTAATTGCTGACTGTATTCCTTTATTTAAAGTCCCTGTAAGCTAGTGGCCACTGGACTTGTCAACCCTGAACCTACTGATAGTCAATCTCAGTCAAGATTTAAGGAATCTACCAATCTGGTGCCCTCTTGACTCCCATCAGCCCAATTCTTAGCAAAAGTATTTCCCGCTCAATGTGATAAGGTCAGGGGAGGGGCTGCCACATGTGGCCCCATCCCAGAGACAGAACTTAAGAGTGCCTGAAGAAGGCTCCTATTGTGTGTAAACAAGCCCCAGTGAATTCAGTACGACTGTCTAATTAAGCACAACAAAAACGGTACATGATAAAAGTAGTCCAAAGCTGAAATGGGCTGGCTGAAAAGAGCACATATAAACACATCCTCTTAAAGCAGGCTGCATTTATGGAGAAGGTTTATACTCCACACATAATGAGGCTTGGTCCAAGTGTGAAATCAAATATTAACGCGCTCCAGTGTTTGTGACTTACAATAATTTAATCCAATTAGTAGCTTGAACCTGAATAGATAAGCACGGCATTACAGAGCGAGAGCAAGGAATGGCGTGACTAGCTAACCCATAATCTGTGTCGATGTTGCTGAAGGGCAGGGTTAACTAATGCAGTCATTCCAGTTCTTCCCTTTGTTTTTCTGCTTCTAAGTCATTCCAGGGTAAGGCGAGATGTAATATGCAGATGTTCTGAAACCTGGAAAAGAATGGAACAAATATGACAAGATAATTTCCAGTAAGATGTGCATTGAAAATAGATACTTCTCAGAAGATGTTTTTCTGAGAAAAACTGAGCATATTCTTTCCTCACACCCATAGAAAAAGAAGGCCAATTTATAGAACTTTCTCCAAAGAATCTTCACCCTATTGTTTGTGAAGGCCACAATTTCCCCTCCGCAATGCCCCAGAATTATATCCAGTCCAAGTGAAGGATGAAAAAATGGTGGCCAGGGTGCCAACACAGGGCTAGGGTGGCATCCATCTGGGATATTCCAGGATGTGCCTCATGCAATTCCATTGGAAATTTATGTCATCCTTGAGGAGGAACCACTACTTCCATGCCCCACAAAATATAGCCATCCTCTCTATGCCTGGGTCCAAAAGGAATGAAAGGTATCCTTCAGGATTATGTTCTGGTCAGCTCTATAACTTGTAATGCATATCCTAGACAGGATAGGGTCCTGCCTAGTATATGTTCTAATCTGGAAAGTCTTCACTCGGGTCCACTCCAGATGTTCCAACAACCATACTCTTCCCTCAGGGCACTCTTCAATAGGGGCTGAGTCCAGGAGTCATGCTCAGAGCATCAGCCTTGCCATATTGATGGCCCATCCTGTAACTCCATTGTTGTCAATCTCATTGTGTAAGTACTATGCTTCACTCTTTCTGCAAAATATATTTTGCTT
Source organism: Zootoca vivipara (assembly GCF_963506605.1). Lineage (NCBI taxonomy): Eukaryota > Metazoa > Chordata > Lepidosauria > Squamata > Lacertidae > Zootoca > Zootoca vivipara. Next base: position 47,551,201 of record NC_083286.1, on the reverse strand, counting down.
GGTTTCCTCCCTTTTTTCCAGTCTCTGAAACACTCTTGTGTAGAGAGGTGTTCTTCATCATTTTGATCTGTGTTGGGAGTGTCATCAATCCATGTCTTTCTTTAAGAGGTTTTCACAGCCCTTGGGACTTTGCTGGGTGCTGATGAAACTCCACTGGGCAATGTATTGCATTAGTAAAAACCCCTGTGGGTATTTATGGGCTTATGGTGATCCTTATCTGCTGGTAAACCTGGTGCATGTCAAACTTGCTCAAATGTTGGCCTTCTCCCATCACTGTAAAATGGGGCACTTGTCTGAACTTAAAGCCTTGACTGAATATGACTTTATAGTTCCCATAAACCAACAGGGCGAACTAGAAATACTATGCATGTTGCCCATTCAGAAAGTCACACTGGGGAGATGATGCATTGCTCTTCTAATTTCAACAGCTCTGTTTTTGTTTTCTGTTGGAGGGCATATGGAATTCCTCTGGCTTTTTTTTAAAAAAAATGTGGGCTGGCTGACCTCCTGGATCTATATCCTGCCCTTCACTCCCCTCAGTGTACTCAAGCTCTCTTGGTAGGACCTGATAATTCCTGCAAGGGCTGGAACTTTCTGCACATCTAATGTCAGGGCCTGGTTGCATGAGGAGGAGATCTGGGAGCCGCCAGCCCAAGAACCCCCCAGGGAGAGTTCCAAAGACAACATCTTAGGGCCTGGAGTCTAGTGGTGGGACAGTGAGGAGCAGTCAGCAGAAGAGATGAGCTGGGAGCTGACAGAAGCAGATGACTTGAGTGATTGACTGTCAGGAGGAGGGCCTTCCAAGACTGAATTAGAAGCTGAGAGTCACAGTATGCATGCAGACAGTCCCAGTCCTGCTGACTCTCTTCCCCCTCAGACCCCCCCCTTTAAGGAGGGTCCTGTACATTGCAGAGCAATGCACCACACAGGCCTAGAAGAGGAGCTCACTCCCTTGATGCGGCCTTGATCTGCTTGGGAGGGATCCAGAGTCTAGAGAGGGAACAGCTTGCCTAGAGCTTTGTTTCAGCAATGCCTTCATTAAGACGAACCAGGGACATTGCTATGTTGTTGTTTTCTGCTAATAAAAAGCTAATTGCATTCTGTGCCTTCTCTCTGTGTGTGCCTGCCCTGTGAATGACCTGGTTTGTTGATAGCTCCTTGACATCTAAATTATATGCTTCGTCCCAATCTACTCGACTCTTTCAGCCATGTTTGACCTTTCTCCTCTTACTATGAAGTCTCTCCCCCCCCCCCCTTGCCAATTATATGTAACAGGGACGCTTACTCATCCTACCACTGGGATATTTTCCCCAGTGTAAGTCTTCATTTCAATGAATTCAAGCTTGCTTTGCACTGTTGGTAGGTTTCTTTCTTGACTGCTCTAACAGAAACTCCTTATCTAATCCTCCTCACACCGGAACAGATTTTTTTTTTGGGGGGGGGACGACACAGGACATGCACAGGGGGAGTAGAACTGTATGTCCCATTGCACAGATGGAAATCTTTGCACTAACAAAGCACAGTAGTTGAATACTGCCAGGATATTCTATACAGCTTCAGTTTTCTGAGTGCTTACACTGTACAATTATGCTCCATAAATAAATTAACCATGATTTCATTTTTAAACCTCGCAATGCTGGAGAAACAAAGATACCTCAATTTCCCCTGACAAAATCCACTACATCTACTACTGCTAACAGGACTAAGAATCAGGTTTCAGAACATGGTTTCTGAAATCACACCGTGCAATTAGGCCATATGGCATGTTCCTAATCTTTTGATCCTTGAGGTGGAGGACAAACATTTACGGTATGCAAAACAAAATTGCTTCATTAGGAAAGGCTGCCTGAAGTCCTAACCAGTCGTGATATTTCGTGACAAGGAGGGCTTGCTACATAAAACTTTCCAGATTACTTGAAATTGGGTGATTGGCTCATCCTCTCCCAGCTTTCTTATTTGCTGGAAGAACAGATACAGCACAATAAGGGAAAATAATAGTATATGTGATCTATGTCGAACATGCATGTTTCTTGCAAGAGGCAGAGAAAGTGGAACAGCTGGTTGCTAATCACTTTAAATCTGAGAACGTCAGCCTGTTGGACTTACTTACAATTGCTTCAGAGATGCCAAGAGGTCCAACAATGTTAGTAAACAAAAACAAAAACAAAGGGAGAACTGGATGCATACGATGGGCACATTAGCACCACATGGCCTCAGCCTAGATGGCAGTGCAAACATGACTTAGCTTCAGAGAATGAAGGCCTTCTGAGATTTCCATCCTCAAAGCTTTGTAACAAACAGCTTGGGAACAGCATCGTTTTTATCAGAGGTGCAAGCTGAAATGTTTTACTATAAGAAATTAAAGTTTTTGTTAGTCTCTATGATAAATAAAGAAGGTTGATCGCCGAAGAATTGATGCTTTTGAATTATGGTGCTGGAGGAGACTCTTGAGAGTCCCATGGACTGCTAGAAGATCAAACCTATCCCTTCTTAAGGAAATCAGCCCTGAGTGCTCCCTGGAAGGACAGATCGTGAAGCTGAGGCTCCAATACTTTGGCCACCTCATGAGAAGAGAAGAATCCTTGGAAAAGACCCTGATGTTGGGAAAGATTGAGGGCACTAGGAGAAGGGGACGACAGAGGACAAGATGGTTGGACAGTGTTCTCGAAGCTACGAACATGAGTTTGACCAAACTGCGGGAGGCAGTGCAAGACAGGAGTGCCTGGCGTGCTATGGTCCATGGGGTCACGAAGAGTCGGACACGACTAAACGACTAAACAACAACAACAACAACAACATGATAAATGTACCGGTATGATTTTAGTGCTTAACTGAATCCTACCAGGAACTGGAAGAAACTTGTTTAAAGTGCTGCTTGATACCTTCACACACACCCCTCTCTCATTGAAGCTGAGCAATATATTTGCTAAAACCCTGGAATATCAACTTATTCCGCCATCTGGCAACATTCGAGGAAAAGCATATTTATCTGCATTGTAATTGCCTCTGTGAATCCAATTTTCCAGCTTGTCGAATTAAAAATGATCATTTTCCTTGTTTAGGTCAGAGGAAGCGCCCCCCCCCCTTTAAGCCAGGAATTGATGGCTGATACCAAATATATAAGGAAATGTAAGCTTACATCAAGTTTCCTGTGAGAGTTGTATGTAAGCTCAGGATTTGGTTTGTTCATTTTCATAATCAGGCTATTTATATTATTCCACCATCAGTCATTTGGGTTTATGAAAAACAGAGACTGGGTCTTCTGCCACCTTCAAGTTTGGCAGTGGAAGCCTTTGAGTTCTAAGGGCCATAGGTATGCTCAGCCCAGTCTGTAGGACCGGTGGCAGTTTCATGGCTGTTCCTGCTTTTGTAGGATTGGGGAGTCTAGATGAATTTGCTTCTCCTTCCCTCTAGATCTAAGATCAGTTCCACAGATTAAATACTATGGGCTAAGGCGGAAAGTGGAAGCCAGGCATTCTGCCACCAAAGAATCTGGCCACAACAGACAAGGCTGAGAATATCCTTACAGCCATGATAAAGTCAGCACAATAAGGTTGGCAGGAGGTCATCACCAGTTTTGCTGGGGCTAAGGAGAATTGCCTCTCACTCTCACTAGCCTCTGGGCTCAGACAGAAAAAAATGTGTGGAGACAGACATCAAAGATGCCAGTGCTATAATTACAAAACTAGACATTACTTTAGACTTGGGGCAATTGCTGCAAACAGAAAATATGTGCCTAACTCCATCCCCTTTCCTCTGTGGAATGTACCCATACAGCATAGCTTGACCTCAGGGCTGAAGCTCTATGAAGTAATGCAGAAGAGGAGGAGGGAGGCAGATTGTGTGATTACCACATAATGTATTCCTTGTTTATTACATTCATATACCATCCTTCCTCCATGGAGCTGTCACCAATTATGCTTGTACTGTAACTTCCAACCCAATATAATGAAAATAATAAAAAATGCATTATATAGAAAGGGAAAATTGCTTTGCAAAAATGTGTATATTAGGGGGAACTGCATGCTAAAGTGTGTATGTTAGGAGAAAGTCATCAGTGGATTTTTTTTAAAAAAATGCACGTGGATATGGAAATGTAGAGAATTGAACTTAAGATTTAAGAAATGGAAAGAAACCCATCCCTAGCTCAATAAGATTTACTTCTGGGTAAATATGTATGGGACTGAAGACTTCATTCTTCATTCAGAGCAATATTCTAGGTCTGTACCACTTAGGGGAGTGGGGGACTTATAAGAAATAGGAACTGCAGTAAACCTTTACAGTCTCAGCATGAATGAATATATTTTAGTTGTTTCTTGTAATGCTAACTGCTATACCTTGGGGTAAAATGGTTTTCTAGAGTAATGAATTTAGTGTTCTAAACTGAGTTCTCCTGCAATATAGATTTAAGTGACAAATACACAAAAGAAACTTGTTTCCCTGAACTAGTGTTTCACCAAAACTGTATGTTCTGGATCTAAAAGTTACTTGAGGTGAACTGCCCTGAGCTAATAACAGGAACTGCTGCATCAAGGACATTCATTATATAAGGTTAGGTTAGGTTTATTGACTTCGTGAAGCAATTTACAGGCAAATAAAAAAAAATACAATAATGAAACCACAGTATCAGATTTAGCAGCACAATATAATGTCGGATTGGTGTTGCCCAACTGCCCAGGAAAATAGCATTAAAACATACAGTATTTGCCTGGTAAACAATGTACCGTAATATATACAGATCCAGCAGCTCAGGACACATGGAGGCAGTAGGGCAACACCACAACACCTTTAAATGCACTGAACCCAGTCTTAATGGAAATGCCAAGCTACGTCTTCTTTCTCATGACAGCAGCTGTCAAGAGCTGGAGTCAAGTGAATTGGCAATAAAAACAGTGTCAGTGAAGCTAACGCTTTATTCAAAGCAACCAAAACAGTCCAAGCAACTCTTCCCAGTAGGTTTTGCCCCAATGAGGCAGTTGCAAGGATTGGGGGTCCCTGCCTGCCCATAGCTGCCTAAAACCCCTCCTCTCCAGGGTTTCCCCCAAGCAGTTGTAGACTGCGTCTGCATTTGTCTGCATTTCTAGGAGACTGGGGGGGGGGGGGAAGGAGCTGGTTGCAGCAGGAGGGGGAAACTCTGCATGGATTCTTCAGCAGCTGCCTCATTGCTGCCTCCTGGCCCCCTCCTCTCCAGCTTCCGCTCCTTCCTCTGAGCCCGGACTGCTCTTCCTGCTCACCAAACCCTGTTCATCTTCTGTTTCCAACACTTCCTTCTCCAAGTCATCTCCCTCATCCCCACTGATGCCTCCAACCACTCCTCTGCTCCAGCCAGTCCAAACTTGCTTCCAACTGGGGAAAAATTGGAAACATCTCAGAAACATGGACCCAATATGTGTGGAATGTTTAACTCACCATCGAAGGTTGATAAGAGGAATAACAAAGAAAGATGGTTACAGGTAGGTAGCCGTGTTGGTCTGAGACGAAAGAAAGATGGGTTTGACTTCGCATAGTCTCCATTTATATCATTTACTTACGTACAGTAATCTCCCTTCCACCTCAACAGCCACTATGGAGAAATTATCTTAACACTTTACATGGAAGTTGGTGGATGTGAGCAGAATTTGGAACATACTTCCTCCCCCCCCCCAAGTTTGTTTTGATGCCATGTGGATGACTGCATACAAGACTGTACATGTGTTCATCTCAGAAGACAACTTTCTGTTTGGTAACCGTTTTTAAAAAATTATGTAAAGTTTATAGAGAACAACAACCAGCCGGAGTAAATATAAGAAGTGCTAAATGCTTTTTCAACCATGGTGATGACACTAGCTAAAGACACCTGAATAATAATAATAATAATTTATTATTTATACCCCGCCCATCTGGCTGGGTTTCCCCAGCCACTCTGGGCGGCTTCCAACAGAAAAATGAAATAAAATAAAATAAAATAAAATAATCTATTAAACATTAAAAGCCTCCCTAAACAGGGCTGCCTTCAGATATCTTCTAAAAATCTGGTAGCTGTTTTTCTCTTTGACATCTGATGGGAGGGCATTCCACAGGGCGGGCGCCACCACTGAGAAGGCCCTCTGCCTGGTTCCCTGCAACTTGGCTTCTTGCAACGAGGGAACCACCAGAAGGCCCTCGGTACTGGACCTCAGTGTCCGGGCAGAACGATGGGGGTGGAGACGCTCCTTCAGGTATACTGATTGGTTGTAGAGACTGTAAAACGCTTCAGCAATTGATATGTGTTGTTCCTTTTTCATGTTGATCGTTACAGCCTTAATTCAGGACTGCAATAGGGGAACCGGCTAGTCAGAGAATTATAAAGTAAAACATTGATTTGCTATTTGCTCTCAGGAAGTAACTGGCTTCAAGTTTAAAGCAAATCCTCTTGCCATACCTGAAGCAGAACCATCCATTATTGCATGAAGGTTATAGCAATGGGTTTTGGCACTCAAATGCTCCCCTGTTTCAGCTCCATTTGGTACTGCTAATGGATCTGATGAAACAGCATCCCTCAGAGGTTCACTGACCTTTTGTTTTAAAATCAAAGCAAAACTTGTACTAATTACTTGAGACGTCAACACTACCCTAAAGGAGTTTTCCATAATTCTTCCAGATGACAGCGTCAAAACTTGAATGTTTAAGTAAATATTAATTAAAGCATATAATGGTTGGCATCCACTGGAAGATAGTGATTGGCATGCATAAGTGCTGAGTGATACCTCCAGTGAGAAGCTGTGTATTATAGTGAGAGGACTAGGATCTGGGAGATCAGGGTTCAAATCTCTATTCAGCTAGGAAAGTCACTGGGTGACCTTCAGCCAGACACAGTCTCTTAGCCTGATCTTCTGCACAGAATTGTTGTGAAGATAAAATGGGCAGAGAGAGAGCAGCATACACCATCTTGAGCGCCCTGGAAGAAAGGTGAGATATAAAGGCCCTGTTTGACCCAAACAGTGTCAAGGTTTCTCTTCCTGGCTTGGGTGATATTTATGACTCAATTTTGAAAACTAAAGGTATCTCTGCTGCAATTAAAGGAAGAAAAAAAAACAAGATCCCAAATCTTGATGCAAGTAATAAATTAATAGAGGCTGTTGTTGTTGTTGTTTTAAAAAAAATGATTAGCAAAATTATTTAGGGGATGAAACTAGAAAGAATCAGAGAGTGTGGCTGATAATTTGAAATTAGAAGGATTTTATATTAGGGAACACACAAAGAAGGTTCATTCTCTGGCCTGTTCTCTCTTTCTTACATGCTTTAGCTAAAATTGGTTTTCCTTTGGCTCTTTCTTCCTCTATCCAGCAGCATCTTTTATGAAGGCAGGTTGGCTTGATGTTTTGGGGAGATAAATACATTACTTCTGGTACAAGAGCCATCATAGCTGCTAGAGGGCCGTGGAAATTTGTGTCACAGCCTTTCAGACTCAACTACGCATGTACTATCTGAAACCAAAGGGGCACATCGGTTGCCAGATGCAAACTATATTGACATTATATTTTCAGCTTTTCTGTCCCACTACTAGGAGACCAGTTCTTTCTGTCTTGGAACTGCTCTTGGCTTAATAGAAGCTGGGTCAATGCTCTACAGAAATGCTGTACTGAAGCATAACAATCAGAGTTGTGCGTGACTTGCAGCAACATTCTCTTGCCAAACTAATGACAGCTTGCAAAGGTAAAATATATGAATGGGAGATGTTATTGTGTAATTGCTGGCATGCAAGTCTAAGTGCATCCAGCTGCCATCGAAGGGCGAACATTGATGAGTCCATTTTCTATGCCTAGTGACAAGGTTGACATGCCACGGGAATCCAAATCCTGGGGCAGGGGATATATATTCACCAGCTCATCCCTGCCAGGGTAGCATTTCAATGAAATATGTATGATTTATATTATTGTGGCATTTAACTGCCTTAGTCAGAGGCCTGGGGTGTTATGCAGGTGCACAGAGCAGCATCAAACCTGCCATAACATTTAAATAGAGGATAAAATGAGAAGCTCCAAAGGCGAGCAGGTATTTCAGTAGTTTGGTTTTAGGTCTGACAGACAGTATTTTGTTGGAAGGATTCAAGCTCATGCCAAGAAATGTAGCTTTGTGTTAATCAAATGGATTGCAGCACTCTGTTGACCTAGTACAAAAAACCCACCTTAAAAAAATACCATACTTTAAGCCAGAGCTTTCCAAACTGTGTGTCGTGACACGTTAGTTGCAGTGTATAGGTGTGTTGTGCGAACGCTCCCTGCGCTCCTCCCAGGGCTGGAAAGGGGTTAGTTTAACCTCCAGTTTGCTAGTAAAACTTAATTACTGTGTTGCAAAATGATGCAGGTCTTAAAAGTGTTGCCAGCACGATAAGTTTGGAAAGCTCTGCTTTATGCATCTAGGAAAGTGATGGGGTGAAACGCATGAGATGAATGATTGATTGATGGGAAATAGAGGTAGGGGAATTTTTGTATTTTGGTTCCTCTTCATTTCTCATTATTCCAATTTTATAGTTCTCCACATTTCCATGTTGGTTTGCCAGGTTTTTGTAAAACATATCCTCATGAAAATTCACCGGCATTTTAGTGTGAATTGCTCATAATGTACACAATTGTTATCCAATTCTGCCAAATATAGACATTTTTGCATGCATTTTCACGGATATATGCATTTATATGCACACTTTACCCTAGTGTATTGGGGGGGGCGTTTCATATTGCATATCTGGAGAACTGCACTGCAAAATTAACTGAAGTGCAACTTTTGAAGGATGGCTGCCATTTGGTTGACACATTGTTTCAGGAAGTGTGAATATATTCATTTTTGAATGTGAACTGAGTTGAATTTCTCCCGTTTCTCATGGGAAGTCATATAAACACTCCACAATGAAATCAGAATTGATGCAGGATGAAGGCTGATTGTTGTATGATTGCTCTGCAAACAAATCAGAATGAATGATCAGTGAAGACCAGATGTAGTCGTACCTTTGCATAAGCTTTCTAGAAGCAAATCAGAATAAATACCCATCTGAAAGAGCCCAAAGTCACACTCTGAGCTTTATGGATCTGTTAAAGTGAACCTTTGTGGCAAATTTGGAGGTTTCATCTTGGGAGATGAATGCTGAAGAAGGAAGCAAAACTAATTTCGGTAAGACTAATGATCTCTGGGGGATTCTGTCCATTCCCTCAAAAGCAATTTCACTTCCCAATTCTGCAATGTTATGGGCATTGCTGCATTAGACTGCAAGGACTTACTATCCCCCTTTTTTTTAAGGATGTGGAGCCAACCTTTCTACATAAAACAACTAAGGTCAAGCTAATAACAGACTCTGCCTACCCAGAATGCACCCACACAACCAAAGTGAAGCTACCACTGTGTCATTTCTTAGAACCCTTGAATCAAGTAAAGCAAGTCCTAAAGAAACGCAAGGGAGGTAAATTGGGGCATTTTAACTATGAGTAGTTTCATAAATGCTAAATTCCCAAGAAGAGGGAGGAAACTGAGGGGCATAGCAAAACAGAGAGAAAAGAGCACATGAATATTTTTCTGCATTGACAAGCAATTTCTAAAATACTTATTGTGGTTATGGTGGTTTTAAAGTCTGCTAGCAAGATTAAAGGAAGCTTAAAGTCTTCGTCAGTCAGAATGTAGAATCTGTGCTGGGTCAGAATGCTCATCAGCATTATTCATCTTCTTTCCTGAGCTTTGACAGCATTGCTAGATCTGTCAGCTGGGAAAGAGTGCAGTGCTGTCTGGGAACCAATTTGATTCCTCAGCCTCCAAGGGTTGTCGGCCATTCAAATAGAGGGCCACACCTCTGCAGTGGGTAGAGGCCCCAGCTTGCAAGGGTGCCTCCTCCTGCCTTCCACGTGCCCCAGTGAGGAAATCTGTCCACTGCCGCTGCTTTGCTCTGCTAAAAAATGGCCATGGGCTTGGCACAGAGTCAGTGAAGAATTATAGCTGTCAAAATATTGATGAAATTATTCACTGCCTGTGAAGCAGCACTTTTTGTTTCCAGAGGAACATATGGGCTTTCATCCTACTCAAGGGTACTTCTGTGCCAAAGCAAAGGCGGTCCTTGGCTCGAGGCTGCAATTACAAAAGTAGCAAGGCTTTGTCACTGCCGTTGTAAAAATGGATCCACCCTCGGGGTGGAAGCACATTGTGGAGATCACACAAAGTTACAGAAAGAGAAGGTGTGTGAAGGTGGTATTGCATATCCTCCAACATTTGTCCGATGGAAATAGGGACGTCCTAAGGAAAAATGGGACATTCTGGGATCAAATCAGGAACCAGGACAGCTTCCGTAAATCTGGGACTGTCCCTGGAAAATAGGGACACTTGAAGGTGCTGGTATTGTACCACTCAAGCTCGCTGGTGCCACTCAACCAAAAAAAGGTGCAGGGAGGAGGCTTCTGTTCCTGCGGTGTTTCATTAAGATGCTAAAGTATGCATGTTTAGTTAAAGGAAATTTCATCTGGGTTGTTGTGCAAACGTGAGCTGATAGCTTAGCAGAGCCAAGCAGAGACAGGGGCAAAGGTGTGTCCCTATCAGGCCAGTAGTTGGGTATCAAGACAGGAAGATGAGGCTCCAGTGGGCAGAGGCAGAAGATACGGTCAAGATCAGGGCAGAAATATGGCCAGAGGCATCTGGTGAGTTTATAGCCCTGACACACACTTTTACGAGGTGTATGTCTGAACCCACAAGTGTGTCCGCCACCCACACATTTAGCTATGCCCCGCAAGAGGCTTAGGGCCTTTTACTGGTGTTAAATGTGCCTATGTTATGGCTATGTGTATCTCCCCTTGACGTTATATCCATAAGGTCAGAGATTAGAAATCGGTGCATTTCATATGAAAGTTAACAATGTACCTACAAGATTAACTGGTTGTCTTACATGCTTCCTTAATCATGACTTTGTTTTGGGAGGAAGATTCCATTGTCTGTGCAGAACCCCGTTTTTTCCTACAGGAGGTGATAATTAAACTTTGCTGGTAACACAGGATTAGTGGACTGATCGTTACTTTAGGTACTAAGACGTCAGGATATTTACACATATCTTCCAGGTCATGTTTAAGGTAAGAACCAGTACCAAGATTAAAATAGGTCATAATGGGATAAAATAGGTCATAATCATTTTATATAATCATGCCAGCTTCACTGATGCCATGATTTACAGCAATAAACCACATAAAAAGTTCAACTTGGCACCCATCATGACTGTGTTTACAGCCACTGGTTGGCTAATGAGCTGTGCTGAGCAATTTGGAAGTGTGGGTGCCTGTATTCTATTTTATTTTGATAATGTTCTTTACTGTTCTTAGCTTTTCCAGCTTTTTTTCTTAGCTTTGTCATCTTTCAGGTGTTATTTTACCTTTTGCAAACAGCTCTGGGCTTACAGGAAAGCAGCTTATAAAAGAGGGCAAGGTATATAAGCAACTTGAGCAAAGATCCCAAGCCATGTGAACATTTGGGCAGGCAGCTCTGAGCCTTAGGAGCATCGCTTGCCTGTGATGAATTGCACACGTTAACTCAGGAAGAAATGGAAAGGATGGCAAGTCTTCCCTTAGGTTATAATCAGCCCATCAAAACTGTAACTAGTTTGGAAGGATTTTTTAAAAACCTCATTACATTGTCTCTTATGACTAATGATGTATGTGTCTGATCCAAAAAGACAAAATAATTACAGGAGCTAATAGAAAATGTATTACTTTAGGTATAACACGTTCCATTTTTGTGACTTGCAAGTGACAGGAAAATCCAGCATTTCATTGCTAACGTGCTGGGCACAGAAATGGGCTAAACTTTCTTTTATGATCTACTTGGGCAACAAATACATTTTAAAAAACCACATGTGGTCATTCAGATATTGCTGGACTACTATTCCTACAATGCTGACCGTTGGCAATGCCAGCTGGGGCTGATGGGAGAGGGAGTCCAACAACCTTGTGGGGGGGCCACAGGTTCCCCCATCCTTGTTATAAATGTACAAATACGCAATCTCTTGCTGCAAGGAACAGCTTTTAAATACCACCACTCCTTTGAATTCCCCCATGCATGCCGAAATGTTACTTGGGTAAATGTGGAGGAAGGCACTTGGAAGCAAGCTGGACTCACCAAATTGCTATTTGGCACCCAATACCTACGACTTAGAGAGAGAACAAACATCAGACAATGAGCATTGTCTAAAAACTGGCACTGCTAACATTTCAGTGAACTGGTAACCTTTCCCTCCTCCATAAATCCCTCCAACTTTCCAACCTTAAGCAGTGCTTTTGGATGGAATGCAAGAGGAAACTTGCAAAAGTGTCATGGGAAGACATCAATTTTGTTTCACAATAGTTTTGTTTGTAGACATATGGAAAGCACACTATTATTAGGTTTCTTTCTTTTATTATTAGGTTTCTTTCACTGCGGATTCCCCTAAATGGTTTAACAATTCTTTGCTCATCCTCTTATGCTTATACCCCCCTAATCCACTCAATACCCTACAAATGTGATGCAAAAATTATTTTTCGAGCTCTGGCAGATGTTTGTATTTTATCCGTATTTCAATTACCATCAGAAGTGGAAGGTCACAGCAGCAGTTATTTGTGGTTACCTTGATAGCAATATCTGGGTTAGCTCTAGGGCAAAAGGTGGGTAGAACTGAATCTTATAATATATGTATTTAGCTTGGGGATGAGGAATTTGCAGCCCTCTAGATATACTTCTGACCCTTGGCCATGCTGACTGGGGCTGATGGGAGTTGGAGTTCCTGAAGGTCTCTGAACATCCGCCGCAGAATCTCCATCTCAGGAAAAGTTGTGCTTCTTAGAGTTCTGCAGCTGCCTACGAAGATAGGATTTATGCTATATGGATGGCCTTGAAAGTTGTGCTGAAGCAAACACTGCCAGATTCTTGCCTGTTGCATTAACAAGTTAAATATATCAAAAGCTGCAGTTGTACAATGTTCTGAAATCCGTTTGCGTTGGGATTGCATATAATCCTGCCTTGTACAGAGTCAGAGACCATTGGTCCAGCTAAGGAAATTCTAAAGGGCTTTGAGAAAGAAGCAGAAAAATGGAAGCCTCTTTCACAGGGGGGAAAACTTTTGAAAAATTAAAGGGCATTTATCATCAGAGCACTAGCATAAGCATCTAGCAGAAACTGTGGTTAATATTCATTGCCTCCAAGTGACTAATGAATAGAAATGGGCCAGGCTCTGGGAAATGCTCCAGCAAGAGACAGTTGTACCATTTCTGAGCTAAGCCCAAAACCTTGAGTGGAATTAGAGAAAAGCCCTATAAACACAAAGCAGTTACTATTGCAAAAGCCCTAACAAATGGAAAGTAAATTATAATAATAAATTCTTCCAGCAGCACCTTAGAGACCAACTAAGTTTGTCATTGGTATGAGCTTTCGTGTGCATGCTATCTGCATCATCTTCATCAAATTCTCTCCCCAACCCACCAACTTGCAAGATTGAATTCATACTGGTTTTTGAAGCAGCAAACTCTGTCTTCTGCTTTTCTGTGTACCAGGCTGAAAGCTGAAAATAGTTCCCATGAAATCATCCTCAGGATCATTCAGTGTCTATAATGAACAATCTAACCCTGTGATGGAGGTCAGTAAATGATTCACTTTTCATACCAGCTACTGTAGCCACATTTTCAGGGAGAAGACCTAGGAGTACCAACAGTATTTAAAAAATAAACCACTCTCTGCCAGATAACCAATACAGTGAAGTAACACACACAGAGAGAGACATACCAAATTTTGCCAGACCCAGGGGTTTACCCTTGAACCACTAGGTGCAACCTTAATTCCACACACGAACCATCAATCTTCCCTAAGTTCATATCTGATTCACTAGGTTTTGTCCTGTTTCCACCTGCCCTGGGTCTATATTTTTGTTTTAAACAACAACAGGCAAGGCAATATTTCCAGCTACACAAGCAAGCTGACATATGCCAGTAGGGCAGAATCCAGCCCTCAATGATGGTATTAACATCACTTCAACCCCCACCCCACCTCACCTCACTCCATCCTTTCTATTATGTTTGTTACAACATAAATCCAATCTTAACCAAATTTACTAAGAGATAGTAAATTGACTTCAGTAATACTTATTTCCAGAAGTCTTTCAGACTGCAGATCATGCTTGTTAATGTCTATTGATCCTCTCCCCTACGAAGCTGTGCAGTGCACTTATGCAAGCAGGAACTTATTTTATTTTTTTAACCCCTCTCTCATCCTTTTTCTTTAGAAAATGCAGAACAGTTAAATGGGATTTCCAGCAGCCCAGAATATAATAAATTCCACAAATACTTAGCTTCAACAATACTATAGATTCCAAGACATTTGATGAACCAAAATTTCTTCATGGCAACTGTAGGTAAAACTGCACACAAGATATAGAGCTGCCATTAAAAAACAACCTTATGTGTTGATGAGCTCTCCTTCCCTGCAGCATCAAATTAACCTGTGTTGTGATGACATCATGTGGTGCCTTTCCCCATCCCTGCTCCTCTACTGGTGGAGTAAGACGCGCTGCAATGACAGCATGCAACATACAGAGTGTATTGATACTACAGAGAATTTAGCATATCCTTTATAGTTCCACCTGGAACTACCAAGCTAAAAACACATTGTTAGAACTCTTAGGACCCCTCCAGATTCTCTGTGTGTGTGTGTGTGTGTGTGTGCGCGCGCGCGCATACACACACACACACACACACAGGATATTATGCAACATGCCATTGATGCAATAATAGCACAGATTTATCTCCACACCATCCCACCTTATTAGTTGTTCCGAGATGCTTCCCCATTGTTAGACCCTCCAGACAGAAAAAATGTGGCTCCTTGTGCTATAGCACAAGAAAAGCGGTACCAAATAAAAAAATCCACCCAGAAGAAACATTCATGGTGCAAAAAGTGCCTGAGATACAGCCAAAAGCTGCAGGGCATACACCAATTATATAGCCAACTTGATACCATCATAAGCACAAATCATCATACATGCACAATAAAGAGAATATTGAGGGGCCATTAATGCTTGCTGATAGTATATTTAGATACATATATTTTAGAGAAGAGCCATCAGGATCCATGATTCAAAATGCAAGTTGTTAGGCAATGCTTAAGCAAGAAAGTTATAGTCAATAGTTTCTCTTAACAAAACTGAATAAAATGCATTAAGCAAAATGCTATGATTCACCCTCACCCATTAGTGATATATCCCTACATCTATAAATAGATGACACTCTCTCTCTCTCTCTCTCTCACACACACACACACAATCTTGTACAGTATAAGAGACACTGATTCTTTGTAGCCTTTCCTTTCCACCTGAGCAAAGTTTAACCATTCTTTACATGCTCCTAGAATCAAGTCTAACCTCTGATATTGGGGAAAGGACTGTGTGAGAGCAATATTCTCCTGAAAACATTTCTCAGCCTGGATATGCTTCTGCCTCTCAGCCAATTTCTATTATGTAGTTTCTAACATCAAGTACCGGAATATATTCCCAGGCGCCTGAGCAAATTACCATTCTCTTCATTAAACCAACTTTGTTTGCATTCCCTTGGCAGTTGCAAATGCAAACATGGATGCTCCCTAGACTCTTTCTTTTGGTTTGCTGTTGTCCAGGATTCTTCCTGCCGGCTCTGCACAGTCCAAGTCCATACCTGTTCACAGATATAGGTTTGTGTGTGTGTGTGTGTGTGTGTGTGCTTGTGTGTGTTATTTTCCACAAGGGTCAACATTGATGCTGAAATCCAGCATCACCTGAACTCTGCAAGTGCGGCTTTCTCCCGATTGAAGTGCAGAATGTTTGAGGACCGGGACATTTGCAGGGGAAACCAAAATGCTTGTTTACAAAGCTATTGTACTACCAACCTTACTGTATGCTTGTGAAACATGGACCACTTACAAACGCTATCTCCAACTTCTTGAAAGATTCCAGCAACGGTGTCTCCGAAAAAATCTTATGCATCACTTGGGAAGACAGGTGAACTAATACCAGTGTACTGGATGAAGCAAAGATAATCAGTGTTGAAGCAATGGTTCTTCAACATCAACTTCGTTGGTCTGCTCATATTGTGCGGATGCCTGTCTTCCAAAGCAACTACTCTATTCCAAACTTAAAAATGGAAAGCGTAATGCTGGTGGTCAACAAAAGAGGTTTAAAGACTGTCTCAAGGCAAATCTTTAAAAATGTAGTATAAACACCGACAACTGGGAAGCACTGGCCTGCAAGTGCTCCAGTTGGAGAACAGCTTTACCAAAGGTGTCATGGACTTTGAAGACACTCGATCTCAGGATGCAAGGGAGAAATGTGCTAAGAGGAAGGCACGCTTGGGAGAGCCACACCGTGATCAACTCCTGCCCGGAAACCAATGTCTCCACTGTGGAAGGACGTGTGGATCCAGAATTGGCCTCCACAGTCACTTACGGACTCATTGTTAAAACCGTGTTTATGGAAGACAATCATACTCGGCTACGAGTGATTGCCAAAGAAGAAGGATGAGGAGATATATAATGTATATCAGGGGTGGCCAACTTTCAAGAGACTGCGATCTACTCAGAGGGTTAAAAACAGGCAGAGATCTACCCCCCCCTTTTGGAGGGTTCGGGTCAAAGTTGTTGAGTTTTTTCAAGGAGGAGGTAAAATGTTGAGCGTTTTTAGGTGATCCACAGTTGTTCAGCTTCTTTGGGGGGAGCCAGTGATCTACCGCAGACATCCAGTGATCTACCGGTAGATCACGATCTACCTGTTGGACATGCCTGATGTATATGTATATATGTGTGTGTGTGTTGTTATAAGAGGTTTTAAAGGCTTTCTTGCCTGTTTAAAAGGGTCCTACCCCGGTAGGGAGTTCGAACCTCCGAAGAGATCTGGTGAAATTAATTACCCCTGAGCCAGGTGTCACACCTAAAGTGCCCTTAAGGCAGGATTTGTGAGCACAGAGAGAGACAAAGGGTGTTTTTTCCAGTTCCTCCTTCCTTGCAGAGAAACATTTGATCAGTTTGGGAGAGTCAAAATGGTAGAGTCAAAATGGTTTCAGGACTGTTTTCCTGTACGTGTTTGCTTGGTACATTTATGAACATTTATTATATATACATACATACATACATACATACATACATACATATATGTGTGTGTGTGTGTGTGTGTGTGACCTTAAAATTCTCACAACAATATATATACAGTATAATATAAATATAAATTATAATAGATATACGCAAAAGCAATTCGTGCTCCAGGACTGACCCCACCGCACTCGAAATTAAAGTACCTAAATAAATCATGGAGCCTCACTCGTCCCGTCCTCGCGCAACACATGCCATCAAATCGCGCATGCGCTCTCGGGCCAAAGGCTCATCCCTTTAAACAGCGGGTTGGCGGGAAATGTTTTCGGCGCCGCTAAGCGACTTGAGGGAGAAACCTTTCCCCACCCCACCCCGCTGCGCACGCGCGCGCCCTCGTTCCTCCCGGCGCCTCCTCCCCCGCCGAGTGGGTCGCCATGGTGACGGGACGCGGAGCTGCGCTCGAGGCGGCCTCGAGCCCAGTCGGGCGAGGAGCCGGCACCGCTCGCAGCCATGACGGACATCCTGTGCGATTGGCTGAACAGAGAAGTGAAGCTCTCGCGGACAGTGAGTGAGTGCGGGAGCCTCTTTGCAGGGTTAAGGCGGCGGGCGGGCGGGCGAGGAAGCCCCCGGAGGTGTGGAGCTCAGGTGTGGGGCGCCCCTCTCAGGCAGGCAGACGCTTCGTTTCGGCTCGCCTGAGGGAACATCGCCCTTCCCCCCGCCCTGTAAACCAGATATTCCTCCAAACCCTACACGCGTGGAGACTTTTCTTCTTCCTCTTGTTATTTAGCCCCTCGTGAGAGGAATGGCGCTTTGCACATGCTCAGGAGCACGGTTTGCTACTGATTCATTTGCTTCCCCCACAGACATCACATTTCATAGAAGGGGAGCCACGCGGGTCATCTCGTCCGACTCGCTGCAATGCAGGAGTTTGCCCCTAAACATGACATTAACGCCTTGCCACCAAGGGCGTACCCACCACGGGGCAAGTTAGGGCAGCTGCCCTACTCTAGAAGCAGGGCTGGTGGGCAGAGGCGGAGCACAGCCCGGCGGAGCGCGAGTTCGCCATTCCCGCCGCGCCGCGCCGCACCCTCCCTCCAGCTCCCCGGCGCGCCCTCAGGCAAGGCCAAGCGCGGCGGGGAACCAGAGAGCGCGGCGCGGTGGGCGGGAACGCTGAACTCGCGCTCCGCTGGGCTGGGCTCCGCCTCCACCCACCAGCCCTGCTTCTAGGGAGGGGCACAGCCCGGCGGAGCGCGAGTTTGCCGTTCCCACCCACTTTGTGGCCCCTGCCCTTCCGTGCCTTGGCCCCTCCCCTTGCCCCCCCCTAGTTTTGATCCTGGGTACGCCCATGCTTGCCACCCTAATGTAATTCCCAATGTGGGGCTCGAACCCACAACCCTGAGATGGGAGTCTCATGTGCTAACGGCTGAGCTACCCCTGGTTAATGTAGATTCTACTTATCTGTTTCATGGAATCTGCACACCACTTGATTAGGGGGTGGGTGGGTGGAAACCTCCAAGTGGTTTACAGGAGAGATAAAACAATAGCATTGTCAATAAAAAAAATACCAATTAGCATTAAAAAGGGGAAATAATAATAATAATAATATACCCTGTTTCTCATATTTTAAGACATACCCATAAAATAAGCTATAGCAGGATTTTTAAGCATTCAAGGAATATAAGCCATACCCCGAAAATAAGACATAGTGATAGGCGCAGCAGCAATGCCGGCCGCGGCAGGAGGAGGAGGAAAAAAATAAGACATCCCTTGAAAATAAGCCATAGTGTGTTTTTTTGAGGAAAAAATAAATATAAGACGTGTCTTATAATATGAGAAACACTGTATTCTTTGGTTTCCCCAGCCACATTGGGCAGCTTCCAACAAAGATTAAAATACATTAAAATGTCACACATTAAAAACTTCCCTAAAATGACAGGCGCAATTAAAAAAACATGCATAGGATAGACTAAAATGAAATAAAACTCACACCAGATTCCTAAACATTTGGGTAGACATGTATAAATAAAAATGTCTTTGGCAGGCAGCAAAAAGCATACAGTACAGTGAAGGTGCCTGTTTGGTGTCAATAGGCAGGAAGTTACAAAGTTTCAGCACTGTCGCACTAAACTAAACCATTGCATTCTTACAGATGCTGTGTGGGTATTTATATATACCCAGGGCAGGCAGCAGAGTAGTAAGAAACAAACAAACAAAAGTACTTCAATAACAACAACAAAAGACTAATGCAGCATGCAAACTAATGCAGCAAATTTAAATACATGAGCCCATTCAAAACAGACAGTATGATCAAACTGCTTTAAGTTTAAAGTGCTTGCATTAGTAGTTCTTATTTTTCCATCATTGAAAAATAGGTACCAGGAGGACTCGCACAAGGAGCAGCTGTTCTGTTGTTGGAAATAACTTTCACCCAAGTAACAAAAAAAGTTATTACTGATGTTAATAACTGTGCTAGAGTCCCAAATGCCCTAGGAGGGTTGGTGGGAGTGGGTTGGGTTTAACCAGGGGAGGCAGTAATATTAAGTATCAATATTAATAACTAATAACCTGTATGGCACTTGGAGGGATTCCATGCAGCTTGGTTGTCTTCCTTGATTTTGAAACTGGGGTCTTGAAACTTTGGGAATTTTGAAATGTTTTGTGAGTATTTGTATCAATTCTGGGAGTCTGGAATGATAAGAGGAATTTGTTTTTAGATATGATACATTTGTAAAAAATGCAATGAAATCAAGAGAGACCAGGCTTTGGTTAAAAGTGAAATGACAGTAATACTTTATGGAGAGTAGTAAGAATTGTAATATGTCAACAAGCAGCTTCTCCTAATTCGAACTTGTAACACCAGACAAGACGTACAGAAGTTCCCTTGTTTGCATGTAACTATGATGCAGCACAGGAAAGCCCCGCTCCTGAATTGTATATTGGGTTGCATGGACAGAATGTCTGGTGTTTTCCACACATAATGACCATTTGCTCATATGTGCAAAAAGACATATCATGGCCTCAGTGTGGTTTTGTTAAAAGAACTAGAGACCCTATATGGCACCATATTTGAGGGGGGGACTATTTTCTAACCTAGGCATGGGGGGACCTGTGGCCCTCCAGATGTTGCTGCAATTCCCATCAGCTGATGGGAGTTGGACTCCAATAAATCTGGAGTGCCATGGGTTTCCCATCACTGCAAATCATACTATTAACAGGTTCCTAGAAGGTTGTATCTGCTTTTGCTCATCTATCTCCCACTGCTTCCCCTCTTGTCATCCATCCTCCTGCTTCCATGGCAAGTTGGGAAAGGCAGAGCAGCAGGGTGGGAGGAGGAGCAGGGGCTATTTCTTTCCTCGTTGCCTTGGACCTTTTCTCTAGGTTGGCAATCCTACACTCCTGAGCGGTCTGTTCAAAATAAAGAAGGCTGCAACCTTCAGTCAGTTATTTGGTTCAAGAACCTTTTGATTGACTTATCGGGCAGAAGATAGCTTGAAAAATCTTATTTAGTTATTTTAGTGCAGTCTTACAAAAACTGTGGGTAGCAGGTGTTATCTTCCCTTTGCTCATACACAAAGGAATGCCTCTTCCCCTGAGAGCGCCTGCTGTGACGCATGCAAGCATTATCAAAAAATAAGTTGCAAATGTGTTTTCTTTTTCAGTTTATTCATGTGCAAATCAACGTGCTTCTTATTGATTGAATCAGTTCTAATTGATCCAAACTCATAAATCTTTTTTTTAATAGGTAGCAGCTTCCCAAATAACCTTGTGTTTTGTGACCTGCCTAATGCTTTACATTACTACCTCCACATTTTTGGCAGTCCTAGAAAAGCAGTGGGTTGTTTCTCAAATGCCTTGTGAGCTGCATTTGCCTTAGTGGCTCAGAATTTTGAGTAGGCCTCGCTTAACGCCTTAAGATAGCAGAATTGTGTATGTACATTTTGCACACTTTCTGAAGTGGAGGCTTCTTAAGTGAAACACCTTTCATGCATGGTGTTCATTCTGAGTTACACAACACACCTCTAAAGCTCCCACATGGCAATGATTTTTATCACCGGAGACTCTTCTGCAGTTTCAAGGGACACAAATATGTTGAATTTCCTCAATTAATAAGGACTCTGGAGTACAGACAGTCCTTGTAGATATATGTTTATCCCGTTGTTCCTACTATTTCATCTACAAATGCCTTTCCTCCAGAGAAGAGTATCATCCACACAGAGAGATGAAATGCCCCTAATGAGAAGCTGAACTACCAGATTTCTAGAGCTCTTTAGGTTGTGGGAGAGGCAATTATAAACTCTCAAATTACCATTGTATCTCGAGGCTTCTTCATATTGCAAATTAGGGTCGTCTTACTCTTCCCAGAAGAAGAAGCATCTTGAAACACAGAGAATTTAAGAAATTATTCCAGCTTACTTTTAAGTTGGGGACATGGGTGGTGCTGTGGGTTAAACCACAGAGTCTAGGTCTTGCCGATCAGAAGGTTGGCAGTTCGAATCCCCGCAACAGGGTGAGCTCCCGTTGCTCGGTCCCAGCTCTTCCCAACCTACGGTAGCAGTTCGAAAGCACGTCAAAGTGCAAGTAGATAAATAAGTACCACTACAGCAGGAAGGTAAACTGCATTTCCGTGTGCTGCTCTGGTTCGCCAGAAGCGGCTTTGTCATGCTGGCTACATGACCTGAAAGCTGTACACTGGCTCCCTCAGCCAATAACGTGAGATGAGTGCCGCAACCCCAGAGTCAGTCACGACTGGACCTAATGGTCAGGGGTCCCTTTACCTTTACTTTTAAGTTAGAAGAGGCAATAGAGAACTGCTGCTATTTTAATAATTTACTGTAGGTTGAAGCCAACTAAATAATACTCAAAGTGGAGCCATTGAAATAATTGGATGTGACTTAAGTCAATTGGCTTGAGTGAGTACCGGTATATTTTATTTATTATTATTTATTAAATTTGTATACCACCCTTCATCTGAAGATCACAGGGTGGTTTACAACATAAAAATACAAAATGAGAACACAAAATACAGTACACAATAAAACAAAAACAAACCAATGAGCCCCCTCCCACAAACACATGCTGAATATGACTTAGTTGTGTGCAACTCTTCATTTTTAAAATTTGTTTCATTAGGGCCAATTCATGCATTAATGCTTCTGGAGCAGGCCTGCACAAGTGTCAGTAATGCCCAGAGCATATCTGTGCAAGCTGTGGTACACCAAGTCAGTGACCCATCGGGGGTTGATAACTACCCTATCATTTATGCTGCCTGCCTGGGCTTGTAAAAAGGGGGGGTGTCATTGAGTGCTTCACAGGCCACAATGTGTGGTTAATAGATTTGGTGGGTCATGCAGATACAGGCCTGATTGAAATGGAGGAAGCACCTTGGTGAGGTGGATCACGTGGTTTCATCCCATGCTAGCTGAAACATGGCCTGAGAAAAGGCAATGTTGACTTCTCTGTGTAGATCAGAGGTGGGAAACCTGTGGACCTCCAGGTGTTGTTGGACTCCAACTCTGATATGTCCCCATCCAGCATGGTCAATGGTCAGGGAAGATGGTAGTTGTAGCTCAGCAACATATTGAGGGGCACCAGTTAGCCGCTTCTGATCTGGATGTTACTGAAACTGCATGGGAGGAAGTTGCAGGAAAGTTACTTGCACTTCACAGTGGTAACGTATGAATCAGCCCTTAGGTCTGAACAAATGGGGGGACAAAACCTTTCCTTTTTCTCTTTAAAAATAAACCAGAAATGGAGTCTTTTGCCAGTGAGTTTTCTTCAGGTTACCTCATCGGAGAACTTCTCAACAAGTTTGAACTCCAGGATGACTTTGCTCAGTTTTCACAAAGCAGGTTAGTAGATGGTATATACACAACATCAAATGGTTAACATAGTAGGTTAAGTGGTGGCTCCAAGTCCTGGGGTAGGGGGCTTAAGCAAGATGCCCTCAGTAGGGGGAATCCTACCTCCTTGCTTGTTGCCACTGATGATTCATTAGCTTTCTCCCTCTGGGACCAATCTGCATCACTGCTCAATACAAGAGGGAGAGCCAGGGTTGTTGCTCCTCCATGTTCCTGCCTCTGCTTGCTTACGTGAAGATAGCTAGAAAGCAGGCAGTGGCAGAAAGGAGAAGGACCAGGAGGGGCAAGGGACCATGGATGTTTGACATAAGACTTAGATATCTGCCTAACAACCCTGATTGCCGATGACAGTCCAAATAGATTAAGATGACAGCTGGTGTAAAATGCAGTCCATCCCTCCCAACTCAGTTTAGGAATACTGAAGGCATATGGGGGTCTGCAGGTATGCATGGGTTAGCCCCTCCCCCTTGATGACAACATGTGCCTCCTAGCTGACATGTGAGTGACTCAATCTCAATGCCATCAATGCACATAGAGTTTCCAATTCTGGAGATGGGAAGGTATGCTTCTGCCATACACTTTAGTGTAGAGGTGGTTTAGTGTAGAGGAGCATATTTCTGCTGGCTCCTTCATGCATTCAGAAATGAATGCCTGAATAGGGATATTGTTTATTGCTAAAAGGGGACTAATGATGTTTGGCCAACTGTCCTAGGCAACTACATTTCCCACTTGGAAAAGGAGAGGAGGGATGTATGTTTACATATGTTTACATGTTTCATCCAGCACTTCCCCATGTGGCTGCTATATATACTTGTTGAATGGTGATTTCCATGCTCCCAAGAAAGCTTATCAAAACCCAGATAGATGCGATAAGAAACTGGGATTGGTTCCATAGCTCAGTGAGTGCATTCTTTCCATGTAGAAGGTCCTGGGCTCCAACTCAGGTATCTCCAGTGTTTAATGTATCAGGGTTAGGCCACATCTCTGCCTTAGACCTTGGAGAATGGTGGCCAGAATAATTAATGTTGGGGTAAGGCTGCAACCATAATCCCACTTACCTGGGAGCAAGCCTCATTTGATTCAGTAGGACTTACATCTGAGTAGACAAAATTGGATTACCCTATAAATGGACCAATAGTTTGATTCAGTACAAGGCAGTTTCATATGCTCAAAATCTTGAGGTTGCAAAATGTGGTCACCCAAACATTTTGATCTGTTCCTAATGATAATTTTGTTTAGCTCTATCTCTCTGTAAATGAACATGCTTATTGAAGAATGCTGGGCTTTGGGATCAGTTTTTGGGAATTTTCACATTTCGAAGGAAACAGAACCTTATGTAATTGCAGAGTCTGTTTGTGTTTTCAGGCTTGCCAGTGCGAAACTTAACAACTTTTCTCGCATGGAGCCCACCCTTCAACTCCTGGGTGTGCAGTTTGACCAGAATGTGGCCCGAAACATCATGACAGAGCAGCATGGAGCTGCCACCAAACTGATCTATCAATTGTATGTGGCTCTAGAGAAAAAGAAAAAAGCAGGACTCACTGGAGTTGCCATGGATGCAATGAGACCTTCAGCTCCCGCAAAGCTTAAGAGCGTGGGAACTGAAATGTATCGAGAGGTGAGCTTGTTGAGCTTCTCTTTCCCAATAGAGAAGCAGAACATCACATGTGACTATACCTTTTAGATATATACCCATGACATGAGAGATCAAAATAGAATTCCTGTAAACTAAATTTCTGTTCCATCTACTGAATCTCTGTGTAATGGATGCGGTGACTTAATTGATGGGAGCTGTAGTCCAGCACCACTTGCAAGACACATATTGCTCTAGAGGTTACTTTAAATTGGATTTCACCAAACTAATAGCCACTTTAAGAACTCTCTGATCTCTTTGCTTCGCAGTGTCCCATCAGGTATCTGCATAGTTCCTTGCATTTTCAGTCTTACAACAAATACGGTAGCTTTGGCCATTCATTCCTGGTTTCTATCCTGGCAAGCTGAAACTGGGCAAAAGGCCCAGAAGGCTAAATAAGGAGATCAGAGCTGTAAATCTTTCAGAACATACGTTCCATCCTCACACATACATCCTCACTCTGTATAAGCTGCCTGTACTACCATAAGGGCAAGAATAAATTAGCTAGATATTTCAGGCCAAAACTACACTGAGGGGGCTGGCATTCCTTTTCACTTGGAAACCTTCTCTTTGATTTAGTTTTGCTCAGGGTGGATTTGATTTAAATCAAATCAATTTAAATCATGATTTAAATCACTAGTCAGTAAGACTTTATTTAAATCATTTTTTTACAGAAAGGCATTCTTGCTGGTATAATCTTAATATTTACAACCAGATTAATGTTTCATTTTTGGAATAATAAATGTTCAGAGTTGTTTTTACAGTTATGTCAAAAATTACTGATTTGGTTATACTATTAGAAATACATAGACAGATAATTATGAAATTATTGTGAGGTTTAGTAAGTTTATTTGGACAACTTTTCTGCTGTACTTTATTGGAAGGAGAAAAGTAATCATTCCTTAATAACAATTTAAACAATTTTTTAAACTAAAACAATAACATTATAGCATACCGTATGTCTCCATGTTTGTTAACTGATGTGGTTAAACATTTTTTAAAAACCAAAAACTTAGACTGATTTCCAGCACACATGAAAAACAAAACAAATCCTTATTTCCTGATGGCCTTTGGACTGTAATGTAACTTAAATTTTTAAAAAACTATCTTTAGAAAGATTTTTTTCCTCCAAAAGCATTTTATTTTAAAAATCCAATTTAAATAAAAAAAATCAATTTAAATTTAAAAAATCCAATTTAAATGAAAAAATCTGATTTTTTTTAAAAAAAAAACCATTGGCTTTTATGCACCCTGGTTTTGCTTCATGAGGTATTTCATTTACGTTGAGCTGGGCTGCTTCACTAAACAATAATTTATCAGATACTTTCATCAGATTGATGGATAGTTTACAAAGCTTTCTGAAAGAATGTAGCCTTGATCCAGCAAGGGAGAATTCATGTGTAGAAGCAGGCATTCATGCATGTGCCCCTCTCTGGAGCCATGTCCACAAACAGGTGTAGTGCTCAGGGTTTCTAACCTGATCCAGCAGCTTTAGTTGTGTGTGTAGCCTCAGCTAGTAGATAAGCAGAAGCACTGATCAGCAATCAGTGCTTACTTAATCACTCATTCCTGGTCAATGCACCAGCATTAATTGAATTCTCTAATCATTTGCTCAATAGCATCCCAGAAAAACAGATAAAAACTAGGCTTGTATCTGAAACAAATCAGTCTGTTTGTTGGTGTACAGTGCTTCGTTGGAGGAATATTATAATCTTCATATAGCTAATAGTGATATGAGGAAATAGGAACAAAATAAATCAATGTAATGCAATATAGCAATATAATACTTTTAGAAAAATAGCTTTAAAATGTCCTAAGGATTTGGCCACCTTCTAACTTCCTCTAGCCCAACTAGTTGTGAAATGGAATTTCTAAATTCTCTCACATATTCACATTTTGGAATAGCTACTCATCCAGGTCTGCAGCTGGGCAAAAGCATGCAAAGCAGAGTTGAACAGGGAGCAAGCAGAGAGTGAAAATGAATCTGTGAAGCACCTTTTATATTGAACAGGAACTGTATCTGGAAGATGGAATTTCCCATCTTCTGTATCAATTTAATTACTTATGTAGGTAACCTTACATAAAATGTAAATTGCGGATTACAATAATCTAAGCGTAACTGGAACCCTTATTTCTTCTCCACCTAGAGTATGTGCGCCCTGATGCATTCCTGTGCTTGCTTTCCAAAACAGCTCTATAATGTCATGATTCCATGTATGTTTGGGCATCAAGGCTGTCGTCTTCTTCACATTCCTTAACAGCACATTATGCTGATGGCATGAAATTTCCTTCTAATTCATATTGTCATCTAAGATGTCAAAATGTCACACAACTGTCACTGAGAAGCAGCAAATATTTCCAAGCACAGTTAATTTTTTCCAATATTGTCATCACCATAGCTGCCAGTTAAAAAAGAGTATGACTTAGCAGTTTCGCTGATTTAGCAGAAATCACCACCTTTAGTTATGCAGATTATAAACCACAATGCTTCAACCATATTGGCTGGCAGTGGATGCTGTTAATCTGGACATTGCTAGCTCTGCAAAACTATGAAGTACATCAAATGGTGTTAGGGATAGGAGAGAAATTTGACTCGATTCACATTTAAAGGCAAACCTACTCAGTTCACACTTTCTTAAACAATGTGGAGATTCAGCCATCCTTTAAAAATTGCACTCCTCTGAATTTTTGCAGCACAGTTCTTGGGCAAAGTAATGTGTAAAAAAAATTGCAGATATTAATGTAGACTGTGTATTAAAAATGCATATATTAACTGCACATACTAAAAGGTGTTTTATTATGGCAAATGTGTACATTTGGGGAAATTGCATACAAACATGCATATATTCGGAGAAATTCACACTAAGATGCTGATGAATTTTCACAAGCCCCTCCCTTTTTTATTAAAAAAAATGCAAACTGATGTGGAAATGTGGAGAACTAAAGTTTGGAAAAAGGAGAAACTGAAATCAATGGATTCACTCATCCCTATAGCTGTGAGTTATCCAAAACTAGGCTAAGATAAACTATGTTTCAGACATGTAAAAAAACTGTCCTAATTTGACCAGGACTCAGAGGTAGAGCATATGCTTTGCATGTAATACCAGGCCCTAGTATCTCTAGTTAAAAGAAGCTGGCAGGAGGGGCTGTGAAGAACTTTTCTTTGCCTGAGAGCTTGGAGATCTGCTGACAGTTAGAGTAGGCAATGTTTGGTTAGATGGAGAAAAAGGTCTGTCTAAGTATAAGGACTTTACTATGACTCAATGCGGAATATAAAGATTTCTTCAAATCTTTTGGAAAATCTTCTCATTTCAGCGCCTTAAATCTCTAGTGCCGCGTCAGGTAGACTTGACACTCCAGCAGATTTCAGACAACTTTCACAGCAAAGCCAAGGACCTCGAAAGTAAGGTAGCTCGGATGCAATTTGTGGAGCAACAGCAAGCAAAGAAAATTCAGGCGGAAAAAATTGTTCAACAATTTGAAAATGTGAGAAGCCTATTTAATTTTTTTATATATAAAAACCTCAACGTTGCAGGAAATGTGCATTGTTTTATGCTTAAGCCTATGAATTTTCCCACCAGCCGCATTGAACACAATGGGAATTATTTCTAAGTAAATGAGGATTGTGTTGTATGTATAATAGAAAGCTAATGGAAATAAATGGTAGTGGGTTTTTTTAAATTCAGCTAGAACAGGTTCCGTTTGCCCCACAAAACCTGTAGTATAGCGCTGAATCGGAGCAAACAGCAATTGGGGTTTCGGAGGATTGCTGTTTGTTCCGATTTAGCACTAAAGAGTGGGTTTTCTGGGGGGAAATAGTGGGGTAAAGGCAAAACCAATGGGACCTGTGCCTAGAAAGTACGGGACAAGCATAAAACCGCTTGGACCTATGCTTTCCAGGCACAGGACAAGTAAAAGTGTGGATGATCCCTTAGTTTCATTTGTATATCGCTGAAGGTGATGCTGGAGTGTCATTCCAGTGCTTGGCAGTGGGATTCAGGTTGCTTTTGAAGTATGTGAATCCTAGACTGCAGGGGGCTTTAATAGCAAGCACCAGTGCCTTGCATTTAGCCTGGCAGCAAATTGGCAACTAATACAGTTCTTGCAAAGCTGGCTGAATAGGTTATTGCCTCCCACTAGGAGGGACGCAAGCTGCAGCCTTCCATTTTGCCTTCAATAGCAGTCTCATGCAGAACACATTAAAGCAACTGACTCCAGAGTAGGGGTGGGCAACCCATTTTCCACCCAAGGCCAGCATTTCCTGGATAAATTTGTACTAAAGCTTTTTGGCAATCACATTGGCAGTGGCTGTAGGGAGACTTCAGTGGGAAGTCAAAAATGTGGTCTGTTGCCATTTTTGCAAAAGAAGCAAAATGTTATAGTACTGAATTCCATTGCATTGCATTTTTGTTTGAAATCCATTTATGTTCCTCATATGGAACAACTGATTGCCCTGAGTGGGGATATGAATCTCTTTGGGCATCAAAAGACACATCCAGTCAGTTTAATGGGGCACAAATGACCAGTGGGGTGGAGATACATATCTGCAGTGGTTGCGAGTGTGGAAAGTTGCTTCTAGGCATACGTCTTCTTCCTGAATTTGGGTGTTTTTTAAATCAAGCTTTGCACACCCATGCAAAAACTCTTTGCCCATTCACATTTTATTTGAATCGTTTCCTTAACAATATGCCTCAATAACAGTTTGATCTTGGGCATCATCATTTGGAATAAGACACCAGTACAAAGCAATTGGGTTTAGGCTTACAGTCGCTCCACCCTCACCCCTGCTACTTTGAAGACTGGCAAAGGAGGTTATTTCTAATACAACATTTCACAATTCCTGAAATAGGTTTTAGCCTGAAGCTTGACTCTGAACATTAGAAAATGAATCCTGCTGTGATAAATCATGTTATTTAGCTGCAGTTTCTATGGGAAATTTAAAAAGGTGTTTTTATAAATAACAATTTTTCAACTTATGCTGAGTCACACTTGCATGAGGTAGCAGACTACTTTTCAATTCATTATACAGTGGTGCCTCAACCTACGAATTTAATCCGTTCCGAAGGCACCTTCGTAAGTCAAAAAATCTGTAAGTCGAAAAACGCCATTGGAAGCGCGATTTCCCTTAGGAATGCATTGGAAACGGAAAAATTCGTACGTCGAAGCAACCCTATCTAAAAATTCGTAAGTCGAAAAATCCCTATCTAAAACCGCCGCGGGTTTTTTCCGGATGTCGAGACATTCGTAAGCGCACGGCCATTACCCCCATTTGTAAGTCGAAAAATTCGGTTGTCGAGTCGTTCGTAAGCCAAGGTGCCACTGTAGCTGTTCAGCTTGTTACTCTGTGATTATTAAAGTAAATAGGACCGGCACCAGGTTTTGAGGGGGCACGTGCCAAAGTGCTAGCTTGTGGGGCCCCTTGTGGAGGTATAACTGCCATTATTAAGGGCAGCTTGGAGCCACCATTTTCAGTTTTCTCCAAGCTGGCTCAACCGAGGGGTACAGAGTAGCTGCTAGCTAATGGAGGGCCCTGTGTTAGGACTAGGAACCCACTGGGGCACTCAGGCCCTGGTGATTGCCTGAGGATGCTTCATACTGCCACCAAGTGTGAAAACCATGTAGGTTGTGAGGAATGTGCCATCCCACATCCAGCAGCAAGTTCCTCCTGTGTGACATGGTAGGATGTCCTATCATAGTCTTGACAAACAGGAGGCAGGGCTCTGTGTGACTTGCACCACCCTGCAGCCCATCATTTGCTTGCAGAGAAGCCACCCCTGGGCATGGCCCTAGGTAGAACATCTGCTTTGCATTCAGAAGGTCCAGGGCTCCATTCCCAGCATCTCCAGGTGGGGCTGGGAGAGACTCCTGCTTGAAACCCTGGAGAGCCATTGCCAGTCAGTGCAGACAGTACTGAGCTGGATAGACCAATGGTCTGATTCCGTATAAGGGAGTTTCCTATGTTCTTATGTAACAAATAGGGACGCGGGTGGCACTGTGGTCTAAACCACTGAGCCTCTTGGGCTTGCCGATCAGAAGGTCAGCGGTTTGAATCCCCATGACGGGGAGAGCTCCTGTTGCTCTGTCCCAGCTCCTGCCAACCTAACAGTTCGAAAGCACACCAGTGCAGGCAGATAAATAGGTACCGCTGTGGTGGGAAGGTAAACTGTGGTGGGAAGGTGAACAGTGTTTTGTTGCACCAGAAGTGGTTTAGTCATGCTGGCCACATGACCCAGAAATCTGTTTGTGGACAAAAACCGACTCCCTCGGCCTGAAAGCGAGATGAATGTCACAACCCTATAGTCGCCTTTGACTGGACTTAACCATCCAGGGGTCCAACATGTAACAAATGCCAAACAGTAAGAAATGGCAAACGTATTTGAGATGCTGTTTATAGTGATTACAAGCCCTTTAACTTCATAATATCTCATTTTCTTTTTGCTTTGTTTTTTTTAAAAAACAAAAAAGCTCCCATTATTTACTCCTCCCAATTTTGTAATATGTTTGCGACCTTTGTGTGGGCAGAAAGTGACTCTAAAATGATAGTGCTTTGTGGGTAATTAATACTTACTTAACAGTCGGTAGCCAGTTTTAAATATCTCATTACCTTCTCATTGGATATTTAGAAAATGGTAGAAAATCGAAGGCAGCATGAAATAATGGCTAAAATTCATGCAGCAATTATCCAGATTCCCAAACCAATACTGCAACGCTCCGTCAAGGCAATTGAAGACCAAAAGATTATGAGGAGGAGGAAGGAAGCAGAGGTAAGTTCTGAACTTTTAGAACTGGAAATTTAAAAATCATTGGCAGGGATTGCACTAATTATTGATTGCTCTGGCACTGCATCCCAAATGCCTCCACTTGGAAACAAAGTCTGCTTAATGTTATGTCTGTGTAAGTGGAATTCTGGTAGAATAGCTCTTGGGAAAGGGCTTGGGGACCCTGGCAGGTTATCTGTGAGGGTGTGTGGCCTTTGAGCTGAAGAAGATGCTTCCCCTGTGTTGCAGGGTATTGAACAAAAGGAAGGAGATTCAGGTGTGCCTGCTTGTTTTTCAGATGACCTATGCAGAAATTAAGAAGTTTGAAAAGCAGATGAAGAAAGAGAGTGGCATGCCTCCTGCCAGGCTCACTGAGAGGTAATGTTTGGAACAAGTGACTTCTGGGTAGACTTGCTGTTCCACGTGGAAACTGAAGCAAGTGAGGGTCTCCCAGTCTTGAAGCTGCCAGTCACCTGGTTAATAAGCATTCTTTCTAGGCAAATAGCTTGTCATGCAGATGGGCAGATAAAATGGGTTGGAAGTTACTGCACTGACATTAAATTCTGCTTGCTGGAAACATTGCCTTCTTCGTTTTAATTTTTTGTTGGAAGTACTTTATATTGACTTGCGGCTTATTATACAAATGCTTTTTCATGTGCTATTGGAGTGATATATACAGTTTAAGAATCTTGGTATATATTTCCACTCCAGAGTATCTTGGGGTTCCTAAAGCAATTGTAGGACTTCAAATGAAAACCTTTCTGTCCACTTTCTCCACCCCAGATATCCTGCTATACCTCTCTACCATGTTCCCCCTTACTTGCCTTTTTTGTGAATTAAAACTCCCAATTGCTGTTTTCTTTCTCATAGGGGAGTTGTTCTAGCTTCATGATAATTTTGGTTGTCATTTTCTGAACCTTTTCCAGCTCAACAATATTCTTTTTTGAGGTGTGTTGACCCGAACTGTATTCCAAGTGCACTAACTATAATTGGCAATGTTATTTTCAGTTCTTTTCCTATTGGTCACCAATGTGGAATTTGCATCTTTCACAGCTGCCACACACTGGTTCACCATTTTCAATTACCATTTTCACCATGATCCCAGTATTTTCTTCGTGGCCAATCTCCCACCAGTTCAGACCCCACTAGGATATACAGTATGTGAAGTTAGGACCGTTTGTCCCAATGTACATCACATTACACTTGCTTACAGTAAATTGCATTTGGCATTTTACTGACCACCCCATAGGAGAGAACCTTCTTGAGCTCTCTGCAATCCTTTTCTGTTCTTGTCACCCTGAGCAATTTATTATTATGAACAAAGGTAGTCACTTAATTGCTCACCCCTTACTCCAGAGACCAATACTGAACACTAAGAGACCTCAGCTGTTAAATCCATCAACTGTGAGAACCTGCTCTTTAATTCCTGTTATTTAAGCATTTACTGATCCATAAGACGACCTGTCCTTTTATCCCATGATGATACCCAGCTCTACCTCTCCTTTAAATCAGAACCAGTGAAGGCCCTGTGTGAGTGCCTATAGGCGGTTGGATGATGGATGGCGGCTAATTGATTGAGGTTGAATCCTGACAAGACAGAAGTACTGTTTTGGGGGGACGGGGCGGGCTGGTGTGGAGGACTCCTTGGTCCTGAATGGGGTAACTGTGCCCCTGAAGGACTAGGTGCTCAGCCTGGGAGTCATTTTGGACTCACAGCTGTCCATGGAGGTGCAGGTCAGTTCTGCATCCAGGGCAGCTGTCTACCAGCTCCATCTGGTACGTGGCTGAGACCCTACCTGCCCACGGACTGTCTCGCCAGAGTGGTGCATGCTCTAGTTATCTCCCGCTTGAACTACTGCAATGCGCTCTATGTGGGGCTACCTTTGAAGGTGACCCGGAAACTACAGCTAATCCAGAGTGCAGCAGCTAGACTGGTGACTGGGAGCAGCCGCCGAGACCATATAACATCGGTCCTGAAAGACCTACATTGGCTCCCAGTATGTTTCCGAACACAAATCAAAGTGTTGGTGCTGACCTTTGAAGCCCTAAACGGCCTCGGTGCAGTATACCTGAAGGAGTGTCTCCATCACCATTGTCCAGTCCACTGAGATCCAGCGCCGAGGGCTTTCTGGCGGTTCCCTCACTGCGAGAAGCAAAGCTACAGGGAACCAGGCAGAGGGCCTTCTCGGTAGTGGCGCCCGCCCTGTGGAATGCTCTCCCATCGGAGGTCAAGGAGATAAACAACTACCTGACATTTAGAAAACACCTAAAGGCAGCCCTGTTTAGGGAAGTTTTTAATCTGTGATATTTTAATGTATTTGGGTATTTGTTGGAAGCCGCCCAGAGTGGCGGGGAAACCCAGCCAGATGGGCGGGGTATAAATAATAAATAATAATAATTATTATCATACAATGTGTGCTCCGTTGGATCACTCTATCCACTTTCATTGCCTAATCCTACCCCTCTCTTCCATTTGGAAGTCTGAACCATTTTCAGTATCATCCCTTAGTGATGATTTATCCTGAACTTCAACAGTAAGTACCTTTCCCCCAAAGATACTTTTTAAAAAGCTGCTCTGCCAATAGATTTTATGCGCCAGCAGTTCAGGTTCTATACAGGTTCAAGTGCAGCAAATGGATCATAGGGGTGCTATGCTAATCTTTTTTATATACTGCCCTTCGGTCATATTCCCAGGACAATTTCCAAAAAGAATTAAACAATTAAAATGTAAATAAAATAAAAAACCCTGAATCATCTATAAAAGCCACAAACTGTATCAAACAGTCAAAGAGCTAAATACCCTCTCTTCCCTCCATCACCTACCCACCGACTTCATGTTTGTTCCAATCTGGACTGTGTGCCCTCACCCCTAGCACCCAGCACATCCCTACATAGTAAACAAAAAAACAAGCATGTAAAGGCCAGACACATGATTAGCATCGCATCTAGTTTCACACTTGAGCACCATGGGAAAGCAGCTGCCTCCTTTTTGTTGAATGTTCTCCTTTTAGCACTTTCAAAAGGGTGGTAGGGAAGTAAAATGGAGAGAATCCAGGCTCCCAGAACTTTAAAGCTCTAAAGACTTTGGAGAAAGATAGAAGCATGTAAGTAAAAAAACAGATGCTTCTCCTTTCTTTAAACAGTTTCTGCCACCATCACTAAGTGAATGTAGCACTCCTATAGGTCTCCTGGGTATTCTCACCTCAAAGTGCCTCCCCTCTGAAGAAGGGCACCACATCTGTGACATAGAATGCTTCCTCAGAGCAAGGTATCATGGGGGCAAGATGGCCCTGGAGAGCCATAGGAGGCTGAAGCTGCAAAAGTGGAAAGGCGCTTCCTGAAATGCTCTGATTCCACACACACACACCATGTAACTGCAAAGCTCTGTGCAAGGATTGACGGCACTGTGAAAATCATTGACAATAGTCACAACATTTGATGAGACAGATTGGTGGCAGTTCCTTTGTGCCTTACATAGATATTTATATAACACCTGATGCCCCCAATTATTATTTTTAGCATGGTGCATTCGGTAATGCATACACAGGAACTGGATACAACTCCAGCCATCACTGACTTGTTGAACACCTACTCAGATGACGAATATATCAGGAAAATTCAGAAACGTCTTGAGGAGGATACCTTTGCCCGCGAACAACGGGAGAAAAGACGGCGGAAGATGTTAAGGGAGCAGCTAATAGCCCATGAAGCACAAGAAGTGAGTTAGATGTACTGCTTTCTCAGATTTTTGGGATATACACTGACAAAGGAACAATCCATTTGTGCTAAGATACACAACTATCATGGTGAGGCCCATTAGTGGAGGGAAATCTGTAGTTTGGCAATTTCAGGGACTGGCGGGACACTGACAAGTGTGCACCAGAAAAGGGGGCTGGAGTCTGACTTGGGAGTGGGGGTCAGTGATTTGCGGGGAACTGTACCAGCCAAGAGGCAAAAGTTGGAAGGAGGGGAAGCTTCAGAGCTGCAGGGTGGAGCACAGGATGCATCAGAAGAGGAGGGAGAGGGAGACCAGGCAAGTAAAGGGCTGGGTGCTTCCCCACCCTCTCCTGCTCCACTGTCTCCCAGAACCAAGAGGGGATTGAAAAGGGATGAGCAGAGGAAGTTTACATGCAGGCATAGTCTCTGGCTGCTTGTGCGCAGCCTGTCAGGGGAAGATACACAAGCTGGTAGATGAGGACTGGCCCCCTGTTGCTGCAACTGCTCCATAAAGCGCAAACCTGGAATAGTGTGTGTAAGCATCTAGAGCTGTAGAAGCAAAGCTAAGTGTTACACGGTATTTGACAATAAAGAGTTAACTGTCTGCTGCGTGTATTCCTTTGACTGGGAAGCACCCTTGACAGCCATAGTTTTTATGGAGTCCAACCAAAACTGCAAACAAGCCTTGTTCTTCAGAGCTCCTCATCAGGCTTGATGTTAAGCAAAATGGTAGCAAGAAAAAGCTGACACAACGCTGAAATTTCAAGGGGCAGCAGTTTTAGCAGTTTTCAGACTGTACATGCAGGGGCTCCTCCTTAACACTTAGCAGGGAGTAATCTAATGTGCAGTGCAAAGTTATGTGTGATTACTTGGAAGCAGGTCCCACTCAGTTCAACTGAGTAAACTCGCAAGTAAGTGAATTTAGGCCCTACCATGGATTTTCAGTTTGTTCTTTTGCTTTTTTCATACATAGCAAGGGGTGGAAGTAGTTAAGCATACTATCGTAGGTTGTCTTTTAATTTTATTTCAGGAGGCATATAGAGAAGAGCAGCTCATCAACCGGCTAATGAGACAATCCCAGCAAGAGCGGAGGATCGCTGTGCAACTGCTGCATGTGCGGCATGAGAAAGAAGTGATGTGGCAGAACAGGATTTACAGAGAAAAGCAGTTTGAGGAGAGACGGCTCAAAGAATTCCAAGAAGCTCTTGACAGAGAGGAGGTAAACATTCATTATTTCCTCCTCCATCGTCATCTTCTTTTAAAGAAAGCCCTTGGTCTGTCTTGTCTCTTACATTCACAATTGCATTTATTCCAACTTGAATTTGCCTTCAAGCTGCTTTGGAGGTATATGGTTAAAGGGCTCCAACTTGTTGCCAAAGAAACCCACGTAATCAGCAGAATAGAAGGACACAGAAAATGGCTGAATCTTAGTACTGGGTGGAAGCGGAAGGTTATCAACTCCTCCAATATACCAGTTTCGCTTAGGCTAGGAAGCAACTTTGTAAGCCTGGACAGAACATTATTTTCTTAATCTACTGCCAGAATTAGAGGATGCAAGGCCAGAACAAAATAATAATAATAATAATAATAATAATAATAATAATAATAATAATGTATTTTATTTATCCTTTGGGCGAGCATGAGCTGTTGTAGCATATATGCATACTAAGTGTTAGGTTTGGTTGCATTCTAATGCAGCTTGAAAGCGCTGAGAATGGTATGCATTGTGGATGTGAATGCATTCATCTTGTGCTGCCAGGTGGAGATTTGTCCCATGTAAGGGTTACGGCTAATTTACAGAGTGCACATAGCAGTGCTGTGTTTGTATGTGTTGGCTTCTAGTCATCACTGTGCAGCCTTCTCCCTGAGCTCCCTATTGGCTTGCCCCTCCCCTTCTCCCTAATAGTGATTGGCAGCCATGTGCAGTAATGGAAAAACAGGTCAGCAATCCAGCCCCGCTCGGCTAGTCACAAATGCACACCACTCTTGGCCATCTCACGGTGATAAAGTAAGCTCAAACCCGCACCACTGAAAATTAGGCATTAAGAGAGAAAACTTTTGCAGTGGAAGGAAGTCATGTGAGATTACATGGATTTTGGACTGTGGTCAGGGATCATGAAATTTGGATGACATTCTGCTTACTTTTTTTGTCCAACTCCTTTTAGGCTCTTGCAAAGCAAGAGAAAATTGAGCAGGAGGAACAGGCCATCAAAGAAAAACAGCTACATGCAATGCTTGCTGCCAAAAGAGCTGAAGATCGCTATAAGAAGCACTATTTAATTTGTTGGGAAATGGTTGAGCAAATCATTGACTTATCAACTAAAATAGGAGAATACCGAACGCTGACAAACAAGTAAGTTGTTTTATTCTGGCGGGACTTGACTTGCTTTACCCCCCCTGAACTGGGGATTGTAAATGTTCGACACTCATTCCAAAGCTGCAGAAATAGATCTTTCTTCATTAGGAGCCCCAATAGTTTGGACAGTAAAGCAGCCAAGAAGCCACAGGCAGAACAATCTGCAACCAAGTCCAAACACTTGCTAATTCAGGATGGGTAAGCTGTGGCCCTCCAGATCCTTTTGGACTTCATCTCCCACCATCCCTCACCATTGGCCAAGCTGACTGGGGCAGATGGGAGTTTGAGTCCAGTAACATCTGGAGGGCTACAGGTTCGCCATCATTGACCTAGGTGATATCATTAGTCATTTAATTTTTAAAAAAGAAAAAAAACCTGTACATTTAATTATGTAAGAAACGAGTATATTTGTAACTTTGTGATTTGCTTTTTCTTTGTTATGCAGTTCATGTTTCTCTTAATAGTTTGGATGTAAGGAGAAAGCCATCTGCGTATTTTGCAAGTTTATCTCCTATTAATTAATTTATTTTAAAAAATGTACATATCACAGAGGTTTCCCACAGACATACATTGAACCATACAATAAAAACCATATACACATTTTAAAATCAGCTGTTGCAGAATGATAGTATGTTCATTGTCAGTGTAAGAATGGCAGCATAGGAAAGTTTTCAACAGGTGCTTTAAAGTTTAAATAGAAGGTTCCTGCTGAAACTTTATTGGCAGAGTCTTCCAGAAGACCAGGCCAATTACACTAGAGGCTCAGTTTCTTGTTGCTGTCAAATGAGTCTCGCCAATTTGGGGGACAGTGAATGACGCTCCTGCAGATGATCTCAGTGATCTAGGTGGGATATAATGGTTCATGCAGTCTGTAAGAGACCCTAAGTTGTTCGGGGCTTAAATTAATTAAAAGTCCTAAATGAAAGGCGTTGAATCTTGCTTGGCTGCAGTTGAGCCAGTGCAGATGTTTCCACAATGGTGTCTCATGTCAACCATGTTACCCCATCAGCACTTTTGCTTCTGCATTCTGCACCAACCAGAGCTTCCAAACCAGGCCTAAGGGCAGCCCCACATAGATCTTTTTTGTAGTAATCTAGGTTATCAACACATGTGCTCCTTTCTAGGAACTGGCAAACCAGACAGAACTGGTAAGAAGCATTCCTAGCCACAGAGAGCACTTTGGTTTAGTTTAGCATTACATCTAAACCTGCGCTTGTAGTTTGTCTTGCTCCAGACAAACCATGAGCTATAGTCAAGGTTTGTTCTTGGCTTGCTGCCACTCCTGGTTTGTCTGTGAAAGGCAGACCATGAGCCTAGATTCACATGAAATGCTAAGCCAAAGCTCCAGGAAGCATTGGCAGCAGGAAAACTAAAAGAGGAGTGAAGTGTGTCAATACATGCTTGTGCATGTTCACTTTGGCTTGGTAATACATGGGAGCCACATTGAATTGAGTAGTTCATGTCTTAATTTCTTCTTTTTTTTGCATTGCTTATTTTGTGTTGCTATTGATCCATGTAATTCTTAGAAAGCATGCTTTAATCAATCTGACCACAGATTTATTAATATATATATATCTATATTTGCTTTATTTCCTCAGCTTAATCCCAATA
Source organism: Zootoca vivipara (assembly GCF_963506605.1). Classification (NCBI taxonomy): domain Eukaryota; kingdom Metazoa; phylum Chordata; class Lepidosauria; order Squamata; family Lacertidae; genus Zootoca; species Zootoca vivipara. Next base: position 47,512,213 of record NC_083286.1, on the reverse strand, counting down.
AAGCTGATGCGTGATTGGAAAGAGCTATTCTTAAAAGGAAAACCGATTTATGAGCAAGCTGAGATTGAAATGCCTTGGCCAGATGAACCAACTCCAGGACAATTAGTAGAACTGGACAAAATGAATTTACTAGATGAAAAAGATTATGATGAATATAAGGTACTCCCAACTGACATGGCCTAGTGGAAGAAAATGCAGCTCGTTAAAATCATTGCTCATGACTGCCACCTTTTGTCCATGATGCTGCATAGATTTCATATAATAGTTTATATTAGTTTAGCCCACGTAGTTAAATGTACTAAATAATCTGCCTTTCCGGGACTAGGCGATACTTTGAATTGTTGCTATTTTGGAAGGCTGTGTTGTCATCAACTGTTTTGCTGTTTGACACACAAATGCAGTAACCTCAATATGCAGGATCACCACAAATTTGTGAGAAGTGAGTTACATAGCTGTTATTTCAGCAGAAGTTAAATTGTAGTACATTCCACTGTGCTAGAAAATGTAACATAAAGGAGTCCACAAAATCTAATGTGAAATAAACACCACGTCTGTCACAAAATGAGTAGTCTTATTTCATACAACAGAATTGGTATCTGATAAAAAGGTGAATTAGTTTTTTCTAGTCAGATTCCTGGTATTTTGAGATCAGCTTATTTTGATATCATTACTTTTTATATAAGGCATTTCTGAGAAAGAGCTTTTATCATTATCATCTCCATGCAGGAATCTTAAGAAGAGAAATTATAGTTAAGTACATAATGTTTCTTTCTCTCCTTAGTTTCAAAAGCGGACTATGATTATATAATTGAACTCTGAATATATGTATCTTATGATACATTTTTTTCAAAATGCAGTCACTCTCCAAATGTCATTGTTATCAATTTGGCTGCATTGAGGGAGAAAAGAACCTTTTTTCTGGGTTTGGATCTACTAGCTTATTTGAGTCTATGCAGTACCATCTTTGCAAATAGTCTCTGTGTGCAATAGAGTGTTTTTTTAAAATCTTGTTTGGGAAACTAATACCACATTTATATGTTCTCTTTGTGCCCACATCCTGAACCAATTTATTTTGGTACATTTTATTTTGTAAAGTAGTAAGTCTTCATTAGGAGTTTGTGTGGTGGCTGCCTCAACAAGCATGTTAGTTCTTTCTTTTAGGTTTTAACAGCTGTAAGTGAAAGTTGTTGTTCATAATAGGTTGTATATTTGAACAGGGATTTCCTTTGAAAGACAAAGACTGTTCTCTTCACATCAACACCACAGTAGTGTTGGCTATCATTAAATTGCCCCACAGAAATCAAGTGGTACATTCCCCCCCCCAATGTGTTTGGCTTGTAGATTTAAGCTCAGTCCTTATGATACCAGCACACAATGGTCATAGAATCATAAGGTGGCAATTGAGCTAAGTTTTACCCATAGCAGACCCATTGAAATTACTGAACACAACTAAGTTCAGCCTAATCAGTCTACTTTGAATAAAACTTAGTTGAACACCTACCCATGGAGTTGGGCTAGAGACCAAGTCTCTTATTGGTGGAAGAAATCCCATGGTTTGAGCATCCTCAACAATCTCTGCTTAAAGATCTCCAGTGGGGGAGAGCCAACCACCCCTCTAGATAGCTGATTCCACTGTGAAACCTCTCTTGTAGTCAAAGATGTTTCTCCAAATGTCTATTGAGGGAGGGATGGGAGAACCTGTGACCCTCCTGGTGTTGTTCGACTACAACTACCACCATCCCTGGCTATTGGGCAAACCATCTGGGGCTGATGGAAGTTGAAGTCCAACAACTCTTCCTATAAGTGGGAAAGGGCTGTAGCTCATTTGAAGAGCTCATGCTTTGCATGCCAAAGCTTCTAGATTCCATCTCTGGCATCTCCGGGTGGGGAAGACTCCAGTCTGAAGTCACAGAGAGCTGCTGCTCCTTAGCACAGAAAATTCTAAGTTACACTGGGTCAATAACCTAACTCTGTGTTTTGTCCTGTTGTACAGCTGGGCTGTACATCACAAAATGTGTTTATAGCCCTTATCAAATAGAGTGTTCTGCTGAAATAAAAGCGTGGTTTTGTGCCATCTGTAATCTTGATACCACAGACGCTATGCTTAAAAATAGAGCTGTGGGGCCAAATTTTACTGACCAAATCTGAAGAAGAAAAACTGCAAGAGGCACTCAGACCTGGTGCCTAATTAATCTGCAGTTTTAAAAGAAAAAAATTATGGTCTTAAATTGCTGTTTAAACTTGACATTTTTTTAGTGCTTCTGTTTTAGCTTTTGCTGTACTTTAAATTTTGTATTCAGTTACATCTTTTTCTCCAAAAGCAGTTTGATAATGTAACATAAGAGGAGCCCTGCTGGATAGATGAGACCAAAGGACCATTTTGCATTCTGTTTCCATAGTGGACAAGCAGAATTCCTGCAGGCAGTCCACACACTGGATATGCCTGCAAGAGCAATCTCCTATTTATGTTCCCCAGCAACTAGTTTCTATAGGCCTACTGCCCCGATTTGTTAAGCTCCTAATCTGTAGGATGACACTGATGGCTGTGTTATTTTTTTGCTGTTTTTTATGCAGAGTTATTTCACTAAGATGTAGCATATTGGACACAGACCACCTGCCACCTCAAACACAGCTCTTGAATTTTTCTCTCCACCTCATCACCCTAGAACTTGGAATGCTGTAGATCAGGGATGGAAAACCTTGGCCCTCCAAATGTTGGTGGGTTTACAACCACTATCTCTGTCCATTGGCCATGCTTTCTGGGACTGATGAGAGATGGAGTCCAACAACATCTGGAAGCTCACACGTTCCCCATCCCTGATGTAGTTCAGTCTTTGAGCTAGTATGCACTTTATGGCAGCTCTGCTATCCTTTTTATTGATTCTTTGTTTCCAAGGTAGATGTGCTTGTTCCATTCTTTCAGCTTGGGCAGCTGCTTTGAATGGAAATACCGCCATTTTTAGAATTTTGGGGGAGTTCCATTCAATACCCTTGAGAAATGCAAACTCCACAGTGACAGGGCACAGTCAACAATGTCTCATTGCCTCTTTGTATGACAGCTGCAAGTAGGTATGGACTGCTTACCAGTTGTAGAGTTTCATGAAAGCATGTGATCTGGACATGGGGAGAACCCATTCCACATTATAGCATATTTCACCTCTGAAGTACTGGTTCCTATGCTTCCAGTTGTGTACTTAGGCACAAACTGGGAGCAGAGGAGATATCCTATGAAAACACACCCTTGTCTGCCTCCCCCGAATGCTCCTTCCATCATCATCTATCTCCAATAGCTCTTCTCCTTCCCCGGTCTCGGCCGAGGAGATAAGTGGTGAGTTAACTTATCTAAAACCTTGCCTTGAATTGCTTTGAGAAAGTAAGTGGCTTTCCCAGGTTATGATAAGGCAAGCTACAACTCTGATGTGTGCAGAAGAAGAAACCACAGAGTTGTACAATATGGACAAAATAATGGCCCAGTGAGAAGATCTCCATGTCATCTCAACCAGGAAACGGTGACTCAGTTCTGGTTGATATGCTCCTCCGCACACTTTTCCTCCTCTGGCTGTTGTGTACCAGCTTCGCCGCAAAGATCCTGGCTTGTATTCAGCCAAAGTTCCCAATTACATCCAAACCTGTGAATTCTGGCATAACGTCGGCTAACAGCCAAGAAAATAGGGTGTTACTTTGATTTGTTAACTGACATTAATGTAGAGTTTCCCTGTTGAGATGCATTCTGGCTTAATACAAGCCAGGTTTTTAGACCAAAACCAGCAAAAACTGAGGGGGAGCAGGCTATGAAGAGGAGTGCTCATACTCTCTTTCGTCATATTCCCCCTCTTCTTTCCATATACCCAAATTCAAATAGTTACTCCTGTTTTGGGTAAAATACAGTTTGCCTTTTCTTTAGAACCAGCAAACTATGATTTTAAACTTGCCTATCAAATCATTATTAGAAAATACAGTTTGAAGCTGGTTTCCAATCCTGGCTTCAAGGGAAAGCACAACATTATAGTTTGCTGTTTTAGACAAACAATGGTTTGGAGAATCAGAAATGTGATGAATGAACTGGTCAAGCATGAAAACTGAAAGTGGGGCCTTTTAGCCTGTGTATACAGTTTAGTAAAATAACCCTTCTAAGGGAACTGAAAAGCAAGATACTGTCAACATGTGTCTTGAAGTTATGGTAGAGAGCCCACCCTCCATGTCTCCCCCCCCCAATATCCAGAGGGGTGGCCATGTTAGTCTGTTCCAGGGGGGGAAGTAACAATTATTATAGCATAAGCTATCATGGTTGAGATGGCCAACATGGTGCTCTCCATATGTTATTAGAGCCAACTTTAATCTGCCATTATGGCCAATGGTCAGGGATGATGGGATATGTAGTCCAAAAACATCAGTATATCACCACATTGACTACCCTTGGATTAGAGTCTGCTTCAATAAATGCATGACCCAGTATCTTAAGTTGTTAGCTATGTAGATGTGTGTCTGGATGCAGAAAGAAAAAAAATTCAGTAAATTCAGAGGAGAAAGGAAATAATATTTTTCATTCATTTCTACTGGCTACACTGCTTGCATTTCCCTCCACCACACCCATGTGAATATATGCCTGCCAGCTTAGGACAACACTTTTTATACATTTGATGAAGTAGGCTTTTTACTTTATTTCATGTTCACCCCCTGAAATGTGGTCTTGGATTGTAAAGTCATTTGCTTTCCTATGCTTGTTGAAATAAAAAAATGTATTTGTATTTACACCAGTTGAATCTTCATCAGTTTAGATGTAGGAAACAGTAACTTCATATTCACCATCTAGTATGACTGAGTACATGTAGTTCAAAAGGAGTTACAATTAATATAGATTGTTAGACAATCATATGTCAGAGGCATCACTTGGGTTTTAGAGACCAAAGCATAGAACTATTTAGCTGTTGCCTGTATTGTGTGTGTGTGTGTGTGCACGTGTGCTAGGGACTCTAACAGGAACAGAATCAAGCACATGGTTTCAATTTCTAGTTGCAGGACCACATTTTTAATAGCCTGAGGGCCAACGACACATGAGGCAGAAATTCTGTGACTGGATCTCCAAATTTTTCTTTACAGACTTATTCAAAGAACCATGTTTCTGTCGAGATCTGTGCTAATTTGATTAAGGGGGGAACATTGGGGAGTGAAGGGTTAAATCCTCCATTCCCAATTTTTCTATAATCTGTGTTACCTACCTGCACACCACAAAGTTGCTATTAGTCCCACTGGAGGAGGCTGCAAGTTAGCCATGCATTGCTGTAAACCATTCATGATAAACTCTAAAACTTTATCAGCCCCAGCTTGTACATATTTACTTGGATAGAAGTTATCTCTGGTTCAGTGAGAGTCATTTCCACATAGGTGTGTCTAGAATTGAAGTCTTAATTGGTACCCCACTTTTTATTTTTTATTTTCTTTTACTGCAGCACTGGGTGGAAAATGTACACAGTTTTCTTTTGTAATTTGTCTTGTTACAGAAAATGATTGAGGAGTGGTACCCACCTGAAGATATCAGAGCAAATAAACCTCCACCGGGTAACCCAATTCTGGGCTATATCATTCATAGACTGTTGGGACTCTATTATCCTCCGGAGCCAGAACCACCTCCACCTGTATTGTCCCCATTTCCTATCAAGGGGTGCATTTTGGGAAAACTCTTCAGTGGGAAAAGCACCTGCTTAAAGTTCTTGGAAGAAGGTAGGGCTGTTGCTTCCCCCACATCCTTCTTCCTACTTACTGACTTGATTCATTTTTGTGTTTGTGCTTTCTTTGCGGCCAACTGAACTCCCAGCAAAAATCAATGAGATACAGTAAAGCATAATTTGACTTGGTAAGCACAGTCCAGGTGGCGTTGTGGTCTAAACCACAAAGCCTTGGGCTTGCTGATCAGATGGTCAGCAGTTCAAATCCCCGCAATGGGGTGAGCTCCCGTTGTTTGGTCCCAGCTCCTGCCCACCTAGCAGTTCAAAAGCACATCAAAGTGCAAGTAGATAAATAGGTACCGCTCTGACGGGAAGGTAAACGGCATTTCCGTGCACTGCTCTGGTTCGCCAGAAGCGGCTTAGTCATGCTGGCCACATGACCCAGAAGCTGTATGCCAGCTCCCTCAGGCAGTAAAGCGAGATGAGCGCCGCAACCCCAGAGTTGTCCGCGACTGAACCTAATGGTCAGGGGTACATTTACCTTTACCTAAGCACAGTCCAAGGAAAGTTAACTGAACTTAGGAGCCACTGAAAAGAGCAGAATTAAGTCATTGATGAGACAAACGAAACTACTATTACTCCTAAATCCAGTTTGCATATGACGGTGAATGGGCTGGGCTGCTTTGCTCCTCCCTGCTCACTTTGGGGAGAAGCAAGCCATAATCTGTGGCTTAGCATGATGTCCAAACCAGGGCTCATGGTTGGTTTTGTTCTAATGAAGCATAATCAGTCAAAAGCAAATCTTGACTGTATACCACAGTTCCTTGGGAGCAAAGCAAACGATTATTCCTAGTTTGTGGTTTGTTTTCGCTAGGGATATGGGAGAAATGGTGTTCAGTTTGCATTTAGAGGCAAACCTACACAATATGTACTTTTTGAAACAATGTGCATATTGAAACACAGCCATTCTATGAAATTTGCACTTTTCCAGATTTTGCAGGACAGCCAAGGAATGCGTATATGTACAAGAGTAAACTGTGTTTAGAAATTTTAGTGAAATTAACATACAAAAATGCATTCAATTTGCAGGCCCACTGCTTCACAAAAATGTTTATAGTAGGTGAAAGCTCATACAAAAAAAATATGGTGTACAGTATTAAGAGAAATTCATAGTGGTGAATTTTCATGAGGACTTCAGCAAAAAAGAAAATCACAGACTAATGTTGAGAACTGAATTTAAGATGGGGGAAATGGGGAGAAACCAAAGTTGCCAGATTTATCTGTCCCTAGTTTCTACCCAGCATGAACCAGGAGGAGCAGGGCAGCGCAGAGTGGAAGTGATTTGTTCATGCATGGTAAACCACGATTTGTGACTTATTATCATGACATGCAGATGTGCTTCGAATTTCCTAATAGTGCATTATCCCAACAGTCGCTTATGAACTGGAGATCTATGTTCTGGGTCTCCACAGCTGCCTTATACTGAACCAGATATCTGGTTTATCTTTTTCTTTTTTCATCTGTACTGGTAGCAGCTCTCTAAGGGAAGGGTTTTGTATTTCCACAACATCCTGACATTAAAATGTCAAGAGAGGCCAAGGGTTTATATCTGAGACCTTGGTCATTCAAAGCATGCACTCTACAACTTCCCATGGCATGTTTATAGGTTCAGGTCCATCAATGGAGAATAACTTAGAACACAATGACCAAGAATGTCTCCATCAGGAGCAAGTGAGGATTCCTTAAGAGAATCCCTGTGCTGCTTTTGATAAAAACCATGTAGAATTCATGTGATACTGTTCAGTAGTACTGTATGGATGTAAGAAAGCAGCAGTTTCTATTCTGGCCTGTATTCATCACAACCTGCGCTGTGTCTATTCTTTCCACCAAATGCTATGTTATCTGTCTTGTTGTCCGCTTTCTAAATTGAGTCACCTAATTTATGTAACTATTTATGTAGCTTACATTCATTTCAGTGTAAAGGAAATGTGAAAACTGTGTTTAAAAGGGTTCATTGATTGCATAGCCTTTGATGAAAAATCCTGATTGTATTTGCTTGACTGATTTCCATACCTGACCACAGACAAACACACTAACAGCAGCAGTTTCTGCTTCCTTCTCCATCTGCATCAGAATTCTCTGGCGTCCTTATTCGCTAGTATTCTCTTCTGGTTTCTAAAATCTAAGCCTATTTCAACTGGGTTCTCTCTGTCAGTTTGCAATATCCAGGTGATGTCAATTGATAAATTGATCACAGAGGCAATCCAGGCTGCCAATGAGAATGAACCAGGAAATGAACTTATTCCGCTTCAAGATGATCCGGAAGTGCCTAGGAATCAGATTGAAGTAAGTCTTTAAAAATTATTTGCTGTGGAGCAATAAACTGCTGCCTAATTGAATTAGTGCTTCTTCAAAAGGGGTGTTTGCTATATCAGTCTGTAATGGCATCACTCAATATCTGTCCATAATGGCACCATTCAATTATCGGGAGGAGGTGGGAAGTTAGCATATGGCTCTCTAAGGCAGGGATAAGGAATTTCTAACCCTTCAGATGTTTTTGCACTCCCACTCCCATCAGCCTTAGCCGGTATCACCAATGGCCAGGGATGATGGGAGTTGTAGTCCCAACAACATATAGCGGGCCACATGGGTTCAGGTGGCTTTAATGCGTGGTGGCAGTATTTATTATTTATTTGCTTGTTAAATTTATTACTCTCCCTCATAAACTAATTTTTCTGGGTGGTTAACTGAGCAATAAAAATATAAAAACCCACCCACCCATGTGTGCTCACACACCAATACTATACAATCAAATACAACACCAGAATTCAGTAAAACAAAATAGCTATAATCAGGCACAGAATAAATTTAATGGCAACTGCTATTAAGTAACGTAATCATGCAGAGAAGCAAACAGCTTCCTGGAACTAAAGCACATTTCTAACAACCATACAAATCTTTGGTCCCTTCTTGTTCACATATGTCACTGAAGCAAGGGATGTTGTAGAAATGGATCCAGTAGTTCTGTCTGGCCAGCAACCTCTGCACTATGACTAATGGTCAGCTTCCATCTATATAATGGGAGTGTGATAGGTGGCAATTGCCTTGTTTCTCTGGGAAAATGGATAGGGATTCTCATTTACTTGCTTCTGCAAAATTATTTGTAATTCCTTTTCTTCTGAGGCTAAATAGCCTTTTGCAATAGAAATCTATCGTGTGGTCCTATTCTGAATCCTCCGTACAATAATTCTGTATGCAGTTATCAATGCAAGAAAGTTATTCATAGAATCATATGATTGTAGAACTGGAAGGGACCCCAAGGGTCATCCAGTCCAACCCCCTGCAATGCAGGAATTGCTGCTTAAGAATCCCTGACAGATGACCATCCAAATGGCCAAGTCCACCACCTTCTGAGGTAGTCCATTCCACTGTTGAACAGCTCTTACCACCTGAGAGTTGGAAATGTAGAAATAAAGGGCAGAAACTCCAACAGAAAAGGGCAACCAAAACTGACATGGGGTTTGCAGTACCTTCAATACGCAGCAAAGCTGAAGAGTATCAGACAATAAAGCAGGACACAGTAGAGATTTATAGAATTAAAAACAGCACCTAGAGACATTTGTCTCCTTATGCTGGGACTAATGGTCACCCTGTGATACTGATAAACAGAACCTTCAGGGAAGTGCTTTTTCACACAACACATAATGTATGGAATGGAACAGAAAGTGCTTGATGCTGGTCACCAATTTAGGATTGAAGCCTAACTCCACTTAGGTGGGTGTGAGCCCCGTTTGGTCTCAACAGGACTAATAATTCTGAGCACATATAGTTAGGATTGTGCTGCTTTGTAACGGAATGAGGCAAATTCTTGGAAGTCAGTTCTATAGGCAGCTCTTAGTCATGGCAATTATGTCCAGACAGCGTGCTTGATGCTCTGGACAAATAACAGGGGAGGTTTGCTTCCTTTGTGCCCTGCTTGTGAGCTTCCCCAAAGCACCTCTCTGGCTAGTGTGGGAAGCCAATTTCTGCACAAGATGGAATTTTGATGTGATCTGGCAGGTCTCTTGTTGTGTTTGTGGAGTCAGTGGTGTTGTCAAGGCAGGGCTTTGGGACAGAGGCCACATTTTGAAGTAAGTGAAATAATGTATGTGGTGATCTAAAGAGGGGCTCCACATAAGTTCTTTAAGTGGTGCTTTCAATTATCTAATTGTGCCACTGTTTAGAGCAGCCTTTCTCAACCTTGGGTCCCCAGATGTGGTTGGACTACAACTCCCACTATCCCTGACTGCTGGCCCTTCTCACTAGGGGTGATGGGAGTTCTAGTTCAACAACATCTGGGGACCCATGGTTGAGAAAGTCTGGTTTAGAGTATTATATTAAATTTATTTATTTATTCCTTTTAATCACCCCTCCCCAAATACTTACTCCTGTGTAACAATAGGAAAATAAAAACCTAATGGGAAATTTGCTTGTTTTATCAAAAAGGTCCTGAAGGCAGCTTCCAGGGCTTCAATATCATTAGCATATGACTTACTGGATGTGAAAGTTGATGAGACACCTGAGGTCGATAAAGATAAAGATAAAGATAAAGGTAAAAATATAAATCATTGTTAAATCTCACTGAAAGTCAGATGGCAAAAACAAAACAAGCTTGCCTTATATTTTGCTCTGTACTTAACATTACAGTGCTTTGCATGGTTTCATATTTTTGTCTTATTTCTGGTTTGTTGATCACAAAAAAATGATGATGACAATAATGTCCTTGCCTTTCGAACTTTTTCCTTGCCTCTAGCAGTTGCTGCAACTCCTTATAAGAGATTTTGGAACAATTCTTGTTCCTTTCTCCTTAGAGTTCTGCCTTTGCAACAGCCCTTTTGGTGCATTGCTGTTGCGTGTTGTTGTTGTTATTATTTTGTGCATGCATTTTTACAACCTATATATGCATCATACAGCATTCATCATTATCTAGCATCCCTGGACTTCCCAATCCATCTCTCCATGGCATTCTAGGTAGTCTTTGTATTAAATTTATTTACAACATAAACACATAACAAAGAACAATTAACAGTGGTATATAATCAATGCCAGTTTGCAGTGGAAATAACATGCAAAATGGGTGGACAAAAAACTACCTACAATGCCACCATTCTGGGTGGACAAAAGACTACCTAGAATGGTAGTGAGATAACTCTGTTTAGGTCTCCCATTATTATAACTTTTTCATCGCTATAATCTAATAATTTATCTTCCAATTTTTGATAGGTCTGCCTTTTTATCATTTGGCGCGTATATTCCCACCATCAATATCTTTTCTTGTTGATTATATACCACTGTTAATTATTTCTGACGGCTTCCCAGTAAGAATTCTATAAATGTGGTATGGAAGGTGCTGAGAAAAGCTCCCAGTTTGAGAGTCAGAGCACCAGCTCTTCAAGGAACTGCAAATCCCAGGCTTCCTGGGAAGAGACAATAACTGTCAATTGACTGAGACTGCAGTGTGGCAGGCAGGCACCCCCCAGGGCCCGCTACTCTTCCTCTGACACTAGCATCTGGGGCAAAAGGAGAATGAAGAAAAGGAGTAGAACTGGGAACTCCCTGGAGTGCTTCTGAGTGGGCATAGTTTATGATGAATTACAGGTGCCAGATCCATTGCAATGGGCATGTGGACAGGGGTTATTTGTCAGTACCTGGTAAAAAAAAGGAAGAGCAAAACGTACAAGCTGCTGTGTGGCTTGGATTCCCTGCTTTTCTTCTGAGTTTGTGGAGCTGTCCAGCAGCATTGGCAAAACAGCAGGGAGCTGTCCAACCATTAACTGGAACTTCTAGGCAGCAAGTCACAGTTTTTGTAGCTTACCTGGCTATGTTTGTGGATCTTCTGGGACCCATAGATGCAATGTCCCATGCTGCCAGACTTACATTGTACCTTCGGGTTTGGGCTTCAATTGGCAGTGATTGTGGAGGGTCTTGAGAAGGAATGTGTGAGCCTTCCTGATGCAACTGGTCACCCAATTCTTCAGGCTTCCAAAGTGGGTTATCTTCCAGTGTAGTTGTCGCAGGACCAACCAAAACTTTTTGCTGCCCGAGGGAAGGAAAGAGGCTGTACTAATGATGCAGTAACTCAGGAATGCAGTACCCCAGGCATAAAAGTAAAATGAAATGGCAATTTAAAGAAAGATTGTAAAGTAGGGTATCTTATAATGAGTCATTGCATAAGGACAGACTTGTGAGGTGAAGAGGAAAGGTGTACCATTTACACCAGCAACCATATTACAAAACACCTCACTCAGGACAATGGAGTAGGTTGGAGAGGATTCTCACTCCGGAACATCACACTTCCACATAAAGCAAAATATTTGTGGGGATCAGAATTTTAGCTACTTTATTCAAATGATACATTAATTTCCTTTTTACCAAAGTATCAAAGGTGATTATGTGGGACTGCCCCAAACTGCAAATAGGCATCAATTCCACATTAATTGCTGGAAGATAAGCTCATGCAGAAGCAGACTTTGGTTTTATAACATACTTTGGAGAGATGGATTGATTTTGTTGGCAAAATTATTGAAGGGACCTTTTCCCATGGCTATTGTAAGGTTCTGGAACAGATAACAACAACAACAACAACAACAACAACAACAACAACAACAACAACAACAACAACAACAACAATAATTTACTACTTATACCCTGCCCATCTGGCTGGGTTTCCCCAGCCACTCTGGGCGGCTTCCAACAGAAACATTAAAATACACTAATTTCTTAAACATTAAAAGCCTCCCTAAACAGGGCTGCATTCAGATGTCTTCTAAAAATCTGGTAGCTGTTTTCCTTTTTGACATCTGATGGGAGGGCATTCCACTGGGCAGGCGCCACCACCGAAAAGGCCCTCTGCCTGGTTCCCTGCAACTTGGCTTCTCACAATGAGGGAACCGCCAGAAGGCCCTCGGAGCTGGACCTCAGTGTCCGGGCAGAACGATGGGGGTGGAGACGCTCCTTTAGGTATACTGGACCGAGGCCGTTTAGGGCTTTAAGGTCACCACCAACACTTTGAACTGTGCTCGGAAATGTACTGGGAGCCAATGTAGATCTTTCAAGACCGGTGTTATGTAGTCTCGGCGGCCGCTCCCAGTCACCACTCTAGCTGCCGCATTCTGGATTAGTTGTAGTTTCCGGGTCACCTTCAAAGGTAGCCCCACGTAGAGCGCATTGCAGTAGTCCAAGTGGGAGATAACTAGAGCATGCACCACTCTGGTGAGACAATCTGCAGGCAGGTAGGGTCTCAGCCTGCGTACCAGGTGGAGTTGATAGACAGCTGCCCTGGACACAGAATTGACCTGTGCCTCCATGGACAGCTGTGAATCCAGAATGACTCCCAGGCTGCGAACCTGGTCCTTCAGGGGCACAGTTACCCCATTCAGGACCAGGGAGTCCTCCATACCTGCCCGCCTCCTGTCCCCCACAAACAGTACTTCTGTCTTGTCAGGATTCAACCTCAATCTGTTAGCCGCCATCCATCCAATAGTCCAGAGATGGACTATTGCTAATACTATAAATTTCATCTAAAAATTGTACTCATTTTGATGTTCCTAGAACCTGTGGGAAAATCACCTTCCGTTCAAATGATTGAACAAGAGAAGATGACTGAAGAAGAGAAGATGATTGAACAAGAGAAGATGATTGAACAAGAGAAGATGATTGAACAAGAGATGAGTGATATTGAGGATGACCTATCCAAAGTATGCACTTGATTTTTTTTATTTAAAAAATTCCCTTCTATATAGATAACAAGGTTGAGCTTGAGAAATCTATGACTTTAGGTTTTTGCTGACTCTATGACTTTAGGTTTTTGCTGTGTTACATTTGTGCTGCTGGAATTTGTTGAATGATCGGGTATTGCTTATTTACAGTACTGTATGCATTTGAATCTGGAGTGGGGCGTTTTTGGAGTAGCATGTTTGTTTTATGCTGTGTTTTATTACAGCATTAACTACAGTGGTACCTCGGGTTGCAGACATTTCAGGTTACAGATGCTTCAGGTTACAGACTCCGCTAACCCATAAATAGGGCAGCAGCGGGAGGCCCTATTAGCTAAAGTGGTGCTTCAGGTTAAAAACAGTTTAAGGTTAAGAACGGACCTCCGGAACGAATTAAGTTCTTAACCCAAGGTACGGTACCACTGTATTTCAAGCTTGTTGGAGAAACAGGGAGCAAAGAAATTGCCTGTGGTGTACACACAATTTTTTTGGGCTCATTCATTTGTCCCACTGCAGGTTTTTGAGGTACTACAAATCCCTGCAAATTCTGTTTACTCAGTTGTGGGATTGAGTGTGAACACCTCAGGAGGCAATACCTCTGCAAAAAGCACTCTCAAATAAAACTAGTTTTTTTTAGTCTTGACAAGTGTTTCATTTATAAAACAAAAAAACACCCAACAATTTACCACTACCCTTCTTGGTTTTGTTGACTATGCTGGAGACTGTAGGTTAGCAATACTGCACATAAATATGTTTTCAGAAGCCTTTCCTAAAGTGCCCTGCACTTTGAAAGGGGCTTTACCTCTCCCACACATATATGACATCAGGTGCAGGATAGGAGGGTGTAGCCTGGAAGAAATGGCCTCATAGGCCAAATGGGGATGCCCACAGGTTCGCTACCTCTGTGCCAAGTTCTCAGGTTGCATCCCTGGTAGAGCAAATTAACCCAGAATCTTTCCGAGAGTTTTCTGAATATCTGAACTCACCAGTATCTCATCCTTTAATTGTCCATTTCTCCAGGTCAGGTGTGGGGAACTTTTTTGGCTCATGGGCCATATTTTATCTGGCCCCACCCCCTTGGACTAGCAGGACAACCCACCTGTCAATCACATGGTGTTATTGGCAGATGGGTTGCCCCACCCACTTACATGTCAAAATCCCTCATGCGCTGTTTTCCTGCTCAAATATGAAAAACAATTACAGTGGTACCTCTACTTGCGGATTTAATGTGTTCCAAACACACATTTGTAAGTAGACAAAATTTGTAAGTCGAATCCCATAGGAATGCATTGGGAGAAAAAATTCGTAAGTAGAAAAAATCCTATATAAAAATTCGTAAGTAGAACAAATCCTATCTAAACCACATCCAAGATGGCGGACGGAGCTCCATTCGTAAGTAGAAACATTCGTAAGTAGAGTTATTTGTAAGTAGAGGTACTACTGTATATTTTGCTATCGCAAGCCATTTTAGCCTAAGTAGCACTTTTGATCCCAGCCTTAATCATATGTTTCCATTGACAGTTTCATTGACGCTGTCCGGGGGACTCCCTACAGGGAGCCTCCCCCCGTCATCCTGACCAGCACTTCGCCCAGCGACAGTGGTAGTAGCGGCTCAGGCGGGGGGGATGAGGAATGGAGTGGGATGGAGGGAGGGCTCAGTGAGGCATCCGAGCTATTGCACCGCCCCAGCCAACTAGTGGAGGAAGGAGGGCTCAGTGATGTGTCAGAGCCCCTGCACTGCCCTAGCCAACAGGTGGAAGAGGGAGTGCAGCCGCTTCCGGCGCCCGAATTGAGGTGCGCGCCCAAACGCAGGTTTAGGGGGTGGCGTTTCGGGGTCCCCAAGCTATTATGCTGGCCCCGAAGCAGAAGGGCGCCATTGCCGGATTCTGCGAGTGACTAGGAGGTCATGTTTTCTGCTATCTCTGCACTGTAAATAATATGCACAATAAAACCTTAAAAGACAGATCGGATTGGAGTGTCTTTACTCGAGAGTAGCCGCAACAGTCCCCTGACAGATGCTAATGGGAGCTTCTCCCCATGTAAATAGTGGGCATGGGGAGATTTGGATTTAAACTGCAGTGAGGGGCAAAAGGTTGAAGCCTGTCTACCCTCCTCCTCAGCCAAGGTTCCAGTTGTAAAAGAAAAGTCCTGCACTCATGGGCAAAGCATGTGATTGACCTCACATGTAGCTTGGCCCTTGGTTTTCATATAATTTTTGTTTTCAGGTGAGCTGGAGATGGTCATTGAATAGGTGCCAGAAGTTGAGCCAGGGGTAGGAACCAAAACCAAACCAGGGGTGCTGAGCTAATGGTTCAGGACCGGGAAACAAGCGGAGAGCGATGAAAGACCTATCATTTCCTAGGCAAAGTTCCAGCCTTACATGGAAGGCTTTATAGCCTTTCTTGTGGAGGATAGTCAGTGGCTGGCCTGGGAGAACATGGAGTTATACCAGGGGTAGGCAACCTAAGGCCTGGGGGCTGGATGCAGCCCAACCGCCTTCTCAATCCAGACCGCGGATGGTCCGGGAATCAGCCTGTTTTTACATGAGTAGAATGTGTCCTTTTATTTAAAATGCATCTCTGGGTTATTTGTGGGGCATAGGAATTCGTTCATTCCCCCCCCAAAAAAAATAGTCCGCGTCCCACAAGGTCTGAGGGACAGTGGACCGGCCCATGGCTGAAAAGGGTTGCTGGCCCCTGATTATACATTCCCCCCCCCCACTGAGAATAGAAAGAGCAGGGCCAAAACAATTATGACTGGGAATCAAAACCGAGTCAAAGGGTCTAAGCTCCTCCCCATGCCATTTTCCTGCCATGGCTCCCCCACCCCACCCCACCCCACCAGCTATTTTGAAAAGGAAAACTAGTCATGCAAGTGCAAACCATAGGAATAAATACAGTTTGGCCTTAAGTTGTTTAGAAATGACCTCAGTGACATCAGGCTGGTCTGTCTTGGCCAGGCACCCCCAAACTTCGGCCCTCCAGATGTTTTGGACTACAATTCCCATCTTCCCCAACCACTGGTCCTGTTAGCTAGGGATCATGGGAGTTGTAGGCCAAAACATCTGGAGGGCCACAGTTTGGGGATGCCTGGTCTTGGCTAAATGTCTTGCTGTCTATTGAAGTTAGAGAACTTCAGTTACAAATCGGTGTTTCTATTCCTCTAATCAAATTAATGTACAATTGCCAAGGTTTCCTCTCCTTGTTTACATTTCTCCCATAAAATTCCACAGCTTTCGATTCGCGCTCAGCTTGGTGCAGCAGCAGAGAGCTTATTAAAGAAAGGAAAAAGCATTCCAGATGAATTGCTAGTTGGCATCATGGTGGAGGCTATTAGGTATGGAATAGATCACTCTGCATGACTCTATTTTGAATGTGGTTAAATGTGTCTGTTGCTAGGGTCAGGCTTTGCCATCATTACAATGAAGAGTAAATTGCTCTGGTAATAAGCACTCATTAAAATAATCGAGCCTATTTCTAGAGGGAGATGCTATTCATCACCCCAGGAAGAGCAACCTTATTTGCCACGCACATATAGATCAGAAAGCATTACAGTTAATGCTTACTTGAATAGCTTTCATCTTTCCCCATGCCTCTTAAAAGAAAAGGTAGGAGCATGTATCCATGCAAAATTCTACATGATTTTAAGCAGACCTGAAATACTTGGTGTAAAGGGTCAATTGTATTGTAATCCATGCAGTTTATAATTTTTTTCTTGATTTTCTTTTGGGGGTTTATTTAGACAGGGTTTTTTTTTCTGTGAAGAGGCTTCAGGGAATTGAAGACACCACAGCCAATGATTTTTGGACAAGCCAGATTTATTAGATTTTTATTCCTATACTATTTTTATTTTCTGATAGCCAAAAGCTGTAGTCGAGCCTATCTTGTAGAGTCTTTTTAGCACAGATATGCACAATTTGTGACCCACAAAGACAAATGCAATCCTTCAGCCCAATATTGTGGCCTTCTAAGTGCCTGACAACACCCCTAGGTGCTTGCCATCCCTAGTAAGCAACCAGAGCAGAAGGTTTACTGAGTACCTAGAGGGATCCGTTCAGCTTTGCAGATCACAAATTGTAGAGGTACAAGACTTTTAAATACCCCTTTCAGTTTCTTGTACCTGTACAATGAAGCCAGTTTGCTTTATATATGTTCAGTGGTTAACTATTAATGCTCTTGGAGAAGCTTATGTCATGGAATCATAGAGTTTGAAAGAACCATGCTAGCTGGAGTATGTAATGGGTTAAAAAGGCATTCTGAAAAGCAGTCATGGGAGGTTGCTAGTGGGTGTTGGTGGTAAGGGGCTGCTTAACCACCACCTCTGCCTCCAGCTGCTAGTCTACCTGTAAGATGTGTGATGTCCATATGGGGATGGCCTATTTGTAACCCTAGTAACCCTAGTAACACCCCTTTTCAGGGAACAGGGTATAGCGTATCCTTAGTTCATTTGGGTTTAATGGTCATATTTCTAAGGAATACGAAGTATAAAATGTTATAGCCAGTGGACTGCCTCCTACAGTTGGTGTGAGACACAAGTATATGTTTTCATCATCTTGTGAATGTAACTGAAGTGTATAGTTGAATTTACTCTTCTTAGTCTGGTGAAGAATTACCTGCTGACCCATGGACAGGCATCCTCGTTTGGGCTAGTTGGGCCAATAATCTGACCTGATAGAAGGCAGTTTTCTATGCATGAGATTGCAGAATCAATGTAATCTCCTCAGCCATTCAAAAGACTTTGCTAGATTCGATTTCTTCTAATCTATTAGACTCCCGAAAAGAGAAATTTGGACTCTCACTACAAATGTGGCAATGCTGAGTCAACAAAGAAATTGATTTGGGTGTGTGGCATCTGTGTTCATGGAATGAAAATCAGTTCAGGAGACCACACAGCAGAAAACAGTAGTCTTTCCGTGTAGTTTGTTTTTAGCCTTGGCTCAGCTGAAATGTTCTTTATCCTCCCCCCCCCCACCTTTTCTTTTCAGACGTCTTTATTTCAGTCTATGTTCTTCTAGAACTCTTTTGAAATATTTAAGTCTGCCTCTTTTAGGATCTAAGAACTGCAGAGGAAAATGATTTGAGTGCTGGAACCATGGTTAGAATCTTCCGAATGTGCTTAACGTTGGTTCTGCTTTTCCTTTAGCCGACTGCCACCAGAAAGCGGCTGGATCTTGGATGGATTTCCGATGACACTGAATCAGGCCAAACTGCTTGAAAAGGCACTGACAAACCGAGATCCTGACCAGGCAGAAGGAATGTCTAAAAACTTTAAACCTGTGTTGGTTCCAGATCCATCAGCTCTAAAAGAGCCACCTGTGCATCCACCTGCTCTTGACTTTGCTATGTTGCTTGAAGTTTCAGACAGCACTGTGCTGAACCGGGTGGCATTTGTCAAGCGTAAGTTTAAAGTTCAATGCATGCAATTAAGGCACAAACCCATACTGACAGATTCACATAACTGTGTTAATTGCTACTATTGCACAATGGCCTATTGGCTGTGGATTTGTGCTTACGGCTCTGTCAGTAGGTTTGTGGTTGAAGACAGGAGATGGCACATCCATGGCATTAGATGTCCATATGGATCCACCAAGACCCTCACCAATTTTCAAGTCATCTGTGGGCACTGGTGAAGGAAGGGGGGTGCGGTAGGTGCAGCCCGTGTCAGATGTCATCCGGGGAAGGGGGTGCCATCACTGTGTCACTCCCCTGGGATGTTTGCCACAGGCGGCATCCCCCTGAGACGCTAGTCCTGCCCCTGCAGGTGGCTAACCCCGCCCCAGGGTGCACAGCAGCTAGCTCCGCCTCTGTCTGTGGGGTGTGCGTGGGAAGTTTGTGAACCACTGGAACGGACAGCAAATACACTCCAAAAATCTAACCTCTCAGTGGGACCTGTAACAAATGTTGAGGTGTATCCTCACATCTCAAAAAGAGTGTCCTGTTCATTGTGCCAGCCAGCCAGCCAGTCATGCATTCTTTCAATACACTCAATTTCACCCTGCCTAGCCTCTCCCCGCAATTATCTAGCTGGAACATAATCCAGGGGTCAGCAAGGTTTACCTTGCCTGGGCTGGATTGGTCCAGCGGAGATACTTCGCACCCACAATTTTTGGTGTCTGCGTCTGTGCAGATGCGATTTCCGGCGCCGTGGAAGCAAGTCCCCACGCCGGTTTAGCGCAGCGCGCCGGGACTCACTGAGCAGGCAGCTTGGTTCTGGGGCGGCTCGTGGGCTGGTTAAACGGCCTCTGTGGGCCGCTTCCGGCCCATGGGCCGCACGTTGCCAACCCCTGACATAATCCATTCTAAGAGTCACATCTCTTGCACCCACTTTTGCCTCACCCACCACTGCTTGTGGGATGTTGCTTACAAGGGAATGTTGCCCTTGAGGTGAATACAATTCCTTATTCCTGCTTTAGGCTTTCGTTCTTTCTCTCTCTCTGCTCTGCTCTTTTGTAAACACTGGTGTGTGCCCCCCAGGATGCCAATACCTTGCTCATCAACGTTCCTAAGTGGGCTAGTTTTGTCTGAAATAGTTTCCCCACTCTTGCCTTAAACTGTGTACTATAAAAGCATTCTCCCAGAAAATTTCCTTCCAAACATTGTTATTTTTTATATATTTTGCTGAACAGCCGACTCCCATCAAGGCAAGCTAGGAGAAGGTGATCAAGTTTCAGAAGTTCAGTTCCATGACGCAGAAAAAGATGATTCTGTAAGGAGCCAGATGCAGCACAGGTGAGTCAGTTACAGTCAATATGAGAGTCCTGTCAGATTTAGACTAAAAGTCCATTTAGTATAACATACTGTTCTCACACCCACTCTCTGGATCATCGCCTTGTCGTTTTGAGTGGGCTTGCATGTTCCTATGACCCTTGTGAGTGAAGCCATTGGGAATCTCGTCCTCCCAGCAGGGTCACCCAAGGCGGTAAGGTCAAAGGGAAGGAGCTAGACAAAGAATGATCCAATAATTCCTCAATGGCAGAACAGATGGATGATAACAAGCGGTATGTTACAACGGCTGTGAAGGCGGATGAAAGCTGCAGCAGATAGGAATCTACCAGTTTGTCATGACTACTTCATGCCATCGGAACAGAGCCCTACTACAAAGACTGTGCGTTGGTCAGTGTGCACTGATCTACACACATAAAACAAATTCACGCACAGGCGTCTTCCAAAAACCCAACCCAAACCCCAAAAGTCCCATGGCGATCAGCAAATGGTAACGGGGGCAGGATCGTGAAATCTGGAAGCCCCTAGTCATGAACCGGCACATGGGCGATGGATACAGATTCAGTCTTTCTGACTCAAGGAACGAGGCAGTTGAGCAGCTTGGCAGCTGTATCCATGACTGAGCAGCCCTTTTTAGGATCCACTCTGCTCACCCCCAAAAGGGGGAGGGGCTATAAAAGGTGCCCTAAACATAGTCTGCCTCCCTTTTCCCCTGACTGGATTACCGCTAGTGGGGTTACCACCTAGCGGTCGTAAAAGACAATTGAACTTTGGAACATGGAATATACGGACTTTGTCAGATAACACAGACAGCGAGCATCCTGAATGCAGAACTGCCATCAGAGCTGCGACGTTTTAACATTGAAATTGCAGCGCTTCAAGAGACTTGAAGAGCAGGTGAGGGACAACTGAAGGAAGAAAAAGGAGGCTACACATTCATCTGGAAAGGTCTATCTGAACAAGAACATTGAATACATGGGGTAGGCTTCATTATCAAAAACGACCTTGTGAAGCTCCTGTCAGAAGTCCCTACTGGCATTAATGAGCGACTCTCAACCCTTTGAATAAAGCTCTCAAAAAACCAACAGGCTACTATTATAAGCGCTTATGCACCAACACTGGATGCTGATGAAGACATTAAAGAAAAATTTTACTCTCAGCTGGATACTGTCCTAACAGAGACACCTAAGAAAGATAAAATTATCCTCCTGGGTGATTTTAATGCAAGAGTTGGGCAAGATTTCGATCTGTGGCCTGGGACTATTGGGAAAGAAGGAGTTGGCAAGAGCAACCAGAACGGAATCTTACTTTTGACGATATGTGCAGCGCACAACCTTGTTATCACCAACACACTCTTTCGACAGAAATATAAATTAAAAACTTCATGGAGGCATCCTTGGTCAAACCACTGGCACCTCTTATCTTAGACTATGTTATTGTCTGTGCTAAAGATCGCCATGATGTGCTCCTTACCAGAGCTAGGACTGGAGAGAACCAGCTTGAAGTCCACACTCAGCCATGAAGCTCCCACACTTTAGGCAGAGAGATTGTACTTGGCCCAACTTCCTGGATGAACATCAGAATCCACAGAACTAGTATATTAATGCCAAATGAGGAATCTGATAATATATGCTATTGCACCAGTGTTTTAGGGACATTCGGCTGGACTATCAATAGGCTTTAAGTCATTTTTATTTTTTTTATATTGGGATTTTGAAAGCTTCCCAAATACCTGATTTGTGTGTGATTCCGATTTCACAGAATTATAGGTTTCCAGGAGACGTGGCCCAAGCTAGAAAACTGGTATTCTGAGCAGCAAAATATATTGATAAAGGTCAATGCAGAAACAGAGGAGAATCTTATGTGTCAAAGGGTAAAAGAAATTATAACGGAAGAAATTGTTAAAATCCAAAACAGAAGTAAGTAATGCTATTCCAGTGCTTATATGAATGTTTACAAATACAAATATTTACATATTTAAAAGGCTTTCAATAATCTGGCTGAATTTTTTCATGTAATGGGATAAAGAAATAGTCCACAGTGTGGCAATGAATACCCTTTCCTCATATCTTTACTTCCCCAGATCTTTGGGCTATAACTAGCTGGGGGCGGGGATGAAATTCAAATCAGTTTGCTTTTAAAGGCAAGCCCACCTAATTTGCCGTTTCTGAAACAATATGTGAACTGAAACACAGCCATTTTTCTCTGAATTTTGCACCACAGTTCTCCATCCAAGCAGTATACACAAAAATGCATATACTAGGATGGAGTGCACATAAAATAGATATATTAGTGCAAATGAAACAAAAATGAATTATGCTAGGGAAGATTGCTTCGCCAAAATTATTAAGCAAAATTGCGTACAAAAATGTGTACATTAGAAGAAATTCACTGATGAAGTTTCATGAGGACTTTAAAAAAATGCAAATTGATGCAGAAATTTGGAGAATTTAACTTAAGGTTAGAAGAATAAGAAGTTAGGAAGAACTGAAATTCAAAGATTCACCCATCCCTATAAATAGTTCATAATTTGATTCAAGCAATGCGTACCAAGATGATTGATTAATTAATTGAAAAGTGTTAAATACACAATACCCATACAGCAGGGAAAATCAACTGGCTATTCACATATCATTTTCCCCTCACCAAAGGCATGAATAAACAAGGGTGCTTTTAAATGTTGGTGGAAGGATGTCAGTGCTGCAGACAAGCACAACTCCATCAAGAGGGAGTTCCATGAAGCCACCACAAAGAAGGTCATGTCTGTTACCATTGCAAATGGAGCAATGCTCCCCCCGCCATATCTTAGAATTCAAGCCATCTGGTATTAGGCTCTTGCAGGTAACTGCACCTCAAGCCACTCAGGGCTTTCAATATTAGCCCCCAAAACTTGAATTGCCAGAGATCCCGCAATGCATTTGGATTCAGTGTGACGTGATCCCACTCTGTTGCCCTGCTTAATGAATGGGTGGCTGCATTCCATCCCAGCTGCAGCTTCCAGACCATCTTCTAGGGCAGCCCTGTGGCGGAGTACATTGCAGTAATCCAGCAGTGAGCAAATCCTTGGAGTTTATGCATTGTATCCATTGTCTGCGACATCCTGGGGAGTAGCTTTCAAGTTGCGTACCAACAATGTGGCAGAGAGATAAAGATATATGAGTTTGTTGTTGATTTGTATGTGTTTTGCTGCTGAAGGAATAGAAGAGGAAAAGAGAGAAGCTGAAAGACTGCAAGCGCTAGAAGCTGCCAAGGCTTTGCCACAAGAAGAGGTTCTGGCAGTCCCGGTAGAAAAGGTGGAGGAACTCACCCCTGCTCCCTCTCCAGAAGTGCTGGAGCCGCCACCTGCAGTAAAAGGTTGGTGGTGAATCATATAAATACACTGTAAATCAATCATGAATTCAGGAACCATAAAATGAACTGAGAACTCCCTTTTAAAAAAGTGACAAACTGCAGCTTCTTTCTTTATAGAACTTGCACACATGCAAAAGAAATTCTGCTGGTCTAACAGAAACCCTTTGGGCTTTTCTGCAAATTCCTCAGCTATTTAGCCTACAGAATAACTTCCTTTCAGTTTGAATTTCACTCTAGGTGAAATCCTGGGGTGTTATAGGGGTGTGGAAACCCTTTCTGAGGTATTACACTCCTCGTTTTGAAACTATTTGGGACTGCCAAATAGACTCTGAAATTCTGCCTGCTGCTAAATTTGAATCTCATATGGGAGCTCCTTCCTAAGCAAAAGACTGTGAAGGATTTCATGGCTAATGAAAGTTTAGTGACCTCTACTTGAACTGTTAGGGACGCGGGTGGCGCTGTGGGTTAAACCACAGAGCCTAGGGCTTGCCGATCAGAAGGTCAGTGGTTCGAATCCCCGTGACGGGGTGAGCTCCCGTTGCTCGGTCCCAGCTCCTGCCAACCTAGCAGTTCGAAAGCACCTCAAAGTGCAAGTAGCTAAATAGGTACCACTCCGGTGGGAAGGTGAACGGCATTTCCGTGTGCTGCTCTTGTTCGCCAGAAGCGGCTTTGTCATGCTGGCCACATGACCTGGAAGCTGTACGCCAATAACGCGAGATGAGCACCTCAACCCCAGAGTCGGGCATGACTGGACCTAATGGTCAGGGGTCCCTTTGCCTTTACCCTACTTAAACTGATGTAATATTTTACATGTACTGACCTTATAGATCATGTGACTGGTCTGTTAATATATTCTTGTATGTGCAACAAACAGACTCTAAATGTCACAGATATAACAAGCACAGGTGCAAAATCTTAAGTCATACTTGGAGTAGAAATCAATGAATTTTCAGGAAAACCAAAAGAGATTCTGTAAGTCTAGCAACATTTATTCTGCAAGTATTTTACATTGATTTCAGCAGGTTTACTCTCAGTATAAGTTAGTTGGGTATCTCTTTTTATAATTAAGCTGAACAGAAACAAGCAGTTCATATGTAAGTAGCCATTGGACCAAATCCATGTGAATGACTTTCCCTGCTGTAGCCAAGTGTAGGATATGCTTGAGTATGGACAATGTTTTTTGTGGCCTGTTATGGCTGACACTTTCCTGATCTCTTACTGTGACTAAGAGGTTTGGAGTGAGTTGCCAAGACATTTCCTCCTCCCCCACCCAACCCCTGCCTTCTCTTGTGCCTCTTCCCACTGGCCTTCCCTACCCCCTACCCCACCCCAACAGCCTTAGTTAGGGGAATGGTGTGATTTTGTAGGAAATGCCTTCTCCGTTATTAAGGGCAAAGGTTCTGCTGAGAACCTTTGGCTCAGCTCTAGGCTACATATGCAACAGCCCTGACAAGATGACCTCTTAACCAAGGGCTTGCAAATTAGCATCATGCTCTGCTTTCAGACCCCGGTTATTGTTAACCCTGGTGAAAGTTGAGGCAGATGTAACCCATAGTTAAGGCATTGCAGGAAGTTTCAGAGCAGATGATTGTGGAAGAGGCAAAGGTAAAGGTGCCCTTAATCTCACAGCCTGCTCCTGATCTCATAACCATGTTTAGAGATCTGGAGCACTAAATGTGTGCCAGAGCTGTGAGCTGAAACAGCTGCATATGCACACACTTTGTCAAGCACATCAAATTTCTGAAGTGGTGGTAGGGGAGGAGGGGAAATGGTCTTATCGAAGACTTGCAAAAGCCTTCTGAGCATGCACAGACATTCCATTCTCAAAAGGAACTTTGGGGAGTGGAGTTTCAAAATAAAGACCTGCAGTTTCCCAAGTTATCAATGCATGCTCTGAACATGGTCAGAAGTCTTCACTTCAGAGTGAGGAACTCCTTAGGACTGGAGGAAGTTGGGGACAACCTGTGGTCCTATGAAAAGGGCCATAACCCAGTGGTAGAGCATCTCCTTTGTATGCGGGAGGTCCCAGATTGAATCCCTGGCATCTGCAGCTAGGGTTGGGCATGTTCCCTGCCAGAACTCCTGTAGTCAGTGTAGACAATAATGAGCTGGATGGACCAGTTAGGAAGCTTCTTTTATTCCTATGTTGCTCCACATGCTGTTGGACTACAACTCCCACCATCCCTGGTCATTTACCATGTTGGCAGGGGCTGATGCGAATTGAGAGTTCAATAGCAGCTGTTTAGGATTAACAGCCCTTGGGTTAACCTGGGGTGGGGGAATATAGCTTTCTATTCCTCTTGCTCAATGAGGAATAGGGGGAAGAGAGAGAAAACCACACTTTTTAGAGTTCACATGTGCTGAAGTAGCTTAGAAGCAGCCTTCAACCTTAGCTGCAGTGGCTGCTTTCCCTCCGCCACCACCCTTCTGCAGTTTGTAAAAGTGTGAAAAGCAGACAGGGGGACGGAAGCAGGCAGGTGAGAATCACAAGTGAAGGTGAAATTTGAAGTTGGTCTTGGCTCATAATGGCTAGCATCGTGTTTTCAAAGCCAGAGCGTGGGGGTTTCCACTTCCAAACAAAACCCTCTCCCATCCCTCTCCACCCCTGCATAGAAGAGTGGTTCTGCACTGACATGGCTCAGTTAACATGTGCCAGAATGTTTATCTGATACATATGGAATTTCCCTACAGAGTCCCCCCCAGGAGATTCACCTAAGAAGGGTAAAAAGGGGAAGAAAGATAAAGGAGACAAAGGAAAAGAAGGTAAATCAGGTAAAGTACAGATTTATTTAATTTTTACAGCACTGTTTTGCTGACAACCACAAATGACAGCTGCTTTCACTTTCACTTTCTCCTCCTCCAAAAGCATCTTGGCAAGTTTTGATTAGGCAGGGGAAACATTTTGGTTGGCAAAGGGAAGAGGAAGACATTCCCAAGCCTGAAGCAGGACCTTTCCCCGATATATACTATAGGGCACCTTGAATGATAAATAATATACTCATAAAATGTCCATCAATCAAAGGCATTCAGGGAAATCAGCCAATGTTTGTTACTCACAACCTATTAAAGTATTCCTAGGTAAAATACTTTCCCAAATGTTAACGGTGCGTTTATATTTAAGGCACTCCACGAGGGAAAGACAAAGGGAAGATTGCGCCACCTTCAGCTGAAGATGTACCGCCTCCCCCTCCTGTAGAGCTACCTCGAATTAAACCAGGATCAGATGAATGGGTTTATGTCGATGAACCACTTCCTCAAGTATGGCCGTCCAAAATCAGCATTGCATTATGGTGGTCTTCCTTCCTTCCTTCCCCACCCTCACCTTTGCCCTGATGTTTCGAATGGCTTCCAATGCCATGGTAAACATAAAATGGAAAGGTTTTTTTTTGCAAAACTGGTTGACCAATTCTTGAGATAGGGAGAGTTGTATGCACTGCAGCCTCCCCTTAGGTTACTGCAGAAGGCAAGAAAAGTCTTAAAGCAAAGTTATTGGGTTGAATTTAATGTCATGCTACAACAGATGTTCTGTCAGTGTAAACATTTCAGCTTGTCAGATGGAACGATTCCCCTTTCCTCCCCCTGTGTGCTTTTCTGCGGGTTCTCCTGGCTCCCCCTGAGGCAATTTATGGGGGGGGCACAGAGAAAGCCACATTGCACAAGATAAGGCTTGTAGATGAATCCCATCCATGGTGGTTAAGGATTTGAATTAGGAGGAGGAATTTTAAAAGTGCAAATTAGTAAAAGGATTGTTATTATTATCATCCTGCCCAATTTCCAAGGCGTTTAGACATATATCCTCCACAACACCATTTGAGATAGTTTACTGAAAGACAGAAATTGGCTCAAGGCAACCCAGTGAGCTTGGAGATTTGAAATGAGGGCTTTCCCTTTCCGTTCGTAACACTTTGCCTATAGCATGACACTGGCTCTTGCCAAGAGGGTGGCTGTGTCAAGCATAGGATCAGCAATGACATGGCAAGAAGGCTTGGAAGTTGAGGTGAGAGAAGAAAAGAGAAAGGGGTAGAAGATGGTGCAATAACTTAATATACCCCCTTCCTGACAGCATTTTAGTTGGGCAGCCCATTGGTTGGCACATAAAACCAATGCCTTTTAAAACTTAACAGGAAGTGCCTGAATTTTTAGTTCCTTATTGGGAAGCGGTGGAGAAAACCTATATGAATAACATCAAAGCCACACTTCGATGCTTCAGAGGTGAACAGCATGTCATCATTCATTATCTGTCACATGCTAGGTAAGCCAAGGGGATTTTTTGACTCAATGATATGCACTGTTCCTGCCACCATCTTTTGTTTATTGAACCTTTGGCTTCTTCTCATTTCGTTGTGCACAGAAATCATTTCAGGGAATTCTTAACACGCCCCGACCACAAGCAGGAGTTTGTGACTCAGTGGCAAGCCGATTATAACTCAGTGGCTGATGACCTGTGGGAAGACGATGAAACGAAAGAAGAGCTGCATCAAAGGGTTACTGTAAGTGGCATCTGAAAGTGTTGGATCACTTGCTGAGCTTTGTCGATCTGGATCTGGCCCTGAAGTAAACAAGAGTGCAGAGAAAGTAGACTGTAATTCTCAAGCGCCTAACTCTTGAAGTCTCCAGTGTTTTATCGGATAGAGAATAGGCCAATCTGTCAATTTCGGTTTTGCTCAGTTTCTCACTTTTCCAATCTGAATATCAATTGGACACATTTCTGCATCAGTTTCTTTCTTTCTTTTTTGAGGATTTTAAAAACCAGTTCACAAGCATTTTAGTGTGTATTTCTTCGAATGTATCCATTTTCGTATGCAATTTTGCCGAATATTATAATGCATCGTATAGTATAATTATTATAATGCATTGTACATTATTTTTATTAATATATGCATTTTTATGTATACTTTCCCCACAATATACACATTTTGGGAGGCTTCTTCTTGCCTGGAAAACTGCATGTGAATATCAAAGGATAGCTACATTTCAGTTCACATACAGTGGTACCTTGGGGTTACAGACGCTTCAGGTTACAGACGCTTCAGGTTACAGACGCTTCAGGTTACAGACTCCGCTAACCCATAAATAGTATATCGGGTTAAGAACTTTGCTTCAGGATGAGAACAGAAATTGTGCGGCGGCAGTGCAGCTGCAGTGGGAGGCGCCATTAGCTAAAGTGGTACCTCAGGTTAAGAACAGTTTCAGGTTAAGAACAGACCCTCCTGAACGAATTAAGTTTTTAACCAGAGGTACCCCTGTATTGCTTTAGATCCCTGGGAAAGGTGCCCTACAGTCAGAGTAGCACTGTGGCTCTCCAGAGGAAGAGGAAATAGTTGAGGCTCGTCTCTTGACCTAGGTGTGATATATCTGGAATGCCTGTCCACTGGGGTGGAGAACCTGTAGTGCTCCAGCAGTTCTTGGGCTCCAGCTCCCGCCAGCCCCAGCCAGCATGGAGAATGGTCAGAGATAATGGGACTTGTAGTCCCATATCTGGAGGGCCACAGCTTTCCCACTCTTGCTGTGCACCTTTTGCCTAAGACCTACAGAGTCTGCATGCATAGATGCAAAAGTTCTTGTGGCACAAGAGCAAAGGCCATTTTCAGTATACTTTTAGAAATTTTACTTGGCTGTGTCATTTCCATCAGTGCATTTTTGCTGTTTGCAAGACAGACATGAAATTGTCCCATCAGATGATTGGACGTTAGATGCATGAGATCTTACATTGCAATACTGAGGAAGTGTGAGACTTTAACTTGAAATTAAGTAGCAAGAGAACCGGGACTAGAAATCCAGCCCTACCACATGACATACCCAAAGCTTATCTCCAAAGGCACATAGCTAATGTGGCTGCTGACCACAACACCTGTTTAAGTTACTGGGAAGAGAAATTTATGGTATCCTCTTCTCTGGCAGGTCAGTGACTCAGGCAATAGAGTAGTGGAAAAGTGAGTGGCCTAAAAGGAGTAAAACATGAAGCTTGGTTTGGTTCAGGGGGATATTTTTGCTTATTGTGGTAGAAGGCACCTGCTTTTTCTTAAGAAAAAAAATTTCTCAGCCCTTATTCATAAACCACTGAGATGAAAGCCATTAAGATAAAAGTCACATCCATCAACATCTGAATGGGAAACTAAGTTATTCAAATATGCAGTGATATGAAAATTTACAGGCTACATGTTTATGAAAGAAGAGAGACAACAGTATAATAATCTTATTCCAAACTGGCATAACTTTATTATTTCCTGAGAAAGTTCCTGTTTTAAGACATGTTTTCAATACATCACGGCAAACTGCCATAGTAATGTCACTATTTATGGCAAAAAAATAATAATCCTTCAGTAGCACCTTAAAGACCAACTAAGTTTTTATTTTGGTATGAGCTTTCGTGTGCATGCACACTTCTTCAGATACACTGAAACAGAAGTAACCAGACCTTTATGTATATTCAGAGGATGGGTGGGGGGTGATGGGAATGGGTGATGGGCTGATAGGAGTGGTAAACCTGTTGATGACTGTTAACAACTGTTAATGACTATTTATGGCAAGTGTGGGAAGCCTACAACTCCACCCCTGACCATTGGCCTTGCTTGCTGGGGCTGATGGGAGTTATAGTTCAGCAACATCTGGAAGACCGAAGACTTCCCATGATAACTCCTGGAGGGCACCCAATTGGCTAACCCTGGTGTGGGGTCTCATTTAGAGACTGATATGTGAGCTGGAACTAAATATCAAACATGCACTTAACTGTTGTTTTTATTTCTGTTGTGTTTTTGTGAAGCATTTTTGATGTTTTGGTACTTTTCATTTTTCATCTTTTCAGGACCTAAGAGATCGTCTGTGGGATATCTGTGAAAACAGGAGGGATGAAGCTGAGCAAGAGCGTAGTGATATCATGAACGATGGCTGGCTGCCAGATCGATTGGCACTTCTGATGAACCACATCTTTTCACTTATGCAGGTCTAGCAATATTATGTTGTTGATGTATTTTTTTTTATAATCTAAAGGGTGGGTGGGTGACTTTTACACTGATGTGTGTTTTGAGCCCTTGACTGAAGCTATAACCTAACTAGGCCATTAGCGAAACATATTTAGCTACTCTATGGCTATGAGCAGCATCCTCTGCTTTGCAAATTGAAGCGTTAAGTTCTGGTAAGCTGCTAATTGTTTGTATGCTCATTGTGCTGCTGGATCCAGATGTAGCTGCACACATAGGGATGTAAGAAGGCATCTTCTCCCATTCTGCCTGTGTTTGTCACATGCAGCATCATTTCCATTCATCTGCAGTTTGTCTTCCTCCGAAACCTATGTTATTTGTCTCACTATCCACTGTAGCAGAACATTACAACCTTATTCCACCCCATTCATTTTAGTGCAAAAGTGGGGGAAATGCAATCTGTTAGGTATTGTTTGGGGACAGAAAGCAACAACAATGGCAAATACCAATTGCGTTCACTGGATTGGTTTCCTTTCTGGACATGGGAAGCGAACACCAGCAATTTCCGATCCCGTTTCTCCTTTCATCAGAATTCCCCAGCATTCACATTCATGCATCAGTGTTTATGCAGCTTGAGACTGGTTTGTTTATTTAACAAAATTTGTGTTGCACTTAGCTTATAAGTCTCCAAGCAGTTTACAAAAAAAAAAAAAAGTTGGGAAATGAAATTCAGATCGTCATTGCTGTGCAAATCAGCATGCATTCCAGAATTCATTCTATGTAGTGCAAGGGCAAACTGGTTGCCGGTTCATAGCTTTTGGCTCAGTTCTTTCTCATTTTGCTTCTGCCTTCCTTGGCTCTGTCCTTGTCTTGCTTTTGCTTCACTTTGTCTAGCCTTGCCTTGATCCCAGGACTTGATCCTCTGGCTTGGCAGTAGATGGATCTGACATTGAGCTAAAGAGCACAAGGCCTAAACCTGGTGTGCTTTTCTTCACAATTGGATAGCAACACTCATGTTGATTGGTTTGGAGTCCCCCCCCCAACACAACACCTTTGAGACTGTGGCTTTGTGAGTTTTCCCATGAAAGCACAGCACTGTTTTTGCTTTTCAGTTATATATTTAGAGGCTTCTGTTCTAATAATAAATCAAAAGTATGACAGGTGCATAATGCTTCTTGCCTGCACTTTGAAGGAATAGATGCTATGAACTTGCCAAAATCCGCCTGGCACAACTGCTCATTCTGCAGTTAAGCATATTTATAGACTGAAAGTAAGGAGTTTGCATAGGGCCAAAGCAAGCCTTACAGGGCCACCATTCACATGTGAGACCCATTTGCATAAAAAGCAGGAAAAAGAACATATTGGGAAAGGGAGATGAACGTGCTCACTGTGCTTTATCTCAATGGCTCTACGTCCTTCTCCATTTCCTGAAATCCTGGAGAGCCGCTGGTAGTCAGTGTGGACAATACTGAGTTAGATGGACCAATGGTCAACTCAGCATAAGGCAGCTTCCTATATTCCTCTATGTGAATGGGCCAGCATCGCACATCGTTTGGCCCTCTTTTTTCTGGGCAGAAGAGTGACTTCTAGGGCCATTGTAGTTATCCTTTGCTACCTGTCCCTTAACCTGAGGTAAGAGAATGGGAGCAGGCCAATGGATTGCACATGCTCTCCCCTTTCGCATTCAGATTTGCCTCCCCACCTCTGCTAAGACTAATGGCTAGTCATTAGGTTTCCCCCGTGCCAACCTTGATTAGCACAAACTAGGGTTCGTTCCTCACCAGGGTTTGAAGGTGGCTGCAAGCAGCAAACTCTGGTTAGCAGTAACCCTGGTTAAAGTCAGTGCACAACAAGGCATGTTTTAGATTGATGGTGGGGGGAATTAACATGGGAGATGAGAAGCAAAGGGATAGGGATAGGAGAGTACAATCTTTTGGAGAAACCCTCGACCACGGTTTCCAAAAGGTCCTCAAGTTTCTGGGGGTAGGAATGCAACAGTTACAACTGTATAGTTCTGGTATGGGTAACATAGTGAAGGACTTTCTTGGTTGCTGTTAAAAAGAACATTAGGATTTTTTGGCTCAAGCTAGATAAGGAAAAGCAATACTCCCATATCTCTTCCTCATAAAATCCAGTTGTGAAAAACACATAATAGGATATCATTGAATCACATAACACTTGGATGTTACAAGTGAAAGGGTGGAAATATGTGGCTGCTGCAATATCATGGTTTTGTCCTCAGTTGTGTCTTTAGTATGCTTGGTCCTAAAATTATTTAAATGTTGGGTCCATTCTTTGAATCTATTCCCCTCCCCCCCCCCTGCTATAGCATTTTGATGTTTTAGGAACTGCTTTGTGAATTATCTATGGAGATAAGGTGTCAGGAAATACTTGAATAATTTCTTGTTTTGTTTTCCTTATATATCATGAAGAATGAACTGGACCGTTTCCAGGATACCAAGAGGCTTTTGCATGACTATTACAGAGGAATGGAAGGCAAAATCCCAACGGAGACCAGCAATGAGTTTGCCAGAGTACCTTTGATAGATCTAACTGACAAAGAACAACCCATGGAAGAGGGCAAGACTAGAATGTACATTTAAAATTGTGGTATTGTAATAATCACTGAATGTGGGGGGAGGAGAGAGGGAGGGAGAATATAACTGATTAGGGAATAGAGTAAGCTATGTGCATGAATGGGGAAGTGTAAATAGCTCAGTAGTCAACCCCACACCTTGCATTCAGAAGATTCCAGGTTTAATCTCTGGCATTTCCAGTTGCAAAAAGGCATCTCAGATAGCAGACATTGGTAGATACTTCTGGTCAAGACCTTGGAGAGCTGTTCCTGCTGGTCAGAACAAGCAACAGTGGGCTAGATGGACCATTGGTCTGATCTTGTGCAAAGTGGCTTCTTATGTTCCAATAGTACACCTGTGAGAAGAATTAAAGGTGACAGCTTTAGGTATTATGGTTGTAGTGAAGTAAATAGTTGCACTCTTCATGTAATCAACATAACTGTGAATTCATAAGAATTAAAAGTCTGGAGAGAGGGCAGGTGTATGCATCCTATACTTACCCTCTCCACCTATCATGAATATATGCACACTGCACACTCGTGCACAATGCAGTGATGTGTGTGCACATTCACAAACACACAAAATACCTATGCTTTGCTCCTGGACACTCACCGGGTTGCTAAAGTGCAAATTCAAACCCAGATTAGATCACCAAATGAACAAAGGTACTTGTGTACATGCATGCATAAAGACAGAATACCAAGCAGACACCTTTTCCCTAAGCTCAGTTCTCTGTTCTTGCAAGCCAAGGGTCATCACTCTCTTGCTGCCCTCTCTTTTCCCCGGTGGCATAAGTTCCCAGGAAGGAGGGATTGATTGATTGTTATGCCACTCTGGGAACTGTAGCTTTGTGAGGGGCACAGGGAGTTTCCTAATACCTCTCAGCAACCTTACAGTTTCTAGGATTCTTTTGGAGAAGCCATGACTGTTTAACGTGGTATAAAACTTCTTTAAATGTAAGGTGCAGACACGGCCTCGGTTTTACAAGTGCCATCAGGGAACGAGAGTAAGATTTGGGTTCCTTCCCACCTCACCTACAACAGTACAGGTAGGATGTTGAGAGTAAACTGTACATAGATGAGTATGGGTCACCATCCATCTGCTTCAAAAGAAGAGGAAAGGGATAGATAATTTGGCAGGAACTTCACCCATCTACCCTGTTTCTCATATTTTAAGACATACGCATAAAATAAGCCATAGCAGGATTTTTAAGCATTCAAGGAATATAAGCCATACCCCGAAAATAAGACATAGTGATAGGCACAGCAGCAATGCCGGCCACGGCAGGAGGAGGGGGAAAAAAATAAGACATCCCTTGAAAATAAGCCATAGTGTGTTTTTTTTGAGGAAAAAATAAATATAAGACATGTCTTATAATATGAGAAACACGGTATGTGCCTTGGTTTATACTGAATGTCCTGCACGCAATGGGAGAATGTTGGAACTTGAGGCTTGTCCCATGCACCATTTCTATGTAGAACGTAAACAAGAGGCCTGCATGGGAAACCAGCTTGCAATTTTTTGTATGAGACCTTTATAATGAACAGAAATATTCTCTTACAGAGCAAATATACAAATTTAAGTTTTAAGAAATGAAGTAATTATGTTGCCCCCCCTCCTCTGTTTCTGTTTTAAGAATTCCTCTGAGTATACACAGAGCTGCTTCTCCAGAACCAAAGGACAGGATGAAAGCAATTCCGGTCAAGATGAAGGATGATGTCTTTTCTGAAAGTATAATCTTTAATTTTGCCCCAGAAGAAAAACAGATTACAGAGATGTGGCATAATATTGTAGCCACAATATCCAACATGGTAAGAAAAGCCGCAAGTAATAAAGAGTTCAAACAGAGATCTGGATAAAGCCATTAAGAATGTAAGAAGAGTTTGCTGGATCAGGCCGGTGACCCCTTTATAGCCCAGCATCCTGTTTGCATACCGTAGTGGCAAGCCAGGTGCCTGGAGGAAACCCACACTCAGGAAATTCAATTTCCCAACATTGGGCATCCTGCTTCTGACCATGGAGGCAATTTGGAAGCATCCTGATAAATGTTTTGCTGACTCCAGTGCAAGATTACGATAGTGTTCTCTGTTTAAGAATTCCCCTGAAGACAGAAACTCTGATTTGTGCAAATTTTCACAGTTTTAATTGGGCATTCTCATCTATCATATAAATGTGCTAGCACTCTTCAGATAATCCCTTCAATATCTCAAAAAAGGCATTTCTTTAGAGAATATGGTGATAAAAAAATCTTTGAAATTTGATCAGTTACTTACATGATGAAACTGTGAAAGTCAAATTCATCACTGAACAGCTGTAGTTAATTCCCCCCCCCAATCATACATAAACAATTTTTGAATTGGCTGCAGAGATCCCATGAGTGGAATGCTGCCGAGAGGATACTCTCACTGGCAGAAGGGGAAGCAGTTTTCATTTATTCCCCTTGAAGCCCCATGCGCCTCTCCCAAAATCTGCAGAAGGTTGGTGAGCCTTTCAAAACAGTGCAAGTAGAAACAGCAAAAACCAGTCTCCTCTCCAGGCACGGTGCTAGGGCTTTTTGCGCCCTAGGCTAAATCACCTTCTGGCGCTTCCCCCGGCACATGCGTCATGACGCGTGCACAATGCCACTGACGCTGCTGCGTCCCCTCCATAGGCAGTAGGGTGCTGAGCTCTCATTTCAGCTCGCGTGTCTCCCGCCTATGGAGGGGACGCTGTGAGCTCCTCAGCAGCCGCGGCAGCAAGCGAGCGGTGCCGCCGGCAGCAACAGCGCCTGTAGCTGAAGGCTTCAGCTATGGGCGCTGCCGCCGCCACCGCTCGCTCATTGCTCCCGGCGCTGGCGGCAGTGCGGGCGGCCGGCGGGCAGGCTTGACAGTGCCCCCTCCATTTCGGCGCCCTAGACCAAGGCCTAGTTTGCCTAAATGGAGGCGCCAGCCCTGCTCCTCTCCCCACTCTCTCCATCAGCAGGAGCCCCCACTGGATTGAAGATGCTTCCATTCATGGAAGATCAAGTCTGTGTCCATGTCTTGTATGTTTCTCTGTCTCTTATTTAGGTAAAGGATAGCAAGTATGGCGTTCTCCAAGTATTTATTGGACTCCAGCTCCCATCAGCCTCAGCCAATATCGCCAACGGGCAGAGATTATGGGAGTTGAAGTCCAGCAAAGTTTGGAAGCCTGCAGATTATCCATAATCTAGATAATGTGCATTCGTGAAGATGGTCTGTCTTTTTTATTTTATTTATTGGGTTCATATACCACCCTTCATCAAAAGATCTCAGGGTGATTCACAAGACAAATATATAAGATAAAAACACAAATGTGTAGTTAAAACAAAAACAATAGCCCCTTCTCCCACAAACCTCCCTGAGGAGAGCATTACACAGACAGGGAGCCACTGCAGAAAAGGCCCCGTTCTCATGTTGCCACCCTCCAAACCTCACATGGAGGAGGCACATGAAGAAGGACCTCAGATTATGAACGCAGAGTTCGAGTTGGTTTAAATGGGGAGTGGCAGTTCTTATATAAAGCCCTATGGATCTCATCCAAAGAGTCCCTTACATGAGCAGAAGGCTCTTCTCTTATTTCAAGGGAGGGTCTCCAGTATCTGCCCATTCATTCTGTGGTTGAAGGCCCCATGCTACAGCCTGTGCATTTCCAGAATGTTGTAAGAGCAGAAGAAGAGTATGGGAGCAGTTATATTAGATTCCCACCAACCACCTGGAGCAACTTGGGGACCAGAAGGAGAAAGTTCAGAAGCCACCGCATGATCTCTGGATCCCAACCTATAGAGAAGTAATAGTTTATAATGTTAAGTGGTCTGTTTCATAATGACATGCTGGTTATTTACAATCATGAAACAATTATCATTGTGTTCAAAATGCTCCTGCTGCTTTTTTACTTAAGTGTGACCCTTTAAAATCAAGGTTACGGCTGAAATACAAGCAAAAGAGGCAGAGGAAGAAAAAGAACGGCTTCAGCAAGAAATGAAAGAAAAAGAGCGCCAAAAATCTTCCCAAGCAGAAAAGAAGGGGAAAGAAGGGAAAGGGAAAAAAGGGAAAGGAGGAAAGGAAGCCAAAGGTGGAAAGGATGCCAAAGGTGGAAAAGGAGGGAAAGATGCCAAAGGAAAGGAAGGCAAAGATGCCAAAGGGAAAAAAGGAAAAAAGAAAGGTAAATGAAATGCAAGGTAAAAGAGGGAGGATTCTGGATAAATGCAATTGTGTTTGATCAGTTTCTTTAAAAAAAACTTTGCATGCCCAGCAAAACAGAGGAGGGGAGTTAAGGAATAACCCTTACTGGAGCCTGTACACACATTGGTCCCCCTTTTCAGGTGTTAGTTCAGGGACAGGGAACCTGTGGCTGTTCACATGTTGCTGGACTACAACTCCCATAATCCCAGGGGCATGGGAAAGGGGGTGGGGGGGCTGCAGCCTGCCCTGGGTGTCATCCATGAGAAGGGTGACAAAATGGTGCACCGCGGGGGGGGGGGGGGCGGCACTTACCCTGGGGCCTGGCCTGCAGTGTGCCCATGCCACACGTCTCTGCTGAGAGTGATGCTGTGTCCCATGCTTCCTCAAACGGCAGCGTGGGGCTTGCGTCCACCGCGCCACCCCCCTGGGCAGATTTCCACAGCGCCCCCGTGCGTGGATCGCTGCGGTGCCCCCATGCACGGATCACCACAGCGCCCCCATGGCGGCTAGCTACGCCCCTGCACAATCTCCAACCATTTGCCATGCTGACAGGGGCAGATGGGAGTTGGAGTCCAACAACTAAAGCAGTCAGGTTCTGGTCTAAAAATGACATCTAAAATTAAGGTAATCCACAAGCTCTAACTATGCTTCACTACTGTATTGGAATACAGTATACATAGGAGATGTATTGTTTAATGCATGGTTTTATTATGGCTGTCAATTTCCCCTGTGTATTATTAATGATTGGTTGCAAGTTCACTGTGGCTGAAAAACAGCATACAAATGTAAAAAAAAAAACCAGTAACTTCTGGAGGGTCACAGGTTCCCCACTCCTAAATTAGACTGTACCCAAAGATATTTCCTGGTCTGTTGTCAGAAAGAAGTCTTACAGTTCAAAAAGCAAAGCCATAAAAGCAGCATTTGACACTCGGTGTTATAGATAAATGCTGTTTGGTATTTTGGCATTTTGTATCTTGTCATGTTACACTTCTGTGGTGTTCAGAGCCAAACCATTTGTCCATCTAGCTCTTTAGGATGTCAGACAGGGCCTACCTGGAGATGCCAGGGATTGAACCTGGAACCTTTGGCATGGAAACCATTGAGCTATGCTGCTTCCCAAATGGGCACCCATGCCATCTGACCCAAGCAGCAGCAGTAAGGGCAGCAGAAACACCTGGGGAATCAGGGAGGGGGGGGTTGCCAGGGACCATTTCAAGGAAGAAGGAAAGCCCAGGACCACGGTGGTTGGGCATCAGCCCAGGGGAGGAAGGTCTGCATTAATGAAAAGGTCATAAGCCCAGTGTTCTACGTATTTCAGAGATGGGTGTTATTCTCCTTATGACCACTGCTGCAGATCTAGAGAGGCAGCAGCACCACCGCAAGGGAGCTGATGTCCCCCCTCCCAAGTGGTGCCAACAGCCAATGATCCTGAGAGTTCTGAGGCCTGGGATCCAAGGAAGGTGACGTTGCCTTATTTTTGAAGCTGCCTCTCTTCAGAACATCTGTTGCTGTCGGCATCAAACAAACCTGGTCTAATACCCAGTGGCTGTGTCTCTTCAAAAGGGCTAAGGCAGCAAAAGGGAGCTACTGTGGGATCTCAGATGCTTTTCAGAGTCCTCTTCCAGTCTACCTGCTGGTCTGGCTATTCTGGGCAGATGGGAATCAATGGATCCCAGCCCTCAGAACTCTCAGGATCTGATTTGTTGTATTCAATCAAGTTTTAGTCAAGGACTAATGGACCTCAGTCATGTTCACTAATTTCAATGTGTCTACTCTGAGTAAAACGTGCTTGAATGCCACTCACTGTTGTTATGGCATGCTTTGAGAACTATCATGGTTGAATAGCGGTTATGCTATTGTAAAATGAAGAAATAAGGTTCGTTCTTGGAATATCCGAATCAGTAGGTTTTAATTTTATTTCTTGATTAGATTTCTTTCCCACTTTTCACCCAAGCAGCTCAAAGTGGTGGCATGCATGGTTCCCCCCCTCCCCATTTTATCCTCACGACAACCCTTTGAGGTAGGCTCAGCTAAAAAGTAGTGACTGGCCCAAGTAGTGACTGGCCCAAGGTTACCTGGTTTCCCAGACCCTAGTCCAACACTCTTAATTGCTACTTTACATTGTCTTCTAGAGACTGGGACCACAAATATTCCCAGAGATGGCTTTCCCCAAGTTTATACACCCTTCTCATTCACAACCCATCGGACCTCTTATTCCCCTTTGGCAATTAATTGCTCAGATCTACTTCCTAGTATAACAATTACTCTGATATATGCCCTAGTATAACCACAGTTCAGCTAAATAAAAAAATTCCTTCAGTAGCACCTTAAAGACCAACTAAGTTTTTATTTTGGTATGAGCTTTCGTGTGCATGCACACTTCTTCAGATACAGTGAAATGGAAGTTTCCAGGCACTTATGTAGAGAAGGGGTGGGGAGGGGTGGGGATGGGGAGGGGGGATCACTCAGAAGGGTGGTGGAAATGGGTGATTGACTGACTGATAGCTGTTGATGACCGCAAACGACTGCAAATGGTTTTGCATGAAAAAGCAAGGGTTGAGATGGCTGGAGATCGCTTATCATGTATAATGAGATAAGAACCCGATATCTCTGTTCAAACCAGGTCCCTCCATGGTTTTGAGCTTGGTGATAAGTTGCAATTCAGCAACTTCAGTTCAGCTGTCGTTACTGTTAGAATCATAGAATTGTTGAGTTGGAAGGGACCCCAAGGGTCATCTAGTCCAACCCCCTGCAATGCTGGAATCTTTTGTCCAATGTTGAGCTTGAACCCATGACCCTGAAATCAGCATACCCACCTCTTATTTCTGTGGATATTTCTGCCTTGCTGATAAGTGGCCTTACATGTATCCAAAACCAAACAGAATTTTTTTTTTTGCAAGGTCAGGGGTGCAGTAAAAAACAAGATTTTCTTAATTGGTTGTCATGAATTGGTCAGCCATGAAACTCACTGGTTGACCTTGGGCAATTTACCTTATTTCCTCCTAACCTACCTTACCAGGGGAAAACCAGATATCCGGTCTGCACTCAGGTATGCCCTACATGTGAGTAATTCATGCATAAAGTTGATGAAGCATCTGAGTGTGCTGGTTTCATGATGTAACCGTCCTGAAATGCTTTCCAAGCATTGTTTGTTTATTAAATTTATAGCTTGAGTTTTGTCCAAAGGGCTCAAGAAGGCATGCATTGTTACCTCTCACCCTTCCTTTTATCTTCACAGTTTGAGAGTAGGAGCCTGAGAAAGACCCTGGGCCACCCAGGAAGCCTCATGGTTGGATGGGGATTTGAACCCTGGTCTCCTCAGTCCCAATCTGATGCTGCGATTGCTATGCCACACTACATCATGATCAAATGAAGCTGTCTCTTGTTGCCTCTATTCTGTTTCTGTTTCTGAAATGTTGACAAGTTCAGTTTTGCCAACATTTTGAGTTGTGTTCATTTTGTGAAACGCCCAGTAGTCTAAGCATTATGCATAGAGAAATTTGCAGGTTCTTTTATGTGTAAAAATACGTGGTTCTCCTTGCAGGCAGTCATTCTCCACCGGAGCCAACGCCAACGCCAATTCCTTTATCACCGGAGGAACTGAAGAAGCTAGAACTGAGGCTTAAAATGAATCAGGAATATTTTGCTGCGCTGGAGCATGAAGGTATGCATTAAATTTCAATCAGGTAAATTCAGAAACAGCTCCACATTTGCCATTTAGGGAATGCTTAAGCTGGAAAATAGTGGGAAAGAAAGGCCATGGATTGCTTTAAATATTCAAAATGCTGCAGCAGTATTTGCTTGAATGTGTTGTAGGCATTATGCTTAACCATTTTTATCACTAACCATTATTTACTGCTGTTATGTATTAGTGTATATAGTTTTCCCTCAGGTCCTCAGGTCCTTGACAGTTGTTTTAGGAGGGAACTTTAGGAGGGAACTTTGAATGATGTTTGATACATTGTTTGAGCCAGCCTCTATAAAAGCAGGCCAGCTCGGCAATGCAGTTCAGTTCTGTTCCAGCTTCCGAGTAAAGAGCTGCTTTGGAGAGATTGCTGTGTCGTCTGCTATGTTTACCCACAACTTAACACTGGCATTCCGTTCGGTCGGAGATAGTGTCCTGGAAAAGTGGGCGAGTGGTGCTTCCCTTCCGTCCGGAAAACGGTGACTGAGGACGGCGCTGGTGCCAAAAGGTGAGGCATCACAGGCAAGGACCAGCGGCCTGGCTTCACTGTACCGTACTAGCACACTGTCCAATGAAAGGAGAGCCTTGACCGCATTGAAGGCCGTCGTCTCCCGATGACCCCAGGACCAAGGTGTCTTCGTGCTGAGGAGTCGGTGGAGAGGCTTGGCTACAGTCGCTTTGTGGGGCAGGAACATGTTATAAAAGTTTAGCAGTCCCAGGAATGCCTTCAACTTCGTTTTGTTCTTTGGGGTGGGTGGGGGCCTGGTGGATGGCCCGGATCTTGGATTCCGTCAGGTGGAGACCGGAGGCGTTGACACGGTAGCCCAGGAACTCCACCTCCGGAACAGCGATCTTGCACTTCTCTCTCTTTGCCTTGAGTCCAGTCTCCTGGAATCTGGTCAACACGGTGCGGAGGCACTCGAACAGCTGTTGAGTAGACTCGGGTGACACCAATATGTCGTCGAAGTACGGCACCACGGCCGGAAGCCCCTGCAGGAGACGCTCCATAAGGCTTTGGAAGATGCCAGGAGCCACACTCACCCCAAACTGCAACCGGCGACACCGGAACGCCCCTCGGCGGGTGACGATCATTTGGGCTTCCGCGGTGGCGTCATCGACTGGCAGTTGCTGATAGGCTTGGGCAAGGTCCAGTTTTGCAAAGACCTTGCCTTCACCCAGGGAGTGCAGCAGGTGCTGGACGACGGGAATCGGATAAGCGTGCTGCTGAAGCGCCTTGTTGATTGTGCACTTGTAGTCAGCGCATATTCTCACCGACCCGTCTGGCTTGACCAGTGTAACGATGGGAGTTTCCCACTTGGCATGATCCACCGGCTCCAAGACGCCCTGGGCGATCAACGTGTCCAGCTGTTCATCCACCTTAGCTTTCAGGGTGAACGGAACCCGGCGTGGCTTAAGTCTGATGGGGGCGACTTGTGGATCCAAGCTGAAAGATATGGGCGTGCCTGTGTATTGGCCCAGGGTGCCATCAAAAACCTCGGCAAAGTCTTTGATGAGGGCCTCTGTTTCAGCGTTGGAGATGCTGTTGATGCCGGTGACTTCCATGCCGAGGGCATCAAACCATTCTAGCCCTAGGAGGCTAGGACGTGGACCTTCAACCACCACCAGTCGGAGCAGGCCCGAGAATTCCTTGAAGGCAACCCGGAACCTGTCGACGCCTACTACGGGAATGTCATTTCCCTGGTAGTCTCTGAGATGTACGCTGTGCTGGTCAAGTTGCCTTTTCGACAGCCTGGGCAGAAGTATTTTGAGTGTGTTCCAGGACACGATGGACATGGCAGACCCGGTGTCGATCTCCATATCACACGGGGCTCCTTCGATAAGCACCGTGATGTGTAGCTTGCATTGTGTCAGTGCGTTGGCTTGTCCAATTGAGGTTCCTGACAAGCAGTGGCAGAATGGTTAGCGCGAAACAGCTTTCGTTGGTGGACCGGAGTGAAGACTTGGCCTTGCGAAATGGTGAAGGGGGCGTGTCAGACGGAGCTGACCGGCATACCTTCTCGATGTGTCCTTTTTTTGAACACCGCCGACAGATGGCGTCCCTGAATCGGCACTTAGCGCGGGCATGGCGGCCTCCACAACCGGCACAAGGTGATTGGTCTTTGATTTAAATTTTCTGTGCTCTTGCTTGGTTTGGTACACGTCGTCGTCTTCGTCTGAAGAAGAAGTCTCATGGCTGCTAACCTCCTCGTGGTGCACCTGAATTGGC
Organism: Zootoca vivipara; assembly: GCF_963506605.1. Taxonomy (NCBI): domain Eukaryota; kingdom Metazoa; phylum Chordata; class Lepidosauria; order Squamata; family Lacertidae; genus Zootoca; species Zootoca vivipara. The sequence continues at coordinate 47,469,131 of NC_083286.1, read as the reverse complement.
TTCTTAGTGGAGTGTGGGTTGCAGGCCTTGCGGATCTCCTGGGCGGAGAGTTCAGCAGTTTCTGCGGCTGCGACCTCCTCCATGGCCTTCTGTAGCGTGAGGTCTGGCTTGGCGAGGAGGCGCTGCTGCAGACGGATGTTCCGGATTCCACAGACGACTCGATCCATCAGGGCGTCATCAAGGTCCCGGAACTCACAATGTAGGGCAGCCTTCCTGAGAGCAGCAATGTAATTGCTGATGGACTCCCCCTCGGCCTGGTTCCTGTGGTAGAAGGCGTGGCGGGCAGCAATTTTAGACTGCTTGGGCTTGTAGTGGGTACGGAGCTTCTCTTGGAGCGTGTCCCATGGTGCTGCCTTAACGGCTAGAGGTGCAACCAAGGCCCAGGCTGCCTCGAATGCCTTGGGGCCGCATAGACTGAGGAAGAGACCCCGCTTCCGCTCATCAGACATCGCTGTCAGCGCATTTGCTTGGAGGAAGCAAGCGAACCGAGCAAGGTACGTATCCCATGATTCAGAGGCTGGTGCGAACGGCGGTAGAGGCACGAATGAAGCCATGGTTCCGATGCCTACGTGGATGGCGATGGAGGGCGCACAGTGCTCTAGCCAGAACGGTCAGCTCTGAATGTGATTTCGCTCAAGTGATCAGCTCATTGCATGTCCGATTCTGGCTGTGCTCTGCTGTCCTTCAATCCCACCTTCGTCGCCAGTGTTAAGTTGTGGGTAAGCATAGCAGACGACACAGCAATCTCCCCAAAGCAGCTCTTTATTCGGAAGCTGGAACAGAACTGAACTGCATTGCCGAGCTGGCCTGCTTTTATAGAGGCTGGCTCAAACAATGTATCAAACATCACTCAAAGTTCCCTCCTAAAGTTCCCTCCTAAAACAACTGTCAAGGACCTGAGGGAAAACTATATACACTAATACATAACAACTGCCATAACCCTGGATAAGAATTGAAACCTAGTGAAACCATGTTGTAGGTTGCTAAACTAGGCCTTGCCCCAGGAAGCTGTATATAATATGACATCAGAGAAACTTGCTTGTTATCGCCTTGTTACCGGAGAAACTGGGGGAGGGGGCAGGGGAAACCACCATAACCATGGTTTGCTTGTCTCAGCTGAAATATTTAACCTTCGATAATGAAATCCCTGTTTTGCAAAGCCATTTCAACCCATGGTTTCACATCACACTTGCAACGTTTAGGTATTATGATATAATACTAACTAACAACGGTTAAGGGAAACTAATTTTGGCAGTAGCTGCAAGGCAGACAACTAGTAGAAGTGAGTGGCCACAAATATATTTATCCAATTATTAAGACAATTTTAACCCACCATTCACTGGATGACCTCATGGCGGAATTATTTAAAGCAGCAGCAAGCCAACAAAATGAGAAGTAATGTACTGTATATAGAATAATAATAAAAACTATTCCAACATAAAGCCACTCTGGGCGGCTTCCAACAGAAAAATAAAACACAGTGATCTATTAAACATTAAAAGCCTCCCTAAACAGGGTTCCCTCAGATGTCTTCTAAAAGTCTGTAAGCCCAGGTAAACGCATTTTAATCTGCCACCACAATGTCAGCCGTGTTGGTGCCTATTTAACTTCTGGGGAGAAGCCATTACACAATTGTGGAGCAATTTAGGTGACTTTAAAAGCAGATTAGTGGGGGGCCTGCTGGCCATGGAGTAAGCTGCAAAAACTGAGAGCTCCTGGATAAAATATTTTAAAAGGATTCCTCACTTTCTATCTATCATCTATCTATCTATCTATCTATCTATCTATCTATCTATCATTACTTTGTTTAAAATAATAAAATAAAATAGTAATGCAGATTAGACAAATTCCTGGATGCTAAGGCTGCTTGTCACTAATGATGGATATATACTATCTCCAGCATCCAAAGCATTGTGCCCCAGAATACTGGTGAACAACTGTGGGAGACGGTGATTGTGTCCAGGTCTTGCTTGAGGCTCACTATAGGCATCTGGTTGGCTGCAGTGGAAATAGGCTGCTGGAACGGATTAGCTTTCGGTCTCAACCAGCAAGTCTCTTCTGTTCTTCACAGGGCTCTGACTTAGAGCAGCCCAGCTTAGACCCATCGGATCAGACTGCCAGTTTCCCAAATAATGCCTCCCCCTAATTAATGCTTGATTGCCAGACCTGTAAAACAGTGTTTGTATTCTTACTTGTTCTTAAACCATTTTTTTTAAAACAGCGGAGGCTGCAAAATCTCGGCTTGAGCTGTTGAAAGCCAAAGCACTCGCTTTCACTGAAGATCTGCAAACGAAAGCAGAAGAAACATACAGGAATATGGAAAAATGGCTTGGGGAGAGATTCTTGGCTGAAATGGCAAGGTAATGCTTAATTTTGATGAAAGCATTGGAATAATGGAATCATTGAACTGTAGAGTTGGAAGGGGCCCCGAGGTAATGCGGGAGGCTTTCGGAGGAAAGAGGAATTTCGTGCAAGCCTCTACAGGAGCGGGTGAGGTGGTGTTCAGGTTGGAGTTGCACAGAGGCACACTCAAGGCCAATATGGTACCCTTGCCTGCCATCTGCCACCACCTCGCTGCTCCCCCTTCTCTCAGTTGTGAGTCGGGGACCCGCCACCCGCTTAGAGATAAATAAGACCCCAGGACACTTTAAAGTAACTTCATTGGTTACAGCATGTGAGTGGTATTAGCCTTAGGCATTGAGTCAAACAACTACACATGACTCCACCCCGCTCAGCGGGGAGTCATTCAAGGGTTAACAACCAGTGGGTGGAGTCTGTTGATACAAATACAACTGGAAGCTCCCCCTGATGTCACCGGGGGTCGTGCCATGGCCCTAGCCATCAGCAGGGCGTCGGACAGGATCCACGACCGCCGGATCCCTTTAAAGGAATACTCAAAAAGGGGAGGGGTAGGTGATGGCCACAACCTGCCCTCCAACACATCACACAGATTCCAATGCCTAACCACCAATACCCGAAAAGTTGTGATGGTTTGCAACGAGGTAGGCAAAAAACCAAGAGGCTGGTGCCAATTTGCCAAATTGATAACAATTCCTACCAGGCTCCCTGGGCAACCAGGGCAACCAACCAAAGTCCATAGCAAGGTCTAAAGCACAAATACGACCGAAAGGGAGGGTGGGTGATCCGACGACTCCAGGCAGCAGAATAAGGGCATGGTGCCACCGCAGCCGCTTGAATACGGCTAAACCCTGCCCCCAAGCCAGCCCTATTGGCTGAGTGATGGGCGCGGCGCGGCAGCCAGGAACTGATGCAGGGGCCGAATACGCCCCCTGCCGATGCGGGAACTGGCTCCCGCTCACAACCCCTCCCCTCTGGTAAAAGGAGAGGCTTAAGCAACATTTCTGCGGAGAAGCTATTGGCTGTGGCTCTGTGTACCAGAGCTGCTCCTGGTTAAGCTTTTTAACCCCTCTGCCACTGTTTCTTAAATATGTATCCTTACAGTGTCGACAAATTAACCGAGGTTGCACGCCACCACATCGAAACCTCTACCAAGATCCAGCATGAATTAGTTCTAGAAGGGGTAGAGTTTTACATTAACGGTGATGTCAAAGTCTTTCCAGATCCTCTTCCTCCACCTCGCCCTCCATCGGTAGAAATGCCTTCAAATGGTACTTTAACTATTTCGCAGCTTAGCACGCTTCATAAGCAGTTTCTGCAGGTGGCACCTAAAGGTAAGAAATCACCTCCTACATATGGTTGTTTTAAAAAAAGTTATTTATTTATTATTTATTTCCCCAAAGTATTTGTATCCTGTTCTACACACACACACACGTACCAAGGCTTACACACGGAGTAGCTTACAGCGATCAGTAACAAGATGATCTCTGCCATGAAATACTGACTTGAGATTTAAAGCTACTAACAGTTTTATATCCCTGCTAGCAGTAATTCTGGAACTTCTTACAATGGTGAGTTCCAGTATATGGAAATGCTTCTTTCGAATATAACTAAGAGCAGCGTCAAATCACTCACGAGCCATGTAGGTTACCTCACACATTAACAGTCCAATCCGATACATCAGGCTTCCTCAAACTTGCCCTCCAGATGTTTTGAGACTACAATTCCCATCATCCCTGACCACTGGTCCTGCTAGCTAGGGATCATGGGAGTTGTAGGCCAAATCCATCTGGAGGGCCGAGTTTGAGGAAGCCTGCTATACATCATGGGTCACCGATGTGGGGCTTTCCCTGGTGCCTACAATGTCCCATCCTCTGCCTATCCTCCTCCTTAAATTACTCTGGAAGGATGCCTTCCTTAGCCAAGATAAGACTTTGTGCAGTCTGTTTGTGGCACTGGGAGCGATTGGGGCAGCAGTATTACAGTTGAGGAGGGAAGAGTTGTGGCATGCATGTTGCACCCACATCAGTTTATCCACTTTGCAAATGTGCTCACAGGACCAAGACGTTTAGCAACCCCTGCTGTAAATATTTACTTGGGAATAAGCCCTACTTTGCTTCTTTAAGCGCTTGCTCCCAGGAAAGGTTGAGTAGGATTCCGAGCTACATTTAGAACATTAAATACTTTTTAAATGGGTTGTTAATTGAGCATTCTTCCTGGTGTGCTTTGCACAGTGTTTGCAGGGAGGTTAGGCGACATCAGCCTGGAAGCAAGCTGTAAAACGTGCTTTTTCTGAACACACAGATCTGCTCTTATATATTGACACTGACCTGGTAACAACTTACCATCAGCATTAGCATCGAAACATCTATCCCTGCCTTCTTCCCAAAGGAGATTGTGGTCTATTAAATGGTTTCCCAACTCGGTGCCCTCCAGATGTTTTGAACCACAATTTCTATCATCCCTGATAGAAATATGACTCGAGCTGACAGGATGGCACCAGGTTGGGGAAGGCTGGTCTGTAGCAAGCTATCTGGAGTAGCCAGATGCAAAAGCAGGCAGGTGTCCTGCACCTTTTGATAGTTGTGAGGAAGGGGGGGGGATTTCTGTAGCTATAGTTCACCATGCAAGCCGCACCTGCTGAAAATTCCCTCTTCCACTCAGCTATTAAAAAGTTCAGGAGCCTTGTCCTTGTTTGTATCTGGCCCAGCCTAAAGCTATCAGGGGGTAGATATTTAGTATCGGTCAAAGACAGCCTTGCCACTCCCCACGCCAAGCCCTGTTGATAAAATCTCAGCTCTAGATTTATTTGCATAGAGGTCCTTTCCCTCCTTGCTTGCCTCCAACTTGAGACAGGGTGCAATACACCTGCTGTACCATCTGAACCAGGAATAAGAGATCTTCTGACATTTTTATATGTAAAAACACTATATGACTTTGCAGACCCCTTCAAAAGTACTGCATGGACAGGCAGAAAGGATTTGTAGAGCTTTGCTGAATAGCATCATATAGGAAGTCAGCAGAAAAAAAAGGAAACTTACTTGCTGTACACCAAATAGTATTTTGACTCAGAATCAACCAATATCTGTGGCTTCAGAGTACTTTTAGCCACAAAATGAAGATTAGATCATACAGAGAAGCTTAGCTAGCAACATGGAAAGCACCCAGATTTGCTTAAGAGGCCAACGGCCTTGTTACTGATTCTTCCTATAGGAAAGAAAATTGCATTAAGTGGAACATTGACTATCTTAATAAAAGTTTTTTTTCCCTCAGGACATTTCCATTGCCTAGGAAAGATAACCCTTCTGGCCTCTTACAGAGCACAGTTGCAGCAATCAATACTCTTGTTTTTTTGTTTTTTTGCTGTTGATTTTCAGTTTGATACTGAACACACTTTTAATTAGAATTGGACGGACTTGTTTGCAGCGGAGTCGATTAACTCCTCCTGCCCCCAGGATTGATTTGGATTGGAATTGGTGCTTATGAGCAAAAGTGGAGAGTGCTTGGGAAGTTTGAAATGGTGGAGACATTGTGGTTGGACAAACCAATGGAGTGGCTAAGATATTAAAGGAAATCCAGCCATGTGTTCAAAGGTGCATTGTCTTGTGCATTCTCTTAAAAAGGCTTGAAAGAGCACCAGCCACTCTCCTGCAGTCTTCAAACACCATTAGCTGATGACTGGTGCTACTTCAGAAATGGTGGAGGGAGAACTCTCTCTCCCTCTGCTCTCTCTGTACCAACCTCCACCCACAGCAGCAGAATGGGGGGTGGATTTCGGGGGGGGGCTCTTGTTCTTCCCAGCCTCACCTCTTTTCCTTCCTTCCTTCTTCCCTACCATCCCTGACACCTGGAATGTTGGGGGATGTAGTTCCTGTGAGCAACTAATGTTGTCTAGCACTCTGTGAAAATTGCACTTCCCAGTGTTCAAGGCACAGGGTAGGGAGGAGGAAGAACAGATATAGGAGGAGGGAAAGGGAGAGTTCCTGGCTGTGTTGCTTTTGCTGCTGGATCAGCAGTCATGTGGGTAGAAGGGAATTCTGCAGTTGAGATTAAAACCTGAGCTGGAGAAGAATTTTGCTTGCCTCATTTTTAAGGTGACCCTAATGAGTTGTTGAGGTTCATATTTATAGGTTTGGTAATGTGTCTGTCTGTGACTTACTTCCAAGTACTGTATGTGATCTTGGCCACTTAGGCTACTTATTCATGCCTATCTTTAGTTGTGTGCAACCACAATAATAATGCATCCTAATACTGAGTTATATTTAAAATATTTATAGCCATAGCAGCACTGAAACAATTTAAAAGCAAGAATATAACTCCAGGCATCCAAAAACAACCAGGAAAGAATCACCAGTTTCAACAAATATGGCTATCAAAGTACCCTTGGCTAAAACACGACAGTGAGAGGGGTATCATGTACTGTGCTTTGTGTCGGAAACATAATGTGGATTTAGGGGAGAAAACACACAATTTTTGTTCTGGGACTGATGACTTTGTACTTGAATTAGTCAACGACCACCACAACAGTGAAGCTCATGCATGGGCTACCTGTATGGATGCAGCCAGTGGCTCTGTCCCAGACACAGCTACCACTGAGCAGATGTTAAAGAGCATGAGCAAAACAGCCTTAGGAAGAATAGAAAACCTTTTCAGAACATGCCACGCCATTGCCAAAACTGGACGCTCCATCACAGACCTGGACTGGATGTGTAAGCTGGATGACATGAAAGGGGTGGATATTGGTTCCATATTTAGAAATGACAAGGCAGCAAGGATCTTTATTCATTTCATTGCTGAAGTGGAACGAAGAGCCTTGAAAGAGAAATTAGAAAAATGCAAGTTTTTCTCACTCATTAGTGATGGCGTTACAGACAGCACAATGAGAGAAGCTGCCCTGGTGTACGTACGTTTTGCACTCCAAGGGAAGATCCATTGCCAGATTGTTGGAGTTCAGTCGGTAGACAAATGTGATGCAGCTGCTGTGAAGAATGCCATTGTGCAAACATTACAGACCAGTTTGCAGCTCAATTTGCCAAGCCAAGACTGGGCAAGAAAACTTGTTGGCTTTGGAAGTGGTGGTGGAGACATTATGGTTGGACAAAACAATGGGGTAGCTAAACTATTAAAAGAAATACAGCCATGTGTTCAGAGTGTGCATTGCCTCGTGCATCACCTTGAAATAGCTTACAAGGCAGCACTGAAGAGCACCCAACTATACACCATTCTAACAGAGCTCTTGCAAAACATGTACTACTATTACAACTCTCTACTGAACAAGAACAACCTCAAGCTAGTCTATGAAGATCTCAACCTGAGAACATCCATTCCTTCTCAAATTGGTGGCTCCCAATGGCTTCTTCGCCTACAGACAGCTCTTCAGATCCTTCTGAAAGGATACCCAGCATTTGTCCTACACATGAGTAAGGTAAAGGCTCTTTAAAACCAAGCATGATTTGAAGAAATAAGTGAATAAGTGCATTTGGTCATTGCTTTACTGACTTGTTTTTCTTGCATCCAGGTAGAAGAAGAACCATGTTCCTCAAATCACCAGAAAGCCAAAGACCTCTTAAAGCTTCTTCTGAAAACAGACATTGTCAAGTTTTCTCACTTTTTGCTTGATGTCATTAATGTCCTCAACATCCTCTCCCGCGTCGCCCATGATCAGAACTCTTCCATCGCAGATGTGTTCGCAACAAGCCAGTCAACACTGGAAACACTCCAAATGTACCAAGCAAGGTTGTATATGCCTAACCAAAACTGTATATGAACTGGATGTATCCAAATCAAAGGCACACAGTACATTCATTAAATGTAATATTTTTTTCAGATCAGGGCCAAGGGAGCGTCTGGTGGAAGCCATCACACATTTTCATGGTCACCAGCTTGTAGGAGATGGTGACATATCAGCCATCCGGATAGAATTAATAAGCAATCTTTTGAAGCGGCTGCGCAATTGCTTCTGTGATGCTAGCGAAGATGTTTTGAGAGCAAGTGCTATTGGAAGTTTTAAGCTGTGGCCAGACAAAATCGAGCCAGGTACAGAAAACCAGACTACATCCAAAGGGATTGTTTCTTTCCAAAATGCATTGGTGGTTTGTTTGCTTTTAGAATTAATATTCAACCTCTTGCAGAATTTGGTGAAGTGGAAGTGTCTGTCTTGACGAAGTATTATGAGCCGGTCCTGGAATGTGCCAACGTGAAGGTTTATGAAGTGGAGACCGAATGGAACATGTTAAAAGCAGAGCTGTATAATAGGTATAAAAATAACAAACAGGATGACATGAAATTCAAACAAATTTTCTGAATATGTCAGTGGGAGAAACACATTTAGTAACAGTTGTTATCCTTTCTAGATATCAGAGCATCCGGAGATTGACATGGGAAGCAGTGAACACAGATTATTCTCATAAATATCCAAACATCTTGACACTGGTAGACCTTGTCTTGACGCTACCTGCCGGTTCTGACGAGGCGGCAAGAGGCTTCTGTCAGATGAAACTTACGATGATGAGGCTACGTTCAAAGCTGGTGTTTGAAAGCATGACCGATCGCATGGTCATTCTGATGAATTCTCCAGATATCAAGAAGTTTGACCCCCAAAAGGCTATCCAGTTGTGGAATATTTCCTCACAAAGGAATAGGAGACTACAGGCTGAGCAGGGCATGGTGAACCCTGAGACGCCAGATTGTTCATCTGACTCTGAATGGGAAAGGGAAAGCTCAATCGGAAGCTATTAGATGTGAAACACTCTCTCCAGCTGTCTCCTCAAATATTTTTAATAATGTGCGTTGACTTTTCCTTTTCCTTTTTTTTTTTGGTAACTATTTACTGGACAATTTCTATTTATTTATTTATTCAACCAAATTTATATACTGCTTGATTATAATGGAACATCTAAGAGCACATATAATGTCTTATGAAACTAACACATACATTGAGATGGGAAGGGAGAGAAATAAGAAGTATATCTCTTGGAAAAGCTGTATATATATTTATTTTCAAACTGCTAGGTATTGTCAGAATATGCTTACGAGGTATTACTTTTGAAATATGTGGTATTGGATTGGCATACGAAATTACCAAGTATCATTTTTCTCTATATATGTGGGTGGGGGGTTCATTTTTATAAATTGAAGTGTACACTCTTGACTCCTTGATGGAACTTCATAGTCTTCCTTCTTTCTGTTAAGCTGCAATTAAGTTGATTTTATTTTATTACTGTCTTTCTAAGCGCTTGGAATTTTCCAATATATTTATAGCAAGTGTTTAGGAATATTATGATTCTGGCTAGATACTGAGCAATGAAAACAATAATTTGAAATAACTGTTTATTATCCTGTATTGTATTACATAAAATATTTTATCCCTGTTATGGTTATTATGGATAAGCAAATATTTGTACTGTTTTTACTGACATCTGATTTCCTGTTCATTTTCATTTTTCTGGAGATTTGACATGTAAAAATAATTGCCTGTGGGAGGGAAATAAGGATTGATTCCCCCAATAATCTGGACTTTCATAATTGTTCCGAAGAGTCACAGTATTCATTCATGCATTTCTTCATTCTTAATTGCTGCAACTGTTCTACTTAGTGTTTAACTGGATTAAAAACAAGCAATGGAAGAGAACACTTTTTATCAAACGCCTAACTACGAAGGCGTGCTATGGTCCATGGGGTCACAAAGAGTTGGACACGACTACAAAGGATGCCAAGACACTTAATTTTTCTTATCTGCAAAATAATAAGAGAAAAGAAGAGATGAGACTTTCACTGCCAGCAGAAACATGCAGAATGAAAAATCTTTGTACTAAAAATTAGTTAAGGATATTGCCTCTTTTACACATGAAGGATATCACCTGTGAATAAGACATCTTAAATGTTCCTGGTTCCAGAAGGTATCGCAGCATCATCTCTTGTACCTTGATGCTTTCAGATTCAATAGCTGCAACCATAGATTTAGAACCCCGCTACTTTTGAATGCATGTGTAGCTTGATTAACTGGTTGACCAATGTAGAGCTTGCTAAAAGTAGTCATGGCCCAAGAGGTCATTATGCATGATCTAGCAGCAGTAAAGGAACAAACCCATTTCCCTTTTCCCTCCATACTTGGCAGAGGTAGCTAAGAAGACGGGGAAGAACCCATGGGGCACAAATTGCATGGGTGCCCCCATACATCTGTTTTTCAACCTGTTTCGCATAGCGAATGTCCATACAAATACTGGTTTCCACTTAGATGCACTGTAGTCAAATGACTGTAGAGAAAGACTTTCCTAAAATTTATAGCTTTAAAAATGCATACTTTTAACACTTTGTAAAATGTATAGCATTTTTGTGGATGACAGTAATAGTACCCAGCTCATTATCATTTCTCTCTCACCAAATCAAACCTTTGTCATTTAGGAATCAACCAACATTTCAGATATTCACATAATCAAATGCACCATTGTGCACATAGATCAAGTGGGTGGGTGCATGCAGCATTTGGCATATACTGAAACTTACAACCACCCTTTCCCTCCCTACTGTAGACTGGAGGAAATTACCTCCCCTGAAGGTGCTTTTTGCATTGGGTGGAAACCCACTATTATAATTCTTAAGTTATTATTATATAAACTGCTTGGCTTAAGCGTCTATCCGTAGTTTCTAAAAGCTGTGCTGCATAGGAGCTTCTCTTAAAAAAGAAAGAAAGAAGATTACATTGTTTACTTGTAGCAGCTAAGATTCCTCTGCAGACATCTCATACTTCCTCTAAGGATCCACATTGCCGGCTTTCAGCTTTAATTATATGAAATGACAACTTGCCTAATTTGGATCAGACCTCCCCCAACTTTATTTCATGTATATCCCACTATTCCTACAAGGAGGTCAAGGCCTCCTTATGCTTTAATCCACCCTGTGTGGTGAGTTAAGCTAAGACTGGCCCAATGTTACTCAAGTCAACTTCATGGTTGAATGGGATTTGAATCCAGTTCTCCCTGGAGTTAGGCTGGCACTCTAGTCACTACAACAAACCCCCGGGGCTCATGACAAAACATAGGCTGCCAGCTGCTATATCTAACTGGCAGGCTACATTTGACTTGCTGGGTCACAAGCCAAGACCATTTTGCTCAGAATTGTCTACACTAACTGGCAGAACCTGGGACCTTCTGCATGCAAAGCAGATGATCTGTCACAGGGCTGTGGGTCTTCCCCAAATGGTCACCCACAATTCAGAATAATGCGATTTTGTTAAGCTGTGCTTTCTGAGTTTCAAGTACTGCATCAGATGCCTATAAGAAAAAGCACCCAGGCAAGCAGCTCAATCCTACACACGCCTGCTTGGAAGTCGGAAGTCAATGGCAATGTATTCCGCATGGCCTAATCTCCAAATAGCTGTGCACAGGATTTGCCTTTAAGCATGGCTGCATTTCATTCAAGTTCCCATCGTTAGCTTCGTACCTCTGCGATGGATCAGGCAAAACAAAAACAAAGAAAAAACTGCTTGTTTGCGTTACAAGGTCGGGAAAGACTCAAATTAATTTGCACAGTGATATACATACATTTTCCTATCTGATTTTAAGAACCAATTATCTTGCAGTTCTAAAGAAAAAGAAATTAGAATCGCAGACACAGTGAATGTTTATTGACACACTGGGACTTACTCCTGAGTAAACATGTGTAGGATTGTGCTTTCAGTTTCTTATTGTATTATTACTGAGTAAATTGTACAGCATGTATGGCTACACATAGAATTTTGGACAAAAAAGCCATGCTGCAGTGTGCAACTACAATTACAGCGTGCAATTTCAGTTTTTGTATAATTAGGAAATAAAAACGAGAGGTAGATGTGATATGCCTCATCAGGAAGAGGCAAATTTTAAGATTATAACAGATTATAAACTGTTCATATCAGTCCCAATGTGACACTTTTTTTGTTTTCTCTTGTCATTTGTCTAGGTTTAATACCATGCAAAACATTCATTGACATTGTTTATGATTTGATTACTATGAATCTTGGCTCAAACTCGCTTCCTGATCCTTGGCTACACCTCTCCATTTATGATGTGAGTGCTCACTCTGTCCACTATTCCTGTGATTTTTGACAATCATTTGCTGTGTTGACTAGATGTACAATTGAGATGCTTACAAATTTAAATGAATGCTTACATTGCTAGAATAGGATATGTGTCGTTATTATAGAATTTATAGCCTTTGGGGGCTAATGGCCTTGCGATTAAAAAAGAAAAAGGTAAAATACAGCAAAAGCATTTAAAAAAACATGACTACATTAGCCCAGTGTTTCCCAACCTTGTGCCTCCAGCTGTTTTCGGACTACAATTCCCATCATTCCTGACCACTGGTCTTGCTAGCTAGGGATGATGGGAGTTGTAGTCCCAAAACATCTGGAGGCACAAGGTTGGGAAACACTGCATTAGCCATCCACAAAACAATAAAATGTAGTTACCATAAAAAGAATGACTATGGAAGTAAACCAGATTGCACTGCAATTTCTGTGAGACGTACATCTTTTTTGCTTACGAAATTGATCAGGTACACAACAGTACTAGTGAATAAACCCAGCTTGTTATCTGCAAAGATAGGATCCTGGCTGCCATGTCAATTTGTTGTATGCCGGGCAGCCACTGAAAATTTCTTCCTTCCATAATCCAATACTTGTAGGTGGAATTGTGGAGGCTTGTTGAAATCATAGAATTGGAAGGGACCCAAGTGTCATACTAGTCCAATCCACTGCATAGCAGAAACCTCAGCTAAAGCATACATGACTGATGGCCATTCAACCTCTGCTTAAAAACCCTCAAGGAAGGAGAGTCCACAACCTCTCGTGGGAGCCTGTTCTGCTGTCAAACAACTCTTGCCACCAGAAAGTTCCTCCTGATGTTTAGTCGGAATCTCCTTTCTTGTGACTTGAATCTATTGGTTTTGGTCCTACCCTCTAGTGCAGGAGAAAACAAGCTTGCCCCATCTTCTATTTTGACAGCCCTTTAGATATTTGAAGATGGCTAGCGTATCTCCTCTCAGTCTCCTATTTTCCAGGCTAAACATAAGGCTTGGTTTCCAGACCCTTGATCATCTTGGTCAACCACCCCTGCACACGTTGCAGCTTGTCAACATCCTCCTTCGGAATTCATTTTGTCAGTTTTGGCCCAATTCTCCAATCTTCTAAGGGTCATCTTGAATCCTGATTCTGTCTTCTGCAGCATCAGCTACCCCTCTCAGTTTGGTGTCGCCTGCAGATTTGATCAGCATCCCCTCAATTCCTTCATCTGTCATTTGTAAAGACATTGAACAACAACGAACCCCAGAACAGAACCCTGTGACACCCCTCGTCACTTTTCCCAGGATGACAAGGAATATTTAGTGAGCACTCTTTGAGTTCAGTCAGCCAGCCAGCTACAAATATTTGCCTGCATTCAAATGGAGGCAAGGGTCCCTTGCTTTCTGCTGGAGCACTGTCTCGTGTCACAAAGCAGAAGTCCTGTGTTGATCCAAGGCATTAAAATGTCTCTTTTGAAAAACGTTTCCGTCAATTGATGTCATGGACTATATTTCTGCCCAGTTTCAGCTTTCTGTCTGTTTGGGGAGCAGTCCGTGATTTTGAAACCAAAGTATTCTTCTGTCTGTATGAGATACACAGTGCATAAAATGGCCCTGCCCTTAATTACCCATTCCACTTATTTTTACTGTGTTACATAAACTTGTGTATTTTGGATGTTACAGTTGCAGGGCCTGGCGGCAGCATTAACAGTAGACTCGGACACTGTGGATTGGCGTATATTCTTGCAAGCAGCTTCCCAGCCTTGGCCTCAGCCCTCAGTGACGGAGTTTCTCGAAACGCTGCAGAGATTCCAGGAAGTGGATGTGGATGGATCGGGCTTTGTCACAGAGGAAGAGTATGATCAGGTCCCAGTTCTTTCTTTCCTCCAGTTTTATTCTTTGTGGCTGTGAGTCCCAATGAAACCAGTGGGACAAGCAGCCAGCCAGCCTTCACATCCTGTGGGCCACAAGCCCTGAATTGGGGTGGAGGGAAAATTCAGTTCCATTCACATTTAAAGCCCGGTTTACCAAATTTGCACAATATGGAAGCCAAATCACGGGCTTCCTTGAAAACTCGCTCTCATCTGAATTTTGCAGTGCTGTGCCCCAAGCGCATAGTGTTCACAAACATGCATATACCAGGGGGAAATGTGCAAAAATATCAAGGTATTGGTGAAAATAGCATAGCAAAATGCATTCTGTTAGTAGACATTGTGAGGGACAGGGGATATCGCGAAGTCCCTCCCCTCCTGAGTTCAAGCCCATCCCCGAGCACAGGGGAAAGCAGAGAGAGTTCCGATGCCAGTGGGGAAGCAGGAAGTCGTGTCCGAGGCTCAGGCAAGGTAGAGGAGCCAGGGTCCCAGGTGGGACAGGAAGGGGCGAATAAGGGGGGGAGACCCATCCCCCCAACTCCGGAATTACGCAGAAAGAGGAGGGGAAAGAGGATGGGTCTGCCAAAGCTTTTGTGTTGGAGAAAGACGCGCCAAAAGCCATTCGGAGGTTCTGAAACCGACTGACCACATCACTCCGTGTAAATAGCAATGACTTCAGCACTGTAAATACGCAGCACCAATAAAAGAATAAAATGCAGAGCTGCGTAGCGTCGTTACTCTGAAGTAGCCCACTCCGGCCACTGTGACAGCAACCTCCGAATCCTTTTTGGGCTACTTTGGAGTTGCCGGGATGAGCGTGTCAGAGGCGGAGAGATGGCGGCAGATCGCGGAGCAAGCCCAGCAAGAACTGCAGCAGCTGTCGCTGCAGGCGCAGGGGGAATTGAAGGCAGCTAAAGAAGAGACTAAGAAGGTCCAGGACGACCGGCTACAACTTGCGGAACAGGTGAGAGCGCTACAGGAAAGAGAGCAGGAATTAAGGGCGGTGGCGGTAGACCTCCAAAACAAGCTGGATGCAGAGAAAAACAAGGCGGGAGGGGCACCCCAAGTCCAAGTGCTGCCAGGAAGGAGAGCCGGGACCCTAGTAAGCAAGTTCAATGGAGACCCGAGGGAATATCAGGGCTTTGAGACTGAGATTGTGTATGCTCTTGAGCTGCACCACGATGAGTTCCCTGATGATGAGCACAGGGTAGCGTTTATTGTGGAGCACCTTACCGGGGCAGCCAGGGAGTGGCTAAGACCGTTAATCGCAACAAAGAATCCTTGCATGAAGAATGTCAAACTATTTCTAGAAGGTTTGAAAACGATGTATTCGTCCGATAGTCATATGGACCAGACTAAGGAGGAACTTCATAATTTACGCCAAGGAAATATGACAGTTCGCGCGTATTGGGCGAAATTCACCATGCTGGTGCACAGATTGGGGTGGGAACTAGAGTCACCCCCAATGCAAGCGGCGTTCTACTTGGGGTTGCATGAGGAGGTGAAGGATGAGCTCTCGAGAGGTCCAAAGCCCAGTAATATGGATCAGCTGAGCAAAGCGGCTCTGGCGGTGGGGGTGAGACAGGAATCCCGGTGGAGCGACAAGCAAGCAACGCGCGCAAAGCGGGCTTGGTTCCCACGGTCGCAGGAGAAGCCACTCCCCCAACAACCCTTTCAAGCCACGCCTGGGGCCAGCCAGGACCAGGAACCCATGCAGATTGATAGCGCGTGCGCGCGGGCTTTTCAAACCCCAGCGGCGCCAAGACGCAAGGAGGGAAGGGGTGGGAATTGCTTTCTCTGCAACTCCCCCCAGCATCTCGTCAGAGACTGCCCTCATCGCAGAGAGTGGCAAGGAAAGGCGGGAACGGTTGTGCCCTCCCCCACTGAAGCAGCACCACAGCAGGGAAACGGGAAAGCCTGGCTGCAAGAGACAAGGGGCAGCAGCCAGGCACAGTCAGCAGACAACAGCCCCAGCCCACCCACCCGCACAGAGAGGAGCAGAGCCAGCCCACCCCTCCCAGAGCAGGAGTGGTTCTAGAAGTGACGCTCACGCTCCCAAATGGCTATCCCCTGACGGTCCTCGCCCTAATTGACAGTGGGGCGTCAGCGAACTTCTTCTCGAGGAACTTTGCAGAACAGCACCAGATCCAGCTTCTGCAGCTGGATTTTCCTCTGCACGTGGCAACCATTGACGGCAGAGAGTTGCTGGGAGGGGCCATCACCCATCAAACCCCCCCCATGAGAATGACGGTGGGAAGGCACTCAGAGACACTGGCATTCAACGTCACCACCATCTCAGACCCCCCCATCGTCTTGGGCATGAGCTGGCTGGCGCGCCACGACCCCTCCATCAGTTGGCACCAGAGATGCATCACTTTTGGATCGGACTTTTGCCTGGAACACTGCATGCAGCACCAACCAGGGGAGGGGCCTCCAATAGCCACGGTGGCCACCATGCACATCAAAGGGGGTGAGGCGATACCCAAGCCGTACTGGGACCTGCAGGAGGTCTTCAGCGAAGCGGAGTCCGACCACCTACCCCCACACAGGCCTTTTGACTGCCAGATCAACCTGGTGCCAGGGGCAACTATACCCCCAGCCAAGCTGTACGCCATGTCAGACCAGGAACTGGAGGATCTGCGCGCTTTCATCGACAAGAACCTCAAGCGGGGGTTCATCAGAGAAAGCAAGGCAGCAGGGGGCAGCCCGGTCTTCTGGGTGGACAAGAAAGACACGCAACAGCGCCGTCTTGTGGTGGATTTTAGACGGCTGAATTCAGTGACAGAGCCAGTGGCTTTCCCCATGCCCAGAGTGGATGATCTCCTGACAGCGGCACGCAGGGGCAAGATTTTCACCAAGCTAGACCTGAGGGGGGCGTACAACTTGATCAGGATCCGGGAAGGCGATGAATGGAAAACCACGATGTTCACGCCTCTGGGCTCTTTTGAATATCTGGTGATGCCCTTCGGGTTGCAAGGGGGCTCAGCATGCTTCCAGGCCTTCATGCACCACGTCCTGGGGTCCCTCCTCTTCAGGAAATGCTTGGTCTTCCTGGATGACATCCTTATCTATTCCGATGACCCAGTGCAGCATGTGAAAGATGTCAGGGAGGTGTTGCAGCGCCTGAAGGAGAACCACCTGTATGTGAAGCTGGAGAAGTGCAAGTTTCACACCAAGGAGGTGGACTTCCTGGGCTACAAGCTGTCAGACAAGGGGCTGGCGATGGACAAGGACAAGGTGCAGGCCATCCTGGACTGGCACAGCCCCAGGACGCGCAAAGATGCCCAACGCCTACTAGGCTTCGCCAACTTCTACAGGAAGTTCATCAAGAACTTCTCTCGCGTTACGGCTCCCATCACTGACTGCCTGAGAGGCAAGCAGAAGTTCAGGTGGACACCAGAGGCGCAAGCAGCGTTCGAAAGCCTCAAGAGGGTGTTCGCCTCAGACCAGAACCTGTTCCACGTGGTTCAGGACGCGCCCCTACGCGTGGAGACAGATGCTTCTGATAAAGCTGTGGGCGCCATTCTGTTGCAACTGGACGCCAACAGAGAGTGGAGACCCTGTGCCTTCTTCTCCAGGAAGTTGACCCAGCCAGAGCGAAACTACACGGTGTTTGATCGGGAACTTCTTGCGATCCACGCTGCATTCCAGCACTGGAGACACTTCCTGGTGGGCGCCAGGCACCCCATCCAGGTGTGCACAGACCACAAGAACCTGGAGTTCTGGAGAACTGCCAGGGTGCTCAACCAGCGGCAGATACGGTGGGCAGAGTTCTTCTCGAACTTCAACTTCTCCATACACTACATCCCGGGAGAGCAGAATGTCAGGGCGGATGCCCTATCCCGCAAGCCAGAGTACATGGAGGAGGAGGTGCCACCGGCACCCAGGCACATTTTCCCCCCGTCAGCATGGTCCTGCGGAGCAGCAGTGGTGAGCGAGGCAGAACTCACAGCACTGACGGCAGCGGATGAATTTGCCAACCGCATCTTCAGAGAACTGAGAGGGGGGGGAGCACGCAAAAGACTTTGCAGAACGCAGGGGGCTGCTTTTCTACAAGGGTGCACTGTACCTGCCCACCACCCAGCTTCGACGTACGGTCCTCAAGCAGATGCACGACAACCCAACGGCGGGTCATTTTGGGAGGGACAAGACCACACACTTAGTCATGAGACACTTCTGGTGGCCAGGGGTGCGGGAAGATGTTCGAGACTATGTACGGGGCTGTGACACCTGCCAGCGGGCAAAGGTGGTCAGAGCAGCGCCACCGGGATTGCTGGAGCCCTTAGCCACGCCACACAGGCCGTGGGAAGTGGTGTCCATGGACTTCATCACAGATCTGCCTTCTTCCAGGGGCAAGACCGCAGTGTTGGTGGTGGTGGACCTCATGTCCAAAATGTGCCACTTTATACCGTGTGCCAGGGCGGTCTCTGCAGAAGAGACAGCCAAACTGTTTGTGGATCACGTATTCAGACTGCATGGATTACCTTTAAGGGTTATTTCGGATCGTGGCCGCCAATTTGTTTCCAGGTTCTGGAGGCGGCTCATGAACCTCCTGCAGGTGGAGGTCAGCTTGTCGACGGCTCGGCACCCGCAGACCAATGGACAGGCAGAGAGGGTCAACGCCATTCTGCAGCAGTACCTGAGATGCTACGTCAGCCAGAGGCAAACGGACTGGGTGGATCGCCTGCCACTGGCAGAATTTGCCTACAATAATGCAGTGCACGTCTCCACAGGGGTGTCGCCCTTTAAGGCCAACTACGGGCGCGACCTCAGATCTTTCCCGGAGAGGGAGGGGGAGGAGGAGGAGGAGGGCCCGCAGGCAGAGGATTGGGCAGAGGAGCTGGAGACGGTGCACCAGCAGCTCAGAGAACACTTGGAGAGGGCCAAGGAAGCGTACAAAAAGGGGGCAGATCGCCACAGGCGACCGGGGGAGGTCATCAGGGTGGGGGACAAGGTTTGGTTGTCCTCGGAGGGCCTTCCCACCAGAGGGAGGTGCAAGAAGCTGGCACCCAGAAGGTTGGGCCCTTTCACGGTCACGCAGCAGGTAAACCCGGTGGCATACAGGCTGGCACTGCCAGAGGACATGAGGGTGCATCCAGTGTTTCATAGATCGCTGCTGTCGCCGTACAGGGAAAGCAGCAGGCTCCGAGACAGCGAACAAACCCCCGAGGGAGGGGGGCAGAGGGAAGGCAGGGAGCAACTCAATGAGGCCACGGCCACCCTTGATTCACGGAGAGGGGTGGGGGGCCTGGAGTACCTCATGGCATGGGAGGATGCTCCACCGTCCCAGAATGAATGGGTCCCAGCCACTCAGATACAGGAGGAATTCCTGGTAGAAGAATTTCACGCCCTCTTTCCCCACAGACCCAAGCCCTGGCACATGGAAAGGGAGGGGGAGGGGGAGGAAGCACGGGAGAGCAGTTCACCATGGCGCTGGGAAGCGGAGTTTGAGGAACCAGAGGATGAGGTATGGGTGTCACCGAGATCCACCCAGTCAGAGGAAGGAGCAGATTGGCAGAACATTTTTACCCCTACCAGCTCTGATGCCACGGACTTTTTGGGATTCCAGTCCTCCCAGGCGGAAGGGGGGGGCTCGCAGGACTGGGGGGAGGTGTTCACACCAACGGGCTCGGAAAGCACTGAGTTCTTAGGCTTCCAGTCGTCACCGACACCTGGGGGGGACCTGGGGAGGGGTGAAGGAGAGCTTGGGAGGGGGGTGGATGTGAGGGACAGGGGATATCGCGAAGTCCCTCCCCTCCTGAGTTCAAGCCCATCCCCGAGCACAGGGGAAAGCAGAGAGAGTTCCGATGCCAGTGGGGAAGCAGGAAGTCGTGTCCGAGGCTCAGGCAAGGTAGAGGAGCCAGGGTCCCAGGTGGGACAGGAAGGGGCGAATAAGGGGGGGAGACCCATCCCCCCAACTCCGGAATTACGCAGAAAGAGGAGGGGAAAGAGGATGGGTCTGCCAAAGCTTTTGTGTTGGAGAAAGACGCGCCAAAAGCCATTCGGAGGTTCTGAAACCGACTGACCACATCACTCCGTGTAAATAGCAATGACTTCAGCACTGTAAATACGCAGCACCAATAAAAGAATAAAATGCAGAGCTGCGTAGCGTCGTTACTCTGAAGTAGCCCACTCCGGCCACTGTGACAGACATGGTTTGCAAAGATGTGGACATTAGTCAACACTGCAGACAAATATGTGGTTTTTTAGAAGAAATGTGCACTAAAACGCTAATGAAGTTTCATGAGGATTTTTAAAACAAACAAACAAACAAACAAACACAAATTGCTTCAGAAATGTGGAGAACTAAACTTAAGATAGCAAAAAATGGGAAGTGGAGAGAACCAAAACTGGCAGCTCCTTCTGCCCCTAGTCATTCATGCACCAATGTGGTTTTTAATTTAATTTTAGCCAGCACAGGCTAACTGTGCTGGCTTTAATTTAATTTTAGCCAGCACACCCCATGTGCTAACTGTAAGGCCAGTGTACCGACTTCAGAGCAAGCCTCTCTGAACACAGTGAGACTTCTTTCCAAGTAGACATGCATAGGACTGTGTTGTAAGAGTGGCTTGTGGTTCAGAAATGACATAGGCTGGCATGTGTGTGTGAAATTAATCAGAAGTGCATGTCAGTTTCAAAATTACTTCAAATTAAACATTTCAGACCATCTTATTTTAGGTCAGTTTCATGTGGTGCTCCCTTGCCCTTCCTTCAGAAGTGCATGATGGGGTTGGGGTAGGGTTCTGTGGAGTTCCTATCATCTTAGCACTGTAGTAAAGGGAAAGGGAAAGGAACCCCTGACCATTAGGTCCAGCCGTGACCGACTGGGGTTGCGCGCTCATATCATGTTATTGGCTGAGGGAGCCGGCGTACAGCTTCCAGGTCATGTGGCCAGCATGACAAAGTCGCTTCTGGCGAACCAGAGCAGCACTCGGAAACACCGTTTACCTTCCTGCTGTAGCGGTACCTATTTATCTACTTGCACTTTGACGTGCTTTCGAACTGCTAGGTTGGCAGGAGCTGGGACCGAGCAACGGGAGCTCACCCCGTCGCAGGGATTCGAACCGCTGACCTTCTGATCAGCAAGCCCTAGGCTCTGTGGTTTAACCCACAGCACCACCTGTAGTAATTTATAACAAATAGGTTGGTTTTGCATTCCGACTTGTGAGGAGCATTATTGCATTCCCTGTAAGATGTATCATAGTCATCCCAAAAGGCTAATTCCTGCATCTCCTCCCAAGACCTTTTGACCTATGGGAGGTGTCAGGGTTGATGTGGCTACTCTTGAGTAACGACCCTCCACATGCTTGTCTTTAAGATGCTTTTATTAGTGCACATTATTTACAGTGTAACGAGCTGCTGGTTTCATGTCTGCTCACTCCGAATCAGATTCCTGCACTGGCGATCGCCGGGTTCTAGACCAACATAAAAGCCTCGGAACTGTGAAGCGTCTCCCTTTTCTCCGCCTCCTCAATTCCGGTGTTGGGGGGAATGGCCTGCGGACTGACTGACTCCTGTCCCCTCTTTCTCCCTCCCTCTCTTCCTGCCTATGGAGCAAGGGCTCTTGGATGCTGCTCGAGGGCTGGCACTCCCTTTCCATTTCCTGGCTCTGCCCATCAGACCCTTTGCTCCCGTTGCTGCTCGGAGACGAGCTGCTCCTGATGAGGGGAGGCTGTTCTCTGTAAGCCTTCCCCCTTACAGGAGGGAACAGTTTAGCGGATGATTTTGGTGTGAGGAAAAGTGGGTCTGGAGGGACAGATGAGATGCTAAGTCCTGTCTCCTGCTCCCCCACCTTTCTACACTCGGCTTCCTAGGTGCCAACCCTGGGCAGCTAATGGCTCATGCCTGTGTTTGCTGCTCTCTTCTGCCATTGAGTAATTGAATAATGGCAGCACAAAGGCAACTTTTCACTAGAAAAAGGAAAAGCAAACCCCCATCATGTGGCAACACATTTTACCAGAAAAAGGAAAAGAAACAGTCGCCACTAGGGATGGAAAAACCACAAAGAGATGCTGCTCTCAATATTTCACCCACCTACGCAGAGTTGTGGTATTATGCTCAGCATAGGCAGAGACTAAAAACATACCAACAGCTCCAGAGTCAACACAGGAAGCTAGGTAGAACATCCTTTGGTTCAGTATCTGATATCAGTTCTCTGATCTTTGGGCTGGTAAATCTGAGTGAAACAAGAAAAATGTGTAAGTGATGTTGTTTTTGAGAAAAAATGTTTTTTTTTAAAAAAAAAAAATCTAAATCCACCCATAAAATTTGGTTACTTCCCAGTTGAAATCCCACAGAAGTTAATGAGGCTAAAATAATATGAACTGGGTTTTCTAGCTTACTGGGGCTGTGAATGCTTCTGGTCCGAGATGATATTGACAAGAAAAAGAATCTGTTTTTATATACTGAAGATGTGGACTTGGGTTTTGCCTCCCATGTTAAGTATCATCTCTAGACTTGCAAAGAACCCTTCTAACATAAGTAGCTTTCAAGTCAACTGCTTTCATTTTCACCATAGAACAGATTGATGCTGGAGACAAACTGTAGTCAGGTTTTCTTTTCAGAGACTTGAAAGTGTTATACCAAGCAGACGCATCTTTTCCTGTGGTGTAAACATTCATTTCTGGGGTCAGAGAAGTCTGAAACACTGCGAAACTTCTAAATGAACATGATACAGGAATGAGTGTGCACACACCATCGGCAAAAATGCCTCCATGATACCCCCTTCTGCTCCATTGCTGCAGCCAGTGATGAACCACAATTTCTGGGCCTAGCACAAGCTTGAAACAGGGCCCCAAGTCTGCTTTGAAAAATAGGACTGATTTGTACCTGTAAAGGGGAGGGCTTACAGAGAACCCCCCTTCATCCGAAGCAGCCCGTCTCCCAGCAGTCATGAGAGCGGAGGGTCTGATGGGGGAAGTCAGGAAACGGAGAGGGAGTGCCAGGGCTCTGGCAACATCCAAGAGCCCCTGCTCCATAGGCAGGAAGAGAGGGAGGCGGAAAGAGAGGACAGGAATCGGTCAGACAGAAGACCCGTCCCCCCGACGCCGGATGTGAGGAGGAGGAGGAAAGGGAGGCGCTTCTCAGTTCCGAGGCTTTTATGTTGGTCCAGAATGCAGAGGGGGGCAGTGCAGGAATCTGACTCGAGCGGGTAGACATGGAATCAGTAGTTCGTTACACTGTAAATAATGTGCATCAATAAAAAAGTCTGAAAGACAAGCATGTGGAAGGTCGTTACTCAAGAGTAGTCACTACATCCCTGACAGTACCCTTCAGCTTCTTTAGGTCCCTTTGATTAAGCCTGTTGCCCAATGCATACCTGAGTTGTGTTTATAGCCATAGTCGACAGTATAGCATGTATGGATATAGCTTTTCTACAACTACTCTGTAGTCCAGGCAACACAAGGCAAAAGTTGGGTGTGAAGGGGAGGGTAGGAAAAGAAACTACAGAATATGGGTATAAATTTGTTGAGAGGCATGTTGGGGTAACGCAGGGGGAAATGCTAAAGAAAAAGCTTTCTCCACTTAGAGCAAGGAACCTGAACCCCCCCTCCAGATGTTGCTGGACTAGCACTCCCATCATCCCTAACTGCAGGCCATGTTGGCTGGGGCTGATGGGAGATGGATTCCAGCTGCTCTACATACTGTTCCTTGCCCTGGGATCTAGAGCTAGTCTTTCTGTATGCTCTGGAAACCAGGTGCCTAGATCATTTACTCACGTAAGTTTTACAGGCTCCAGAGCGCATCAACAGCATCGGCTTCCATTTCCACGGAGGTTTCAACATCCCTGATGAATGACGGCTGCCCTTCCTTCCTGATGCCACATTTTGGTGGCCACTTTATGCACAGTATACGCCTGGTGGAAAGAAAGCACTCTGGGACACAGTTCTTCAGTGAGCATGTCACGTAGAGCACCATGCCCATGCTGCTCTCCTGCCTCTTGAACTGTGCATTGCAGGGCCAAACTAGAAGAGAATGCAATTCACACAGTTAGCAGTTGTGTGAAGGGCTTTTTGAAATCAAATTCCAATAGCAGAAGCCCTGATCCAAATTGGGACTTGGGGGGCAGGGAGGGCCCCAACCCTTCACCTCCTGTTGCAGTCTTGATCTGTATTGAACCTCCTATACTTGCTGCTTGCATTTAGGATGGATCTTTAATTCACCCCAATGGGAACTTTCCTAATAGCAGGGCAAGAGGGAAGCGAGAGAGACCTTAATTGGGAACACAGCAAAGGATTACTGTTTTTCACTGTCCAACACAAGGACTCAGGATGATCTTTTAGAAGCCATTCATGCAGCTGCAAATTATGTGAACGGTGTCTTGTCAAAGTTTCTTCCCCAGAGTTTCCTGTACAAGTGCTTTATTTTGCGCTTTTCTCTTATACACCCCCCCAAAAAAGACAGGGGGACTTGGTCTCTTCTTACTATGGTGTGAGCCCCTCCCTCCTGTTGCCAGTCAGCTAGTACAGTCAGCTTTTCTTGCCTCATGCCTAGGAAATGCCAGCAAAACTAAGAAACTTGCAATACATCATTGCAGACATACATACATACATACATACATACATACATACATGTGCACAAACACTACATTCTAAAACTTGTAGTTTGAGAGACAGCGAGAGCACTTTGTGTACATGCTCCATTGGCTCACTGTTCAGAATGTTGCCTGTTCTGCTCTAACATTCTTCTGAACTGCACCAGCAATCATGACGAGATTTAGATGGCTGATAATATAGCGTGCCTAAACATTCTTCAATAACAGCCACTAAGGCTTGGTTTTCCTCTTATGGTAACCGGCTTGCATCCTGGGTCAGGCATTCTCCCTAGGCCCCTGTGCATGGAGTTCTGTCTGCAGATTACTGTTGGATGAGTAGTAGATGAAGAAGTTGCCCCATTTCATCTAAAACTAGCCACTGCAACTTTCTTTTTATCCTCCTCAGCTGTCAATTTTTCCCTGATTCTAGAACCAGAATCACTGACTCATTTTGAAACACAAGAATGTTTCATTTAATGCGTCACTGAAGTCTGGCTGTTGCTGTATGTGACCTAGCATGGAAATCAATTTTTGCTGTCTCTCCAAGTACAGTTTTTCCCTCCCTTGAATGTATCCTGCTGTTACATGTTAGTTTTCATAAATACCTGCACCAGAAAAAGGAGTGTGTGTGTGTGTGTGTGTGTATTAACACACACAGTTATAAATCTGTGCACAAAAACATGTTTAAAAAAATTAATCATAAAATCAATTATATATCACTGCACTCAAAGGATATATATCTATTCTAGAGTTGAACAGATGAGCCTTGAGAGAGATTGGCATGGTAGTCATTAGCAACAATGATTATGTGACTGTGTGACCTTAGCAACAGCAGTGCCTCCATATCTGCCTAATAAGCCTTAATACTTAATAGCAGTTAAAAGCAAGCTATTGCCTTGAAACTCAGCCTGCAGATTTCCCAGAGGTATCTGGTTACTTTGGGAAACAAGATACTAGACTAAATGGGTGTTTGGTTGGATCCTCCTGGGCGTTTGTATTTAGTTCTTAAAGTGTCCAAAGAGGGACATGAATAATAACCATTCTTTGGGTTGTATCCAAGTAAATCATTGCACGTGCAGAACGACATCTGTGAATGCAACAGAACTTCCCCTCCCTTTCCTCCTTTTATGCACCTTGGCGCCACCCCCAGAAAAGCCCCAGACCAAATTTGAGTGGCACATGGGGGGAAGAGAGAGGAAGGGTAAATTATGTTGAAACTTGTGAAAGTTGTTCCATTTGCATGCAATGATTTGGTTGGATAGAACATTTTATGTCCAGATGACCAGAATGGTGAGAAGTATAGAAATCAAGTCCTATGAGGAAAGAGATTAAGATGGAATAAAGAATGGTAGTTGTATTTAAATATCTGAAGAGCTGCCGCATGGTAGACAAGACTTGTTCTTAGTTGCTCCAGAGAACATGACTGGAAGCAACGGGTTAGCGGAGAAGCAGATTTGGCTAAACGTTCAGAGAAACGTCATAATTGTAAGAGTTGTTCAGCAGTGGAATGTGATGGTGGGTTATCCTTTGCTAGAGATCTGAACAGAGGTTGGACAGACATTTCTCAGGGATGCTTATAGTTTTTGCCTTTTGCATTGTGGATCCTGCAGTAATCAAGCAGTTTGGGCTAGTTGACCTACGCAATCCCTTTCAACTGTATGGTTCTGTCATTCCAGGTCGGTCTGTGGTTTAAAGGAAGTGAAGATTTACCCATTCCAGAAAGCCCTACAGAACCTTTTCCATTTAACCGCCAGGAGCACCTTATAAAAGTAAGTGTAAAAAAATACAGGTAGGTAGCCGTGTTGATCTGACGTAGTCGAAACAAAAAAAAAAATCCTTCCAGTAGCACCTTAGAGACCAACTAAGTTTGTCATAGGTATGAGCTTTCGTGTGCATGCACACTTCTTCAGATACATTGAAACAGAAGTCACCAGACCCTTATGTATAGTCAGAAGGTGGGGAGGGGTATTACTCAGAAGGGTGGTGAGAATGGGTGATTGGCTGATAGAAGTGGTAAACCTGTTAACGACTGTTAACAACTGCAATTGGTCTTGCAGGAAAAAGCAAGGAGTAAGATGGCATAAGAAAGCTTTATCATGTATAATGAGATAATAATCCAATGTCCTTATCCAGACCAGGTCTCTCCATGGTTTTAAGCTTGGTAATGAGTTGCAATTCAGCAACTTCTCTTTCCAGTCTGTTTCTGAATTTTTTTCTGGAATAAGACAGCTACTTTGAGAACTTGTATAAAATGTCCTGGGAGATTGAAGTGTTCTCCTACTGCTTTCTTTGTCTTGTGATTCCTGATGTCACATTTATGTCCTTTTATCCTTTGGCGTAGGGTTTGGCCTGTTTGTCCAACACAAAACTGACAGAACTAACACACAAGGTAGCCCAACCATACCGGCAGAAAGCTGAGCCAGCCATATCGCCAGACATTTTAAGATTTGTTCCAGAATCCCCCCCCCTTAAGTTTTTATACATTCCTGGTTGCAGTGGCAACCACATTGTCCCACATGAGTGGAAAGTGGACTTCAGTATGAAAATACCCAATTCAAAATTGCTGCAGATCACTACATGCGCATTGAAACCACACGATGTTTTCCCAGTGCAGAGATGTTCCTCATTGGAAAGACTTGCGAAATGGTTCGGACATTGCATGTATACTTGGATAGATTATTCTCATACAATATCCTCTACGTCAATTAACTGAAGCATGTTTCTTTTACAGTTTTTCTTTACTTTATTTGCTGATCCTGAAAAAGACCCTCCTCAGCTAAACTACACAGAGATGCTCCTTTATTTTGCATCCGATCCTGATTCTGTCAATGGTATCTATCGGGCCCTCAGTGTCGCAACAGGGACACACATTCACAGGAAAAAACAGGAACTCCCTCCTGTTCCCCCACGGGTAAATGTGCTGTTGATCTTGACAATAATTTAGCATTTGCTGGTGACAATTGAATTTCTTATTCCTTAAAGCTGGGCTGTTAAATTGTTTTCAGTCTACACTGGCTGCACCAAACTGAAATGAGAATGC
This sequence comes from Zootoca vivipara, assembly GCF_963506605.1. Lineage (NCBI taxonomy): Eukaryota > Metazoa > Chordata > Lepidosauria > Squamata > Lacertidae > Zootoca > Zootoca vivipara. The sequence continues at coordinate 47,441,290 of NC_083286.1, read as the reverse complement.
TAATTCTGAATATTTTTCACTTAATCACCCTTTCTGTTCTGGGTTGTTTCCACACTTTCTCCTTAGTCTGGAGTTGCCATCTTCTGCTCGCTCACTTTCTCTAGAGAATCAAGATGATGTTATTGCTGATGCCATTGCATCCCAATGATCCCTGCACAGTCCCTCCCATTCCCCACTTTTTTAAAATGGAAATGCAGTCTGTTCAATCAGCCTGTCCATTGTGTCAAGTGCTGTGGATGCTTTTCAGGGCTGTAAATGCCTTCAATTAAAATCTGCTTGCAAGCTCTGCCACCCTTTGGTCTTTTTCTGTGGCGTGTGGCAGTACCATTGTTGATAAAGAACCTCTTTAATTACTGCTTCCCTCTGATGTTTTTTATTTTTTTAATACTCTTTCTTGGATAATGAAATTGTACTATTTCAGTAATATAGAAAAGAAGAAGACAACGGGGAGGAGAAACAAATAATGACGTCCTGGCAGCAGAAGTTGACACCATATGTCTCACTAACAGTCACTAAAGATTTCGAAAGTGCTTTTGATGCCTTTCAGAATCCCACCACATGAGTCTGAAGGCCATGGCATGATGCGGACATCTCTTCTGCTCAGAAATGTCAACTGGCCCACAATGAAGCAGTTACATTACTGGCTAGGGTTGCATTTATATCTCTTTTAGATGTCACATAACCTCTGTTTTAAAACAGCCACACTGGCTGCCAGTTCATTTCCAGGCCTAATTCAAGGTGTTCACATTAGTGTTTGAAGCCCTAAACAGTTTAGGCCTCCAATATCTGAAAACTCTCTCCCTCCCTACAGACCCTTTTGGGTGCTAAGATTGACAGAGGTAGTTCCTCCACCCTCAGAGGGTTGGGGGAGACTTTCCAGGAGATGATATTCCCTGTTGCAGCCCCTAAATTGTAGAACTCTGCAAAGAGGTGCATCTGCCACTTTCATTGTATAGCTTCTGGGAAATGGCGAACACACACACACACACACAAGGACCCATCCATTTTTTGTGGTTGCAAATTGTTGCAAATTGTTTTTTATATTGTGTTTTCATGTTGGGACCCTAGGGTGAAGGGTTGGTGAATAATAATAATAATAATAATAATAATAATAATAATAATAATAATAATAATAAAGAAGAATAGTTTCCACTATATATATTAGGAGATAGGGATGGTTCAGCCTGATATTTCTAATCAGATTAGTATAACAGAGTACATGCTTTTCTTCAGGAACCACTGAGAATCTCAGTTCTGCAATGCAGGCTAAGCTTTTCTCAATAGACTTCCCAACAAACTTACAAAACTACAGTTCTTAGGATCCTCAACAGTTAAACCATTTTAAAAATAGTATAGATTTCTAGTGATTGTGCCAGTCTTGAATGCCCTCCCTAAAGAAGTGCATTAGATCCTAGCAGTACAAATTCACACTTGTCTGAATTTTGCAATGCAGCTCTACAAACACACAATATTTATGAAAATGCATATATCGGGAGGAATGTATATATCATGAAAAAAATAATGTTAGTGAAAAAGGCATACAAACATGAATTATATCAAGGGAAATTGTTCCCAAAATGTGCACATTAGCCAAAACTCCTTATAAGACTTTGTTAAGAGGAGAAGGTTGCACAAAATTCTAATGAATTTTTATGAAGGCTATCACAAATTGTTGCAGAAGGTGGCAAACTGAATTTAAGATTAGAAAAATGAGAAACAGAGAGAACTGAAATTGACAGTTCCTCCCTCCCTTAGTAGCCACCAAGCTTAATCATCTGATCATTAGCAAGCTATTCCAATCTGTCATACTTTCCATCCCCAGTATGTTCCTTCTGCTGAGCAGCTGATAAGTGACGGACAGGATGAGCAGGAAGAGGAGGAGGCTGCTGAGGAAAGTGAAGAGGAAGAAGAAGAGAAGGAAAAGGAAGAGGAAGCTGAGTCTTTCACCAATGAAGGAAACATTTCTCTGGATACACTACTCAAAGTGTTTCAGCATGAAACAAACAAAGCTGCTGACAACCACAGATTTAGTGGTTATCTGAAACCAGAGGATACTTACGAGGTTGGTAAACCAGCGAATGGTTCCAATGCTTGTTTAATTAATCTAGTATCCTACTCTTGTCCAGAAGCTCGTTGCAGGTAACGTGTCACTTATTACAATTTTAAAGATTAAGCAGGATTGCTTAACTTTTGTCAACCAATAGCAGCCCAGTCTAAACGGCCTTCTACTGCTTCTGAAATATGACCAGGCTAGGGCTCACTTGGGACCTCCAGAGATGGGGAGATCCATAAATATAGGAAAACTACACAAACGTGTGTGTCTGTGTGTGTCATGTAAGAATACACAGAGTTCTAAGTATCAGGTTGTCAAACGCTCACCACGGACAGCCAGCTGGAAGCCCCTCAGGCTGATTTGTGAGGAAAGGCGGGGTGTGAATTAAATAAAGAAATAGACTCTAGTCGTGGTCTTAACCAACTTAAATCAAGATGTGGCAAGAGAGTTTCCTCACAGTTTTACTTTTAAGGAAAATAGCACAGTTACATGTGCCCTGAAAAAAGTTGTGTCTCTCCACGGATGTCTCATGTAAAGGGAAAGGGTAAAGGGACCCCTGACCATTAGGTCGACTCGTGACCTACTCTGAGGTTGCGGCGCTCATCTCGCGTTATTGGCCGAGGGAGCCAGCGTACAGCTTCCGGATCATGTGGCCAGCATGACAAAGCCGCTTCTGGTGAACCAGAGCAGAACATGGAAACGCCGTTTACCTTCCCGCTGTAGCGGTACCTATTTATCTACTTGCACTTTGACATGCTTTCGAACTGCTAGGTTGGCAGGAGCTGGGACCGAGCAATGGGAGCTCACCCCGTCACGGGGATTTGAACCTCCGACCTTCTGATCGGCAAGCCCTGGGCTCAGTGGTTTAACCCCACAGCGCCACCCGCGTCATGTAATGGCCTTTATTCTGAGTGTACAGTATAGCAGCTAGCATTGTGAGACTGGAAGTTACCAGTTCCCTGAGCTTGTGCACAGGCAAGCCACAGCCTCAGACTCCTACCTGCAGCATGGGGATAATGCTAAGGACTTAATGGACCTATTGTAAGGATCACTGGGATAAAGCGTGTGAAGCAGTCACCATCCATATGACCATCCTTATGGCCAAGTGTTAGACATTTGAAGCACTCTCTGTAGTTGCTAAATATTTCATGGAGCCTGACTGCCTAACAGTTGCATAGCAAAATAGAGTCACAGCCCCCCAGGCCACACTCAGTAGAATACAGCAGTCCCCGTGGCCATAAAGGATGTTCATCCCTGCCTTGCCGAAATGGTTTGCAGCCCAGCATCACAGCGACTTCCTAGGAGGGAAGGTAGTAGGGAGATCAGGGCTGGCAGCTCACCATCAGAGCCAATCCGGTGGTCCCATCAGTGTGCCCAGTCTCTCCATTGCCTTGTTCTTCCTCTTGCTGGTAATCTGCAGCAATGCTGCTGCCAGGAAGCCAGTGCCGAGGCTCTGTCCCACTAGGTGAGCTGCTTCTGACAGCGTTCTGATTGTTGCTTTCCAAATTGCTACACTTTCCTAATACAGTAAGCTGTTTGTATGTTCCCTTGAAGCATTTCATTAAGGTATACAAGGATCTTGGATCCGAAGATCTGAAGCCCATCCCAGTGGCGCTTCTTTTGCAGCACCCCTTCATTCAAGACTTGATTAACAGCTACCAGCCGTACAAGCTTCACGTAAGTATCTGTTTCCCTGTAAGTACACAGGGATCCGGAATGTCTTTTCTTTTTTTTACATTCAGGAAATACAAAGTGCTGTGAAGTGAAAACAGACCTCTTCATTTACAGAGTCTCTATATACAATTGTAACAACCGTTTTGCTTGGGAAGAGAGGGCATTTACTGGGGCTATGCTGAATGTTCTGCAACAGGCTGCTCAAAATTGGCACGTGCTTTGGTGACCTGTTTGTTCCCATGGTTGTTGTTTCTCAGTGCCATTGGCCCTCCTCCGCTTCCTCATTTGCCCTCGCTGACCTTCGCTCTGTGTGTCTGTGTAGTTGACGGTTGTAATCAGCACTTGTACCATTCTTGATACCATCTTATCAGATATTATTGTGACATCACTGACAACATTCATATGAGTTATCACTGCTCAGTTAAATTAAATGGCAATGAGGGCAAATGTGGCATTTTAAAACCATAAATATTTTTGCAGAGAGTGTCCAGAATTTCCCAAAACAGGAGAAAAGGTCTTGCTCAGGGAAAGGGAGGCCAGATTCTTCTTATTTGGAGTCATTACTACATGATGGTCATTGGATGTATTCTGGAAACACACATACAAAGAAGCATGTCCTTTTCCCACACACTTTCTCATCAAAGATGGAGGTGCATATTCACCCACTGGACATTCATCTCTACTTTCATGAGGACTGGAGATCAATATATCTTCCCTTGCTGCTTCTAGAAAATATTTTAAAAAAAACCTTGAAGAAGACAGCTGTTAGGGAACCCTACATCTCCAAATTTTGCATGCATGATATATGGAACAGGAGGCTATGAACCAACCTCCACCTTCCTCACTCTGTATCTCCTTATACTTACTGCTGATGATAAATGGTGACAATCTAACAAGTTGTTTCTTTATATTGTTTTGGTGCCCTTGAGCTTGGGAGGGATCAAGGGTTTTCTCTAGGTTGGGGAGGCCTACTATGACAAAGTGTTGAGAAGACCTCATCCTAGATAGCCCCAAAGCCTGCAGCTAGTCCTGCATGCTGGCAATCAGGTTCGAGGTTGAATGTCTTTACGTCAGGTTCCAAGGTGATAGGGATTCTGCACCCGCCTCTCCCAAGACTCATCGAATAAACAGCAATGCAAAAAACAAAACAAAACAAAAAAGAGGTTTCTTTTCAAGAAGATTAAAACTTCATGAAAACAAACCCCATAGAGCTGTGTTATTCAGAGATCACTTGTGAGATAAAAGGAGCAGAAGCTAACGGGTGTGGTTTATAAGGAGGCAGCATCTCCACTTGTGAAGCTGATAGGGATCCAGAGGAGAAAGCAGTGGCATGTTGCTGAGTAATGTCGAATGTTGCTCCTTTGTGGATGAAGTGCTGGCTTCTAAGCAAGACTTCGCAGCTTGTGACCCACCAAGCTGAACACAGCCTAGAAGTGATGTAGTTGTGGCCTTGCTGGCTGGCCTGGGGCTTGGCAGATCCCAAGCTTTTGAAGCCCCAGGCAGGCACCGCAACTATTTATTACCCCGTATTAAATATTGCTATCTATGCGCATGGCACTTTGGAGAGGGCAGGCATGAAGGCTGCTGGGAAAGTGGCGTGGCTCCCTCACCCCACTCGCCCCACCCCATGGGTGCACAGCATGTGCGCTGCTCCAGGTGCCAGAGAAGCTAGCTCCGCCTCTGAGGAAAAGTAAACTAGGAGGTGCCTCAAGTCCCATGTTGGGCTACTCTTTGCCTTGGTGGGTCACAGCCTGTGCAGGCTTTTAAGTATAGAGACGAAGGATTCTAAACTAGTTAACCAGGCAGTTTATAATTATTAGTAGTAGTATTGTTGTTGGTGGTGGTGGTGATTTTTTGTATCCCACCCATCTGACTGGGTTAACCCAGCCACTCTGGGGAGCTTCCAACAGAATATACAATATACAAATATTGTATACAATTTTCCTGTACATCCAAATTCTTAGATTGTCCATATTACGCAATTGCTTCATTGGATATAACTCGTTCTTTTTATCGTTCATCATTATAGCACACCATATGCAATTCAAGGCAGCTGGTCGCTTGTAGTTCACCCTTTAATTCTTTTTTCTCTCTCCACTGCGTTGGTCAGTACAACAGACCTTCCTTGTTATATATCTGTGTTCCAGATCATTTTGCAATAATGGCCCAAACCTCTTTGGTTTCTAAGGAATCAAGTGTATCCTGTATAGTAAAGGTAAAAGGTAAAGGGACCCCTGGCCATTAGGTCCAGTCGTGACCGACTCTGGGGTTGCGCGCTCATCTCGCATTATTGGCCGAGGGAGCCGGCGTACAGCTTCCAGGTCATGTGGCCAGCATGACAAAGCCGCTTCTGGCAAACCAGAGCAGCACATGGAAACGCCGTTTACCTTCCCGCTGTAGCGGTTCCTATTTATCTACTTGCATTTTGACGTGCTTTCGAACTGCTAGGTTGGCAGGAGCTGGGACCAAGCAACGGGAGCTCACCCCGTCACAGGGATTCGAACCGCTGACCTTCTGATCAGCAAGCCCTAGGCTCAGTGGTTTAACCACAGCGCCACCTGGGTCCCCTATCCTGTATAGTACAGGCAAATAATTATACTTAAGCAAATTTGATTGTTTGAGATTTCACAGCAGGGCAAGTCTGTGGCAACAAGTAATACATGCTATAACTGATTTTTCACTAATGTGACCATTTATTGGGTATTTGGAAGATATGTTAATGAAATGCTGGTTGTATGTATCTGTCTCTTCTAGCATACTAGAACTGATAATGATTTACAGCCCTCCATTGGCTAACATTTTCCTTTTGTTATTAGTACCATTTGCTTCACTTGCTAGTAACTACAGTGCTATGAATGCAGAGTTTTTGCATGGGATGTAAACAGCATAGCTGGAGTGCAGCATTTCTGCTGCAATCACTGGGTATACAGGTGAAACTCAGAAAATTAGAATATCATCGAAAAGTGCATTTATTTCAGTAACGCAACTTAAAAGGTGAAACCAATGTATAAGATAGATGCATGACATGCAAAGCAAGATATGTCAAGCCTTTATTTGTTGTAATTGTAATTATTTGTCGTTAGGCGAGTCAATTATAAATGCAATGGAATTAATGAAATGTAATAGCGATGTTTATTTTTGTATTATTGTAACTACTTGTTTTATTACTGTGGAATTTCCAAAAGAAAGCATTTGTAAAAATTAAAAGGGAAAAAAATAAGTTGCATTTCTGAAATAAATGCATATTTCGACGATATTCTAATTTTCACCTGTATCTATGGGCTCATCCAGACTTGCCCTTGCCCCTCCACTTTCCCCCTGGGAAACCCCATCTTTACTGCAAAACCAGAGCAAACATCAATTGGGATTTCTCTGGATTGACACCTGAGACGATTTATTGCCTAAAGAGTAGATATTCCCGAGGAAAGTAGTGGGACTAGGGGAAAACCACTCAGAACCTTGCCTAGTGTAAAACAAATTGAAAACAACTTGGACCCATACTTTCTAGGCATGGGACAAGCGGGAGTGTGGGTGAACCCTATATTACAACAATAACAATATCAATAATAATAATAATAATAATAATAATAATAATAATAATAATAATAATTCCCCTTCCATCTGGATGGGTTGCCCCAGCCACTTTGTGTGGCTCCCAACAGAATATTAAAAACACAATAAAACCTCACACATTTAAAAAAACAACAACCCCGATACAGGGCTGCCTTCAGATGTCTTCTAAGAGTCAGATAGTTGTTTACCTCTTTGACATATGGCGGGAGAACATTCCACAATGTGGGTACCACTACTGAAAAGACCCCTTGCCTGGTCTCCTGTAACTTCATTTCTCTTTCTCTTTCTCTTTATCCAACTCCCCTTCCCCCCGGCCTATTTTTTAAAAATGGAAATGGTTTGGTGCCCCATGGTGCAACCCACTTCTAAATCAAGTCACAACCCACAAGTATAAGCAAATAGGGTTGCATCCAAATTTAGTCCTACTTAGAGTAGATCTGTTGAAATTAAGGAACTTAAACTAGTTGTGCCCATTAATTTGAATGGGTCTACTCTGAGCAGGGTTAACTTCGAATACAATAGATAGTTCTATTTCAGCCCTTGGTTAATGGCATCACTCTTCTTTTAGTGATATTGTTTTCATCTATACGGAGATACAACTCAAGGAAGCATGTCCTCTTACTGCTGAACATTGAGGCACTCCTGATAAGCCCTCCAAGTATCCCCAGGGTTCCTTGGAGCTGAGTGGGGAGAAACAACAGATCTCATGGAAATTTCTTAATCCTTTCCTTCTGGAAGCTGTGAGTCACTCTGAAGTCACTCTTGTTGCAATTCCTCATTCTTAACAGGCAGTTCCTTGAAATGGCATTTTTCTTAGAAATCAAATCCTCTCAGTTGTGAGTCACAACTTTGAGAAAGAGAGAGAGAGAGAGAGAGAGAGAGAGAGAGAGAGAGAGAGAGAGAGAGAGAGAGAGAGAGAGAGCGCATTCACTGTTCTGTTCTTTCAGAAGTAGAACATCTCGTGCAGGTACTGATTAATAGATACTGGTGTGCCAAATAGCCTGGGCGATAAGGTTGCCCGGGGCACACATCTGATGAAGGGTTAGTAAGACATCAGTTGTACTTTTTTGTATCATTTCTAGCAAATTTCTGTGGTGCTGCCTGCACACGCACACAGTTCACATGCCCGGTTCTTTCTGCTCCACTCACTCTCCCTTTGATGTGCATCAGTGTACAATAGACTCCGGAGCTTTCGATTTGTCACCCAGATACATCCACACCCCTCTTCCTCTGCTCTTTTCCTTTGCTCTTGTATCCACGAAGCCATCCTCTCTTTTCAGGGCTTGCCCAACACATTTTGCTCCCTGAGATAAAGCAGCAAATGGTTCTTCCCCCTTGCCAGCAACTCGAGCTGCATAGTACTAGGGACAGATGGGCAGCCTCCAGTTTGTACTACCTAGACCTTGCCTTTGGTGTGCCCACTCCAACGAGTTATGGAGAACGGCAACATGTGAATGGGCCTTTTCAGTGGTGGCTCCTCCATTGTGGGATCCTCTCCCCAGTAAAGTATTCCTGGCACCATCATTATCAACTGTTTACCCAGGACATTCCCCCCCCCCTCACTGGGATCCTTTTGTACGATGGCCCTGCCTGTTTGGTGTTCATCATTTAGGGGGTAGGGTAGCATTCATCCTTGTTTATAATATTGCGGGATGAGCACTTACAGTCAGTAATGTTGTTTTATGCCTTTGGGTGTTTGTTTTCCATTCTTGTAGGTGTATGCTTTTCTTTCTTTTTTTACAGTTGTAAGTTGCTGCAAGACTTTTCTTTAAATACTCTATTGATTTTGCTCATAGTTTAGAAAACAAAACACAATAGGGAGAACTGTTGAATCCCATATTGATGGGTGGTAGATATAAATAATATAAGTGACTACGGTAGTATAACTTATACTTCACACGAGGAAAACAAACACAGGAAATGAGCTAAAAAGAAGGGGAAATGGGGGTGCATCAATACAACTCTGCAAAAATCATATCATTTCCACATATTCCATATATCTCCCGAGGCTGCAGTCAAGGAGTGTGGCAGCCATGCCCTATTCATAACTTCAAAAATATCTCGCCAAACTGCCCAAATGGCTTCTGGCTTAGTCCTACCAGACAAAAGTCTTACATGCCAGGTAAGCATTTCCTGATGTTACTCCACCATTTCCCAGTGTTGGTTCTTCCACTTCTGAACCATAGTAGTTCATTCCAAAGGCAATAATAATAATAATAATAATAATAATAATAATAATAATAATAATAATACCGGTAATAATAATACCGGTAATAATGCCTTCAGTTTTATTTCCTCATTTCTACTGTCAAATATTGATAATAGCGCCAGCTGGGGTGTAGGTTGAACAGGTTCTCTAAGAATATTTTTTGTAGTAAGATAGTAGTAGTAGTAGTAGTAGTAATAATAAAATAACCCAGACAGAGGCAGTGCTGCAGTCCTCTTAGAGCAGTCGTCCCCCTTTCTGTTCCCAATATCTAAACCTATATCCCTTCCCACCATTCCATGAATTATGGCTCCTGGCACACAGGCCAGCTTGCTGCATCCTTTGCCTCTTCCTACTCAGCCTCCCCCTTGAATTTTCAAACCCACACCAACCTTTTTGGCAGGCCAGGCCTCCCAGCACCCAGCAATGCAGCTTGACCTCGTACTCCAGGCCAGGCGCCTTCTCCACTTTCCATCCCGCCACCTTTGTGGTCACCCCCTTCTGCGATTCATGTGCATTATTATTTTATCGCCCTGTGCAATTCTCCACTGGAGCCCACCCTGTGCTCATCATGTGAGCCTTTGGTTCTGCACCCAGAGAAAGTCGTTGGATCCAGCAACTACCACCCCCAGGAGGAGTTTTGTTTGTTTGGTTTTTTTCCCCTTTTGTTTACCTGTTTGTTTTTTTACAGACAATTTACGGGCCAACTGGATTGCCCGCATGGCCCAAGCTCGATCTGGCAAGGTGGAGCAGATGGAGCACACTGATGGCTGTGCTCAAAGGGGGCAAATTATAGGATTTACCCTCACAAGTAACAACTTCTAAAATATGAACTAACAAAGGTAGAGTTATTGGCTGGTTGTTGCACACGACAGCCTGTTTCTGTTTTGTTTTGTTTCGACATCGTGAAGTTTGACATCGTGAAATTAATATTGTTGGTGGAGGAAATGCATGTTGGTTTGGAATTCAGGTAATATAGAAGCTAGATAAAATAGAATCTTATAACTCATTCATTAGTACTTTTCTAGTTGTAAGCCTTTACATAGTATTTGGAGTAAGGTGATTTGTGTCATTGGGGTACTACGGTATGTGTGTATAATTCTGTACCAATAACCATTCTGTATTATGCAAATCAATTCTAATTTTGTAAAAGGGGATGCAGCCATAATTTAATAAATTATATGTTGCTAGCATTATTTGAAATGTTTTCAAATACAGTACAGTACCTCTTAAGTGTATTCCAGGGATCCTTACTCCAATGATAAGTTTCCTCCTATAGAGGAAGGTTTTTTGCTAGTTTTCCATTAGTTAAGTATTAGCCTGAGTGTTAAGTATTAGTTAAGTATTAGCCTGAGTACTTATCTATTCATTATGTAGATCAGCATGCCTATTTTTGATTGCTGAATAAGAGGACCTACTTCAGTAACCTTCAGCAGTCAGCTGGCTGTATAGTGACGTCCTTCTAACTTATTTTTTTCTTATTCCTGTAGGATTTTAAATTGATGCTGCAGACAGCGAACCAAGCACATCCAAGTGATGGAGATACCCCTGTCATCTCAAGTTAAAATATTATGGGTTGGGGAGGCTTTCTAATACAACAAAAGCATTTCCAAATACTTTCCTGAATTTTGGGGGTTGATCCTTGCTCCGTTGTGGAACTCTTCACTTCAGTTAGCATAGTAATGTTTTGTATTCACTCTATTTTAAATAAAAGTTTATTTCAGCAATACAATGCTAATGTGATCTTAAACGCTCAGGGCCAGAGCCATTTCACATGTTATACAGTGATAAAAACCCAGGTGTGCTCATTTGGTGGGGGAGCTGTAAGGAAGCTTGGCTTCCTAATGAGTCACTGGTATCCATAGGAGTAATAATTATTGATTTATATACCACTGGCTTGCCATTCAAAGCTTAAAACCCAATTATAAATAAAGCCACCCAATGAAACCATTTCATCAAAACGTTAAAATAAACATTCACATTTTTCAAATTGTACAATAAACATGCAAGCTAAAACAGTATAACATTTAAAACAGTTGCCCAAAAAAGCAGTTAAAACAGGAGGCTCAAGGGAATGCTTGTCTGAACGGCTGTGCCAGCACACTGCCAATACCATTGGGGCAGCATTTCACAACACTGATGCCACTAGTGAAAAAGCCCACCTCTGTCCTACCAATTGGCATCTGTCTGTCTCAGGAGACAATGGAGGAGTGCGCCTTTGTAGGTGAGGTCAAGCTGTTGGATGGTTGCAACACCTGTTGTGGTTGTGGAGTGCAGGAGAGACATGTTTTGTTGCAGCTGGGGCAGATGAAGGCATCCTTGTGCTGCTGCAGATGCGCCATGGCGTTTCTTCTCTCTGTGGTCCTCCCAGCAGTTATTCCTCCTCTGGTCACTGCTATAGATGCACAACCTGACTTACTTTCTCCAGGCACTGTGGTCATCTGCAAGGGATTCCCACACGGCGGGGTTAATGTTGCCAGTCCACATGCCATGTTTGCAAACATCTTTGTAACATAGAGTTGGTTTGCCAACAGGCCTGGTGCCTGAAGCCATGTCTTCCTGCTACAGTGAAAATGAAGAAGAGGGGGGGTACTCACTTAGGACCACCCAGTATTCTAAAATACCATAACCTTTAGTTTTTATCCAAAAGGTAGCAGAAAAACCACAAAAGTGGTTTCTCAGAGTTGGGCCCCACTTGTGGAGAGTGGAAGGGTGAAACCAAGCTGCTTGCATTGGTTGTTGGGTCAGCTGCACTTTGCGCATAACAAATGGATATTAAAACTCGCATCATCCATGTGTGTGTTCTGTGTTTTTGAGCCCAGCTTGTCCCCTGAGCCCAGCTTTCCTCTGTCTTCAGTGTTTAAATGAGAAAAGTACCTGTTTTTGCAATAATTTAGTAATCTTCTTGCTGATTTGGCCCTGCCCCATGATTCTCTTTTTGTTTCAAAGGTGAAGATCAAATTCAGAAGGTTATATTTGTCCTCATAATGTTTTTTTAATGCAATTTTCTTTGTCTGTCCGACAGCTTTTTATTTTACTATGGTACTTATGCAAGAACTTTCACCCAAGCTCAGATCGGTTTAGACTAAATGAATCCATTCAGTGTCCATTCAGATGATAGATGGACACCACTGGATTTCACCCCATGGTTTGTCATTTTTTGGCTTTAAATTGGGGCAGAAACCACATTGTTCTCCATTCTGCTTCATTCAGCTGTACCCCTAAGCCAAGACTCCCAGACCATCTTCAGAACTTCACCACACTCATATTTGCTTTAAACCATCAAATTTGAAATGCTGGAAGTGACACTTCTCGTTGCGTTCAAATTGTCTGTGCAGAGTTCCTCAAAAAATGTAAGTTATTGCACTCACATCCTCCTCGTGGGCTTCCTGTAGGCATGTGGTTGAACACTGTGAAACCCGAGTCCTGACATAGAAGGGCTCCTGTTCTAATGTGACCCCAATTTCCTCAAGAGGACCACAACAAAAAACCTGACCTGGGCTCCCTCATTTTTCCTTCAACACGCTTCCAGAACTAGAAGACCTGGTGTTTAATTTAATTTTGCTCTAATTCAGGCTTTCACCATAACTTCACCCTTCTTATAAATGCTACTAGATTCCTTCCTCTAGCTTGAAAGCAGGAAAGGTACAGACTGGCCTACTTTGGTCTACGGATGTAACAATTCTCAGCCATAAGATGACCTAATTCAGAAATAGTAGATAAATGTTGTCCTCATTCTGAATGTGGCTGTGATGTGGCAGTTTGTAGCCATACAATGACCTAATTTTCATCAGATAGAACTAGAAATTGTTGTCCTGTGACTCTGGCTGTGCACGAAACAAGTTTCCTGCTCTCCCCACTCCCTTGCTTTCTGCTGCCATCACCAGTCCTCTACTAGGGATGAATAAATTTCAATTTCTCTCGTTTCTCATTTTTCACCACCTTGAATTCACATGGAGGAACCTTTCTGACATGGTGGGCCAGATCTTTATCACACACCCATGCCAACTTTGACAGGTGCATGGGACACCCCACCTGGCAACCACCTGGCATCATACTGACATCAGGCAACCCAAAGCTGGGTGTTCCCAGCCATCTGTCAAAGTTGAACCTCGGGAGTCGGGCAAAGGGGTCTCCAGACCAATGCAGCCAGCAGGATTGCACTCTCAGCCAACCAGCTGACCAAGTGGAAGGTCCAATCCTGCCAGCAGCAGAGACCAGCCTCACCAGCGCATTCTGAAGCAGACTCCTGCAGCCAGCCGGACTGAGCTCCATCCTTGCCCATCAGCTGATGTCACTCTCAGGAGCTGGAGTCAGGCGTAGGTCATCAATAAAACAAGAAAGCACCTGGTGTCAATGAAGTCAACTCTTTATTCAAAGACACAAAACAAATCACAGCAACTCTTCCCAGTAGGTCTGGCTCCAATGAGGCAGGGATGAAGGTCTCCACCTTCCCATTGCTTTCAAAAGCTCCTTCCCCGGTTCCTTCCCCAGCAGCCTAAAGGCTCCATCACCTTGTCTCTCGTTGCTCCACATTCTTCATTTCTCTGCATGCTCCGGGAGATGATGGGGGAGGGGAGCTGGTCGCAGCAGGAGGGGGAGAATCTGCCTTTCCTTAACTATGCAGCCCTCCTTTCATGCCTACTAAACTTGATGGCAGGTTTATAGGCCAGAAGCACATCTTGTAGCGTATATACTTCTGATTCCACTAAATAATTGTTCCCCGCAGAGGTGTGTCTGGCGTCATCGCTGTGCTCTGTGCTGAAGATGCATACAAAAGGCCTGAGATTCATCTCTTTCAGGACCCACCCTATTCTAATAGTGAATTGTTTTAATTGATTTTAATATTGAATTTTTGTATTGTCATAACACGCCCTAGGACCTTATGACGAAGGGCAGATAAGAAATCCAACTGATGAATAATAATAATAAAACAAAAAACAATTTAATGATATATGCTATTTTCCCATTGAAAAGTGCCTTCCCGCAGTGAATTTTACCTGTGTATCTTTTCCCCAGGAGGAATGATATGCAGTTGGGAAATGGCACAAGCAGAAAGTCCATCTTCCTGCCTTCCACAGCAACTTCATTGTTGTTGTTGTTGTTGTTGTTGTTGGGGCAGGTTAAATCTAAAAAAGAGAATCAGAAAACTACATGGAGCAAAGTGTAGCTTTGTAGCTCTGTCCTCAGATAAGTGAATCAAAGTTTTGAAAAAGTTTCATTCTCAAACTTCAGGGCATCGGAAACAGAGTACAGCTTGTTTTTCTCTGACACCCATAACAACATTTATCTAATTTTAATCTCTGCCAGCCAGTTTTTAGACTGCTTATAGGGTGTGTGTGCGTGTGTGCATGTGCGTGTGCGTGCATGCACAAAATGTGACACTCTTGCCTGTGGTTGATACATTTGTTTACAATTGCCTCACCAGAAGAACCACTGGCGCTCATTAGCAACATTATACTGACGAGTGCAGGGTAAAAGCGAGTGATTGTGGCTTGTATGTTTTTCACGTAGACAAGAATTCATTCCTCAGAGTGCATTTCATCACATATTTGGCTAAGGGGCCAGGGAGGGAGAGAGCACCAGTTTTCTTGGAGGCATTTCAGGTAACTAGGAGCCTTCAGAATTATTTTAAGTCAATGTGCAGAAGTCAGCACACCTCATCTCACCAGCTATGTTCATTTCTTCTCCCTGCCCATTGTTTCTCTGTCCTATCTTTCATCCACCATCACCCTAAGACTCCTCCCCCACCTCACCTCCCCCATGTCTTCAGGATCTCTCCTATCTCTTCAGCTTCCTACCCAGTCTAGGGACTTTGTTTTCATATTTCGCTTTTGCATGTGAATAAATCATCGGGAAAGATGAAGGGGTGTGTGTGTGCGCATGTGTATTGCTCGATATACCACATCTCTCTGTGATGTTATTAAAAGGTAAAGGGACCCCTGACCATTAGGTCCAGCCGTGACCGACTCTGGGGTTGCGTGCTCATCTCGCATTATTGGCCGAGGGAGCCGGCGTATAGCTTCCAGATCATGTGGCCAGCATGACAAACCACTTCTGGCAAACCAGAGCAGCACATGGAATCACCGTTTACCTTCCCACTGTAGCAGTTCCTATTTATCTACTTGCATTTTGATGTGCTTTCGAACTGCTAGGTTGGCAGGAGCTGGGACCAAGCATCTTTGAATACTCACCTGCAGCAGAAAGTGGTGGTAGGAAAGCTTTCCCTGGACAAAGAAAAATCCCACTCCTCCCCCCCCCAACTTGGTGACAGCTTTCTATAGCTTTTATAGCTTTCTATGTGTGATGTATCAGTTAGGGTGTCACACCTGGACCTGGGAAACCAGAGTTCAAATCCCCACCCCCTCAGCCATGAAGCTCACTGGGTGCCCTTGGGTTGGTTATTGGCCTCTATAGACTGTTTTGGAAACTTGCTTGTTCACTTTGCATTTGGATATCTCATAATTTTTGCACTGTGGTATCTGAATGGGTTTTTGTCCATATTTGGATACAATTTGATGCCATTTTGAATCAAAATGGTGAACAGAACCTTTCAAAACTGCATTGTTAACGCTGCACTGAGGTTTTAGTTTTCCGGCGTCTGTGTCTGCCCAGATGTGATTTCCGGCGTCTGCGCATGCGTAGACATGATTTTTGGTGTTTGCACATGCACAGACACGATTTCCAGCATCACAGAAGTGAATCGCCGCACCGCGCTGCGCCAGTTTACCGCAGCACACGGGGACTCACTGAGTGGGCAGCTAAGTTCAGGGGCGGCTCATGGCATGGGCGTAGGCGGGGGGCAGGAGGGGGCAATTGCCCCCCCAGAAGCAAAAGCTGAGGGGCACAGGCATGGCAGCCCCAGGCTCCCGCTCCGGGCGCGAAGCTCCAGAGGCGCGCGGGGAGCGTAAGCGGAGGAGGCAGCCACAGGCTCGCGTTCCCTGCGCGCCTCTGGAGCTTCGCACTGGGAACGGGAGCCTGGAGCCGCCTCCTCGGAAGACCGGGGAGGCGTGGAGGAGGCAGCCACAGGCTCACGTTCCCCGCAGGCCCCTGGAGCTTCGCGCCGGGAGCGGGAGCCTGGGGCTGCCTCCTCGGAAGAGCTGGGTGGCGCAGGCAATGTAGCCCCGCCCACATTCCCACTGTGGCCCCTCCCCTCCCACCCCTTGCCCCCCGCCCCTTGCCCCCCCTATATTTGATCCTGGGTACGCCCCTGGCTCATGGGCCAGTTAAATGACCCCTGTGGGCTATTTACGGCCTATGGGCCTTAGGTTGCTGACCCCTGGTTTATTGTATAGTTTGCATTCTGTTCTTAAGGGAAGAGGCTAAGGGCTGCCTGGGAGTGGGCCCCAGCCAACAGAATGTGTGATGGGCTCTGTGGGGTGGTGAATGCTTCCCTCTGTGAAGGGAGCCTTCCCAGACCTGCTGAAAGAGGCGATCATTAAACCGCTTCTTAAGGCCAATATGGCTAACTATCGCCCAGTCTCAAATCTTCCATTCTTGGGCAAGGGAATTGAGCGGGTGGTTGCTGAACAACTCCAAGCACATGCCTGGAGGATGTGGACCATTTGGATCCCATCCAGTCGCGATTCAGGCCTCATCATGGGACTGAAACTGCTGTGGTCACACTGGTCAATGACCTCTGGCGGGCTAGGGACAAAGGTCAAAGCTGTTTCCTAGTTCTGCTGGATCTCTCAGCGGCCTTTGATACCATCGACCATGACATCCTTCTGAACTGTCTAGAGGAGCTGGGAGCTGGGGGCACTGTCATACAGTGGTTCTGCTCCTTTTGCCTGGGACATGTCCAGAAAGTGGTGTTGGGGGATGAGTGTTGGGAACCCTGGGCTCTCACTTGTGGGGTGCCTCAGGGTTCCGTCCTCTCCCCCATGCTTTTAAATATCTATATGTAGCTGCTGGGAGAGATCATCAGGGGGCTTGGGCTTGGCTCTCATCAGTATGCGGATGATACCCAGCTCTACCTCTCTTTCAAATCAGAACCAGTGAAGGCGGTGAAGGTCCTGTGTGAGTGCCTGGAGGCGGTTGGAGGATGGGTGGCGCCTAACAGCTTGAAGTTAAATCCTGACAAGACAGAAGTGCTGTTTTGGGGGGACAGGGGGTGGGTGGTCGTGGAGGACTTCCTGGTCCTGAATGGGGTAACTGTGCCCCTGAAGGACCAGGTGCGCAGCCTGGGTGTCTGCTGCGTCCCATTGCTGACAGAGGGGGAGAGACAGGAGAGACAGGAGGAGGTAATTAGGCAGGAATGCAGAACGAGGGAGGAGCAGCCTAGTTGCAGTAGAACCCTGAGCTCCGAGAACATGGAGAAGGAAGGGGGGAGTTCAAGGGGGAAGACACAGGTTGACAGTTGAAGCTTGGACTCAGAGGGAGGGCCACCTGAAATAGCCCATCCCATGATGCACAGGCAAGCAAGAATCAATGAGAGGCGTGAACAGGAAAGGATGCGAAGGGGGGCTTTAAATGTGGGAAGAGGAAGGGGCGGAACTCAGACTCGGCAACAGCTAATTTGGAAGCAGACGCTGAGTGACTGAGCTCCAGAGTGATATGTGTGTTTTGAGCAATAAACCTGAGTTAATTGCTGCCGGAGTTGTCTTGCTTCTGTGGGAGAGACCAAACCATTACACTGGGAGTCATTTTGGACTCACAGCTGTACATGGAGGTGCAGGTCAATTCTGTGTCCAGGACAGCTGTCTACCAGCTCCATCTGGTACGCAGGCTGAGACCCTCACCTGCCCGCAGACTGTTTTGCCAGAGTGGTGCATGCTCTAGTTGTCTCCCACTTGGACTACTGCAATGTGTTCTCACCTTTGAAGGTGACCCAGAAACTACAGCTAATCCAGAATGTGGCAGCTAGACTGGTGACTGGGAGTGGCCGCCGAGACCATATAACACCAGTCCTGAAAGACCTACATTGGCTCCCTGTACGTTTCCAAGCACAATTTCCGTTCCCTGTACGTTTCCAAGCACAATTTCCCTGTACATTTCCAAACACAAAAAAGTGATGGTGCTGACTTTTAAAGCCCTAAACAGCCTCAGCCCAGTATACCTGAAGGAGCATCTCCACTCCCATTGTTCAGCCCAGGCACTGAGGTCCAGCTCCAAGGGCCTTCTGATGATTCCCTCCCTGCAAGAAGTAAGGTTACAGGGAACCAGGCAGAGGGCCTTCTCAGGGCCTCCCACCAGATGTCAAGGAAATAAAGAATACTCTGACTTTTAGAAGATATCTGAAGGCAGCCCTGTTTAGGGAAGTATTTAATGTTTGATGTTTTATCATATTTTTTTATTCTGTTGGTAGCCACCCAGAGTGAGCGAGGTATAAATAATGTTTGTTTGTTTGTTTTGGTTACAGGTAGGTAGCCGTGTTGGTCTGGATCGAAGTAAAATAAAAAAATTCCTTCAGTAGCACCTTAAAGACCAACTAAGTTTTTATTTTGGTATGAGCTTTCGTGTGCATGCACACTTCTTCAGATACAGTGAAATGGAAGTTTCCAGGCACTTATGTAGAGAAGGGGTGGGGAGGGGTGGGGATGGGGAGGGGGGATCACTCAGAAGGGTGGTGGAAATGGCTTTTTCATGCAAAACCATTTGCAGTCGTTTGCGGTCATCAACAGCTATCAGTCAGTCAATCACCCATTTCCACCACCCTTCTGAGTGATCCCCCCTCCCCATCCCCACCCCTCCCCACCCCTTCTCTACATAAGTGCCTGGAAACTTCCATTTCACTGTATCTGAAGAAGTGTGCATGCACACGAAAGCTCATACCAAAATAAAAACTTAGTTGGTCTTTAAGGTGCTACTGAAGGAATTTTTTTATTTTGTTTGTTTGTTTGTTTGTTTGTTTGTTATATAACTCCAAGACTAGAACTTTAAACAATGAAAAAAGAATATTGGTCTGGTTTCTGGTGATTCTATTGATGTTCTTTCCATATTTGGACCAACTTTTTGTTCCTATTTAAGCTTTCTTTCTTAAGATATCAGTGCAGTTGGGCAATGAATGCTCTTTTCATTACCAGAGGACAGGAGCATTCAAGTGGGAGAAACTGCTTTGCTTATGCAGCAATATTTGTCATGGTTTCATAAACACAAACCAAAGCAACACAGCAGCTGTGATTTTGGAAAGTTACAGAAGGCTAGGCAAATGTGGGTGTTAAAAAAAAAAATCAACAGGAATACCCCTTAAATGCACCTATTTATTTATTTGCCAGTGCATTCATTGGCCTACGCTACAGAACTTAGCTCCGCTCCTGTCCTGACCCTGGAGTTTATGATCTGCCTCTAGTGCAGAACCAGGAGGTGATGCTAAAGCTATGGGTGTGAATCTGTAGACTGTGGTGCTATCTTTTCATCTGATTTCCCTCCACAAGAACACACTCCTTGACTTCCTGTTTCGCTCTGTGCCCACTTGTCTCTGTGTTTATGTTTCCCCCTGCCTGTGGTTTGCCTTATCAAAGGCTTCTCTCTAAGAGCGAGGATATAAAATAGCAAGCAAAGCTGTTTCTCCGCCTTTGCATCGCTTTCACAGAAACAGGGGAGAGAAGAATGTGAAGTCAGGATGGCCGTTGCAAGGCCGGCGCTGTGTACTTTCTTCTTCATTCTTCTTCCTGCCATTGCTGCTGAAAGTGGCTTGGAAGACTATTCAGGCTCTGGTGAGTCATCTCATGCTTTTCTCTAAAGCGCGGAATAATGGCGAAATTCAAAATTCAGAGGATGGCGGTGTTTCAGTTTCCATGTTGCTCTGGAAACTGTGGATTCGGTGGGTTCGCCTTTAAATGTGGATGGAATTGGATTGCTCCCTCCATCCCTACTCTAGAAGGTTGTGTGTATAACTAGTATGCCATTCCTGCCCCACTTGGTATCCCCCCTGTTCATTCTGCTTGGTGGGGCCGGGACTTCCACCCCACTGAATTTTTTCTGGGAAGGAAAGGAATCCCATCACCTAAAATGTAACCATTAATGAATTTTGTATCTTATCCGATGGTCAGTGCTATTTTTCTAGAAAAAGAGGTGCCGGAACTCACCATGAACGCCTCCCTTGTTATCTTATCATGCCAATGGCACCCACTTGAGAGGTGCCGGAACTGAGTTCCTGTGAGTTCCAGTTGGAGGGAAGCCCTGCCAGTAGTATTTTTGACTATGCCAAGCTGCCACAGAGTGGTCAGATTTGGGGCAAAAACCTCTAATCCCCAACAAATACGGTGCACAGTTATTTTCTCCTTGACAGTATAACTTTCGGGGTGTTCACACATTGACCTTCAGTGAATATACAATCTCAGCACAAAATTCAAGCTGTGCAAATAAACATGGGTACATTCTTTTACCCAAACAGTGGTACATGGCAGCCTTGTACGTCAAGTCACCTGTGGATCCTAAAAACAGTTCTGCTGCATAGGAAACCATGAAACAACCCATTACTGAAAAAAACAATTGAGCAAACTTTGCTGGAAATTCCCATGAGTTGGCATTGAAGGTTTCGAGCAAAGTGAGCGAAGCTACCTTCTAGCCACGCGTAAGCGGCTTCTCCTAAGACGTCTCACACGTCTTTACCATGCGGTGCTGAACTTGTTAATGCTGTGAATTAAAAGATGATCAACAGCGCTGTGCAATCATTCTAGGAAACATGCAAACGAAAGATGTAGTGCAATGACAATGAGTCATTGAAAAAAGATCTGTGGCTGAAAGTTTCCTTGCTACTACCAAGTGCCTCTTCTAGAGGGAACACATTGACTAAGAGAGAAGTGGCCATGCACCCCACATCCTACCCAAAGCTGGTGCCCTCCAGGTGTTTTAGACTACAATTCCCATCATCCGTAGCAATCGGCCATGCTGACTGGGGATGATGGGAATTGCAGTCCAGAACATCTGGAGAGTACAAAGGTAGGCAGTAACAGAGGATTGTCCTCTAGCTGAAGGACTGTCGGGGGATTTAGATTTACCTGAAGGGCTGTCCAGTCCAAATCTGGTTTGAACATAAAGAAGCATAAGAAGCGAGAACAGGAGGTGCCTTGAAATTACCCCCAGGGGTGGCAAGCAGACAGAAGAAGCACTCAGTTTCCCCCACTAGGGTAAAATGTATTGTATTCCTATATAAATTATATTATTATATTTATAAATGAGTGTTTATACATACAAATTAGCACATGCAAATAAAATGCACATCAGTGCCTTGGCGCTTTTTTGGGGGGGGGCATTGCATAAGTGGCTATCCACACCACCTCCCAGCCTAGCCCCTTTCCAGCATCAAGCAGTAAAATTTGCATTTACGTACTTATTAAAATATGCATTTCCCCCACCTTTTTTTAAAGTAGTGGCTTGAAACACTTTTTTAAAAAATAGCAAAAAATAAAGAGTACAAAAATTTAAGAGGAGATAGGGCTGCAGAAAGGGTGAATTAAGGGGAAGCCAGGTGACGCTGTGGGCTAAACCACTGGCTTGCTGATCAGAAGGTCGGCGGTTTGAATCCCTGTGACGCGGTGAGCTCCCATTGCTTGGTCCCAGCTCCTGCCAACCTAGCAGTTCGAAAGCACATCAAATTGCAAGTAGATAAATAGGAACCGCTATAGCGGGAAGGTAAACGGCGTTTCCATGTGCTGCTCTGGTTTGCCAGAAGCAGCTTTGTCATGCTGGCCACATGACCTGGAAGCTATACGCCGGCTCCCTCGGCCAATAATGCGAGATGAGCGCACAACCCCAGAGTCGGTCACGACTGGACCTAATGGTCAGGTGTCCCCTTTACCCTTTAGGACTGCAGAAAGGGTGAATTAGGTAGACTTGAGCTGAGCTGGATTTCTTTCTCATCTCCAGCTGTGTGCCTGTGCTGGATGCTAACAATGCCCTCTCTCCCACCACCCCATACCATGGAATTTGGGGGGCTGGGGGCTGGGAAGGGTTACACAGAGGTGCCAACACACAATATTCCATGTTAGCTCAGCAAACGCTGAAGGCAAACATGTGATTCTGCCAATATTCAAGCAATCTGGTCATAGGGCAACTTTGGCCCCCTGCAATCTTAATGGATATTTCTCAGCTTCCCCCACCACCACCACCCCCCAAAAAAAACCCTATAAGAAGGTAAATACAAAATGGAACCATGAACCATCAGAGAATGCAAACAGAAGGAGGAGGGGGAGGCTGAACTTAAAAACTAAAATATTAATGGTATATTATCAGAGTGCATTCCTTAAGAAGTACTTACAACTTGTCAGATTGCAGCCCACAGCATTCCTTTTATAGTCTTCTCTCCTCAGGCACCTGTGCAGAAAGTGAAATGGACACCGACTTCGCATGTGTCATTCGAATGCCGGCGTTCAGAACAAATATCTTACTTTGCAACATCCTGAGGACCGGGATGAACCTGAGTGAGGCTAACACTCGGTTTACTCTGTAAGAAGCTTTCCAGTGCATTAAAATGTGGTTACTTTTCTGTAATAATTCCTTAGTCAAATTATCTTAATAATTCAGTGTTCCAGCGGACCTTCTGAGAATTTCTTGATCTTGACATTTCATCAAGAAGAATTAATCCAGCATTAGATGCTACTGCAAGGATGTGCAGTAATGTTTGAAGCAGTGTTGCCATACATCCGGGAAATCCTGGACATGTCCTCTTTTGGGGGGGGAACCATGCCCCTCCAGGGGGATTTTTACATTTTAAAGGAAATTTAAAAGGGTTGAGAAATATCCTCTAACACAGGCATCCCCAAACTGCGGCCCTCCAGATGTTTTGGCCTACAACTCCCATGATCCTTAGCTAAGGGGACCAGTGGTCAGGGATGATGGGAATTGTAGTCCAAAACATCTGGAGGGTCGAAGTTTGGGGGTGCCTGCTCTAACACTATTGACAATCACCTAAACAAGAGATTCCCCAACACCACACCCAACATTGTGGTGCAAGGAGTGTGCTGAAATCCTCTCCTATTCTGTATATTTAGGACCGTTAGGTTTGATTTCCAAAAACAGGGTCATGATTGTTATGTTTTCACAGCATTTGAAAGCTTCAACTATTTCATTTCTAATATCCTTCACAGGGTTGGAAAACCACCCTCCAGATGCTTAATGGAGAGCCAGCTGCAAGGCAATTGTACTTTGAAAAGCGTTGAACTCCTTAGACCCATGGAAGTTTGCTTGAGCGTGATGACGATACAGCAATGCATGGAATGCCAGACCTTGAAAGCAAGCGATATCAGTGAGCTCCTTCCCAATGTTATCATGTGCATGAATCAGACTTGTTTGCAATTTCCATACCTAACAGTTACCTCTTCCAAGCCCACACTTGACCAACGTCTTCACAAGAATATCATGGGGGACTTTGTCAAAAGCCGTACTGAAATCAAGACACATTATGCCCGCAGCATTCCACTGATCCCTGATGCACATTGCCAATACTGTACATATAGCACAAATAAACACTCCAGTTGGGAGCTGTCACTTCCAACATTACTAGGCTTCGAGTTGCCATATCTGAATGTAGTCCCACATAACCACTTGTTGCATGAACATTGGCTGTAGATTCACATTCATATTACATCTCCTTTGCAAGAACTCTGGAAATACGCCTTCTTCAGAAAGATTTGCTTTGAATGACTAAGACCCAGTATGGGTTTCCTCAAAAATGAGTCACGCCAGACAAATCTTATTTCTTTTATTGTTAGAGTTACAAGTTTGGTGGATCAGGGGAATGCTGTGGGCATAATATGTCTTGATTTCAGTACGGCTTTTGACAAAGTCCCCCGTGATATTCTTGCGAAGACGCTGGTCAAGTGTGAGCTTAGAAGAGGTAACTGTTAGGTAGATTTGCAGCTTGTTGATCCAACCCAAAGAGTGCTCATTAATGGTTCCTTGTCATCCTGGAAAAAAGTGACAAGTGGGGTGCCACAGCATTATGTCCTGCGCGAGTTGTTGTTTAAGAGCTTTCTAAACGACTTGGACAACAGAATTGAGGGGGTGCTCATCAAATTTGCAGATGAAAATAAACTGGGAGGGGTAGCTAATGCTGCAGAAAACAGAATCAGGATTCAAAATGACTTTAATAGATTGGGAAACTGGGCCCAACAGGGACAGATGTCAGGTTCTACACTTAGGCAAGAATGACCAGCTGCACAAATATAAGATTGGGGACACCTGGCTTAGCAACTGTACATGTGAAAAGGATCTAGGGGTCTTGAGTCAAAAGTGTGATGCAGTAGCAAAAAAGGCTATTGACAAGCTGGAACGTGTGCAGAGGTTGGCAACTAAGATGATCAAGGGTCTGGAAACCAAGCCTTATGAGGTTCATGATACTATCAGAAGAGGCCTATAAAGTTATATGGATTATTAGGTGCAAACAGCTGGATAAACTTGAAGCACCATACTCTGTGGAGTTTCATGGAAATAAGTTCCACTATGTTCATTGAGGTTTATTCCCAAGTGAATGTGTACCTGAAAGATTATTGATGGATCAATCCATCAACCTCTGATGGATGATTTATTGGGTCCAGCATCACTTTCGCTGCGTGTGTGTGCCAGTATCCATACTCAGCAGTTACATCTCAACGCAGCTCCTTCCTTGGAAGCGTCTTCGGGGTTGAAGGTACACACAGTAGGCAATAAACACTCATGGAAGCCATGAAGATTCAGTCAAGTGTAGAGGTTTACTTGACAGGCATAAAAGCATATTGGTAGCAAATATATATAGACATTCACCACTGCCGTGGTCAAGGCATGCGTCGAGTCCAACAAGAGTCCAAGACTCACTCTCTCTGCTTCTCTCACAACAAGGCGCAAGCAAGAGACTCACAACAAGTTACACAGAACCATTGTTATCAGTACTTCCTGACATACTGCAGATGCCATCTTATCAGGAGTTCCATTCTGCACAATACAGGAAACAGGCCTTTAGTGTTGTGGCGCATGCCCTTTGGAATTCTCTCCCATTAAAAATTAGACAGGTGCCATCTCTGTTGTCTTTTTGGTGCCAACTGAAGACCTTCATCTTCCAACAAGTCTCTTTACTAGAGAACTTTTTCAGTCTGCCTCTTTTTAGATTTCTATGTTCTTGTTTACAGTTAAACCCGAAGCACCATTTGGCTTAACAATTATCTACGAAGAAGAGGCAGATGAGTATTTTGTTAATTTCTCAACTCCACACAATGGAGCATATCTTGAGGGGAAACTAACGCATGAACTAGCGTACCGGCAGCAAAACAAACACTGGACTGTGAGTAAGAATGTGTCGTTTTAATTGACCATAAGTGTGCTCTTTCCATTTTCAGTTCTGTATGTGTCAAAAAAAAAAGATATCTGTCTTTTAGTTGAAAGCTACATGCAGTTAGATCCAGATAAAGTTAGTTGCACTTTGTTCCCATTATAATGAACAAGATTGGAGTTAGTCATCATGGCTAATTTTTCAAATTGTTCTCAATGAATAAAAAATGTGGCTAAATTGCAATGCAATCGTATGTATATCTGCTCAGGAGTAAGTCCTATTGAATTCAATGAACCTTAGCCCCATGTGTTTATAGGATTGTGGGTGTGCTCTGGGTGTAACCTGTGAAAAATATCCACTGCCTTATATATCCGCAGTGGACTGATTTATGTACAAAGTGGGCTCCTTAATTTAACCCTGTAGGTGAGGGAGTTGTAAACAGGTAGTAGCAACAGCTGAAATCAATTTGGAAAATTATTTAACATACATTAGGAGAAAACCATTAAATGTATTTCAGCGTATGAGAGGTGTAAGCCTAACCCATGAATGATATTAAAGGAAAATCAGAAGTACTTTATACATAAATTAATTGTGGGAAAGGGAAAATACGAGGAACAGTGTAAGGAGGGTGGGGTGGGATTAGGATACAATTATATGGGAGTGTAAAACAATATGAATTAAAACATCAGGGAAAGAAGCTATTACATAGAAGGGCTACAGATTTGAAAATTGAAATCACCTACAATTTAAAAACTATTGCTTAAGCATAAGACTGGACCACTTAAATCCCTCCAGTCAAGGCTTCTAAATCTATGACATGAAACAAATTCACTGAACGTCAGAGCACTTATTTGTGACTGAGCAGTGCCAAGGCTCTGAGCAGTGCTGTAGACACAGAAGGCCTGGTTGTATTCCAGATCTGTCCCTCTACTGGTTCTCAGACGGTAGACCTGTACTCTATCTATGGGTGGAGCTGGAATCCAGACAATGTCTTCTGATTTACTGCTGAAGCCCTAAATCCTTTCCCTGGCTCCCTTCATCTCCTCCAGGCCTTCGTTCATTGCACTGCTGCTACAATCAACTTCACAGCCCTTTCCCCATTCCATTTATCTAAAAAAACAAAACGTACAAGGCCACATTCCCATCATTAATATGGGTAGAACAATACAGGGGTACTTTGCAGGGCTGGTGTGACCCACACTTTCTCAGCCACTCTCTGACACAGGACATGGGGTCAGCTCACATAAATACGGGGACCAAATCAAATTCTCTTCTATCCGCACCTGCAATCTGGCTTCCAATAAAACAGCTTTGAAATGGGCTGATGTTCCCACTGTCAAAAGGCTTCTCATAGGCAGGAAGCTTCGAGGTAAATAAATGTTTCACTGTGTGCAAATGCATGGAAACCTACTGGTTCTCAAAGTGATTTTTGTTTCCTTTTTGATAAGCAAAAATTTATTCCCCCCCTTTTAGTCCAGACCGACCAACTTCCTGACATTAAAATTTCTGGCAAAGGAATTTCAGCTGGGAACATATGAGATGAAAGCCCGGTCAAAGCCCAATGGCAAAGATTTCAAGGGCACATGGAGTGAATGGAGCTCTTCGACATTCTTCGAAACTGCAGCAAAAAGTAAGTACAGACTTTTGTTTTACTGCAAACCAAAGTGCGCCACCACATGTAGTATCTCCGTTACAAATATATGTTGCTAAATGTAATGACACATCCAGTAAAGAGCTTTATTGTCATTCAGTTCGTAAAATTCTGATTGGAGCTTGAGACAGGATTTTTTTTTGGGGGGGGGGAGAACCTTGTTGCATAAATTATCACTGATCTTTACACCTCAGGCGTTTAGACAAATTCATGGACAATAAAGCTATCGGTGGTCCTAGTAGCCGTGTTCTCCCACCCTCTGAATACCAATTGCTGAGCGTCTTAAGTCGGGAGAGTGCTGTTGTGCCCAGATCTTGCTTGGAGTCTTCCCAGGAGGCTTCTCACTAGCATGAACTAGATGGGCTTTGTGTCAAAACTGGCAGGGCACTTCTTGTTTGTTTGTTTGTTTGTTTGTTATATTTATATACTGCCCTTCACAGAAAGCAATAGCAAACAAAACCAATAACCCCAGCCCAACACTGTAAAAGGCCACAGATTGTTGAATTAGCCAAAGGCATGGGAGAAAAGGAACGTGTTTTTTTGCCTGGCACCTATAAAAATGTGGTGGAGCTAATGCAACATTCTCAGGGTGGCATATTCTGCACTGCACCAACCTCCCCACCGCCTTGATCCCCCATCCTGGTAAACATGTCAGCAAAGGCAAAATGGGACATTCCCATAGCTGCCAAGTACCCCGTTTTCTCCGGGGAAAACCCCGATTTTACTTACCTTTCCCCGGTGGTCCCCGTATCACTTCGTCTCCTGTTTTTCTCCGTTATTTTCTCCTGCCGGCGGCCATTTTTTTTCTTTCCGATTTGCCCTTCTATGGGCACCAAAAATGGCCGCCGCCGGCTTCAAAAGTCGCATTTACGCATGTCCGGAAGTGCATAGACGCGACTTCCGGTGTCGTCGTCGGCCATTTTTTGTGCCCATAGATGGGCGGAGCGACACCGGAAGTTGCGTCGACGCACTTCCTGACATGCGTACAAGCGACTTTCGAAGCCGGCGGCAGCCATTTTTTGTGCCCATAGAAGGGCAAAGCGACACCGGAAGTTACGTCGACGCAACTTTCGGTGTCACACGGCTGCCGGTACCGGATTCTGCAGTCTGGGACTTGGAAGGTAAGCATTCCTGAGCGTAGGTGGGTAGAGACAGTGGCGGAGATTGTCTAAGATCTACTACCTGAGACAATGGTTTCCTTGTGGCTAATGGGACGGTTGGCCATGGGGTCCACCAGATTTTTCTTTCCAATGAATCCGGGGACACTTTAAGTAATTAATTAATTACTACACGTTTGGGGTGTTGATGCCGCAGCAGTGGCAGAGGGGTGGCTGCTGCCTTGACCTCAACCGCCATGTTTCCCCTTCCCCCGAGGCTTCTAACTCCTTTCTCCCTGAGCCTGTGCAGCCCCTGAGTTGTTGGTTCTTCGGTGGTGGTGGTGGGAAAGCGGTGTGCGGTGGGTCAGGCATGGAAGGCGGAGAAGGAGGACCGAGAGCGGCGGTGAGGCTCGGACAGTGCGATGCCTCCCTTCCCATCGGAGCAGCCCCAATCCCATTCCTACTTGCGTGCAAGCAGGAGGGGGCAGGGATCCCTCAGCTGGGAAGGGAGGCTTCCCGTTGCCTAACTGAGAGATCCCTGCCCCCTCCTGCTTGCACGCAAGCTCTGATAGGCAGCATGAAGCCTCCCTTCACAGCTTAGTTGCTGGGGGAAGGTGGAGGCAGCCTGGAAGCTGCATCTTAGAGCCCCTGCACCACCATCATATGGGAACTTCTGAGCAGCTCCTGAAGCCAGCCAGAGCCAACTTCTCCAGGCTGCTGAGAGACTGCCGCTGCTGCGTTTCCTGGGGACATTAGATGAATTCCGGGAACATTCCGAGGATGGAATTTGTCCGGGGACTTATTCCCAAATCCGGGGACTGTCCCCGGGAAATGGGGACATCTGGCAACCCTACATTAGACTCCCTCAACAAAATGGCACTAGCATTGGATCAAGACAAAAGGCTTTAAGCATTAGCACCTGAGCAAGAATGTGCATTGTTGTTGTTTAGTCGTTTAGTCGTGTCCGACTCTTCATGACCCCATGGACCAGAGCACGCCAGGCACTCCTGTCTTCCACTGCCTCCCGCAGTTTGGTCAGACTCATGTTGGTAGCATGGTATGGCTTTATTCAGGGGCGTACCCAGGATGAAAACTAGGGGGGGCAAGCCGCGGCAAACGCGGGGGCACCCCTGGGGGCGGGGCTTCATTCTGCGATGCGCGTGTATCAGGATGCACGGTGCACGCGCCGGCCATTGAGGCCGGCACCGCCGCTCCTGCGGCAACCCCGCGTGCAAATAAAAAATAAAAAGGAAGCTGCAGCCCCGTGAAAGCAGAAGCAGCCCCGTGAGTGCCCCTTGCCTCCGCCTGCTTTGTTCTTGCTGCGGTGACAAGGCGCTGCATGCAGCGGGCAGTGGGGCTGGGGGGGCACCGAGTGTCACCCCTCCCCAGAGGTGACACTCGGCGGGCCCCCAGCCCCAGCGGCAAGAACGAGCCTGGGGCAAAGGCAAGGCAAGCGGAGGCAAGGCAAGAGGCGGTGTAGCCATTAACGCTTTAATAGCCGTAGGTAAACTCTGAGCTCTCAGCTTCCATTCTCCATATCAGCCTCATCAAAGCGACATCTAGGGAACTACGATAACAGTATTTGTGCTCACAGACACTGGAAAACGGCAAGAGTGTTCGGTATTGACTTCATAATACCACATTTTTTTTTTGCTTCGGGGGGCAGCTGCCCCCCCTTGCCCCATGCTGGGTATGCCCATGGCTTTATTCCTGAATGCAGAAAGCCAGGGCAATTGAGTGTGACATTTTACACCAAATTCTCTCACAGTTTCTCCTCAGAGATGAGTAGCTCTACAGGACAATTTTTTGCGGGACAATGGCATGGTTCCTGTTCCCTCCTGCTGTTCCTGTTTCAAAGGCGAAACCCTTGGATAGGTGATGAAGTATTCCTCAGAAAATAGGGACATTCTATTGTTAGGCCTGGGGCCTAGCAGAATTGTAGGGGCTGCAAGAGGCATCTAGTTCAAACCCCTGCAATGCAGGTATACTTTGGCCAACTTGCGGCTCGAACCTACAACCCCAAGATTAAGAATCTCATGCTCTACCAAGGAGCAGAGCAACAGGTCACAACGGAGGTCTTATTTCAGCCTAGATAAAGTGAGGTCCTGAGGCAGGACATGAACAGGTTGGAGGTCTGGCACCGGACAGGTATGGAGGGCAGTACTGTGTGAGTCAGCGCTGAGGAACTATCTGGGAGGGAAAGACTTTATAGCACCTAATGTGATGTCAGCTGGCAATACTTAAGCTGAGACTGTAGCCTAGAGAGTTCCTTTGCCCCTATAGGCCTAGCCTGCTGCCGAGAGATGGTGGCACAAGAAGTAATGTTGCCTGCAAGAGGTCCTGGTTCAAAACACACATCCTTGGCATACATGTTTTGTGTCATATCTAGTTTGGTCCTCAGTCATCATCATCGTCATCGTCTATAAGCCTGTTTGTTGTTTGTTTCCTCAGATAATAATAGCAACATTATTGCTGTGACTGCACTCATTTCATGCTTCTTTGGACTCTTCGCTGTGATAGCTATGATCGCAATACTTTGGAGAAACAGGTAATCCTAACACTCTTCATCAAAAGAGTGGTCCTAAGAACACAATTCACTTCTGGAATTTCCTCCCATGCAACCCTTAATGTTGTGAATGAGAACGTTGCAAAAAGGAGAAAAACATGGAGTCAGTACAAACTGATGTCTGTTTCAGACATGAAGTTCAGTGTAGCTGCAAACCCAGAAATGAAATGAGAGGTGCATCTCAGAAGAGATGTGTTACTATGGAGAGCTGGTGCTTGTGCACCGGCACACGATTCCTATACTAGTACGGGTGGACAAATCACAGCAAGCAGTTGGGGGTTGGCATAGTTGACTGCTGGCCTGGACTGTTTTGTGTGGAAGAACTTCCACAGGTGGTCCAACCACTAACTGTGCAATGCACAAGGGGTTTAGGATATGGCATAACCAGGGTTTCCCTGGTAGAAGGGAGCCTACACTGGCAAAAATATCCCCAACTTTTAACCCAGGGGCTGTCTAATGAGCAGAACCCAAGCCCACCGCCAATCTGTCTGGTGCGACATCCCTAAAAGGGGCATGCCAGGATGTGTTTGCTCAAAATATATCTCCAGTGGATTGTAGAAGCTGGGTTTTCCGTCCACATCTGAAGGTTTCCTCGGTAGAATCCAGTATAGAATGAGATATTCAATAAGAGATTAGGCCTGCAATGTTCCTCGCTGAGGAAAAGAGACTCTCCAATGGAGCTACCCAAAAGAGGTTCCTGGCAGGTTCTACTGCCACAGAATTTTATGGATTTAGAAAGCTGCAAAGAACATTTCCATGGAGGTTGTCATGAGAACCACCCAAGGGCTTTTGGCATTCTTCATGGTTCATTCACAAGCAATGTTGTAAGAATGTTTGTCATCACTTCCTTTATTGCGCTATCTCTTCTTCTCTTTCAGAATAAAGCCTGTTGTGTGGCCCACTCTCCCTAACCACAAGAAAACTCTGGATAAACTCTGCCACAAACTAAGAAAGGTTGGTGCTTTTGTTTCTTCCCATTGCAGGGAAGCTTACGTAGAAACTAGTACCATCAAGTCCTTAGCAGGTTTGTGTGGCGGGATAGGGGTTGGGGACGGATTTTCTCCCATTATCAGTTTTCTTCCTTGTAAAAATTGCCCTTTAAAATTGGCTATTTTTTTAAAAAAACAAAACAAAACAAGATTTATATACCTCTTAATTGATGGAAACTTTCAAGCCATTTACATAGAACAATATAACATAAGGATGGAAAATAAAATCAAACTTTAAAAACAAGTAGATGCAAAGTATATCAAAATGTTGATATTAGCAGTTTTAAAACTGACACACACACACACACACACACACACACACACACACACACACACACACAGACACACCATGTCTGGGGAGGCTTCCTGTCAACTGTGGTGGAAGTGCAGTGGCAGAAGTGCCAATTAGTTCAACCACTGCACTCCCTGATCTCTTCACTGCCTCACTCTTCCAATAAGCACTATGTTGTGGGTGATTGGAGTCCAGGCATATTAAGCAAAATAGGATTAAAAGATGTGTGCATTTGGAGAAATGCATACTGACGTGCTGACGAATTTTCATAAGGGTTGGTTTTTTGTTGTTGTTGCAAACTGATGCAGAAATGTAAGAATGAGAAACTGAAAGACAGCACAATCGACAGACTTGCCTTTGCCCGGCCACAGCAATGACGCCCTTATTCCGATTCCATAAAGGAGACTAGGAAAGTGTCTCTCACAAGCCTTTACTTTCCAACGGAGGAGGTTTCATGTGGTTTCTCAGA
The DNA here is from genome assembly GCF_963506605.1 of Zootoca vivipara. Lineage (NCBI taxonomy): Eukaryota > Metazoa > Chordata > Lepidosauria > Squamata > Lacertidae > Zootoca > Zootoca vivipara. The sequence continues at coordinate 47,408,531 of NC_083286.1, read as the reverse complement.
CTGTCATACTTCCCACATAGGAAATTTACTGCCTGCGAAACTCTTTCGCCCTGAACCCAGTGGATGGTCTTCTTCGTCACTCTCTCCCAGCCCTCACTTCCTATACATAAAATGTGAAAAAGAGAAAATGAATAATGGCTTGTTCATTTTGAGGATGAACGAGAGGAGGGCCCAGAATCACTCATCACTTAGGAAGTTCTCTTGGTAGAAATTATTATTGTTTACGTGGAATGCATGCTGAGAGCTCAAAGTGTAGTCTCATTCACCCTAAGCAGTAAATCTGCCGAGAAGGCCAGTGTTATGATCTCTGAACAGGCTGGGAGGACACAGCTTGCCTGAGGCTGCCCATCAGTGTTGATTTACGTATAAGCTAAACAAGTTATAGCTTAGGGCCCCATTCTCTTGGGGCCCCGGCCCCCCAAAAAAATTAAATGGGGAAAAACTGGATGTACATTTCCAAAATATAAGATAAAAAACAAATAAAATAAAACCTACACATAGCAACAGTATTTTGTGTTGTGTAGGCTCCTATTTGTTATGTGCAAATGGCTTTAGATACCTATTAGGTCCATAAATTACCATATAGCATATATCCAACACAAAAAAACCAGCAACAATTTGTTGTTGACAAAGGACAGCTGGACATATAAAGGGCCCCATTACCTTCAGTAGTTTAGGGCCTCATCAAACCAAAATCCGGCCCTGCTGCCCATAGAGGCCTACTCATGCCGTCGACTCAGAAGCCAGAATACTGAGGTGGTAGAATGACCTGCTCCTTCATGTTAAAAACTCCCAACAAATTGTAAATCCATACAGCAATCAAAGCGTTGGGCTATACCGCCCCCTGTGCCATGAGATGTTAGTTTCTATTTGCACACAGTTTTGTTTTGCTTTTACATTTGGAAGTAGCATTCTCCACCTGTACTCTGAAGTGGTGCAGCCCATTCTCTCTCTTTTTCATGTCAATTTTTATTAGATTTTTCAAAGGTTTTAACAAATTTACCTCACAAAAAACTGTATCAGTCACTTATATTTTTCTTTTTCACTTCCCACCCCTCCCCTGTCACACGAAATATCCCCGTATCCTGGTAGAATTCTGACGTAAGCTTCTTCAGCCCTGAGAGTTTGGAAGACGTTCCCATCCATAAGGTGGATAGCATTCGGGCCAAGTCAGAACATTTGATGCTTGCCCGGGATTCCGATGTTCCAGCAAAGACGGGGAATGGACTGGAACAAAAGAATCTGGTTCATATCAACCATGGCTGGCTGAAACTGCCTCTGGCATATGAAGGAATGTGGCCGGCTGAGACGCTGGATAGGCATGTGGGCAGAAGTCTCCTTGCTCCTGATGGTGACACATTAATCAACGCCGACCCATACGAGAAAGGTGGCGTTGGTGACCAAGATGGCGGTAATGATGCTCTCCTCAACCATGCCAGTTCTTCTACGCATCCCACCGCCATCCTGCCTGGATCCGGGTGCTATAACTGTCTTCAAGCTTACGCAGATGTAACAGTTCCAAATAAAGAAGAGGCCTATGTCACAATGGCGAGTTTTTTCGAAAACAAGGGGAATTGTCAAAACTAGCAGTTCCATCACATGGCATGATTGGGCTCTCCACGTATCATTTTTGGGCATTGACCAGGTCAGTGAGAAGATTACACCAGCCTTGAAGTTAACCACTAGCCTGGTAGCCATAGTGCTCCCTGCATAGAAACCATTGGAGGTTGCTAGAGGAAATAAGTCCTCTCCTTAGTTTCCAGCTTCTGTCAGCCATCAGCAAGCAAGTGACTTTTCACAGAATCATAGAATTGCAGAGTTGGAAGGAATCCCGAGGGTCATCTAATCCAACCCCCTGCAATTCAGGAATCCTGCCCGCAGCCATCCCTGGGTGGGCTCGAACCTTTTTCCAGGCTAGTAATTTTTGTGGACTTGTTTGCAAGGCTGAATTAACATGACCTGGTTTTCCATGCTGGCATCCCTGCCCTGGCTCTGACATTTGCTGCTCAGCTTTTAACTGATGTGTGTCAGGGACAGATTCTGGTTTGCTCATCATTGTAGTAATACTGGGAAGCTGCAGCAACAGAACCACTGCCTGCCTCAAAGCTCTTAAATGAAAAAGTACTATAGGTCGGGTGGGATCTGAAAAACCCATATTTTAGCCGAGCCTCCACTCTTCCAAATACCAGCCTCTGCAAACTGCAGGAGGGGAAAGTGTTATTGTGTTCAGGTTATGCTTGCAGTTTTTCCCCAGGCACCTGGTTGGCTGATCAGAACAGGATATTGGATTAAATGGGCCACAGGGCCCGATCCACCAGGTCTTCTTGTGTTCTTATGTCTGCATTTAGATATTTCCCTAAGGTCAATTTGCCTGTTGCTGTCAACACAAGTGAGCAATGCAGTAAAAATGCTTTGGAAAGAACAGGTACTGTATTTACAATAGTGCTTTGTCTGTTTTTTCAATGGAGACTTGCCAGAATAAGGGCTGCATTCCAAAATAATTGATGTGTACAAAACACTGCAATGTTTGCAGAGATTTCATTAAACCCAGACACCGCCAGATTACCGGATTGCACCACTTTGGAGTTTAGGCCACCCATTGGCTGTACCCACCACCTCAATTGACTTTTGTGGGGAAACAGCCAAAAAGTTGCACGAGAGCATGTTCGTCGAAATGGGGGTCTCCATGGGAGAGGCTGCCAATGATTTGTCCTCACTCTTTAGCCTTGCTGCAAAAATCCAGTTCTCAAGTAATCCTGAAAAGGGCGGCTGACAGTAGAAATATTTTTGGATCTTTTAACAGTCCTATTCCAAATTGGTCTGGCACCTGCAAAGGTGGCTCCTGGCTGATCAATATAGCTCTGATAGATGGACCTGCCCTTTATTGATTTGTCTAATCCTCTTAAGAACAGCCCTGATGGTTCCAGCCAGTGGCCCATCTAGTTCACATGTTGTTCTCAAACAGATGCCTGCAAGCAGATCTTAAGTGCAACAGTTCTTAGTGGTTGGCACCACAACTTTGGCAATGAATTCTGTGTATGAATTGTGTGTTGTATGAATAACTCCATGGTTATATATATTACTCCACTGGTGCATTTTATATGTACTGGTAAATATGGCTATCAATTCATTGCCTGCTACTGTAGCAACAGTTAAAACTTGAATTCTGTTATTAATTGCTGCTTAATTTCTCACAAGGCCATTGAAGGGCTCTGGGATGCTGGCAATGCAATCCAGCGTGTATCTGCTCAGCCACATTCCAATCATTTGCTGTTTACTGATATGTTGTTGCTGCTGAAGATTTATTGGGTTGGCTATAAAGATTACGGTGTGGTTTTTATTGCAGCATATTGATATTCTTTCTGATTTTATGGGCCAGATAAAAATGCCCGAAGGGGCACATTCAGCTTCTAATATATATGTGTGTTTGTATGTTCATATAAACATAAACACACAGACACACCTGAACGTACAGAGATATGCTAGAATTTGCTAGAATGTATACGTGCTCATCTTTCTACTGGTGAAAAAGGTCAAATATTTGAAAATGTTTTACAATGTGTGTGTTTTTATGTATGTTTGAAAATGAAAATGAAGCAAACTCTTGGCATCAGTGTTACCCAGTGAATGCAGTTTTAATTCATATGCGCTTGAATTATGTATGAATTATGAAATATGACATTACTGAGGAGTACCAGAAGTGGTTTTTCTCTCTCTCCTCACTGAAAGGCAATGAGTCACCCTACCAACAGCCCGTTTAATTGTTTGTTGACATATTGGACCATAAAAACCTGTATAAATCCAGGGACTTTGTCTCAATTAGTATATGAACCTGATCTTAAATGTTAAAGGACATTTTGGAAGCAAGGGATCACATAGATTTCCGAGCAGAAGCAGATTTCATATGCAAAAGGAGGAATGGCAGGTAAAAACCAAATGATACACTCTGGCAATGATTTCATCACTCGTCTTTTTTACTTCAGGTGCCTGTCTTCTTGGGGGGAAACTAATGGTGGCTTCAGCAATCAGAGTGGGTTGCATTCCAACACTGGCTTTGCTTTAGCAGAAAGTACTTCTGCTTGCACAAGTGGAGGCACCCCATTTTTACCGTTCTGCCCTCCACCCACCTACCACAAACCTCTGCATCAATCCCCATGCTGACTAGTGGGTCCCCCCCCCCGAACCGTCAGGAACAGCTTTTCAGTGGAGAGGGAAATTAAGTGGGTAGGAGGGATCAAGAAAATTCAGGTGCCCTGCCTTGTTCATGCACAAAGGCAGGAGTGGGGAACCACAAATGCAGCCCTCCAGGCTTTTCTATCTGGCGCTCACATTCTTCCCAGGCCTCCCACCCCTCTCCTCTGTTGTTTTTTTGCCTGGATGAAAATGTCCTCCAGCTCTGATAATGCCTCTTGTTTGTCTGACTAGATGCAGGGGTCAGCAACCTTTTTCAGCAGTGGGCCGGTCCACCGTCCCTCAGACCATGTAGTGGGCTGGATTATATTTTTTGGGGGGGGGAATGAATGAATTCCTGTGCCCCACAAATAACCCAGAGATGCATTTTAAATAAAAGGACACATTCTACTCGTGTAAAAACACGCTGATTCCCAGACCGTCCGCGTGCCGGATTGAGAAGGCGAATGGGCCACATCCGGCCCCCGGGCCTTAGGTTGCCTACCTTTGGACTAGAGGATAAGGAGAGTTGTGTGAGTGTGTGGGCAGACTCTAGCCTGCTGCAAACAAAGGTAACGTCTTCACTTGTTGCTCCACCCACTTTTGCCTCTGGCTCCACCCACCACTGCCATGTGGCCCCCCTAGAAGGTTGGCCAGAAGGGAGTGTGGCCCTGGGGAGTGTGAAAAGGCTTCCTCGCCCCTGCGCTAAGGCAAAACCATCATTGGATGCAACCCAGCAATCCCAACCTTGTGCTTGCTGAATAATGTAGATACAGGGAGGAATTTCAGGTGTGACACTTCCCCACCCACCACTTTTCTTCCTGCAACCCCTCCCCATATATTGTGTGTCCCCCCCCCTTATTACTGATCTCAGAGCCTGACTGAGTGGGTAGTAATGAGGCTAGGAAACTGAGGCAGGGAAAGGAGTTGAGGGAAAGCAGCAGGTGGAGGAAGGGCTTATCATCCCTGACTGAAGCACTACTTCTGTCCTCCTGTCCCCTGTTCACATTTGTTACATTAGGAATTCCTGTTTGCTGAAACAAAAAGCACAGTTCCTCAGTGAGATCAGTCTTCCCAAAATAATAGGCGCAGCGATAATATTGGTTATTGCTTCTTCTAATTCACTCCTGGGAAGTTGCAGCTGGTTACTGCTCTGAATACAGCAGCACTCTCCTGTATATGAGGCTTAGGAGATGTTTACAATGACAGCAGCAGCAGCAGCAGCAGCAGCAGCCATAGCTGCCAAGTCTCCCGTTTTCCCCGGGAAATCCCCGTTTTTCCAGCTGTTCCTAGCTGGAAAAACAGATTATTCCCCCCCCCCGGTTTATTCTGGCGCGGCGGCCATTTTGGAACTGGGCGGAGCATGCTCAGAAGCGACTTTTGATGCTGCTCTGCCCAGTTCCAAAATGGCTGCAGTGTGACTTCTGGCGCGGCGGCCATTTTGGAACTGGGCAAAGCAGCATCAAAAGTCACTTCTGAGCATGCTCCGCCCAGTTCCAAAATGGCGGCAGCGCTACTTCCGGTCTGCTATTTCTGGCCCAGTCCCTTATTTCTCTGACAGCAACTTGGCAGGTATGGCAGCAGCACTTCGCATTATAATAGCAAAATCAGATTTTCCAAGCGTTTTTCATCATCACAATGAAGTAGACATCTGTGTCTATTGAAGCGCTGACACCTGCATAATAGTTCATAAATTCTTCTGGTGTAACCTAAAGTAAAGGGGAAAAAATTAGTATCTTCATTTGTCTCGCCTGGAGCATGTTACCACAGACAAGAAATCAGAAAGGAAATTGCTCCACATGGAATATGTATTGTGCCTTTCCCTCCAGATGTTTTAGACTATAACTCCCATCACCCCCACCACTGGGTCCTGCTGTCTGGAGCCAATGGAGGTTGTAGTCAACAACATCTAGAAGGCATCCGGTTTTGAGAAGGAACTTATCAGAAAGGGGGAAATGTGGAGTCCATGGCAGTAGAAAATAAAAAGCTGAACATGAGATGGGAATTCCCATGATGGAGCCCTTCTTTCGCTTTCCCTATAGAAAAGAACATCTTATGAGCGGCATCCAGCTATTATTTGCAATGGAAGGCCTTGTTAGTAAAAGGCACACTGAACGATCAGATGCATTGATCCTCCTTAGAGCCCCAGGGCACTGGAACATAGATAACAGTTGTGTTGAAGGATAATGGTATTAATAAAAAAAAAGTGGGATGTAAAAGCCACAGGAATTTTGCATGTTAAGGCGTACAGACACAAAGGTCGTCTCCTTCACTCCTGCTCACTGGTCAAACCCGCCATGGAGTTCACATATCCCATCCCCCACCACCACCCAACTATGGTAATGTTCATAAAAGAGCAAAGGCATAAAAAGAGCTTGCTGGATCAGGCCAATGGCCCATTTAGTCCAGCATCCTGTTCTCATGGCGGCCTGCGAGAAACCTATGATTCTATTCTGTGATTCTATGAAACCTGCAAGCAGGACCAGAAAGCAATAGCTTCCTCCTGTGGTTTCCAGCAACCGGAATTCAGAAGCCGGTCTGCATCCCGCTGCATCACGGCTAGTAGCTATGCATAATTTTCTGCACTGTGCGTAATTATTGTGCCAACTGTTTTGTGTCTGTTTGTTTTTTTAAAGCAAAATCCTTAAATGTTACAAAGGCGCCACCTTTCTGTCAACCTGCAGTATTTCACTCACCTGCCCGTCTTTATCATAAGGCGAATCGAAGTTATCCAGAAACAGCCTGAAAACTTGCTCTTCGGACCATTCCCCGTTCTGGTACTTGGGGTGGTGTTTCACATTGTAGACTCCGCGTAAATCTTCAATGGTGACAATCCCATCCCCGGTCCTGTCTAGCTTTCGAAAGGCTTGCATGATGACTTCTTTTCTTGCGTTAGACATGGGGGGCTTTAAAACAACAACACCCAAATGAACATAATAAAATCATTGGATCGTCACCCATGTCCAGCAGGGTCTTTGTACCTACCAACACTATTACTGTAATAAAAATATTGGCAGATGGGCTGTGTCTCCTTTAATGTGTTCATAGGGCTTTGGGCCACCAGAAGTCGCGCTGTGGCCATTTTGGAACTGGGCAGAGCAGCATCGGAAGTCGCTTCTATGCATGCTCTGCCCATTTCCAAAATGGCCACAGCGTCAGAAATCACTTATATTTGGGTCTTTTTTTTTCTTTTCCCTCCTGCAATTTTAAAGGTGTGGTTTATATTCGGGTGCGGCTTATATTCAGGCCAATACGGTAGCTATGGGAAGCCATTGTTAACATTAACCAAAGTTTATAAACCAACAACAAACCATGGCCTATGTGTGTGGTTTGTTTGTAACTAATAAACCATGGTTAAGCTGCTGAAAGGAGTTCAGGTGATCACAGAAAAGCTATTGTTTATTAAACAATGGTTACATTATATTTTGGTTATACTTAAGACCAGTGCTTTTTTCTATTAAAAAAAAAGTTTAGAGGTACTCTCATTTTCCTACTCATATTTAAATACTGCCCCTCAATGAGGCCAAACTTAGATTCACAAAATGTTTAGGGGTATGAGTCCCGCTGCGTCCTCCCCCAGAAAAAAGCACTCCTTAAGACCCTTTTGCACTAAAGTTACCATTCTATATTTCTATGACAGAGAAAGCATTTCTGTTTTTTTAATAAATAAATAAATAAAAGAGCCTTACCCTTAATGTTAAGAGAAATTCATCGAAGTCTATTGTTCCACTCCCATCTTTATCAAAGATCTTGAAGATCCTTTCAGCTTCATCTTTTTCAATCATCACAGCATAATCATTGAGGCCTTTCAAGAACTCTTTGAAATCAATACTTCTGCTGTTGTCATCATCCATGATTCGAAAGACCCTGAAGAAAAGAAGGGCCACTTTGAAGAAAAGAGTAATAAAATAAAAGAGGATGGAAGAAGACTAGAGAGCAGACACTGATATCAAGAAGTTAGGACACAGGCATTCAAGAAAAAAGAAACAACACAATCCTTTTTCATCCAATAGGTCAGCTCAGTCATCTCCTATGTAAAAAGAAAAGAAAAGTGTAGCGTTCATTTGAACTGTTTCCATTCCATCCTCCCTCTCTCTTTCTCCTTTTGTGTCATGCCTTTTAGATTACAAAAGACCTGTCTTGTTCTAACTGTATATAAGTCATTCACGGAGGCCTATTGGCCGAAGACTAGTGTTATAAGGAAAAAACCTGCTCTTTTTCTCTTCTGGGGTACCCGAGAACCCATATAGAGTCCTCTTTTTAGGTTCTCTATCAGTAGGAGAAAATAACAGAGGCCAACTAGAGAATATTGAGAAGCAGACACCAATGACAAACTTAGTTGGTCTCCAAGGTGCTACTGGAAGGATTTTTTTTTTATGGGACTGCAATGTTAGAGACTGTCCTCATCCAAAGTAAATAATAATAACAAGATGCAACTCTTCCGTATTAAAACTTTTTAGCTCTACAAAAAATCCTCTAGCCCCTCACCATCATTCTTAGTTTGTACTGCGATGTGTTGGAAGCCCTAACACAGCATGTTATTAACATTGTAAACTTTCCGTGTGCTCCTCATCTGATTGGTGTCAAATGCTGGTATGCCAAAAAGCACACGAAAGCTCATACCAGTGACAAATTTCATTCAAGGCAGTTGCTTGAGTTTGCTACAGGAAAAAAAACCCTACTTTCATTGCTTTAACTCATCATCAGTACTGCTGTGTTGTTATTTACAATCATGCATTTTATGCTTCCCTTTGCAAGCTACAGTTGAATAGTTTTGCCCTAAGTGATGCTGTTTGGAGCCTATGACTTTCCTTCCTTCCTCCCTCATTTCCAAGCCCTCTTACCATTGCCTTCAGCCCATTCCTGCAATGCAGGGGGGTGATGGACTAGATGACTCACTGGGTCCCTTCCAACTCTACAGTTATATTTAACATTAAGTGAGTTCATGAGCTGTGAAGTGAATTCAGGTGTAATGAGGCCCCTACCAGCCTTTAACTGGTTCAGGTAAGTATTTTCTCTTTCTTGACAGTTTGGCTGCCTCATAACATCAGTGCTTGAGGGCCTCTTGAAAGAGAACACGGAAATCCAAATGTCTATTAAGCAAGGCCAGCTGTGCTTCAGTAATCTCCTGGCCTACGGAAGAATGTGGGCTGGTTTAATAATTTACCTCATGAACTCATTTTACCTGGCGAGGCCTTTGATGCCAGCAGAGCCCCTTGCTAGGCACTGAAGGCGAAGTCTCTCGATTGGATCTGTAGTTGTGGCAAGGTCTCTTTTGGCCCGGATTGCCATCTCCCGGTCGTGTCTTGCTGTGCCGGGCATCTAGGAGAAAAAAGCAGCAAAAATGTTGGCAACCCTACTCATAAGAAGGAGCTTCATTTGCTAGAGTATACATATCTGAGTCTGGTTGCAAAGGCTTTTGCAAGGGGAGTTTTGAAAATAAAACAGAATGGACGGATGTAAAAATGCAATGGATGAATTCTGAGGTGCAATGTGTGAGTCAGTTAACTGAAGAAAAGGGTTCAGTCACAATACTCAGTCACTTATCCAGAATGTATACGCTATGTAGAATTTTATGTGCGTACTGTAGTTTGTCAGGCTTGGAAGGCAGCTTCCTCCAACCTGGCCACGTCTCCGCAGTACAGCAATGGAGGCTCGGAGAATAGTAATTTACAAAGTATACAACCAGAGCTTCCGAATGTTTGCTTGAAAACGACTCCTCCTATATTTTATTTACTACCAAATCAGAGTGCATTATGTTGCAGCCTAAATGATTTAGCATCTTTTCATTTGGGAAATCTCTCATTTCTCCTGCCCTTTTCCCATCCATCACCAAAATTCCCTTTTGCTAAATAATCCAGAATATAAATGTGTGTGTGTGTGTGTGTGTGTGTGTGTGTGTGTGTGTGTGTGTGTGTGTTGGAGTGAAAAGTAAAGGAGGATTTCTTCAAGGTGTGTATGTACAACTCAAGAATGTTTGCAAAATACGTTCTTCTGTTATATCTAGCTAGCAGTGAAATGTAGATTTCTCTCCCTCCCCCTTCAAAACATCCAATTAATGAATTCTCAGAAATGGTTTTGCAACCCTCTGATAGTATCAGTCCAAAAGGTCATTGTACTAAACTGGAATTTCAACCTTCTCTTAAGAAGAAATACAATGATCTACTAGGAATATAGTACAAACATATTAGGTTTTGAATGATGCATACATTTTTTTCCCTCAGTGTAGCAACACATCTTAGACTTGGAAACCCTAGAAGGTGCTGTAAGTGTTATTTTAAAAGGGAAAATCTTCTCCAAAATGTTAATTAATAATATATACATATAATTTATAGGTTAAGATAGTTCCCCCCCCCAAAAAAAACAGAAATGGACTGGACTGGCAGCTGAACCTTACTTCGGCACTGATGATGGAGCAGCATCCTTCACAAAACCTCAGGCAGGAGGTCAAACAAGGGGTGTCAGGGCAAACCATTTGGGAACAGAAAGGGGTTTTTTCTACCCTGACTCAAAACAAAACATAATACAGTATTGATTTCCACAGACTCTTTTCACAGCACATTTAAAAATAGCTTTCTTTTTTACTATGTCCCTAATCCGTGTCAACTTCATTGTCAGCCTACTCTCTAAGTTTGTCAAATAATAATAATATAATAAAAATTTATTACTTATACCCCGGCCATCTGGCTGGGCCTCCTCAGTCAGTCTGGGCAGCTTCCAACAGGATATTGAACAGACAATAAAAGACCAAACATTAAAAACTTCCCTAAACAGGGCTGCCTTCAGATGTCTTCTAAAAGTCAGGTAGTTGTTTATTTCCTTGACATCTGGTGGGAGGGCATTCCACAGGGTGGGCGCCACTACCGAGAAGGCCCTGTGCCTGGTTCTCCCTCATATATTTCTCTTTGCCTAATTTCTCCTTGGCCCAATCATTTTCATATTGTTGAAGTTTCATTTTTCGTTTGTATATTTAAAAAAATATTTATATTGTTTCCTTTTTCTTTATACGTTTCTTGCACAATACTTTTCTGACAAAAAAAGTTTAATGTTTACATAAGAAAGTGCCATACTCTTCCGTGTATAAGACTAGGTTTCTTTTTTACTTTAAAATAAGGTTAAGAATATGGGGGCGTCTTATACACAGATAGTGCATATGCTCATTTTCTAAATTTGGGGTCCCCAAAAGTAGGGGGCGTCTTATACATGGGGGCATCTTATATACGGAAAAATAGGGTAGTTTCCAAAGGGATTGTGAATATAATCCAAAGCACTTCCTCACCTAAGAAATGTAACAGCAACATCATTCCTTTTTTTCCAGGGGTCGGGGGTTGACTTGGGCAAAGGTGTTCCTTTGCTGAGCTCAGCTGGCCTCCACTTGCAGTCTGACGACAGCATCATTCCACTGGTGCTAAGATCCCACTTCCATCCACTGAAGTTGCAGGTGGATAGAAGGCAGCCAGTAGAAAGACCTGATATGGGATGTTTTGGGGTGGGGGTGGGGGTGGGAGCGGCTGAGCTGCCCCAGGATCCATTAGATCCCTAGCAGGCCCCGCTGCCATCACAAGACAGCACCAGGCCTGATCTGGGTTCAATCACTATGCCAGCTTCAGATTGGACTTGCCTGTCCAGTCTCCACCACTACGTGAACCCACACCAAGTGACGACTGTAGCCTAAGAAAAGAACATGGGAAGTAGTCTTATTCCGAGGCTGGCCTTGGGTCCATCTGGCCCAAGACTGGCTATTCTGGCCGTCGCTCTTCAAGCGAAGATGCCAGGGAATGAACCTGGGAACTTTTGCATGCAATGCGTGTGCCCTATCACTGAACCTCCTCTATAACCAAGCACAATTTGTTATTAAGTCTTTCTGGTCTCACAGTTTCTTTGTTGACTTTGCCTGTACATGTCTATTCAGAAGGTGTTATGTGGGACTTACTCCCACATGCATGTACATATAGGACTGCAGCTTCAATGGCCACGAAAGGCTATTGAATTTCTTCAAATGGAAACATTCAAAAGCTGTGTGAGAGAGGCTTGGTGTTGCTTCCTTTTTAAAGGTTTTGTTTCCTAATCAATTGTTCCATGGAGACTTTATTAAAGAGCATGGCCACCTATGAAGGCATTTCAAAATGTGTGGCAAATAAAATAAAACTACTTATGGCCTTCAGGTGTATTATACTTCTGTTTTTAGAATGTGCATAGCTTTGAACACTGATAGATTTGCAGAAAATGTATTATATAAATTAAATATAAATTTGCAGAAAATGTAGTATATAAATTAACAGTATATATAGTATATAATAGTATATAAATTAATTAATTGATACAACTGGAATAACATGGCCTCCAAGTATACTTAAGTCAGCCATTCCTCCTTTAAGTTTTGGCTCGGATAAGCTAAAAAATACACTAATAAAATAAAATAGTTCTAGAAAGAAGACCTTTACATGAGCCACCTGACTCAATATGGCATGTAAGCAAACCTATAATTTTTCATGCTTTCATTAAGACCGCATTGACTTCTGATGTTTGTTCTCAACATCTGTGATCCATAGAGGTGCTGCCATTGAGCATGGAGGTTCCATTTAGTCATCACAATAAAAGGGTGACGCAGACCCTCTATTCCTTCTTTAAAACCATCTAAAGTTAGTGGGCATCAGTGTATCCTGTGGCAGTGAATTCCGTATGTGAATCAAAGTTGAGGAATACAGGAGCTGCCTCAAAGAGGGTGAGAACAGGCACCAGCTGTTAGTTCTTTGCTGCTTGGTACCATCTGTCAGCACATAGCTGCCAAGTTATCCCCTTTTTAAAGGGATTTTCCCTTATGCTGAATAGGCTTCCTCGTGAGAAAAGGGAAAACTTGGCAGCTATGCTGTCAGCATGGTGCGGCAGCATCTTGGGAACTGATGACGTGCCATAAATGAGTCTTATCTCAGTGATTTGGGAACAGTGCATTTAATAACCCAGTTATGATCCAACTGAGAAGTTCCATGCACCAGGTTCTTAAATACTTATATAGCAGCCCAAACCACATAGATGGCTATTGCCAGAAAGCAAAACTGTTTTCTTGAAAGAACCCTGTGAGAAACTGCTGGCCTTGGCTGCAGCCATTTTTACTGTCTCTCTTTTTGCACTGGCATGGTGAAAATTCCGAGTCATGACAAATCTCTTCCAAACACCTTTCTACGTAGTGCTGCACAACCCCTGGACTCAACAGCCCTTCGAATGCAGAGTACGATTTAGACAATCAGGATGAACAGCTGCCTTTGCTTTGTCCCTGACAGCAAGTCTGGTCTTAAATGAGGAAGCAGAAATGGGCAACATGGAAAAAGTCTTTTTTTACACAGAATAACCCTGTGTACTTTCTTGTGCATTGATTTCCCAAAACATGCCATAAATGTCCCTCTGACTACACAGTCTTATTTATTTACTGTTAATTCCGCAGACGGCCTGTTTGTTGCATTTTATTGTGTTTTGTCCGTTTTATTTTTAATCTGGTGTTCACTGCTTTGGAGGCCTTCGGGCCCAAAAGCAGAATACCAATGAAGTTTAATAGTAATTTGATGGTTGAGATAAGCACACTCACACACTCCGAAGGCAGCATGAGGTGGTCCCATTCAAACCCAGCTTTTTTGTTTCCTCCCCTAGCGCTAGAGCCAGATCGGTTCTTCCTCCAATTTTGTTCACAGAGCTTATTCTGTAAATATAAACAGCTTACCGTACTGGCTCTGGAAGCATACCCTACTATATTTCTATATGCACCAACTTTTAAAATAAGCAGTATCTTTAAAAAGCAAAGAGCAGGGGGAAACTGGATTATATCAACCTAAATTAAAGGATGGTCTTCCTGAGCCAATCAATAAAGGAATGAAGAAGAAAAAACCATTTACCTTTAATTTGTTACCTGTTGCTCCTAACCTGAAACTACAGACGCTCCCTTGTACAGTTTGGGGAAAGTGGGCCTGTCTCTTCCTAGCATCTCTTCCCGCCCCTAGCCTACACCTCCCCTTTCTGATTGGACAGATTGTGGTAATTAATGCAGAACCATGGAGAGCAGGGAAGGGTGACTGGAAGACATGAGTGTCCGTCCATCTCAGATTACTTGTTTACATATTGCTACCCTGCCTAGAGTTTATCACCTTGTTTCCAAGGAGACATGGCTTGCTGTGAAAGGCCCTAGTGCAACCTGCCAAGGATTTCATTGTTTCTGCGGCTTGCAATGCTACTCCCAGCCCTCTCCCTACACCTTGGCTTTCCTGTGTTCAGGAAGAAAATGCTTTCTCTGAAACACAGGGGCAAAGCAGCAGAACAGAAACCCTCATGTGCTTTTTGCAAGAAATGTAGTATTGTGCTCAGGCACAGAGAGAGCTGGAGAGGTTTAAATAATCTATCCGCTGCAATCAATACACAGATTGAGCAAGTGTACAGAAGTACAGAAACTTAGCACTGCTTCCATATCTTACGTGGAAGTGCTTTCTTTCCCATGGGATATCTGTCGGTAGCGAGTGTGTACAAGTCCAAATTTAGTACAATAGAGCAAAACAGAACCGCTTCAGCGATGTAAAAAATGAGTTGAAAGTGAGCTTCTTGGTCGTACCTTGATTTTCATACAGCTTAGTTCTCGAACGTTTTGGTTCCTGAACACCGCAAACCTGGAAGTCACTGTTCTGGTTTGCAAATTATTTTTGAAGCCGAGCGTCCAACCAATCAGAAGCCACACCTTTTGAAGCCAATCAGAAGCCGTGCCTTGGTTTTCGAATGGTTTTGGGAGTCAAACAGACTCTCGGAACGGATCAAGTTTGAGAACCAAGGTACCACTGTATTTTTTTTAAACAGGCAAATCAACAATGTAGGTTGAATCTATCTATACTATTCGGTTTATCAATAGGACCTTTTTTTAATTAGGTCAACAAATACGTTCATTCTATTTCTTTTTTTTAAGGAAAAACAAAAAAAGGGCATGGATCCTGTTCATGAATACGACTCTCATTGCATCTTAAGACTATGTTGTTGTTGTTGTTTAGTCGTTTAGTCGTGTCCGACTCTTTGTGACCCCATGGACTATATGCTCTGCTAATTTACTGAATTTACTGTATTCATTCTTCATAACCTTACAATTACAAGCAAACACTGACAATGGAAGCATGATGTAATAAAGTTAATTTTAATTTCAACCAATATACAGCATTACATTTTAATTTATTAAGATAGTGATTCATATATCCCTTGTTAGATATAAATAATTATACACTGGCAGCAAATATACATCTCACTGTTGATGACTCCAAATCCTAATGCTGTTTACTTAGCAGTAGGAGAGCAACAAGTACCTTAACCACGAATGAGGCATTAACAGGGAAATAAATCAGTGACAGTAGCAAAGACAAGTGTTGCATGATTGCAGAAGCTAAGAAAACTGTATTCTCGCTTATCTGAGTTGAAACAAGAAATCTAAAAATTCTTATAAACGCATTAAGTGTAAGGTTCCAGAAAATTATCACAAGTTCAAAAAAATATGTACACCACCATAGAATCTCAACACAGTCACATCCAAGTACCACTAGAATTTTTAGAAACTGTGACTTGAAAAACTACATTCCTGTGCATTATTCTGTTTGGTGGTCTGTTCTGCTACCACCAGTGTAGATAGAGAGCTCTAAGCAAAAGCAAGAATGTTTTCAAAACTTATGTTTTGGTTTGAAGTTCCACAGCGGTGTATAAAGAGGAAGACACTAGAATCTTTTGAAATATTAGCATCATGCAGTTTAGGTCTCAGGGACATCAACCAAGCAACCCTGGCCTCACTCTAAAAGTGACCTCAGACACAGGGCTGCCTTAGTTAGTATCACTGCCCATCCCCAGGCAGCACCAGTGAGACACAGTGTGTTTCGCGATAATGTCAGTTCACCTCACTTGTACTGAAAATCATCCCATATCAACCAGTTTCAGTAGGACTTGCCCACCTTGAAGATCACCAGTAAACCTCTGCTTACCTTCCAAAACATGAGAAGTAAACTACAATTTGGCATTTCACCCATCATCATCCGAATTAAGTGCTAGGGAGCTTTCAGAAGTCTCAATGCATGTGTTTTCTTATAACAATGTTTTCATCAGTTGAAAGTTGAGTTGGGGAACCTGTGGCTCTCCAGATGTTGATGGGCCCCCAATCTGCATCAGCCCCAGGTAGCAAAGCTATTGGTCAGGGGTGATGGGGCTTGTCCAGCAACACCTAGGGGGTTAAAGGCTTCATACCCTTGTTCAAAAGAAGTGAACTATTAAAAACATGACATCTCTGATGCAATATTTCACATATCCACATTACAGTTTGCTGATTAGCACTAGTTAAGAACAACATTAAAAGTCCCAGCATTTTCAACATGTAAAAATCCCTTTTAATGTCACAATCCATTTTCTATTAGTGTTTTGGAGAAATAAAACATTAAGGGCTTTATATATATATATATATATTTTAAAAAAACTTAAAAATATGTTCTGTGCCATGTTTAATGGATTATACGTACTTAGGATATATGAGGTGCCCACTGGTTTTCAAAGATGTGCACGCACTGGGATTCAGCATCAGACCATTTATTGGATTGAATTCCAACATTTATGAAAGTGAAATCACAGTTAATTGAAGAGACAACATGCTTTCAAGAGTCATTCACTTTCAACATATGCATTACTTAAATGACACTTCACTGAAGCTACTGTGAATCACATTAACACTGATTTCGCGCACCGCCCAACCCCCCCAAATCCTAAAATGCTTAACTAAAATGTTATATGAGACATGGATAAACCACTACTGTTCCCCCACTCCATTCCTTGTAACATCTATGCACGACATGACATAGACGTGTCATACCTTGTCCTCATGGCCAATAGCCAATGATGGGAGGCAGGGGTGGAGCAATGCACAATATGGCATCACACCTTTTTTGTTTAGGTATGAAGAAGGAGAAAGCAGCAGAGTCTACCCATGCCTAGTAACATCTAGTTTAAGGACTGCAATCCTGCACAGTGTTAGGCTCCTTAAATCCTATCAAAATCAATGGAATTTGAACAGCCTGTCTGCAGGATCACAGCCATGCTTTTCAATACACAAAGCACTCAAATCCTTTGCTTTCCTAAAATACCCAAGGATCTTGTAATAAGTTAAAAAGCTCCTCCTCATATATGAAACATGCTGGTAAGAAAGAGTGGATATCTGTCCTCGTAGCTTTACAATATATGGTCACGGCCAACCATTAGCCTTCATTTTAAGAAAGCAAACAAGTGCAGTCCTATATGCGTCTACTCAAAAAGTAAACCCTCTTGGGTTCAAGGAGACTTACTCCCAGGTGTCCTACGATGATTGGCAAGCATCCCTCAAAATGACATTTGCTTTTTTATTTCCTCCAGCCCCATTTACAGTCACATATTTCCACCCAGCACTGATGAAGCCCATTATGTAGCACATTCGCTGGCGTTTCCTGACAGACATTTCTGTTTGGAAAGAGGAAGCGTTTATTCTTTTGCAGTGAAAATCTGCGCTGAGTGCGAAAAGCACATGTGCCATGAAATTGTGGATTCCTTGTGAAAGGCAATAGAACTGGGTTGCCACCAGTGCTGTTTACAATTAAGGAATCTTACTCTGCAGAGAAGCTCACTTCTTCAAAAGGAAAGGTCCAGTTTCATACACTTCAAGAACTATTTGAACAGTGCATTATTTCTGAAGTGATGAACTTTCCTCCAGCAGAAATCAACACTTAGCACAGACGAGCCACTAAGTGTGGTTTAGCTGAAATAGATTTTCAGCTGCAGCTATTATACATAAAATCTCTGTGGTATATTTTTTCCTCCTCATTAAGCATGTGCTAGTATCTATGGATTTAAGTCAGTGCTAGTGAACATTTAAGATTCTATTGGGTCTTTCCTATCATGCATGCTAATGCCATTCAAATGCATATAAGGCTGACAGAAATCATTCTCGATTCAGATGGTTGATGTGCAGGCATTCCAGATGATGAAGTAAATTTTGCAGAGATTTGCCCTTAAATCTCTCCAGCTTTTCCCAAACTTGAGGTGAAGGCCAGTCAATGATAGTCTATGACCTGACCAGAGTGGCTTCTTTAATCACGCCCATGGTTTGAATTGAAGGTAGGCCATGCAATTGCATCAAACTATGACTAAGTTGCACTTACAATGACCCAGCTGCATTGTGTGTTTTTTTTAAAGGGCAACAGCCTTCTAAAAAAAGAAAGAAAAATGGGACAAAGGAAAGGGGACAGAAAGAAAACCCAAATAACCTTCAACATGTAAGAATGGTAACTCCCGCTGAGCCCTACATTTGTTTATTTAAAACTGAATCTACAGTGACAATTGACAGACTAAGAATTATTTCCCTGATTCAATTGTAAAAGACCCAACAGAACACCTTTATGTATCAGTGGCTGCTTACACACAAGTGAATCCTGCAGAGGATTCTAAGCAAAATCAACACAAGGTCTTCCAGTTCAGAACAGATCATACCCAGAATAAGACTGACCCCCCAATGGCTCACTGCCTAGCATCCCATTCCCACCCTCCAAATCCCTTCATTTCCCTTCCTTCTGGGTCACTCTCTCTGTTGCCATACTGCTCTCTGCCTATGGCTCACAATTCCCATATTATGGGGGGGAAGGGGCATTCAAGGAGCGGGCAGAGAAGATGGGCAAGGCACAGCTGAGGTGGTTCCAGTTTTAGAAGCCAATGCTCTAGCCCAGCACATACAGGGCAATTAATTATACAAAGTGAATTTTTAAAGGGGGAAAGTTTCTTATTCCCACATTCTGTTTTCTGTTTGTAAAGTGAGGTCATGTTGGTTGCAGAATGCATTACTGAAAGAACATTCACCACAGCGATGGATGCAAGACACAGTCCTGTTGGTTTAGACATCGTCAAATATTCTGCTTCGTGACATCGACAGGTATCTTCCACCAGGCTGGTACCTGTAGAGTATATAAAGAAACTATATGAAGAACCTGTGTTAAAACAACTGTATGTTATGAAACTTGAAAAGGAAGAGCAAGCCATAATCTCTAAAAAAAATATTCTCTAATTTTGCCTTTTAAAAGATCCTAAATATAAGTTAGAATATAATGATGGCTGGAGAGAAAGAATAAGGTATTTATAGTTACGTGACCCCTTTTTATTTATTGCTGATTCCCACACCAATATGTTTTAAACCTGGAGGATTTCTGACCTTCCTGAATCAGAGTCAAGAGGATCTTCACCAACCGAGTCAGCATTAAAGTCCAGAGGTTCTGCATCTTGAAGAAGCTCGACTCTGTCCCTTTCATTCCTCCCATTTGATCTGGTGTACTTAGAAGCTACTGCTTAAAAGAAGAAAAATATTTTTAAACCTTTTAATCAATCAATCAATAAATCAATGGTACTGTCAATAGGCCATCAGGGTTTCCAAAGCTCAGAGCATATGGCTTTGAGGGTTTAGAGCAGCTTTTTCTCTTCTTCTTCTTCTTCTTCTTCTTCTTCTTCTTCTTCTTCTTCTTCTTCTTCTTCTTCTTCTTCTTCTTCTTCTTCTTCTTCTTCTTCTAATGTGTATTTTCCCAAAATCAGCACAGCATATCAACTGGCTTTAAGGCAGCACTCAGCACTGGTTCATAAACTTATTTAATTATTTTCAAACTTGATTCCAAGTTGCTCATACTCAAGTCTCATCAAAATCTCTAAGAAGCAGACTAATCCACGTATAGCTGGTTGCAGGACCGGAACCAAAATACAGAAGACTAGCCATGGTCCTCAGATAAAGAAAGCAGTTGTCAGGCCTGAACTAGCAGGTCACTCCTCCCTTTAGGAAGAGAAAAGATCACTTGGCAGGAGAGAGGTGTAAATGCTCTGTCTCGGTTTCATGAAGTTGATACAGAATGTACAAGCGAGAAAAAAAGCTAGCAGGCAAAGGCCCTATCTGGGCTACCCATTGAAAACAGTTTCACACCACTTTAAACAGTCAAAACTCCCCCCCAAGAACAGTGTTAACTTTACTTTCCAAAGGTGCTGGGAATTGTTTAGAGACCTCCACTTCTCTCATGGAGCAACAATTCTCAAAGTTCCCTGGGAATCATGGCTCTGTGGGGGGCATAGAAGTCTCTTATTAACTCAGTACCCATTACAAACTACTTACCCGGATTCTTTGGAAGAAGCTATGTTTGTTTAAAGTGATAGGATGCTGATTACACAATGGATAGTGTAGATGCAGCCTAATTTACTGCAGTGCTGGAAAGAACCTAAATCTGAAATAAAGAGGAGCACCATAATACCAGTACGGTGGTACCTCGGGTTAAGAATTTAATTCGTTCTGGAGGTCCGTTCTTAACCTGAGGTACCACTTTAGCTAATGGGGCCTCCCGCTGCCACCGCACGACGTCTGTTCTTATCTTGAAGCAAAGTTCTTAACCCGAGGTACTATTTCTGGGTTAGCAGAAGCATCTGTAACCCGAGGTACCACTGTACTACTTCTGTTAAGCAAAAGCCATGGCAAACAAGATAAGCTCTTACATCTAGTTGTATTAGTCTCTGTGAAGCTAGACTCTTTTTGGTCTGTTTGAACATTTCTGTTTCTAGAAGAATCTTCACGGTTGTTCCCATATCGTTCTTTCCATTCCTGGTCAAAAACAAAACAAAACAAACACATACAACAGATTGTATAAACCTATACATCCTCTAACACATGTAATAGCAGAATAATATTGTTTGACAATTATTCTTATTGCAATGATATTAAATCACTCTCTCCAATCTTCTGAAATCTTTATAGATTTACAGTATAGATCTCCAGGATCCTTATTACAGATTAGTGGAAAGACTGGCCGGCACAACAGAGGGGCAGACCTGCCTGCTACAAGTCAAAAACCTTTCCTGTTCCTTATGTAGGTCTGTGGTTGAACTCTGTGGGGCACAACTTCAGCTGATAAAAATTAGCATCACCTTATTTTAAACCACATAAGGTGAGCAACTGATGTTCTACACAGAATGCAAGTTTCAAATGTGCAGTAATAACCTGGTGCATTCCTAAATAATATAACCAAGGCAGCAATCTTATACAAAGCTAGGCATGCCATCAAGGATAAGGCTACCAATGACTATAAGCCACAATGGCTATGCTCTACATCCAGTGTCAGAGTCTGCACACTTCTAAATACCAGTTGATGGGAAGTGTCAATTAGAGAGAGAACTGTTGCACTCAGGTCCTGCTTGCAGGCTTTCCACAGACATCTGTCTGGCCACTGTGAGAACAGGCTGGACTCTGGCCTGATCCATCAGGGCTCTTAGGTATTTAAGTTTAACTCTGCACATAACTGTACTGTGTTTCAATTCTGACGCTGTCTCTTACTGACTAGGAAAAATAGTGAGCTGTTCATATATACCCTTCTCCTGTTTTCACCATCTTCCTGTCTTTGCCGTTTTCTTTTTTCTAAAGAGAGAGAAAATACTTTCATTTACTTTTTATTCCTCTGTAAATTTAATCTGAACTTCTACTTTTTTATACTTTTTTTTTACTTTTTAAACTTATTTCTATCGATTCATATAAACTTACAGAATTTCAAACAACAATGCTCTGTCCTAGGTGGTTTTTGCTGTTTTTTCACTTTAACAGTGAAAAAAGACAATCAGAGAAATAGCGGGGAGGGGGGGAAGAAAACACAAACTTTTACAAAATTAACTTTTTCTTAAACTGCACTTAATGCTTCATATGGTCCTGCACCTTTGAGTTCCAGTGCACAATATACTCATTTTTCCGTTAACGCATTATCTACCTGTATTCCTTCCCCGACTAACAAAATTAGACAATTCAATCATGCACAAAATGTTTCAGATTTGCAGTAGCTCTGAAAAGTAGTTGGTTTATCTTTCTTTTCTCCCTATTTTGAGAAATGCTAGCAGAGGTGCATATATAGGATTAGGTGCCATATTAGGTTACATTCCTAACCTCACTTGTGTGGGAGTAAATTTAATTGAATTCAATAGGACTCACTTCTGAGTTGACATGGTTAGGGCAGTGATGCTAGCTTCCATCTATTTCTCTACAGTCGCTTACAACAGTTTTAAAAATTAAAAACCATAAAATATTTCTTCTTCTTTTTACCTCTTCTGATTAACTCTTTTCCTTCATCTATTAAGTCCGAAGTCATCTCATTGTCTCCCATGAACTGCTGGAATCCCAAAAGATTCAAACATCGAGTTCCTAAACTGATAAAAGAAGGAGGGGGGGAGTTCTTTCCATTGCCAAAAAATAAAAGCATAGACATCAGCCACAAGGTGAGATGTGACCTACTGCCTTTGGGGGGGGGGGGGTTTGACTTCAAAACTGTTTTGACCTCAATTCTAGGGTGAGACTGAAAGGTGGCTGAACTTATTACTTCCCTTTCCTGACCCCTCCTCTGCTCTCTCAAGTCAGAAAAAGAATAATATAATGAATGAGGGGGGGCACTCCTATGTTACACATAAATGCAAATGCACTAGATGATCTTTGGCATCCCTTCCAACTCCACAATTCTAAAAAATGTGATTTGGGAAAAGTGACCCCCCAACTGTTTCTCACTTCCAAAGAGGAAATGAACATAAATAAGTGAACATATATGGTGCATGCGGGGAAACTGGGTTTTTTGGGGGGGAAATCTGAAGTCCAGTTTCATTAAGAAATGAAAGCTCGTTCATAGTACTCCTTTAAAATCCTTAAAATACATTTAATGCTGAAGTGTATGTACCAAGAACCATTATCAACTTATGGATACCTACAATAGAATACAACTGCTTGTTGTATTGTATATGGGAGAAGACACGAGTTATGGGAAGGGTAGAGTAGCTTACTCTAAATTCTATGGTACAAATTCATTCTGGTCACTTATGACCTGACTATGAGCTTGTCTTGCATCCCATCTTTTTCTACCCACACTAACTCAAGAGGCTTACTCTGCTGGTAAACATTAAGGCTATCATAAACTAACTTAACTGGAAACAGTGGCAGAGCTTCATGCTCCGGCACCGGGGGGCGGAGAGCAGGCGGGGCAGGTTGGCGCGCCGCCCGGGGGCATGGTGCACCGCCCACAGGGGCGTGGCACCCAGTGCGGGCGGGCGGGCAGCCGAGATAGCACCCCACCATGATTGCGCTACCAGGGGGCGGTGCACTCCCCCCGCACTCCTCTTCCTCTGCCAGTGACTGGAAACAGTGTTACAAAAACAAAGGAAGCATGGTCGACTAAGCACTTGAAGGTTGATGCTAACAAAGAACGTTGATATTTCTATTACTGCGCAAGGATGGCACCTGTTTAATTAAGTTTTCCCAACCCTTTTGGAAACACCCAAATATACAGGTGAAGAAATGGACTAGCCATTTCAAATATCCCAGCAAACAAAATAAATCTGAATTACTTGTTACTTACCTAAAGTAAGTAGCAACACAAAGAATGACAACCAGCATGGGATAATAGATATAAAATCCGTCTGCAATGAAGGACAACACTTTCATGGATCCCATAATCTGGAAGGCAAAAAGCAACAGAGGTTTAATTTGGCGATTTTGACCACTGCTCAGGTGTTTTCGTTACTGCAACTTTAAGGCATTAACAAAGTAGTAACCAATTCAATAATTAAAACCCCAGATTGCCACTGTAATTAGAGCTATGGTAGGCTAATGAAAATCCTTCAAAGGCTTGGGCTAACAGGTATGTTTTTACTTGGCGCAACAGTGCTAACAATGCTGGTACCTGTTGTGCAATTCCATAATTGGGACATTGTAGTACCACTGGCAGCTACTTACCAAAGAACAAAACTGGATTATAATTTGCCACAGATGACAACCAGCAAGGATGTTGGTTTTATGGTCTACCTCTTCATGAGTACAATCAACTGGAATGGGAAGTCTGATGCCCATTTTAAATACACCAACTCAAAGTAGTATTTTTTAAATGTATTTTTTATTAAAGATTTCTTGGTTTGCAAAAGTACAGTGGTACCCTGGGTGGTACCTCGGGTTACAAACACTTTGGGTTACAGACTCCGCTAACCCAGAAGTAGTACCTCAGGTTAAGAACTTTGCTTCAGGATGAGAACAGAAATTGCGTGACGGCAGCGGGAGGCCCCATTAGCTAAAGTGGTGCCTCAGGTTAAGAACAGTTTCAGGTTAAGAACGGACCTCCGAAACGAATTAAGTTCTTAACCAGAGATACCACTGTATGTGCAATGTCTCTTTTTTCAAGTTACATTTTCTACAGGCCAGTTTCATTTGTTGAGACATTAGTGTTACATTAGGAAGAAAAGGAGGGGGGAAGAGGTGGATTTTTTAAGAGACAGCTTTTAGATGCAGATCTAACAACTTGCTCTGTGCCACCACCTGCTGGCAGAAAAGTGGCGTGTTCTGTTTCCATGGCAGTCCCGATGCAATTCAAGGAGCTGCTGCTACTGGTAACTACTCAATGCCTCAAATAGGTGGGGGCTGCATATTTTATTGCAATGACCTTGATCTGCTGCAAGTGTCATTTCATGATTCAGTTTAGACTCAAGCTGTGTACAACAAGGGCGCACAGAGGATGCTTTTGGTAGTTACCGTCAAACCACAGAACTCTAGAACTAGAATACATTCTTCAGCAGGAAGGATAAGCTGTCATGGAGCCATTTTGCATATAGTATTTTATTGCACTGTTTTTTATTAAGAATTGGCAGGCTAGAAATCTATGATTATGCTATATGTCTAATTAAACATTATGGGTGCAATACAATAAAAAGGCATAGAGCAATCCAAATCATTGCACTGGACTTGGTGGTTGTGTTTATTTTGAGGCATTCCTCCCACCCAACTCTGCTGGCCTCTTGCCAGCCACTACCAATGGAGTGATGCCAGCATCACTTTACTGATAAAGGGCTCTCTCTTATGCCCTCTAGGACAGGTGTGCCACTGGGAGATCCCTTCAGGTGGCATTCCAGAGGTGGGGAGCGGCTGAGCTAGCTCAGGATCTATTCAGCTGTCATTGTGTGGTAAGACCTTGGTGGATTTCTGCACCAGCTCCTGGCTGGTGCAGAGATCATCCTCCCACTGCCCCATATTTCATTCTGCCACTATGTACAGCAGGGCTGTGAGTATGGTCCTGCTGCTCCACAAAGCCCCACAAGTCAGTGGCTGGGCTTTGGATTGTAGCTGTAAGTTCTTCCCAGTTCATTCAGTGGAAGAGTTGGGCATCTTCTATTGAGATTAAGAGGATTTAAGACTGTGGATGGATGTAATATTATGTAATGTAATGCAATATATCAGTTACTGCTAGCAGAAACAATGTCCAGCGTAGGGGTACACATATTTGAACTAAAGAAGAGCTTCTATCTGGTAAAAAGCAGCCAAAAGAGAAGTCAGATAAAACCCAACAAAGTTGAAATCTTGAGCTGAAATCAACAATATCCAATTGCAGCATCCTTCTTGTGCAATGGACTTACACACACACAAAAGGAATTTTCCAAGCTTCTCCTCCCCAGTGGGGAAACCTTCCAGAGCAGGATGGGTGTGTGTGCATGAGGCAGGAAAGGACAGACAGAACATCACTTCCAGAAAGTTGGCTTGGCTCTTACCCAATGAAACTTTCATTTTTGGCAAAACACTTTCAACTTTGATCTGTGAACATCATTTAACATCTACTGTTGAAACACATTACAGCAAAACATATTCTGTTTACTTACAGAT
This sequence comes from Zootoca vivipara, assembly GCF_963506605.1. Classification (NCBI taxonomy): domain Eukaryota; kingdom Metazoa; phylum Chordata; class Lepidosauria; order Squamata; family Lacertidae; genus Zootoca; species Zootoca vivipara. The sequence goes on along the minus strand of NC_083286.1, from coordinate 47,382,655 downwards.
GTATATGCAGTTGGCTGTTCTAAACTCTTTGCAATTGTTGAATCCATATGAGTCAAGCCCAAGAAATTCAGACACAGTGGAGGAGTCAAACGGCAAAACAGCCTGCATAAAAAGAGTTGGCAATTCTGAAGCAGTTTTCTTCTGTATTTGGCATCTCCATCTTCCTTCCACATTACTAAGATCTTATCAACCAACCGCATGCTAACTATCATCTAGGAGCTGTATCTATATTTTTCATGTATGCCTATTGCATGTTTTGAGCACTCTCTGTCATAGATTCTTTCAATGCTTAGTAGTAAACAAAACAGCCAACATCTGTGTCTGTTCTACAAGCAATTGTCACCAACTATCAAGCATTTATATATTGGGGTGGGAATCTATTTGGTTAGTTGGCCTGATGTCTAATTGAAGTCAGGACAATCATTTTCCTTTCCATGGAACTTTATGGATCCTGGTGTCTTTTGCAGTGCCTGCAAATCCTGCTTTTAGCAGGAAGCTGTGTCTTCCCCCTGCCTCACATCTGACATCATACATGACATCAAGTGTAGGAGAGGTAGATGTGGCTTGATGGTATCATGGGCTAAATGGGAAGGCCTAGCAGACCTAATTAGGCAAATGGACAAAAGACTTCCCAACACTGATATACTGTATTTGAGGTGAATCCAAATCAAGGAAGATGGTGTTCTTTGGATGTACTTGGGTTATGAACTAAGTATGTTATAGTGTAATTTTTGCATTGTGTCACCTTTAACTATTTAAAGCTGTTCAAGAAATACACTAATTAACTACTCACATGCCACTGAAAAGCAAACTATATGCATCCGTCTGATGGTGAGAAGCTAAATAGTAATAGTTGAACACACGGATCCTGAAGACAGTAGAGTAAACACAGATACTGAGGAAAAAGATGGTCAAGAAACAAGCCATCTGCAAAACAGACAAAGATTGTGTTTACAGTCAAGTATAATCTGCTTTGTTAGCTGCTTTATAAATTGATCATGCATTCTTTATACAAAGGGTTATAGCATAAGAACAGACTATGCAAATGCAAGGGTGCAGATAACACTGTTTTGCATGATGCACAAAACAAGGGCCTACCAATGACATGCTCTTTGGACTTATTCATACTTCTACTGACGTATCTTGGATCCCGAACGTCCTGGAACCTGGACATTTTGGCTCCCGAATGCCACAAACCCGGAAGTGATTGTTCTGGTTTGCAAACATTCTTTTAAAACCTAAACGTCTGACGGGGCTTCTGCAGCTTCTGATTGGCTGCAGGAGCTTCCTGCAGCCGATCAGAAGCCGCGATTTGGTTTTCAAACATTTTGGAAGTCAAACAGACTTCCGGAACAGATTCCGTTCAACTTCCAGGGTACAACTGTACAGTATATTTCTCTGCAAGGTCACAAGTCACTGTACTTGATTGCATGGAGAAAACTTAGTGAGAATAAGGCTGTACCATGGGATCAGCTGCCAATCAGCTGCATGACCATCCTACTCCCCCCCCAAAAGAAACAGCTGTGAGATTACTATGTACAGACATTTCCTCACTTACATGGGAGTTACATTCCTGTACCACACATATACATGAAATCATGTATTGTGGGGAACACCATCTGAAAAGCCAGACTCCACCCACAAAAATCCCCCGAACTCCACCACAATTGCTCCCTCCAAACCACCGTTCTCAAACTCCAACTCTAAAACTATCAGAAGATACAAGCGTTTAAGAAACCAGCAAACTACTCTAGAAGTCCCAAATGTCATTAAGAGTTGATAAACTGACCTCTATGTAGAAATAGTTGTAATTCTTCTCTGCCAGTTTTATGAAGACTGCAAACAGAGACAGAACTGGCCTTGTGCTGAAGAACGTGCATTCCGACCATACGACAATGATAGAAAATGTGGCCAAAATAATTGCAAGGATTCTGTGAAACCATGGCCTCAGCAGACACTCCCAGTACCACTCTGGAAAAATATATATGATTACTGAAAAAGTTAATAAACGAGGAAATAGCAAGGGAAGGAAATGTAAAAATCATTTCAAAGCAGCTCATTTCCTCTAACAGCCACTGTAGAAATGAATGACAACTATTATGATGAGAAAGAGGACTTTAAGTTGGGTACAGGAGAAATGAACAGACATTCTTTTCTCCCGCAGCCTATTGTAACTGTTTGTGCAAGCACTGCTGGCGCAGGTTGGAGTGATCTGGGCAGTGTGCTGTGACGGACTTTAGTTTTTACTATTTGTTTTCTAGCATTTTGTATCCTATAATATGCAGAACAACACTTACCAACAGTTGGTGTATAGAGATACCGAGCAATCTTGTTTTCAGGTTCTTGAGATGGAAAAGTATGAACAAACTGATGAGTTGCACTGGTTTCATTTTTTGCCACATCCTCCAGGTAAAAGGCTTGCTCTAAAAGAATTCGCCACTGGACCTGTGTACGACGATGCCTTTGAACAGAATAAATTACCTACGGAAACAAAAACAACATTCTAATTATTTACGGCAATAATTCCAGGGTGGCGGTAGAGAGATAAATAAACAGAACAAATGGCTCAAATATTCCACCAAGTGAGGAAAGTATTACTTCCTTAAAAATGCACATTTTATTATTATTCTATTGCCTTACTCATATATCTCAAAGTGATGTACCACACACACACACACTAATGCACACACAAAACAAAAACTGAAAACAGCTTCCCATGCACAGCAATGTCTATGGCCACCCGTTATGTCTTATGAATTCGCAGTCCAAAGTTGCAAAGTAGAATGTGTGACATGACATTAAACGCACAGAGACTTCACTTTCACCTTAACTTTTTTTGATTTATTAGTCTTTGATTAATTTTCTCCTGCCTCCCCTGCAGCATCCGGGCTAAGTATTCTCATGCTTTGAGCGACTTCTGCACAAGTTTTTACAACCGCCTTGGAAATATTTTTTAAAAATCAATTATTGGTTCAGATGCACACCAGCTCTATTAGAAAAACAAACCCTTTTGGAATGAGTATACAAACCGCGTTAGCTGACTGCAGATTCACCTAGAAATGGAACAGGTCTACATAAATTTAATACACGTTTCAGTTAAGCTATCTAGTTACCTGCTTATGAAGTTTAGCCAGGTTTTTCTCTGTTGGATAGGTATTGGGCCTTTCTTCAAAGTCTTCATAGTCATCCATGTTCCTACCCATTCTTTCCTGATACTCAATAGGACACTGAAATGAAAAGATAATAGTCTCAACACATATTAACAGCACTTACACATCACCACAGCAAAGCTAGCTAGCCTGAAGCCCTCATAAGTAGCTGCTGAAAGGACACTTGCCTCCTTCCTTTTTCTAGGCCAAGACTTTCCAGCCAGAAAGGGAGTAGGGGTTGCCTCTCACCTTCTCCTCCTGACCCTCTAAAGTGGCAACAGGAGCCAGAATAGCTCCCTGTGGAAAAGTGTGTGTTATAGGATAGCACCATTTCAGCCAGAGAGATTGCTGTGATGAGTGCTGCTTCTTGGCTACAAGTGTCTGCTGCTGAGATGGGGTAGAGTAACAGGTAACAGTGATGCAACAGCTTTCTTGTGATTTGATTTTTGCTGCAAAAGCTGTTGGGAGGGGGACAGAATATTAAATCAATAAATGGAAAAACTCTACCTTCCATTCTTCCACACATTTTCCATGCTGCTTCTGCACCATGATTGATTGACTGATTGATTGATTGATTTAGGACAGACCCCAACCAGTCAAGCAGACAATGTCATGGCATAATGGAAAGAGGAGGGAGCTAACTGCTTGGCCAGGCAACTAGGCTGGCAAGCCTTGCAGTGGTATTTTCATTACCCATGATAAAACGTGATATTCAATAATATTGCAAAGATAAATTTGTTACCTTCTTTAATATTGTGTCCACACATTTTCTCAAAGGGTGGTTGTATTTGAAGCTTTCATTAACTTTGCGAACCTCCTGTTTGAGAGAGAGACCAGTTGAGTCCCCGCCCCCACTTTCAATTCATGTGCAATTCAGCAAGATGCAACGCTGCTAAAGTTAAAAATATTTTCAAAAATAAGATTGCAGTAGGACTTCTATCAAACTGCCAGCAATGCATTCTTATTTATGACTTCATTTCACCCTGGTGGCAAAAAGTGGTGGAAAAAATGGTGGAGGAGGAGATGGGCAGGGGGAGATATGGGAGACACAACTTAGCCACTTTTGGCTTATAAAACAAACTGGAATATCAAACCATCAGGAAGCAGGGAATTCCCCATGCATAAGCAAAGCATAGGGTATAATCTGAGATATTTTGTGAGTTTTTTTTTTTTTTGCTTTAATGTACCGTAATCTCCAAAGCAAATGAGGGTCTTAACTTCCATCCACACTTAGGTTGCAGAATTAACTTGCCTCCATTATATCCTCCAAGTTTTCTTCTGCATCTGCCTTTTCAGTCATCAGTTTAGCAGCCTTGAAATAAGTCTTCATAAGAAGGTAACCTTTCTTTGCTCCATTCCAGTGAGAGCGTGGAATTTCAACCAGGCCATACCCTAACAGCAGCACCAAAAGGAAAAGGCCCCAGGTGTTGGCAGCAGCTATTCCAATTGTCTGAAGTTGACTCCTAACATAGAGATAATTACTAATTATCTTTATGCAAACAAAGCTCACTCATATATTTAAAAATAGAAATTCATTCTCTCCCCTTTATTTTTAATTTAGATGAACATTTCTTTTGCTTCACCCTCATTATGTGTGAAGCATTAAATCAGGGATGGGGATCCTTTTGCCGACTAGGCCTGCCATCATTGCTGATTTGATCTGTGAGGCAGTTTCCCACCACCTGTGTCCACCTGCTCCACACTTGAACTTTAATAATAATAATAATACCCCACCCATGTCATATGTAAGGCCACAGACTTAGAGGAACAATTAGGTGCCTTATAATGCGTTTCTGAGTGTTCTTTCGTGTCTGGCTTCCATTTGGCACCCTTTGAATTTGGCAATGCAAGCCCTGCTTGGATTGGTTCTGCTTGCAAACATGATTGGAGCTCTGAGTGGAGTCGGTCCCTTCTGAAAACAGAGCATGCTGTCAGCACTGAAATGAAATTTCAGGGGCAAGGGGAGTGACAAAACTTTGGCGATGCTCAAATTACCTTTTGGTTCCTAGTCTGACAATTTCTGAAAAAATCCAAGTTATGAAAATACTATATGTATTTCACTATATGTGACATAAAATATGTCTTCTAAATCTAACCCCATAACATAGATTTAAATCAGCTGTGTACCAAAATAAAATCATCAATAAATAAAGATCTTAAGTATAAAAGTGTATAGAAAATCTTACCATTGCAGGTTGAACTTTGGATTTATAGCCACATATATTAAGAATGCTCCAAATATCAGAAGGTAGGTCCCATAGTAGATTGCATTTTCAATTAGTGCTGTTTTAATCTTTCCAGTAATGGAAAAACCTCCGGACCTAGCATATGACTGCATAAAGGGTAACAGAATCCTAGAAACAAGCAACAAAATTAATGAACAAAACCATTTCATCTTACCTATCCACTATTCATTTGTTAGCATAACATGCCTAAAACAAAACATAACTGTAAGCCTTGGAAAAACAGTGGCTATAACTTCTGAAATCTGATGGACTACATCTCCCATCTGCCCCAGCCAGCATGGTCAGGGATGTTGAGAGTTGTAGTCCAGCAATATCTGCAGGGCACTACATTGGTTAACCCTGGATTAAAGTAACCAAAAGTTCTACATGAATGGTCAGTCCCCAAGTACTTACAAATTAAACAATACTAAACAAAATTTTTGTTCCTTTGAATGTATTCATTTGAGCTGTTTCAAATCTTCCAGAAGTTTCTCCAGTTCCTTACCATGTTAAGAACTGTGATGTCCAGTATACCACCCGCCAAAAGATTGGCATAATTCCATCAGGAATATAACTCCATGGTTTGAAACATTCATGTTTTCTGTAAAGAAAGAAGAGCAGATTTACGTATAACATAGAAGAAAGCATCATTTTTCTCCAAAAGTCATGTTTAGTTGTATCAAAAAAAGATTATGTTATTGCAAAGTAACATTAATTCTTTTGTTCATAAAATCACAAATTAGTCTGAAATGGAACACTGTGATATTCAGAAATCCATGCTGCTTTATTTTTTTAATAATAAAAAAAGCCAGAAACAACAATCATAGAAGCCTTTTAAAAAAGGCCGAAGTACTGTAATTCATATAATGGGCACTATTTAAGAGTCATGAAAGCAATACATGCAAATTAAAGTGATTTCTTTGAGTCAAGCTGAAGATTAGAATAACACCTCAGCTATAATTATTCCATCATCACACATGAATAAAAATTTCCACCCTTCTCAATATGGGTTTTACACCATAAATTGTGGATTACTCAGACTTTACAATGGTTCTTTAACTTCAATCTTCTTCCTAAAACGCATGCCTATCATGTTTCATACGGCAAATGAGGAATCAGAGAAGAAATTTGGTTCACAGTGATCCAGTGCCTACTCTGGCTTCCCACAGGTTTGCAGGTAATCTTACTGGCCAACTAAACCTACAAGCAACTGATGTCAATGAGCTTCAACGTGCCAAAGTCTCTGCAGGCTATAAAGATTGCCTCCCCACCCCACCCCCGCATATATATCCCATCACAATAATTAAGAATAGCATTTTGCCACCTAGATCTCTTAGGTGCAGAGCATTTTCAGTAGCTACTCCACAAACCATAAACTGACTCTTCCTATAGGGACACCAAGATAATCTTAGGCATTTGTGAAATGTTGTGATACCTTTCCACTTTAAGATGTGGTCGTTAGGAAATAAGCCAGGGGAAGAGGAAGGGATACTCTGACTAAACGTTCCCTCCCGCCCCCCACCCAAATTTTCCAGTTACAGCAGTACTTGAAATAATACAACTTCTAAAGCACAATCAGATTTTAAAATGCATAGAAACCTTTTAAAATGAGAGATTTATCCTTTTCTCATTTGTATATTGATGGGGGCTTTCGGTGCCCATGCCACACAGAAACTGAACTTTAGAAAAGAGTAGATCTTTTACTTGTTTCATAAAGTAACTAAGGCATTTTCTAGTCACAGAAAAGAAGTAGTTTAAGATTGCTATGCATAAGAAGTACCTTGGAGCAGGAGTAGTGTATGAAACATTATTGGTGGTACTTTCAGGTGGACTAGATTTCAGATTAACCTTGCATCGATTGTATATAGTCTAGAAGACAACAAAAAAAAGAGTCAGTCATTAGAGAAAAGTGAAATGTTATTTTTGGGTGGGGGGAAGGTTATAAAGAAGTCTGGTAATTTAGTTGCATATTTAAATCTAATACAGGCAACTCCCCATTTATGAAGACGCTTCCCCACCCATCAACTGTGTGAGAGCCACAATGTCCGTCCGCTCACACGCAAGAGACAGGGGGACAGTGTGGCTCTCACACAGCTGATGGGTGGGGAAGTTTCTTCCCCACTCATCAGCTGAGCTGATACAGGCAACTCCCCATTTTACTCGACTTCGCATATGTGCATGGGGGTTCAGAATATAACCTCCATGTAAATGGGGAGTCACCTGTATTCATTTTCACCATAAGGTCAAATAAATTAGCTTTACTTATAATGCACCATTTCCAGGTATTTATTTTGTGGCCATGTACGGACGCGGGTGGCACTGTGGGTTAAACCACAGAGCCTAGAGCTTGCCGATCAGAAGGTTGGCGGTTCGAATCCCCACGACGGGGTGAGTTCCCGTTGCTCAGTCCCTGCTCCTGCCAACCTAGCAGTTTGAAAGCACCTCAAAGTGCAAGTAGATAAATAGGGACCGCTACAGCTGGAAGGTAAACAGCGTTTCCGTGCGCTGCTCTGGTTCACCAGAAGCGGCTTTGTCATGCTGGCCACATGACCTGGAAGCTGTATGCCAGCTCCCTCGACCAATAACACAAGATGAGCGCCGCAACCCCAGAGTCGGTCATAATGGTCAGGGGTCCCTTTATCTTTACCTTTATTAGCATAGAACAGGCATAAGTAAACTCGGCCCTCCAGCTGTTTGGGGACTACAATTCCCATCATCCCTGACCACTGGTCCTGTTAGCTAGGGATGATGGGAGCTGTAGTCCCAAAACATCTGGAGGGCCGAGTTTGCCTATGCCTGGCATAGAAGGAATTCACTGATCAGAGCAGCAGAGCATGGGTCTGACTGTCCAGACCTGGTCCGGTTTACTGTGGATCATAACCATCAGCAGTCATGCTCATGCTGGGGAAACTTCCTACATGCAAGCAACTTTGTCAGAATGGGGAGGGCCTCAAGATGGGTCAAGGCCTTACTATAGGCCATGAGTGGCATTTCTAGGACCAAGAGAACAGCTGTGCTCCTCTAGTGATAGTTCAAATTAGTCCTGGCAAAAAGAGGGTAATGAACACTGCAGGAGCTTCAAAGAGGTAGGGCTAGGGAAAGCTGGTGAATTGTGCCTCATTTTAATCAGTGTAACTTTTGTGGCATAACATCTACAAAAGGGCTAGGGGGCTGTAAATACCAATGATCAAAATGGAGCCAAGCTGAAATTTCATTCTAGACAGAGCAATGGTATATAGTGGACATCGAAATCCTCACTCACTTCTTATTTTAAATTGTTTCCAATATTGCCTGCTGACAAAGGATTATTTTGAAAATCAAAGCTTTCATGAAACTTGATAAACTTTTTAGAAGTATCAGTACTGCCCACCTAATAAAAGAAAATCTGCTACTCCTACCTAGAACACTTTATGCATAATAATCAACTTTCATACAAAGTGGGGAAATAAAATGAAATTCCTTACCGTTGTGACATCCAAAGGCAATATAAATACTATGAGAAAACAGAGGTGCCAAGCAAGTAGAGTAGCTACAATCACAAGCTTGTGCTGCTTTTTGAAGTCTCCATACCGATGTAGTATGATTAATGCCAGAAAGAAGACAACTACTATCTCAATGCCCAAAGCTGCACCACTCATTATTGTCCGCTGACTCCAACAAGGACGTATAGCTCATCTATAATAATGTCATAGCTATAATAAAAACAAACAACGTTTAATTAAGTTCTCTGGTCGATGATTTGCAATAAACATCCTGGCTGCATTCAGATCACAACTTGGATTAATAGATATGAATGAACCATATGACCATGCATGCAATCACTTTGCTACTCCCTTCACACAAACAAACATGGAAGTCTCCCGTTACCTATAAGTTCCCTATTTTATCAGAACCAAAAAATTATGATTAACAGCTTTGGATACAGGTAGGTAGCCGTGTTGGTCTGAGTCGAAACAAAATAAAAAAAAATTCCTTCAGTATGCAAAGCATGGCTTAATATCCTGGCTTGTTCTGTGCCAGTTAATCATCACTTGTGCACCCACCACAAAATACAGGTCTACTTTGAATCCTAACTATATTGTAGCATTTCAGATGAAATGCTAAGGAAATGAAGAGCAGATGGCCATAATTACATCAAAATACCCAAAAAGCCCTTTGCAGTCAGTTGATTTCATTGTTTGCCTAGTACTGTATTTAGTTTTGGACCACAATCTGAAGTGCTTTTTTTAAGGCTTAACTCATAGCTCTTGCCTATTTGACTTTGGGATGTTGTATGACTGTGCTCTTAATCTGCATCTTGGCTGTTAATTCTCCCCCACGCTGCTTCACAGCACTTTAATTTGATTTCAAGTCACTTACTGTACATAATGATTAAACAGTAACAATGCATTCAGAATGGCATTAATAGCCTTTAAGTGCAATTTAAGTCTCTAAAAACACTCACCCTGGTTATGGAAGTATGTCTGAAAATAAGCAGCATCACTAGAAGTCCCCTTCTATACATTTTTATTCAACTTGGCTTGGGGCGCATAAGTGAAGTACTTTGCAATTCCCTGTCAGCTGAAGGAGTGGCCAATTTAAATGACAGCAAGGCGGAACAGAAGGAGCATGCACTCTCTCCCAGTTTCCTACTCAAACCCTCTTATTTTTAAGCTGTTTTTCTTCCAGCAAGGCTACTTCCAGTTTCAGAGCCCAGCTAGAGGGAAAAAGGCTTTCTAAAAAGCATGGTGTGCTCCAATCATTCCTCACCGCTTTATTTCGATTGTGGAAATAGACTTTATTCTATGTTCAGCATGTTGCCATCATATCCAGGTTGGCCCCCAAGAATGCTGTATAAACCTGAGTGGCTAACCTGTGGCCATCCAGATGTTGTTGTATACCAGCTCTCATCAGCTTCAGCCAACATGGCCAACAACCAGAGATAACAGCCCAACAACATCTGACAGGCCACAGGCTAGTCATCCCTACTCTGAACTTCAACATTGCAGACATACAAGAGAGCGGAAAGAGTGGGAAAAAGTTCACCTAAAGTGTAATGCAGGTTGAAGGCAGTAATTGGAAGTTACAAAGAAAGCAATTCTGGACAATTTCCATAATTAAATATATGGCGTTCAAACATTTTATGAACAGCTTCAGACCAGGATACCTAAAGAACTGCTTCCCACCATAGTAGCATGTTTGCTCTCTGAGATTGTCTGAAGAGGCCCTATCACCATAGCTGCCAAGTTTTCCCTTTTCTCGCGAGGAAGCCTATTCAGCATAAGGGAAAATCCCTGTAAAAAAGGGATAACTTGGCAGCTATGCCTATCACATATCCCGTTAATATCTGAGGCTCATTTGACAAGAATGTGTAGTAAGGCTTTCCCTGTTGCTGTGCTCATCATAATGCCTCAGGAGATCCATTTGGCTCCCTTCCCAGTGATACTCTGATTAAGATAGAAAACCTTTGGTCTTTTAAGATGCTTCGATTTCTGTTCCTGACTTTTTGCCTGTTATTATTTGCTTTAGATTTGCAGTGGGTTTTGTGTTTCTTTTTAATGCTAAAAATATATTAACAGTCTTCACAATGGGACGTGTTCAGTGAAGGTTAAGTGATTGAAAGCTTTCTGAATTGTAGGGTGAAGAGTTCAACACTCCTTACCTGTATATAGCCTTTCCATGCTTGTGAAAAGGAGGTATAATACACACACATGAAAAAATGCTAAAATTAGACTTATTCCCATTCTTTTATTTCTGTTCTGTATTTAACAACTAGCCTGCCAAGCTATAGGCAACCACGAATTCCATAGAAGTGAGTGAGCAGCTGTTTGGCAGAGGAAAGACAAATTGCTTCATCCTCCTTCTGCCAGCAGGCCAGCTGCCAAACAGAAGGCAATTTTGTTTACTAGCTTGCATTTACTGCCTGGGGAGAAGGGGATTCTGCTCCTCCAGTAAGAAAAGGCAGGCAACTAGCTTCTTGGTCGACTAGAGAAAAGGTGCAAGCTTTGGCAGCTTTATTTATCAGGCTGTTTTAATCCCCTCTGGACTTCCAATATGAAACATTTAAACTGAAACATCAAATTCCATGAGACCAAGGCAGCAATCCAAAGGAGCATATTTATCCACTTTTCATATGCATGTCCAAATTCCTGCCTTCACACTAGTTTGCCTTTCAGAATATGCTCCTTAAGTTTCTCTGGTCTGGGGGAAGCACTTTTCAAAGGGAGCATTTCCCTCCTTCTTTGTGCCAGAACCTCTCCTTTAAAATTTCACTAATGTTTAGGTTAGCTTTTCTCCGATGTACATGGTGGGAGCTTTTACATGGGAAGAACTACGGGGAAAATAATATGACCCACTTCCCCTAGTGCCTGAAGCGGTAAAGTTAGAATTTGACCTAATGTTTTGTAGGACAATCTTCTATGCTTGGCCTAGGCAAGCTACAGAACGAGGCAGTGGATTGTGTGGCAGTAGAATAAGCTGTGCTATTTCAGAGTACAGTGGAACCTCGGTTTATGAACACCTCGGTTTATGAATTTTCGGTTTATGAACGCCGCGGACCCATCTGGAACGGATTAATTCATTTTCCATTACTTTCAATGGGAAAGTTCGCTTCAGTTTATGAACGCTTCAGTTTATGAACAGACTTCCGGAACCAATTACACCCATGATTCAGTTTATGAACGCTTCAGTTTAAGTACTCCGGGGACCCATCTGGAACGGATTAATCCACTTTCCATTACTTTCAATGGGAAAGTTCGCTTCAGTTTATGAACGCTTCAGTTTATGAACAGACTTCCGGAACTAATTGTGTTCATAAACCGAGGTACCACTGTACATGTACTGGTAGAGGGCATGCCATTTTTAAGAGATACATCATGTTATTATGTATCCCCCTACAATTAAAAAGTTAAAGGCACCATGGATAAAAGTTAAAGCTTAGCTTGCATACCTGCTCCACTAGTTTGCTACTTGTGGGAAGCTGGTGCCAAACATTTTGCTCTGATTTCATTTGAACCACATCAGCGAGGCTGATCAGTAGAGTCTTGTAGTCTGGACAGCCCAGGACCTCCATACACACTGCCCAGACTTGCGCCCCAGTGCTGCTAATTGGGGGGGGGGGTGTTGTTATTTGGGGGGGGTGTTATTGGGTTATTGTTCTTATTTTGATTTTATATATTGTGATCTTTTCTGTGAACCGCCCTGAAATCTCTGAGTATAGGGCAGTATATAAATTCTATAAATAAAATAATGCAGCTGTTTGACTTCATCCCTGGAGAAGCACTCCATTGTCTCTCGAGACAGATGGATGCCAACAATATATTATTACTACTGTATTACTATTATTAATCACCCATCACCCTAAGTCCACAGGGCGGTTTGCAACATAAAAACGGGTGTGGGTGGGTGGCATTCAGGAAATTCAGCAGACAAGAGGCACAACCCATTTTGCTGCAGAGTGGCTGGTGCGTCCTAATTTTTACCTATTATGTAGAACTGTTCTCTCTGTTGCAAAGGCTGTCAGGAGACAATACATACCTTACAGACGTTCGCTACTAGAATTTAGAGTGGCCATACACCCTGTATTATTAATTATTATTATTATATATTTAGATTTACGTGCCGCCAGTCAATCCGAAGATCACAGGGCGGTTTACAAGAGTACAAAATGAAAACACAGCAGCAGCAGCAGCAACAATGCCCCCTCGGCCCTCCCCTAAGCACAGCTCATCTGCAGTGTTTTTTACACTTGACTCTCTCTGGCCCACATTCACAGGACCACGAAGACGAGGCAGCGAAGCGGTGCCCTGAAGCCGCCCGCCCAACCACAGAGAGAAAGCAGGCTGAGCGGGTCGCAGCCTCCCCCGCTATGATGGATGGGGCGCATCAGGGTCCCGTTTAAGACTTGTGGCATTTGTTTTCCAAATTTGGGAAGAAACGTCTCTTCCCACCTGGGGAACTTACTCAGCGCTGACGGGGCGAGGCCTCTCCCGGCTCCATCGTCCGCCGCTCACCTCTCAGCTCTCACGGCAGGCTCCCGCGTCTATCCGGCGTCGACTCTCCTCAGGCACCAGGCCCGGCTCTCGTCAGCGGAGCATTAAAGCCGGCTGCCGGCAGAGCCACGGCCGCGCCTGGCATTTCCTGTTTCACCCAATCGCTCGCCGCCGCCGCCGCCTTCTCGTCACGACTCGGCCTCAAGCCCGTGAGGAAGTATGGGTAAACGGGAGAGAGAGAGAGGGGAAAAAAATCCAACCCACACAAAATATACTTTGAAAAAAATATTAAAAAGCCCTTTCACAGCACGGGACTACAACACCCAGGAGCCATTGGGGCAGCTCCCCTGCTGTGCGCATGCGCAAAGAGTCATTCGAACGTTCGGTTATGTAATAGGACTACAATGCCCAGGAGCCATCGCGAAAGCGATGTTATTGTTGATGCCGCACCTATTTACAGTATTTTTTAGTTACAGTACAGGTAGGTAGCCGTGTTGGTCTGCCGTAGTCGAAACAGTATTAAAAAATTCATTGGTCTCTAAGGTGCTACTGGGAGGATTTTTTTTACAGTATTTATATTTGGTTTACTACGGCTGCAGCAGCCCTAAGCACGCTTACTTGAGTGTAAGCCCCATTTGAAGTGAAAGTGGCTTGCTTTTAAAGTGTGCACAGAGTAGCCATCTTTTCATAAATGCTTGAGTTGACATTCCAGCATTGCCGGGGGTTGGACTAGATGACCTTTGGGGATGCCTTCCAACTTTACAGTTCTAGGATTGCACTGTGAGGCTGCAATCCTATACCCATTTAACCTGGCAAGGCAGCAAGCCTTGCGTGACATGCATGGGAGACTGCGCTGCTATTCCTTACTTTCAAGCTGAATGCCAAAAAAGTGCATCTTTAGCAAAAGCTAAAGATTTGTGTGGCAAGAGCATATTTATATTTTAAAAAACATGCCTTATTGTTGCTGGGGAGCAGGGACGCATATGGCAGCCCATTGGTTTTGTTTGTTTAACCTTTAGCAAAGCAGAAACGCGTTTCAAAGCTCTTTCCACTGCAAGGTACTACAACTCCCAGAAGTCATTGCGGCAGCCGGGAGAACGTTGGCCCGGGCGGGTGGAGCGCGCGAGCTTCTGTTGCTGAGATTTCCGGAGCTGCGGGGACCCGGGCTTCGCTGCGATCGGTGTTGCAACCGGCACTGCAGCACAAGGCGCGGGAGCCAGGAAAGTGGAGGGATCAGGCACCCCAGCTCTCGGTGCATCATCGCGTCCGAGCGCCATGCACAGGTAAAGGCGGATAGGTAGGGGAGCGGATGCAGAGAAATATCAAGGGCGAGCAGATCCCGCCGAAAGCTTAAGGAAGCTTGCGCGCGCTTTTGCCTTTCCTTCCTCCGCTAGGTTCTTCCAGTTAAAGGCTGCAGCCGTCCACACACAGGGTAGAGTAGTCCAGCTGCAAAGTGTAAGCCTGCACCCATAGGATGCATAGAATCGGGCTGCAATTCATTTGCGAATTGCACCATCCCGCCCACACTCTGCTATTTCTGTAAACATGTTAGTTTCTCTAGATTGATAGCATCCATAAACATCCCTGTTTAAAGTCCTGTCGTTCTCTGCAGTCTGCAAGTGCATAAAAGCTAGTCTGGGTAGAGTGCTACTGGTCACAGTTCAGAGCTGTTACATTGCCACTGAGTGCCAAAGCTTGGTCAGGTTTTTTAAAACAACAACAAATGTTTATCTGTACCTAAAGCTTAATGTTTGTGTGGCTTCTCTGTGTGCTTTCCTTCTCCCCCTTTCTTACACACCAGTGGAAAATGTGCATGTGGGAATCTGCTCAGCAAAAAATAATAATAATTAGGAACAGATTGTCGGGGACCCGCTAACCCTAGAAATTAATAGATGGTAGGATTTTGATGATCTGGGATGTGAAGGGAGAAATATCAGAGGAATACCTAAGCTAGCTCATGCAAAGCAACCTGGCCAAGCTAGGGCCATTAAGAAACAATACAAGGCCATTGGCAATGCAAGAGAACTGCCCTCCCCCCTGCCCTGAGTTGTGAAGAGGGGTGGGTGGGTTGGAAGGTTGCCAGGGTTACTGTGTGTTTGAGGTGACAGGGGAAAGGGAGCAAGTGGTTTTGGGAAGAAGGCTGGGATCCATATTGGGCAGGCTGGCTGCAGGCTGGCTTGGAGAGATGCCTTGGATTGGTCTCCAGGGCTGCACTGCTGTGGGGTACAAGCCTCTCTTGAAATGACCATGCTGTGAAATCTGAACTCCCTCCATGCAGACTGGAGGTATAAATAGGTGAATAAACTCTATTTCTTGAAGCTACAACAGTCTCTGCCGTGTCTCAATTCTCCAAAGGACCACGAACCCTGGGTGAGTGCCTGGAACCATATGGGCTCTTGCCACAGTGAGGCACTCGACTTTTGTAACAATACAAAAATACTTTGTGTGTGTGTCAGAGATCGCAGAACACCTGTTTAAGGTGTCTGTGCAGTAGCTGTATGCACAAACCCTTGATTCCATATCTTCAGGGACTACATGTTATGGGGATCATGCATACATGTATGTTGGTGTGTGCTATCATATGTTACCTCCTGTGTGAAATGAAATGGATGTTCTAATGCACTCAGACCTACTCCACAATTGCATGGGATGCTATGTTATACTGAGTCATCCATTTTAGTTTCTACTGCATGGGTAGGCAAACTAAAGCCCGGGGGCTGGATCCAGCCCAATCGCCTTCTAAATCCGGCCCGCGGATGGTCCGGGAATCAGCTTGTTTTTACTTGAGTGGAATGTGTCCTTTTATTTAAAATGCATCTCTGGGTTATTTGTGGGGCATAGGAATTCATCCCCCCCCAATAATATAGTCCGCCCCCCCCACAAGGTCTGAGGGACAGTGGACCGGCCCCCTGCTGAAAAAGTTTGCTGACCTACTGCAACAGGCAACAATTCTCTAAAGTTCTCAAGCGCAAGCTTTTCTCAGTCCTGCATCCTGAAGTCCCCTTAGCTGGAGATGCCGGGGATTGAACTCAGAAACATCCAGAGTTAAAGTCCATATTGCACCACTGACACATCCCTCTCTCATCCATCTATGATTTCTATCCAGCAACTCAGTCAATGCAAGGGTTGTTCTTGAGACATGTGAAACTAGTTATCAAAAGGCAAAAAGGGTGATTCCCTCCTACTCAAACCAAGTCCAACTATTGACTTGCTAGCTGAATGACATATCGTGCAGTATTCAATGGGGTTTTTTGTGTGTGTGTTTTGTGAGCAGGCAGCCTAACAGTTTTTCACAAGGGCGTAGCCAGGATCAAAACTAGGGGGGGGCAAGCCATGATCATTCAGGGGCGGGGCCACAAAGTGGGAACGTGGGCGGGGCTACAGGGCCAGCTGGCCTGACAACATAGTGGTGGCGGCAGCGGCGGCAGCGGCCACCTTGTGCTTCTGGGGCTGGCAACGGCGGCGGCTACCCTGCTTGGCTGGAGAGGACGGGAGGGTCGGGCAGGCAAGAGGGGGTGAGAGGGTGGGCGAGGGCAAGGCAAGGCACGGCCGCAGTCATGACGGCTCCAAGGCGTTGCTGCATATCAGCATAATATTTCAACCATGTTGTGGGTTCAAGCCCCACCTTAGGAAAAAATTCCTGCATTGCAGGGGGTTGGACTAGATGACCCTTGTGGTCCCTTCCGACTACAATTCTATGATTCTATTGATATATTGCCATAGCATATGCATCATTCTGCTTTCTTGAATTGTCCTACTCCTAGGCATAGCAGCCAACTCCTAGAGGCCTAGGTGCCTCCCCCCCAAAAAAGAAATTACTGGTAAATACTGTATTTTAAAGAGTCATCCCCCCCCCATGTTGATGGGCTTTCTATGTGGGGCTTATCTGCCCCCCCCCCCCAGTATTTTATTGAGGATGGAAGAGGGAGGAAAGGAAGGAAGAAATAGAGAGAGGGATAACTCACATTTGTGGGTGCCTCTGGGTGACGCTGTGATGCTAGAACTCTGCAGCAAGAGGAAGATACCGGTACACCTGTACAGGAGCCTTGTAAGCAGCTTTCTCTCTGCTTGATTTACAGCAGGCACGTCCAACAGGTAGATTGTGATCTACCAGTAGATCACTGGATGTCTGTGGTAGATCACTGCTAGATCACTGGCACCCCTAAAAAAGCTCACCCAAATTTTTCCTCCTCCCTAAAAAAAGCTGAACTATGACCTGAAGCCCTAAACAAAAATGGGCCTCCCTCCCTCCTAAAAGAAGCTCAACAAGTTTGACCTAAACCCCCCAAAACAGGGCTTCCCTTCCTTAAAAAAACTCAACAGCTTTGACCAAAAGCGGGTAGATCACTCCCAGTTTTTAACTCTGTGAGTAGATCAGAGTCTCTTGGGAGGTGGCCACCCCTGATTTACAGTATACAGATGCAGGAGGAGGGGCAGACTGGAACACCAATGCTTTTTATAAACATCACTGTGTCTATCAAAGCTACAGCCCCCCCCTTCTTATTCACTTCCTTTTAGCCTTGCAGGGCCACCTTAGTCAAATTGAATCCTCTGCACCCTCATTAAATCGCCAATAGAACTGTTAATGCGATCCCTGAATGCCCATTAACAACTCTCACTGAATTACAATAGGGTGAATAGGGTGGACCTTGCCTGAAGGGATATTCTGCTCCATTGTCTTAACTGCTTAAGTACTGGTAGCCACTTTGCTTTATTTATTTGATGTGTTTTTGTTACAGCTGTGTTCCCGCCCCCAGCAAGTGGAGAGCTGCTCTTGCTAAAGCAAAGCCCTTTCCACTTCAGTTTTTGGAGGGGCAAAGTATTGGTTATGGTCTGTAAAATACAATAATTTTTTGCTTCTAGGGGGGACAGCTGCCCCCTCCTGCCCCCCCCTGTCTACACCCATGGTTTTTCAGGCTGTCTAGGACATGTGTTGGGACGTGGGTGGTGCTGTGGGTTAAACCACAG
Source organism: Zootoca vivipara (assembly GCF_963506605.1). Taxonomy (NCBI): domain Eukaryota; kingdom Metazoa; phylum Chordata; class Lepidosauria; order Squamata; family Lacertidae; genus Zootoca; species Zootoca vivipara. The sequence continues at coordinate 47,364,343 of NC_083286.1, read as the reverse complement.
AGCCCCTAGGGCTTGCCGATCAGAAGGTTGGTGCTTCGAATCCCTGCATAGATGCCAAGTCTCCTGTTTTCCGCGGGAAACCCCCAGATTTTAATCCGTTTCCCCGCTGTTATCCCAAATAGGAAAAAAATCCTGTAAATCCCCCGATTTCCTACCTGCTAGGGAGGCTCCTTCTGCGCATGTCTGCGTAGAAGCGACTTCCCGTGCCGCACCGCTGCTGATCCCGGATTTTTCAACGGGAGACTTGGCAGCTATGAATCCCTGTGATGGGGTGAGCTCCTATTGCTCGGCCCCAGCACCTGCCAACCTAGCAGTTCGAAAGCATGTCAAAGTGCAAGTAGATAAATAGGTACCGCTACAGCGGGAAGGTAAACGGTGTTTCCATGTGCTGCTCTGGTTTGCCAGAAGCGGCTTTGTCATGCTGGCCACATGACCTGGAAGCTGTACCCCGGCTCCCTCAGCCAATAACGCGAGATGAGTGCCGCAACCCCAGAGTCGGTCACGACTGGACCTAATGGTCAGGGGTCCCTTTACCTTTAGGTGTAAGCAACCTGTCTAGTTTCATACAGTTCTTAAAAATTGATCCCTATTATCTGCCTCCCCCCCACCATCTCGGCCAGTCCCTCTGGTACAGCCAGCTTGCATGAGCAGTAAAGTCCTCATTGCTGAAGAGCAAAAAAGAGGACACATTTTAAATACAGAAGCTGTGATATATTGCTGAGGGGCAGGAGAAGAGAAGAGGAAAGCAAGTCTTCAGCCACCAGTCTGTGTCTCATCCAGAAAGAGAGGACATATCCTGGAAAAAGAGGATACATAGCATCCCTACGATTAATACCTGAAATATTTGACGACCATGGCTGGAATGTGTGACCACTAGCTTCCAGGAGAAGACCACATTTCCCTTTCATGCAATTTCTGTGTCTGGGCCTTTCTTGCAGGAGACATCTCCAGGAAATTCCGGATTCAGGCAGCAACGTCACCGCTGGTTTCACATGGGGATGGGATGCCAGCAAGACTTCGGAGCTGCTCTCGGGCATGGGAGTGTCTGTTCTTAAGGATAAGCTAGGCAATGAGAACACCCCCCAGGAACTGCTCATGTGCGTGGGACCCCCCACAAAACGGCAGAAAGTGAAGGAAAAGGAATTTACTATTGCCCGCAGACCTAGACTGCTTCGAGAGGCAGGAGCAGGTAAAATATAATAACAACAGTACATATTCAAGATATAGTTACGGTAATTGATAATGTTAAAGATTAAATGGATGCAAACTTTTCTAAATAAATAAAAAAGTTGTTCTCTCTATATATATTTTGTTAATTGCATTACATCTAATGTTTTAAAGTGTGTTTTTATTATTATTTTTAAAGGAAGGCTTTAAATTACTTTATGTCGACTGCTTTTGATTAAGCAGTATACTGTATAAAGGTAAAGGGACCCCTGGCCATTAGGTCCAGTCATGTCCGACTCTGGGGTTATGGGCTCATCGCGTGTTATTGGCCGAGGGAGCCGGCGTACAGCTTCCAGGTCATGTGGCCAGCATGACAAAGCCACTTCTGGCAAACCAGAGCAGTGCACAGAAACGCCATTTACCTTCCCGCTGTAGCGGTACCTATTTATCTACTTGCACTTTGACGTGCTTTCGAACTGCTAGGTTGGCAGGAGCAGGGACCAAGCAGCAGGAGCTCACCCCGTCGCAGGGATTTGAACCGCCAATAAATCTTAAATACAGAGCCCTTGGATATATATTTTTTATTTAAAAAAATAGGCTAAGGAGTGTAGGAGAACTTCACAGTTTGTGTGTTTTAACAGTATGAAATGTCTTGATTTTAAAGCTTGTAGCCTTAATAGCAGTGTCCCCATTTACATTTTAAGTGTGGTATCTGTTTTCCAAAACCTCTGCACACAGGAGTTTCTTGGGATTCGTTGCCTGACGAACTGCTTCTGGGAATTTTCTCCTATCTGTCCTTGACTGATCTGCTGAAAGTTCCCCAGGTTTGCCGGAGGTGGCATCGCCTTTCGTAAGTGCTGTCTGAATTCTAAACTCGTATTATTTATATTTGAATTTGAACTTAATAATAATAATAATAATAATAATAATGCACAAGTCAGTACAGAGTGACTGACTGGGATTGCTGCTAGCTGGTAGGGAATGCTTGCAGGGGCTGAGTCCCAAGAATATCTGTTGGGACCGCCGGTTTCCCATCTCAGCTTTAGTGCATGAAAGAGGGCGTGCTCAGTATGGAAACAAAAACTCTAGAACTCAACCAGAATGGGAGCGCTGTGATCCATCAGAAGTTTTAAGCAGTGAAGTGGAAGCCAGAGCTTTTCTATCAGAATTAGGCTGCAATCCTTAAACTAGGGAATAAACCCCAATAGACACAACGAGGCTCAACTTCTGAGTAAATATGAAGAGGGTGCTGATTCAAGAGCTTGCTTATGGCAACTTCTGCCGAAGCTTCCAGTTTGTTTTCTAACGACCCCACAATTTTCCTCCTTTAGGATTGACGAGTCGCTCTGGCAGACTCTCGACCTTGCAGGAAAGAATCTGCGGCCAGGTGTGATTGGCCATCTGCTGCCATTGGGTATAACTGCCTTCCGTTGTCCAAGGTCCTGTGTTGGCAACCCTTTGTTCAAAACAAGCAGGTAATGCTGTTCCAATGCCTCCTTTCCCCCCATTTTCTTGCCTTGTATTCAGGCCTGTGCTATCTACTCTCTTGCAACATAATAGTAGTTATATTTCACCATACCAGGAGCCTTAAGAGAGCATGTTTACATTTTGACACTGAGAACCAGTGTAGCATTTTGTGTTGGATGTGGCTGTAAAAAAACACCCATTCAGACCTGGATCTCTCTTTGTGTGGGTGTTGGGAGAGCGATTGTCTCTCAGCCTAACCTGCCTTGACCATTTTGGTTATGATTAACCACTTTTATATCCTGCCTTTTCTCCAAATAGCTCAACACAGCATACACTGAGTTCTCCCCACCCCTTCCATTTTATCCTCACAAACAGCCCTGCGAGGTAGGTTAAGCTGGGAGATAGTGACTGGCCCAAGGTCACCAGGGAGCTTCATGGACTGGTTGAATCTTCCTGGCCTTTGTCCCAAACTCTTGACTACTGCACCACATTAACTGATGTTTCTAGATTAATGATATTTCAATATTATTATGCATTAGCTTGCTGGGAGGCACATTTTGAATCTTTTCAGTGTGGACCCCACATTGCTTTATGCAGCAAAATGAGATCAGGTGAAGTCCTGAGATCAGGATTCTGTATTCTACACAGAAGAATACACCACTTCAGGTTGCAAAGAGGGTGTGTGTGTCTTCTTTTTTTTATTATATTTTTAAATTGCATTCTAAAACTCATTTTGCTTTTCCCCATCTCCCTGCTCCTCCCATTCTTTTGTAGACCTCTTCGGGTACAGCATCTAGACCTGTCGAATTGTACAATAAAAGTTGGAGATCTCCAAAGTATTCTGTGCAGGTGTCAGGAGCTACAGAACCTCAGCTTGGAAGGGCTTGAGCTTTCTGATGATATAATTAAGTGAGTGAGCAAAAAAACAATATTTTAACCTTTTTGCACAAGTAGACCTTACCAAATGAAATCTGTGTTCTCGGGATTTGCTGCATTTCAGGCACACAAGAGTTAACAGATGAAACCCCCAAAAAAACCCGGAAGCATACAAGAATGTGGACAAAAAAAGAGGAGAAATGTATTTCAAAGATGCTAAAACAATGGAATAGTTTATTGTTGAATGTACCCGACACATTTTGGCAATAATGGCTTATTGTCTCACTTGTGTACAAACTGATCCCAAAACCTGTGTTCCAAAAATTCTTGCAGGGCCAAAACCTTTCAAATTTTTGAAAAAGCCAAACTTAGGAAATTGTAGTTAGCTTAAACTATGGTTTGTTAAGGAGTTAGGATCATAAACCATAGTTTTATGGTTAGAGTTCCTCTGAGGACATTCCCATCTCTTCCTCACTGTTGTGCTCAGGTAATGGAGGAGATTAGAGCATGAGAGCTCATAGTTCATTACTGTAGCACTAAACTGCCTTATGTAGAACTCAACCAGTGTCTGCCTGTATCAGGTGGGCAACTATTTCTCTGTTGAGCACTACATTCACTTAGGGATACTCTTTAGAAGGGGGGAAGTCAGAGCCAAAGGTGAATGGGGCACCCTCTTTCTGCAACCCTGTCTTTTCACCTGCTCCTTCCTCTGTACCCAGCAAGCTGCCAGGCCAGAGAAAGATCACACTCGCAGATATGAACTGACAGCTTGCAGAGGGCTTTGGAAATATTCTGGTTTCAGAACATTGTAGTTGATGCTTAAAAATGTTTCCATGTGAAGGAGTGCAGTGTGGACATTGGAAGGTATATAAATCTGCCTCTTGCAGTTTCCCCTTCTGCTCCCTAAGGGCTGCAGGTGCTGGTGTGGAGACTGGCTTTGTGAACAGACAGGCAGTTTAATGTCTTATTTCTTCTCACCTTTCAGAAATATAGCACACAACCCCCGTTTGGTGCAACTAAACCTGTCTGGATGCTCTGGGTTCTCTGCAGAAGCCTTGGAGACAATGCTGGACAGTTGCCCCAGGTAGTAAAAGTTCATTGACTTATGCAAGAAGCAACAGTAGATTTAGCACTGGCAAGATGCGAACAAACTGGATATGTTTGCAAAAACTCTTAACCAAGATATCTGCTTGAGAGGGAAATGCATGCAACATGCTGTGCTTGTTTCTATTTTCACTGTGCTGATGTTCTGCTGAGCCATAAAATGCATTTTAAATAGTTTTGTATATAGACTGGTCCTGATTATTTCTGCAGTGTTTTCTGTGAATTTTATTTCTGCAAATTAGCTTTCGCTCGACCTGTTTGTTCCTTTAAAAATCAGATTTATTAAAGGTTTTCAACATATAATACAATATACAGTGGTACCTCGCTAGACGAATGCCCTGCTAGACGAATTTTTTGCTAGACAAATGAGTTTTGCGATCGGAGGTTGCCTCGTAAGACGATGAGGTTTTCTATGGTCGCCGCTTCGTCTTGCGAAGCGTGGCCAGGCCATAAAAACCTCTGATCACAAAACCTACAGGGTATTCCTCTAGCGAAAGGGGAACCAGCTGTAGCATTGGAAGAAGGCAAAGGAAGATGACCTGTCAGCGCCTGTCAGCTGATCTTCCTTTGCCTTCTTTCCGCGCAGCAGCTGGTTCCCCTTTGTGTTCCGCTGGTCTCTGCCGGTTGCCGCGAGCAGTGAGGGGCAACTGGCAGAGACCAGCAGAACACAAAGGGGAACTAGCGCGGGAAGAAGGGGGCGAAGCGGAGGAACGATCTGTTCCTCTGCTTCCCTGCCACCGCCTAGCCCAACAGAGCGGCATTTGATAGGGCTTCCGAACCCCTGTCAGATGCCGGCTCTGTCGGGCGGGGGGGGGGGGGAGAGGAACGAAGGAAGGAAGAGAAAGCTGCCCTTTCTCTTCCTTTGTTTCTCTCCCCGTGCTGGCGACAGCAAGGACAGATCCTGGGGTTCAGTGCTTCTCCGAACCCCGGAATCTGTGCACGCTCAGCAGCAGGGGGAGAGGAACAAAGGACATTTCCTCTTTCTTTTTTGGAGGGAAAAAGTGCATCTTATCGAACGAAAAATACAGTAAACCAAACAAAGCTAACATCTAAAAATAATAAAAAGGAAAAGATGAGGGGACACCCACCCAACTTGTTTGTTCTGAATTGTCTTTTAAAGTAGACACTTAGTTCTGATTAGGCTTGTTCATTCACTTTCTTCTTGGTAATGAACATTTCATCCACTTATTGGTAGGAACAAATTAGCCCATTTTTCTGTAAGCTTAAGAGCAAATGCAGCTTTAACATCTGGTATTACTGGGGCAAGAGGGATTCTCATTTGCCTTAACAACATGACAGTGTCCTGGAACATAGGAGGCAGCTTTATACATAGCCAGGCAGTTTATCCATATAGATCAATACTACCTACACTGACTGTTAGCAGCTGTCCAGAATATCAGACTGGTCCCCCTCCCAACCTTCCTTGAAGATGTTGAGGCTTGGTCCTTCTGAAAGCCCACAAGCAGGACAAGAAAGTGATAGCCCTCTCCTTTTGTTTGTATGCAACGATTTGGAGATATGCATGCTGCCTATGATCCTAGAGGTGAAAAACCATCCTGAATAATAGCCCTTGACAGCTTTCTCCTCCATGTCTCGTGTCCTTTTTAAGCCATCAGATTCGTGGTCATCAACATGTCTTGCGACAGTGAATTCTGTACCTTCATTATGTGCGGGAAACACTTTCTACCGATAAACTTTGTTGTATAAACCTGGGTTTTTGTGTGTGTGTTTTTTTAAAAAAACCGTTAGTTAAGATTTCCATTTATGTTTTGTTGGGGTTTTTGTTTCTTTCCAGCACCTAGAACAGGCATCCCCAAACTTCAGCCCTCCAGATGTTTTGGACTACAATTCCCATCTTCCCCAACAACTGGTCCTGTTAGCTAGGGATCATGGGAGTTGTAGGCCAAAACATCTGGAGGGCCACAGTTTGGGGGTGCCTGACCTAGAAAATGGATAGTGAAGCTGCGTCCCTCCAGCCTTTTTCTGGATTACAGTTTCCACCATCCCTGACCATTAGCCTTGCTGGCTGGGCCTGATGGGAGTTGGGAGTCCAAGAACATCTTATCTGGAAGGCCACAAATCCCCCACCATAATAAACAAATAATAAATGAACATGTGTCTTGAAAGTAATGTTTTCTCAACTTGTACACAGGTTGGAAGAGCTGAACTTGGCCTGGTGTGACTTCACAGTTGATCACGTGAAAGCAGCAGTCAGCCACATTTCTCCAACGGTAACACATCTGAACCTCAGTGGATACAGGCAGAATCTACTGATGCCATGTGAGAGGCCAATTTCGGCTTGAATCCAGCTTGCTCGAGTAACCTACCATCCACACTTGGAAGCCTGCTGTGGGAATAACTCTATTCTGTTACAGTAAATTTTGGAAATGAAGCAAACTTGCTAGAAGGAACGTTTAAGATAATATGAAATGTATGCCTACAGCTGCAGGAATGAGAGTGCTGAACTGCGTAACTTTTTAAGGCATTTTTATCTCTAGGCAAAGACTGCTGCTTGTTAATGTGTGATGACCAGATTGTATTTGACTTTTCATTTCAGATATCAAAACATTAACTGAGAGGTGTTCCCGTATAGTCCATTTAGATTTAAGGTAAGAATTTGAGTGTTAACAACACACACACACACACCACCCCATAGCTGTGTCTCTGAAGTCCTGTGCTAAGGAATAAATGAAGGCCACCAACACAAGGATTCCTGCTAGTGCGATGGGACTTTCCTGTACCCTCCCCTGATTTGCTCCAGAGGGTTGGGGAACCCATAGAACGAATTTATGGGTTATGCAGCGGGCGGAGGGGGAGAATGTTCCACTGCGCAAAAGTAGAAATCCTTGCACCAACAAAATGTTTACATAGCGCTACTTTCGGTACAGCTCAATAGTACTACAGTCGTACCTTGGATCTCGAACACCTTGCAGCTCAAACGTTTTGGCTCCCGGACACCGCAAACCCAGAAGTGAGTGTTCCGGTTTGCGAACGTTTTTTGGAAGCCCGACGTGGCTTCTGATTGAGTGCAGGAAGCTCCTGCAGCCAATCGGAAGCTGCGCCTTGGTTGTCAAACAATTTCAGAAGTCAAATGGGCTCCGGAACGGATTCCATTTGATAACCAAGCTACGACTGTATTTTGAGTCAAATCATGTACCACGTCTGAGTAGCAGAAGAGGCTAAGGCAGGCATCCCCAAACTTCAGCCCTCCAGATGTTTTGGACTACAGTTCCCATCATCCCTGACCACTGGTCCTCTTAGCTAGGGATCATGGGAGTTGTAGGCCAAAACATCTGGAGGACCGCAGTTTGGGGGTGCCTGGGCTAAGGGCTGCATGGACTTGGGGTTCAACCCACAATGGTCTATATGTCAAAGTGGGTGTGCACATTTAAAATAACATTTTGTTTTGGTAATGTCCAGATTTACAGCAGGGGGTCCATGGGGAGTGATCGGTAAAAACCTGTTTTTCCCCAAATTAATTTTCTTTTAAAGAAAGAAAGAAGAAAGAAAGAAAGAAAGAAAGAAAGAAAGAAAGAAAGAAAGAAAGGACAGATTTGTGAGGCCACAAAAAACACATTGGCTTTCCAGAAGGAGAAGGGAAGCAAATGCCTGCAAGTTCCTATGTGAGATTGGGAGAGGTGGCCAGTGCAACTGTTTCTAAGCAGGTAGCGAGTGCCAGTCTTGCTGCTCAAACAAAGCAACTGTGGACCTTCTCTTCTCCCAAGGAAATCTCCTATTTCCATCATCTCCCCAAAATCTGCATGAGAGCATACACAACATGAGGAACTTTTAAATGGGGATTATTTTGGACGTAGGAAGTGCCTTCTTGTGCTGCCCACTTGCTCCAAGCCACCTATGAGAGGTTGCCCTTTAATGATGGGGTGCCCTCCATAAAACGTCAGCTCCCATGGACCTCCTTTCTTCCACGCAGTCTCCATAAATTCAGTTTCTGTATAGAGTCTGGCTATAAAAGTACTTGGGATAACTGGAAACTAGTCTGAAGAACTAGGATTGTGTTGAATATGTTCCTTTATTTTTCTACTAGCCTTCCAAGCTTAAATATGCAGAGGTTGGAGTTCTTAAATCAGTTGCTGTTTTTCATTACAGTGACAGTGTTATGTTGAAGTCGGATTGCTTTCAGTATTTCCACCATCTGGCATCTCTTGAACACCTGGGTCTTAGTCGATGCTATCAGATACCTCCTGCAGCCCTACTGTGAGTAATGTTAACTACTTCAAATCAATAAAAGCAGAAGGTGTTATTCAACTAAGTTTTACTTTGAGTAGACCCAGTGAAAATAGTCTGCTCCAGTCTGAGGATTACTCCACTATGTACCAGGCCTTCTGCATGAAAGACAGCAAACATGGACTGCAACTCCCAATCAGCCCCAGCCAGTTTGATCAATGGTCAGGGATGGGAACTGTAGTCCAACATCTTAAATCAGATACCCGTTTCAGAGTCTGTTGTGGCACTGTGAGTAGGATCACATATGCCTCTGCGCCCCACACCCCCAATTTCCAGGTATCCATCCTTTCATGCAAGCCATATCTGCTCCCCGCCCCCCCCCCACAATATTTGCACTCTCTCTTTGCTAACTTATCAGGGACATCTCACCATTGAAAGGGCTGCTCATCACCTTAAATCTTTTCTGCCAACGTTTAGTGGCAGAAATGCCTGTTGCACCACACCTTTCCATGCGTTGTTTTGTTTGCAACCCTATATCTTAAATCTGCGTAGATACTGTATGTAGAAGACTGTGTTATTAAGGAACATGTAACAAGTTAATAAAAGGGTGTCCATAGGCCTCTTATGAGTGCATACCGTAAGTGCGTTCTGCCATTATTTAGTATAGTGGTAACCAGTTCTCGTTGTTGGCATGTCGTCCTCCAAATTTCCACTTCGTTAGCAAAGCCCAAACCACAAGGTACATATTCATCGGTCTGCATGCCTTGTAATATTGTTCGACAGATGGGTGTTGGAGTTTTGTAGCTTTGCTACCCTGTGAACCGCCTCCTGTTATGTGACAACCAGAAATCTCGGTTTCTGCCTAAGGGGCTTCTTGTTCATTTTAAGAGGGGAGGAGAATGAATATTCATCTCTCAGTAACATATATATTAACCAAGCTGGTTACAAGGAATGGGGATGCTACAGAGCAGGGTGGGTTTGGGGTATCTTGCCATCCTCCCGTCTTTCTTTGTGTTTGGCACAGTATGACATGTGCTGCTGTACCCTTAATCCAACCCCCAAGATCACAAACCCCAGACACACTGCAAAGCATTTGTTTGGGCGAGAACCCCCTTCTCATGCAACCCATTCTGTCACCTGGTAGTAAAATGGACCTTAGGCAAGGATGGTTAGGGGCACAGCCTTTGCTGCCCCTCTGTATTTCAGATCTGACAAATTGCATTATCCAGTTTCCTGTGGTTCTGTTCACTTAGCTTTCCTTTCTTTCTTTTGTTATAGTGAACTTGGTGACATAGCCACACTCAAAACACTCCAGGTTTTTGGAATAGTGACGGCCAGCTCCCTTCAACTCTTGAAGGCAACACTTCCTCGCCTAAAGATCAACGCTTCCCATTTTACACCTATTGCAAGGCCCACCATTGGCTGTAAAAGGAACGAACAGATTTGGGGAATCCAATGCAGATTGAGCTTGAAAAGTCCAGTCGGTTTTTAAAATGGCTTGAAAGACATTTTTAGCTACTAGCAAGAGCAGTGGTGCATCCTCGAAGGTCGAGTTCATAGGTTGCGTTTTAATCTTGTTTTATTTTGTGACACACGCTCCAGCCCACAACTTTGTAAAATGGACTTAAATCAGTTTGTGTGCAAGTGCTGTCAATCATACTTCTGCTGAAGTGTATCAAAACACGCTAATTATGTACAAATAGTTGACATTAAGCAACATGAACCCCATGCTTTTTGAAACACTATTGAAAAACAAGCTAAGTGTGATTTTTAAATATTAAAACGCTCAAAAATTTTATATACTGTTTCAGCTCTATAGCTAAACTACCCCTGCGGCAATCTATCAATGGCCTCACACAAAACTGGACTCTTGTAAGAAGGCGGCTTCAAGTTCTTGGAACTAGTCATACCTCTGGTTACGTTCGCTGCGGGTTGCGTACATCACAGGTTACAAGTGCCGGAACAGGTTACTTTCGGGTTCGGCGATCCGCACATGCGCAGACGCACTGAATGACGTCACGCTCATGCGCAGAAGCGCCGAATCGTGCGGCAAGCATGCGTAGATTCGGCGCTTCAGGTTGCATACTGCTCTGGATGTGTATGGGGCTCCAGAACGGATCCCGTTCGCATCCAGAGGTACTATTCCCCTCTTTTCTGGTTGAGATGATATATTGATCTGAGCTGGAGAATATTTGGAGGGGGGTGGGGGTAGTCTGTAGTTCTAACTGGCGCTAGCATCGTGTTCAACCTTTTTCTCTGTGTGGATAGTTAACTGAAGCCAACTTTGTAGGAGAGCTGTGCACACAATCCCAATATAGTCTTCGGTGAAAGAATAGCAGGCTCTGTTAAATAAAATGGAAAGTAATGATGGAAGGCCTTTAAAACCATGTGAGATGAAACTTTACTGGCAAGGATCTGAATATGTACTTTGAAGTTCATGCTTGGAACAAGGCATTTAGCTGGACTCTTATTCAAAGCACCACTGAGATTTATCTTGCTCACTCCTCACTCATCCTTTGAAGTGTAATATCTAACCTGTCAAATAGCCAACACTACTGCTCTTCTTGATTAAGAGATGAGTTAGTGCTGTGTTCACTCTTCATATGCTTTATAATTCCTCAGAATGTGTTTACCTGTTTCCTAAATTCACAGCTAGACGGGGGCTATTTAAATCTTAATCAGTGTTCAGTGATGGCAGTTGATAATCACATCATAGAAGAAAAATTCTTCCGCAATTGCACAGATACATGGCTGCTCCCTTTCCCTGCCTCCAAAATGAATAATGAAGATGCAGGAGGTAAAACTGAAAAGCAGTGGGCAGTGTTTGCATTTTCTTTAAGATCTATTTGTTCTCCCCAATCTAGACCAATCTGTGTAGAATACTTTTAATTGTATACTTTATTCTGACAATTGAGGAAGAATCACTATAGGGGTTGTTTCCCCACACACACTTGTAGCACTGGCAAGTACATAATCTCAGTAGTAAAAGCAACTTTCACATTTAAGATAGTGTTGTTAGGATTCATAAGGAACTGCATAGGTTTGTGTTTTTACCTTGTATTTTCATGTTGTGAACTGCTGTGAAATCTGCAGATGAAGGACAGTATTATATCTATATCTGTATCTGTATCTATATCCATATATCCATATATCCATATATGGCAAGAACATTCTGATAACAAGTATTGGAGATTTACATCTGAAGAAGTCTTTAAGCATCAGAGACACATAAAATACTTCCAAAACACTAGCTCGCCTTTATTATATTAATTACTATCCACCTCATACATTATTTCTCAGTAAAACCAAATATCAACGCCTTTATTTTTAGTAAGATGTGGAATCCTGGTTAAAATATTAACAGGAACACTTTAGTCCAGTCCAGGATGCTAGAATTAGACCATTTTAGGAGGGGATATGTTGGCTTTCATATTTGCACACATTTCACATATAAAATTGCCTTATCAGCTCCCTTAACACCAAACAATTTATATAGAAATACACCTTTAAATAGCTTGAATTGTCTTTCTAAAGATTGTCTCGTTTTTATGAACATTCTTCACCCTCTGTTCCCATTAGAGCCAAAGTACATGTTAAGCTGTGAGACCTGTGATTGAGCTGGATTTGTGTGTGTGTGCATTTTTTAAGCACACCGAATATAGCCATGGTGGTGGGGAGCTGCTAATTAGAGCAGTGCAACAGGGGACCAGCACTGCAACTGCCCACACCGCTTTCACATGCTATATCCTACTTTGCAGGGCAAAAGGGGTGGTGGGGGGGGGAGAGAGAAAGAGATGAGCCTGTACTGTAACCTGTATTTCCCCATTACTTGGAACCAGATTTGTTGTATCTAGTCATCAGAACAGAGTGGATCCACTTCACAAGCAAACAACTTGGAAGGGTGGTGCTAGAACAAATGTTCTTATACCAGGCAGCACTCCTTTCCAAAGATTTCTTTTTTAAAAACTAGAGGGGAGATAAGAGGTCAAAAAGCACCCCCACAGACATAGGAAAGTGCCCACGATTTGTAGCAGGAAATGCTTTAAGCATAATCTGACGCCACACTCTCAGGTCCACAGGTACTTTTCAATGGGTACTATCCCCACTCCCCATAATAAGGATTTTTTTGGCATGGGGGGGGGTGTTGGCTGAAAGAGGAGCAGTTGATAAAGTGAGCTTATTGGGGGTGTACCCTGAACTTTAAAAACAAACAAACCCACACCTTATGAATTTATAAATGTTTGATACAGACACTCAAAAAAGTCTAGTACAATGCTTGCCTGTCACAAACCAAGACCAGTAGAGGGCACCCAGGAACACTTCATATGTGCAATAATAGTATAGTTATTTATTTTGTTATCTGTGCAAATTCACATTTCAGATCAACCCGAAGGACAGCTATTGTTTGATCCTTTTTCCATTTGAAGGTCTGCATTACATTTAAACTACTGTATTGTTTTTGGCTAATAGGTTTGAGCAAGTAATTGCCCTTGCTTACAACTTTGTAAGTTTCTTGCCTAAGTACTTGTCTTTACATAAAACACTTTAAAGACTTCATCACTTTGGCACAGTAGAAGATAATGGAGTATTTTATTTTGAGAGTCATGATCTATTTGCCTCATGGGTACAGAATCCCTACAAAGCCCTACTTCCCCATCCTTTCACTTGATGTGTATTGGCAGTGGGACTGAACACTGGGGAAACACGGGGTATGTGCATATGTAGGGGAAGGCTCTGGTGAGGCTTATCAGAATTTTCCAAGTACTGTACAGGCATTAGCCCCATGGTGTGGGTCGATCATGCTCCAAGTTTAGCCATTTTTAAAATTTAGATTGAGAAGTTCATAAAACAGTTGCAATCTCAGTGGACTAATTTCACAGCTTTCTCCATTTCAAATTATTACTGCACCTTTTCACATTCTGTGGTTACTATTCCTCATCTTAAACTGATTTACTTGGAAGCAAGTTCCACTGAATTCAGTAGACCCCCACTACATTTCCAAACAACCTGTAAAGCCCCAGCTGTACCAATACAGATCACTGAATACTTCGACTGATGTGAAATTTTGTACAATACATATTTTAAGTGGGAGCTTTCAAGACTCTGTTAAGTTCTTCACAGTGCAGTTTAAGGAGCTAGTATAATGGCCTGACTTTTTCTTTTCCTAAAAGGTGGCCTTGTAAAATTTACTAACACCATCTTTTCAAAACTGCGTCTGAACTTTAAGACATAAGGTTATTTGAACTTCTTATTGTGTACTTTAAACAGGCCTCATCATTTACCTGACTCACACCGAGGGTTCATTACCACTATTTAAAATGTAAACAGTGAATGCATTGGGCAGTATTCTCACAAAACTGCACTGTGCATGGGTTTAGTAGCGTCAACCAATAAACTACACAATACACTACTGAATACAGTATTTGCAGATAATCATATGGCTAATTCAAAGAAACAATGGTGAGTAGTCAGCTCTTAAGTCACAGTTCTGACTTGTAATGCCTTATCTACATAGCAAAAGAACAGGAGTTCCAGCAATGTGAAATTTGCTCAAATTGGTCACAATCATGTACCTTTAAAAAACATTCAATACAGGCTGCATTGAAAAATGAGTACTTTTCAAAACGTCCAAGTATTTCCTCACTACACAAGTGGAGTCCGTCCACCCCCACCCCCACCCCCCCGTTGTACCCATTTCATAAAGCATGCAGTGTCTTACAAACACCTGCATTTTAAAAAGGAATGGTATGTATTTTCACTAATTAGCCCTGGTAAACTGAGGACTTATTTGTGCGGGAAGGGGTGGCAGAAAAGCATCCTTCTGACGTGGCTGGGAGCCTTTGTAATTTGCCTCGTCACGTGGCTATGCCATTGCTCACGCTCTCCCCCAGCATGGAGTACAGGAACGTCTCCATTCTGGTCTACTCCTGGGTCATAACTCAGAGGCCCAATCAGGAACACAGACAGTGCCGAGTTAAATAAATGGAAGTTCAAGACTGAGTGCCAAAAATCATCACCATATGCTTTCTGGTGGGGAAATTTATCACAAATCTACCATAACACATTTTTCAAAACACAGTTGAAACTGTTGGCAAGCCAAATTTTCAACAGATAGTGGGGATAATCTCAAGTGAGTTTTATTCTTGCTATTGAACAGGTGGACAACCTGTGGCCCTCCATATGTTACTGGTCCCAGCCAGGGCTGGTGGAAGTTGCAGTCCAGCAACATCTGGAAAGCCATAGGTTCCTCATATAGAAAGTAGGCACAACATCAAACTGGTGAGGTTGAGGAGCTTAGACACAAAATGCTGGGTTTATGGTACTGAACTGTAGAAAAACTAAAGCAATGAAAACCATTACAATCAAACATGACCAATCAGAAAAGTAAAATTATTGGATGTATACAAAAGGGTTACTTTTGGGTAGCTAAATTCAAACACTGACCTAACCTTTTTGCTCAATTACTTTTAACATAATTTGCTTTCAGAAACCAATGAAATACATATTGGGGGGGGGGGAATCAAGGCATTTTGCAGAATCAGTACTAGATAGCTACTACAGAACTGTACAGTTTATTAATACCAATTTGTTCCAAGCCCTGCCTTAGGTTTTAAAGTATCCTGCCAGGTTTATTAAGATTTTGAAGAGTCGCGACTTTGCTGGCTTCACAAACACTGGTTTTCCAAGAATTACTCATCCAAAAGGAATGAAAAGCCGTTTCAATTGTTGCTTCCCAACGTCTGTCTATATAAAAGAGCAAGTTTCACATTTGAAATGAGGCAGCATCCCTTCTTTGAAGTGAGTAGTTCAAACTTTTTCTTCATTCGTCTAGCAAAACAGTACGCAGTGCATCTTCTGTATTGATCAATATTGACGCTATTGCTCCATCATTAAATTCAAATGAAGTTCCTCCATCTACAACCATACAGGCATCCCAGCAACGAGAGCGAATGCAAACTCTGAAAATACATTTAAAGAACACTACTACAGACCTACAAATCAAGCGAACAGTTTGATTTACAATGGGAGCTGGAAGGAATACACTATTTTACAAACGTCATGCTTGATTTTAATCATTATTAGTCTCTACACTATTGGAAGTAAAATCAGGTCATACCTACTTAACCAATTAAAAGTGAAAATCCTTTCACTGGTATGCTAGTTTTAAGATCTCATCTGTCAAATGACACCTACTCAGCTGCCGTTTAACCAACAGCAAAATACACATACTATGACAGAACCATATTCCACAAATGTGCATTTGATCCTGGTAACTTAACTTTAAACTTTTCTTTTTGGAGAGGGGGTGCTGTTGAAGAGCTTAATTCTTCAGGATGTTTAGAAATGAAAGCAGTATTAAATAAAGTTTCCAACCGTTGAGGGATTCATGACTTGTTCACATACATGTACATGCATTTTGGGATTAGCAACAGTATTAAACCTGCAGACTGAAGTCCCTCTGAACTAATGCAAAGTAAGATCACACCATGCTGGTTGGGACTGATGGGAGTCTAACAACATCTGGAGGGCCACAGGCTTCCCATCCCTGCTTTAAAACATTAAAATCTAATAATATAATTAATATTCTGTGTTTTGGATGAGGGGAGGGAACCCTGGTGTAAAATCTATTCGTCAGAAACTCCAGGAAAGTATTTTCTGCTTCTCTGTAGCTAAGCTAAGATGAAGGAAAGATAATACTGTCAAAAATATGGGGGGGGGGAGGCAAGATTATAGAGTAAGACTAATGTTAACAGCCCTGCCTTTAGACTTGCTAGGCAGAGCTACCCACTCTAAAATGGCCTTCTCCTTAGATGCAGCGAGACAAGATCTGGCCAACACCATTAGGAAGGAAAGATCCATGTAATGGTATACTATGAGTTAGTATAGATTTAACTTTTAAAACGGTATTTATTCCTCACGATTTCAAAGATGCAATGGGTCCCCTTGATGCTTACTGGATAGCAGCGTCAGTCAAACTGGCAACCATGATTATGATATGGTAAAATGAAATCAAAAACCCATTTCAATCACAGGATTGAAATTAGGATTCCTATTCTCTGAAAAACCGTAGTTAAATATTTTGTCACAATCTTGAATTTAAACCAAACACCTGCAGTCAATACTTACTTTGAAGCAAAACCCCGTTGTCGACTACTTGAAAAAACGCGGTTTGAAATAGGTTCTCGTATACTAAAAAGCATCTTGGGTTCTTCTGGACTATACAGTAGTGATTCATTATATCCACTTGTTACTGAAAGCACACAAATTAGATAATCAGCTTCTGCATGTGTGTGAAGTAAGTTCTCAAATTAGTTGGGCTTTTAATGGCTAGGCTTTTGTTTTTTTAAATAACAAATGGCTTATACTTATATTCTGAAAGATTTGTGAAAATATATTTGCCTGCATCTTCTATTTTCACTCTAATTATGAGGATTTAAAAAACTGTTAGCCTGTCCTATCAAAAAACTGAGTAACATTAGATGTGAAAGCTAAATACATAAAATAATGTCCATTTCTACAATTCTGAAAAACAAAGTCCTGTGCAAAAGTTAAAAGGAAACATATTGCCCATAAGCTCAGAACTATGATAAAGTCAAATATACCTTTCTGTACAAGTTCCTTGTTCAATGGAAGCCTTAAGCTCTCATAACTTTTAGCTGTTGAAAAAAAGGAAGAATTGGACACAAGTCTTCTATTAGATACAATTATCTTTTGCATTTGCTGGTCAACCGTTATGGTGCTGGTAACTCACCAATCTTAAGGATTTCTTCCACAGCCTGATTTGCTACCTTGTTGATATTAAAAGACCTATAAACAGAAATAAAAACAAGGATTTTATTATATTTTTATATGGCTGCCCACCAACAGATGTTCTTTGGGTAGCATACTGAATAATATTAGGTTACAATTAAAATGCAACAACAACTGAATTTTACTGTCCAAAAAGCTTTGCAGCAGAATAAATAAATAAATAAATAAAATCGTTAGCAGCTCAGAGTAAAAGTTGTTTTAAAAGCCCTTCATCTGACACTGAAAAGATCACAGATAAAGTGCCAGGTGACCCCTCTTGGAGGCTGTAATGTAGCTAGGATGCTACCATGGAGAAGATCTTCTCCCCAGTGGCCACCTGCTTCCTTTCACTTGGCAGGGACACATGGAGCAGGGCTTCTGAATAGAATATTCGGATACAGGAAGTATTTATGCGGAAGAAGGTACTTCTTAAGGACCTGGACTAGCTCCAGCTGGGAGACTTCCCAAACCTTTCTCTAGCATTCTCAACTGTCCTAAATTTAGAGGATTTTAAAAACTGGAAGCTAATTTCTAGCTGGAAAGCAGGAGAGAGAGAAATACTTGCATAACCTCAATGGAATATTTTATGTCAACTGGAAGCAACACTAACATTTCCTTTCAACCCCTTACTACAACTTCTGGCTTTAAAAAAACCTAAAATTGAAATCTCCTAACAATGGAAAGTATCAACCCAACAGGAATTTTTCCTTTATTTCATTATCACGTTAAATGCTGTATTTTTATTATTCAGTTTATATTCCACTTTTCAACTAGTCATCAAACTCACTAACCTTATAAAACACATACATGTTCATAAAACAAAACAACAAGCCCCACTGGAGGAGAATAATCCTTTCCAAAAGGGCTGATTATTATTATTATTATTATTAGTAGTAGTAGTAGTAGTAGTAGTAGTAAATTTCTATACTGCCTTCATCCAAAGATCAGAGGCTGCACAATTTTCAGTCAAGTTACACCCAGCAGTGTGAAGACTGAGCAGCTATTTTTTTCCCCAAAATGGGCCTGCTATCCATGTTTGAGGTATTTGTGTTACATGGGGAGCACTCAAGCATCCTCATCTGAATTTTGAAGAGGTACAGTCCCAGAAGTGTACAGTACCATGTATTAGCATTCAAATTGGTTATTGGTCTACACATGTAACACACTCAAACGTTATTACAGAATTTAGAGACTAAAACCACAATTTAACAAATCACACAACTTTGAATACCAATTTTTAAAATTATCACAATCCCATTTTCTGTTTCCCTAACAACAGTAGCCACCAGCCCTGCATTAACAAAATGCTTTGGAAGCTGGCATTTCAAAAGAAGCCACAATTTAGCATGGGGAAGTTGCATCCTTTGCAAAGAAAACAAAATCTGCTTGGCACCCATAAGCCAAACAACTCAACACCATACATGCCAAGTCAAAATTAAGATTCATTGGATTTAATGGATCTTCTTTCCAGGCAAGTTGGTATAGAATTGCAGCTTGATAGAACTCAAGTGGACTTGATCATTTCGTGAGCTAGTTCTCAACTTCTTCAAGGTGATACAACATGTTCTATCTTCTATGCAAATGTGTTTACTCATTACTCCTATTGGAAAAGCCAAAGAACTAACATTTTAAGACTACACCAAACTTACCAGGCTTTTGATCCTGTTCCAGTGCATATGTTGAGACCTGAGCTCTTTTGTTTCTCCCATGGACCACCATCAACTGATATTTCATAGTAAGAGGCCCTATGAAGGGAGAATTTAAAACTGGGTTTGCAGGACTTATAGTTCACCCTGAATAAGACAGAACACAGCCCCACATCAGGCACGTACCAATCTAAAAGGGCAATTTCAAACATGGCTGAAAATTTCACATTAAATTTAGTACAGCAGTTTTTTTAATGAAGCAACAAGGTTGGTTTTTGATTGGCAAGTTTTCATCAATTTTCAAAAATGCAACAAATTGTTAGTAAGATAGCAAGCCATTTTGAAAGCCTTTTAGAATTTTCTACCTTAATTCTGTGGGTTCATCTGTAGTTAATGGGACAGGGTATAAGTATTTCCCACACTGCAGCATTAGTGCACACAGCTTTAATAATTTCTTCCTATATGTACCGTATGTGCCATCAAAATCAAAATGGAATTTTAAGACTGAACTGCAAGTAATAAAATTTGTGCCTGAAACTTGTATACCTCTGGCCCTCCAAATGCTGCTGGGCTACAGCTCCCATCAGTTTTGTCCACTAACTATGATGGCTGGAGCAAATGGGAGCTAGAATCCAGAAACTTCTGGTGGGGCACGGGTTCTCCACCCCCCGTTTTGCTTTTCCAAACTAATCATTTTATTTAAACCAGTGCTAGCCAACATGATGCCTTCCACATATTGTTAGGCAATGGCTCCCAGCAGCCCCAGCAAGCATGGCTTATGGTCAGAGATGAGGGGAGCTGTAGTCCAACAAAATCTGAAGAGCATCAAACTGGCTACCAACAACCTAATACTCAACTTGGGATCTAAATAGGTATTTCTACCACACTTCCCTACTACACTTCCCAAATTTACACCCCATAAAATATAAAATGTCTACCATGCCTAACATTCACCTTTTCATCCACCACTTGAGAACGCAATCCCATTCCACGATCATCATTCAATCATCTCCACACACTTCAAATTCTCAACTCACAAAACACTTATGAGCCTGCTCATTCAAAACTCTTCAATAATCCCCATTATTTGATGCCACTGGTAGTATTGCTCCCGCTCTTAATCCCTTCAAGCAAGGGAAAGGGAATGATCTCCACAATCTTCCATGCCCTTCTGCTTAATTTTTTTTTGTGGGGGGGGGGAGCAGCAAGCTCAACTTCAACTCTGCTACTTCAATTCTGCTTAATTTTTTTTGTGGGGGGGGGAGCAGCAAGCTCAACTTCAACTCTGCTACTTCAATTCTCCTTTCCTACATAAAACATACTGTGTTAGGAAGCGTGAAGCAAGGAAGAACTGAAAGATGAAAAGGTGTCAGCAATTAAGAGAAATAGGTCAAGTTTTGAACACTATGATTAAAAATCATTTCCCCATTTTTACTAATTACAAGGTGTTATGTGTTTTAGACAGTAACATGCAGAAAGGTCTTGTCAGACACTGTGTGGAAAGGGGTGTGTGATAAATAGTTAGTGTACTATTAGATAACTCTTCAGGTTGTTTTACAGTTTGAGCCAGTTACAAAAAATGGTTGGAGTCAGTGATAAACAATGAGGATCAGAACTTCAATAACATATGCTTGATATGCAAGATGATACACTACATGCAGGAAAAGAATCCCAAGTCAAATGTGTGTGTCCAAATAAGACCTCTTGAAACATGATGGGGGGGATATGTAGAATTATGCTGTTTTCTCACAGATTTGGGAAATTGCAGAAATGTATAATTTGGATCCAGTAATTAAGTCTGAACATATTTGCATACATTATTACACATGGAAGGAAGAAAAGGATATTGAAGTTTACAAGTGGTCCCAAACAGAAATGTTTATGATTCTAGCATACCTGGATGAGAGAGATTCTCCAATAAACACTTCATTTAATGATCTCACTGGCAAGAGGTGTGGTTCAGATATCTGAGACCCTGCAAACATAGGCAAATCAGTGCTGACAGGCTAACAGGATAAGCATCACCAGAAACCAAAATGGTAAGATTATTATAGGGATGTGTGTGAGTACACACAGAAATGGAAGACTACCAGGAGCAAAATAAATAGGTTCTTGATGTACACACTTGATGTGAAAGAACTCATTGTATAAAAGTCTGGCTATTCATTTATTGAAGAGGGCCTTGCACCTAATTGATGAGTTACCTTCTATTCTGAACATGTTTCTCCTACATATTTGAAATTAGCATTAACATCACATCTTAAGATTGAATAAAAGGTCATTGCACACCAGTGAGTGGATTATATTTTAGGATTGAAACTATACTCACTTTGATCCTGAAATCTTCCATTAACATGGGCCCTGCTGTGCTGTTCTTGACTCAACTGCTGTTCATGCAAGTCAACAGGGACAGGGTTAATGCCAGTCCCTTCAAGATATAAACGGATTCGTTGCCGCCATTGCCATCTTTAAAAAGGATAAAATAGCACAAGAATCAAACAATTTGAAATGTATGGCAATTTTTCTGCATGAATCAATAGTTCATGAAATTAAATTCCATATTAGGGAAGCATCTTTACTGGGCCAACCAAAATGTTACAAAATACAATGTAAGCTTTTAAACTCTAAAACTTACAAGACGGTGGGGGTGGGGAAGTTATCAGACATTCAATGAAGACCATTCCAGGGGTTATGTTTTTTTAGTGCAGGAGATCCCAGTGAGGCTAGCTGTCAGCAAGCCCTGCTTCAAAGAGCCACCAGGAGTTTGTATGTTGTCAGATGTGGGGAAAGTCTGAGGGAAACAGTCTTGTGGGCCAAATAAGGACTTGTGTCCAGCCTACTTAGGCCGATAAGCTGGAAGCTCCCTGACCCTGAAATGGAGGGTTCCCCATCTCTCAAACCAACAACTAGTTGTAACTCAGTTCTGCCTCTGCCCCTAGGTGAAACACAGAAGTTATTTTGGTAAATATAAAGGTATAAAGAGAACCTGGGTAGTCCCTGATAATATCACCTAAAGGTTAACAATAAAGTTATTTTTAATTTAATATTTATCATTACTGATTTTAATTACAGACAAAACTTAGTAACATCAAACAAAAACAAGTCCCAACTTCATTTGTAAGATCACAATGCAGAAAGTCACCTAATCAATTAACTGGTTTTATGGTAGTGGTGTTCAAGCTATTATGAGACTTTACCTTTACCTTTACCTTTACTATCTATTATGAGACTACACTATAGCAGGATTTAATTTCTGCTTTGAAGACTTTTTGTGCCTAACTTTAAAGTAGCATGCAACATTTTAAACCAGTTGATAAAAAAACAAAACCCAATCCCATTCATTCTATATGAAGGTATTCTGATTGGTATAAAGTTAATGAGAAATCTGTGTCCCTCCAAATGTTGCTAGGCTACAATTCCCATCAACCTTGGCTACTGGCCATGTAGGATAGGGCTGAGGGAGTTTGAGTCCAGCAGTGTTTGGAGGACCACAGGTTTCCCATCCTTGACTATAAAGATATTTCCAGTATCTTACACTTCAGAATTAAATGCCTATTATTGTGTGTGTCAACAGTAAATGTTCCAAAACATGAACATCTAAAATTTGCATTGCTGGGTATTGATTCTTGCAAACTGATCAGCAATAGCTATGATGAAATCATTAGTGTCAGATATCTCTCTACAGTTTTACTCAACTGATCTCCTAAAATCTGTTCACACAGCATCACTAAATGCTGAGTCTTCAAGAGATTAGAATGAATATCTGATTAGAATGAATATCCTCCTGAGTCTTCAAGAGATTAGAATGAATATCCGATTAGAATGAATATCCTCCAAGTAACTCAACATGAACAAGATCACTCAAACATCAATGCATTTATTACCTAACAATCTTTAGTGAAATAAGTGATATTATTTTATCTCTTTCGATAATTAACACAAACCCCCAAATGCAACACATTCAGCAAAATGTCAAACACTCAGTAAATTCCAAAATTATCCAGACTAAATGGGGACGCGGATGGTGCTGTGGGTTAAACCACAGAGCCTAGGGTTTGCTGATCAGAAGGTCGGCGGTTCGAATCCCCGCAACGGGGTGAGCTCCCGTTGCTCGGTCCCTGCTCCTGCCAACCTAGCAGTTCGAAAGCACATCAAAGTGCAAGTAGATAAATAGGTACCGCTCCAAGCGGGAAGGTAAACAGCGTTTCTGTGCACTACTCTGGTTTGCCAGAAGCGGCTTTGTCATGCTGGCCACATGACCTGGAAGATGTACGCCGGCTCCCTCGGCCAATAACGCGAGGTGAGCACCGCAACGTCAGAGTCAGTCACGACTGGACCTAATGGTCAGGGGTCCCTTTACCTTTACCTAAATGATGATTGATTACATTGTGCATTTAATGCCATTTTATAGCATTAAAATGCTGAGTATACAACAGCTTTTCTGTGTTTTCCTCCATCTGAACCGGAGGTTGTCAGAAGGCATGTGAACCAAGAAATCTTGGTAGCCAAGCAAAGTGCTCACCACAAAGTGAAGGATCACTTTCTTTTCCCCTCCTCCTGAACAAACTGAGCTGTAATACTTTACAAGAGGGACCTGTTCAGCACTGCAGTCATGTCCTCCTCCACTATGCTCCATTCCACTCCCACATGCCTTACAGATTCTGAGCATGCTTAGTCATCTTTAGGCTGTTTTAGAGTTTTTGTTCTTGTTGTTTTAAACCACATACACACACATCAATTCTTCCGTATATTGGCTAACTGGGCTTCCTTTAAGTGTGTTGATAGCTCCCTCTTATTTCTCAGTGACCCTGTTTTGCCTACAATCCTGCTGGGTACTTACCAGCTGAGTTCACCTTCTGGAGTTATATCTACCGTTATGTGTACCTAACAGTTTACACAAAAGAATCATACCCTGCTTTAAGGCAGGCTTCAAGAAAGGAAGATCTGCTGTTGATAACACTGTGGCCAGGCAGCTTGTAGGGTCAATATATATATTATCTGTGAGATCTGTGAGATATATATTATCTGTGAGATCTGCACTGGCTGCTTATCTGCTACTGGGCCAAATTCAGTATTTTAGCACTAGTATAAAAGGCCCTATATATGTATACATTTTATGTTTTAAATGCATTTTAATTTTTAATTTAATTTATATACCATCCTTCATCTTAAGATCACAGAGTGGTTTAAAACATAAAAACACAAAATGATGATGATGATGATAAGAAACAATACAATAATCACCCCAAGACCTGGTTGAAGAGAAATGTTTTTGCATACAGTACTTTGATATGGACTGCAGACTCAATAAATTCTAGGGATGTGTAGTAGCCCCTTGAATCTGTACATTTTTTAAAAAAAATGCATCTGCATAACTCCTTCAGCTTTAATCTGTGCTCCCAGTTCCAAGCCATTCTGTATAAAACAGAAATGTGTGACTGTTCCACAAATCAGACCAAGCACTGTTTTGGACACATTGGTTCCCACATTGATGCAGAGCTGGGACAAATAGTCTACAGATCTGTTCCCTACTATAGCTGTACTAATACAAAACATTACATTTATTTAAAAACAATTGTCTAGAGATACGTAAGCTCTAACCTACCTGAACTCACCACGATAGAGTTTCTGTAGGGCATCTGGAAATGAGTGTGTATATCGTACAGGTAAACACAAATGGCCTTCAGATCTGAATATAACATAACAAGGCAAGAATAAGGCATGAAATCACAGTATTCTGCTACCTCCTTCAGGCAAAGATCTGTTCCCTCTCACCCATTCTAAAAAAAAGGGAATAAGTAATACAATACTGGATTACATTTTTGTAGCTAGCTGGACAACTTTCACTTTTAGACAGCATTCTGTGCAAGATATCCCTAGGCACTCTATTTTCCAACAATTGTTGTTCATGTATTGATGTGACTAAAAACAACAAAATGGCTGCCATGGGGGCATAACGCTAAATTAGAGAGTGTACAATCACGGTGAAGCCTTTCACATAATTGTGTTTCCACATGAGAAAAGGCTTAACCTGTTGAAATTCTGCCTAGAAAATAAGCAGGAAAAGTGTATTAAATGGGAGGGGAAAACAGCAGCTCCTTAGGGTCCCAAGGATTCATAATGTGGGCTGTCTAAACAACTCATTTATCAATCACTGCTCTGACTTCACTCATTGGCATCCGATACCTTCGGGGAGGCCGGGCCTTCGTTCCGATGTCTCCCAGAGGCCGGGGAGCACTTCCCCGACTGGGCTGCAGCCACGGAAGCGCTCCCCAGCCTCCACAAAGGCATCGGAGCCGGGCCTTCATTCCGATGCCTCACGGAGGCCAGGGAGCACTTCCGCGACTGGGCTACAGCCACGGAAGCGCTCCCCGGCCTTCGTGAAGGCATCGGAGCGAAGGCCCGGCCTCCGGAAGGCATCGGAGCCAGGACTTTATTCCGATGCCTCGCAGAGGCCGGGGAACGCTTCCGCGACTGGGCTGCAGCCACGGAAGCGCTCCCCAGCCTCCACAAAGCCTCCACAAAGGCATCGGAGCGAAGGCCCGGAGAGAGAAAGAGGAAAGCCTAAACTCTGTCAAACATGCTGCAAGGGGGTGGGCTTACGGGGAACAGCCACCCCTCATCAAATCCAGTTCTTCGAACGGCTCTGACAACAGTGGAGGGGCAGGAGACAGGAAGGAGGAAATGAGCGGAGTGGGGCAGGGCTCAGGCAGCATCCAGGAGCACTGCCTACAGCCTGTGATACCAGCAAGGGAGGAGGGGCCAGCAGAGGTTTCTAGCGGGGAAACAGCAGAGGGGCGTCCTTTCAAATTCACCCTGGAACTGAGGCGATCAGCGGCTCACAAACGCAGGGGGCGGAGATTTGGGGTCCCCAAATTACTCTGCTGGGGAAGGAGCCGAAAAGTGCCATTGGGAGAATCTGATGATACTGAGTAGACATGTTTTCATGAAGCTCTTGCACTGTAAATAATATTCACAATAAAAGTCTTAAAGACAAGATGGATTGGAGTGTCGTTGCTTTCCTTCTTAAAAAAAAGCTCAACAACTTTGACCTGAACCCAAAAAAAAGGGGGGGGGGTTAGATCACTGCCAGTTTTTAACTCTGTGAGTAGATCACTGTCTCTTGGAAGTTGGCCACCCCTGATTTATACCCATGCAGAAGTAACAAACATGCAATCAATTTTGTGAGAAATAAGGAAAAACTGTGAATAATGTGCATAATTAAATGGCAAAGGAAGTCACTATATGCATATCAATGACAAAAATGTTCCACATGTCACTCACAGGCCACTAGACTTTTAATGATGTGGCTTACAATATGACAAGGTATCTGTAAGGCTTAGGCTCACCTATCTGGGTCTGTGTTTATTCCAATAACTGGTTTTAACCGGTCCAACACCTTACTGGCTGCCAAAAGCATTGTGCCATCACCTAGATGAAATATAGTTTGAGATCAGATTACTTTTACATAAAATTTAAATATTCCAATGGAAGTATCAAGTACAGAGAATTTTGTGCTCAAACTTTTAAACCATTATTGCATAAAATAGTGAAAATAGATTTTGATGCGGAACTCAATTTGCCATAAGGAAATTATACCTATGAAGAAAAAGAAAAATGGGTGCACAAAGCCTAGGTAACAACCTCTACTGAATGTTTTATAATTTGTATACAGGCAATGAGTGTTTTGTGCAAGGGTTAAGTTCCAGACCCCTGCATGTGTTGACACTAAATCAACTTTATTCTAGTAGTTCAGGTTAAGACTTATTTATTGATAAGCCAACTAATCGATTCTTCATATTGCTAAACAATTATTCCCGCAAGTTTGTTGTAATTCAAAATACCCATCCCCACTCACAAGTTAATACCTCCTGCTGCTACAACAGCATCTGCCCACCGAACTGTCTCTTCATCATATTCTCTGCGCTTCACAAGTCGGACCTCAATCTTCTCATTCCTGAAGATTTACGGAAACGCAAGTGATTATTAGTCAGGTTTGAAGGAAAGGAATACAAACTGTCAAGTTAAAAAGCTAGTTTATATAACTTTGATAATGACCTCAGAAAGGGAAGCAAAAAAACCACGTATGAATATTGAGTTATTGTGACTTTTTATATAGGATCTGATTGTTACTATTAATGTTTGATGTTTTATTATGATTTTTTATATGTGTTGGAAGCTGCCCAGAGTGGATAGCCAGATGGGCGGGGTATAAATAAAAAATATTATCATTATTAGTCCCATGGAAGATAACTATCACTTGCATCAAGCTCTTCTTACCAGTTCCCTGAAAGCTTCTAAATATTTTACACCAGGAACAGCTACACTGTGCCACTCCAGATATTGATAGACTACATCCCACCTTCCCTGTCTATCAGCCATGCTTGCTGTGGCTGAAGGGAGTTGGAGACTTCAAGGCCCACAGGCTAGTTACTCTTGATTTACATAGAAGGGGTTTTGCTATAATGTTTCCCTTTCATCACCTTCCTCTGCTAAATCCGATGTACTAGCACAAGATTATGTATCAAAAAGTTTTTAGGTTGTTATTCAGGAAGAGCTCAACCTAGTGTCAGCAAAACCTCGCATGTACACATCAAAACCTGTAGTGTAAATTGTAGTTAGATTATTGGTGACTTTAATTATATTTTGAATGTTTTTAAAACACCTGCTTCTAACCATCTTTTAGTGATTGTGGTTTTTTGGGAGTGTGTAAACCACTTGGAGGTTTTATGACTCTCTCTCTCTCTCTCTCTATATATATATATTATACATGTTTCTCCGAAAATAAGACACCGTCTTATATTTATTTTTCTTCAAAAAAACAAACACTATGGCTTATCAATCAATCAATCAATCAAGCTTTATTACGGTCGTATACCAGCTATTAAAATAAAAATGCTTTACAGGGCTATGGGGGTTGTCATTCGGGGTGGATATAAGAGTCTATAAGTTTGAAGCGGCTATGTTTCCAGAAGGCGGGTCCAGCTGGCCTTTCCCCTGGTGCTGCTCAAAGTTCTCGGTTTCGTGCCCGAGCGAAGGAACTACTTCCCACAGTCCGATCCCACATTTACTATTCCAATGGCTGTCTTGTTCTGGGGGGGAACTTACCTGGCAGGGGAGACACCATGATCACTATGGCTTATTTTCAGGGGATGTCTTATTTTTTTCCTCCTCCTGCCGCAGCCGGCATTGCTGTTGCACCTATCACCATACCTTATTTTTGGGGTATGGCTTATATTCCTTGAATGCTTAAAAATCCTGCTATGGCTTATTTTATGACTACGTCTTAAAATAGGGAAAACAGGGTATATATATAAAACAAACAAAAATAGTTCATGGTTGTTACTATGTTGTTCAATTGAAAACTAACTCAAGAGTGAAACTGCCGGTTATGTTCTACTGATTATGAGGTCAGTCCAAATCTCAACAATACCCTAACATTATCCAGTTTGGTTAAATGATGCAACAATAGCTTTGAGTGCACTGACACTTGTGTATGCAGAGAACTGCATACAGATAACCTTTGTACATCTTTTTCAACAGAGAAAATAAGAGCCCTGTGGGATCAAGCCAAAGGCCCTTCTGGTCCATGACTCTGTTCTCACAAGTGGCCAAACAGATGGCCATGGGAAGGCCACAAGCAGAACAACAGCACTCTCTCATCCTGTGATTCCCAGAAACTGGTATTCAAAGCAATACTGCCTTCATCAGTGGGGGTAGAATATATCCACTGATGGCTTTTGGAAAAGGATTAGATAAATTAATAGAAACAAAGCTATTTAAGTTGGTGGCAATCACTACCTTTTGTGGGAGCAAATTCCATGGTTTAACTATGTGCTATGTGAAGTATTTTCTTTTTTCAATCCTGGATCTTCCAATATTCAGCTTCACTGTATATCCCTGAATTCTAGTATTATGGGAAAAGAATAATTTTGCTCTCTCCATTTTATCCACACCAAGCTTTATTTTATACACCACTATCATGCCCCCTTCCTACGTGCCTTTCTCTAAACTAATATGCCCCAACTATCCTGTTTGAACTATGAGAAACTTCTGAAACTGAATGTGTCCATATTTTGATATCAATTTCAAACTTTTTCACCTGGGAATGTATCACAAATCATGATGTGTGTGTTTATGTGTGCTATGCAAAAATCACAATGTGGGAAAAACTGTGAAGCCAACCAATGCTTCTCTCAACTCCTGTAGCCCATTAACTCTGCCGGCTCAGCTCTCCCCTGCCTCCTGTAGGGTGCAGCAAATAAAAAGAGCAGGCACCAGCAAAAACCATGATGTGTGAAAAACTGTGAAGCCCACCAATGCCTCTACATAGCTCCATCCTTATTTCACACATTGTGATATATCGGTATATTGTGATGTTTAGCTGGTGATATATTATGATGTTGAAACCAGATATCGCCCAGCCCAAATATGCATAAACATGGTTTACTGGATCAGAGTAATTATAATTTCATATACTGGGCATTAGAATAATGTGCCAAACTTCTAGAACCTCTGCTCTCTGAAATTATTCATTATATTATATATTTTTATTATAATCATTATTATTGATACATACCCTTACCTTAAACTATCTACTACATGCTCCACATTTTTTGTATGAATCCGATGTCGCTCCAGTAGTCCACTGTAATTAGAGCCTTTTAATGCAAGCTGTGAAAGACAAAAATCAGAATTTAATAAAGTTGGCAGTAATTTTCTAAACATGTGAAAACAGTATGTAAACAGCTAAGCTTGAGCACACTACATTTTAAAAAGCTAAAATTAATTATGGAAAATTGGAACTGTCAGAAACATGAAAATGGTTTGTTCTCTAAAACCAAGCAAGCAAGAAAGTATTCACTGGTAACTGTTGCTCAAAATTCAGAATCTGCATATAAGCATGTGGAACACTACCATTTTAATGAAAAGTTCCAGTATACAATTCTATTCTACCAGCCATATGCATTCTGACATACCAATCAACCAGTGTTAAAACTCAAATATACGAGCTAAGTGCAAAATGGCTCCTTAAACAAGGGTTATAGTTGCCAAAATGGAATGCCTAGTTGCCATTTGGGGTCATTTTCAATATGACTTTTTGGTTCCTGAAATTCATTCTGATTGTGCAGATAAAATATAGCGAATAGGATGTGTTGTTAATATGTGAAAACAGTCAAGATCCGAGGCATGCACCTCCAGATCATTTGGTCACAAATGGTCAATAGCCAAGTGCAAAATGTGCCTGGTGAATTTCAAACGCTGCAATCAACTATAAGATATTTGTTGTTGTTTAGCCGTTTAGTCATGTCTGACTCTTCATGACCCCATGGACCATAGCACGCAAGGCACTCCTGTCTTCCACTGCCTCCTGCAGTTTGGTCAAACTCATGTTTGTAGCTTCGAGAACACTGTCCAACCATCTCGTCCTCTGTTGTCCCCTTCTCCTAGTGCCCTCCATCTTTCCCAACATCAGGGTCTTTTCCAGGGAGTCTTCTCTTCTCATGGGGTGGTCAAAGTATTGGAGCCTCAGCTTCACGATCTGTCCTTCCAGTGAGCACTCAGGGCTGATTTCCTTCAGAATGGATAGATTTGATCTTCTTGCAGTCCATGGGACTCTCAAGTCTCCTCCAGCACCATAATTCAAAAGCATCAATTCTTCGGCGATCAGCCTTCTTTATGATCCAGTTCTCACTTCCATACATCACTTCTGGGAAAACCATAGCTTTAACTATATGGACCTTGGTTGGCAAGGTGATGTCTCTGCTTTTTAAGATGCTGTCTGGGTTTGTCATTGCTTTTCTCCCAAGAAGCAGGCGTCTTTTAATTTCATGACTGCTGTCACCAGCTGCAGTGATCAAGGAGCCCAAGAAAGTAAAATCACTCACTGCCTCCATTTCTTCCCCTTCTATTTGCCAGGAGGTGATGGGACCAGTGGCCATGATCATAGTTTTTTTTATGTTGAGCTTCAGACCATATTTTGCGCTCTCCTCTTTCACCCTCATTAAAAGGTTCTTTAATTCCTCCTCACTTTCTGCCATCAAGGTTGTGTCATCTGCGTATCTGAGGTTGTTGATATTTCTTCCGGCAATCTTAATTCTGGCTTGGAATTCATCTAGTCCAGCCTTTTGCATGATGAATTCTGCATATAAGTTAAATAAGCAGGGAGACAATATACAACCTTGTTGTACTCCTTTCCCACTTTTGAACCAATCAGTTGTTCCTTATCCAGTTCTAACTGTAGCTTCTTGTCCCACATAGAGATTTCTCAGGAGACAGATGAGGTGATCAGGCACTCCCATTTCTTTAAGAACTCGCCATAGTTTGCTGTGGTCGACACAGTCAAAGGCTTTTGCATAGTCAATGAAGCAGAAGTAGATGTTTTTCTGGAACTCTCTAGCTTTCTCCATAAATAAAATAAGTTTTACTAAGAGTTCTGAATTGGGATAAAATGAGAGCCTGCAGTTTAGAACAAATTAGGAGCAGTATCTCCTGGTGCATTATAGCATCTCACTGGCAACTGTTTCTAGTCACTAAAGAAGCTGGCTTTGTTACTTCTCTATCTACCTGGCAAGAGGATACTGCATGAAAAGCCCGATGACACCATACTGAAAGAGGCACTCTGTGTACCTATACTACTGCCAGCTTTTAAAAAGTTCTTACTCCTGTGGTTGCGTATATTGAGGACCTTGTCCTCTACTAACAAAATTAAATTTCTGGCCACCACTGACAAGCTTTTCTGGGGACCACTGAATATACACAAAAAACATTTAAGTAAATTTTTATCCCAGTATAACCCTTAGAAAAGTGCCCAAGGTGACAAAAAGATCAAAAATAAGGAAAACATCAGCAATTAAACCACGAAATGCTTAAGAAAACTTGTAGAAAGTTGGGAGTTTCACATGCACCAAAGAATAAAAAAGGGAAACATCCTGTGATGCCTGCAAGATTGCACAAATGATTTCTGTTTGCACAACATGGCTTCCTCTTTCTCTCCTCCGCTGCAGCATTCTGAGCACCCGAAAAATCAGCTCCAGAAAAGCCACCATCCTTCTGGAGCAGATTGTGGAGGAGCATGAATGGAGGAAAGAGGAAGTCTGTTTATGTGCTACTGAATGTCACCCAAAACATAAAATAAAATCAAGTAAGTCACTGAGCTTACAGAAGAGGAGAGAGAAACAAAATATGCCTAAATTTGTTTTTACGCATGTCACCATCTTTTGTGAGCACACTTCATTGTAATTCTCCTTAGCCTTCAGAATTTTGGCCTGCCAGCCTGTTTACTTGATTGCAATTCTTGGCAGGTTTCAATCTGCTTACAAATACTTGCCTGAATAAACTGAGAATTTTGTCTGAATTCTCTCAACACTGCATATTTAAAGTAAGTTATATTCTTAACATACAAGCTGTTCATGTTACAAATTTACCATGACAGCACATGGGTCTGTGGGAAGGTGGATGAAAAGCTGCCACTAAATTTTGTCTTAGTTCTGTAAGTGTATATTAGAGTACAATGAGCAACAGAGTACAATGAACGCCAGGGCAGGAACTAAACTGAAAGGATAGGAATAGAACCACCTGCTTCCTTCATAGCACATCTACGTTCTCTAAAAATCCAGCAAATGTATCACACTATAGTTAACGGGCAGATGAGCAAAAAGCCACACAACAGTGAGTTGTATAATCAAGGCAAGAATGAAATAGAACCATGTAACTAAATGAACCAATCTCTAAATTAATCCTCCCACAGGAACACTCCAACAGAAATAACACACATACTACATTACATTCTCAATTGTTTTTGTCCCAGCTAAAGAAGATTGGCATTGGCAATTAAAGGAATATGCTGAAATGGCAAAATTGACAATGAAACTAAGAGGAAGAGACGACAACAAATTTAAGGAAGAATGGAAGATGTTTATTGTATAAATACAGAAGCATTGTACACAGGTTAATACATCGTTCTGCCCCCATCGTTCTGCCCGGACACTGAGGTCCAGTACCGAGGGCCTTCTGGCGGTTCCCTTGTTGCGAGAAGCCAAGTTGCAGGGAACCAGGCAGAGGGCTTCTTGGTAGTGGCGCCCGCCCTGTGGAACGCCCTCCCATCAGATGTCAAAGAGAAAAACAGCTACCAGATTTTTAGAAGACATCTGAAGGCAGCCCTGTTTAGGGAGGCTTTTAATGTTTCTGTTGGAAACCGCCCAGAGTGGCTGGGGAAACCCAGCCAGATGGGCGGGGTATAAATAATAAATAATAATAATTATTATTATTATTATTATTATTAGCAGGGTTTTAAGATTACTTGTAATTTTGTTATGAATGGATAATAGGTAATTTAAATAGGTTTTAAATGTAACAATGGACATGCAGTATGTTGATAAATAATAGAACCAAGGTAGGGACTAGTGGGAAGTCAATTTGTTTTTGTGTACTGTTGTTTTTATTTTTGTTATTTTTGGAAAATTAATAAAATGTTTTTTTAAAAAAACACATTCTCAATTGTTTTAAAAAAGAATTTTAGTGACCCTATAAATTCTGAACACAAAAGGATGTGGGATAATGTGATGCTAATGACCAATACCAA
This sequence comes from Zootoca vivipara, assembly GCF_963506605.1. Classification (NCBI taxonomy): domain Eukaryota; kingdom Metazoa; phylum Chordata; class Lepidosauria; order Squamata; family Lacertidae; genus Zootoca; species Zootoca vivipara. The sequence continues at coordinate 47,330,524 of NC_083286.1, read as the reverse complement.
GATGGTCTACCAGGCTTGCATGTTAAGCACGCTGCTGTGGACAACTTACACCCGCCAGGAGTGATGCCTCAGTGCCTTCCAAATGCACTGTGTCAGGAAGATTTTGGGCATCACATGGCAGGACATTCCACAACCTTGTGTACAGCACCTTTGTTTAAAGAGAGTTGCTATGACAATAGTTTGAAGATCAAGTCAATTCATGTACGTCAAAGATTCCAAGGATTGTCATTTCAGAGATCAGTTTCTCAAACAAACTACACAATGAAATGAATTTTGTTCAGTGAAAATATTACTTCACTTGAAAATGATGTCTTCAAAGAGTCTGAACGTTGGATTGTCCTGTCAGAAGACAATGTAAACACTCATTATCACAATCTTTTTCAGGAACTGCGTATGTACAAACAAAAGTAAACTCACAGTCTTAAGAATGTTCTGGCAGAAACAAACTCCAGAAAGGAAAGATCTGTAAGAGAGTCCCAATCTTTCTGTAATCTATACTACAGTGGTGCCTCGCTTAACAAACGCCCCGTAAGACAAAATTTTCGCTTAAAGAAAGGATTTTTCTAGCGGAGGTTGCCTCGCTAGACAAATTCGTTTTACGAAAAAATCGTCTAGCGAATCGCGGTTTCCCATAGGAATGCATTGAAATTCAATTAATGCGTTCCTATGGGCAAATTTTTTTTAAAAAAAATCAATGCATTCCTATGGGATTCGCTAGACAAATTTTTCGTTATAAGAAAAGACCCGTGGAACAAATTAAATTCGTCTAGTGAGGCACCACTGTATCGTGTTCTGCTTTTAAGATGCTCAAGTAGGAACACAAGTGGAAAATTTGCAAGAAACCAAATCAGCAAGGTAAGCAAAGATTTAAAAATATTAGTTTACAGCTATTTTACATGCCTAGACAAATAAAATAAAATATGGAGCCTCTGTTCTTTTGCATGGAGTACTCTAGATGTAGTTTTTAAAATCACCTTTTTTCTTTGCTCATAAGGTCTGTGTCTACAACATTATTTGAGCAACGTTAACTTAAGATAAAAGGGCACAATGTAAAAAACCAATCACAATACTGTATGTGCAAAGAACTGAACGGAACTAAGATAACTTAACAGCAAAAAGCCTGTGCTATCCTGGGATGCTGTCTAGGTTTGTCATTGCTTTTCTCCCAAGAAGCAGGCGTCTTTTAATTTCGTGACTGCTGTCACCATCTGCAGTGATCAAGGAGCCCAAGAAAGTAAAATCTCTCACTGCCTCCATTTCTTCCCCTTCTATTTGCCAGGAGGTGATGGGACCAGTGGCCATGATCTTGGTTTTTTTGATGTTGAGTTTCAGACCATATTTTGCGCTCTCCTCTTTCACCCTCATTAAAAGGTTCTTTAATTCCTCCTCGCTTTCTGCCATCAAGGTTGTGTCATCTGCATATCTGAGGTTGTTGATATTTCTTCCGGCAATCTTAATTCCGGCTTGGGATTCATCTAGTCCAGCCTTTCGCATGATGAATTCTGCATATAAGTTAAATAAGCAGGGAGACAATATACAACCTTGTCGTACTCCTTTCCCAATTTTGAACCAATCAGTTGTTCCATATCCAGTTCTAACTGTAGCTTCTTGTCCCACATAGAGATTTCTCAGGAGACAGATGAGGTGATCAGGCACTCCCATTTCTTTAAGAACTTGCCATAGTTTGCTGTGGTCGACACAGTCAAAGGCTTTTGCATAGTCAATGAAGCAGAAGTAGACGTTTTTCTGGAACTCTCTAGCTTTCTCCATAATCCAGCGCATGTTTGCTATTTGGTCTCTGGTTCCTCTGCCCTTTCGAAATCCAGCTTGCACTTCCAGGACAAAGGTCCGTATAGTTAAAGCTATGGTTTTCCCAGTAGTGATGTATGGAAGTGAGAGCTGGACCATGAAGAAGGCTGATCGTCGAAGAATTGATGCTTTTGAATTATGGTGCTGGAGGAGACTCTTGAGAGTCCCATGGACTGCTAGAAGATCAAACCTATCCATTCTTAAGGAAATCAGCCCTGAGTGCTCCCTGGAAGGACAGATCGTGAAGCTGAGGCTCCAATACTTTGGCCACCTCATGAGAAGAGAAGAATCCTTGGAAAAGACCCTGATGTTGGGAAAGATTGAGGGCACTAGGAGAAGGGGACGACAGAGGACAAGATGGTTGGACAGTGTTCTCGAAGCTACGAACATGAGTTTGACCAAACTGCGGGAGGCAGTGCAAGACAGGAGTGCCTGGCGTGCTATGGTCCATGGGGTCACGAAGAGTCGGACACGACTAAACGACTAAACAACAACATCCTGGGATACATCAAAATCAGTGGTGAATATGCTATGGAAGCACACTCACTATGTTTGCACTGCATATATGAATCCCAGGATGGGATTTGCATCCAATTTACAGCATGGATTGGCTGGCCAATATATCAAGCAAAAAACCCGCAAACCCTTCCCACATAAAAGTTTATTTAGAAGGGCTGTGAGAGTGCTTTTTTAAAAAAAGCTTTAAGGATTTTTAGAACAGCCACAAAGGCAGGTACTTGCAACCCCACCACTTGCAACCCCTCAAAGCAGAACAGTCCGTTGAAAGATAGGAATGATTAGAAGAAGAAAAACTGAAATGTTTGACAATAACCAGTTGAGAGGCTAAGCATTCGGAGAAGTACATCACAAAATAACAAATACACCCCTAAGAAATTGGCTAAGAAATTGCATGAGGAACATGCAAGGTAGGAAGAAAAACTCTGTGCTTCTCTGTTAGTATGATGCAAGATAAGGAAAATATGTAAAGAGAAAACTACTGAGAACAATGAATATGACAAACATTCTGAAACACCGTACACATTTCATTAGATAATGCAAAGAAGACTACAATAGTGTTCAAAGAAGTTACTTTTGTATCTACTTTGCCAGGAACTGAATATACAAAAGTGTTTCACATCAGTAAGAGAATTTCTAAGGCTGTGGGAAAAGAAAGCCTAAGAGTTTCTGCCAACTGGCAGAATCAGAGCAGAATGAATATCACTGATTAAGAACTACTGTTTCCAAAGCCAAGGCAGCCTCTGAAGAGAATAGAACCTGAGGAGTTATACTACTTTAAAGGGGTGCCACCACAATCCCCTCCGCTGCCATCTCAAAAGCAGAGCAAGACTAGAATGACAAGAGCGAGCTTAATGGCACCGTATTTCCTACAAAGAAGCTAGTCCTTGGCTCCACAGCAGCCAGTGATAACTGTGCGAGAGTACTGCTCTATAGCAAGCCACTAATTTTGTAGAAACAAATTGTATTGAAGCTCACAGAAAAGCAGTAGTTAAGCAACTGGAAAACCTAAAATTTCCAATTTCAAAGCAGTAGAAGCAGCTAGCAAATACCATGGCAGAATAGTTTTATATGACAAAATGCCTGTTCACCGAGGTGGGCACTGTGTATGAACCTCTGCAATTCTATGCATGTTTGTTAAACATTTTGATCCTGCTGTTCATTCAAAAAAGTATCACACGGATAAGATAGTCTGTGTTCCCAGGCTTACAATGTAAAACACAAGACACAAAGGAAAAGGCATTGGGAGGGAGGAGGAAAAAATAAGTTAGGCCTATCAAAGACAGATAAATGAGTATACATTTAAACACTTAATTATAAACAGTGTACATTATCCTATTATACAGGATGCCATTTCCTGGGAATAAAGGGCTGGATGCCAGTGCTCCCAGTAACAAGCCCACAGTGTAGTAAAGGAGTTCCCAAACTGTAGAGCTTCATGCAGGTGGTCTGCAGTATGTCTGTAAAAGTACAATTAAAAGCATCCAGCATCTAGCATAGTGCATTACTATTGCTACAACAGGAAGGGAGGGGGGGGGAAATCATTAAGTGGTCTGCAAAGACTCTCAGCAATTTCCAAATGGTTCGGGGGGGGGGGGCGGGGGCTTGAGAACCATTGCTAAAGTATATGACTAGTTATGTGACATCTATCATGCTTGACCATGCTTCTTCAGATATTTAGAAAAGCACACTTTAACCCTAATAGAGGGCCACTGATTCAGTGTTGAGATATAATAGTTTAGCATATTAAGATTTAATTCTAACAAGCTATCATTTTTAAGCCATCATTTTTATCCATGCTGATCAGAAGATATTATTTTGAAAACCTAATGGTCATAACAATATATATTTCATAAAGAATGAACCAGGAAGCCTTGCTGACATTGCTGGAAGTTTCATGAATACAGAATCTCTAGCACAGTTTGATAGCTCATTCTGTATATTGACATGAACCAAGCTGCTCTCAATTTTTTTCCTAACATGTAAACCCCACCTTCCCCCTATCAATCTGATCATTGTTGCAGGATGAACAGCTGTGTCTTTATAGATATATAGCAGGAATTATCAGATTACTGGCTAACAGCAGAGAGAGACTGGCCTGTGATATAATTTTGCGTGGGTGGAATGAATCTTTGTCAGCAGCATACAGTAGTCTATGATTGCTATAGAGAAGGTGTGCTAATATGGCATGAAGTAGTAAATGTATTACATACACTATACTTATGTGATCAAGTATATCTTTAAGGCCAGAAGGGAGAAAGACAGCACTAAACTGTACACACATCAGGAGTATGCAACAGTTCATTTAACTTCCCTTCCCTTCAGAGCCAATAATATTAGCCTCACATGGCTGCAAGTTAGGTAGTTGGACTGGGGCTGAGTGCTACCAAAATAGATGGTACTTTCCTGAAGAGTAAATAATCAAGATGAATCTGTGTTAGCAGTTACTGCCATGTGAACCTGTGCATGTGGAAACATGTATAACTGCCACTTCGTTAAAAAAGTGATTCTAAATTGAAGTCTTGATCTTTCGAAGCCCGAGTGCTGGCCAGATAAAACACCTATTTTCTTAGTAGTAGAAGTTATTAGATGTATCAAAGAGCAAATAGCTGATGGTACTATCATAATGTTGTGAATATTGACAGTTGACAATATCCTTGAAATAAATAAATCTGTATGCAATTAACCAAATAATAGAGGGCAGCATAAGGCCAAACTACACAAGTGTTAATATTCTGTGGTCATTTTTTGTTCTTTTGTTTTATTAACACTCAGATGCAGCCTTGAGTAGATAAAACTAGGAACAAAAGGATTAGGTCTTTTCCTTATTAACTCATTTTCTGCTCCAGTTCCACTCATGCCCTCCAAAATAGTTGCAAGGTGGGAAAAGATGCAAGGGTGGTACTCCAAATTGTTTTGGTAGTTAGGAATTTGAACTTTGAACCACCCATCCCAAAAGTGTTCTCTGCCAAATTCTTGTACACTTAATGGGCAGACACATTTTTTTTGTTTCTCAAGTTAAACTGATATACGGTAAGCATATAGAGCATGGCTCTGGAACCTGTGTCCCTTCAGATGTTGCTGAACTTCAATCTGACCATACTGGTTGGGGCAGATTGAGCTGGAATTCAACAGATTTGGAGGGCCACAGCTTTCCCATTCTTGATGTAGTAGAACAGGGGTCCCCTAACTATGGTCCGGGGGCCAGATGCGGCCCACGCGAGCCAATTGTGTGGCCCCCGGCGGCCCCCGCTCTTACTGGCGTGCCGCGGTGCGGTTGCCCATCTCCAGGTCGGCGCGGCACCAGAAATAGCTTGTGCGCATGTGCGGGCCATAGGGCAGGGGAACATGCTCCCATACGCACGCGCACAAGCTATTTCTGGCGCCGCGCCGACCCGGAAGTGCACCGAAAATGACGTCTGCACATGTGCAGAAGCCATTTCCGGCTCCGCGCCGCACCAGAAAAGGCAAGTGCGCACACGTATGGGAGCGCGTTCCCCCGCCCTCTGGCCCACCGAACGATCGGCGCCGGAGGAACCAGCCCAAAGCCGGGTAAGTTTGGGGACCCCTGTAGTAGAAGATGGCTTCATTCAAATTATACCTGTTGATATTACACAGCCACTATAATAAGGAGGGAGTCAGTTAGTTCGAGTGGTCCCCACTACATTTATGCTTCTTTCAGACTGAGTAAGCAGGTAGAATAAACCGGCAATCACCCAATGCTGTTACTAAAAAAGAACTCCTCCCCAGCCACACACCAGCTTGACAAATTGCCACTATTAGTGGCACCTGCCCTGTGGAACACCCTCCCATCAGAGGTCAGAGAGATAAACAACTACCTGACATTTAGAAAATACCTAAAGGCAGCCCTGTTGAGGGAAGTTTTTAATCTGTGATATTTGATGTATTTTAATGTTTGTTGGAAGCCGCCCAGAGTGGCAAGGAAAGCCCAGCCAGATGGGCGGGGTATAAATAAATTATTATTATTATTATTATTATTATTATTATTATTATTATTACAAACCACAAAAACAGTTGTTGATTGGGTGCTGTTTGGGGTGTTAAGTATCTGCCTCCAACAGTCACCTCCCTGTGCTAACTTACCTTGTTATCAGAGAAAGAGTGTGTGTTCATGTCAAGGTATGGCTTATACATGCACAAAGATGAGGTCGAGGTCATAGAATGACAGAGTTGGACTAGATGACCCTCAGGGTTCCCTTCCAACCCTGTCATTCTCGGCCCATTTGCAGGCCGAAAGGGAAGATTTAAACACGCGATCCCCGAGCACCTCCACTCACCAGCTGCTTGAGGTCCTCCTCGGAGAGCCCCGCGTACCGGTACCGCTGCTGCTCGAACTCGTAGCGGGTCGTCTTGGCCACCACCACCACCCGGGCCGGGCGGAACCCGCCGCCGACGCCTCCCGACCGCGAAGGGAGCTCCGAGGAAGCATCGGAGCTGAGGCAGCGCTGCGAGGTGGAAGGGGCAGACGGAGGCGGCGGAGACGGCGGCGGCGAAGACCCTCGCCCCGCCAGCGCTAACGGCTGAGAGGGGAGCCCGGACGCGGCAAAGGCGGCGGCGGCTGAAGCCACCGACGCGGCCAGGCGGGCTGCGCTGGGCGCTAAGGCGAGGTGGCTCTGCGGCGGCGGAGCTGGCGGCTGGTGCCTCCGGGAAGGCTTGAGCAAGGCGCGGAGAGCGGCGGAGGGACTGCCGCCGCTCAGGTAGCTCGGGAGGCAGGTCATAGCCCGGGCTCGCGGGGTTCCTCCTGGAGCCGCCGCGCGGCCGCCACAGCCGCTGACGAAGAAGCGAGGGAGGCGAAGCGACAGAGCAGCGACCTTCCCCCTCAGGTTTTGCGCCACAACGGCGCGCTGCACGCGCTAGGGAAAGTGGCGGGGGGGGGGGTGAGGAAAAGCAACACACAAGCACGCACGCACGCACGCACAGCCCCGCCCCCTTCTGCTCCGCGCGCTCCGCCTGACGCACGGACGCAGGCGACGTGGGCGCGACCCTTGCGGGAGGCAAGGGACACCGTGCGCAGGGGCCGCGAGCCCGCTCTCTCTCGCTCTCTCCCCTCCCCTTTTTTGCCACAGCCCGGCGGGTCCCATACGGGCTTTCGACGTCGACTCGCTTTCTGCGCCTGCGCAGGTTTCGCTCAATCCAGAAACCGCCCATTGGTTGACGCGACGTTATAGCCGCGCAAGGCACGAAACGGGCTCGAGCTCTTCCAGCCGCGCTTGACCAATAGGAAATGCCCTTGCCCTGAGCGCGCGGGCGGCGGCGGAGGACGTTCCGCAGCTCGGAAAGGGATAAAGCGGGGGAGATTGAGAGAGGCGAAGGCGGCCGGTGGGCGCCGTGAGCTGCGGTCCCGTCACAGTCCCGCGGCTCGATTCCACTTTCCTGCAGGTAGCTGCCGCCTTTATACACAGTATTGACAGTCCTTGGTCCATCCATCATCTAACTCAGTACAGTATTGCATGCACGGACTGGCAGGAGCTCTGCAGAGGGCTTCAAACACGGAGAAGGGAGTCTGTTCACTGAAAGAAAGGGAGAGAGAACCATGTGTGTGGAAACAGTGGAACCATGAGTTACTTGCAGGAACAGTGTCCCAAACTCGTTCTGATTTTTTAAAAAGTCCCCTCGACATATATTTTCAGACACTATAAAAGTATACGTTTATCATAAGCAACAGCCAAGCACTCAATTTATTAGCACTGTACATTTCCTACCAAAGAGTTATTTTTACGATATAAAAATTGTGAGAGGTGCATGATGGAAATCTGCTTTGATCTTATAGGGGAAAAACAGTGTGGCTACAATCCAGAAAATGTGTTCGGTTTAATTATATCTTCCATACTATAAACAAAGCACACATTCAACAGCCCTGCTGGTGATTTTTCATCTGGGCTGGATGAAAAGTGCCACTTCACAATCTGAAAGGCCAGATCAAATTGAAGCTGTAACTTGCCATAGTTACAGTGATAAAATGAAAATCTGCCAACATTCTGGAGCAAAGAGAAAAGTATGCCATAGGTCATTTGCTCATAATTCTTTTAAAAACTGCCTACCGAAGTTAAACAAAAATCAACCAAGCAAAGGTGGAGCTCAAAAAAGTGATCAGTTGGCTTAAAACCAAGGGGAGAAGATTATTCAATTAACCTTCATTTTCTGTATCCCTGTGATCATCTATCTTAATGATTTTTTTTAAAAAAAGGAATACTTTATTTCACATACTATTAAAACTGAAAGAAGAAGGAAATGGAATTACAGAAAGGAGGGAAAGAAAGTTTTAACCATTGGAATGCATAAGAAATATGTTGCTCTTTTTCAAGAGCATTCTTAGAGCCAGCTGATGAGCTGGTGGAGATGGGACAAGTACTGCTCAGTAGCAGGGCAGGTGACAGGTTTTATACTACTGGAGGCCTCCAGTACAGCCATACTCTGCCAGAGGTGGGAACCAAGCAGGAGCATATTACTGGAACATCAAAGGAACATACGAAGCTGTCTTGTAATGTTATATATTGGGTTTATATCCCACATTCCGCAAGGAGCCCAGGGCAGCTAACAGATACACCATTTAAAAACGAAAACATTCTAAAACAGTTAAAGCACTCTTTAAAAAACCAATTGCAATTAAAGACATCTAAAAGTAGTTACAGTTGAAAACTTTATTCCTTCCAATGATCTTGGGGTTGCCAGGAAAAGTATTCTTCATTCAGCCACTAACTGATTGCTGAAAGTTAATACAGTAGTAGAGACAGGTGAACCTCACTAAGGAGGGTCTATTGGGGTAGGAAGTTTTTAAAGAATCGTAACTAAAATAGTGACTCGAACCTTTGGTCCACCTAGTTCAGTATTATCTACACCAGGGTTGGGAACCTTTTCAGCCTGAGGTGGTGTGAGAGTAAGACCCTACCCTCCCTTACCTTCACGGGTCACTTTGACAATTTAGGAAGTTCAGGGGGAACCACATACAATGTTTAAAATGATGTATTGCTCATACCCTAGGCCAGTGGTTCCCAACAGGTGGTCCGCGGACCCCCAGGGGTCCACAAGCTATGCCAGAGGGGTCCGCAAGATGCTATTAGAATAAAAAATATATTAAATATATTTCGTATGATAACAGATTTTTTGTTTTGGCCGCTTCCTGCATGAGCAGAGTCTAGCGCAAAACTAGAATTAGATAGAGGCAGTAGTTCTGCTGTATGCCATTAGGTGGCGCTTTACAAACACTACTGTTTTGCAAAGAGGCAGTGCGCGCATTCTACTAACGCTCACCTCCCCAAGATGCTTTGCGCATGTCGGCTTCATTTGTGCGCTACTGCGCAGGTACCCTGTCTTCTCCATTCCCCTCCCTCCTCCCTGGCGCGCGCTGCCTCTTTGCAAAACAGTAGTGTTTGTAAACAAAGCGTTGTTTTTCGCGGAAGCTACAGTTCGCATAGTTAAAAATGGACCGTTGGTTAAAAAGTGGTTCGTTAAAACGACAAAGGCCTACAGATGAAGAGGAAGAACTGTAAAAAATGTATAAATATAAAATATAAAAAGACTCTTAATTTGGCTCTCACTTTTTAATTTTAGGATTAGGAATTAATGCGGGTCCTTGTCACAATAGCGGCTCGATGAGGGGTCCTCGAGAAAATTTTGTTGGGAACCCCTGCCCTAGGCCAACCCCAACCTCTCTCACCACCAAAGGAACACAAGGGAACAACAGAGAACCTGCACAAACAACGCTGACAACCCCCCCCAAAAAAGTATATTAAGTAAAATAGAAACATGGTCACCTGACCCCCCATCTCCCCCCCATCTACTTCTATCCCCCTCTTTCCCCCCAATGTCTCAACAAATGAAACCAATCTGTAAAAATGTTACGAGAGACATTGCATATTCTGTAAATCAAGAAAATCTTTATTAAAAAAGGAGTAGATTAAAAGATCAATTTATCTGTCTTTCAAATAAAAAAATAATGATGTATTGCAGAAGATAGACATGCTATACTTTATTGAAAATAAAAGCCAAGGCTTAATTTTGTCACTGTTACTTTTATTGTTCTGTTTATTACATACAGTAATAATATCCAAAACACAATGGAATACTTCCCTAACTTCTTGTATATGAATAATAGTATATGATACCTTTTTAAAGACCTTCATAACAATGCAATAGTACTAAAGCAGCACTTTAAAAAAAAGTATAAGATGGTCAAGAATAAAAGCTGATCCCATTCATGTAGGGACCTTTCAGCATAGTATTTTAACTTTTCCCATATAGCTAAAGTGTGGGGGCAAGTAGTAAAATATTTGCATTCCTCCTCAACCAGTACAAGTAGATTATTCAGTGTTAACCTACACTGATTTATTAGTAGGCTTCAGTGAGAAAATAACATGTATTTGGAACTAGGAATGCATGGAGCCATTAAAGTCCAGTCTATCCCAGTTCTGCATGGGTACAAGGCCAATTCCATCTTCTTAAACCACCTTGTAAAGAAATCTGCTGAACTGCACTCATTATCTGATCCAAGTTACAGTCTGCTCAAAATGAATTACACGAGTTCAGCCAATTTCTGGAAGTAAGTGCAATTAAAATCTTTAAGGCCAACTTTAGGTTCAAGTGCATGTGTTTATTATTTAAATATTTTATTTCGGGACCAGAAATTTGTTAAGAGTCCTATTCCTGGACTCTGATTGGTAGCTTAACAAATCCTGAATTAGAATGAGAGTGCAGTGGAGACACAGTTCAGAGAGAGATTTGATGGACCATATCCTCAATATGACTGGTTACGAAATGAACAGACTGTTGTGCTTTGCAAACATGGTTTATGGCTTTGCGTTTTGATAGGAACTGTTCAAAAACTGTTCTGGACTTAATCTGCTTGTTATGGATGGCAGCTTAGACAGAAGGGGCATAATGGTATGATCTAGTTGGGCTTTGCTTTTGCTACATTTGATCATCCATATACACAGATTCTAAAACTGTGGACCACCTTTACAATTTGATAGTTGTGCTCTCCTTGTCAGTTTGGGGATGATCGGAGTAGAGTCCTTGTGGAAACTCAACAGCACTTAAGTCTTGCCAAAATTCTTTTGGGCCAAATATTTATTAAGCAATTTTTTTTGACTAAGCTAAAAAGTTTGTTTGAAAACACGTGTAACTTGATTGCCATTGTAGTTGCTGGCTGCAGGGTCTTCTCTCAACTATCCTACAGTAAGCGTGATTTGAAAAAGTAATGTTTGATGAAGAAAGTATTGCTCATGGTGTGCAGGAACATCTTTTCTGACAACCCACCCCCCCTTTCTAAATATTTAATTTGTTAGAGGTAGATGACCTATACGTACTACGTACATTATCAAGAAGAGCTCAACGAAATTAACTGATTGTGTCTATATAATATAGTGGAGTGAGCTGGTTGTGGCAGAGCTGGGTTATGAATTTGCTAGTTATTTTTGAGCAAATCACTCACTGTTAGATGTGTGGGTTGTGTTAGCACCTGATAAGGCTGGATAGGACTCAAGACCCATAGAGGGTTCAAGGGCTTTGCCCCTGTGCACCTAACATCAGGCTCTTCTGATTTCCCCCTAACAGTTGCATGAGCCACTTGTCCTTTTTATACAGGATGCCTAGAGCAAATTATCCAAGACGAGAGGCTAACAAGATGGATTAAGGACGACTAAAGTGTGAAGCAAACAATGCAGTCTTTCTGAGGTTGACACCCATTGTCTGGACCCATGCCACTTTCTTATTTTTAATAGGATTGCGTATAGTTGAACTATGGAACTTACTGCCACAAGATGTAGTGATTTTGCTGGAGAACGCAGGTGGGGACAGTGCTCTTCTGCTCCGGTCCTGTTTGTGGGTTTCTCATAGGCATCTGGTTGGCCACTGTGAGAACAGGATGCAGGAGTAGATGGACCACTGCCAAGAGTTCTTAAGTGATGGTCACCCAACTTGGATGGCTTTAAAAAATATTTATAAAATTTCATGGAAGATAGGGTTGTTGATGACTACTAGTTGTGAATCATGGCTGTGTACTACTTCCAGTACCACAGGCTATTTCTAAGGAGGTTTGCCCTGTTCCTATTTTGGGAAAGATCTATATATATATCAGTGGGTAGAATCACAGAATCATAGAATTGTAGAGTTGGAAGGCAACACATGGGTCATCTAATCTAACCCACTGTGATGCAGGAATCTTTTGCCCAATGTGGGGCTCAAACCCACGACCCTGAGATTAAGAGTCTCACACTCTACCAACTGAGCTATCCCAGTGAATACTGGGAAGCATGACTTGTCCGCATCTTACATTCCTATGAATAGTTGCCTCAATTCCTCATACAGCATGGATGATATTGGGGTTGCAATCCTAAACACAGTGGGATCTACTTCCAAATCAAGAGGAGAAGGGTTGCACTGCATGAAGCACTTTACATATGAAAGGTGTCCACAAACAGGAAATGCAGATGACTGAGAAAACCATGGCTCATTTAGAAACACACAAAGAGCACAGCCCTGAACATATTTCTTCCAAAAACACACAGCAACTTGTGGAATTATGGATACCAATATGAGCTTTGGAAATACTCTTTGGACTGTTGCATGTGCTAGGCTGACAGATACAGCCTTAGCAAACAAAAACTAGCTTTTAAGTGTTCATGTAGTTAATAATGAAGCTTTTACCTTTGGCAGCAGGATATCCCTCACATCAGGCAAAGTTTTCAAAAGCATTTTTGATGTGTTCCTTTGCATTGGAAAAATATTTAACTGTCTACACACTTAATGATGGCAAACAGGTGCGTTGGCAAACGTTTCTGTCTCATTTCTTGCTGGTTTTGAAAGCTTGAGGTATGATCTTCAGAAAATGGTATTTATGCAAAATCTGGCCTCTGTTCTGTGAGAAAAGGTTACAATGTCTGGGGCTTTTTAGCTGAGAAAAAAGGCAAATCAGGGGTGTGGGGCACGAGGTATAAAGTGTGTAAGGTTATGCATGGCATAGAGAAAACAAGACAGAAGATTTTCTCCCTCTCATGATATGAAAACTCAGAATCATCCAATGAAGCTGAATGGTGGGAGATTCAGGACAGAAGAGAGGAAATACTTCTTCATATCACACAGTTAAACTATGGAACTCACTACTGCAAGATGTGGTGATGGCAACCAGTTTAAATGGACTTACAAATAAGATGGATAAGGCTATAAAATGGCCACTAGTCATGATTGCTATATGCTATCTCCAGGATTGAAGGAAACGTGATTGGCATGGTTGGTATATAATGCTAAGCCATGGTTTGTTTTAACAAAACACAAGTTTACCATGCGTCAACCACAGGTGCTTTTCATATCCAGCCGCTGTTGTCTCCTGCCTTTATAGTTTGGTGAGCACCTGAGACAGTTAAACAAACCAGGGTTAACAAAGGGTGTTGTTCCCCTGTAACACAAGCCACTATTAAACCAAAGTTCACAAGCCAACAACAAGCCATAGATTCAGGTGTAAGACGTGGTTTGCACATAACACTAAGCCATATCTTAATAAACCATCAGTTTAGCCTTATGACTGAACTAGGGTGAACACCACTTGCCAGAGAATAACAACAGGAGTTTATTGCGCTTATATACTGCTTATGGGCTTTCCATAGGCATCTGATTGGCTGTTGTGGGAAACAAAATAGATAGGCTGGCTAGTCTTTGGCCTGATTCTGTATGGCTCTTCTTACATTTTTAATCCATGGCATGCAAGATATGTATACAGTGGAACCTCGGTTTATGAACACCTCGGTTTATGAATTTTCGGTTTATGAACACCGCGGACCCATCTGGAACGGATTAATTCATTTTCCATTACTTCCAATTGGAAAGTTCGCTTCAGTTTATGAACGCTTCAGTTTATGAACACACTTCCGGAACCAATTGTGTTCATAAACCGAGGTACCACTGTACCTTTTTATATGGTTACATATCTAAGGAAACAAAAATGGCAATTAAGTAAAACTGTTGCTGAATTGTTGCTGGCTAATTTGCAAGCTTGTAGCATAATCCAGTGCTCAGATTAGTTACTTTTATTTATACAAAATTATTTTAGAGATTTTTGGCCCATTCCAGAATAGGCTGCTACCCTCCATAGTTTTTGTATTATTATTTTTTAAAAAAGTTCCCAGAGCAGAAGTTTTGGTTACATGGGAGATCCCTATGGAATAGGAGGTTTGTTGTTGTACATACATTACTGGGTTGCTGGATGCATCCCGCCCCTGAGCCCCACATGCCCCAGATTTGTGCATATAACACAACCAATTGCAACCAACTACTTCTACATTCATATTCTATTTTTCTGGATCGGGAAAGTTCCCTAAAATAGCTTACCATGCTGAAAACTTCGCACAAATATCAGCTGCTGAATGCTATGCTGTGACTGCTAAGAAAAGTATTTATTATATAGCTGTAGTCATAATAGATTTTTGTGGACAGTCATTGTGTAGATAAATCTATGTGGAATTAACGCAGTCAGTAATTCATGGATAAATGATGGATTCCATCAATATGATGAAATAACTTCAATTAGGCTTCTCTTTTTCTTTTAAATTGTCTTTGAAGATCATTTGTTCAAAAAACAGAAGTCTTTTTTTATTTCAAAAATTCTTAAAGCGCTGGGGCCATTCTCTAATTCCTGTTTAAGAAAAAGGAAGGACGAGTGGAACCCATAAAGTGCTTGTTTCGTGTATCCTCTGTGTGCTAAGTCAACCCTGAAAAGTTTTTGCCCCTTAGTCATCCAAAAAGTGTGCAGAATTTCCTCACACGCTGAATTCATAAGAGCTCCTTGGGTATTTTTAAAATAAAAAAAACAGAAGTTTCTAGTTGTTGTTGTTTTTACTTTGATTGGAGAAAGCAAATTGTCACGAACAGACCACAGGCTGTCGGCGAATCCACTGAGAATGATCTGGAGAAGAATGGAAAGCGATTGGTTACTTCCATGGAATAAATAAAATCCAACATTCCTGAGACTACCACATCATCTGTATGTGCTAATATCACTTGGAGACTTCGAGAGCTTCTGCTTACGCAGTCCAAACAGCACCACTGATTCACAAGAGAGAAGGACATGTACACTTGGGGGTAATCTCAAGAAAACCACCAAAATATCTGCAAAGATTCTTTCTTTAAACCAAACCATCCCCACAGTGATTTGGAATGTGGCTTGGAATGTGCACAATCAGCTTTTTCCTGTGAGAACAGGTTCTTCCTGACTTCAGCCTTTGAGAGAAAATACTGTAGTTAATTTGTGCAGAACATGGTGATATCTATCTATAATCTGTCTGTCTGTCTGTCTGTCTGTCTGTCTGTCTGTCTGTCTGTCTGTCTGTCTCTATCTCTATTTATCGAGGCACTGACTCATAGTCAACCCTTTGGGAGCCACATGTTAAAGTGGGCATGACTGAAATGTAAAAAAGGCAATTGAAGATTGATGGTTTTCTTATTTATATTTTTTTAAAAAATGGACAAATGGCATCATCCCCAAAACTATGAAGACAACTTATTCATAGCTTGTGACATACATTTCTGACAATGAAATAAACATGCAAATAAACAGCTACAAAGTTCACTTCCTCAAGATGTAGTGATCTCTACAAACTTGGATGACTTTAAAAATGAGAAATATATTTAAAAATATATTTAAAAATTGTCTAGTAAGCACCTTAGAGACCAACTAAGTTTGTTCTTGGTATGAGCTTTTGTGTGCATGCACACTTCTTCAGACACACTGAAACAGAAGTCACCAGACCTTTATATATAGTCAAATATAAATTTAAAAATGGGTAAAAAAAATCCTTCAGTAGCACCTTAAAGAAGTGTGCATGCACACGAAAGCTCATGCCAAAATAAAAACTTAGTTGGTCTTTAAGGTGCTACTGAAGGATTTTTTTTATTTTGTTTCGACTCAGACCAACACGGCTACGTACCTGTAACTTTAAAAATGAGGTTAGATAAATCAAAGAAGGATAAGGCTATTATTGGCGACTAGCCAAAGGTAGCTGTGTACCACCTGCAGTGTTGTAAGCAATATACTCCTGAAAAATACCACTTCCTGGGAATCACAAATAATAATAATAATAATAATAATAATAATAATAATAATAATAATAATAATTTATTATTTATACCCCGCCCATCTGGCTGGGTTTCCCCAGCCACTCTGGGCGGCTTCCAACAGAAAATGAAATAAAACAATCTATTAAACATTAAAAGCCTCCCTAAAGAGGGCTGCCTTCAGATGTCTTCTAAAAATCTGGTAGCTGTTTTTCTCTTTGACATCTGATGGGAGGGCGTTCCACAGGGCGGGCGCCACTACTGAGAAGGCCCTCTGCCTGGTTCCCTGCAACTTGGCTTCTCGCAACGAGGGAACCGCCAGAAGGCCCTCGGTACTGGACCTCAGTGTCCGAGCAGAATGATGGGGGTGGAGACGCTCCTTCAGGTATACTGGACCGAGGCCATTTAGGACTTTAAAGGTCAGCACCAACACTTTGAACTGTGCTCGGAAACGTACTGGGAGCCAGTGTAGATCTTTCAAGACCGGTGTTATGTGGTCTCGGCGGCCGCTCCCAGTCACCAGTCTAGCTGCCGCATTCTGGATTAGTTGTAGTTTCTGGGTCACCTTCAGAGGTAGCCCCACGTAGAGTGCATTGCAGTAGTCCAAGCGGGAGATAACTAGAGCATGCACCACTCTGGCGAGACTGTCTGCAGGCAGGTAGGGTCTCAGCCTGCATACCAGATGGAGCTGATAGACAGCTGCCCTGGACACAGAATTGACATGTGCCTCCATGGACAGTTGTGAGTCCAGAATGACTCCCAGGCTGCGCACCTGGTCCTTCAGGGGCACAGTTACCCCATTCAGGGCCAGGGAGTCCTCCACACCTGCCCGCCTCCTGTCCCCCACAAACAGTACTTCTGTCTTGTCAGGATTCAACCTCAATCTGTTAGCTGCCATCCATCCTCCAACCGCCTCCAGGCACTCACACAGGACCTTCACTGCCTTCACTGGTTCTGATTTGAAAGACAGGTAGAGCTGGGTATCATCCGCATACTGATGAACATCCAGCCCAAACCCCCTGATGTTCTCTCCCAGCGGCTGCATGTAGATGTTAAAAAGCATGGGAGAGAGGACATTCCAGCGGGCCACCAGGGAATCGGCTGAAAGGCCATCAACATGGGATAAAGCATCCCCTACCACTCTCTGGAAACCATTTGGATCCATTAAGTCGCGGGGGGCGGACCATCCGAATCAGTCCCACCTCCCTGCAGAGGGGAAGGGTCGCGGAGAAGTCCAGTTGCACCAGGTAGTGATCTGACCATGGCACTTTTTAGTTTCGCTTTTCCTTAGTGTCAGATCACCAACATCCATAGAGGTAAACACCAGGTCCAAGGCATGTCCGCGGCCATGAGTTGGGCCAGACTTATTCAGGGACAGCCCCATAGAGGGCTTTCCACGAAGTCCTGAGCGGCCCCTTGTAAGGTCGTGTCGGCATGGATATTAAAATCCCCTAGGACAACCAAACTAGGTGTCTCCAGGAGAAGGTCTGCCACGACCTGAAGCAGCTCGGGCAGGGAATCCTTGGTGCAGCGAGGAGGTCGGTACACCAGAAGGAATCCTGTACTGCCCCTATTGCCCAACTTCCAGAACATGCACAAATGAAAAGAGTGCTATGCTATTGCACTCAGGGTTGGCTTGTGGATTTCCAATGGGCCTCTGGTTGGCCACTGTGATCACATGATGCTTGGCTAGACGGGACTTGTTTTGATTCATCGGGGTTCTTATGTTCTGGTGAAGGGAAGCTAATTTTGAAGGATGAGCTGATTAATCATTTTTAGCACAGCCTAAGGGACGAAAGCTGATAGAATCACATAGAGTATGTCTGTATCTAATAAGATGTTTCAACTGATGCCAACGTTTCGTGGAAGGGAAAGTTTCCAACCACACCATTCTCAGAGTAGATTCACTGAAATAAAATGCTAACTTGAGTCCATTGCTTCCAGTGGATCTACTCTGAGTATGAGTTAAAGGTAAAGGTAAAGGGACCGTCCCCTGGTCCAGTCACAGACGACTCTGGGGTTCTAGCACTCATCTCGCTTTACTGAGCCTGTGACAAACCTCAGTCATGATATTGGTCAAAATCAGGACATAAAGAAAAATGAAGTGCAAGTAGTCATTTATCTGCAGGGAACTTTCTTTTTTTTAAAAAAATGACATCAGCCTTACATGAAGTGTGGGGCTATTGCTTATGTTTTTCAAGAAGTGTTTCATAAACAAGTCATTGCTCTGATTATTTTTTCCTGTGGGAACCTAGCAATGGGGAAAAAAATATAGCTATGTTTTTCATTAGTCAACACAAAGAAGCTGTTATACACGACTATTTCCAGGTTAATGGAACTTTACTGCATATCACAGTGCAGCCCAGTTGAAGCTATCTATTTAATAAAGCCATTTAGTATTTATCTTTTTCTCTACTTTGCAACCTTTGCAGCCAAGTCGCCACCAGAAGAACACAACTCACTTCCACCATTAATTTTAAAGTGGCTTAAACCTCAATCCCATACATTTTTACTATGCACTATGTTTGACTGGCATCAGAAATTGGGCTGCCAACCAATCAAGAAAGAGGCCTGGCTGGGATTTTCCTAGTTGCCAGAAAAGAAAGGGGGTGGTGCCAGAAATGGCAGAACTCTGGCACAGTCCTGCCTGAAACAACAGGGGTTCATTCTCTGGCTCCACCATAGACCTGAGTCCCTGGGTGTCATCATCAGGGAAATTTAGGGAAGTTTTTAATGTGTGACATTTTAATGTATTTTTAATCTTTGTTGGAAGCCGCCCAGAGTGGCTGGGGAAACCCAGCCAGGTGGGTGGGGTACAAATAAATCATCATCATCATCATCATCAGAGCCCCCTAGGCACCAGATTTTTTTTTAATCTCAAGAGTTATCAGCTGCAGCCACCGGGTTTCATGCTCACACATCTGCTGCTATTCTCACAGGATAACTTTGTTTTCAATTGTATCAATGGTCTATTATGATTTATGTTACAGTTGCATTTTTACTTTATTTTTTCTGGTCTTTTATTAAAAAATAAGGGTAATACAACAAAACACGCAATTATTATTCACTTGGCATAAAAGATTCCTGCATTGCAGGGGGCTGGACTAGATGACCCTTGTGGTCCCTTTCAGCACTACGGCTCGATAATTCTATTATTGTAGTAACAGAACTCAGTTCTCTGTATGCTGTCCCTTAGATAGCCAAAACAGGACCATCCACAAACAAGAGGGAGATTTCAGAAAATTCAAGGGAAACCAAAGTTTCATAGAGGTACAAAATGTTTAGAAAAAAACCCTGGGGTGCAACAGCCAAACAACCCAATAATGGTTGAGCATGCTGAATGGGTATGGAATGCAGACTGTTTGGCCAGGAGGAGGGGGAGAAAAAGAGAAAAACAGGAGTATCCTGAACAGGACAAATTCACACTGCAACATTTTGTTGCAGATCTCCCTTGTGTATAACCTACAGATATATAACATAAAACAAGATCTGGATATAATCAAGGACAATAATAGTGTATCTTTCTTAATGGAGCAATGAGCAGGAGTGTAGGCAGCTCTGAGTAGACTGTTGGGGCTTGTAAGCAGGCAAACTTTCCAAACTGGAACAAAGGAACTCTTGAGAACAAAGCAAAGTGGAATTCTGAGAGCTCCAAGCATGTTGAGCATTCTCGCCTGCCAGTTTTTCAAAGACTTAATTCATCTCTTACCCCCCCCCCTCTCTTTGTATGACTTTTAGATCAGTAGTGGATGTTTGTGCACTTTTAGGTGGTGCCCAAAGCACTTTAATAAAGAAAAAAAGAGCAAGAGTTTTCTTTGAAGTTTCCTGCCACAAGCTGAAGAGGAAGAGTGTTTTTTTCTGTTTAATTTTAAAATGAACAAATACACACCACAACGTAACTGGCTGTGTTTGACTATATAAATTATTTCCTGTTCTAAATGTTGGCCCTTTATTGCTTCTACTCAGATAATGTGAAAAGAGTTGTGTGAGTTATGTTTATATGATGTATAAAGAATTTATATAGTCAAACACAGCCAGTTACATTTTGGGTATATTTGTTAGTTGAATTTACGTAACTATTGGTTTGATAGTGTTGTGTAATTTAAAAATGAAACAGCTTGCCTTGTCAGCAGCACAAGTTTTAATTTGGAAGGATTTCAATTATCATCTCATGTGGTGCTTCTTTTAGCTATAAACCAAAAGAAAATGTGGTGGTCCACAAATGTAGAAAATAGCCCTTATTGCCCTAATGTTTCCACTCGGGTGTACAATTATGAGACATCAATATGAGAAGCATCCTCAGAACTCATTCACTGGCTTACTCCTCAATGTGATACATGCTTTCACTTGCAAACAATGCCATTCTTCTGTCTACAATAAAAAAAACAATAAAAATGGCTTCTATCAGAAGCCAGGGCGGGAATATTTAGTCTCCCAGGATATTCTGCTGCTAGCCAGCAGGTCACATTATCTAGCAAAGGAACTTCAAAGGGACACTCCTGCATGCAATTGCTGAACTAGAATTTATGAATACATTTGATTCTATTTGTTCAGGACCCAAGCCAGACAATGGTTGGCTTTCCCACTACAGCTGTTAAGAAAGAATAGCAAAGGTAGGATGATTACTGTTGTGTATGCTCACTGTGTACATACTGTAATTATTTTGTTTCTTACATGCTCATTTCCCCATACACAGGTATGGGTTTCTCTGCCCCCCCTGCCCCCACAATTTTATCATCAAATTAATTTTAGGATGTTGGTTAGTCTGAGCAACAGCGACTAGCCCAGCACCACCCAATAAATTTCATGGATGTGTGGGGATTTGAATCTGGGTTGCCCCAATCCTAATACAATATTGTATCCACTGTTGCACACTTGCTTTCTATTTAGCATTTTGGCTTCATTATACAAGACCTCTCCTCTTTGCAGAGGGGAGGGGTTGTGAGCGGGAGCCATTTCCCACGCTAGCAGGGGGGCGTATTCGGCCCCCTGCGTTAGCCTATCCCCTCTGCCGCACCAAGCCTCTCAGCTGGCCAACAGGGCCAACTGGTGGGTGGGGTCTGGCTCTATTTAAGCAGCCATGGCAGCGTTCGAGCCACATTCAACTTCTGCGCCACATCGGATCTCCCGCCCACCCTCCCTTTAGGCCTGTTCTATGCTTTTGACCTTGCTATGGACTTCGGTTGGTTGCCTTGGTTGCCCAAGGGGCCTGGTAGGTGTTTTTTTTTAATCCATTTTGCTAATTGGCATCAGCCTCTTGGTTTTTTCACCTACCTCGTAGCAAATTGTCACAACTTTATGGTATTGGCGGTTAGGCATTGGAATATGTATATGTCTTGTGTGTCAGAGGACAGGTTGTGGCCATCATCTAACCCCTCCTCTTTTGGGTA
Source organism: Zootoca vivipara (assembly GCF_963506605.1). NCBI lineage: Eukaryota > Metazoa > Chordata > Lepidosauria > Squamata > Lacertidae > Zootoca > Zootoca vivipara. Next base: position 47,308,745 of record NC_083286.1, on the reverse strand, counting down.
TCCCGTTAAAGGGATCTGGCAGTCGTGGATCCTGTCCGATGCCCTACTGGTGGCTAGGGCCATGGCACGACCCACGGTGACACCAGGGGAAGCTTCCAGTTGTATTTGCATCAACAAGCTCCTCCCACTGGTTGTTAACCCTAAATGACTCCCCGCTGAGCAGGGTGGAATCATGCTTGCTTGTGTTATCCAGTGCCTAAGCCAATACCACTCACATGCTGTAACCAATAAAGTTGTGGCCTTATTTCGCCCATTCATTTGTCACTGTGTCTTATTTTACTCCACGCGGGTGGCGGGTCCTCGAATCACAAAAGCTTATTTCCCAAGATATCTGATTAGCTTTTTAGGTGTCTCAGCACCCTTACCATTTTTGAGACAACAGGATAACACACCTGCCTCTCTGGAAGTTGGACAAAAAATTCCAAACAACTTATCAATTTTGGCTACTATAGCATGTGCCTGAATAAAGGCTGGGAAAATACAGAGCTGTCTTCCAAAGGCATTACAGGCATGTAGTTGCTGGGTAAACAGCATGGAAGAGCTTCTGAGAAGTGAAGAAAGCTCAAGCAGTACTCACCCATTTCTTCCAGTATATCGTATACCTGAAGGCGCATCTCCACCCCCATCGTTCTGCCCGGACACTGAGGTCCAGCTCCGGGGGCCTTCTGGTGGTTCCCTCCCTCACTGTGAGAAGTGAGGTTATAGGGAACCAGGCAGAGGGCCTTCTCGGTGGTGGCGCCCGCCCTGTGGAAAACAACTACCAGACTTTTAGAAGACATCTGCAGGCAGGCCTGTTTAGGGAAGTTTTTAATGTTTGAAGTTTTATTCTGTTTTTAGTGTTCTGTTGGGGGCCGCCCAGAGTGGCTGGGGAAACCCAGGCAGATAGGCGGGGTATAAATAATAAAATTATTATTATTATTATTATTATTATTATTATTATTATTATTAAGCCCCTTTTCAAACTGCAAAAAGAACATCATACATTAAATCAGAGCCATGTAAATTTGCCCTGATACAGTATGTGTGGAGTTGCAAGAGTGACACTCAATGACTCCACTGCCCTCTTTCTATCTACAGAGGGTTTTTATTTTTAAAAAAATATCTAATGAATAGAGTCAGAATCACCAAATGAGCCTTTTTATTCTGGCATGGAGATGCATTAATGGGAAAAACTACACCCACTGATTTCTACCTGCCATGCATCTACTGAAAACACAAAACATAACAAAAGCTGACAACTTTAGAGCAGCAGGAAACATTTTGCAAATGGTGTTTGGAGTGAAATCTCAGCAAAAGTTGGGCTGCGTACCTTGATGGTATTACAACAGGATCAGCTGGAATGAAAGATAAGCAGACTGAGGTGGACATAGTCAGGATAAATAAAATAAAGCAGGGACCGTCAGAGGACCTGCCAAGGTTGCTTGATAACAGATGGGGCCTGGGTTGTCAGCAATCTCTGGGACCTGGATGGAAGAGGAATTTGGACTCACTGGCTGCAGGGAATTGTAAGGGTTTATAGAACTTCACTCATTTTTCTCATGCACCACACACACAATCTCTCTCTCACACACACACACCTCACTAGGAAGTCCATCACAAATGAAAAGAATATGTACCACAGTTTGGATGTCCCTCAAGGACTGTGGCCTCAGTTATCACTGGCCACTGACCCTTAGCTGTTTTTCCCAAATCTGTGTCAGAGGCCTTCACTTGTCAACATGATTGTTTAACTTGCAAGTCGGCACATAGATTGGAGAGTACCTTCAACTCGCAAACAAATTCCAGCCTTTTATTATCTCCCTGTGGGAAGTCACACAGACTAGTTGCAGGAGAGAGGTTCTGCATGAATGCTGACTGAAGCGACTGCTATTTGGTGGGCAGAGTGAGCTGTACTGTATTCACGTTGAAAAAAACTAGGTTTTATCTTAGGAATGTAGGGAGTTGTTGTGTGCCGAGTCAAATAATGGACCAGTATGGCTCGGTATTATCCACACTGCCTGGGAAGAAGCTCCCCAGAGCTTCAGGCAATGAGTCTTTCTTAGTTCTGCATGGATATGTGAGGGATTGGACCTGGGACCTTCTGCATGCAACACAGATGCCCTACCACTGAGTTATGTGCCCTCATGGGAATGCTTGCAAAAATGTGTATAACAGTCAAATCTGCATACAAAAGTGTCTTTGTTAGGAGAAATTGACACTGAAATGTTGAAGAATTTCCAAGAGGAGTTAAAAATTGCAAATTGCTGCAGAAATGTGAAGAAGTGAATTTAAGAGTGGAAAAATTAGAAAGAGAGAGAACATAGATGGACAGATCCTTCCATCCGTACTTCTCCATGAAAGGACCTGCAGACATGGTGATTTGTTTCCCTTTCAGGAACCAATAGGAGCGAGAACCAGAGGCAGGGTTGAAAGGAGTCACCCACAGATAGTCTATCCAAGCAGGAAGCAGGAAGTGATGACGGAAAAGTTCAGGGTAGAGGCAGATCAGAAAGGCAGGCTATGAATTCAACTAAAAAGAGAGCTTAAGGTCAAGGACAGGTGGAATGTTCACTCAAGGAAAGGAAATGGCAGATGGTTGGAAACTTTCAACAGTGGCCTATGCAAGGAAGCTACAGGTAGGAGCCAGCCAGGCAGAGACATGAAGAACAATATGCCCTCTGGTGGCAAAGGTCCACAATTTCTAGTGACTTCTCTAAGGAAAAGAGAACCAATATTGAAGCTAGGATTCCATCACATACCAGCAAATTCAGGTTGCACAATTAAAACGGATTTGAGCCCATGTGCAACACAACTGCTTCCTCCTCCAAAACCAGATTTTTCACAGTAATTATATTGATGGGGAAACACACCAGAAAATATGGGACAACATTTCCTTCAGTATAACCACAAACAAGAATGAATGATCAATAAGTAGTCAACCCTTTTTAATTTTTACTTTGAAAAGCAGTTGCTTCAGAATATCTCTCACTCACCCTATTTTTTTCAGAAGCAAGAAACTTTCAGGAGTGAGGTAGCTGCTGTTTACATTCCTTATTTTGATTGGCAGCAAAATCCTATGGTGACCATGTTTGCTCAGAAGTAAATCTTGCTATGGTAATGGGATTTAACCCCTTGTAAGGAGTGAAGCAGGATGTGGGTGGCACTGTGGGTTAAACCACTGAGCCTAGGGCTTGCCAATCAGAAGGTCGGTGATTTGAATCCCCGCAACAGGGTGAGCTCCCGTTGTTCGGTCCCAGCTGCCAACCTAGCAGTTTGAAAGCACGTCAAAGTGCAAGTAGATAAATAGGTACCATTACAGCGTGAAGGTAAACGGCGTTTCCGTGTGCTGCTCTGGTTTGCCAGAAGCGGCTTTGTCATGCTGGCCACATGACCTGGAAGCTGTACGCCGGCTCCCTCGGCCAATAACACGAGATGAGCACCGCAACCCCAGAGTCGGTCATGGCTGGACCTAATGGTCAGGGGTCTCTTTACCTTTACCTTTAAGGAGTGAAGCATATGATTTTAAATTAATATGACTCATTTTACCTTGTATTGATCTTCCCACACCACTCCCAGAGGGTGATTTAATATTCATTCCCCATTTTTCGAGTAAAATATTACTCAAAATAGCTTCTGATCCAAAACAAAAATACAATATAGCACAACGACACAAAATACTGGATGCATTCATCATTTTCTGTTTTCACAAAGTGGTGATGAAGGCAGTGCAATCTGTTGTACTACCTCATTATGCCTCTATTATTTTTTTAAAGGAAATATTGGGGTATGTATAACCCCCTTCTCCTACGGCAATGCACATCCCACCAAGTAGTGGGGCTGGGAAAGGACCATGAACAACAGCAGATCTACTTCTCATTTTGCAGGAAAGCCAACCCCCCCCATTTTTTTAAAATGTAGATGGCTTTGGACAATGGTTATGAAAAATGCAGCCTTTGTCTGGTCCTGCAGAGAGCTTTGCTCACCTGATTTGTTGTTGCTCACTTGAGTTATTTTTTCATTCTCGTCCTCATCACTGTCATAATTCAGTGCCTGAATATCTGGCTCTTGCTCCACGTGGTTTACATCACATTCCTGATCAGCAAAGCTCCTCATTGCAACAAGGCGATGGTGGATTGCTGCGTATAGAGAAGCTGCATCCTTTGAGCTTGCCTGTGTAACATACAAGACAAACAGGTCCATTGGGTACTGTTTTCCAGTTGACCAATGAAAAATTGAGCACACCAAAGAGATCTCAAAGTTACTGAAAAGAACTGGAGTGCCAGGTGTCCCTTCCAACTGTGCAATTCTGTGATTCCATATTATTGATGCACTGTCTTTCAAATGTTTGGTGTGGTTTTACATAGTAGAATTGTCAGGAGTCGGAGTCAGGAGTCAGCAATAAAAATAACTGGTGTCAATTAAGTTAACTCTTTATTCAAAGAAACCAAAACATTTCAGGCCTAGTGATCACAGCAACTCTTCCCAGTAGGACTTGCCCCAATGCAGCAGTTGTGAGGACTGAAGGTCCTGCCTTCCCACTGCTCTCTAAAGCTCCCTAAGGTTCCTTCCCTAGCAGCGTCTTGCCTCTCATTGCTTCACCCTCTTCATTTCTCTGCATGTTCTGGGAGACCAGGGAGGGAGAGGAGCTGATCACATCAGGAGGGGAAGACTCCCTAGATTCTTCAGCAGCATGCCTCACTTCTGTCACCTCTCCTGCCTCCTCTCCTGCCTCTGAGTCTGGGCTGCTCTCTGCCACAGCCTCTTCCTGCTCACTGAACCTTGCGACCTCTTCAGCTTCCAACATCTCATCCTCCCTCTAGTCTGCTCCCTCTTCTCCCTCTGACCACTCATCATCATCCCACCACCAATCCCCTGGCTCTGAACCTTTCTTCCCCTGGGGGTTCCTTTGGGGGTCCCCCAGCTGGTGCCTCCCACCACCCCTCTGCAACCAGCCAATCCATGGCAAAAATGGGGCAACAGTTCAAACATCCTAGAACAATGATGGGCAACCTTTTGCGCTTGGTGTGTCAAAATTCGCCAAAAAACCAAGCATAACTTGGGTGGTGTGTCACTTCGAGAAAAAAAAACCATAATTTTGCGATATTTATAGTTTAAATAACAAAAATGTATAATTGTGATATATAACTGTATTTAATAAACAAAAAACTAATTATTTAACCTAACCAAACCAAAAGCCCCTGCCCAGAGTTGTTGAGCTTTTTTGGGGGAGCTGCTGACCAAAGTTTGGGAGGTTTTTTGGGGGTGCAAAAGTTGCTTTGCTTTTTTGGGGGGGGATGCCCCAAAGCTGCTGCGCTTTTTTGTGGGGGGGGGGGAAGAGAACAGAAATAAATGATGAATAATACTTTCGCTGGAACTAACACGTAGCACCAACATAGTCTGCCAAAGTGCCAAAAAAACCAGCACAGAACGGGTTAAAAAACAAACGCTGTTACACCCAATCATAGTCTGCCAAAGCGCCAGAAAAAACAGCACAGAAAGGGTTTAAAAACCAATCTCTGGCTACCAGCAACAACAACAAAAAAAAAAGGATCCGGGTTTTAACAGCAGAGACAAGCTTTAGCGGAGACAAGCTGTAGGAGGAGCGGGAGAACAAATGGGGGAAAAACAACAACAACAATAGCGCGAATGGGCCAATGGGGTGCGTGCCAGCAGTGAGGGCTCTGTGTGTCACGTCTGACACGCGTGTCATAGGTTTTCCATCATTGTCCTAGAAAGTCTTATGTAAGTTTTCACTAAGACTCTTCTGGAATACAATAAAACAAGGTTTAGGCATGGATGGGGGAACATGTAGTCCTCCAGATATCGCCCTCCAGATAAGAGGACAATGCCTATTATCTTCTTGACCATTGGCCCTGCTGACTGGAGCTGATCATAGTTACACCCCAACATCTGGAGGGTCAGCTGTTCTGCATCCCTGTTGTAGGGGGGCAGCAACAGGCAGTGCTAGGGAATCTGCACCTTGGATACACGTTATGTATCCAAAAAGCTATGAAACTACAGACAATAAATATGCAAACAGAAGTGTGAAGCAAATAAAATTTTTAAGCTAAGCAAACAGAAAGGTCTCAGCTGAGGGGGTAGCAAAACAATCTGACCAGGGACCGTGGCAGAGGAAGGGGAGTGTGTGTGTGTGTGTGTGTGTGTGTGTGTGTGTGTGTGACAAAATGACAAAAATATGATGTTGTTGGGTTTTTTTATTGGGCTCACGAAACTTTTTAGTTCAGTCAACAAACGTAACGAAATGTTGCTGGCACTGGGAGCCACACTGCGGGGGCCAGCACTTACTGCGGGGCCTGTGGCGTGCCCGAGCCACACACCTCTCCCTCAGCTGTCATACAGCTGAGGGGGAGGTGGCGGAGAGGCTCCACACAGTGTGCCCCACCCCCATGGGCAGCTGGCCCCGCCCCTGGCTTCAGGACGCGAGCACTGCACCAGGCCCCCGAGCGGCTAGCTACACAGCTGGCCAGGGAACAGTGAAGCAGAGTAGCAAATCAACCACTGCACCCCAAACCCTGCTGCCTGTTCTGGCCAGGGCAGAAGGTGGAGGCGGGGAGGTTCAGGAATTTTTGCTGCATCCAGCTCCTGGTTGGCTATACCTGTATTAGAAACACCTTGACACAACCGTCCTCCAAATCTGTAGCCGTGATGCACAGACTCTTCCGGTTTGCTCTTTCTATGACCATCTGAGTCCAGAGTTTGGTGTTAAGAATGAGCCTCATGCTCCCTTGATTTCGCATGACTATAAACAGGAGAAAATGAACATTAGAAAGAAAGGCAGATAATATTTAAATCCCCTTTTCTTAATGGGGGAGATTTCTCTAGTAGCACTACAAAACTCAAGTTACTCAACTTCTGAAACTTAAGAACATAAGACGAGTCTGCTGGATCAGGCCAATGGCTCAACAAGTACAGCATCCTGCTACCCTGGCTTTTAAAACCATGAAAAGTTTGGGACTTCTGGTCTGCCACGCTGGTGGAGAGGCGCAGAAACCTCGAGCTCCGAGGTTTCTGGCATCGCGGAGGGGGGGAATTCCGCGGGGGCCACGCGGATCCCCATAAGAACCCCGGGTAGAGCATCCCGGGGGCGAAATAGCCCGGCAGAGCTCCAAAGGTGACTCCTCCGCTGCCCGGGAAGCTCATTAGAGCCCCCGAGAGCTAGCGGAGTGGCAGTCGCGGGAGCCATTTTGGGTGCTGTCATTACCTCCATGAAGCGAAGCTCTGTGCCTTCAGCCTGCAAGCGGTAGATTCTTCCTGCAAAAAGACTAGACCTGGACCAAGTAAGTCAAAATTCTACGATTTGGACTAAGAATTTGGCGCTGGGAGGAGGCTTAAAAGGGAAGTCAGCCCTCCCAATTGAGTAATGGAGGATGCAGTAAAGCTATGGAAAGCTCAGAAATTTACTCTTAAGAAAACTTTTTCCTGATGCAGAGTAAGGGAAAAAGATAAAGTGCACTTAAATCTCTGCAAAAGACTGTGATTTGACAAGGGGAACCCCCCCTGTGAACTTGGAGTCAGGTCAAAGGAAGGATCGGCTAGCCGCCTCTGTGACGTCACAATGTGTCTGTCTGTGGGCCTGAGACTGAGAGCTGTAGATAAATAAAAGAGGAACTTTTAAAAGCAAACCTCAAGGCTGCTCAGTGCTGAATTTGAGTTTGACTGTTAAGAGAAAAATGTAAAGAAATAGAGGTTGGATCCAGTTCAGACGGGATTTTATTCTTTTTGCACTTGGAAAATACAAAACAAGGACAATAATAACACCACTTTCTGCCTGCCACAATCATGGAAGCGGAGAGCACTAACAGGTTGGAAGAGAAGGTTCTGGATTGTGAGGAGAAGGACTCACAGTGGCACTTGACCCTGAAAACAATTTTGGAAATGACAGAGCAGATTCGTAACCCTAAAGTTGTTCTAACATGCATGGATGACAGGATTGATGAATCCACTGAACTGAATTTTGAAACCGACGATATATTTGAACTTAGAGAGGAAGAAAAGGGAGAAGAGGAAAGACCAGAAGAAGACGCATGCTGTGATGTGACTTTTGGGAAAACTTTGGAAATGGTAGAGGAGAACCATAATTTTGAAGGAAATGCAACAATTACAGAAGAACAGATTGCTGAACCAACAGAATGGATTTTTGAGACAGATGAGGATGAAGAAGAAACCACTGTTCCACTGGTGGGAGAGGTGGAACAGGGAAGGGATGAAGAAGAAATCACTGTTTCACCGGTGGGAGAGGTGAAACGGGGAAGGGTGGTGATTCAAAAGCCCCCCAAAAAGGTGAAAAACAAAAAGGTTGTTACCCCAGTGAGAGAGGGGGAGAAGGAAGTAGGAGGGGGGCAGAAAGAGAATGAGATTGAAAATAAAATGTTGGGAATACAACAGGGGGGGAAAGGGTTCAGCAAAATTTAGATTGGGACAGAGCAGGAGTGGGGTGAGGGGGAATTGTGCTAATTTTTATTGGTTGGTAAAACAGGGTTTGAACTCGGAAAGTATCAAGGAGCTGGCTGAAATCTCTGGAGACACCGATTCCAAGGAAAGGGGGTAGATTTAGTTTTGAGAGTGGGAATAAAAAGGGGGTAAAATATTTTGAAGATTACTTTGAATATTTTTGGGTAAAAGGGTAGAGAATATTGGGTAATTAAGGTAAAGAGAATAATGAAGGGTTTGTGGTTAAAAAGAAGTCATAATCTAGAAGGAAGAATGTAATCTTAGAGTTGGAAACTGCAATAATTAGTGAATTATAAAGAACTCAAGGAAGGGGAATGAGGAAGTCCGAAATGTTTAGATCTGAAATTGAAAAATATAATTATGTATTTTTATTATTTTTATGGATCTTTTCTTTCCAATTTTTCTTCACTTTTTTATATAAATTGATTAAGAACTATTTATAAATAAGAGAGCTAAGATGTATTTTTATGATGTTTAGTTAAGATCCTGGAAATGTTATGAGCTAATCATAAAAGAATGGAAAGGAAGACAAGTGAAGAACAATGAAGAAACAAGACGTGATGATATTGTTCTATATCTCTCTATTTTTTTCCTTAAAGCTTTTGTCTTTTCATTTTTTTAAAAAAAAATTCTTTTCTTTTTTATTCTTTTTCTCTCTTTTTATGTAAAATCCAATAAAAATTATTTTTTTAAAAAATAAAGTAAACGTTACGGAAGCAGAAAATAAATAAATAAATAAATAAATAAATAAAAACATGAGAAGTTTGGAATTCCCCACCCCACCCCCACCCCACCTGATATCTGGGAATGCATTGTAGTAGAACAAATAAACTCAGTTAGCCACTATTCCTAAATCATCTAATTCAGTGGTCCTCAACCTTGGGCCTCCAGATGTTTTTGGCCTACAACTCCCATGATCCCTAGCTAGCTGGACCAGTGGTCAGGGATGATGGGAATTGTAGTCTCAAAACATCTGGAGGCCCAAGGTTGAGGACCACTGATCTAATTCAACTAGTCCCCATTTGTGACAAACACTCTCATTTCTTGAGAACGTTTAATGTTTTGAATATCTCTATAGCCTGTCTGAATACATGATGGTGTACTGTAAACTAAACTTTATGTATGTCTGCAAATGACTCTCTCTAAAAGAGGAATTCATCACAAAAATGATGAATGTGTTCCTATCTGCACAATACATTCATTTAATTTTTTTTTAAAAAAACCTACCCTTTATAAATGTTTTTAGACATTTTTATTGCAGTTTTAATAATCTTACAAAAATTTCCAAAATGTTCCAAAATATAATAAACAGAATGTTCGACAATATAATATACAGCCATCGATAAATGAAAATCAAAAGAAATCTGCCACTTTATAACAACCTGACACTTTCCCCCCTCCCTTTCCCTCATCCCCTTCTTAACCTCCCCCCTCCCTCTCCTAACTTCCCTCACCCATGTACGATCTCCTTTAATGTTATGTTTTATTTTTTCTGTTGCATTTTATGTTTTATAGTTAATATCATTTTTCTTTCTATTTTACATGTTTCTCTTTGCGAGTATTACTCATTTCTATTCACACTTATTTAATTTTCTACCCTTTATAAATGTTATAGCTTTGTTAATGGAGTATCCAAGTTGTTTATACACAATTCATTTGTGATATATGTGATTCAATATGTATTAGAAATGAATTTCAAACAAATGACTCGGATACTGCATTAATAAAGTTGTAAAATTGATAAAGGTTAAGATTTGTTTTTTAATGAATGTTTTTTGCCAATACGAACATATTCATAACTTTTGCAAGTGTAATTGTATGTGTCAGTGTTTAATGTTTGCACTATGCATAAGGAGTGCCTTCTTTCTGGTGTATGTGTAGGTTTCTTGCATGTGTTTATTTACCTATTTGGAAAAAATAATAAAAAATACTGCATCTGAATCATATATAAACCATGATGTATGCAAACTTCCCAAGGCATAGTGTGCACAATTAATAAATCAATTACTGAATGGGAGCTCATTTGATTAATAGACTAACATGTAGTTAAATTGATGAGACCCCCAACTTAAACAAATAAAATGTCTGCTGGATTGTGACGTTTATATTCTAAATCCTTTGGCAATATGTTATAGCTGTAAATACAGTTTGCTCGTCTTTGCACATTTTCCACATTGATTGCCTATGGGGGAAGATGGACTTAATGGTGAAATTAATTCTTACTCAGTCTTGACTGCAGCATTCCACACTGATTGCTGGATGTATCATTAAGTCTCAGAGAGCCACTGCCTCTTTCAGTCCAAGATGATGAAACTTTATTAAATAAAAAGAGTCTGCAATTGATCTAAAATGGGAAAGTATGATAAAAATGTCAATTTGGACAGACACAATTATTTAAAACAAACAAACAAACCTAAAACTTCTGTGTCATTTATATTCTTACTATTAAATAAAAATGTTGTTGTTGTTGTTTTAAAGGAAATGGCAGTTAAATGGATTACTATAGCTTATTCACAAAACTAGAAAAGAAAAATAGAACAAATGTTGGAGAAACAACCTCTGGGTTGTTTGAACACCTGTCAGACAACTAATGGGTACCTCATGGTTTGTTTTAACAAACCATGGCTTAGTGTTATGTGCAGACCAGGCCATGGTCTGTTTTTTTCAAATATAATAGAAACTCCCCACCAATAAGTCTTTTAGGAAAAGATATACCTGTAACACATTGTGCTCTGCTTCTTCTCCTGTAGTAACTTCAACTTTATCTAATAAATATCTTTGTGTCGGTTTGCTAGATACATAAGCAGCAGCTGATTCAACTAGTGTTGTATCCTTGGCAAAAAACGACGCTATAGAGAAAGGAGAATAATGGAACATCCTGAGGTTTCTATGGAAGGAAAACCTTGCAGTTTTATTGGCAGCCTGGCCACCATTTCGAATCCTCCACCTCCATCTAGTACGCTGGCTGAGACTCTACCTGCCTGAGCACTGTCCCACTAGAGCAGGCATCCCCAAACTGCGGCCCTCCAGATGTTTTGGCCCACAACTCCCATGATCCCAAGCTAACAGGACCAGTGGTCGGGGAAGATGGGAATTGTAGTCCAAAACATCTGGAGGGCCGAAGTTTGGGGATGCCTGCACTAGAGCAGTACAAGCTCTGGTTATCTCTTGCTTGGACTACTGCAATGGGCTCTATGTGGGACTACCTTTCAAGGAAACTACAATCAATCCAGAATGTAGCTGCTAGACTGGTGACTGGAAGCAGCCGCCGGGATCATATAAAACCAATCCTAAAAGATCTACAGTGGCTCCCAGTACGTTTCCAAATGCAATTCTAATTCTAATAATAAGTTGTTCCTGGATCCAGTATTGTTCTTAGGAGCTAGAGAATGGCAGCCACCCCACAGACAAAAATGCTGGAGACTGTTCAAGGAAAATCCTGCAAACTGGCCTTTTTTCAGGGTGGGGGAAAGAAAGATTTCAGAAATTTTCTCATAAAAATGCCATCTGTGAAAGCCATTGGAAAGTGACAACCAGCTAGAGCAAAGAATACCGGTCTCAACTCTAGATTCCTGTAGAGAACCTTTGACCCTCCAGATGTTGCGGAAGAAAAAAATTCATCAGTCCTAGGAAGCATGACCAGTGGCGAGGGATGTAGTTGTAGTTCAGCAACATCTGGAGGGCTATAGGATCCTGACCTCTGCTGGAGTTGAACAACCGTACAGTCTGAGGGCAGATCTGCACCAGAAACTCGAAGCACATCCCACATGTGTTTAAAGCACATGACCTCACCCAAAGAAACCTGGGGACTGTAGTTTTCATCTCGCAGTTCTATAATTTGCAGTACCCTTAAACTACATTTCCCAGGATTCTTTGGGCGAAAGTCACGTGCTTTTCAATGCATTTTTGGCTATGCTTCATAATTAAGTGGGTCTTTTCTCTTGGATTATCAAATGCAATCACAATACCATGAAGTGCAAAATGAAAGCTGCACAGTAACAAGTTAATGTTATTTATTTGGTAAGAAAGATCACCTACTTGTCTGTGGAGACCTGGTATGAAAACCTATAGGAGACGTTGGGTTTTTCCCATTGTTGTCACTTTCAGAATGCAGCTCTGGGGATTTCGCTGGCCTCTAGGAAAATTGCAGGAAAACATTACAAGTGACAAAATCAGAACTACCACCGAGAGCATGTCAGATGGTGATATTTTACTTATTTAAAAAATTATAAAAATGAATGGCATTGTAAAATATGCAGTGAGACGAGGAGCAGGTTGCACTCATAGCTGCCAAGTTATCCCTTTTTTTAAGGGATTTCCCCTTATGCTGAATAGGCTTCCTCACGAGAAAAGGGAAAACTTGGCAGCTATGGTTGCACTTGTATGATAGTATCCTGATTTTAATAAAGCAGGTTAATGTGCAACTTTTGCAAACATCCTGTAGTAAAATATTCCAGAACATTCCAGCAGATAATTCCCCTCCATAAGAAGCCTTGGTATTGTACATTAGGTTCTGGCCTAGGTAAACTGAATTGAGTATCATTTTACTCTGATATTAAAGCGTGATTTGTTCATTGTACTAAGCCAAGCATTATATCAATCTTTGCACGGAACATGAATACTATCCTGCCTTAACTAGAATTATGATAGCTTTTTGAACTGTTCTAAATTAAGGGATATCTATGGTAAAGTCAGAACTTATAAATTACTGTATTGGAACATTGGATGCAGACACATCTAAGTCATTTTACATGGTTTTCCCTCCCCAGAATGAGTCAAAAATCTTTAATACGTACCAAAACTCTTTCTACTATATTTTCTCCAAACACAAAGTCAGAATGTCTACTGCTTGAAAAAGTTCTACCTTCAGGTAGTTGGTTGCTTAAAAAGGAAAAATGAAAGAGTCAGGGGAGAAGAAGCCTAATCAACTTTTGGAAAAAGAAAATATAAGTAAATCTGATTCACATATATGTGTATCTGTGTTTGTTTTCTGGGAGTCCTGCCAGAAAAGCCTAGTGTCAACAATTATTATTTATTTTATGAATTGCTTATGATGGGGCATCCATTTATTGAATGCGATAAAAGCAGATGGAAAACAATTGCATATATAAAAGCCATTAAAACATTTGCCCAATATAAAAACAATTTAAAAAGAAGGAAAAAATAATATATCAAACCATTTTAAAAACCAACAGGTACGTTTATAAAGTCAATTTCAATTCTAATACGTATATCAATACAAATATCAAATCCAATACAAATGCAGACTACTTTGAGTAGACTGTGTTGAAACCATTTGGATTTTATAGGACACCTCTTTCGGGCAATAGCTAGAGTGGCCAGGTTGCAAAGCCAGGTGTTCTAAAGCCAGAGAAATGATAGCTGGGCTATTCAGAAGAGATCCCTCCATAGACTGATAGCCTCTGATGTCCTCTAGTCCAATCCCCTTGCTCAGCGCAGGACTCTGGCAACTAGAGTTTCCCTGACAGATGGACATCCAGCCTCTGCTTCAATACAGCACAGCACCTCCCAAGACAAACAGTTCTTGCCATTACACAGTTTCTCCCAATGTTCAGCGGTAATCTGCTTCGTTGCCGTTTCCACCCATGAGGTCTAGTCCCGCCATCTGGAGCAAAAGGGAACAAGTCTGCTCTGCCATCTGCAATGACAGCCTTCCAGATAATTGAAGACAATGATCATATCTCCCCTTGATCACCTTTTCTCCAGGTTAAATGTACGGTACTCAGCTCAGTTTCAACTGCTCCTCATAGGACTTGGTTTCCAAAACCCACTGTCATCCCGGTCATCCTGTTTGCTTAAAGTCTAGTCTGCCAACTCTAGTTTGCCAGTGACTCACTTAACATGTAGCATCCAGAACGAGGCAGAGTTCCATGCATTTAGTCAACACCTGGAAGTTGCATCGGGGCCAGAACCACCAATCTTGGCCCCAAATATTTCTGCTCAGGAGGATGCCCACATGCCACTGCAATGTCAGAAAGGGGAACCCTCATGTGTACAGTGCAATTGTACGCCTGTAGGTTCTCCATATTATCTGGACCCCTGTGGGTTTGGGATTTCTGATGGTGTGGGCAGCCTATGCATTTAAAGCTCTTTGTGTGTAGACTTTGCTTTCTGATATTATGTGGGCATATGGGAGTGTGGCAGGAATGTACACAGACAATCACGGACAGGGCCCATTGGCAAAGGGGGTCTTTATTATTAATGATACTGGGGAAAAAGAAGAAGTAGGCTACTTGGGTGAATGCTTCATATCTTACAGAACCATTCGCAACCCCAAAAAATATTTCACTTAGCTTACCTTATTGTTTGAAGGCCTGAAATGTGAAGAGAGGGAAGTGGCCTTTCTGAGTCATTTGCCCACAAATAGGTGTCTCCAGATACCTAAAAACAATTAATTAAACCAGTTTGACTTTTCTTGTTTTCTGAAAGCACACACCGTCGCTGGATATGTCAAGTGGCACCTTCAATTACCCTACCATAGGGGCATTAAAAATAGATGGAATGCTAGCCAGAACAGCTTTAAAATGGCATTCACACCAGAACACAAACTGGTCCCCTTGTTTTAATGGAACTCAGGAAATAAATGGCTTGGGTTGGTCATCTGCCCCCCCCCCCTGCCAGTTTGAGTGCCTTTAAGAACTGCATCTCCTGCATGAGCCTGTCTATTACGATCTGCCTCAAGGCCAAACTACATGTGGAATCCATCACACGGTTTGCCCATCATTTTTCTTTTGCAAAGGGCCAGTGTGTGGCCCTCAGTCTGGATCAGAAACACTGGCATGGTGTCAGGGGACCACCAGGGGTCAGCGGAGAGTTCAGGAAGTGGGGACAAGGGCTCCCTGATGCAGTAGGAGCCCGGGATGGCAGCGCTTCAGAGCTGTTCGCAGAAGGTGGTACTGACCCTCAGACAGCGGTGCAGAGCCTTGAGGATGCTGAGAGGGAAAGGTTCCCAGAGGGAAGCGTTGGAGGGTCAGACCAGAATACCCAGGAAGGGGAGGTGCCAGAGGTGATAGCACCAGCCCCCCAGCTGGGCAGTTCCAGTGGGGAGGGTTCTCCAGCAGCCCCATCACCCCAACAACGGAGGGGTGAAAAGAGGCGCATAGAGAGGAGGAGATTCTGAACACCCAGCGTGTTCTGTTGGAGGAAGTCACGAAGGGCGGTGCTTCCGGATTCTGATTCGGGATAGAACAGCCATGCTTTTTGTTGCTCTGTCTTGTACATATGAATATAAATAAAACTCTGTAAAAACCAGCCACAGAGTTGGGAACGGATTACTCGTGAGGAAGCAACCAGCACCATTACACATGGAGATGCTTTAAAAAAGAAGGTGGAGGACACAACTTCACTCCCTTTTGTGGTCCAGCTTCAGTAAAGGGGCTACATGAGTATGGTCAGCTCCCACTTCAGATCTTTGCCTACCACATGCCCTAAAGAGGTGCAGCATGGCTTCACGTGGCTAATGTGTGAGTATTGCAATACTGAACTAGTACCCAGTCCTTGTACTTCTTTGCAAGACATCTGCGAGGTAAAAATGTCATGTATGGAACAAGGCTTCCTATGTGTGCTATATTTTACCTCTGTGTCTGATTCGTGTTTATCCTCCAGGACATTTTCAATCTCAGTCTTCTCTACCGGTTTGCGCAAAGGAACTTGAGGAGGTTGTAAGATGGCAGGCCTTAAAACATCCCGTTGTACATTTGTTGAAGGAAGACCTTGCAGAATAGAGAGAAACAGGGATTTTTTTAAAAATGGTTATTTCTTATTGCACACCCTTCTTGTACAAGGGTTTCTTAAAGTCACATAAATGAAGGAAAAACTAATCCTTCGTTATGATAGCGATGCCAACTGAACTTCTGTATTATTTTCACACTAGGAACATTGCATCTAGGTCAAAGAATCGTGAGGCTATGCATATATAATGTATTTAAATCACACATCCACTCTGGCAAAGAATCATGGGAACTGCAGTTTGTTAAGAGTTGTAGGAATTGTAGCTCTGTGAAGGGTAAACTACAATCTCCAAGATTATTTGGGGAGAATGCACTTTAAATTGATGGTTTGTGCACAGCCATAATTTGAAGGGTTTTCAGCAGATTCTGGATTAACACTAATTAGGGAACCTGTAGTAGGAGGTTTCCTGCATAGGCATGCGGTTGAACTAGATGACCTTGAACTGCCTTCCAACTCTATCCTAAGACTTTCTAGATTTTTGGAGGGAAGGTAGTTAAAAACATATTTTACTCCTACATCTGTACACTAGAGCTGAAGCATATTTTGCAAAATTTCAGAATCCCACAGGCATGGAAAAACAAATAGGTCACAAATGGGGCGTATGGTATACATGGCAAATTGAGAGTTATATGATATGCCTGAACAATGGGTTTAAATGAGGTTCATACAAACCTTTCTGCACAATCTACAACAGGGGTCCCCAGACTACGGCCCCCGGGCTGGATGCGGCCCAATTGGCCTCCCAATCTGGCCCGCGACGCCCCCCGCCGCCCGCTGCTGCCGCCCGCTCTTGCAGCGCGCGGCGCGGCGGCGCACTTCCAGATCTGAAAAAAATAGCCGAAAATCGTTTCTGCGCATGCGTATGGGCCTCTCCCGACCCAGAAGAGATCATTTCCGGTGCACTTTCGGGTCAGGGGAGGTGCACTTCCGGGTCGGGGGAGGCCCATACGCATGCGCACAAACATTTATCGGCGATTTTTCCGGCCTGGAAGCGCGCCACCACGCCAGTAAATGGGTGTGCACATGCGCACTGGCGCGCAGTCCCCCACCCTCCGGCCCACTGCGCGCGCACTCCTCCGCGCGATCAGCGCGGCGGGCACCGGCCCGAAGGCGGGTAAGTCTGGGGACCCCTGATCTACAAGTCCTAGAAACTTCCTTCCATTCTAGTTCCATGGTCATCCACAAGCTAGGGGGCAGTGTGACATACATGGCAGGATTTCATTTACAGTACAGTACAATAGAGGCTTTTCCATAGTAATGTCCTCTATTTCCTTCACTTCTAGTCCATATAAAGGGGCTTATGTAATTGCCCCATTTAATGGTTCCATTACACTGTAATAACTGTACCTTTTTCTGTTTCTTTCACAGCAGTGTTCTTTTGTAGTAGTGCTGAGGTCATGAATATGTTATTCTTCTTTACTGCAAAACAGTGCAAAGTGTTTAGCTAAATTGGTTTTCTTTTTTCCTCTTTCCTCTTCTTGTTTATTTTGTAGTGAGTCAAAACTCCCTCAAGCACTGACAAAATAATAATAATAATACTATACTGGCCTGCTAAATCACTGTTTAGTCATACTTTAATTTACCTGGCTGGGGTGGTGGAAATGTTGGAAGGATGTTAAAGGAAGATGATCTTGCTCTTTTGGGGGAAAGCACATTTTCTGGAAACACAAGAAGCAAATCATAATTTTCCCCAAGGGTATTTTACACTTATAACTTAAGCAAATGTAATTATGCCAGCATGCAAACACAATTATAGCAGTATGTTTCTTTGATAACAAAACTTGGCGGATATATAGACTAAGGTAACCTTCCCAAACTTGGTACCTTCCATATGTTTTTGATTCCAACTCTTATCAACTGCAGCCAGGATGACCATCCCCAATGGTCAGGGATGATGGAAATTTTATCCTAAACATCTGGAGGACACTTGGTTGGGGAAAGCTTAACTAAGCATGAGATTATTCCTACCGTTTCTGCCCTACAACCATTCACACCACTGACACCCCACTGTCATCCATTTCAAGCTATGCTTAACTAAGTACCTTTGAAATCAGTGGGAATTAAAATGTGCTGTTCAGCATTTAATTCCAACTGAGTGAGTACAATTTGAAACCAGGTAGAATAAGGGGTTTACTCTCAATGTGCAATACATTACTGGAAAGGGAAATGGGATAAGAAGTCATACCTCTGTATGACTGGGAGTCGGAAGTTTGAAAAGAAAATGACGACGATCTTGGACGTTTTCTGGAAGAACCAGTGGAAACTAAAAGGGGGAAAAACACAGCACACATCATCATGCACTGCAATTCCTTTCAACCTCAGCAATACAACAGCCCAAAGGAATCAAATCCAAGGCTACACAGCGTGGCATAGTGGTTAGATTGTCAGACTAGGATCTGGGAGACCAAAGTTCAAATCCTCCCTCAGTTCACCGGGTGACCTTGGGCCAGCCTTTGCCTCCCAGCCTAACCTACCTCACAGGGCTGTTTGGGGGATTAAATGAGAACCATGTATGCAACCTTGAGCCCCTTGGAGAAAAAGGTGAGAAACAAATGCATTTTTTAAAAAAAGCAATAAAGACTCTGCAACCTGAAAAAAGAGACAAAACACGTGCTTTTGTAACCCCCCCCAATAAATCTTTAATACAAGTTATTATTAAAATAAAAAAGATCCTTGCCACTTCCCCCAGGTAGTAAGGACCTATGTGATCAGTCCTTTAGGTGGAGAGAGGTGAGGCTGTTGTGGGGATTGAATGACAAGCAGGAGAACCGTTTATATCACCTTGAGTTGCTTGGAAAAAAAGATGGACTATAAACGCAATAGTAAGTAAGTAAGTAAGTAAGTAAGTAAGTAAGTAAATACAGTGGTGCCTCGACTTACGAATTTAATCCATTCCGAAGGCACCTTCGTAGGTCAAAAAATTCATAAGTTGAAAAGCGCCATTGGAAACACGTTTCCCCATAGGAATGCATTGGAAACGGAAAAATTTGTAAGTCGAAGCAACCCCATCTAAAAATTCGTAGGTTGAAAAAACCCTATCTAAAACCGCTGTGGTTTCCGTTCAGATGTCGAGAAATTCGTAAGCATGCGGCCATTTGCCCCATTCGTAAGTCGAAAAATTCAGTTGTCGAGTCGTTCGTAAGTTGAGGTACCACTGTAAATAAATATGGCTGTCTTGTGATTGTCAGAAGATGGCTGATAAATCAAGTGTTCTCCCTAAACAAGGGTAGATTATCCTAGGGTTACAAGTAGTATATTATATTTGAATAATTAAATTCAAATTACAATCTACTGCGTGTTGAGGAAGTTGTCCAAGAGATAGCAGAGCACCCTCTTGTCCATATCCCACTGGTGACTAAGATAATCACATGTCCTGGTTTGCAGAGGGCAGAGAACAGCCCTTTGTTTAAAAGGCTGAATAAAACATGTTTTGTAGATATGGCTTTTTTCATAGGAATGCATGTGCTGGATGTGCAGGGACCGTAATTCCAAAAAAAGGAGGGACAAGAATATATGCAAGCTGCTTAGTCTCAGGTTTGACGCCATATCAGATCTGGTGCCAAACCAGAAGCAATACAGGTATTTATTGGCATGAAAAATCCTGGGGCAGAGGATTGAATCTAGGTGATATGTTGGTGCCCTGGGTCGGTGACTAAGGTGAATAAAAAGGTAAAGGGACCCCTGACCATAGGTCCAGTCGTGACTGACTCTGGGGTTGCGCGCTCATCTCGCATTATTGGCCGAGGGAGCCGGCGTATAGCTTCCAGCTCATGTGGCCAGCATGACAAAGCCGCTTCTGGCAACCAGAGCAGCACATGGAAACGCCTTTCACCTTCCCGCTGTAGCGGTTCCTATTTATCTACTTGCATTTTGACGTGCTTTCGAACTGCTAGGTTGGCAGGAGCCAGGACCAAGCAACGGGAGCTCACCCCGTCACAGGGATTCGAACCACCGACCTTCTGATCAGCAAGCCCTAGGCTCAGTGGTTTAACCACAGCGCCACCTGGGTCCCTAAGGGGAATACCTAGCTGCTAAATAAAAATGATACTATGTACTTTACAACCAGTTGGTGTTGGAAGCTTTTTTAACAAAAACAAATGGTTACTTTTTTAAAAAAAATATCATTACTTTATTCGTAACAAAATAATAATAATAATAATAATAATAATAATAATAATAATAATAATAATAATAATAATGTCCACCCCACCCTCAAGGCCATTATTTATCACAATAATCCAACTTTCCAAAAATTTAACACTTCTTGAGATGGTTTGACCCCTTTCTGTTTTAACAATACAAATTCCACAAATACTTTCCATATCTCCTCAAGGTCATTTCTCTTCCATATTCCCCTTCCTGCTTTGATAGCACATGTTAATTTATCATTAGTCGCTATATCCCACATTTCTTTATACCACTCTTCTATTTGGAATCCACCTTGCTTTTCCCATTTCCCAGCTAGGATAATTCTTACCTTTTTCGGTCTTGCACACAGGGTCTTCTGCAGGCCTCTGGACAGAAAGAGAGAGTAGTCAGCCCTCAGCTGAGGTTTGCCAGATGTCGGTTATTTTAAGAGAGACCCCTAGTTGGACACTGATTTTTGCAGGCCCTGGAAATATGTGTAACAGAATGCATAGCAGAAACTGAGGCTCTAGATCATGGACAGATGATGTTGGCGATCAGTTTTCATCAGCCCCACCTCAGTGGCAAAAGTAGACAGAGCAACAAATGCGACTCTTAGCCTTGTGCAATAGGCGGTTTTCTACACACACTCACACTTTCATCTGTCTGCTCCATCCAGACCAGCGAGAGACATTAACAGAGCTTGACAACATATTCTAGCCACACAAAAACACTCAGTGTGTAAAAAACACAGTCACCGAGGGGACATGGCCTGGGGAGGGGTGTGTGTGTCCTAGGAAGATTTCCAGGAGGCAGAGACCTAGAGGGTTGCATCTGCTCATAAGGCCTGAGATTCCCCACCCCTGCTCTGCATGCATTCAGAGTAACTTCTAAACCATGGGTAGGCAACCTAAGGCCCGGGGGCCAGATGCGGCCCAGTCACCTTCTAAATCCAGCCCGTGGACAGTCCGGGAATCAGCGTGTTTTTACATGAGTAGAATGTGTCCTTTTATTTAAAATGCATATTTGGGTTATATGTGGGGCATAGGAATTCGTTCATCCCCCCCAAAAAAATATAGTCCGGCCCCCCACAAATTCTGAGGGACAGTGGACCGGCCCCCTGCTGAAAAACTTTGCTGACCCCTGTTCTAAACTCTGCTACTATGGCTGGGAACCCAGGTTTCCCAGGATTCCTGATTGCACATCTGCCCCAAGTGTGTACAGATGTATCTATGCATGCAGACTCTCTGCTGAACCCACATAGGCCTGCTGCTGTGGTCCTGCGCCTCCCACCTTGCGCCCTGACTCACCCCAGATGTGTTGCCAGGAGAAGTGCAAGAAGGGGAGGCTTCCGTTCGTACCTTGCAAGGGCGTTCCTTCTCGAAAACAAATATGGGCTGTGCAATCACGGATCTGCCTTGGGAAAGAAGAAAGACTCCATATCAAACAGCGTGTGAACTCAAATAATGTTTCCTTTTGATAAATATAACATGTTTTCATTGATTTGGGATTTCTGAACAGAACTCAGCTCTTCTGAGAACTCAATATTTCATCTTTTGAAACCATGTCCTCTTCAAATCCACGCCATCGCTTTTTTCTGTTCTCTTTCGGGGATGCAGCTGTACTAGATGAAAAAAATTACTAATTGTGTACTTTTATGTTTGTATTCTCTAAAGCAGATTTGTACTAGATGGGGGAAAATGTGTTTATGGTTGTGTACTTTCATGTTTCTATTCTCCAAAACAGATTTGGGACCTTTACTTAATGATAGGGACGGTAGCAGGAGCAGCTTAGGGGGTGCTCCCGTTGCCTCATAATCACCTTGTTTCAACATGCGATGCGTGGTCCAATTCACAGGGCAGGCGCCACTACCGAGAAGGCCCTCTGCCTGGTTCCCTGTAACCTCACTTCTCACAGTGAGGGAACCGCCAGAAGGCCCTCGGTGCTAAACGATGAGGGTGGAGACGCTCCTTCAGGTATACTGGGCTGAGGCCGTTTAGGGCTTTAAAGGTCAGTACCAAAACATGTAGAAAATACTAATATAATGTATTTTCAACAATATGTGCAATTTTATGCACACCTTGCTCTGTGCGCCTCTGCATTTTTAGATACATTACTTTGGCCACCTCATGAGAAGAGAAGAATCCTTGGAAAAGACCCTGATGTTGAGAAAGATTGAGGGCACTAGGAGAAGGGGACGACAGAGGACGAGATGGTTGGACAGTGTTCTGGAAGCTACGAACATGAGTTTGACCAAACTGCGGGAGGCAGTGCAAGACAGGAGTGCCTGGCGTGCTATGGTCCATGGGGTCATGAAGAGTCAGACACGACTAAATGACTAAACAACAACAACAACAACTTGGTTGCTTTGCAAGAACAAGTTCTGAAGAGTTTGTGTATTATTTCGCAAAGCGTGACTTTGGCATGCTCTCCTTCAAACGCGACCTGAATCAAATTTCTCTACACTGTGTCTACTTAGGCTAGAGCTGTTCTGGTGCTCTTCAAACTCAGCAGAGGGCAGCAGTGTCCAGCCCATTGCAGAAGCCTTACAATTTTCTCATCATTGACTGTAACCTTAAAACTAGAATGGGGAAGCTGCAGGGAACCTCCATCTGCTGTTGGATTCCAACTCTCGTTTCCTTCAACCAGCATGGATGATATTCAGGGATGATAGGAGTTGGAGTCTGACAACATCTAGAGCAGTGTTTCCCAACCTTGTGCCTCCAGATGTTTTGGGACTACAACTCCCATCATCCCTAGCTACCCTGTTTCTCATATTTTAAGACATACCCATAAAATAAGCCATAGAAGGATTTTTAAGCATTCAAGGAATATAAGCCATACCCCGAAAATAAGACATAGTGATAGGCGCAGCAGCAATGCCGGCCGCGGCAGGAGGAGGAGGAAAAAAAATAAGACATCCCTTGAAAATAAGCCATAGTGTGTTTTTTTGAGGAAAAAATAAATATAAGACGTGTCTTATAATATGAGAAACACGGTAGCAAGACCAGTGGTCAGGAATGATGGGAATTGTAGTCCGAAAACAGCTGGAGGCACAAGGTTGGGAAACACTGATCTAGAGGTCTGCAGCCCCCCCCCTGCTTATCTTCAAGGCTTACCAGCCTCATCATTCAGAGTTTTCTTTTAACAAGAACAAATTCTTCCATCTTTCCCAGTGGTCTCTTCCTCCTGCTTTCTTTAGGAAGTTCAAGCATTAGATGGGACCACCCATTTTTATCATGGAAAAGTAGAAATGTTTTAGCCTTGTGGCTTTAAAACATATTGCACCAACAAAAAAAACAAAAAACAAACAAAATAAAATAAAGGGAAGGGAGGGGAAGGATGTGGGAAACCAAATAACAGACTCACTTGGGACAATTATGAGAGAATGGCTGTTTACTAAAAGCTGGAAGGCCGTAGGAAGCTGGCAAGGATCAGAAATGTTCTGTGCCAGAATTAGGAGCAGGGGAAAACAAACTGTTGCAATAGCTGAAAGCTCAGATCTGGGAGGAACTGATGGAGTGTTTCAGAGTGGCTGCATTTCTGACTGGCAGAAAAATCAGGAGACTAGGATATCACAGCACAGTATGTTATAAACAGTAAAGGACTTATTCTAGTCAGGGTGGGTGGGAGGGAACACATATGTCTAGGGTAGCCACTCATACATTACTTCCAAAAGGAGATGTATTATCAAAACAGAGGGCACATTAAATTTTCATATGCTAACATGCATATTGGTGCAAATATAGAAACAGGGGCCCTCCAGACCACTGGCGTATTGTTCTGCAACATATTCTTCACACAATGCATTAGTACAGTAGTGGTGGATTTGTTCTGCTTTATTTTTTCTCTGCTGTGATACATCCGCAACGCCACCACATTATTGCTGCCTATAGCAGAACAAAAGTGGAACAAAAGTGAAGCAAAAGATTTATGGTATAAAAAGTGGCAGGGTCTCAGCAGGAAGCTATGGGATATACGGCAGCTGGAAATGAAGCAGTGTGTCCATCCCAAAATTTCTGCAGGGGCAAAGTATATTGAAAGCAGTATCTGGTATGACCACCCCAATAGCATCATGCGCACAAATCATCCTGAATGCACGATAACAATGGCGCCTGGTCCATGATCACTCTAATTTAGATAGAAATACAAAACATCTCACCACGGTGTGAGCAATTGAAACACGGCAGCAAACTGTTAGTTGTTTAGAGTCTTATTATGGTATTATTTTATTTTATTTTTGCCAAGGAAAAGGAGAGGTGTTGTGGAATTTTCAACCCCAGGTGCCAAACTAAGTTGTCTGGCTTTGGGTACTGTGCACCTTGACCAGAAACAAGACTACCATTTGCTGCTCCATCCCAGACAGCAAACAGTCTTGGGCCAAGCCAGGAAACATACAGGCACAAACCTGCCGGCACATTTTATATTATAGTTAAAGCCCACATTCGCGAGCTCACAAAAACATCAAGGTTATATAGGGTTGCCAAGGTTATATTGGGTTGGACATAGCTGAGATTCGGCCTTTGGAAGCAGGATCCAGCTGAAATCGGTGATACCGTGTTTTCCCGAAAATAAGACACTATCTTATATTTATTTTTCCTCAAGAAGACACGCTATGGCTTATTTTCGTGGGGTGTCTTATTCCAGCGGGAAGGGCTCCGGGCGCGGCGTGGCATGGCGGAGGGAAGGGCTCCAGATGCGGTGCCACCTCCATGTCTTATTTTCGGGGTATGGCTTATATTGCAGAAATGCTTAGAAATCCTGGTATGGCTTATTTTATGGCTTATTTTATGGATATGTCTTATTTTCGGAGAAATGGGGGTGGGGTATGTCACGACTGGACCTAATGGTCAGGGGTCCCTTTACCTTTACCTTTATGTCCAGGAAAATCAGCGGGGTTTTTTGAGATTTTGCAAAGCAACAACAACTTTGCCGCACAAAAAAAAGCTCAACAACTACTTTTGTGTCTGGATTTTCACTTTTTCAAATATGGAAACCCTAAAATAATTTTATCATTTGTACCCCATAAAAAACCAAAGCAAACTCAGTCTTGGGCCAACCTAGCATTTAAGGAGATGACCCCAGATGACCAAAACAGTGAGGCAAGTCCAATGCACCTATATCTATATGCACTGTGTTGCCAGCTGATTCTCTCTCTCTCTCTCTCTCTCTCTCTCTCTCTCTCTCTCTCTCTCTCTCTCTCTCTCTCTCCACACACACACACACACACACACACACAACTGTTTTTCTCTCCATTGAGATTGCTTCTGTTTTCCAAACCTCGCTGCCAGGGACACAGGAAGCTGATTTTTAATGAGTCAGATTATTGGTCCATCTAGTTTGCTATTGTTTATACCATGGGAAGCTAACCTGCTGCCCTCCAGATGTCATTGAACCACAATCCCTATCATTCCTAACCATTGGCCATACTGGCTGGGGGTGATGGGAACTGCAGTCCATCCATCTCTGGAGGACACCATATTGGCTCCCAGCAGTCTACTCTGGCTGGAGGTGGCTCTCCAGTGTTTCAGACATAGATCTCTCCAAGCCATACCTGGAAATGCCCAGGACTGAAATGAGGACCTTCTGTATTCAGAGCAAATGCTCTACCTCTGAGCTTCTGCAGCAAGCATGGCCTTAATATACATCTGGAGTGAATCTTTGTTCCAGGATGAGAAGTGCCCATGTGCATGGGGAGAAGAAAAGCGCTTTAGTGATGGCTGCAGAATGAAACTATGGTGGGACAGATGGGAGCAAATAGAAAGGACTGTTCTCCTTCTAACAGTGCCAGCTCACTTGGCAGCCATCTGATACTATCAGCCAGCTTTAAGGGAGGCAGGAGAGACACATGGCTTGATCTCTTCTGTTGACAAAAGCAGAAATCACAGACGCACTCCTCCCTACGAGGACCCATAGAGAGCAAAATGCAGTGAATGAGGCAAAGGAAAGGGGTGGAGTACGATTAACAGGGGCTGCTCCTCCTAGTCCTCCTCCTCCTCCTGAACCAACAGCAGGACGCACACTCTCGGCAGGCTGGTTTCAAAACTGGTTGAGACGGGATTGCTCCAGTCCTGAGCAGCTCAGCTACTTTGAGTACAGGAGGCTGCTGGAAAAGTCACTGCAGAAGCCTGCCAAATAGGCTGATTCTGGCTGGTGGGACCGGAATAACCCACCCCTATCTGCCAAAAGAAGACCAGTCCTCGTAAATAATGCCAGCCTTGTAAACAATCCTGGCAGAACAGGGCTCTTGTTGTCCCCCCCCCCCCCCGCCTCTTCCTTCCCACAAATATATTGTATGCACCCTGGCCTGCAGCAAATACATTTTCTTTGGTTGCAGCTTTCCCCAACCGAGTGCCCTCAAGGTGTTTTAAACTACAATACCCATCAGGAGACTCTTGAGAATCCCATGGACTGCAAGAAGATCAAACCTATCAATTCTGAAGGAAATCAGCCCTGAGTGCTCACTGGAAGGACAGATCGTGAAGCTGAGGCTCCAATACTTTGGCCACCTCATGAGAAGAGAAGACTCCCTGGAAAAGACCCTGATGCTGGGAAAGGTGGAGGGCACTAGGAGAAGGGGACGGCAGAGGACAAGATGGTTGGACAGTGTTCTCGAAGCTACGAACATGAGTTTGACGTGCTCTGGTCCATGGGGTCACGAAGAATCGGACACGACTAAACGACTAAACAACAACAACCCATCAGGGCCACTAAGGTTGGGGGAGGCTGCTTTAGCAGAGAATAAAGAGCAGTGCAATTTACACCTGTGCTGTTCAGACTCGCTCTGCAGTCCTATTCTCCAAAAAAAAAGATCGTTTTCGCAGTACCTTGGGCATGGAACTCCCAGTCCAAGAGTAGCTCATCAAGAAACCTGCTTGCCTTTTTATTTTATGAAGTGTTTGGAAGACATGGCTGTATAGAGTTGTTTTAGTATGCTTTTTAGGGGCATGAGCTGTTTTATCTTGGTTTTATATTAATTTTATTAGTGATTTGTTAGCCTGGTTTATACATAGCACTAAGGTAGGGTTTCCCAATCTTGGGTCTCCAGCTGTTTTTGGACTTCAGTTCCCATCATCCCTGACCACTGGTCCTACTAGATAGGGATGATGGGAGTTGTAGTCTAAAACAAACAAACAAGTGGAGACCCAAGTTTAGGAAACCCTGTGCTAAACCCAACTTCCACCAGCGTCAACCAATATGGCTAATGGTCAAGGATGGCTGGAGTTGTGGTCAAGCAACATCTGGAAGAGCACAGGCTCCACATCCCTGGTTTAAGCTATTCCTCCACTTGTACACAACATCTATATTTGTAAACATTACAAAATTCTAATAAGCCTCCAGTGACCTCCTTCCACAGAACCTAACTCAGGATAAGTGCTGTTTGACCCTGAAACTATTCAGTATTTGGTGATAGGGAGGGGATGAGATTTGGTTCACCTTGCATTTAAAGGTGATTGCACTAAAGTTGCACTTTCTAAAACAGTAAGTAAATCGAAACACAGCCATACTTCACGAGTCACACTTTTTACAAATTTTGCAATGCAGTTCTGCAACTAAGAATTGCATACCAAAAAACATGTATTGGGGTGGTGTGCATATAAATGCATATAATAGTAAAAAAAAATGTGCAAAAATGCATTTATGTTAGGGAAAGTTGTTTGCAAAATGGGGATATTTGTTAAAACTAAATTCAAAAGAAAACCTTATTGTGAGGAACTTGCACTACAATGCTGATGAATTTCCATAAGAATTTTTTTTAAAAAAAAAAAATCAACCACAGAAATTTCTGCAGAAATATGTGGAACTGAATTTACGATTGGGGAAATGAGAAACTGAAAGAACAGAAAATTGAACAGCCCTCCTTGTAGAAGTGGGCTGAGTGTCACAATATGTTTCATATTGAGAGCTGGGGTTGCTCACAGCAGCTAAACTGCTTTCTTTGGCATCTCTCGTGGTGACCGCGGTGTGCGTTCCAGCTGTTAGTAAGAACAGTGCCGGAGTTCAAGCATGTTAAACTGAAGCAGCTGTTCATGAATTTGGTCCGGTTCACAAGAATAGTGGGCTGAAGCCCCTAGCATGGTACAACTATGGTGAGGGAGCAGTGCTTAAATGATACAGCGGCCAAGGTGGTACGTGGCCCCCTCAGCTACTGTTTTCAATAAAGTTGCATGGGGCATGGAGTTAGTAGGTTTCATTTAGTGTTCCCTACCTATCTCCCCCTATAACTCAAGCACTGTAATGGAGAGCTGAAAGCAGATTAAAGAAGAATGGATAAGAAGTCCTCACTAGACCTTGGAGCCCTAAGATCAGAGGTGAACTAAACAGTGATTTAAAATTTCCTTTAGCCTATATACTTGTGCTCGTCTTTTGTTGAACAGTCCCCAGTTCCCACTTCTGGAGGCCGGGTAGATTAGCCATGTGCCATACTTGACAGAGAAAAAATCCTCTATTTGAAAGGATGTTGGGTCCAGTCTAGAGATAAAAAGCCATAAGAAGGGAGAGTAAGTTGCCTATCAACATTTAACACAGGCATCCCCAAACTTCGACCCTCCAGATGTTTTGGACTACAATTCCCATCTTCCCCAACCACTGGTCCTGTTAGCTAGGGATCATGGGAGTTGTAGGTCAAAACATCTGGAGGGCTGCAGTTTGGGGGTGCCTGATTTAACACCTGGAGAGCAAGCGGACAGCTCACCTGAACTAATAATAATAATAATAATAATAATAATAATAATAATAATAAAGATAATAATAACAATAATTTATTTCTACCTCGCCCATCTGGCTGGGTTTCCCCAGGCACTCTGGGCGCCTTCCAACAGAAGGTTAAAAATACATTAAACTAGGATGAGATATTGCTATTTTAATTACAGAAATTATTTGTAAGGTTGCACCTAAACATCCATATTAGCACATATCTTATGCAGATTCGTCTCCTTTTTTTTGGCAATGAATTGCCTCTTTTATTATGGTAAGGAAGGGGCCACCCTCGATGCCATTCAGGCAGAATCTTACCATTCCACTTGCACAATTGAATTTCTCCCCTCTTTCCCCTCTATGGCTACCCCAGGCCCTCCCCAGATCTGCTCCAGATGGTTGAGGGAATCTCTAGAGCACATTTAGGGGCACACGGAGTGGAGAGGGGGAGAGTGGTGTGCAAGCAGAAATCCTTGCATTGACAAAACTTTTCCATTAGAACTACACTGGATTCTACCCAATGTCTTTTGTTTGGTAACCGGCATCAGAGGCTGAAAGCTTGCAAATGACATGTTCTACTCTGCCTCCAATCCTATGTAATCAGGTTCCTTTCTGGTCCTGTCCCAGACCAACCAGGTTCTTCCAACCTCTACCCAAAACCTACCAAAACTTGCCTTTGCTTCAGTGTTCCACCTAACCCAGACTTATCCACTGGGTTTCCCCAAAGGACCAGTATTTTGAAAACCAAAACCCCCAAAAATGGGAATCAATGACCGACACAGGCTTCCTACCAGCTTCACAGATGAAATAACAGACACATGCATCAGCAAATCAGATGCTGATTCAGCCATCAGTTTTGCCAACTCACTCACTTCGGAGAGGTAGCTTTTGGATATCACAGCTTCCTACCAATCAACATCATCCATAGCTGACTTCTGATGCTAATATGTGGAGCTGGCATTTTAAGAGCTTGACCTTACCTTTCAGAGGAAAGGTATTTCAAGTGGGGACACTCCCAAATGAGCTGCCATGTGACGAAAATTGAGCATCTTTTTTCCACCCCAAAACACATTTACTTGCAAGTAAGTCACACACTTCGATAGAGCTTACTTCTGAGTACATGGTGCATAGGATCACAGCCTTAGGATCAGAGAAGTACATTGTTTTCTTTCATCTCCTTCACGAAGCTCTGGTGTATGGTTGTCAGCCAAAATAGATTGCTTTCTAGGCACATGTCCCGGTGGTTTTCCACTTGCCCAACTCCTTTCCAAGGGGGAAACTTGCTCTTTAGCAATAGATCGGAACAAATAGCAATCTGGGGGGAACTGGAATTGCCTTTTGCTCAAACTGAGCGCTAAAGAGCAGTTTTCCCCCAGGGAAAGCAGGGGAAGTGTAGATAAGCCCGTATTTAGCATTCTGTTCAATGCATGCTACTTTGTTTGGCCTAATAGTGGTGCCTTTCTTTTTCTTTTTAAATTAAAGATAGTAGTAAGAAATAACAGTAAACTTTTCAATATTTCAGTTTTGAAACTAAGCTGGTTGCAGTGTATTCATGCCCTGCTTTGATGATTGAATTTTTAATATATTTCACCTTACTGTTCTGCTGCTGCTGAGTTTATTTCCCCCCCCCCAATTAATTTATGTCCTTATGGTTTTATGTAAGCCGCCACAGCCATCAGATGGTAAGGCATATATGTATAAAATAAATACAGAGCTATTCATTAATTTCCAGTCTAAACTTGAAATACTCTCATAAATTGATGGCAATTTATAGCCATCTTTTTTCCGTTCCCATTCAACTTGTAGAGAAGGTCTCCCCTTTTCAAAAAGAGTTCCGATTCCTTTTACATTTAGCAGATATTCAGTGACTTTAGTGCATTAGCTGCTGGTAGTTTGTGAAATAGTATATGTTTAGCTTGTTTTACTGACACCTACATTCTTGCCAAGAATCTCACTAAAGCCTTTGAGCTGAAAGCACGACTTGCCTAAACCTGTAGCGACATAGACAATAGGGTTTATTTTAAAGATGGTAATTAAACTTATCGCAAGGTAAAGACTATTATTACTTCTCATTCATGTGTGACTACACTATTGATTATATCATATATTGTAACCTTATATTGTAAGGGACATTTAGGGTTGCTAGACCAAAACGTCAAAAATATGGAATGTTTAGAGTACAATGCAACTGAAATAAATGACATTTATTGGTTTCGGAAGTTTGGTGCTGCTTTGAAATAGCCTTCTTCAACCTGGGGTAGCCTAGATGTTGTTGCACTACAACTCCCATCATCCCTGGCCATCGTACCCAAAAGGTATGGATGATGGCAGTTGTAGTCCAACAACATTTGGGGAAGGCCAAGGTTGAAGAGCCGTGCTCTAGAGCAACTATGACATTATTTTTAAAGCATACTTTAAAAATTTGATGCTAAAGAATTTAGACCCTTCAGCATGAAAACCCTAATAATTAATTTAGAAAGAGATATGCTGCAATATATGATGAAATTTGCAGTATATTCACACTTGGCAGGCAATGAACACTGTCAACTTCAATGCTTAATGAAGTGTTTGGGAGAACAGGTCGTCTTCTAACGATTGGAGATATTTTTGGCTGCTGCATCAGAACATCATCATTTAATCAGAGGCGCTCTGACAGCACAAATTGGGCCACTAGATCACAGAGTTCATGCCAGACATGAAACAGGGAAGACTCTGACATCTACAGGATCACTAGGACTTTAAGTTTGACCTTGCATTGCAGCTTATTGTGTCATGCTGAGAGATCTCAAATACTGTATATACTATAACCAGGTACCATAAGTCTAGAAAAAGTTGGCACCATGCAATTGGTCCCAAGCATCATCAAACAATTAGGGAGCCAAAATATTCTATCACTGCACAAATCACAGTGAGCTTCATATCAAAGAGAAATTTAAAGCTGGGGGTCTCTGTGTCTAGTCTGAGACCCTACCTTCTGCACTATACTGGTTTTCATCTTAGTGCAACTGGGCTATTCTTCCTTATCTGTGAACCCCATGGGGTATCTTTGGGCTAATCACCATCTCTCTGCCTAAAGTACCTCACAGGGTTGTTGTGGATATCCAACCTATGCTGTTCTAAGCACCTTGGACGAGAAGGAAAAACTATACTGTATTTAGCAGTACAATCATAAGTGGGCACATGTGCTGCAAAATATCTAGGACATTTAATAGAAGTTGGTGATTGGCAATGATGAAAGAACGGCAGTATGAATAGAACAGATTAACATTTGAACAGGCAGATGAATTTTCTGAGCAAATGTCAATTTCCCTGGCATAGCAAAATGCATGGAGGGGTTCATAGAAAATGGGCAATGCCAATCCATAAGGTGTTTAAATGAAGAAGAGCTGAAGAAGAAAAAGAGTTCCGTATATCCGCCCTCTTTGAATTTCCAGTGTTAAGCACTTTCCGCATAGATAACTGTATTTCTGGCTGTTAAAAACAGACTCTACTAATCTCATTATCCTAATGAGAAGAGAATCAGAAGAATGTCAAGTTTCAATTTTTAAGGCATCTAGTTCTCGTTGTCGTTGAAAAGGTTGCAATCATGCAGGTGGTGACTCGAAACCATAAACCTATTGGCACTTAGAGGTTCCCAGCGGTTCCATTTTATTCCTTGTCCATTGAAGCCACACAAATCATGCAAATGCACGTGTAGTTTATTCAAGAACCAAAGAGGTGCAGCAGGTCGAGGCGGGAAAGTGAAAGGTTGAGCTTCAAAACCCCATAAAACTGGGGCATAAAACTGATAGAGTAGCCTTGGGCAAGCCATAATACACAAACCAGTATTCCCATTGCACCAGATCATGCTGCTTTAGATGCCCGTGGCTTGCGGCAACTTATTACTGGTCCATCTAGCACAGTATTATTTGTATTGGCCGACAATAGATTTCATGGGTTTACCCTAGCCCTTCCTGGAGATGCTGGCAATTGAAACTGGGTACATCTGTGTGCACAGTTTGTGCTCAGTTACTGAAATACAACCTTTTCGGTGGAAAGATGATGGATATAATTTATAGATAAATAAAGCAAGCTATCTCTCAAAGTAACTTGAGGTCTGAAAGTCGGGGTTGCCCTGTTGGATAAATAAAATCGCAACAGTAAAGTATACAGGGCTAAGTTCATCAACATCAAACACTTTTAAATCCTATTGATTTCAGTGGAAGACTTAGGCATGGACTCCAATTGGGAAGAAACCATCACCCTCAATGCAATGAGAGCACAGCAAACTCTTCTAATCTGAGTTAAGGTGCGCAGGATTTCACCCTAAATCACTGGAATAAATGGGTTCTAAAAATGTTTAACTTTGGCTCAGCTTTACTATGTAGGCAAGCATAACCACAATCCAAATAGTGTTCACGTTAGTATATTTAATCTCCATAGTTTATTATGACTACAAGGCGTGATATTCATTTCTGCACAATCTGATTGAAGGTATTTGCCTTGTGAGAGCACATAAGGCTTGAGCTACCAATGAGGGGGGAGGGAGTCATTTTAAACAAATGAAAAAATAAAATGCTTACCTCCATCGCTGTGTTTACTGTTGTCCAGCGTGTGGAACATGTACATGTTTGTTATGGTGTCAGCTGCTTGGTTCATGGTCCATGTGTC
This sequence comes from Zootoca vivipara, assembly GCF_963506605.1. Lineage (NCBI taxonomy): Eukaryota > Metazoa > Chordata > Lepidosauria > Squamata > Lacertidae > Zootoca > Zootoca vivipara. The sequence goes on along the minus strand of NC_083286.1, from coordinate 47,275,070 downwards.
CCTGCGATCTCTCCTTTTGATGAAATGAGGCTGGCCCTTCATTTGGTGCCCAGAGCCAACAGACAATTGAGACCTGTCCTCCATGCATGAAGCACCTATTCCTGCACACAAGTCATTTACCCTATTTGCAGGAATTTGCTGATTCCTCATGACGGAAGTCCGTAAGAGCTTTCCAAACGCAGCTGACAGAACACTGAAAAGATAAGACTTATTTTCTCGCCCTCTACAAGAATTTTAAAAGTGGTGGCTGCAGCTTCCCAAGTAAGGAGCTGGCCAGATGTAACTCTGTGCGGTCGTCAGTGGTGTTGCAGCCTTCTTCGGAATCCCAGCAGCTTCTTGCAATTGAACATTTAAAAAAACACAATAAAGCAACTTTAAAGGACTGGGGGAGTGTCGCAGTTCTTAGGAGAGCAAGCTGCTCACTCAGCAAGGTCTGCGCTTGCTGTTTCTGACAGCTCAGACTAGAGTACTTAAGAGAGAGGCAGAACTCGGGGAGGGGATATGTAAAGCCACGAAGATTAACATAAAGAGGGTGGGCCAGTAGGGAGACTTAGATTTCCTCTGCCCGGGATTTACCAGTGGTGAAGTGGGAGATCAGCTTTCCTGTTCTCTCAGCTGCAGATTTGATAGAGGAACGCCTTTGAAATTAATAGGGTTTCCTGGTTCCTTGCTTGTTGGAATTACTATAGTAAAATAACTGTGCATTCTGAAAAGGGAGGGCTTGGGCAAAGCTAATAACGTACAGTACAGGTACACCTGAAAACAAAATGCACACCCTCCAACCTTTTTCAGATATAATAGGAATTCACACTCAGAACTTACCTAAGTGTACCATGTTTAAAGATTGCTAACAGTTCTGCTTCGTCTATGGGCTGATCCAGACTTTGTTTCTGCACCATGCATAGAAAGCTCAGGTTTTCCACTTATCCTGCACTTTCTGGACACAGGTCCAAGCAGTTTTACCTTTGCCCCACCACTTTCCCCCAGAAAACCCGCAATAAATCACAGCAGACGTCAATCCACAGAAAACCCGACTGACATTTGCTCCAATTCAGCAGTCAATTCAGCTGGAGGAGGATTGTGTTTGGGGAAGCTCCCTTGAAGGCATGAACAGCTCTTGTGTCTGCTCTGGATTCGGAGCAACTGAATATTTCAGTCGCAAGTGATGCAGCTGAGCAGACCACTGTAGCAGGGCTGGAAGAAAAGATTCCTCTCTTCTTCCATGGCCAGCTCACGGTGGAATGGAAGAGGCGGGGGGGGGGGCTGGGAAAGGGGTGTGGCCTGGGATCAGTACCCGGGATTTAGAGGTCAGATGTTCCCCATGCCTGGAAGGTGTCAGAACAGGAAGATGCAAGGGCATAAACATTGAAGTAGGTTTGAACATCAACAATTTCAATTTATACCTCCAGGAGCAAAGGAAAGCTATGTCACTTTGAGCAGTATTATTATTATTATTATTATTATTTTATTTATGCCCCAGCCACTCTGTATGCTTTACTAAATGGCAGGGTGATTATCTAGAAGATGCCAACCAAGCATCTGATTTTCAACACCTCATTTATGTCTTCCAAATCTGACCCAGTGATATTTACTTGCACACAAGTGAGGGGTACTCTAGTTACTGAGGCTGTTTTGAAAAATAGAATGGATGCCTCGGCTAAGAGGAAGCCAAGGAAAAGCTAGGTTGAGTCTTGACAGGAAAAGTATTCAATATTCCTGTTGTTTTACCTGTTTTTAAATATGCTATTTTATATTTAATTGCATTATTTTATTGCTTTCATGTTTGCCATCCTGGGCTCCTTTGCAAGAAAGGGTAGGATAGAGATATTTGTTATTATGCGTTGCCTCCAACTAACTTATAGCCCCACTGAAAATTAATGGGCTTTAATCATGCCCATTCATTTCAGTCGGTCTGCCCTAAGTAGGACTTACCCATGAGATACAATCCTGTGGGTACAAAATGCATGTTACAATTTAGCAAGACAATTGACCTAGGCAAGAAAGTTGGTGGAAGAAGGGAAACATAGCTTCAAATATACTTATTTTATTGTATTTCTCCAAAAGGAACCCAAGCAATCAGAATCCAGGAAGATGCCAAGAAGATTCCACCTAAACATTAGGAAGAACTTCCTGACAGTAAGAGCTGTTCAGCAGTGGAATTTGCTGCCAAGGAGTGTGGTGGAGTCTCCTTCTTTGGAGGTCTTTAAGCAGAGGCTTGACAGGCATATGTCAAGAATGCTTTGATGGTGTTTCCTGCTTGGCAGGGGGTTGGACTGGATGGCCCTTGTGGTCTCTTCCAACTCTATGATTCTATGATTCTATGAATCCCAGCTCCTGCCAATCTAGCAGTTCGAAAGCACGTCAAAGTGCAAGTAGATAAATAGGTACCACTACAGCGGGAAGGTAAACGGTGTTTCCGTGTGCTGCTCCGGTTTGCCAGAAGCAGCTTTGTCATGCTGGCCACATGACCGGAAGCTGTACGCCGGCTCCCTCGACCAATAACGCGAGATGAGCGCGCAACCCCAGAGTCGGTCACGACTGGACCTAATGGTCAGGGGTCCCTTTACCTTTACCTTTATAAATATGGGAGAGACTGACTAATTCGGTGGTCAACAAAAACAGGGCTGGGATATTGTTAAGGCACAGGCAAGGGCAGAGCATCCCGGTTCACTGATTGAGGTGAAATGGGAAGTGCCGCCTTGCCCTGCCACTGCCACCACTGTACCTGTTGCTGCCACTGTTGCTTCTGCACTTGCCCTGCTGCAGGCTGAGACGAAGCATCAGTATCAGCTCCAATTTTGGGTGTGATCCTGCTGCAATTTCAACTGTGCAATTTCAACTGATACTGGTGCCACTTCTGCATGAGCGATGGGGCAGGCGGGATGTCTTCAAGGCTGCTGCTTTGCGGACTTCAGCCACCGCAGTCCACCTAATGGCTGAGCCGGCTCTGGGTACAGGACACCTAAGCCTCGGGTCTTTTGCACTGAGCCCAAGATCTCCTGCCCTTTCCCCCCTTTAAAAACTTTTTTAAAAAAAATGCTTACAGGACAGGTGGGCAAACTGCAACATGCAACACCAGTGAGACCCCACTCGCCCACATTCTTAACTCTGGGGCCCAGAAAATCCCGTTGGCTCAGAGGAAGCCCTGACAATTTGCCCCCCACCCCTGGAACGTTGGCCTAAATGTGCATCTATGTATATAAAACCAGCACATGCAATCTTTATGCAAATTTGTGTCATGGGCTTGTGCCCCCTAAGTCAGTTAGAGACCTAGTAACATCTCTGAACATGATTATTCCACCCAAGCATCTCTACTTGCTATCTAGAGGCTCATCCTCACAGGACCCCTCCTGTTTCTATTTGAGTTAGGAGGTGAAGGTTAAGAGGTGCATTGCTGGTTGGCAATGGGCCAAGTCATCCTGGAATGATCTTTTGGTTCAGCAAGTTCAGCAACATCCGTCAGACTGTTGATAGGTGACAGGCTCAGATTCTGGAGATATATCTAAGTTGGTAGGACTTAACTGTAAGAGAATTTTTCACTGGTGGTACGCTATCTCCCACTTCCAGCACCTCTACAACTGAGAGCTCAGTAAATGCCGTAGGACAAAGCTTTCCCAACTTTCATGTTTGTGACACGCTTTTTAGACGTGAACCATTTCGCGACACAGTGATTCCATTTTCCTAGCAAGCCGGAGGTTAAACTAACCCAGGCACCCCCAAACTTCGTCCCTCCAGATGTTTTGGACTACAGTTCCCATCCTCCCCAACCACTGGTCCTGTTAGCTAGGGATCATGGGAGTTGTAGGCCAAAACATCTGGAGGGCCGCAGTTTGGGGATGCCTGAACTAACCCCTTTCCAGGCCCGGGAGGAGCACAAGGAGCGTCCGCACGACACACCTGCACACCGTAGCTGACACGCCAACATGCCGCGACACACAGTTTGGAAAGCTCTGCTGTAGGAGATGCAAAAAACAAAAAACAAAAAACAAAAAAAAACACAGCTCCCAATTCCCTGCCTGTGTTCAAGCCTATTATATTTTCTGCATAGCCAGAGATTTACAGTAGAATGCCCAGCTGCAGTCCAACGTGAAACAGTCTAGGAAAGGTATCGCCATGTTATAAGAATTTTAAGGTCACATATATATATATAATAATTGTTCATAAAACATGTACATGAATGTACAGAAACATGTCTGAAGCAGCACAGGAAGACAGGCCTGACTGACACCATTTTGACTCTCTCTCTCTGACCAGGTGTTCCTCTGCAAGGAAGAAGGGGGGTGGGGGGAACCTTCTCATTGTCTCAGGAATTAAGGTGATAATCCCTGGCATCCTGATACCTGGGTGCCAGACAAAAGGGTGTGATTAACTTGGCTGGGAAACAGGGAAATGTAAATATCTCTCTCTTTTGTTGATTAGGTTTTGGGGGCAGGGGGCAGGGTCCAGGATGCTCAGATTACTGCCACCAGACCTCCCCTTTCATGATGTACCTATGATGAATCTAGGGAGGGGGGTCTTGGGCTACACCCCTTCTGTGACATATGGATGATGCTTCTGGGGGGTGGGCTGAAACCAATTTCAAATTTCTTTTTAAGGGCAAGACACCTTTGTTTGGGGTTCCTTCCTTGTTCTCCTGCGTGAGGGGAAGGACCCTGTTGCAACAGCGAAAATAAAGGCTTTGCTTCTCAAACTTCTCTGGTTGGCCTCTGTTATATTCTCCAACCGATGGAGAACCCAATAAGGGAATAAAGGCAGATTTTTGCCTATATCAGCCACATGCTATTGCTGTGCATTTCAAGTGGTGTGGGTGTTTGTTCTAGGAGTTTCAGGTGTAAATGGCTGGCAATAACCAAATCAATCTTGATGTGGGAGAACAGAAAGCATAGAGTAAGTATGGTGGAGTCTGTAGCCCTCTGTATGTTGCTGGACAAATGGCTCTGCTAGTTGGAGCTGATGGGACCTGAAGTCCAACAACACCTTGAGGGCAATAGGCTCCACACTCATGGCATAGGGATGGCGGGTTTCCCCATAGAATTACAGAGAGAATTCAGAAAGGGAAGAAAGGGGAGGTCTTGTGCAGACTAGAGTGGGGTGGGAGAAGGTATGCATGTTTACTTACGTATGGAACTAAATAAGGAGCCCCTAAAGACATTTCAGAAAGTCGTTTAGATTAAAGCAAGGCTTTTTTGTAGGCAAGGTATCGATATTATCTGCTCAACACAATAGAAGCAACACAATGGCAGGCCCTGACAAAGAGAGCTGCTCCTTCTCAGCAAATATTTGACTGCTGTGTGACAACTTGTAGCCTTAGAAGCTAATGGATTTATGGTAGCCACTGGGGACTGATGTGGAGTTCAACAGAAAGGGAAAGAAATGTATATGCCTGGTTTTCAGTTTTTCGTATAACCGACTTTCCATGGCCACAACACATATGCCATTATCTGTATCAGAACTGTCTTTTGCTACTGGACCTAATACAATTTGTTGACCTTGGTCTATAAAGCAGGCTCAAATATCTGAAGGACTGCCTCTTCTCTTACCTGTGATCCTATGTCTTAAGAAATGTGGGAGAGAGCTGCTCATAGTTCCACCAATATGCACAGTTCACAGAGCAGTGCCTTCTTCATTGTGGCACCCAACGTTCATTTTCTCAGGCATATAGAACTGGTTGATAACTGGGTTGCTGCTGGATTGTCTGCAATGCTAGTAATTTATTTTTATTCTATTTTATATTGTTGGTTTTGTGAGTGGGTGTGCATATCTGGTGTCTATTGTTATGTCCTGCCCTAGGAATTCTTGAGTTAAAAGCCAGGATCAAAATTCAGTAATAAATAAAGAATATTTTAATCTAACTTCTATTATCATATCTGCCCACACACATTTATCTAACTGTTGCAAACCTTTATTTCTCCTGAAATCCAAACCTAATGCATGTTTACTCAAAAGAGAAGTCTAGATGTTTTCTATGATTACCATGTGGAATTGGGTTGTGTGGATGTCACAAGGTCGTAACACATTTCTTATTTTATTTATTTTTCTAAAGAATTTTTATACTGCCTTTCATCATATCAGATTTGAGGGAAGGAAACAGAAAATAATACATAAGAAAAATGTAGATAAAATTTTATAACAGACCAAAACCTTTTTTCTTTCCCTCTTTCTTCAAAAGCAGAGGGCATGCACATTGCTTCTGAAATAACTAAAAGTCACACTTCCCTTTAATTTCCAATCTCTATATTTACCTAATATCTATCTACATACAATAAAAATGCAAGAATGTCACCATGTGGCAGTTCACTTGGCCACAGGCAGGGGGCACTGCAAACAACAGTATGGTGACAAACTGGGGTTTCAGAGCCACCAGGTCACCATAGCAGCATCAGAGGATGATGGTGTGGGAACTGGAGATGCAGGCAGGTAGGTAACCCTGGGTGGGCAGAACGACAGGTGAGCAAGTGGCCCAAGAAAGCCATGCAGGTTTGATGAGCTGTACAGAGGCATAGCAAGGGGGGGCGATAGGGGTGGTCCGCCCCGGGTTCCACTCTGGGGGTGTGTGACAGTCAGCACCCCACCCAGCAATTCCCGAGGCGAGCCCCTTCCAGCCTCCTGGTAAAAAGCCTGCTTGGCACAGCACAGCATGGCGCGCTGCGTCGAGTGAGCTTTTTACCTGGAGGCTGAAGGCTCGGGAGTCGGGGGGCGCCGACTTTCATCCCCGTGAGCGAGGCTTTCTAGGCTTGGAGGCTCTATTTAGGCTCCATTTTGAAATCACAGGGGGGCGCAACCCCCCTCTAAATAGCGGGATGCTGCACATGCGTACAACGTAGAGGGGATCGCGCGCCCCGCGACTTCAAAATGGAGCCTAAACGGAGCGTCCAAGCTCCAGGCAGATAGCCCACAGGTGCGGAGGGTGCACTGCACCAGCGGGCTATCTACCTGGAGCCTGGACGCTCCATTTAGGCTCTGTTTTGAAGTCATGGGGGGATTGCAATCCCCCTCTACGTTGTACGCACGCGTCATTATGTAGTGACGCATGCAGCTTTACGTAACAGTGTGTGCTTCATTACGTAATGGCGCATGCAACATTATGTAATGACGCTCCCCCTCCCGGGCACGGCAATTTTCCGCCCCGGTTGACAAAGCGGCTTCCTCCGCCACCATAGACCAGATTCTTTCACATGCAGCAGAAGATGCAGGAATCTGCAGTAAGCGAGATGCAAGAGGTGTCAGAGGTTGTGTGGTGCAGAGACCTTGCCACCATGTTGCAGGAGGGATATGTTTTGCAGATTCCCAGAATGCATTCCTGGCCCAAATCCCTGAAGATGTTCTATATTCTGCAACATTTGAAAGTACTTTCCCAACATCAAGTCCTAAGTGCGCAGCTTGTTTCGTAATCCAGTCAAATGCAGCAGCTGTATTCTCATCACTCACACCACAGCCTTTGAATCTTGGATCCAGTAGATTTGCAGCAGCATGTATTGGATGGCAACAAAATTCTTCATGTTTCTTAATAAAATCTTTTACATTACTTTTTTCAGCAGTTGTAAGTGGAGATGCACTTAGGTTTTCAAAAACAGATGTTTTTATCCAGGGCCGGCTCTAGGTAGAGTCCCGGTGGTGTGGGGTGGTAGGGCGCGGGCCGGTAGGCAGGGCGCTGCGTGGCAAAGCTGCGCGGAAGCCATGCTGCGCCCTGTGAGGGCGGGGGGCGCTGGAGCGATCTCCGCCCCTCAGCACCAGGGCGCGCGACCTGCTCGAGACTGCCCTGTTTTTATCATTGCCATGTGGTTAGGAATTTCTGACAAAAGTGCAGTGTCTGATTCAGATGAACGGATTGCTGGAAAAATTGGCGTTAAAATCTGTAGGGAGTTTTGCAGCTGAACCCAAAACACGTCCTCATCAAGCACAGTGTTCCTTATATTTCTGGGAATTTTAAGATCCTCAGTTATTACTGATGCTTGAAGAGCTTCTTTGGTTTTTAGTAAACTTGCAAAGGAGATCACCACTCCACCCCAACATGTTTAACTACAGAGCTTCAGTGTCACTATTTTATTCTGTGCATTTTCCCCCCTGTTTGCTTCTTTTTGAAGACTGTGGTGACAACATGAGTAGCTTTTACATATTTGATCACTTCTTTAGCTCTTCTATAAATCCTTTGAAGGGTGTCCAGTTTTGAGAAGTCACTAAGAAGTAAGTTTAGTCCATGAGATGCACATCCTGTTGCAGTAATATGTGGGTACTTGTCCATTGTGATTTCCCATGCAGCTTTCCTATTACTTGCATTGTCAGTCAGCAAAGCAAATACTTTACCACTCCCAATTTTCTCTAAAACTGCACACATTTCACTGCTGATATACTCTGCAGTATGTTTGTTCTCTCCAGTTTCAATGCTTCTAAAAAAGACTGGTTGAGTTGTAGTTATCACAAAGTTGATGATTCCTTCTCCCCGAACATTTGTAAGTACTGCAAGACATAGTGCTTCACTGATTTTTCCATGTACAGATTCCATCACACGCTCATGTTCTGACTCCAAAAGGGGCTTGCTCAAGGAATGCCTGCTTGGCAAACGATATGATGGTTGTAATAATTTGAAAGCTTCCTGCCAATATGCATTTTCAGTTATTGACAATGCTGATCCAGAAGCATACATTGCTCTTCCAAGGGTGCGGTCAATTTTCTCCTGATTTTCAGGTGTCATTTTAGCTATAAATGAAGGTATGGTGCGTTTTTGTGAGGCAATGGTTTGCAACACTTCTTTACATGAAGACGCTGGTGGTGAAGAAACAGCAGCAGAAATAGTGTTTCTGAAATTAGAACTCTGGAAGGAAAAGCTGCTTGCACTTTCATTCTTGTCCTCATCATTTAATTCCATAAAGTATTTTTTAAATGTCTTTAGGGCACCTCTGGCATGCAAGAATGTGTTTTGTCATCCTCGTAGCATTTGGAAAAGAGTATTTCTTCTCACAATATTTGCAAATTGCAGCTTTGCTCTCAGCAGAAACTGCACTGTGGAAATGTTTCCAAACTCTAGATGTTGGTCTCACCATTTTACTGAGAGGAGGAAAAGAAAAACCAATTTACTGACCAGACTACAGTATAGGTAAAATTTCTGCTGTGATGGTGGAGAACATTAATGGGAATCATTTAAGGGCTACAAAAAAGAAACCAATTCGTCAGACAAATTTACCCTCTTACCTGTCAGTTGAGGCCTGAGAGGAGGACAGAAAGGATCACCTCCTGTATACCAACAATTACTCAATTGTAGGAGGTTCGAGGTACACAAGTAAACTAAACTGGAGGCTTTTCCATGCAGAGCCCCCCTACTGGCACAAATGCATATTTCACCTGTTTGAGAACTGTATACACCAGGGGTCCCCAAACTAAGGCCTGGGGGCCGGATGCGGCCCAATCGCCTTCTAAATCTGGCTCGCGGATGGTTCGGGAATCAGTGTGTTTTTACATGAGTAGAATGTGTTATTTAAAATGCATCTCTGAGTTATTTGTGGGGCCTACCTGGTGTTTTTATATGAGTAGAATGTGTCCTTTTATTTAAGAAGCATATCTGGGTTATTTGTGGGGCATAGGAATTAGTTCATATTTTTTTCCAAAATATAGTCTGGCCCCCCACAAGGTCTGAGGGACAGTGGCTGAAAAAGTTTGCTGACCCCTGGTATACACTGTTCAAGTACAGTGTTACTTGAATTCTATTCCAGGATTTGCTTGTCTCCAGCTTAGAGAACATGCAATAATGTAAGACTTTACAAAAAGTCTCAGAAATATTTCATTAAGGTATTCATGTTATATAGTTTGAATACCATGCCATAGATATATTATTTATCATTGGAAAAGAACATGTTGCACACAATTTCTTTTTCAATTTTTTCCAGGGGGAAACGGCTTTGGAAAAAACAAGGGGGGAACCTGTCCCTCCCCATTTTTCTGGCTTTTTTCCAGGCCTTCCTATCTCCAGGTGGAGGCGGTTGGTACAAAGCTTTTCCAGAAGCAGAAGTGCTTTCTGCTGGTGCAAAGCTACCATTGGAAACAGCGTAACATTGTAAATGCTGCTGGTTATCTGAGGAACTGATGGTTGAAAAGACTTTATAAATCTCTTAAATGGAGATTTATAAAGCAAATCTCTTAAATGGAGTGGTTGAAAATATAATGGAATTTTAGATTTGTTTGTTTGTTTTTTAAAAAATGAGTATGTTTCAGGAATACGGTTAATTTCTACTTTCCCCTCTTTCAAAGATTCTAAGCTGCAGTGAGGTTTTCCAGTGATTTTGAGGTCATGCAGAGATTCTAAAGCATTTGAGGTCATGCAGGATACTCTTTGGAAACACGCTGTTCCTACATCGGTGACAGTTCAGCTCCTGTCCTGAACATTTCAACCATTATAAAAAACAACCCCCCCCTCCCAGTTAGTTCTCATGCTTGCAAACCCCAGCTAAGTTTACAAAGTGAATTGGGTATTTGAAATATACTCGAGTCCTGCCCGGGAAGTTGCATTCGTAGTCCCCAAGGTCTGCTGGCCGCCTCCGTGTGCGTTGTGGCCTGGGGTGTTCCTTGGTCAGGGGTTCTGGTTCTGGCTCGTGTTCCGAGGCTGCTGGCTGTGCCGGGGCTGTCTGGTCTGGCGCCACTGAACCACTAGGTTGTGACTCTGGTTCCGGTGTCCTTCCAGCCTCGGGGCACCCCTCTGTGCCTACTGCTTCTGCTTCCCCTGCCCACCCCTCTCGCTCTACAGGCCTCACTGCCCTGCTGTCCCCTTGGGACCCCTCTGTCCCGCTCTCCTCCCGGGTTCCTCCTGGGAATCGTCGCCGTAGCTGGTCGCAGTGGCGGCGCCAACATTGGCCCCCTTCCGTTAGTACCTCGTACGACACGGGACCGGTCACCTTGGTGACTGTGGCGGGTACCCATGCTGGGCCTGCCCCAAAATTCTTTGCATACACTGGGTCCTGGGCCACAAATGTCCGGGGGTTCCTGCCTTTCCCCTCCACTACCTCATCCTGAGCTCTGTCGGGGTGAAGTCGGTCCAGTCTAGTTGCAAGGCGCCGGCCCATGAGTAGTTCAGCTGGGCTCCGGCCCGTCGTTGTGCTTGGGGTGCTGTGCTGTGCTAGAAGAAATGCGGCAAGGCGGTATTCCCAGTCCCCTTGTGTTATGCGGCGGAGGCTGTCCTTGGTGGTCCGCACCATGCGCTCCGCTTGGCCATTGGTGGCAGGGTGGAATGGTGCTGAGCGGATGTGGCGGATGGCGTTCTGCGCTGTGAAGGTCTGGAACTCCTCTGACGTGAATGCGGTTCCATTGTCCGAGACGAGGGTGTCAGGGAGCCCGTGGGTTGCAAACAGCTTACGTAGTACCCGGATGGCTGCCGCCGTAGAAATGGACGGTACCAGTGCGACCTCCAGCCATTTGGTGTAGGAATCCACCACTATGAAGAATGTTTTTCCCTGGAAGGGGCCAGCGAAGTCCACGTGCAAGCGTGACCATGGATGTCGGGCGGACTCCCAGGGCTGGACTGGGGCCCTTGGGGGATCCGGGCGGGATTCTTGGCAGGTCTGGCAGTGTTGGACCCAGGCCTCTATCTCTCTGTCAATCCCCGGCCACCACACATAACTCCTGGCAAGGGCCTTCATCCTCACTACCCCTGGGTGTGTCTCGTGTAGGGCTGTGAGGACCCTTTTGCGGAGGGGCTGGGGAACAACGACCCTGCTTCCCCATAACAGGCACCCCTTGTGGGCCGACAGTTCATGTTTGCGGTTTGTGTAGCCAGCGAATTCTGGCCCGGGGCTGCTGCTGGGCCATCCTCGCCACACCCAGTCCAGGACCCGGGAGATGACCCTATCTTTTGTGGAATGGTGCGCAACTTCTTGTGCCTGAATGGGTCGGTCGGGAAGCAGCTCCAGGGTCATAACCTCTTGCGCAGGCGCTGGGTCGGGGCCTGTTTCTGGTAGTGGTAGCCTGCTGAGTGCGTCTGCGTGGCCCATCGCCTTCCCAGGGCGGTGGATTAGTGCATACTGGTAGCCGGCAAGGAAAATTGACCACCTGAGGACACGTGGAGACAACACTTGGGGGGTCTGCTTCTCGGGGGCAAACAGGCCAAGCAACGGCTTGTGGTCAGTCACTATGGTAAAGGGCCGCCCGTACAAGAAATCATGGAATTTTTTTACGCCCTTCACGATTGCCAGACCCTCCTTGTCAATCTGTGAGTAGTTTCGTTCGGCTGCAGCAAGCGTCTGGGAGAAGTATGCCACCGGCACCTCTCTTCCATCCGGGAGTTGGTGTCCCAGGACAGCGCCGATGCCATAGGGAGAGGCGTCGCATGCCAGCACCACTGGCAGCCTCTCGTCGAAGTGTGCCAAGACCGAGTTCGAGACGAGCAAGTCCTTGACTGCCTGGAATGCGGCCCTTTGTCGTTGGCCCCACACCCAAGGGGCCCTTTTATCTAGGAGTCTGTGTAGGGGCTCCGCTACCGCTGCCTTATGGGGAAGGAAGGCATGGTAAAAGTTCAATAGTCCCAAGAATGACTGAAGTTCGGGCTTGCTCTTGGGCGCTGGGGCCTCACAAATGGCCCGTACCTTGTCACCGGTTGGATGGACCCCTTCTGCGTCCACCTTAAATCCCAGAAAGTCCACCTGCGGCACTCCCAGTAAACACTTTTCCCGCTTCACCTTGAGGCCCGCCGTCTGGAAACGGTGCAGGACGGAGCGGAGGCGGTCCTCAAATTCCTCTGGTGTGGGCCCGGCGATCAGTACATCATCGAAGAAGGGGGTGACGCCAGGAATCCCTTTAAGGAGAGAGTCCATTAGATTCTGGAATATGCCTGGTGCCACGCTAACGCCAAATTGCAGCCGCTTTACTCTGAATGCCCCTCTGTGCGTCACAATCGTCTGAGCCTCTGCTGTGGCTTCGTCCACAGGCAACTGTTGATACGCTTGGGCCAAGTCCAGTTTGCCAAAGATTTTTGACCCAGCCAGGGTGGCAAGGACATGGCTGACCACTGGCACTGGGTATGCATGGGCCGTGAGAGCCTTGTTTATGGTGCATTTGTAGTCTGCACAGATGCGGACCGAACCGTTAGGCTTGACGGGTGTGACAATTGGAGTTTCCCAGGGGGCGTTGGGCACCGGCTCCAGCACTCCTTGCTCCACGAGCCGGTCCAATTCCTCGTCTATGCGGGGTTTCAGGGCGAACGGGACCCGGCGGGCCTTGTGCCTGATGGGTCGTACAGCGGGGTCTAGCTGTAGGGCAATGGGGGGTCCTGTATATCGTCCCAATGCCCCATCGAAAACCCCTGGAAACTCTTTGCATATGGCGTCCACGTCCACTTGTAAGCTAGTGCGGTTCACCCCGGTAACGGCTAGCCCCAGAGGTCCAAACCATGCCAGTCCCAGTAAGCTAACGTAGGGGCCCTTAACTACCAGCAAGTCCAATTGTTGCTTTCGCCCTCGATATTGCACCCTGAAGGTCCCCACCCCCATTGTAGGGACCTTACGTTTCTGGAAGTCCCGGAGGGTGAATGGGGCCGGCCTTAGTTTGGGACCCCCATTAGGGCACAGTTCCCTTAATGTTCGGGCCGAGATTATGGATAGAGTTGAACCCGTGTCCAGCTCCATGCGGCATGGGGCTCCCTCTATCTGTACCTCTATATAAATTTTCTCTGTGCTGGGATGGGGCAACTGGAATACCTGGTAGTCCGTGATCTCCGTCGAGTTGCCTTGGTGCATGGTGCCGTGTGACCTGGGGCTCCTGGGTCGGTCATCTGATGCTTGTCGACGGGTGAGTCGAGCCCGACACACCCGGGCGATGTGTCCCAATTTTCTGCACTGCCTGCACTCTGCGTTGCGGAAACGACAGGTCCTCCTCTCGTGGTTCTCCCCGCAGCTTGCACAGTTCCCTCCTTCTCGTCGAGGCTGCTGTGGTGTGTGTGCTGCTTGAGTGCGCCGCTGTACTCGGTGTACTTCCTCCCTGTCAGATTCGGATTCGTCGGTGAGGTCTTCGTGGTAGACCCTCGGTTGGGATGGCGGGGCCGGTCGTGCCTCTTGCGTTGACCTCTCGGCGGCTTCGGTTGCCAGGGCTTCCTCCAGAGCAATCTGGAACGTGAGGTCTTTTTTGGCGTAGAGGCGTCGTTGCAACATCTCGTCCCTCAGGCCACCGACGAGGCGGTCACGAAGCATGTTCTCCAACTCTGAGAAGTTGCATAACCGGGCGGCTTGGCGGAGGGAGGTCACAAACCCAGTTATGGTTTCCCCTGGGGCTTGCCGCTTTGCGTAGAAGGCATTTCGGCAAGCTACCACCGAGGGCTGTGGTGAGAAGTGCTCCTTCAGCCGTTCCATTATTGTTTTGTAAGAGACGGTAGTGACATCTCTAGGTGCAAGGAGAGCCCGGGCGATTTCAAACGTCTCCTCTCCACAGACGCTGAAGAATGTCGCCCTCTTCATGGCATCGTTGGTGACTTCTTTCGCTTGCAGGAGGAAGTTGAAACGGGCGGCGTACCCTTCCCAGTCTCCTGATGCTGGTTTGAATGGCGAGAAGCTGCTGTCGGTTGCCATTCTGGGTTCCTTGGGTCCTGGAGCTGAAGCCTGGATGCACGGTGCGATGCAGCGGTGCAGCAGGTGGCGGTGCTGCGGTGCAGTGCGTGGTGGCGGTCAGCTCAGCAGGATCCCACCTTCGTCGCCAGTGAAATATACTCGGAGTCGAGAGTGAATTTCATGCTCTTTATTCAGCTCATAGTCATCAAGGAGGAGAAGAGAAGACGAATGGCTCTTTTCCCAAAACCATCTGCTTATATACATTATTTACACAATGGGCCTTGCGTGATTGGCTACTTCAGGGCTACACCTGTGGGCCAATTATATTGTGGATTGACTTCTGCCTGCAGCCTGATTGGCTGCTCCTACAGGCCAATCAGGTAGCAGATTCACTTCTGCCAGCCGCCTGATTGGCTGCTCCAGCAGGCCAATCAGGTTGCGGATTCACTTCCACCTGGAGTTGGATTGGGTAGCTCCCGCTGATTCTGAATCCTATTGTTCTAGGATTCAGCTCAGTACATAACAGTATTACAAGCAAATGTAAATTGTAAGACACTACCCGTGCCCATTCCAGACAGCCAGTATTTTGTGGAAGGGATTCAAGCACACAAACGCAAACTTTAGGTTTGTGCAGTTTAGGTGGATTAAAGCACTCTGCTGCTGTTTGCACAAGAGAGCCACTTTTTAAAAAAGAAAAGAAAACTTTTTAAAGGACCCTTTTTTCAGCCAGAGCGCTGTACTGTAATCTTTCCTGGGCAGCCTGCCAAGAGCCACATGGACACTTGTGCACAACTTTCCATCCTCCATCCAGACATTTCAAGGGTATATTCTAGCCAGACAAAAATGCTCTGGGTGCAAAGCAGGGAGACTGAGAGGTGTGGTCTGGGTAGAGGGGGCACAGCCTGGGTGGGGGGCTCAAAGGGATGGACAGAATGTGGCAGCTAGAGAGGTGACTGGAAGTGGCCGTCGAGACCATATAACACGGGTCCCGGGAGACCTGCATTGGCTCCCAGTATGTTTCCGAGCACAATTCAAAGTGTTGGTGCTGACCTTTAAAGCCCTAAACGGCCTCGGCCCAGTATACCTGAAGGAGTGTCTCCACCCCCATCATCCAGCCCGGACACTGAGGTCCAGGGCCAAGGGCCTTCTGGCAGTTCCCTCATTGCGAGAAGTGAGGTTACAGAGAACCAGGCAGAGGGTCTTCTTGGTGGTGGCTCCTGCCCTGTGGAATGCCCTCCCATCAAGGCAATAAGTAACTATCTTACTTTTAAAAGACACCTGAAGGCAGCCCTGTTTAGGGAAGTTTTTAATGTTTAATGCTGTGTTGTGTTTTTAATATTCGGTTGAGAGCTGCCCAGAGTGGCTGGGGAAATAAATAAATTTATTATTGTTATTGTTATTGTTATTGTTATTGTTATTGTTAGGGGGGTAGATGCATCTATACATATACGGTATGTATAGCAGATATGTAAATTTTATACAATTCTGTGCAATAGGACTGTGTCCCAAAGTCCTTCAAGCACCAAACAAACACTCCTGAGATATTTCAAAATGTTCAAGTCTCAAGTCCCCCACACGTCCCAAGAAGGTATGCAGATGAAGAGCCCCTGGTGTCTAGGGCAGAGAAAGAGCAGACCTCTATTAAATAGGAACCCCCAGTTTTGGGATTCTCCTACCAACTGATGCCAAAGTTCTGTACACATTTGGTACCATTTGGTACCATGAGCCTTACGTTTCATGCAGCCCCCCAAGCTGAGTAATTGAAACATCAAACCAGGGTTTGCAGTTAACACCCCCAAATCCAACATTGTCTGATTCACTTCAAACCGGTGTCAAAATTTTGCACTCGTTTTGTGCTGCGAACCCTGTATTTTGCACTGCCCCCCAAACTGAGTCATTGATACACAAAGCGGGGGTCACACAGGTACCGAAGCCCCAAACCCAACATTGCCCGATTTGTTTCTATTTAATAATGCTAAAGAGGAGCCAGGAAGTTAGTCGCTGCCTGCCTCTAGCTTCTCCAGTTACTGCTTGAGCGTACAAGGAGAGTCCTTGTCGCTGACGATGGACTCATTCAGCAGCCTGAGGTTTTGTAAACACAAACCAGCTCCCTGACATGGGTGAAGTCACGTAGAAGAGGGACACTTTCCTGAACCTTGGGTCATGCCCAGGGCTCTCTCCAGAGGAAGCCTGTTGAAACCAGAGGGAACAGCGCACAACACGCGGAGGCGGGAACCTGAGCCAGTGGCAGTGGGGAAAGAGCTGCTTCAGTCTGTTCCCTAAGAGCCCAGGACAAACACAAACAAGGAGCATGAAACAAGACCGTGTGCTTGTCACATATTTAGCTGCAGCATTGACACATGTGATCGATGCATGGCTAAAATCTGAACCCATTGGACCTTCCCTTCCGAAAGCTCATAGCACCAAATGCAGGGCAAGGGGAGGGTGCTGATAATTGTTGAAATCGCAGGGAGGGGGATTTAAACATCTCTCCCCCTCTTATGGACTTGAAGAAAACCCCTCTTCTGAAGATGATGCCAATGGGGCATTTCCTCCCCATGCAAATAGCAACAGGGGAGGGGGGGGATTTTGTCAGGACAGCAGAGGAAAGAGTTAAATTTTTCCCCTTTGCTTGTTGTCCACTGTTGGAAGCAGGATACTGGATCAGATGGAACTATGGTTTGATCAAGCAAGGCTCTTACTTTGTTATATGAATATTACAAGCAGGGCCAGCCCAAACATGAGGTGGCTGCTTCATGCAATAAATGCTTGGGGGAGGGGAGAGAGAGACTATGGTGTAGCACTGTTTGAGGACACAGCTATGTGCCCTAAGGAGAAAAACGCATTGGCTCTGGTCTTGACTACAATTAAATAGGGTCAACTTGAGAGCAAAATCAAGGCAAGCAGTCACTCAGGGGAGCAATATTGTTAAGGATGGCAACAAAGCAATAAATAATCTTTTAGCAGGCATCCTCCAGGGCACTGAAAAGGGAATCTGGGTTGCATCACTTTGATTGTGCTGCACTTACCAGAGTAGCAAAATGTCCACAACTAGCCCCAGGATTAAGATTACATTCCTGCACACATTCACTTGAGGTAGATTCCACAGAACTCAGTGGCACTTACGTCCAAATAAACATGTATCCACCTTGGTAGAGCATGAGACTCTTAATCTCTGGGTTACGGGTTCAAGTCCCATGTTGGGCAAAGGATTCCTCCTTTGCAGGGGGTTGGACTAGATGATTCTTGTGGCCCCTTCCAACTCTACAATTCTATGATTCTATGTATAAGGTCAGGCTGAACATGTGCTAAAATCATTACAAATAGTAAGCCATGCAAGAATTAACCCTCTTACTTACATTATATATATATATATATATATATATATATATATATAAGGTGCAGCATTTTTAGCTCTCAACGTCGGCATTTTCCAAGACAAAGCTAGAATTTCCAAAAAGTAGCTTTCTAAATAAATTAAAAGGAGAGTGAAAGCAGGGAGAGATGTGTCTTGGATTTCAATGAAAAAAAGTCGGCTGTTGCTTAGAAGCTCTCTGAACCCAAAGTGAAAGGCTCACCCTCTGAACCATTCGGCTTACAAGAACGGGAATTTTCCATCACTGTGCTGATAGAAAGCTACATAGCTATCCCTATCCTGCAGTCCAGTGTTTCCAAAAGGGAGTGCTACCACCCCCTGAGTGGGGCAGTTGTATTACCTAGGAGGACGCTAAGATGCAGGGGGCAGCGGGGGGGGGGCACTGGAGGTGTAAATGACTAACAGATTTTGAAAAGCTTGTATCACTGGCTCAAGTTAATCAGTTTTATTGAATTAATTAAGCTCAATAGTTTTAATTGGATTTTGAATAAATGTGCAATTTATTGTTACAGTGTTTAATTTTTGTGTGTTATTGTCTTCCTTAGTGGGCCATGCAAACCACTTTTCTGAATGTTAATAATAATAATAATAATAATAATAATAATAATAATAATAATAATAATAATTTATTTGTTTATACCCCACCCATCTGGCTGGGTTTTTAATGGGGCAGGGTAGCAGGCACTGGGGATGAGTTCATAGAGTCAAGTTCAATATTTCCAAAGAGGAATTAACTCCAGTTCACCCCTTTTACAAAATAAACTTCGGTTCACATTTTGTTCACAGTTCTGTTCAAGTTCATCCAAACCATCCTCAGTGTTTCTTTTTCAGCATTCAGAGCGTGACCGGCTGCTGTGAAGTCTAAAATATATTTAAGAAGGCTAACGAAACAGCAACACACATATATGGAGCAAGAAACATGTTATGAGTTCAGTGGTCTGCGTTTGCCTGAGCTTGAGTCTGGACTAAGGATTCTGAGCTCCTGTGTTCTGATTCGATACATGATGTCCAATCACAAAACATTTCAGGACATTTGGGCCTCTGCCATAGGCCCTTGAACTCTGAGTCATGATTCGCAGCTTGGAAGTTTAGACAGCCAATCGTGTTGTGGGTAGGAGTGGCCCAGGCCTTCAGGAATGTATATAGGCAGTTGCTTTGCCCCCGTTTCCCAGTTACGTAGTTCAAAAAAGGTTCTTGCTGTTATCGCTGTGTCTTGCCTCGTGGGAACCCACCTACACTTCAAAACGCATGTAAGAGAATGAACTTAGAAAGTGAATCAGAAACCATTCGAAGTCATACCATCAGATGAACTCAATTCGCATTCAGTTCACCCGGAAGTTATGGAAATCACTTTCAAGTGTAGCTCAGAGCTTTTTGAACTAATTTTGTGAATTTTGTTAAATCAAAGTAGTTCATTCCAAACACGGACAGCACCTCTCCAGGGACTCGGGGAGGCATTTTCCTTCTGCATCAGATGCCACTTGATCCTTTTGTAAAACTAGAGCTACCAGGAATGTCCCTTGGGGAATTCTGCATGCCAAGCAATTGCTCTACCCGCCCTTCCTCTCCTTTTGGTCAGGCCCCGTTGTCAAGCTTTAGACTGTAAGTTCCTTGGAACAGGGACTTGTCCTTTTTTGGGTTACACGCTGCAAAACGCCATGTGCACAGATGGTGCTACATCCATCATCACCATCATAATCCAGCCATCTGTGAACAGGCAGAACATCTCAAACTCACAGCGAATAGCAGATCCAGCCTTTTTAGGTTGGCAAGAACCTGCTTCAGGAACCATTATTGCTGTGTACTGGGAAAGGATTCCTTTTTGCTTGCTGAAGCAATCGCTTCTGCTTTTATTCAGGTTTTCTTTTCATGACTCTGGTCGTTTTCTTACCTTGCCCCATTGCAAAATGTTTACATAGGTCAGCGAACTTACACCATCCCTGCGGCTTTTGAAGCAAAAACATGTTTCTTTTGATGTTCCCTTACAGGGAGACACATTTTATTTACTGATCCTGTGCCGCCACCATCTCCTTGTGTTTTAGGTTATGTTTCCTTCTGGAAAGTGTGTTTCAAAAAGCCTGCCACTCAGAGTGAGCTTCCCGGGGTGTGAATGAGCATGTGGCATATTCTGAATTCCTTTCCCATCTTGGATGACACTCATAAGTATCTCTGGAGAGAGACGAGGCTTCTTTTAAATCAAACTCTGACCTGCTTTACTAAGGGTCGCTTCAACCATTAAACGCAGTTTCCAACACAGAAGGCATTTCCTTGTGGGGTGTAGTGAGCAGAGTGTCATACGAGACTTGGATTTGAAATCTCCTGGGGGACTGTGCACTAATCACAGTGATGTGTTTGGGGCATTAAACTGTATGCCAGACCCCACTAATCCCTGGATCCAGCAAGTGTTAAAATATAAGGCAGGCTAGCTTCCTGATGAGGTAATAGCCTGGGTGATGAGCCATTAAGGGGAACAAAGGAAAGAGGTTCTGTGTGATATTGCGGTGGGGTCACTCCCGCAACTCACGGATAATTAAAAGGACAAAGCCTGTGTTTAGAGTTGAGTTGTAGTTCTTTATGCTAAATTTTGTGGAGGTTTATAATATAAAATACATTTTTTATCCAAACTAAAGCATTAATCTAAATAAATTAAAGTATAGAGAGAATTGGGGAGAAAAAAGAGAGAGGGAGGGAGGGAGAAAGAGAAAGAATAGGAAGTAGAAAATATATTAAGAGAGGGGGGAGGGAGGGAGGGAGGGAGAGAAATAATAAGAAGTAGAAAATAGAGAGAGAGAAATACAGTTAAGAAAATAAAGAACTTCCAGTGTCTGCCCACTATATATAAACAATATTCACTTAATCCAATCCAACGCCCAGCAACACCACTTTCTATAAACAAACATTATCTTCAATCTTCAAATCCAAACATCATTATTTCTTTTTCTTTTTCATGCAGAAAGTCTATGAGAGGTTTTCAGTCTTTAGTCAATGTTAACAATGACTTTTCTTTGATTATGCATGTCAATGTCTCTGTCTCAGCTAAATCCGTTAATTTTAAAAAACCACTCTTCCATTGTTGGTAATGACGAGTCATTTCCATCTTTGTGTATATAGAAGTCTTAGCGCTGCAATTATATATTGAAGCAAAGTTCCATACAGTGGTGCCTCGCAAGACGAATTTAATTCGTTCCACAGGTCTTTTCTTATAACGAAAAATTTGTCTAGCGAATCCCATAGGAATGCATTGAATTTTTTTGAATTTTTTTTTGCCCATAGGAACGCATTAATTGAATTTCAATGCATTCCTATGGGAAACCGCGATTCGCTAGACGAATTTTTCGTAAAACGCATTCGTCTAGCGAGGCAACCTCCGCTAGAAAAAACCTTTCGTTAAGTGGAAATTTCGTTAAGCAGGGCATTCGTTAAGCGAGGCACCACTGTAGTCCTTTTCTAGCTGTTGAGTTGTAGTGATCTGACCTGGAAGGAAAGCAGAGAGCTGGAGAGAGAGTGAGAGAGAGCAATGTTTGAGAGTTACCGCTAACTTGAATCCAAGGCTGTGCCTATGGGAGAAGCAAATGCCTATTGGGGTGATTATGCTGTAAACCCCAACATCATAGGCTCAGGTTGTATATATGTGTAAATAAACCATATCATAAAAACACCACGGACTCCGCTGTGCTTCATTTCCGAACCCCTGGAATCTCTCACTTCCCCGAGGTTGACATGGTGTGCAATACCTGTTTCTTAGGCTCATCAGCCTACCTCACAGGGTTGTTGGGAAGATAAATAAGCCATTCCTTCTCCCCAGATTACCCTCAGAACTTGAGATGGGTATTTTATGAATCTCCAACAGCACTCTCACAAAACTTTTATTCTGAAGTGGAAGTCATTCTGACAGTTAAGTGTTTCATTCTGACAGTTAAGCATTTATTTTTTATTCTAGTTTAATTTTAAAATAATATTATGTAGTGACAATATGTAGCAAAAGCCATTGTGGCCATTATGGCCACCCAGTGGGAAGCTGCAAATAATTATGATTTCTGAATAAGTGTAGAGGCAGCAAAATAGATGTGATCTACATTTTTTTTCATGAGTTATTTTTTAAAAGGCTGAGCAAAAAGTTTTCATCCCCCCCCCAAAAAAAACACCACATTTCCAGCAACTGGCTCCTTTTCCCTACTGATTTTTTTCCAGCAGCCCTGTGGAAAAGTCTGCTTATTTCAATTGCCCTCACTTGCCCTCTCTCAGCTGCCTTCACTTGCTCTGACTATGTAACACACATCCCAACTTCCAAACAATCCTGGGATCTGTAGTTTACCCCCTCGCAGTTTAATTTCCAGAATCTCCAGTTGAGGTTGGGAATGTCTGAAAGCCTGGAGCGCTGCTGCCAGTCAGTGTTCAGGGTACTGAGCTAGACAAGTCAATGGTCTGCATAAGGCAGCTCCCTATGTTCCCATGTGATACATGCTTTTTGTTTTAAGCTTTCTGGGTGCTCTTACTTTTTCTTGGCTCGGTCCCATAATCCTGCATGGAGAACCTGCTTACCTGAAAAGCAAGCCTGCACATATATTTATATATATACTGTACACAACACAGCAACAGGTAAATTATTACTTCTGCTCTTGTACCACCTAAGAGCTGGGGATTTTCCACTACAGTGTCATAGCTTAGGGAAATTTTTCAAAGGGCAGCAGAATCTCAAGCTATCTGATTCTAGTGCTGATAATAGTGGCACTTGATTTGCTTGACTAAGGAAGCTGTTGGCAAAAAACGTTACAACTGGCCATTTGCTTCTCTCCGCACGCATACTTTGGCTCGATTTCAACCAACAGAAGCTTTTTCCAGACGTGTTCAGAATAATCCGACAAGCTATTGCCTGGCCAAATACAGAAGCGATGAGAGCAGTTTTATTTTTTAACATTGAGAGAGCAGGATGCCAAAATGTAGCCTGATAGCCTATCTAAATAAAGTACTGCGGACCAGTTTTAGTGATGAAAGTTATATCCTGCTTTAGAAGAAAGATGCATTTTGTTCAGTATTTGGGTGCCTCCTGACTGTCAATATTTTCCAGGAGGGATCCAGGCATGTACTAGAATTTTAGGTTTGGTCAAGTAAAGCAGATTAAAAGGCTTTGTTTCCCTAGCGCAACAAATTCATTTCTCTCTCTGTCTCTCTTTTTATAAAGGACTTTTTGCAGGACAATATCATCACACGTTCACAAATCATCATGAATGAACAACCAGAACAGCTGGAGGTGCCCATAGCCTAACCACTACATAAATTTTGTGCAAGGAAATCAGGATTGCTGCTGAATAAAGAGGTTATCTGGAAGAGCCCTTTCCCTATGCTCTCCCCAGCCAGCTGATTAAATTAAATCCCATGGAGTTTGGTGGCCGTTTTGCATTTCTAACCCTGTGCTAGATTAGGGGCAGATTATTATCTGTATCAAGATCCTATTTACCACCAATTCAATGTTCAGATATGAATGTTAACATTATGGCTCAGCATAAGCTGAAAAAGATGATTTACAGTACTTGGTATCTATATAAAAACTCTTTTAAAACACACGCACACACAACTAGGTCACAGAAAGGGCTTCTTGGATTAAATAACTGAAATCTATTCCTGAATTATTATTTTAAATGTTAGCTTTTATGAGTCTTGGCTTTGCCCATTTTATTCCTATAAGGTTGTTCAAGCAGTTGGATGAGAGAGAAAAAGAGGGAGGAAGAATTATATATGAAATTAACAATTGCACAGAAGCCCAGGGCTTGTGTACTGTACCTTTGACAACTGTATGGAAGTGGGCATTTAATCAGGTTCAGCTTGTCGTACAAAGGTGGGTTAAGTGCTAGGCTGAACTCCGAAATAAACTTACCTAGAAGTATTGTCCCCCGGAAGTCCAGGGCCAGTCCTACCATTGGGTAGAGTGAGACTGCCACTTCCGGTAGTGGATGCTGGGGGTAGGGGCTCAGCAGCATCCTCAGCCATTACTGCTTCTGAGCCCACCTGCACACCTTGCACTTCCCATCCTCTCAAGCTGGTACCCCAGCAGCAGAAATGTATGTGTCATCTTCACCACCTGCAATATCTGGAAATGTTACAAGGCAAGGGAGGGAGGGAGGTGAAAGACAGGACAGCACAGGAAATGGGCAGGTGGAGTCATCTGCTGAGGAGACATGCCTGCTTTTTCTCCCACTTCCATGGGAGCAGAGAACTTGGGATGCTAGAGAAATTTGATCCCATTTAAAGGTGTACCTACCTAATTCAACTAAGTGGGACACAGGTGGTGCTGTGGGTTAAACCACAGAGCCTAGGGTTTGCTGATCAGAAGGTCGGCGTTCGAATCCCCGCGATGGGGTGAGCTCCCATTGCTCGGTCCCAGCTCCTGCCAACCTAGCAGTTCGAAAGCACATCAAAGTGCAAGTAGATAAATAGGTACCGCTACAGCAGGAAGGTAAACGGTCTTTCCATGTGCTGCTCTGGTTCGCCAGAAGTGGCTTTGTCATGCTGGCCACATGACCTGGAAGCTGTACGCCGGCTCCCTCGGCCAATAACACGAGATGAGCACCGCAACCCCAGAGTTGGTCACAACTGGACCTAATGATCAGGGGTTCCTTTACCTTTACCTAATTCACACTTACTGAAATAATACACAGATTAAAGCACAGGCCATCCTTCAAAATGCAAAGTTCTCCAAATGCAGTTCTCCTGCAGGGCTGGGCGATATCTGGTTTTCAACATCGCAATATATCACCAGTTAAACATTGTTATATATACTGATATACCTCCAGCCAAGAAATACATAGGAAAATGCACCTACGTGTGTTAAACTAGGGGAGATTGCCTTGCAAAAATGCATGCGCCCCAACGTGCTCAGACCCACAAGCATGACATGCTGTAAATGTTCATCATTCCGCACTGATATTTTTGAGAGGGAGAAACCACGGTGGAAAAGTCAGTTTGATCATTTAGCCAAGGTTCTTCATTAGGAGTGAGGGTCGTGCATAGATATCAGGAGGGTAAGCAGAGCTGTCAATCAACAAAACTCACCTATACATCAAAAAGGGGGGGAGGGGCAACAATCACATTTTTCCATTTATCAAAATCCTGGCTGGCCGTCAGTCTTCACAGCTGTCACTCTGTTCCACTTTGCCAGGCGAAACTCCTGCCTGGGAATTGAGCAAGTCACCTTGATCTAGCCGTGCCTTTGACATTGGGAGGGTCTTCAGTTGGTTCACCTGCACTTCAAACTACCCCATTGTGATGTACAGGTCTTCAAAGCATAGATCTCTTGATATACCCTTGGTTCTGCTTTATCCATGGCTCTCATGGTTGATTACTGGGAACTTCTGGGGATAATGTTTCTCAGGCTTTACACATCAGTATACCTGGCTCTGCAGCCAAGCTCAAGTACTGTGCTTGTGAACCTCTGTTCCTTTCCTACCTACTCCAAGCTCTGTGCCCATTCTGCAATAGTTACAGAGCTGGTATCAGCACCCTGGGCAAGGCCCATTGCTGATGTCTGCCTGCTCTGACTACTCTTTAAGTCTAGCCACCATTTAAATTTCCCACCTTAGTGTTACTCCAAGTCAGAGTGAGAAATTAAACTGGCAGCTAGAGCCTACTTAGGAAAGTTGCTGGCCACCACCAGGCCTCACTGACAGAGGAGGAGGAGGTTGGGCCTTGGTCAGAGGGCCATTTGTCCAGCGACCTGAGTATTTTCTTCTCTAGAAGATGGGATGAAAAGACACTACCCCTTTCATCCCACATTACAGAGAGGAAGAGGAAGAGGGAAATATTACACTGGGTTTTTTTAGCACTGCAGCATGAAAGAGCAGGAGGGTGTGGAATGGCAATGAGGGCCATTCCTGGTCAAAGCCTAAGGCATGGGAAAGAGACCATAGGAGAAAACGTGGCTGGGGAGAAGTTTCCTGAGTTAAGAAGAAGGCTAAAGGATGAGATTGCAGTCAAAACCAACCATCTGTATTCTTGCTTGTTAGTATGTTTAGGAGCCGATGAGCACAGAGCTGTACTGTATTGCTGATAAGCAAAGACTTAGACCATAGAACTGTAATTGGTAGAGAGGCCTCTGTGTGATGTCATTTCCTCTCCTCTCTTGAGCGGAAAGAATCAAAGAAGTATTTCCTGTTCCTTCCCCTCTTCCTTTGACTAGTGATGGGGGCAGACATGTCCTCCGCTTGCACGAGCTCCAGCTCATGCCTGTTTTTACTGCAAATATAAGTATTTTACCTGCATAGTTTTTACTGCTGCTGTAGCTGAGAACCAATGCCAGACTATGAGTAAGTGAATCGTATTTTAAACTTACTTTTCGGTCTGTTGTCTGATTCTTTGTTTAAAAAAGGTTTTACACAGCCTGATTCCTATGCTTCAATCATGCTACTAAGGATGGGACTTTAAACTTTGTTCAGCTCACATACACGGGTGCCTGGGTGGATAAACTGCAACTAATATTATCCTCTCCTACCTATTAAAACCCATCCCACATGGAGGACTTATGAGTAGGAGTGAGAGAATTTTGCATTTCCCCTGGCAAACAGAACAACCGCAGCCACATCTCCCTCCATGAATTTTCTTGCATGTTAGATAGTTTTCATTAGGAATGAGAAATAGGAAAATGCAAGCAATGGGATTCAATCACACACACGCACACATCACAAAACATCTTCTTTTTCCAATATTAGAAAGGTGTGTCTGGAATTCTCTCCCTCTAGAATTATGGCCCAGAACTGTAAGATGACAGAGAAGAAGGGACCTTGATGCGGCCCATCAGCAGTCAGCACCTTGTTTGTTTGTTTGTTTGTTTTATTGAAATCCTGCCATCTTTCCATTTATACCACAGCCACGGTGACTCAGTTAGAATGGCTATGTCTCTTCTGCTTGGAGGACAACCCTGTATTTGAAGGAGTCTTCTTTGGTGAAAAGCTGCCTTCAACAGTGAGCACTCGAACAACAGACTGAGCAGACACGCAAGCCGCTTGGTCACGATCTTCCTCACAATGGTGAATATATTTCCATTTAAATGATAGCAATTGTTTATAAATGTGCATCTATGCATGCAAATTAGCATAGGTAAATTTTGTGCAAATCTGCATTTGCATAAGCTTTATGCATGTAAATCCCATGGCCTGTAGGCTTGGTTTGCAAGGTCATTCACCTGTATAAAATCCAGCAAAACAGAAGAGCCATAGTTCAGCACTTGAACACATGCTTTGCATGTGAAAAGATACAGGTTCAATTCCGGGCATCTCCAGGTATTGCAGGTAACCAGGAGGAGAAGGCGCTGGAAGGGCAGTGCGGTGCGGATACAGCGGCAGAGCCAATCCACTGCTCTCACCACTGCACACTGCCAATCTTCTTATTGCCTTGCCCCTCTCCATCTTGGTTACTGACAGCAACCTCCACGTTGGGAAACCAGATAACCAAAGCCTTCCCTCTCTCCCACCCTCCCACTCTCCACCATTATTGCAATTCTCCAGTAGGTTTTGGATCAAACTTTCTTTTTCAAATGTAGCCTGCCATTGTAGGCCAGTAGCTAAACCTGTTATATCACTTCTAAGAAGAATTAAGACATCCCGGTAAACGTCAAAGAGTTTAATTATACCTTCACTCCATATTCCACTTCATACGATGTATGAAGATATAATCTCATTTCCTTTGATATTTAGCACATTCTTAATTGCTGTCATTAGCATATCACTTTCTGTAGACCTAGCTATACCTGCCACTTCAATTATGGTTGTTGTTGCTGCTGCTGCTGCTTTGATTAGAGGGGCAAAACCAGATGTTATAAGAGACACAGAACTGCTTCCAGCTCCGTGTTCGTTCCCATTGAAACACTGTATTGTTTCCCAATGTAAGTTTGATAGCCAGTGTGGCGCAGCGATTAAAATATTGGACTAGGACTTACTTTGGTAAGTAAATAAAAATAAATAATGTGCAGTGACACTGTGCAACTTCCCGATCCACAGACTAGTTTGTGTCCAAACCTAAGCCAATATGGTGGGAAATGTGGTGAAGGGGAGCTCTGTCAGAAATCTAGTGCAGGGGTTCCCAACAAAATTTTCTCGAGGACCCCTCATCGAGCCGCTATTGTGACAAGGACCCCCATTAATTCCTAATCCTAAAATTAAAAAGTGGTTTTATTTATTTTTTTAGTTGTTTTCCTATTTTCTTTATCCTTCTTGGGGGGGGGCGTTGGTGTGGTGGTGGCTGTGGTGGCGGCGGTGTGATGGCCGTCTGGGGGTCGGGGGTTTCCCTCTGGAGGGGGGGAGGTTTCTACCCTTTCACCTGGGTTGAGGGTGGTGGTGGGGCCCTCTCTTCCCTGTCGTCCCCTCTTCTTTTCTCCTCCTCTGGGGGTGGCTGTATTTGCGGCGGTAGCAGCGCCAGCAGGTTCGGTGCGGCCTTTGTTCTTCGGGTCCCCACGAGGCTCCCCGTGTGGCGCGCAGGAGCTGTGAGATCGGGGGCCTTCGCTTGGGGGGGCTCCTTCCCCCTCTTGGGCAGCTAGGGGTGATGGCGACTGCAGTCGCGAGGCAGGCCCCCCAGGATCGTTGCGCGGTGGGAGGTCTGGGGCCACAGAGCTCCGCTCGGCCGTAGGCCGGGCGCCCTCGTCTTCGGCCCAGCGGGCCTGCAGGGGGCCTCAGCGGCTCCTCGCTCCGCCGGACGTTTCCGACGCCCACGTGGTCGCCGCGGAGTCCGCGGCCTGGAGGGCGGTTTAGGGACTCTAGGCCCAGGGGTTCCGCCGAGTCTCCGGCCGGGCGCACTCAGCCTCGGTCCGGTGGAGTTGCCGGGAGGCCTTCAGTGGCTCCCCGGTTGATCCACCGGGCTCGCTTGGCGCCCACGCACCGGCGGCGGCAGTTCCGCCGGTTCTGGCGGGCCAGAGGATTGGCATCTAATAGCATCTTGAGGACACCTCTGGCATAGCTCGCGGACCCCTGGGGGTCCCCGGACCACCTGTTGGGAACCACTGATCTAGTGGAAGGCTTGTCCACCATCCTCTGACCTGCCTGCCTGAGCCTGGCAGGGTTTTGTATTTGGCAGCTTGTCCTCTACAACTGCTTCTGCTAACTATATTGATTGATACTTCTGTATATGGATAAGAATTTTGAAGCGGACAAAATTATTCTTGTGTGGACTCTTTACCATCTTAGTAATATCCTCAAAAGAAAGGAACAAACAATTGGTTTTAGGGGTGGTCAGTCACCCCCCCCCCAAAAATCTTTTCTAAGCTGCACAACAGAGATTGATACTTATTAAACAATGCAATCCCACCCACCCCATTCTGAGTTTAGCTATTTTTTCTCTCTAATAAGCTTAAGCAACTTTATCTCTCCCCCCCCCCCCCGGACCATCGTGTTAAAACGTTTTGTCTGGAAAAGGTTCAAAACTTTGCTTTCATGATTTTCATGATTCAGCCTTTGGCTGAATTCCTGATTCTGTTTTCGTTTCGTTTTTCAATTCTCAGTGAAAGAAAGAAAGAAAGAAAGAAAGAAAGAAAGAAAGAAAGAAAGAAAGAAAGAAAGAAAGAAAAGGGAAACACTGGGCAGAGGGGGCAGGACAGTGCTCACTGGTTGAAAAGTTTGACCCAGTTCTAAACATTTTACAAGTGATTGCTTTGTTTGCTCAAGTTTATAAGAATAGCCAGTACACGGCATGCTATTTCCCTGATCTCACTGGGAAGGCTGATAAGTGCTGGGCATACCTGTAACTTTCCACTTTGCAAAGGGGATCAAGTGTCCAGCTTGTGCAAATTGTGTCTGCAAATATGAAGCTTGGGATATCGGAGTTTTGTTTTTTAAAAGCAGATTTTTCGACTGCAGAACTTCTCCATCAGAAACCACGCACTTAAAAGAAAAGCCGGACCAACACAAAGGGGGCTTTGCTTCTTGCTTGGACCCCGAATCAGTGGCGGTTTCCCATATACGTTAGTAGTTCTCTACTGTATGATAAGGATTCATTTATTTATCTGCCTTAGTTCAGTAACTGACAGGTGTGCACAAACATTGAGTAATTTAAGGTTATTTACAAGGATGTGATGAAACCTTACTAGCCTGAAGATGAAGGTGCAGCACAGGAGGTTCTGGCTAAAAAGAAGGTTTTTTAAATATTATTTATGTACTTTGTTCTAAGTATGGAAACTGAGAACATTCTGCCCTTATATAATTGTGTACATACTGTCCCTATCACACTTTGTGTCCAACTGCATACTAAAAATAGAAATCCTGTGGATATAAAATCTATATTGCAGAAAGCATCAAGTGCTAGTAATATTTCAGGGAGCAAAAACCTCCCAATGGTATCATATTATTTGGTAATAATGGGAAATCTATGGATTGCAATGCACATGCTATTTGGCCTGAGAAATTAACAATACAATCCTATGCATGTTTACTTGGAAGTAAGACACACTGTGATTCAATGGCCTTACTCAGGCATCTGTTTTGCATGCAAATGATTCCTAGTTTAATCTCTGGCACCTCCTAGCAGAACTGGGAGAGACTTCTGCCTGAAACCCTGCTGAGCTGCTGCCAATCAGTGTAGACAGTACTGAGCTAGATAGGCTAATGGTCCTACTCAATAATATAAGACAACTTCCTATGTTCCTAAATGCTTTCTAATGGCACCATTCAATTCAGTTAAAGGCGAACCTAGCAAATTCACACCTTTTGAAACAATACATGAGCCAAAACACAGCCATACTTTGAAATTTGCACTCCTATGAATTTTGTAATGCAGTTTTCAACTCAGTTGATGTGTACACAAATGCATATACTGTAATTGTGTGGTGTGCATTAAAATGCACATGTGAATGTAAGTAACATACAAAATATATTTGCTTTGCAAAAATGTGTATATGAGTCAGCATTGCATACGAATATATGTTTATTGGAATACATTAAAACACTAATGAGTTTTCATGAGGGTTTTTGTAAATTGCATATTGTTGCAGAAATGTGGAGATCTGAATTTAATATTGGAAAAATCAGGAATTTGGTGAATAATAATAATAATAATAATTTATTATTTATACCCCGCCCATCTGGCTGGGTTTCCCCAGCCACTCTGGGAAGCTTCCAACAGAAAAATGAAATAAAATAATCTATTAAACATTAAAAGCCTCCCTGAACTGAAGCTAACAGGGTTCCCCACCCTGCCCCTCACAGCACTAACCACAATTTGCACTGAAAAGGGAAATGAGATGAGATAAAGGAGGAGAAGGAGAAGGTATGACTGAATTGGGGGTGGGGGACATCTGATTTGTCAAGCCATTGTTGACTTCCTTCCCCAGATTATGAAAGGAAAGGAATGCTGAGAATGACTTCTGCCTTGGGAGAAGGGATACCCTTCTCTGGCGTTATCCAATTATGTACAAATGCATGCATGCAACAGCCAGTAGGTGGAAACCCAACCTCCTAGAGACTGGCAATTGGTGAGGATGAGAAAGTGGGAGGAGATTAAATCCAGCCCCACCCACCACTACAAAGCTGGTCAGCACTACCACTGGCTTCCTGAAAGTCATCTGCACATGCAGTATCACCAGCTGCAGCAGCAGGAGAAGAACCATACATGTGGGCCCATTTACATCCAGGTAGGGAAAGAGACGCGGAAAGCTGTTTTTTCGTGCCCATTCTCCTAGCTTAATCCACCAGAGTGGGGCATGCAGGTCCATTCATTTTAATTGAATGAAAAGCTTCATATAAGGGAGAAGCGAGCAGTAGCACCACAAATTTCTTGGCTCTTGGATTTGATCAGGGGATAATTGGAACACTTGAATGAACAACAACCACAGCTTCTAATGGAACCCTACGGTTTAGATGAGAACATGAGATCAGTCCTCATTGGGACTGGTAGGATAGAAAGCAAGGAGGCCAACAGTAGGTGGAGCCAGAGCCAAAGAGTGGAAATCCAAACTAGTTCTAGTTTTGTGCCCCTCCTCCCTGCTGAGTTCTACAAGGGCAGGACTGAGACTAAGGAGGTGGATGCTGGCAGGCAGGGCATAGCTGTCAACTTCTGGATTGGAAAATAAGGGATCAGCAGCGGCGCGGCACCGGAGGTCGCTTCTGCGCATGTCCAGACATGCACAGAAGTGACTTCCGGTGCCAGCTCTGCCCGATTTCCGGTGCCCAGACATGGGCAGAGCAGCACTGGAAATCGGTTCTGCGCATGTCCAGACATGCTCAGAAGTGACTTCCGGTGCCGGGCTGCCCGTGTCTGCATGTCTGGGCACCAGAAATTGCTTCTGCGCATGCCCGGGCATGCGCGGAGGCAATTTCCGGCAGCACTCAGCAAGTGAGCAAGCAGCCAGCTGGGAGCCGGACATTTATGGGGTGTTTTACAATCCGGGGTTGCAGTGGGAAACGGAGTTAAATTCGGTGGTTTCCCGCCAAAAACGGGAGGGTTGACAGCTATGCAGGCAGAGTCATCCCCTGGCCTGGTTGTAAGTAAGAAAGCAGGCAGGTGGAGGCAGGCTGGGAAAGGACTGAGGTTGGTGGGATCCCCTTAGAAGATCTCTGCTGGATCAGAGCATCCCACAGTAGAACATCAGAACCTACTATCTGGCTCCCTTGGTCCATCTTTCTCATCCAAACTTCCTGGCCGTGGTTCTCCATGGTTTCAGAATGGGAGTATTCCCAGTCCTATCTGGAGATGCTCAGAACTGAGTCTGGGACATAGCCGCCAAGTTATCCCTTTTTTAAAGGGATTTCCCCTTATGCTGAATAGGCTTCCTCGCGAGAAAAGGGAAAACTTGGCAGCTATGGTCTGGGACTTTCTGCACGCTGCACAACTGAGCTGCCACTCATCCCCATAGTCAATCTGGTGCCCCTTAGAAGACCAAAAGCGGTGCATGAAAGCAATAGCTCTTCCCTCTCTGCTGTGACCTCCCAGCAACTTGCGGGGAGGGGCAATGGCATACAACTTCTGAACATGAATACTGCAATAGCAAATAGCCGCTGACAGACCTTCCTTCATGCAGCGCATAGCTAAACTATGGAACTCACACACGCTGAAGGCAATGATAGCTGCCAACTTGGATGGCTTGAAAAGAGGATTGGATCTAGAGGCAGGTTTAGGGAAATGTGACAGCTTCTGCTGCACTGGGTGCCGAGCGTAGGGGCGCAGCAGGACGTTGCAACAGTGATGTAGTGATTTGAGGAGAACGGAAGGTGATTGGCAGGGCACCAAATTTCGGTACCGCAGAGGGCATCGCTAAAAATGGAAAGGCCAGAGCATGCACCTGATTGAACAAATTCCTGGAGGAGAGGGCAATCACCAATGGTAGGCCTGGTGGCTATGTTCTGCCTTCATGGTTGGAGGCAGTAATCTTTCTGTGTAGCAGTTTCTGGAAACCACAGGGAGTCTTTTTGTGGTCAGATCATGTGAGAACAGGATGCCAAACTAGATTGATATAAGCAAAAATCTGCCCTCATGGGGTTCTCCATCGGTCAGAGAATATAACAGAAGCCAGCCAGAGAATTTTGAGAAGCAAAGCCTCTATTTTTGCTGATGCAACAGGGTCCTTCCCCTCACGCAGGTGAGCAAGGAAGGAACACAGAACAAAAGAGAACCTCCACTTTTATCAGTTTTCCCATCACCAAGAAACACCCCCAAAATAAATCACTCCTACATCACAGCTACGTAATCAATACCTCACAAAAAGGGAGGGTTCAAGGTAGAAATCTGAGCACCTTTGACACCTCTCCTAGTCCTCCTATCACCCCTCCCAGGTGTGAATTCCTAAACACAAAGAGAAATTAACATTTTCGCAAGAGTTGATCACTGTCTTTTGTTCAGAGGAGTCTTCCATTAAGAATGAGATACCATCGATGGGGAGTTATGGCTCCCAAGTTGCTAGTCATGTGGAAATGTTTGCATATGCTGATCCCTGCATATGTTGATCCCTAAGCCTTCCTTAGGGACCCAGGTGGTGCTGTGGTTAAACCACTGAGCCTAGGACTTGCTGATCAGAAGGTCGGCAGTTCGAATCCCTGTGACGGGGTGAGCTCCCGTTGCTCGGTCCCAGCTCCTGCCAACCTAGCAGTTGGAAAGCACGTCAAAATGCAAGTAGATAAATAGGAACCACTACTGCGGGAAGGTAAACGGCGTTTCCATGTGCTGCTCTGGTTTGCCAGAAGCGGCTTTGTCATGCTGGCCACATGACCTGGAAGCTATACGCCGGCTCCCTCGGCCAATAATGCGAGATGAGCGCGCAACCCCAGAGTCGGTCACGACTGGACCTAATGGTCAGGGGTCCCTTTACCTTTACCTTTAAGCCTTCCTTAAGGCAGGGTTGCGTCCAAGCGGGAGGGGTGAGGGTCTTTGAAGCGGAGCGGAGACGGGGAAGATGGCGTTGAACAGGATTCTGGGTAGTTGCAGCTGTCAAATTCGGTCACGCCTCTCTGTTCATTAATAATGGTGTCCTGCTCCCCCCCATATAATTCTCTATAACAAGATGGACCGCTGGCTAGATCCAACAGGCTCTTTTTTATCTTCTTATCCTGTGCTGTACATAGTGCTGTAGCAAAGTACAGTGATCATAATATCTGTTAATAATAGAGTGGTACACATGTTCACAACAAAATCGTCACTGTGATATTTTGCTGGATATATCCCAACAAGCTGCTTCTTTTTTTTGCAATTTTGGCCATGGCAGTGGGGGGGACAGCTGAGTTGCAAAAAGTAGGTGAGCTGGTTCAGATCATCACAGCTAAAGGGTACGTCTCAATTTATTAAAAATAAAAATAAAAATCAATAATGATTTTATTATTGGTCAGCTGCGAAGGTTAGATTAAAAACGGGTTGCAAATCATTATCTTTACTAAAGCAAAGGTTGTGCTTTTCAACCACCACTCGAGTTACAACAGCTCAGGAAGTTTAGGGTTAAATGCTGGGGATGGGCTGTGACTTGCAGTGGAAATTTCCACTGTGTGCTTTCTTGATAAGTGGAACAAGCCATACCCATCGGATAGGGTGCCTATGCACGTGTGTGGTCTCTACATAAACACCCTGGAATGCTGGGTCACATTATCTTCCTCAGCTTTTTGACTACTTTTTGTTTTTGTGCTTTCCTGGAGTTTTATGGGGTCACAAAGTACATATTTGCGGAATTACAGGTGGTGGAAGCGGGGGCTGTGTCTGCCTGGGTAAAGGATGCCGGGGACCACCCCTTTCACTCAGTTTGCTATGTTCTCAGGCTGCTGTCTTCCCCTCTGCAAAATAGGAAATATCCTTTGTAGATGGATAATTATTTGGGTGTTCTGTTTATTACTTAACCAGATGGGCTGCATCTCACTAGTACAGGGAAGGACGCAAGTGGAGATGGAGGTGAATCGATGTGTTTTTCATGTTCTGAAAAAAGCCACAGGTTCTGTTTCAGGTAGAATGCTTTCCTAAATGGGTCTGGAACAAACCCCATTCCAGAATCAGCAGAGAAACAAAGCATTGTGCATCCCAAGGCAGTGGCCCCCATGCTGGAAGATTCAGCACGCACACACAGTCACCCCCTGGCTAAGTTACGCCTCTCTGCATAATATGCGCACAGAGTACATTGCAGATATCACCACTCCCTTTTGCTGTGTAGCAAGATTTCTGTTTTCCTTTTGCTTCATGATGTGCAGAGGCGTACGTGGGGGGGGGGGGTGAAACCAGCACCCGTCAGGGGTGCGGGCCCCGGGGGACTCAAAACCACATGTCAGACTATGGAGTTTATGACATGTGTGACATGTGTGTGTGTGTGTGTGTGGCAATGTTCGGCTGCTGTCACAGCAAGATCAAATGCACAAGAAGCTTCCCATCCTTCTCACATCATGGCACAAAGGTGTGCGGCAAAGTGAAGTTGTTTTTTTCAGGGGATGTCGAATACAGCAGCCCTCTGGTGGTGTGGGCAGAGTTTAGGGCAAGAAGTGCCACCCTTGCTCTGATTTGGCTTGTGATAACGCTACATGTAGGGCAGGAATCAGCCAGGAAGCCAAGTCAATGGAAGCGCTTGCGCAATGGGGCATTCCTCCCCTCTGTGCCCCTCCCGCTCGATTTTGGCTCTGGGGAGGGCCAGCAGAATCCTTTAAACAGCACACTGAAGGAAGCGAGGGAGAATCGTACCATCTGCTTGCCCCGGAAGGATGTGACATTGAATTCCTCCCATAGCTAATTGGCTTGGCAATGTAATGATGTCACCAAGCCAAATAAGAGCAAGGGCAATGTTTCATGCCGTCACTTTGGCATGACCGAAGGTGGGGAGGGAATTGGCACTGGCTGGCAGTGCAGATATTCTTGTGAGCATGTATACCACTGTGCCGTTTATAGATATTATAATAGCACATCTAAGTAGAATAAATGTGCTGCCTATAAATCAACAACTGCAATCTTCGAACAACCACAATGGGTAGCAGGGCCGGTACATTACATAAGGGAAATTCTAGACCTGCACTAAAAACAAACAGGTATTACACCACTAAGGAAAGCAATGTTGTTGTCTCGCATACAATCTTTCTCTGAGGATCAAGCACAGGGCGAACAAGTTTTGCCACCTCAAAGTAGGAGGGGCTTTTTTCAGGAGTGCTGATTAGTTAGGAACTTGTGATATCACAAAGCAATCTCCCCCACTCCCCTGAGTGATTTTCCAGTTTAAAAACAAGCCATTTGTGTTTTGAAATAATAATAAAAATAATAATAGGTGCTGCAGATTGTTTAAATCTATTGCAGAAATTAAAAACAAACAAACAGCGCCCCAAACCATTGTGGGGCAGGCAAACTAGTGAAGAAGTAAGGGCACATGGTGGACCCACATTTGAAGGGGAAGTGGAGAGGGAATTGTGGCTTATTGTGTATAGGATCAAATGGGCAGACTCCTGTTATACTGCCTGTGAACTCCTGCTAAATGGAAATGCCATCAGAGTGAAATTGGGGCCACATCCCTGCCATACATAGAATCGTAGAGTTGTAGAGGGCCATCTAGTTCAACCCCCTGCAATGCAGGAATGTCAGCTAAAGCATCCATGACAGATGGCCATCCAACCTCTGCTTAAAAACCTCCAAGGAAGGAGAG
Source organism: Zootoca vivipara (assembly GCF_963506605.1). Lineage (NCBI taxonomy): Eukaryota > Metazoa > Chordata > Lepidosauria > Squamata > Lacertidae > Zootoca > Zootoca vivipara. The sequence goes on along the minus strand of NC_083286.1, from coordinate 47,238,115 downwards.
TCCACCACAGGGGTTCCCAAACTAAGGCCCGGGGGCCAGATGCGGCCCAATTGCCTTCTAAATCCAGCCCGTGGCCGGTCCGGGAAGCAGCATGTTTTTACATGAGTAGAATGTGTCCTTTTATTTAAAATGCATCTCTGGGTTATTTGTGGGGCATAGGAATTCATTCATTATTATTTTTCAAAATATAGTCTGCCCCCCCACAAGGTCTGTGGGACAGTGGACCGGCCCCCTGCTGAAAAAGTTTGCTGACCCCTGGTCCACCACCTCCCGAGGGAGCCTGTTCCATTGTTGAACAGCTCTTACTGCCAAAATGTTCTTCCTGAACATTCCTGAATCATAGAATCATAGAGTTGGAAGAGACCACAAGGGCCATCCAGTCCAACCCCCTGCCAAGCAGGAAACACCAGCAAAGCATTCTTGACATATAGCTGTCAAGCCTCTGCTTAAAGACCTCCAAAGAAGGAGACTCCACCACACTTCTTGGCAGCAAATTCCACTGTCGAACAGCTCTTACTGTCAGGAAGTTCTTCATAATGTTTAGGTGAAATCTTATTTCTTGTAGCTTGAATCCATTGCTCCGTGTCCGATTCTCTGGAGCAGCAGAAAACAAGCTTTCACCCTCCTCTATATGACATCCTTTTATATATTTGAACATGGCTATCATATCACCCCTTAACCTTCTCTTCTCCAGGCTAAACATACCCAGCTCCCTAAGCCGTTCCTCATAAGGCATTGTTTCCAGGCCTTTGACCATTTTGGTTGCCCTCCTCTGGACACGTTCCAGCTTGTCAGTATCCTTCTTGAACTGTAGTGCCCAGAACTGGACACAGTACTCCAGGTGAGGTCTGACCAGAGCAGAATACAGTGGTACTATTACTTCCCTTGATCTAGACGCTATACTCCTATTGATGCAGCCCAGAATTGCATTGGCTTTTTTAGCTGCTGCATCACACTGTTGACTCATGTCAAGTTTGTGGTCTACCAGGATTCCTAGATCCTTTTCACATGTACTGCTCTCGATGTTCTTACCACCAGAATGTTCTCTCCTTTCTTGTAACTTGAAGCAATAATAATAATAATAATAATAATAATAATTTATTATTTGTACCCCGCCCATCTGGCTGGGGAAACAAAGATTAAAACAAAGATTAAAAATACTGGTACATTAAAATGTCACACATTTAAAAACTTCCATTGGCTCAGGTCCTAGCCTTCAGGAGCAGGAGAAAACCAGCTTGCTCTATCTTCCATGTGAGACTATTATACCACTCTCAGAGTCATTTGGAATCCTGTAGTTCCTTAAAGGTGCTGACCTCACAGAGCTACAGTTCTGAGCACCTTTAACAAACCACACGATGGTACAAAGTGTTACAACAGAGCTTTAAAGGTATGGTTGGGGTGAGACCTTGGGAGTAGATTACGAGTTTTGTTTCAAATAGATAAAGCAATGCTGCTACCCGTTAAGGAACTAGGGAATGCGCCTGTGGAAATTCATTGTGGAACGTTCAGTAAATCTTTGAAAGGGGCCTTTCAGACCCAGCAAGGATGCAATCAGAATGCACCAGGGCCATTGCAAAGCCTGCAAACCTGTTTGATATGAACGAAGGCATCCCTAGCCATCTCCACAGAGACAATTAGAAAGCTGGGGCTTTTGCCAGCACACAGGCATTCTTGCTCTAATTGGGATTTAGAGTCTAAGTAGTAGTAATTATAAGTCCACGAGGATCAAGGAAATGCAAAAACGTAAAAGAAATCCCAATGGGATGCCAGGAAAATGGAATTTTCCACTTCAGAAACTCTCCCCCGCCCTTCATTTTGCCTGTTTCTATGGATGTTGTTGTTGTTGTTTAGTCGTTTAGTCGTGTCCGACTCTTCGTGACCCCATGGACCATAGCACGCCAGGCACTCCTGTCTTGCACTGCCTCCCGCAGTTTGGTCAAACTCATGTTCGTAGCTTCGAGAACACTGTCCAACCATCTCGTCCTCTGTCCCCTTCTCCTAGTGCCCTCAATCTTTCCCAACATCAGGGTCTTTTCCAAGGATTCTTCTCTTCTCATGAGGTGGCCAAAGTATTGGAGCCTCAGCTTCACGATCTGTCCTTCCAGGGAGCACTCAGGGCTGATTTCCTTCAGAATGGATAGGTTTGATCTTCTTGCAGTCCATGGGACTCTCAAGAGTCTCCTCCAGCACCATAATTCAAAAGCATCAATTTCTATGGATAACAGTTTCTATGGATAACTAATACCTATTCAGCCTGGCCCTGGTACCACAGACAGATGGTGAGTGGCGTTCAGAAGTTTTGGGGGAGGAGATCAGCAACAGAGCCAGTGTGGTGCAGTGGTTAGAGTGTTGGACTAGGACCTGGGAGACCAGGGTTCAAATCCCACTGTGCCATGAAGCTCATTGGGTGACCTTGGGCCAATCACTCGCCCCGTCTCTTAGCTTCGCCTAACCTACCTCAAGGGACCCAGGTGGCGCTGTGGGTTAAACCACAGAGTCTAGGGCTTGCTAATCAGAAGGTCGGCGGTTCGAATCCCTGCAATGGGGTGAGCTCCCATTGCTTGGTCCCAGCTCCTGCCCACCTAGCAGTTCGAAAGCATATCAAAGTGCAAGTAGATAAATAGGGACCGCTCCGGCGGGAAGGTAAACGCCGTTTCCGTGCGCTGCTCTGGTTTGCCAGAAGCAGCTTTGTCATGCTGGCCACATGACCCAGAAGCTGTCTGCGGACAAACGCTGGCTCCCTCGGCCTATAGAGCGAGATGAGCGCCGCAACCCCAGAGTCGGACACAACTGGACCTGATGGTCAGGGGCCCCTTTACCTTTACCTTTTTAACCTACCTCAAAGGGTTGTTCTGAGGATAAAATGGGGAGTGGGGGAGAAACAACAAATACCTCTTTGAGCTCCTTGGAGGAAAGGTACGCTATAAATCTAATAAATAATTTTAAAAAATCATAGAATGAAGGATGTTGTTGTTGTTGTTTTTAAAAATTGTATACAGGCTTTCCATTTAAAGCACACACACTCCTATCAAAGGTGGCTGACGCAGATTTAAAATCCAATAAATATACTTTATAAAACGAACGTGCAAATGAAAATGTGATTAGTAATAACAGCCACAGCCACTGTGGCATCAACTCACATTCAGGTCAGCAAACAATAGTCAGGTTCGGCTTATGTCAAAAAGGCTTCCAAGAGAGGCAGATGGTCGACACTAATTGCCAGATGGTGATGGGGGCCCATGGATCTCCCCCAGGAAGGTGTTACATAGCCCAGATGCTGTAACGAAAAAGCGACCCAGAAAAGACATGCCTTCAGTAGCCACCCATTGGCCTCAGACATATGTTGCCTACCTGGCCTTTAGTGAAACAGACTGGAGGAACTAAATAAAACCTCTCCCTGCCACACACACAAAAAAGCAGAAGAACTTGCATTTAGGCAAAAGTACTCTGCTTTCAACTACCAGCTTCTAAAACAATGGAATCTGCTGAATTAAGTCTCCCTTGATTTTCCTAGTAAAGGAAAAAGAATTAGGATGCACACAAAAAAATTAAGGTTTTTAATTAAATTTATATACCACCCTTAATCTGAGGATCACAGGGCCATAAAAAGTATAGTGGGGGGGGGAATACATACCATCAGTGCTTTTTTTCTTTAAAAAATGTTTAGGGGTACTCTCATTTTGACCCAATAAAATCACCATTTTAGGGCAAAAATAAATAAAGTAAATGGGCAAAAGTACAAAGATTCACAAAATGTTTAGGGGTATGCATACCTCTCTGTCCGCACCCCCCCCCGAAAAAAGCACTGCATAATATAATAACAAAACAATACCCCCCAGTTTAAAAGGCCATAGATTGTTAGCCAAAGGCCTGAGATAAGAAGATATGTCATGAAGGCACCGTGTGAATCATTTTGTTTGATTGGTTTTATGCAGGTTCTATGCAGGCAACTAAGACTTTGGGAGAGTATGTTGGTAACCTTTTCAAAAACTCAGAAAGGAAAGACTGACACCTGCTGGCTGTTGTGTGATTTGAGACAAGATTGTATGCTACCAGCCAGCCAAGGCTGTCCGCCTTGCCCCCTTGGGATGATGCAACTTCCATTATGAAAAGCAAAATGATTGGCAGATGCTTTGCAGAGTCTGCCTGTCTTATTATGATTATGATTGATTATCCACCTTTTCCCCTGAGGTTCCAGGGTAGATTATAACTAATAAAACCTAATATTAAAACAGTTCAAAACAACTTGATTTGCAAAAATAAGGTAGGTGCTAAATTTATACATCTCAGGTGTGTAATGAAATGCAATGATAGACAGACAGACAGATGTCTGTATGTCTGTATGTATGTATGTATGTACTTACTATGCAGGCTAGTAGTATTATGCTTCTTGTGGAATTTTTTTTTGCTCTTGATTTTATTGCAATGTCCTTACCCCATGACTGTGGCACAATGGGATAGTGTGTCTGGCTATTAACCAGAAGGTTGCAGGAGGCTGGACTAGATGTCCTTTGGGGGTCCCTTCCAGCTCTATGATTCTACTTTCTACATTGTGCAGTGCACAGGGAATTTATTTTAAAAGTCATTTCATGGATTTTTTAAAAAAAAGATAGATAAATAAATCCCTATCCAATGGCATGTCTTGCATGGCACCACAAGAGATTTTAACCCTGACATTCTGTGATATATAGGGAAATGTATCCAAGCAAACTGATGGCATAAAACATTCAAAACTAGGTCCAGGGAGGAGTGATTCAAAAGCACTGAAAAGGGATGTCTATTATGATAATGATACTGAAAGCATTATATCTCACTTTTCTGTCACAGTTGCACTGCTCAGGACGTCCGGAACCAAATTGAAAAGACCAATCTTTTTGACCAGCCTTTTCCCTAAGATTGTACTCTATTTTGATTTATTTGAATTTCATCCCATTTCTGTTTTAATGGGCTCTAATACTACTGTTTTACGGGTTTCGTGTTGCATTATTTTGTTTAATAGCATTGCTTAGTGTATTTTATGTTGCATATTTAGAGATTTAAAAAAATAGTAAGCAGTTTATAATTCTTTAGATTAAATGAAAACACCTGCAAAACCTTTTTTAAAAAAAGAATAGCACCATGATGAAATCCAAGGTCTCCCTACACCTGAAACTTAATAAAGTTGTGGCCAATTCTAATCCCATAGCACGTTGTCTTGAGTCTTTATTCCGCTCAGGGGTCGCCTGGGGGGTTGGGGGGGGGGACTCCGCCTGCCTATGCAACAAAAGCAACTTGACCTGACAACTGGAAGTTAGGACAGAGGGGGCTACATGGGAAATTCTAAGTTAGGCATGTACCCTGTGCCAGAAATGTACCAGGCAAACATCCACCTTGAGCACCATATTGCAACTTGGACTAATTCCAAGGTGATCTGGAGGTCAGGTGATCCAATGTAGTGAATCACTTTCCTCTCCTACTGCTCACTGTTTGCTTTACCTACCTGTGCTTTGACGCACACACAGGTACCATTCATTTAAATCGTGTCGTCCCTCAAAGAGGGCACGTGTTGAGGTGAGACCTGGCAACCAAACCCTTGTGTCGTGGGTGGGGACGATTGGATAGCCACAACACCCGCACTGTGGGGAAATAAAGAAATTCTGGAATCAAGTATTTGAAGAAATTAAAAAAATGCTCAAATATAATATAAAAAAAGACCCCAGAACTTTTCCTATTGGGGATTATGGATAATATAATTAAGAAACAAGGTGAGACACTGTTCTTGTATGCGGTAACAGCGGCAAGAACTCTGATCGCATCTTACCTAACATCTGATCGCATCTTACCTAACATCTGATCGCAAAGAGATACCTAACATCGAGGAATGGTGGGAGAAATTGTTTGGATATTTAGATTTTGTGAGGGACAGGGGATATCGCGAAGTCCCTCCCCTCCTGAGTTCAAGCCAATCACCGAGCACAGGGGAAAGCAGAGAGAGTTCCGATTCCAGTAGGGAAGCAGGAAGTCGGGTCCGAGGCTCAGGCAAGGTAGAGGAGCCAGGGTCCCAGGCGGGACAGGAAGGGGCGAATAAGGGAGGGAGACCCATCCCCCCAACGCCAGAACTACGCAGAAAGAGGAGGGGAAAGAGGATGGGTCTGCCAAAGCTTTTGTGTTGGAGAAAGACGCGCCAAAAGCCATTAGGAGGTTCTGAAACCGACTGATCACATCACTCCGTGTAAATAGCAATGACTTTAGCACTGTAAATACGCAGCACCAATAAAAGAATAAAATGCAGAGCTGCGTAGCGTCGTTACTCTGAAGTAGTCCGCTCCGGCCACTGTGACAGCAACCTCCTAATCTTTTTTGGGCTACTTTGGAGTTGCCGGGATGAGCGTGTCAGAGGCGGAGAAATGGCGGCAGATCGCGGAGCAAGCCCAGCAAGAACTGCAGCAGCTGTCGCTGCAGGCGCAGGGGGAATTGAAGGCAGCTAAAGAAGAGACTAGGAAGGTCCAGGACGACCGGCTACAACTTGCGGAACAGGTGAGAGCGCTACAGGAAAGAGAGCAGGAATTAAGGGCGGTGGCGGTAGACCTCCAAAACAAGCTGGATGCAGAGAAAAACAAGGCGGGAGGGGCACCCCAAGTCCAAGTGCTGCCAGGAAGGAGAGCCGGGACCCTAGTAAGCAAGTTCAATGGAGACCCGAGGGAATATCAGGGCTTTGAGACTGAGATTGTGTATGCTCTTGAGCTGCACCACGCTGAGTTCCCTGATGATGAGCACAGGGTAGCGTTTATTGTGGAGCACCTTACCGGGGCAGCCAGGGAGTGGCTAAGACCGTTAATCGCAACAAAGAATCCTTGCATGAAGAATGTCAAACTATTTCTAGAAGGTTTGAAAACGATGTATTCGTCCGATAGTCATATGGACCAGACTAAGGAGGAACTTCATAATTTACGCCAAGGAAATATGACAGTTCGCGCGTATTGGGCGAAATTCACCATGCTGGTGCACAGATTGGGGTGGGAACTCGAGTCGCCCCCAATGCAAGCGGCGTTCTACTTGGGGTTGCATGAGGAGGTGAAGGATGAGCTCTCAAGAGGTCCAAAGCCCAGTAATATGGATCAGCTGAGCAAAGCGGCTCTGGCGGTGGGGGTGAGACAGGAATCCCGGTGGAGCGACAAGCAAGCAACGCGCGCAAAGCGGGCTTGGTTCCCACGGTCGCAGGAGAAGCCACTCCCCCAACAACCCTTTCAAGCCACGCCTGGGGCCAGTCAGGACCAGGAACCCATGCAGATTGATAGCGCGCGCGCGCGGGCTTTTCAAACCCCAGCGGCGCCAAGACGCAAGGAGGGAAGGGGTGGGAATTGCTTTCTCTGCAACTCCCCCCAGCATCTCGTCAGAGACTGCCCACATCGCAGGGAGTGGCAAGGAAAGGCGGGAACGGTTGTGCCCTCCCCCACTGACGCAGCACCACAGCAGGGAAACGGGAAAGCCTGGCTGCAGGAGACAAGGGGCAGCAGCCAGGCACAGTCAGCAGACAACAGCCCCAGCCCACCCACCCGCACAGAGAGGAGCAGAGCCAGCCCACCCCTCCCAGAGCAGGAGTGGTTCTAGAAGTGACGCTCACGCTCCCAAATGGCTATCCCCTGACAGTCCTCGCCTTAATTGACAGTGGGGCGTCAGCGAACTTCTTCTCGAGAAACTTTGCAGAAGAGCACCAGATCCAGCTTCTGCAGCTGGATTTTCCTCTGCACGTGGCAACCATTGACGGCAGAGAGCTGCTGGGAGGGGCCATCACTCATCAAACCCCCCCCATGAGAATGACGGTGGGGAGGCACTCAGAGACACTGGCATTCAACGTCACCACCATCTCAGACCCCCCCATCGTCTTGGGCATGAGCTGGCTGGCGCGCCACGACCCCTCCATCAGTTGGCACCAAAGATGCATCACTTTTGGATCGGACTTTTGCCTGGAACATTGCATGCAGCACCAACCAGGGGAGGGGCCTCCGATAGCCACGGTGGCCACCATGCACATCAAAGGGGGTGAGGCGATACCCAAGCCGTACTGGGACCTGCAGGAGGTCTTCAGCGAAGCGGAGTCCGACCACCTACCCCCACACAGGTCTTTCGACTGCCAGATCAACCTGGTGCCAGGGGCAACTATACCCCCAGCCAAGCTGTACGCCATGTCAGACCAGGAACTGGAGGATCTGCGCGCTTTCATCGACAAGAACCTCAAGCGGGGGTTCATCAGAGAAAGCAAGGCAGCAGGGGGCAGCCCGGTCTTCTGGGTGGACAAGAAAGACACGCAACAGCGCCGTCTTGTGGTGGATTTTAGACGACTGAATTCAGTGACAGAGCCAGTGGCTTTCCCCATGCCCAGAGTGGATGATCTCCTGACAGCGGCACGCAGGGGCAAGATTTTCACCAAGCTAGACCTGAGGGGGGCGTACAACTTGATCAGGATCCGGGAAGGCGATGAATGGAAAACCACGATGTTCACGCCTCTGGGCTCCTTTGAATATCTCGTGATGCCCTTCGGGTTGCAAGGGGGCTCAGCATGCTTCCAGGCCTTCATGCACCACGTCCTGGGGTCCCTCCTTTTCAGGAAATGCTTGGTCTTCCTGGATGACATCCTTATCTACTCCGATGACCCAGTGCAGCATGTGAAGGATGTCAGGGAGGTGTTGCAGCGCCTGAAGGAGAACCACCTGTATGTGAAGCTGGAGAAGTGCAAGTTTCACACCAAGGAGGTGGACTTCCTAGGCTACAAGCTGTCAGACAAGGGGCTGGCGATGGACAAGGACAAGGTGCAGGCCATCCTGGACTGGCACAGCCCCAGGACGCGCAAAGATGCCCAACGCCTACTAGGCTTCGCCAACTTCTACAGGAAGTTCATCAAGAACTTCTCTCGCGTTACGGCTCCCATCACTGACTGCCTGAGAGGCAAGCAGAAGTTCAGGTGGACACCAGAGGCGCAAGCAGCGTTTGAAAGCCTCAAGAGGGTGTTCGCCTCAGACCAGAACCTGTTCCACGTGGTTCAGGACGCGCCCCTACGCGTGGAGACAGATGCTTCTGATAAAGCTGTGGGCGCCATTTTGTTGCAACTGGACGCCAACAGAGAGTGGAGACCCTGTGCCTTCTTCTCCAGGAAGTTGACCCAGCCAGAGCGAAACTACACGGTGTTTGATCGGGAACTTCTGGCGATCCACGCTGCGTTCCAGCACTGGAGACACTTCCTGGTGGGCGCCAAGCACCCCATCCAGGTGTGCACAGACCACAAGAACCTGGAGTTCTGGAGAACTGCCAGGGTGCTCAACCAGCGGCAGATACGGTGGGCAGAGTTCTTCTCGAACTTCAACTTCTCCATACACTACATCCCGGGAGAGCAGAATGTCAGGGCGGATGCCCTCTCCCGCAAGCCAGAGTACATGGAGGAGGAGGCGCCACCGGCACCCAGGCACATCTTCCCCCCGTCAGCTTGGTCCTGCGGAGCAGCAGTGGTAAACGAGGCAGAACTCACAGCACTGACGGCAGCGGATGAATTTGCCAACCGCATCTTCAGAGAACTGAGAAGGGGGGGGGAGCAGGCAAAAGACTTTGCAGAACGCAGGGGGCTGCTTTTCTACAAGGGTGCACTGTACCTGCCCACCACCCAGCTCAGACGTACGGTCCTCAAGCAGATGCACGACAACCCAACGGCGGGTCATTTTGGGAGGGATAAAACCACTCACCTAGTCATGCGACACTTCTGGTGGCCAGGGGTGCGGGAGGATGTGAGGGATTATGTAAGGGGCTGTGACACCTGCCAGCGGGCAAAGGTGGTCAGAGCGCCACCAGCAGGTTTGCTGGAGCCCTTAGCCACACCGCACAGGCCGTGGGAAGTAGTGTCCATGGACTTCATCACAGACCTGCCCTCATCCAGGGGCAAGACCGCAGTGTTGGTGGTGGTGGACCTCATGTCCAAAATGTGCCACTTTATACCGTGTGCCAGGGCGGTCTCTGCAGAAGAGACAGCCAAACTGTTTGTGGATCACATATTCAGACTGCATGGATTACCTTTAAGGGTTATTTCGGATCGTGGCCGCCAATTTGTTTCCAGGTTCTGGCGGCGGCTCATGAACCTCCTGCAGGTGGAGGTCAGCTTGTCGACGGCTAGACACCCGCAGACCAATGGACAGGCGGAGAGGGTCAACGCCATTCTGCAGCAGTACCTGAGATGCTACGTCAGCCAGCGGCAAACGGACTGGGTGGATCGCCTGCCACTGGCAGAATTTGCCTACAACAATGCGGTGCACGTCTCCACAGGGGTGTCGCCCTTTAAGGCCAATTACGGGCGTGACCTCAGATCTTTCCCAGAGAGGGAGGGGGAGGAGGAGGAGGAGGGCCCACAGGCTGAGGATTGGGCAGAGGAACTGGAGACGGTGCACCAGCAGCTCAGAGAACACTTGGAGAGAGCCAAGGAAGCGTACAAGAAGGGGGCAGATCGCCACAGGCGACCGGGGGAGGTCATTAGGGTGGGGGACAAAGTGTGGTTGTCCTCGGAGGGCCTTCCCATCAGAGGGCGATGCAAAAAGCTGGCGCCCAGAAGGTTGGGCCCCTTCACGGTCACGCAACAGGTAAACCCGGTGGCATACAGGCTGGCACTGCCAGAGGACATGAGGGTGCACCCTGTGTTTCATAGATCGCTGCTGTCGCCGTACAGGGAAAGCAGCAGGCTCCGAGACAGCAAACAAACCCCTGAGGGAGGGGGGGAGAGGGAAGGCAGGGAGCAACTCAATGAGGCCACGGCCATCCTGGATTCAAGGTGGGGGGTGGGGGGACTGGAGTACCTCATGGCATGGGAGGATGCTCCACCGTCCCAGAATGAATGGGTCCCAGCCACTCAGATACAGGAGGAATTCCTGGTAGAAGAATTTCACGCCCTCTTTCCCCATAGACCCAAGCCCTGGCACATGGAAAGGGAGGGGGAGGGGGAGGAAGCACGGGAGAGCAGTTCACCATGGCGCTGGGAAGCGGAGTTTGAGGAACCAGAGGATGAGGTATGGGTGTCACCGAGATCCACCCAGTCAGAGGAAGGAGCAGATTGGCAGAACATTTTTACCCCCACCAGCTCTGACGCCACGGACTTTTTGGGATTCCCATCCTCCCAGGCGGAAGGGGGGGGCTTGCAGGACTGGGGGGAGGTGTTCACACCAACGGGCTCGGAAAGCACTGAGTTCTTAGGCTTCCAGTCGTCACCGACACCTGGGGGGGACCTGGGGAGGGGTGAAGGAGAGCTTGGGAGGGGGGTGGATGTGAGGGACAGGGGATATCGCGAAGTCCCTCCCCTCCTGAGTTCAAGCCAATCACCGAGCACAGGGGAAAGCAGAGAGAGTTCCGATTCCAGTAGGGAAGCAGGAAGTCGGGTCCGAGGCTCAGGCAAGGTAGAGGAGCCAGGGTCCCAGGCGGGACAGGAAGGGGCGAATAAGGGAGGGAGACCCATCCCCCCAACGCCAGAACTACGCAGAAAGAGGAGGGGAAAGAGGATGGGTCTGCCAAAGCTTTTGTGTTGGAGAAAGACGCGCCAAAAGCCATTAGGAGGTTCTGAAACCGACTGATCACATCACTCCGTGTAAATAGCAATGACTTTAGCACTGTAAATACGCAGCACCAATAAAAGAATAAAATGCAGAGCTGCGTAGCGTCGTTACTCTGAAGTAGTCCGCTCCGGCCACTGTGACAGATTTGGATAATCTGACAAATTCAATTAGAGGGCATTCGAATAAGAAATTCCAGTTTAATTGGGACAAATTCGGAGAATACATGAAAAGACAGTGCCCCACGGTAAAGTCCTGGATTTATTTTTAGATCTCATATTGAATAGCTTAGACATAATTTAAGTTGAGAAAGATGATAGATGTTGAATTTCTACATATAAGATATTTAAGGGTATATATTGGTTGATATATGGGGAAGCAGTAATGTTATATAGTATCCAATGAACCTGAGAGAGAGATGAGGGGAAGTCAATTAGGAGGGGAGGAGATTAAGGAAAACCTGAATGTATGAATTTAATTTTCAATTTATATTTATTTTGTTAATATTGTTAATTTTAGATCTCTTATCTATTATGATTTTGTATTTTTTCATTATTATTTCAAGTGTGTGAGAGAGTTTTTATGTATGTTCATTTTAATTGGAATCTCAATAAAGTTTATTTTTAAATTCAAAAAAAAAAAAAGGATAGCCACAACACCCAATTGGTAGGTCCCTTGTTGCTGGGTTTAATCTGACCAATGGGACGCTAGCCAAATAGATCAAGGGACCTATATATGCCAATGCACGTGACCCTGAGCTTTCTCTCTTGGTCAGTGCATCGGAACACCCGCCCATCTCTCCCTATATTTAGGGCTTGCGCGCTTGACCTTGCTATGCCGTTGTGTGTCGCCTGTCGTTGGGACAGGGGCATGGCAGGAATTTTCCCCACTTAGCTGATTGGCTGGTGCCATTTGGCTTTTGCCTGCCGCATAGCAAATCGTCACAAATTGTAAGGTTGTGGATAGGCTCTGGTTCAGGTGAGAGGAATGGGGGAACACTCTTGCCATCCCTATGTGAAGGGGTATTCCGTTAAAGGAATCCAGGGACTCAATGGTTTCATCAACCCTGCGAGGGGTGGTGCCTGTGCCTGAGTCCAAGAGGACATCTGGGTGGTGGACATAGCCTGTTCCCGGCTTTCCGCCATTCCAGGTGTTCAACCTTGGCTGACCTGTGATAGAGCTCTGGGTCAGTGCTACCTGCAACAGTGTAGGGAGCTAGTCGAACCAGAGCCTATGCAGCCACTCACTTGCTGTAATCAATAAAGTTGTGGCCTAAATTCTGCCAAAAAACCAAACCAAAAATTTGAGTCCTGTGTGAATTTATCTAAGGGGGAGGTTTAAAGGTCTAAACACACAAACTGGCATACAGGTTGCCAGGACTCTGCAGATCTTGACATTGAGTTGTGCAAGCTAGACTAACGCGCATCTCAGGAATAGTGTGAATCCCCTGTACCGGGGGAGTAGCACACTCACATCATTTCCTCCTGTAGTAAGGTCCACAAATAACAATATTTTGGAGATCCCAAGCCATAAGGTGGCTAGATTGGCCTCAACTAGGGCCAGGGCCTTTTTAGTATTGGCCCTGACTTGGTGGAACACTCTCTCACAGGAGACCAGGGCCCTGTGGGATTTGACATCTTTCCACAGGGCCTGCAAGACGGAGCTTCTTCTGCCTGGCCTTTGGATTTTGATTTGGGCCATTTTAAAATGAGGCTGCATTTTAAAACAATTTTAAAATCTAAATTGTATTTTAATCAGGGCCGGCTCGTCGTAGACGGCTGGCCGGCCGGTCCGCTGCGCAGCTGTGTGCGGCGCCCACCTGCCCACCGCGCTGGGAAACGGGGCGGGAGGGCACCGGAGAGATCGCGCTGTGCCTGCCCGCCCGCCGCACAGCAGCGCCGCGCCCACCCGCCCACCGCGCTGGGAAACGGGGCGGAAGGGCGCCGGAGAGATCCGGCGCACCATGGCGACAGGGGCACTTAAGACGGCGCTGATTTTAATCTGCATTTTAATCAATTGTTTTTCTTTTACGTTTTATTGTAATTTTATTGATGTCAGCTGCCCTGAGCCTGGCTCTCACTGGGGAGGGCGGGGTATAAATAAAAATTTATTATTTATTATTAATATAGTAATTCAAGAAGATGTTGTGTCCTATCATTGATAGAAGAAAGAGTATGGTAGGGACAGGGATAAAACTGCATATAAACAAGGGGGAAAGAGGTGGAAAATTATGTAAACCGTGATGTGATGCAATGCAATGTGAAAGAAAGAAAGAAAGAAAGAAAGAAAGAAAGAAAGAAAGAAAGAAAGAAAGAAAGAAAGAAAGAAAGAAAGAAAGAAAGAAAGAAAGAAAGAAAGAAAGAATATGTGTGACTGTAACCCATCTAGAAAACAGCCCAGAGCGGTCAATGCTGCAAGCATAACTGCTGCTAGGGTAGATGTGATTAGTCTCTCTGCATAGGAGCCCATTGGGGAAGTGAATGTTAACTGTTTAAGCAAGAATGAGATATAGGTATAAAGATAAATAGAAAAATAAATGATGCAACATACAGTGACCATCACAGTTGATACAGCAGTTGAGCTCATCTTCTCTGAATGTAACTTCCCCTGCTACTTGCTTTAAACTTCAATCAGTATCAGCATGAGAGAGGAAAGGAAGATCTTTCCCTTTCTCCAGCTCAGCCTGGAACCTTTGCTTATTTTCTACCACCTGCAAAAACACGAACCGCCTAAGCGGTGCCCTAGTAATTTAAGTCATCTGCTCTTTGCAAGCGAAAAAAACAAACAAACCTGTTAAGCGAATGAAAAGCATTGCCGTAAAAATCATGTTCGCTGTCTGTGCAACCTGGAAGAGGGCTGTCCTCCCTCTTTAACGGCTGGTGCCTTTGAGGAGCTGCTCCCTGGTGCGCGTCTGTTTGCTGAAATATTTAAAACCTCTTTTGTGCTGCCAAGTGTGCTCTGCTTGTTCACAGTTCAAAGACATTTCCCCATAGGACGCAGCATTTCATAAGTCATTATAACTGCTTATTATTCCACAGCCCCACAAAAAAATGCCTGAGATATTTCTCTGACGATATGCCGGTGAAATGTAGGGTTCCAGCTCAGCAGAGCTAACTGTTCTTTACAACGAAAGCAAAACATGGATAAAAGTTTGTATGCTATATTCTGCCTTTCCTTCAAGGAGCTGAGCATGTCTTTTTGGTTGTGTGCACATACATACATTGAAAGCACATTGAAAGCACATTGGTTATGACAGCTTTTATGCAGCCAAACATAACTGTGCATAAGGGATTAAGGATGAGTTGCTCATATAGCACAGATCCTGGTCTGACTTCCCTGGCTGCCAATTCATTTCTGGGCCCAATTCAAAGTGCTGGTGCTGACTTATAAAGCCTCACATGGCTCAGGACCTCAATACCTTAAGAACTGCCTCTCCCCATACGAACCAACCCAGACCTTGTGCCCTTCATCCAAGGCCCTTCTCTGTGTCCCTCCTCCCTGTGTGACTGAGTGGGGAACTGAAGCTGGGTCTTCCCAGCCATGGCTCTCAAATTTTGTAGTTTCTTAAAACATGCTGCAAATACTCACTGTATCTTCTGAAATTATCATAGAGCCAATAAAACAAGCTCTCAAAATAGAACATGACTTCAGTGTTTTCTCATGCAATCACTACAGTTTTAATGATTTGAGATGGACATCCTCAATGGTGGTTGTTATCCAACTTTCTACTTTTAAGGGAAATTTCCCCACAGCAATTTGCCTGTCGCAAAGCTGCTGTGCCTTGCAGCATATTGTGGGGGATGTACCAGGGCACACACTCAGGTGTCTTTTAGAGGAGCACAATGGGTTTTTCACTAAGTTTTTCACTACGTTCACCCTGCAAAATTGCCAAAAACGTTAGGGTTTAAACGCACACACCCAAACTCGAGTGAATGAAACCAGTGTCAAAGCATGTTAACCAAGATCATATAATTAAAGTGATTTTAAATTCAATCCGGATCCAGGGTATCCAATGTTGCACATGTGGAAGTCAAGCCTGCCAGTGGACTGCAAGACTGCATTTCCTTACCCACTGCAGCTCTGTAAGGCATGGTCTATGGAGTTGCTAAGTTCTCCCAAACTCTCTGGAAAGTCTGTTCAAAAGGCACAGGGAATAGAAAAGCAGAGGAAGGGAAAGTCCATCTCACCAGCTTGCCTTCTGCTTGTGCAGTATTGGACACAACACACAGTTTCCATACCAGCTACTTGATTCCATCACATTGTTAAAATATCCTTGGTGCTAAATCTTTAAGTCTGTATCAGTTCTGGAATTGGATAAAGTCCAGGTTTTCAACCATTCCTTTTTCACATAAATATTTATAGCTGGTGGCCTTATTCATCAGCATACCATTTCACATTTTCCTTCTCCATAGGTTAAAAAGAGCCATTTTCCACGTTTTGGCTAACAATAAGTAGACTATGCTAGCATGTGCATAACCATCACCATGTGATCTCTTCTGGTTGTGTTGGATTTCATAACCTAATATGCCTTCAGTACCTTTTGAGACACCCAGCCACTATTTTTATAACCAAAGTACATTCCCACCAAATGTGGGCAAAGGTGCCTGTTCTTCAACCACATCTTGAATGTAATTCAGAAACATTGGGATACATTTCCCTATGTGCAATTCTAACAGGGAGATAATTCCTGTTTGATATAATATCTTATAAGCATTTTCTCTCAAAGACAGGTTGATTCACATTAGCTGTTCATATTATTCACTTTAAGTATTCACATTAGCTGTTGCTTGTAGTATTCTATATCCCTCTAACAATAGTTCTTTTTTTCCTCTTTCTTTTCCAAGATTTACAATCTTTTCAAAAACTTGGTTCGTATTTTATCCTCCCACACAACATTTTGGGTATTGCTTTGTATTTGCTCATATTTGGGGGATGGGGTGGCAGATCGCGTCGTCCCTCAAAGAGGGCACGTGTTGGGGTGCGACCTGCCAACCGAACCCTGAGTTGAGGGTGGGTACGACTGGATAGCCACAACACCCTATTGGTAGGTCCCTTGTTGCTGGGTTGAATCAGGCCAATGGGACACTAGCCAAACCGATCAAGGGACCTATATATGCCCATGCATGTGACTCAGAGCTTCCTCTTTTGGTTAGTGTATCGGAACACCCACCCACCTCTCTCTACTTTTAGGGCTTGCGTGCTTGACTTTGCTATGCCATCGTGTGTTTGTCATTGGGACAGGGGCTTAGCTGCCAAGTATCCCGTTTTTTGCAGGAAACCCCCAGATTTTAATCTGTTTCCCACTGTTCTCCCGAATTTTGGTGGTGGCCGCATGGCGGCGGCCATCTTGGTGACAGCCACCGCCATGCGGCCACCACCAAGATGGCCGCCGGGCATGCGTAGAAGCGACTTCCAGTGCCGCTCTCCCCAATTTCCGGTGCCCACACATGGGAAGAGCGGCCCCGGAAGTTGCTTCTATGCAACTTCCGGTGCCGCACTGCTGCTGATCCCACATTTTTCAGCTGGAGACTTGGCAGTTATGGACAGGGGCATGGCAGGAATTTTCCCACTTGACTGATTGGCTGGTGCCACTTGGGTTTCACCTGCCACATAGCAAATCATCACAACTTGTAAGGTTGCGGATAGGCTCTGCTTCAGGTGATAGGGATGGGGGAATGCTCTCGCCATCCCTATGTGAAGGGTATTCCGTTAAAGGAATCCACGGACTCTATGGTTTGGTCAACCCTGTGAGGGGGTTGTGCCCGTGCCTGAGTCCAAGGGGACATCTGGGTGGTGGACATAGCATGTCCCCGGCTTTCCGCCATTCCAGGTGTTCACCCTAGGCTGACCTATGCTGCTGCCCTGGGTCAGCGCTACCTGCAACGGTGCAGGGAGCTAGTTGAGCCTATGCAACCACTCACCTAATGTAATCAATAAAGTTGTGATATAAATTCTGCCAAAAACCAAACCAAAATTTGAGTCTTGTCTGAATTTATTTATAGGGGGAGGTTTAAAGGTCTAAACACGCAACTGAACATTTGAATTTGTTTGTACAAGCTGAGCCCAGAATAAAATTATACCTTGGGACGTGGTCCATAAATCTAGTGGTGCTACTCCCAAATCCAGCACTGATGTAACATTTAGAGGCCCACAGACATGTTGGGGGGGGGGTATCAGATAGGTCTTTCCCAGGTATGAAAGACTAGTGTGTACCTAAATCCAGGTCTCTTATTCCCATATTCAGCACTCTGTCCACTGCATACATATACACATATATCTGATGAAGTGTATGCACACAAAAGCTCATACCAATGACAAAGGTAAAGGTAAAGGGACCCCTGACCATTTGGACCAGTCGTGACCAACTCTGGGGTTGCAGCACTCATCTCGCGTTATTGGCCGAGGGAGCCGGCGTACAACTTCCAGGTCATGTGGCCAGCATGACTAATCCGCTTCTGGCAAACCAGAGCAGCTCACGGAAACGCCATTTACCTTCCTGCCGGAGTGGTACCTATTTATCTACGTGCACTTTGACGTGCTTTCGAACTGCTAGGTTGGCAGGAGCTGGGACCGAGCAACGGGAGCTCACCCCGTTGCGGGGATTCGAACCGCCGACCTTCTGATCAGCAAGCCCTAGGCTCTGTGGTTTAACCCACAGTGCCACCCACGTCCCCAACTTAACCAATAAACTTAGTTGGTCTCTAAGGTGCTACTGGAAGGATTTATTTATTTTTTGACCAATCTTAAAATTATATTTTTTCAAGTTTGTCTTACCTGAAGGTGGCGCTTATGTGCTGTTAACCAAGCCCTGGCTATTGCCAATACCCACGACCTTTAAAAAAAAAAAAACACCCTCCAGACTGAAAAGCCATAAAATTTACCACTTGCTATATTTATAATTCTGGCTGTCTCTTTGAGCAGGCAGCTCCTGACCTCAGCTAATGAAGGAAATGAAATAAAAAAATTCCTTCAGTAGCACCTTAAAGACCAACTAAGTTTTTATTTTGGTATGAGCTTTCGTGTGCATGCACACTTCTTCAGGACACGAAAGCTCATACCAAAATAAAAACTTAGTTGGTCTTTAAGGTGCTACTGAAGGAATTTTTTTATTTTACTTCGACCCAGACCAACACGGCTACCTACCTGTAAAGGAAATGAAGTTTGTCATAATGTGCACAGATTCTTGCAAAACCAGGGACAGCAAATTTTAATGCAACCGTGGCAGCTTCGTGACAAATGAAAATACCCCTTTAGATGCTACCAAAATTGTATTCTTTATGCAACATGCACATTGCACAGTGGAGTCCTCATGCAGAAAAGGATGGGGACTTTTATAGATTTAGGATGCGATTTTAACCCTAGATCTCCTAGGATGAGTGAGTGAGGAAATAGTTGCTCTCCATCTCAGCCAGCAGGTTCACAGCTCAGCAAGGCTGTGCTGATGCAAATCCCCAACCCTGACTCACAGAATCATGCAATTGTAAAGTTGGAAGGGACCCCGAGGGGTCATCTAGTCCAGTCCCCAGCAATGCAGAAATCTCAGCTAAAGAATCCATGACAGATGGCCACCCAACTTCTGTTTAAAACCCCCCAAGGAGATCCCACAATCTCTCAAGGGAGTCCATTTCACTGTCGAACAGCTCTTACTGTCAGAAAGTTCGTCCTGTTGGTCAGAATCTCCTTTCTTGTAACTTGAAGCCATCTTTCTCACCCAGAGATACATGTTGTAAGTTCCTCAGCTCAGCTCAGCCATGCCTGAGCCAACACGGGTGGGATTTATGTGGAATAAGACCTGAATAAATGGGTGTTCCAGCAAAATGGGTGGTATAAGTCATAAGCAGTAGCCCCACTTACGAATGGAGTTTGGATCTACTTTATGCCAGTTTAACTTAAGCCATACTTAGTACAGTGGTACCTTAATTCGTTCCGGAGGTCCGTTCTTAACCTGAAGCTATTCTTAACCTAAGGTACCACTTTAACTAATGGGGCCTCCTGCTGCTGCCGCGTGGTTTCTGTTCTCATCCTGAAGCAAAGTTCTTAACCCGAGTTACTATTTCTGGGTTAGTGGAGTCCGTAACCTGAAGCGTCTGTAACCTGAAGTGTCTGTAACCCGAGGTACCACTGTATTGCTCCCTTAGTGGCAGAACAAAAAATTGGCAAGCCCAGACCTGAGCTATTTCATATTTATCTATATTGTACATGCTTGATAATAGGCCATGGAGAATTAGGTTGAATGAATACTTGCTCTGTTCACACACAAACACAGAGTTAAAAGGTAACTTTGATAAGCCAAATATGGGGGGAAAGCTTTTGCATGGTCTTCAAAGGAATCCCATTTGCCCCCACAATACTGATAACAACCCCCTCGCCTTATTCCCTTTCTTGGGTTCACTTCTCTGCGATCTTGGCCAGTGTGTTTTCTGCAAAACAGTCATGCCATGCAGGTGCAGCTAATGCAAAAGAGATATTGGCATATGAACGGCAGGTTTAGGTAGCTGTTTCCAGATCCAGCTAGAGAATGGGTAGAATGCCAGGCACTTAGACCTGTTTGCTGGCAAGTTCAGTTCCAACAGCTGGAGAGGCAGTCCGAATTTGGAACGCAGGAAGTGCTTGGTTGGCCCATAGGTGGGTATGGCGCTCAATGGCTGCTCTGAGCAATGAGTTGCTGAGACTGAGTTGGCATGGCAGATTTTGCCATGATACTGCCATGTGTTGTATGTATGTGGGGCTGCCTTTGAAGACTGTCAGAACTCCTCCACAGAACAGGAGAAGACCTCTGCCTGAAACCCTGGAATAATACAATAAAAGATTAGGTAAGTTTGTAAATAGTTTAGAGTTGAATGGATCCGTTAAGTGTCTTCTACTATCTGTCTTAATAATTTTCCCTAATTCACACTTCTTGAACCAGTGTACAGACAGAAACACAGTTCTCCTTCAAAATTTCCACTTCAACCGGATTTTCTGATGCAGTCCTTCAGCGTGTACACCTTAGTTAAAAGTGGGCATAAAAATGCACATTTTAGTGTAAATAGCATACAGAAATGCATTATATTATCAGAAGATGGCTTGCAAAAGGCGTATATTAATCAAAACTGCATACGAAAAAGTGGTTCCTAAGAAAAGTCTGCACTAAAATGCTGAAGAATTGTCGTGAGCGTTTTCTTAAAAATAAAAATTATAAAAATCACATATTGTTGCAGAAATGTGAAGAGCTGGATTTAGCACTGGGGGGGGGGGAATAGAACTTAAGAGAGACGCTGAAATTGACAGATTTTCCCTTCACTGCCAGTGCCTCTGTTTGGCGCACACTCTGTTTGGTTATCTGTGGAGTCCTTGCATTCTTTAGCGGCAGGAAATGGGGAGCTGTGAGTGCGTGTGAGTGAGTGACAGGAACGGAACTGAAGTGGGGACGTTTGTTGTGAATGGCCTTCATCATTAGCCATAAGAGACAAAGACTGTCTCATTACCTCTCAGCAGAGTTTGCTGCCCAGAGTCCCACAGTGTCTCAGTAAATTAGTCATTCTGCAAGGCACACAGTTTTTGCTCCAGAGGTGCTTATTTCCCACAATGCCACTGAAATCTGCCGAAAGGTTTTTTTTAAAAAAATGTTGATTTTGGTCCTAATTGTTAAAAGTTTTATTCAAGAGTTGGGATGTATCGAGCAACTGTGTTAGCCAAAGGACAGAGCAGAAAGCAGCAACAATTTGCAATACATGATTGATACATAATGTGAAATAACTCCAGCCTACCATGATTAACTTTGGACTGCACCAGCCAGCATGTCCATTTCTCAGGGATGATAGGAGTTGTTATCCAAAACATCTGGCCAGCACCAGGTAAGGGAAGGCTTATATAACCCAAGCATAACATTCTCTATCCCCACCGTTATATTGGGTTAAACAGCAGAAATCATGGCCTTCAACTATACCTGGTTTCAGCTACCATTTTTCCATTAGATTGAATAGCAGAGATTTAAAGAGATGCTTCAAGGGGGGGAAAACTGCTGGTGGGAGACTGAAGCCCACCTACCTCTGCAGAAGACCTCTGGGCAATAGGCTTCCTCCACCCAGCCGTTTATATCCATGCTGCCTACGGTATATTCCTTTAATTCTGCACGTGGACAGGAAATGTGTCTTCTTGTCATGTGATACTAGCAAAAGATTGCATGTGGAGAGCAGGGGCAGCAGACAAGATCCTGCTCCCATGCACTCAATGTGTTCATATCTGCAGAGATGTTTCAATAGCAAGGCTAGAGGGGGGGGGAATACTGGCCATCAAAATAAATGTAGCACATACTAATGGCACCATTCACTAATGCCTTAGTCAACTTTTAAAGTGCATAAGTTCATCATGGCCATTTCCCATAGCTATGTTCCCAGAGAGGGTCCAAAAATGGCTGCTAATTCGATCCATTATATACTAGCAACCTCATATCTGGCATTGCTCAGGAAGTCTAAGGAAAAACAGCAAAAAATCTGAGCTGATTTTTTAAATTAAAAAGTTCGGTCTGCCGTCTTGATTCAAAATGGTGCCCAACTGTATCTAAAGCAGACATAGGCAACCTTGGCTCTCCAAATGTTTTGGAACTACAACTCCCACGATCCCTGACCACTGGCCCTGTTAGCTAGGGATTATGGGAGTTGTCGTTCCAAAACATCTGGAGAGCCAAGGTTGCCTATGCCTGATCTAAACATAGCTGGAAAACTGCTCCTTGATCTCAGGAAGCGTCATGCAAAATTTGGTCCCGATTCAGTGCAGTTTTGGAAGGTTTAGCCTGTTCTCTTGATTATGATATATTAACATAGCACATAAACTTCCCAAAATATGTAAGAAATACACACAAGCACCCTAAAGAGCAGCAATACATAGTGAAGTAGCTAATTTGTTGGAATCAGCACTACTGAAATTCCATGCAGTTTCCTAGAATTATGGTAAGCCCAACAACTTTGCCAAAAATATGGCAACCCTAGTTCAACTTGTAATATACGCTGTGCTTTCAAGAAAGAGCTGCAGCCAGCTCAAGTGCAACTTTTAGCTTTTAATTAGAAATGCAAAGAATATTTCAAGAAGTGTTAGTATTTAAATTGCTAGCATGAAGTAGGAACCCTATCAAAGAAAAGGAAAGACTTATCCAGCCTCTGCTTAATTCGTCTCGCCTTTCTCCGATTTCTTCTTTGCTGTTCTGTCACAGGCAAACTTGAAAGCTTCATTATCATCTCATTCCCTTGTCAGAGGAGGGATGACATAATCACTGAGCCCCCTCCCCCCCCAAAAAAAACACATCCGAAAGCTGCACTCCCCTGAATTCTCCCTTCACTGCACCAATGGTGTCATTAAGAATTATCAAACCGTTGTTTTTTTATTGTTATTATGGAAAGAGATGGAGAAGAGTTGAGATAATAAAACTGAATTTCTGATGAGTGTTTGCTGCATTTGTGCAGAATCTGGCACAGAACTTGCAATAAGAGAATCTCAGGTGTCACATTAAAAAAAGAGGGAGGAGAGATGTTATCCCCCATGCTTGCAGAAAAAAATTCGGAGACTGTTACATATTATTTGATTATCCAATAACTAAGAATAAGCTGCAATTTGCTAAGCACTTTCATATGTCTTTAAAAAAAATCTTCAGGCACTTTACATATATTAATAACTTAAACACATGTAATCCCCCATTTAATCCTTTCAATTAATCATTTAAGTCCTCTGTGTGATTTCGGTAATTATCCAACAGCATTAGGAAATGTAAATGGAAGGGGTGGCATAGAAAATAGAACAGTCACCCTTCAGCAACAGGGTAGCACCAGATCTAATTCCTGCTCCTGAGATGGCGGGGGGGGGTGTTGTGCTCCAGCGATTTCTTGACATTTCATATGTCTAGAGTTCCTTCATTTCATTGTTTATTTGTTGGTCTCTTCTCTTAAGGACAGAGCTGACCATGGCTATTTCAGAGAGCTGAAAATGGTATGAAAGAAGCATTTGAGAACTAGGGCCTTCTCGGTAGTGGCGCCCACCCTGTCAAGGAAATAAACAACTGACTTTTAGAAGAAATCTGAAGGCAGCCCTGTTTAGGGAAGTTTTTAATGTTTGATGTTTTATTGTGTTTTTAATACCCTGTTGGAAGCCGCCCAGAGTGGTTGGGGAGGCCTGGCCAGATGGATGGGGTATAAGTAATAAATTGTTTTAAAAATTCCTTCAGTAGCACCTTAAAGACCAACTAAGTTTTTATTTTGGTATGAGCTTTCGTGTGCATGCACACTTCTTCAGATACACTTGAAACAGAAGAGTCAGACCCTTATGTATATACAGAGGGTGGGTGGGGGTGGGTGGGAATGGGTGATGGGCTGATGGGAGTGGTAAACCTGTAGATGGCTGTTAACGACTGCTGATGACTGCAATTGGTCCTGCAGGGGGAAAGCAAGGGCTGAGGCGCTAAAGAAAGCTTGATCATGCATAATGAGATAAGAATCCAATGTCTTTGTTCATCCCAGGTGGCTCCATGGTTTTAAGCTTGGTAATGAGTTCCTACCTACTGTAATAAGTTGTTGTTGTTGTTGTTGTTTACCTGTCCTGTAATAAGTTGTTGTTGTTGTTGTTGGGCTGGTGGGTTGCAGTCTGAGGTGGACCAGGAACCAAAGGCCAGAAGCCAGGACTCAAGAACAAAGTTGGAACCCAAGGACAAACCAGAACGTTGGGTCAAAGAGGAAGCCCAAAGTCAGGGCTGAAGGAAAAGGCAGAAGTTAGGACCAAGGAGGAAGCCAGGAGGCAGGATTGTAGAATAACCAAGAATATGGGAGCACACCAGAATTCAGGTAGACCATGTTGCTCCAGTAAGGCTCAAATGGAATGGTAAAAAGGATCACCAGAATGATCCAGTGGCTATTCTTAGGGCCGGCAGGATCCACCCACAGCCTGGAAGTACTCAACCAAGGAGCTACCATCTGCAGTTTAGTGGTTCACACAGTTTGGAAAGCAGCCCACAGATCCAGCAGCTCCTGACAGCATTGTTGCATGTTGTGTATATAACTCACCCTGCTAATATCAGATGGACAAACAGGTTTGGCAGGATTTTCTGCTGCTTCAGAAACCTGCAAAACCTGTTTGACAGAGACAATAGTGGGATTATAGGTATGAATGCATACACCATTGGTAGCAGTGCTTCAGTTATGATACCTTAATAATAATAATAATAATAATAATAATAATAATAATAATATTTATTTGATTTTGCAAAAGTAAAGTTGTAACAATACCATATACATAACCATATTTAGAGATTCCTCTGAATCGCCAGACTTCCCCCCCCCCATCACCTCCATGGGTCCTAGTGTCAGTATTTTCAACTGCATATTATTTCATAATCCATATAATATATCTCTCCATGTTGGTCTCACAGTGGCCAGCCTGATGCCTCCCAGAAGCCTGAAAGCAGGACCTGAACACAAGAGCATTCTCCTCACTTGTGATTCCCAGCAACTGGCATTCAGGAGCACACTTTACAACTATAGTCTCTTTCCACCTTCAGATACCGTGCCATCAATCCTGACATGAGAGTGATTCACTGAAACATGTCTTCAAAACTCTGCTTCCAGTTGCCGGATGACATTTTGAGCTTCCCACAGCCTCAGTGTCTTGTTGCTTCCTTATTTTGGCAGGGGATTTAGGTTGAGTACTTTATTCTGGTCCTTTAGATTCCAGAGAAAATGACAAGTACATTGAACACTTTTCCTTTCTTTCTTCTTCTTGTTGTTGCTTAATGCCCATTTTTTTCCACTCTAAGCCAGCAAAGAAAATAGTAACAACAGCAAAAAAAAAATCTCAAGACAATATATGCCGCTGATCAGGCCTCTTCCCTCCAAATGAGATTTTGTTCTCAGATGTAAGAACAAGCTGCAGCCATTTCCCACTCAGCAATAATTGGAGGGAATGGCTCATTTGAAGTTTAATCCATGAGAATCACCGTCCCGGCATGCTGGCATTGTTTTTTGTCCTCACGGTGACCTCTCAGGGCTCCAATCCCACGTCTCGGTATCAATGCAAACTGTCCCGTGGGATTGGGCACTCCCTAATCTACCTTCAGGAACCCAGCAAGATTAAATAAAAGATGCAAGATTTATTTACAGGCCGAGTGGGTCTTACGTTTCTCTGTTGCGTGGTTCAAAAGGTCTTGCCAAAACTCCCGCCAGTAGGGGAGACGTTAGAATGATGTTATTTGAGTCATCCATCTAGGAAAAGATGGCAAAGATCAGGGAGGATAGGAGTGGGAGAGACAGAGATAAATCTTCCAAGAAAGAATCTGTTCTTCAGAAACTATATGACAATTACCTTTAAATACTGTAAATAGCCACTTCTAAGGGCAGAGCCACTTCCAAAGTCGCCTCTGCCCTGTTAATTTGAAGCCTAGTAACCAAAGCTGGATTAAGGTATGCTCAAACCCTGGCTGGATCCAGACACATCAAAGAAGCATTTCAGTTTAAACGCCTTGTAAATTTAAACAGGGAAAACAGGTAGAGAAAAATGGGACTCCACAGCACCATCTGGTGGCACAATGTTATATTGCATATACAACGCATATAAATCGCTTTTTCTTTACGGATCTAGCTGACTCCCCTAAGGCATGCCAAGTTTTAAGAGGTCCCACAAAATTAACGGCCACCCCCCAAAAAGTATCCTATTTTAACAGGAATGGCAATGAAAAGGATAGTGTCGGTTTCCCATGTACCAGGTATGTAAAACTTGTAATTCAGGTTTTAAAAATTGTATTTAGAGGCCTCTCATAATCTGAATCCCTAAACGAGTGCTTCTCAAACATTTTCCTCCAGGCCACACTTTCAGAATAAAACAGGCCACACCAAAATTTTAATTGAGAAGAATTATATTGGAAAACAGAAAGAAACAACTCCTACCCTGTTTCCCCCTTTTTAATACGTAGTCATAAAGTAAGCCATGGCAGGGTTTTTAAGCATTTGAGAAATATAAGACATACCCCGAAAATAAGCCATACTCCCGCACCGCGGAAACCAACCCCCACAGGCACCTCCACTCACAGAGTCACTCTATGCGGCCGGCACTGCAGGAGCGCGATCAGCTGTGAAGCGGTGCTCCAAGAGCTCCGCTTTACAGCTGATCACGCTCCCGCCTTGCTGGCGGCATCCCCGCGCTCTGCCTTCTTGTCCACCGCCGTCCCTGCCACTTCCGTGCTTGCCGCCACAGCTGGGCTCACTGCTTCTTCCTTGCCTGGCCCGGCCAAGGAGCTTGGAGTGCCCTGCAGTGGCGGGCGGAGCGCCTGAGCCAGTGGCCTCCGCCTGGCCCGGCCAAGGACGCCTGCCGCCCCGCCACCCGGAACCAGTGGCTGCTGCAGCGCCGAGCACTCAAGAGAGCCCAGCAGCGCCCTGAGCCATAAAAACCGTACCGGTAATAAAAAAAATAAGACGTCCCACCGAAAGTAAGCCACCCTGTGTTATTTTGAGGGGGGAAAGTTGTAAGACGGTGTCTTGAAAAAGGGGAAACACAGTAGCAGTGCTTGTTTTATAACATAGAACACTTTATAATATTATCATGAGACATGATAATATAAAACAATGCAGCTATAGAAGAACATGAATCATTTCCGAAATATAGCTATAAATGAGTCTCTTACATTTGTACCTTAAGTATGTATGCAAACTTGACAAGGGGTCTGGGCTCGCTTTTGCTGAGAATCTCTTTTATATTAGGTCTAATTTGAGACAAACAAATTTTCATCTCGTCATCAACACAAAGAAGCCTTTCTCTTTTCTGATCTTTCATGTTTGTCACAGTTGAAAATCCCTTTTCACAACAATATTTAATACAGAACTGTAGAAGAATAGCCAATGCTCTTGAAGAGCGGTGTATATATTGTTTTTCTCTCTCTCTCTCTCTCTCTCTCTCTCTCTCTCTCTCTCTCTCTCTCTCTGTGTGTGTGTGTGTGTGTGTGTGTGTGTGTGTGTGTGTAGCTACTATAATATACTACTCTGAAATGTTTAGATGTTTCTTTGATTGTCCTTGAATTTTCCCTCCATGCTTCCCATGCTCTCCTGCCACACCAGTGTGGGGCACATCACACCCTTTAAGAACCACTGCCCTAAACTGTAGCTTATTTAACTTGTGCATCTAGCACTGCTTGTAAATGTACCGTATTCTTCTGTCTATAAGATGCCCCCTATTTTGGGGGACTCCGATTTTTGAATTTTTTAAAAAATGGGGGGAGATGTATCCATGAATAAGACGCTCCCTAATTTTTGACATTATTTTTAAGGGAAAAAACCTAGTCTTATACATGGAAAGATACGGTATTTTGTGATTGTGCCCATGTTGTGATGATTGCTGGGAGCACTTTCTCATGAAGACAGAAGGAGGCTGTATGTAAGAAAACTTCTCACTGTTCGGTTTTTGTAGGACTTTGAGCAAGGTGGGGGGGGGGCTCACCTTTCCCAAGAATTTCCAGCATTGGACCATTTGGGGATAAGGATGCAGTTGAGAGGTTCAAGAGGTATGGGGTCTACAGCACGATCTGTCAACAGATGGGTTGGGAACCTCTACCAGGTGGTGGCCTGATCTAAGGCGGGTCACAACAGCATAACAAAAGGCTGGAGGCTGTTGGTCTACAGGACCTAGGACAGCTCCTGAAGATGACAAAACAACTTCAAAGCTCAACTGATGGAGGCCACCGAGGCCACCAGTGCCTCAAATGAGAGTACAGTGGTACCGCTACTTACGAATAACTCTACGTACGAATGTTTCTACTTACGAATGGAGCTCCGTCCACCATCTTGGATGGGATTTATTCTACCTACGAATTTTTAGATAGGGTTGCTTCGACTTACGAATTTTTTCTCCCAATGCATTCCTATGGGATTCGACTTGCAAATTTTTTTGACTTACAAATGTGCGTTCGGAACGCATTAAATTCGTAAGTAGAGGTACCACTGTACAGTGGATCTCGGAGTACCTCCAAGCTACATACTGTACCTGCTCCTTCAGAGGGAGTATAACTCATCAAGAGCAGAACACTTCCTATCCATCCAGTCTAGGGAACCGCCCACTAACAGTCACCTCAGTCTTATCTAAATACAGTGGTAGAATAATGTAACATAAAACATATGACAATGGTGCAAGATTACACACAAATAAACATAATTTTGCATACATCAAAACTTAAATAAGCAGAAAGCTGGTCAGTATGTTACATAAAAAATGCCCAATAACTTCACATCCAGAAGTACCCACAAGTTGTTGGCATCAGTACCTAGCTGCCACCCTCCCAATCTTTCATGCCTCAACCCCAAAGTGCCCTGCAATTTTTTTTGACAAGCAGCTGCCTTAGAAAGACTCTCAAAGCTGGAGGATGGGGTAAGGCACCTGCCCTTGCTAGTAAAGGCAGGGCGTATGGAACACACAAAATTGATGTTCTCCAGTGTTCAGAGACAGGCAAATGCACCACTGAAATGAAGTGCTCGCTGGAAGATTCCCACGTTACTTTGGTTAAGCTTTTCCATTTCCTTTTTTTTGCTGGAGAGGATCATCGGATCTGAATCCGTCATTACTATTTGCAGAAGTCAACAGCTCAGTTCCCATGGTGCGCCGTCCCTTCTTAAAAGATGCTGCACACATGGAGTACCACATGTCCCGGCCATTACCATGGCGATGGGAGCACAGGTCTCTTGCCAAACTCTAGAGAGGGGACCGAAAGAGAAAGGGATATGAAGCATGAGGAGGAAATTGAGCAGAACGTGGAAGGGTGTCATTGTTTTTGCTCAATTGTTTATAATAGCAGCCTTTATATTGGCAGGGGCAGCTCAGAGAATGAGCTGCTCTCTGGAAGGCCACCAGTTCAATTTCACTCGGTGGCCAAGAGCAGTCTACTATCTTTCAGCCTCAGTTCTGCCCCTTCCACTTCTGCAGTATGGTGATAATAATAATGCTGGAACACTATTACTGTATAAGGCTTGCTATGAGAGTTTTATGCTGAGAATTGCCTTGAGTTCTGAATGTGTGCTATATGAATTCTGGGTGTTATTAAGTCTCTTAATGTCAGGGACTAAGCAGAGGGGGAGGAATGGTGGATACCACCTCCTCAGCCTGAACCTGCCAGTGAAGAGGGAGACAATATAGATTTACAACAGTGGTTTGCGGAAGGTCACAGCTCAGAGGCTGCAGAGGGGAGAAAATATTGGGAGAGGAGCAGGAAGAAGAAGAAGCACCAGGGGAGACACAGCTGACAGACTCAGTGTCTTTAGAAAGCATGCCAGACTCCCCCTCTCCCAGAACACAGCAGGCATCGAAAGTAGGAGAACAGAAAGCACAGAGGCAGAAAACACAGATCAGCCAATGTAGAGATGGTGTATAATAGGAGAGACGGAGGGGGTGGGGCTTTACTCGAAGCAACGCCATTACCTGGAGAGGCCACATTTCTAAGTCTCTCTCTGTGAACACTGAATAAAAGACATTGGTAAGAGCTTCTTGGATATCTTTATTGGCAGCCTGCTGTGAGGGGGAGGGATCAGATTCCCTGAAGCCTGATAGTTACCTTGGAGAAAGGACCATAGCTCAGTGGTCGGGCATCTGCTTTGGGCACAGGTGGTTCCAAGTTCAATCCCCAGCATCTCCAGGTAAGGCTGGGAGAGAACCCTATTTGAAATCCTGGAGAGCCACTGCCAGTCAGTTTAGAGCAGGAGTCCCCAAACTAAGGCCCGGGAGCCGGATGCGGCCCAATCGCCTTCTAAATCCGGCCCGTGGACAGTCCGGGAATCAGCATGTTTTTACATGAGTAGAATGTGTCCTTTTATTTAAAATGCATCTCTGGGTTATTTGTGGGGCCTGCCTGGTGTTTTTTACAAGAGCAGAATGTGTCTTTTTGTTTAAAATGCATCTCTGGGTTATTTGTGGGGCATAGGAATTCGTTCATTTCACACACACCCCAAAAAAATAAATAGTCCGGCCCCCCACAAGGTCTGAGAGACAATGATCTAACTCCATTGAAGGCAGCTTCCTGTGTTTCTATATTCCTGTGTACCCCGAGGTCTTGTGGATAGGGAAGCGCAGAAGACCAAAGAAAATATATAAAGACTAGAACATTACATTTTGAAATAATAATAATAATAATAATAATAATAATAATAATAATAATTCATTTTTATACCCCACCCATCTGGCTGGGTTTCCCCAGCCACTCCGGGTGGCTTCCAACAAAAGATTTAAAATACATTAAAACATCAGTCATTAAAACTCACCATGAACACCTCCTTTGTTCTCACCTGAGAGGTGTTGGAACTGAGTTCCGGTGACTGCCGGCTGAAAAAAGCCCTAATGGTTATTATTATTAAATTTACAGTATATACCTGGGCTTATCATGCATTCCCAGCTTAACCTACATAACAGGGTTAATGTGAGGAAAGTGAGGTGGGGGAGACCAGTGACATTGCTTTGAGCTCCTTGGAGGAAAGGTGGAATATAAATAAAATGTATTAAGAATAAATCAGATGAATTAAACATATTTAAATTAAACATGTTTAAATTAGAATGAGCACAATCCAGTCCAAGGGGCATATTTCTGTCTCATTGTTTTCAGCTGGAGAGATCTAAGCAAATGCTCCCACTGAAAGCAATGTGATTTACAAACATTTGCTGGATCATGACCCTTTTAAAGCACACACACACCAGCAAATCAGCATCATTCCTGTTCATTTTCACAAATTTGTGATTCTAAAATAATAATAATAAAAAGGGAAACTCTAAAGACAAACATTCAAAGCCAGGCTCTTTACTTCCTGTCTTTTAGATTTTTCTAACATGTAAATTGACCATTACAAAGAGGATTAACTACCAGAATTGAGCGACTGGACTGCAGCATTCAACCCCGTTTTCTATTCACAGCCAGGCGAGACCAGGTCCCCAGAATCCTAATGCCCATCTTTTGAGTTTGAGCTTATCTGATCTGCATACTAAACACAAACTTCAATTGTTTTTCATCTTTAATCCATTGGTGGCCTGAAGAATGGAGTATTTTACTGCTAATTGTCCTTTAAACAGCTAGAAGAAAATCTGAAAGCAACTGGGAAGCCAAACACACATTTTACTGAAGGACATGGATTTTAAAAGAATCTACCATACTTACTTGGTTTCATGTTGCCCTTTATCCATGACACCACAGTTTCCAGGAAATTATGAGATTCTTCTCTCTTAGCAAAACTACAGTCCTAATATCAGTCACTTTTTCTTGAAAGTCCATTGTTATATTATTGTGCTATAGTTACACACACACACACACACACACACACACACACAAACCAGTGTCATTCAACACTTTTGTGTAACAGTAATGATACATACTTTGCAAACATTTTTTTCAAAAAAAATAATTCTTCTTATGGCATGCTAATTTTGATTTAATAAATTTTTTTAAGTGTATGCCTTATACACTCAAAAATCATGATGCATACCCCAGTTCTGCACAAATCTGTTTTTAAAAATTGCCTAGCTTTTATCATCCCTCTGTAATCCATAAGATTTGTTATTATTGCATGTTCATGCATTTTTTTTTTACTTTGCAGAGCACATATTTGTAACTACAATCGTATATGTCATGAGATTAGTTCTCTTCACTGTGTGGTTTTTAATGTAAGGTGCTTCAACTATAGAGACAGCACCATATAACTATTGCTTGGGGGGGGGTTAAATCACTGCAGTTTGAAATCAGTGGAAAAATCAATGCAGTTTTGAATAGTTCAGCCCACCATCTTGATTCATAATGGTGTCTGATTGTATCCAAACATAGACAAAAGCCTGCTCCTTGATCTCAGGACCCATCATGCAAAATTTGGTTACAATATCCTAAGAGCTGTCCAGATACATAGGCAACAGACGAACAAGGTCCTTTCCAAAATATATAGTAGAAAATAAACAAATAAGCCCCCACTGATTTCAGTGGGAATTAATTCCAGTGGGAGCTATTTCCAAAGAGATATGCTTAGCATTGCACTCTCTATTACTTAAGTCATTACAGTGGTACCTCTACTTACGAATGTTTCTACTTACGAATGGAGCTCCGTCTGCCATCTTGGATGCGGTTTAGATAGGATTTTTTCTACTTACAAATTTTTAGATAGGATTGCTTCTACTTACGAATTTTTTCTCCCAATGCATTTCTATGGGATTCGACTTACAATTTTTTTCGACTTACGAATGTGCGTTCGGAACGCATTAAATTCGTCAGTAGAGGTACCACTGTATTTGGGCTCAACATTCGTATAGGACTTTCTCTTGTTCTAAGCTGTTTACACAGCTCCTTGTGCACCAGTTCTTTCAAGAACCCTGAAAGGCACGCCAGTAATTACCTCTTCAGTGATGCTGCTGCTTAAGATAGCATTGTGTCAAACTAAGTCATAATCTGAGTAAATCCATTGAAATAAATATATATGACTATATTCTAAAGTCCATTGGTTTCAGTGGGTCTGCTCTGATTGTGACTTAGCTCTGTACAACTATCTATGAACACTTACCTAGAAGTAACCCACAATAGGGCATGCTCTTAGTCATGAGATATAACATTAGCCCTCAACATTAGCAATAAAAGCAAGGCCATCCCTTTTAAAAGACTCCCTTGGTCAATTTTGTGGTATTCTGGTGTTTTTACAAGGTTTCCTTGGACTTGTGTTGTGATCCTAATAAAACGTCTGAGCAGCTGACTTAGGAGGGGGTGGGCAGAATAAACCAGCACTACCACAAAGTTATGGGGCTATTTATTGTCTGCTGTCCTGAGCTGTACTGGTGCAAGGGTGTGTTGGGGAATGTGTTAGTGCATTGTCAAACGTACGGCAAAACACTGGAGGAGTGTCCAGGGATCAGGTACTGCAAAACATTCGCCCACACAGCCTCTTGGTTATCAGACTTTAGAAATGTGACACTGTCACGTGGTGAGAGTTCTGGCATGGCCACCGACAGACACACAGTAGTCCTTTTGTTGTTATCTAGGGCTGAAATCAGTTGCATTAGGAGCCACAAATCTACAGTTTCTTTCTGTGTTTAAAGCTCATTGTATGTAAATGCAAACAGATGCGAATGTGTAGAGGGGGGGATTCCGAGATTCGCCTAGGTGCTGGGATAAAATGACTCATGAATAGTGCAAAGGCTTAATCTTTCTGCTAAAGCTCTCCTGTCGAGGATGTCAGTACTGGTACCTTTTGTCAGATTTTTATGAGACTTGCCAGACCGGCTTCAAACATACAGTCTGTTTATTCAACTGAATCTACAGCACTTGGACAGCTCTCCTCATCCTTCAGCCTGCTGGGAAAACGTTGCCATCAGTCTAAATTCAGTTAATCTATCTGTTACTGAAAGATTCGGGTGGTGCGTGTTGGAACAACAGTGCGGAGGGGGAGGATTGAGCAAAGGGAACACAGTTTGAATTCTAATATTAAAAGCAGGTCTGGCACCAGCACAGGGAAGATGGGCAAGTGACAGGCAGGGGCGGAAGAAGGGGGGCGGTGGGGGCAGTCCTCCCCAGGTGTCACCACTGAGGAGGGGTGACAAAATGGCGGGCGATACTCACCATGGGACCTCCTGGGAGTGACACTGTGGCTTGGGCGCCCGCAGGCCCCATACTGCCCTAAACAGTCTGTTCGCTACCTCCCCCCAGCTGTAGGGTGGCTGAGTGGGAGAAGGCAGGCAGACTCCTCGGAGGCCCCACAGAGCGTCCTGCCCTATGAGCAGCTGGCCCCGCCCCTGGGTGCAGGGCACGTGCGCCACCCCAGGCACCTGATCGGCATGCTCCGCCGCTGGTGACAGGACCCCAGCAAGGACCCACAGCTCCTGTCATTGCTAGGAATGTAGTTCAGCTGGGAACTGTAGCCTTGTCAGGGGAATAGTAGCCATCTAATAACTCTAAGCATCCTTAACAAACTCTAGCTCCCAGAATCCTTTGGGGGAAGCCATGGCAGTGTAAAGTGTACCATGGTGATTTAAATGTATGGTGGGCATGTCCCCTAAGTTAGCTCTGTCTATCCCCTACTCTCTGCAGTCTCAATTGGCAGCAGCCACCACAGACCCTAGGGCTTGCCGATCAGAAGGTTGGTGGTTTGAATCCCCGTGACGGGGTGAGCTCCTGTTGTTCGGTCCCTGCTCCTGCCAACCTAGCATTCGAAAGCACGTCAAAGTGCAAGTAGATGAATAGGTAGGTAAATGGCGTTTCCATGCGCTGCTCTGGTTTGCCAGAAGTGGCTTAGTCATGCTGGCCACATGACCTGGAAGCTGTATGCCGGCTCCCTCGGCCAATAAAGCGAGATGAGCGCCGCAACCCCAGAGTTGTCCACGACTGGACCTAATGGCCTGGGGTCCCTTTACTACTGCCCCAAAGTTATGATCTGCAGCATGGAACAAAACGAGTCATAGCCCTGGTTTCTGGGTAGGGTTTAAAGGCTTGGATCTTTTTGTTCACAGGAATATCTGCTTGTATTTTGTGGTATATGACCAACCTGCAGAGCTTCCAGGAATTTGCAGTCTCACTGGCAATCAGCCAGCACTTTTTCGAGTGAACAGCTGTGCGATGGGTCTGCTCCATAGCTGCCAGGTTTTCCCTTTTCTCGCGAGGAAGCCTATTCAGCATAATGGAAAATCCCTTTAAAAAGGGGATAACTTGGCAGCTATGGTCTGCTCGCTTACTATGGATCTCCCTTGAGGCAGATCAAGATGCATTATATGAAACCAGAGTAGGCACTCAGCCAGCCAAGCTGATAGCCTGCAGAAATGAATGAAAAGGCAACAAAAGCAAAACAAAAAGCAAAACCCTCAACAGGGAGCATGATGAGGTGAGTGCATAACTGTGTTGCAAGTGGTCTGTTACAAGAAACACAAGCAAAGGGGTGTGGCAGCTTGGAGGGGGGGAACCTTAGTAGAAGAGTGCTCCAGAACATATCTATCCCAGCCCTAGAGGACGTAATGACTTTCCCATATACTGTACAGTAATAGGTATAAGGGGTTTCTACAAGATTATAAGGGACGCAGGTGGCGCTGTGGTCTAAACCACAGAGACTAGGGCTTGCTGATCAGAAGTTAGCTCTGTCTATCACCTACTCTCTGCAGTCTCAATTAGCAGCAGCCACCACAGAGCCTAGGGCTTGCCAATCAGAAGATTGGTGGTTTAAATCCCCGCAATGGGGGGGGGGGAGGTTGCTTGGTCCCTGCTCCTGCCAGCCTAGCAGTTCGAAAGCACGTCAACGTGCAAGTAGATAAATAGGTACCACTCCCACAGGAAGGTAAATGGTGTTTCCGTGCTCTGCTCTGGTTCACCAGAAGCAGCTTAGTCATGCTGGCCACTTGACCCGGAAGCTGTACGCCGGCTCCCTCGGCCAATAATGCGAGATGAGCACCGCAACCCCAGAGTGGTCTGTGACTGGACTTAACAGTCAGGGGTTCCTTTACCTTTACCAGATTATAAGATTATAGGAACACAAGAAGAGCCTGCTGGAGGCAGAGCATACCTATCATTACCTAGTAACCATTGATACTTGTATCCACCATGAATATGTCTAGTCCTGTTTTAAAGCCATCCCAGCTGGTGGCCATCATTGCCTCTTGTGAGAGCAGATTCCATAGCTTAACTCTGCACGATGTGTTTTAATTGCAGAATGCACAAAAAAGTATACGTCTCCTGCAAAAGAATCACAAATCTTTTGTGACTCCATGCATAAAGCAAATGCTCATATTTACATTTGTTTGCCACCATGGTTTGTTAGCTCATGAATGCAAACTGAAAAAGTTCACAGTGTTTTCAGAGGAGGAGGAGGAGGAGGAGGTTACAAATTTAGGAACAAGATGGGGAACCCCAGCTCTCCAACTGTCTGGAGCTGGAAATCTAAATATTTCAGCTCACTCTGAACAGTTGTAAGAAGAATCCACTGGTTGGTGCATTTTCTGAGTGTGTGAGTATATTAGTAGTTGCTACGCAACCCCTTGTTGCCATAGCAATTGTAAACAAATTAGTTATATGACTGGAGCTTCCATTTGGTTTGAGAATCGCTCTATGGGCAATTCCTGTCATTAGTGAAAAGTGAAAGAATTTTTTTAAAAAAGAAAAGAAAAGAAACATGCTCTCCCATCCAAGACACATAAAAGCCTGCTTTTGAGAGTCCTTTTCGAGCTGTTGAGATGGCTGGATTCTATCCAAGTTCAATGGAAGAGCATACTTCTCATGAAAATATTAAACAATATTGACTGTTTAAAGCCAAAGCCATGAATCTCCATCTTTTTTTCTTTTTCTTTTTTAAAGGGGAGAATATATTTTTCCAGAATTAATATCCACACAAGAAAGCTGCACACAAAGCAACACTACTTGCTTTAGCACACACAACAACCTGGGGGGCAGTAGATCACACTGAGCGGTGGCCCATTCAACACAGCTATTTCCACACTAAACATGGCAGGGTGGGAGGGAGTTTCCATTCCCAAGCTGCGAATAATTCTCTGAAGCTGTGAACAGATCCCATGTACATAGAGGGCCCTCGAGGACTGGTGGGGGTTTTGTGGGGTGGAGGGGGGAGAGCTGCATTCTGCAACATGTCACTGACAGAGTAAGAACAGACCATTCACACACAGTTTCGCTTTATTAGTTGTTCTGTGATGGTTCCCAAATGACCCCTTTCACACCATACATTGAAGGCACTATGATACCAGACCCTCCAAGTGTTCCTATTTTCCAGGGACGTCCCTGATTTAGAGAAGCCACCCCAGTTTCTGATTTGATCCCGGAATGTCCCGCTTTTCCTTAGAATGTCCCTATTTTCATTGGAGAAATGTTGGAGGGTATGGAACAGGCATCCCCAAACTGCGGCCCTCCAGATGTTTTGGCCTACAACTCCCATGATCCCTAGCTAACAGGACCAGTGGCCGGGGAAGATGGGAATTGTAGTCCAAAACATCTGGAGGGCTGAAGTTTGGAGATGCCTGGTATGGAATTATCCAACCCCCGAGGCAATCCTGTGTAGGGAAGTTTTTAAAAAATGTTTAATGTTTTACTATGTTTTTATATAGGTTGGAAGCTGCCCAGAGTGGCTGGGGAAACCCAGTAAGATGTGTGGGGTATAAACAGTAAAATTATCATTATGGAATGGGATTTCCCTCTTTTCATTAGAGAAATGTTGGAGGGTATGTGATACCACTTTCAACTGGAATGGTTTCACGCAAAGAATCCTGGGAGCCCTAGTTTTTTAAGGGTGCAGAGAGTTCTTAGGAGACCCCTATTCCTTGGCTGGAGTTACAATTTCCAGAATCAATCCCTTTTCCCTGGGAACATTGGGTACTCTCAGCGGCCTTAATGAACTACAGCTCCCAGGATTCCTTGGTGGAAGCCATGATTGTTTAAAATGGTATCATAGTGCTTTAAATGTACAGTGTGAATCTGGTCAATGTTAACACATTATCGTTGTCTGGAGGGGCTCTCCTGCATTATAGCACCACAAAAACATCATAACCCCCTCCCTCCAGAACATTTGCGGTATGAAATTTTACCACCCCAATACCACTATGAGCACAAATCGCCATGAATGCACACAACAAAAAAGGACATCTGGTGTGGGGAACAAGTCCCTCTTGAAATGACCATGCTGTGAAATCTGGACTCCCTCCTTGTAGACTGAAGGTGTAAAAATCTGACCAAATCATATTTCTTAAAGCTACTACAGCCTCCGCCACGTTTTCAATTCTACAAAGGGTCATCCTCACCCTTCAATGCCACACGCTGAGGAAGGGGTCCTTCCTCAGAGTGAGGAACTGTGGTTGAGAAGGTGAGAGAGACATAGCTGCCAAGTTATCCCCTTTTTAAAGGGATTTTCCATTATGCTGAATAGGCTTCCTCGCGAGAAAAGGGAAAACTTGGCAGCTATGGAGAGAGAATGACTGTCCTGCTCTCACTTCACTGTGTTTGTGGCAAATGATGCTTTGAGTTGAGGAGCAGTGGACCTGGAGAAGCCTTTGGGAATGCAGCAGGCCACATCCCTGCAACAGCCATCCTTTGAAAGTCTCCTTTCTCTGAATTTTCCAGCCCAGGACAAAAAGTTGGCAGCCTATTGCATCACTATTTACCCCCTCGTATTCAAATCTCAATCAATAACTGAGATGAAAGGGCTTGTAATAACGATGAAAAGTAGGACAGACAAAGTAATCATTGCTGCCAAGGCAGTCACAAACTGAATGGCTGGACTGAGCATGTTGCCCAGAGTTGTAAGGGAAACTTGTGTTACATATACCAGGAAGATAAGTGTGCAAACTGCATAATACGAAGCTATAGAAACAAGAAGCCCCATAGCTTCTTTCTTAACTTATTATGGAATGTACCAAGTAGATATTATTTCACACTTGGCTTGGTTTTCGTGGAAGGTTCTTGAGACCTAGTCTCATTAAATTAATTGTTGGTGTGTATTACTACAGGTGGAATTAAGACAAAACTGCTTTGGACATCTAGTATCTGGATGTTGCAGACTTTTCAAAAAACCCAATGTGTTCAATTTAAAATTTAAAATTACTTCTCAATCACATAATCCAACTTCAGCAAACCTCTATCAACAGCCTTCATACTGGAATCAAAACTTTCTAGCATTCTCCATTGGTCATGCCAACCTGTTACCGCTGATCTTCATCAAATAGTTCTTCATGGAAGTCAAATTGAATAGCAGCTACTAGCTCCCCCTTAGATTTGAACCTGTTTCAGTCCTAAACGCGATGCATTCATCTTGGTGTTTTCTAATTTCGCACAGAATGAACACCCTCTCTCTGATGCTTCTGATAGGAACCAGGTTTCTGCATATTTGTATGATGACATGATTAACTGAGGGATGGAATGATTAAGAAATGGATTTAAAACCAGCATTCTTCTTTGCCAAATGGAATTTCTTGTGAAATATTTGCATTTATATAGTACTCTATTCTAGTTTGTATGTAAACATGGGTGTCGAGTAAGTACACTGAGCGAATGGAATTCTGAATTATGGAGTTTGATGTTTTATAAATTGCATTATTTATGGCATTTGATGTTTTCCATACGGTATTTAATTTTTATTGTTTTACATGTTCTTTTTTGCTTTTTCTTCGTATATGGCTTTGCAATCTTTTCTGAAGAAAAACAACCTATACATATTTGAAACAAACAAACAAACAAACAAACAAACAGGTGTATTTATGTGTGAACATCTCTGTTTCCAATATTTTAATACTGTAGCGGGATACAGGCAGCAGGCAGAAGCGCTGAGTCAACCATCAAACGAGAGCTTGCCTTCTTTGCCCACCTAAACTGAAAAGGTAGGGAGAGGGAGAGGGACCCAGAGAAAAGCTTCCAAATGTGATGTTAATGACCATACACAGGTTCATATGGAAGGAAGTTGTCCTTTAATCAGACAACCTTCAGCCAGGAAATAGAAATAAAAGCAAACATCAACTTCCCCTTAGACTTCAAAAAATAGTAATTAAACTTTAAATGTATTTTATAAACATTCCGAAGCCCCCCCCCTTTACCACACCCTTTTGATGACAAGCTCTCAGAACAGCTTTTATATGATCCATGAAAATGAATAACAAATGTATGAAACAATACAATGTTCCATGCAGGATCAGCCCGGGACAATATGGCACCCCTCTCTGTTGCATAAGCAAAAGCTAAATGTACCCCCAGATGGGCCTTACTCCAGCCCTGGCAACAGGACAGCATTCTCCATTATACCTGAGGGCAGCAGCCTATGTTAAGAGGTACAGGGCGGGCCATGTGGCACACACAGCTCTGTTTTCCAGTGCCTCCCTACCACTCCCTGCCTCTCAGCATCCACTGCCTGAGGCAGTTGCCTCACTCTGCCTAATGGTAGGACGGGCCCAGGTCCCATGTGGCTTTTCAAAACTAGCCTGATGGTAACATTTTAACTCACTGGCTGCCTTATGGTTTCTTCCTTGCAGGGCAGTTGGTTCTGGTGGCCTCTGAGAGAGGAGGAAGGGCCCAGCACAAGCCAGGGAAGAAGCAGCCAGTGGAGATGCCTTTCTCTGGCTACTCTTCCTGGAAAAACCGGAGAAGATAGGATATCACAAAGCCAGTTTTTCAGGTTCTACCGAGTTTTGCTTTGTGGGTCATCAACTGCGTAGTAGCAGTCATAAAGTGTATAACAACACTTGTTCACATTGGGCAGCAACCTTGCAACCGTCTGTTCAGAACCTGTGACTCCAACTCCAAATTCCTAAATTCAGGATTCCTAGATCCCTATCAGGTAGGGGCAGTTTGCACTGGTCAAATGTCAGCAACAGGCTATGACAAATTAATGTCATGTCAGCAGAAGGTCAATGTTGACTGGAATCACAAATAAGGGAGGGAGAATCTGTCCATTCCTGTTCTCTCCGTTTCTTATATTTTCCAGTCTTAAATTCAGTTCTGCACATTTTGCAGCAATTTATGACTATTTCATTTTTTTTAAAAAAAAAACCTCATGGAAATTCATCAGCTTTTTAGTGTGGATTCTCCTGTCAAACATTTTAATATGCACTTTTGACTAATGTGCAAATTTCTGCAAGCAATTTCCCCTAGTATTACACAATTTTCATGAATATATTCATTTTAATGCACATTCCCCCCTAACATGTGCATTTTTGTAAATATTCTTTCTTTAGACACCTGCACTGAAAAATTTGGGTAAGTGTGAATTTGGAAATATAGCTGTGTTTCAGTTAGCATATTGTTTTGGAAAGTATGAATTTGAGTGATTTAAATGTGTACTGAAATGATTTTCTCCTCCTTCCCTCCCTGTAAGTAAGGAGGCGGGGGTGGTATTAAGAGCAGACCGAGTTTGGTAGAGCAGTTCCGCATTCATTCTAATGGACCACTGTTACAATGGTCACCTTGCAGATTAATGGCTAAAAATCAGAATCTGAACTGGGGACTTGCTGGATCACAGCTCACATATATATTTCACCAGCTCAAAACCACCGAGTTACTTCTTTCAAGACCAAAAATTATTAAATCTGAATGGGACTGGCTGATGATTTTACACAACTTGTAGGAGTCTATCATTTCCTTCTCGTTATATGAGCTTATCTGTCTGTTTCACCAGAACCATCCCAATGCTGGAAGGAAGGCACATTCCACGTCAAAGTAGTGATTTTGCTAGGAGACAAGAACAGGGCAGCAAACATCATTGACTATCCAAAGTCATTGCACATTCATTTCAGGGATATTTGACTCACTACCGTGCCTACAGACAAAGAAGATGAGAGAAGACAGTTGTACAAGGGCTAGGAAAGATTGGCTTCAATGGGGTGGCCCAGCATAATTGCATCTCTGTAAAAATTAGTGAAGGGTAATGATCCCACAATGCAAGGGTTCGGATGCTCTTCTAAACATGCAATTATCCCATCTTTCAGAGAACTGAGTGGGAGATTATCCTGCACCAGCAAGCATTAGTCCATGGAATCAATTATCAATGCTAAATGAACTTTGTACAGAGCAAAGCATGGCAAGAAAAGTTATTGGCCTCTGCCCCCCCCTCCCTGTTCCACTGCCCCATGACAACAGTGCCTTTGACCAGCCTGTCTTCTTCCTGACCTTCCAATCTAGAGGTTTCCCCCCCCCCTTTCCGTGCTGACTGTATTTTTAAAAAGTTGAGTGCGATCAATCCACACCAGCTACCATGTTTCTGAATTTCCAGTCTGCTATGGAAGTCTGCCTCTGGTGGTCTCCACCAGAACTGAGGAAAGGGCAATGCCGCCAGGCTGTCCCAGATGATCTACCCATTCTAAGGTTACTGATAGTCCTGACAGCGCCCACTGCAGAAGGCTCTCCTGGCCCACCAGGTCACTGGGTGCACCCAACCTGTCAATTCCCCGC
Organism: Zootoca vivipara; assembly: GCF_963506605.1. Taxonomy (NCBI): domain Eukaryota; kingdom Metazoa; phylum Chordata; class Lepidosauria; order Squamata; family Lacertidae; genus Zootoca; species Zootoca vivipara. Next base: position 47,195,689 of record NC_083286.1, on the reverse strand, counting down.
AATGCCTAGAGTTAGGATCATCACTATTTACATGCGGCTTTCCCAGTGTGTCATGCCCTTCTAGCAGTTCGAAAGCATGTCAAGTGCAAGTAGATAAATAGGTACTGCTCTGGCGGGAAGGTAAACAGTGTTTTCGTGCACTGCTCTGGCTTCACCAGAAGCGGCTTAGTCATGCTGGCCACGTGACCTGGAAGCTGCACGCTGGCTCCCTCGGCCAATAACACGAGATGAACGCTGCAACCCCAGAGTTGTCCGTGACTGGACCTAACAGTCAGGGTCCCTTTACCTTTACCTTCCCAGTATAAGTCATGCTCAAAGTGGTTCACAATGATTATTTTTATGTTATTGTTGGCATCCGTCTATCTCGGGAGACAATGGAGGAGTACATCTTTGGTGCTGAGGTCAAACTGTTGCAAGGTGTCAGGCACGTTCTTTCCCAGAGTGACAGTGAGGGCTCCGAGGACCAAGGGGGGTGGCAGGCAGAAAGAGACGGAGGCTTGGTTTCTTCACATGGGGAGAGTGAAGCAAGCCCCTCCCGTCCTGGAATGCAGGTCGTAAATTTCCAGGACAGTGTAAAGCAGGCAGAGGGGCCACAGCTCTCAAACATGCTCTCAGGGGAGGAGGGGCAAACTGGACAATCTGCTCCTGAGTCTCCTCCTACTAGGAGGATGGGCAGAGTCCAGGCTTGGTGTCAAACCCACAGAAGGAGGAGCATCCGATGGTGGATATCCTGTTGGAAAAGAGCCCACCCTCCAGTGGGCTCAACTGACCCATCGAGTGATGAAGATTGAGCTGTGTGCTCGGACTGAGCTACTGTGTAAGGTAAAGGGACCCCTGACCATTAGGTCCAGTCGTGGCTGACTCTGGGGTTGCGCACTCATCTTGCATTATTGGCCGAGGGAGCCGGCATATAGCTTCCAGGTCATGTGGCCAGCATGACAAAGCCGCTTCTGGCAAACCAGAGCAGCACATGGAAACGCCGTTTACCTTCCCGCTGTAGCGGTTCCTATTTTTCTACTTGCATTTTGGCGTGCTTTCGAACTGCTAGGTTGGCAGGAGCTGGGACCAAGCAACGGGAGCTCACCCCGTCACAGGGATTCAAACCGCCGACCTTCTGATCAGCAAGCCCTAGGCTCAGTGGTTTAACCCATAGCGCCACCTGGGTCCCAATAAATCTGAACATTATAAAACTGCCAGCCTGCCATCTCTTGGTGTGAGAGGGAGATTGTAAATCCTGACACAAGGTTTTAGTGCCTGCTGTGGCTGTAGAGACTGATGTGGGAAAGACGTGTTTTCTTTTTTGCTGCTGGAGCAGATGAAGGTTCCTGTTTGTGCTGCTGCAGATGCACCCTGGCGTGTCTTCTCTCTGCGCTCCTCCCTTTGGTTACAAGTGTAACTACAAGAATATGAGAGACTGCATGGGAGGGCTGCGATGCATTTGCTTTCCCTGCAAAAAGGTCCCCAGTACTGTAGGTCCTCTAGGTAGGGCTGGGAATATTTCCTGCCTGAAACCCTTGAGAGCTGCTGCCAGTCAGTGCAGGCAATACTGAGCTACATGTAGCACTGGTCTGCCTTCCTGCTACTAGTTCTGTGAAATAATTGTGACATCTGCTCTAGCCTAATAAAATTAAATTCATGCTCAGTTTATGCACGCACATGAACACACATGCCAACATGCTAAAAGTGTTTATTATTGAACCTGTCTGGATGATTTCACATGCAAGACCCCCAGTGCGCCTTAAAAAGAAAGACCCCCGAATAACTATCTAGTGCCTGTGAACACTTTTTCTATTTACACAGCTGCTCTGCAGTGAGTTATTCTGCTTTAAAAAAAGAGAGAATAATGGAATTTCCCGTGCTGTTTTTGAACACCGCTGTGCATCCTGAGCGTGGGGCTCTCGGCAGGAAGTAGTTCATGGGCATTTTGGAGAAAAAGGAAAAGAAAGAAAACTCTTTCATTGTGCTGTGTTAAAGGTGCCCAAATGGAGCGACATGTTCTGAGAACTGCAGGGCTGTGGGAGAGTTGTTTTAATGGAGCAATATCCCACTGTGGGCAGTGAATGACCCTGCGGCCTCTGGGGTGCTTATCTCAAGCACTCGACCGAATGGAAGAGTTCTAAAATGACTTGGAGGGCTTAGAAAAACAGTTCAGAAATGTAAAAGAAATTTCAGAAAAGGGAACTCAAAGACCTTTTAGGAGAGGAAGATAGGGCACTGCCTAGTCTATGTGGCTCAGTAGTGTTTCCACTGACTGGCAGCGGCTCTTAAGGGTTTCAGGCAGGGAACACTCCCAGCCCTCCATAAAGTTGCTAGGGACTGAGGATGGGAGTTTCTGCAGGTGAAGCCAATGTACTGACCCTGACCTAGGGCCCTCCCCACTGTGGATGTCCTGCACTCTTCATGGCATTGCTACTATTTCAAGAGTTTACAACATCCTTCTGAAAAATGACAGTTACAGATCTGACCAGGCAAATCAAGCACTGTGAAATGCACCAGCAAAAGATGGCCCAACTATTTAGTCATTCGTTTATTTCATGAAGTTTAAATTCCACCTGATTGTTAGAGAAAAAGAAAGCCTCAAAGCATTTTACAATTACAGTCATACCACAGGTTAAGTATGCTTCAGGCTGAGTACTTTCAATTTTTAAGTACAGTACTCCGCGGACCCGTCTGGAACAGATTAATCCACTTTCCATTACTTTCAATGGGAAAGTTCGCTTCAGGTTAAGTATGCTTCAGGTTAAGTATGGACTTCCAGAACCAATTACATTCATACCTCGGGTTAAGTATGCTTCAGGTTGAGTACTTTCAATTTAAGTACTCTGCGGACCCGTCTGGAACAGATCAATCCACTTTCCATTACTTTCAATGGGAAAGTTCGCTTCAGGTTATGTACAGACTTCCAGAACCAATTAAGTACTTAACCTGAGGTACCACTGTAGAATAAAACCATGTAAGTATTGGTAAACAGAGGTGAACACAACTATTTACTATAAAACTTACAAAAAAAATAATTAAAATCAAAGGCAGACTTAAAAAGACGGATTAAAACACATGTCAACATTCTACATATCTGGGTAGGCTTGCCTAACCAGAAATGTTTTCAGCGGGTGCTGGAATGAATACAGTGGCAGTGCCTGCCTGATGTCAGTAGGCAGGGAGCTCTAAAGTCTGGGTGCTCCCACACTAAAAGATCAATTTCCTACAAATGCAGAACAAGTATTATATGGTGCCAGTTCCATAGATCAAAGCAGTCCGGTGGGGATATATGGAGTAAGACAGGCATGTCCAACAGGTAGATCATGATCTACCGGTAGATCACTGGACATCTGTGGTAGATCACTGGTAGATCACTGGCTCCCCCCAAAGAAGCTCAACAGCTTTGGCTCCCCTAAAAAAGCTCAACATTTTTGCCCTGCACCTCAAAGAAACGGGGCTTTCCTTCCCCCCTAAAAAAGCCCTACAACTTTGACCTGAACCCCTAAAAATGGGCCTTCCTAATAAAAGCTCAACAATTTTGACCTGAACCCCCCAAAACGGGGTAGATCACTGCCAGTTTTTAACTCTGTGAGTAGATCACAGTTTCTTGGGAATTGGCCACCCCTGGAGTAAGACAATCTCGCAGGGGTGAGGGAGAGAAAAATCCCAAAGGGAGAGAGTGTTCAGACTGGCGGTAAGCCACGGGAAATTACAAGATCTTGTAATAGCACTACAAATGTGACTGGAGTTAATTTGGGTGGAGTGGATCAGAAAGGTACAGCAACAAAATGTGAAGAATCCAGAGAAAACCATTTATTTCATTTGTTTGTTTATTAGACTTAGACTTCATCACAATATCTAAGGGCAGTTCACAAGACTAGAACAAAGTCTGGTGGGCACTGGGGTAGTCTGAAACAATGGCCAAGCCACAGGCAGGCTCCCAAATAGGTGTTCACAGCAACTTTGCTCCTCCCTGCTGCGCCATGCTAAGCCAATGTTTGGCTTTGCGTGTTGTCTGAACTGGAGCTCCCTATTGGGTAGCACTGTGCCAAAATCTGCCCTTCAATTACTCAGAAATCTTCTTCCTCTGGGAAAGAGGTTTCCATTTTATCTGCCTCGTTCTCAAAGCACTTGATGATTTCTGTGGAATTTTTGGAGTGCAGGGATTTGTCGTCTAGCCACCTCAAAAGAAAGATAGATAAGCATGACCAAAACCCTACATCCCACCTATGAGAATTTCACCAACACCTTGTGATGACCCTTGTGATCATTTTCTTTTCTCAGCAAAAGAGAATTTTTCACCACAGTGTGAATGCAGGATGAATAAATCAAATGAAATGTCCTTCCCTCAACAGTGTGAGAGGGAAGATCTTTAAAAATCCCTTCCCATGGACACAAGTGTCCCTGTGACTCTGGAGAGGCTGAGTTGGAGACTCAGGGTCTCCTCTGCTCCTTTCATTGAGATCTGCATAAAATCTTCATTGAACCTTTCTTCCTAAATCTGAGAGGTTGATCAGATGTCTTTTATGTCCTCCTACTTCTCTCAGATCAAATTTGCATCTATCACTCAGGTGCCCCTGTGGGTTAAACCACTGAGCCTAGGGCTTGCTGATCCGAAGGTCAGCGGTTCGAATCCCTGTGACGGGGTGAGCTCCCGTTGCTCGGTCCCAGCTCCTGCCAACCTAGCAGTTGGAAAGCACGTCAAAATGCAAGTAGATAAATAGGAACCGCTACAGCGGGAAGGTAAACGGCGTTTCCATGTGCTGCTCTGGTTCGCCAGAAGTGGCTTTGTCATGCTGGCCACATGACCTGGAAGCTATACGCCGGCTCCCTCGGCCAATAATGCGAGATGAGCGCGCAACCCCAGAGTCGGTCATGACTGGACCTAATGGTCAAGGGTCCCTTCACCTTTACTTCTCTCGGATCAAATTTGCATCTATCACTCTCAGGGTGCCCAAGTACTCTGCTGCAGCAAGCAAAAGGAACTGACCTTAGACATTTTTTAACCTTCCTCTTTGGAGTTTCTGCTGTGACTATAATTTTTTTAACGCTGGTGCCCATTTTACTTTATTCTACACTACTTTCATTAATTTAATTCATTTTTTAAAATTTTACTATACACATCTGGACAATGTGTTCTATGTGTTTCTTATCCCAGTTTCTTAATGCTGGCCGTTGATTTGATGTTTATGTACATGCACACAGGTACATATACTCTCACCGTGCAATGACTGCATCCACTTGTTCACAACACCTGAGTGCAATAAGGCAGTGGTTCCCAACTGATGGTCCACAGGCCCCATATAACCCACCCAGGAGGTCTGTGGCACCATTCAAATAACAGAAACTACCATAGGGATATCAACATTTTCAAAAGTAGGTGATCCATGGCTTGGCTTTTGGAAAACAGGGGGCCTGTAGTACTTAGATAATTGGGAGCCACTGCAGTGAGGGCTTTTCTGTATCACTACTACTGGTAGTCTAGTAGGCCACCCGTCCACATGTGCTCAGCATCTGCACATTATTTCTGTGAGTGTCCAAAGTTTTTTTAAAAAAGAAATTGTTTTTTCCCAAAAAAACTTTATTCGTTTTAGAATAATAATAATAATATAATAATAATTTATTATTTATACCCCGCCCATCTGGCTGGGTTTCCCCAGCCACTCTGGGTGGCATCCAACAGAAATGTTAAAATACACTAATTTCTTAAAGATTAAAAGCTTCCCTAAACAGGGCTGCCTTCAGATGTCCTCTAAAAGTCTGGTAGTTATTTTTCTGTAGATAAAAAGAGGGCAATGGAGTCATTGAGTGTCACTCTTGCAACTCCACACATACTGTATCAGGGCAAATTTACATGGCTCTGATTTAATGTATGATGTTCTTTTTGCAGTTTGAAAAGGGGCTAATAATAATAATAATAATTTTATTATTTATAACCCGCCTATCTGCCTGGGTTTCCCCAGCCACCCTGGGCGGCTCCCAACAGAACACTAAAAACAGAATAAAACTTTAAACATTAAAAGCTTCCCTAAACAGGCCTGCCTTCAGATGTCTTCTAAAAGTCTGGTAGTTGACATCTGATGGGAGGGCGTTCCACAGGGCGGGTGCCACTACCGAGGAGGCCCTCTGCCTGGTACCTTGGCTTCTCGCAGCGAGGGAACCGCCAGAAGGCCCTCGGCACTGGACCTCAGTGTCCGGGCAGGGCAATGGAGGTGGAGACGCTCCTTCAGGCAATAAAGCAATAAAGCAAAAGCAACAACAACAATAAACACACAGATACAACACAGATACAAAAACTTTACCTTTCTCAAATCTTAAACTTTTACTCACATTTTAGGGTGACTTCCTTGAGTCCCCCCTGTCTGCGCTTCATTGTAGTTTCATTTTTAGTAACTTCTAACTCATAGCTATAAACCATATTTCAAATCTCCTTTCTACTTGTTCACACTTTATAAATCTCATCTCATATTGTCTTTAAACCCTTATCATAACTCTTATATTACAGCCTATATCTACTTCCAAATCTATATTCAAACTTCAAATATTACAATATTTCTTTAGGTATTCTTTAAATTTCTTCCAATCTTTTTCCACCATCTCTTCTCCCTGGTCGCGGAATCTCCCGATCAGTATATCAGCCAGCTCCATATAGTCCATCATTTTCATCTGCCATTCTTCAACCATTGGTATTTCTTGTGTCTTCCAATCCTTGGCTATCAAAATCCTCACTGCTGTTGTGGCATGCGTAAAGAAAGTAACATCTTCTTTGGGAATTTCTTTTCCGACTATGCTCAATAAGAAAGCTTCTGGTTTCTTGATAAATGTGTTTTAAAAAAGAAAATAAATTCATAGCAGAGTTCATTTGCATCTCAACGCAATCATTTCAGACTCACTTGCGGTGCAGCAGAGCTTCCTCGACAAAACAATGGTTGGGAAACTTTCTCTTACAGAACCTCCTGAAGTCAAGAAGCAAACCCACAAAAGGGTTCCTCCACACATCTAACTGATGCTTAGCTCTGGCTGTTGCCACCCATGCAATCCCAGGCAGGGGGTTCACATGGAACAAAGGAATCGAGAGCGTGCGTGAAAGCTGAACATTTCACAATGATGAGAACTTGCTGGAGGTGTGGAACTCTAGTTCATCCTCTGCTTGCTGACTCATTCAAGAACCAGTCTGATGCAGAGGAAATGCTTTGTCTCTCCCCTGGCAACTGCTTCTTCCTCCATATGTAGGAAACCTGAGTCATATGAATGGCTGCTTTCAATGGGCGGGGGGGGGGGATTTCCCAGCGTATGGAATGGAGTGAGTCCGGAATACTGCTCATTGGGATTCACTCAAAGATCACTTGCCAACACATCACAAGTTTTCAGCTAACACTGGGTGGCAGACAGGACTGGATGGAGACGGGGGTTTTCTGGAGCCAAGCTTTCATAGAACACTTTTAATGAGCTTGTCTCTTGTTTCCCCTGCATTGCTTTGCTTTTTAAATTCTGTTTTCTAAGGTGCCTGTCTCATCTCTCATAGGCTCTTTTCAATTTGAGTACATTAAGCAGACTAAGGGCTATTTTGCATTTCATTCCTAAGAACGGGATGTCGCCATGTCAAGAAGATTTGGCAACCCTTCCTTTTAGCACAACTAAGAACTTTCCCCCCATTTCTAGTATAAAACGTAGGCAGGTTCTGCTTCTTCCTCAGAGTTTACGTACTTAATTTCACCATTGCTACGGTGGAAGAAGGCATGCATTTCATTGAAGCATCTCTGATGGTGCATTTTTAGCCAGATTCCCTGGGAAGAGCCTTCCACAAATGGGGAGCCAAGTGCAGGTCAATTCTGTTTCCAGGGCAGCTGTCTACCAGCTCCATCTGGTACGCCAGCTGAGACCCTACCTACCTGTCTCACCAGAGTGGTACATGTTCTGGTTATCTCCCGCTTGGACAAATGCAATGTGCTCTACATGGGGCTACCTTTGAAGGTGACTCGGAAACTACAATTAATCCAGAATGCAGCTGCCAGACTGGTGACTGGGAGCAGGGGCTGGGACCATATAACACTGGTCCTAAAAGACCTACATTAGCTCCCAGTATGTTTCTGAGCACAATTCAAAGTTTTGGTGCTTACCTTTAAAGCCCTAAATGGCCGATATACCTGAAGGAGCATCTCCACTCCCATCGTTCAGCCCAGACGCCAGTTCTGAAGGCCTCCTAGCTGTTCCCTCAATTGTGAGAAGTGAAGTTACAGGAAACCAGGCAGAGGGCGTTCTTGGTAGCGGCAGCTGCCCTGTAGAACACCCTCCCGTCAGATGTCAAAGAGATAAACAATTATGACCGTTTCCTCACATAAAGGGGAGGCGCATTTTGCACAGTCGCGCGCAGCCCCCTGAGATCCTTGAGGCAGCCCTGGAAGTTTGGAGGCCGGCACTGCCTACCTGGGTTGGATCCTGGTGTTCTCCGCCCACTCAGTTAGCCATCCAATCCAGCTCAGGGGGGCGTGTCGGGGGCGTGGGGTGGTGACCCCCCCACCCCATTGCGGCGGCGATAACAGGGTTCCTGTAAATGGGGCGGGGGGGGGCATTGACCAAACACATAGGCTGTCATTGCCCTCCCCTCCAGCGGCTGCGATCGAGGGGGGCGGCCTATCTGCTTGAACATATGTTCTCCAGAGTTAGCCCAACCCCCCCCCACATGCTGGACAACCCTGGAAATTACCCCACCCCCGGCTGGGGGCTGGGAGGGATATACGCCCAATGTCTGCGCCAAGGTCTCCCTACATCTGAAGTATTAATAAAGTTGTGGCCAATTTTAATCCCATCAAAACGTGGTCCTGTGTCGTTATTCCGCTCGGGGGCTGCCCGGGGTTTGGGGGGACTCCGCCTGACTGCGCAATACAAACTTCCATAGATATCTGAAGGCTGTCATGTTTCAGGAAGCTTTTAATGTCTGATGTTTTCTTGTGTTTATATTCTGTTGGAAGCCACCCAGAGTGGCTGGGGCAACTGAGTCAGATGAGTGAGGTACAAGTAAGTAAGTAAATAATAATAATAATAATAATAATAATAATAATAATAATAATAATAATTACAGGTAGGTAGCCGTGTTGATCTGACGCAGTCAAAACAAAATACAACAAAACAAAATACTGGAAGGATTTTTTTATTTTGTAATAATAATAATAATAAATAATAAATAATAATAATAATATCAGCCAAGATCTTGCTGTCCTGTAGGCTAGTCTACCAGGTCCATGAAAGAATTATTTCCCTCCCTTATCATAACAAGAATATTTTCTAAAAGTCTGCCTGCCTACCACATATTCTGGATGTATACTTGCCAAGGATAATCTAAAGCAGCGTGGTATTTTATAGAAAGCCACATAATGGAGTGGCTTGTAATGACCTCAGCCATTGTGACTAGGCTATGTGTATACATGCAGTTTGCATACACAGCATGTAAGACTTTCTGGCATCCTGTTTTCAAAACCTGAAGCTGCATTTTCCCTTGCTACCAAATCTGCATATTTTCTCAGAGCGCGTTTCTTTCACCACAATAGACAATATCTCCCCTCCTGCCAAAGAAATGTCCAAATGCTAAAGAGTAGCTATAACAGTCATTACTACAACAGCAACTTTGAGCTGCGAGCACTCTTAAATTAGAATTATTGCTGCAAATGATTTGTACAGTATATGTCTTGATTGCTGTGATCAATGTTTTTGTGGCCATAAATGTGTATTTTTGCAAATTCATGCTAACATCAGGCACTGCATACAATGAACTTTTTTTCCTTTTTGGCCGAGTAGTTTAAATGACTTGTGTCCTTTACATACACAACATTGTCGTTGCTGGAAAAAACAAACTGCATTCATGAAGAATGAGTCCCCCTCCACCACTCTAACTATTCACACCAATATATGAATAAACTGCAATTCTCAACAGATCTGTCTCAGATTTATCCACCTTGTGTCACAGTCAACATGCAGATATTCCACACCAAACTTGAGATCAGCTGGCCACATCATCTGGGTATGGTAAACAATTAGAGGTTATTGGTGGGTGGGTGGGTGGGTGGGTGGGTGCGTATTCAAATGGTGCCTCTATAGCTCACAAGGGACCCAGGTGGTGCTGTGGGTTAAACCACAGAGTCTAGGGCTTGCTGATCAGAAGGTTGGCAGTTCGAATCCCTGCAATAGGGTGAGCTCCCGTTGCGCGGTCCTAGCTCCTGCCCACCTAGCAGTTCGAAAGCACATCAAAGTGCAAGTAGATAAATAGGGACCGCTACAGCGGGAAGGTAAACGGCGTTTCCGTGCGCTGCTCTGGTTCGCCAGAAGTAGCTTTGTCATGCTGGCCACATGACCCGGAAGCTGTCTGTGGACAAACGCCGGCTCCCTCGGCCTATAGAGCGAGATGAGCGCTGCAACCCCAGAGTCGGACACGACTGGACCTGATGGTCAGGGGGCCTTTTACCTTTACTATAGCTCACAGGGATGGGGCCCTGCAGATGTTGTTGGACTACAATTCCCATCATTCCTAAGCATTAGCCATGCTGGCTGGGGAGTCCAGGGACGTCTAGAGTGTTACTGGTTCATCATTCCTGTTCCCACAGATCTTCAATGGGTTGCACACTTCCAATTTCAGTTATGACTGCTAGCGAAAAGTACTGTTTGCTAGCTTCCTAGTCTAAAATCATTCTATCTATTGGTAAATTCATGTGGCAATTTCTGAATTTACAGTCCATTCTGATTGGTTCCTACATCCTCCATAGTTCACCATCTTATCTGTAATGCACCAGCACCTTTGCAAACGACTTTGTCAATAAACATTGTTAAAGAAATCAGTAAATAATGCTAATGCCAGATTTAAAAAAATTGTTCCTATTAGCCAATACTGTCAGTGATGCTGTCAGGGATGGTGTATAGGGAGGTTTTTAATGTTTGGTGCTGATGTTTTACTGTGTTTGATGTTTTGATTTGTTTTGCCAGATACTCCATTCCTTTCCCATCCATGGCCAATAAATTTTGCTGCCTGAGCCGAAGATATTCTATATACATAAAATTCCATCTACAGAGGCCAACTGGGCTAGCAATTTAATCTGACTTCAACACTAACATGGCAGCACATATGAGGCTTGCCTTTGCGATGGTACACATGCTTTACCTGAGCTACCTCACTCTGCCTAATGATAGAGCTGGCCCCACACCTACCCCAGTTCTGATTCGGTTTATTTTCCAGACAGACACCCAGGTGAAATTCTGTAACCTTACCTAGGAGTGAACCTTATTGAACTTCTAAGTGGACATATGTAGGGTTGTGTTGTCAGTGTCTTTTGGCCACTGGTCGAATTGGAAAAGGTTTGGAAAAGGGCAATCACAACAACAACAACAATTTATTATTTATACCCCACCCATCTGGCTGGGCTTCCCCAGCCACTCTGGGCAGCTTCCAACCGAAAAATAAAATACAGTAATCTATTCAACATTAAAAGCCTCCCTGAACAGGGCTGCATTCAAATGTCTTCTAAAAAACTGGTAGCTGTTTTTCTCTTTGACATCTGATGGGAGGGCGTTCCACAGGGCGGGCGCCACTACCAAGAAGGCCCTCTGCCTGGTTCCCTGCAACTTGGCTTCGCGCAACGAGGGAACCGCCAGAAGGCCCTCGGTGCTGGACCTCAGTGTCCAGGCAGAATGATGGGGGTGTAGACGCTCCTTCAGGTATACTGGACCGAGGCCATTTAGGGCTTTAAAGGTCAGCACCAACACTTTGAATTGTGCTCGGAAACGTACTGGGAGCCAATGTAGATCTTTCAAGACCGGTGTTATGTGGTCTCGGCAGCCGCTCCCAGTCACCAGTCTAGCTGCCACATTCTGGATTAGTTGTAGTTTCCGGGTCACCTTCAAAGGTAGTCCCACATAGAGCGCATTGCTGTAGTCCAAGTGAGAGATAACTAGAGCATGCACCACTCTGCCGAGACAGTCTGCAGGCAGGTAGGGTCTCAGCCTGCGTACCAGGTGATAAAACTATCACCTTCCCTATAAGGAAAGCTTACAACATTTTGGGCTTTTTTAGTTTAGACATGATAGATGCATATAGAATTACTTCTCCGTATCCACTTCCTTCACTTCATGCATAATGTTCTACTATAAGACTCAGGGACATGCAATGAAGCTGAAGTATGGAAGATTCAGGGCAGACAAAATAAAGTAATTCTTAAGGCAGTGCATACTGCTTTGGGGAATTTTGTTTTTGTTTTACTGTCAAGTGGTATATAAACATTATGAAATAAATAAATAAAATAGTAAAACTATGACGTGCTCCCACAAGAGTAATGCCCCCCAACTTGGATCGCTTAAACAGATTTAAAGATTTCCATTTACTGAGAGAAACTTTCTTCCCTCTCTTACCTTCCTTGACTCTGCCCATTAACCACGCTGCCATCCTTTTGACTTTAGTGCTACCTTTCCTGATCTACAGTATACATTCTACCTGAACTTCCATTATTATAGCAAACAACAAAACTCTGGTTATATGTCTACTGCTATTTTAGAATTCATTATACTGATATTTGCTAGTTAGCCCTTGGATAAAGCTGTGATACGCCAGAAACAAGCCCTATGATGGTTATAGATCTTTATGTTGTGAACCACTCTGAGAACTAAGGGTGAAGGGTGGCATGCAAATTTAATAAATGAAATTCAGGACAGGTAAGGCTATCTCTCCATGGCTCCTAGCTCCTAGCCACAATGGCTATACACTCTGCCTCCATGATTGGAGACAGTATGTTTCTGAATACCAGTTGCCAGAAGCTGCAGAAGGGGCAAGTGCTGGTGCTTATTGGCTTCCCACGAATATCTGGTTGGCCACAGATGAGCCATTGACCAGATCCATCAGGGCTAGTATTATGTTCTGACATAAAGCAGTCTTATATCACTTAAGCAGTCGTGGAGCCTGGGAACTGTAGTTTGTTATGGACGCTGGGAAATATAGTGCTCTGAGGTCAGCACCCTTAACAAACCACAGTTCCCAGGATTCTTTGGGGGAAGCAGTGACTTCTTAAGTGATATAAGAGTGCTTTAAATGTATGGTATGGACGTGACCTCAGGGGATAAGTTTGCAGTTATAGAGGTATGCATTTTTTATCCATGACTCAGAGAGTAAAAATAAATATGGAAATGTCTTATGAGAGGCCTGAAGGAGCCACCAGCATTCCTCTTAAACTTTGTGTAAGGTCTCACTCGGCATCTTAAAATGCGCTCATTCTTTGGAAGTCTGCATCCTGGGTGCACACAGTGAATTAAAGCAAAAGATAAACTTCGAAGCAGCTGTCCTTTCCCTCGTTACCTTTCACGGCTTCTAAAGCGCTGAAAGTTTCGGCTGGGCAGCTGGCTTGAGTTTACTTCGGGAGGCTTTTAAAAGAAAACGTTGACAGAACAAGCCCTGTCTTGAATGTAGCGTAACGACCGAAAGGAAGAAGAGCTGTCTGTGCTTCTGTTGACTTTTCCCTTGTCCTGGTCCTGCTCACTCCTGAGAAATCGCAGACAGGTTACTCGCCTTCTGGGGCAGCTTTGACAGAGCATTGATTTCAGGCACACACAAATAAAAATGCCAACACGTTTCCTGGCCTCCTACAAGAAGCCTTGAAAGGGAAGCGCACACTTGCACCATTATTATTATTATTATTATTATTATTATTATTATTATTATTATTATTATTATTATTATTATTATTATCCTAAAAGGATAGATGCATGCATGTATATAATGCTGCATAACGCTATCTGGAGACCCAGAAATCTCGTTTGGCAAGGCGACGAAGGAAAGAGAAGAGGCTTGCGCGCTCGCCATTCTCTCCCGGCTCCAGAGTTTGCATTTCCAAGGAAGCTGAACTGACAAAGCGTGAAAGTGGCCTAAAAGTGGGGCGGGGGGCACACAAAGGAAAGCCACCCCGATTGCGGAGCGCCGAGGCTCATCAGTATTCGCCAGGCTCGCCTCCCAGCGCCCCTCGGCGCCGCCGCCTGCGCGCACACACATTTGCCCGGCCCGGCTCCTCCCCTTTCCTTAACTTGCTGCGGTTCTAAGTTGCCTCCGGCAGAGTCCCAGCCTGCGCCCCCGGCCCACGTTCTCGCTCCCGCTACCCCGGACAGCCTCCGTCCCTCCCCGCGTGGACTCCACTCGATCTGGAGGGAATCTCGCCTCTTGCCTCCCGCCCGCTTTGCTCGGAGAGGACTCCGAGGTCTGGAAAGGTGAGCGCGCGCTCTCGATCTCGTAATTGCAAAGTTGCGAGGGGATCGCGTAGTCCGACACCCCTCTGCGGTGCAGGGATCTTTTGCGCAACGTGGGGCTGGAACCCGCGACCCCGAGGTTAAGAGTCTCGCTGTGCTATCCCTTCTCAAGTTGCATATGCCTTCCTCTCCCCTTGGCACCCAGCCGTCCTTTCCTGCTTCAGTGGATGCTGTCTCCCTTTGGGGTACTCCTTGCACCCTGGATATTGAGACGGACAGGTGGGGGGGAGGGCTCCTGATTTGGGGTGCGGGAGAAGAGCGACTGTTTCTTTAACAGCGTAATGACCTGGGAAGTGTCTCCTCGGAGAGGTAAGTTCCCCGAAGTTCAGTGGGACCTGTTACCAAAAAAGGGGGGGGTATAGGGTTGCAGCAGCTCTGGTTAAAGCAAATAATTCTGCACAGGATTCCCCCGCCCCAAAACGATATCTTTCTATAACCAGGTGACATGGGAAACTTTTATTTGTTCAAAATAATGCAGAAATTAATATTCCAACAGGGGTGAGAGGATGAATGTTTCAGCAGGTACTTGTGAGAAACTTTATTAAAACTTATTTGGATTTCAGTAGCTGGGAACCACCAGCTACTAGAGATGTTAAGCACTTGATACAATTGGAAAATCATGTTGCCTGTGCCCAGCTTATTATCATTTCAAACCTTTTGTGAGTCAGCCTCATAACTTTTGCAGTGGGAGACGCGAACAGCTGTCTTAAATGCTACGATCAAACGTGGAAGGTGAAGTTGGATTTAAGTCAAGGATTAAAAAAACCAATCATGCACACTTTTAGAATCGGGTGTTTGATGTGTGAGCTGCAGTACAGCAAAATATTAGTATTTGTGAGTGTAAATGTGTAATAAGCAAGCAGTGTCCCTCTAATAGGGGTTTAAACTCTAATTTGTCCCATTTTGAGTTGATATGCAGACTACAGCATACCTCAAGAGACAGTGGTGCCTGTGGGTGGGAAAGTGTCTAAGAGCAACCTTCTTAAATAGATGAATGGATTGCATGCTTTTGTTTGGGGTCATGTACAAGATAATGTAAATTAGTCATATACCGTCAGCAGAGAACTAAAAATGATTTGCACAAAAGCTGTGAAATTTGGCTAAAGTGTGATACGATTCCCCCCCAAATATCATAGCTGCCAAGTTTTCCCTTTTCTCGCGAGGAAGCCTATTCAGCATAAGGGAATTTCCCTTAAAAAAAGGGATAACTTGGCAGCTATGCCAAATATATACTGTATATATATATAAAAATACTGTAATAAGTAATTTGATCTGAACCAAATAGATTTTTAAAAGCAGCCTTAAGATATCCTGACACAATGCAGCCAAAATTAAGTCCTGTTGCTTTTAGTGGGGGTGCTAATCCTGTTCTTTAATCGAAGCACAGGAACTTTGAGGATGTATTAATATGCTGCTTATCTGAGCTCCAATGAACACAGTGCAGTTCATATCTGAATAAACATGCATACCGTTGCGCCCTAAAATAGCTGGATTGTGCCCGCGCCGCTCTTCATATAAGTGACTTTATTTTCCTATGTTGTGATGTAAAATTATTCCATATTGACCACAATGCCTTGATTATAATTATTATTTTTTACAAAAATGTTTGCATAAAAGAGCTGAAAGTTGGGTTTCTATTGCATGGTTTTGAAGGCAGTTATTGAAAACTCCGCTTTCTCAATCTCTATCTCTATCTCTTTTAGGGTTTCTGTTGTCACTGATCAAGGGAAAGGAGTTTTCATCCCCCCTCCCCTCCCCACCACAGAGATTTTAACAGCAGCAAATCTATAAAGTAGAGGCTTTGTGATCTATAGATGACTAAAAGTAACGGTGAAGACACGAGGTCGGGCAACAGGATGGAGCGCATTCTGCAAGGAGTCCGGAAACGTACTCTCCTGGCAAAGAAGAAAGTGCAGAGCATCACAAAGGATGATGTCAAAAGTTACTTACTGAGGAATTTTTTTGTGATCTTCACCATCATTGGTGTCATTGTCGGTGAGTAATTTTGACTGAGGCAACAAATCTTGAAAAAACATCACTTGGTCAGATGTTGTCCACTTTCTTCCCCGTTGAGAAGAACTTGCCGGCTTGGAAAGTTCTATCCGATCACTCTGTGCTGTTCAAGAGTTGGTAAAAGTTTTACTGTTGATGGTCAGGTCTGACTGCAGTTGCACTTCGCTGTGTTTTAAATCAGTAGTGCTCAAAGGGGGTTAAATCAGAAGGAAAATGGTTGAGTTATTTTACGCATTCTTTTTTTAAAAAAAGCCCTTAATTAGAAGCCGCTTTTTATGAGCCCTTAATCCTTCTTAACAATTAAAGAAAATTGGCTCCTCCCTCAGTGCAGTTTCCCAAGGGTGTGTTTCTCTTATTTATATACTGTATTTTTATCCGGCTTCTCAGACCGTTTCAGACAACTACAGTATTGTCTCCCCAAGCAGCTCACTTCAATAAAAAGAGAGTGAAAGAGGCCAGGCATCAGACTTACAAACTAAAAAGGCAAGACTCAAAAGGGAAGAAGAGTAAAGGGAAAGAAAGGTAGAGGAGAAGAAATCAGTTATTTGAGGCCAAAAACAAAATGCTGAGTTATAAACCTTTGTTATACTCTGTTTGGGTCATGTTGATCTTCCTTTGCTGGTGTTCATGCTTAAATTCTAGTTGGCAGCTCTTAGAGCAAAGTTTCCAAAGTCTCTTAATTTCAAACAAAGTCAAGATACAGAAATGAGAACATAATAGCCTCAATATTAAGCTATTTCCCCCCTCACAGTTAAAGAATTACAGCCACACAGCCAAGGTTTATGGTTTGTTTGGTTTTGGGTTTTTTTTTAAAGAAATCTATGTGCTACTCATGCAATTCAGTAGATATTAAGGTATCTACCTGCTCAATGGTTCTGGAAGGTAACCTGGTTGGATTTTGTTTACAAAGCTGATTAGGGCAATGTTTGCACTTTTTATATATTTTGCATATCTCCGGTGAGATGAAAGAAAAAGGTTGGCTTGGGAATTTTCCTTGCTGTGTTTACAGTCCACCCAAATATATATAAAAAAAACTTCAGATAGGAATTTATAGTGGCCTGAATCAACAGAACTGTGTGGTCGCTAGTTCTACATGGCAAGGAGACTTTGGGCTGGTAGTCCCCACTTGCCTCATGGCAAATCTCTTTTTGAAACTTTAAAAAGATACAGCGTTCTTATCCACCATTCAAATGAAAAACCATTTTGATCCCACCAGGCCCATCCAACTCCTTAGGCACGCCTAAAGTAGTTCTCTGAGCCATCGCTGTCAGTTCCTTTTGTGAGAAAATATTTTTATAGGAAGAAAAGAATTCACGAAAGTGTGGTGTGTATGAAAATATTTGATTTCCGGGATTCTGCTTTCTGCAAACAAAAATCATTTGCACTCTGGAGAGTCGCATTCTTTATTTTGGAGAGTATCAGGTGTTGGCTATTATTACAAGCAAGACAGAAAGGCTGCCGAACACAGCGAAAGAGACTGGCCCAGCTTGCTTCCTAAACCTCTGCAAAGATTGCACATCACGCAGATATATTCCTGTGGGAATTTCACAAGGATATTAATAGGAGTGTCTGGTTCAGTGAGAAGATGCACAGATTCCAGGACCACTTTCCTAAAGTTTGCACTATGTGCAGATTTTGTCCCAAGCTTTCCACCCTTTTCGTCATTACATTTTAATGGCTCAATTGGGTGTGAATCAATGCAGTTGGGCTTGCAAGTGAAAACTCCTAGTTAGTTTACGCCACGATTCATCTTTAAGGAACAAATTGGGCTCCCAAGAGTTGAAGCTTATGTCTTTGAGGGAGGATGTGGTACTTCAGGAAAAATTAAGGCTGAAATCCTATGAACCAGAACCTGTCTCACAAAGCAATTAGAGTTAATATAATGTACTTGGACTTTCAAAAAGTTTTCAGCAAGGACCCCTGAGTAAGCTTAGCAATTAAGGAAAAAGTGGAGAGGTCCTCCTGTGGATCAGGAATTGGTAACGCAGGAAGCATGGAGTGGGAATGAATTGACATTTCTCTGAACGAAGAGATGTAGAAAAATCAGTACCCCAAGGACGAGTATTGGGGCTTGTTCTTTTAACTTGTTCATAAATGACTTAAGAGTTCCACCCTAGGAATAATTAGAAAAGGAATTGAAAATAAAACTGCCAATATCATAATGTCGTTGTACAAATTTATGGTGTGGCTGCACTGGGAATTATATGTATAATTCTGGTCACCTCACCCCAAAAAGGATATTGTAGAGTTGGAAAAGGTTCAGAAATGGGCAACCAAAATGATCAAGGGGATACAATAGAGTGACTCCCCTAGATTGCAGTGTGTGTGACATTTTGATTTGGTTTAGAGAAAAGGCGAGTAAGAGGTGTCATGAAAGAAGTTTATTAAAAGGATGCATAACGTGGAGAAAATGGGTAGGGGAAATTTTGTTTACCCCGTTCATAACACTAGAACATGGACATCCAATGAGGCTGAGCATTGGAAGATTCAGCACAAATAAAATGAAGTACTTCTTCATGTGGTGCATAGCTACCAACCTAGATGGTTTTAAAAGGGTTAGGAGAATTTGTGGAGGTGGCAGCTATTGATGGCTACCAGCCATGATGGTTATTCTCTGCCTCCTTGGTTGGAGACAGTCATGCCATTGAATCCCAGTTGCTGGAAACCAAAGGAGTGGAGAGCGTTCTTGTGTTTGGGTCCCGTTCCCTGGTTTCCCACTGGCATTTGGTTTGCCACTATGGGAACAGGTTGCTAGACTAGATGGGCCATTGGCCTGATGCTGCAGTCTTATGTTACCTGGGAGTGTGCCTCACTGAATTCAGTGCAGCTTGAATAGACCTATGTAACGCTATGCTGGAAATAAGGTCTGTAGGATGTCACTGTTTAGGTATTGGAAATGCAACCATCAGAATCCTAACTGTTTCTATGTGGATACACCTTACATTAAAAATAAATATTGGTGAGCAACTTTAAGAATTGCATTTCCCTCAGAATGCAAAGACTGTCTCACACGCCTTTCAGGAAATCTCTCTTTGGGCACTGAATAGGCTTAGATCTGTATGGTTTTAACAGATTCTCAGTCTAGCATCATCATATATATATGCCCTTAGATTGATCTCTGGATAGAATCGTAGACTAATGGATGGATATTCTCTCTCTCTCTCTCTCTCTCTCTCTCTCTCTCTCTCTCACACACACACACACACACATTTTGTTGTGGAACTCTAAGCAATCACAAAAATTGTCTGGAAATCTATGCCAACAATTATTAAGAGTGGCTAAAGAATTAGGAGTGATAGCTTCAATGGGCAAAACTTTCTGCATTATAAAAAGGAACCAAAAGGATAGGTGGATTTACTTAAAGAAAGTCCTTTCATGCCCAGTTCCTCTAAAGATAACTTATATTCACCTGCTGTGCACTACACACACACACACACACACACACACACACACACACACAAAAGAGAGATTCTGTTAGCTCTGTGTGGGGTGTGGGATGAGCCGTTGTTTTCCCCAGAACCAAGCTGCAAGCTGAACATCAGAACCAACAGCTATTTTTGTTTGGTGTTTCCATTTGTTGCAGTAAAACAGAAAGCGACATTGTACATGTTTGAGAAACCACTGGGAATGATTTCCTATGAGCTGCTTCCTGTCTTGTCCGTCATATTGGACAGCATAGAAATCTTGAATTGCAGCATTCAAAGTTTTGATGTGCAATCTTTCTAGTGTGCTAACATATTCTGAAATGTCTATTACAATTTGGAAATGAGCCTTTCTAGTGCCCCCCCCCCCCGAAACTGAATGTGGTTGGTAGAATTGCAGGTCTTGGCATACAATATCACAGAAACACATTTTCAAATGGTTCATTGGAGGACTGAGTTTAAGCAACTTAACTTTGCGGGGCGGGATATCATACAGTAGTAGTGCCTAACTATGGTGAGTTAACTTTTGAATTTTGCGGAAATCTTCCTCCTCTTTAAGAAAAAGAGATGAGAAAAAGAATGTTGCTGATACAAGAACTTATTTGTTGAATTTATTTATTTGTTGGAATTTCCATACTGCTTAAATGTGCATTTTAAAACCTGAAATTACGGTATATGCAAAATACAATACAGAAAAAGAGCAAAATATTTTCAACAGTACGGGCCACTATGGCAGAGAAAGCATGCATAAATAAGAAAATTTGAAGCATGAGTCTAAAACATAGCAATGTAGACACTGGTCAGACATCCATTCTATAAAATAGTGTAGTAGAGTCCAATCAGCAATATATGATAGTCCAACATCTTAAGATGTTGCTGATTGGACTTTACATATTTGTTGATTTTTTAATCAACAAATATGTTGATTAATATGTTGATTAATCTAATTTAGTTTGCTTCACTTGCAAAATACCTAATTTTGTACCATGGATGTTTTGTAAATGGATCAACCAGGCCAATTGTAATGCAATCTTACATTGCCATCTTCTGGAATCCTATGAGTTTGTTTGTTTTTTCTTTCTGCATGGATATTGTCTATTTTAATCAGGGATGCATCGAGCAAGAATGGGGGACCCGCGGCCCACCAGGTGGTGTTAGAATCAGCTCCTATCAGCCCCAGATTTATGGTCAGTGGTCAGGGATGATGGAAGTTGGAGTCCAACAACTTCTGTAGGGTCACAGGTTATGCAACCCTGGTGCAGAGCATTGAGAATTCCTTTCTGAAAAGGAGAACCATTCCTACTGGTCATGATTCTTTGGGGTGAAGGGATGAAAACTGGAAAGAAGTGGTGAGGGAAAGGATGGATATTTGTACTTCACAGAGGAGCGCTATTTCTAAATAGAGAGCTGAGCTTGAGTTAAGGGCACTTTGCACTGTTAGGCAAAATCAAGGAGGAGACGGGGGAGACCTAATGCAACGTTTCTCAACCGCTGTTCCGCGGCACACTAGTGTGCCGCGAGACGCTGGCTGGTGTGCCGCGACGTGCGGCGACGAGAAGGGCGATTTGCATTGTCACGTGCCTGGCGGCCGCCAATACCCAGCACTAACCCGCCGGAGAGAAATATTTCTCCTCCTCTTTCCCAAAGCTCAGTGCAATATTTGGCAAGTGTTTCTTACAGTCATAATTATAATATAGGGCAGCACAGAGTTAAATTTTTTAACTTTTTTAATGGTGGTGTGCCTCGTGATTTTTTTCACGGAACAAGTGTGCCGTGGCCCAAAAAAGGTTGAGAAACACTGACCTAATGGTTAACACCAGGATAGAAAGATTTTTTCTCATATAAGGGATATTTTAGTGAGTTTCATAAATGCACAGTAAAATGGAAGCAAAAGTACCATGTGTGATGAGCTGAATAGTGAGTGCCAGCAGCACGATAACTATGTAAATATTCAGCCAGGCAATCCTCATTACAGCCACTGCTAAATCATGATGATAACAACAACAACAACAACAACAACAACAACAACAACAACAACAATTATTATTATTATTATTATTATTATTTATTATTTATACCCCACCCATCTGGCCGGGTTCCCCCAGCCACTCTGGGTGGCTTCCAACAGAATATTAAAATACAGAAATCCATCAAACATTAAAAGCTTCCCTAAACAGGGCTGCCTTGAGAAGCCTTCTAAAGGTCTGGTAATTGTTATTCTCTTTGACCTCTGGTGGGAGGGCATTCCACAGGGCGGGCGCCACTACCGAGAAGGCCCTCTGCCTGGTTCCCTGTAATTTGGCTTCTCGTAGCGAGGGAACCGCCAGAAGGCCCTCAGCACTGAACCTCAGTGTCCGGGCAGAACGATGGGGGAGGAGACTAACAAGATCAGTATGGGGGAAAGTCTCATGTTCCTGTGGCCTGATCCAGCACCAAGCAGCAATGGTAGCATAGAACTTTAAGCATCTAAAGTGAGGGGCACTTCATTTTGCAGATGCAGATGTTTTAAGGGACAGCAGTCCTGCTGTGATGAGGCAGTAGCTGCCACCTGTAATGATTCTGCTATCCTGTCTGGTCTAGCAGTGAACAGTTAGGATCACAGAATCATAGAATTGTAGAATTGGAAGGCACCCTGAGGATCATCTAGTCCCTTGCAATGCAGGAAATCTCAACTAAAGCATCCATGACAGATGATGACCCAACCTCTGCTTAAAAAGGAAGGAGGTTCCGCCACCTTCTGAGGGAGTCCCAGCCAACATGGCAATGGTCTGGGCAGATGGGATCCAATCGCATCTAGAGGGTCATGGGTTTCTCATCTCTGCTCTAGCCAAAATGTTGCCATTTTTCTCTTTCTTTGGACCAGGTAGTAATAAGCTCCACTCCTTCAGTAAGAAATACTCCCTCCATTTTATAATCACTAAACCTGCTGCAAGGTGAAGCGAGACTTAAGAAGCAGTAAGGGGCTCAAGGTGACCACATGAACTTTATGGCTGAGCATAGATTTGGACATGGATCGCCTTGTGTGACACTATCATCTGCACCACATTGATTCTCTAAATGTTAATGCCCCATGATTCCTATAAATACATCCCAGGTAACCAGGTCAGTTCCATCTCAACTTATCCAAGAGATATGTTGCCTTTTGCAGCTCTTGTTTTGATTTACTCTTTGTCTCGTCTCCAACCTCCAACATAGTTTATTTTTGCTTGCTCTGTGTGGAGAAAGCTCTGACTTCAGAGTGAGACTTAAGTTTGGCATCATGTTTTGCTCAGATTTTAGCACCTGGTTTCACTCAGGGCTTAAGGCCTCAAAAGAACGTTAGAACTGGTTCCCTTTCTGGAACGATTTGCCTTAGCTCCAATTTAACCAATCAGCACAGACTGATTGCAAGGTTAATTTAAGTAACTCCTTTCATCGTTCGTGAAAAGTTGAAAACTATTACAGCTGAACTAGAAACATCAAGTTGTACATTCAGTTAACTTAGTATAACATTGTAAACCTTTGAGCTCTGTCTCTTGTGCCTTCTTCCTTTCCCCCTTGATGTACATTACAAAGGCTCAGTCCATTAAGGTTCCCCAGAACTTGTTGGACTCCAGCTCCCATCAGCCTCATTCAGCATGGTCAGGAATCATGGCCATTGGTCCAGTTTGGTGGGCACTTGAGGCTCCCAGGGGAAGCTGGCAATGCTGAGGTAAAGAAGAGAGTATACAGAACCTTGGACAGCTCCACGGGGCCCTACTAATACAGCTACTGGAGATATGTCCCTTGTGGGACCAACCAGAACCTTATGTAGGCTGACCAGACCTGTCATGTGCTAGGCTTTACCTCCCTGAAAGAGCGGGCTCATCAGAGTCCCCCACTATGCATGGCTGGGTCCCCACGTCATTAGTCATGACAGAGTTCAAGTCCAGCAATATTTGGAGGGATGGAAGTGCCCCATCCTTGCATCAAGAGCTTGGACTAGCTTCCCTATGAAGAAACATTTGGGATGCTTCTTAGTTTAGGGGCGGCAACTACATCACTGAAGTTTATGACATTATGAAAATTCTGGAGTGAGTTTATTTGGTGGTTTAGAGGGAGGCAAAGAGGAAAAGCCCCTGATCATGAAATGCTCTCCCCACCTGGCACCAACACTACAATATTTTTAGTACCAGCTCAAGACTTTCCTTTGCTCACAAGCATTTGATGTTACTGTCTTTTGTGCCAGCTATTTTTTCAGATTTTGGTTTGGTTTTTTTGCATGATGTTCCTAGCAGGGCATGGTTGCATTTTTCTTTCCTTGTCTAGTTATTCTTCACATGGAATAACATACAGAACTGATCCCAAGATGGTGTTGTGTTGCTAAATAAGACAGATTGTTCAAGAATGGGTTTTGACAGAGAACAGTCTTGCAATAGCTACCGGTATTAGCTAGGAAAGCTAGCAACATGTTAACGATATTTGTGTTACCTACAGTACTATCCAGAGGTATACTATCCTCTTTTTGTAATATACATATGATTACTGAATGCTGGAACAAACAGTAAGAGAGAACAGTCATTTTTCTCTGTTAGGTTTCCAGGGGCATCATCTTGGCTGCTGAGTGAGATGATAATTTAGCACCACCAGCAATTCTTATATTATTTGTTTCCACAGAAAGCTCTTGAATTGCCTTAATAAGGAGGGAGTTGTTTTATTGCAAGCTCGTGCTTATTTGTGTGATTCTTGACTTTATACAGTATATTCTGATTATTTTTCATAATGAATAAGAAGAATGCAATAGTTTGCTAATAGCTGCCTGGTTCACAACCACACCGTGGGTGGTCTTCAGGGCCATGTCTTGAGTTTGCATGCTGTGGTTCCCTCCCTCATTTCCTGCTTCATAAATTGCCATGGTGACTAATAGGGCAATCTATGGGGTTTCTAAAATACTGCTATCTTATTGGAACTCCCTAACCAAAGTCCACACCTTCTTAGCTCCAGAAAAACAGTAGCCCATTGGCCATTCCCAGATCATTTCCTGGGCTTTGAGCAAACTATTGTTATTATCAGAATTGGAAAGTCAGTTCAAATTGATATCCCATTCTCAAAACCAAGCTGTAGTTTGAAACAACCATATATATATATATATATATATATATATATATATATATATATATATAAGGGATGTCTTGTCAAACTATAGTTATTGCAAACCAAAGAGGGAATTGGTGCATAAGAAAGCAGGAAAGAAAGGAGGGGGTTACACAAAAGCCTGAAGAACAGTCTGGGTAGACAAAGCTTGGTTTGGCCACAACATCTGAACTTATTCACTGAATTGGATGTGTATATTTATCAAAGGGAGTGAAAAGAATTGGACAAAACTGAAATAAAACCAAGCTAAATCTTACTGGTATTGGACTTCCTTAGAGGACCTAAGTGGGTTATATGTGTAATAAATAAATGGTGCGAGGAGGAATTATATTATATTACCCTTTCATTCTCTTTGCATAGTACACCTCTTTTAAATAGATTATCCTTCCAGCCATAGATTCATCTTTCTCGTTAGTTTTTGTCCATGTTCTTCCAGCTGGTTTATTTTGGATAGGAAGCATCATTATTTCTACTAAGATAACACTTCTCTGACACTTCCCTGCACAAGAGGACATCATTTTGGATGACATATCAAAATGAATTCCATCTCAAGTTTGCATTACTTCTTAGAAACCACTCCTCCTTTTTCTTTCCGTCTCCCAATATATCCTACCTGCATCCTTTGGGTCTTATGAGAGTTCCAAAAATCTAGACCAGTCAGCTGCTAATTTTATTGTGGTAAAATAACCATTTTATATTATGTAGGACTGCTAGCTTTACTCATCTTAATCAGTAGATTAACAAACTAAGCAATCCTACACAATGCTTTCCGGGAAGTAAGTCCTATTGAAGTTGATGAGACTTACAAATCTAAGATTGTACTGTGCAGGTTTAACTGATGTGAATTAGGGCCACAAATTTAAACAGTTGCAGGACAACTCCAAGTGGCATGTATTTTTTTAAAATAAAAAAACAAACTGCAAAAACAAACAACAATAAACAAAATAGGCAGGGTTACATTTTGTAATTGCTAACAGAAGGCAATACATGTTATGTATTTTTTATCTATGTGTAGGTAAACATTTATGTAACATCCATTGGCAACTTGGAACTTTTCTGTATTCTTCATCATAATATTACAGTATGTACCGTGTCTCTTTTCCATCATTTGGAGAGAGGCTGTAATAAATGCTGCTGTATGTGTCCCTGATTTGTATGTGAGATAAAATCAAACAAGACTATATGAAAATATAATATTTTATCTTTGCTTCCAGCCAATTTAAGTTGGTACATGAATTTTTTTTCTGTCGGGGCTTTTTGCCACAGCTCCCTGTACCAAGAAGACGCTGTTAAAAGTTCTGCAGTGGTCCAATTTTGTGCTTATTATTACCCTGCAAGCAGCCATGTAATCTTTGGGCTCAGATGTGTTGTTGAAATATGAAAGGAAAAAGAAAACATTAAAAATAGCCTTCTGAGCTGTCGTTTTTGTTTCTTTGACTTTAAATTATATTCTCCTTTTCTTGGGTCAGAAAGGAAAATCTGGTTTTAGTTCATTGGATAGGTGGTAGACACCTAAAAGAGGGGTTAGCCAATGTGGTTCCTTCTATGCAATGTTGAACTACAACTCCCAGGCAGCATGGATAGTGGTCAAAGATGATATGGGTTGTAGTCCAACAACATATGGGGTAGCCCTATTGGCTACCTTGATCTAAATGTATATGAGGCTGTTCGGATGTTTGGGCTGAAGTGGGCTTTTCATCTGAGTCAGATGAGGTGATGGAAGTGCTGAATCAGTGATGGTCTGAATGACGGGGTAAGAAACTGCAGCAAAATACCAATGTTGGAAATCCTGCTAGTTGGGTGTTTTAATGGATCTGATAAGTGACGTTCAACCTTTTCCTGGATGGGGTTTCCTGGACCAGTTTTGCAGCTTAGGAGGACTGTTAGCTCTGGCCCTTACTTTAGATGCCCAGGTGCTATCAGGGGAATGATTTTGCTTTCTCCAGCTCCAGACCCTCTTGTCACACTTACCCATGCCCTAGGTGAAGATTTGGCTGCTACAATGTATTGGGGCTCTCCTTGGAAACATTCCCTTGTTCAGAACATGGCCACCACATAACTAATTGACATGGGTGGCTTGGAACACGGGCTTTCTGTTGTTAAAACAATGCTCACCGGTTTCCAGTTACCAGATTCAGTTCAAGGAGCTGATGTTAACATATAAAGTCCTATATGTCTTGTAACTTGAATCCGTTGGCTCAGGTTGGGTTCTGTGAATTTTTATTGCCACAGTTGTGTTTCAGACAGTGTTTTGCCTTCTGTAAGCTGTAAGTATTTTTTTTAAGACGGAAAACCAAGATGCAAAGTATTGGGAAATAAATAAATGGCACCTACACCAAAATAGGGCTCAAATGCTAGACATTGCCTGCAACTTTGGAATATAAAGGGGCAAAGTTGACATGACTTTTATCACATTGTTTAAAAGAAATAAAATCTTCCATGTCTTGGGCTCATGTTATCTGAAGGACTGGCCATTCCTATATAAACCTCCCTGTTCTTTAAGGTCCACCTCTGGGGCCCAGTTCTCAGTGCCATCACCTTCACAGGTGAGGCAGGTATCAATCAGATATACCACATAAACACCATATAGATATTTAACATTAATAAATAATTATTTTTTAATGCTGTGTATGATTTGGAGAAAGCCAAGTACCTCCCGATGCCTTGTAAGGATCATGTTTGGTATCTCTAGAAAGAGTCCATTAATAAAATGTTGTGCCTGCTGGACCAAGTCTTTTGTGTGACCTCAGTCCTGTTTGCCCCTTCTCCGTCATGAAATTCCCTTCGTGATCAAGCTTCTAAATTGTGCAGGGAAGTCCAGCAGACTCTGCACTGCAGACATTCAGCTGGAAGCCATGTTGGGCTGACATTGATAACAAGATGGAGGGTGGAGAATCGAGGAGCAACTCTTTCTCCCCCTCCCCCCGTTTTTCACAAGTGGGTAGGGTTTTAGTAAGGCCTGCATAGTGAATGTGTGCAATAAGGCTATTGGAGTAGAAGGGCAGATATCAATATTTGTGGCAGAGAGTAAGGTGCAAATAAGAGGGCTGGTAATGTTTGTGTGAATGTGGACAGGCAAGGGTTATTGTCATCCAGTCATGCTGATGTTTCTCTTTTTCACCTGAGTCAGGAGAGGCAAGGCAACCTCTTGGCCCTATTAGGTTCCAGTAATGGACTGTATGGGGGCCAAGGAGCTGAGACTGAATCCTTTTAAGATGGTGGCCCTGTGAATTGAAGGTTCCCACGTCTGGGAATTGGGCAGGTTCTGAATGGGGTTGCAGTCCCCTATAAGGAACAGCTACATAGTCTGTACTCTTCGATCTAGTGTTGCCAATGGAAATGCTAGTAGCTTCCATGGGGTTTGAAGCGCTCTTGGCCAGCTTCAGCTGGTTTGCCATCTAGGGTCATTCCTAGGCGGGGATAACTTGGCCACAGTGATCCATGCAGTGGTAACTTCACAAATGGATTATTGCAGTGCACTCTGTGTGGGGCTGCTGACTGGAGCAGGCTGGTGACTACATGCCACACCAGTTCTAAAATAGCTGCAATGGCTACCAGGGTACTACCAAGCCAAGTTCAAGGTGCTTGTGTTTACATAAAGTCCTACGTTGCTTCAGACCAGGTGATACCTGATGGAGTCCCTACTCCCTTATGCACCTGCCCTTGCTGTAAAATTGGCTGGGATGCCCTCCTAATAGTGACACATTTGCCAAGTATGCATTGTGCAGCAACAAGTGAGGGGGCTTCGTCATCTGTGGCACCTCGATTTGTGGAATGCTCTCCCCTCAGTGCCAGCTGGCTTCTCATCTGTGAAATGCTATCCTCAGTTAGGTCTGCCTGGTGCCCTCATTAAGCCACCAGGCTAAAATGTATATCATCTCCCATTGTAATCAAAAGGTGGATGGTGGACAAGTTGGTTGAAGGACTATTGGAGAAAAGGTTCTAGGTGCTGTAGTTTTCTTTATTTCTCTGCTGGGCTTCCTTGTGGGTTATTGGAATAGTTTTATTGACATTTCTTGTTTTGTACATTATGCCTCCTCCCCTTTGTGTGAGTCTCTTAAGAGACTTTTTTGGACTAAGAGACTAGCAAGTCAATTCAAATAAAAAAATGTTAAAAACAACAACCTTGATGGTTATCCACCACCTATTATAAACGTTTTAATTTACATAGACTGGGTTAATTGGAGGTGGAATTGGCTGGGTTATTTTCACAGATGTGATAATTTTGTTACTTCTGTTATTTTCATTGCTTGTCTACTGCTTTTTATTATTTGCTCTTGGACTTGTTTTAAATGAAAAATGTGATACAATTTTAATGGAATAAAAGAGGATACAATGTAGCCACATAGTTTCATTGCTGTTCAAGAGCCTCACAGAACCCAGTTGTTTGACCCATAGACATTTCATAGGATAGGTCAGGCATCCCCAACCCTCCAGATGGTCCAGATCTCCCATGATTCCCTAGCTAACAGAACCAGTGGTCAGGGATGATGGGAATTGTAGTCCAAAACATCTGGAGGGCCAAAGATTGGGGGTGTCTGGGATAGGCTTTTAGGTGTGATTAGAGTTTGGTAAAATATCTGATTTTGAATAAGCAAGTTTACATACTGTACTTGCCTCGAAATTGGTTTTATTGAATGCTTGCCTCGAAATTGGTTTTATAGTTCTGTAGTTTTATCATTAGTTTAGTTCATCATTAGTTTTAGTTTTATCATTAGTTTTAGTTTTAGTATCATTAGTTTTAGTTTTAGTTTTATCATTCTGTAATTATTCATCTGATGTACATTACAGACACTTCAGGTTACAGACGCTTCAGGTTACAGACTCCGCTAACCCAGAAATAGTACCTCTGAAAATAACAGATATTGGAGATGTAAGGAAAAGGAAGGAACATTTTATCATATGTGGTGGGAATGCAAATGCATTTTTAAAAATTGGGAAATGATATACAATGAATTGAAAAAAATGTTTAAAATGAATTTTGTCAAACACCCTGAAGCTTTTTTGTTAGGTATCTCAAATCAAGAGCCACCAAAAGAAAAATGGACATTATTTATGTATGCTACAACAGTGGCAAGAATCTTGATTGCACAATATTGGAAGATGGAAGAAATACCATCAAAGGAACAATGGCAAGAAAAGCTGGTTCACTATGCAGAATTGGCTAAGCTAACAGACAAACTATGAGATAAGGACAAAAAGGACTTCAAAAGAGTCTGGGAACCATTTACAGTTTATTTGCAGAAACAACAGAATGCATTGGATTCACTGGCAGGATTTGAAAACTTCATTTGAGTAACAGATATTTTAGAGAAATGATAAGGGATTTTATTTTTGTGTAGGAAAAGCAGGGTATGATAAATAAAACTAAATAACTCAGCAGAGGGGGGGTTAGGGGAAGTCCAGAGGAGGGGAGTGAGAATAATTGTAAATAACATGATGAATGAGATTTGTATCATTAATTGTTATAAAATTCAACAAAAAATTTTTTAAGAGAGATTAAAAAAGAAAGAACTAGTACCTCTGGTTAAGAACTTTGCTTCAGGATGAGAACAGAAATTGCGTGGCGGCGGGAGGCCCCATTAGCTAAAGTGGTACCTCAGGTTAAGAACAGTTTCAGATTAAGAAGGGACCTCCAGAACGAATTAAGTTCTTAACCCGAGGTACCACTGTACTTATTGTTTCTCATCATCTTGCATGGCCTATGGTCAAACAAACTGAAGTATTACCAAGCTGTAAACTAATAACATGGCAGAGCTGCCTTTTAAAAATTCACTTAAACCTAATGTCTGTCCATTAACATGGAAAAGTGTAAAATGGAATAAAAAGGCTTTATATTTTCTTCTGTTCTTTTGGTGGTTATACACAGCTGAATCTTTTAAGCACATTTCTAATTCTGCATTATATTAAAATCTGGAATAAATTGTTCTCCAGAAAACAATCAGGGCATGGATTATTATTATTTTAATTATATGAAAATATGTGCCTCTCCTGTGCTCTCTCTGAATATTTGCTTTTTCTACCCCACGGATGTGAAAGGTCAAGGCAAAGCCTGCAGAACAGCTTTAGGGTATTTCTTACAAGCCTTTGTTCCTTTGAAAGGCTCACAAATTATTTGGAAACCTGAAACTCTTACTGAAAAGGGCTTGCTCCAGGTCTAGTCAATTTGTGTCTGATCCTTTAGTGTGCTAAGTTCCTCTTAAGTGATACTCAGCACCTCCATTTCTCTGTAGAGTATAGTTATACCGTACGGCTCATGACAATTATCATGTTGTTTGCCCCTGAGTGGAGGATTTCTTTTTGCAGAAATAGCCAGCATAAGGAGTCCAGTCTGGGTTAGGATCCTGGAGTAGAAGACAGGGTGCTTTAGTCCTTTACCTCCTGCTTTGTTCCTGATCTGGATTTAGGAACTTTTTTCATCCTGAGGGCTGTATTCTCTCCCAGGCGCACTTCTGAGGGCCACATGCCCATGGCCAAGGACAGAGGAAACAACAGGTGGAGCAATGCGTTCAGAATTTACCTATGCTCAGTAGGCTAGTTTCTACAAGCTCATACCCAGGAAACAGGACGAGCCACAGCTCAGCTATGAAATCTGAAGTGTGCTCTCTATGTTGTGCAGAAAGATGTCCTGTGAGAGAGGCTGTAGCCAAAATTGATAACAGAGCATCCGGCAGCATCCAGCATCTTCAGATGGGGGAAGCCCTTCTTACGCACAAACTGTGTTCACATCAGCAAGATGCAAAAAAAAAAAAGCTTACGGACTCTGAATTTGCTAAGAGATGTCTGCATAGCTGGGCTATTTCTGGATTCTGTCTGAAACACATACTGATCTGTGGGAGTGGAAATGCACCCTCATTTACACACAGCATCTTTTTGCTCTTCTGCCCAAAGAGACACATTTAGCATAGTTAGGAACTTAGCACACAGCTGTTACACACGGCAGAGTTTGTAATTTAAAGTTGTCCTTCCATAGCCACTGAGGTCAAACAGGACCAAGCTGTCCATTACACTTGGCACAGATATATCCTTGGGGACACTCCAGGCTGGTACACAGGACCACCTTGCATGTGCTGGCCATAGTGCTGAGCAAAACATGAAGGGTTCCTTGAGGTGAACATGCCTCATGACCTATTTAGGATAAGAAGGGAGAATCACTACAGAGAGGTCTGAAAAGATTATTTTCAAGCTTCTATAAGCAGGGCACTCATGTGCGGTGACCTTCATTGCAAGTCAAATTACTGTAATGAAATACAAGTTTGTGATGTTTTCTCTTCAGCCGCAAGCTCCATGCAAGTGAACTCCGAGCATGCTTGTAATATGGACAAGCAGGTTTAATGGCCACTGCCTTGCTCCAAGGAACCATGTATAAATAGCATAACTAGAGGAAGGTCAGGATTGTGGTTCATGATTGCTAAGGTGTTGATGAGGAAATACAAAGCTACCTTAAATGTGTTCAGGTCTAGTGTAAGAAAGGGATTTGCTGGTGTACGCCCAGAACATTTGTCCACCTTCTTTGAGAAATCTTGGAGAACAGGTGAGGTGGGTAGCACAGGACTGGAGACAGGTAAATGTTGTCCCAGTCTCCAAAAAGGGGAGAAGGGAAGAGTTAACGGAAAATATTTTGATACTGGTGAAGAATATAATGGAGACAATTTATAAGCATATTGATAATAATGCAGTGATTAGTAGGAGTCAGCATGGATTTGTATCCCAACAGATTAATGTTACCTTCCTTTTTGGGGGGTTACTAGCTTAGTGGATTGTGGGAATGCTGTGGATATAATTTATCTTGATTTCAGCAAAGTATTTGATCGTTTGAAAGTTTGTTGAGTGTATGCTCAGAGCTTCCATGAGCCTCCTTTCAGTTGACCCTGAATACATGCAATTTGTGATGAAGATGGTAGTCTCATTTTTTTTCTTACTTTCTCCCCAGGTATCATCCTTGGATTTGGTCTTCGGTCATACCACTTCAGCTACCGAGAAGTGAAGTACTTTTCCTTCCCAGGTGAACTCTTAATGAGAATGTTGCAGATGCTGGTTTTGCCCCTCATTGTATCCAGCTTAGTAACAGGTACGCTCTTATCTTTCCCCTTTTTCTGTTTCGCAGCAGCTGCTGCTGCTTTCTCTTTCCCTTTCACCAATGTGTTGATAAAGAGAAAGAAAAGCTTACAGCCGAGTGCATGTAAGATGACAAACTCCAGGATTAAGATACTTGGTAAAATAATTCAGGGGCCATCAACATGGGACCTCTGGGTGCAGTGGTCCCCTTGGGGTCTTCCCTTGGCACAACAAAGCCTTTGAGTACCCCCTCTCATTGAGTACCCCTTGATCACAAAGTGGGGGTTACCTTTTTCTCCCTTGAAAAATACATAGAGCTGAAGGAGGAAGTTGGAAGAGTGGTGCTCTTTCCCACTTCCTTTTTCAGCTCATTGCCTCCACTGGGTCCGACTTTAACCCAGCTCCCTTGGAAAGGTGAGGTTTGTGTGCATGCGCTTTCTCTCTTTTCTTCAAGGAAGGGGGGAAGAATTGACCAGAATCGGGAGCTGCTTTAAAAACCACATGTACCCACTGGCTTAAAAATATTGGTGACCTCTGCAGTAATACACCATGAGAATTATTAGGAAAGAAATTGAAAATAAAATTCCTTTATATATAGATGCTTTACATGCAGAAGGTCCTATGTTGAGTTTCTGACATCATTAAAAAGGGCAAATTTGCACTTGATGAGAAAGATCTCTCTCTGCCTGAGATCTTAGAAAATGGCTACCATTCAAAGGAACAATATTGAGATAGGTGAGACCAGGTCTGACCTGGTCTAAGCTTCTTTGCCTAAAAACACTGACAGTCAGCAGGAAGGCTGGCTGATTTCACAGAAATTGCTCAGAAACATACCTGCACATTTTGCTTCATAACTTTCTTTCTAGGAGAGCTCCAGACCAGCTTGCTGAAAAAAGTAAATCAGGGCCTCCTCCCGGGGCTGCCAATGAAGGCCTTTGCAATACCATGGCAACCCTTACAATAGAAGGAAATATTTTTTCAGAGCTGAAGTTGTCTTTGGTCATACCAAATATGCTCATGTTTTACTCATCTGCTTTATTTCATATTGTTACACATCATATCTGCCAAGTTCCTCTCTGAAAAATAAGGGACCGGACCGGAAGTAGAATACCGGAAGTAGCGCACCGGCCATTTTGGAACTGGGCGGAGCATGCTCAGAAGTGACTTTTGCTGCTGCTGTGCCCAGTTCCAAAATGGCTGCCGCACCAGAAGTCACGCTGCAGCCATTTTGGAACTGGGCAGAGCAGCATCAAAAGTCGCTTCTATGCATGCTCCGCCCAGTTCCAAAATGGCCGCTGCGCCAGAATAAACCGGGGGGAAACAAAAAAATCCATTTTTTCGGCTGGGGGCAGCTGGAAAAATGGGGGTTTCTCGGGGAAAACGGGAGACTTTGCAGCTATGTTACTCATACCCCAGTCTCTGAGTAGTGAGAGGTTTCGAGGGTTTTAGTGTGAGCCCTGGGGTTAGTTATCTTGGAATAAAGGTCACAGGAGAATGATGGCATTTCTGTGATAGCAAGGTTTTGTTTATACCTCGGGTATAAACTGGTACTTCGGGTTACAAACACTTCGGGTTACAGACTCCGCTAACCTGGAAGTAGTACCTTGGGTTAAGAACTTTACCTCAGGATGAGAACAGAAATTGCGCGGCGGCAAGGCAGCAGCGGGAGGCCCCGTTAGCTAAAGTGGTGCTTCAGGTTAAGAACGGACCTCCGGAACGAATTAAGTTCGTAACCAGAGGTACCACTGTATTTATACAGGCTGAGCATAAGTAGAAGAATGGAAGAATGTGGAAGACATTTTAGCTACAACAAACCCTCTCTGCTGCCACAAAAATAACAAAGCAGGGAAATTAGGATTTACACACCCCTCCTACAAATAAATTAATAAATAGGTTTTCTGCATAGATAGTGCTTTGAGTATTTTGACTTGTAAGAAAAATATAAGACTATTTTAAGATACTGCATAAGAATCTTCTCATCTGCTTTGTGTGGCTGCAATAATATTATTTTTAAAACAGAAAATATCCTTCCCTTCTTCCTCCACCCTTTTATAAATACAACAAATATCAGAGGGAGGGAGAAGACCCATCAATGAACCAAGAAGGGTGCGAGGGAAGAGGGGCACTGGGGTGGTTGACAAGAAAACAGGATGGTTTCCACTTTTTTGAGCCTAATAGCTATGCAGGGAGGACAGAGTGGCTTAATCAATGGCTAGAAGTATCTTTGTAGACAGTATTGATGTCCATATGCTGTTGTCTGCAGAGGGCAGCTAGTTTATAAAGGGAATGAGGTCAGTTGTCCAGTGTGAATAGGTAAGGATTCTTCGTTCTGATGTTTCAACACAAGTTGTTT
This sequence comes from Zootoca vivipara, assembly GCF_963506605.1. NCBI lineage: Eukaryota > Metazoa > Chordata > Lepidosauria > Squamata > Lacertidae > Zootoca > Zootoca vivipara. The sequence continues at coordinate 47,160,481 of NC_083286.1, read as the reverse complement.
GGCTGCTTCGCGTGGTGCAAAGAATCCACTTCTTTTGTCTGGATACAAAGTCTCATTGAGGCAATACAACTTAGCAGTAAGTCTTTTGAGGGGCATTGGATTGTGGCCCATCTCTCCCCACAAACTACCTTCTCAAAGTGATTCTCTATGAAAAGATGGATGGATCAGTCTATTTTTGCTCCATGTCATTTTTGCATCTGTTCCTTCATAAGCTTATGCCATTTCTGCACTAATCTGTTGTTGTTTTTAAATCTGCATCAGAAGCCACATTTAAATACATATTGGAATATGAATCTTTGGGTGCATTTTCTCACAAAGTACACATTTATCCGTGTATAAATGCTTTACAAAAATAGCTGAGAACGGTGTCGCAATATTCAGAGCAGTGTGAAATCTGAAAGATATCGTTGCCCTGTTCTCATTTTGCAGATGCTGGGGTAGGGGAGTGAAAATCAACTCTGTTTTTAAATAGAGCATTCCTCAAGCATCCCCACCTCTGAGAAATCTAGTGTATGTAAGATTCCCCCCCCCCCCCCCGCTGAACTTGAATTTTTATTTATTATTTGTTTGCTTGTTTGTTTTTAAAAAAATGCAAGTTACTTGCATGGAATGGCAGAACTTTGCTCATCACTGTCTGTTTTGTGATGTTATATACTAATCTTGATACAAGGTGTTTCTGAGATATAGCTATAGATATGCAACCTGTTCCCCACGTTCCCATTCAGCAAGAAACTCCAGAACCAGCACTGCAGGACTGAGAGTCGAGCTAGTCATTGACAATAAATGTCATGCATTGCATTTCAGCCTTTTGAACTTAAAAAAAGGCAGCCACTGGTGGAGAGAGCAGGTTTAACCACCGTGCAGGGAAGGGGTCCTGTACTGTGGAAAGTCCTGTCCCTGGAAAGCTGTTTTTTCCCTCCTTGGGCAGAGGGACATTTAATTATTAAAACATTTTTATGTGGCGCTCCATGTTTTTCCTCCCATACCAAATAGCAGCTTGAGCTCGCCCAGTGGTTGTTCTCAGGAGCACCATTTGACCAATTCTGAGACCATGAAGTTGCAAGTCACTGCACTGAGGCATGACAACTAGGGTATTTCTTTCCTTTCTCCTGCACCCTGTGGTTGTTCTGCCTTCTCGGCGCAGCTTCATGCTTGGCATCCTTCTTCCCCATTCCATGTACTCAGATGCTCCAGCAATGATTACTCTTTTTCTAAGGATGAGTGTCATTGTGGCCACAAAACTCCCTTCCCTTATGCCACGTGACTCTAGTGGGCCTAAATTTCTCTCCCAGGAACAGCAGGAGTTCCTTGCTGAACTTGATGTGTGGCTGCATTCAGAGAGCACTGTAGCCGCAACTGACAGCATTTTCAACAAAGCCATGAACTCTGACCCTCATTTCCAGGGGTCAGAAAGTTGCGCCTGATTCTGGAGCTGGAAATCTGGTTTTCTGTGGCACCGTGACCCCTGCCTGCAGCTATAGGAGAAAAACTCCATGGCTCATGTTTCAGGGGAATGTCATCTTGCTGGTTTTAGTTCTGAGTCCGTCTCCAAGCATCAATCTTATCGTCAGAGAAAATCTAATTCCATAGACCTGGAAGAACTAGCAACATTTGGAAGAGCTGGTCCAGGACTGAGCTCAGGGCCATTTTAAGCACCTCTGGCGCCCTGGCGCCCTGGTGCGACGAATCCCTCCGGCCCCCCGCCCAGCCCTGTTTCCCAGCGTGGCGGGCAGGCGCAGCGCAGCTGCCGAGGGCGCTGCTGTGCGGCGGGCGGGCGGGCGGGCTCAGCACGCAGCACTACTGCCAAGGGCGCTGCTGCGCGGAAGAGTGGAGAGTGGGCGGGCGCAGCTGTGATGCACCCCCCTGGCGGGCCGGCGCCCTGGCCGTAGGGCCGGCCCTGACTGAGCTGAAATGGCCTCCCCAGTTTTGCCACCCCATTCAGAAGTTTTGCATTCGGGAAGGTCATTTTGATGATCTTCTGTGGCACAGAAGATAGGGGGCTGACATAGGCAACAAAATTGTTATTGGTGACCAGAGTGTTTCCTAGTGTGGGGCAATCACCATTTTACCTCCAGGACTTCCTAGATTGAGGGCAGTAGGTCACCACATCGTGTCACCTTTGAGTCAATGAGAGTGAGGGCAATACTTCAGCTGTCACTCTTGGAAGTTGGGGGATGGCAATGCCAGCAACCAGCCACTGGAATTCCAAGGAACACCATTATCATCATCACCAGGACAGTAAAACAGATGGTGGTTAAACCAAGAAGGATGGTGGTCTTGGGAAATCTCGACCCTCACTCAGAGCTCCCAAATCCTGAGCCAAAAATTCTTTTATGAGAATGTTTGACTTGGCCCTTGTTAATGTGGAAGTCCCAAATTTAGTCTTAGCCAAGCTTTTATCTTTCAGCCTCAACCACTCATCTTAAGCATGAGGATAATAATGCTAATTTATCTTTCAGAGTTCTTGTAATAATCATTAGTATACGATATACTAATCCTTGCAATTTATGGTCCCCTGAGCATAAGAAAGACCATCGGCTGCATATTGCAATATGCTCCACTTTCCATTGGGTTTTCTTGCTTTGGGTTTTGCAGTTCTAGAAACTTTATTATTTTATTTTCTTTGAGAAAATGTGCATCCTGCACTTTCACTAGAAAAACAGTGCTCAGTTTATGGTGGACTGCAGTACACAGGTGGTGCACTGCTTCCAGCCTGTTGAGTTGCGCGTTGTATATGTGGAGCATTTTGAGAAAGCATTCCATGGATACGAAGCTGAATCTATAGTTTGGTCATACAAATCCATCACTGGTTGCAACTCCAGGAAGCCCTGGGGGCTCGCTGAGTACCCACTCTGTGGGGCCTTGGACGCAACTTCTGGGTCCCATCTGAGGCCTGGGGGGGGGCTTGAAAGGTGTGTCCTAGGCCTCACAGGGCCTCCAACACCACTTCCGGGGGTGACGTAAAGTCATGACTTCATGTTATAATAGCACCACTGGGCACCCATGATCTGGGGGCCAAGTCAGCGCCCCAAAATCCTTTTGCTCCTGACTGGGGAATTTGATGTGGGAGAGAGGGCAACCCCAGACAAATGAACATAATGATCTTTCAAGCCAAAGATGGCTACCCTTGCAGATATTGTTGAACATTGACTCCCATCAGCCCCAGCCAGAATGATCAATGGTCAGGGATGATGGGAGTTGTAGTCTAACAACATCTGGTGTGCCACGTACAAGTGCCTGCTATTTCCATGCATCAATAATCTGTGTATTAATTTTCTACTTTAATTGCTCTGCATCCCAAGTGACCATGCCGTTTGACTGGCTTAATAAGTTACTATGATGAACTCTCTTCTAATTAAACTAAAGTAATTCACCGCATTACATCATGCTTATTTAACATTAGGAGGGCCAACAGAAGCAAATCGCCTTTAATAGTGGATGACTGGTGTGAGTGTGCATGCATCCTTTTACCCCTCCCTGCCAACAGTCATTTCTTCTTCCTTTTTTGTGAATGAGCAACTTTAAACCTTCTTGTGAGATGGGGGGAAATGCTGATCAAGATGTCACGTCCATAAAGGGATGGCCTTTTCAGGTCTCCACTAAGCAGGTATCAGCTGTGATTTGTTCCTGTAAAAAAATTTTTTGCTGCTATTCTCTGTGCTCCTGCACTTCTGATTCTTGGCACTGGGACAGTAAGTTCTTTGTGCTCTGGTATTACAATGAGGCGACCAAAGAGAAAGAGCCTTGGTCCGAGGCTGTCAGCTGTTACTAATCACTGTTCTATGGCTTGCTGTGAATCTCTGCGAGTCCTTACCTCTTGCTCTGCTTAGCACACATAAAGAAGATAAATTACGCCTTTAGTTTCCCATCAAAAAGCATATTGTGTGGCACATTCCAATACAGTGAGCAAGAGACGGAATCATGCAAAGAGTTAAATTAGTATCTAAACAGCCCCCGCAGCAAGGCTTTGCCCTGGCAGATGTGAGGAACAGGAAATGTACTGCTGGGCTGGGCATCCAAAAAGTTCCTTGTTGCTTTGCACTCGACAAGTTTCAGAGGATAAATCAGTTGCAGCTCAAAGCACAGCATGTCTGGAGTTTATTTGGAGCCTGCCTATGCTCTTCAGCTATAGAACCTGGCTTCAGTGCCAAGGGCTGAGTTTTGGAAAGTGATGATAAAAAAGACAAGAGTGAATCTGAGCATGTACAAAATTGTCTCTAAGTAATCACAGACTCTCCACAAAACATGGCATTGGGGAACCTGTCTGAGGGCAAGAGGCCTTGACCCCAGTGAAAAATTCACAAACCATGGTCCAAATGAAAATATCTCTACATCATCTTTATTGGAGGTCTCTTTGTATTACATAGCGTACATGGCTAATGCCAGGTTTGTTTTGCTTTGTTTATATTCAACAGGGTTAATGATGAAAGCAATTAAAATACCTGGCTAAATAACATTTTTTTTCTGGCACCAAAATATAGCAACTTAGGCACCTAGTGAGCCTTTTAAGGGAGGGCATTCCGGAATTGGGTTTCTATTAGCAAATTAGTAGCTCCAAATAATAATTAATCCTCCAAATAATTAATCCTCCAAATAATTTGGAAATACAGTTTGCAGATCAAATTTTAAACTGTATGCTCACTATTTGATAATTTCCTCTACACCTGGATCCCATAAGTATAGGGAACACTATAGCTGTAGCTATAATATGCCAGCAATACAATATCCATAGGTTCATCATGAGAGCTCAGTGAAGACTATTACAGGTGGACCACCACAGTCCACTGGTGGGCTGCCAGCTAATTTCTTTTCACTTGATAGTTGCTGAGATTTCGACCCTACCAAGGCACTTTTAATGTTCTTATACACCTTTCAGGAATGTTTACTGAGGAAATTGGAAACATACAATGATCTACCAGGCTTCTGAAGAGTTTCAAACAACCCTATTTAAAAAAAAATCTAGAGTAATTAGGAGCATCCCAGGGAAACAAGGGACTTACACTCAAAGCATATGGCATACACTAAAAACAGTAAAGCAATTCAGGTGCTATGAATAGGGGACAGTGAACATGTGATGGGGGCAAGTAGAGATGAGCACACTGGCTGCATCCCATCTCTCACCCTCTTCGTCACCTTCCAACTGCTGGAAAGTGGTTGTTTAAAGCATGGACCTTTTTATATCTACAGAGGCTCCCTGTGTATTTTTAAGTGCTTTTGTTCTGTTTTTTAATGCTATCGGAGGACTGTTGTCCTCTGTCTGAAATGACAACAGACCTCCTGGTTGACTGAGTCTATGCTATGATTAGCTAGCTATGATAGCAGTTCCTTCATACTTGTACTAGCTGTCTTCTTCACATCCTTCTCTGATCATGAACAGAAGTCCACAAGGAGGGATAGTCTAGCACAGCCTTTCGCCAAGCTGGTGTCCTCTAGATGTTGTGGACTGAGTTCCCATCATCCACGACCATTGTCCCTTCTAGCGGGAGCTGAAATGAGGTGGCATCCAAAACATCTGGAGGGCACCAGCTTGGACAAGGCTGGTCTAGCAGATCAGGTCAGAGTCACAAGATCTCATATACTTCCAAAAAAATCAGCAAAGCCTTTACTGCTCCTGGAGCTGATTACCTCTCCCAAGCTTTACCCACTTCCTAAGTGTGGGACCCTAACACTACTCTGCTTCTCACTTAACTCCCACCTGGTACATTACCTGCAGCAATAAGCAGGAATCAGGGAGCAGAAGGCCCCACTTATAGCTCAAGAGGCTGATTGGTTCAGATAGAACTCTTGTCCTGTGTCTCTTTCATCTCTATTTAAATGTGGCATTTCCTCTACACCTGTAATCACGTATCTGTGGGAGCACTGATGGAGGGATGCACTCCCACAAGTTAAGATGCTTGAAGGAGGGGTATGAAACCAGAGGAGGAGAGGACAGAGGGTGAAGAAAGAGCTGTGAATTGAGGGGAGCCCTTTTCCCATCCTTTGAACCCCGTGGGAAACTCAACAAACCTGTTGCATCCGTAATTGGGTGTAGAGAGTGCAGCTCTGGGCAGCCTAAGGAGGGACCATCCTCCTTGGGCATGCCCATAAAAAGCAAGTCCAGAGTGAGAGATCAGGGTGATGTCAGCTGTTTCCAGGAACTCTTTTCATTATGAGACTTTTGTGGGTGAGCTGAGAACCCAGAGGCGGAGAGGAAGGGGAGTCAGAAGGAAAATGAATTGATATTTTTACATATTACTAACTTTGTATTAATGTAACATTTTTATATGTAGCTGTGTGTTTTTGTAATGTCTGTTTAAGTTGCCTGTTGTTGTTTCAGCTTTCTGTACACTGCTTGGAGATATTTTTTAATATATTAAGCACTATAGAAATTAAATAATCAATAATCAATACACATATTAGAAAGTATATGGAAATAGCAAAAGATTATACCAGCTGGATATTTTTGGGTAATAGCATCTACAGCCTGTGTATAGTGATGTTTTTACTATATGTTTTTAATATATATTCATGTGTTAATTTGTACCATTTTTAAATTAAAATTTGTGAATTATAACAATTTATACATTTTATGGGAATGTGACCAGCTTATTTTGTAAATAAGAAATTACAACATAAGAAGTTCAAGCACAAAATAATTGTATTATATAACATTTGCAACTCATTCCAAAAACAGATATACCATCTCTCCCAATCCAAGGATAGTTCATGTGTATCAGGGGAGAGAGGGGAAGATTTTATCTCCCCTGCAGTTGTGCTGCTATAAAGCACACCATGTCTCAAATTTCAAGGGAGAAATGTAACATAAGCGCAAAGGAAGTCACTTTATATCAAGCTTGGGCCATCTACATCAGCATTGTCAACACTGAAGTTGTATAGCTCAGTTGGTAGAGCACAAGACTCTTAATCTCAGCATTGTGGGTTTGAGCCCCCTGTTGGGCAAAACACTCCTGCATTGCAGGGGGTTGGACTAGATGATCCATTCTTTGATTCTATGATACCTGGAGATGCTGGGGATTTAATCTGTGGGTGGGGAGGCCCTCTGCATGCATAGCGGTTACTCTATCACTGAACTATGACCCTTCCCTCTTTGGACTGTAGCTCCATGAGAGAGCATCTGTTTTCTATCTTTGACTAGTAGTCACTGATAGCTTAATAATAATAATAATAATAATAATAATAATAATAATAATATTTTATTTATACCCCGCCCATCTGGCTGGGCTTCCCCTGCCACTCTGGGCGGCTTCCAATAAACATTAAAATACATCAGAAATAATCATTGAAAAATAATCATTCAAAAGTGCCACTTTAAAAGTATGCTGGACCATAAGAGCATCAGTCAGTTTCGAGGGTGGGGAAAACATTTGTCAGAACCAAGAAACAAATTTCAATACGATTGCAACTGCCAATTTTGCAGTCACTAGCTCTTAACAGCAAACCTATGATAAAGGAATAATTCTTGCAAAAAGGTTCTGAGATGGTGACTTAAAAGGCAAAGGAACACTAAATATTGATCCATTTCAAACTACCAAATCCAAACACTGAAGCACCAACAACTGCTTAAGGAGAACCATTTTTATTGTTTTCATCATACAACTGACTAGGTTTTTATGGGGGAGGGAGAAGTGTCTTGAGATGTTTAGACAGTCTCTCTCATGAGCTTGCTTAGTTTCTGAATCTTGGTCTTTGTCGACATGTCAACGCATTTCTCTCCAATGCTGACAACCATTCCACCCAAGATTGTTGGGTCAGTCTTTATCTCCAGTTTCAGTATTTCTCCTTTAGCTATAAAGCCATTCAAAGCTGTCTTCAACTCCGTAAGATTAGCTTCATCCAAGGGCTGAGCAGTGGTTACAGAGCATATAACTTCTCCACGGAATGCACTCATAATCTTAGCAAATGCAGAAATTACACCTGGCGTGTTTTTCAAGCGACCATTTTCGGCGAGCAAATTGAAAAAGTTGACAGTGACGGGTGACATTTTCTCTTTAGCTAAAATATCATTCACGGCCTTTTGCTTTTGTGCACTCTTTACATGAGGATTCAGGACAATGACAGATAATTTAGGGTCCTTCAGAAGTGTCAGAACTCGAGTCAGCTCTTTCTCAATCTGGTCCAACTTCTTCTGCTTAGAAGCAGCAGAGAAGAGTGCAGTGGCATACCGACCTTCAAGGCCATATACTTGAATTGGTGGCTGTACCAGTTTTGATGCTGGCCTGATTAGGGAGGTGCTGAAGCAGCGCACCTTCTGAGCCAACCCTGCAGCAGCAGCCATCTTCTTCTTCTGTTATTATTCCATTTGTCTAATCCTCTTTTAAAGCTATCAGAGCTGGCGGCTGTAACTTGTGGGAGCAAATTCCCTAATTTAACAATACGCTTTGAGAATAAATACTTCTTTTTCTGAATGCCACACCATTCATCAGGGTTTTAGTATTACAAGAATGCTTGTTCTAGTATGTGTATTCAAACTTTTTTTGTGATGTATAGACTCTAGTTTCACTCTCGTGTTTCTATTTGCTAGGAGTTGCTGCCCTGGACAGCAAAGCATCAGGGAAGATGGGGCTCCGAGCCGTCGTCTACTACATGACCACCACAATCATTGCTGTCCTGATTGGAATTATCATGGTGGTCATCATCCATCCAGGGAAAGGATCAAAGGAAAAAATGCATCGAGAAGGCAAGATTGTGCGAGTGACAGCCGCAGACGCCTTTCTGGACTTGATCAGGTAAAAATGCATTTTCTGTCGTATAAGCAAGGTAATGAAAGTTACAGCATATGACTGAATGCATTAACACCCAGGGCTATCAATCTTTTCTCTCTCTCTTTTCCCTTCAAAATGGCACCCCCAGCTCAGAAATAACTTGTAAACATAGACCCCCCAAGGCTTATTGATCAGGCTTTTTAAGCTTCTTAACAATGTACTGTGGGGTCTACTAATGAGATTTGAAGCAATTCATAATTCCCCAATTCAGGGCCAGCCCTACTATTAGGCAGAGTAATATGGCTGCCTCAGGAAACATAATTGAGGAGGTGGTAGTCACCCACCATTTCCCCTGAGTTCCCTAAGCTGGTCTACTCTGAACTATCGAAACTCTCCTGCTCTGCTCAGTATGGTGGAGGAAATTGTCCCATCACCACTATTGAAGTAAGCTTCAGGGGCCAGTCACCTTTGATCTCAATAGTAAAGCAATGGCTTTCCATGCAGACAGTACCGGGCTCAATTATTTCCAAGCAAAGCCGGGAATGTCCCATCTGAAACCATGGAGAGGTGCTGCATGTTGATGCTAGATGGACCCATGGTCTGACTTGTTTAAATAGCAGGCTTCCTATGTTCAAGTCTGATTCTGCATGTAGAATGGAAAAGTAAAAGAAAAGGTAGTTAGCGTAGGACTCTGTGACACAATAACAGGATGTCTGTGGCTTTTTTAAGTTTAGAATTTTATAGTACTGGCTAAAATAAAATTTTACATAGAATTTTTAAAATGGAAAGATTACAGTAGGACTTTGTTCTAACTTCCTGTGGTGGACATTTCATCCTGGAAATCATTAAGGCCAATGTACAAGAATGTTGTGGATTGTGACATGTGGATTTGGGGGACACCATCTTATCCTTTGTGTCAGCAAAACGCCTTAGGCAGACCTGCCCCGCTTCTCCCCACAGCTGTGCCTTCTAAAAGCATGTGAGGAATTTGAGAATTTCTTCTGTGGGTTGACTGTGAACCTGTTGGAACTGTGATTTCAAACAAAGCTCCGGCTCTACGTTTTGGAGGGCCCCTTTCTATACCCTCCTCTTTCCACGGCTTTACTTTCTCACTGCAAAAGTGTGGTATATATTCTGAATCAAGGAAGACGTGTATTTATTATTTCTACTGTCTAACCAAGGTAAACTTGAGGCAGGGTAGATTTGCAGTACCTGCTCAAAAGGTTGAGAAGAAAGTTCGCTGAGATTAATTTGGTGAATTGCAAAGAAGTAGCAGTCTTTTAAAAAAAAATAAAAAAGGAGAGAGTGAATTGATGCTAGTTCAATATACTGCTGAGACCATATATCTGTGGTAGAATACATGTCTCATATTCAGTCCCTGACATCTTCCATTAAGAGGATCAAGTAGCAAATGATGGGAAACACCTCTACCCAAAGAACCACTGCAAGTCACTGTAGATAATCATCACTAGGTGGATAAGCAATCTGACCTAGTATGGTGTGGAAGCTTCTTATGAGCTCATAAGAACACAAGAAGAATCCTATTGGGTCAAGCCAAATAGATGACCATGGAGCCCAACCCTTTGATGTAAATCCCACCACCTTCAATAGGGCTTCATGTGTACTATGCCTCAAATAGTTGTTGTTCTTTCTTCACAGAAACATGTTCCCTCCGAATCTGGTGGAAGCCTGCTTTAAACAGGTAACAATGTGTGTTTTTAATTACATCTATCTTCATTCGGGAGCCTTCAAGTAAATCTTCTGATCAGATACAACTGAGTAGTCTTAGCCATTATGTTTTTGTAATGCCTAGAAAATACACGGATATAACGTCTCTCCTTTCCCCCCCATCTCTCACAGTTCAAAACAAACTATGAGGAACGGACACCTAGTATAAAAGTTGACTCAAACGAAACATCTGTCCTTGCTGGCATTATAAACAATGTGTCCGAAGCAATGGAAAACCTAACTCAGTTGAAAAAGGAGATGATCCCTATTCCAGGGGCTGTAAATGGAGTAAATGCACTTGGACTGGTTGTGTTCTCAATCAGCTTTGGACTGGTGATAGGGAACATGAAGGAGCAAGGACGTGCATTGAGAGAATTCTTTGATTGCCTTAATGAGGCTATCATGCGCCTCGTATCACTAATCATGTGGTAGGTGTTGAATGCTACATTTGTTGATATATCTAGCGCCATCAGTGTGCATGGCATTTTACAGAATACAAGAGGAAAAATCCCTTCCCTGCCTAACATTCTCCATTTATTTGCCATTAATTTCCAGTGCGGCTAAATAAGAGAACAATCTCATGCATGTTTGCTTGGAAGTAAGTTCCTCTGTATTCGGTGAAGCTTACTCTCATGTAAATGTGTTTGGGATTTCAGCCTTAGCCCCCTTGGAATGTGTCGGGAAATTTCTGAGTGCATGCAAATAGCACCACAAAAATGTACACACCTAGGCTTCTCATTGGATAGCCGTATATTATATTAACTGTGTGATTTGTTTGTAGGTATGCACCACTTGGTATCCTGTTTTTGATTGCTGGAAAAATTGTTGAGATGGAAGATATGGGCGTGATTGGAGGACAGCTTGCCATGTATACTGTTACTGTCATCATTGGTTTGCTCATCCATGCTATTGTGGTGCTCCCTTTACTCTACTTCCTAATCACTCGAAAGAACCCTTGGGTCTTTATTGGAGGATTGCTGCAAGCTCTCATCACAGCCCTGGGAACATCTTCAAGGTAGGAATATTCATAGCCAGATCAAGTTTGATTTTGAGTAGAATTTAATAGGGGGTGAGTTCACTGAGTTTGCATATGCATGTACACCATTTTAATAACTCCACTTTTGCCTCAATCCAGCTCTAGTCATGTTTTACAAAGGGAATTAAACATGACAAGCTGTAGCAGTGTATGGACAGGGAACTTCATTTCAATTCGCATAAACGTTTACAGCAGTGCATTGAGTTTAGGCCAGGAGTGGAGAACCTGATACCTTCCATGTGTTGTTGGACTGTAGCTCCCATCAAACCTGACCATTGACTGTGCTGGCTTGGGCTAATGGGAGCTGAAGCCCAGCAACATCTGGAGGGCCAGAGATTTCACTTGGGTGCACATACCAATGGACATTCAATTTACACTCATGGGTCTACTCTGAGATGGGCTAGCATTGGATACAGCCCATGGTTCCTGATCCAGTAAGTGAGCATCTGGAGCTACTTTATACCCAGTGCTATCTACTTTGGCACTAGCTTTCCAGATCTAAGGCTTTCAACTGAAATGACAGGGTGTGAACCAGGACACATCTGCAGGCAACTCGTGAGATCCACCACTGAAGTATGGGCTCAACCAACACACACAGGCACCCAACTATGTGTGGAGATGCTCTTAGCTAGATTGGGGCACTGGCACACAGTTGAACGTGTGAACTAATTTCATTTAAGAAATAATAATTTGTAGGTAATTTGAGGAGACAGGAAATCTCTGCCAGTTGTACTTGTTCTGGGTGGCTCCATAATGTCAGTAATAATCATCCTTATCAATATTACCTGCCTTTTCCAATGAGTTAATTTTTCTCCATTTCCCCCCTTTTGGCTTTAGTTCTGCCACCTTGCCGATCACATTTAGGTGTTTGGAAGAGAATAATGGAGTAGATAAACGCATTACAAGATTTGTGCTTCCTGTGGGTGCAACTATTAACATGGATGGTACAGCTTTGTATGAGGCACTGGCTGCCATTTTCATTGCACAGGTTAATAACATGGAGCTCAACTTTGGACAGATTATCACAATCAGGTTTGTAAATTTTGCAAAACTTTAGACGTTTGCATGGGCTGCTTTTTGCATCGTATGGTAGTGGGAAAGAGATGTGATAAGGAACCACAGTATATTTCAACTGCCCTCTATGTGTACCTCATTATGCCCATGATTGAAATCATTGTCAATATGAGTTAGCTCCAGGTTTTGTAAACCCACTGAAAGCAATGGGACTTAAATCATCACCTAACATAGTGAAGTAGCTCACTTACAGGGGGATGGGTGTGACAATATAGCCCTAGCAAGCTAGACAGTACAAGAAAGAAAAGGGTTACCATAATGTTGAATAAAATGGGGGTCCTTGAAGAACTTAATGATTCAGGCTGAAATTTTATGCACATTTACCTGGGAGCAAGTCCCATTGAACTCACTTCTGAGTAGGCATGCATAGGATTGGGCTACAATTCTCTGCCATTGAAATATATGCCTTTTTAATCAACACAGTTCAGCATACTTCCTTGAGCTTGTTCTGTATTCACTTGAGAAAATCTTCAGTAATTCCTGTAACTTTAGTAATTTTCCATAAGTATAATCCAGGGGTAAAGAGTAAATGATCATTACTTGAATATCGTCATTATCATCAGATTTTATTGTTCAACCAAATATAGGCAGAAGCAAGCACACTTCTCAAAAACATATTATAGCACATATGTTTAAAGCATTATAATACACATATCAATCTGCATGTTGCACCACAAGTGTATGCATGTTTGCTCAGAAGTAAGCCCCAGTGAGCTCAATGAGACTTGCTGCCAGATAAGTGTGTATATAGGATTACCACAGGACCCAGGTGGCGCTGTGGGTTAAACCACAGTGTCTAGGGCTTGCTGATCAGAAGGTTGGCGGTTCAAATCCCTGCAACAGGGTGAGCTCCTGTTGTTCGGTCCCAGCTTCTGCCCACCTAGCAGTTCGAAAGCACATCAAAGTGCAAGTAGATAAATAGGGACCGCTCTGGGGGGAAGGTAAACGGCGTTTCCGTGTGCTGCTCTGGTTCGCCAGAAGCAGCTTTGTCATGCTGGCCACATGACCCGGAAGCTGTCTGCGGACAAACGCCGGCTCCCTCGGCCTATAGAGCGAGATGAGCGCCGCAACCCCAGAGTCGGACACGACTGGACCTGATGGTCAGGGGCCCCTTTACCTAGGATTACCACACAGTCTTAATCAGCTACAGCAGGGGTGGTGGAGAACCTCCAGCCTGTGGACAAATCTGGCCATTCCTAACAAACCACACCCATCTGATGTCATATGCAGTATTACATCAGGTGTGGGGTTCTTGCTTGTTCCTTTGCAGGAGCTAGGTGTGCCCCAATCAGTCATCAGCTGAGGTTTTTCCCTCCGTTTTATTAGCAGTTTCAATGTAAACCACTTTGTGCTACTAATCCCTGCACAAAGCAGGCTTGAATTAACCACCCATCAGCTGAGTTCAAGGCCGCAGGAAAGTGCTTTGCCAGCCTTCTGCTCAACTGGATGGCCCCACATCATGGAGGAGAGAGGTGTCCCTGATTACTGATCTGACTCGGGCTTTTTGAACTTGTTGCCTTCCGGTTGGCTGTGCTGGCTAGATGGGAGTTTTAGTCCAAAACATCTGGACAGCACCAGGTTAGGAAAGGCTGATCTAGAGTATGTGCAAATTTTTCTCATAAGACATAAAGGAAGGCGGGGAAAACATTTAAAAACACAACCTATGTGTGCGTTTAAAAATTAAAAGCTCTGTGTGATTGTTTTGGTGTCTCCTTTCTCTGAACAGCATTACAGCTACAGCCGCCAGCATTGGTGCAGCAGGAATTCCTCAGGCTGGCCTCGTCACTATGGTGATTGTATTGACATCTGTTGGTTTGCCTACAGACGATATCACCCTTATCATTGCAGTGGATTGGTTTTTGTGAGTATTTCTGCAGTGTAAAGTATATTATAAAATGAAGCAGGCTGGGGGGCATTCATGAAAACTAAACTTGCAAGTCATTTTAGTTCATTTCCCCATGAATGTTTTACCAATATTCAGTTGTATTGCATAGGATATAAAAAAAATATCAATTTAACTGCAAAGCAAGCCAGCACCGATTAGGATGTTGCCCATGCCTTGAAAGTATTGTGTTTCTCAAATCTCTGCTCGCTCAAGAAGCTTTCTGGATGACGTCGTGCCAGAAACATACTTTGTTTCATCTATCCTACTTCATAGGGTTGTTGTGCTGGGGGAAAGGAGGATAGCACCTTCCCACCACCTCATGGGCCACAGGTTAAGAACCTCCGCCTTAGAGGAAAGGATCAGATGGAAATGTTACAAATAAATTTCTTTATATACAATTGCATGTTTTGTTTTGTTACTTGAGTATAGAATTGCAATGTCAAGTGCACTGCAGATTACATCTTCCTTTCCTAATTTCAGTGAATCAGTGTAATAATGTACTTTGTAATCTATTGGGGCTTTTGGCCTGCCTAGCTTGTTTAAATTGCAAATTGTTCTATAGGGATCGTCTGCGTACCACCACCAACGTCTTGGGAGACTCTATCGGCGCAGGGATTGTAGAACACTTATCGCGGCATGAGTTGAGGAACAAGGATGCTGAGGTGGGCAACTCTGTGATAGAGGAGAATGAAATGAAGAAGCCTTACCAGCTGATCTCCCAAGAGAACGAAAATGAAAAGCCCTTAGACAGTGAAACCAAGATGTAAGGTAGAGGAACGATGCAAAGCACTAGGTACGCAGAAAGCGTACACTTTCTCCAATCCTTTCTGTAACTTGTCCATTTGTTCCTCATCTCTCTCTATATATATACAAGCACTGAAAAGGTTTAGGGCTTAACTAGACATGATGAGAGACATGAGGTTATATCCAGTGGTGTCACTCAGCTGTTATTAAGGCTTCCATCAGCAGGAAGGGAAGCTATTTTCAGCAATTTCCTCATAGGCCTAGAGCCCCTCCTCACACCCTATATCTGCTCCTGAGAGTTGTGGGACCCTCCAGTGCAGCTTAGGGAAGTGAAGGCTACAGTGCTTCCCTCCTCATTTCGCTGATGGAAGCTTTACTGTCAGTTCAGTGACGTTACTGGATAAAACCTACATGCAAGGTCTCTTTGCCCCCTTCTCCTTGTGCTTGCATCTAGGCAAGCACGACACGTATTGTGATGTCATCACTGTGTGCCTCGCCCTCCATCCAGTCCTGTGTGGCCAGAAGAGGGCAATGCACAGCGCAATGACATCATTCCACGTGGTATGTTTACCTGGATAAAGGTTTCAGGTGGCACGTGGAAGGAGAGGGGAAAGAAGATTGAGCAGCTCCATCTACTGTAATGTCTAGTTAAGTCCTTGCTGAAAAACATACCCTATTACTTAGTAATGAATGTGTTATATGATTGTATCCCATTAAAATAATAAGAAGAAGAAGAAATACCAAGCATACAACATTATGATATGGTGTGATGTGATGTGCTATGGGGATGGGATATATTGTAATCAAATTACCAAGAATATTCAAGTGCACATGTAAATGTGATCTCACTTTATGTAAGCTGAAGCAGCAAAGCAGACAAGAAATCTTGAAAAGGGGGGGTTGTTTGTTTGTTTGTTTGTTTGTTTGTTTGTTTGACTGTTACACATTCTTCACACCAGGAAGGCTGTAATCCTATACACATTTACCTGGGAGTAAGTCCTACTGAATCTAATGGGCCTTACTCCTGAGTAGACACATATAGGATTGCATTGTAAATTTACTTTTTTACACTTGATGCTATTCTCCAGAAAAGTGAGTGGCAAATTTTGGTTTCTCTTTTTAAATATATTATTTCCTTATTTTATTGCTATTGGAGCACTAAAAAATAGGGATACTGGTTTTTGTTTTAAATACATGGACAATATGTCCCACAACCTGCTCTAGTTACCATCTAAGCAAAAAAAAAAGATGTATCATAGTTTCATTTCTACCTAATGGGGATATTTTAGGATCAGGAAAAGCTTCCCGGTACTATGCACCTTCATGTCCCATTTAATTCCTAGATCATGGACCTAGAAATGCATTTGTGTATGTGTAACATTACTGTTCCTCTTTTGGATTATGGCATTACTACTTAACACAAGTACTGTTACCTATGCGCACTGTCTTTTCAGGATCAGAGATCTAATATACACATGCACTTTGGAACATAAACTGTCTTTCATCCCTTCGTTGCAGGGGGCGGGATATTAAACTGTTGATACCACATCAGTGTGAGCTTTTTTGAGGCAACTTCTAGGCGCCCCCCCCCTTCCCACCGGACATAATTATCCAAGCACTTACTTAACTCTGAACATTCCATTGATTTAACTAGACAGGCCTGCACAAGTTGTGAGCCACCAAACTGAATTTAGCCCACCAGTAATGATAGCTCAAGAAACTTCCTGCGGTTGCTGCACACGACAGATCACAAACACAAGGGGATTATCAAGCATCAGACCGATAGTGAGCCACGTTTGGCTTTGTCGTGGGCCATAAATTGTGGAAGGCCTGTCCTAGATCTCTAGCTGCACAGTGAGTTGAGTTTGACATGCATTTTAACTTTCAGTGGGAGTTGGGATCCTAAGTGAAACTTTATAAAGGCATATCAGTTTTATATCTACTACTTTAGTGGGTACTTTAGCTGGTGCTGATAATTCTATTAAAGATCCCTAGCCCCCGCCCCCTCAAAAAGAGGCACTTATTAGGATAGTTTAAATCTGTGACATGGATACAACTTGCTTATCATCTCACTTCTAACTGCTGTAAAGGGCTCAGTAAAGCTGGCCACCTAAAGGTGAAGAGTAGCATTCTAGATAGTGGTTTTTTTGAAAAACATCTTTGTTGTATTCCGAACCATTTGTTTTCAGGGCAGGCAATGTGAGTTCCAACCACTTCTGCACAGTTAAAATGTTTGCCCGTCTTCACCCTTGCCTATCTACTTTGTGTCAGAGATTTTCCAATGGAAAGAAGCACTTATAGACTAAGAGGTAGAAAGCAGAACGCACAGAGCATCTGACAGGGTTCAGTAACATTTCCACTGTCATATTGAACTGCAGGGGAGAGGAGAATGCTTTCAAACAGGGTGGTTTTCCAATTAATTTGGTTTGTTTCATTGTCTTGCTAAACAAAAGAAATTGTTGCCAAAAGCATTTTTTTCCCAACATTGGGGTTACAAGGGAAGAGGGTTTTTTCCCATTCCACTGCCAAGTTCTCCATTCTAGCAACACCCCTGGATGTAGGGGGAGTAATCTTTTAGAATAGTGAAACTAATGTGGTGCTCAATTACTTTTAGAAGGAAGAATATAAAAAAAAACCAGCAGGATAGCAAATACGTTGAATAAATATTGAAAATATAAGAAAGGATTTTTAAAGAGCAATATTATAAGTCTTCTTCTGGGAGTAAGAGGCAGGGCAGATTTTACACACTGAGGTGAGATCCATATATTAGCATTTCTTTTTCCTGCTCCAATCTTTACTCCCCGATGAAGCCCATTTATGAAAAAAGAAAAGAATGATTTTATATATATGTATATTTACATGCATTGCCATTGCAGTCAAACGGGAAAGGTTTATGGAAGTGAAACAGGGATGGTGTGCTGTACTGTAGATATATATACACACACAAACTGGTTGCATAGTCTATGGGGGTGGGGGAATTGATAGTATTTCTGTGAGATAGGTACAATATATTTCTTGTGTTACAGCTGCCACTCAACCATTTCAATGTAATTTTTGTCCCTGAGAGTTCATTCATGTGGTCACAGATTTTGAAGGCAAAGAACCCTGAGAATTGCAAGACCATCTCAGCTAAATCTCAATATGCTATGAAGTTAAACTTTGATTTTTTTGTTACCTCGTTTCCCTTCACAAAGTAGCCAGAATTAACCTAACACTACAGTCTTCCCTAATTTGTACGGGAGAAGGGGGGGGGGTTGAAGCAGTAGTGAAGGTGGTCTGTATAAATACAGATTTGTGGATTAGATGCAAACTGGGGGTGCAGCTGAGGCTGGATCCCGGAGACCTCCATTGTTGTACACTCTCTACTGCAATGCACACGTGTGTTTGTGTGCAAAACAGATGAGTTCAAATGTATGTGTAATCATGGCATCAGTATCACAGGAGCGTTGTGAAGGCAGAGATCCTTCCTCAACACAAAATTCCTAGTAGTTTTGCCCCATAAATCATCCTTTCCTCCCTGTCCCATGTTGGATCTGTGCATCTGTAAAAACCAAAAGTATGTTCAGGATGAGTGGCTGGCAGATAGTGCAGGCTTCCTGCATGCACTTCCATGGGAGCATCAGAAGGCTGGACCATCGGAGAGTAATTCAATATGAGGCTCCTCCCTATGCCAACAGAGCCACTGTTTCCAGAAGTGGGGAGGAGCCTTGCTATCAGCTCTTTCCACATGGCCCAAACCCATCTCATACCCTCTTTTCACTGCACGACATTGCCTTGGCAAGCTGATAAGATGAGAAGAAGCCCATCTGATTGAACGGCCCACTGACATCGGTGGTGCAGTTAGGCAATCATTGATCTTATGGGATGTAGTTCTTTAGAAGATAACATGTATCCAGTATAGCATGAAATAAATCGTTCCATCAGCACAAAGATTGACACTTGTGCAATAGAACTTCCCCACTCCCACCATGCATCCCTTAAATCTGTCCTGGGGGTTTCCCCAACCCTCTGGAGCAGATTTGGGGATGGCATGGGGCATGCACAGGAGGAGAGCATTAGACAAGCCCACTGGACCAAGCCAGTGGACCATCTGGTTCTGCATGCTGTTTTCACAGGGGCCGATCAGATACCTGTTGGAAGCCTGCAAGTTGGACAGCACTCTGCCCACCTTCAAATCCCAGCAACTGGAGGAGAGGGAAAGTTCTGTTGCACAAGTGCCAATCCTTACGCTAATAGAATGTGGCAAGCCAGCTCAGCTGCATCTGAAAGCCCCCCCCTGCTCACTCTGCTGAATGGGACCATGGACTTCTCCAAAATCCTGCCCTGAGAGAGCCACTGAACATCAATGGTTTTCTGGAATGTATAGGGGATCTTTGGTTCAAAAATGTGACCTGTGAATAAAACTTGCAGACACACATACTACAAAATGTGAAGTGGACAAAGTCTCAGAATGCTGGACATAGGCGGCCTTTCTTGGGACTGATGAGGCAGGCTCCTTATTCCACGAGTTGCAGATCCTACTCACTTAGCTTGTCCTTGAGCACTTGTCTTATAGAAAGTGGATAGGAGTTAACCCAGTGCATTCAGGAACTGGAGGTGTTTTAAACAATGCAAAGCTCTTGGGTCATCTCTAACTGAATGCAGTAGTGGATGCTCCTTTTTATTATATTTCTTACTTGTGCTAACAGAAAGAAAAACTAGATTACAGACAGACATCTTCTGACATGTAACTAGAGATATTTTTATAGAAATTCTGTATTCAGTATGTGTGTACAAAAGTTAATATTAGATTATATGGAGTAACTTTTTAATTACATTTTTGCTTTTGACTGGATACTATTTTTTTGGAAATACACTGCAAAGAAGATTTCGTGTTAAAGGTTGTCCTTCCGTAACATCACTGTAGGGGGGGAAATGTGTTACAAAGCATGACAGCTTTTAAAATATTTTTTACACTAACTTTGTTTCTTACAGAAATCAGGTACCATAGAACAATCTCTGTTCCCTGCCCACTCTGGGTTGGCAGCTGGGTGCACCCAGTGTGGCTTGAGAAATATTACTTTGTAGATGTATTTTCAATAAAAAAAAATAGTTTTACATTTTTATTTTTGAACTGTGTGGTGTTTTGCCTTCCAGAGAATAACGGGACTCTTCGCATTGTTGTGCATAAATTAATTCCAGTTCTTCTTTTTAAGTCAAACAGTAGTGAACAAGCAGTGTGTTCTGGTTTATTTATTGATTTGTTTAGTATTGGGACCACCTGAGAAGGTGCTCTCCCCACCCAGGTAACAGGAAAACAGTCCACATCTGATAATATGAAATGGCACAAGTTCAGAACAATGACAGATGACATGGCTTGAGAAGAATCTTGAGGGCTGGATGCAGAGGCTGGGAGGGTTGCATTCAGCCTGTGGACTAGAGGTTCATCACCCTTGGAGAATCATATGACAGCTTTGCTGACACTAGGCTGTAGACACCAGCCATTGTTAATAGTTATATATCATTTGTTAATAGCTATATATAATTATCTGTTTTTGTGTCTGTAACCTGAAACAAGAAAAGTGCACTCTCTCACTTGGACTAATTAAATTATGGTTCATGATGACAACCAACAAGATCATGTACAACTAATGAATGTGGAGAGAAGGTGGGGAGGGAGAGCTGGCATATCCCAATATATGTGGAGCCCTTGAATTGCTTACCGACATTCTGTTGTACTGTTGTATATCATATTTTGACAACTCTGTAAAAGAAATTTTCTTCACAGTCTATATATAACCGGTCATATAGTGACAGTGAATTTCAGGAGCAGCCTTTTTACCAGGTCTGTTTCCATATAATAAGAGAGCACATGTTCTAGGCTTGTTAAGAACACACAAGGAGCCCTGCTGGATTGAATCAAATGCATATCTAGGTCAACATTCTATTTCCCCCAGTGGCCAACCAGATGCCAATGGGACACTTACTCAGAAGTAAGTCTCACTAGTCCAATGGGACTTGTTCTCAAGTTAGTAAATATGCACAAGACTGGGTGCATGTAGTGATGAGTGAATCCCCTGTTGGAATATTGGGGTGTAAATCACCAATATTCTTACTACTGCCACTGGCTTCGGTAAAGAAGACAGCAAACAATCGTAGGTGCTAATCTACGTTTATTCAGAGAGTGTGTGTTCAGCCATCACTCTCCAGTTCAGAAGAAAGTGAAAGTAGAAACAGAACAAAGAACATCACATGACAGGAGATCAGGTTACAGCTTGAGCTCCTGTGTGGGAAAGTTACAGCAATCACATAAAGTAAACATTCATCCACATACAGCATCTGTGCCATGCAGAGGATTTATGCTAACATCTCCCCTGAATCCTGAAATGGAAAAAGATGCAAATGTGAGAGCATCATTAAGAGAAGTGAACAGACAGTTGTCATAAACAAAGTAGGACTTTCCTGCTGTGGAACTCTCTGAGACTGGATTGACCAGCTTTGGCTTCCAGGGGACCAGAGCAGTTGCTCTGTTGACAGAAACAGTGTTGCGTTTGACAACCTGTTGTTGTGGCTTAGCCTGTGTGACTGCTGCCTGTTTTGGAGTTCTAAGCACAGCTAAATTTGCAATTGCTGTGTTGGCAAACTCCTGAGAATACCTCTTGGGTCCTCTTCTAATCCTCTCAGACCTGCGTGAGAGGTGCAAATCCTGTTTACTGAGATTCTCCCCCTCAGGACTTTTGGGAGAACTCTTACCAATGGTAAACAGTGGATCTAGTGCTTCAAGCACTTTCTCATCATCTGATGATGGTCTGTTAAAAACAGCATGAGTTCCTTTGTGTATGACTGTCTCCCCTGTGTCAGAGCTACTCGGGGTAGAGCCTTCAGCAAAGGAATCATCTTCACTACCACTTGTGTCAGTGTAGGAAGCATCAAAATCATTGGCACCTATGGGAAATTCATCAAGAACATATGTTTCTTGTGGCGTAGGAGTGTGTTCTACCTCTTGAGTAAGAATCACCTCATTGGAAGAATGCAACATAACTCTGCATTGACCTTCCTCAAAACCCAATAGAATGCCTTGGACTGGCTTGCCCTCAAGCGAAGCCACCCACATTTTGGTTCCAAAAACCTTAGTGTTGCTCACATCAGGCTTATGTTGGAACAGAATCTCATAAGGAGAACGCTTCTGTCCTTTAGGAACCTGTCTGAGCCACTGGTAAAGGAAAAATGAGATGCTTTCAGCCCACAGTTGTTCAGACAATCCTGAACTCAGCAGTTGCGCTTGCATGCCTGCTTCTAACTCAGTGTTAACCTTAACACATAAGCTTTTGTCCCAAGCTGCCTGGGTTTTGGCAAACTTGTGGTGAATGCCTTTGTCATCAAAAAAAGCTTGAAACTCCTGTGAAGTAAAAAGAGGAATGTCATTGGTCAATAAACATTCAATTTTACAACCATGTTTCAGTTCAACCTTAGCATGAAATTCAGAAAATTTCACAATAGCCTGCTGAGGCTTTTGCAGAGGATAAAACCACGTATACTTAGAGAAGTGGTCAGTTATCAGAAGATAATATTTGGCCTTGCCAAGGGACTTCGGCATAGGACCAAAAACACCAGCAGAAACGATCTGGAAACAACGTGTTAGACCTTTCTTGCTTGGTTGCTTCTTTGCCTGCTTAGGCTCCTCTGGACCTGTCAAACAATCATCAACAACATTAAAGCATGCATCACTTTTATCATAAGATAATCTGAAAAGGTTATCTTTGTCTCTGTGTCCCTTTAAAAGAACTTCTCCATCTTTAGAAATCACACAGGTGCCCCTGTGAAAACACAGCTCAAACCCCTTCTCATCTATTTGAGAAACACTGAAAAGGTTTTGCTTCAGCTCTGGAACAAGATACACATTACTGATACTCAAATTTAGAGATTTCAGAAAAATAGTTCCTTTTCCAATGGATTTCAAGGAATTGCCATCTGCCTGTGACACGATGGAGTCCAGCTTTTCAAAAGTCTGGAACAGTCTCTTGTCGTTCACCATATGGTGCGAAGATCCCGAATCTATGATCAGATAAGACCCGTCGTCTTCTTGGTCATCAAGCTGAGTGAGCATTACAAGCATTTTGCGTGCTGTAGGGCCCTTGCTGCTGCCGCCGCCGCTGCTGCTGCCACTACCGCCGCTGCCTCGCCCCTTAGGCCCAGAAGCCTGTTGTTGACTTCCTGAGTCCTTCTGGGGTCGTCTGCATGTCTTGGCTGTGTGCCCAGGAATATTGCATAACTGGCATCTGACCACAGTTTTAAGGGCTTGTGCAGTCTCTGCAGATGCACCAGGTGAGGGTGAGTAGCGCTCCCCGTTGGCCTCCACCTGTGCGCGGGTCCTGTCCTCCTCATTAAGCAATGAAGCATAAATTCCTGCTGCAGTCATTTGCTGAGGGTCTTGAGCCCCCAGCTGGGCTGCAATAGCATTATAGGACTTGGGAAGGCTATTTAGCACTGTAAAGCAATAAATGTCGTCATCCAAATTGACGTTTCTGTCAGCTAGCTCCTGGCGTAGTTGACGCATCTGATGCAAATGGGCTCTCAAGTCTCCTCCCTCCTTCAGACGCAAATTAATTAATCTCTGAAAGAATAATGTTGTTGATCCGGCGCGCAACCTAAGGTGCTCGTCCCGAAGATGAGTCCAAACATCATAAGCATTATCTAAGTTCCGAATATGAACCAGCTGTGATGGGTCCAAATGCAGAACTATTGTTGCCCTTGCCTGTGCGTTGCGATTCAACCACCTGTGGCCTGGCAAAACGGGCGGTGCGTTCTGAATCAACTCAATAAGTCCTTGCCGGATAAGAACACATTCCATTTTAACACTCCACGTTGCGTAATTTGAGTCATTTAACAGAGGACACAAACTCTTGGGTGTTTGATCTGAATCCCCGGCTTTAGCCATCTTGCTACTGTAAGCGTGCTGCTAGCTTCTGACTTCAAAGTACAAAGAAGCTGCAAATTAGGCTTTCGGCAGGCATCTGCAATTAAGCTGCCACTTTATAGAGGTTTTATTGCCGCTATAAATCAGTCCCGGTTACTCACTGCTCCGGTGATAAGGAACGCAGACTATCCGTGCTCTTCCTCCCCTGGAACGCAGGAACCGGTGACTCCCAAGCAGGCGAAATTCCTCAGGATCAGCTGCTGCAGATTGAGGCCTCCTTGCCAGTTTACGCTTTTCAGAGGTCCGTGGATCGGAACCAGAGCTCTGCCAGAACTCTGCTACCACTGTTGGAATATTGGGGTGTAAATCACCAATATTCTTACTACTGCCACTGGCTTCGGTAAAGAAGACAGCAAACAATCGTAGGTGCTAATCTACGTTTATTCAGAGAGTGTGTGTTCAGCCATCACTCTCCAGTTCAGAAGAAAGTGAAAGTAGAAACAGAACAAAGAACATCACATGACAGGAGATCAGGTTACAGCTTGAGCTCCTGTGTGGGAAAGTTACAGCAATCACATAAAGTAAACATTCATCCACATACAGCATCTGTGCCATGCAGAGGATTTATGCCCCCCCAGTTCACTTCATAATTGAATCATCAGTTGTGTGCATCATGCAAGAGCCTACAAGAAAAGTTACCTCCCTCCCAAGAGTCCTGAACTGACACATAGTATTGGTTGTAACTTATCCTTTCTGTAAAGTTAATCTATTTTTTGCCCAAGTCATGGACACTAATCACAGCTCAGAACATAAGAAGAACCTGCTGGATCAGACCAATAGGTCTTCTGGTCCAGCATCTTGCTCTCATGGTGGACCACCTGTGGGAAGCTTGCAAGAAGGACCTAACAGAGCTCAGACAGAACCACATGTGTCAAATCTTGTTTTTCCATTCCAATATACTGAAGTATTGGGAAGGAAGGGGAGGCATGGTGCTACAGGAGCATTGCCAGCAGCTGAATTTTGTACAGCAAACTTTTTGTACAGCAAACCTTGCTAGCATCAGTTGCTCAACATGTTTCAATCCAGTTCCATTTTCTTGTGTTAGAGTTCAAGTTATTCTTACTTCTTCAGATAAATCTCAGCAAGGTATCTTTCGACAAAATACAGTATTCAAGGGCTTGCCTAAATTATCATTTAAATGTGTTGTATAAAATTGGGTTAGCTCTGATTGCACTTTTTTAATTGGTTCATTCCCACTACATGGAAGGGTTTTGCTTATTAAATTGTCTAATGCATAAATCACTTGTGGCAGGCGGAAACCCCCTGGCTGCCTTGTTATGGCTTCTCCCCCCCCCTTTTTTTTCTTTTTTGGATAAGGTTCAAAAAAAGATATCAGATTCAGATTCCTGAATGCCAACTGCAGATGCAGACAAGCAGCACCGTCTTCACAAGAAATTGTACCCCCAAAAAACCCTTTGTTTAAAAGAGCAGCTACAATCCTACAGATGTGTGTTTGGTCAACTAAAGAACAACAAAAAGGAGGAAAGTTTTCGTTCAAAGCCAACAGTGCTTTCGGTGGCCGTCAACCTCTGCTCTCTTCCAGACGACCTGTGTTTTGAGCATTCAGCCTGACTTGCTCGCACAAAGCTGGCACAGGGGTTAGACTGTGTGTGGTCTTTAGTGAACATTCATTTGCATTTGCTTGCAGAAAAGTTGTACAACAATGAGCATTCATCCTTAGCTCTTTGTGCAATGTTTATACTGTACCCACTATTCATTCAGTCCAAGATTTTCAATGCATTTCCCCATCACTTTCCTAACCGCAAAAAGCCCATTTTTAAGAAGTGGATTTGTTGCACTAGAGCAAAGATAACAAACGTGATGCACTCCAGATGCTGTTGGACTCCAATGCCTACCAGCCCCAGCTAGCATGGTCAGTGGTCAGGGAAGCAGTCCAACAATATCTGGAGGACACCCTGTTGTACATGAGCAACTGGGCATATTAATCCAATCTAATTGAGCAAACCTAAATGTCCGGAAAGGTATTGGAAACTCTCCTGCATAATAATCTATAAGTGACCTTATACTTATACCACAGACTTTACCTACCTGATGCCTTCCAGATGTTTTGAATGAATTACAGACTCCCATCAGCACCAGCCAGCATGGAATCAGGTTGGTAAAGGCTACCATACAATATATGTTTAATTTTTCTCTAAGAACACTATTTTCAGTTATATTGACTGATTAATAGGATTTATATTCCCCTATTCAACTAAGACAGGTTCCCAAAGCAATGAAAATTACATTTGCTATGTAACTGACAAGAGCACTTCCTTGTCAGAAAGCAGAATTCATATGGATGGTTTGAATTAAACTGGAAGCAAGTTTACTGGTGACACACAGACACCTGAACACAGAGCTCCCCATCATTTAGTTATTTATTTTATTGTCTTATTTATTACCCTGGTCTTCCTCTGAAGAGCTTTCCCAGCAGCTTATGGTATAGTTCCAAAGTGGGCTATCTGGAGTACCTCCTACCTGGGATAAGGAAGCTGTAGCTCTTCTGATGTTGCTAGACTCCGACTTCCATCAGTCCCAGTCAGCATGACCAGTGATCAGGGATGAATGGAAGTGTAGTCCAATAACATCAGAAGGGCCACAGATTCTCCACCTCTAAGGTAGGTGGATGCCTAGACCTGCTTAAGTTAACAGTCGAACATCATCATGTGACTTCAGAGGATTTGATGGGGGAAATGGGTGGCACAGTTCCACTTCTGAAAATATACATTTGCTAGAACATAATGGATGGGGTTTGGCTTACAAGAACTATGTGTCAAAATGTGGGATATTAATAAGAAAGCAAATAAATAAAATACATACATGAACATGAGCTTACCTAGCCTACTGAACTTTAAGTAACTTTAAAAATCCGTTGTGTGCCATATACCAGGCATCTGTCCATTTAGCTTAGGATTTTGACTAGCAGTGACTCTGTGGAGTCTCGGGAAGAAGCTTTTTCTTAATACCTTCTACCTGTTTCCTTTTTCCTCCTTAAGTGCCAGGGATTCCAAAGCTGGGAGATTTTGCATTCAGTGCATATGCTCTATCACTAATCTTCAGTCCTTCCCTTTCGCTGGATGCGGCATGAACTTTTAAAAAAATGCCCCTCCTTTCCCAGAGTGCATACATGCAACTAAGCAGAGCCCCAGCAGTGCAAATATACCTCCAATCTATTACAGTGGTACCTCTACTTACGAATAACTCTACTTATGAATGTTTCTACTTACGAACAGAGCTCCATCTGCCATCTTGGATGCGGTTTAGATAGGATTTTTTCTACTTACGAATTTTTAGATAGGGTTGCTTCTACTTACAATTTTTTTCTCCCAATGCATTCCTATGGGATTCGACTTACAAATCTTTTCGACTTACAAATGTGCATTCGGAAAGCATTAAATTCGTAAGTAGAGGTACCACTGTACTTGTGGATGTGGTAGCATGTCTATTGTCATTAACAGGGAATTTGTAGGGGTCTGGCGTAAAGCATGCAGGCTGGGTCATGCTTTGGCTGATTCCTGGGGTGTGAACGACATAGTTAATGCTGTGGGCTAATTCACAAAAACAGTTAACATGAATAACCACTGAGCATGTTATGAGACACTCCCATCCTGCTAGGCTGTTCTCTGGTTTAGGAGCATGCTCCCTCCTATGTATGCATTTGAAGGACAGGTGATGAAACAGCCATTTTTCCCTCCAGAAAGCATTTATTCCATCTCAATTAAGAAGACTATTAACAGGCCCCACCTCTTCTCTAAACAGAAATGTTAACTCTCACTAGTTCACCAAAACAACCATATCCTGCTGTGCC
Source organism: Zootoca vivipara (assembly GCF_963506605.1). Taxonomy (NCBI): domain Eukaryota; kingdom Metazoa; phylum Chordata; class Lepidosauria; order Squamata; family Lacertidae; genus Zootoca; species Zootoca vivipara. Next base: position 47,132,545 of record NC_083286.1, on the reverse strand, counting down.
ATTGCTGTGCTGTGCAGTTCACTTAAAGGAACAGAAGAGAGAAACGGAAGATGAAAGACAGCAAACTGAATCTGTCACTGATTCTATGTGCACTGTCAGTCAAGTGCGCTGTTGTTGCTGCTGCTGCTAATTAAATTTGTATGCCGTCCTTCATCTGAAGATCACAGGCAGTTCACAACATAAAAGTATAAAATGAGAACACAAAATACCTAACAACAACAACAACCAATAACCTCCTCCCACAAGCACACTTAAAAGGCCATAGAATGTTAATCGACCAAAGGCCTGGTTGTAAAGAAATGTTTTTGTAATACATACATATTGTTGCATACCTGGCATTTGTGGTGTATTAGAGAAGTGAGGAGGATCTTAACACACAGGGAAACATAATGTGCTGATACAAATGAGTAACAAAAATGTACATATGTTAGCCAAAATATGAATGGACATAGTAACAAAAGAAGCTGCCTTAGACTGAGTTGGATCAATTGGTCCATCTAGTCTTGTCTGCACTAGCTGACAGTAACTTTCCATAATTCCAAGCAGGTGAGATGGTGGAGATTGAATCTGTGACATTCTGTTCTACTCCTTGAGCTATAACTTCCCTCCGCAGGACTTGCAATATAAGGATTGCATATAACCAATAGTCAAGAAGCAAGGTGCAGTGCACCCGATAATGAGCATTTGAATTGCATCCTTGGCTCCTTGTGCCTTTGCATCACACCTCTTCTGTATACACAGAAAGCCTGATACACGTCCAGTCCTCCCTTGTTGGACTCAAGTTATTATGCTGAATTTTGTTTGCAGTGGCCAGGTTGAGAAGTAGCAAACTCTACCTCCAAACCAACTACATAGTATTTGGAAAACTGGGTTGCTGTTAGCATTTGGCCCAACTTTAAAAAGTGAGTGGTTGTCAGAATGAGGGTGAGTGGCAGAAGCTTTTTAGATACAATCACTGTACCTGTTAAACAGTTAAACTCCTAAACAGTGCCCCCTTCCTGGAATAAAAGCGCTCTAGCAATTCTGCTGTGTTTCAATGGGGCTTTTATGTGGGAGCAGGGGTACATAATGAGCACCCTATTCAGAACAAGAGTTTGTGTCTGTGTAACAGCATGCGGGAAGGATAAAGGAGAGAGCTCATTCATGTGGAAAAATCAATTATGGGCCCAGCAAAGTGCTTCTGTTCGCCAGTGTGAAGGACTGTACTTGAGAGAGAGGGAGAAATCAAGAATGAGGCTTGTGCTCCAGTGTAGCTGCAAATGCTGAGAGATTCCATTTTACTCCTCTTCTGCCATATAACATCCCACCGCAAAAGGGAAATTCAACATGCACCTGTCAAACATTTACAGTATTAGCATCCGCTTTCTTATTTGCTGTGTGATCTGCGCTTGCCAGTGAGTTGTTCAGTATACAGCCCCTGCTCCCCTTTGCATTTCCCTTCAGTGTACAGGGGTGGGGAAATGTTCAGAGTGTCAGAACAGAGTAAGGAGGAGAAAGACAGAGGTCACAAGGTGTAAGCTGAGCCTGGACTTTGCTGTCCGTCCGTCCGTCCCCCGCCCCATGTGCAGAGTTACTTTCTGTCACCCCTGAGTAACTGCACACACACCCTCCAGAAGACTGTAATTTCTCTCTAATCAAGAAGAATGGAAGTTGTCACTTCCAGGTAGCCTTCAGTCCTGGCACATCCTCAGTTTAGGAGTGCAAACAATGGTGTGTGAGTTAATTACCTGCTGTTTTGGAACTACAGTATGTATTATCTTGTGCTGTTTGTAGAATGGCTGCAATGTATTGAGCCTCCCGTCAACCTATTTTTGCATATTACTCAGGTCAGGTCAAACTTGTATTGCTTATGGCCAAAGGCCTTTGCAAACGTTCAAACAGGCTCAAAAACAGACAAAGAATCACATTTGCAATTGCAAATACAGTACTGAAAACATTATGTATATAAAATATAGTAAATATAAGCCAGAACCAAGGGATATTTTTAAAGCAATACAAGAAATACTTTTTTAAAAACCCTAACAGAATCATCATCAAATTATCATCAAATAAAATTATCATCAAATCTCTGAAAGCACTTATTCACAGATCCTAGCTGCAACCAATGCAACAAAACATGTATGCCACCTTGAGCAACTTAACCTATAAGTTACTAAAAAACTCAGTATCTGACAAAACCTGCAATATCTTCTGGGATTTGTGTGTGTTTGTGTGTAATTCCAATAATAAAACAATATGCTGGAACTTAAAAAGGGGTCCCAAAGCATTCTTGAGTGCGTGTTGATTTAGCAGGGGCTTTGCGTTAAGGAGTCACCTGTCCATATGAAATTGTAGCGTATGGAATTATGTGCTATGAAAATATTGTTCATATTATTTAGCAAATCACTGAAAACAGTCCAAAAGGCAATTAACTATTTTGTATTTTTCAAAATATTTTAAATAAATAATTTTAAAATGGTTAATAGACTATTTATCTCTGCATTGAGCGAAGGCCAAGCAAACAACAGCCAAATAATACAACCTAACCTACATGGGGTTGATATGAGTATAACCGTGAGAAAGGAGAACAGTTTACACCACTTTGAGCTTTTTGCAGAAATGAGAAAAAGTTATACCCTACTGGAGGAAGTTAACTATAGTAGTGTAACATGTAGATATAAAATCACCACTAAAACAATTAGTGGTTTATTGTAAATAACTGCAAGTAAAATTATTACTTATTTATTGCTGTATATACAGGACGACACTGTAGGATCAAGCCATTGCTCACTTGTACAGAAATTTCTGGTTGCTGCCAGAATAATCTGGGGCAGTTGACGCACAGAAGGAACTAAAATAGACATTTTCTAAATGACTTTTAAAAGGGAAGCAACCTAAAGTTGTATTTGAAGAAACATAGCAATGAGTTCTGGAACAACGTCCTAATTTTACAGCACTTTCTTCCTCGACAAATAACTTGCACTGCCTTGTATAATTTATACATTTTCGAAAAGGGCTGAACTTGTCCCGGAAGAACAATGAGACAAGATGTTAGAATGTTTCCCAAGTTCCTTGAACTTGAGTTAGTGATGATGAGAGTCAGTCTCTCCAGCTTGGTCAGAACAGGTGCACGTTTTCTTCACCTTTCTGTGCCAGTTCTCATTTATCTTCAACTTCGTGGCCTCTTGGTCTCTTCTAATCCTGTCTCTGCCAAACTGCATAGTTATTTCATGACTTGCATGAATGAAGGAGCCTAGTGGAAAGAGACCACCCATTATGCATTAATTTATGGACTAAATCCAGGATGTAAAACCAGGACTTGGGTAGAAAAAGGGCTATGACACTGAACCACTGTAGCTCCTGTAAAGAGGTCAGGGGGTGGGAGAGGGAGAAACTATTCAATCTCTGCCAGGGTTTCATTCCCCCTGCTCCACCCCCACATATCCCACAATATCCTTCAGCTTTAAAACCATCAGCTGCGACTACGCTGCCCCCCCCCAATATCCCTGCCACATTTCCCAACATGTTGGTTTATACTGCCACCCTGTGGCAAACTGCTTTTATCTCAAAGCAAACTGAAAATCAAGGCAGGCAGACACTCTATACTAAAAAGCAGCAGAAACCAGAAAGAGTTCTTTCTGGAGACCTCGAAACTTTATGCAATAATTTGTGACATATTGTCTAATAAGGGAGTAAAATGTCTGCATTCGCCTGAGAGAAGTTGCAAAGTAATTATTGTATTGAGAGAAGTTGCAAAGTAATTATTGTATTTTTATTCCATGCTTCCACCAATGAGCTTTGGGAGGGATAGATTGTGTCCTCTACAGATGGACAGATCAATCTATTTCTGGTCCTTGCCAATTTCACAAGTGCTGGTGAAATTCTTATGGCTTTTCTAATGTTCTTAAGTTTATTCATAAGTGTGTTCCATTGCATTCCTGCATGTACCTGTATGTGCAATTTAAATTTAAAAAGGAAATATACTGTAATTGAAGTACATTATTCCAACCTTTGGTCTCTGCTAAAAACCACAATTTTCCTCTCGGTTCCCTCACTCCCAGCTTTACTCAAACTTCTGCTGTTGTTTTAAACCACCACTTTCCCTCGCTCACTCCCATGCCATGGCTACTGTCTTCACTTTTGCTCTCCCACTCTGCCGTCATGCAAATCCAAAATTGTGATGAGACAATACAAATCCTCCAGTGCGGGCTGCATTCTGACTATTTATGATAGAGAGAGAGACTTTTTTTAACCAACTGCATCACAAAATATATAGAACTGAAGATAATTTGATTCTGATGTACACATTAGCCCAGGAGATATATACCAGATCAGTTCACCTTGGAATTTACAGAAATCTAATTCCTCAAGCATCCCTAGAGTTGTAGGGGCAGGCAATCCAGGCTCAAAAGGCACTGCACTAAGGAAGCACAGGCTATTTACTCAACCTCACTTGCAACCTTACCACCACTACAAACATTCTTTCATCTGAACCTCCCCATATAAAGGAGTTAGAACCTGAATTTGCTTATTTTTCTCTTCCATCGTTTCTTTTTCTTTTTGTATCACGTCTTTTTGATGCTGTACATTAAACATGCATAGTTTTACCCTGTCTTGGCTGTGGGTCCTGGAAGACCTGTTCCCTGCCTTACAGGCCTTTTCCCTGGCCTGAGAGGGCAAGGCTCTGACTGACTCAGAGAAGCGGACACAGAGCAATGGATTCAAACTACAAGAAATAAGATTCCACCTAAACATTAGGAAGAACTTCCTGACAGTAAGAGCTGTGGAATTTGCTACCAAGGCAGTGGAATTTGCTACCAAGGAGTGTGGTGGAGTCTCCTTCTTTGGAGGTCTTTAAGCAGAGGCTTGACAGGCATATGTCAATAATGCTTTGATAGTGTTTCCTGCTTGGCAGGGGGTTGCACTGGATGGCCCTTGTGGTCTCTTCCAACTCTATGATTCTATGATTCTATGACTCCAGCTACAAAAGCTGCTGAACACACTCTTAGGCTGTGGTATTGTTTAAGGTGGTTAGTTGGCATTTTTTTTTGTAAGTTAATGATATTTATGTCCATATCATTATTTTTAGATCTTATTATTTATGTGGAAATTGCTTCAATTTGGCTGTGTGCTTTTTGATGTGTGTTTTTTTAAAAAAACCTTTATTTAATATTAAACATGTTAGCCATAAAATCAACATAACTCAACATAAAACAATACAAATCAATATACTGTAACACAAATGCAGAATAACACAAATGCAATCAAAATTATACAAAAACCAAACTTATAATAAAATACAAAAAAGAAAAAAGAAAAAGAGGAAAGAAGAAGAGAAAAAACATGACATAATATACAAGATAAAAGATATAGGAAGAAAAAAGAGGGGGGAAAGAAAAGAAAAAGAAAAAAGAAAGAAATGTCATAAATTAGTGGAATTTATGAATCTAGCTAAACTAACACCGATAGTTAGGAAAGTCCCTAGACAAAAATGGACGAAAGAATGGAAATATGTAGAGGACTATCTTCGTGATGAAGGTATTAGTTCAAGATGGGTAATTTGCCTTGACTAAATCCATACAAGGTCATTGGAACAATAGGAGTAGGAGAAGAAAATGTAATGAGGAATAAAAAATTAAGTTTATAAGTGAAAGCATAGTAGTTTTCATTTACAATAGGGAATCGATATGTAAATGCTGGGAAGTTTATGACATTTGATGTGTTTTATTATTGTTTATTGCCTACTTTTTATGTTTGGGATTGTGCAAATCTTGTCATGTTGTAAGCCACCTTGAGCACAGTTTTAACTATGGAAAGGCGGCATACAAATAAAATGATGGCGATGAATGGGAAAAATAGTAGTAGCAGAGGTACAACCTTGAACCGCTACACCAGCAATAGCCATTATCGCCAAATGTAGCATAGCACTGAGAGAAAGAGGGACATGCACAAGCAGGAAAAGGGACAACACACACCTCCACATGAGGTGACTGGAAGCGGAAGTGTGGGGCTCCATTGGTTTCCCTGATGCTGGCTTTTTTTTTCTCCCCCCCCCCCTCCCCAAGTGCCCTCATGATGCATTCTCTGGATTTATTGGACAATGTTCAGTGGATGAATAAGTGGCAGTGGCAGTATGGCGCCTGCATTTTACAGAAGATATCTTTTCTTAACTGAATGTATCAAGGAGTCAATCAGAGTCGGTGAAATTGTGGTCTTTAGCAGGGGTCAGCAAACTTTTTCAGGGGGGGTGGGCAGTCCACCATCCCTCAGACCTTGTGGGGGGCCAGACTATTTTTTTTGGGGGGGATGAACGAATTCCTATGCCCCACAAATAACCCAGAGATGCATTTTAAATAAAAGGACACATTCTACTCATGTAAAAACATGCTGATTCCCGGAGTGTCCGTGGGCCGGATTTAGAAGGCGATTGGGCTGGATCTGGTCCCTGGGCCTTAGTTTGCCTACCCATGGTGTTTAGGATAGAAGGGAGCAGCAGCATAGCAACCCCTGCTGGCGACTGGGGCAGACCAGCACTCCCCCCCCCCCCGCCCAGTGCCGAATGCCCCCGCCCCTGGCTAGCTACGCTATTGGAAGGATGGGAAATTCCAATAGCGCATCGGGCTTTGAAAATTCATGACTCACCTCTCCCCCCTCCACCTCTCTCCTCCTTTTCTTCCTAATGTCTCAAGAAACAAAACTGATCTGTAAAAAATGTTGAGAGAGAGAGAGAGAGAGAGAGAGAGAGAGAGAGAGAGAGAGAGAGAGAGAGAGAGAGAGAGATTGCATGTACTTTTGTAGACCAAGAAAATCTTTAATAAAAAACATTTTTTTAAAAACGGAGACATCAACTTACTGGCGAAAAGTGATAATAATGCTGTTGATGACAGAGGCTTGTATAAGCAAGGCCAGCACTGGCTGGAGAAGAAAAACATAGTGAGGTGAGCAAGAGGTTTTGTGGTGTTATAACAGTGGCATTGTGGGACCCAGGTGGCGCTGTGGTTAAACCACTGAGCCTAGGGCTTGCTGATCGGAAGGTCAGCGGTTCGAATCCCTGTACGGGGTGAGCTCCTGTTGCTCGGTCCCAGCTCCTGCCAACCTAGCAGTTCGAAAGCACGTCAAAATGCAAGTAGATAAATAGGAACCGCTACAGCGGGAAGGTAAACGGCGTTTCCATGTGCTGCTCTGGTTTGCCAGAAGCGGCTTTGTCATGCTGGCCACATGACCTGGAAGCTATACGCCGGCTCCCTCGGCCAATAATGCGAGATGAGCGCGCAACCCCAGAGTCGGTCACGACTGGACCTAATGGTCAGGGGTCCCTTTACCCTTTACCTTTAACAGTGGCATACATTGCAATAGTGACCACTGTCCGCTTTCTACTGGGCTTGTTTGTGCTACTGCACTGAGAGCAGCCTGCAACCCAGGGAGGCCAACTGCAGATGTCATTTACTCTGAGTAGACAGTGGGGTGTGATGTATATACATTTCATTGCTTCTTAACCAAGCTGAGTTTGGTTTTTGTTTTTCTACAGCAGTGTAACAGCAGAGTTGATCTCAGTATTTTCAACAGCTTGTTACATTTTAGCATTTTTCTACATCAGCGAATTTTTATATTAAAAGATTTAAGAAAAAACAACACACCTCTACATCATAAGAAAAAAACACTTTGGCTGCCATTCCACCTAATTTCTGCAGGACCAGGCATTCAGGCAACCAGCAAGTATAGTGTTTTATTGCAGCCCTTGTGGGCCACGATATACAACTGCTGGGATTCATTTAGCTTGGTAGGTAGGTCACCATTTTTGTAGGCCTGGAGCATATTAATAACTGCAAGATAACTCTAAGCACAGTATCTATGAAACAGTGGCATACGGTAACATTTTTCATAGGGGAACAGTTAGGGCCAGAGGTGCCAGCTTGTGAGGGCGATGGAGGAGGGTGGCAGAAGCTTCCCGGGAAGGAGGCACTAAGCTTTAATATTTTAATACTGTAATTTACCAGGAACATTTAGGGGACAAGCCTAGTCTCCCTAGTCCACTGGCCGCACACCATTGCTATGGAACTAAGCAAACTCTTGAAATCACCTACACATTTCTGTTCAAGAACTATTTTTTAAGTCTACTATTCTGTTGTAGCTATTTCTAATACGGTACTCTTGCTCATGGTTACATCTCAAAGGAATTCAGCTTTTCCCTGCCCCCCCCCCCAACACAGCTGTGGCCCTTCCTCCTTACTGTCATTATATTATTTTACCAAACTTATGTACATAACTATGTACAAACTATGTACAAACTATGTACATGGAGTACATAGGCTATTATGCAAAAAATAAAAATATTACGTTACTGCTCTCTTATCTTTCCATGCGGATGTTTTCATGTCTTTTCTGTTGTGGCAATTTTACCTTCGGAAATTGGGTTTCTCCACTTCACTATGGCAGGGCCTAAAGGATATTTTGTTTATAAACTTCCCCTCTCCATCCATTCTTTCCCAGAGGGGCACCAAGCTCCCTTGCTAACAGCTTTGTAACTGCTCTTGCATCAGTTCCGCAACCTAAGTCTGTATTCCTATTGACAGAATGTGATGAAATGGCTGGTGCTTCTGATGCAAGGCCTTAGGGCCCTTGGTGGCCAACGAGTCAATCCACTGTTTCAATGGTTGCAGCTGAGCCTGGTTTGGTACAAGTTAATGGCACAGAAAAGGCACTCCCAGGGACCTTTCGTTATCTTTCACTTCTCATTAACAAGCTTGCTGCCTTGTTACTGGCCCTTCTGTGTGCCTTTAACAGCAGGCAGACACACAGAGATGAACCTTTTCCTACCATTTATCTCCCCTGCCAGGAAAAGCTGTATTTTTCCCCTGACAGCAGAGTGCCAGTTCCCCTTAGCAACAACAGTCTCTCTACAGCAGAAAAGATGCTGTGAATGTGGTTCCAGAATGGCAGGATCCATTCATATGAAATGCCAAATGCAATGTCTTGTAGTATTTGCAACAGGTTCAGTCAGCAAAGCCCCTACTATTCCATCTTTATTTGTTTTTACTTATTTCACAACTGGGGTTGGGCTTTTGAGGGAGACTGCGTCTCCTCACATTGCCATCCTGGGCAACTGACCCTTTTGCCTTCCTGTAAATAAATCTTTGGCTTTCTCACCTTCCATCAGGAAAAATCCTGTACAAAGTGGGAAAGGATAAACTTACTAATCCCCAAATTAGTCTTGTTCTCACCTTGGTATCAAGCTAATACCATCATTCCTGGTTCCTGGGCCAATTAGACTTCAGCAAGTCCTGAATGACATAAGGCACCAGAACAGAGCAACTACACCTCTGTTAAATAACAAACAACATTAGCATTTAAATTGAGATTGCCCAGGAGACAGGCAGCCCACACAGAATACACAAACAGTTCCTAGAAGGGCCTGTTCAGGAGAAAGGTATGATTGTGTGAGAAGTAATTAATAAAAAGCTAAGCATATGGGTGGTGCTGTGGGTTAAACCACTGAGCCTAGGGCTTTCCGATCAGAAGGTCAGCGGTTCGAATCCCCACAACAGGGTGAGCTCCCGTTGCTCGGTCCCAGCAACAGACATACAGGTTAAGCTCCTGAAAAGCAGTTTGGATACTGCAGAAAAAAGCCTGGACAAACAAATTGAGGATCATTGCAATTAAATAATAAATCAGCACAAACCTCCCAGCCCTTAGATTTTTGGCAACCTTCTTCTACTTCCCTATGGCAGGTAACATCTATGGCCAATGCTCACAGATGATGGGAAGACATAGTCCGTCCATCATTAGCTAAAGAGCTATAGGTTTCCTGAGCTACTTGCAGTGTCTACCTTACCTCTGTCATGAAAGAAGAAGGCTGGTCTTTGGTTAAAGAGGGGAGGGATAAGGGTGAGTAGTTAATGCTGAACACCTTCCGCAGGCAGAAAATAGTCTACACCCTTCCATGGATTTATGCACACTCCTCCAAATTTTCTGACTACCCTCCCCTTCAAATATCAATTTGTTAGATGCATAATTGTTTTTATCTTAACTTTAAAAATAATAATCTTGACCCAAATAAAGCCCTGTCTGTGGTTCCATCTGGCTCAATATTGCCTGCACTGACTGGTAAGAGGCTTTCCAGGGTTCCAAAAAAGGAACACCCCCAGCCCTATCTGGGACTGATCATGGGACCTTCTGAGCTACAGTCCTTCCCCTAAAGAGCAATAGTGGGAATCAATATATGGCCACTTCCAAACATAAAAAGTGTATAATTCAGTGTACTCTCTCGTCACCGAGTAGAATGATATGTTCTGAAATGTGAATGAATGAAAACCTTTCAGTTGAAGGATCAGAACTATCAAATGCACAAGCAGCAACTGAAAAGGAATGCAGTGTATTCAAGAAGTTCCTGAACAGAGGTCTGCAAATTTACAAGGGGAGCTAACTTTAATCAAAACTTAAGCTAAATCTAATGAAAAATTATGATGGTAAGATTCCCCCCCCCGTTTTTTCTGTTTCTTTTTGCTGCGGTACCATGCAAAAAAACCTGACTCCATATTTATCAAAGGCAAAGGTTTTCATTCTCCAGCCAACAACCTCCCCCATTTCAATTCCTGAAGAAAACACTGCTTGCAAGGGACTTGGTCATTTTACATTTATTTTAATGACCAGAAATGCACCTAGGCCTTGAGGAGTGTGATGCTGGTGTTGTTTTATAAAAAGCAAAAGCACACATTTTATTTGGACTTTATTCAGAAGCCTAAAGTGATGAAGTTTTATACTGGGAGACAAAAGTGTTAAAATTGAATTTGATTGAATGGTTACCAGAAATTCATTTTACTTTCAGGAAATAGTCTTAAGGAAATGTGTGCACATGCACCAGCCAACAGTCTTCCAAGTCCACCATCTCTGCCCTGTACTTTCTCCCCTTCTTGTCTAGTCACTCTCCTGATAGTGGAAATCATAGTCACCAATCCACTTTAAACCAAGCATGACAAATTAGTCAAATCCCAACAAAACTTTGTCTTACTGACAAAAGAAACAGTGGAGTACAGTATTAAGCAGCACACTAGAATGGACTCATTAAACAAATATAGCCACCAGTCAATTGGAAACAGCAGCATCTTCATTAAAACAGAGGCCTAAAAGTGGGAGATGTAAAAGGAGGTCATATTGAGGGCATGGCCTGCTATCACAGTTTACATTAAGTAAGTACATTATTTTGCCTCTAATGTGGGGTTGAGGTGTGTGTGTGTGTGTGCGCGCGCGCGCGCGTGTGTGTGTATGTGCATGCATGCATGCATATGGCTGCATGTGGTATGTAATCAGGGGCAAAGCCATTTTTAAAAATATTGATAATTTCTATAAATGAACTGGTGAATGCCTAGTTATCAGGCTCAGGACTGCAATACCTCAAGGACTGCTTATCTCCATATGAACCTGCCCAGACCCTGAGATCATCTTCTAAGGCCCCTCTTCATGTGCCTCCTCCATGAGAGGTCTGGAGGGTGGCAACATGAGAACGGGTCTTTTCTACAGTGGTTCCCAACTTCTGGAATGCCCTCCCCAGAGAGATTTTGTTGGAGTCTTCATTATTCACCATTAGGCACCAAGCAAAAACATTCGCCTTTAACCAGGCTGATTGACATCTTATGCCCTTTTAAAATGTGTTGTGGAAGGGGGGATTATTAGGTTGTCTTTTTTATTATGTATTTTGTGTTTTTTATATTGTGATTTTATGTTGTGAACACTCTAAGATCTACAGGTATAGGGTGGTATAACAAACAAACAAACATCTCAGACTCAGAGCTACTTCACAAATGCATTTTACCACTGGATAACTGCTTCATCCAGTGATGGCTGGGTTGTTTATTTAATATTATTTATTTATAAATAAATATTATTTATCTATCTATCTATCTATCTATCTATCTATCTATCTATCTATCTATGTAGCTATCTAACTACCAAAGTTTATAGACTGCCTTCTCAAAAAAGAGATTTCTTTAAGCAGTTTACACAAAATAACTACCCTTCTCCAAATGACTCCACTGCACAAAAGCTTGAATAAAAGTAATTCTCATAGCATAAATAAATTTAAAAACAACAAATCAGCAAAAAGAAGCAGCAGTAGAATAAATGTTATACATGCAAGTGAACTACATGGCTTGGGGGCGAAGGGAGGAGATACCATTACCTCTTTGTTATATGCTGGGGGGTGGGGTGTCTTCCAGTCATTCATTCATTCATTCATTCATTCAAAAAGTGCAAAACTCACAAAAAGTGCAAGAGTCTTTTACCAACTTGCCATATTATCATCCCAGTGAATTCTGAGCAACAAAATCTCTTGGGGGGGGGTGCAGTCCATTGTGCTCACTAGCAGGCTGCAGTGCAAGATGGTTGGCTGAGAGCACAGAGATAACTAGGAGAGGTATCACAGCTCAGTGGCAGAGCATGTGCCTTGCATGCAAAAAGTCTCTCGCATCTCCAGCTAATGGATCAGATAAACAGGTACCGTAGGTGGTGGGAAATACTTCTCCCAAGCATCCTGGAGTACCATAGCCAGTCGGAGTAAATTATTCTGGGCTAGATGGACAAGTAGTCCAGCCTGGCAGCTGCCCATGCTGCATACAATATGAGCTTCCAACTAGATCCAGATAACCACAATAACTTTGAAAAAGCCAAAGAACCCTAACATTTAAATAGGCCATTAGAACAGGACAAAAGCCTTTCTTGGAATCAACACATTAATGCCTCTTAGAGCATTATGCACAGCATTAGGCATACACAGCAGGAGTAAATCCTAGTTGCAGGGGGACTTGACCACACATTTTTGCACACCAAAGTATTCTCTTCCTGCTGTCCAGGCTCAGTGGTTTTATTACATTTCAAATGACAGTAAACCTATTTATGCACTCAGACACTTATTTTTCCATATACTCATATACTGTAGCAAGTGGCAGAATGAGGTATTTAATACAAATGTCAAAAGGCAATACACACAGAAACAGACTTTGGGTACTGATTGCACGGTATTGCAGAGAAATTCAGTTGAGCAGAATTCTGATGGAAACAAAAAGCTTAGTTTCTCCATCAAGAAAGCTGTTTGTTAATACCATACTGGAAGGCAACTGAGTGGAGGGGACGGGACTGAACTGGTGTCGCCTTCTGACTGCTTTGCAAGTAAATGTTCTGCACTTCTGTTAAAATTAGTTTTGAAATACCAAGATGCACCACCAGAGGGCAATGATAAAGGATGCTTAGCATTTCACTCCCCACTGCATCCAAATCAATCTGGGTTTAACTTCTCTTTCAAAATTACTTAAATATCAGCTTTTCCCTATTTAGTTAATAGGCTCTCTGTCCAGCTTCACCTAGGACTGAAAAGACCCTGATATCACCTTGCTAGGGACTTTTCCATATAGAGTTAAAAAGCAGCAGAATAACAGGAACAATTTAAAAGGATGACAATCAAGGCACCCCAGGTTGTGACAAAACTGCAAGGCTTTAACAATTCCTTCTGATGACTAATCACCGGTTTTGCATCATGAGGAGACAACCAGGTACTTGCAGTAGATGTTGTGGGGCTATCTGAAGCCTCTGCAAAGAAAACTTCTATACCTGTGCTCCTAGGAAAGTAAGTAAAACTTTATTTATTTGCGTGGCCTACAGGCCATTGCAACAAAGGATTCATATTACATAACCTGGTAAAAAGGAAAGAAAAAAGAAAAAATGCTATATAAAACAATAAAATGTGCTGTCTCGGGATTCAGCATAACACAATTAAAATGGAATAGATGAGATCTTAATTATATGTTCACACAGGCGGCGCTATTGTCCTTCAGCTGGCAGCCCTCAGTCTCATGGCCCTCTCAGTAAATCTGGCTACCTTCTCTGTTGCCTGGGCAGTCTGGTCTGCCAGGAGGACTCCTAGGAAAGTAAGATCTGATTATATGCACCCAAAAATGTGTTCTTTTCCTTAAATTGATTCAGATATAATTCTTTCAGTCTGATTGGGTCATTTCCACTTTTGCAGATGCTCATTTAGAAATGAGCTTCTACCCCCCACCCCACCCCACCTTGGATCTGCCCTGTAGACTGCTTCCCCACTCCCACCCGTAACTAAGTTGTTAACTTATTTAAAGACCTTTCCCCCCTGCTTTCAGCTCAACATACAGATATGAAGCAGCTGAAATGCCCCATCTGGCATGAAGATAAGTGATGGGAGACAATTTTCCTGCCAAATCTGTGTGCCCTTTTCCTGTTGAAGGCACAGGAGCAGAGGCAGTAAGAAATTTGGCAGTTCTTCCTTCATCTAATCTTGGTTGCATTTTAATTTTGGATTTGGACAGCTACATGTCTGATGTTATTATTCACCATTTAGAATTTTGGGAGTTTTTATTTGTTGCTTTCTGCCTCAACAAAATTGGACTTATCAACTAATTTCCATATATTCCACCTCCATTTTTATCAGAGTCAGTCCCCATTTTCTGCGGTTTGTCCTTGGTGAGACACTGCTCATGTTTTGCCCCATCAGAGAAATGTTGCAGGATACATTTACATTTTTATTTGTTAATGTGTATTAACATTTTTATTTGTTAATGTGCTATGTGCTACAGTGTATACTCTCCCACCCAAACAAAACATACTTTTTGCTATAAGAAAAGTGACAGAAAAAAGGCACTTGAAAGTGTGGCGTTACACTTGCTTGATACAATATTGTCTAACCTCCCCACAGAAAAATCAGAATGAATGCTGCTAGGTTTTCTGGAAGTGACCAGAATCTCAGAGCAGATGCATCTCACCAATAGCACATTCAGGAAGCTCCCTTACTCTAGATCCAATTATCTTTCTAGTCCAGTATTGTCTACAATACATTGACAAATGGTGGTTTCACAAGGTCTTTCCCATCACCTGCTACTGGGTGTCCTGCGCTAACCCTTGGTTGGTTAGCATTAAAAATGTCTGCATATAGCTTTCCTTACATCTTCTGCATTATTATATTTATAGTTAGCTAATATTGCTAGTGTGACCCCTGTTAAGAAACAGGGGGTTTGCCACCTTCTCAACCAACTCTTGCCCCATTGTCTAATAGTCGTTGGGTATGCAGAAATGGGAACCTCAGATATAGCAAGCAAACTATTTCTTTGTTCCTGTCCTGGGCTATCCAGTGCAAGGTACTTCTGCATAAGGCAAAGACAGACATTGTGTAATCCTGACCATGTATACTCAGATATAAATCCTATTGAATTCCATGGGGCTTACTCCCAGATAAATAGAGGTAAGAATGTAGCCTAAGACAATAGAGATGTCTTAGAGAGACATCTACGTCTCTCCTTCAGTTATATAATATCAACCTAGGCACTCCTTTAACCTGTTCCAAAAGTTAGATAGCTAGGACACACCTGTCATCTGAAGCAGCCACTCTTCTCCTGGTGAGGGACTCTTGTTGTTAAGGGACGCCTGCCAGGGGAAGGACACCTGACAGGTGCAGATGGCTCCCTAATCCTCTTTTATCTTACAGAGGCAAGCAGGCACCTGGCCTGCTGACTTCTCCCTCTCCATTGTCACAGCCCTTAATACATTTGACCCCCACCCATCCCAAGCTGTTAACACCCCCTGCTCTGCCCTGCTATTTGAGTCTTTGGAAAGAAAGCCAGTAGCCTGAGGGCGAGGCCGCTCAAAGCCAAACACGCAGGTGTCTGAGCAGTTTTATCTGTTCTGCCTCAGGGCCATCAGATGCGATGGGGACAGCTATGTTTGTCGTTCATGTGTAAAAGGGGCATATTGAAAAGAATGACAGTGGATGGCCATTGGGATGTGTTGATTGCTTCCAAATAGCTATGGGAATACACTGAGTTTCTGAATGGCTAGAAATGAAAGCAAACTGAGTGGCCACTGGGAAAGAAGAAAGGCATTCTAAAGGCCAGGGTTAGCCAAAAATAATTATGGTGATGGACTTCCCCTGTTCTGGGGAGGGGATGAAGGGATGAATCTTTGAAGTGGTCTGTGACTAGTAGCTCAAATTCAAAAGGTGTGGCAAGAGAATAAATGAGTGATTGTTTAGTTTTCTTGCCTATGCTTATCAATTATTAGAGCAAGCTGGAGTGTGATCTTCTCTTTTGCTGTGTAACCCCTTTGTAGTTATTTGGTTCTAACATTTCTAACTGCTTACTTCAACTGTCAAGCAAGGACAGAATACCCAAAATAAGAAGAGTGATAGCTGAAGAGAATCAGTAGAAGCACTTACCTCCTTTTATGTAAGGAGTTTTCTACTTCACACTAGCAAGCATAAAATTGTTTGCATTTGCAGAAGGCTACATTTCAGCTGGCTGAATAAGAGCCTTTATTAAGCATGTGTTTTACAAGTTCAACCTACACATATTTACTCAGAAGTACTATAGAGTTCAAGGACACAGGTGTGGGTTTAACCACAGAACCTAGGGCTTGCTGATCAGAAGGTCGGTGGTTCAAATCCCCGCGACGGGGTGAGCTCCCATTGTTTGCTCCTGCCAACCTAGCACTTCGAAAGCACAAAGTGCAAGTAGATAAATAGGTACCGCTCTGGTGGGAAGGTAAACGGCATTTCTGTGCGCTGCTCTTGTTCGCCAGAAGCGGCTTAGTCATGCTGGCCACATGACCCAGAAGCTGTACGCCGGCTCCCTCAGCCAGTAAAGCGAGATGAGTGCTGCAACCCCAGAGCCATCCATGACTGGACCTAATGGTCAGGGGTCCCTTTACCTTTAATATAGAGTTCAGTGGAGATTACTTTCAAATAAGCATCCATAGGATTGCAGTCTTATAGTCAAAATATAGTTATGAGCAGCTGGAAGTTAGACTGCTTTGTAATTGGAATATGGCAGTTTCCCCATCCACCCATTGTTTGAACTGAACAATGAGCTCACCCCCGTGTACTGACGACCTTCCTATCAGCAAGCCCAAGAGGCTCAGTGGTTTAGACCACAGTGCCATCCACTCCCAAGCTCCTTTACCTTTACCTAGACTGCTTTGTAATTGGAATGTGGCAGTTTCCCCATCCACCCATTGTTTGAACTGAACTGAACTGAGAGTTTTATTTTTTCCTCTCTCTTTTTAAATGAAACTTTCTGGGCTAATGTAGTGGTTCTCAAACTTTTTTTCTCTGGGGCAAACTTTCAGAATAAAACTGTGATTGTGCCACAGTGAATGTTTTTTATAAGATAAACATTGGCGAACACGATGCCACCCAATGCTATTCCTGTTTGCATTAAAATCATAGTAGTCATAGCCATATTATTTGTATTCTGCTTTTTGGTATACATCATAGCCATATCCACACCATCCACACCACTTTATTAAGTGTGCTGGAATTTTTGGTTATGTGAGGGGTCTCCTAACAACTCTCAGTGCCCTTAATAAACTACAGTTCCCATGATTCTTTAGTGGAAGCCACTTTTGTGCATATGGTATAAGAGTCTTTGGGGGTGAGCCATGATTGTTCAAGGAGTATAAAAGTGCTCCAAATTCATGGTGTGAATGTGATCCCAATTATAGTCAAGGTGTCTCACACACAAACACACACCTGTTACTATATAAAAGACAATTCAGAACAATTTAGTAATAAATGAATAAAATAACATAGCTAGACAATTTAGAATGCTTATTACCAGCAAGCGCAAAGTGAAGCTCACTCTGGTCTGAGCAGTAGTAGCAACTGCAGAAGCCAGTCCTTAGCACCTGGTGTTAGTAGGAAAAGAATGAGAAACACTTCAGGCTTAATGTCAAATGGCTGGTAGCAAAGCCATTTGACATTATGGTTATACCCAAGTAAGTAACTCTAGAAATGGGCATCAGGTTCTGAATGTGTTTTCCTAGGAAAGGATCCCTGTGGATAATGTGGTAAGGTTTTGTGCCACTTGAAAACAATGGACAGCTCATATAAAATATGACAACATTCAATTTTCTAAATTATAGAGGACTGTATGATATGAAGGCATTCATGCTTTGCCAGTGGAAGTCAAAAGCTACAGCTGATGGAGCATGTGTGAAAAGAACATGTTATTTCCATAGTTGCTACTTCTGCTCCATGTTATTTCCACAGTTGATATGTCACCCTAACTGTATCTACTCAGCTGTGGCAATGTGCAGGAAGCATCCAATGTCAGGTCAGCTGGGGGCAGGAACGATCCACAGGCATAATGTAGGAACTAATCCAGCCCATCTCTCCCATCAGCGTGCAGCGTGCAACTCTAGGGAGTTCTGACAGCCCTTCCCGACGATTTATTATGACTCATGTCTTGGAGAAACTGAGCACATATTCAGAGTCCAGCAGAGATAAAACGCAGACAGAGCCAGGCTGAGGTTGTGTACTAAAAGCTACTTTATTAAGCATAAAGCAGAAGAAAAGAAAACATGTCTCCTCTTGCTGAGAGAAGTCCGAAGAAGAAGAAGAAGAAGAAGAAGAAGAAGAAGAAGAAGAAGAAGAAGAAGAAGAAGAAGAAGAAGAAGAAGAAGAAGAAGAAGAAGAAGAAGAAGAAGAAAACAATCAGAAACAGAATACAGCAAACATCTGCTCCCGTGATTCCAACAATCTTTGCTGGAATGCATAACACAGGCATGTGACCTGCACAGTGAGAGGAATAGAAATCTAACATCAGTACATACAAAACAGTAAATTGCATCCTTAACACAATCCTGTAATGCCCACAGAGAAAGCATTAAGCAAAAAACAAACAAAACATTAGCATGTTATGAAATAAAAATGGGAGAAATTAAGCCTGCATTGCTGAAGTGCAAATAAACACAAAAGGAACAGATGCTCAGATCAAAAATGGGTTGTAGGCACAAGAATATGGGCACAATTAACTGCAGGTGCAAAACCAGGGACCCAGCTGCAAAACTCCCATGTTTTCACACTGAGTCCCATGCAACATATTACCAAGTGTTAATATTCACCAAACATGATCGTGGGCAGCCTGGTCCTATGATCCAGCTAAAATTGACATCCTTGGGAACCAAAGTGCATAATGAAACTTTTAACTTGAACTGTCATACATATTCAATAGTTTCTATACCATGTTCATACATTGCAATGTTTCTTCATTTCAAAATTTCTCTCTTGTGCTAATGATCAGAAAGCTGTTGAGTAAGATAACGTGGTGTTGTTGTTGTTTATTTTTATTTATTTTTAAATTATATATCGCCCTGGACCCTGAGGGCAGTTCACATAAAAAGATCACAGTATGTAAAATTAAAATGAGAGCAAAAACCTAATTATATATTTGACAACTTTTCAGCAGGCTAAAGGTGGAGTGGCAAGGGCTGCAGGCAAGGAGCCTTTTACAGAAGGTTGCTTCTCCTACTATGCAACCCCAATTTTTGAATTGTGGCAGGGGAATCATGCACACAGGACACATTTGTGCATGCCGTTTCCTATCCAGACAGGAAAAAGCACATGGAAGCCAGCTATATAGAGCTCCAGTTGGCTCCGGGTAAAGGGATTCAGATATAGATTTCAGCTCATTTAATAACTGGATAAAGGTAATCAGATTTTGAAATAATAATTACAAAGTTTGTCAGATCCCCATTGTATTGTCTAGATATTGAAATGTATCCAATTGCGATTTGAAAATAATCTCTATCTCTCTTGTAACTACAGTGGTACCTCTACTTACAAATAACTCTACTTACAAATTTTTCTACTTACAAATGGAGCTCCGTCCGCCATCTTGGATGCGGTTTACATAGGATTTTTTCTACTTACGAATTTTTAGATAGGGTTGCTTCGACTTACAATTTTTTTCTCCCAATGCATTCCTATGGGATTCGACTTACAATTTTTTTTGACTTACAAATGTGTGTTCGGAACGCATTAAATTCGTAAGTAGAGGTACCACTGTACCACTATTGCATCATGTAGTACACACATGTAGTACATGAAGAATGATGTATATTGCTGGCAATCTATTTATCTAACCCAGGGGTCAGCAAACGTTTTCCGCAGGGGGCCAGTCCACTGTCCCCCAGACCTTGTGGCGGGCCGGACTATATTTTGGAACCCCCCAACTCTCCTCTCCCTTCTCCACAGCACCGGATGAGCCCCGGTGGCTGCTTACCTGTGCCTTGTGAGTAGCTTTATCACATACACAGCCCAACAAGACAACAACAAGAATCCACCAACAGCATACAAATCAATATGGGTAACCTGATTAAAAAATACCCACCCCACTCACACATGAAAACAAAGTTCACCACAGCCAATCACAAACAAGCAACCACACCCTAGGCCAACCCCAACTTCTCTCACCACCAAAGGAACACAAGCGAATAGCAAAGAGAACCTGCACAAGCGACGCTGACACAAAACCCCACACATACATTAAGAAAAATACAGTAGAAACATCGCCACCCAACCCCACCTACCATGGCCCTCCACCTCTTCCCCCCTTTTCTTCCTAATGTAACACTAATGTCTCAACGAATGAAACTGATCTGCAGAAAATGTAACTTGAAAAAAGAGACATTGCACACACTTTTGTAAACCAAGAAATCTTTAATAAAAAAATACATTTTAAAAATGGAGGTGAGGGATGAATGCCTCTAAAAGAAGTGTGAGATAAAAACAAATGCTCAATATAACAACAAGGCAAGAAATGTTTCTTGTTTCTTCTGGAATTATATTGTCCATCACTGAGTTTTTAGAATCTAATTGCTGCCATAAGTCTTCAGGGTGGGGGGATGATAAGAATGAGCTACTATGCTACCAAGGTGGGACATGGGTGGCGCTGTGGGTTAAACCACAGAGCCTAGGGCTTGCTGATCAGGAGGTCGGTGGTTCGAATCCCCATGACAGGGTGAGCTCCCGTTGCTCGGTCCCAGCTCCTGCCAACCTAGCAGTTCGAAAGCATGTCAAAGTGCAAGTAGATAAATACCGTAGGTACCACTACAGTGGGAAGGTAAACAGCGTTTCCATGTGTTGCTCTGGTTCGCCAGAAGTGGCTTTGTCATGCTGGCCACATGACCTGGAAGTTCTACGCCTGCTCCCTCGGCCAATAAAGCGAGATGAGCGCCGCAACCCCAGAGTCGGTCACGACTGGACCTAATGGTCAGGGTTCCCTTTACCTTTTATGCTACCAAGAGCAATAGAATGAAGAAATCAAAGTCTGCAGGAGGTGATAATAAAACTGTACCAACAATAGTTTCTCAGCACCCCAATAACCAAATAACCATTTATAGATTAGTGCAGACTTTTAATATACAATGTGCGCTCTACATTGTATGTCAGGCAAGTTATCATGTGGATTCTAGCTTAATTCAGTGCCCTTATGTACACTTTTAATTCAACGTCCTTTTCTACTTGCTGACTCTTGAGACTATTAGCTCTACAAATGTCATGCATTATTTGCACAGCTAAATAGAACTTTGCTTTGTTCATATTATCAGATATAGTATTCTCTTCTGGTCTCTATTAAGCATTCAAATTCACATGACTTTGTTTACACAAAGCTGTGACATACTGATCTATCAATGTGTCTCTTGAGAATTGATTTCATGTACAAACAATGCTAGTAGCTTTGGGCACAGATTACAGCATTCTTTTCCTCTTTATATACTGGGCTTTTAGCTTTTGCTGCAGGTATGAAGTTCCTAAACTGAAGAGAATAAAGCTATCTGGCAAGTTAATAAAAGAAAACAAATCTAGACCAGGGGT
This sequence comes from Zootoca vivipara, assembly GCF_963506605.1. NCBI lineage: Eukaryota > Metazoa > Chordata > Lepidosauria > Squamata > Lacertidae > Zootoca > Zootoca vivipara. The sequence goes on along the minus strand of NC_083286.1, from coordinate 47,110,899 downwards.
ACCCAATTTATGTACAGTATTTTCTGAAGGCAATTCTATCATCAAATATGTATGTTTACAAATATATATAACCTAAACAAGATAGGATAGAACACTGAAGTTGAAAACATTTGTCTTTTCCTTACAAATTAAAATGCTGGTAAACTTTTTACGTTGCTGTTTAATTAAAATTGGGCAGGGGCAGCAACATGCACCACCAGCATGGAAAAACACATGTCTGCAGTGTATTCATGTCCATATGTGATAGCAAGGCTTGCCCTATAATGAGAAATGAATCTGAGGAATCTAATGCTGTTCATCCAAGCACTGTGGAAAAACAATGGAGGTAGGAATTTGTGAGCATTCTCCGGTGACATCTTCTGCTGTCCCATATGTAAGTTGTTGGCAGAGGGACTAAAGCAAGCACAACCCTGCTTGAAACAGGCTGTGAGCAGGGCTGTCCTTGCACCAATCCTCCTTGTAGCAGCTTTTGGTGATCACTCCTGCTTGAAATGCACACATCACCTCTACTAATAACTGAACAAGGCTCCAGCCTCACATGTTGTATCTGTTGCATTTGTCAACCCTCCATGAGTGCTGAACTGAGACTGTGTTCATATAACTATGTATATAACTATATATATATCACACGAACTGAGACTGTGATCATATAACTATGTTATCTGCAGAAATCAATAAATAACACTTTTAAAGGCTTGTCCTAGTCAATATTATTCAAGTGAAATATTTGAAGTGACACTGTCATTGTTTTTAGTGTGTGCTATTGTTTGTCTTTTCAAATTTTAGAACAGAAAATGTAACACTTATAATATTGATTATCCTTTCTCCCGAGACCTGCATAAAATGTGTGAATATGCTAGCAAAATTAATATTTCATTAAAGGAAGGATACATTTCTCATACAGTTACAGCTACACATGTAAGTTAAATTATTTGAACTATGATTTTGGCAATGTTTTTTGCATGGGTAATTTTCAGCTTCTCGTCGCATTGTGCAAGGTAATGAATCAGCATTAGAACAGGCTGTCAGAATGCTTTCACATGGTTCTAGAACACACATTGTTTAGGACAGGTTCTGAAGGCAGGCTTATTAAAGCCAAGGCATCTACATCTGGGCAGTGCCTGAATGAGAAGACCATTTGTATTCCTAACCAATTTCACTGACTGGCACAGAAATAGGACCTCAGACACAGATCTTAGATGGCCAGCAGGATCACACAGATGCAGGGTGCAAACTATTTAAGAATTAAAAGTTAATGATGAGAGCCCGGGTGCTGGTGAACATCTGGAAGGGAAGCCCCTCCATGGGCAAGCATGAGGCATGGAGGACCCCCCCCCCCGGATCCGGATGGAGGAAGTCCTGGCATGCGGCGCTCCAACCTGAGTTCCTGCTTCCTGTTGACTCAAGCCCTGACACCCCAGTGGCTGTGTTTTGCATTAAGTTTCTGAACCATCTTTGAGAGAGACTGCCACCACCCCCAACCCCCGAGCACTGCAGCAACCAAAGCTAGGGCATGCTGCTCCAGATAGGGCCACAGCTGATATACAAGCCTGAGAAGGTAGAATGCACTCCTTGTCACAACTGTTACCTGTACCTCCCAGACAGTAATGATACCTAAATACCTGTTTGTCTTGTTAACTATAAAACACCTAGATACCTGGTTAAGAAACAATTTTCCAAATTAATTGATATTGTTATAATTTGGCTATCATTGGGGAAATACTGGAAAATTAATAAAAACTTATTTGTCGAAGAAGAAACAATTTTCCATATGCCGTAAATTAGTGTTTCTGGGGAAATAGTAATTGTTGCTGTAACATGAGCACTTTTACAAGGCTTTTAAAATAGTCCTCAGTTTCTTATATATATGCCTTATTTATACACTGCACTTTCTGAACAAATAAAAATTACTGCTGAAGGAAGTCACTAAAGGGCTATTACTATTTAAAGTACTTTTGTCAACATTTTATCTACTTTCAACAGACATGGTTATTCCTTAAAATAATATGGTGTATAATAGAAACAGCTATTAATAACAGTATGTAATTATAAAGATGTACTGCCAGTCCAGTACTTAAATGTACCGTTGAACCATTATTTAAAAACCTCATTGGAACTAATGAGAAGTACAGAATAATATTTAAATTGTGTAAAAGCTCACATTCTTGTCACCTTTTTGCCTCTCTCAGTATTTAAACTTTTATTCAGAAGTATGTTGCCAACCTCACAGATTATCAGATACTATGTTGGAATATGGCTGCAAGGAGAACCCATACTGATTTCATTAGACATTGAGTTAATGAGTTTTGCTATACTGTAATTCAGTGGATCTAGTGATAAATAGGTATAGCTTCCTAGCATTTGTAATTAATACACTGGGAATCCATGGCTTTCTGTATGTATATTGAGCAACATACATATTCAGATTATATGCTTTTGATGACACACTCTTTGATAACATGCTATGGAAGGAAGAGCACAAACAATCTGAGTGAATAGTGAAAAAAATCACTGATACAGTAATTGTATTCTCTGGTGTCTTAAATTGATGGTTTTCAAACTGTTCCTAAGAACCCTAGGATTCCTCGGGATCTTCTCAGGAGGTTCTTAGTGTGAAAATCAGCAATGTCAGAAAGACATCTTATCCTCCATTACTGAACTTCCTTTACGGCCAGGGAAGGGGGACTTTTAGTGACTTCAGTTCCCATCAGCTCCAGCCAGCATGCTCAGGGATGATGGGAGTTGTAGTTCAGCAATATCTGTTGAGCTGTAAGTTCCCCACCCATATCCTACAATGTCTTATATTGAGAAAACACTGGATGCATTATAGTGCTCAAGAGTCCATTTTGAGGATGAGTAATTACCTAAACCTTTGGGGCTTCACTGGCACTCTAGAACAGAATAGCAATGTAATGTTCTACAGATGTTGTTCTATTTTTACAACTCCCATCAGCCCCAGCCAGCATAGCCAATGGGTCAGGGATGAAAAGAGTTGTAGTACAACAACATATGGAGGACAAAATGTTGGCTACCCCTGTTCTAGAATGTGTTCTAGAATGCTTTGCCACATACTGTATAGGGCTTCTGCAAGCAGGACCCAGCAACAAAACCATGCAGTATGGAGAGCTTCTGTTCATGGTTTCAGCCACTCCATTCCATTCTTCCTTCCAGTTTCCTGCCCCCCCCAACTGTCTTTATTTAGTGTCCAGTGAGCATTCTCAGTCCTCATTGACTTGGGTTTCTTCCTCCATTTTTACGTGTTGGTTTTTTTTGGGGGGGGGTACTACATTAAATTCATTGATTTCTCCATTGATGTCTATAACAGCTATCTTAAGTTCCTTTGAACATTTTCAAATCACTTTTTGGTGTGGAGCAGGAATAATAATAATATTTATACCCCGCCCATCTGGCTGGGTTTCCCCAGCCACTCTGGGCAGCTTCCAACAGGATATTAAAAACACAATAAAAGGTCCAACATTAAAAAAACTTCCCTAAACAGGGCTACCTTCAGATGTCTTCTAAAAGTCAGATAGTTGTTTATTTCCTTGACATCTGATGGGAGGGCGCTCCACAGGGCAGGCGCCACTACCGAGAAGACCCTCTGCCTGGTTCCCTGTAACCTCACTTCTCGCAGTGAGGACTAGTCCTGTCCTATGACAACTTGCAAAGGTTGCAGTACTCTGAAAATGCCACGGCTCGTATTTCTACACCATTTTGCTTTATTTATTAGACATTTCTGCCTCCTCCTCCCCCCAATTGGCATGTATGGCATTATCTCATTTTATCTCCACAACAATTTTGTGTGGTAGGTTAGGGAAAGAGGTCATGACTTACCCAAGGCTATGTGGGGGCTTTGTGACTAAGCAGGGACTTGAATGCGGATCTCACCCACTCTTGCACAACACTTTATCCACTTCAGCCAAGTTTGTTCTTGTATAGTTATCAAGATTATTTGATGAATGCAAATCTCTCTAGAAGGCGGGTGTCACTTCAAAGCTAGCAGAAGTGCTGATATATTTGCAATCAATGTTTCCCATCATAGAACGGGGATTTCCCTAATCAGAAGAAAGGTATAAATATAGCATTGAGCTGGTGAACAATTGCAGCTAAGAATATGAACAATGAACTTAGGTCCCCTGCTTAAAATTTCACCTTGGCCTTAAACTCACTAGGTTACATTAGGCAAACCACCACCTCTTAGCCTCTGCCCTGCATCTGCAATATGGGGATAACTGACCTACTTAGAGAGTTGTTTTAAGGATAGGGTATGAAACAATTCACCCATGGAAGGTGTTTTAATCTACTTTAGTTTGCTATTTTGTATATTCCAAATGGGAATATACTGCTTTTCTATAACTTCTATAACTTTTAAAACCATTTCCCATCTTTAAACTATTTTCCATCATCAGCCTAGATAGCTCAGTTTCTTAGAGCGTGGTGCTGACAACGTCACAGTTGCAGGTTCGATCCTCATATGGGACAGCTGCATATTCCTGCATTGCAGAGGTTGGACTAAATGATCCTCAGGTTTCCTTCCATCTCTATGAATCTAATAAACTTTTATCTTGTTTCATAAACCTATGTAGTCTCAGCTTGCTGTAAGCACTCTCATGCCTGGAAGCCATACCTTGTGCTACCTTGAGAGGCTTCAGGGAGACCCCAGGGGAGAGTTTAGGCTGATTCATAAGGGGTAGCCTGGTATATATACTCTCCCCTTTTATCTGGTAGCAGTGACTTGTTTAAAGTGGAAGAGTGGACTGAGCATAGGGGTACACTCTGTGTTTGCTACGAACACTTTCTCCTCGGACGGCAGAGGACCTAGGGTGGCCCACCACTTCTAATACTCCCTTTCCAATACCCTGCAGGGGATCTTGCAGGAGGCACCATCACAATGGTACGCAATGCGCTCTGGGATCCTTGAGGTGAGCAAAACTTTTTTTACAATTCAATATGTTATGTATCTTCAAGAAGAACAAAACCATGAGTGCTGATAGCATCTTTATCTGTTTGACGTTATAGCTGGGAGCTGCTTTGCTCGGAAGCTGCTCGCTGGTACTGTCTGTCAAACCCACTGCTAGTTTTACTGCCTCAGCTTTCAAAATGCTGTACTTGTCAGTTTTCATATTATGCACATATCACATGGTAAATCAAATGGTTGAAGAAAAACAATCAGTACCAACCCCCCCCTCCCAGATTTTAATGCCAAGCAGTGGTGATTCAGCCAAAGCAAAAGACCTATGAAACATTATAGAATGGTATATAAGCACATGTGGGTTTTTTTTTAAAGCCAGTTTGTCTGTCACTTGCTCTCGCTGCTCATTTGCACCTGTAGATCTCCTTTATCATGACAGTTAAGGATTAAACATTCCAAACAACTCCTACTACCACTGATTATTTTTCATATTGTAATGGCAAGTTAGATACTTCACAAAACAACAAATGATGTGCTCCCTCTTCCATTTCAACCCCCTTTCACAAAACTCTACATTCTCTACCCTTCATGCTCCCCATCCATCACTGTGGTCATTGCTTCAGTTAGAAGTGAGACTGCGGCCACATCATAACGTTTTCATTAGATTGCATCACCTATATACGGACTGTTGGCAATTTAGACTGCACTTACCCATTAATACAATTGAACTTACTTCTGAGTAGGCATGGTTCGGATTGCAGCCTTAATGATGACAGATGCTTGGGCCCTGCTCCAGGTTTTAGGAACCCTGGATGAGCTTCTATTGGTAACCCCCCCTCCCCCTATGGTGGTACTGCCAGACTTCCCCTCTTTCCAAACAAGTAAACAGTCAGGTAGGCTTACCTGTTGGCAGTGATGTAAAGAGCTAGGAGACAAGTGACCACTGATTAGCAGCTTGTAGCTGACACATTTTATCTTCCACAGCACTGTTAGAGATTAAATGTGGCAGCTGCCAGACACCCACCTGAGCTAAGTATCCCTTTAGCTCCCAGGCCATTACAGTGATACGCTGGCAGGTAAGCACACCTGGTGGAATCTCTGCCAAGTGATGGCTGGGGATGGTGACAGACGACCAGGCAAAGCATCAGCTCAGTTATCCCCTGCTGGAGTGTGTGGCTGGTAGCAATTGCCCCCGTATGCTGAACACCAATGCTGGGTTTGTAGATGCTGTTGCTGGCCAAAAAATTTCAGGTTTTTTTTTTAAAAAAAAAGATTCAGCATTTGATTTTTAAAAATACTATTCTAAAAGAGTCAGGATAGTATAGGGCTCAGGAGACCCCCGTTCAAATCCCCCCTCAGCCATGAAGCTCACTAGGTGTCCTTGGCCAGCCACTATTTCTCAGCCTAACCTACCTCGCAGGGTTATTATGAGGATAAAGGGGGGGGCGTGAAAAATCTAATAAATAAAATGGGGGATAAATAAATTAAAAAACTCTGAGGAAAGTTAGATGAAAAAGAATTATTCCATCTGTAATACATGTTAACACCCCCTACATATTTGTAGTTATTTATAATATCCAAAGGGATGTCAAAAAATTTGGAGTTTTCCCCACCCCAGTAGCTGTGGCTGTTCATATGCCATGTGTTCTGCTGAATAAAGTAAAAGGAATTATTACCAAACACCTCTCATCTTTTGTTTATTATAATTAAACTGAAGTCAGTTTTACACAAATACCTGCAGTTTCCCCTTCATTGATTTGAAGTTACAGGTACACGATTCATGGAATATAGCCTAACAGCTCAATCCTCTGTCTTTCTCAGATAAAAAGTCCCAACATGTTCAGTGGGATTGACTGTTAGCCAAGTGTGGCTAATGAGTGGAGCCTGACTTGAGAGTAGACTCCATTTCTTAGTGGTACTTACTTTTGAGTAAACAAGCATGGGATCAGGTTGCACATCTGATATGAATTACTGGGTACGAGACTTTTCACCCTATTTTCTTAATTTACTTTTTACAGAACTGAAACTTAGTTAATGGGAGATATAAAGCACTGTCTGCCTAAAGAATATGTGTCCCAGTGGTGATATTAGACAAAAAGCATGAAAAATGTTTTTCAAAACACTAGAGTGCATAAAGCATTAATGAACATTAATGTCTAGAACTGCATATATTACATGAAAAAGGATGTGTGTGTGTTTAAATTACAAATCACATTCTTTATGTTATGGGTTTTGGGTTTTTTTATTAAAAAATAGCAGTTCTCTTTTTTAAAAAATCACATCATGGAGTGGCATATATTTCTGAATACACAAATTATGGTAATGTTTAAAAGACTATGAGAATCTTTAAAAACTAATAATTTATTTAAAATCTCAAATTAAGTGTGATCTAGCTGTCTGATTCTTGGGTTCTGTATGTTATGGCACAACAGAAGAAACACAGAATCATTTCTCTTCATACTCCTGAGAGAAACTTCATTGGACCGTACCATTAGCCAGATAAAAAAGGAAGATGACTTATTGTTATCCATTAATTTGCAAATTTCTTTTTAAAAAAACGTTATAAATGAATCCGTAACATCATTGTAAAAATGTTAAAGTATACATCTATGAAATAAAATGGTCAAACCTGAGGTAAATATTTGAGGGCAAATACGGACTCTTTCCTAAAAGGAGTTTAGTGGCCTAGTCCGTTGTCTGAGGGGAATAAAAAGGCAAAGGATTTTTTCAAGTCAAACGGCCACTCTGGAAATCTTACAGGGCCTCATAGCTATATCTTAGGAGACTTTATGAGTCCTTCTTAATTATTTTTAGGATATAGCATATTGTAAGGTCTGTTGGGAGTGCCATTTGACATCAATATCACTATCCCCCCCCCAATTCATGCAAGGGTAATTTCCAGATTTTCTTCATGATATAATGAGATAAAAAAGGGAACCATCAAGAGAGACATTTGCTTAAATGTTGTTCACTGCTTTGCGCATTTGTAATTAAAAGGTGGTTTTGAAATGTATTTAATGAGCAAGCATTAGATATTCAGCCCATATGAGATACAAGGATTACCGTATTTTTCCGTGTATAAGACTAGGTTTCCCCCCTAAAAATAATGTCAAAAATTAGGGGGCATCTTATACACAGATACATCTCCTCCCATTTTCTTAAACCTGAGTCCCCAAAAATAGGGAGGGCCATATACATGGGGGTGTCTTATAGATGGAAAAATATGGTACCTTCTGAGTAATTGATGGCAATGAGCAGCTGAGGAGAGAGTAATTTCTAAACACACCTAATATAAAATGAGTAAAACACATAGTTGTGGTTTTTTGTTTTTGTTTTTAAATTGATTAATCACGTGAAATTGGTTCGCGGAAGTCCTATGGGACAGTTGTTCTCTTAAATCCTTACTAAGTTCTAGAGGATTTTAATATTTTGGATTTTTTAAAGGTACTTCTGAGGAGATGTTTGGCTGGATCATATGGGTTTACTTAATGATGGGCCTTTTGTTTATGGGCTTCCAGAATGGCTGCAAACTTTAATAATGCAGTGCTACTATTTGTATGTTGTTTTATTGTATATTTGAATGCTGCTTATTTTTTTATGATATTATGCAATCTAGAAATTTTCTCAGATAAATTTTTTAAAGGTACTAGATGCAGAATAGACTCACTGAAATAAATGGACAAGTTACTGGACTCAATTTATTTCAGTACTGTACATCTACTCTGAGAATGACTAAAACCTCACCATTATTAGCAATTGGTGACTGGGTTTTCATTGTTAAAGGGAAATTGAGAGTAGGTTATAGGCTAAGTATTGTTATTGCATATTAAAACTTTTAAACGTTCTATTTTAGGTATTACTTAAAATATGGATTTGCAGTGCATCATTTTTGTGGAAGAGTAAAGAATCACAAATCTATGACAAGGTAAGGAGGAAGCAAGAAAAGGTAAGAAAAATACAAATGTTTTTCTGTCTGAAACTTCCAATATTCAGCTTCATAGGATGGCCCCAAGTATTATGAGAAAGTGAGAAAAAAATCTATTTCTGCACACTATGCATAATATCATATCTCCTAATAACCCTTCCTTTTTCAAACTAAAAAAAAAACCCAAATGATGTTTTCTTCACAGGGGAATTGCTCCAGCTGCTTGATAATTTCAATTGTCATTTTCCAGTTGCATGAGTTCAGGAGAAGGTGTCGTCCCCCGTCCCGCCCCCGGCATGGAGGGTGGTAAAGTAGGCCCAGGCCCAAGGACATGATAGAGGGGACATAGGTAGCAAATGTGCTCCTACTCTTTCTCATGTGATACTAATTGTGTGGGGAAATTAAATGTCCAAAGAGGGCTATTGTATTCTAAAAACATTACACCATTAAAAATAAGAGAATATGTGAAAAATGCAAAAAAATGAATATTTTTCTGCTCCGCTACATGAATATTTTGACATATCTACACAAAGTAACTATGAAACTATCTTAGATAACACTCAATTCTTATTACTTTAAATTATTCCATTAACCCAAGTATTTCCTAAACTTGCAAAACACTATACAAATGCAAATTAGTCACCTTCAATTCCAGATTATATTCCAATCTAAAAAGCTATTTGTTGATGCATTTGTTCGTGTAAGGCAAGCAACGCAGGTATGCAATGAGTGAAACCTTATTATAAAATACTGGACATGTAGGTTTGTACCAATCAAGTTGTCACTGTAGTAGTTGAAAAGCATTAGAGTAGTATATGGATTAGCTATTCACCATCTAAATAAAAGTTACAGTAAATGTATTTTAACTCGTTAGTCTTTATGGCGCCAGAAAACTCTTTGTTGCACTTAAATTGCTCCATTCATATCCCAAGGTTAGAACAGCATTTTGCTATCCTGTGAAATTGCAAATTCCAGTGGGTTAGCTGTGTTAGTGTATAAAAGTAATTGCAAAAAAGGATCATGTGACACCTTAAAGACTAAAAAATGTATTGTGCTCATGAATGCTGCAGCCTGAGTAAAATACTATTCTTAAAAAATACTATTCTTTGGGCTTCTTGGAAGCTAGGCTTGGTTAACTTGCCCAAGGCTACACTGTGAATTTCAGAGTCAAGTAGGAATTTGAACCCAGATTTTGGTATCCCAACTCAACCCTCTCTAAGTGAGGGTATTACTCATTTTGTACTACTGATACAACTGGTGTAATGTTTCCGACATCTAGTAAATGGTTCAGTAGTTTAGACCAGGGGTCAGCAACCTAAGGCCCATGAGCTGGAAGCGGTCTGCAGAGGTTGTTTGACCGGCCCATGAGCTGCCCCGAACCGAGCTGCCTGCTTGCACGCTGCGATAAACTGGCGCATTGCAGCAAGGTGACCTGCTTCCGCGGCGCCGGAAATCGTGTCTGTGAAGTGCAGACATCAGAAATTGCGTCTGCACAGACACAGTGCCCAAAATCACAGGGGTGTGCGATCCGACCCATGGAGGGATCTCCACAGGACCGATCCGGCCCAGGCAAGATAAACCTTGCTGACCCCAGTTTAGACCACAGCACCACCCACTCGGTGGTTTGAATCCAAGTGACGGGGTGAGCTCTTGTTGCTCTGTCCCAGCTAATGCCAACCTTAGCAGTTCAAGAGTAGATAAATAGGAATCACTGCAGTGGGGTGGTAAAGCAGCGTTTCTGTGCACTCTGGCACTCGTCACAGTGCCCTGCTGTGCCAGAAGTGGTATAGTCATGCTGGCCACATGACCCGGAATGCTGTTTGTAGATGAATGCCAGCTACCTCAGCCTGAAGCGAGATGAGCACTGTACCCCATACTCAAATTTGACTGGACTTAACCGTCCAGGGGTCCTTTACCTTTAGAAGTATCAATTTCAATAGAAAAAAATGTTTATTGAAATTATTATATAAAATTATGAAAAAGGTATAACAGGTCTAGCAGCATTGGTCACTTCTGATGGAAATAATATGCTTAATACATTCAGGAACAACTTTGTAAATAAGCTGTAGCTCTGCAACTCATGATATTTTATATGATGCTCAGGACAGTATTTATGTTGTTCATCCTGCATCTAAACGTTCTGAGTGGTGCTGATTTCTGTATTAATTACAGGGCAGCATGGATATGTTAGTGTCTGTTTCTGGACTCATTTTCAGAATGCAGGTATGCAAATAAGGAAATTTCCTGCTAAGGTTGCCTAGAAATAACTCAAGAGTTTTCTGGGCTTTATGTGCTTTTTCCACAGGAGGGCACAATTTGGCTCTTTACATTTATACTTAGTATCAACAGTCTACATTTTAAAAAGGAAATCCTGACTGCACAAGGCAAAGTGCATCTGAGCAGTTTTTTTTATCTGCCTTATTAAAATATATTAATATTTCAATATCTGAGAAGACCACATTTAACTAAACTTGTTTTATGTTATAGTCTTCAAACTATGTTTTAATGTATAGACCTGATGGAATGAAAACCTGTAGAGGGTGGTACTACTCAGAGGTAGACCCACTGAAATTAATGAATATGACTAAGTTAGGTTTATTTAAGTACCACCCTAAATTTAAATTTAAGAGCACAACTACATGTTTATGACCAAACAAGTATTTAGCTTGTAAATAATTTTTAGATGAAATATATGATTAATTCTTATGCTTTTTTGCAAACTACTTTAAATTGCCCGCAAATACTTTTTACCAACATTTTTCTCAGAATACATCTTATGTGAAGAATTTAAATTCATAACATTTAAACCTATATTTTGTACAAGACAAGAATTTTGGATTTTTTAACAAAAAAAAATCACCATACCATAATTCTTAAACATATAGTAAATTAAGAATTTAATGACACTTATAGTTAATGGAGAAATATGTTACCTCTAAGTTTCTGCACCGAAACAATCTGCTTGTGCGTATACTGCTGCTTTGGTATCTAGGACCTGCTACCTGTAATAATTTGGACACGGGTGGTGCTGTGGTCTAAAAACCACAGAGCCTAGGGCTTGCCAATCAGAAGGTCAGTGGTTCGAATCCCCACGACAGGGTGAGCTGCCATTGCTCGGTCCTAGCTCCTGCCAACCTAGCAGTTCGAAAGCACACCCAAAAGTGCAAGTAGATAAATAGGTACCGCTCCAGCGGGAAGGTAAATAGGGTTCTGTGCGCTGCTCTCGTTTCGCCAAAAGCAGCTTAGTCATGCTGGCCACATGACCCAAGCTGCCTGCGGACAAACGCCGGCTCCCTCGGCCAGTAAAGTGAGATGAGCACTGCAACCCCAGAGTCGTCCGCGACTGGACTTAACGGTCAGGGGTCCCTTTACCTGTAATAATACTTGAAAACATATACATTTTAAAAAAGTTAGTGTCTCTTCTCTACAAACTGTGCAATTATTTTTCAGGATAAATTATACCTAACACGTTTTGGTCACTACCTGGCAAATATGTCTAATTTTGTCTTTACTTAATCTCTTTGAAACAAATGAAAATGAATTTTCATTGCTTTGACTTGAATATCCAATATGATCCTACACATATTTAGTCAGGAAGTCCTACTGTGTTCAGTGGGAATCATTCCCAGGTAAGTGTGTATGGCATTAGTCATGACTAACTGTAGCAGGATTCTAGGTCTTTAAATCTGGAGTATATGTATATTTATTTCCTCATATTCAAAGACTTACAACCCAGAATGTTACAAGTAGCTAAAATCATATATTCCTATAACACAATATGCATCTTTTGAAACAGGGCAATAGTGCCTAATTTCTGGCAGAGGCTGGCCCTGGATTACTGCATTCAAACAACTACAGTACATGAGGTTGAGCTCTGGGCATTATGGAGAACTGACTCAAGTAGGAATACAGCGTTTAAACATTAGCAACTTGATTATATTTTGGGGGTTTGCTACATTATTCTAGAGCTCCAAAGCATTGAATAAAAAAACAAGCATTTAAGCCAATTTATATGAATTCCACTTCGTTCCTATTCCATGATCTCACAAACTAAAACAATTTACCTGAAGAGAAAATAGATAGGCTTTCAAGTTCGTCAATGTCCCCTTTCTTCAAAGGCTGCTTTCCCAACCCATTATTACACTATTTGCAAGAGCTCGGTCAACAACCACCTCAATTTTCCAGCGAAGAAGCCTTCATTTCAATATCACAGATTCCCCCCTCAACGCTATTTCAGAAAACACGGTTTTGGAAAAGCATGCCCATCTGGAAATCAGTAAAACCAGAATTTTCAACCGTGAGAACTTCAAATCCGACGATATGGCGATCAGGATCAACACCTTATAAAAGCACACATGCAAGCACGAACGAGAAATTTAATAAAAGAAAACCAGGCGTAAGCGGAAACAAGCTTCCAATATTCCCATCTGGATATGAAAGAATGCAGCAGGTATTCCCCCCCCCCCTTCTGAATTTCCACTCATCCTCTTCCTTGGGAGATCTTCGTATTTTTAATCCTCTTCATGTGGCTTTTATCATTTTTAAAAGATAGAAAAATGGACAATTTATTTTGCTGAAGTATTTCAGTCGTGTGCCTCATCTTGACAGTTCGTAGATCTTCTCCTCGTAACATCAGGCCTTTATTTGCAAACTCCAGCCTTCCGTATATAAATGCAGCAAAAGAGAGGAGTGGGGTAAAGAAAAACTGATAAAAAAAGAAAAGAAAAGCACCCATATACGCAACTCGGAGCTGCCATCAGCTGTCTGCGCGGCGACGCAGACTGAAGAGCCTCCCCAGCTAGTGCATGGATGGATCTCTCGGCTTAGGGAGGCAGGAAAGGAGTGAGCAAGCGAAACAGAAGCAGCAACAGAAGAAGGAGAGAGAGAGAAAAAGGGGAGGTTGTTGGTGTTTGGCGCCGGTGGAGGGAGTCATTCCTACAGCTGCACTTCCGGTCGGCATTTTGTTCTGAGAGGGAGCGAGACCGACGCTCAAATTCACGCAGGCTCCTTTTTCCCTCTCTCTCCTCCCTCCCCATCTCCTCCCTCCCCGGTACCGACTCACCGTGGCCTAAGCAGTCCCCTCCCTGCCCCGCCCCACCCGCCCGCGTACACAGAGGAGGCGGAGAGGCGGCGGCGGTGGTGACGGCGGCGGAAGAGAAGGAACAAGCCGCGGCAGAGGAGATTCCCCCTCCTCCCTGCCTCCCTCCCTCCCGCTCGCTCGCTCGCTCCTCTCCTCCCTCCCCTCCCGGGGTTGGTCGGTCGGTCGGTCGTTCGGTGCGTGAGGTGTTTATCGAATCCGGCTCGGCCCCGGCCCGTGTGGATTTTGGCGGCGTGAATCGGGCTTGGTGGGAGGACGACGGCAAGGAGGGGAAGGAAGAAGAAGAAGAGGAGGAGGAGGAAGAAGAAGAAGAAGAAGAGGACGGCGGCGGCGGCGGCAGCGGGGAGGACGGCAAAGACGACGACGGCGGCGACTTAAGGGATTCGCTTCGGCCGCTCCCGCCCGTCCCCGGCTCTACATGTTCGCTGCACTGAGGAGGAGACGGAAGAGGAGCCAGCCCCCCTCCCGGCCCGGATTATTGTTGTTATATTATCTCCCCTCCTCCTCCTCTCGCTCCGCGGCGGCCCAGCGGCGGATCCTCTGAGGAGGGAGGGGGGCGGATTTTTCTCCTTCCTCCTTCCCCCCCCCCCGCCACCGCTTGGCTTTCGGTTGGCTTCAGACGGTGTTTTGCTCAGGTAAAAGCCCCCCCCTTCAGGTTTCTCCTCTTCCTCCTCCGCGAAAGGGAAGCCGCGAGCTGGGCCTCCTCTTAGGCGAGGCGGCCCAGTCAGGGGAATTAGCCTTTTCGGCCGGTGTGGGAAAAAGGAGAGGAGTGGGGCGGCGGGGGTGAGGGGAAGAGAAGTAATGAGTGTCAGCCGAGGGGTGGGGGGTGTTTTCACGTTTCTCCCCGCCTCCGCCTCCTCCCGGGGTTTGGCGGAGGAGAGAATGGTTTCTGCCGAGCTGCTGGAGGAGCCCAAGCCCGGAGGAGGGCGCAGGCCCAGCGGCCAGCGCATTCACTCCAGCTCGGGGATTAGAGAGGCGAGGTGGCTCCTGTGTGACAGGCCTCGGCGCCCGAGAGCAAGAGCGGGGAGGAGGAAACAATACAGTTGGAGCAGCGGCCGGGGCACCGAACCTGTGCCATATTTACAACTTCACACCGGCGGGCTGAGCTGAGGGAGGAAGGAGGGGAAAGAAAAGGTCTCAGCCAAATCGCGCGGGGTGGCGGAGAGAGAGAGAGACGGGCGCTCCCACGCGCTCCCTGTGTATGTTCGGCAGCAACTATGTTTCCTTCGAAGCTTCCTTGCTCAATCCCGACGGTTCATATAGTTGGTGTGTACACGGTAAATTTGTTTGGCTGGAGAGGTGATTAATTGTTGCTGGCTCTGTGCATATCCCTTCGAATGCGTGCACTACTACTACTACTACTGCGTTGATAAAATAAAGGTAGCCCTTTCTGGATGACTGACAGAACGCAAACACCTGCACAACTCACAAAGTACACTGGCTGCAGCGTATGCCACCTTTATTTCCCTTTTTTCCATCTCACTTTCCATAAAAAGATAAATAGTTAGCTGTTGTTGCTCCACGGGAACTAAAACGTTGATACTTTGCAACGACGGATGCCTAAACATCTATGTGGTTGGTTGCCACTGTAAAGGCCAAAAACCTTAATTTGGAATCTCAAAAATTGTAGTTAAGCCTGCAGTCCTAAAACATATACAGTATCTTGAAGTAAGTGCTACTGAAGTCGATGCTGCATACTTCTGAGTAAACATGTTTACGATTGGGCTGAGAAATGGGTCAAAATTGTGCAGAATTAGACTGAAGTTTTAATATTTTTAAAACGAAAGTACTGTAGATCAATTTCAAATCCATAGGTATTGATTATGTCTATGCTGTTTGTGTAACTGGGTGATGCCTCTGTCACTTATCTGAAAGTTTGTTAAGCCTCCTAACATTAAATGATAGTATATATAGCATTTTAAATGATACATTTAGCATATTTTGGAAATTATAGATTTATAAATGTTGTTTTAATTGAATGGAATTGATCTGCATAGCTATGAAGAACTGCATTTCATCTGGTTGTGATAGCTATTTTTATATTGCTAGTTGCCAAATGCTGTTTTCCAATGATGGTTGGAGCATACCGGTAGCAACATTTCACAGTGCTAGCTTTCATGATGTTGTAAGTGTACTTGTATTGGAAGCTAGCTATTATTTAGTGCTTCTCATAAGTAAAGTAACTTTTGTTGTTGTTCATAGAGTACTATTGTGCATTTATGGCTCCTCATACATGTTAATATAGTGACGTTAATATAGCTGTCACACAGAAGGCGTGTTTTTAATGCTGTGAATCTGTGTAGTAGTCAGCAATGTGTCCATGATTTGTATTGGTCAGGCAGCAGTTTGAATTTTAAAAAGCTTGAAGATCCTGCTGAGCCCCAAACCTGGCCTCCCTCCCTCCCACTAATCTGCCATTCCTGTCTTTGTGCTGCCTGGGCCTGTTAGACACTGTTTGCAACAGGGCCTCAGGCCTATATATGCACGGGAGAGGAACCATTTTCAGTTTGAAAAAGCAGCTTTTATTTCTGAACTTTATGAATTGCCGAGCGAGACATGTTGTTTCTAATTGTGCCTGTGTGTGTAACTGAATCTTTGTTTTCCCTAAGCTGTGGTGTATGTAGAGGCATAGGTCTATTTTACAGGAAAGAAAGGGCTGTATGGAAAATAGTTGTACTTGAGTGTTTTTCATCATCAGAAAGCGACACTAGATCTGATAATTCTTTTGTCACTTAAGTTACACACAGTATGATTTTGCTTAATTTGCGAGATGTTTCTGATCACATTTTGTATAATTCCAGCAAGTTATTTATTTTAGTTCTAGATTTAATTATGAACTAATTTCCTATAGCCACACATTCTCCTGCTGTTGTCTTTCACTTTATTCAAAGATTTTGTGTATTTTGAAGTTGATCATGTAATATATGGAATATGAAAAATTCAGGATCTTAAATCTGAAGACTTTTTCTACATGTATGCCTATGATTTGTATTATTTGACCATATTTTTATTTTTATTTATATGAGATTACAGTCTCCAGCTTTTTTTTAAAAAAAATACCAAGCAGTGGACAGAAAACTTAAAATAGTATCTAGAAATATTGAACAATTATTTCTTCGTTGAAATTCTTGGTTAAAGATGTGTGCCTTAGCTAATAAGGAAATCTTGCTTCCTAAAGATTTATATATGATGTACACTTTCCATTTTTTTAGTTCTTTAATAGTTTTTTATGAAAGAAGTTCATAAAATAAAATTAGTGCTAAAACACTGTACTTTGTTTTAACAAAGTATAACAAACATCTAATTTTGCAAATCAATAAAATCTTAAATTGAAACTGATTCAGTTCTGTTAAAATTAATGGAAATGAGATGGTTCATATACTGGGTTGTGACTAGGATTTTACTTGTGTAAGCCTTATATTTTATCCAAAAGACACTACTCCGCCCCACCCCGCCCCCAATTTCTCTAAGCATTTGGGAATGGTGAATGTGTTTTTGAAAACTGCACATATAGGGATGCATTTAAAAGATATGTAAAACTTTAAATTGTGTCACAGGTAACTGCATTTTAGGAGAGTATTGCATATATTCTATTTTTAATAGTTTTAATTTAAGAAAAAAGTTATCAAATTAGTTTAAACCTTTATTCTAACATTGGAGCTACACATTCTGGCACTACCATGTGCCCACACACTTTTGCTCCCCATTTACTTTGTTGAAATGACATACATTCTAACTGCATGGATTAAGTGTGGAATCAATGCCATATATGCACTCAATCTAGGTCAAGGACAATGCCCCTTTATTGTATCTGGTGCCCAGGACAATGCACTTCTAATCCTAAATGGCCAATAAGATGTGCCCATTCACATATTGTATACTTTAGACATATGATGAAACTACAGTAGTTAATGCTGAGTAGGGTGAAGAATTTACTGTGAATGAAATTATTTCATTAACCTACATTGGCATTTTTAGAGATAAGTAATTTAGTGTTATACAGTACTGTACTATGCAGTATAGAAGTCTGACTGAACTTAAGTATGCAAGTTAGTGATTCTTTGAAATGCTTCTTAAGCATTGGTTCTGAACAATTCTGCTTAGAAATAGGTTCCATTGGAACTGGTGTGGCTTGCTTCCATGTCAGAATTGGAGTTTTCCATTGTAAGGCATCTGTGGACAGGGCTGGGAAAATCGCATGGGTTGCTCTTTCATTATCTGAAAGTCTTCTGCTAGACTAGAGGAAGAGGGGAGGTGATCTTTGCCCATTTCCCATCCACCCACCCCACCACCCACCATCACTGCATTTTTCCAGGGAGTCTCCTCACCCTCCAGAACAGATTTTTTGAAGGTACAGATGACTGCAGGGGGAATTACAATAGCAAAAATAATCTTACCCTCTTTTGCCTTCAAAAGCATCCAGTTAGCATAATTCCATTCTGTTGTAAGTTTGCATGAGCTTAGGAACTTTTTAGCCCTGCTGAAAGCTTGGGGCTTAAATTTGCATTGGCTGCTAAATATTGCTGAAGTTTGGGAATAATAATAATTTTTCAAATAAGTTGAGTGTGGTAGTTTTCTTCATATCATTCTTGGTTTTAGATCTTCCAGACTTACTATTTTGTTTTTCCCAGATGTAACGGTAACTATTGAAAAATTAGGCATTTAACCAGGCTTCAGAATGACACAATTTGCTAGTGCAGTACTCAACAAAAATTTTACTAGTCTGTCTGCCACTGTCTGCCTGAAAGCAAAATGAAGAAACTTAACTTCTGGTTTACAGAGCACCCCTGCCTGATCACCTTCTAGAATTTATTTTACTTATTTATAAAAAATATTGATGAGTTGCCTTTTGGTCAAAAACAGCTCACAAGGCAGGTTATAGTTTATTTACTTTTAAATAGCTTCTAATTATTAGCTTTAGTAATTAATGGAAAGTTCATAACCATTTTATAACCCTCCAGAACAGATTTTTTGAAGGTACAGATGACTGCAGGAGGAATTAGCAAAAATAATCTCACCCTCTTTTGTAATTAATGGAAAGTTCATAGCCATTTTATAACGGTGCTTTAAATCTTGGGTTTTATATCTATATATCCTTATTCAGCCTTACTTTTGAATGACTGTTGACATCACTGTCATCTAGCATTGGAGCCAGTAAATGAAAAAAAGAGCTAGGGCTAGGCTATGGAGGATGCGGTCACTGCTCTATCATAGGAGGGGGGTAGTATGCCACTCAGGACTTCTCCTTAGGCAGCTTCAGCAGGCTAGTGGAAAACTATGCAGATGGTATAAATACTTTTTGGGGCATGGGATGTTTGGGAATATGAGTTATAGACCAACAGTTTGCAAGCCTGGCCTCCTGGAGTGGGTAGTACCGGTAGCTGTCCCTTGAGGAGCATCTGAACTGTATGTGCAGTTGGCCAAGCACTACTGCTGGCTCTGCATGCAGCCCTAAATTAAATACAGTATTCTCATTTGAGGCTGTGTGCACTTTTTTACCTTTTCCTCAAGGGTTTACAGCTCTTTAGAGGAGGTGAAAAGTAGGAAGAGCCATACTTTCAACTTAAAATGGCAGCAACTTTTCCAAGCCCCCTGCTGTGTCTTCTTTTTTGCTCTCTCTTCCATCTGGTTCTGAGCCAGAACACCCATAAGCTAAAATCCATGATAGCACCATACTGTGTTGTGGTTTATCTGTAGGAAACACAGCAGGTGCCTGCCTTTCTATACCAGAATGGCAGCAAAGTTGAAAATAGTGGCCTTACCTGGCTTATTAAATGCCTTCTGGGCTTGACTGATGGCATGGTTAACTTGTGAAAACCTACCTCTTTAGCATAACACCTTGGACACGCAGCAGAGTCTTGAGGCAGCAGTACAGTGGTACCTCGGGTTAGAGGCGGTTCAGGTTACAGACGCTTCAGGTTACAGACTCCGTTAACCCAGAAATAGTACCTCGGGTTAAGAACTTTGCTTCAGGATGAGAACAGAAATTGTGCGGCGGTGGCAGCGGGAGGCCCCATTAGCTAAAGTGGTACCTCAAGTTAAGAACATTTTCAGGTTAAGAACGGACCTCTGGAATGAATTAAGTTCTTAACCTGAGGCACCACTGTACAGTGGAATCTCAGTTTACAACTACCTCTGTTTATGAACGCCTCCGTTTACGAACGCCGCGGACCTGGAAGTATTTACATCCGGGTTCAGCGACGTTGGATGCGCAGATCGCTTCTGTGCAGCTCACGCATGCGCAGAAGCGATCTGCGCAGCGCGCACATGCGCAGAAGCAGTCTAATGGCGCTTCGCGCAGACGCAAAAGCATGCCTTCGGGGTGCAAATGCCTCCGTGGGACAGATTGCGTTCGTAAATCGAGGTTCCACTGTATTGTGTTTACTATGTCCACAAGGTAAAAGCACAACAATATTCAGTGAGTTTTCAACTTGGCATTGTTAGTGGGTGGGGAGGGAGATTGGGACTGAGCAGAACAGTAGAATCTTAATAAAATTCTTAAAAAGAGGGAAATGCTGAAGCCCTTCCCATGGCCATCTACAACATGTGTGGAGTGAAGGAGAAGCAGTACTAGGTAGCAGCAGGTATTGGATTAGTGCATGCTTCTCATTACTGAGACATGCTTCAGTCAAGAACACTATTCAGCTATTCACTGTGGGGAGCCTCTGAAAATGCTGCCATGTAGTAGTGCTTGAAATATGAGCAGTGCCTGAAAACACCCCACAATGGGGGAGATTCAAGTGATCAGCTTTGACCCATTAGTTGAACCTTGGGGGGGGGGAAGGTTTAGCTACTCTTTGGTTTGACCCATATTTTCTAATGTTCTAGTTTAGTTCCAGTTCAGTATCAGTTTTTGCACTCTACCAAGACTAGCTTTAAATAATAATTAAGTAATGTGTTGTAGTACTTTAAACTAGCTCAAAAACATTTCATGCAGATTAATGTTATCTACTCTTATGCTTACAATGCAACTTTTATGCAATACTGAATAACTTCATTTTAAAACAAAAACACATCCAGTGGGCCTTATGAACCACTCCCTCCAATTTCCACTGCAGTCCTTGGATCATTCAATCAATTGATAGTAAGGGGTACCTCTCAAGCTATCAATAGATAGTAAGGGGTACCTCTCAAGCTAAGTTCTAGCTTGTTGGATGGAAAAACTGGAATACTTTCTGTGCCCAGAATTGCTTATGTATGTGAATAGTTTCTTTTGTTTTCAGGTGTTTGTGTGCATTATTATTTTATTGTTATTATTTATTAAATGTGTATGCCAACCCTCATCCATAGATTTCAGGGTGCTTCGCAACATAAAGTTACAATATTGAAACCACAAAATGCATAGGAAAATTTGAAAGGGCATCGGATGTCAATCAGCCAAAGGCCTGGTTGAAGAGGAATGTTTTCCTCCTTGGTAGCTAAAGATATATAATGAAGACACCAGCTGAATCTCCCTGCAGAAAGTATTCCACAAACAGGGAGCCACTGCAGAAAAGGCCTATTCTTTTGTGGCCACCCTCAAGAGGCACACAAAGAAGGGACTCAGAGGATGTTCTCAGTATTCGAAACTCCCAATGTTCTAGGCGCATTTTGCGACAGGAAATTTATTAGTGCAAGCAGTTTCTCAGCTCTGGGCACAATACTGCTCCTAAGATTTCAGATTAAAACTGCAGAGTGCTCCTCCATTTAAAACTGCCTCCCTACTTCCAGCTACTCTCTGAAAATTGGAGAAGAGACCCTCTTAAGAATATTAGGGGGGTGGGAGGGGGAAGGACTAGACCATGTGAAAAATGAACATAATATTTTAGCTAAGGTTCATTCATTTTCAACTTTGTACATTATTTAAAAAGTGTGCATTCCGTTGTTGTACCCTAACCTATGGCCTGTTTTAACATTGGTTTTGTATTATGTCTGAACCCCCCATTTTTAACAACAACAACAATAATAATTTATTTATACCCTGCCCATCTGGCCGGGTTCACCCAGCCACTAGCATACCCCAGCTAGAAAGGCACAGAACAAGAGTGCTTGCATGGCCAAGTGGTGCTTTCTGGTTCTGTTCCAGATAAGTCCTTGTCCTGTTGCGGCCTTTTCATGTTGTGAACGGGCCGCCGGAATGGATCCCGTTCGCAACATGAGGTACCACTGTACTGTCCTTTCTTACCATACATATACAGTGGTACCTCTACTTACGAATGTTTCTACTTCCGAACGGAGCTCCGTCCGCCATCTTGGATGCGGTTTAGGTAGGAATTTTTCTACTTGTGAATTTTTAGATAGGGTTGCTTCGACTTACGATTTTTTTCTCCCAATGCATTCCTATGGGATTCGATTTACAATTTTTTTTGACTCACGAATGTGCGTTCGGAGCGCATTAAATTCGTAAGTAGAGGTACCACTGTATGTGCATGCACACATATGAGAAGAATGTGCTGGCAGGAATCCTTCCAAGATGATGGGCTATCATTCAACTAGCATGCTAGCAGAACCCGCCTGTCAATAATCTGATGTAAAAATAATCCCACCTGTCAAAATTGTGGGGACAGATTACAGTAACGTGTTGGACTTCTGAAACAATTACAAGAGATGTTTATTGCCTTCATGTTTTGCATGTGGGCTTCCCAGCAGCATTGCGGTTGGCCACCATGGGAAATAGGATGCGGGACTAGACAGATTTTTGTCTGAGCAGGATTCTTATGAAGTCACGGATATGAATAGTAAAATTATTCACTGCAAAGTAAACTCTATGGAATTGCTTCAGACTTGGTATGTTCCATGCAAAGAACACCATAGTGACCTAGATCTAGCACAGAGGCAAAATGTGGTGAGACAGTTTTTCAGGTATGCATAAGTTTTTGAACTCTTGTGTTGGAGGCAAGTTAGCTATTGCCTCTCAAGGTACTTAAAATACTACTACAATTTTTCACTCAGAAAAAATGTTCTCTTCTTGCATAGGTACAGAAGAAGCTATGTGGTTCTGAATCTACTTAATCAATGGCCAAGACAGATCACTTTATCTATGTTATTCTATACTGTTAACCATTTTAACTTTTCTTTGCACCTCCCACTTTAACTACCGTGTTTCTCATATTATAAGACATGTCTTATATTTATTTTTTCCTCCAAAAAACACACTGTGGCTTATTTTCAAGGGATGTCTTATTTTTTTCCTCCTCCTCCTGGCGCGGCCGGCATTGCTGCTGCGCCTATCACTATGTCTTATTTTCGGGGTATGGCTTATATTCCTTGAATGCTTAAAAATCCTGCTATGGCTTATTTTATGGGTATGTCTTAAAATATGAGAAACAGGGTAAATATTTCCACAAGGATAAATGTCAATACAAGAACACATTAGAGAATCATGATGTGGTGTTTAAAAATGGGTTGCTAAATAGTCAACTCCTTAGCCCCCACCCCCCCTCCAACTGCACTGATTTTATCAGCAGTGGCAAAAATATTAAAGTAGAGGCAGCAATGGATTGCAAAAACTTTCCAGACAGCCCATCATTCTGAGGGGGCAAATCATCCCCTTCCTGGTCATCAGACTGATCACTTGAAAAGCAGGGAGGGGCATTAACCCATCCAGCTGATCTGCATGTATTTGAGGAGGGGAGACTGTGCTTATGGGGCTTATGCTACATGCACCACTAGCTGCAAATGTGTATTGGCTGAGGGTGATTATGACCCTAGAGCCAAAAAGTTTAGCTACCCCTGTTCTAAAATATCTGTTATGATCCCTGTGAACCTTTTGAAGTGAATTTTTAATTTACTAGGATACTCTTTATGAATATAATTTTCTGCAGAAAGTGAGCATGCATATAAATAAATACCCTCCTGCAACAGCTGTTAAGTAAGTAAGTAAGTAAGTAGACAGGCTTATGTCTACTTATAACTTATACTATAGTTAAACTGGTATGTCTTTTTGTTGCACTTCTTTCTAAGGTATCCAAGAACTGCTCTAGTTTATTTTGTCTTCCTTTGATACAGTAGTGTTTTTTTGTTACCAGCCTTTTTGTTACCAGCCTCTTCTGTGCCTTCAGCTGTAATTAAAGTAGGAAATGTGCACTATAAGAATTGTGGAATTCTTTTCAGAAACTGGTATAGCCAGATTAAAACTTTAGCTGTATGGAACATCAGATTGCATGTGCATTAATGAACATGGTAGATGCATCAAGATACTTACTGCATGGTTTCATGCATGGTTTTTTCAATCTCAAATCTTGTTAGGGGTCATACAATTTGAGAGAAATAGAACTTTTATTTATATTGACATTTTTGAGATTTTTACAGAGTTTTGAAATGTTCTTGGCAGTCCCATGAAGTTGATGGGTACTCTTATTTCATTTATGGGAACAACTTTCTGAGAATTACCAAAGGCCAGCAAGGTCCATTGCCTGTAGGTCCTGGGTTGTACTACAGGCTTTTGTTACTATCACATGTTTGAGTTTCTGTACAACTGTGACATCTGGAAACAGTTTTCTTACTAAAAATATCTTAAATCAAAGGTGCAATTCTTTGCATTCTAATATAAGAAAGTAGATGAAAAAATGTTGAATTTGTGTTTACTTAGATTACAATAAGGTGAATGTTTCCAGGCATGATTTTCTGATCATTACATGGGCCCTAGTTGCTATATATAACAACCCTGAATGGGGTTAAATGTCTGCCTTCATTTTATAAAAGGCATATATCTTACAGAGAAGATATATATTCACTATTACTGGGGGAGAAAGTGTTAACTCTATATTTCCCTAAATGTTATATTGAAAATCTACTTGACATCCATTACTTTTAAAAATCTTGCTGGCTGCAACTTGGTAGACACCTCCTTCAGTAAATGTTGAGGTGAATTCTTCTGCAATTAAACATATGCTTCTGCAAGGACAGGTGTAAATCTTACACCAGTCCCATCTTGCAAAACATACATAACAGATTTTTATTACAGGATATCAAGGGCACATGCTCCTGTGTATATGTTGAAGTTAGAGGATGGCATGCATATGAAGGATTTTTGCTTTGTGTAGAAATATATTAAAGGAATTACATGAACACATAATAAGAGATTTATGAGTTTAGTCTTCATGATTTTTAGATTCAGGGTTCATTTTTAATCACAAGCTGCAGTATGGACTTGCTCTATTTTATTGTACACACCCATTTTTTCTCTAAAATAATGAGATACAAAGGAGGGCAGAATCCTCTAGTTATATACAATAATTATATACAATATATCACTTTTATCAGGGAAAGCATAATATGTGTACAGTGGATATACAGTTTTCCACACTGAAGAAGGGGCAAATCATACATTGCATATTGCCTCATAAACCATAAAAATAGGACCAAGCCTTCTTTTTCAGGCCTGGTCCTGGCTTTTGCAGGGATGGGAGTGGGAGCATCAGAAGTACATTTTGTGAGTGTGTGGGGGAAGCTGACAGAGCTATGAGGCATCCAGTTCATAAACATTTTCAGTCTCACCTCTGGGGAATGATTTGGTCTGATCATTCAAAAGATGAAGGCGTAGTTCTATGCACTGAGGCTGCAGGAGCACATGAGAGCAATTCAGAGAAGCCAAAGCTCTGTAGGGTAAAACATGTGCCTAAAATATTTGGAGAAAAACAATGTGTAGAGGTAGGCCAAATGATAGAAACATGTGAGCCAAGATGGGTGAGCTGGAGTCATTGGCATAATAGAGTTGGCCTAATATAGAGTACAACAAGTTAGGAATCCCAAAAGGGGTGGACTTCAGAT
Organism: Zootoca vivipara; assembly: GCF_963506605.1. Taxonomy (NCBI): domain Eukaryota; kingdom Metazoa; phylum Chordata; class Lepidosauria; order Squamata; family Lacertidae; genus Zootoca; species Zootoca vivipara. The sequence continues at coordinate 47,085,213 of NC_083286.1, read as the reverse complement.
AATTGCTGAGAAGTGATTTGGTGGAGTAATTAGAACTGGAAATATACTATTGTCTACCTTTCCAAAATGTCCAGGGTAGGCTTGAGATGGAGAATGAAATCAAAGGGATAGTAATAGATAGTAATGTGGTAGTAATGGGTGACTTGCATAGACTTGTACATGCATGTTCCATTCATGACAGGTAATATTTCTAGATGCCCGAAATGACTGTGCTTGAGCCATTGGTTGGGGGAACCAATTGGTGGTGATTCTGGACTTAAGTCTTAAGTGATGCCTAGGAGGACCTGGTGCAAGATGTAAGTGTTGAACCTATTGTAACAGTAACCATAGTGCTATTAAATTGAACATACTTGTTGAATTTTGCCAACAAGTATTGTTAAGAAAATCAAACAGGCATTTTCAACTTGAGGAAACTTCTCCAAAATGACAGGATTGATAAATAAAGGAAGTTCAAAGGAAAAGTGGAGGGACAGTGTCTCTGAAATGCTTGGGCTGTGTTAAAAAAAAATCACAGTAATAGAAGCTAAGCTCTAATGTATATCACAAATCAGGAAATATTCCACCACAGCCAAAAGCATACCAGCATGTATAATGAGCAGAGTCCTGGAAACCTAACAGAGGCAAGGTTTCCTTCAGTAGCATCCTGTGTGGGAGGCAGGGAAGGGAAAAATCTCCCAGGGTGGGAAGGCTGGGAGAAGAAAGGAAAGCTTCCAGGTGAGAGCAGGGAGGGTCCTCCCCCTTTTATGTGGGACAAGAAATAAGATCTACCTCTGGTAGAGGCAGCCCTGCACAGGGAGCTTTTTAATGTTTGAGTATTCCTGCAGCCAATAAGAAGCTGCGATTTGGTTTTTGAACATTTTGGAAGTCGAATGGACTTCCGGAACAGATTCCGTTTGATTTCCAAGGTATGACTGTACTTTGTTGGAAGCTGCCCAGTGTGGCTGGGGCAACCCAGTCAGATGGGCGGCATATAAATACTAAAATTATTATATTTATTTATTTATTTATTTAACTTTCTATCTCCACTGTTAGAGGCATTATGGCTCTGAATAGCATCTGGGAATCACAAGTGAGGAAAGTATTGTTGCACTCAGGTTCTACTTACAGGCTTCCCATAGTCCTCTGGTTATCCATTGTAAGAAAAGGATTCTTGATCCAGTAGGGCTCATCTTACGTTATTTTATTGCCATTGTACTTGGTTGTTGTTGTTGTTTAGTCGTTTAGTCGTGTCCGACTCTTCGTGACCCCATGGACCATAGCACGCCAGGCAATAAAGAGTACTTGAAGTCAACTTGAAGTCCAGTTATGTTAAATTATAATTCAGGGTCTAGCTCATTTCTCAGTTGCTCCTATTTGCATTGTTCCACTTCTTCATATTCATAGACCTGCTGTTGCTTATATTTTTAAGGTACGATGGATTGTAATGTAAAGTTGGGAAAAGGAGAAATGGAAGTGCAGAAAATGAGCTCACCAAATGATAGAGTTTTCTACATCGGGCCTACTCAGACTTCTGTAGAGACTTTCAGGGTGCCCAAACTTTTTTCAAAGAGGGCCAGATCTGATGAAGTGAAAAACCATAGTTGGGTTTTTTTTAGGATTGAATGTTAAGCATTTTTTACAATTTTACCCCAAAGTTATCAAGCTTTTTTACAATTTACTGTCACGGGGGTCGGATTAAATTGACAGAAACAGACTTTGGACATGCCTGCTCTAACGTGTGCTCAGGTGTTAAAGCTTTCCCTTCTTTTTAAACACTTGGCGAGTTTGTTTGTTGATGATCTCTGGCAGGTACGGTATCACTGAGTGGGGACAATACTGTGGCTAGAGTTGTCTTATAAAGAACAGCTTGCCTTCCTTGCTTTTCCTCTGTTCTCTTCAGATCTTAAATCTGAGATTTCTATTTATCTTGTCTGAGGTACTTGTTTTTGTTTGTGTGAGGAAGCTTTTCTTATCAAGAAGCCATACTTGTCTCTCTGAAATTATGGTGTTGTGTGTGTTATGTGGTGTCAGGGCTGGATAGGTATGGGCAGGGTGTGAGTGGATGTGTTTGTGTCTGCCCTTGCTTTTAAGGTTACTTAACGTTATTTTAATTTTTCAAACTTAATTTTTGTTTTGTGTGCAATGTGCACATGGCACCAGTATTTTTATTCATCTATTTGAGTTTTAGTTAAAACGAGTAACATTTTTACTTCATTTTTGTGTGTGTAAAGTATTTGTAGTTTCTAAGGCTCTGATTGCTTAGAGTAGTTGCTGCATTTAAAATAAATATACTGTAGGTCCTTAGATAGTAAGGGTAGGCTGCATTCTAAAGCTGTTTTTAGGCATTTTGTGGTAAAATTCTATTAATAAAATTTAGATCTAATCCAAAATGGTTATGATATATGTGGGCTTTCATTTTATTTGTACTGTTTTCACCATCTCAGCTTTGAGGTACATTAAAAAAATGCAACAATTATTACCTGAGGTTCCACTCTTGTTACACACTTATCTAGGAATCAGTGTCTTTGAACTCAGTGAGAGTTACAGTGGGCCCACAGCTTATATGAGGCTTCAGTTCCGGGGGTCCATGCATAAAGACAAAATCGCATAAACCAGGAAGCTCCTGGAACCACCCCTCCCCCATGTGCAACAATTCCTACCTGTCTGGATTGAGCTTTGCCCTCTATAGGGCTCTGGGAAGGTCATGTGCGGACCCTAGGAGTGTCCCAGAGGACAGAAGGGATCAAAAAGTTCTTTCTGTGGTGGGTTCTCCCTGCTCTCCATTTATTTATTTATCTTTCAACCATGCTCCCAAGGTTGTAATTGCGTGAGTAAATTGTATATGTGGGATGCGCACTGTACATTTTTTCTTTTTGCGTGGACTGTACTTATATATAAACATGCAAAGGATTGTGGTCACTTGTGGTGCACAGTCAGACTGTGATTTTAATAACAGGAAATTATGAAGCTGTACCATTGAGCTTTTCTGGAGCGTCTAACATTCTTGCAGTTAATATTTACTGTATTCTAATACTAGCTGGCCCCTGCCTTGCGTTGCTGTGGGTTATTTATGTGATTTCCCCTACCCTGTGCCGATCCATGACGTATCCCTGTGATTCCCCCACCCCTCCCCTCACCCCCTGGCTTATCCCTGTGATTCCTCCCTCATCCCTGTGAATCCCCCAACTCTGTCCTGATCCATGACCTATTATGCCCTCTTCCCTCCACCCCCGGCTTACCCCTGTGATTTCCCTCCTCTCCTCTGTCCACCCCCCCCCCCGGTTATCCCTGTGACCCGTTCATTTTGCACACAATCATTCCCCAAATGCACACGTTCTGTAAAATTTTGCCCTGTCCCAACCCTGACTCCCCTACCCACATGTGTTAAGTGAAATAACATTTATTCTACCCAAAGGCATGGCCCTGTAAAAGGCCCATATTCAGTTGATTCTATGCTGTGACCTATTCGGGCCCCCCATCCCCCACCCAGGCAGGCCCCTAAATCCACTCATCCTAGTCTGCAAAGCTGAGGTGAGATACTGTGGAGAGGGCAGGTTTCATCCCTGTGTTTCCCCCTCCCCTGTTCTGACCCATTACCTATCCCTGCCCCCTATTCGCCCCCCCCCCCAGGCAGGCCCCTACCTCCACTTGGCAATGTTGGGCCTTGTTGCTGCCAAAGGCCTGTTTTCAGTTGGTTGCTGTGGAATTTTGTGATGTCATCTGGTGGTGCGGCTTTCGAGGCAGCAGTGGGCGATCTGCCTTTCTATTGGATGCTGTTGGAGTCTTCAGAGCTTCTGCTGGTGACGTCTAATTTGGGCGCCACTTTTTTTTGTTTAATCATTATTTTAGGTATGAAAGGTTTGCGTTTTTGGAATTTTTTTTATGCCAGATCCCTCACTGATGGGCATGAAACGTTGTGGCCAAATTTGTTACATTACAGTTCAGCGGTTACGGAGAAAGGCTGTGACCTCTGCGCACACAATGCCTACATTTATATATATATAGATTTACACACAGTCAGTGTTTGAAGTTCACCAGGCGCCAGGCACATTTTGCACCTGGTTGTTAGCCACTTGCAACCAATTGAAGATGTCATGGCATCAGGTGTCTAGACTTCTCTACCATCTGGAGGTGCAAGCCTGGGGGCCCTTGCATTTTGGCTGGTTTCACACGCTAGTAACACATTCTGTATAATTCTATCTGTTATATTTTATCTGCACAATGAATTCCAAGAACCAAAAAGTTGTATTGAAAAATACGATTTTCAAGCCATCTAGCCCATAAATGGCAACTAGGCCTTCTGTTTTGGCGACTGTAACCCTGCTTTAAGGAACCATTTGGTGCCTATCTTACAAATCTGGGTTTCTAACACTGTACACAGCGTAAGTAACACTGGTAGGAAGACTAAAGAAACTGTACCTGTGCAATGCAATTACTTTCCATTTGTTTTATGTTCCAATCTAATGAATAAAAATATGGGTTCATTCGCTTTAATTATTTTCACATGGTATATAAATACTCTGTCTGCATGTATACATGTGCATATCATAATTTTCAGTTGGAAAAATAACCACAAAACATGCATAGATTAATTTAATATAACAAGTCAGTGGCTTCAGTACCGGTAGGTTAACAGCAAAGCAGCAGATTACTTTGTATGAGGCAGTGTACATTTCTTTTTTCTTAAAAAAAAAGCTTGAACTTTTCCCTAACAGAGACAACAACTTTAAAGAAATAGGAAAATGTTTTACTGACCTCTTTGAAACAATGCTATTATCAGTCTGAGTAAACAGAATGTCATATACCATTTAAATCCCTAAACAAAGAACCAGGAAGTAGTACAGCAGTAATGCATGGTGGTTGGAGGGGGAATAGCCAGTAACTATAGGGGTCAGGCTGTAGCAGGGGTCAGCAAACTTTTTCAGCAGGGGGCTGGTCCACTGTCCCTCAGACCTTGTGGGGGGGGGCGAACTATATTTTTTTTTGGGGGGGGGATGAACCAATTCCTATGCCCCACAAATAACCCAGAGATGCATTTTAAATAAAAGGACACATTCTACTCATGTGAAAACATGCTGATTCCTGGACCATCTGCGGGCCGGATTTAGAAGGCTATTGGGCCACATCCGGCCCCCGGGCCTTAGTTTGGGGACCCTTGGGCTATAGCATCCACACTAGTAAGACAGAGCCTATCATTGTTATCTGTTTTGCTGAACTTAACTACACCTCAAAACACACTTTAGTGGACATACTGTGGTGTTTGTTATTGTAAGCAGCTTGTACAGGTTTGTATATTATGAGATAGGAAGTACAATGTTATGCTGGGAGATATTTACTGTATAACATATAAGGTAAGGTGGGTGCAATGAGGAGAATGAGAAAGGGATGGGTTTTTGGAGTGTGTTGTGTGCTTGTTTGGATATTCAAGACAGCTGGATTTGGAGGGAGAAAGAGAAGGGTGACTGGTGTAAATGCTGAGGGGTAGTGGGTAGAGCAGGCAGAATAGGATAGGATTAGGATTTGCAGTAGGGATAGAGTTATAAGCACATGTTATGAAATCTTCTTTGGCGATATCTCGTAGTCGAGTAAAATTGTTTTCCATGAACATGGTCTTAACAGTGAGGTTATGAAATACAAAGTATCCAAACACTGTTACGAAAAACAAACCATATATTCAGCTACAGGTAGGTAGTCGTGTTGGTCTGAGTCGAAGCAAAATAAAAAAATTCCTTCAGTAGCACCTTAAAGACCAACTAAGTTTTTATTTTGGTATGAGCTTTCGTGTGCATGCACACTTTGTCAGATACACTGAAACAGAATCCACCAAACCCTCATACATCCACCAAACCTTTCGTGCATGCACACGAAAGCTCATACCAAAATAAAAACTTAGTTGGTCTTTAAGGTGCTACTGAAGGAATATTTTCATATATTCAGCTTTTGCCATAATAAGGATTTGTTCATTCAAACCATTTCTCAAATTTGGCCAAGCTATTAAGGCTGTGACAAAGTCAGCCAGAGATATTTGTATCTGTATGGTGGCAGCAGAATACCAGTAGTTAGGAGATTGTTTAAGGTTATAGAACAGGCATCCCCAAACTGTGGCCCTCCAGATGTTTTGGCCTACAACTCCCATGATCCCTAGCTAACAGAACCAGTGGTCAGGGATGATGGGGAATTGTAGTCCAAAACATCTGGAGGGCCACAGTTTGGGGATGCCTGTTATAGAAGCTTGCTGCTGGGAGCCCTATAAGGCAAATAGGTATGTGGGGCACAGGAGCATTGAGAGAACCCTTGCCAGGCAAAAATGGGATTGGTAATTTGAATTAGTACCCACTTGCTCCTAAGTGGTAGACTTGGGCAATGGAGGGTATAACACATGCTTTCACACATTGATGTTATGGGACTTGGTTCTCTGTATCCATCCTATGAATATTGGGACATATATATGTAAACTCTCTCTCTCTAGATAGATAGATATTCAGGCCTCTGAGAGATTCAGAAAAACAGAAAGGAGAGGAAATCTTTCTTATTTCCTAACCCTTTGAGGCCTTCCTCTTTTGTGCTATATAGTTTTTAATAGCTAAATAGTAAATGAGAGGAAGTTCTATTGAGTGGGAAAGGAAAACTATCCTTCCACTGAAATTTCCATGTAACGGCTATCTATACTGAACCAAAACACCTTTTGTGATTTTTAAGACAAGGTAAAGTGGTGCATTCAGATCATCATTTGGGTGAGGCTCAGGGTTTCAAAATGCACAGGTACCATTCATGGATATAGGAAGCTCATATAGGAAGCTTCATATAGTTGCCCACTGCAACTGGAGGATGGTGGTAACCATGAGCGGATTGAGCTTGGATGTTCATCCCTGCTGCTTCCTCACATTTTTCTTTACATTACGGTATATGTCCACAGCAGCCCATTACATTAACCCAGGGGTAGCCAACATAGTGCTATTGAGATGTTGCTTGGCTAGAACTCCAATCAACTGTTACTATTGACCATGCAGGCAAAGCTTGATGGGAGTTGTAGTCCAACAGTTTAAGGGTCCCATGTTGGCTACTCCTGCAGTCTATTGGAGTGGGATAGAGATGTGACTGTAGGCCCTTTGCATCTGCTGTGCTGAAAGACCAGCAGCATTTAGCTCCAATTCTTGAAATATATCTTTTCAGTTTTAATATCCAACTGAGTTGGATATCCAACTGAGTTAGAGAGTTAGAGAACTTTCTAACTAAGGAATAATGTCTGAGATTATTTTAAATATGTATTTTCTTCCACTCAATTCCCTTTTGTTTCTGTAATGTTTTTAGACAGTCCTTTCCTTCAGGGTTCTAGTCTTATCACTGATATTTGTATGCTCCAATATGAGTCTTTTTGGCTAAAGAGCAGGATAAAAATGTTTCAAATAATTAAATAGTTGGTAAGCCCACAGTGGGTTTGAATCTCCATGTCAAACTTTACATCTGACCACACAGACTCTTATTGGTATTGTGCATTAATGGATATTCATGATAGCCATAATTAATTTGCAAATATTATGGCTATAGATTATCAGCATTTGAATATGGAACTAAAAGATGTACTGTATATTCCTGCGTATAAGACTACTCTTTAACCCAAGTTGGGGGTCGTCTTATACGCTGGGTAGTATTTCTTATATGGCGAGTACAGTATATCCCAAACTATATTTTAACGGGAAAAGTTGGGGGTCGTCTTATACGCCGGAATATACGGCAATCTGTTGCCATGCCTGTAATGAGAGGAGTGACACTAGCGGGTCATTAAGGACAGTCCATGCCTTAAACTAGGATTAGGCCAGTGAAAACCTGTTTTTTACCTTGTTAAGTCACAGTAACTCCTGAAGTGAGTGAGGATGGATTAGAAGTGAAAAATGCACTGTGCTTCTTAACCATGATTTGGAACACCTTCAATGTTTAGCATCTAATTCTGTATATTGTATCTTAATTACGTGAAAGTGTAAAATTGCAGGACTTACTAATGAGCTATGTTGCCAATCTGATTCCTGTGAGATGAATGGAATACAGATAGCAAAACTCCCTGTTTATTTACATAAACATCATTGTACAGAAAGTGTGTAGGTGTACTAATGCATTAGTAATGCTGAATACACTACAAGTTTGAGCCCTTTTGATTTTTCTTAGAAGTGCTTGCAGTCTTCTCCTGATTCACCTAGTTGCCAGTGATGTCTTAAGTTGATAGCTACCTCTGAAAATATAGGCAGGCTTCTCTCCCTGTTAAAGCTGAGTATAGCAGTGTTTTAGCTATTAACTGCATGCCTGGTTTCTGTCTCTTCAAACTCAGTCTTTTATGTACAAAATGTACAGATATAGTTTTTGAGTTTGAGAGTCTTGCTGAAATTAGTGGCTGAAAGCAGATTAGCAAAATACAGTGGTACCTCGGGTTACAGACACTTCAGGTTACAGACTTGGCTAACCCAGAAATAGTACCTCGGGTTAAAAACTTTGCTTTGGGATGAGAACAGAAATCGTGCAGCGGCAGTGGGAGGCCCCATTAGCTAAAGTGGTACCTCAGGTTAAGAACAGTTTCAGCTTAAGAACGGACCTCCAGAACGAATTAAGTTCTTAACCCGAGGTACCACTGTACAGTAATTGATGATGGGGCAAAGCTCCTGAGACATTATTGGCAGGAAGCAAATAATGGGGAGGTTGAGGTAGAAAAGTTAACACTGCATGCATTCCCACTCCGCTCCCCCCCCCCAAATTAAGTATACTGAGGGGTTGAATGATTTTCCTTGCTATGCTGTGCTTGTAAATAAAAAATGGGGCTAGTGAAACAGTATGCCATGTGCAGTGTTGCAGCAAGTAATATCAGCAGAGTTCTGAAACTGGGTATATGTGCAGAAAGAAACTTAAGTGTGAGAAATATATGTAACCAAAGCTGCAATTCTGTGCATACTCCATTGAATAAAATGGGGCTTGCTTCAGAGTAAATAAAATAAGTTAGTTAGACCAGTTTTTTCCCAAACTGGTGCCCTCCAGTTGTTTAAAGATTTAAAATGTAAATACATTGCAGTATAACAAATCAGAAATAGTCTAAACTGGATAAGTGGCAGAAATATGCAGCAATTAAAATTAATAGAACAAATCAATATTCCTTATGGTTAAAGACACAGAAGTGCAGACCAGTTCTAACCTGGCATCTAGAAGGCAGTACAGACAGCACCTGGCAACACCAGGGAGTTCTGTGGTTGGTATGCCACTGCAGAGAAAACCCTGTCCCTGTGAACAAGCATCCCATCTCTGTAGATGTGGGATCTTGAATAAGATCTTGGCAAATGTGTGTGTTCACATGGAAGCAAATTACAAAACTGTAGTCATACGGTAGAATGCCTAAGCCTTCTTTTGCTGCTTCTTTACTTAGCATTTTACAGTACTGACTTTGGGTAGCTTTTTGCTTTTAGGGTAAAGTTAATAATGTCTTGCCTCTGATTTAATATGACTGCAGAAGGAGTAGATGGTGACAGCTGGAAATGTAAACTTAAGTTTGCAAGGTTCATCTTTTCAGTAGTCATGATTCTAACCAGGTTAGATTATAATTGTTTGTGAGCATAGATTTTTGTTTGTTTGTTTATGGATATATGTATCAGGCCTGGCTGATGTATTGATAAATCACCAAGGACCAGTATGAGCGGCAGAGTGCGATGGCGTCTTTACCTGGTGGTATATCGTGGGTGAAACTGACGCCGATCCCGAGTCCCTCTGCTACCAGCGTTGCTTTCAGTATTGGGCTGCTGGTAGCAGAGGGACTCAGGAGCAGCAGTGGTTGCATCCACGACATACTGCCAGATGAAACCACCATCACACTCTGGTCCTCATACTGCAGAGGAAGGACAAAGTTGCATCAGAGGGCCGCTACAGCTTGTTCCTTCCTCAGCTTCTTTGAACTGCTATGCTAAGGCATGGGCAGCCATGCACTCCTCAGTGGAACAGTTTAAAGAAGCCACTAACTGTCTCTGGTTTATGTGGGCTCTCCATTAAACTGCTCCCCCTCAGCTCAGTGAGCCTTGATGCCTTGCATGTGAGCTGGAGAGGCAACAGGGCTCACTCAGCTGGGGGGAAAGAGCAGTTTAACACTCAGCTAGGGGGAGGAGCTTTCAAGGCCCCCCGGATAAGCAGCGCAAATAAGCCCCGATGTCCCTCTAGCTCGCCTCATGTTGTCCTACAACATTGAATGTGGCCCAGATAAATGATCTCCATTTAGGAGTTCCTGATCAGAGCACTGGAATAGAGCTGATCCCTATTGAAAGTGGGACTTGCAATCAATGCTGAATTTAAATTCAGTGCCAAATGCCAAGTGCATTTGAAGTGCACTCCTGATTCTTCCTTTGAAGTCTTGAGTTGCCTCCAGCTGAACCCAGTTTCCCACTGCAGCCCTGTTGTTAATGTTTTGCAAGACACCAGTTGCTTGGTAAATTTCTGAGGAATATTGTTATTACTGATTTAGATTTAGATTTTCTTTTCCTATATTAGACATTAATATCAGTGGTGTATTCTGTATGGAATAGTGAGCAGACATCTGGCGCTGATCTCTGTAGAAATTGAAGGCCTGGAAAAATCCAGAAGGCAGGCTTAGTGATCTTTTGGAGAATATTCTCGAGAATAATCGAGAATATTCTCGATTAATGAGAATATTAGAGAATTTTCATTTAAAATAGGAGAATATTCATCTTAATGTATTGAAAATGATATTTTAGTGCATTGAAAATTATATGATTAGTTAACATACATGTTTATTCATGGGTAAACTTGTTCAGATGGCAACCATAAACTGTACAGATACGTTTATTCAGTGGGGCAATGCAGTGAATTCATATTCTTTGATTTTTTGCACCGAACTTGAAATTGAAAAATCAACACGAATGACTCATGTATGAAATGTAGCTTTTAAAGTAAAAGGAATATTTAAAAAACTCAGGTCTGCTACATGAGTATGTTCTTTAATAAGCATATCTACATGGCACAGTATTTTCAGTCCAACACTAATAAAATCAATATAAAGTTTAAAATAAATGCTATTATTTTCAGAAAATAAAACACAAATAACCAGTAATGACATATACAAAGAAGCCATTAACATTAAACATATTATCATTATATGATAATATATTTCAATATGTCAATGTCTGGTAAATGGCATCTTGTGCCATTGAATGGCACTGTGAAAACCAGTTACTGGCATTAAATAAAAATATAGAAGCATCAACTGTTTAAATCAAGGCCACCTCACATGCTGTTACACATAATTGTATAAGCCTAGGTACTTTAAGTGTATAAAGCATTAAAGCTACTTTCTGTAAAAAATAAATAAATCACACTGTATGGCATTGGCCAAGGGTATAGAATTGCTAAAAATAAGGTCACACCAAAATAGAAAATTGGGATGCGGGCGGCGCTGTGGTCTAAATCACTGGGCCTGGGGCCTGCCAATCGGAAGGTCGACGGTTTGAATCCCAGCGACAGGGTGAGCTCCTGTTGCTTGGTCCCAGCTCCTGCCAACATAGCAGTTCGAAAGCATGTCAAAGTGCAAGTAGATAAATACTGTATATTCCTGCGTATAAGACTACTTTTTAACCCAGGAAAATCTTCTCAAAAGTTGGGGGTCGTCTTATACGCTGGGTCGTATTTTTATACGGCGAGTGTATCTCAAACTCTATATTTTAACTGGAAAAGTTGGGGGTCGTCTTATATGCCCAGTTGTCTTATACGCCGGAATATACGGGTAGGTACTGCTCCGGCAGGAAGGTAAACAGCATTTCCGTGCGCTGCTTTGGTTTGCCAGAAGCGGCTTAGTCATGCTGGCCACAGGACCCGGAAAAACTGTCTGCGAAAAACGTCGGCTTCCTCAGCCAGTAAAGCAAGATGAGCCCCACAACCCCAGAGTCATTCGTGACTGGACTTAACTGTCAGGGGTCCTTTACCTTTACCTTTTTAAAATAGAGAAAAGACTATTATTACATATAGTTGAAATGTTCATCAAATTAAATGAATAGCATTTTTAAAACGAAAAAAAGAGAGTTAAAGCTAAAACTAAAAAAGTTTTCTGTAGCTCACATTTCAGAACTGCCAATGGTGAATGACACAATGCCCAGTAATGTAACTGAATTTTTTTAAAAAATTATTCATTACTTACACTGGCAATATCACAGTTTGACTTATTATTTACTAGATTTTTTAAAAAGTGGCTTGTAAAACTGGGTCTTACATTAGAAGTTACAGTTTGTGGAGAATATTCACCAGAGAATTTTCTAGCAGAGAGCATTCTTGAGAATATTCTCACCTTGCATCACTAGGCAGGGTGTTCCCATCTTTTTCCAGAGCCCTGAAGGGCTAAATAGAGAAGAACATTGTGAAATACTTCTTTTTTTGAGAATGAAGTCAATCTTTTTGTAAAGCAGTGTCTGAAAATACTGTAATACTGAGCTGTGGAAAAACTCAAATGTAGTAATTTTGGTGATAAACAGCATTTCTCCTGCATTTGACAGGGTTTACCAGCAATCAACCAAACTCTTGATCCTGGAAAAGTACTTTCTAATGTTGCAGAATGCAAAGCATCTTTGGGTATTGGCCCAGGGGTGCAATCTGTGAGCATGTGGAACATTGTTTGTGTCACTTGATGGCAAGGTGTTCTATAATACAGCATCTCTCTTTATCTTGCTTCAAATTATTTCGCCTTTTGCATTAAGTTAAAGAAAGAAGCTGATGAATGTTTATAAATGTTCATACAAAATTAAGGAATACTATAAATTAACATGTGATTGAGTTGGGAATCTCTTTTTAATTCATGCAAACTTTCTTTTTTCTAAAATCCCATGAAGCTCAAAATGAAAATTTAGTATCTAATCTTTCAGATGCTGATCCATAACACACCATGTTAAACCATAGTTTTAAAACAAGCTATAATTTCATGATTATGTGCGCTGCTCCAAAGCTTCTTTGAATTATCTCCTTCCCTCCAATTCCTGCTTCTGCTGATCTGCAGACAAAACAATACAGAATCTGGGTTGTTGCATTGTTCTAAACCAGGCACATGGCTTGAGCAGTAAACCCCAAACAACCCTTGGTTCCTGCTTGTGGATTTTTTGGGGTGGTGGTGGTGGTGGTGGTGAGGAAGCTAACCATGTGTCTGGGTTCAGATGATGTGAAAAGCTGGATTGAGTCTTGTTTTTTCCAGTGCTTCAGAAGTGGAGGAGGAGCACTGTAGAAACTTTGAAGTAGCATGCATGAGGATGCTGTTCACTTTAAGCCATTAGCTTTAAACTATGGTTAAATGTGATGTGTGAACTGGCCACTGATTGAGATTAAACACATAGCTATTTCTTTTCAGTGATTCTAGTATTTCCTCCCAATGATATATTTACTGGCATGGAGGGAAGTATAAATAATATGAGTTCAGGATAGCTAAGTTTTTCTACATTTATTATGACAGGGGTTCCCAACAAAATTTCCTCGAAGACCCCTCATCGAGCCGCTATTGTGACAAGGACCCCCATTAATTCCTAATCCTAAAATTAAAAAGTGAGAGCCAAATTAAGAGTCTTTTTATATTTTATATTTATATGTTTTTTACAGTTCTTCCTCTTCATCTGTAGGCCTTTGTCGTTTTAACGAACCACTGTTTAACCAATGGTCCATTTTTAACTACGCGAACTGTAGCTTCCGCGAAAAACAACGCTTTGTTTACAAACACTACTGTTTCGCAAAGAGGCAGCGCGCGCCAGGGAGGAGGGAGGGGAATGGAGAAGACAGGGTACCTGCGCAGTAGCGCACAAATGAAGCCGACGCGCGCAAAGCATCTTGGGGAGGTGAGCGTTAGTAGAATGTGCGCGCTGCCTCTTTGCAAAACAGTAGTGTTTGTACAGCGCCACCTAACGGCATACAGCAGAACTACTGCCTCTATCTAATTCTAGTTTTGCGCTAGACTCTGCTCATGCAGGAAGCGGCCAAAACAAAAAATCTGTTATCATACGAAATATATTTAATATATTTTTTATTCTGATAGCATCCTGCGGACCCCTCTGGCATAGCTCGCGGACCCCTGGGGGTCCCCGGACCACCTGTTGGGAACCACTGTATTATGATATTTGCAGCCTCATCCATGTATACTTATTCTGAAGCAAGTTCCACTGAGTTCAATGATGCTTATTCATAAGTAATCATATTCTTACAATGTGTTGTGGTGGTATACCAGGGAAGAGTTCAGTGGTAATTGTAACATTTTTAGTAAATACCCAAACTTATGATGGCTATTGCTTAATTATGTTGAAATGATTATTATTTTTTGAGCCTTTTCCTCTAAAAGCATCATTTTCTTTAGCTGCTGCATGACAACACTTAGCTTTCTCTATTACTGTTTACATTAAGAGTTAATACAGTATCCCCTGACAATGTCAGGGTTTTTTTTGGATGGGGAGGGAAGAATTGGGCAGCATTTTTCTCAGAGGTTTAACATTTCTGGAAATTACTTGGAAAACGTCTTATTCCCAAACAACAGCACAATCTTGTATAACTCTACTAAAAGGTAAATCCCATTGTATTGAATGAGGATTACTCAAGTATTAGTGCTGTATAGGATTACAGCCTAAGTGTACTTTAAACAAAATGTAAATATTTATAAACTCATTGGAACTATACTTATGTTAATTTGTCTAAAACCATCTAGAACAGACATGAATAGCAAAATTCTTGTAGGCAGAGCATGACGATAACCGTGTAGCTATTGTCACCTGGTCACTTTAATCCATTTGAATCTCCTTTGTTCTGCAGCTTAACCAGCTGGAAATGGGTATCCATTTTGCACAAATGGAGAATTTTAGAGTGCCTAGCTGTAGTAAAAGCCACACAAATATTCTTCTGTGCTTTCTGGTGCACCTGACTGATGGTAGTGTGGTGGCTCAGGGCCAGTTTTGATCTTTCAGTGATTCATGCATCATACATCAAGTCATCTGAAATCATATAGTACTTGAGGTTTAAATATGTAAGAGAAAGTGTATAACACTTGGATCTATATTGCCCAGATACATTAACAAATAAATACATGTATAAGAAAGCACCATTGTATGCCAGCCTGTCTTTTTAAAGTTTTGGTGCTTGGCCACCTCTTAAATTTCTTTCAGCAGCTATATTTTCTTACTATTCCTTCTGGAATACTTCCCCCTCAGCACAATTTGGAATCTTTTCAATAACTAATTATTCTTGCTTGGGTATTTTGAAGCTACACTGTCAGAGAATGCGTTTGCCATTCTGTTCTTTTAAAATGTTATTTAACTAGCTTTAAGTAAAGATGGATACTTTTCCATAAAGACAAGTGAGCACTGACTTTTTATTCAGAAGCTGAATTCTTGCATGGTGAGCTTTTCCCTTTATTTTTGCAGCACGTGGGTGCGTGTGTGCGTACACACACACACACACACACACTTACGATGTTACATGCTTTTTGGAAATATCTACTGCAGCTTCTTTCCATTTTCCCAGTTATTAAATATTTATTACCTGCAACTTTTGAAACTTTGGGTGCTGGATTCCTATCGAGTTTAAGGTGATATACAAAGGCATGAATATAAATATAAGAACACATTTGGAGTACTGTGTCTAGTTTTCGATGTTACTGCTTATGAGAAGAGCTACATAATAGACAGTTATATGGGAAAAGAATGAAGGAGCTGGTTATGTTAAGCTCAAAAAAGGTTAGCAGTTTATCAAAGAAGATTGTAGGATTTTTTTTTGCTCATACATTCCATGCAAAGGCTGGGCAAGTATCTACTGAATATAATTGATAAATATGGTACTCTGCCTCTGCCAGAGCTTTGGACTGGTGGAATCCCTTTAACAATTTTTCTTTCTTTTTGTGTTGGTCACTAAACCTTTAGGACAATATAAGAATTTAAAATTGACACGGCATTCCCTTTTAAAAGGTAAAGGTAAAGGACCCCTGACAGTTAAGTCCAGTCGTGAACGTCTCTGGGGTTGTGGTGCTCATCTTGCTTTACTGGCTGAGGGAGCTGGAGCGGTACCTACCGGTATTCATCTACTTGCACTTTGATGTGCTTTGGAACTGCTAGGTTGGCAGGAGCTGGGACCAAGCAACGGGTGCTCACCCTGTCATGGGGGTTTGAACCGCTGACCTTCCAATTGGCAAGTCCAAGGCTCAGTGGTTTAGACCACAACGCCACCCACGTCTCCTAGTCCCTTTTATTAGGCCAACCTAAATATGACAAAGTAGTGTGCAAATTTTCAAGTTCTTCAGAACTCTTCAGCAAGCTGGATGGTAAATGGGGGCAGGAATGTGGGGAGCAATTTTTTTTTAAAAAAAAACTTACTGGCCGTTGTTGAAGCCATGGAGTCTCCATCAAGTCATAGTCTTAAAATGGAATTGGAAGGAGGTAGTACACATTCAAATACGGTGAGCAGGGTGGATAAAAATCAATGATTTTTAAAAAAAAAAATCGGATTTTTTTATTTAAATCGGATTTTTTTAAAAAATAAAATACTTTTTGAGGAAAATATATTACCATCCAAAGGTTATTCCATCATGAAATAAAGATTAGTTTTTTAATTATGTAGAATAAGGTTGTATATGTTTAATTTTTGGGGTAAATAAATTCCATTAATCCATTCACAATCTTCCAGAGGTTTTTGTAAGATTATTGGGCAGTTTCTCTGCCTACAAGATATTATCACAGATGCTCGGTTTAATTTTGCAGTTCTCAAAACTGAATTTGACTCAACAGAGATCACATGCCTCTTCTTCACAGCAAAAATGTTGTATAGCATGAACAGAGTTGAGAAAAAGACCTTAATCCTATTGTTCTACAAACCTGTGAATACAGAATCAACCCCTTCAGTGCTAAATTTCAGTGAATAGAATAGAAACAATATTTTTCTGATTGTTTGGAGTGGACAGTATTTAAGTTTTTCATGTGTAGGCTGGGCTGACAGTCTAAGTTTCTTAAAATATATATATTTTGTTTTTGTTTAGCCAAATTAGTTAACAAACATGGATGTTTGTTTAAGCAAATAACATTTGCTGTAATGTTATTGTTTCAGTTGAATAAATCTATTTAAATTGTTATTATTAAGGTAATGATTATTTTTCTCCTTCCTAAGTACAAAAGTAAAATTGTCCAAATATGAATGATTAACCTATTAAACTGGGGATAAAAAACTAATATGAAAAGTTGTTATTCTAAAAATCTTCATCTACTTGCATATTAAAGTTATACCAGCAATAATTAGTCTTTATGTAGAAAACTATGATTTAAATCAAGCCTTACTGACTAGTGATTTAAATTGTGATTTAAATCATGATTTAAATCAGTTTGATTTAAATCAAATCCACCCTGCTCTGCAGGTATCTGGTTGTAAAAGGCCTGTTGGGAACAAGCATAAAATGACTGATTCCACATCTTTGAAAATAAAAGAATGGCTGTTACCCATATTGTCTCACTCATTAACCAAACACATTTCTGTTTTAATTTGATTTTATTTGGGAATATTTATGGATCTTCCAATCAAAGTTCTTGAGGTGTCTTATAGTATACTTAAAATTCACCTAAGTTTTCAAAAAGGTAGAAAAAGTTTTTCATACCTGGGAAAATATAAACTCATTGGTGCATTTGTGCCTTTTGTGAATGGGTGCCTCTTAGTGAAATTATTTTTATTGAGTTTAAACCATTTTTCACTTCATGACTTCTAAAATGGAGGCATATATTCAATATAGGATGTAGTAAGATTGCGCTCACTCTCTGTGTGTGGCTGCTCTGAGTTTTTCCACTTTATTTTTTTTAAAACAATTTGACATGCAATTATTCTGTCATCAAATGTTGGTTTTATTGTAGTGAGCACTAGTTAGTGGTATTCTAATGTAGGTATGTTCTCATAGTGCACTACAGGAAGGCAAACAACTATATTCCAGTTCCCAATATTCGGTGTCACTTTAGTGCATTCAAGAAAGACTATCTGAGGTATAGTTGTGGGAGGACGCCTATCTCCACTCCCTAGATGCTGGAGTCAGGGCACACCCATATACAGACACCACAATGACAGGCACTTTGCTAGTTGTAAATAAAACTAGTAGCTGAGTCATCAGGGGGAAGGGCCAAATGTGTAACACTTTGTGTCACTGGTTTCCTGTCACTTTCTCCTGTATTTTTGAAACTCTTAAGTTGCCTAGTTGTATGATCCAGCAAGATATTGCATAGAAGCTTGCTTTACCAGCAGCTGAAGACTTTTATTTCAGAATAGCAAGGGCACTGAATTGAGATCTGCTGAATAAATGTGAATTCTCATTTTCTAGTACATTTCCACGAAACATGTTTAGAGTGGAAAAACTACCCAAGGTTGAAGGTTATATCTAATGTAAATGAAGGAAGAATTTGGTTCTGGGTTTTTTGTTTTTATTTTTTACCAGTGTAGTCTTAAGTGCTAAAGCAGTCAGTAAGTGCTAATGTTTAGATAATGGGTAGGAAAACTAAGGCCCGGGGGCCGGATCTGGCCCAACCGCCTTCTAAATCTGGTCTGCGGACGGTCCGGGAATCAGCGTGTTTTTACATAAGTAGAATATGTCCTTTTATTTACAATGCACCTCTGGGTTATTTGTGGGGCCTGCCTGGTCTTTTTACATTAGTGGAATGTGTCATTTAAAAAAAAAATACATACCTGGGTTATTTGTGGGGCATAGGAATTCGTTCATCCCCCCCCCCAAATACAGTCCGACCCCCCACGAGGTCTGAGGGACAGTGCACCGGCCCCCTGCTGAAAAAGTTTGCTAACCCCTGGTTTGGATTGTTCCTGGGGCCAATTTCAGTTACTAAGCTTACTATATAAAGTGCAATGTACATTCATGGTACTGTAAAAATATTAAATTAACAAACATTTTAATTAGCAGTTCTCTGTTTAAAAAGCTGTGAATTGTTCTTGTGAAAGAGCCTTGTCACTCCTGCCTCGTTGTTGTTGTTGTTGTTGTTGTTGTTGTTGTTTTATTTATGCTCCACCTTTTCCCCAAACCAGGACTCAACATAGGTCACACAAATTGAAACACAAATAAAGTAGAAAAAGCTAAAAACCACATAAAATATAGGCATTAAAAAGTAATTAAACTCCAATAGAATTGATAGAATAAAAATTATTAAAATACAGATAATAAAAACAAAAAAGCACAGTACTATTAAAAGCCAATTCCTTTTTAAAAAACCCTATCATGTTATGTTATATATAGTGTCCTGGGTATCCATTATCTTCTGCAATCTGAAAATGCCTTTGATTTAGTACTTTGTTGTTGTTTAGTCGTACTGCTTGCTAATAACCTGTCTAGAAATGGAAATTATATACAGTGGTACCTCTACTTACGAATTTAATGCGTTCCGAACGCACATTCGTAAGTCAAAAAAAATTGTAAGTCAAATCCCATAGGAATGCATTGGGAGAAAAAATTCGTAAGTAGAAGCAACCCTATCTAAAAATTCGTAAGTAGAAAAAATCCTATCTAAACCGCATCCAAGATGGTGGATGGAGCTCCATTCGTAAGTAGAAACATTTGTAAGTAGAGGTACCACTGTAGCTGGTTTTAGAATTTTCTTAACGTTAAAAGGAACTAGGGCAGCCTTTTGGAGATTGTGGAGATAGTGGAAATTGTATAGTAGTACGTATATGATTTTGTTCCTTAAACTGGGTGAAAAACCTACTTCTTGTTAGATTGTGTAGAAGTGATGAATGGTTTCTTAATTATGCAAACTCTGTGGGGCTATTTGTATGCAAGGTAAAGGTAAAGGGACCCCTGACCATTAGGTCCAGTCGTGACCGACTCCGGGGTTGCAGCGCTCATATTGCATTATTGGCCGAGGGAGCCGGCGTACAGCTTCCAGGTCATGTGGCCAGCATCACAAAGCCGCTTCTGGCGAACCAGAGCAGCACATGGAAACACCGTTTACCTTCCCGCTGTAGCGGTCCCTATTTATCTACTTGCACTTTGACGTGCTTTCGAACTGCTACGTTGGCAGGAGCTGGGACCGAGCAACGGGAGCTCACCCCGTCGCAGGGATTCAAACCGCTGACATTCTGATTGGCAAGCTCTAGGCTCTGTGGTTTAACCCACAGCGCCACCTGCGTCCAACTTGTATGCTAGTTGCGGGTAATGCACAACATACACACAGCCCCTGTGGGGAAACCCTTACAACCAATCCAGCTGATTACACAAAACCTCAAAAGAAAGGGAAAGAGTTTCACATGCTATTTCTCATTGCTTCCTATGGTTTTGAGGAGCTCAGCAGATTCCTTCCTTCTCTTCCTCTTTCTCCTCCTTACCCTTTTAGGTACATCTCAAAGCCACATCTTACTTCAGGGGTAGACAACCTAAGGCCCGCGGGCCAGATGCGGCCCAATTGCCTTCTCAATCCGGCCCACAATCAGCATGTTTTTACATGAGTAATAATAATAATAATAATAATAATAATAATTTATTTTCTGTACCCCGCCTGGCTGGGTTTCCCCAGCCACTCTGGGGAGCTTCCAACAAAAATTTAACATACATTAAAATGTCACACATTAAAAACCTTCAGATGTCTTCTGTGTCCTTTTATTTAAAATGCATCTCTGGGTTATTTGTGGGGCATAGAATTCGTTCATATATATTTTCAAAATATAGTCTGGCCCACCACATGGTCTGAGGGACAGTGGACCGGCCCATGGCTGAAAAAGGTTGCTGACCCCGTCTGTCTTCTTTCACCCCCACCTGTAAGCTCCTCTTCTGGCTGGGAACTGTTTCAGGCTTCTGCAGTTGTAACCTTGGGGCCTCTTCTCAGAGTTCAATTGCTATAAAGACCCTACCTAACCTGCTGCCGGGCCTGTTCCTGCATCCCAAGACCTCTGTAGAATGCATGTACTTCTCATGTCCCACAAGAGCTAATAAATACTCTTGAAATATCTCCTTCCATTATTACTATTATTCTATTAAAATAGAAGCACAGTCTATTTCAGTATAAATCAGAGACAGAGGGAGTGAAATTGATGTTTTGGATGGGGGAAGTGCCTATACAAGTCGTTGAGTGACAACCTTAGCCAAATCATAGTCTCCTCGTCTAGCCTTTTTCACAAGGCTATTTTGAGATAAATGAAATGAAAGATGACAAAGCTTTTCCAATACTAGAAAGTGACATTCTTTGACCAGTATCCTATATAGCAGTGATGGGGAATCTGTTGCCCTTTAGATGTTGTTTCAGCGGGTATGGCTAGGGAAAAAGGGAGTAGGAATCCCAACATGTAGATTCTGAAAAGTCTTAATATTTCAATTTAGATATTGTCAATAGCAGGGAAGGTTTAAGGATGGGACTATATGACAGCAGAGAACAACACCCAGCTGCAGCAGTTACTAATATACCTTTCTGAAAATATTTGGTAGTATTTCCGTTTACCTTTCTGAATGATTTGAAACTATCCAGCTTTGAAATCTCTGCTTTTGCTATTTCCCTTATAAGCTTATTTCATTGCTAAAAATATCCACAATAAGGCAACATCCACAGCTTGTGCTAATAATCATAAAAAGCAGCCTGCTTTCTGAAATGAGCCTCTGCAGGGGCACAACACTCTGTTTTCTGTTAGTTAAGATGACTGATGTGTCTTAGTCTAGTGGGCAGGGGTGACACACATTTTCATGGTCTTAAAAAGCTCTTTGGAATGTGAACAGTGGGAGACCAGGGTCCCTTCAGTGTTTTGCTAGTTAATCTGTTCTAAGGGTACATGCTTTTAACAGGAACAAGAGAGTCAGGTGGTACTCCTTGGACTTGGTCTGAAACCAGTCTCCCTCTTTTTGGTGAAGTTGCTTGGAAGCAATAGAGACTAGTTTCTCTGTATTGAAGATTAGCAAATTTAACTCTCAAGAAACAGGTAGAAATTAAGAGAGGCTTGGTTTATTCATAAAAATGGAAGCATTCAGCCCTGGGTTTTCATCCTATATAAAGGAAATTGAACAGATTTACACAATTTCTCTTATTTTATTTTATAAAATCACATAATTCTGGTTTTGCTACTGATGGAGAAGAAAAGATGGGAGAAGAAAGTAATTTATTTATTTAAATACATAATCATTCTAAAAAGATAAAACTTTTCTAACCCTACCCAACAGTAAAACAGGAGGGGAAAACAGTTAGCAATGATGAAACCATCATAGAATGGTTAAAAATTAAGTCTGGGTTGTTTTGGCTGATGCTAAAAATACATCTGTAGACACAAGGTAAAACCTTCCTGCGGAGAGGTTTCCACAAGTGAAAGCTGTAAGGTTGGGGCATCTAGAAATAGGGCCTTGCATGAATACTTTATTTATTTGTATACTTTAGTTGATTACTAGTAAAATATATAGTTTGCTTTCGGATTTCAAATGCAAGGCCACTCTGGGAACATTGATTGATCTAAGAGTAGAATATGAATGGCTTCAATACTTAAGAATAAAAATAATATATTTTATATTTTATATTTTTATATTACAGAGGAAATATTTTTATCTTAGAAATATTTTATCTTATCTTAGAAAATTGCAAGTTAGATGTACTGACTCCTTTTAAAATCAAGTTATAAATGACCATTTCCCCCCATCAGTGTTATAATTTGAATACTATTTTAAACTATAATTTTGAAGTATTTTCATAACCAATCAGTTTAGTTGTGTGTGTGTGATTGAGTGCAGTACAGATATGGCACAGTTTTTGAAAACATTATAAATATATATTTCTGGGCTGGTACTACAAATAATGCTTCAAGAATGATAGTACTTGTTTCTAGAATGTGCTATTAATGGGACAGTATATGTTACTTCTTGGCAATTAGTTGGCCAGTGGTCCAGTCTAGTACTGAGTATTGTAGAAGTGGACTCATTCTTTCCTGTGACTGTTTACCTGCATCAAATAGAATGATGGATTAGCTTAGCAGGTAGAATGAGCTTTTTTACTTCTGGCTACCAACTGCATATTGGTAGAAGTTATATGCATGTGGAATGCAACACAGTGGTCAGTGGTATTACTCACACACAACATGTTCATCAAACATATCTTTCCAAACACCTTTGCTACACAGACACCAATGCCAACAGAACCAAACTGAAAAAGCAACTTCTCACATTCATTCAGTTTTTTAAAAAAATATAATCTTGGCTGAGAAGCTGTGCTTGCACTTGAAGAAGGATGTCTACAATACCATTCAATGCATGTGAAATTAGTTCTAAATTATCAATATTACTGCCTGTGCACCAGCAATTCTTCAGGAGAATATTAAAACAAGTTAATTAGGTATTTTATTTAAAAATGCTCATTTGCAAATTACTCATAAGTAGGCCAATTGACCTCTGTGGAACCTGCATGCCTCATCTGGGCTCTGTGAACAGGTGACTTGCAAACTTCCATACACATGCAACTTCTCCCTGCAGTATGCAGGTATTTTGGCCCTATCCAGTGCTAAGCTTTCAAATTATTCTTCATGATGTTGGGTTATAAGTGAATTTTTAATTTTTTTTGGTCTAGAACAGCCTATTGTCTGATGTTTATTATTATCATTATGGTATTATTATTATTATTATTATTATTATTATTATTATTATTATTACTGTTGGAAGCCGCCCAGAGTGGCTCAGGAAACCCAGCCAGATGGGCGGGATATAAAATATAATTTTATTGGTTACTTCCTTGAGGATACATACAGATAATGTATTTTGGTGATACATCTCATTCTTGATACATTACTTTCTAGTCTCGAAGGAAATAAAAGTCGGCCTTTTTCTGACTCCGACTACTGATATTTCTAGAGTACTGTAGGTTGGCAGGAGCAGGGACCGAGCAACAGGAGCTCACCCTGTCATGGGGATTTGAACCGCCAACCTTCTGATCCAGTGAGAGCCAGTGTGGAATAGTGGTTAAGAGCGGTAGACTCGTAATCTTGTGAACCGGGTTTGCGTCTTCGCTCCTCCACATGCAGCTGCTGGGTGACCTTGGACTAGTCACACTTATTTGAAGTCTCTCAGTCCCACTCACCTCACAGAGTGTTTGTTGTGGGGGAGGAAGGGAAAGGAGAATGTTAGCCGCTTTGAGACTCCTTCGGGTAGTGATAAAGCGGGATATCAAATCCAAACACTTCTTCTTCTTCTGTTCGGCAAGCCCTAGGCTCTCTGGTTTAGACCACAGCACCACCCGTGCTGTGTATATATGTTACCCTGTTTCTCATATTTTAAGACATACCCATAAAATAAGCCATAGCAGGATTTTTAAGCATTCAAGGAATATAAGCCATACCCCGAAAATAAGACATAGTGATAGGCGCAGCAGCAATGCTGGCCGTGGCAGGAGGAGGAGGAAAAAAACAAAACATCCCTTGAAAATAAGCCATAGTGTGTTTTTTTGAGGAAAAAATAAATATAAGACGTGTCTTATAATATGAGAAACACGGTATATATGTTATATGTTGTGCGTGCTGTGTTTATATGGTATATGTTGTACCATGTACTTAAAATTGGTGTTTGTGCACTAAGACTTGGCTCCTGTTGCTTCCCCTTCCCTATGACCATTACTGTTGTGGAATCTTATTATTGGAGCTTCTTTGAGGGACTTCTGCAAACCTTTATCCTTACTCTGATACCTTTCATGCTGTGCCTCTATACTGATAGGAGGTACAGGTGCTTTCTTAATCATCATTTCATTTCCCTTACTCCTCAATATTTTCATAGATAGCTTACTCTTCCCCATAACATTAGTAAAGCATGTATTTTGCAGAGATGGGGGTACAGATGTAAGATAAAGGTAAAGGAACCCTGACAGTTAAGTCCTGTTGTGAACGACTCTGGGCACTCATCTCGCTTTACTGGCTGAGGGAGCCGACGTTTGTCTGCAGACAGTTTTTCCGGGTCATGTGGCCAGCATGACTAAGCTGCTTCTGGCAAAACAAAAGCAGCGCACGGAAACGCCATTTATCTTCCCGCCGGAACGGCACCTATTTATCTACTTGCACTTTGCCGTGCTTTCAAACTGCTAGGTTGGCAGGAGCTGGGACCAAGCAACGGGAGCTAACCCGTCGCGGGGATTCGAACCGCCGACCTTCCGATAAGCAAGCCCTAGGCTCAGTGGTTTAGACCACAGTGAAAAGTGTATACCCAAGCTTATGGCAAGTATGATGAAATCTTGCGCCGCCCCCCCCCCCCCAGTAAATTAATTGGTTTAATACTAGAAATAGTGCTGCATGTTTTAGTGACAATTTTGTGATTGTGGCAGAATGTGGAAATTTGAAAGTAAATAATACATTAGAGTTTCTCATTTGGGTTAAATATTAGGTAGTGGATAATGATTTAAATACTCCTAAATCTGGCAGTGATTTCCTGTTTCCTTGGCTTTTTTTAAACATTCCTACAAGAGTAGCATGATTGAAAAAAAAAATATTTCAAAGTGTCCAGAAGGTGGAGGATTTTAATAGTACTGTAGCATGAAACTGCCTGCCTGCCTGCCTGCCTGCCCTACTGTGTGCTAAGAATTTGCTCCTTAGATGCATGCTTAAGAAACTTGCTTCAACTCTTGGCAGAAAGTGAAGAGGTTCTAAGGCTTTCTGGTTGTTGTAACTTATAAGTTGGAGTTTAAAGCAGAAATAAACTTATTTTAAGGGAGCTAAATATGTGACCCCCCCCTCTGTTTGTGTGTGTGTGTGAGAGAGAGAGAGAGAGAGAGAGAGAGAGAGAGAGAAAGAGCGCCCAGTTAATGTGAAATACAGTACTATATCCATATAGAAGCAAACTTCTTTCTAAGGTAGAACAAAGTACTGTAGTATTGTATAAACCAGTAGTTTTCAAAGGGTTTGGTGTGCCACACTGGTGTGGCAGGCGAGCATGGCAAGTGTGGTAAGAAGTTCCAAGGACAAAGAAACATTTAAACATTTTAATGTAGTATAGTTTCAAAATATATTTTTAATTTGCAAAATATGGATAGACATCTTTTCAAAATGAGAGCGTCAAGTGATACTGAGGACAATCCTAGATGTGAAGGTGCATTTATAACTATACTTTGGGAATGGTTCATGTTCTTGTGTAACCACATTGTTTTATACTTTCTGGATGTCCCATCATCATATTAGTAAGTACTGTAGTTTTGTTCTATGTTGTAAATCAGCCACTGCCAGTAGTTGTTTCTTTTTGTTTTCCAATGTATTTCTTATCAGTAAAAATAAATTGCTTGTGGCGCAAGCAAATTTTTATTCTGAAAGTGTGGCCCAGAGAGAAAAGTTTGAGAAGCAGTGGTATAAACAAAGGTTATAATAAAGATTCAGCTTGTAAAACTTATTTTATGTGATGTTGTGATTACAACTGGTGTATCCTATATAATAAAGTCCCTGTGTCTCTGCGCCCAGTCCCTGTGTCCCTGTGTCCACGCTACTGCGCATGTGCCCCACGGACACAGGGATTGGACGCAGAGACTACACGCGCACACTCTCCCCACCCCCACCCCTCTGCCTTCCGTTACCTGCGGCCACCAACCGCCGTTCCCGGCTGCTCCCCCCGGCGACCAGCAGCCAGCGGGCCTCGCGCACACGTGCATGCAGTCTCCCCCCCACCCCGGCCGCTCCGCTTTGACCTTTCGGTCTCCGAAGCCCCGTCTCATGCTGGAGGTGCGCGGCAAGGCGGCAGGAGAGAGAAGCGCTCCTCCCCCCGCCGCCTTGCTGCGCACCGCCGGCATGGGGCGGCGCTTCTTCGGTGAAGGCAAGCAGGTGGGCTGCCTGCCTGCTTACCTTCGCCGGAAGCCGAAGGAGCAGCGGGCGCTTTCTGGGCGAAGGCAACCAGACGGGCTTTCTGCCCGCTTGCCTTCGCCGAGGAAGTGCCCGCTGCTGCTTCGGCTCGGCGGCAGCAGCGCTTCCTCGGCAAAGGCAAGCAGGCAGACAGCCCGCCTGCTTGCCTTCACTGAGGAAGCCGAAGGGGCAGTGGGCGCTTTCTGAGGAAGTCCCGACTGCTGCTTTGGCTCGGCGGCAGCAGCGCTTCCTCGGTGAAGGCAAGCAGGCAGGATGTCTGTCTGCTTGCCTTCGCCGAGGAAGTGCCCGCTGCTGCTTTGGCTCGGCGGCAGCAGCGCTTCCTCGGCGATGGCAAGCAGACAGACAGCCCGCCTGCTTGCCTTCGCTGAGGAAGCCGAAGCGGCAACGGGTGCCGAGGGAAGCCGGCTTTGGCTTGGCGGTGGCGGGAAGAAGGGGAGGAATTCCTCCCCTTCTTCCCGCCGCCGCCAAGCCAGTCCCCGAGCCAAATTGTGGTGCGGCAGGGGCTTTTTGCCATTTGCCTCCCCCTTGGTTTGGGGAAGGCAAACGGTGAAAAGCCCCCGCCGCGCCGCAGTTCGGCTCCGTCCCCCGCGCGCTTTGGCTTGGGGAAGCAGGCAGGGAGACGGCAATAGCCTGGGGAGCTGCGGGCTGTTGCCGTCTCCCTGCCTGTTTCCCCGAGCTGTAGTGCATCGGGGGACAGAGCCGAAGATCGGCGGGCGCTGTTTGCCAGGGTTGACAAGCCCTGGCAAGCAGCGCCTGCCGATCTTTGTGTCCCAGGGCTTCCCCTCCGTTCCCGTCCGGCTAGCGCCCGTTTACTTAACGGGCTGAATGACACTAGGATTTTTTTTTAAGGATTAGATGGCTACTATCCATGATAGTCAAAAGCACAATCTCAACACAGTGGACCCTCTGGATATGAACTTAATTCGTCCCGGGGTCCGTACGTACCCCGAAAAGTCCGTATCCAGAGGCACCGCTTCTGTGCATGCATGCGCGGCACAGTAGAGCGCTTCTGCGCATGCACACAGCATGCAGAGTGCTTCTGTGCATGCGCCATGTTCGCAACTCGAAATTACATTACCCGAAGTACCACTGTATCCAGAGAGTAAATACCTCTGGACATCAAAGCTGTTATTCCAGGCATGGCCAAACATGGCCCTCCAGCTGGTTTGGGACTACAATTTCCATCATTCCTGACCACTGGTCCTGTTAGGGATGATGGGAGTTGTAGTCCCAAAACATTTGGAGGGCCAAGTTTGGCCATGCCTGTGTTATGTCATTAATGAGATTGGTATGTCAATCTTCTCTCTCTGTATTTTCCCTGCTGCATATACTTGAATACTATGTATGTGCAGTGGCTTGCCTGACAACTTATTATTAATTAGAAACCTTATATTGGGTCTCTGTCCACTGAGTTGTGTACACATTGTATGTACCTTGCCTGCCACTTTGACAGAAACACTGTTCCTGTGCACAAATGTGTGGCAGGTATGCCTGAGGTTTAGCAATCGGTTGATGTCTTACCTAGGTTTTTAAAAAATGCTTTTCATGTTGTTGATTATGGTACAGTATATTGAAAAATCTAATAGATTTGCAAAGAATCAATAAAAATATAAACAGTAAAGTACGCAATCAGCAAATGCTGATTGGCGTTCTGATTGACTATGAATTAAGAACTGTAAATGTGGTGGTATAAAGTTCTGGACTGCAGTCTTGTACCAAAGATCTGTAAGAAGTTATTGTTGTTAGACAGGTTTAATTCCAAAGCTCACTGTATCATATTTAGAATTCTGAATACTGCTACTTCATTTTGTCTGTCTGTCTATCTATCTGAAGTGTAAATGTTTACTTCGGCCAATTTAATTCTGCCTCTTGTGCTTTTAAGGGCTGACCAGTCTAACTAATTTTATAGACTTGTGAGGAAGTTTAAACACTTGAAAACTAAATGTATAAAAGTTACCAAAACCAGAAAACTATACTAGTCTAAGACCCTAGTGTTCTAAATTTAGTCCTGGATAGATGCCAAAGGACTTGTGGCAGTTTTAAATATGATGATACTTTGACAAGTTGTTTGTAAAAGACACCCATTTCAGTATAACCTACTTCTGACCACTTAGCTTTTACTACATTTTGCATTGATATGCAAGACTAACACAGCTTCAAGAGACTTAGGTTTTAAAACACCTTCTTAAAGATGTTCATCTGTATCCTGCCCCAGGCATGTTTACTCAAAGAATTCCATTGGACTTGCTCCCAGGTATTTCTGCATAGGGTTAAAGCCGTAGGCTGAGATAGTTACATCTTGTGTGTAAAGTTCATTGAATATGAATTTCAGGGTATGAAGAAGACATTATTAAACCCTTTCAGACTGTTGAAGCAGAAGGAGTATTAAAATAATGGGGTAATAAAATACAAGTTTGAGAGTATAAAAAGATAAAGCAAAGTTATTACATGGAGAACAGTTGCTGAGTTTTTTCTTAGTGCAAGATGCACATAATTAATACTCAATTGAATGAATAGTGCCTTTTTGAAATCATTTGTGTTTTGTGATGGTGTGTTCATAGGACTTTTTATGCTGAAGAACCCTAAGACAAGGTTTCATTGCAATCCTATGCATGTTAGCTCTGTAGTAAGTCCCATTGTGTTCAATGAAGCTTAGTCTCTTGTAAGTGTGTCTAAGATAGTGGCTTTGTTTAAATGCCTGTTCCTTTAACAGAAAAGGTGTTATCTTGTTTATTGTATGGTGTATTTTAGCTCTCTTCTTGCATTCTCTTTCTAACATGAAATACCACATCATGCATCTGCTAGAAATTCACACGTCATTGCAATGTAGCTTCCATAGACCTTTTTATCTGTTTATGTGAGCAGCCTTGTTTCCTCTTCCACAAGGGGGCAGAGTAATATCTCAATTCAAAAGAGCCTAGTGAACAGCTGCTGCATTTTGAAGTTGTAAGAATGCCCTGCCCACTTAAGAAACAGGCAGCTGAGCCAGGCTGGAACTTCAAGGAGAATGTTACAGGAGGAATCAAAGATGAAGAAATCAGTCTTATTTGTGTCTCCTTATGATTGCATGTATGTGGTTAGGGCTTAATTTAAAGTTTGCATGTTAAGTCTATCAAATTATGGGTAAATAGTGAATTGAGTTGCCCAGTTAATCATAGTGAATCTGAGAGAGATTGATTTATTCTGTTGATAAGCAAATACAAGCTTTCAAGCATCAAATATGTTGTCTAGAGGAAAAGTAAAATAAATAATTACAGTGCAATAATAAGCATGTTTATTCAAAATTAAGTCCCATTGAGTTCACAGTGGGCTTTACTCCCAACTGAGTATGTTAGGGTTGCTGCCTAATGCACTTGGGGGGGGGGGGCTTTCTTATGAATAGTTATGACATTTTGGGGGTTCTGATACTCTTCTGCTTCTTTCCTAAGCAATGAGTACATATTTTTGAATGCCTTTCATTATATACCTTACCCTTCTGAACGGGATGTATCTGTCTAGTATGAATGGGTGGGAGAGACAATGGCCAGAGACTCTTTAGATGTAGTTGGACTCCATTTCCCATCAGCCCCAGACAGCATGACCAATGGTCAGGGATGATGAGTTGTATCCAACCCTGTGCAAGCAGAGTTCTGCTTACATAATGAGACTTCCTCTTTCCCTTCCTATCCTCTACCCGCACCTGCCCAAAATCTGCTCTGGGGAGCCCCCCCCTCCCTGGAGCAGATTTTGAGGCATGAGCAGGAGAGAGAAGTTCCATAGCACAAACTGTCTGTGTGGGTGGAATGGCAGTGTTAGATACAACCCAGCAACATCTGGCAATGGGTTCTCTGCCCCTGCTCTAGACTTAAGTTCTAGCAGTGAGTTTTAGGATACCACATGCCTCTGTACAATCATTCTAATTATTTATATTACGTGTCTTTGTTTATTCCCTAAATTCACTAGGTTTACATATAGACTTGTGAAAATTTTCCACTGCACCATCAATATCTGTATGCTCTCTTTTTAGTTCTTAAGGTATCACCACCACTCTTCCCTGTTTTGATTTGTTACATTGGTCATCTAGCTTGCTCTTGCATAGTTTTTATTTCACAAATAGCCTGACGAGGTAGGGAATCTGGATCAGTCTCATGACATGAGAAAGGGGAACTTTAAACCTCTGTCCCTGCCATGGTACCAGCTGGAATCACTCCTCCCACACCATTGGAAACTTTGCACCTATTGTAGATAGCAGGCCTTGGGGGGATTCTGATAGTGACCACAGCATGGGTAAAAAGTTCAATCCTCTTTCTCTCACTCCACCGGCCCATTCAGATCCCCACTACTGTCTACTTTTTACTGAAAAACGAACAGACACACAAAGGCAAATTCATTGACAACTCTGGCATCTAGTCCGTCCCTAAATGAAGGCTTTCCCCTGAGATTTTTGGTTCTGTGTCATGTTTTTATCTATGCTAAAGCCTTATTCTGCTACAATAGCACACTTTCTTGTAATTAAATTTGATTTCAGTTTTGTATTCCAAGTTTAATTCATCAGATTGCAGTTTTATGTTGGTATCCTATCCATTTTTACTTGGAAATAAGTCTTATTGAAGTAAGTGGGACACATGGTTTGTATATTGTTATACTGTAAGTCTTTAAAAATGCAACTTTAAGTAGCAGGCCTCTTGAGTTGAATAAGGGTGGCAAGTGTTAGCAGCTTTGTGCTAACATAGTACACTGGTCCTTTTCTCCCTTTGGGATAGGTTTGATTTACATATGTGTGAAATGATGGGGGGCTTAGATAACTGCCCACCTAGAGAGCCAGTGTGATGTATTGGCCTAGGACCTGAGAGACCAGGGTTAAAATTCCTAATCTGCTTGAATATCACTGGCTGATGTTGGTTTAACTTCGGCCCTCCAGATGTTTTGGACTACAATTCCCATCTTCCCCGACTACTGGTCCTGTTAGCTAGGGTTCATGGGAGTTGTAGGCCAAAACATCTGGAGGGCCGCAGTTTGGGGATGCCTGGTTTAGCCGTTGCCTCTCAACCTAACTTACCTCACAGGGTAGTGTGAGGATAAAATGAGGAACAGGAGAATCATGTATGCTAGCTTGAGGTCTTTGGGAAGGTGGGATATAAAGGTATTTATAAAATAAGATTTTTAACTCTGAAGTGTTTAGAACAGGGGTCCCCAGACTTACTGGCGTTTGGGCCAGTTCCCACCGCGCCGATTGTGCGGCGGGCTGGAGGGCGGGGGAGCGCGCACCTGTGCGGGCCGGTGGGCGGGGGAGTGCGCGGCGCGCTTCCCGGGTGGAAAAAGCGCCGAAAATCCGTTGTGCGCATGGGCCTCCCCCGACCCGGAAGTGCACCAGAAATGACCTCTTCCGGGTCGGGAGAGGCCCATACGCATGCGCACAAAGGATTTTCGGCGCTTTTTTCCCGACCCGGAAGAGCGCTGCCGCGCTGCGCGCCGTAAGAGCGGGCAGCGGTGGCGGGCGGCGGGGGTCGTCGCGGGCCGGATTGGCAGGCCAATTGGGCCGCATCCGGCCCCCGGGCCGTAGTCTGGGGACCCCTGGTTTAGAAACTAGTAATAATCAATCAATCAGACTTTATTCGGCTGTCAGTCAGAAATAAACATTTATCCATACAAAAATTAAAACATCTAAACATCTAAAGGAACTTAAAACTTAAACCAACCATAAGAAGTAGACTATACGTTTAGACCCATGTCAAATGCTGTCAATTTTGACCTTACTATGCTTAAGGGCCAGAAAAAGAAATTTGGCCACCAAGGAGGCTGTTGTTCCAGTAAACATGTTCAGCAAAAACAAAACCCGTCTTTCTCTGGCTAGAGGGTTAAGTTGGCATAGGAGTGGAGCTATAAGTTTTTGTCTAAGATCTGTGTAAAATGGGCAGATCAAAAGAATATGTTCAGTTGACTCAACCACTCCCACGGCACAATGACAAAACCTCTGGGCATATGGGACTCCCCTGTACCTTCCCAACAATATCGCTGATTCCAGGGACATTTAACCTAGCAGCTGTGAGGAGTCTACGGTATTCCACATAGTGGAATTCCGCAAGATAAGGGTCTGGTGTAATCTGAAATATCTGATCCCCCAAAAACACCCCAGGTTTCCCAAGGGCAATGTCCTCTTGTCTAGCAATGTCACTCAGTCTTTGAGAGATCACAGCTCTAGCTTGACTAAATGTCATAGACTCGAGGTAAAGATGTGACAATCCGCAGGCCTGCACTTCATTTATGATCTCCTTTTCCCACGATGATTGGAAATCATCTCTCAATATCAAGGGGGCCATGCCCACCGGGTTAAAACATAGCTTAAGCATAGCCAGAGTTTTGCCTTCAAGGCCACATACCGGAATGCTTGCCAACCAACCTCTAATCTCATGACCCCACCTGCTACAGAAGGGGGGATTTTAGGATGGCTCTAAGAAATCGTGATTGGATAGATTCCAATCTGAGAAAATCTCTACGGGCACCCAGGGAAATGCCCATCAACAGGAGGGGAAGGACTTTCATTTGAAACAGTTTCAAAGCAACTTTCACTGATTGAGCCTGGTTCTTAGCATATAGAGATCTAATCATCATGGCTGCTTTAGATGCGTTTGTAGTTATATACTCTGTATGAGTCAGAAAGGACCTATTTGTTCTAATTACTTGTTCCAGATATTTGAAACAGTTGACCTGTTCCAATGTAGTACCATTTATCGACCACGAGTGAAATTTTGGTCGGGCGGAGAAGACCATAATCTTGGTCTTAGCATAATTAGGTTGAAGCTCATGCTGTACACAATATTCATGGAGTGCTTGTAGCATTCTCCTCAGCCCAGTGGGAGATCTAGCTAGGAGTGCAGCATCATCCGTATACAGGAGAACATTTAGTAATCGACCAGCTAATTTAGGGGGGTGGTAAGCATTATTGGCCATGTGGGCCACCAGCGAATCAACGTAGAAATTAAACAGTGCTGGGGCCAACAGGCAGCCCTGTCGTACTCCTCTAGAGGTGGTAACGGGTTAGACACTAGGCCATTATTATCTAGCCTGACTCTCAGAAAGGTGTTCGAATGCAGGCTAATGATCAGATGATGAAGAAGATGATCAATTGTTGTGGCAGCCAGTTTTGTCCATAGTCCAAAGAGCCAGTGTGGTGTAGTGGTTAAGAGCGGTAGACTCCTAATCTGGGGAACCGGGTTCGCGTCTCCGCTCCTCCACATGCAGCTGCTTGGTGACCTTGGGCCCACTTCTCTGAAGTCTCTCAGCCCCACCTACCTCACAGGGTGTCTGTTGTGGGGGGAGGAAGGGAAAGGGTAGTGATAAAGCGGGATATCAAATCCAAACTCCTCCTCCTCCTCCTCCTCTGGTCAAAGGCCTGTTTGAAGTCAATAAAGGCCACATGCAGAGCTTTTGGGGCTTTGCCTGCATACTTTTCAGCCAGGTGGTTCAATATTAATATTTGGTCCATTGTAGATCTTCCGGGGCGAAAGCCTGCCTGTTCATCATATTATTACTCTCCAACCAGTTTGATAACTTGTTTAACAAGTACCTGGAGTAGATCTTCCCAATGGCATTTAACAGGCTGATCGGCCTAAAGTTGCTCGCCTCTGTGCGTGGACCTTTCTTATGGATTAATACAATCAAAGCGGAGATCCAGCTTGAGGGAAATTTTGCTGTATTGTTTATATATGTATAAAGAGCCGCTAAAAGCGGGATCCACCAGTCTTTTTTGGCTTTGATGGCATCAATAGATATAAGATCATCTCTGGGGGCCTTACCCACTTTAAATTGGTCTATAAGAGTTTCAACTTCAGGGCAGGTTACTGGATCCCAATCAGGCAGTGGTTCCAACTCCACCATCTCTCCGTCCGCCATATGAACTGCATATAGATCAAAAAAGTATCTTTCCCAGGTGTACTAGTAATACTGTAAGGTACAGTTATTAGCATTTCGTCTCTTTGGGAAATTTAAGATCTGCATCTGTTTATCTTTAAAAGGTACAATAATCATAATGTGGTGGTTGTAATAGCTGTGTGAGTGTGTGTAAAATCTCAAATTAGGGCAACCTCATAGCATCTTAACTCACTTTGGAAAGTGCTGGAGTGAAGAAGCCAGGCTGACGTTAAACTAGAGATAAAATTTCAGTATTACTCTGAATGTATTTTGCTGATTTCTGATTAACTTGGTGGCAAATCTTATTGTCTGAAACTTTTGGGGAGAATGAAGTACCATCAGTATGAGACCAGCTGCTTGTTTGTCCTTAATTTCCAGGCTAGATAGGTGTATTTTGTGTGCCTGAGTGAGATTTCATTGCTGATTACACTGTGAGGTTTTCACATTGCAGGCTAAAACAGCTTGTGTTTTGTTGTTGTTGTTGTAGTAGTACAAATGCTTAAGTTGTTTCTGTACTATTTAGTGAGTAAAATGTGTTTATATTAATCATTTTTCCTTTGTTTTTTATAATACTTTTAGTTCCCATACATATTTTAATTGGATGTTCCAGTGCAGCCATGTACTGTATTTCCGGACATGTTTTCATATCTGATCAGAATTTTTCATTTTTATTTCATAGATGGGTCATTTTGACAGATCCATAGTGGAAGAGTTTTCACGGTAGTTTTGCAAAGCTGAAGCTTTGTAAAATATGAAGAAAATATTCTATTTTTAATAAATCAATTTGGTTAAAAAAAGAGCTATGAGATTTTTAATGTTTTCATGTTCCTTGTCTTTGCTGCTGCTGATACTACATCTATTGGACAGATCTTACAAAATTCCTGAGATATGTTTGCAGGCTGGATATATTTGCAAGCTCTTTATTTTGCCATTTAAAGTGTTTAAATACTTGAAATATGTTTCCAAGTATTTGAACTGCTTCTGGATTCATGCATCCATCTTTGAATATGTAAAGTGCACTTCTTAAAAAAGAAATGTTTTTATTTTAAAATGACCTGACACCATCTGATTCACTGGTAAAACACTGGCCTATAGAAAATTTTGGCCAGAATAAAAAGTTAGGGAGAAGCAAACCATAACTCTGGTTCGAATGTCATGCTGAGCTAAACTGCATGGCTTGTTCATACCACTAGCATAGGGACAAAGTCCTGCTCATTCAGAGTAAGCTATTAATTATGGCTTCCTTTGACATGCAATGTGTCGTTTTTTAAATGTTGGGTTTCAGTTTCACGTAGGCCTCTTATCTATCTAAGTTTATCGTCAATAATAGTTAAATGGCAAGAGGAAAATCTTTATTAAAATGATTGTAGGCTTTCTGTTTGCATGTTTTTTCAAGGGAGGAAAGCATGACCACTGCTTGGTGGTGGTAAAAACAGGTATATTTTATAGCATCATGATGTGTGCTTAGTTTTAGTAAATGAATACTTGGTAGTAGACACTGCAACTGTTTACATTTATGATTAAACTGTTTAGAAACAAAGTGCAGATGGGGTCCATTTTGCATGCTTTCAGTTGACATGCAACCTCTGATGTATGAGTTCTTTTGAACCCAGAAGAGGGCAGAATGGGGACTGAATGGGGTGAGGCATGGGCATAGCCAGGAATTTTGTCAGGGGACAGGCTTTTGTTAGGGAGGAGGCAGAGCCTCAGATTTGTATAGATTTTGATAGAGAATCAAGTTGTAAAACTTACTCCAGATTAGCATGGAGTATATGTTTGTGTCACAGGGCTCATAAGCATACATAAATGTGCAGACTTCAGTGAGTTGTTCTCTGCTTTCCTTCGTTGCATGGTAAGATTACACAGAATCTGTAAGTGATGTTACATCTGGTACTGCCATGGAGGTTCCATGGCAATCCTTTTTGCTGAATATTCTCACTCTCATTTCTCTGCTTTTTAACTGGGGTAAAAATATCCCTTACTCCTGCCTATAAAAGACAAATGATTGATCTGTCTGCCATTCCGTGAAATATGATTATGAAAATCAATTTAGAGATTGGCAATTGGGGAATTTGAAGCATTTAGGTTCTTAAAGGGAGGAAGATAGCAAAAAGGGGGAGGGGAATCGTCTGTGGGCAACGCATGGGGCAAAAGGAAAGAGTATTATGTAGACAGAGGACACACAAAATGCAGAAGATAGTTAAGTAGACTTACAATACTATAGTGCAGAGTGTACGTCTGTTACACCCACTAAGACTTTATAAAACCACTGAGGCATCACAGAGAATGGCCAGAAATGCAAAAGAGAGAGAAATAAAAAGAGGTGAACCACAAATTGATAAATGGTGAAAGAAAACTGAAACTAAGGCTGCAATTCCAACGCCATTTACATGGCAACAAGTTACACTTAATTTACTAGAACATACTTTTTGCGTAGGCATACATAAGGTTGCACTGTAAGACATTTTGTTAAACTTAATTTGTTTCATTTTCTTACTATAAAGATGATTGGTTGAATCCAACATTAGCAGAATGGACTTCCACCCACATAGCATAACTTCCTGTTCATCTCTTTCTCTCTGTTACCTTTCTTTCACATTCAAAAAGGGTGGGTGACCTCCAGGGCAGATTTTTTTGGGCACATAGGAAACTTCATGGGGAAGGAGAAGGCGGCAAAGTCATGTTGTGTCTGTTTCTGCACCATTGAATTCCACCCAGTATGTGCACTTTTATTATGTAAAGCATTTTCATACTGTTCTTTAGTCAAAGAGCATTCCAACAGAATAACACGCTATCATAAAATATGCATTAGAAGGATGCATTCTACTTTTCATACTTGCTTTGTTGATAAAATTAAGACTATTTTTAAATGTGTGAACAATGGAGTAGCTTGTCCGTAAACTAAAATGTAGTTTTTTCAGAAGTGTACTTATTTGATTTGTTCGATTTTGCAGACCTCATTTGTCTATTTTCACAATCACTCTTCCCCTCCTTCCTTGTTTTCTTGTGTGCATCATTTGCTCCCTAGCCTTTTTGTTGTAAGCAGCAACCATGAAAGACTTGTTCCACCAAGTGAATTATGTGAACTGAACATTAAAAGTTTTCTAGGTCTTCCACCTAGATTGCACATGAATTATACATGGATATGTAGGGACTACATTTCAGAGTTTCAGAGTTACAAGAAATATACGATCTGGGCAATGATACGAGAGGCATACAAATCACTGGTTTTGGCCGATCTGCCAAAAATTGGGCAAAGTCATGCCAAAGTCATGTTTCAGTCCATCATCGTAATTCAAAATGGCACATGGCATCCAAACAGACAAAGACTGCCACTTACCCCTTGGGGAATCGTGCAACAATATATTCAGAGGCATCAAAATAGGTGCAGGGTAGACCTGTCATGCCAAACTTGATGATGTTCCACCCAGTGGGATGGTGATATCTTGACACTGTTTGGAATTGTCATGCTAAGTTATATTCCACAATCTGGATTTTAAAAGGTGGTTGGCACCATCAACAAAGACTGCCATCTTTGCCTTGGGAACCCTTGTTTATAAACATGAATGCACATATTTTGAAGATGGTGGTACAAATAAAATATTTATATTTAAATTCCTGGAATAATAGAATTCTTAGACTGGTTGGGAACTGGAGAAGCATGAATTGAACTCTGCTATTGCAGTGAGGCTGCATTATCCTACTGCATACTCCTAAAAGCCAATCCAGAAGTTTGAAGGACCCTCTAGGGGACTGCAGTGGGACAGGGGACTTGGCAGAATTTGGGACTGGGCTGCCTTCCTTGAGTGGTTGTTATTGTTGTTAGCAGCATCTGTCTGTCTCAGGAGACAGTGGAGGAGTGTGCCTTTTTTTGGGGGGGGGGGGGCGTCTGCTGTGGCTATAGAGACCAATATGTGAAATACATATTTTGTTGCAGCTGGGGCAGATGAAGGCGTTCAGTTCTGCTATTGCAGGTGTACTGCGACATTTCTTCTTTCTGTGCTCTTCCCAGCAGTCATTCCTCCTCTAGTCACTGGTGTGGATACATGACCTGACTGTCTGTCGCTAGGCACTGTGGTCATCTGCAAGGGATTCCCACAGGGCTGGGTTGATGTTGGCAGCCTTCATGTCACATGCTGTGTAGACATCTTTGTAATGCAGAGTTGGTCTGCCAATGGGCCTGGTGCCTGAAACCTGCTCCCTGTAAAGCACATCCTTTGCGATCCTGCCATCCTTGGGAACCTTGCCATCAGAAAGGCACGTAAATTTATGCAACATACCTTGGGATGCAGACCATTGTGTTCTAAATGTACTGAGTGCTGTTCATATTTTTAAAACCGTAAAATTGTTTTATTTTACATCAGGTACATAGCTAGATTATATTACACTTGGACCAGTTCAATATAACAAGATCTTTATCTTGTTTAGAAACTACTACACGGGTGTATTTCAAATGTGTTACCTGGATATACAATATTTTGAATGTATAATCACATGACACTTTTTATTCTAGTAATTTTCATTATATTATCTGAAACTTAAAAACTTTTAATACGTTGTTGGCATCTGGTAGCTTTTCACTTTATAAGGTTGTATTTGAAAAATAATTAGGAGTCTCAAAACAGAAATTATAAAACCGTGAATATTTACCAGGCTCCACAAATAAAAGTATTTGTTCCTTTTTGTCTTTTAAATTGATCCCTTGACAAAGATTGGAAGAGTAGCATCTTTTGATATATACTGTATAGGCTAGATTTTGATCCTTGAATGGCCACCAGGGGGCATTGCTGCATTCATTGGAATAGAACTCGTGGTGAAGTTTTCACAATAGTTGTAGCTGCTCTATTTGAGGTTTTATATGGTGAAAGGAAGTTGTTAGTGCTTTTGCAGCACTGGCAAATCTGAAAAGTGACCAAGGTTAGAGTGGCAAAGGAATTATGCAATTCTATATAAGAATTGTATGGTTTCATCCATAGAGGCATGTGGAAGGTGCCTATGAATCTATGAGCCAAGGTGTGAAATTATTTTGACTCTGACTCCCACTGTATAGATTGGTAGCATGCCAATTATTGAGATTGTGGTTCAATATGGGATATGATATAGCAACTGTTTACAATTTTTCCATCCTTGTCTGCAGTGCTCTGCAGAGGCACCCTTTCTACTTCAACTCTCATTAACCAACTCTCCTTCCCCCTGCATACTCCTTTCTACCATATATCAGGTTTTGCATTATTATCTTATTAATTACTTTTTGGCAGTGCCTTTATCAGCCCCATGCATAACAAGCATATTTTTCTGAAGGAGCAAATCCCACTTTTGTAGACAAGAACAGGAATTGAAAGATGGTGACAGTGGGGTGAGATGGTGAAAGAAAGCAGCCTCTGTAAGATAACTTGCACCCAGTTGCAGTGACTTAGGCACATCATCATCACAAACCCATGCTTGAACCCAAACTGCTTACCACATAAAGCTACTTTTCAGTCAACTTCTTGGATTAGCTATACTGTATGTGTGAACCAGGCCTTAGATGAATACTTTTGCTGTCAGGCTTGTGATTCTTAAGTTATAAATAAACTCAGGTATCTTGTTTTCCTCTTTCCATATTTGTGCAAAAATACAGATTTTATACTATTTTTGATGTTTTTCTTGTTGATTGTGTCCTGAATTAGCCTGATTAATCCTGGCAAAACTCTTAAACTTCACAGGTGACTTAAGTGTATTTGTCTAAGAATATTGACTATTAATCAGCAGATTTTGTTTCAGCTGCTGCGCCTCCCTTTGTTTTATTGTTGTTAGATAGTACTGTTTTATTCTGATGTGATTTTAACCAGTCTAAGCTGCACTGAATGATGTATTCACATTTAATGTGAGGCAATTGTTTTTGTTAGTTTGCGTAATAAATTAAATTCTATACATTTACTTTGAAGACTATTTAAAGATTTAGCAAATCTTTTTGCCTTTATGAAAATAGTATCATTTTCAGTATTGATGTTTTCATTTGTTTTCAAGTACAGTGGTACCTCGGTTTGCGAACGCAATCCGTTCCAAGGAGGCATTCGCTTGCCGGGGTATTCGCTCGCCGCAGGCACGCTTCTGTGCATGCACGAAGCACCGATAGAGCGCTTCTGCACACGCACTGCGCAGATCGCTTCTGCACATGCGCGAGCTGTGCAGATTGCGTCTGCGCATGCATATCCGACGCTGTGGAACCCGGATGTAAACACTTCCAGGTCCGTGGCGTTTGTAAACGGAGGTTTTCGTAAACAGAGGTAGGCGTAAAACCGAGGTTCCACTGTACAGTAAAAAATAAAAAAAATGACTAGATCTATGTTCTGTTCTCACCCCTCCCCATTATTGTGTCAGTAGAGTGCCTTAGAGGCTACCTATGATTCTGAGAACTTTGAAGGATAACAGCTGTCTGTGGATCTCTCTATCCACTGAACACTGATAGATGGGCTCCAACTGCTTCAGATAATACTTGGGGCTGCTTATACATTCCTAGCAACAAATTACAGAGGGGTATCTCTGTTAGTCTGTTTTTAACCAGAGCTCACTTTGACAAATACATCTTTGTAAATAAGATTAAGATTACTCTTCATTGTTCATGGTGGTTGTGTCCTAGCTGATTTAAATAGTGGTTTCTTTCAATGATTTTTTGAGTTGCATCACTGAATAGCATGGCTAGATAGCGGCTCTCCAATTTACACTAGGTATTGTACTAACAACAACAACCACCAACGACATAATTTGTATAAAAAGTTATATTTTCTGGGTCAGGCAAACCCTCAAACTTAAAGCAGATAAGGATTTGGCTCATATATTCTGTTTATAAAATTGAATTGTTCTAGAAATTATCATGTAGGTGGCAGTGTGATCAGACTGGACCTGCCTGGTACAAAGTAACAAGTAGAGACCTTGTAACAAAGTGTTGCAATGTATCCCTGGCAGTCCTGTGCAGAGCTCTGTCTGAAGCCTGGGGCGGGCTTCTTGGCTGCAAGAGCCTGATCCCTGGTGTGCATAATGCTTGTAGCAAAGGGAACTAGACACCCCCGCACCCAGCAAAAAGAGAGTTAGCATCAAATATAGTATTCCCTGTTGTTCTTGTGTGAAAATAATGTTTTTGAACATTTTAAAGTGCAACCCGGCTTATTATACATGCAACTGATTGCTGAATTTGTTTTGAGCAGAAATCTTAGAGGGGTAATTTTAAGAAGATTACATTGGTTGTGACATCTAATGCAGGCTAGATAAGGCTTGCAAATTTTAAAATTATAAGAGAATATGGACTATGTCAGAGAATGGCTCCTGCAGGATAGATAAAAATGGACATTTTAAATTTAATTTTTTAGAAAATGAATCTTGCTAAAATTTCTAAAAAAGTTTTCTTAAAAACAATGCTTTAAAAATCAATTTGTATTAAACATGTTATACCTATGCTTTCATTCTCTTAAAACTAAATTCATGACTGCTAATCAAATAACTAGTTTTCTATGTAAAAGAAAAGCATTGAAAACAATAACTGACTGAGATTAAGTTTTATATTTAGTTATTTATTTACCTGCTCATCATTTAAACCAATTCCACAGCAGGATACACCATAAAAATATGTTATATGTAATAAAATATACAATCTGAAAACCAAACCGCTGCAATAATACATCACATTTTCATAGCAGCACCATGAAAACAGTAAATCATCTCCAGTCAATTTAACTAAATGCCTGAATAAAAAAATAAATATATATATCTTTAAAAGAAAGCTAAACACATCAGGGTTTGCATCACCCTAATTCTTGAGGGCAGGGCATTCCCATTATGATTTGGGCTTGGTGATATCTGGTTTTTAATATCACAATATATCACCAGCTAAACATTGTGATATCTCGATATATCACGATGTCTGAAATAAGGCTGGAACTTATAATAATCTGGGAAAATATTGGGGGGGGGAATAAAAATCTAAATTTGATGTGCTTAATTAATTGCAAATTTACTCAGTGATAGCATGTTTAACTAAACCATTAAAGATTTCTGGAGAATATATTATTGTTCTGTTAAGGGTCTTATATACCCATAGGAACACCATGTTCTTGGCTCCGCAACACATTGGGAACTGTTGTAGATCAGTGTTAGAAAATCAGATAGATAATCTAGGTGCCACTTGGTACCTGAAAACTAGGTTACAGATGGCCATCCAGCCTCTGCTTCAAAACCTCCAAGGAAGGACAGTGTATAATAATAATAATAATAATAATAATAATAATAATAATAATAATAATAATACCCCACCCATCTGGCTGGGTTTCCCTAGCCACTCTGGGCGGCTTCCAACAAGACATTAAATAGAACGATCTATTGAAACATTAAAAGCTTCCCTA
Organism: Zootoca vivipara; assembly: GCF_963506605.1. NCBI lineage: Eukaryota > Metazoa > Chordata > Lepidosauria > Squamata > Lacertidae > Zootoca > Zootoca vivipara. The sequence continues at coordinate 47,042,167 of NC_083286.1, read as the reverse complement.
AACAGGGCTGACTTCAGATGTCTCCTAAAAGTCTGGTTAGTTGTTTTTCTCTTTGACATCTGGTGGGAGGACGTTCCACAGGGCGGGTGCCAACACTGAGAAGGCCCTCTGCCTGGTTCCCTGTAACTTGGCTTCTCACAGCGAGGGAACCACCAGAAGGCCCTCAGTGCTGGACCTCAGTGTCTGGGCAGAATGATGGGGGTGGAGATGCCTCTTCAGGTATACTGGACCAAGGCCGTTTAGGGCTTTAAAGGTCAGCACCAACACTTTGAATTGTGCTCGGAAACGTACTGGAAGCCAATGTAGGTCTTTCAAGACCGGTGTTAAGCCAGCAATTTGAACTGACAGCAGCCCAAACACCAGCATTGTCTGCACCTTAGTTTCCAAATGTATGAAGCCTTTACTGCAGAAGTAAATTGATGCATCTTTGCCTGAACAGAAGCAGGAGCCAAGCCACATTGATCTTATCTGAAGAAGAAACTTTGTTTGCTGATCGGAATCTCCATCCCACAGGAAGATTCCAATAAACATGGCTTTAAGGCACACACCTTGCCTCTTGCTAGGCAGAGTAGAGACCCTGATAATCGTGCTTAGGCTGATACCTGTGCTGCATCTCTATTCTGCCTAGCAAGAGGCATGGGTGTGTGTCATAAAGCCACTGGGATCTTTTGGGGGGAAAGCAGTGAAGCTGGGTCTCTGCCTAGCAAGAGAAGGGAAGCTAATTATTAATGCTGGGCCTGTCTCTAGCAAGAGGCATGGTATTTGCTCCTTGCAGATTGTGCAGGCAGAAAGCAGCTTTTACTGCAAAGAGGCGGCAGGGGCTTTTACTGCTTAGAGGTGGCAAGGGCTTATGCCTTGCAGATCTGGCAGGAAACGCCCATTTACCTTGCAGTAAAGGCTTGCTGTAAAGTGCTGCTTCCTGCCTGCCAGGTCTGCAAGCCAGCTGGGCAGTGCATTCTCAGGGTGAAAAAATATGAAAACTTTATCACAGTCTGGAGTTCATACCTGAATACAAAGCTGAAAAATGGACAAACTGCAGCTAAAATATCATGTTCATTTTTCACATGGTCTAGTCCTTCCCCTGCCCACCCCCCTAATATCATAGCTGCCAAGTTATCCCTTTTTTAAAGGGATTTTCCCTCATGCTGAATAGGCTTCCTCGCAAGAAAAGGGAAAACTTGGCAGCTATGCCTAATATTCTTAACAGGGTCTCTTCTCTAGTCTTCAGAGAGTAGCTGGAAGTGAGGAGGCAGAAAAAGGTCCTCCTTTCTTTCCACTTTGCAGTTTTAATTTGAAATCTTAGGCGCAGTGCTGCACCCAGAGCTGAGAAACTGCTCGTGCTAATGAAATTCCCTGTCACAAAATGCACCTAGAACAATAGGAATTTCAAACACTGCCTAGGCCCTAAGTCGCATAGGGCTTTGTAAGTCACCTCAGGCACCTTGAAACGTGGTTTAGTAGCTAACTGCCAGCCAGTGCAGTTTCTGTAGTACTGGTGTTATGTTTGTGACTAGACACCTCCCTTGCCACAGTGTTCTGCACCAGTTACAACTCTTTGAACCAAATCAAAAGACTGCCCCACATAAAAAACCTTGCAACAATCTAGTCATGAAGTAACCAATGGAAGAACCACTGTAGCTAAGAAACAGAAACAGTTACAGATGGAGTACTAACCAGAGCTGGTAAAAAGGCACTTCTCACCATGGAAGCAACTTGTGCCTCCATGGATGATTCTGGATGTAAACCAGTGCTAGATTTATAGGTGACACAATAGTTGCATATTTATTACAGAGGAAAATTATATACCATAAGTAGCATAGACATCTTGTTTTTGCCTGATGGAAAAACACTGTTCTGGGCATTCCGTTTCAAAGTAAGGGATTTTGCTTAGTATCCTCGTGGGTAGAGGGAAAGCAAAAACAAACAATTTATTTTACAATTCCGTCCCTGATCTCTCAGAAAATAATATTTGAAATAAAAAACAGGGATCTGGATTGCATAATGCCAAAGTTTTTGACAATACTCTTAGCTAGTATAAAAGTTATATTCAGATGCAAATCAATATGCATCAGCTGTTATAGTAAACGATTGGAATACGTTTTTGTTCAGGAACTTGTATTACATGGCGGTGGTGGTGGGGGAGATACCTGATTTATACCAATTATTATTTGATGTACTTTTCTGATATTTATTGATTTTAAATATTTTGATCTATTCACTTTTGAGTTTTTGTACTGGAGGCTGTTGCTTATACTTCTTTAAGATGACTGCTAGTGCTGCCTCTCATGCCATTTTTGCTAACAGTTTTGTCTTATTTCACCTGTTGCATTCAGAATTTCACGCAAGTATTACAAGAATTGCTGTACAGTAACTTTGATCTGAGACTATAGTATAGTATGCGCCCTCTTGTGGGCAAATCCAAATTTATACTTAGAAAGAATACGTGCATGTGTAAGGATTACTTTTGAATGGAAGCCCTTTTCCTATAACTTGTTTTATGAAAAGAAGATGACTTAATTTCTTATATGTCTTATATGGATCAAAATAACCATAGAGAACCAGCTGTATCAATAGAGTTGCTTATATTCTTACATCTTTAAAAAAATATTTTCCTCAATCTTCAAATTTATTGCTTCTGCCTAAAAGATACACAGTTCTAGCTGCAGAAGGTATACTATGATAATGAAGGGCATATGGGTGCTTTAATACTGTCTGCTCTGATGATTGTCCAGGTTCTCCAGAAGAGGTCTTTCCCACTACGTGCAACTTAATCATGTAACTGGAGATTGGATTAGGAACCTTCTGTGTGCTAAACCTTTGCTCTACTACTGAACTACTGTACAGCCTTTTTCTTAACCCTCAGATGCCTCTAGCACAGTTATATTTGTTATATTATAAACTTAAAGCCTACCAGCAACTGGACAAAAATAAGATCAAAATAAGCTGTCATTTTTCATAATATAGCTTATTATTATGTATGTTATACTTTTGTTAGGATTTGTAATTGCCTTGTTCATTTTTTGGTAACAGCCCTTAAAGCTGCCAGTTGTAATTAGCATCCTGAATTAGAAATTTATGTAGCAACGAGATGGATATGGTCCATGCCAAGTAAGTCTTGAATAGTAAGGTGAAACCCAGCATTGAGATGGAATATAATTGCATTTTCTCATAGTAATTTTTTTAGTACATTTTAATCTTTTACAACAAAATACCTTTATGTTGGTTGATTACTGTGTAAAATTGCAGTAATGATTGGTCTGGCATCATCATTGGAGACAGCAAACACTGACCTTTGGGGTGGGGGTGGAAGCATTTGAGAAATCTAAGGCACCCTACTTTGTCCTATCAAAACTTTGATCTTAAACTGGTGGGCTGGGAACCACTCCTGGGTCATAGCATAATCTAAGGTGGGTCATAAGAGCAGCACTAACACCGAACAAATATATCGGGGGGGGGGGGAGATAAAGAACTGGATCACCAAATGCATGTTTGGGTTAAAGGTTGGTTCTGCATCTATAAAGTTGAAAATTACTGTGTTGAAAGAATAAGAGTTTTAGTAGGCTGAAATATACCCGGAGGATACTTTTGTTCTTAATTGCATTTCATGATAGCATAATCCTTTTGATTTTTTTTAAAAAATGTTTCATTCCTAATGGGTGTTGAAATGTGTAGTCATCTGAACTACATGAAACTGAAAGTGACTTGTCTAGATGAACATTCTCTAATTAGCCCCCATCCTGAAATTACATTATATTTGTTCTGTAAATTGTCTGCAGAAAGTTAATCTAAACAGTATAACACCATTGCTCTGATCTAGCTAAGATCTTCAGCTGTTAAAAAACAGATAAATGTGGCATATACAGTTTCCCCAATCTGATCTGTCTTCCCTTTGCTACTCTGTAACTGGCCTGTATGATGTATGTATTTTTGTGCTTCGTGGTTTATTAACTTCTAAATAGCAGTAGTTCACTATCTGCCTGTAAGTTCCACAGTGATGATTATGCAAAAGTTGCCTTTTGATATCCTATAAGACATTCTGCAGATGTGTGGAGATTAGTGAAACTAGCTAGGCATTAACTACTAGGCATTCACTTATTTTCATTTGTCAGGTGCTCTGTATGGCTAAGAAACTTCATAGTATTGTGTTTTGTTAAATGGTCAGAATGTATAATTAAAACTTACTTGACATTAAAGGCTTATTTCACACTATGTAGAGATAAACCCAGGTTTGTGACTAAGCGTATCTACATCAGGCAGCCACTCATTACTCCCTGACAAGTGTAGGGAGGACCCAAGTGATTTCCAATACTTTTTCAAGAGTCACAGTTACACTTCAGATGTGCAATTAACTCACTTTATCTGCACATTAAAAAAACAACAACAAATGTGTGAAAGGAAACTTTTTTACCTTGCTGATTTATAGTAATGGTTCATCAAGAAGTTACTACTTTCACATGTTAATTATTTAATCTAGAGGATCACTAGAGGCATGTGATTAGATTTTTCTAATTTCCCAACTGTGCAGATAAATACACAAAACTGAATAACCTACACAAATTTTAATTGGCCACATTTTTTGCGGGGGGGGGGGGGGGGTTGACTGGTGACTTTACAAACTGCTTACCTAGAAGAAGGTGTCATCTGTGTAATGTGTATCTATAAAATCATGGCAGTTGTTTTCCTTGTGTTAAAATCAGTAGATTCTTTACTTTTTTAAAATAGCTGCTGTAAGAATAATAAAGTTCAGTAAAATTAGTTTTTTACATACTTGGAAACTTTGTAAAATAAGTATTTCTTTCTCATTCCAGTGCTTGGGAGATGGGAAGTAATGATAGCTGGCATCCGAACTAAGATCTGTGTGTAGGCACTACCATCCCAACATTTCAGGATGAATGGGGATATGCCTCATGTTCCCATCACTACTCTTGCAGGGATTGCTAGTCTTACAGACCGTAAGTATCTCTCTTGAGTTTTGTTGCAATTCATTAATTAACCCCTTTGGGGAGCAAAATTATGAATTGCACATTTATTTTTATGGTGGGGGTGGGTTAAGTTTTCTTTAAACTCTCTCAGCCCTTTGGGTTTCTCTCTATGTGTCAGGGATAAAAGTTGGAGGGGTTTTGTGCAAATGACCATAGGGCCTTTGTGGAATCTGGTTCCTACTAAATAATGTTTTATTCATAATTTAATAAAAACTGTGAGATTGAAACCTGCATAGTGAAATGCAGCTGCTACACTATAATCTCTATACTGCCTACCTTCCTCTTTGGCAGAAGGATGGCATTAAAGGTTCCTTTGTTCTGGTTTGAAATGAAAGCTGCAGCACCTTACTAGGCTCCCTTTGTGGATGGGTGGTCACCTGCACACTCCTAGGCTCCTCATGTGTGAAGATAGTAGGGATTAGGAAATTCTTTGTTTAGAGCATTGTTGATTTAGTTTCTGTGAAATCAAATTGACAGGACATATAAAACAAAATATATTCCAGGGAGATATGCACTGAAGTAAGGAGAGTGCCTAAACACCCCCCATATTCATTTTTGAAGGTCTATGCAACAGGGCACTGGTGCAGGTGGAACTGATAGTTTGACTGGTATGCATGATGCTTAATAGTGAGACTAGTTTTGAAATTAATGCATCTAGTCCAGTTATGGCATGGGTTTTGGCACTGGCAAAATACTGATTGTCACTAATGATGTAGTAGGCACTGTAACTGAGCACATTCCAAATCACAATCTGCACAGTGCTCAAATTAGCAATGGAAGGTGGGGATAAATGCTTTCTAAAACATTTATGTATTGGTGGAATAATGCAATTTTTTTTTACCCTTTTCAAAATAGTTTTGAACCAGCTTCCTCTTCCATCACCTTTACCTGCTACAACTACAAAAAGCTTGCTCTTTAATGGACGAATTGCAGAAGAGGTGAACTGCCTTTTGGCCTGTAGAGATGAAAATCTGGTTTCACAGCTTGTGCACAGCCTCAACCAGGTTTCAACAGATCATATGTACGTATTAAAAGTCACTTCACAAATTAATGTCAGTTTCATTATAAACTATAGCAGAGGCAGGTTATAGATATTCTTGTGTTGTTCTATCCTAATAGAATGCAAGATTCTGTAATTATTGAACATGGCTGTATATTTTTCAGCAACAGATGACCACTTATCTATTATTGTGCTGGATGGGTTGCCAGCAATAAACTTCAGATTTGTGGCTGTAGAAACTAATTTCAAAGAAGGTGGTTTGAATGGATTTTAAACTAAGAATTATTTTAGAGAACAGGGCACTTAATCAGTGCCCCTGTACTGACAAGATTAAACATCTCACCAGGGTCTACTCTGAATTATAATTTATTTGGAGAGATACGGGAGAGGGCTGTATAAAAATGTACGTATTAGTACAGTTCTAAGACTTCGCAGAGAAGAATTTCTATTTAGGAAAGGGTTCTGGTCTGGGGAAAAGTTGCGCTAACATGAACTCCTAATGAATGTGTGGCTTATTGACCTGATGAAAATAGAGTGAAGACAATATATTAAGTGTTTAAGCAAAGTAATCTTATGGACAGTAGTATGATAGAACAGTAGTGTAGGTGAGCTTAAGTATCCAATCTGTTGACCTGCTTTTGGCATGTGAAAGCTGTATTTGATTTAGAGATGTATAATCTATATATTTTTTAAGCTTGCTCTGAAGAGGAGGTCATAACCAGCTGGCATGGTGTGTTCCCATGACACTGAGCTAGGCCTAATCATAACAACTTGCTCAAAAGTCCTGTAGGCATATTACATAGCTCCTCAAATAAAATAAATCAGATCTGGTGCTCAGGGCTGGTGCTAGGGTTTTTTGCGCCCTAGGCGAGATCACCTTCTGGCGCCCCCCCCCCCCCCCCCCGATTTCCCAGGGTTGACTTTTTTTAAAGAAAAAATAAAAGTGGAATAAAAAATAAAATGAAAAAATAAAAAAAAATAGAAAATAGAAAAAATAAAAAATAAAAAAAATAAAAAGAGAGTTCCTCGGTGGTTGTTGGTGAGGGGAAGGGGTAAAAAGCAGTCTCTTTACCTGGCCATCAGGGGTGCGGAAGGGGCGCCAAACTCAGTGGTTTCAGGCAGCTCTCCGAGGCCACCTGTCAATCAGCCGCCAACTCGCTCGCGGCGCAAAAGGGGCCAGCAGCGTTCCCGCCACTGTCCATTGCCCCAGCGGCGCAGAAGGGCCTGCGGGCCTCCCGCCGCTGTCTGTCGCCCCGGCGGTGCAGAAAGGCCTGCAGGCCTCCCGCCGCCGCTCAGCCTTGGGGCATGCAGGCTCTGAGGCGCGTTGGTGGTGGCCGCCTGGCTGTCACTGCCGCGCTAGGCGCGCGCGCGCTCAATTTTCCCCACCTCCCCGTCATGTGGCGCGGCCCTGCGCCCCCTGCAGGGCATTGCAGGGAAGTGCCTCTGCCGCAAGCAGCAAGCAGCAGCAGGAGGAAAAGCGGCGGGCAGGCTGGCAGTGCCCCCTCCACAGCGCTCTAGGCCGTTGCCTAGCTTGCTTATATGCTTTTCTCCCAAGAAGCAGGCGTATTTTAATTTTGTGACTGCTGTCACCATCTGCGGTGATCATGGAACCCAAGAAAGTAAAATCTCTCACTGCCTCCATTTCTTTCCCTTCTATTTGCCAGGAGGTGATGGGACCAGTGGCCATGATCTTAGTTTTTTTTTCTAATAGGTGATTGCTGTATTATTCATTGATACATCACATAAACCAAGGATGAGCAAAGGGTTATTTTTTTGACAATTTATATACTGCTTAATTACAATGGTCTCTCAGTGGTGTACAAGTAACTCAATACAATGATTTCCAGAACTGAAGTGATTCTGGTTGTAACTGTCCAGAGTGCTGCTTCTATATACCATGTTGCTATACTATATGTTGGCTAGGCACTAGGAGACAAAGGAATGTGTTCTCATGAGGTAGTATCCAGGGGCCCAAGTAAAGTGAAGAACAACTATAGTTCAAATTCAAGCTGGGATAAAAAGTCAAGCAAGTTTCTCTAGACATTCCAAATTAATGAAGTAGCAATTGAAATCCAAAATAAAATAAAATAGTTTCTATCTTGTAGCTTCTTTTAAATAACGTTTATAGAACCCCTTTCTCCCCTGTTTTCTGCATTCCTATAAGCACTACTGAACCTGAATTAGAATTTATGTGAAGAAAAATAATTTAAAGAAAGGTTTTTTTACTTAATATTTTTATTTGCTGTTCTGTTATATCTTACCATCAATACATACTCTGTTACCTTCATGCATAAAATGAAAATAAAAGTGATTACATAAATATAAAACATGAACATAAAATAATAATTGTAACATATCTAAATTCCTCCAAGTTGTTTAATTCCTAGATATCTTTGCTTAACTTCCCTTCCACTCTTTCCTTGGTTTCCTATCTACTATCCTTTTAAACTGTGTTTTCTTATTCTTCTACCTTATTCTCATTACCTTATATAGTCTCATGTTGTTACACATATTGCTGAGTGCTTGTTCAACCTGTTATGATAGTTTTCTTGTTATAATACTTTTCCTTACAGTCTATATATAATGTCCAGTCCTCTTTCAGTTTCTTATCATCTTTATTTCTTAATCTGTTTGTCATATGGGCTAGTTCTATATACTCTAATATTTTGAGATGCCATTCTTCTCTTGATGGAACTATATCTGTTCTCCATTTTTGTGTGATTAAGATTCAAGCGACTGTTGTCACATACATCCATAAGTTAATTTGTTTTTTGTTTTTTTGTATTTCTGACATTATTCCCAGAAGAAAAACTAGGTTCTTGGGGAACCTTTTAAAAAACATTTTCTTAAGTTCATTATGAATTTAAGAATAATTCAGAGAAAGTTACCTTTGCTGAACCATCACAGCTGTGGGTACCTTCTGTGTTCTTCAGTTACAAACATGGAATTATCTGAAGGACCTATGTTAGAAAAAAATGTATACTTGAAACAAATCACTTGGAGACTCACTAATGCCACTTTGATTTATATATGCCGATGAAATTAAGATTCAAACAAATAAGGAAAGTTTCATTGCCTAGAAGTGATGTATATAATAGGCACCAATTTACTGTTAGGCACACACTAGCAGCAGTAGGTATTTGTTACTCCACCTAGAATTGTTCCAGTGTCAAATAGGAGTGTTAGTACTTGTGAGACCTATTTGTGAAGAGTTTCAGCATTACTATTGACAGGTAGAGAAATCTAAAATGGGGGAAATACAGTGGTACCTCGGATTCCGAACTTAATTCGTTCTGGACGTCCATTCTTAACCCGAAACCGTTCTTAACCTGAGGCGTGTTTTTGCTAATGGGGCCTCCCGCTGCTGCCATGCCGCCAGTGTGCGATTTCCCTTCTCATCCTGGGGCAAAGATCGCAACCCGGAGCAACTACTTCTGGGTTACCAGAGTTTGTAACCTGAAGCGTTTGTAACCCAAGGTACCAGTGTACTTCAAACAATGCCCATGTACTCTGTCATAGAAACATGAGTTGCAACAGTTCCCATTGGAAAGAAAAAAGGATATGTGTTAACGATCTTGTACAAATCCTCTGCTTAGTAACTTCCTGTATTTTTGAAAAAAAACTCACCAGTCCCTGTTTGTTTATCTCCAATGTCAGAGAATTGAAAGACAACCTTGGCAGCGATGATCCAGAAGGAGATATACCAGTCTTGCTGCAGGCTGTCCTGGCAAGGAATCCTAATGTTTTCAGGGAGAAAAGCATGCAAAACAGATACGGGGTACAAAGTGGTGAGAGTTTTTATTCATTTTATTATTTCTAAGCAATATTCAACTGTTTTACTTTTCATTGTGATACTCTAAACTGATTTTGGATACAATTCAGATTCTTCTATTTGGTTTTCTGTTATTATATGAAAATGTGCTTTGATTTAGATGAATTAGACACAAGAGCATTCACTTTCAAACAAGTGCATCTGTTCCTAGGAGAGTTACTTTTTTATGTTCTTCGGCAGTACTTAGCATACCATTGGACCTAAGTAAATGTTAAATAGTTCAGCCACTTGAGGTTTATCCCAAGCCAAGTGTTTCAAGGTAGCAACCCAGTCAGATGGGCAGAGTGCTAATAGTAGTAGTAGTAGTAGTAGTAGTAGTAGTAATATGGTGATTATTATTAGCATAATACCTGACAAACTTTTGCCTTTGCCATTGCTCCATTTCCTCTGGAAGTTCTGAGGAGATGAAAAGATGCAGCAAATTGGCAGCTCTATATTTGCCCATACATTAGTAAGGTCAAATTATGGTGTGGGTTCGAAACTATGCACATTATGATTTTGTGTGTATTGTCTGAATTGAACTATTGTTTTCTGAGCTGTAGAATAAAGGGGACGTATAGTATATTACTTTTTCTACTACACCTTCAGCAGTAATCCAGTATTTCATGTGTGCTACATTAAGATAAGCACCTATAACTTCTCTGAAAAATTGCAGAAAGCTGTAGGTCTATGTGTGCTGCTGAGAATGGATTTTGAGATGCTGGAGAACCAGCCAATTTGTGTGTGTGTGAGAGAGGGAGGGAGAGAGAGAGGGAGGGAGAGAGAGAGAGAGAGAGAGAGATGTTGCTCAGATACCATTGCCAAATGCACAAATGTGTTTGATGCTTGTAATACTTTATCTAGATAATAGCTTTAGTTGAAGATATTTTATAATAGTTATGACAAATGGAAAACAAAGCATTGGATTAAATATACAAGTGAGTAGATACTTTGATGTGACTTTTAAAACTTTTTTGTTTTTGTTTTAAGGAATGATGATGCCGCAGTACAAACTGTCTCAGAATTCCATGCATGGTAGTCCTGCATCTTCCAATTATCAACAAACCACTATCTCTCATAGCCCTTCCAGGTAAATGAAGTTTGTAACATAGGATTATAATTTTTAAGCCTGTTTATAAAACCTATTTAATATTTTGAGTAAAGACTACTGTTTTTCTAAATATTGAAGTGAACCATAAAAAGATGGCATACAGTATAATGCAAGGGTTTAGGGGTAGGATTCAGTAGAGTGTGCATCCAGAAATCAGATATTCAACACTGAGTCCCCAACCCCTCAGAACTGTCTCAGTTACACCTGAAGTAATCCCTCCCCCTCAGAAGCAAACGTCCTTACTGGCAGTTCTCATGTCAACCTTTCCCTTAACAATTGATGCAATATGGGGGTTTAAGCAGAAGTTCACAAGATTATTTCAGGGATGTACATAAACAGAAATTCTGATAGATTCTACGAAATTGCATTTGATTCTTTGTTAAGAAATGTCAGTGAAATAGTAATTTGGGCAGCAAAAATTAAAATGAACATATGAAATACACAAGGACTGTTCTCCAAATATTTGGCAATAAAAGGAATTATTTGATATTTAATGCAAGGTGTGTTGACTTACTAAGGTCTTGGTATTATGCAAACAATGCACTTAAAATGCAGGGGAAAACCTTTTAATGCCTTCAATTATAATTTGAGGAGTTATTAGGAAACACATAGTATAATCAGTTAGAAAAGGTTGCTAGGATATACATGGACAAGGAAAGTAGTTAAGGACAGTTTATGACATTGGTTTTGAGATTTTCTGTAAGCAACTTTTACTCAACAGTAGTGCTCACGATTTTATAGTGCTTGCAGTTCTTTTTCCAATTTTCATTTACTTGTAGGAGGAAATTTGTTAATCTTTATAAATTCATTAGTCAGACTTGTTTTTCTAAAAATTTTATGCAGGGTTCATTATAGATCTTAATGAATAATATAATGATCTTTAAACAAATTTTAGATTCATACCGTCTGATCCCCCTGCTCTATCTATTCTAAATTATTGGAGGCATATTTGGCAAACCAGTCTGCCAGTAGAGGATCCACAAGGACTGTGACTAGTGCAACAGAGCTTTACCCTCCCCCCCATTGACTCTTGGGGTGTGGGTTGGAAGAGCTCTCCAGAGAGTGTCAGGGGAGGAGGCCGTGGACCATTCCTCCCTGGGATAATACTGGTCTTTCCAACAGTACAGGACTATTTTAAGAATTTCCTTCTCTGGGAGATCTATATGGCCCTTCCATGAGTTGAAGAAGCTTTCTGCTCATGGAAGAGCACCTATGGATCCAATCCATTAATTACTAGGAATTGTATTATCTGTTTATTTTATTGTATAACATCTGTGAAATTATTTGAGGAAAATCATGTTTAGATTGACGTTCATATATGCTTTGTTTGGATTTTATTTACAGTCGATTTGTGCCACCACAAACAAGCTCTGGTAATAGATTTATGGCACCACAAAACAGCCCTGTGCCTAGTCCATATGCTCCTCAAAGCCCTGCAGGATATTTGCCATATTCACACCCTCCAAGTTACACGCCTCACCCGCAGATACAGCAAGGTATTTATTTTCTCTGTGTCTTTGGAATATATATATGTACAGAGTTGGTTTTTGTCACTTTATCACATTCTGATACACTATTCAATCTAAGTACTACTTCTTATATCAGAAATTCATACCTTACAACTGGTGAGCATTAAAACTGCATGAGCATTAAAACTCTTTTTCGGTTGTACTATAAAACAAAATACTAACACGGACAATAAGATGGAGTAATTGCTCCCATTTTTATTTCATAGAATGTATTACATGTACACAAATTATTCTCTTTAAAATAGAGAGTTATAGTTAGCTAATTTTTCTCTAAACCTTTATTTCCACCTATTTGATAACACAAGTTGCAGTTATAAACTACAGAAACTGGAAAACTTTAATCTTCAGAATAATTAATTTTGTAACTATGAGCCAAAGCTTAAAGCTTGAAGACACGAATTAGTTACTGTATGTCAGATCGTTATTTTAACAATGTTACTATTAACAGAATTGTAAGTAAAACAACAACAACAAATTTAATTACAATTCTGTAAGTTAATATTATATTATTATATTAATTATATTATATTTTTATATAATTGTTGTTATTATTATTATACCCTATGTTTCTGGGGGCTTCTGACACATATAAAAACATAGTAAAACAAAAGCTGGTACAATGAAAGTATAGGCTGCAAACAGGTGATTTAAAAAATATATTCAAAACCATTCCAATACAGATTCATACTTTATATGCTGTCCCTGATCATATGTTGCACACAAACATTAAAGTGTACATGTCAGTAATGGATGCAAGTTTTTAAAGTTTTGGCCTAGAGTCACATCCCAACCCAACTATTTGCATGGGATGTTGTCATGCACTCAGGTATATGGTGAAATAGCAAAGAACAGAGTTCCAGTTTGGGTGAAGCTAGAAAATGTGTTTGCTACAAAAAAGGAAAGTGTCTTAAACAGTTATATGTGTATGAGAGGGTAAGGGATGGAAGTGGGGAAAAGCTCACATTTTCCATTTAATGAGTGGGGAGCAGTGCTTGTGATCCAGAAAGCTACAGTGGAGGCCTAAGAGCAGTGGAGAAACTCAAAATACAGTTGGTTTGGATCAAAGAAGGGTAGAATGAATGGCAAGGTCAGGGAAACAGAGAAGACAGCAAAAGGGAAAGGTAGAAATGCTAATAATTACCTCTTCAAAGCAGGGAGATGGTGTAGGAATGGACTTCCTGGGATTCACAGTGACTCAAGAGTTAAGGGTTGGGGTTCTTTTTCAAGGTCTTTGAAGCAGTGAAATACAATATATTGTATTGTCACACGCTCTTAAGTTTCTTGACATCAAGAGGATGCCAAGGATGACTGCAAGGCAGAACACCTTAGTAACCATTAAGCAGATGGAATGGACATACAGAAAAAAAACCACAACTCTCCTATGCCTCACAGGTGCATTGGGGTCAAAGTCTGTGTGGAGCTTAGGCAAAACATAGTTTAGGAACCATATTCATCTAGTCAGTCTTACAATTTGTGGAGTACTAGTTCTCAAAATCTGATCTCTGAAATATGTTTTTAGTTAAAGAAAACATAGAAACCACACTGATTAAATATAAATATGAAATCTGTGCTTGAAAATTTATGCTAGAAAATATTTAAACGTATGAATTCATTCCTATCTTCTCTTATTTCAGCTTCAGTATCCAGTCCCATTGGGATGAGGAATATACATGAAAATAAAGTTACAAGTCAGTTGTCAGGCAATTCAGCTAATCACCATGCTGATAATTCTAGACATGGCTCAAGTGAAGACTACCTGCAAATGGTGCACAGACTAAGCAGTGAAGTATGTAACAAACAATTTTTATGTTTTATAAACATTAAGGCACTGTTCCCTGAAAAAAATAAGTGTGTGGTGTGTGTGTGTGTTTGTGCGTGTGTATACAGTACATTAATTTTTGAAAGATGGAAAATTTTGTGCAGTTAAAACTTTAGCACAACTTCAGACTTTGTCTCCAGTCTGATTTTATAAATTAGTTCACTGAAAATGATACAAGGCAGTAGAAACATTGCATTTGGGTGTTTCTGTTTAATACTGTACTTGAATGATAAATGATGATATTTTATGGTAAAGCATTCCTGTATTACTTTTGGTCAAGTAACCTACAAAATGAGATTAGTATTGACGAACCATAGTATGATGTAAGCTTGTGTGATAACTTGTTGAATTCTTAGTTCCTCACACTTCCTGGTGTGTTTCACATATTTTGAAAGCTTTTTTGGGTGCAGGGAGGGCATGATGCAATGTGAAACTACTTCTATTCGGAAACAAGATGCTGCAGTGGGGCCTTTTCAGGTTCTAAGGGAAATAGCTCCACATTGCATTTACTTTGAGAATGCATCACTGTAGCCCTATACTGTTGATGGTAAGCCAGAGCTGTTTCATTCCCCTGGATGTGAGAGAAATAGACCTAGAGTATCCCTCCTTGTCCTCTTGTAGTACTGGGCTTCCTCCCCTACTTCCTCCAAGCTCTTAAAAAAATCTGGAGAAAGAGATGGAGGAGTGTTTTCTTCTCAATTGAGACTAAGTTTACTAAGTAATGTATTTCTCTATAGCCCATGATTTGAACCACAAAATCTAGTAATACTTTGTTCTTAACTTTCATAGCTCGATTATACTACTGTATGATTAATGCTTTTATTTTCATATACAGTGGTACCTTGGGTTACAAACACCTTGGGTTACAAACACTTCAGGTTACAGACTCTGCTAACCCGGAAGTAGTACCTCGGGTTAAGAACTTTACCTCAGGATGAGAACAGAAATTGTGCACCATTGGTGCGGTGGCAGCAGGAGGCTCCATTAGCTAAAGTGGTACCTCAGGTTAAGAACGGTTTCAGGTTAAGAATGGACCTCCAGAAAGAATTAAGCTCGTAACCAGAGGTACCACTGTAAAATGAAGTCCTTGTTGTTGCTAATATCTGGCATGACAGACAAATTGCACTGGTAATTATCCTTGTGGCAACTTTCTAAAAAGCAAAAACATGAAGTCATTGAAAAAATTGCTCCTTTCTAATAATCCACTAATATGATCCCTAGGAGGGTGATTCTTCAGTAAGGAACACTGCATCGTTTTCCTTAAGATCACCGCAGTCCGTATGTTCTCCTGCTGGAAGTGATGGAACCCCTAAAGGTAACTGTATGGCTCTTTGATACTGTTGTAGATAAGAAACCAAGATCTGTGTCAAAAGTTCAGGACAATGAAAGTTCAGGACAGAAAACTTGGTGGATTTCTAAACAAGAACATGACTATGTTAGATGAAAGGATAACTCAACAATAACTTTTGATACACCTTGAAAATTTACAGTCTTTCAACACATTGCCCATGTGGAGGGCTAAAGTGTATTTCAAGAGATAGACTGTTTCACTGTATCATAGTTTAAATCTATAGTTTTTTTAAAAAGAAAATATAAATAATATGGCAGATTTATTCTGGATATTCCTGATTGCCTTCTACATCAGAAAAAACTCCAGATTTCAGATTCATAACTGTTTATACCTTTCATAACCCTCATACTGCTTAGAGTTTTGGCCTATTAAGCAGAATGCAGCTTGCAAAGCCATCTGTTTTTTCTCCCTCCCTCCCTCTTTTTATTTTACAGTGATGGGAAGGGCCGCCCTAGAGGGCCACCTGGTCAGATGCCTAAAACTTAAATGAAGCCTTTCCCAATATGTCTTTGACTACAGCTCCCATCAGCTCTAATCATCATGGTCAGTGGTTGGAGATTATGGGAGTTTTAGTCTATAACATCTGCAGGGCACCAGGTTGCGCAAGTCTGGCTTTAGTGGGTTTTGCAGGCCTGCCTCACAGAGTTGGACACTGAAAAAATAAATATCAGGATTCTTTACCTTACTTCCTGCCCTTATTCTAGCTTGGTCAACACTAATTCCCGATAAAACTGAACACCCAAAAAGTTGAAAAAACCCAATTTCAATTAGAAGTTTCAAAAAACTAAAAACATGTACCTTTTGTCAGTAGTACATGTTCACTATGTATTTTCTTCTTCATGATACCATTAATTTTTTAGTCACATTGTTGGGAAAGAAACGTTTAGACCACTTGTTGGCTTAATAGTTTAGCTGAGCTCAGATATATAGTTAGTTGCTGTACAACCTGAAGAGTTTGTAATATTCTGTTACATCTTTTGTTGAATGCAACTCCTCTTTCTTTCCTTTACATCATAAAGATATTGTATGTAGGAAATGTCTTCTGTGTACATTAATGGGGTTGAATGTGTGGCAGACTGCTTTCTAATATTTTCTGAAGTTACAGAACTCTAGCACTGCCTGTCTTAAATAAAACCTTTATCTCTATTGTTGATATATAGTGCTATAATCCCCCCCAGTATTGCTGCCCTTCTATCAGTGTTAATTAATTTTTGCAGTGGTAGATAAAGCTCCCTTTATCCTTGGCAACTAAATGCATCACTAAATAAAAAGGTCACCCGTGCAATCTAGGCAAGGAGAAGGGTGTTCATAACATGAGAGTCAACACCAAGAGCACTTTTTGTTCTTCATCCTATTTATTTTCAACCTGTTTATTGACAAGATGTACATTACGAGTGCTAATAAGGGGTAGATTGAGTTGACCGTAGAGATTATTACTGGACAAAGAGGGTGGCCCCTTAGATAATACCAGTCAGATTTAGATAGTATCTAAAAAAGGAATTATTCTATGTTTATAATGTTTATGTATTTATTTATAATCTGCACTTTCATAAAATATAGCAGGGTAGATTACAATACACAAAATATGATGAAATCAATCTTAAAAACAGACATAAAGCATAATTAAACATATAAACAGATATTGGTTCAAAAAGAAAAAAATCAGCCTGCCTAAGCAGTACTGTTTTCAGAGTACTTCTGAAGGCAGGCCGGAATGGTTCTCATTGAACTGCAACACGTGTGCAGTTTTACAGGACAGGGGCTCCCACACTAAAGGTTTTGACTGCCAGTGAAGGCCAAACCTGTTGAGGCCCTCCATCTCACTGTGGAATGATGAGATGCAAAGGGCCGTTGA
The DNA here is from genome assembly GCF_963506605.1 of Zootoca vivipara. Classification (NCBI taxonomy): domain Eukaryota; kingdom Metazoa; phylum Chordata; class Lepidosauria; order Squamata; family Lacertidae; genus Zootoca; species Zootoca vivipara. Next base: position 47,024,709 of record NC_083286.1, on the reverse strand, counting down.
CACAATTGCTCCCTAGTATTCTAGGGAGCTAAGGGACCCAGGTGGCGCTGTAGTTAAACCACTGAGCCTAGGGCTTGCTGATCAGAAGGTCGGCGGTTCGAATCCCTGTGATGGGGTGAGCTCCCGTTGCTTGGTCCCAGCTCCTGCCAACCTAGCAGTTCGAAAGCACGTAAAAGTGCTAGTAGATAAATAGGAACCGCTACAGCGGGAAGGTAAACGGCATTTCCATGTGCTGCTCTGGTTCCAGAAGCGGCTTTGTCATGCTGGCCACATGACCTGGAAGCTATACGCCGGCTCCCTCGGCCAATAATGCGAGATGAGCGCGCAACCCCAGAGTCGGTCACGACTGGACCTAATGGTCAGGGGTCCCTTTACCTTTACTTTATTCTAGGGAGCTATGTGCAATAATTAGATGACTGGAGCACTGGTGGTACAGAATGTTATTATCCTTATAAAATGCATTGGTTGCTTTTTTTACTTAGTTAACCGAAAGCGACTTACAATATACCGTGTTTCTCATATTTTAAGACGTAGCCATAAAATAAGACGTAGCAGGATTTTCAAGCATTTGAGAAATATAAGCCACACCCCGAAAATAAGCCATACTGATAGGCACAGTTTGGGAGGGCGCCAAGGAAGAGTCGAGGCTAGACACGCTGCCTCCCTTAAGACAGCCCTGAGGGTGGCCAGCCTCGCTACCACCACCACTGCTTCTACCCTGCACACTCTTTGTCCCCCTGTTGTTATTTTAGTTAGCTTAGTTTTTGCGCACCTGCCGCGTTCGGAGAGTGCAAGAGAGTTTTTCTCTCTGCCGAAGCGGGACCTCCCCCCGCTCCCTCTTCCGAAACCTCCGAGCTGGGTCCGCAGCATGGTGGTAGCGGCGGAGGCGGTGGGTGAGCCACCACCCATGCCCTCCATCCCCTTGTCAGGGGGCTGTGAAGGGAGGACGCGAAGGTGGAGGGAAGCCCCCAGTGCCGCTGCCAGGGATGTGTGGCGCCCCAGGAAAATGGCAGAGGCAGAGGCGGTGTGAATCCAAGTGATGGGGGCAGCAGCCGTGCAGCTGACAGACACACGAGCTGCGTCGCCAGCGTGCTGGGTCCTTTCTTTTCAGTGAGTGCCGGCCGGCGACTCCCGGGCCTGAGGTTCTGCCTTGCGCCTGGGCTGCCAAGGAGCCTTGTGAGGGAGGAAAGGAGGTGAAGCCGGAGCCGCCACCACCTCCTCCTCCCCCTTTGCCGCCACCGCTTCTCCTCACTGCAGCGTCTCCTGGGTCCCGCATGCTGAAGCACGAGCAGTGCAAGGGGAAGCGGCGGCCTTAGTCACATAAACCTTTATAGGCCAAAACCAGCACTTCGAATTGGGCCTGGAAACTAATTGGGAGCCAGTAAAGTTGGGTCATGATTGGTTTTATGGGCTCAGATTGTCTTGCACTGGTGAGCAAATTGGTTGCTAAATTTTGCACCAGCTGCAGTTTCCAAACTGCATTCAAAGGCAGCCCCACATACAATGCATGGTAGTAGTCTAATGTAGAGGTCACCAGAGCATAGACAACAGAAGTTGGACTAAAGGTAAAAGACCCCTGGACGGTTAAGTCCAGTCAAAGGCGTTTATGGGGTGCAGCGCTTATTTCTTTTCAGCCCAAGGTAGCTGGCATTTGTCTGCTTGCACTGGTGTGCTTTCGAACTGCTATGCTGGCAGAAGCAGGGATAGAGCAACAGGAGCTCACCCCATTGCACGGATTCGAACCACCTACCATCCAATCAGCAAGCCCAAGAAGCTCAGTGGTTCAGACCACAGTGCCACCCGCTGTTGGACTATCCATGTCGAGATAGGGGAGTAACTGGACCTCCTGCTGAAACTGATGGAAGCAGCATGACCAAGACCACTTGAGCCTCAAGTGATAGTAATGGATCCCGAAGTACCGCCAAGCTATGTACCTGCTCCTTCAGAGGGAATGTAACTCTCTAGAGCAGGCCACCTCCCATTCACCAGTCTAGGGAACCATCCACTAATGTTGCCTCAGTCTTCTCCGGTTTGAGCTTCAGTTTATTGGCTCCCATCCAGTCTATTAATGAGGCAAGACATTGGTCCAACATATCCACTGCCGCAGCTGCATCAATAGGATATTGCTGATAATGTACTCAAGACTTGAGAAGACCCCACTCAGTGATTTCTTGCAGATGTTGAACAACATGGTGGATTAATCTGAATTCTGTGGAATCCCTCATTGAAGACTACATGGGACCGGATGACACTCCCCAAGCACCACCTTCTGGAAACAATCATCCAAGTAGTATTGGAACTACTACGCAGTGATGCCACCTACCCCCAACTCAGACAGCCATTCCAGAAAGATAGCGTGGTCAGTGGTATTGAAGCTGAGATTAAAGACATATAATGGGCACACAGTCTCCTTTTTCCCAACAGAAGTCAAAATACAGGATGACCAAAGCAATTTCCATCAGGATCCCTAAGTCTCAAAGGGCAGACTATCTTAATCGCTCCCCCACCCTTGCAGTGGGGATGCTGCTAGCTTCACTAGGAAGTCCAGTCTTCACTAGGAAGTGGTCTGACCATGACAACAGTCACAGAGACACCCACCCCCTGCTATTTCTAGACCACCCCTCTCCTCACTTGGAGCAAAGACAAAGTAAAGTTGCCATGGAGGCCATGAAATTGTGAGCTGCTCCAACTGCAGGCTTGGCATGGATGCTGAAATCACCCAGAATTATTGTCTGGGATTCCTACAACACTACGGCCAAGACTTGCTCAGTCAGAGCAGCTTGGTGGGTGGCGCAACAACAGCATGTCTAATGTGTCCCTAAGACCCAGAGTCAGATGCAAACCCTCTGGTCCAGCCCTGGGGCATAGAGATTTCCCGATCAGGGAGAATGAACTTTGGTGAACCACAGTAATCCCATCTGGGTTGGTGCTGCACTGAGTACACAGTGGGACAGGACTGGGAAAGATATGGCTCACCCTTCTCTCCTGCTCACACCTTACTGCGAAAAGAATTTTGTGGAGTTGGAAAATATTCAGAAAAGGGCAACCAAAATGATCAAGGGGATAGAGCAAATCCTCTATAAGGAAAGGTTGCAAGATTTGGGACTTCATAGTTTACATAAAACATGACTAAGAGGTTACATGATAGAAGTTTATAAAATTATGCATGGCATTGAGAAAGTGGATAGAGGAAAGTTTTTCTCCCTGTCTCATAACACTAGACCTTGTAGACATACAAAGAAGCTGAATGCTGGAAGATTCAGGAAACGTAAAAAGAGTACTTCTTTACATATTGCACCATTAAACTAAGGAATTAACTCCCACAGGAGGCAGTGATGGCTACTATCTTGGATGGCTTTAAAAGAGGATTTGACAAGTTCAGGAGAGGGAGTCAGTAGAGCTTTCAATGGCTACCAGCTATGATGGCTATGAATACTAGTTTTTGGAAACCACAGGAGGGAATGGTGCCTTTGTGTTTGGGTCCTGCTTGTTGGTTTCCCACAGGCATCTGATTGGCCGCTGTGAGAACAGGATGCTGGACTAGATAGGTCATTTATCTGATCCAGCAGGCTCCTATATTCTTTTTTTCTTGGTAATGCACACCCTGGTCAGCACCTTTATTAACAATTAGATCGTGTGAGCATGGTCTTATTATTCATTAACCTAGAATTTAACAACACCACCACTTAGCTATTGAGCACAGTGGATGAGCACCCGACAGTGTCACGGGGCTATGGAGAGGCAGATACAAGCACCAGATGCAAGCTGTCTCCATTGTCTGCACCCTTTGTGATGCCTACCATTCCCTTCGATTCCCATTATTAAATGGTGCATGTTTATTCCATACTTTTAAAAAGCATCTTCCATTATTTTATTTGCCTCAGCTTTTTAAACTGATACTTCCTGAGAAGTGGTTGAAAAATGGAATAGTTGTGATTTGATACCAAGTTCCAGCATTAAAAGTCCAGCTATTTGACATACAATAATAGCTGGGCACTAGATGAAGAAACAGAGCCTAAATAATCACAAGCTAATCAAATGTTTAGCTTTTGTCCTAACATATTTGCAGATCTTGCATGATAGGAGCCATATATGTTGATCATATTTTACAGTTGGCATTAGAAGAAGCTTAATGGGAACGGATAACCACTACTTTGCTTGTAGGTGACAATCTTTTTTCTTCAAAGGCTTGAATATTAGTTTAAATTTATATCACCCTTTTGTTGCACTGTATTAGACCAAAGGCATGCCTTAAATACCATTATTTTTAAAAATGGCAAACTAGTTCTTACCTCTAAAGTATTAGAGAAGGGTGTGTGTGTATTCATTCATCCGCGCCTGGTTGGCTCTTTCAACAATACAGTGGTACCTCATGTTACGTACCTCCCCCCTTACGAATGCTGCGGGTTACGTGCTCCGCTAACCTGGAAGTAGATGCCCCTTTGCCCCGGGATGTGAGCGGAAGTCGTGCTCCGGCAGCGCAGCAGCAGCGAGAGGCACCATTAGAGAAAGCGCTCCTCATGTTACGAGTGGTTTCCTGTTACGAATGGACCTCCAGAACGGATTAAGTACATAACACGAGGTACCACTGTACTTTTCTGTCCTGTTTTAATAATTTGTTACAGGTAAGTAATTTCTATTTCAGGAATTAGATCTATTCCTGATCATTCTTGAAAAGAAGTAAAACTGTTGATGCCAACAAACCAATTTTTTGACTTAAAGAATGTTTCCATTTGTCCTGATCCAGGGAAAATTCTGAAACAGACTTCTGTATGTTTACTTTATGCAGAGGTTCATCCTGGCTCACTCAAACTGGCTGAATGAGTTTTTATACACACATTGGGATGTGGATGTTCACTGAGGCACCACTTGTTATGCATGACTAGTTTTCTGTGGATAGAGCTGGAACCAGGGCCTTTAGCCCTTTTTAAGGAAAGTTTGAATTGCTTAACCAGTATATGAAGACTGATAGCAAACTTTAAATGCTTATTGATTTTGTTTCAACCCTAGAGTGGCATTAAGTTTATGATACGCTACCTTGTAAATTAGATCTTTATAGTATCTGTTATGGTGCATGTATGATGCAGAGATAATCCATTCTCTAGCTCCATATGATTGTCAAGTGTATTTAAACCATTATGCCTTGAATTGGAGGCAAGGTTGACTAGATTGATAATCTCCATAAGGTTTGTATTCTGCAAATCTGCTGATCTTCTAGAATTTCTAGTCTGGTAGAAACCATTCTGCCTCAGAAAAAGTTGTTAGGGACGGAATAAGAAAATCAACACTTTGTAGGGGTCACACTTTTTTCAAGAGTGAAGAGCAGCATCAGTCCACAAACATGTTTCCTGGGGTCTTGCCTTCATGTTATACTCACACTTTAAATAGAAGATGGGCCTTTTCAATGGACTTATATTTTTACTTGGAGACATTAAATATTGCCCCTAGAAGTTTCTGGCTTGCCTGAGGACCACTAATACTAAATAAATTTTGTTACACTTTACTTCCAAGTTATTCAAAAAAGTTTTTGTACTAATATAATTGAGAAGGCATTTAACTGACAATGGAATAATAACTCATTTAACTCTATGGAATAATAGTTTTGGGGTCATCTGTACTTGGACAATATACTCACTGAAACATATTGTAATAGTTTGTGTGACTAGTGGCTCCTCAATGTTAAATCAACAAAAAAAATATTATTTCATTCATTGCCATGCAGAAGAAGCTGACATGTTTTGGATTCCAGCATGTTGTTACATGGGATATTCATTGTTCTATATATACAGGCCTGTGAATTAATTTCCGGATACTAGGTGAGGGCTTGAAAAGTCCCTTCCAACTGTGACCAGTCCCATCTAAAGGGGGAAAAGAAAAATGAAGGCGCCATCTGGAGTGATTTGTTTCTTCAATTAGTGGAAATATCTCATATAGTGGCAAAATTTAGACTTAGGATCCCCAAATATGTACTTTGCTGTCACACTTTTATGGATGGGGGAAACATCACAGTGAAGGTGAATTTCAACTATAGAGACTGCAGAATATTTGCTTAATAGAGGTGAAGCACCATCCTGAGACTCGCAGGATCATCTTAAGAGAAGACTTATTAGTACTTGAGTCAGCACAGGTTGGGGAAAAGAAGCATAACTACCAAAGTGATGTAGATTTACTACCTGACTAGTGGATCATCTATTAACACGCAAACTGCTGGAGCAGTGAGCCTTTGCAAGTTTTGGATTGTTCCTGAACCTGAAAGTTGCTGAAAGAAGCTGAGTCACCTGTTGTTGGATGTATTGAGGCTGCACATGAACATGAGGCCAGAGAAGCAATTGAAAATGTCCCTGCTCATGGGAGAGTGCTTGGCTAAGGATAAATCACTATAGATGCTATCAGGCAGATCATGCTGCCTAGTGAAATATCTGGAAAAGGGGGCTCTTGCATCTCTGTAGAGTATACTTATAAGTTTGAGTTGATGCCTGGTCATCAACACAATCCAAATTTCTGCAAGCCCCACCTACAATCATCTGCAAAAGCATTCTTCAGAAGACAAGACTGTTTATAACCATCCTAAATTCAGCAAAATTCTCTACTAGTAACTTAAATAATAAATATTGCAACATCTCAGAGTTAGATGGGACCTAACTGAGTCAAATAGCCCAACTCCCTTTCTGGTAAAAGATAGCTGTATGTAAAGCATCCTTATGTGATGCTTATCACTGAAAAAAATAATAGGAGAGGAATTCTTCAATCTTCCTGTGCAGCTTTTAAAATTGCTGGATTTATTGTATCTCAAAGTAGCAGAGCAGTAAGGGTCCCTAATAAAAAAAAAGCTAATTGCTTTCTGAGAATGAGTTCATATAAGTACTTTGAGTGCTGTTATATTAAATAGTGTGTGCTTATTTGATGTTCTAACTGTGCAGCCTTCTCAGATGTACAGTGGACACTTGGGTTGCAAATGTGATCTGTGCAGGAGGCACGTCCGCAACCCCCGCAGCGTCCACAAGCCGCTTCTGCACATGCGCAGGTCGCGATTTGGTGCTTCTGCGCATGCGCAAAGAACGATCTAGTGCTTCTGCGCATGTGCGCCGAAACCTGGAAGTAACCCGTTCCGGTACTTCCAGGTTCGGCGGGGAGCTCAACCCGAAAAGACACAACCTGAAGCAGCTGTAACCTGAGGTATGAGTGTACTTAAAAACAGACACCCTAAGATGTAGAGCAAAATTTAAAATGTGTTTGGTGATTCCTGAAGTTCAGCACTAGTTGGTAATCCCTGTGACACTTTTTCCTGGGGCTGCAAGCCCTTTTTGCAGCTACTGTACAGTGCTGTCCTAGAGAAGTAAATGCTTCCTTTGGAATGTAGAGTTTGGGGCATTACATATTACTCACTATTAATAGATTGTGTCTCATGCAGAAACATGCTATCAAGGCTCACAAATTTACAAGCTGGAAAATGGAGAAATGGCAATAAATACCTGCAAAAATGCAAAGGGAAAGAAGATGAATAAAGCACACAGAGAGAGGCAGAGATCCATGTCTTTAATGTGGACTCTATTAAACATTATTGCATTACTTATATAAACCTGAAGACTTAAGTAATTTGAGTTTGAATATGACTTCTGTTAGATACTTCACATAATGTGATTTATCTGCTACTGTGTTAAAGCATTCAGTTGCTGACAGTACCATGAACTACTACAAATTCTCTATCACTATGCTTCACTAGCTGAAAATACAGCAGTGGCATACAATTTAACCACCCTTTTCTACCTCTGTACTTAAGTAGAGGAAGAACCTTATATGAGGAAATTGTTGTGGATGTTAAACTTCGTGTGTTACCTCAGACACTTTTTAGATAGCACAGGAGGGAAGTGGGTAGTGTGTCAGTGCAAATGAATGCTTTTAATTAGTGATAGGATGTAATCGCAAATGGACTCTACCAACATCTTTCACATACCTGGGCAATCTTAACATTTTTTGTGGGGGGGGGGGTAGTTAACAAACAATAACAGTAGGCGACATGGCAAAAGCAATACTTTCAGCTGTTTGTAAGTAGAAAATGTATTGGTATGTAAAAATTACGCCAGACTTATGTGAGAGGCCTGTGCCAGTTGCTGAAAGAGGCAAAACCATCCAATCTATTAGTCATTTTCCTTTCTCAGATCCTTAAGAGTAGGGAACTCCCATGACGCTGCATGTGTGTATGGATGTGTGTTAGTTGCAGTCCAATCTGCCTGTCTACAGCTCATTATTTTGGGCTTTCATCACTGGACTCTAGTGAGAAGCTAGCTGACTTTAAACTGTTCTCCCCCCCATTGGCCTTGGATGCTTTTTGATTAACTGCATTCTTTAATAGTTGAAGCCCTGCCCCACTTGAGCACAGCCCCAAAATGGTTTCCACCTCTTGGTACCTCTCATTTTAGATGTGGTTTGCTAAATTGCTAGGAGTTACAGGCATCTTTTACTGCAGATATTATTGGACGGTTGTAGTGAATATTACAGGCCTCAATATTCCTCTAAAATGAGTTTTTGCCATTTTGTAAGTGCAAATATCTGTACAAGTACAAATTACTAATAAAGGCTATTTTTGTGTGCTTTCATAGAAATGTGAACCAACATAACTGTTCAGTTTTTCTGAATTATTATTCTAGGATCAAGACCACCTTTAATACTTCAGTCTCAGCCTCCACCTTATTCATCACCTAGAGATGTTCCCCCAGACATATTATTAGATTCTCCTGAAAGAAAGCAAAAGAAACAAAAGAAAATGAAGTTAGGCAAGGATGAAAAAGACCAGACTGAAAAAGCTGCAATGTATGATATCATTAGCTCTCCATCTAAGGACTCTACTAAACTTACGTTAAGACTTACTCGTGTAAGATCTTCAGATATGGACCAGCAGGATGATATGCTTTCTGGTTTGGAAAACAGTAACGTGTCAGAAGGGGACATTTCCTTTAATGTGCAGTATCCAGGACAGACTTCTAAAACACCAGTTACTCCACAGGATATTAATCGCCCATTAAATGCTGCTCAGTGTTTGCCGCAGCATGAACAAACAGCATTCCTTCAGGCACAACAAGTGCCTGTTTTACAACCGAACACTTCAGTTTCTGCAAAACAACCTCAAAATCCTTTGGTACAGACGCATCAACAGGTTTCACAACATGGAACTATCACGCCATATGATGAAGTAGAATTGGATGCATTGGCTGAAATTGAACGGATAGAACGGGAATCAGCTATTGAAAGGGAACGGTTTTCAAAAGAAGTGCAAGACAAAGGTAAAAATGTTGCGTATGTGCTGTATTTATATTTAATCAAATTTCCTATCCCCTAGAAGTCCTTGAAAATAAACCATAATCTCCATATAAATTCACATTCTTAGTACTAAGTTGGTGATTAGTGATGTCTAAATATTTAGAGAACAAACTTGTAGTGTGATAAATCTCTCTTAAACCAAAAAGGAATACAATTTAGGTTGTAATCTTGTGTATACTCATTTGGAGATAAGTGCTACTGAACTCAATTGGATCAACATAGGATAGGGCTGTTTACTGTAACTTGCATTTCTCTTCTCAAGAGTAGAGCAAGGGATAAGGGAAAAGCTTTGTAATTGATGATAGCCACTTTTTGCAGCATTCATCCTGTAATGCATTTGTTAAGGTGGGCAGACTTGCAGCTTGCAGGATCTGGTTTTTGTGTGTGTATATTTGCCAGAGCCAGTTACAATATACTGGTGGTGAATCTAGCTAGAAAAAATGTGACTGGAACTGGACACTATTGCAGTGACCTTCCTTTATCAGTAGACATTTACATCTGAACTGCACACCAGAGACTTAACATCACACAAAGATCTTGTTACAGTGATTGCATTTAGTATATTGTTTTTCTAAACATCATAATCCAATGCTTATCAATTCTCCCTTGTGCTCCCCCCTCATTTCCTCAAGTGATGAGAAATAAGAAGAAAAGAAGGGAGGGAGAGAATGGAACTAATATCAATCCTGTGCTTGTTTAACCACAAATAAAACTAGTACCGGTAACATCTTGCATTATCAAAATAACAGACTTGCGGACCTATTCTACTTGTAAAACTAAATTCATTTTAGGAGATACACCCAATGTATATATAGTCAGAAATGTCGCCAAGATATCAGTGATTGAAAGCCATACTAGAACTAGGTTGAACAATTTCATAAAAGTAAGATAGCAGATCACCAGAGTACATCGCCATCAGACCTGGAGAGAAATTATTTGCATGTTTACTTAGAAATGTAACTTTGTGTTCAGTTGAGTTTAGTTTCAAGTAAGCGTGCAATTTCCCCCCCAGATTTTTTGTTAGTAGATAGAGTGGGAGTGATATTTAGAGGGGGAGTGGGATTTTTTGAGGAAGGAAGTGGAAGAGTAGGAAGAGAAGAAGAAAGTATGAAATAGGCAGCTCCTATGTTGGCACAAGTTTAGCTCTGTCACCAAGAGGGTAGAACTACATGCACTTGGGGCAAGTCATTGGCGGGGAGGAGGGTGTAAAGAGAGGAAACACTCAAGTTCCATCACAATTAAGGCTGCAGGCACAGTTCTCCAACTTCTCCAGACTAGTGCAAGGCAAACTTGCTCCTTGCAAGGGGGAGAAGATAATGGAGGCAAAAGAGAGGGAAAACAGCTGTGGCTCCTGCATATGGATTCTGATTTCTGTTCTATGAATGGATGCTTAACATGCTTGGGAATGAGAGGGGAATATGATCAAATAGTTGCTCTCACCTCAGAATTTTGCTAGTTGGTACCCCAAGCAATTTTTTGTCTCCATCTGGGCTGCTAACTTTGCCTTATCAGAAGCAACTTAGTTACTCTTATTTTGGCCTTTTGAACAGGTGCAGATCTGCAGTTAGGGTAAAAATGCTGCTGGACATGTGCACAAAGCAGCAATAAAAGAAAGATCATGCCAAGTCGCTCAGGGGAGACTATTGGCAGGCAAAATCCTCATGATTGACATTTTACCTTGCAGTGTTCTGCTTGCCTCCACACTGAGATAATAGAAATGGCTGTTGCTGTTCAGTATGGGAATATCCATGTAGCTACTTACATTTCATTGTTAAAGCATTTTGGCAGCATTTCCTCAACATTTGCTTCATGGAGAAATGGAAAGACAACCAAACCTACTGAATTGTTGGACCACCAATACTAGTAAAAGAGATAGGAAAAGGGCTCATTCTTTATTTTAAAAGTTGTGTGAACACTAGCTCATACCTTTGAAATTCTTTTTTCTAATAGCTTGTGATACATATTTGGGCTGACACCAATAAGTTAATCACCAGTTCTGGTTGCAAACTAGATATTTTCAAATAGCATAGAGCCATCTTAGAGTCCATTAACAAAGAGTTGCCTGCAATTTCAGTTGTTACGTTTTATCCATAATTGGTTAAAATTGGACATCTTAAGTAATTCGGCAGAGCTTTGCTAAATTACATCACCACTAGTTTTATAAATCTGGAATATCTGGGAGGTGTAAGATATCAGTGATACCGTGGTTTGTAAATACAAACACATATATTAGTTCTTCTGAAATCAGTCTAGATGACAGATTGTTTTAGCTCAATTGGTCCAGTGAAATAGTCCAATCAGCATACATACTGCCTCCCTTTTCCTTTGAAATGATAGCTCTCAGTAAATTTTATAGCACCTGATAAGACCTTGGGAATTGCCCTTTGTTGTGTCTTTGCCAGTATGAACAATGGAGGAATGTTTCCCTCTTCTGGGTTAAACCTAGAGCTGGGACAATGGGTGCAATGCACACATGCCTTGCAGCTGCTGCAGGCGTGGGGGAGAGGTATCAGATGCTATAGTAACAGGAATACTTTCCATACCCTGTGAGATTGAGAAGATGTTAAATAGATGGTGCTATGGGGAGGATAGGTACCAGGTAGAGCAGAACTTTCCAAACCGTGTGTTGTGTGTGACATGTCAACATGTTGACTGCAGTGTGTAGGTGTGTCTCGTGAACGCTCTCCGTGCTCCTACCAGGGCTGGAAAGAGGCTTCTTTAACCTCCAATTTGTTAGTAAAACTGATTTACTGTGTTGGAAAATTATGCATGTCTAAAAAGTGTGTCACCAACATGAACAGTTTGGGAGTGCCTTTCCTTAATAATCTGATGCAATCACTGTTGTGCCATTAGATAAGAATGCCATGTCCTGCATAATTTACTACAACAGTAGAGCTACCGGTATATTTCAGTGATGGAAGCCTGTACCATATCAGGTCACTATTTCAGCTGTCAGAAGACACCAAGTGTATGATACAAAGCCTAAAATTCTTTTTCCCTTTAATGAAGCTTTAATCTGTTTTAATGGTTTGGCATAATTCTGTTTCAAAGTGTTGATTGGCATTACTTTACTTGTATACAAATTTAGTGTTTCTTTTTTCTCTATTACTGGTAAATCTAATACTTTTACTAAATTTATCATCTCATTCTCACTTATGTATTCTTACACCTGGTTCAGAAATGTGTGTTACATCTTAATGTTAGTGACACAATATATAGGTGTCCTAAAATCAGCATCCTAATCACTACAAATCCATATTTACTTTTTTTTGCTTTTTTATAAACTTTCTTTTAAAAAAACATTCTGCTTTCCCCTCCCCCCAACCCTATTTCCAGATATTTGGGATATGTAAACTAAAAATGCTACTGTAATGTGTTGCTTGTACTTTTCAAGGTATGTTGAGGAAAGCTTAACAGCCAGAACAAATCTTGTGCCCACTTAAAGGTAAAGGGGCCTATGACCATTAGGTCCAGTCGTGACCGACTCTGGGGTTGCGGCGCTTATCACATTATTGGTCAAGGGAGCCAGTGTACAGCTTCCAGGTGATGTGGCCAGCATGACAAAGCCGCTTCTGGTGAACCAGAGCAGTGCACGGAAACGCTGTTTACCTTCTCACTGTAGCAGTACCTATTTATCTACTTGCACTTTGACATGCTTTCGAACTGCTAGGTTGGCAGGAGCTGGGACCAAGCAACGGGAGCTCACCCCGTTACAGGGATTCGAACCGCCAACCTTCTGATCAGCAAGCCCTGGCTCTGTGGTTTAACCCACAGCGCCACCTGTGCCCACTTATATATACTTAAAAGATCTAGTAGACCAGGAGATCTGAGTTATATACCGTATGTATCATAGCAGCTTTTAGCCTTGCCACATTGTCTACAACGTAGAGCTTGAGAAAAATGAATTGCAATATATCACTGTTTGATACTGTTTATTGAAAATTCATTTCCTGAGTTAAAAATACACAGATCAACATCAAATTGTTTGACTATTGTTTGACTAGACAATACTACCATTCAGTGGATTTGTAACTGGCTGACTGACCGAACCCAAAGGGTGCTCATCAATGGCTCCTCTTCATCCTGGAGAGAAGTGACTAGTGGGGTGCCACAGGGTTCTGCCTTGGGCCCAGTCTTATTCAACATCTTTATCAATGACTTGGATGATGGGCTTGAGGGCATCCTGATCAAGTTTGCAGATGACACCAAATTGGGAGGGGTGGCTAATACCCCAGAGGACAGGATCACACTTCAGAATGACCTTAACAGATTAGACAACTGGGCCAAAGCAAACAAGATGAATTTTAACAGGGAGAAATGTAAAGTACTACACTTGGGCAAAAAAATTGAAAGGCACAAATACAGGATGGGTGACACCTGGCTTGAGAGCTGTACATGTGAAAAGGATCTAGGAGTCTTGGTAGACCACAAACTTGACATGAGTCAACAGTGTGATGCAGCAGCTAAAAAAGCCAATGCAATTCTGGGCTGCATCAATAGGAGTATAGCATCTAGAAGGGAAGTAATAGACCTCACCTGGAGTACTGTGTCCAGTTCTGGGCACCACAGTTCAAGAAGGATACTGACAAGCTGGAACGTGTCCAGAGGAGGGCAACCAAAATGGTCAAAGGCCTGGAAACAATGCCTTATGAGGAACGGCTTAGGGAGCTGGGTATGTTTAGCCTGGAGAAGAGAAGGTTATGGGGTGATATGGTAGCCATGTTCAAATATATAAAAGGATGTCATATAGAAGAGGGTGAAAGGTTGTTTTCTGCTGCTCCAGAGAAGCGGACATGGAGCAATGGATTCAAGCCACAAGAAAGAAGATTCCACCTAAACATTAGGAAGAACATCCTGACAGTAAGAGCTGTTTGACAGTGGAATTTGCTGCCAAGGAGTGTGGTGGAGTCTCCTTCTTTGGAGGTCTTTAAGCGGAGGCTTGACAGCCATCTGTCAGGAATGCTTTGACGGTGTTTCCTGCTTGGCAGGGGGTTGGACTGGATGGCCCTTGTGGTCTCTTTCAACTCTATAACATTCTGCGTGAGTCAGTGCAGCTTCTATTAATTATGTGGCTCAAGGAATGGATAATATATCAAATCTGAGAATGATTCATAAATTACAGAACATAGGATAAGTTGAGATTCTGGATGATCTCAAACTGGAGGGCTGGTTGTTGTTGTTTTAGTGAGGTAAATCCAGGGGTCCGTAAAGTGTGAATAGATCCTGGAGATAGCGGGCTAGACAACATGAACAAATAGTGGCAGTTTTAGGTGGACTGTGATTCAGTATGTGTAAAAATGGATGCATTTAGAATAACATAGTTCCAAGCCATGATTGAAGTCCTGTGCTGAGATTCCTTATCCAATGAAAGGAGAAGAAATGACTTACGGAAATGTAGATCTGATTTAAAGCTACATATGTCCACAACCTTTTTGAATAGTTCGATCCACCAAGTGTGTGTTGAAGTCTCCACACACCTTTCATGCACAAAGCCAGAGAGGTGCATCATCACTGTTTCAGGCTTCTTCCAGTTTTCTGTTGTGTGTAGGAAATTCTATCCAAAATTCCACAAATAATAAATTTCTAGAGATTATAAGACTTCTCTTAATTTCATTCTAGTATATACATACTGTACCTGTAAGTGCACAAAAAGGAAGTGACCATGTTTTATGTTGTGCTGTTTTCTGTGGTGTGTTTGCCATCTTTAAATATTGAGCTTCAAGGATCTCATTTTCTAGGATTATATATGATCTGATTTCAATCACTTTGATTCAATGAAAAGTCAAAGAATCTGATTACAACCTTCAGAGTTCAGAGGTAATTGTTTAACTGTTAACTATTTCCTTCTACTAGTGTCTCACTCTTTTTCTTATCAGGAGATGGAGTTAATGCATATTTTTAAAAGGACAGTTTTATGCCCACTATTGGTAGTTTTATAATCTAAACTAGTTGTATGCAAATGATATATTGTAATTCTCAACTCTATTTATGGACAGAGAAATTGGGGTTGGGGAAGGGGAAATAAGCATTTCATCATTTTTTCTGGAGAGAGGAGAAATGGGATTAGGCTTGCCATTATAAATGCAGTTATATCTATTGAAAACACAACCACAACATGTGGCTAATGAATGTGATAAATATATTATAATTGGTACTAGAGTGTCATCCAAAGTTTACAATTTCCAAGTAATATCCAAATAATATATACAGGTATATCAGTTCATAACCAAACAGTAGTCAGCGTAAAGAGTTACTGGCGAGGAACACCACAATGCAGGCAGGATGCCTTTCAATGCCAAGAAGTATTGTGGTGGGTGCTCCAACGTAATAAATTTAACAGCAATCAGCAAATAAGCAGTACAGTGTATCTGGATTGGATCAACTGTTTGAACTAGACTCTTCGTCAGCTGATAATGAAATTAAAGACATTACTTACAATGAATGACAACAAAAATAATACTGACCAACCTGCATATTAAATAATGAATAAATAGTGAATAAGGCATACATACCAAGTAGTTTTTTTAGAATATCCATACAGGTAAATATAGTACTTGTGGATCAGAACTCACTAATCAGTGTAGCTAACTGATACTGATACTAGTTACTGATACTAGTTACACTTCTTCAGATACACTTGAAACAGAAGTCAGTCCCTTATGTATATACAGAGGGTGGGGGGGAATGGGTGATGGGCTGATGGGAGTGGTAAACCTGTAGATGGCTGTTAATGACTGCTGATGACTACAATTAGTCCTGCGGGGAAAAGCAAGGGCTGAGGCACTAAAGAAAGCTTGATCATGCATAATAAGATAAGAATCCAATGTCTTTGTTCATCCCAGGTGGCTCCATGGTTTTAAGCTTGGTAATGAGTTCCAATTCAGAAACTTCTCTTTCCAGTCTGTCCCTGAAATTTTTCTGTAATAAAACAGCTGCTTTGAGATCTTGTATAGAATGTCCTGGGAGATTGAAGTGTTCTCCTACTGGTTTCTCTGTCTTGTGGTTCCTGATGTCAGATTTATGTCCATTTATCCTTTGGTGTAGGGTTTGGCCTGTTTGTCCGATATAGAGAGCTGAAGGGCACTGTTGGCATTTGATGGCATACACAATGTTAGACAATGAGCAATTAAATAGTCCTGAGATGGTATGTTGGATGTTGTTGGGGCCAGTAATGATGTTGTCCTGGTGTATGTGGCAGCAAAGTTGGCATCTGGGTTTATTGCAGGCTCTGGTACCAGTGTCCATGTTAAGTCTGATGGTTGTATTATTGTGGGTGAGGAGTTGTTTAAGATTGGGTGGCTGTCTGTAGGCAATGAAAGGTCTTCCTCCCAGAGCTTGAGAAAGGGAGCTGTCATTGTCCAGGAGTGGCTGTAGATCTCTGATGATGCGTTGTACTGTTTTAACTTGGGAGCTGTATGTGATGACTAGTGGTGTTCTGTTATTTTCTTTTTTGGGTCTGTCTTGCAGCAGGTTCTCTCTAGGTATCAGTCTGGCTCTGTTGATCTGTTGTTTAACTTCATCAGGTGGATATTTTACTTCTAAAAAGGTTTGCTGTAGATCTCTTAGGTGGGATTCTCTGTCTGTAGAGTTGGAACAGATGCGGTTGTAACGTAGGGCTTTGCTGTATACGATGGATTGTTTGGTATGTTTGGGATGGTAGCTAGAAGCATGTAGATATGTTTGTCGGTCAGTTGGTTTTCTGTATAAGGTGGTGTCTATACGTCCATCCTGTATTTTTATAGTAGTGTCCCAAAAATGTATTTCTTGCATAGATTGGTTCATTGTTAGGTTGATGGTGGGGTGAAAGTCATTGAATGTCTGGTGGAAGGTTTCCAGGGTCTGTTGTCCATACTGATACTGATACTGTAAAAACCGATGTAAGAACTTATAAATGCAGTAGCATAGCTTGTTTTTCTCATTAATGCTTCCGCTGCTGTTGCAAGAAACTGTTGGCAGCCTAGTCACCATTTTGCATTCTTTACATTGCCTGAACCTAACACCATTCCAAGGCATTGTAGAAGGAAAAAGTGTTCACCACAAAAAATGGTGGAGAGCATTCAGATAAAATTTTCAAAGTGACATATTTTTCTGGGTGAAGTCTCTAAATTCTTTCAGGAAAAAAAGGCTTTTGAGAAATTTTGGTTCAACTAAATTTTTTGTATTTAGGGATACAAACAAATGCATGCCAGGAGAACAAAAATAATGAGGGTTTAAGTGTACAGATCGTAGCTGTCAAGTTTTGGATTTGAAAATAAGGGATCAGCGCCCTCACCTGTCCCGGGGACAGTCTACAATTCTCAGGGACAGTCCACGTCGCAGTAGGCTCAGGCTACAAATTAATTTACAACAGGCTACACACCATCATCTTTCCCCACCTTCAGAATGTCCTTCAGAACGGACGCCAACCCCATCCATCTCTTTCCTTGTTTGAAAAAGAAGAAAAGCAACACATCAGATTAGCCACACGTGCAATTTGCAAAGAGATTGCTCTCCTGTAGCGAGCCTACCTCCCCCACATTCATATGTGGGATTTGACTGGAGTAACACATGACTGTTCCACAAACATAGGTGCGCACTGCCTCGAAATAAAAAGAAGTGAACAATAGAAGGCTCACTAGGGGGGCATTGCTGAAAAAATGTCAACTTTGTAACCAGAGGTTCCACTGAATAGAATCTGAATCATGTGCCGGGAGAAGCAAGCGGAGCGGAGCGGAGCGAAGCGAAGAAAAGCCTCAAAGCAAAGAGGAGGGCAGCCACGTGCTCCATCCGAGGAAGGTCTTGATTCCAAACAGGAAGCCGAATGAGGAGATGGCGCTGCAGCAGCTGCTCAAAGGCAGCCAGGGTCCATCCGCCCCCAGCTAACCCTATTGGCCAGCTGAGGGGCTCAGCGGCAGTGGATAGGCACTGATGGGGGACGAATACGCCCCCCTGCAAGCGCGGGAAACTGCTCTTGCTTGCTTTGAGGCTTTTCTCTGCAAGGAGGCGAGGTCTTCCCAGTCCCTGGCCAGCAGGGGGAGGGACTTGGAACTGCTTCCTTTGAAATCCAGGAATTTTAAGGGATATCAAAAATCTGGGGCAGCAGTGGGAACGGCTTGGAAATAAGGGCGTTTCCCGCAAAAAAAGGGGAGGGTTGACAGCTATGGTACAGATGTATAATGTCTGTTTACCTTCCAATTCCCCAAGGCACTCTGCCTTGGCAAAACTCGTTCTGCTGAGGACTGTAAAAATAGGTGGGTTGTCAAGCTGACCATAAGACATGGCTGATGGTCTGAGTTCTGATTGCTGGACTATAATTTCTGTAGTCCTATAAATCTGTACTAGAGCTATAGATTTATTAATGAACTTTGTGACTGTTGAATACTAGTCATTTCTTTCTTTGGCACTATCCAATCATCCAGACACTGGGGTGCTCTATGCTCGGTCAAGTAGGAGGCAGGATTTCTCTGTGCAATGATTTTCTTTCCACCTTCACTTTTATAGTGCTATGGTACTTGTCTTTCAGAAATTGGGTTTTCCTCCACCTTTTCCACCACTGCTGCAGTGGCCAGGACTAAAGAGACCTAGTTTTGTTACCTTTAGTTTTCATGTTCCTTACTTTGGGGCAGGGGAGAGTTTACTAGAGAATGATGGGCAGTGTTCCTCATAGAGATGGCACTGCCTACTGGAAGGAACAGGAAGGTTCACTGAAGCCTTTTGCCCCCTCTCTGGTGGGAGGAATGATCCATCACACCAGACTGACTTTGCCTGCCTGCAGTTGGTGATGGTTGAGTCCTCTTGCTCTCTGTTGAGTACTTGCCTTTTCTTGGTCTGGTGCTTTTCCTATTGTATATTTTTGAATTGGTGATGTTTTTGTTTTTATTTTTACTGTGCTTCCTCCTCTCCCCCTTTGGTGCTACTGCAGTTGTTTGTTTACTTCACTTTTGTTGCCCCAGATTGTGGGTTGTTTTGTTTAGGAATAAGCAGCCACAGAACTAAAATAGAAAATGAAAGTAACCACTAGAACAGGTGAAGTCTTAGCTCAACCCCATGTAAAGGGGTGCGTGTGTGTCAAATCCTATCATTTCCCACTGACACATTTGGAAATACTGTAAGCATTGCCTAGCAGTTCTTGCATTGGCAGGCAACAGAGCTCAGGGTTCCCCCTGGTGGATGTCAGGAATTTTGTAAAAGCTCATTGCTAACCACAAATCTTTTAGACAGAATAATTCAGAATCATTTTTATTCCTCAAAGAATATTTATTTAAAAAATGTTGATGAAATTTAATTTTTGCCTGTTCTTGCTGGTATAGTTGGTTCTATCTTGCTGTAGATGGTTCAAACATAATTTAGTGTGACTGTTTTGTTTTTAAATCTCAGTAGCTTTCCCTAATTCATTTTAAGTTATATTGTTTTCTACAGCAGTCCAGTTATGTGTCATAGTCTATGAACATACAAAAATGCATATGTTTCATTTCCTTAATATATTCACTAAAATGAACATTTTTAATTTATTCTTTCTTTGATTTGCAGATAAGCCTTTGAAGAAACGAAAACAAGATTCCTATCCACAGGAGGCTGGAGGTGCTACTGGAGGAAATAAACCAGCTTCTCAGGAGACAGGTTCTGCAGGAAATGGGTCAAGGCCAGCCTTGATGGTTAGTATTGATCTACAACAAGCAGGACGGGCGGACTCTCAGGCAACTGCTACTCAGGACTCTGACATCATCAAAAAGCCTGAAGAGATAAAGCAGTGTAACGATGGTTCTGATTTTGTTCCTCAAGAGGATGTTATTGGAGTACTTAAACTGAAATCAGAAAACCACCCTGACATCCCTAGGAAAAAGTCAGATTCCGAAGGTGTAAAGGTGGAAATACAACACAATGAAAACAAACAAGCAGAAGTGCAGCAAAATGACAGTAAACGGATAGAAACTAAACACACTGAAAGCAAGCAAACAGAAATTAAACACGAGAGCAAACATGAGAGTAGGCAGGTGGATGTGAAACCAAACGAGAGCAAGCAAAATAATGGCAAACAGGAAATAAGGCAACGACCTGAGACTCCAAAACAGAAAAATGAAGTGAGGCCAGATACTCCAAAACAGAAAAATGAAGGCAGGCCAGAAACCCCAAAGCAGAAGAATGAAGGCAGGCCAGAAACCCCCAAACACAGACATGAAAACAGGCGGGATTCTGGTAAATCATCTTCAGAAAAGAAGCCCGATATATCTAAATATAAAATGGACATGAAATCTGATCCTTCCAGAGTGAAATCTGAAAGGCCTGATGCATTAAAACAGAGGACAGATGGACGTTCAGTTTCTGACTCTCTAAGGCGGGATCATGATAACCTTAAACAAAAATCTGAGGACAGGGGTGAATCAGAAAGACACAGAGGAGATTCATCCAAGCTGAGAAGACCTGAGTATTTGAGGTCTTCAAGTAAGGGCGAGCATGACTCTAAATATTTCATTAAATCTGATAACACAAAACCTGAAAAACTAGATAGAAAACACAGGCATGAGTCTGGTGAGTCCCGGGATAGACTGTCATCTGGGGATCAGAGACCAAGACCTGACAGCCCTCGTATTAAACAAGAAAGTAAAAGTGATATTGCTAAATTAAGGCCAGATAGGCCGGGTTTTAAATCACACAACAGTAAAGATGAACGAAGGACAGATGGTAATAAGAGCAAAATTGATAGTAACAAAGCACACACAGACAATAAAGCGGAATTTCCCAGTTATTTGTTGGGGGGAAGATCAGGGGCTTTGAAACACTTTATCATTCCAAAAATCAAACGTGATAAAGATGGTAATGTCATGCACGAAGCAAGGAAATCAGAAATTAAGGCTGAACCGAAGGACAAAGTTGAGAAGATTGGGCTTGTGGAGGATCTAAATAAAGGAGCTAAACCAGTTGTCGTTCTGCAGAAGCTTTCTTTGGATGATGTACAAAAAATTATTAAGAATAGAGAAGACAAATCTAGAAGCTCTTGTTTTAAACCTAACAAGAACAAGTCATCCAGATCAAACAAAGGTAAGTTTTCAAGTTTTTATCCATTATGTTTAGTATCGTGGTGTGTTTTATTCTAAATTTTAATTTTGGTAGAGAGAGGGTTTTTTAGTTGTTGTTCCTAACCATGACATTCCTAAATCGGTATTGGTAAACATATTAGGGATTGTTTTGTATTAGATTACATAGCTTGATTATCCAAAAAGGTTGTTTAACAAAGATAAAAGTATTGTAGGTGTTGATTTTCTACCCCACAGGAAAAGTACATGTTTTTATTTCAGCCTAGCTGTGGAATCGAGTTTATTATATATTTACTTGGACGTTATTTCTTAGCTTTCATCTATGGTGGTAACCTGCTGCATTTTTCAGAAAAATAGTAAAATACAATTCTATCTGTTTTATCCAACTAAGTATAACCAATGTAGACTTTTAATGTGTCTAAATTAGTCATGTCTTTTAATTTCAGTGGGTCTATCCTGAGTATGACCAATATTAGCTTGGTATAATGAAACAAACTTGGCTCTAAAAATTCCAGGTGTAGGCTTGTCCTAAAGTTGGAATTTCACAGAAGTCACCAATCTGCCTAGATTATCTAGCTTTCGGGAAATAATAATTACATAATCATTTCCCTGTTTAATACCTTATCAACAAAGTATACTTGGATCAAAACAGATAAAAGAAAACACAGAGAAGATTTTTTTATTTTTAAAAAATCATGATTTAGTAGGTTTGTTAAAATAAAATGGTATTTGGTGCTGAGAAGGCATTACAGTAAGCACCGGTTGGAATTCTTTGAGGAGGAAGTATGCCACTATCAAGAAGATTCTTTCACTTGTAGCCACCTGCTGAAGCTCAGTTGACAGAAGAACACAAAGAAGAGCCTCAGATGAAGATTTAGCGCTGTTTAATTCTGCATATCAACCTAGAAAGTGGAAATTAATTGTTTTTGTAAATATTGTACAGTATAAGCAGATGATCAGCCATGTACACCTAGTTAACCATGTTCAGCTTTTTTACATTTCTGTGCTTGTCCAGGTTGTAGCTAATTTACTCATTTCTACACATGGTAGCCCTTTCTCAGTTATTAATATGCTTTCCTTTAAATGTTTTGCACAACATACTATTATATTGCACACACATGTGTAACTATAAATGCAAATTTCAAAAAAAATTATGAAGGCATCAATGTATTTATATCTTTTATTTCTGTAAACAGCTGAATGTAAAAGAGTGGCAACTTTTAATCTGTGTTTGGTTGCAAAACATTGAGATCTATACTTAAACAGCAATTACTGTATGGTCACTGATGCTGGAACTACAACTCCCATTTTAGCATTAAAAATGGCTACATTCACATGTCCATGGTAAGCTATGTTCCTCAGTAGGAGGAGCAGAGTAGGTATAATGGGCTTGTGCATGGTACACTATTGTTTCTGGCTCACTGTGATATGTGAATGTTGTCATTATTATCTGCATTTACAGTTGGGTTTATTTCTTGATTTCATAGTCACTTCGAAAAATGAACTATTTCCTTTCACAGATGTGCCTGAGACAATAGTAACTGAGCTGTAAAACAAGCATACTTCTATATTTAATGCAGAACTGGTTTATTTAAATAGCTGTTGATCTATAACTAATATCTGGGTCAGAGACTTTAATTTGAGCACATGAACAGATTTCATGACAGATGTGTTAAACATTTTAAATAGCTGAACAATATAGAGGGTGGAAGTATGCATCAGGTGGTCAAAGTGGGAGAAGAGGTGTCTGTGAGTTTTATCTCATCATCAGTCATTTGTTCTGTTAGAGAAGGGTAATGCCTCATTACTCATAACTGGAGAGAGATCCTTGTTTTCACAGTGGTTATGTTGCAGCTCACTATGGATAAATAGAACAAGAGGGGAGCAGAAACTAGAGAGAATGATCTGACTTAGCATGCATACTTTCTTGTGTTCAGTAAACAAAGTTAAAAACTTTGAAACTGCCAAGCTTACCTAATGGTTTCTTTGCATTTGACATTCTTTCATTGCTCCTAATGAACATATGAAATAGAAAATTTTCCAACGCTTTCTTTTCCTGTAGGAAATTTTTCATTTCCCACATCATTTCAAGGTGAATCCCAGAAAGTCTTTATGGGGGCGGGGAGGCTCACCAAGAGTTGGAGAGAGGCACCTTTTGTGAGCAGAAACTTGTGGGAGGCACCTTCACCCAATGTTCAGCAGTTACTGTCAGCTGCTTGCAACACAGCTCACTGTGTTAAGGCTTTGCTGAGGGCAGGAGGGGGCATGTCCTTGAATTGAACCATAATATTGATGTACAGTGGTGCCTCGCTTAACGAATGCCCTGCTTAACGAAATTTTCGCTTAACGAAAGGTTTTTTCTAGCGGAGGTTGCCTCGCTAGACGAATTTGTTTTCGTCTAGCGAATCACGGTTTCCCATAGGAATGCATTGAAATTCAATTAATGCGTTCCTATGGGCAAAAAAAAATTCAAAAAAAATTCAATGCATTCCTATGGGATTCGCTAGACGAATTTTTTCGTTATAAGAAAAGACCTATGGAACGAATTAAATTCGTCTAGCGAGGCACCACTGTATTTGCCACTTGTTTGTACAGTATGCTTGTTATATTTGATGCCAACGTATCTAAAGATGCACATAAAGTTGCTCTGATATAAGTGGGGAATATGAATTTTGTCAACATAACTAACTTTTCAAAGTTGCCTTATCTGGTTACATGCACAATCCACTTTCATATGCAAATATGAAATGAGTAACGAATGGTTGCAAATGGAACATTATTGTGTATTGTGCTTATGAAGAGTCATGCTGAAGTAGACTGCTTCTGAGAGAGAGATGATTTTTTAAAGTTTTATTTTTTGCAAATGAGAGCTCTTGATTGATTTGATATGTTAATTAATTAACAATTTGTACTTTAAATTTTGAATTAGGTATTTTTGTTGATAATGCTGTGTGTTGCTAGTTGCTATAACTTTTTAAGTTTTAGAAACTATGTTGTGATACCGTGTGAAAGGACGGGTGAAAGTGCTAATCAACACATGTAAATATTAATTTGTTTAGAACCTTATTCACTCACAGTGTACTCTTCATTGATAGGTAGCATAGATCAGTCAGTGTTAAAGGAATTACCTCCAGAACTCCTAGCAGAAATTGAATCCACCATGCCTCTCTGTGAACGAGTGAAAATGAACAAACGTAAGCGTAGCACAGTAAATGAAAAACCAAAATACGCTGAAATCAGTTCTGATGATGACAATGACAGTGAAGTGGCTTTTGAAAGTAAGTAGAGTGGTGATTTCTCATTTTGATAATGGTGATATATTGTGTTAAAAATTGTTTGTGGTGTCTTCCTAATAAGTCCTGCCAGATGAGCAAGGATGAGGCCAGGGTAGTTCACATTAGGGGTGTGTGGGAGGGACCAAGTAGGTGTACACACTCCCAGCATTCTGTGGTCTTCATTGAGTAAACCAGTAAATAGCAGTTCAGTGTCTGATGTCTGAAGTAGATCACTTCCTGATTCAGCATAGTAAGGAAACAGCCAAGTAACCTGCAGTGTCACATTTTGAATACCTTAGATAAAAGCAAATAGGAGTTAAGACAGAATTTAGCTACTGGCTCTCCTTCACAAGTCTGGATAGTTTTCTTGTGTAGAGTATTGTACACATATTGAGGAAACTATAGTAGGCTGTGTTCAGGTATGCTGGTGTAGTATGGCAACACTTGGGGAGATAACAAACCAGGCACAGAAAAACTCGGCCCTCCATATGTCTTGGGACTACAACTCCCATCATCCCTGACCACTGGTCCTGTTAGCTTGGGATGATGGGAGTTGTAGTCCCAAAACATCTGGAGGGCCAAGTTTGCCTATGCCTGACTTAGACAAAGGTCACTTAATAGGAATTCACTACAATACAGAGATAAACGCAGTCATGGAACTCATGACTTTTTCTTTAAACAGTAAACAAATTTATTTTGTTTATTCTGTGGTGCTTCAGGAAGTTGTGTTTTATAGAAAAATTAATCACCTTTAATGAACTAGTTGGGCTGAAAAAGATGGCTTACTATGTTTTCCTTCCCTTCCTAGAAACTGAGCAAAAAGTGAACAAAATGTAAAGAAACATCAGAAGAAAGGTTTTATGGTTCAGTGGAAGGGTTTGAAAAATGTTGGAATGGAAAATACATGCACATGCCTACTTCTGGGTTCCTGTCCTACTATTTTCATGGTGCTACAGATACACTTTATTTACAAGAAGATAAAATGAATAGGCCCCTAAACAAAGTGTCTTGCAATTTAATTGTATTTCTAAAACAAAATTAAAAGAATTAGGGAAAAATGGAAAATAATAATGCAGATAATGGTGTCCTTGGTCTTGAAATGAAAATCAAAGTTTTAGCTAAAAAGTATACCTTTCAGTAACTGAAGCTAGAGATACACAGTTTTATCCAGTCAAGGAACACGTAATTTCAACCAATAGGTAATTGATAAAGAGTAAGAGGGGGGCAAAGGCATAGGAGGGAAATTCAAACTTACATTTTGAAACTTTTCTGGAACATACTAATTTTCTTATTAAGGGAGAGGCAAAAGAAGAAAGGTTGCAGAAGTTTGAAGGAATAAAAGATATTAGGTTTATCAAGAAGAGGGTCAGATTAATGTAGAGCCCAGTGAGGAGCATATATATATATATATATATATATATATATATATATATATATATATATATATATATATAGGCCCCCCTCTGACTTTTGAGAGCCTGAAAAGTGAGAATCAGACATATAAACTGAACATCTGATGAGATTTGGAGCCAGGGATGAAAACTGTAAAGAAGAGAGAACATGTTTGTTTCAGTGAGCAAGAGAAATAATGTAAGTAAAAGGAATTCTGGAACAGCATCAAGGTTTCAAAGAAGTGGCTGGCACACAAGTCAGTTCTGCATGCACATCTGGGATGTTGCTACTTAATTAAAACAAAAACAAAAAACTACCACTAGACTACCTCAAAGAAACAACAACCCACACCTCAGAATTTCTGAAGTGAAAATAGCAAAGGAAAGTCAGACATCAACCATAAGAATAGCTTATACAGATTTTGACCCAAAAATCGAAGGTGAGAGATGGAGCGCAGGTAAGCACAGCAATATCTTAGACAAGAAATAAAAGGCTGAACAAGCTTTTGGGAGCAGAAACAGGAAAGGATGGGCTTCCATGTTTCTATATATTGAATACTGTGCTTGAAAACTTTCAGTAGAATTTAGCAACTTGAGCTTTATCAGTTTGTCCTCCAAGATTACTATGGCACCAAGAAAGAAGTGAAAACATGCTTGTGAATTGCTCCTAGCTGGAAGATAAGTTGAGTTTCTTAAAACTGGACTTTGCATTCATAACAGTGTGTTAATTTCTAGCTTCTCGGAAAAAGCATAAAAAGGATAGAGAAGATGATAAAGCTTGGCAATATGAAGAACATGACAGACGAGCTTCTGGAGAACATAAAAGGAGTAGCCACTATCATGAAGGAAGGAGGAGCTCTGGTAGCAGTCGATATCGCAATCGTAGTCCAGAAGACTCAGATGTAGATGATTATTCTCCTCCTCCTAGCCTCAGTGAGGGTAATTATCACACCACTGTTAAACCTGCTCTCACATTAGTGATAATTTTTTCTAAGGCTTAATTTTTAAAAAAGTATTCTTAAAAACCTGACTTGCTAATACAGTAGTTTTAAAGTTATATTGGTCATATTGAATGTCATGATAAACCATACTTTATAGTGACAGGAAGAAGCCTAGTCAGTATGTCTTCAAGGAGTATGGAAGTTTTTGAGATTGATTAAATCTGACACAGCTACATGAAGCTAAGAATTACTGCACTCACATGATGACATCTTGGCTTAATAAGCCATGATAGGCAACAAAACAAACCAGGAAGCTGCAATTGTCCACAGCTTTCCATTCATGTGAACCAGGAACTATGGTTAATGGCTTCAAAACAAGTCAGGTTTGGAAGTCAAACTTGGTTTGAATTTGGATTGTGATCCTGGCTTGTTTGGAAACTGTTAACCTTGGCTGTGAAGTTAGTTTATTTCAACAAACCATAATTAAGATTAATCTCAGTTTAGGGTTTGGACATAATGCTAAGCTTCAGGTAACTGAAAGTGGAAGCAAAAGTTTCCTGTCTCCTCTCACAGCCATGCACGAGGAGGAGAGGAGAGCATATGAGCCAGGGAGGAGGCTGGGCTCATTCCTATCTCCATAAACTATGATTATTGTGATGTCTGAACACAATCTTTGCATTACCATATAAGAAAGCATTTGTGGAAATGTTCAATTTTATATTTTAAGTGGCTAGAAAAATGAAGAAAAGAGAGAAACAAAAGAAGAGGAAAGCTTATGAACCAAAGCTAACACCAGAAGGTAAGGTTGTTGCTGCCGTTGTTTCCTACCTTTAATGTATTTGCCATTGCTGGTTGCCATTAATTGACCATGGCTAAAATATACTATACTTCATATATTTTTTATTAGAAATGATGGATTCGTCTACCTTCAAGAGGTTCAGCGCTTCAGTAGAAAACATTTTGGACAATTTGGAAGACATGGATTACACTGCGTTTGGTAAATAACCCTTTTCCTATCAAATGATACATAGATGGCTAGATAAGTATATATATCTATTGAACACTATTTTCCTAATACTCCCCCTCCCCATGGCACTGTTTGAGAACTCGAGAAAGAATAGCCATTGCAACCAGCCCAGCATAAAAATTCCTGTTTAGACAGGGTGGAATGATTGTGTTGCTTAGACTTTTGTTCTGAAAATCAGGGGTTTTTTTACCCAACTTTTGCCAGGGAGCTCTAACTGCTGTACTTGCAGACATTGGCTATATTTACACATCATTTACACCTTAATTAATTGTTTTACGCAATTGAGCAGTGTACTGGTGGAGTCAACCCCTTAGCTCCTCCTGCTTTCCTGGCTGCACCAGGAGCAAGAAACCACAGCCGTAGCTTGTTGTGTCATCTAGACCCAGGCTTGTGGTTTGCTTCTCACTAAATAAACCATGAATAGTAGCTAAGTCATCTTCTGTGTACCACTTGTGTTTCGTCAGGGGAGAAACAAAACATGAGCCAAGGTTTGCTTGACAACATGCCAAGGCTTGTGATTTGTTTCCAGCAATCAAGTCACACAGAAGGATCAAAGCCAAGACTTTTGAGCAGCATGCACAAGCACACTGCTTATTCATATTAAACCATGGAATGGCATATGGGGTCCCCCTGGATCAGAACCTTAGATTATGGTCTTGTTAGCCTGCTTGATAATTCAACCCTGCTCAAAACAGCTTCAGTTTCTGTCATCACAAAAATTTAAAGTTCATAACTTCTCAATTCTTCTGCAATGTTTCAGTGGACCAATTGAATGGAGCTGATCTATGGAACTCTGAGCTAGGTTTTGAGAGACGGTCTTCTAGCCTATACTTCTGTAGTCTTGAGAGGGATGGAGAAATTAGTTGGGCTCACATTCTTCGTAATCACACCTCCCAAACTGATACATGAATTGTGATGCATTTCTGCAACAAAAATATGCTTATAAAAAAGCATATATTTGGGGAGAGTGTACACAAAAATGTGTATATTAGGCAAAATTGCATACAAGTAGTATATATTAGGTGAAATGCACATGAAAATGAACACAAATTATTAGTGGACTTTTTAAAAAAATGCAAACTGATACACAACTAAGGTGAACTGAAGACTGGAAAAATAAGGAACAAAGATAAAATAAAAACAACAGTTATAACTTTCTTGAGATATTAATGTCTATCTTTAAAATGGCCTTGTCATACTGCTGCATTGAAAAGAAAAATGAAATCTTTCAATTTCTTCTTCTTTAGGTGATGATGATGAAATTCCTCAGGAGTTTTTATTGGGAAAGCATCAACTTAGTGAATTGGGCAGCGAATCTGCTAAAATTAAGGCAATGGGCATTATGGACAGGGTAAGTTATTGCTGCCTTAAAAATGAAGAATGCAGCAGATTTTTGTTCACAGAGATTCTTCAACGAATATTTTTCATATGGAAGAGATGCTCTTTATATCTCTAGGGCATTTGGGACAAAATGTAAAAGACAAGTGTGTGCTGTCAGTTAAATGTAGAGACATTTGTTACTTGTTTTGGTAACTCCCAACTTCCACACATTCAGCTTTATGCTGTTGGCAAATTTAAAAAATTTAAAAGATGACAAAAATGGGGTGAGCGTCCAGGAAAAACCCGCTTTGGGAAGCCCACCCACTCAAGAACCCCATGGGTTTTGATGATACATTATTTTGGCTTTAGGCGCTATCTGGAACATAAACCCAATGTAACTTGAGAGTTGCCTGCAGTCTAGTCCGAGCTCTGTCTGGGCACTAGAAGACAGACCCCCTTCCAAATCTTAACCTTGAGCTGAACTAGGATCTACTTCCAATTTTATTTGGAGCCATTACTTTTTTAATTGGTAGTGAAAGGAAGGATACGCAATTTGAGGATGAAAGACACTGCTCTGTTTATAAGTTCAAATGGTGGACAAAATGTAGATAAAATTGGTAGATAAAATGTTCTGTTTTTAGCTTTCAACAGAAAAAACAGTGAAAGTCCTGAACATATTGGAGAAGAATATTCAAGATGGTTCAAAGCTTTCTACTCTTCTTAACCATGTAAGTTGCTAAATGATGCTAGTATCATTGTATTTATTTTATACATTAATTGAGAGGCTAGAAATAGCCTCTCCAGCTCTCCTTCTGAACTGGAGTCTGCACTTGAGGAATCCTAATAAGGCTGGTTCAAATGGCTTGGAGTATACTGTGACATTGCTACCAACCTCAGCTGAGAATGTCACATGGAGAAAATAATATCTAGTCTAAGTAACTTACTGGGAAGTCATTTCTACAGAGAGCCTCTTTAAATTGAAATAGAGGTTCCACTAGTCTAGGTATGCACAACTTGAATAACCACAAAGGATTTGTTTATATTTCTATCAACAGGACATCCCTGATACATTAACTGAAGACAAGCATCATGTTATAATTTTAACTAGCTAGTGTTCTCTTTAGCTAATTTTCGACCTTTCATTTCTCTATGTCCCATACTGCTGTTTATTATCTCTCTCCAAGTAGAGACTTTTCTCTATCTTTATACCACCATAGACCTGCATTCTCCTCTCTAGCCCCCCCCCCACTTTCTACTCCCATTTCCAAATACCTTTGTATCCCATTTGTTACCTTTCTGTTATCTCTGGAGTCTATATACTTTTCTCTATTCCCTCTGTACCCGATGTATTAACCCCCCACCCAACTTTCTCTTCCCATTACCTAGGCTTCTGTGCATCCCATTTTGTTACTTTTTTCTGCTTCACATCTGTTTCCTTCCCTTATTCCCCCCCCAATTCCATTTCCTTCTCCCTGACCTCTTCTACTCTTCCTTCTTAATGTTGGTGGCTGCAGTGCATAAGGCTTTCGCTCACTTAGCAATGCACACACTGAGGGAATTACAGATGCTAACCAAGGCTATTTGTATTTAGCAGAAGACTGTGGCTACCTTTCTTGAATTTGACACTGAAAGTGTAAAGTTTAAACATGCACCTGTGGAAAACAGGAATTTGGGACCTCTCAAGCCTATAGTTGGCACATGCCTGCCCTCTAGTGTCCAATTTTTATTTTGAAATGTAAACTCACCTGAAGGCTTGGGATGGACAATTTACATACTGTACAAGCATATTGCTCTATATTTCTCAATCAGCGATATGTCTGCATGTTTTTTGTTCTTAAAGGCCTTTTGCCATTATTGTAACTGGCTTCTTAACTGACTTCTGTGACTGGCTTGTGTCAAAAATCTACATTCTATTTTTTTCTCTTTCTGTCGGTTTGCCTAAAGCAGGGGTAGTCAACCTTTTTATACCTACTGCTCACTAATGCATCTTTCTTGATGGTAAAATTTCCTTACCTCCCACCAGTGCTCGATGGAAGGAGGATTCACCTTGTGCCGTAGAACCTTCTACCACCCACCTAGAATCCTCAAACGCCCACTAGTGGGCGGTAGGGACCAGGTTGACAACCCCTGGCTTAAAGGAATACTGCAGCAAAGTGCTGTGATCTCTATATAATGCCTTATCCATATCATGCTAAATTCTACAGAATTAGACTTTAGAGTGACTTATTTACCTTCCACTTTGAGAGGGAGGTAATGCTCTTACTTTCCTGTTACTGGAAACAGCTGAATTGTAAATTCATATTCCTTAGTTGGAACAGGAGATCTTCCAGAGTGACTTTTCCCTGTTTTTGTGTCGCTTCTTCCTTCTTGACTCATGGTTTCCTACTTGGTTAACAGAAGATGGAAAAGAGCAGAAAATTTTTATCAGAAATGATGTTCTATAAGAGTTCATCTCAGTGGATGAAGAAATACTGAGTAAGGCTCTAATACTGCCCTGAACAGTGTGAGCCTCACTGTTGTCATTTTGCAGGGTCATTTTGGGTGAGGCTTACTAACTAACCAGAAAAAAGCTCTGGCTGATTAGACGCAAGAGTGCGGCTGGTGAAAAAGTTGGTAACTGTACTTTAGGAAGGGTTTTTCTGAGATTGTAGCATTGTGAAATATATCACAGAGATTCCTGGTTTGCATTTGGCTATTGAGAGGTTTTAAAATACCAGCAATGGGAAGTACATTTCATTAAATCACTACTCTTTTTCATATTGATATATTAACTATTGCTGCGTAAACTTTGCTCACATTTATTTTCTCTGATTGCTTTTAAAAATGTTTTCTTTTAAACTTAGCACTCTGAATTTTTCTGCAGAATAACGACACTGAAGATGAGGAAAAATTATGGAGAGACTTGATCATGGAGAGAGTCACAAAATCTGCAGATGCCTGTCTTACAGCTATCAACATTATGACATCACCCAACATGCCCAAAGCTGTATATATTGAAGATGTAATAGAAAGAGTTATTCAATACACTAAATTTCACTTACAGAACACACTTTATCCTCAGTATGATCCTGTTTACCGATTGGACCCTCATGGTGGTTAGTACAATGGATATATTTCTTGCTTTTTGAAACCATACTATTGTAGAGAATATACAGGCAGGTCCAAAATCATCTTCTTCTTCTTCTTCTTCTTCTTCTTCTTCTTCTTCTTCTTCTTCTTCTTCTTCTTCTTCTTCTTCTTCTTCTTCTTCTTCTTCTTCTTCTTCTTCTTCTTCCCCCACCCATATGGCCGGGTTTCCCCAACCACTCTAATGTAAAGTAAGCCCTTTTCAGCTTTACTTAGATATATTTTGTTTAAAGTATTGAAGCTCAGACAAGTGTAAAACAATTTGATTGACTAGCTGGCAGCTCATTTTGGAGCAATTGAAACTTCTACACTAGGTTTAAGGACAGCCCCATAAGAACATATGAATGGCCTTGCTAGAACAGACCAGTGGCTTATCTCGTCCAGCATCCTGTGCTCACAGTGACCAATCAGATGCCCATGGGAAGCCCACAAGCAGAAACTGAGCACAATACCACTATCCCCTCCTGTGGTTTCCAGCAACTGGTATTGAGAAGCCTACTGCTTCCAACTGTATGACATTGCAGCTAGCAGACATTGATAGTTGCTAGATGGTCTATCAGTATATAGCTATTGATAGACCCATGCAAAGCACATCACAGCAGTCTCTTTTCTTTTTTATTATGCAGTTCTTGTATTTTTCAAAATATTGGCTTGTGCTTTAGAGGATTCCCATTGCTAGATGTGCCAGCTGCAACTTAAAGTATAAGTTGTATTTTCCCTGAAAATTTTGACTATGGGAAAATCCTGCCAGGATCTGAATAGTCTGAAATTATTTGGTGTCCTTTCATAATTGATTTGAGTAAATTTAATTTGCATACCTAATGGTGTAAAAGCTTCATTAAGTGTTCTCTTCAGAAGGTCTCCCCCCCCCCTCATACATACAATCAACTTGATTTATTATAGTCAACTTGGTTGACTATATCTCATCTCGGGAGATATGAGCGTGATGAGCTTTATATTGGTTGCATTGTGCTAAATTTCTAAAAAATGTGTCTTGTTTTAAAATTTACTAGGTGGTGTATTAAGCTCAAAAGCAAAGCGTGCCAAGTGTTCTACCCACAAGCAAAGAGTAATCGTGATGTTGTACAATAAAATTTGTGATATTGTTAGCAGTTTGGCTGAACTATTGGAGATACAGCTTCTTACTGACACCACTATTCTTCAGGTAAGTTTGATCCATTTTATCCTAAGTTTTTCTTCTTCTACTGTACACACACAGAGGTCTAAAGTTCTTCTCCGGTGGATGTTTATTTCCTTTTACAAGCAGTAATAATGAAACTTCTTAAATTTAAGCTACTAGATTTTAAAAATGATTTTCTAAGGCAACATGGACAGTCAGTTATGAATATATATGAATGGAAAACATATGCATCTTGGAAGAACAATAACTGCAAAATACCCAAGGAAAACAAATGTGTTTTTCTGTCTTAAATCTGAGGGGCTTTTCATCACTGTTGTATGCTACTGCTACTAGTAAGGGAATTGGAGAATACAAATAAAAAGATGGTGATCAGAGGTCTTTTTCTGTTGAAAAGATTTTATTTTCGTTTATCAAGCATTATGAGAATTTATGTATGTATTTCCTTTTCTGTTAATAGGTTTCTTCAATGGGGATAACACCTTTTTTTGTAGAAAATGTCAGCGAACTTCAGTTATGCGCCATCAAACTTGTCACTGCAGTAAGCACACCTTTTAACTAATATTTAATTGTAAAGAAATGAATGACTTCTGGTGTTGGTTTTTTAAGGAACTTTTGTCGGGGGTGGCATTCATGAATTACCTAATCTGGTCCTGGTCATACCCTCACTTCTAACTTTGCCTGGCAACAGGTTCTTTTCCCCACTGAACTACCTCCCACTAAGCTTTGCCTCATAAGCCAGATTGCAGCTGGTTTGTGAGAAAAGTACAACAAAAACAATGATCTTTCACACCATTATTTACTTTAATTGTTACAAGGAAGGATATGCTGGCAGGAGCACTGCCGATCAAACAAATCTATTGCTGTACTTTGATGATTGTTGTTTAGTCGTGTCTGACTCTTCGTGACTCTTCCTATCATCAACTTTGATGATAGGAAAGGGTTAAGGAATTATGTTTCTGAGACCATGTCTGATAGTGTCTATGATGGGACACTAACCTGACTTTGGGCATGCTGAGAGTACCTGAAAACCTACAAGGAGATATCCCTGAGAAAGAAATCTCATTGCTATAGCAAATGCAGATTGGGCTGATTTTTAATTTCTTTTGAAGCAATGTAGATTAGGATAGCAGCTTTAAAGCAGTTATCGTATTTTTCTGTGTATAACACGCCCCCATGTATAAGACGACCCCTGTTTTTGGGGACTCCAATTTAAGAAAATGCGGGGAGATGCCCCAGGGTTGTTGAGCTTTTGGGGGGTGGGGTTTGCCATAAATCACTAACCTGGCTGACAAACGCTACAAATCGCAAGCGTTCCCAAGGCCACTCGCCAACAGAAGCCGGCATTCACACACCCAATTGCTGCAGCAACAGCTAATCCACAGCAGTCCTTGCCGCAGCCACCAATCACCTACCAAATCACCGCTGACAAGCTCCTGCTCGTGGCTGCAACCAATAGACTGTCTCCCCTCTGCACTATCCGTGTATAAGACGACCTCAGATTTTTAACATTAGAGGAAAAAAACCTCGTCTTATACACGGAAAAGTGTGATAATTTGTCCAGCCTGATAGCTCAGTGTGTGAACAACTTGGTGAGCCTCACTAGGTTTGAAAATTTACTTAGAAAGCTAGAAAACAATTTGAGTTGGTATTTTCAACTCTCTTAAACTAATGTTAGTAGTACCTTCTCCAAAATAATTTTAAACCATTTAATACATTTACAGTAATACCACCTTTGCAATCTGGATTCATACCTCTTGGCTATAAATATTGATTGGTAATAGTAAAATGACTTTATGTTTTAATAAGTGTGTGTGTGTGTGTGTGTGTTTGTAAAATAGTTTGTATTTTGGACAGCAAAATAAACAGGAAATGAAATACATATTAATAACTATAATGAATTTTTTTCAGGTCTTCTCAAGATATGAAAAGCATAGGCAGTTGATATTAGAAGAAATTTTCACTTCACTTGCAAGGTTACCAACCAGCAAAAGAAGTCTGAGGAACTTCAGGTAATGTACAGTGCTAATTTCTCTGTCCCTTTCCTCCCATCTTTTGAAGAAGTCTAGGTTTTTAAAGACATTTTATTGTTAACTGTCTGCTGCAAGAGGCATGCTAAGCCAAACTATGTCTGCATAACTGCAGGGTTGGGATTTGAATCTAAGGTCTAGTGGCAGATTTTGCATACAAGGCTTGTGGCTGTTGGGAAAGTAGAAAACACATCAAATGTCAGATGAGGGAAAACTCCTACCAACCCCTACTTTTTCATTTTTTCATTTTAAAAAAAATATGGCTTAACTGAATATTGGTTAACGAAATGCCAGTGAGGTTTAGTGGACTAAGTCTAGGCAAGCATCTACTCCAATCCCCACTCCACCATGGAACTCCCTGGGTGACCTGGGTCAGCTACTATTACAGCCCAACCTACATCACCGATTTGATGAGATGATAAAAGAGGGGTGGTGCATAGTGTAGGATCAAGCCATGCAAAGCATGCCACTCTGAATGCTATAAAGGAAGGGTGGGATAACATTGAAGGAAGGAGATGTATGAGTGTGAGGCAGGAATCTTAAATCAGGCACGGGGAAAGTTTAGCCTGCAGACCAAATTAGACCCAGCAGGTCTAGTTTGGCCTACAAGGCTGTTTTCTCCATGCCACACACCTCATGTAAATCTGTATATACACCCAGTATTAGGTTTAGGACAGGTAAAGTTATTATTGCAAAGGAACAACCAAAAGCCTAGAAGTGCACTCCCAATTGTTCCATAGCACTTGGGAGCTGCTGATCCCTTCTGAAGGTGTGGGTTGCTGTCATAACTCAGAACTGCAATCTCCACTGGGGTTCCTGATCCAAAGCTTTCACATGCAGTTGATGCATGCTGAAAGTGGGACTTCAATTCAGCATCAACTCCAAGTCCTGCTTTTGTCAGGGGTCTTCCTCTACAACCTTGCTTGTAGTCAAGAGGAAAAAAGTTCCCATCCCTGGCTGAAATCATGTAGCTTCAAAGTAAAGTGCTACACTTCTGTTGGATCAACTTTTGTTCCAGGAATGTACTGCTCTTTGTGGGAAGCTTAGTTTGAATGCAAAACCACATCTCTTTTGTGGGAATAAGATTTGAGATCATTGTAATAATTGAAGCCAATTGAAAAAAATGCCAAGGGTTTTGGTGTTTTCCATTGGGTTCATTTTTAACATTAGTAAAATAGATTTGTGTTTTTCAACAGACTGAACAGCAGTGACACTGATGGTGAACCTATGTATATTCAAATGGTGACTGCACTGGTGCTACAACTAATTCAGTGTGTTGTACATCTACCATCAGGCGAGAAGGACTCTAATTCTGAAGAGGAGTCAAATAAAAAGGTTAAAAAAGCTTTAGATTTATGAAGATATATGTATTTAGCATATGTTCATATAATTCTTACCGTTATCATTATGAATTCATGGAATGCTGAGCCAGTGATGGGTCAGGCATGGAATGTGGAGAAAGAGCAAAGGGGGAAATGTCAGTTGGTGACACTTGAAAGGAGAAGTTGAAAAGGCACTGAAGAGAGAGGAAGCAAGTAAACACAATATATCAGAGAGGAAAAAAACCTGGGCAACAGAGCATATAGACTGAAAGAACTGTGAGCAATGAATATTCAACTAACTGTAGTTAACTGAGGTTGAGTTATTTGATGACAATGTGTTCGTTGGCTGAGTGAATTATATTTTGTTTTTAAGATAATGAAGTAGCGTATTTACCAAGTCTAATGTGCCATCGAATCTAATGAGCACCTCAATTTTCAGAACATTGAAACCAAAAAAAGTATTTGCTGGTGAATGTACTGTATTGGCCTGAATATAAGCCTCACCGCCCCCGCCCCCCCAAAAAAATTCCGACCATGAAAAGTTAAAGTGCAGCTTATATTCGTGACCTTACGGTATGCAGCCAGGAGCGCAAGGCAAACAGCGTCAGGAGCGGAGCAAAGCAACGCCTGCCTCGCACATAGTCCCCCGTCCTCTCCCCCAAGGCTGGGAAGGGAGAGAGCGAGGAAGGGGAAAGGTGGCTGGTAATGCAGCCCCCCCCCCTCAGTATGCAGCCAGGAGCAGAGAGAAAGGGAGCGGCTTATATTCGGGCATGTATTTTTTCAATTCTAAAGGTGTGGCTTATATTTGGGTGTGGCTTATATTCAGGCCAATATGATAATTGTGCCATCAAATCTAATGTGCACCTTAATTTTCACAGCGTAATTTGTCCAAAAAAGGTGAGCGTTAGGTTCAAGTAAATACGGTTTTGTTCATGTTCATTAGACTCAAAAGTGATTGCAAGGTTGCATCTCCTTGTCCATAGTTGAGAAACGTATGTATTATACTGTACTTACTGTTGCATAAATCAACACACACATTCAGTAAGCAGGCGCTGTGTTCATTTTCAGGTGGACAAGGATGTCCTCATTACAAACTCATATGAAACAGCCATGAGAACAGCACAAAACTTCCTTTCCATTTTTCTCAAGAAGTGAGTAGAATTCAACTGTTCATTTGTTATAAGTTTTATTTCTGTGTTGCTGTCCATGCAGGGCTTTGTGTCCTTCCACTTGCTCAAGAGGCAGGGATCATGCTAAATATTACC
This sequence comes from Zootoca vivipara, assembly GCF_963506605.1. Classification (NCBI taxonomy): domain Eukaryota; kingdom Metazoa; phylum Chordata; class Lepidosauria; order Squamata; family Lacertidae; genus Zootoca; species Zootoca vivipara. Next base: position 46,986,542 of record NC_083286.1, on the reverse strand, counting down.
CTTACCTCCCTTAGTAAGCTCTTACAATTCTATAATTCTTTCTTTCTCCCTGGAAAACTAATATATCAAATATCAGGATTTATCCCACTCTACCAAAGACCTATGGCATAAATTGGTTGTGTGCAGAGCTCTTAAAATAGACATCTAATACACATCATTGTTCAGAAAATTTTATAGCCTTTTTGTTTCCTTCTACCCTCCCTGGTGAAAAAATTATCTATTTCCACCATTGCTTAGTAGATCAAGTTTTGCATTCCTCTAACATACAAAGCACAACACATCCCTGTTTCATTCGTCGTCGTCGTCGTCGTCATCATTATCATCGTACTTTTCATCAGGGCTGCAGTTCCCTCAGCATCCCTGTCATCAAATGCTCCAATGTCAGATCTGTTGGACAGTTATCACAGTCTGGATATCTGCCCACACAAACAGAGAAAGGAACATTGGGACTTTCCTTCTCAAAATGCCCAGAGACATTCAGAATCACCCCAAAGCTGGCATTCAGTGGCAATAATATATTTTCATGAACTACATGCAAACACTTCTGCATCATAAACCACCCTTCCCTCATAGAGTTTCTCTTCTCTTTGTCCCTCCCTCAATTCTGGATAACTCTTGACATTTATGAGCTTGTCCATGTTAGAACTGGGAGGGGCTTGTTCCAGGGAGGCTTTTATATTTAGTGCTCATTAACCTGGCATCAAAAAGATGTTAAGGCATACTACTTCTCCCAGGTGTGATTATCAGGCTTATTACTGTTATATTGTTCCACATTTATGATTATATATATATAGTGCCAGAAAATTCTCACTAAAAACTTAAAAGAAAAAACTAGGATTGATTGAAAGGTGAATTCATTATGTCTTATTTTTCCCTTTTCATTGCTTTCTTTAAACAGATGTGGTAGCAAGCAAGGGGAAGAAGATTATAGGCCACTCTTTGAGAACTTTGTTCAGGATCTCCTTTCCACTGTCAACAAACCAGAATGGCCAGCTGCGGAGTTACTACTTAGTCTATTGGGAAGACTGTTGGTAAGATACTTGGATTTTTGAAGCAATAATTCTGCTTCACTTTTAATAATGGCTTGCTTATTTTGATGTAAGTTGTTAAAATAGTCTTATTGTACTGAATTTGCATGTTGCATGCAGTGCAATGTGCTTTGAGCTGGTGAAGACTTAATATAAGAGTGGTCCTTAACTAGGATGAGGGATGAAGAACAGGCAATTTCACTCCTTTTCCTTCTTTTAGACTTTGAATTCTTCTGCCTCCTGCTCTATTATCACTGTTCCATGTTAAGTCTCACCAATGTGTTACAGAAATGGACTCCAGATTTTGAAAGCTATGTTTGAAGTGTCCTTGAGTTAATGTTGGTCAACTGTAAAGATATGCTAAATGAGAGGCAGAAGAAATTTTCTTACAAATGGAGAGAGGATGGGGAAGTTCGGGCTTTTGATTTGGAGTCGCCTGAATTATATGTGAAATGCTAAATAATGTTACTGAACTCTTCCCATTATGTAGGAGAGGATCAAGCAATATTGTCTTGAAATGTGAGGGAAATAATTATGAAGTTTATGTATTTTTTTCTTTTGTTTTCTTAGGTCCATCAATTTAGTAATAAATCTACAGAGATGGCTTTGAGGGTGGCATCACTCGACTATCTTGGTACCGTAGCAGCACGGCTGCGGAAGGATGCAGTCACTAGCAAAATGGATCAGGGATCTATAGCTCGAATTTTAAAACAGGTTTGAGTGAAGCTATTGTTGATTATTTTAAGGCAGGTTTCAGTGTAGAGATTAGTGTCCATAAAACAAAACCATGAGAAAAATAGAATTGTGAGATTTCTTCTTTGTGTTACTCTCAAAAATCAAGAGTGCTTTTGGCCTCTCATTTTGATTAGCTTACCCTTAAAATATAAGTTTGCGGCAGTTACCTCTGGGAGCATCCAGCTGTTAGCTGGGATGAAGTGGGAGGCGGAGGGTGGGCAAGAGACAATGTTTAATTTCATGGCAAAATAAAAATTTGCTGCAGAAGCAGCCCAACAGGTTTCCTGGGAGATAGTGTTTCACACACTTGCTACTAATTGATTGTGCTTGATACCATTTATTTTTTGTTGTGTGTTAACATGTTGTGTGTGACATATTGATGCTCCCGGTGTGTTTTGTAATTTGTTTACTTTAAAGTGTGTTTAGATCAAGTTAGTGTGTTCTGATGTTGGGAAGGGTGTGGATTTTATTTAAAATATATTGTGTGTTACAGGTCTCAGGAGGGGATGATGAAATTCAACAACTGCAAAAGGCACTGTTAGATTATTTGGAAGAAAATACAGAAACTGATGCATCACTAGTGGTATGTTGTAGTTGTTTAAGTGAAAGTCTGCTTAACCCTTTCTGTCTTGAAGGCCACATCAACTGTAGACCTTAAGCCTTTCTCCCTTAGCACACCAATAGAGGAGGTGGCACAAAGGCTACTGCCTTTTAAACTTTTAAACTGCAACTAAGATATACAGGCACCACAAGTTAAACATATAGAAAGGTGGTATGTATGAACATCTAAAAGGTTATGTAGAGATTGATACCAACAATTACAAAGTTCATGTTACTTGTAGCTTTCTAGTAGGAGGCAAAAAACTGGCAAAATAAGTGTTTTTCCCTGCTGAGCTTTACATGTCAGTGTTTTAGTATTACAAGCAAATTGTCTCTTTTTACTATAAACTGTTTTCTGCTTCATACACACCCAGTGTTAGGAGGTTTGGGAGTTGTCCCGACAAGCTCCTGCACTAAAAATTTACCACTACACCACTGTTCAGTATAAAAATGCTCGTTCTTCCAATTTGGCGGTACCTTTTTCTTTTTAAAGTTTGTGGGGTTATAATATAACCTAAGAAAGAGATGACAGAACCACATTTGATGGTAGTTACTAAAACAACTTGAGTGATTTTTTTAAAAGTTCAAATAAAGGAGCAAACATGGAAGTGCAAATCAGACATTTCCCCTGCTCTCTTCTTAGAAGTTTGAGAAGCTGAAGCAGGAGTTGCACCTCCTCGGATGTGTCACAAATAAGTTTTGCTACTTTTTAAATGTTTTGCTGCTTTTGCATAAGTGAAAATGAAAAGTCCCAAGTGTTCAGTATTGTGGATTTTGGATCTAACTTGCTCAGTACTGCCTATACTCCTAGCCCTATCTGGAGATACCGGGAACTGAACCTGGGGGTCTTCTGAATGTAAAGCATGTGCTATGCCTTGAGATGTGGCCCTTCTCCCTTATGGGGAATATACCATAGTTGTCATTGACTCTGCTTCCTATCATGTAAGCAGTCCTGTATTATCATGGACAGAGGCACTCTGGGTAGGTGAAGAGTAGGCCATAACACTTTTATGATGGTCACATTTAATAAGCAATAGAGGAACACGTTCGTTTATCATAGACTCTAAAAATCAGTTTATAATTGTTTTATCATGTTTTGAAGTATAAATAATCCAGGAGTTAAAGTGTATTTGCAAACGGAATTAACTCTTGTACATGAAAATGACTTTGGGGTAAATTCAACTACATGCAACTCAAAATACAGTTGATAAATCCAGCTATATGTAATTCAAAATGTAGTTGGCTTGGAATATGGAAATGCCCTGCTTTATTTCCAGTAACAAGAACTTATATCAATATATTTTAAAATACTAGTGTCGTTCTTATTTATTTATTTAAGAAAATCTATATCCCTCCTTTCTGATGCTGTAAAAATACTCAAGGCAGCTTTCATCAATTAATAATATACTACATAAGCCTATCCAACAAACAGTAGAAGTAATGAAACACTTTCTGACATTGTCCTTTTTGGGACTTATTTTCCCACACTCTCTTCTGCCATACCAGTTTTCTCGGAAATTTTATATAGCACAGTGGTTTCGGGACACTACTATGGAGACTGAGAAAGCAATGAAAACTCAGAAGGATGATGATTCATCTGAAGGGACACACCATGCAAAAGAAATCGAGACAACGGGACAAATCATGCACAGAGCAGAAAGTCGCAAAAAATTTCTCCGCAACATCATTAAAACGGCACCTTCTCAGTTCAGTACATTAAGGTGAGTTCATTTTTATTTACTAAACAACATTTGGTGTTCATGTATTGCTATATTCTTCTGTTGATAAGCAAATGCTAAAGCAATATTCTACCACTTCATTACAGGATGAATTCTGATACTGTGGACTATGAAGATGCTTGCTTGATTGTTCGCTACTTGGCCTCTATGAGGCCGTTTGCCCAGAGCTTCGATATTTATTTGACACAGGTAAACTGTGCCAGAAGTCTTTAGTGAAATACAGTTGGCTTCCTGGTTCCAAACGCTTATGCGGTAGTGTGCAATATCTGTTCATTGTTAAGCGCAGGTATTTAATAGGTCGTGGTAATACCACATGCTTCCATAATTATGTATCAATTCCACAACATTTTTCTTTATCCTGCATGCATTTCACATCATTGAACTCTTATTTCATCTGTGCATTTTTGTAACAAGAACCTTAAGTTAAAAGGGTGTCTTAAAAGGATAATGGTCCTTTGCCTACATATACTTCATTTGCATTCTTGAATTTTAAGGCTATTACCTCATAAAGTGTATATTCACACATCATAGTAGAGCAGCTTAATAACTCAAAATAGAAAATAGTTTTAGTAGTTTGCTTGCAGTGCATGGTACTGCCATGATGAATGTCGTAATTCAGTAGCTTGATTATATTAATATTTAATAGGAACGCAAGCATGTTTGAATGGGTCACCATGTTAGGCCTCCAGAAATACAAGTGTACTCCTACTTTGTTTAATTTTTTGGCCTTCATTGTGGTTCTTGACCAGAGTGGATTAAAAAAACAGAAAGAATAATGAAATAGCTACTATGGAGGACTTGATCCAAAATTATCACAAAAAATACCAAAAGAAAACACATATTTAGATGCCTCTTTAAAGAAGGCATTATCAACAAGCAAGCAGTCATATTTTATATCACTCTGGGCACAATCCACCCAACATTGCTGTTGCACAGCCTCCATTCATTTCAAGGGGCAGGCCCTCCACAAATCCACTTACCGGGGCAAATGCCCCAGTGCTGTGGCCTAGATGTTCTCTTTACCTTCTCCCTGACCATATTTAATACAAGCAGCCAAGGCTCACTGTAGTGAGTTCCAATGCACTGATGTATCTGCCCAACAGTGGTATAGACAGGATAGTCTTATTTTCCTGGCCCCAAAATCATGCATCTTTGGTAAGGAGGAAGTGCTTTCTCTGTGATGGCCAATGAAAATCTTACCCTCTTATGTTCAGCCAGCTGTAATATTCTCTGGAGCGGTCTTCAATTCACATCATTCTTGAGAAGTGTCATGGGTAATGGATGCACCTGCCCACCCCATAAGTGAATCAAGTAGGACACAGGGTGCCCCTACCCAGTCTCCTTTTGGAATAAGCTGGGCTTTGGAGCAGGCAAATACTTTCTGCTTCTGCCAGTTTCAAATGTCATCAAGACGTAAGGCACCTCTTGCCCCCAGTCCTCCATATATGCAAGTGTGCACATGTTAAAAGATTTGAAAGAGGGGAATGTTGGCTATTTCAAATAATGGCTTGGCTACTGAATTGTGGCTAAACATGTGGACCTTTCACATGGAGTGAAATGGGGTGGTGCAATTAATATGTTTGACTGAGTGCCCCTTTGGTGAGGTTATGTTAGATTTCTGTTAGCTGGTTTTTCATTTTACTTCAATTCTAGCATGTTTCTTCACTTCATTTTTGTTCGTTAAACATTGCGTGCTACTTTTCAAAAGCAAATAAAATGCCCTTTTTGTTTTGTTTTCTTATTAGATTCTGCGTGTGCTTGGTGAAAATGCAATTGCTGTTCGAACAAAAGCCATGAAGTGTTTGTCTGAGGTTGTTGCTGTAGATCCCAGCATTCTAGCCAGGGTAAACAAAAGAAAACACTCTACCATACACGCATTCTTCCATTCTCACAAGCAGCTTTTATGGTTTCCCTCACTTTGCTTTTCTTTCTTGCTTGTTGCTTATAGCTTGACATGCAACGAGGTGTCCATGGACGGTTGATGGACAATTCCACTAGTGTACGAGAAGCAGCCGTGGAATTACTTGGTCGGTTTGTGCTTTGTCGACCACAGCTTGCTGAACAGTATTATGACATGCTGATCGAGCGAATACTGGTATGGCTACTTTTAAATTCAAACATTTTATAAGTTCAATTTTTACATAGCTCTTTATGATGAAAATAAATATGATGGTCCTCTGTTCACCTCTGTTGAAACATAGTTTCTGACAAGCATCTCAAATGGCAATAGTGAGCATTAAGAAGATCCCCCCCCCCATTTGTAAGGATTTAACTAAGTGTTTCAGCTTATTAATCATGGTACTGTGTGGTCGCGTTTTAATAGACATTATATTAGTTATCTGTTGCTAATCAGCTTATTATAGCTGCCCTATGTGTTGTAAGATGGGTAACATGCTGGGCTGGTTTTTAAAAAAATCTTAATATTAAATTTCTTTCTTTTGCTTTTTCAGGATACTGGTATTAGTGTCAGAAAAAGAGTCATAAAGATTCTTAGGGATATCTGCATTGAACAACCAACATTTCCCAAAATTACAGAAATGTGTGTGAAAATGATTCGCAGAGTCAACGATGAAGAAGGCATTAAGGTACAGGAAACGAATCACTTACTACAGGGGTGAGCAGCCTCTGACCTGTGGGTCCATCTTGGCCGGCAGGGGTTCCAGTATTGCCTGTGAGGCCATTTCCCTCAAACCAGGCCCACCTGTCCATCCGCTGAAGTCACTAGTGATGTCAGCTCATGTGTATGAGGACAGGGTTTAATCCTGCTTTAGCAGCATGCCATGTTTCCAGCAAGTAACAAGATTGTGCAGTCGGGACAGCGGGACTGAGCAGGGATTAAAGCACTTCTCAAAAGCAGTGTTTGGATCTGTGAGCAGTGGGTGGTTGCTGCTTCGGCAGGGTGGGGTTTGCGTGACTTAGGCTATATTGGTGCTTATTTCCCTTCCATTCAAGTTGAGCTGCTAGTGATGTGTGTCTAGTGGATTGTGCTTTTTGTAGACTCTTGTTGGTAGTTTAGAGACTGTGGCAAGCTACTTTTACCTAATCAATAGCTATCCATTTTATTTCCAGAAACTGGTAAATGAGACATTCCAGAAGCTGTGGTTTACTCCAACTCCCCATAATGACAAAGAAGCAATGACCAGGAAAATATTGAACATTACAGATGTGGTATGAGAGTGCTATTGTTCCCATTGACTAATGTATCAATTGTGATAAATTGAGTTGTATCCAATGTGTTCTAATTTTGTTATTGTCCTTGGCATGATTGGTGACTATCCTCTGTCCCTAGTGTTTGTTCATTACAGTGGTACCTCGGGTTACAAACGCTTCAGGTACAAACGCTTCAGGTTACAAACTCCGCTAACCCAGAAATAGTACCTCAGGTTAAGAACTTTGCTTCAGGATGAGAACAGAAATTGTGCTCCGGCAGCGTGGCGGCAGCAGGAGGCCCCATTAGTGGTGCTTCAGGTTAAGAACAGTTTCAGGTTAAGAATGAACCTCCAGAATGAATTAAGTTCTTAACCAGAGTTACCACTGTAATTATTTAAAGGCTGAGAGTTCTCATACTGTAGTGCTCAAGCAAATATTGCAGTTTGTAGCACACATCTCTCTTGATACTTGTAAAATACTCTGGGCCTTTAGTGAGGTTCCCTATAACTGATCAACTATTCTAGTATATAGCATGTATGTAGGATTGAAGTTGATTAAGTAAACAGAACGTTAAATGGAATCAAATATTTTCAGGAGAGTTTAACAATACTCCTGCAGTAATTACAATATTTTTATAGTTTTCATTTATATAAAGCAGATTTCATGTTTATTTGACATTGTTTCAAAAAACATATTTGGCCTGCATTGGTCTTAAGTTAATAATTAATGAACTTAGATGGTGTTTCAAATATTTGAGATGCTATTCAGAAACCTATTAATACAATGAATGAGCATGTTACTTTATAGAGCCTAACAGGAAAGAGGTCCCTGCTCCAAAAATATTGTAGGTTAGACAGAGTGAAGGGACAGTAACCCAAAGCAATAGTCATAAGGCTAGAAAAAACTTACATTTGGTATATTACTATTGTGGGTGGTGCTGTGGTCTAAACCACTGAGCCTCTTGGGCTTGCTGATAGAAGGTCGGCAGTGCGACAGGGTGAATTCCCATTGCTCTCTCCCAAGCTCCTGCCAACCTAGCAGTTTGAAAGCACACTAGTGCAAGTATATAAATAGGTACCACTGTGGCGGGAAGGTAAACAGTGTTTCCGTGTGCTCTGGCTTCCATCATGGTGTTCTGTTGTGCCAGAAGCGGTCGTGCTGGCCACATGATCTAGAAAGCTGTCACCTTTGACTGGACTTAACTGTCCAGGAGTCCTTTACCTTTACTTATTGATGTTTTAATATTAGCATATGTTACTGTTGAAAAGTTACATGCAAATGTATTTTCATTTTTATTTTCTCTTAGGTCGCAGCTTGTAGAGATACAGGGTATGATTGGTTTGAACAGCTTCTTCAAAATGTAAGTACTGTAACTGTTCAGATATCTTACATTTTACTTTCTAAAAATGGAATTCCCTCAGTTTGAGGTTTATAGCCCTACTGAATGGGGTAGGCTGTGGAGTGGGAATTTGAAGGTGAAGGTGGATTCCTGAGGTTGCTTCCACAAATGGGAGCAATACCTTTTTGGGAAGCCATTTTGGAGAGGAGGTTGCCAGGAGGGTGTGAGGAAAGTCACCCTCCTCCAACCCCATTACACACACTTTTCTTTTGATCCAATGCTCTGCTTGCAAATTATTGGCCTATTGACAGTTGCTTCCCATGTGTGGCAGAAATATAGCTCTTTGCTATTTTTACATGCTCTCTTATGAAGATGGCTTGTATATTCTCAGAATCTAGCCATGAGTATCAACATTGTCCATATTGTGTATCTTTGTAGTTACTAAAATCTGAAGAAGATGCTTCATATAAGCCTGTAAAGAAAGCCTGTACTCAGCTTGTGGATAATTTGGTTGAACACATTCTGAAGTATGAAGAATCTCTGGCAGGTAAAACAGTTATTTGCATTCCATTCATAAGCTATGTCAAATTTTTTGTGGGTAGCAGAGCTCCAGGTAGAATTCAAATTATTGCAGAAGTGTGTTCATATACAGGGTGAGTCCTTTAAAAGAGGCGCCGTGGATACAGAGTACACATGTTCCACGGGGCCTCTTTTAAAAGACTCACCCTGTATAAACCTCATGTAGTGAGGTGTGGGTATCTCCAACACAGTTTCCGGAGGAATTGGAGAACATTCCTGTCTACTCAGGCATTTGGTGGCTAAAGAATACTGTAAGGGCCATCCTGAGATCACTGGATGAAATGTTTTTACCTGTAACTCTTTTTAGATTTTTTTTTACGGTAACTGTTTTAAAATGCTTTTTAAAATCTGTTGTGGATGTGTTTGCTGTCTTGGTCCCCTTAGAGGGGAAGAGTGAGATATAAATTCAATAAATGAAATACACTTGACCATGTGATTGTGTAGCTAGAAAGCAGGTCCAGGAGGACCTGTTCACATTGAGAGAAAGCATTTTATGACCCAGCCTTCAGAACTATATCCATTACAAAATGAAGCACACAGTGCAGTTTTTTTATGCTCATTTTATGGTCTTAAACTGAATTGCAATAGTTCTGCACTTGTGAAATCAAAACCCATCTAAATAATGTTCCCATGGAAGCTTTGAGTGTTGCAGGGGAAGCAGATGTTGTCATGCCAAACCAGAAAGTACCATATATACTCGAGTATAAGCCTACTTTTTCAGCACCAAAAACGTGCTGAAAAAAGCTGCCCTTGGCTTATATTCGAGTGAGGCGGGCGGCAGTGGAGAAAGGCACAGGACTGGGGGTTCGGAGAAGCACTGCGCTGCGACTCTCCGAACCCCTGTCCTATGCCTGCTCTGCTCTGTGGGAGGCGGCGGGGAGGGAGAAGCGGTGAGAAAGGGATAGATATTCACAGTTCTCCCCTCCGCAGTAAGTAGCACATGGACCTGGCTATTGCAAGCAGCTTCGGTTCCAATTCTGTTTGTTGATTTAATTGTCCATAATATATCCAGGACGCACATGATACTAAATAATATTAACAACAGTTTTTGTATACAGTATTTGAACATCTTAATGGAATATTAGTTAAGTGTGTTTGTGTGTGCACATGTATATACATGCATGCTTACATTTTTTCCTTATTTTTGCAGATTCCGACAATAAGGGTGTGAATTCAAGTTGCTTGGTAGCTTGCATAACCACTTTGTTCTTATTCAGCAAAATCAGGCCCCAGTTAATGGTCAAACATGCCATGACCATGCAGCCATATCTTACCACTAAATGCAGTGTAAGTACTCCCTACTGTTTCCCCACATTACCTCTGCTTATGTTATGTGAAACTCATGATTTGAAGTGAAAATTGGAAGCAGCAAAGTTATTGGCTTTCCCTATTGGCTTTTAGGCACCAGGCATTGGTAGCCTATTTCCAGAGGAATTTGGGGTTTCCCTGATTTACTCCTTTATTTTTATATTGGTTAGCTGCATAGGAAACAATTGTAAGCATCTTGCTGCTTTTAAATTTGCAAACTGGAGATCATGGGTTGGGGGGAAAGTTGAGAGTCCTCTCTTGTGCCTCAGAAAGCATTCCTTTTCATGTGGATGACTGTTCTTTAATTCAGGGTAGTTTCAAACCTTATGTGCCCAATAGGTTTGCATGGTCTCCAATGCTTCCCTTGGCAAATGGGTAAAGTGTGATAACATGCAGACAGTGTGTGTACACATCAGAAGGGACATTAGACAAATATCTCTACATGTTAGTCATATATGCTTTTTATGTTTGCTGCAAGGAAGTTTCAGCTCCAGGTTTTGGAGATGGTTTCCATGCCCCGCCCCCAGTAAGCCCACCTCCTCACTGCAGCAGGGCTAGGGGGCCCTTTACAGTGAGCTCTGTTGGGGCGTGGGCCCTTGTCATATGCCCATTCGTGTCAACCCTTGCTGATGCTAGTTTAACATTTATTTATTTTTAATAAAGTTGCTAACTCTTTAAACTCACATACTGGCAACTGTTTTTTCTATCTGCAATATAATTTTTATTCCATTCAAGGTGTAGTTGTAAATAGCTGGAATTGATCACTAGAAGTGATTATTACTCACGTTATTCAGATACGTAGTAGTATAACAGCACAAGAAGAGCAAAGAAGCTTAACCATATGCAATGTTTTTCTGTAGAGTCAAAATGATTTCATGGTGATCTGCAACGTTGCAAAAATTTTAGAATTAGTAGTGCCACTGATGGAACATCCGAGTGAGACTTTCCTTGCTACTATTGAAGAAGATCTCATGAAGCTTATAATCAAATATGGCATGACAGTAAGGTTTAATTTCTACTCCAGACTTATTGTGCATTAGCATGGTACTCATGTTAAATATGACTTGACTTCATATTTTTGTAATGGTTTTTACTGCACTTTATTGGCATTAGTCTTCTTATAGAGATGTTAGTTTTCTTATAGAAAAGAAAGCTAGAAATGTATTAGAATATAATTGTATTCTCATAATAGCCCCAGAGCTTTCAGCTCCTAGGACTTGCCGATCAGAAGGTCAGCGGTTCGAATCCCTGTGACGGGGTGAGCTCCCGTTGCTTGGTCCTAGCTCCTGCCCACCTAGCAGTTCGGAAGCACGTCAAAGTGCAAGTAGATAAATAGGTACTGCTCTGGCGGGAAGGTAAACGGCGTTTCCGTGCGCTGCTCTGGCTCTCTAGAAGCGGCTTAGTCATGCTGCCACATGACCCGGAAGCTGTCTGCGGACAAACGGCGGCTCCCTCGGCCTATAGAGCGAGATGAGCGCCGCAACCCCAGAGTCATCTACGACTGGACCTGATGGTCAGGGGTACCTTTACCTTTTAAAATAAGAGCAAGATGTTGATTTCTCCTCTGACAGCTTTGTATTGTCTTAGAGCAGGGGTCCCCAAACTACGGCCCCCGGGCCGGATGCGGCCCAATCGGCCTTCCAATCCGGCCCGCGACGACTCCCGCCGCCCGCTCTCACGGCGCGCGGCGCAGCGACGATCTAAAAAATCGGCAAAAAATCGCCGAAAATCCTTTGTGCGCATGCGTATGGGCCTCTCCCGACCCGGAAGAGGTCATTTCTGGTGCACTTCCGGGTCGGGGGAGGCCCATACGCATGCGCACAAGCGATTTTTGGCGATTTTTTTCCCGCCCGTGTGCGTGTGCGCATGCGCACGGGCGCGCACTCCCCCGCCCTCCGGCCCGCTGCGCGCGCACTCGCCTGCCCTCCGGCCCACCGCGCGGTCGGCGCGGCGGGCACTGGCCCGCCGCGCAGAAAGTCTGGGGACCCCTGTCTTAGAGATTACTTCTAACAATATCTAATGTGTTCTGCTTTGTTTCTAGGTAGTGCAACACTGTGTCAGCTGTCTTGGGGCTGTTGTAAACAAGGTCACTCAGAATTACAAATTTGTATGGGCCTGTTTTAATAGATACTATGGTGAGTAAATTTTTATGCAGGATTTTCGTTATTTTAAAGTTAATTAAACATCTAATATGAAAAGAAACTATGAAGACAAGTATTCTTCATTTTTTGCAGGTGCACTTTCAAAATTAAAAAGTCAACATCAAGAAGACCCAAACAGCACTATACTTACAGCAAATAAACCAGCACTCCTTAGATCCCTTTTCACTGTTGGTGCACTGTGTCGGCATTTTGATTTTGATCAAGAAGATTTTAAAGGCAACAGCAAGGTAAAACATTCAGTATTTATTTGCTTACTACTACATTTGGATAGACTGACATTTGGGGGAATAATAAACTTAGATGAGCAGATTTTCCTATGTGATTACTTTTAAATGAATGAAAATTTTCCCAAGCTTTCCCCCCTGAATTATCCACATTGTTTCCCCTTTAAACAGGTTAACATTAAGGATAAAGTACTTGAGCTGCTGATGTATTTTACCAAACATTCAGATGAGGAGGTACAAACAAAAGCCATTATTGGTCTAGGTAAGAACATAGAAATAATGTGGTATTAGATGCACATAGATTTGCCTATAGTGGAATTCTACCAAAGTTCTGCTGGTGGAAGCAGGAAAGACAGCTTCTGCTGATTTTTGCTTTCCCCTGCAGTCTCCTACATGCCCCCTCCATCTGCTCCAGAGAGTCGGTGGATGGCAGGTGGAATTGGAGATTTGCAAGGGAAAGGAGAAATTGGTGGAAAATGCCTCCTGTTCCCTCCTCCAAAAGTAACCTGCACTGGATTGAAGTTGCTTTGATGAATAGAAGTTACCTTTGCATTTGTTGAACAGACTTCAGGGTTACTTATGAGTTCTTGGTTATGATGATTCAGAGCAATTGCTATTTCAATATAGGCAGCGACCATTTTGTGCCGACATGAGGTCCTTTTGGATACAGAAGGGGGCGGAACAGGGGCAGGACGGGATAATGTGCACTCTGCTGACATGCACAGGGGCGAGGAATGGAACTCCCATGCAGAATGGTTGCCACCTGAGAATTTGCTTCTGTGTTGAGATAGATTACTGTAAGAGTTTGATTCTATGCAAGCAAGTTTTACACTTCAGAGTAATTCTAATGCTTCTAAAATGGGTTAGTACCCACTTTATGTATCTATATACTTTTTGTGTCCTGTCGTAAGGCAGCTGATATTCCACAATTTGGCACAGTATCTTTTCAAAAGGAATTTGAAATAAAGTTGCCTGCAAATATGAATGTGGCCCCATTATAAACATTCAGGACTTTCTTTTAAAATCTGCTTCAGTAAAAGGATATACCAAATTGTAACGTCTTATTTTCTTTCAGGGTTTGCATTCATACAACACCCAGGTCTAATGTTTGAACAAGAAGTGAAAACATTATACAACAGCATACTCTCTGATAAGAACAGCTCAGTAAACTTAAAAATCCAGGTGTTAAAAAATCTCCAAACATACCTCCAAGAGGAAGATACACGGATGCAACAGGCAGATAGAGAATGTGAGTGATGAGCATTGTTGCACTTTAAGTAAACATTTAAAATAAGTAATTAATATCAAGTAACTGCAACTTAGTTTTCAGTTCCATCTCTGATGTTGTTTTCACAAAGAGCTTTCTGTGCATTGAAAACTTTACAGATAATGGGATAACAAATTAGGAAAGATCTATACGTGCAGCAGAATGAAATGGTTGAATGCAGTTGAAGCAGTAAACTGCAGGTGTATAATCACATTTTTGAATGCCCCCCCCCAAAAAAACCTAAAAACATATTTGTGGCATTGCAGTGAAAGTGCTGTGGCAGAACCATGTGTGTGTTGCTTTTCAGAGAAGGTTTCTTGAAAGGGACCATTAAAAGCATTGCAACCACCACCTGGAGTATGAAGTGGTATAGTCTGCTCTTCCTCTTTAGCCTTTTCATATGTAGAAAAGGACTTAAACCAGGGGTCAGCAAACTTTTTCAGCAGGGGGCCGGTCCACTGTCCCTTAGACCTTGTGGGGGGGCCGGACTATATTTTTTTAAAAAATATGAACGAATTCCTATGCCCCACAAATAACCCAGAGATGCATTTTAAATAAAAGGACACATTCTACTCATATAAAAACATGCTGATTCCCAGACCGTCTGCGGGCCAGATTTAGAAGGCAATTGGGCCACATCCGGCCCCCGGGCCTTAGTTTGGGGACCCCTGACTTAAACAATGTCTGTTAAAAGTAGTTTCTCCATCATTGGAGGCAGCTACCCTGGAGCGGATTACTCCTCCCACTTGCTTCAGCAGGCGGGGCTTATGCAAATTATTCAAAGAACCTTTGTCAATGGCAGTTGCAAAAGTAAGTGCCCTTTTCCAGTTTCTTACCTGCTTGCTCTAGATCAGGGTTCCCCAAACTAAGGCCCGGGGGCCGGATGCGGCCCAATCACCTTCTAAATCTGGCCCGCAGACAGTCCGGGAATCAGCATGTTTTTACATGAGTAGAATGTGTCCTTTTATTTAAAATGCATCTCTGGGTTATTTGTGGGGTATAGGAATTCGTTCATATTTTTTTTACAAAATATAGTCCGGCCCCCCACAAGGTCTGAGGGACAGTGGACTGGCCCCCTGCTGAAAAAGTTTGCTGACCCCTGCTCTAGAGTGATGGGGCTTCTGAGGAGCTCTGGCTCAGTTTTCAACTATACTTTGATTTTTTCGAGCAATTGCTGCTAACTTTTTCTTCCCTCCTAAACTTGGAATTGGTGGCAGGTTCTTTAGAAGAAAGACTTGTCTGGATAGTTAAACTAGAACGCACTTCCCCTTCCAGTCTTTCTGCTACCTTTGTAGTAAACCACAACAGAAATGATATTGTGTGGTTTCCTATCCTGAAATGAGCAGTGCTTTTCTCCTGTAGAGGTAATGAAACTTTAAGCATTTGCAGCTGAAAACAGCAAAGAAGTTTATGCTCCTCCATGTTTTTGACACAGGGATCAAGCTTGGTCTTAAATTGTATCTTTTGATTTTCAGTGGTGATGGTATTTCTCAAGAGGCCTTTCAGTCATCCCAATTAGTGAGGAGGCACAAGCTGAAATGTCATGTTATGTTGATGAAATGAGTTAGTAGGGAAGAAGGAGAAGCTGTTTCTGTGTTTCCAGCAAAGCATACAAATGTTGGGCCAGGGATTTGGTTAGGAAGGAGTTATGCAGTACCACTTAAAAAATTGCACATACCTCCTTAGGAAGCCCGTTCCCAACCTGTGTTCCATATAGTATGAAAAACCATATACATGTATGTATATAATGTGATAAAAAGTGTTGATAAAACATCTCCTTTGGTTTCTGTTTTTTCATAGGGAAAAAGGTAGCAAAACAGGAAGATCTGAAAGAAATGGGTGATATTTCCTCAGGGATGAGCAGCTCTATCATGCAGCTCTATCTCAAACAGGTCCTTGAGGCATTCTTTCACACGCAGTCCAGTGTTCGTCATTTCGCACTCAATGTTATTGCACTGACATTAAACCAGGGTCTTATCCATCCAGTTCAGGTATGCAATTGCATAATTTGGACTGCCATCCTATATACACCTACTTTGGAGTAAAATAAAAAATGTATTCACAAAAACCTTTTGCACTTGTTAATCTGCAAATTGATTTACGTTTTCAGTAATTTTTCATTAATTAATTTTTTAATTAATTAATTTTTAAATTAATAATTATTAATTAATTAATTAATTAATTAATAAATTAATTAATTTTTCATTAAGTTTTCATTAATGAGCTGTTTATTTGCAGACTTATAGACAATAACACAGGAACTGGTGGTTTTCTTTCATAAAATCTGTAACCTCTTAAGAGGTGCTCCAGAAAAGGTTCAAAGTTTCAAAAACTACCACCCGGTTAAACTGTTGTGTTATTATTTGAGTCACTTCTTCAGGTATTATTGTTTCTATTTTGCTGTTCTTAACTGAAATCAAGAAGTAAATCAAACAGTTGTGCAGCTCTGTGGTGTTCACATAGCCTTTCCAGACCTCTTTTTATGGTGCTCTGCAGGCTATGGATATTTGTAGCGTGTCAAACATAAAAGGAGGAAAATATAGACATCTGCAGGCATATGTGAAGATTTTATAATAAGTGTCTATCTCTCTTTCAGTGTGTGCCATACTTAATAGCTATGGGCACAGATCCAGAGCCTTCTATGAGGAACAAAGCAGACCAGCAGCTGGTGGAGATTGACAAAAAATATGCTGGATTTATTCATGTATGTATGCTTCTGTTTGGTGTGCTTATTTTTGTTCCTTTCCAGTGAAGCCATTCAGTAATTACTTTTAAAATAGGGAACCAACCAACCAAACCAGTCATTTATTATATGGTCACAGACCTGCTAATAAAACGGCGAACGGTAGTGAAATGTATTTACTGACTAGGATCTTCAAGTACAATTTGATCTGACATTAAACCCTGTTTTGGAAGTAATGAGCAACTGTAGTTTACATTTATCAAGATCTGTGGACAGGGAAGAGTTGACGCCTGATGCACAATCCTAGCTTGCTAAATTGTGGTTAACAAACTGGGAATGTAGATAGGAACTCTGCCTCAATTAACATTATAACAAAAATGCTTGCATTGCAACTAGAATAATAGTGTGGTCTGTTTAAGGCACAGAAAAAAATGTCAAACTAGTCCTTGAAGTAATTCAAGTTGTGCATCCCTGCATTGTCCTTCCTGTTTTATATATTCCTTAAGCGTCTCGCTCTGGGCCCTTTCTCCCACTCTATACATTCCATTTCATACCAAGCAAGTATGCAGAGGAGTGATGGTTTTTGTCCTTACTTTCTATGTTTTTGTTCCTCTGCTCATTACATACATATCTGTAGTCTATAGTAGGATTGCCATAATCTGAAGATCAAAAACCCAGAAACATTTGGAGCACACCCACCCACCATCCCGTATCTCCTTCCTTGCTCACCTGCCCACTCCCTCCTTCCCTCCCCTCTCTTACCTTTGCTGTCTTCGGTCTCCTGCTCACAAGACACTGTGTTGCAACCAGTCCTCCTTGTCTCCCTGGCTGCTGAGCGGACTCAGGGCGAGCTGAGAGGAAACAGGCCCAGTGCCAGCTGGAGGAGCCACCACTGTGGTGCTGCAGTGGCCACTGTGTTAGTGGCGCTGGTGGCGGCACTCCTGACCCCACTGCAGCGCTTCCACTTCTAGGGCACAGCAGTGGCGCATGAGGGGAGGTGGAGAGTGGCTGACCCTGAAGAATGTTTGCCCTCTCCTACCCTTTGGTGGCATGCGCGTGCTCCTCTAACACCCCCCCCAATAAAAAATACCCCCCCCAAACCAGACATTTCATGTGCCATGCAAAAATCTACTTGGACAGGCATGCTGCCCCCCCAAAAGAGGACATGTCCAGGAAAACTGAACATATGGCAGCACTAGTTTATAGGGAATATTATTTATTTCATTGCAGCTGCCATCAGCATTTCAGATTTTGGGGAGCTAGGAGTATAATTAGTCCCACTTACTGTTTTGTGAGAGCAATTGAAAAGCATTATTGAAAAACCTTCACTCTAGTAGGCTGAAGTGTGTAGCTTTGGAAAACACACATGTATTTTTCTTCCTTGGCCTAGAAAGACTACAAATATTAAAAACACAAATAATCCCCCTAACTCCAACATGTATATCAGTGTGTCAAAATTGTGCATGTTTGCTATAAAAAAAGCATATGATTTGAAAATTGTTCTCTAGAAAGCTATTGGAGAAACCGAAACAGATAACTTTGAGCTCAAATCTTTGTGGCAACCTCTTTCTATTTGTCCTAAGCAAAACAAAGACTTATAAATGTTTTTAACTTCAGATGAAAGCAGTGGCTGGTATGAAGATGTCATACCAGGTACAGCAAGCAATCAACACTTGCCGTAAAGATCCTGTGAGGGGTTTTAGGCACGATGAATCCAGCAGTGCTTTGTGCTCACACCTTTACTCCATGATCCGAGGAAACCGACAACACCGACGAGCCTTTCTCATTTCTTTACTCAACCTCTTTGATGACACAGCTGTGAGTCTAATGGAGACCTTTTCTGTACTCTTTTTAAAAAGTGCTTTTGATGAAGTATGATTTGCTTTGGAGAGGATAAAATAGTATAAAAGTTGCAGTATATAACTACATAGAAATTATGTAGTGACATGTTTTTAATTTCTTTCATCGTCTTGAGCAGCCATCCCCAATCATGTGCCCTCCAGATGTTTTAGACTACAATTCCCATCATCCTTAACCATTGGCTATGCTAGCTGGGACTGATGGGAGTTGGAGTCCAAATCATCTAGAGCACACCAGGTTAGGAGAGGCTGGCCTGGAGAATTGCTAACAAAAATGAAGATGCATCTCCCCTACACAGGGCTAAACTTGGTGAAGCAATATTTATAGGTTTTCCTAAATGTGGGATTCCATCCTTAGGGTTAACAAAGCAGTTGCTTGGTCAGATTTGAGTTTTTACTTCCTTCTCCTTGACAGGAGTGAAACTCATCCCTCTCTCTTCCCAGAATGCTTTGTGGCTTTCCTGGTTCATCTTAGCTTCCTTCCAATGCCAAAAGAGTGCTCCCTTTTTCTTTTTAGCACAGCCCCTATATTCATAGTTGGAGTGGGTAGAGGCAACAGGAGACAGAATCCATTCCTTCTGTGATGTTTCAGTGGCTAAAATTGCAAAGGCTGTTCATGCTCATAACTTGGAATAGACATAATGGTTTGTATTCAAAGTAGTGGGAAGCCTCTCATTCTACAAGGATTTACCCTTGCACAACAGAATCTCCTCCATGCCTTCTAAATGCGCCAACCCTGTAGGGCTGAGATGTCTTCAGCCACCCCCCAAAAAAGAATCTATTGTTACAGGGCTAAGCCCACCAATCTTGAGGGGTCAGGTCTTGCAATGGTAGTGGGCCTTGCAGCGCACGCTATGTCACAGGTGGAACCCGCCCCCCCAAAAAAAATGTTGGGTGGAACTCACTGGATACTGCATTCAAGGAGCAAGAATGTGGCATAGAGCTCATCGAGCACAGAAATGATTGTGTGTGTGTGTATGTATGTATATGTATATATATAATTTTCTTCTACTTCCACAGAAAACGGAGGTGAATCAGCTTTTGTACATAGCAGACAATCTAGCCTGTTTTCCTTACCAAACCCAGGAAGAGCCACTTTTTATAATGCACCATATAGACATCACATTATCAGTTTCTGGTAGTAACCTTCTCCAATCATTTAAGGAGGTAAGTGGAATTATATTATATAACATTACCTTCCTATGACCCGGTATGTCTCTTCAGTTATTCAGGGTGAGATAAAACCTTGGTGACCAGCCTTTTGGACAAGTGTGCTACTGAGTTCAAACTGAATGCCACTCTAGCGATCAGAATCCTTTTTCTTCACTCTTACGATGGCTTTGCCTCAAATCTACCTAGCCTAGGCAGAAACATAATATTGGGAAAGCCAGACAAGAGTGCATGTCTGTGTACTATAACCAGATCCATGAACCCTATTGCTGTTTTCGGAATGTGCCACAAATCTCCTTGTGCCTACCAGCTGGGGCCCTGCACCCCCGCTGCAGATTGATCACCCATACATTAAAAAAGAAATGCTGCAACCATGTAAGGGGCTGCTGATAATCAAATTAAGCAATCATTTGTCTTGTGGGACACATTGAATGTATTCTGAGTTGAATATTTAATAACTTAGATGTGCGTGTAGTTCATCCTTTGAGTCTGCTTTCCCAAAATATCGCCACATAATTTCCCTTGATTGATAGTTCATACTGGTGAATGACCACGTTAGAATGGTCTTCAAATCACTTTTTATAATATATTGATAATGGTGTTTGCTATTTTTCTAAACTACCTGCCATTTTCTTTCAGTCTATGGTGAAATATAAAAAAGAAAGGAAGCCATCATCTGATGAAGAGAGCGAGAGTGAAAGTAACAGTGAAAGTAACAGCGACAGTGAGGAGGAAATTCACAAACCCCGAAAGTTGCGAAAACGTGCAGAGTCTGAGTCAGATACTGATGAAGAGAATGATATAAATGCTGTCATGAAATGTTTGCCAGACAATTCAGCTCCTCTCATTGAATTTGCAAATGTTTCCCAGGGCATATTGCTGCTGTTGATGTTAAAACAGCATTTGAAGAACCTCTGTGGATTTTCTGACAGGTGAGGAGCATTCAAGTTTTGCTTACTTTATCTCAGGAGTAGGGGAGCTTTTCTGTCTGGGAGCTGCATTCTCTTGCAAGCAACTTCTAGGGTGTGCATGGCAGTGATGGGTGGGGCCAGAAGCAAAACTGAGTGGAGCAAGGGATGACTCTTAAATAGGCTACATTCCAGCCATGGGAAAGTCAGATCTTTCCTCATGCACACCCAACCCATCTCTCCAACCTTTATTCAGGCAAGCAAGAACTATTATCACAGTTCAGATGCATTCTAGCCAAGCGAAAGCACTCAAGAAAGTTATGAAGTAGGGCTGGCGAGGAGTGTGGCTGGGGACTGGATAGTCCTGGAAGACCACATTTTGCTGGTGGGCCTGAGGTTCCCTACGTCTGTTTTATCTGATCATTTCATGTATTCACATTCTTGAGGTTTTATGGATTGAACTCAAAACTTGAGTAAATTCTGCATAATGCGGATGCATCTAGCAAAACCTAGTGCCATAATGTTTGTTATTATTATTATTAACTTCAAGCATTCATTTTGTTTTCTTGATAACAGTAAAATTCAGAAATATTCTCCCTCTGAATCGGCAAAAGTATACGATAAAACAATAAACAGGAAGGCAGGAATTCATTTCCATCCAAAACAGACGCTAGACTTCCTTCGAAGTGATATGGCTCATTCCAAGCTCACAGATGAAGTGAAGAGGAATATAGTCAAACAGTACTTAGATGTAAGTATTGAGAGCCTGCAGAATTTTACTGCCTATCAGCTTCATTATAAAAATGCTTGAACTCTGTTCTGAAATACTTTTAAGTTTTTGTTATTTAGAAGGTGAAATATGAAGGCTACAGGCTGAAATTGTTTTTTTCTTCAGAGGTGAGGAATGGAGTATGCTGACTTCTTCCACTGCAAGTTGCCCTCTTCGTTTGCTTGCTAAAGAAATGTGTATCTAATGCACAGAACTAGGCAAATTAGAGGCTGTTGGATGAGCTGCAGGTTGCATCATTTTCCATTGACAGTTCAATGTCATTGGGTTGGGCTGTCACAGCTAGCTTGAGATGGTCCATGCAAAAATTGAAGTGTAGGCTCAAGCTACATGTGACATCACAGAATTTGCCACTGAGCACAAGCTTTTGCTTTCACACATTACCAACATACCCTAGGCTGCTGTTGTCCCGATCTGGGTTGGGGGGCCCCATGCCTTCAATGTGTCTCTGTTCATTCTACTGGGAGCTTTCTACCTAATGCAAATTTCATGCATTGAGCCTGGCCCAGAAATGGACCACAGAGCAGGCAAAGAGTAAAAAGGTTTGTGTTGGTGTGCTGCTAGCAAAATTTTCCTACAATTGCCAAAAGTTAACATTGAGGCTCTAATATGTAAGAGATCTAAAACCTTGCCCCCTTAAGGCCAATTGAGGAAGAGAACAATCCTTGTTTTCTCCAAGAAAAGATTTATCACATGCTACTAAATTGAGAGTGTACTCCACAAATTGTTTTAAGGTTACTCCCATAAGGCTTGTGCACCATCTTCCTTCCTCCCCCCCCCCATTTTCATAACTCATTTTAAAGTGGTGCATAATCTTCTTTCCAATATCTTTTCTTAGTTCAAACTTCTCATGGAACACTTGGATCCTGATGAAGAGGAGGAAGATGGAGAAGTGTCAGCTAGCACAAATGCTCGCAACAAAGCTATTACCTCGCTGCTCGGAGGAGGCAGCCCTAAAAACAATGCAGCTGAGACAGAGGATGATGAGAGTGATGGGGAGGATAGAGGAGGAGGCACTTCAGGGGTGAGGCGGAGGAGGAGTCAACGTATTTCGCAGCGTATTACGTAAAATGATTTTATGTGCTTATAAATGTCAGTCTATAATAAAATGTACACTGAGTAATGTAATCAATATGGAAAAAAAACCATTTTGTAGATAGAAATTCTTAACCGTTTATACACCTTTTTGTAGAAAGTTCTAACAAAAACAATAAAAAACATAGAAGAGATTTTATCTAGCATAAAGTTTAATTTTCCTTTGGAATGTACTGTGTGTATCCTTTTTATTGTTGCCAAGTTTTTATGTAGCTTTATGATTCATTTGTACATATAATTTTATATATCAATAAGAGTTAAAAGACACGGGTACAAATTAATATGTGATTTTGCAAGGATGTTAACCCCTTGGCGCTGGCGGTCGCGGTGCGTCTCATTGCCGGCAATGGAATGTGTGCCGGGAAATCCCAACTCCCGGCGTCAAGGGATTAAAAGCAATAAAAGCAATAATTTCACTCAAGTTCTTTTGTGTAACACTTGGTCTTTTTTCCCCTCCCAATGTTTTAGTCATTGAGAAGGTCAAAACGAAATTCAGACTCTACGGAGTTGGCAGCACAGATGAATGAAAGTGTTGATGTCATGGATGTCATCGCTATTTGCTGTCCAAAGTACAAAGATCGACCACAAATTGCAAGAGTAGTACAGAAAACCAGCAATGGCTTCAGTGTTCAGTGGATGGCAGGCTCCTACAGTGGCTCCTGGACTGAGGCTAAGCGCCGTGATGGCCGCAAACTGGTGCCTTGGGTAGACACTATTAAAGAGTCAGACATTATTTACAAAAAAATTGCTCTAACGAGTGCTAATAAGCTGACTAATAAAGTGGTTCAGACTTTACGATCGTTGTATGCCGCCAAGGATGGAACTTCCAGCTAATGCATTTGTACATGCAGCCAAATTTTACAGGAAATAACAGAAAAAAACTTGAAATATCAACTTTCTGGCAAAAAAAAAATCATTTTAATGAAGAGTAAGAATGACACCTGGGATGCAGGAAACAGAAGGAAATGTTTGGTAAACATTTTTGTGGGAGCTTCCTTCGCTGTTGTGCAGCAGAAACTTCTCAGTTCATTTTTACTCCCACTGTATAATAGTTTAACAAAAATTGTTTATATCTTGAAAAAAAACCTTTCTGTTTTAAAAAAAATAAACAAGTGAATGTTGGAAATTAGTCTGTTAATGTTCTTAATAAAGTGTTCTTGGAGTTTAACCTAGCAGCGGATGGCTTTCTTTAGCTTAGCCCAGTTTCCAGGGAAGCATTGTTTTTCCAGGCTGTAAAATGGCAGAATCTCCTGGATATATAATTTATTCTGTTGGGGGGAAAAGCATGCAGTATCTATGACCTATCTGCAGGAGGAGTTTTTGTAAATGTAGATTTTGATGTATTAGGTCACCCTGAAATAATACAAGAAAAGGGATCCCCAGCAAATCTGGTGGAACGAATACTGCAATAAATTTTTTTACTTCTCTTTGTTACTTGTCTGTTTCCATTTGAATTTCTTATTGTAAAGATCTGTTTAAATCCATTTATATTATTTTGCAGTCTTTTATGTAAAATTTACTATATCAGTGGTTTTCAAAGCAAGACATAAATATTGTTTATACAGTTTGTATAGGCTGACTTCTGAATAATTGGTATCTTTTATTTTTATCCCTTAAAAGGGTGTAAACACAAGTTAACTCCAGGGTTTTATTGTATCCTGCAATATTTAGTATTAACTATATATGATTTAGCACTGTGCCAAACACATTTTCAAGAGTACATTTTGATATAAAAAGAAACTATAGTTTATGCCTTGTATGCTTCAATTTCTTTCTAATGCTGTCTATATAGCAATGTTCAAAATTTGAGTGGGGGTGGGGTGGGAACAGCCATCGCTCTCGCCTGAGAAACTAGCAATGGATATATTTCCCTTGGTTAGGACATCAGGAGATCAGACTGCTCTTGACCAGGAACAATGTACGTGGCCCAAGACCACCACCTGTGCATTAGGATCCTATTGTTAGATAGATATTTTTATGTGAACCAGAAAATTCTAGCTGCACTAGTGGTATTTTCACTTAACTGAATTAGTCATAGGGTGCAAATATCAGAGGAGTAAATATGGATTTGTAACTGATTGTGCTAATATGCTTAAGTTATTCTCTAAAAGGGGTCATACACTTGGTTGTATTGTAGTTACTTAATTTCTTTTGACCTTTTACACAGCAGAAATACTACTTAAAACTCTGGAGTGGTTGCTTCAAAATATCTCGTCACCAGGTTTAAAAGCAGCTTGACTTTCTGGATAGTAGTCGTCCCGTCCTCCCCAATAATAACATACAGAGAAGAAATTAATAGCATCCAAATAATTAGCAGAGAACTACTTTAAAGTCTTTCTATTTTCAAGCTTGTATAAAAGTGGATGTTCATGAAACATTTTGGGATGCATTTGTTTTATTCTGCAAAATTGGATATATGGTGGGGTGGGACTTTTATTACATCAGTTTACAGAACTCTAGTGTGCTGCTTGATCTGTTAGGAAGAGTAGATTAATATTCAAATCCAAATACATTTTCTTATACAGAATTCAAGAATTAAACTGACATGACTAATTCTTCAGAATCTCTTTAATAATTTTCTATGAAATAATTTTCATTTCCTCCTATTTGTCTTAACTGTTGTACTGCAGTTTTAGTGCTAATTTAGTCTTTTAAGTTGGGAAAGCAAATGTTATACTCAATCACTTAACGGGTTTCTTTTACTTGTTCTTTATAAAACCATGCTGACGGTTAGTAAATCAATTTTACCCTCTAGGTCTGCTTTCCCCAACCTAGTGCCTTCTAGATGTTGGTTTACAGTTTTTGAGTTTTAGATGGACGTTGCAGTGGAAAATATAGAGGGATCTACATTGGGAAAGGCTTCTCTCTAGGTGCTTACAAATTGGTTTTATTACTTTCTTATTACTTTATTACTTATTAATTCTACCCAGGAAGGTATTGGAATATCTTAGTATTACTTCAGTGGTTAAACATTGTTTCTGTGGAATACAATTTAACAGCAAAAATGTTTGAAATTTCATTTTAATCCCATTGCTAATTAAGCTTGTTCCTTGCAGCAACTGTTCCTGGATATTTTGAGTTTACACAGAACTGATTCAAAGTTGTTTACTGTGTTTCCAGCACAAGCTCCTAAGGGGAGTGGGTATTGATAATGGCGAGTGGATTATATGTTGAGTCTTGCTTCTGGAGGGGCATCAAGGATTCTAAATAAATTCCACCTACTCCTTTTACATATACAAGCAAAACTGTTGAATAAGAAAATATGGATGTTTGCTATCTCTTTATACAGTCTAAATTTTGCAATCTCTGACCATTGATGAGCACTTGACAAGAAAAATCATAATTTGATGGATAATTTGAGGACAGCAATACTAATTTCAGGAATGGTGCCTTGGAACTGAGCAAAGGGTATTCTTCCCTTCTGAGTTAAAGTTTACTTTTTAATTAAATGTTGGCTTATGTTTTTCTTCAAATATACCCCTTCAGCCTCCAGGTGATTTCTGCAAAGATAGCAAGTACCACTGGAGGCAAACAGCAATTCTGTACAGGGTTATTTGCTTTGGGGTGCCACCTGAGAATTCCTCACAGGTAAGAAGGATATGAGTCCACTCCCAACAGACACTCTTAAACTCTTAGTTTAGATGATTTATAACATTAATAGGAAAACATGTTGCCCTCCAGATATTGTCGAGACTCCAGCTCTCATCAACACTAGCTAGCATGGCCAATAGGGATTGTGGGAGTTGTTGTCCAGCAATATATAGAGGGCAACAAGTTAGAAACCATGTGTGCTTAACATCTCTCTATTAATCTGGATTTTCCTTTTAAGAATGTTGTTTCAAAGATCAAGTTCCCACTCTTAAGTTATTCAGACTTCCCTCTTTGGGGACTTCTGCATCACAGCCTATCTTCTTCTTTGGTGATCATTTGTAGCCGAGTAAGATTGTTTTCCATAAACACAGTTTTAACAATGAGTCCGTAAGTGACTGGAGGCCAATTCTGGATCCACACGTCCTTAATCCCATTTTAAATGTAAACAGGTGGCACGATGGGTCAGTGTGTCTGGCTCATAACCCAAAGGCTGGTGGCCTGAGCCCACCCCAGGGACAGCTGTGGGCAGGATTCCTGCATTGATATGGGGGGGGGGGGGGAGGTTGGACTAGATGGGTTGTGTTGTATATACTGTAGGGTATATAAAGATGAAATGAGACCCAAGGGAAGAAAGTAAGTCAGATTGTCCAGCTGAAATGTAAAACGAAGGGTATAAAAGATAGGGCTTCCTTTTGTTCTAGGTCCCCACTCTGCTCGCTGCACATGAGCCAGGGATCCTGTTGCAACAGCTCTCTGTCCATTTGAATAAAGATCAAGCTTACTAGCTGCTTTGCTTCTCAATATTCTCTGGTTGGCCTCTGTTATTTTCTCCTACCGATTGAGAACCTACAAAGGACTCTGCAAGGGCTCTTATGTACCCATAAGGGAATAAAGCCAGATTTTGTTTATAACAGCACTTTTACAAGACTTCCACCCCCCACCCCCTCACTGCTATCTCTTGCGCTGAAGTTTTGTGTGTGTAGTAAAGGTAAAGGGACCCCTGACCATTAGGTCCAGTCGTGACCGACTCTGGGGTTGCACGCTCATCTCGCATTATTGGCCGAGGGAGCCGGCGTATAGCTTCCAGGTCATGTGGCCAGCATGACAAAGCCACTTCTGGCAAACCAGAGCAGCACATGGAAACACCGTTTACCTTCCCGCTGTAGCAGTTCCTATTTATCTACTTGCATTTTGACGTGCTTTCGAACTGCTAGGTTGGCAGGAGCTGGGACCAAGCAACGGGAGCTCACCCCGTCACAGGGATTCGAACCGCCGACCTTCTGATCAGCAAGCCCTAGGCTCAGTGGTTTAACCACAGCGCCACCTGGGTCCACCTGCGCCACCTGGTGTGTGTAGTATTGCAGTCTAAATTTTACTTCTCATTCTACCAATTTCTGTCTCGGATGTAATTTTTGCCGATCTGCCCTTCTAATGGAGTAAGGTACAATTGGTGTTGTGCCTTGCATTCACAGCACAGTGGACTATAGGAACTAGTATTTTGTAAATGGTCACAGTAGGCCTAAATAGGTGACTATGGACTAGGTGGGCAGCATCAGTCATAGTCTTCAAAGCAACTGAACAACAAAACCTTGTTGGGTCATTCAATTGTAATGGCCTTTGGGGACATGCAATAAAGCTGTGACTGTGAGTGACCTGCCAGAATCGTCTTTCTTCTGCAAAAACACCAAAAAAAATTACATTATTACAAACTACTACTTAAATAATTGTAAAACATGAGTCAGAATCTTAGGTATGAATTATCTTTTTTAATCACTGTGCAACTGTGGCTATTTAAATCATGCTATTTAAATACTGCTTTCAGAAACTATGAGTCTTGTTTTCTTTGCCCAATATACCAAACATCAAGTATGTTCCAAGAAGCCTAAGTATATGTGGTATTGTACTGGTCTGCATAATTCCGTGATTTTGCTTTTATATGCTAGCTTATTGGTTGGGAAAGAAATGTTACTTGCTTAGAATTTTGCCGTAATATGATGCCATGGTGGTTAGCTATCAGATATTTTTCCAAATAATATTGGGCCTACTTTCCTTTTAAAGGGCAGAGCATCCAAGAAATTCTGGTTTTATTTTTCTTCCACATTTGCTACCATAGCCTCCACTGCATTCCAGTCAAGCTTGCTGAGGATGCTGCTAGTACTTTCAGACACACTGTCCAAGTTATTAAGGCTGGCAATGGAGCAAGCATCTTCAAGAGGCAAAGACTCCTGTGGAGATATAAAAGGTCATCAATGACAGGAGTGTGTGTGAGATAGAGCTTAGCTAGCCAGACTAAGCTCCCCAAAGTGCTTTCTCCACCAACTAGATACTTACACCTACAAGGATTGATGCTCTAAAAGCACTTGGCATGCTTGGCCACCAACTGCCAGGATCTCATTCCCCCCTCTCCTCCCTTGCTCTGACTTATAGTCTACCAAATTCCATATTTCCTCTCAGAGGGTGGTCTAACATTCAAGATAGCCACTCCTTTGGAGCAGCAGCCAGGTCCTGCTTTAACAGCAGGAGAATAATTATCGTGCCTGCCCAGCATTGCTGTCCATAATGCCAGCAAAGAAGACCTTATTTGGAGTTTCTGTGAGCTCACTCTATTTCAGCATCTCTTCCCCCTCTCCCAGAAACCCAGCAGGGACAGTAGGGTGTGTTTGTCCTATGCTGCCATGATCCCCACCACCACTGGCTTGGGCTGGCACCTTCCCCCAGTTATCAGGTCTGCACTTTTAGCCGGCAGTGTCTTCTGATTATTTCATCCTCAAAACAGTAGCAGCTGGTGCCTGCCCCAGAATCGCTTCATGTATAATCAGCCTGCAGCTCTGAGCTCCCCTGTACACCACACTGGGGCAATGAATGATTCTTTGGTTTACTTCTTGGGTGCATTTGCATAGAAAAGAGGATTAAAATAAAGTGACTGTCCCAAATATGCAGAATGAGTAATGGCTAATTATGTTTCCACCCTTGCCTTGAAATGAGAATTGGAATCGCCATACAGTATCCGCTGGATCTCATCAGGAATGCTCCAAACACTCATGGTGTCGTCTTCACTCTCCACATTTGTGCGAGTTGTTGTGTCAGTGTCTTGCAACTTTCTTTGCTCATCAGAAGCTTGAAGAGAGAGAGAGCACATTCTTTATTTGCAAGTATTTCTTTGCTTCAGTTATCTCTTGTTAATCAGTGTTCTGGACCTAAATTCTGCAACCTTTATCTCCCTCGCTCCCAAAGTCAGATTTGCTAGCGGTTTCCACCTGTCCTAGAATATCTAATATGGGCTACTGAGCCCTCTTGTTCTACCCAATCAATTATAACTGTCTTAGAGTCATCCCTGCCATGGTACACTTTGGGGCCTACTGTTCTCTGCTTATAGTTCCAAGTTCACAGAAGAGAGATGCAGGAAAATGAATCTGTTACAAATGGAAGGAATAAAGATCCTGTAATCAGTGCATGCAGTATTACAACTTTCCCCTCAACCGCTTACTATTTGAAGTAAGATGCGCTCCAAAGCGATGCAATATAAACTTCTCAACACAGCAAACTTTACTGTATTGAACAAAGTCAAAAGCCCTCAATCTAGAATCAAGGGACTGCAGCACAAAGCTCCCATAGCCTCCTCCATTATGTTGGTCTTGACAGTGATGCCCACTGGACATGCCACTAAATGGTGTAATTACCAAGTACAAATTTGGCTACTTTGTTATGTTGAAATGGTATTCATCTTAAACATCATTATTTTCCTCAAAGGCTCAGAAGGTTCTGCATAAGCACAAAAAGTGCTTTTGAATTTATTTATTGTTACACCAAGTTCAAGACCCTATTTACAACTTACACAGCTAGTCAAATACACCAAACATTTTTAAAGCTCCTTTAACTATTGGGCAAGCTCACTTGCATTTCCAAGTATTGGGGAAGCTGCCCAGATCAAGGTCTGGAAAGGTCCCCTACTCCAGCAAACAGGATTGGTAAAGACTTTTCATTATCCAGCTCTTAGTTAAACCCCTAACCTATGTATTTTGGACTTTTTAAGCTTATGAGAAGACGAAAAACTTTCCTCCCAGAAGTTTCAGTGTTCGCTGCAGGAAAGTAGAGATCACCAATGAACAGTGCAAGAACTGGTCCAAAACAAACCTTGGCTTCTGAAGTCAAGCCTGTGACTTGACCACTGCTGTGGGTGCCTTCTGCTTTTCCACCGCATCTCCCCTTGATGGGATTCTGGTCTCTTTCTTCTGTAAGGACTTTGGCATAGTCGGCCTTGAGCAGAAGAGGCACAAAATACCCAATTTATGGATCAGGAAATGGAACGTACAACTATATAAGCCCCCCCCCCCAAAAAAAAACCCACAAAAAAAGTTCAGTGCAATCTGGGCATTGTGGCCATCTCATTTCCATTCTTACCTTTTCTTGGAGTTATGCCACATGACAGGCTGGAAAAGGATCTCGTCTGACTCAAACTAACTTTGGAAGCAGCCTTCCTCCTTGCAGCGTTGCAACTTCTACAAGGGATATACCACATTTCTATCATAGCAATACTGGTTTCAGAAATAATATAAAAAAGTGCATAAAACTGCTTCTCATGACATTAGCAGGGTCCATGCTGGGGCTAATCATGTAACATTACAATACCATTGTGTCTGTAATGACAACCATGTGCCACTGCAGTGTTCAGATGGTTCACTTTTGCAATGAGGAGTTGGCATAAAGCAAATTCCCAACTACTGAGAAAACTATATCAAACTATTTGGCTTTCTATGCAAGTATTATCTACAACAAAGAACTGATTCCATCATCTTACCAATTCAACTTGAGATGACAGGGATTGAACCTGGGATCTTTACATATAAAGTAGATCCTCTACCACTACATTAGGTTCCCTTTTTGCTGTTAGCACTAGAAGTAGCACAGATATCCACAACAATCTCCATAGCCTGAAGAGCAAACTACATGTTATATTAACATGCATATTTGCGTGTGTGCATTTAAATCTAGCCATCCATGCTGCAGTCCTGACTCAGATGGTGGGGGAAGCAGCAGCGAATATTTTTGTCTGTTGCACTCAATTGGTTTTACTTCTGGGGAAATTGAAGATATTGGGGAGCCTATATACTTTACCCTCCGGCAGAAGCAATATGTGCTCTCTTGAAATCATGAGGTGATCTTGTTTTAGATAGTGATTCAAAGTCGCTTGAAGGAAGTTGCACAGTGTCGGACAACAGCTCATGCATCAGAGTGAGAGCTTCAGAGACTCTAATGTTATGATGCTCAGAAAACATGGCTCTGAAGGGAGTAACAACAAGATGCCTATTATTACAAGTCTTGTTTCTTTACTGACATTTCGTCTAGTTTAAAGAAAACAAACCCTGTCTAACCTTCAGGGGAAAGCAGAGAGGGATCAAAATTCATATATGGGCCTTAAGTTGTACAACCCTGCTGTATAACTTCCCCAGAGAAATAGGACAGACACCAATATACAACTTTTAGATGTATCATCTTTCCCCCTTTTTTGAGTCAGCGTTTTCTGCCCAAGGCCTATTTTTCAGCAAATCATCAGGGCTGGAATTTCATATCCAGGTCTAAGACAATTATCCTTATGTAGAATTGCTTCATTTGATCTAATTTCCAGGCAGGTATCTGAAAGGTCTATATGGAGAAATCCTAAGTTCCCACCCCCTCACCAACAGGGCTTTACAGGGTGACAGGGTATCATCACAGTTGGGCCCAATGCTGTCATGTGACAGCAACAGGACCACCTTAGGATCCAGCAGCCAGTGGCATTTCTGCCCATCGACGCATACAGTGAGTGGGCAGAAGGGGAGCTCCATGCCAACAGAGTGACAGCTGGTGGCTGCTGGGAAGCTACAGCGGCCATCAAGGCTGACAGACACCTCAGCCTGATCCAAACTCCATCCCCTGCCCAGGGTAAAGGGATTGGCAGTCACATACACCAGAACAAAATTAATGGAAAGGCTGGAATGGTACTGAGCGATAACTTACTTATCTTTTTCACATTTCTTTTTCTGCTGTAATTTAATATTCTGTGTTGTGATTCCAAGTGGCTATATAAGAAAGGCAAACAGTTACTAAAATTATCTTCTCTTTCCAATCTTCATAATTGGCTACACATTCCAATCTTCATAATTGGCTACAGAGCTAGGATTTTGGAACTGTGCCCAAATGGAAAAGTGAGGTGTGGCCACTCGACAAATAAAAACTATTCAACTGGTTGCCTCTGAACATTTCAAGCCAATAAACATGGTCCACAACTATACTTTCAACTGACACAACCTATGAGAATTTTCAGTCAACTGCTGGGGTGGGGGTGACTGAATGGGTTAGAGGTCTGGTAAATGCATCTTTGCATGATGGAGTGAGTGGTGTCTGCTGCCCTTACAGAATCACAGAATTGCAGTGGTCATCTAGTCTAAAGCCTTGCATAGACAACCCCCTCTCCCAAATTTGGTTACATGTTCCCTGTCTTTCTTGGGCTGTAGGAGAAGCTAACCTATACTCAATGCACTGTTCACTCCAACCAGAAAATGAATGAATGGAATGTGTGAAGGACAAAGAGAAAAGAGTGTCTGTACTCATTTTTGCTTTAGCCTCACCCACTACTGGTATGTTAGGCCACCCCTGGATTAAAGAATCAGGCTATGTGATCAACTTCTCATATTTTATCCCACAACCTAAATAAGCTTTGATCATTTCTGTATCTGAACCAGCACCAAATGGATCCAGCTAATTTTAAAGCTGTAACAGATTGTACAGAAGAATGTAGAATTTGCAGCGAAAGCTGATGAGGACATTCATATTTGAGAACGATGTCTTAACACATTTTAAAAATGCTTTTCTACATTGAATTATTTCAGCCACATGATCACAATACAATGTAACTAGTCTTACCATTTCTCTTCTAAAATGAAATGGATTGTGTTCTTTTGCCCTTTGTTCAGCCACCGTTTGCAGATACTCAGCTAGCCTTTCCTTTCGCTTTCTTTTCATCCAAGTGTGTAACTCTTTTCTCTCTTTTTCTGTTTTATGTGAATGCCCACTCGCTACACTGGAGAGGCTGGAATACAGCACAAAACTCAGACATAATTAACACATACTTCAAATAATTAGATGAAATAACATTTAAAAGCATGTAAAAGTAGCATAGCAATATATAATATAACATTATATAAAATATAATATAACATTATATTATATATGTCTGTTTTGATCTCAAAGCACTACAAAGTTTCCAAAAAATATCAAGTGCATAGAAAACAAAGGTTAGTCCATAACTAGAATTGGATTTGGACCTCTCTCAAGGTAACACTAATAACAGACGTATATCACAAATCTCAGTAAAGGTTCAGCTGTAATTTACTTACTGCCTGCTTTCCAGTAAGCTCAAGGTGGCATACATGGTTCTACCCTATAAGGTAGGTTAGATTGATAGATAATGACAGGTCCAAATTCACCCAGTGAACTTTATGGCTGAGTGGAGATTTGAACCTTGATTTTCCAACCACTCTACCACAATGTTACAGGTTATGTAGCAATTACCTGGAAAATTTTTTTGCTTGTGTTTCTGTGAGACCCAGCTCCGAAGCAGAAATACCACCCTCAAGTAGAAGATCAGCAATGATGTCAGAAACACCACTCAAGCCAGTGATCTGCAGAGGATCTTCTGAAAAACTATTTTTAAAAAGCAATTACATTACTGCAAATAGGAAAAACATACCACTTCTAGAAAAAACCAGGGAGTCAAATTTGATGATACATTAAATGTATAATTGCAATTTCATACCTTTACTTAAACAAACAAAAAGGCATCTGTGGATACTTTCAATCTGGATCAGGACTTTGGGTGGGCAGGTGTTTTTTAATCCTTCCTCCCAAAGGCTATTTCCCCAATTCCAGTTCTCCAGACAAAACTATTTCAATGAAATATTTTCTCATACATACCTCTTATCCAGTTCTTCTGATCTAACATTAATATCTGCAAAAAGAAACAGAATTTATTGACAGCATAGATTGCAGAAAAGAAATGCTCCATAAGATACAACCAACATGGGACACTGTACAAATACATTAGGACAGAAACAGGAAAAGTGTGACCCTGTAAATGCTGTTGGATGCTAATTCCTGTCAACCTAATGTCAGGGATCTTGGGAGTTGCAGCGTTTGGATTTGTTAATTAGTCATCACCTTTGTATTAGACAGCTTTACATTATTCAGGACAACTACCAAGTTTAGTGTTAAAACCATAGCATAAATATCACTAAAAAGGGACTGTTACTTAGAGGACACTACTCTAAAATAAACCATTTAAGCACTGCCACTATTTTTTGGCAGCCCACATAATTAAAAAGCCTGTCATTTCAAACGCCTGTCATTTGATGATGAACAGAGCAATCCTACAGACTTTTGTGACCCTCCAATCATGTTTCACCAGGACTCAACCATCCATCTGTGGTACAATGCCATTAAAAATCTCTTTTTCATGCAACACTCTCGTGCCAAGTCTTTGTGTAGGAACAAAGACTGTGTAAGGAACACTGTAATGAAGACTGGGCACCTCATATGGGGGATTATGGAGGAGTAAGTATCATATTCTGCCCTTTAATATGCAAAGATCAGAGGAAGCAGAATGCAGAACAGAGGTAACAACATAGGAAAGAATAATTTCCCAACCAGGCTCAGCTTTTATCTATCATCTTGCACAGGTCCGTGACACTTTCCTCAAATATGTCTGAATGAAATGGCAAAGTCATAAATGTTATGGAAGCAGAACTATTCCACATATCATGATGAAATGTGGCTACTATACAAATAATGCTAACTAAAAAGAATAAGCAGCATGATTATAGAATAATCAACAAGTAGGGAATGGTACCAGAAGATGACTTTTTGATTCTGGGAAGATTAGAAGCTGATGCTGAAGGAGAAGCAGAGGGCGTTTGCAAAGCAATGTAGTTAGTTTGAAATGATTCCGTTCCTAAACTCCTTTCCTCCTCTGTATAATTCTCCACAATCACACAGGTTGGATAATGCTCTGTTTCAACAAAAGGATAATTGAAACCAAATGATGCACATTGATTTGAGAAGCAATAAAACACATTTTTACAATATGTTCAGAGGAGCAGCTGTGTGAATCTCTTGTAGCAAAACCAGGAAAGGGTCTTGTGACACTTATAAGACTTTTAAAAAATAAAAATCCAGTGTTAATCATGCTCAGAGCTTACCCATTGAACTCAATGGACTTAAGTCTATTAAATTTACATAGGTCTGCTCTGTGTGACTTAGGGTATTATCCAACTACCAAGTTCATTATGGGCATAAGCTTTTGTTGGCGGCAGTCTCATTCAGATGCATGAAATGAACCAAGGTCTTGAAGGTATCATAAGACACTTCTTTATTTTTGCAAAATACATTTGTATTTTGCAAAATACATTTAATACATTTGTATTATTTTACCCTTTCCCAATGCTCCCTACACTGTTTTATTCATTTCAAAATATTTTATCCAGCAAAACCTCTCTCCATCCATCTCATCCTCACAAACTCCTACCATTCTCACCCCAAGCCCACATCCCTTCCACTCAACTTTCCATAGATCAGCCAGCAAAATCAACAAGACCCACCTTCTTTGGAAACTTTAACACTTGGGGCAAAGAATGAGATGTCATCCTCTCCTGTACCTACATCTTCTACAGTGTCCACAACCTAAAAAATGGAGAGAGATAACAAAGCCACACTTTAAACATAAATATCTCTCCAATCTTTAACACAGGCACAAAAAAGTTTTGAGCAGAAGGAAGTATATAAGGCATAAACCTACCAGTTTAGTACTGCTAAATTCTTTTTCTATTCTTTCTGCCACGTTCTCTAGGGCCAGTAGCTGCCTATCCATTTCCTGTAGCTTGGCAGAAATGTGCTGTCTGCTCATTTTTTTGGCTAATGGTCCTGTGGAGGAAGCAGTGCTGAAATCCTCGTTCAGGAGGTTCAATGTTAGACGATCACCAGGAATCTCTGTCTCTATTGGCTTGGGTGGCGCTTGTGGTGATTCAGGTTGAAGATCTCCTTTGAATCAAAAAAGTGGGGAAAATGCTTTTCCATTAACTGCTCGAAACAATATACAACAATGAATGCTACAGCTTTGCAGGAAGAACTTAAAATGTGTTATGAAGGGGTGCACATTCTCAGAGGAATTGTTCAATTAACAATATCAAAAAGGAACCAGTTTTAAAAGTGAATATTTTGAAATAAAATGAAAATTGTTCACCTTCTGTCTCAAATTCTTCGGGTGGAATTGTATTGGTAACAGATGCTGCCATGTGATGCAATTTTGCAGAAGCTGGGAATTCAAACTTCACAGGCTGAGTGGCAATGTGTTTTGGAACAGACTCAGAAATATCTGGCAAGTTTTTCAGAAGATCACCATCATCATCTTCTATATCAATCACATTGATAAACTTTCGTCCAGTCTAAACCACATCAAGAAGATAAAAATGAAATTATTAAATGAAATTAGTGAACTACTCCCCCTTCAGTGGATGCATGAATATAACACACATGTTGTATATATGTACTGCTGCACCATCAGCACATATTTCTCATAACTTACCAAATCAGATGGAATATCAGATGAGGATTGTAAACACACATTTCCTGATTCAGCAGGGAAAGTAAGGTTCAAGTACACATCTGGTGGCAATGCCTGGGGAACACTTGCAGGTAAAAGCTCTGTGTGAAGAAAAA
This sequence comes from Zootoca vivipara, assembly GCF_963506605.1. Classification (NCBI taxonomy): domain Eukaryota; kingdom Metazoa; phylum Chordata; class Lepidosauria; order Squamata; family Lacertidae; genus Zootoca; species Zootoca vivipara. The sequence continues at coordinate 46,949,569 of NC_083286.1, read as the reverse complement.
GAAATGGTCAAGTCATCATGGGCAGTAAATATCCAGGAATGCTGGAAAATATATTTGGACACAGTAGCAATAGGACTGATAAGAACATTGAAAACCTGAATATGCTATGACAGTAAGGTATTTTCCTCCTGTGCCCAGCAGTGGGGGTTAGTTACTATATTGTCTTCCGCATGCCACTGGGCATGCTGGCTCAGGCTGATGGAAGCTGGAGTCCAACAACACATGGAGAGCCACAGGTTCCCCTTCCCTGTACTACAAGTGGGAATAAGCCTCATGCATCTCCCCCAGAGAGGGATTCTGGCAGAGTTTACTTGACTGATGGTGCTCATTTCCATCAGAAAAACTTTAGTTTTTCAAGGGCACTAGATGCAGCAAATGCATCATTGGATCGCTCGGTAATTCTTCCTTTTTTTGGTTAAAAGCAACCACAGAGGACCTGTGATTTTGTTTGGAGCAGCAGCCCTAGGGGAGTGGGTTAACCCTTTACCTATCAAGGCAAATACAATGGTACCTCGGTTTAAGAACAGCCCTGTTTACGAGCTATTCGGTTTACAAACTCTGCAAAACCGGAAGTAGTGTCCCAATTTGCGAACTTTACCTCGGTCTAAGTACAGAATCCAAACAGTGGAAGCGCATTTCAGAACGGATTTCAGGAACGGATTAAGTTCTTAAACTGAGATACCACTGTAACTGCTTTCAAAGGGAGAAAAGACTGCTTTCAAAGACAGAGAAAATTAAATCGGAAAGTTAACCCTTCTTCTCCACAAGCACGTTCTCAGCAGAAAACAACATGATGTGTGATGGGGAGTCCATTCGCTCTTAATCATCTATATATATACCATATAAATGTAAAAAGAGCATGTGGGTGTGTGTCCACTTTTCACCGAAACCGCTTGACCAATTGCGTCCAAATTCAGACACAACGTCCCATGCGAAGGATCTTAGAAAGTTTTCAAAGACAGATGTCACACCTCCGCCAGGTAAAACCCCCCAAAAACCCTGTTCCAGAACGCACCACTCAACCAAAAGTGCATGCTGGGAAAAGAACCAGGTTGCAAACTAGTGCCCTCTAGCGGCAGCTACACTGGTACTACACCTATAGAACCTTCCCTTTCAACAGCACCTCAGCTGTTTACATACTAGGCCGAAGCCTTTACAGACTAGGCTGAATGGATGTACTGACTCGCCTGGGTTGGGATTGGGGGAGGAGGGGACGGGATATGTCAGGACACGGTGGGGCCAGTCACAGGGATGACCCGGGGGTGGGGGGAAGAGGGGGTGTGATACATCATGGGATGGGACAGGCTGGGGCGAATCACAGGGAAAACCCGGGGTGGGGGTAGGAGGGGGTGGGATACGTCATGGATCAACACAGGGTGGTGGCAGTCACAGGGATTAGCCACGGCAATGCGTGGCAGGGCCAGCTAGTAACATATGAAATACAAATACAAAATTTGCTCATGTTTTTTTCTAAGGTCTTCACAGAATGCAAAGACTAAATATTAACTTCTTAGCTATCTTTGAAAAACAAATGACAATAAAAGAGGGTACGTACCGGTAAGTGAAAAATATGGCTCATCAACATTTTTTGCCAATAAAAATCAACATGAACTTTATGTCCATATTAACTTGGGGGGGGGGAGACAGTCTCATACTATAGTCATATATGGATATATATGGATTCTAAATCAGTAAAATGAAGTTTCTTTTCTAAAGAAGATACAATCTGCACATATAAAAAATCAACATGGACAGACTGATGGCACACCTGCTATAGATGCAGATGCAGAAGCAGGAGTGATTGGTTGATTTTTACCAGATTCAAAAACGATTTCTTCTGAGATGGTTCGCATATCCTCACAAGGTTTAACAACTTGATTGATAAAATAAAGAAAAGTCAAGATGAATCAATAGCAGGAAAGCACATTCTATTCTTTATTAAAATACAGGGATTTCTAAGAATATTTTGAATAATTTGGCCTTAGGAGAGCAAGTGAATTACTTGAGGATTAAGATAAAAAGAAATTAAAGATAAATTTAAAGATACCTGGTTGGATCCAGAGGAGTCCCTTTACAGACTGTCAGTTCAACAGATCTGCCTACTCATTCGCCAATTCTTCCTCCACCCTACAGTAGCATTGGCTAGCCTGTAGGGCATGTTTGGCTTCCCAAGCAGTCTCTGGTGTTCCTCCATTTATTATTTTATTAAAAAGCAATGCTGAGAAACCTTTCAAAATTATTTTTCACCAGTAGGTGGTGCTGTTAAACACTACACCGAATAGGTTGAACCCCATCCTCAGATCTCATAAGCAAGGAGGGGACATTATAGCGCCACATTTTATTTTCCCAAAGGGCCCTTCTCCCTCTGGTGTGGTGCCCTTGTTAGAATGTTTCAGAGATTCAGAAAACAGGAAGAAACGACTACTGTGACAACAGGATGCTGGACTAGATGGGCCCCTGGTCTGATCCAGCAGGTTAGTCTTGCATTCCTGAGTTTCTGTTTCCTCTCCTTCTAACAACGGCACCACAGATTTGTGCATGCACTGACATATGGTCCTTGGAGGGGCAGCAAACACTCAATGTGGCCAATCTTCAAAAAAAGGTTAGTCCCCTGCAGCACCTCCCACACTATTCTCTAACACCCAGAGCAAATTTTTAGGGGATCCCAGGAGACTTCAGGAAAAGTGGAACCCAACCAGAATGAACACAGTTAACAAACAAACAAACAAACAAACAAACAGTTCATACAAACAGACTGAAACAAAGCAAACCTGTTATAGATGCAGAAGCAGTGGTGATTGGTTGATTTTTATCAGGTTCAGAAACTATTTCATCTGAGACAGTTTGTACATCTTGATGTGATTTATTAACTTGATTGGCAAGAAAAAGTAAAATCACGATCAATCAACAGAAGGGCAAAACATTCTGTTAACTTATTGAAGGAGGGCTATTTCTAGTGGAAGGATTGAAGGACTTGGTCTGAAGAGGACAAATTCCATACACAATGCTTAACATCGCAAAAATTATTGATTGCCATTTCTTACACAATTCTTAGGCTGTAATCCTAAACACACCCAGAAGTCACACTGAACTCAATGTGACTCAGTTCTGAGTAGATATGCATAGGATTGTGCTGCTAGGAGATATCTATATATCTATATATCTATATGTATATTCCTGCGTATAAGACTACTTTTTAACCCAGGAAAATCTTCTCAAAAGTCGGGGTCGTCTTATACGCCGGGTCGTATTTCTTATATGGCGAGTATATCCCAAACTCTATATTTTAACTCGAAAAGTCGGGGGTTGTCTTATTCGGCGGAATATACGATATTTAAAAATGTAAACTGGCCATGTCTGCTAGTATCCATGTTTCACCAAAACCGCTTGACCGATTTTGTTCAAATTTTGACACAGTGCCGCATGTGAATATGAGAGCAAGCCCACACCATTTTCAAAGACAGATGTCACACCTCCGCCACGTAAAACCCCCAAAACGCAGTGTTTCAAAACACACCACTCAGACGAAAATGCATTCTGGGAAAAGAACCAAGTTGCAAACCACCGCCCTCTAGTGGCAGCTACACTGGTACTGCACCTATAAAACATTGCCTCTCAACAGCACCTTGGCTCCCATTTACATACTAGGTTGAAGCCTTTACAGACTAGGTCGAATGCAGGTACTGACTTGCCTGGGTGGGGATTGGGGGGGAGGGGACGGGATAGGTCAGGACACGGTGGGGCCAGTCACAGGGATGACCCGGGGGGTGGAGGGAAGAGGGGGCGTGATACGTCATGGGACAGGACAGGTGTGGGGGGGAATCACAGGGAAAACCCAGGGGTGGGGGCGGGATACATCACGGATCGGCACAGGGTGGAGTCACAGGGATGCACCTGCGTAAACAGAACACACATAAAACGGGGACTCTGAAGGTCAGGGGAGTCTGAAGGGGGACTCTGAGTCTCCATTTAACAGACTGAGCCACAGCAATGCATGGCAGGGCCAGCTAGTTTTAATATAAATTAACTAAGAGGAAACCAATTTAGCTGCAAATGCTAAAAAAGCAACAACATAACAATTTCCTGCAGGTTATTTTACCAGGATCTGTATTTGTAGAGGCATCTTGAAGATCTGCAATTCTTTTTCTTACAGAAGCTAAGTAATGTAGTCCTGCTGAAGAAATAACTGCCTCTGGGTCTAAGAGGGGGGAAACATAATTACTATCCACATCAAAATTAGTAGGGGAAGAAAACTATTTCAATAGGTTTTTTTTGCTAATTTCATTGTCTTAGCTGTACAATTAAAAATTAAGAAAACATAATTCATATTCAATAAAGAGGATTAGAGAAACATTTTTGCACATGTAGGTGTGTTAGGTGAATCCTGCTCTTATATCCATTATACATATAATCACAATTCTACAGATAGGAAACTGATGCCAGGAAATAGTGATTTATTTCAAAATTAATCCACAAAAGCAGTGAATGCATGTAAAGTTATGGCTGACAATTCATTCCAAAGTTCTTTGTATCTACTAGATCATGCTAAATATCACTGTCGTTCAAGATGAATACCACGGGTTGTGTTCCACCTTACTCCTATTCAGAGCAGACCAATAGAAATTAACGGGTATGACTAAATTCATTCATTTCAATGGATCTACTCTAAGTAGGATACAACCCCATATTTCAATAGAATGGACAGGTCATAACTGTTGAAATACTCACTCAGTAAGGAGCCACCATCATTGAGGTCATAGCTGAATTCTGTTTGATTATTCTGAAAGAAGAATAAATATGATTAAATTAATATAGGTTCAACTGCTGCTAACATATTTCAAGATACTAATATTATTTTAATACAGTATGTTTGAGTAAGAAACAGATAAGTGTGCAACTCCTTTCGATTAAGAGATCATATGTGGTTTTCTATAACTTTCTTACAAAATATTATTTAAAATTCGATTTGCTTCTGTGATTCCCATCATCGTTTTAAAATATACCTAGGAAGCATTTGAGGGAGGGAAATTAAATAGGTTTTGTTCTGATTAGTCCATCCTGTCTAGAAGATCTACTAGATACACAATTGAAAAATTATGTATGTTAACATTGTTTACTTCATAGAATAAGTCTTATAATTGTTCTGAGTATAATAATAATTTTATTATTTATACCCTGCCCATCTGGCCAGGTTTCCCAGCTGAGCTGTTGTGTTGGCTGAGCTGTTTTGTCTATATGCCTTGCCTTTTTCTTTCTCTAGAGTTAACTTTAACAGGTCAACATCCAAGTTTGGCTTTGCCTCCTACTCAGAATAGGCAGGAACATGTGGGGCTACCTTTGAAGGTGACCCAGAAACTACAGCTAATCCAGAATGCGGCAGCTGGACTGGTGACTGGGAGTGGCTGCCGAGACCACATAACACAGGTCTTAAGAGACCTACATTGGCTCCCAGTATGTTTCCGAGCACAATTCAAAGTGTTGGTGCTGACCTTTAAAGCCCGAAACAGCCTCGGCCCAGTATACCTGAAGGAGCACCTCCACCCCCATCATCCAGCCCCGACACTGAGGTCCAGCTCCGAGGGCCTTCTGGCAGTTCCCTCCCTGTGAGAAGTAAGGTTACAGGGAACCAGGCAGAGGGCTTTCTCAGTAGTGGCACCCGCCATGTGGAACGCCCTCCCATCAGATGTCAAGGAAATAAACAACTACCTGACTTTTAGAAGACATCTGAAGGCAGCCCTGCTTAGGGAAGTTTTTAATGTTTGATGTTTTATCGTGTTTTTAATATTCTGTTGGGAGCCACCCAAGAGGCTGGGGAAAGCCAGCCAGATGGGCGGGGTATAAATAATAATTATATTATTATGTATTTCTTTGCTCTGGTGGCACTACCCCTGGTTCTTTTTCTGTCCTACCCAGGATCAGACCTATTATTATTACATCAGTGTCATTTCTGCCCAGCCTTTAGCTGCTCTTTTCTCACTATGACTCTCTATACTCTTAAACTGTATAGTTTTTTGTGTTGTTGTTGTTGTTAACCTTTTCACTGGCTGCACCTATCTGTTGTTCTCCCTTCCTCTGCTCCAGAGCTGTTATTGGCAGGACAATGTCACACGAAACCTAAGGAAAAGAAAGTCAGACATGTTCACATGGGTGGTAGCTCAGGCAGACCTATTTACTGAGCACTTGCACTTATTTGTTAGCAGGGAGGTTATATTACAATAAGCTTTGAATCTGATTTCCTCACAGGGTCTTCAAGTTAGTAATTCATTCACCCCACACTTTTCAGTGAATTTTCTCGTTACTTTCCTAACCACAAAAAGTCTGTTTCTTTTTATAGTGGCTTTGTTGCACTAGGGCAAAAGAGCACTTCAATTGTGCAAATCTAAATCTCCCACTATGTGCTTGAATCCCTCTTGCTGAATACCGACAGCTTGGAAGTGCTCGTGAAAGCAAATAATACAGTCAATAAGATAACTGAACAGTGTTCTCGAAGCTATGGACATGAGTCTGACCAAACTGCGGGAGGCAGTGGAAGACAGGAGTGCCTGGCGTGCTCTGGTCCATGGGGTCACAAAGAGTCGGACACGACTAAACAACAACAAGATAATTACGAGTCAGAATTGCTGTATCACTGTACCTTTGCTTGCTCTACAATATCATTTGAAACAGTGGAGCCATCTTGTTGAAAAGTCACAGTTCCTTTCTTCCTTTCTTGCTTCTCTTTGATCTGTTTCTTGACACGCCTCCTCTGCCTATTATTACATTAGCATTTTAACAACATTCTGATAATTCTCTCTTTGTATTTAGGCAAATAGCAAAGTCCATCAACTGAGCAACCTAGGGATGGCACTAGTGTTAAGGGACTCGTAGAAAATACAAATACCACCTGGTAAGCCTCTTTATATGTCCAGGTGTTCCCTGAGAATAGACTCATCTGAAAACAGCAGCAGGCAGCTGGGAAGTGGCTGTTTTATTTACTTTTACCGCTTAATACCATAGTACAACAGAGATACAGGAGAGATACAAAAGGAGGTTCCCATAGGGTTGCAGAGTGCAGTGTCCCAGGGCATTGTGGGATATTTTTGAATGATGGTTTCCCCAATCCAACTGACTGGTGCGAGGGGGCCCAAGGCATGTGCCCGTGCTGGTAGACCATGAAACTGGACCATAAGACCCTGCCTGCCTCTCCCTGTGGTATTTCGCACGGTGAATTGTGCCTATGGAGGTTTCAATATTTGATAGAATTACTGTGAGTAGTTCCTCTCCAGACTCGTTAGGGATCAGAGACAACTCCCACACTTCTTAAAAGAAGCAGGGAACTTGTGAGGCTAAAGCCTCCTTCTTTAAAACAAAACATGTAAAATAACAACAGAGAAACAGGACTGATGCTTAGCTTGGTGGGCTAAAAGGAACAAGGGACAGCAAACCAGAATTTATGAAGTTTCTGTGGATCCTAATCCAGACTAGAGTCAGTTTGCTATCTTGCCTCTGATTTGGCAGAAGAAACCACTGTTTCTGAACCAGTACAACTAGTTATTATATTTGTTTTGTAATTTATTATCAGCCCATAGTTACTGCCTTTTTCTTACGTTAAGTTCACCAAAACTGATATGATCACATTTAGATAGACTGGTATGATCAAGTACTATTTGTTCTTACCTTTTTTTATTATTCATATCTTGTCTCACTTCACGCGGTTTAAAGTTAGCTTTTAATAGCTGAATCTTTTCAGGATGGTCTTTAACCCCAAAGTGGGGGACTTGGACAACCTGGCGGCTTTGCTCAAATGCAATGAGATTTTGAAGTGGGATGAGTTTTGGTGTTTGAAACTGTTTAGGAAAGAAAGCAGAATTTGATGATTATGTGAATAATGTATTTTTCCCAAATTGGATGATGACTTTGAAAAGCAGAAGAGTTCAGACTCTGATAATACTGAAAGACTTCCACTAATGTAAATGGAAACAACAATCAAAGGAAGGAGTAATATTTATTAAGACTTACTTAATTCTTATGCACATCTTTTAAAGCAGAGATGGAGACTCTGTGCCCCTCCAGGTGTTGCTGGATTCCAGCTCCCATCAGCCATAGCCAACATGGTCATTGCTCAAGGATAATGGGAGTCAAAGTCAGTGACATCTGGAGGGCCACCAATTCCCCATCCCTATTTTAAAGGAAAGGTTAAATTATTTAATTAAAATATTTGTAATTTCTTAAGTTGATATCCTCCAAAGGATGCCCAGCAGCAGACAGTTCAGTAATAAAAATACAAATGAAAATAAAAACATAACATCTAAAAACAACAAAAAATATAAAACATCTGAAGCAAATTTTCAGAATGGATATAACCAAATCATGTGTCTAGACAGGCTGACCGAAACAGAAAAACTTTCAAAAGAAATCTTTATGCATGCTTATATAGAATCAATTACCTTGGTGAGTGGAGGTAAATTAGTGTGAAGCAATGGCATTCCTGTCTGCGAAAAGGAGTCTATGGAATCAAAGTTCTTTTCCGAAAGTTTAGTGGGCGGCATAGCAGATGGATGCTTGTATTGTGAGTACGGCTTCAGATAAAGCAAAGGAATCTGTGCAAAATTTTGGTAACTTTTATGCAAGGGAATCCCATTGTCAACCAGTGGCTTCTCTGCCTTTAGATGTGCATGAAGGTGTTGTGAAGGCGCCATATTTTCTTTTTTCTCATATTCATCCAAATTAACATGGTTGGAATGACCCTTATTTACAGTTTCTGACCAACGACCTGTCTGCTCTTGTGAGCGCATTAGAACTTCGTGATCATAGTTGTTCAAATTTAGGTGTTCTGTTGTTCCTTTGTACTCTGGCATCTGTACACCTTGAGGATTCTTCACCAGAGGAGGAGGTACACCCCAGGCTTCTCTTTGTTTTGGGAATGGTCCATTGAAAACTTTTGGGGTTTTTACTGGACAGATATTGAGTGGCTGGAACTGAAAGTCAGGTTTAAGTTTAAGCAAAGGAAGCCCACTTGCATTATTTAAGGGTTTTGAAACTGGAATAAGCTTAGGTATCTTCTCAGCATTTAGGGAAACTGATAATAAAGGTAATGGTCTGGCTGGAACCTGATGAAGCAAGTTTTGAAATGGTGGAATCTGGGTTGTTCCAATGGTCTGGCCCTCTGGTAAGCTTGAAGAATCACTGATGTGCAGTGGATTCTAAATGAGAGAAAAATATACTATCACAAGGTGAACAGACATTGGCTTAATGTAATAGATGAAGACCCTAAACCAGCGTTTCTCAACCGCTGTTCTGCGGCACACTAGTGTGCCGCGAGACGCTGGCTGGTGTACCGTGATGTGCGGCGACGAGAAGGGCGATTTGCATTGTCACGTGCCTGGCGGCCGCCAATAAAGAAGACTAACCCGCCGGAAAGGAAGCCGGCTGGGTCACGACGCGGAGCGAGCGCAGCTCTCAACAGCCACCACCACGGGAGGGTGGTTTTAGACAAATTTAAAGAAGCTGGCTGGGATGAGCTCAACCTGAAACTTGCTGAGCATAGGATTGTGCTGGCAGAGAAATCAGCGGCTTGTGAAGCCTTATTACAGGAGATTGCAACCAACACAGCAATTGGCAAGTGTTTCTTACAGTCATAATTATATAGTCAATATAGGGCGGCACAGAGTTAAATTTTTTAACTTTTTTAATGGTGGTGTGCCTCGTGATTTTTTTATGGAACAAGTGTGCCTTGGCCCAAAAAAGGTTGAGAAACACTGCCCTAAATGAATTATAACTTTACATTTAAAAGTGCAACTCTCTACTTACTGAAGTATCTCCATTATGACTTTGATAATGCAAGCTGTTTTTCTCATGAGAATTGGTGTTTTTCTTAGTGACATCACTACTGTTTTCTAGAGCTGTCATTTCTTTTACTGGCAAGTCATGTGTTACAAGTTTTGGAGGAGCCCTATTAACATCAGTGCCACCAGTGTTTGAAGCCTGGTTTCTTCCCAACTGAAAGGACTGTGACTGCTGCATCTGCTGTGACATATTTGGCAAGTTGGCAAATGATGATCCTACTACTTGCATGAGGCTCATAAAGTTGATCTGCTGCAGCTAGAACATAAACCAAAATCATGATTGAAAAAACCACGAGTTCATAATATTCTTATTCTATTGCACTGACTCATCAAAGTGCAGTTATCTAGGAATGCAAAAGTTTCTATATTTTAGTGAAATAATACCAGCTGAATAATACCAAGCATTCTGCTCAGGAATATCATATTTTTACAAGCACAGTTTTGTCTTGTGCAATTATTGTAAGTACTTTATTGTAGATGCAGAATTTTCACCAATATATGAATAAATGAAACAGTACAGTCTTGCATTTACCGTACTTCCAGGCTTTTGGTGTTCGGGAGCCGAAATGTTCTAAAATGGAGGTGTTCGAGAACCAAGGTTTGACTGTACTTAAGAGTGTGGAGTGTACCCATCCGACCCACTCCCAAGTGGGCTGCCGCCAGCTCTAACCCAACCTCCTAACATTCAGCAGAGCATTGGAAAGAAGTTCCTATGTGCATACAGCTGAAAGTGCCTACAGAGACCCCTGATCCCATAGGATTCATGCAAATGCGCAGAGCACAGGCAAATATTGCAAGGACAGTAGCCACAGTCCCCCTCCCTGCATTAAACAAACAAATATGTGGGGAGGTGAGTATTTCAACCCCTATCTGTGTCTGCCCCAAAAGCTGCCCAAGTACCATATGTAACCCACTTTGAGGAACAGCATGATGAATTAGTGAATTGTACATAAACAAACAAGGAACTTATTCTCCTATAAGTGTTTCAGACATGTCTCCCAGAAAATTCTAGCAGGATCTGTAGCACGTTTTTATAATGAGTTTTTTTTTACCTGAACCAATTTAAACATTTCATCTTGCAGCATTTGCCTAACAGCATCTGAAACGTTTGGTGGTTGTTCCGTCGGTAAAGTAGTGTTAACTTCTTCATTCTTTGGAACAAGAGGACTACTTGGAAGAACACTTGACACTGCAGTGAAAGAAGCCCGTCCATCTGAGACCGCAAGCTGTATGCTGCAGAAGCAGAGGAGAAATATACCTGAGACAAACTAACTTGTAAAATACCTAGATTCTGATCACTTCTCATAAATACTCCTAATCTGATATAGTGTTTGCCCCCAAATCCTTCTACTGCTGGACCCAGTAATTTTGGCCATTTACAGGAATATCTAGATGTGGCTAAGAGTTTTGTTTTGTTTGACAGCTTGTCATTTGTATACTTAACACAGTAGACTAGGTACTACTAGTCTAATTTTAGTGATTTTTCTCATTAACAATTAGAAATGTGCTTATAAATATACAATCAATGTCATACCATGCTGTCTTTTATAGGCTCAAAATGGCTAATAGTTTTTTCTTTAAAGCATATTATCTACAAAATTGCTACTTTAATCAACCACTGTGAAAAAGACAGAAAAAGTAGGCTGTACTTAAGATACTTGATCCTTAATGCTGATAAGACATGAGATGTTAAATGAGTATTGACACCATAGCTGCCAAGTTTTCCCTTTTCTCGCGAGGAAGCCTATTCAGCATAAGGGAAAATCCCTTTAAAAAAGGGATAACTTGGCAGCTATGATTGACACAAGGAAATGGAGTTCAATTTGGAATTTAGTACTAGTAGTACTTCCTAGAATACCTAGCAGTTCCTTAAACCTCTACCAACCTAAAATCAAGTAGATAGTTCCTGTTTAGAATGTGTGGCCTGGTAGACACAATCCCCTGCCTTGAGTGCCACTGACATTGAAAAGCAGGTTATCTGGCTGACCCCTTATGAATCCAGGCTCAAAAGTAAACTGAATTGCTCAGCCACCACCTGTATGCAGTACCAGACAACAGGGTGCAAAACTTAATGAAGCAGCCAACATATCTTTAATTATAACTTCAACTTTTCACATCAAATGGCCAGAAGTGTTATTATAGATAAGGTGACAGATGACCTTATGCCTAATATTTTAAAAAAAGCTTCTTGGTTTCTTTTACCTAGAAGTTTCTGACTTCATTTCAGGGCAAAATGAGCATGGAATGTTATTGGGAGTTGTCTCGCATTTTGTACTGTAAATACTGTAGAGAGAAAATATACATCAGGATTTTTTCATCACGTAAGGTATATTGATTTGAATACATGTCAATTATTTTAAGAGAAGTTATACTTCTTTGTTCCTTTGATCCTACTTAAAACACAATCGGCCAATTCAGAGGGTGCTTGCTGGCTCCACATATTGAAATGGGGGTGGAATGTCTCTATTATGCCATATGCTCATAAAAGCTGGCCTGCTTTGTTGGTTCAAATGAAGTAGTTCTGTTCAGACTAGTGCAACTGTGCACTCCCTAATTCTCTTCTAGATTGCCACCCACTTCATTGCCAAAGCTCTGAAGGCAATTTTGGGAGGGACCCTGGGAGAGGAAGTTCTGTTGGCAAAGTGGAAGTCCTTACACAAACAGAAGGACTGCAACTTTCACCACAACATCTGAAGGAAAGTGACACAATATGGTGTCCCAGGAAACAGAATTACTGAAAGTTCTAATAAAATCAGAGGAAGGGGTAGAGGAGGGAAGGGAATCTCCACGAGATACACAGTTCTTTGTACACAATTAACTGGATTTTTTTTGGACTGGGGCCCTTGCAAACAAGGAAGTAACCAATAGCCGAGATACCAAAGCAAAAAGCTGTCTTTTGAGCACCCTTCCAATAATTTTTGTGCTAGGTCGTTGTTGTTTTTCAAAAAATCAAGTTTAGATTCATGTAAATTTGCAGTAGTCTGATAAAGCTAAACTGCACTTTTAAGTAACACATCCTTTTCTTTGATGATGAATTCAATGTCAGGTATCTAAACTTCCCTTAAACTAGAAATAGTTAAAGCAAAATTTTATTTTATATTAAATTAAGGATATAATTTCTCTCACTCATCCAGCTTGGTAAATTTTTCCTCCAATGTTTCCGTCAGTGGATCTTCTTGTGGATATTCAACATCTGATACAGACGGCTGCTGTAATAAATAAAAAAAGGCTTTAAAGTGCATTTGAGCATGTTAGCATGCAATTACCTCACATAAACACCTTATTTAAATCTATAAAGTCCAATGGTGACTGTTGGGTCCTTACGGCTCCCGCTGAGGAGTGCCCAGCACTAGAAATGTGTTCGGTTTTCTTTGCTCCTAGTGGTGGGGAAATTCTTAAGACCTGGTTCAAGACCCAGAAGGAGCAGAAAAAGGTGGTGGGGGTGGAGTGGGAAAAGGAGGAGCTGCTGAGGTAAAAAAATGAGCTTTTTTGTTTTATATGGTTAAATGGAAAGTATCCAGGTAAAACTCAGGAGAGAGAGGAAAAAACAGAAGGTAAGGTTACTCAGTGAAGATCCCAAGGAGGATGTGCTCTGAGCTGACACAGGAAACAGACTGAGCCTCAAAACACAGAGAAGAGCAAATACTTTGACGATTAGGTATTTTTTGTTTGCAAGCTTTAGGGCATGCAATGCAACCTGCTTAGAGACCTCTGGCAACCATGAGAGAATGTAGATATGTACACGTTCAAGTGAAGATATTTTACTCATTGCTGTGGTAACTTGCCTCTTTCTTTCGTTGTACCGATTTAATGCTGACAGAAATGGTAGGACTCTTTGAAACTGCAAACGGATCTTCATGATGCTCTTTAAAATAAAAGGCACATAAAGAGAAACTAAATTACTATGGGGACAATCCAGTCTATTGCCATCCCTTCCCAACTGTAAACACCCCTGCTCCATGCAGATTATCAACTGATTATCTCCTAAAAGTGTGTACAGTGGTACCTCAGTTTATGAACAAAATTGGTTCCGGAAATGTGTTCGTAAACCAAAGCGTTCATAAACCGAAGCGAACTTTCCCATTGAAAGTAATGGAAAGTGGATTAATCCGTTCCAGACGATGAAAAACACCCCCTAAAGCAGCAATTTAACATGAATTTTACTGTCTACCAAGGCCATTGATACATAAAGTGAAGGCAATAATCAATGTACTGTACTATAAAATAATGAAGACAGTATTGTAGATGAAAAAAATTACTGTGTAACGTTTATTTTCCTTACCTAACTTTGGGGCTGGGCTCGGGACACAGCCACGGAAGCGCTCCGATGCCTTCGTGGAGGCAAACTGCGGGGAAAGGACCCTTTCCCCGACGCAAGTGCCCTGCGCTGTGGCCACGTCTCATTCAAGGCGGCTGAGAAAAGCGTGGGAAACCTGGGGTGTGTGTGTTTCCCTTCGGAAGCTCTTACCTCGCGCATAGAAAAGGGCTCCCAGCAGCAACAGCGGCTTCATGGTGGAGCTCCCTGCTGCAGCCCCTGCACGACACAGCCCCTCCCCTGCTTGGTGAGTGGCGAGAGGCTTGGCAAGTCGTTTCGCTGCACGGTGGCGCCCGCGGCTCTCCGTCCCTCTCTCCCCACAGTGCCGGCCAGGCGACCTTCCTCCTCCTCAGAGTGGCCGCCACCACCATCAAGCGCCAGGACTGGCCTGGGTGGCTCGCGGTGCGCCTGGCTCTGGTTGGAGCAGCGGCGAAGGTGGAGAGACGTGGCAGGAGCGCACCGGCGAAGGCCCGGCCTCACAGAGGGGTCGAGAGAAGCGAGGCCGGGCCTTCACCGTTGCGCCCCTGTGGGGTGGAGAGAGACGTCGGCACGAGGTCGAGAGAAGCAGCAGCAGCCGCCGCTCCAATCAGAGCCAGACGCACCGCGAGCCACCCCGGCCAGTCCTGGCGCCTGGTGGTGGCGGCGGCTGCTCTGAGGAGGAGGAAGGTCGCCCGGGCCGGCACCTCGGAGAGGGACGGAGAGCCGCGGGCGCCACCGTGCAGTGAAATGACTCACCAAGCCTCTCCCCGCTCACCAAGCAGGGGAGAGGCTGTGTTGTGCAGGGGCTGCAGGATGAAGCGGCTCCACCATGGTCTCCACCATGAAGCGGCTTGGTGGCGTCCGCCTGCCTCCTCCTCCGCAGCCGCTGTTGCAAGCCGTTTTCTACGCGCGAGGTAAGAGCTTCCGAAGGGGACCCCCCTCCCGGGTTTCCTGCGCTTTTCTCAGCCTCCTTGAATGAGACGCGGCCGCAGCGCAGGGCACTTGCGTCGGGGAAAGGCTCCTTTCCGCACAGTTTGCCTCCATGAAGGCATCGGAGCGCCTCCGTGGCTGCGTCCCAGTTCCGTGGAGGCCTCCATAGGCCTCAGAAACCTCGCGTTACTTACTTCCGGGTTTCGATTGTTCGTAAACCGAAAGTTCATAACCCGAGGTGTTCGTAAACCAAGGTACCACTGTATATTCCAAGGCCCGTGGGACCTGCTACAAAATATCCTAAGAACGCTCATGTTTCATGGCCTGGAGCAGGAACCTGGTAGTACTGTTCTGGCTGCTTGTGGGACAGGGTATTTCAGGAGTGGGGAAGGAATAAAGAACACTTCCTATTTTCCTTCTAGCTCTCCCAAGCCTCCCCCTCAAACCTACCAGTAAATACTTTACAGTGATACAGTGGGAGCAGGGGCACATAGTTCTGAAAATGACACTAAATCCCCCCTACCATTTACTAGAAATTGTCAAGGACTTCCTCTGCCCTTTATTTTCCTTCATTCCACTTCCTTTTAACTGACATATGAACAATATGGGCCTCCAATTGCTCTCAGCCATGTTTTATATTTTCATAATGGTTGCAGGGACCATCTGAAAGTGCTGTGAGAGCCACTATTTGTAAGCAACTGGCTTAGGCTTTAACTATAGATAAAAAGCATAGCTAGAGGCTGAATATTAGAGTATGAATTATGGAGAAACAGCAGGCTTTTGTATTATTCTAGCAGTTGTACTAGTACCAGATGGGAGGGGTACAAATTAAAAATTATTATTATTATTATTATTATTATTATTATTATTATTATAGCAGATATATAGGTCTTTGTTATAGGAAGGTATTGTATTAAAATTTGTGTAAAATAGCAGATTAATATCATGTATGCGGATATCTGTAGAATTATAAGGTAAATGACCCCTGACAGTTAAGTCCTGTCGCAAACGAGACTGGGGTTGCGGTGTTCATCTTGCTTTACTGGCCGAGGGAGCTGTTTCTTCGCAGTTTTTCCGGGTCATGTGGCCAGCATGACTAAGCCATTTCTGGCGAAACCAGAGCAATGCACGGAAACGCCGTTTACCTTCCTGCTGGAGCGGTACCTATTTATCTACTTCCCCTTGGACGTGCTTTCCAACTGCTAGGTTGGCAGGAGCTGGGACAGAGCAACGGGAGCTAACCCGTCGCGGGGATTCGAACCGCCGACCTTCCGATCGGCAAGCCCAATAAGACTCAGTGGTTTAGACCACAGTGCCACCCACATTAAAAAAAAGAATTATTTTAATTAACTTAAATTTAACTAACCTTCATTTTCAGATGTCGCATCTTCATTTGATATGTATCCCCCTATTTCTTCTGTCAGAAGTTTGACAAGATTTCTTCCTTCAATCTCCACACCATGTGTCATAGGATTATCTTTGAAATTAATTTCTTTCTTCTCAGACTGCTTTTCATGTAAGGTCCTATACATGGGGAAAAGATTGTAAGAACTGAAGACTTCAGACTGTAAGCCTTTCTTAGCATCATGCTCCAGCTCCTGACATTCTAAGCTCTTACATGAAACCGAACAATTATTACCCTGGAAGACTTTCAAAATGTTCGCCCAAGGCATGTCCATCTTGGATACCAAATGGAGTCCCAACTGATGGAGAATAGCCTGTATCCACACTGATGTCTTTCTCTAGTTTGGCTATAATAGCTGAAGTACTTGCATACTGTTTGTGTCGTTTCTAAACACAAAACAAAACAGAACACACATATAATTTCTATGTTAATACATGTCTAGCAATAATGTTTCATCACCAACAATGCCCCACAATCTCTCTATATATATTAATGCCTTTATCTAGCAAGGAAGATCTGCCTGCCTAAGGAGAATGGTGAGCATGCAACCAATTTGGATCCACTGAACTGGATGTGGACTTCTGATAGAGATTCCCCACTGTGGCATTAACAGTGGAGTGCAACTTGCTATATGCTACTAGATCTAGATAGAAGTTTGAAGTTTATGTCCCTCCCATATCAATTTTGTTCCTGCGAGCATGTTATGCTTGACAGATTTTTCTCAAGTACGTACTTCAATTAACTGTATCTTAAATAATATATTCTGCAAGTTAATAAAGAAAATTATCAAACTTGTTCTTTATACACAGCTTTGCTCTAGTTATTATTAAACTTCTCAAATTAAATGGAAAGCAATGAGTCCAATGGCCAAATTGTTCATATAGTACTGTATTTAGATAATTAGAAATATAACATGTCAAAACTTTAATTACATAAATACCATAGCCCTAGTATTTCTCTCAGGTCTTCAAGGCAGTCAAAGTGCATCACAGAAAGAACTTGTATGTTTATGGAATGTCTGTGATTTCCTAGCAACGGCACTATAGGCAGTTACTTCACATTCTAAACACTCAGCCAGCATAAAAGCATGTTAAGCAATCAACAACAAAGGAAGTATGACAGCATTTGCTATTAGCATTTTGAATTATATTTCAACACTGAGGCATTCACCTTAAATACGTCTCTCATGAAATATGTGATTATCCACATTGTCTCCTAAAGATATAGCTGAACATTATAGTATTTTCATGTTCCTCATCCCTGTTGGTGACTCCGCTTTCCTTCTTTATAAATACTAATTTTAGAATCCTAGAATTGTTGGATTAATAGATTTGGCAGGTACCCCAAAGATAATCTAATCCAACCTCCTGCAATGCAGGAATCTCAACTACAGCATCCATGAGAGATGGCCACACAACCTCTGCTTCAAAACATCCAAGGAAGGAGAGCCTTCAGAGGGGAGGCCTGTTCCACTTTCTAACAGCTCTTACTCTCAGAAAGTTCTTTCTGCTGTTCAGTCAGCATGTGTTACCTTGTGCTACACTCTCAAGATGGAACAGGGCTTAATACATGCAACTGGGAACATACGAGAACATTGTACAGACAGTTTAGCACAGCGTAGGCAACCTAAGGCCCATGGGCCACAAGCACATGGTGGTCATTTAACCAGTCCACGAGCTGCCCCCTAACTGAGCTGCCTGCTCGGCGAGTTCCTGCGTGCAGCGTGGCGACTCGCTTCTGCAGTGCCAGAAATTGCGTCTGCACATGCTCAGATGCCGAAAATCTCATCTGCGCAGGCACAGATGCCAGAAATCGTGTCTGCGTGGACACAGACGCCGGAAATCACGGCCGCGCACGCTTTTGCGTGCACGTGATCCGGCCCACAGAGACATCTCCAGTGGAGTGAGCCGGCCAGGCGAGGTAAACCTTGCTGACCCCTGGTTTAGCACATCATAATTTCCTATCACTCCTGGGGGGGATGGGGAATTGTACCCATATTTCCAACACATCGCAAGAACTATGTGCATTAGTTGCTCCAAGTGTTGCCGACTGGACAATTAGAAGTCAGCTCATTGTGGGATCTGGTAGGAGTGTGGATTCTGAAAGGACCCATGTCCAATTCATACATCAGTCCAGGAAATGCAAGTCTGATGAGTCTGCTTCATGAGTCACATTTGCTAAATTCATCCCCCACCCCGACAGAGAAATGAGTCCAACTGAATTCAATGTTGTTTACTCCCCAGAAAGTGTGAATAGGTTTGCAGTCTAAATACGGCAGAGTGTGGAACAAACAATAAATTAAAGCCCCCCCAACTACACTACAGCTTAGAAAGTGCTTTCCCCCCTTAATACATACAAAGAGTTGGGGAGAAGTATGAGTGACTGTATACATTGTTGCTCACAATGGATATTATTAATGAGGTTCTTACACTTGGGGGAAGTTACATTTAAAATAAGATATATAATGCAAATATTCCTGAGGCAAGTATTTGGAGTTAGGAAATGTCCACTCTAAATTTGTGGCCTTTCTGTATCCAGATTTTATTTGTACAGTACATTGATGCATATTAGCTAGCAACCAAACCTGGTGGGTTTAATTTCTATTACTTACCCAAAGATGGACATTTTGATTTTGTGATTCATTGGAGAAATTTTGTTCTAAAAGCCACAATGATGTAAGTATGGCAGATGCAGATGTTTTTACGTGCATCATTGGCTGGCATTCCTGAAATGGCGCTGTGGAGATGGGATCATAAAGCAGTCTTCTATCAGACCATCTGATCATCCATTCAAGTAAGCGAGCTACGTTGTTAAATTTAAAGTTCATGTCTGGAGTTGGTTCTGTTCTTTGTAGAATATCGGTTACCTGAACTGCTTTGTAGATATATCTATGAACAGGAGCTGTTTGGGGGGAAGAAGTTTGTTCAGACAAACACTGAGTTAATACAGGTGCAAGAGTTTTTTCTTTACAGGAACCCTGTGCACCATAAATTGATTGCTGGCTTAGACCAAATAATCCTCTTCTTGCAGTGAGTCTCATCACTGAGTCAGAAACAGAAGTCTCAAGCACAGCTGGTTTATTAGAAACCTTTTTCTTATCATCACACAAAGGATCCAGATTAGCAGCACTGGGATCAAAAACAGGAGCGTAGCAAGAACCAGCCCTAAAAACATGTTGGCCTTTATTTCTGATCTGTCGACGTTTCAGTGTTGTATGAACATCAAAAAGGAAAGAGTTGAGTTCATGTTCCCTAAGGAGTGTGGAAAAGCTCATCAGAAAAGGAATTGTAGAGTCTTTATGATTGATCAGATCTCTTTCAAGCATGTATGTTAAAAAGAGATCTAAAAACTTAACGTATTCATCATCATCACGTTCAAATTCCCATTCACCGACTAGAGGCAAAACATGCTGATTGGTTAAGTCTTTGTAGTTCTCTTTTACAATACTTTTTCCTTCTACATTTAAGTCTTTCAGCTTTTCAGCACTTCTATCGTATCCAGTCAATTCTCCTGCACAGTTGGACACTTCTCTACAAGAAATCACAACAAATAGATTAGAAAGGGCAATCAGCTAACAAATAACCTATTTTTTCTTGAAAAACCCCACAAATTAAATACATAAATGCAGATTTTCTGTTTTCAATACAGGTAACGTAACTGAAAAAGTCTTATCTAGCCATTAAAAAGATCACCAACCTTTTAAAAAGATCACCAACCTTTTTGGACCAGTAGGGACATTCAAAATTTTGATAATCTGTGTGTGCCAGCCACAAATGGCTGCCATGAGGGCATGGCATAACATGTAACGTGAGTAGTCATTGCTGCTCCCTCCACCCTGAGACAACCATATGCATGCTGTGGAAGTTACTTATGTCCTACTGGTCCTGACTGTAGAGATCATATAATATTGACTCACAGCTGTCCATGGAACCACAGGTTAATTCTGTGTCCAGGGCGGCTGCTTATCAGCTCCATCTGGTACACAGGCTGAGACCCTACCTGCCCGCAGACTGTCTCACCAGAGTGGTGCATGCTCTAGTTATCTCCCGCTTGGACTACTGCAATGCGCTCTACGTGGGGCTACCTTTGAAGGTGACCCGGAAACTGCAATTAATCCAGAATGCGGCAGCTAGACTGGTGACTGGGAGTGGCTGCCGAGACCACATAACACCGGTCTTAAGAGACCTACATTGGCTCCCATTACGTTTCCGAGCACAATTCAAAGTGTTGGTGCTGACCTCTAAAGCCCTAAACGGCCTCAGTCCTGTATACCTGAAGGAGCGTCTCCACCCCCATCATTTAACCCGGACACTGAGATCCAGTGCCGAGGGCCTTCTGGCGTTTCCCTCACTGTGAGAAGCAAAGCTACAGGGAACCTGGCAGAGGGCCTTCTCAGTAGTGGTGCCCACCCTGTGGAACGCCCTCCCATTGGAGGTCAAGGAGATAAACAACTACCTGACATTTAGAAAACACCTAAAGGCAGCCCTGTTTAGGGAAGTTTTTAATCTGTGATATTTTAATGTATTTTGGTATTGCTGGAAGCCGCCCAGAGTGGTGGGAGAAACCCAGCCAGATGGGTGGGGTATAAATAATAAATACTGTAATAATAATAATAATCAAATACACCCACCCACCCATGCTGTTGCTGTCTAATAAAAACAGGCAGAATTTCCCAGCACCTGGTAAAATATAAAGCAACAGTAGGCGTTGTAACTCTCCAATGGTTTGACTTCATCCCCAAAGGCGCACTCTTCCAATGTTTCCTGAGATGGGTACCAACAAGTGGCACTCCTCCTCAAATTTAGAAATCCCCTTCCAAAATCCTATTAAAAGAAAAAACACCCCCACCCCTGCCAAAAAAACCATGAGGGCCACCAACCTGGTAGCCACAGGTGCCGCATTAGCAATCCCTACACTATTAGAATACCAGATGAAAATGGTCCTGCACCAATTAGAGGTACCTCTGGTTACAAAGACCTCGGGTTACAAACACTTTGGGTTACAGACTCCATGAACCTGGAAGTAGTACCTCGTGTTAAGAACTTTACCTCAGGATGAGAACAGAAATTGTGCGCCGTTGGCACGGTGGCAGCAGGAGGCCCCATTAGCTAAAGTGGTACCTCAGGTTAAGAATGGTTTCAGGTTAAGAACAGACCTCCAGAACGTATTAAGTTCATAACCAGAGGTACCACTATATAGTTGTCAAACTAATGTCAACTCCATATGGAATCACAATTGTTAATTGAAACTGAAAGTATTATTAAATATACCTTAATATGATCATTTCATAACATTTTTTAATGTCTTTCTGGTAGGGAAACAACATTTTTCAATCAATAGAGGCAGACAGTAAACTCACACAATGTTGGGCAGGCTAAAAATAAAATAAATAAATAATAATAATAATAATAATAGTTACTACTACTACTCCGCTGATTTTCTCAGACACTGATTGAGCTACAGAAGCAGAATTGCTTGTCACTATCCAATACACCCCTACCTGGGAATACACTCCACTGAATACAGTGCAGCTTATTTCCAATTAAACACGCGGAGCAGTTACATTAGACTTTTCTCAATTGCCCAAGTATTTACTTGCTATGGAGGGCTGGAAGGTGAAATGAACTATATTCAGTAATATCATAAACTCATACTTGTGATGTTCTTGCATCTGAGAAGAAATGTGCCTTCTTGTTTCTTCCATCTGCAAAGCTTCTGAGATTGAGTCTGCTGTTTCAGCATCACTATAAACCTGAGAGTTTCCCAGATCTGAAATTGTGCTTCTGCTTAGACTAGTCCCCAAAGAAAATCTATCATAGCAATAAGCTCCAGGATCTTGTGTCTCCTCTTCTGGTGGCTCCCAGATGCTTCTTTGATGGGGTCCTATGTTCCTTATCACACGCTTTAATGTTTTCATACTCACTTTGTGCGAAGCCTGTATTACAACAGACATTATTTCTTCATTGTTGGGACCTAATCAAAGAGACAGATTTGTTACTATGCTATTTCTACAGAGACTACAGTATATGTAAACAAATACATACAAAATGCCTTTCAAATAACATATGACCCTTTGAACATTTCCACCCTTTGAACACCCCACCACTTTCCAAGGAAGGGATGGTTTTTTTGTTTGCTGTGTGTGTGAATAAAAATGCTGGTAAGTTAGCTTTCCACTTTGTTTTCCTCATCACCACTAATGGTACCTTTGACTATGCAGTGTCTAAGTCGCTGGTGCAGAGCATTATATTTATCTCTTAATGGGACTCTTACATCATCAGGGTTTGGAAATGCTTTCACCAAAATTTCTGCCACCTGTACAAAAGAACAATGTCAAGATAATTTTAAGCTACTTAACATAGATTCTGGAATGTCTACACACAACAACAAACATGAAAAAGAAAATATTAATAAAGGAAGCTAAACTCTGTAATCCCCTATAATTTCTGATCTAGGTAATATTACCTTTTTGGTTGGTGGCAATTCTCCAGTAAGGCTTAAAATGATATCCTGTACAAGTTCTTCAACATTCATGAACCTAGCAAAAGGGAGCATTCGGCAAGCCCACTCCAATGCACTGAAAGAGTGTTCAACTATACAGGCATCAAATTCAGTTGTCTTACATTCCTAAAGAAATAACACAAAGCAAGAGGTCTAAAAGTCTCAAACTACCTGTGATGGCAGCAGACCTGTTTGTTTAAACCTAGGTATGTCCCAATAACATATAAAATATGGAATTGGGTTCAAGTCCCAACTTTAGGAGCAAAAAGGAGAGCATGGGTTAGGAAAACTAAACTCTCCCCCTCCACAAGCTTCCCTTGCTCCACATTTCCCACCAGTGGTACCTCGGGTTAAGTACTTAATTGGTCCCCGGGTGCCATTCGCACCCCAAAAAGTACTTAAACTGAGTGGCGATAGTGCGTGTGCTTGAAGCGCCGATAGATCGCTTCTGTGCATGCGTGAAGTGCGCAGGTCCCTTTTGCGCATGTGCGTGCTGCGGAACCCGGAAGTAAACACTTTCGGGTCCGCGGAGAACTTAAACTGAAAGTACTCAAACCGAAGTGTACTTAAACCGAGGTATGACTGTACTCAACACTAGAAGCGAGTTCAACTGGAAGATACATGAGCATGTTCTCCATTTCTTTTGGGTCCTTGAGAGATGTGTGCAGCTTCTCACCTGGCTAGCCCCAGGCCAACTGAGAGGACATGCCTGAAGACTTGAAGATATTCTTCAAATCTGCTGCTTCTATGCCCCATCCCCTCAGAAAATTTAGAGGAAGGGCTATAGCTCAGGGGAATAACATCTGCTTTGAATGCAGAAGGTGCTAGGTTCAATCCTCAGCATCTCCAGGTAGGTTTGTAAGAGACTACTGACAATAGTGAGCTAGATGGACTACTGGTTTCACTCAGCATAAGGCAGCTTCCTAAGCATGCCTGAGAGTGCAGACTGTGGACAGAGTTCAGCACTGCTACAAACTCTGCTTTGGCTTTTAAAACTGGACACATACACCCATTTTACAAGTGAGTGGGGTGGATCTGGGGTAAAACTAAGACGTCAGCATTGTATCTATATTCTGAGCCTCAGTCTTGGCTTTTTTGAGCACAAACATGTCATTTATAAGATGGCCATTTAAGAGCAATGTAAAGATGACAGCCTATGATGTTAAAGTTCTATACTATTAATATTACCTTCTGATTTTCCAAATTCTCTCTTGCAGTTTGGTACCGTCTGCAACTGTCAGATAATCTTTCACGAACATGAAACATCCAACACAATGCGCATAGTTCTCTAAAGCATGCTGTGAGAGGAAGCCAGAGAGATAAAGTTTTGATCAAGCAAGAGAACAGGAATGTTGTAAAATAAGTATAAATTATCTACATTTTCACTAAAAATCATTAACTTATAAGTGGCAGTATCTAAAAAAAAGTTGTTTTAAAAAATGATATTTGCTCACAGACTGTTGTAGCAGCATGTTTTGTCAAAAAGCTTCAATTGGAAATACTAATTTCAAGAAGTACATTCCTCATCCTATGGGCAAGTAATATTTGATAGACTTTCCCGAGGGAAAAGACAGGATTAGTACATAAAAGATAACGTTTTAGGTGATAAAAGTTGTCCATTACACCTTCCAGGTTCTTAAATAAATCTGACCACATTCCCAGATTTGGGGTAAATTAAAGTAGCCTAGAAACTCCTATAGCTTATAATGGTGTGTTCATGTTGGAATCCAATTTTGTTTCAGGTGGCATTTCATCAAGGGAGAGGAAATCCAAATGTTTGTCTGCAAAATTCACATTGATCAGACTACATTCACTTTAGATGTCCGCAGGAAGCTTCATGAACTTCTGTTCAGCACTGTTTCATGACATAAGAGCCCACAAAGAAAAAATGCTTCTTTACATGTGGGGACTGAACTTGCTGTGCTTAGCAAGAGGTTCCTTCTAACTTTGATGAATACACCCTTAAAGTACTTCTAGTAGACAGACCTGTCTACTGATTGAGAGTCAACATGAAAAGAACTGGAGCTAAGAATCTGACTCTTTGTTTTTATACTCTTTTTAGCAACAGGTCAAATACTATATTTAGAACATCATTTTCAAGTCTTAGGAGAACAAAGGTAGCTTTCACAGTAAGTGATCAGTAAAATGGCAAGGAGTTGGAACAAAGGGTCTTTGCTATTTTCTAGGCTCACTGGCTAGACTAGTAGACAAATACCTTCAGAACGCAGGGTGGGTGTTTCAAAGGACCATTGTGAATAGGCATTGCCACGCCAACTTGACCTTTTACTCTGTTTTCTCTAGATACAAACCTATAGTTTTACATGAAACACTGTCAAGTCCATGATCACCAGAAGAAGTAGGCCTTAAGAACACCGTATGACATTTAGAATAATTAAGCAAATTTTCTGGAAGAGCACTTAATGAGGGAAGAGCACCTTTCTTGCGAATCTGAAAGTGTGAAAAAAAGCAAAGGTTACAAGAGAACAATTTAGATAAACAAGTGTTCCTGAAAAGTCAGAGGTGTTATGTGTCTCAAGTTCTCATTTCTGGGATGTCTAGACAGTGTTACATGTCCCTCAAGGAGCATTTTCATTTAGGTTACATGGATGCTGACTAGGCCGGAGACAAAAAGGATTACAAATCAACAGGTGGCTTTCTCTTTATGTTTGAAAATGGTCTTGTTTACCAGGGCAGTTACAAACAAGGACCTGTAGCTTTTTCTTCCACAGAGTCAGAGTACATAGCTGCAACAGAGGCATGCAGAAAACTGGTCTGGATTGACCAACAGACTATGGACTTTGGGTTGTTTGGGGAGAAACCTGTCTGATTGATGGAGCATATCCAAAGCTATTTGTAATTATCTCAAAGCAAGAAGTTTCATGCAAGAACTAAACACATTATTAGGATGAAATACCACTATGTGAGCCAGGTGATATAAGATGAACTTGTTGAATTGGCACACTGTCAAACCAAAGAAATGACAGCCGACATTCTCACCAACCCCTACCAGAAGAGTTTCAAGAACCTTCTCGTCAAGATGGGATTCTTGGTGGTTCATTAATTTACATGCATTGTTATATTTGCCTGGGAAGGGGTTTATGAGATAATCAGCCTCATATAACCAACTTGCTTACATTTGATTGATGAATGAAGGGGTAATGCATGAACAGTATGCTGTCTTGCCAGGCTTAGTTAAGTCACTCCCCTATACCTTGGGAGGAAAAGTTAACAAGGTTTATCAAGCTTTTTGTTCCCCCATCATTCTACCATGTGAACTCTGACATGTAATTGGGCTGGGCTGGTTGCTGCAAGCTCAGACTGTATGGTTTTCTACAAAACCATCTTTGTGTTTCTATGCAAGTATTTTAGAAACATTCATCACTTTTGAATCTATATTTTACTGCCTGTGTTTTCTGAATGCTGTATGGAAAAGCACATGAATCTGACCTTTGAAGAATTTGTAAGTAAGCCATTTTTAACTTACCAAACGTATGGTCTCTTTCTAAGCTAAGGACAGAGAGGAAATTTGGAAGCAACTTAGAAGGGGATATTTTAAAGGTCTAACAGTCTATAATTACAGGCTTTACTTTGCTGCATATTTTATTTTTAAATCTCTGCTGGGGTTCTCTCACCAAAGAGTTCTTCCCTCAAACCTGGATCTAGGCAACCAGGAATTCTCCTTTATATAACATTTTTTCCCTTTTCCAACCAACATTTAAAGCTCCAAATATCCGAAAGAATTGCCTCCATACCTACAGACCCTCTTGAGTGCCGAGATTGGCAGAGGGGGCCCACTTGGTATTTTCTCTGCCTTCAGAGGCTTGAGGGCTGGCAGCCCGGGAGAGGGCATTTTCTGTGGTGGCCCCTAAGCTGTGGAACTCACTTCCCACAGAGGTGCATGTGCACTTCATTATACACCTCCCATCAAATGCTAAATCTGCATCTCTTTACCCTGGCTATTGACACTTGAGGTGCATTTTATAGATTCCACCTTACATTTATTTCATAAAAATTTATTCACCACATAAAGTGGTTTACAAAAAGATAAAACAATAAAATCAATAAAAAATCACAACCATACTTAGAAGCTTACAAAAGTTAGTTATTATCAGTTATAATAAAAGTTTAAAGCAATTTCATCAGTATACCTTTTGCATTATTTTCCGTGCCCGTTTCAGCTGTACAATATACCACTGAGCAGCAGGGAAAGAACAGTTAGCTGCCCGAAAAAGAAGAAGAATTCGCTGAACAACTCCAGACACCTTCTGCCGACAAACTCTCTCCATTCTTAATGCTAAATCAATGTGTTCTTCCTAAATATTGCAAAATTAAAAGGGGATAAAGGGTATGACAATGAACAATGAAAATGACGAGTGTAATATAGATTCTCCACTCATTTATCTCCACCCTAACCCTTTTTCTATACTTATGGCTAGAATTCTAAGAAAAGCTTAATGGGCTCCCCCCCAAAACACACACACACCAAAAGCAGGATGGTTTCAAAATCCAAAAGCAAAAGAAACAACTAATTCAGGTCAAGTGTAGACAAAATAGAAGAAACAATCATATGACTTCTAAATATACTTACTTCACCAGGAAATGATGGTTGAGGACAATATAAGGGTGGTGCAGGAAGATATAAGCCATCAGGCACTAAACCACAAAACTTTCTGCTCAGGTCCTTAGCAGAGCCCACCAAAAGTTGAAATGTCTCTGACAGTATGTCTGTTTCTGCCATAACAGCTGCTTTCAGTATTTCTTCTATTGAACTAAAAATTACATTTACATCTTCCTCTTCAATAGGATCTAAAGACAGACAGCAGACGAAGTAATAAAGGAAATGCATTAATAATGCTTCCTATCAATGCTGGGGGATAGTGGGACCCTATAACATAACCACCATGGGCTCAAACAGCAGTTTGCTAATACTAATCTCTGGATATGACTTTGCAAGTAAGATGAAAACCAAGGTGATACAATGCCCCGGATGCTCCAGCAGGATACTGTGGTTAAGGGTATCAAAAGCTCAGGTAGAAGAAACAGTCACACTCCTCCTGTCTCGTCTCTCTCCTGATGAAGGCAATTCCTCAGGGCAACCAATGATGATTCAGTCCCAAATCTGAGCCTGAACCCAGAATGAAATGGATCTATTCTAGACAACTCGCTTCCTCCAGAAACATCTGTAGATAGATGCTCTGACATGACCCACTCCACCTTATTCCAAAACGGAGTGTTAGCATGTCCTTGACAGCTGCTGCATTCCATTGGGTCCAGGGCTGGCTTTTCAATGAGTGGACAGAGTATTGCTTCTTTCAAGACTGTGGACACCATGCCATCAATATATCGCCCAGGCCTACTGCTATCTTACAAAGTTCTATATGCATGCATGAGGCAATCTCTGAGTATGTGCATGGTACCCCTTGCTTGCACGCAGATTTGCCATATTGCAACCTATTGAGATGAAAAAAACTTTACAAGTTAAGATTACTTCATATAATTTTTTTGGCTAGGCTAGAGCCTTTCTTCCATACAGCTATGTGAGTCCCACATGAAGACTGCCATACTACAGTCCAAACACAGATCTCCCATCTCAATGAGAATTGAATCATAGTTCTTATAAAAATGCAGAAGAGTGGAAAGGAATAACATGGACACGCAGAAACTCTGTATAGATAATTAAACAAATGGCATTCACATTAGCATCTCTGGTCATTCCCTGATCATGGAAAAGGGTGGATATTTGCATGAAATCATAGCATTTCCACAAATGTGTTAAAAAATAACTTCAAGAAAATGAACTCAGATGTATAAATTCCACACCTGTGAACTGTTTGCATTTGGGATCTCCTTCATTTGATGTTTCACTGTTGATTGGCTTGCCCAAAAAAGATTGTAATTTTTCTTGAAAGATTTGTGTTGGAGTCAAGTGCAATGGCATGCAGAATTCTACTTTTTGTGACCTGAGAGTGAATCAAGAAAAAGAGATTAGCTTATCTCTAACTGTTGCTCTCTGAATGACTTTTGTGCTGTCATATATGGGATCTATGGAAGTACAGTGACAATTCAAAAAGCTTAACAGGCACAGAGAACATCTGTACTGTGTTATGATATGAAGGGCTTTAGGACAAATTCTTTCCCACTTGGTATTTTTGATACTATCAAATAAATGGTGGATGCAGATACTGCATAATTGGTGACCAGAGGGCTAATGACTGCTTTTCTCAACTGATGTTACAATTACTGCAGCTATCAGCTAGATGCACCACCATTGGAATTATAGAATGGAAGGCACCACTGTCACTATCAAGCTATGTCCATCTGGCACTCCTGGGAACTATGCCTTTCAGTTAATGGATGTAAATTATCTGTCCTAATCATTCCACCACCCAATAATACTGCACTCCTTGCAGAGCCCTCCTTATCTCTATGTGAAAGAATCAGGTTGAGGGAAGGAGTCAAAGGAGCAAAGAGCATATCTTTTTCCAAATGTCCAAATCACCAACACAAGACAATGTATAGGTATTAATTATTAATTTTATTGTAAATAGTAGATATTATATGTCCATAACATGATAAATAACAAAATAACACTGCAGCATGCAGTTCTGTAATTTATACACATACAACTTACGTTGGGAAGCCACTGCTACTTTGACAATACAGTTGATAAGCCACCCCAACTGAAACAGCCATTTTCCAGTCTCCAAGTTTATGTGCTAGCCACACAGCTTCCGGAATTAGTCCAGCAACAAGCAACAAATCAAGAGCATATTCAACTGTCCAGACGCTCGAGAGACCATGGTCCCTAACTGCATTGGTGACTATGGAGTGCTGCAGTGGAACAATACGAAGACACCTGTCTAAGATACAAAGGAAGTTTATTAGTTATCTATGTTTGCTTTGTTGTTAACTGATTCCTGTATGATTTCCAAATGAGTTCTACCCATCTTTAAGTAGAAAACCCCCTGAGTTCCAACTGAATTACTCCCAAAGAAGTGTGAATTACAGTCTTCATAATGCAATGTATCATTCAGACCATGCTTTTCATGGGAATTACCATGACTCTTGATTTTTGCTGTTCTTCCCTTTCCTCGCTTATTTTTAATTGATGTGAATGCACATCAAAAACTATAATGAGAAATGCATTCATACAGGAAAGTCAATCTTCAATCAAAAAATTACACAAGATAAGAGAAGGAAGGATTATCACTTCAATGTGTGTGTGTGGGGGGGAGGTTAGAGATTTTTATAAGATGAGCCTGAGACAAGAGACGCTAAACTAATATAAAAATGGCAGATATGAAGTTTTGAGGAAAACTATTCTCCCACTAACATCAATGGGGCTTAGAAATCCTAACTTTGTCTGGATGATAGTAAACCAGAACATGTGACAGCATTAACAGAATACCTTGTCTGATATGAAGCGGGGGTAAAACATCAACATTATGTGGAGGAAGCACATAAAGTGGTTCATTAGTGAAGTAAGCTGCCATGAATCGTGCCAGAGACCGAACCACTGCTAATATAGCTTCAGTATGAACATCTGTTATCATCTGCTCAGCACCTAAAAAGAGTTTAAAGAGTCTTACATAAACAAAATATCTGCTATAGAAATAAAAAGATAAAAGGTAAAGGTAAAGGGACCCCTGACCATTAGGTCCAGTCGTGACCGACTCTGGGGCTGCGCGCTCATCTCGCATTATTGGCCGAGGGAGCCGGCGTATAGCTTCCAGGTCATGTGGCCAGCATGACAAAGCCGCTTTTTGGCAAACCAGAGCAGCACATGGAAACGCCATTTACCTTCCCGCTGTAGCGGTACCTATTTATCTACTTGCATTTTGACGTGCTTTCGAACTGCTAGGTTGGCAGGAGCTGGGACCAAGCAATGGGAGCTCACCCCGTCACAGGGATTCGAACCGCCGACCTTCTGATCAGCAAGCCCTAGGCTCAGTGGTTTAACCACAGCGCCACCTGGTTTAAAGAGTCTTACATAAACAAAATATCTGCTATAGAAATAAAAAGATATCACTGATAAATTCAAGCGTATCAACCCTCATTGCTACTGAAGGCAAAGGTACATTACATATTGTGCTGAAAGAATTCTTTGGTCTTTCCAAAATAAAACCCTAGAAGCATCACCTTTACCTTCCTGGATGATGACAACTCATACTTAAGCTTCACTCTGTAGAATTCCTTCAGTAAGAATTCAATGACAATAAAACCTGATAAACTGTGCAATCTTACATATATTTACTGAGGTACAAGTCCCACTAAGTCCAACAGGACTTACTTTTAAAAAAAAAGTGTATATATGATTGCAGTGTTATACTTGATTACACCAAACTATACAGTTATTAAATCACAGCCAGATATTAAGCTTGAAGGACAATATCTCATTCAAACTAATGGGACTTTTAAATATGACCAGCTTGCTAACTATAAAAGACAGCTGTTTGTCACCACACTTCTACAATTCTGAGGGAAAGATATATTTAAAATAGATAAAGGGTTCTTAAAGAGACTTTGACAAATTAAGCAACTAACTGATGCTTAGTCAAGTTTTAAATATAAATTCTATAATCACTATAAAACAACAAAAATACCACTCTATTGCAATAATGTTACAGTTTTAAATAACGGGATGAAATGACAAATTATGTTACACATCATTCATTTAACTATACTAGGATATTCCACGTTCACATACCTGACACATCATCCCTTTCAGATATTTGAGTTCGTTTTAGAAGCTCACTCACTAGATGATCGCACAGACCCTGAGCCTCATTTACATTGTAGTGATATAGATGACAATATAATATAGCAAGATAATATCGAGTTTGAAGAAAAGGCTTTCTCTTTCCTCCTGTATTAAAAAGTGAAATAATTATCTAGTTAAAAATATAAACCCTGGGGATGTAATGAAAAATAAACCCAACCTATATGAGTGTACTAAGCTCTCCTCACCCATCCACAGATGTACTATCACATAAAGAAGGAATAAATAAGGTGAATGGGATTATACAGGACCAAAATCAACTCCATTGATTTTTTTTTCATAGTTACAGGTAGGTAGCCGTGTTGGTCTGAGTCGAAGCAAAATAAAAAAATTCCTTCAGTAGCACCTTAAAGACCAACTAAGTTTATATTTTGGTATGAGCTTTCGTGTGCATGCACATGAAGAAGTGTGCATGCACACGAAAGCTCATACCAAAATATAAACTTAGTTGGTCTTTAAGGTGCTACTGAAGGAATTTTTTTATTTTTTTTCATAGTTACTGTTAACAGTAATTCAAACAGGAATGGGTCCATATTGTTTGAATAATGCTCTTCAACTCCAGTACTTCAAAAGACACAAAGCAAAGAGAGGTTGAACAAGTGAAGGTTCTCCAGTTACTGTGACAGAAGAAATGCAACTGTCAAACCTAACATTTGCTTTAATTTATTGCATTTATATCCCAGCCTTCCTCCAAGGAGCTCAGAATGCTGTATGTGGGATCCCTCTCCAAACAACAACTCAGAAATGAATGCTAAGGTAATAAACAGTGATTGGCACAACATCACATATGAAGCTTTGTGGTTGAGTGGACATTTGAACATGAATCTTCACAGTTCTGCTCTTAACAATGTAAAGTTGTAATGAAGTTACTGCGCTATTTTTCAGGAAATTTGCCAAAATCTAGACTTCCGACATTGGTTGCCATATGTCTGGATTTCCCCAGACATTTCAGTGATTTCTGCCCAGACATTGCAGTATTTTGGCTATGTCCAAGAAATTCCGGATGTATGGCGACCCTACTGTAAACGCTACACAGAAGTGGCTCACAATGTTTATATTTATAATCCATCTCACCACACCTGAGATGAAGATATTCAAGGGACAGAAGTCCTCTTTGGGTGAAATACTGTATGAGCAACACAGGCTAGTTGGACTGAAAAGAAGTAGCCCATTTGTACACAGTGAACACAGCAATAGAAAATCCTTTGCCAGCATGAGAAAAAGGATCTCCACCACTGCTGTCTGAAAGGTCATGCACTGGCATCTGAAATCCTAAACATTACCTTGAAGAGCAGCTTGCCTGTCACTTAAACAACTTCAGGAAAACTTTTTTAAAAAATCATGTATGTCAACACGCAATCACATTTTATTTACTTTTATTTACTAACCTCAGTTCTGCACCATGACAAGTAATTAACCCAATACCATGATTTTCATAGCAAAATAAAAAATTCCTTTAGTAGCACCTTAAAGACCAACTAAGTTTTTATTTTGGTATGAGCTTTCGTGTGCATGCACACTTCGTCAGATACACTGAAACAGACGAAGTGTGCATGCACACGAAAGCTCATACCAAAATAAAAACTTAGTTGGTCTTTAAGGTGCTACTGAAGGAATTTTTTATTTTGCTTCGACACAGACCAACACGGCTACCTACCTGTAACATGATTTTCATGCCATACATAAATCTTTTTAGCATGAACTTAGTTTTATTAAGCATGTTAAGGTACAAACTAGTTCTGCAATGCAACAACATTGCAGCTTTATTATTAATTATTATTATTATTATTATTACAATAATAATTTGAATTACTTGTCATCTTATACCAAGGTTTCTAAGCAACTTACAACAAGCACAAAGAAGAATTCCTTAGCAACAGATTATGTATACAAATATAAAAGTACCAACAATCAACTAGACTAAAAGCAATCAAACCTAAAAGCAAAAATCCACCTTCCCCAACAATCTAAGCATGATTAATATAATAATAAACAAACTAAGAACTCCAGCAGCAGGAATATATTACTAACTGAAGGCTAGAGAGAACAGAAAGGTCTTCACTAAAAGGCAGGCCTCTAAAAACAACCATTTTAGGTTTTAAAATGTATAGAAATTTTATTCCATACATTTATGCCAATGTATAGAAGAAAATAAATTTCCACTGCAAAATTTATTACGCTTTCTCTAGAACATTTTTCCAATGAGAATAAGCTTAGAGTTTCTTATTATCTTACCTTTTCCTTTTATTTCTTGAAGAGCTCTCTCCCATGCCTCCACTGATTCTTGATAAGACCCTATTAGAAACTGCTCCTCACCTAAATAAATAAATAAATTTCAGCCAATATTCAATACATTTCTTAACATATAGTAAAAGAGTAAGGCTGTTGTCACACAGCAGTTCACTTGGCTGCTGAGGGATGCTGCTGCTAACTAACGTGATGTCAGACTACTGAGAGCTGCTGGACCATGACAGCAGCATTGGAGACTGTCTTGTCTTAAGGCGGAAGAGAGACAGAAACAAAAAGACAAGCAATCAAGGGAGGAATATTCAGGATAGTCTAGGGCAGCTCCCAAGCAACTATCCTACTCTGCTGCTGTCCACCTCACAGTGATGACAGCATTTCAGCCTCAGCACTGGAGGGTGTGGATGAAAGAGAAGAGAGAATGATGGATGTAGCACGAAGGCCCCAGTGAGCTGCAGAGGAACTCTTCCAAGGGAGCTGGAGGGGAGGGGAGAGTGGTCTGCAGAGCTCTAAAGGGAATAGGTGGGTTTGGCAAGATCCAAGAGGGTGGAGGATTTGGTGAGGAGTAGGCACGAGTTGGCAAGGGAGTTGGATACATAAAAAGCATAATAAAACTGCCACAATGTTCAATGCTACCTTCAGCTGCAGGCTGTAAAACATATTATTTTAAGCACAGGATATTTTTGGAGAAAGGAAACAAATTTTAAATTGTCAGGTTTCCAGACCAGAAATTTTTGTTATTTATTACCGGTAATTAGAAATGTTTATAATTAATTAGGTTTATTAATTAGAAATGTTTGAGACAATGTCCCTACAAAGCAGTTTCTAGCAACAGGTAAACTAATTACAATAAAACGTATAAACTACAAATAAAAGCTATAGAAAAAGTAAAATACCATCTTTATTAAGATTCATCTTATTTGCCCTTATTGAAATCAGAACTGCTTCCAGAAATCAATTCATGGATTACACAACCTCCCAAGGATTAGTTCACTAAAATATGTCACAACAGTGTGTCATTTGCATAATAACAACAGCTTGGCACAAACACCAGATGACCTTTCCAAGCAGTTTTATGCAGATGTTAAAATGTATAAGGAGCAAGATATAAAAAAACCCCTGCAACCAAGGGATAGAGAAGTCTTCCAGCACCACCTTCTGGACATGCTCCCCCAGAATGGATCAGAGCACTGTAATATCCTTGCCCCAACTCCTATCTGGCAAAGCAACTCAGAAGCATACAATGGTCAATGGTATTGAAAATCATTGGTTCCAGGAGAACCAACAGGGCTACACTAGGGTGATGGAGGCAGCTGCAAACTGAGCTGAAACAGAATGAAGAATTCAGTATCATGCCACACTCTCTGGACTTGAGATGCCACCACCTTTTCAAGTACCTTGCTAAGAAACTTGATACAGGACAATAACTGTTAATGTCAGTAAAATCTAAATTGCCTTCTTGAAGAGAAGTAAAATTATTGCCTCTTCAAAGCAGCATGGACATCTTTACCCAACCAGGATAAACCATCTGAAGGTTCAAAATGGAAGGTCACTTCCGTTATGTATCACAATAATATAATGCTTTCCAGCTATTGGCTAAGCAAACTCTAAATGCTAATTTAATTGACATATTGAAACATATTTGCAATTACAAAATTAATAAAACACGGAGCTGACATTTCATTCCACTATTATTACTGCAGAAGAATAGTATCAAAATTAAGTTGAAGCTCAGGAAATTGTCCACTGTTACAAAAATCAACTGATCACAGTGTTCTGCATGATACTAACCAATCACAGAGTTCAGTTTCAGTATTCGTTCTAATCTTTCTCCTGAAGACTGTAAAATTGCCTGTGTATGACTTGCCAGTGCTTCAACGGTTGGTCCTTCATACGTAATTTGTATTTCAGTTACTGGCTTGCTTGACTTATGAACTTTTCTCCTTA
Source organism: Zootoca vivipara (assembly GCF_963506605.1). Classification (NCBI taxonomy): domain Eukaryota; kingdom Metazoa; phylum Chordata; class Lepidosauria; order Squamata; family Lacertidae; genus Zootoca; species Zootoca vivipara. The sequence continues at coordinate 46,913,645 of NC_083286.1, read as the reverse complement.
ACTGTGTCCAGTAACAAAGGACATGCTTATACAACAGTTGCCACATTACAATCACCCTGAAGTTCAAAAAGAATCAAATATTTACAGCAAAAGTCAGATCAGAGAAAATTAGTGATGCTAATATGCTAAGAAATAATGCCATAAAACTTGCAGATTATGTTTTCAATCACTTATCAGTGAATTAAACTAGTAAATTAGTGAATTAACCCTATCAGATACTTCAGTGCATTATCACAATTTTAATGGTGTCCTACTTTTATTTTATTTATTACTAGTTGTGGTGAAAAAATTAACTCCAAGATTTCCCTGCTAAATATACTGTACACAAAATTACTATGATCAAGATAGATAAAAATTACAAAACAACTTATTAACAACACCAAACTTCCATAGAATGTGGATTTCTGAGGTGTTAATGTTTATGTAAAGGACAAGAAAAAGTCTACTTAAACATTAATTACATTATGTCTGCAACATTTTTCCTTAGCCATAAAGTAATCTCTTGTAAGGTTGGATACCACTGACAACTGTAGCCCATTTAACTAAAAGCCAGATAAGGAAGCTATTATTCAACTAATAATTAACAATGGCATATGTATGGTGGGTGCAACTTTTTAAATTTTTGCTTTGACCATCTAGGCCTAAGTAAGAACTTTTAGGATCCTATGAAGAAACTCCTCTCCCATCCCTTAGAAATCCAGCAAACTCCAAGATCACAAAATGTCTCAAAAAAGCTTTAGAACTATCCCTCTTAGAATGGCAGTCAATGACTAGCACATACTGTATGTGATATCTTTAATTTGATTGGGTGTTTTATTTTAATTGCAATAGCCACCCAAGACCTTGAAAAAAGTAGGAAAGAAACTGAATAAACAAAGGAAATAATATATTTTGCAACTCCTCTTTTATGCAACACAGCACAATGGTTGGGATCCAAAGAACCATGGAACTAATTCTGAGTCCAATAAAATGGTGAACACAGATTCTTTTGAGCAGCAGCTTTGAATGAGATGAGGTGAGGGGAGAGTTATAACACAGCATGAAGACCAACTGTTAAAAAAATGTTATATTTGATTGGTACATGTAAACCACATCTAAAATACCATTTTTTATATTAAAAAAATCTGGCCAATGGCAGTCTTCTTGTTTTCTTCAGAATTCAAGTAAGCCAATAATCTCTATTTCTTTCATTCAAGAATTTTTTTAAAAAATATTTAAATACAATTACAAATTATGAAAATAAGTTTTCAAACAGATAATAAATACCTTTTTTCTGAATTACTGGACAGGTTTACAGCTGGAGGTGAGAGATTCAGTATGTAATTTAATGCACAGAAATGTTGGTGGCTGCTCCAATCCATAGCTTGAAACACAGACACAATTATGGAATCAAACTCCACCTGATTATTAACATCCGGGGCTGCTGGAAGTATCTCATACTGAGGTGCGTTCTTGCCATTTAAAAAATGAGTAACCATCTTCAGCAGAGAGAAGCCTCCCAAAAGATTATTGGAGAACAGTTGGTTTTGTTGTTCCACAAGCATCAGTTTGAGGGCCTGCAACGTGAGCTTCATCAAATGTCCCAGAATTTGTCTATGCTTACCCTCCCAACTTAGAAGAGACAAAAATTGCTGGAAACATTTTAACACTGACTGTATCCAGGTACAATTCTGGACAGGGTGACCTAAATGTGCAACATTAAGTTTTGCATACTGGAGAATGTTAAAAAAGTATATAATGCAACGTATGGTACAATTTAACAAATTGTCTCTTTCTTGCATGTTTCTTGAAATCCCTACTCTCCAAGCTGCAATTAGATTTTTTTGGATATGGTTCAGTTCCAAAGCTGTGTCATCTTCTTCTCCTGTTGCATCCATTGCATGAATGGTGTCAAACATGGATGCAAATTCCAACCGGCCTTCATCAGTTACAAAAGTATCTCCTTTTTGGCTCCCCAAAGTAAAGGAATGACTCTGAAACAACCTGTCACCATCTGATTCTTCTTCATAATCCTAAATTGAAGATAACATTACTCATTATCTGATACATGAGAATTTTATCACACATTTATATAAAGAAGTACCCCACATAATTGTTCTGGGAACTGTTTCACAGGTACTAGTGAAAAATGTTGTGCAATAAAGTATGTGGAGCTGTGAGCACTCAATGTAAAATTTAAGGTATAATCCAGGCTATTGTTGTGGTGCATTTTGACATGTCTTGTATTGTATAGAGATGGATGAGGATCCATAGATTTCTCCCAATGCAAACTAAACCTTAACAGCTAGGCTGCAGATACATGTCAAACCAAACTCAAAAGGCACAACTGCAATCATTTCACCAGAACAAAGCAATCCCAGTGTCTGGGGCACATACAGTTCCACATTACAGTTTGCCATGGAATGGGGAACTGTTTGCACCCTAGCCATTAGTATTTGCTTTGTGAACATATAAGGGATTTATGGTAGTTCTACTTAGAGTAGACCAATTAAAATTAATGGACATGACAGATCTATTAATTTCAATGGGTCTAACCCTGAGCATAATTCAGCTGGCTACAATAGCTATTATTCCATAATACCCATCAATTAACAAGATAAATCAATTATATGAGATGGAGGCTGATAACTCAAAATGAGGTGAAGGGTAGGTTTCTTGTTGTGAAGTGAAGTATATAATGGTTTGACATGCATTCAACAAAATAAAGGGCATAACTGTACTTAGAACAAAAATGAAATTGCCATCGCAAGCCAAGCTAGGAGTCCCAAGTCATAAATTGGCTTATAAGCACATAGATATCGTAGCAGGATTTATTTTTTAAAAAATATTTCTTCCATGCAACAGAACTGACATCTGTGCAGATCAGAAGAACAAATATGTGTGTTATATACTATTATTCTAATTCATGTTGCATTATATCAAGAAACTAGTATCAAAGCAAACTTGAATACCTGCAACTGTGTTACTTCTCCATTTAGCTCTACTATTTCCTCCTCTTCTTGCAGAAATTTTGGAATGGTAGAGAAAGCAGAGCTCTGACTTTGATTGTGTTGTAATAGATTAGCTTTTAAGGAGGACAGTGATTGCAATGGCAGCCTTTTCTCCTTGGACTGTGGGAAACAACATGTTAGTTTTATTATCCTATTTTTATATTCTGAACATCTGAAAGAGATTGATGAATGTGATGCTGAAGCTGACAGTGCGGAAGGAGCACAAAAAAATATGTCCAGAGATGAAACTTTAAAAAGAACATGGTTAGGAAGGACTTGCTGGGCAGTAAAAACAGCCTAATCTATATTTAATATCTAAGATGTTTATAAATACAGACCGCAGTTTTATAAACTTATACAGTGGTACCTCTACTTACGAATAACTCTACTTACGAATGTTTCTACTTATGAACAGAGCTCCGTCCGCCATCTTGGATGCGGTTTAGATAGGATTTTTTCTACTTACAAATTTTTAGATAGGGTTGCTTCGACTTACGAATTTTTTCTCCCAATGCATTCCTATGGGATTCGACTTACAATTTTTTTTCGACTTACGAATGTGCATTCGGAACACATTAAATTCGTAAGTAGAGGTACCACTGTAATTGGAAATTTTAATGAAATAATTGTGCCTTATTTCTCAGTACATACACCGAGAATGATTTGACAGGATCAGGGAAGAGGAACTTGTTGGAAACATCTTAGCAAAATATCAATGTTATTTTGAGAAGGGCATTCGACAATGACCTTGGCAGATAGGCTGGCTAGTGTGAGCATTGTGGGTGCTTTATTCCACATCACACAGTTGAAGAGATTCAAACACTTCATTCTGAACAGAAACCTAAAATTAACTTTCCTTCTCAATACTGAGTAGGCTAAAACAATGTAATTATTTAATCATGGAATAAGTGAATTGTCCTAATGCAACCAATTAATAATGTCTAGAACCAATTCCAGGCAAGAATTTGAGAACTATACTACTAAACCTATGTTGCAGTAGAAAACCAAATGAAACAATACCTTAGATTTAATCAAGCTGTAGTGTAGTTTTTCAAGCCTCTGGGCTGAATCAAGCAGCAAAGACCTCATATATGCCGAGGGTGAGAAACCATCATAAAATTTAAGAACGGTGATTATATACCCATCAGAGGCAATGAAGTAGGGTAAACTTGGATGTGATGCTACAGAAAATCTCTGCCTCATTAGATCCCCTTCAGAGGCTGATGAATCATTAGAATGATTCAGATCTTGCATCAAAGCGTTCTGTGATCTAACAGATAAAATACTAAATTATCAGAAAAGTAAAGTAAATGCAGTTCTATAACACAAAGGTTTTATGGGGACAATACAGCTCAGATTAATATCTTCTCCTACACTAGCACAGCAGTTGCCAATCTGGTGCCCTTGAGATGTTTTGGACTACAACCCTCATCAACTCCACTCAGTACAGTCATGCTTAAAAATTAATAAATGATCCTAATAGTGGCTTAAATAATTTGTACTTACATGATGAAAATGTCATTTGTTCATCAGGAAAAGCCATTATAAGAAATAGGAGAGAACTATGAATGAGAAACAAGATATTGAGAAGAAAGACACAGAAAAAGCAAAAGAATTATTTGAAAGGTGAAACATTTAAAAGAGAAGAAATGAATGAAAGAAAGATATGAGCAAATGAATTTAATAAACCGCATTATGATTGTCTCACCTGTATGTTATTAGTGGATGTAGAGGAATAAATTCTGCTGGTCCAAATTCTACAGAGCAACCATATGTTACTAAAGTAAGCAATTCACCCAAACAATTCATTAAGACCAGTGACCCACGTTTTAACATGCAAGCCAAAAAAAGGCTATCATGAGTCCAGCTCATGTCAGAAATCCAATAGGACCTAAAACAAAACAACAAATGTCACCTTCAGACATCCAGCTATCCAAACATGATATTATTATTTATTTATTTTTTAAAAAAGAATTCTGAAAAATACTATACTAACCTTATAAATTTTGACTGAATTTTGTGTTTCTTGCTACCACAACCTTTAAGGCTACCGGAAACCGCAATGAAATTTGTTGTGCTCATAAACAAAATCTGAGTTGCCTAAATTGTTTTTTTTTAATGACAAAAGAAAGAAGGGTTAAACTGCATGCAAACCTAGGAACATAAAATATAATAATTAATTAACACTTCACAGCACATATATAGCTTTCATTAGAAACTTATTGGAATAATCTAACATATATAGCACATATAACTTCAATTGCTGAATGTGCTGATCAGAAGCACTGATGTAATTAACACAATACAAAAGTACTGCAGACTCCTCTAATTCTAATTTTTTTATTACTAGCCCCTTGCTGAAGTATGAAGGTAACCCTGAAGGTAACCCTGAAGACTGATATGCAACACCACACTTAATAAACTTTACAGTATTAACTTAATCACTTTTGCTTTATGCTACTAATATTTGTACCTGTAAATCCTTCTGATTGACACCTATTGCTAGAACAAGCCCATCATTTGAAAATGCAGTAAGCAAAGCACCTCTTGATTTTATTGGCTGACAATGGGGAACCAAACTAGATAAAGAACATGTCCGCTGTGTCCAGTGTATCAGAAATGGAAAAGAGCTACATAAAACAAAAAAATATATAGATAAGAACATAAAAGGAAACATTATTTCTGGATGTCTGTAAGTTAGTTGGCTGGTTTCCCTGTAACACTAAAGCATAAGATACATGACCTTGAATAGGCTGGAGCAAAGCCTCTGACCTTCTGCCTGGCCAGGAGAACTTTGACAGTGTTTAGTTTAGCAGTATGCACCAACCACACAAATCAGCTCAAATCCTGATTCAGTGCTTTGGAAAACAGCACAGTTTAGCATGGACTATTTCATGCCCAATTTGGCTCAGGTACAAATCCCAATTTGGAAAAACAAAAGAATCTTGTATCCCTGTTCCGTATTATGGGGAAATTTTAAAAACATCAACAACTTTTTTCAGCATAAGTTGCAATCCTACTATACATTCAATCCCTGCACATATAAAAACACCTTAATTAATGCAGAATTATTTTTCTAGATCAAACTATCTACATGTTATTCAAATGATGCGGCAGCAAACACTGAAGTTTTAAAACCAAGCCTTAAAAACCTATATCTAATCTTACCAAGCAATCTTTAAACTGTTCTCTTGCCACTTAATTTCCAAAAGTGTCAGCATTAAATGCTCCTGAGAATAAAATGCAAAACAACACAAGCAGCAGTCCCCCAGCATCTGCAAATGAATCAAAATAATGCTTAATAACTCTACTTGGATTTCTTAAATGACTCATATATAAGCCATGTTTTATGGTCAAATAAGCTGAAAGCAATTAACATTTCACCACATTGTTTGTCTAATTCACATGAAGCAAGAAAATATATAAAACATAAGCTTTCACATCGTACACCTTGATGATTTAAGCAAAAATTACATTGAGATTTTATGTTCATACAGTATTATAGTGAGGTCTATTTTTTTGTTGTCTGGGCATAAATAGGATAGGGTATATTTACTATTGCCCTGTGCACAAATCATGAGGACACCTCTACTGCAGGTACATTTGGTGAGGATCAAGATTTGGCACTGATTTGTCATAGATCATCCTTGTCCCACAGAAGCCTCAAAATTAAAAGCAACTGTTCGCTTAAGGTAGCTAGTAACAAATGCACAGTGCCTATTGGGATTATGCACCACCAACTCAAGATGCCTTGTTAAGGACTCAATCCAACCCAGGCCATGTGAAAATCTCACCTAAATCACCCATATTTGCCTCATAATTCAGAAAGTACATAGAGCTGGTGCACTTCTACTTTCCACAATAACCGGAATTGCACAACTGATAACAGAAAGGTCACTATGCATTTTACATAGACAGCTTACTGAATCTATATAAACTGGACCGATTTTATAGTTTACCTCATTTTGGATGAAGTCAACACTCACTGATGTTTCTTTCTCTTCAACAGATGGTAATACAACTGATGCTTCAGGAATAATTTGTGACCACTGTCCCATTACACAACCTTTAGATGGTGTACTTTTACATTCCTTGCTTTCCCATAGAAACATACTGGCAGTTGGCGTTGTGAGTAGAACCTTATTTCCATCACCAGAAACATATAGGTATAACCTCATTGAACAGTCTAGAAAATAATGTTGTGTTAATGCATTTTCTCATTCTTTACATGATCTATCCAAAATACATTCATAGTTTTAATAGTTTTAATAGTTTTTGACATTAGCTACTGTGCTAACTTTTTATTGTATAAAAGTCAATGAACACAATACAAAGATTAAACCTGGGACATCATGTTTAGTACTTATAATAGCACAGAACTAAGAAAGCCTGGCATATTGCACTAAGAAGAAGTATAATCTTATTACTGCCCTCAACATTATGAGTACCTTCTAAAACAGGCATCCCCAAACTTCGGCCCTCCAGATGTTTTGGACTACAATTCCCATCTTCCCCGACCACTGGTCCTGTTAGCTAGGGATCATGGGAGTTGTAGGCCAAAACATCTGGAGGGCTGCAGTTTGGGGATGCCTGTTCTAAAACATGGGTAGGGAACCTCTCAACCATGGGCCAATCTTGGCCCGCCAAGGGGCCAAATAAGGCCCATGATGCCATTTTCCGCCAAACACACCCACCGGTCCATTGGCTGATGTCAGTTGATGTGTGGGGTTCAATCCTGCTAGGTGCTGTGTCCTCAGCATGTTGCCTGGTATGAATGCCCTGGTGGGTGGAAGTGCCCAACTATCAGTTATGTGACATCATGACAGCTGATTATTGATAGATGGGTTGGCCATGGCCACTAACCAAAGTTGGCCCATGAGCAACAGGGGTGATAAAGATCTGGCCCACTGGGCCAAAAAGCTTATCCATTCCTGTTCTATATAAAATACATTATATATGCTAAGGTTTAGCTTAACAAGTCATTTCTCTTTGAAATATAAACACTATTAAATAACTCAGAAAGTCATGAATAAAATAAACATTTTCATTTTTAGTTGTTAAATGATAAGCAAAATTGTAATGTCTGATAAGACCTTTTTTGAACAAAATAAATGGGGGAAAGGACAATGTTAATCAAAATATTAATTGAATATTCCTACCTTGTGCTGCTAAAACCACCTTCTTACATTCTTCAGCTGCCGAGACACTTTTTATAGTTTCTTGGTCTTTGTTCCAAAGAAAGAGTTCTCCTGTTTTAAGTATCCCTGCCAACCAAGCTCCTGTTTGATTAAGGAGAATTTTGTTGTTCAAAGTGCAACATTTTAGACAAATTTCATTTCATTTCATTCATAGCTCCACTAGGTTTAATTAGCTTACTCCCAGGGAAACATGCATAAGACTACACTATTCCCTGCCCCCCTTTGGTCCCAAGTCGTTACATAGTTTTAGATCAGAACTATATTGAGGGTAAGGTGGTAGCAGTGGAAACCCTTTACTTGTTCATTTACTTAACATACTTAGCTACTGCCCTCACAAAGTAGAGAGCCAGTACATTTTTAATTGTCAGAAACACAATTAATTTAAATAAATTCAAAAAATAAAATCATGCAACAACTTGTTAGTGCTAATACTTAACCGTTTCTTGAAGTTGTTAAGACAACAACATTCTTCAGCAAGGGATGTAACTGTGGGATCTTCTTTGTCCTCCCCGAAAGCAGATTAATTTCATTTATGCTTTTGTCATCTAAAAGAAAAACAGCCTCCTTTTCCTATTATAAAGAAAGAAAGCCTTTTATTCAGGTACCTACTTCCACATTTTTCCTGGAAACTAACACCTGAATAAGCACAACTACTGTATACTGTGGTACCTCGGATTACAAACTTAATTCGTTCTGGAGGTCCTTTCTTAACCCGAAACTGTTCTTACTTACCTTCCAAGTTCCGGACTGCAGAATCCGGGACCGGCAGCCATTTGACACCGGAAGTTGCGTCGATGTAACTTCCGCTGTCGCTTTGCCCTTCTATGGGCACAAAAAATGGCCACCGTCAGCTTCGAAAGTCGCTTGTACGCATGTCAGAAAGTGTGCCGACGCAACTTCCGGTGTCGCTCCGCCCATCTATGGGCACCAAAATGGCCGCCACCAACACCGGAAGTCGCGTCTATGCACTTCCGGACATGCGTAGATGCGACTTTTGAAGCTGGCGGCAGCCATTTTTTGTGCCCATAGAAGGGCAAATCGGAAAGAAAAAAAATGGCCGCCGGCAGGAGAAAATAACGGAGAAAAACGGGAGACGAAGTGATACGGGGGACCACCGGGAAAAGGTAAGTAAAAAATGGGTTTTCCCGGGGGAAACGGGGTACTTGGCAGCCATGCCGTTCTTAACCTGAGGCGGTACTACTTCCAGGTTAGCGGAGTTTGTAACCCAAGGTACTACTTCCAGGTTAGCGGAGTTTGTAACCCGAAGTGTTTGTAACCCAAGGTGTTTGTAACCTGAGGTACTACTGTAATGCTAGAATTACAAAAACAGAAGCACAAAATTGTAAAACAAAAACAAAAAACACCTAGGCTTGCATTCTAACACCTTGCGTATGCAGAACTTTAGCTCATGCTTACAAAAAGAAATGCTACTCATGGACAGTTCCCCACTGCTAAAAGGGTCTTTTGCATATCACGGAAAAGATGTAGCATAGAAGTTCCTACATAGGAGGACTAAGAGAACACTGGAGCTGCTTCCCCAAGTGGGTAAGGCTTGTTTGACAACAAAGAGAAACCACACCATTAGTGTAATGTAATCAGCCCAGACCTGTGGAACACTCTACCATCCCCTTCTGTGACAATTTTTAAACCTGCTGAAAACTTTTCTATTCTGCCAGGCCTATGCAGGTGATTAAGAATTCATCTTCCCACAATGTTTATTGATACTTGTTTTTAACTTTTTTACTTTTAAATTGTTTTTAACTTTATACATTTTTATTGTATGGTTTTTATCTTTTTAATGTTGTAAACTGCTTTAATGTATTTTTATGATTTAGCGGTATACAATTTTTTATATATAAATAGATGAATAAAGGGATGGACAGTGTCTTTTAACAAATGGAAACAAATAATATGAAAACTAAGATTAACAGAATTCCTACACATATATTTTTATTTCATATGTAAAGAATTTAAATCCTGTGAAACAAAGTGGCAGTTGCAGAAATAAGAACCATAATATGCCCCTGTATTTCCTAACAAATCTGTATTTTTATTACTGGTCTTTAAAGGATGGGTTCTTTGCAATATAACCAAACACAGAACACAATCTAATCAAGCACCTTTAAGTACTATTCACTTTAGCCAGCAGGCTGAATTCTAGAGGTGTTGTAATCCTACTGTATCATACAAAAATAGATGATTACCTGTCCCAGCCAAGTGATTTGAGGCCATGGCTTCCTTTGCTTGATACATGTAGAAGTTAGGACTTCCAGTTTAATTTCCATGATTATTAAAAGGTAGTATAGCCATTAAACTTTTCAAAAAGGGAACATCATTTTACATGACTGTAAAAAAAGAAGCACAAAACTATATTGACATTTAAATTTATAGAACAACTTCTATCACGTTAATGTACACCATTGTAAAAAGAATGTAAGAGAAACTCTGTTGAATCAGACCAGGCATCCCCAAACTGCGCCCCTCCAGATGTTTTGGCCTACAACTCCCATGATCCCTAGCTAACAGGACCAGTGGTCGGGGAAGATGGGAATTGTAGTCCAAAACATCTGGAGGGCCGAAGTTTGGGGATGCCTGGATCAGACCAAAGGCCTATGTAGTGTAGCATCTTGTCTCACATAGTGGCCAACTGGAAAGCTTACAAGCAATACATGGGCACAATAAACTCTCCTGCTGTTGTTCTCCAGTGACTGCATACTGCCTCTGATCCTGGAAACAGCATACAGTCATAATGACTAATAACCATTATTCACCATCAATTAGTCTAATCCTTAAAGCAAAATTGGTGGCAGTCACTACATCTTATCCAAGTGAATGCTGCAATTTTACTATGAGTTGCCACTGTATTAAAAAGCATTTCATATCCCGGATTTTAGCACCGAGAAAAGGATACTTTATACACCTCTATCATGTCACCCCCTTGCTCATCTTGCCCCCCCCCCTTCCTCCTAAGGAAATTGCTCCAGCCCTGATTATTTTGATGTTATTTTCAGGGGCCGGAGCATTTGCCGTTATCAAGCTCAGTCTGTCTACTTTCACTTTCATGCAGGGGGTTGGGGAGTGTGGGCAAAAGCAAAACCAAGAGCGGTTAAGAGGGACCACAAAACCCATAACTGGATCGGGGAGCAGGATAAGCAGCCGTTCCCTACACAGGGGGAGGTTGGTACTTCTGTCAGCGATGCACCTTTCCCTGCTCCGCGAAATCCCTTCTGAGAGGCAGCAACAGATTCATTATACTGTACACTGTATTCCAAGTACTATCAGCAGCATCAATATTTATTAAATTTATATGCCGCCCTTCACCACCAGGGCGGTTTCCAGCAGCCAAACACAGAAATACTTAACAACAAAGCAATGACCCACCGGGTCACGGATTGTTTAGTTAGAATAATTGCACCATAGAGATTTTAGACAATATAGAAAGCTGCCGACCAGCTTTGTCTGCCTACCCACTCTCACCATACATACATATGCAGATAAATAGACAGATAGATGAAGCTGCTGACCAGCTTTGCCTGCCCACCCCCACCCCCCACTCTATATAAAGGAAGCTTTGCCTGCCTCCCCCACTCAACCTCGGGCATGTAGGTTCAGTCCACCGCCGGCTGGAGAAGGGATAAGCGCATTTTTGTGGGAAATAGAGAGGTCGAGGGGGGGGGGGAGAGCTCTTCCCTAGCCGCCTCCTTTTCCTCATAGCGGGCGCCGCCTTCGCGGACCCACCGTGCGCGTCGTCGTCTCGTCACCGCCTCCCTCTCCCCCTCAGCACCAACGGTTATCCTTCCTCGCGGCTCCCAACTGCCTCCAACCGCTGGTGTGGGGGAGGAGCTGAGGGACCGAATGCGCATGCGCCCTTGGGTGACCGTTGAAATGGGAGTCAAGAGCCGGCAGTTAACGGGCGGAGATTGGAGGCTGCCCGCGCCCCGTCTTTTATATCGATTCGGTCGTCGCTCCAGCCCGCTCTTTCTAGCTCCCTGCGCTGGACTCGCAGCCTGTGCAGATTCCAGACGCGCCTCCTCTCCAAAAAGGCTTTGTGGAGCCTTAAAAGCTGGGTTAGGAGGCAAGTGGTTTCTCAGACGCCGTTGAACTACAACTCCCATCATCCTTGCTGCGCACAGGGCTTGATGGGAGCTGGGGGGGGGGTCTAACGATATCTAAGGGATTCCCCCATCCTTTGTCTCAAGAGACTTAAGTTTTGGCTTCGACCCGCGAAAGCCTTGCATCGTAATAAAATTTCCTTAGTTTTTAAGGTGCCACAGGACTGTGTAAGTCGGGAGTCAGCAAACGTTTTCAGCAAGGGGCCGGTCCACTGACCCTCAGACCTTGGGGGCCAGACTATTTTTTTGGGGGGGATGAACAAATTCCTATGCCCCACAAATAACTCATAAGTGCAATTTATATAAATGGACACATTCTACTCATTTCCGGTCCCTCCGTGTACATTATGCAGGGCTCCTTTAACGAGCCCCCCCCCCCCGTATCATTTTCTTAGTTGTAGGGAACCGTGCGTTTCAGTTTGCCTCTCTGGTAAGTGTGCACAAGATTTCTATCCTATATATACAGTATTGTATATATGTATACGCATATTTATATGTATGTTGTTTAGTCGTGTCCAACTCTTCGTGACCCCATGGACCAGAGCAGGGGTGTCAAACTCAAATTCATCGGGGGCCGCATCAGCAGTTTGGTCACCCTCAAAGGGCCGGCTGTATCTGTAGGACTATGTGTCCACTCTTTATTATCATAAATTATTGTCACTGCATTCAATTATTACTGTTTTTTGTAATAATGTAAGTAATAACTAGCTCTGAAAGCAGAAACATAGTCAGAATAATGGCAAGTAGATATTCAAATGTACAATTATTGTACAATTTATTTAAAAATGATTTTTGGTAACTGCACTGGGTGGTGGAGGCTCGCTAGGGTTTCATGCAGGACCTTTGCAGAGCTACTAGTACCTGGAGATGCTGGGGTCCTTCTGCATGCAGGACAGATGTTCTGCCAGTGAGCCACCACCCTTCACCAAAGGGACTGGCTGAGGTTGACTCACTGAAGCTGCTCTCCTGGTTCCAGGGTTTAAGGGCCAGAAGTATAAAGCAGCATCCTATGTTTCTGAGGAGAGGGAGAGGGAGGGGAGGAAGGAAGGAAGGATGGAAGGAAGGAAGAAAAGAGGGAGTGGGAGGGAGAGAGGAAGGAAGGAAGGAAAGAGGGGAGAGAAAGAAGAGTAGGAAATAAGGAAGAGAATAAAGAAGGAAAGAAAAAGAAAGAGGGAGATAAGAGGGAAAGGGAGAAAGAAGGAAGGAAGTAGAGGGAAAGAAAGAATAAGAATGAGGGAGAGGAAGAAAGTTGGGAAGGACGAAAGGAAGAAAGGAAGGAAGGAAGGAAGAAAGAAAGAAAGAAAAGAGGGAGCAGGAGGGAGAGAGGAAGGAAAGAGGTGAGAGAAAGAAGAGTAGGAAAGAAGGAATAAAGAAGGAAAGAAAAAGAAAGAGGAAGACAGAGATAAAGAAGGAAGGAAGGAGAGGGAAAGAAAGAATAAGAACGAGAGAGAGGAAGAAAGAAAGGGAGGGGGGTCGCCGCCTTGATTCAGCGCCAGAAAAGAGCGCAAAGAGACCCAGGGGCAAAAAGCATTTCCCCGGCCCCAGCTGTTTGTCGGCGCTTTGTTGGCGCGGCGCTTCAGCAGCAAGGTCCCACTGCTGGGTCCCGCTGGCTGGGGCGCTCGGCGGGCCACATGACGAGGTCTGGCGGGCCGGATTTGGCCCCCGGGCCTTGTGTTTGACACCCGTGGACCAGAGCACGCCAGGCACTCCTGTCTTCCACTGCCTCCCGCAGTTTGGTCAAACTCATGTTCGTAGCTTCGAGAACACTGTCCAACCATCTCATCCTCTGTCGTCCTCTTCTCCTAGTGCCCTCAATCTTTCCCAACATCAGGGTCTTTTCCAGGGAGTCTTCTCTTCTCATGAAGATGCATACATGTATTTGTATGTACAGTATACATATCTACTAAGGAGCAAGTCTTACTGAGTTTAATGAAGTTTAGTCTAAGGTTAAGTGGATATACAGTGGTACCTCTCGTTGCGAACGGGATCCGTTTCGGAGGCCCGTTCGCAACCTGAAAAGGATGCATCCTGAAGCGCCGCATCTGCGCAGGTGCGTGACGTAATTCGGTGCTTCTGCGCATGCACGCGTGCTGTTATAAGCAAAAATCTGCCCTGATTCCCTTATGGGGTACACAAGAGCCGTTATTGGGTTCCCCATCGGTCAGAGAATATAACAGAGCCGAACCTGGAAGTAACCCGTTCTGGGACTTCCGGGTTTGGTGCGTCCGTATCCCAAAAAGACGCATCCTGAAGCGGACATAACATGAAGTATGACTGTATAAACAATACATACAACATTTACAAATACATAAAATACACACACACACACAAAACTTTACTAGTTTACCCAATAGAGGCCTTAAGAGTAGCCTTGTTAAAATATTTAAATCTCTCAGCTGAGACAATCTCAGGTATTTGATTAACGTTTTACTAAAGGACTGGCACCTTCTAAAAAAGTGACATGCTTTGCCTTTAGAGCAGCAATTTTAAGGAGAAAAAATTGTGGGGATTAAATTATTCAGGAAAGCAAACTTATGACAGAGTGTCTGGTTTCAATAGTAATTTTAACTGTAATGGGTTTTAAAACCATTTTTATTATGTTTTATGTGTTTTATCTTTTGCAATGGCTTTGGCTAAACAAAATGAATAATAACTATAAATCATATCTGTAACAGCAACCGCATCTTAAAAAATGATTTCCTGTTCTCAATGTATTCTGAGGCCACTAGGGTTGGAGTTCTTAATCAATTAAAGATATATCCTGATTACTTGAGTACATGTGCTTATAAAAACTGCAGATTTCAGGCCTGTTCTCACTTTCTTGCACCTAAGAGAGAATAACTTTTCTAAGATTATGCATGATACAGCATGTGTGCAACATCTAAACCAGGGCCCTACAAGATGTTGGGTTTCCTCGCAAGCCGCACTTTCCAGCTCTCCCACCATATCCAATTTCCCGGCACCACACGTGCCCAGTCGTGCCCAAGTGGGTAGTTGCCTGTAGTTGCCATTTATAATCCTAAGCCTCTTTTTCATAGCAAACTCTCAAATACATAGCTGTATGATTTCCACTTTTATGTCTAAGCACTTTGTGTAAATTCTATGCAAAATTAAAAGAGAAACCCATTTTAAAAATAATTTTAATTGCCAGGGCAAGATTATACAATCCATTTTAATCCAAATCATATAAAACTGTTTCACTGCTAGAAAAAATTAGTAGTAAAAAAAGAAGAGAAACAACCTGCCATTCTGACATTCTATGGGAGGTTAGTTAAGAACACACAACACAGAACTATGATAAGCTCCACAGCTTGTTTTGATGCTTTAATAAGCATTTGCCTTTTCAGGTTCCAGTGCAGTGACAGTTCATTCCACCTGAAGAAATAGTTGTGCATCACTCAATGAAGCCGTTCTAATTTAGCCTGTAGAGATTTAAAGTTCCCTGTAATTGTCTGTACAGCTAGTGTTGGACTTATGGACTGCAGTTCAACAAGGTAACAGCTAACAGCATCCAAGCAAATATTTGTGAATCGCCGCCTAAAGAGAAAGAAAGAGAACAGTTAGTTTTAGTTTATTGTTAGGCTACAGAGACCCAAAACTTTGTTGAGAAACGTGCTGCCTCTAAATCGTAAGCTATAGTTAGGGTCAGTGATCTTCTGCAACAAAGCTGGCAATGGGATATGCTGGTGGTTGTAGCGGGATCTGTCAGTTCTGAGCAAGATGTATACAATTTAGTATGGTAAGCTTCGGCAGTCTGCATTCTTTGCTTATGTTACTTTCTAAATCACCACTATTTATTTATTTTATTTATTTATTAAATTTCTATACTGCCCTTCATATAAGGTTTACAGGGCTGTTTATAATATAAAAACACAGAGTAACAAACAAAAACACAAACCCCACCACAAAAACTGTTTAAAAGGCAATAGATTGTTTAATTGGCCACATGCCAGGCAGAAGAGGAATATTTTTCCTTGCGCCTAAAGATATGTAATGAAGGTGCCTGGTGAGCCACCCTGGTGAGAGCATTCCACAAGCAGTAAAGGTCCGTTCTCATGATGCCACCCTCCAGGCCTCTTGCAGAAAAGGCACACAAAGAAGGGTCTCAGAGGATGACAGCAGAGTCCAGATCAGTTCATCTGGCAACCATTTCCAGCATACAGTATATTAAGTCTGTTTACAGCATCTGCATTCAAAGAAGTACCTTTCAAAGGCAAGAATTTTGTTAGGCTCTTGCACAAACGCTGATAATAATACATGGATGCATTCCAAAAGGTGCAAAGGCTTCTTCATTTTACTCCAGTATGGATCCTGTAAAGAAAAAAGAAAACTGGAATAATTTGGAAATTATTCATCAACATGTTGAGTGTACTACGGAGTGCCACATAATACCCATTCTGCATTTGAAAGAACTTAATTGCCTAATGAGATCAAGCAGGCTTCTTCACTGTACCCTTTTTGGAACCTGCTGAAAACATTCTTGTTTAGAGAAGCCTATCCACATGCTTAGAAAGTTGAGACAATTTTAATCCATTTGAATACTTTAAATGTTGCATGTTTTAATGTAGGATTGTGTTTCCCCCCTTGCTATATCTTTTTGTAAACCGCTTTGAGGTTTTTAACAATGAAACAGCCTATAAATTGAAATAAATAAATTTAAAAAACCCAAAATGTCAATACACAAAATACTAAAATTTAAGCAATAATGTTCTTGTTTTAACAAAGAAATGACGGATTATTATGGATTGAATTTGTATGTCAGGTTTTATTACAAATTTCAGAAGTTTACCTAGCTAACAAAGATGTAGAGGGTTCTTCCCTATTCTTACATAACCTCCAAAATTCTTTAACCCCCTACCCCACCACATGCAGTTGCACAAGCCTCCTGCTTACCTTAGCTGCCCTCCCTTGCCAACTTGTAGCCCCATGCAACTTATGGCAGCTCTGTCTACCATGCTGTGGTATTATACAACATGGGCACACTAGGCTCAGTTTAAATTTAAAAATTGTTGTTCACTTTCAGCAAGATGGGCTGTGTTCTTTAAAAAAAAAAGATTTGGCAGTGCTCAATAGCACTGGTCTTTAACTACTGGGTAATTCTCCAATTTAAAGTGGCTCCTGTTTTTGGCTTCACCAGTCTTATTTTTAAAGAAAATGAAAGAAAGCAGTACAATAGGCTTGACTGCTAGACGTTACAGTCATACCTCTGGTTACGTTCGCTGCGGGTTGCGTACATCATGGGATATGAACGTGCCGAACCCGGAAGTACCGGAATGGGTTAATTCTGGGTTCAGCGATTTGTGCATGTGCAGACGCGCCGAATGACACCACGTGCATGCGCAGAAGCACCGAATCGCGCAGCGAGCATGCACAGATTCGGCGCTTCAGGTTGCGCACTGCTCAGGTTGCAAACAGGGCTCTGCATATAAGACAATGGGGAAGGAGAGGCAGCAACAAATGAAGAAGCAGCAGTGAACAAAGGTCCTCAACACAACCTCAGAGGCAGCCGAGGCAGCAAGTTGGTATTCTATGGACCAATTTAGTGAGCTCATAGTCACAATCTACTACATGAGGATCAATGCCTACTAGCTACAAACACATTTTGAATGCCTGGCCCAGTACAAACCTATAATTTTCTTCCTGTTAATATCTCAGCAGTGATATACCTTTAAAAAAGCTGGTATTCTGTGGTCCACCCCCATCATTTGTGATATGGAATTTAAACAACAGATCAACAAGAAAATATGCGAAGTTTTTCCTCTTACCCGTGCTTTGAATAGGTGATCATATACTTCAAGAAGTCTTGGTAGCGGCACACCAATTTCTTGCATTGTGTAAGTTACAAAACCCACATCCCAGTTCAAAGAACAAACTTGTTGTTCTAGATACTGCACTAAGAAATCTAAGGGGGGGGGGAATAAAGGCCAGTGAGATGCAAATCATTTGCTGCAAAGTTTAGTTGCTATTCTTTTTTTTATATACCTGTGAATTCCTTCACTTAGTCAATCTGACAGGAAATCTACTCAGTAGATGTTTTAAAAGATGTGGACACAGTGCAATACAGGAAGTTCTGAAGAGACTGTTTGAGGACTCTGACTATTTGACTTCCTAGTTCACAACAACTAGTTCTAGTTCACCGATAACCAAAGGCGTTCTGCTCTTTTCAAGTTTGGCTTGAGAGAAATGACTGGGAAGACGCTTGCCTCACCTCCATGTGTGCAGAGTTAGGACAAAATCCCTGCTACCCTAGAGTTCAATAAAAATGTGACCTATGCAAATGCATACCCATTTCTGGGACCTATGGAGGCCATAAAGAAGAATGTGTATTTTCAATACTCAGAGTATGACAACTGCATATGAGGGCATTACCTCTAAATGCAAAATTGTGTGCACCTTCCACATACTTAGAACACTGCTCCTGTGCTCCACATGGTCACTGCCTACAGTTACTTCTAATTCTATTCAGAGTAATTCAGATGTTGCTTTGAGCCTGGGTATATGCAGAATCTATTTGAAACTAATGGATATGTGCAGAAGCCTCCTCACAATCAAAGCACATTCTTCCTTCCATTTTGCAGTCTTCTAAGAGCATTCAGTCAAATGCATATACAAGGTGCTTTTGGGAAGGCTCCAAGATGAGTTTATATGTCTCAGGTCAGGCCTTGTGTGGAAGCCACATCCTTCCACATAAATCCTTTTATTTGTATGCTGCCTTTTCATAGTTAAAGCCATGCTCAAGGCAACTTACAATATGAAAATAATTACATAATTACAAACTTAACAAAAGTAGTCATAAACAATGAAACATCAAAAACGACACATTCAAGCTGAACAATTTCCACATAAATAATAGGATCTAAAAGATACAAATAAATTAATATAAATAACAGCAACCCCCCTCCCCAAACCCGAGTCTTTTCAATCTCACACATTGGATTTATTTCCTGTTCGTTCTTTGTTTTATTCTGTTATTTTATTTTTCAGTATCTCCAAATATCCTTAATTTGAATTATATACCTAATGGGAAATAGCGAGGTGTCCCAGCATAGATTTTGCCAAGCATTACCATCTTCAGGCTAAGAGCCTGCATTCTGTCAGGAGCACTCATAGTCACACTGTCACTCAGCGCTGAAAGAGAAAAGACACCCTCTTTTAAAAGATCAATTAAATGCTTGGATTTATGTTATTTCCATTTTCAGCACGCAGAACAAACTTTTTTAAAAAATTATGTCAATTTACCCATCTACAGGTGGGCTATGATGAGTTTCCAGTTTCATACGACTCCAGATGGCTTTAAAAATATTCTCGTGATACAAATTATGCTCTCTCTAGGCTAAGAACACAGAAACTATGACACCAAGCTTTTTGGGAGAGTTGTTGGAATGTTTACTGTTAATAATAAAAGAAGTAGGACAATGAATCTGACAGTCTGCTTGCTGAAGAAGGTTAAGCTACTCCACCAAGTCTATGCAGATCATATTTTTGCTAATAAACAGTTGACTCCAACTTGCATGGTGTAATTTACTTCTAGCTCACTCCTGTCAATTCCTTCCCACCCCCAAACTGGACTGAAGAGCAACACAGAACTGAGTCATTCCATAATGTTGTGTGCTTCTAGGCATCTCTTCTAAGTACTTGAACCTACCTTTATCAATTATTTCTTGCCAAAGTGTCTGCACTAAGATAGGATCTGAATGACCAGCACAGTGAATAATAGCCAGTTTACATTCTGAGAGTTTGAATGGATCAGCAAATTCTCCATAAAGCTGCAATTTAAAAACAAGTTTGATCATTCACATAGATCAAATGCAGAATGAAGTATAAATGGATTAATAGGCAGTTTACAGACATTAAACAAAATATTGAATAACATACCTTTACCCTAAATAACAAAAAATATTTGCTTTAAAAAACTTCAAACTTCCAATAACAGAGCTCCACAAGAAATATGCAAGTGTTTTTCACACACAAGAGTGATGACTACTAAAGACAGCACAGAACTATATTATAAAAGAACTAAAATAAAATGAAATATGTAAAATAAAACACTTTTAAAAAAACTGGTGAGGCAGAGCAAATTTTTCATGATTAAGTGGGGGAAATGGTTTAGGAAATATCAGATGAATTTTTTGCACAATACAGAGAAGCCTGGGAATGTTTTTTATTATTACTATAAGATCACCTTGCTAATTTCCATCAACTCGGAATCCAGCTGGGAAATGGCATCTTGTACTGTGGAATGATGAGAACACTGACGGTGTAATGCTTCCTGTATTTGAAACTGAATCCTTGCAACCTGGTTAAAAAAATTACAATAGTCTTTAATTAAGAGCTCAGTGAACATCAGCAGCCACCTATAATTAGTTCCAACACAAAACATTTGACTTGTTACAATGACTATATATACACACAACACATATGGACTCTGAACTTGGCAATTCAAAATAGCTGACTAGGTCTATATAGGCAAAGTTACTCCTTCAGATTAACAGGGTACCAAGATGTTTGGGGCTTTATAAATCAACAACTAAACAATAAACTAGCCCAGTAGCAAACTGGCAGCCATTTCAGCCATGGTGTTACACAATAATCGTAGGCTGCTCGAGTTAGAATGAAGTCCTGTGCTGACACAGTTGAGATGGCCTCGTTATGATTGTTTATTTTAGCTACCAAAGTTTCTAAGTGCTGCCCATAAACAGTACATAAACATATAACAGATAAAATCAATTAATTATTAAAAACATGAAGCTTATCTAAAATGCCTATTTTAATATTTTATTTCAGCTGTTGAAATCTCCCAGGAACACAGTCCTGGGTTCTCCAGCATCACTCCTGACCACCTCCACCAACTTGGTCAGGGAGATCCATCAATGCCATCTAAATTAATTATCGTACTTACTTCCATTTTCTCTTCCAATTCATGCAAAAATTCACCATCTGCAGCAATTGGTGAGATGGCTGTGGAACTCTTAGCACTCAAAATGGCGCGTGCAATATATTCAAGACGCTGCTGAAGTGAGATCTCAGTGCTGTTAAATGACATAACGATGTGACTAATATGGTAGCCTCTATGAGCAACTATCACAAGAATGTTAGCTGTTTTCAATATTTTAATCTAGCTCTTCAGTCTGCTATTTCTCTGCAGTACATTATTCTTTGTCTAACTGCTCTAACACCATTACTCCTGTATCTCCTTGCATCTTGCAACTTGGTCATCTCTTCTATACCATCTAGAAATACATAGAAACCAATAAAAATTCGGTTTTAGAAATGTTACATACAGATGCATGGTCTGATAACATGGTCAAAACTTATCGACTGCTATCCAGTATCCACAATAATTTTTTTCAATGCATATTAATGCTTTTATGTTAACTAGCTACTACTGGAGTCCCCCACACTGTATGCCATGGAAAAATGCTTCCTTGTTGGTGTCTTAAGAAAATATTGCTACTTCTTTAAGGCTAGTTGAGATTATACCTTGGGCATGATTGGGAGTAAGTTTAAATCACTCTCACCCATAGATAGCCAAAAGAATCTCCATACCAACGTTACAAAGAGGGGGCTGCAATCTCTCTTCCTCCTATTTCAGGTGGGGTGCTGAAAAAGGTCATTCCCAGTATAGAAACAAGGTGATCTCTTCCTCCATTGGCAGCAGCTCAGGACCAGGGAAGAGAGGTTGCAGGATGGATAGGAACCTTCCACAAGCCACATCTGGCCCATAGGCTGGAAGTTCTCCTTCCCACTCTACATGCATACTCAGAAAAAGCTCTTATAAGTTCAAGGTGTGAATAGGATTGCAGCCTGAACCCTAAGTCCAGTTCTCCACAACATGAATTGCATAATTAATTTTATGTTCATATGTGTGAACAGAATTAAGCCTTTGATTTACCTGCATATCAATTTCAAAGCTTTTAATAACGCTACACAACTTGTGGATCCACCAGTCAAACACAGCTCACCAGCCAGCCATCATCCAATGGGGGGGGGGGTCAGTAATCTTGTTTTTGAGGCAAGCTCGGGGACGCAATCGCAGGAAGATTGTCAAACACGTTGAGCCCCTAATACCTGTTCAGTAGGCTTGATCAGCTTGATGGATCACAAGTTCTGTCCTACCATAGTGTCATAAGGATTGCTTTGCAAAAATTGTAACATAAGTAAATAACTAAAGAAGACAGGAAGTACTTCAACCTGCCCTGGGACCTTACAGTGAAGGCTGAGCAATAAATAAATAAATAAATAAATAAATAAATAAACAAACAAACAAACAAATAAATAAATACAACACTAGATGCAATTACTTGATAACAAGCTACCCTTACCTATGCATGTCTGCCAATTTTGCAAGTACTCTGGCTGCATTACTAAAACTTCCATTCTTCTCAAAAAACCTCCACAGAAGATCCATATAGCGAACTTTGTTTTGATCAACTTTGGCCATACGTGCCAAATATGGCTCCAGAAAGGCAGAGTTTATCTGCAGGAATCAAAGGGGGGAAATGTAAAGTCCTATTACCTTGCTAATGCAGTGCTTTATCAAATGTGACTATGAAGTTATGTATCTTAAACAACATACATTGTATTTATTTATCTTCATCAACTTGGTCTGTGACCTTACCTGCAGCAGTTTATCTGACAGATCAGCTTGGACCAACCAGCTGTAAAGAGCAATACTAAAAAGTTCATCTGTAGAACGCTGGGCCAATTTTAGCATTTGTTCAAACTGCAATGAGAGACGGGGAGGGAATGAAAAAGATCTCTAACTGTGTATTTTTATTACACTTTTAGTCCTATTAAGTGTTTCCTATGCACCAGTTTAAATTCCTCTAATGAATAATACAGGTGAAGGTTGTTAAACTGTGCTAACAGCTTCACAATAAATTTACAGTAAGTTAGTAGTCTGGATCTGAAAAACCATACATGTCCTGAAGGGAATTTTATCGAATAGCAGGCCCTTCCTGGGCCTACTCAAGGCCTTCCTTCGGCATAGCTAACACAGTTCTTTGAATCCTGGATATTAGATTCATGACAAGTTTAAAAGTACTTCCTGGGCAAAGTTAATAGCAATTCAGTCTATGCCATGTTTTTTCTTACATGATGTCCTGCTTCTTCATTGCTCAGCATATTGGGATCTGATGTCAAGACAGGAGGACCAGGTTTTTTGGGCACGCTGGGAGACTGTGGAGCAGCTTTACTTTGATTGACCAACTCCTGGAGTGTGTCCGTGATGCACTTATAGCTGTTTAGCCTGCAAAAAAGTGGAAATCACAGGAAAATGACTCATACACAAAACCTTCCAAGCACCCACAGCAACAATTTACTGTCTTGCATATGCATGTTATTTTGTGCAAGACAGCAGAAGCTTTGACTCTTATCACTTCATATATTGCTAAAGGCTAGAATGGCTGTAGAAAATATGTAGGAATTAGTCTGCTATTCAAAATAATCCACAACCTCAAAAAACAACTGCTAACATCTCTGTCCTAAAACTCACTTTGGGTTTTAGTAAAGCAAACAGTCTAATTTGTCAGCACCTAAATGTTATCGAGCGTCAGAACAACTTGGTCACAATAAGGAAATTTTGCCCACGGTATGACTATTTTCCACCAACCCATTTCGACTCTCTGGCACCCTATCTGCATAACCTAGCAATTCTAAAATACAGACACGCCTTTACTCTTGCAAGATTTAATGTATTGCCCTCGGTTGTACGTGAGGGACAATTACTACAGATTCCACATGAAAAATGCTTATGTCCCTGTGGAGATGGCAGCACCAAATCGGTGGCGCATGCCTTTCTGGCTTGCACTCTTTATAAAGACTTGAGGAATGGGGTTATCACCCCTCTTTTATTGTCCATTCCATGTCGCCCAGCTACTGCCAGTGTCCTTTCTCTTGGCAGATCAAGATGAGCAGGTGACAGCAAAGGTTGCAAGGTTTTTAGCTGGAGCAATAAGAATAAGATCCACTATTTGACTATTGATTCAAAACCTAAAATGTATTTTATATAATTGACTATTTTTTTGTATATCATATTATTGTTTTATTGCTATGGCATATGGCTGATGCAAATAAAGATTCATTCATTCATTCATTCTCTGTCCTGAAGAAAATTTCAATTGTATTCCAAAACTTGCCTTTCCTGGAAAGCCTGACATCCAACAACATCTTCCTCTGGTTCTCCATTTTTGTAATAATGGAGTCCAAGACCTTGGGGATCTTTCTTCTCTGCAGCCATGAGAGAAAGTTCTACCACACCCTCATAGAAACGTACTTGAGATTAAAAAGGGGGGGGTACATTAACAGAGATAAGAGTGAACATAATACTACAGAATATTGACAAAATGAATACAAACAACCTATTTCAAATTAGAAAATGTGAAGTCCTAATTCTAATTATCTGATGCTGTGGGCTGCAGGGGCATCTGTGCATCTACCCACATTTTAACAAACTATGTCCCTCTGCGAAGCACCGAAAAACAAGGTTTTCTCAATTTTTCAGTATTTTATGCAAGGACAGTATAATTTGAACACATGCAAAATCACGAGTACTGTGTGATTAGTTTCTAAAACCCTCGATTCATGTATTAAGTGTTACACAAAGGATATCAGATTTCTCAAATGATAAAATATGCCTGATGTACACATAAAAAATTACAGGGAATCTGAATTTTATTTGAAGGTGGAGGAGGAAGTGGTGTCTGGCCATGAAACCAAACACAGGTCAGAGTTACCCTGCTTGCGACTTCATTCTTCCAGGAAGGAGAAAGGAGTTAGGGAATGGGAGAGGGTGAAACACAGCCATGAGGTGGTTTGGAGTAGCCAAAAGTTGGCAGCAGGAGCACACTCTCACTCCGTGGTTCCTATCTCTTCCTCTTATTTTAAAAATCTGATCTGCAAAAAGCAGGAGTCCTGCATCTGTTCACTGCAGAGGCAGAAGAAAGAATAGTTTCAGAGAAGACGTGGGAAGGTGCCTCCAGTTGCAGGACCCAAGCCAGTCTTTCTTCAGAAGAGCCTGCCTCCTGGTGAACAGCCCAGAGAGCACTGCTGGGCCACTGGATGGCAGCAGGTAGAAAAAAATACAATACAACATATATTTTTCCCTAACTGTGATGTATGTGCACCACTTCCTATACTGTTTAATACTGATATTCCTGTAGCAGTTGGTCTGCAGAGATAAAGATAAGTTGATTGGTAGAAATTATGCTCCTAAATCATGTCCCATCCTTTCAATGGGTGGGATTCAACTAAGGTTTACGCAGAGTACACCCACTGAAATTAAAGAACATGACTAAGCTAGGTCCATTACTTTCAATGGGCATACTCTGAGTAAAACTTATTTGAATACCACACACTGGGTCGGTCTACTCTGAGGATGGCTTAACACTGGAAACAACACTACAGTATATTCATAAAGTTGAGGTCAGTGATGCTTGTAACTCACCTTGCCTATACTGTGCACAGACATTGGCAAGATCTACCTGTGTGCTAATCTGTTGATATTCTTTCAATGACTCTCTTAGCATCTTCTCTTTTTCAGATTTGTTCTGAACTTGTCGGGACCGCTGAAGTAGTTCATTTGCCTAGTAAGACACAAGCATAGATCAAAGTCTGCATTCTTCATTTGAACTTCACACACTGAACATTAAGTGGGAGGCCAAGGCCTATAGCAGCTTTGCACTGCATGTTGATTTACTGAGATGGAGGTTAACAAAGTCAATAAATTCTTCTGCTTCCTGGACAGAAGTGATTTTTTTTGTCTAGGAAATTATTCTTGTGCTAAGCAGTCCCCTTATCCTTCTACAGATCATAACACTCATCTTTCAATTATTTCCTTAAAATGATCACAATAGTTTAATATCAAATATTTTCCAGTGACAACTGATAAAATTTTAACACTTCTATATGTGTATTATTCTGAGCACAGCATGACACAATGCAATTCTCAGATTATATTGCCCTCACTAGATGAAAAAATAGCATGCAAATACACACACAACCGAACAAAAAAACCCCACACCCTTACTTCTTCTCATATTGGTTACTATACCATACCTTGGAACAGATAGCATCATCTGTGCTGTAGAGCAGTGGGCAGATGTCTTGTAAATGTGAACTAATCCCATCAACAGCAGCATGGTCTCTGATGTAACAGTTGATGAGGGATGCAATAAGGGCTCCAGTTAGCTCTCTATCTCTAATTACCAAGTCTCTAAAAGTAGTCACCTTCAGGTGTTCCTGAAGCTCCTATGGAAAAAGCACATCCCCAATTTTTACTGGAAATCCTTTTTTCTTCTTTAAATTTCGTAAGAGAGAAATCCTGCTGCATTTACATTACAACAAACCATCAAGGACAGCATAATTTATAGCACACGTTATCTTTTTTTTTCAAATATGCATAAGATTAAAATAAGTTTGATCATGTCAGCAGAGGGCACAACCTGCAAACCACCCTCTACATCTGCGTGAAACTCTGTTTTAATAAACCAATATAAGAACTCACATCATAATTAAAAATTATTTTGGTACTTTGCAGGTTGCCTTTTAAAATAGTGAGGCACTCTGAAATCTTTAAAAGACTGCAAATCCACTAATGTCCAGAAGATCCCAGTGTTCTGCTTTGAGCAATAAAACTCCCATGTCTTCCAGGTCAAGAAGCAAAGAGTGCTGTGGCACATACCTTCTGAAGTTCACCCACGACAATGTTGAACTGATGCTCACAAAGAAGCTTCCACAGTGCCAAAGCCTGGCAGGTTTTCCGAACAAGTTGCTGGATGCCTTGAAGGGAGGCCTTCTCTGCTAATTGTGCCTCTGCTATAAAAGTGAAACGGACACTGCTAAATTATAACTTATTTCTATCCCCTGAACATGTCATACACACAAGGGTGAATGTGTCAAGTAACAGGTGCTTTCACAAAATGTTTTCAAGCACTAGAAACAAAGAACTATGTGGCATGAAGGGATCCCTAGGCTTACCCAGCTCTAACACTTCTCTGCTAGGTAGGATTCACCAGGTTTAAGCAATCCTTAATATGGTAATGCAGTCATAATAAATAACAAGATGAAAGATGAAAAAATCTTTTTTTTAATAATCCCAGTGGCACTTTGAAGATGAACTAAGTATAAGCTTTCAAGGTATGAACTTTCGTGTGTAATACACACTTCGTCAGATATTCTGAAGCAGAGGTCACTTCAACCTTATAACTGTTGATGACTGTTACGGCAGTTGGTTCCACAGGGAAGGGCAAGGGATTTTTAAAGGGATAGATGATCAAAATTAGCTTTAGTATGTATAATGGGACATGAATCCAACATCTCTATTCAGACCAGGTCTCTCCATAGTTTTTAGTTTGGTAATGAGTTGTTATTCAGCAACTTCTCTTTCAAGTGTATTTCTAAAATTCTTTTGCAATAAGACAGCTACTTTAAAATCTTGTATAGAATGTCCTGGGAGACTGAAGTGTTCTCCTATTGGTTTCTCTGTTTTATGATTCCTGATGTCAGATTTATGCCCATTTATCCTTTGGCGTAAAGTTTGTCCTGTTTGTCCAATATAGAGAGCCGAAGGGCACTGTTGGCATTTGATATCATATATAATGTTGGAAGATGAACAGTTAAAATAGGGCTGAAATGGTATGTTTGATGTTATTGGGGCCAATAATGATGTTGTCCGGGTGTATGTGGCAGCAAAGTTGGCATCTAGATTTATTGCAGGCTCTTGTGCCAGTGTCCATGTTAAGTCTGGTTGTTGTATTATTGTGTGTGAGGAGCTGTTTAAGATTGGGTGGCTTTCAGGAGGCAATGAAAGGTTTTCCTCCCAGAGCTTGGGAAATAAATCTAAGGCATTTAAGAGATGTTGCAAATCTCTGATGATGTGTTGAACTGTTTTAACTTGAGAGCTGTATGTGAATACTAGTGGTGTTCTATTGTTTTCTCTTTGGGGGTCTATCTTGCAGCAAGTTCTCTCTGAGTATTCATCTGGCTTTGTTGATCCTTTCTTTAACTTCATCAGGTGGGTATTTTAGTTCCAAAAAGGTTTGCTGTAGGTCTCTTAGGTGAGTACGTCTACTCTGTAGAGTAATGGTAATGCAGTAACCTTGAAAAAGAACTCTTGTTGGGGTTCCGGTTTCCGCCGGCAGGAATGGCGGACCTGTTTTCCATCTCTCTGACCTTCGTAAGGAATTTGGCGGTTGCTAGGGGAGTAAATGGCAACCCCCTACCCTCTCCGGGGGTTACGGAGAGGGGCCGCTGGCCCGCGATGCCCCCAGACCCACTCCGACTGTTTTTGGAGTGGGGGGAGCTTGGGCTGAGCACTTACGAGGGCCAGGACTCCCGGACGCTAATCTGCATGGCGGGGATTTCCATGGTTAAAGAAGATAATTAGGCTTAAATCTATGGACATACTTCAGAAGGAGGGGAAGAAGCGCTGTTTACTGCTGAGAAATTTATGCTGCTGAGGGAGAGGAGTCAAAGGCTGTATTTCATCTGAAAGAAGGATTGATGGGGACGGAGCGATAAGGGAAGTGAGTCCTTTTTTATTTTTTTTCATATGAGTTACTTCGTACCTTTCCAGACGCGATGTCCTGGTTTGTTTGGAGTGAAAGAGAAGCAAAAGACTGTGTGAGTTGAACTTTATAAACTGTTGTTACTGAGCATATTTTTTAAAGATGTGGAGTTGCCGACGAGAAAAGCCCCCCTCTAGTTGGACGGAAGGAGTCCTGGACGCGTTCGGAGGATTTATGAGCTGTGACGCACTTTGAATTGGAGCAGCGACCTGAAGCTAAGTTCAGCTATAGGGCAAGGAGATCCATTAATTTACCAAGAGTCTATGGTTTGATGTTTGGGTCTTCTGCCTGGAAAAGCTGTAAATTCTATAAAGATCGTTAATCTACCCGGTTATGAGAGAAAACGAAAGTGTTTTGAGTTTTTTTAAGAAGGCGCTGCTTCGTGTTGACGCAACAGGGAGCTCCAGACCAAGAAGATTTATGGGGAGGCTGGACTGATTAACCCACACAGGAGAAAGAACATTTGTGAAACCTTGTTTGATATTTATCTCAGCAGCTGGGAAACAATCGGTTGAAAGTGGAAAACATCTATGTGATTATAAGGGAAAGATTCGGATTATTATGAACTTGGAGAGACAATTTGAACTTTAGAAAAAAGACGGCAGTGGACAGTTGCGAGGAATTCCCAATTTCTTGAAGCATGGGAACCCAAAAAATTTTTTTAGATTATTTGGCATAATATTCGGTTTGATTGATATATATGTGTATAATTTGAAATAACGAATGTGATATAATTGGTTTTAATTGGAAAATTAATAAAAATATATTTTAAAAAAAAGAAAAAGAACTCTTGTTACCAGGCTGGTCTGTCAGCTGAAGGCTTTAACATGAAGTTGCATTCCATAGGCACAAGAAGGGTTCAGATAACTTGAGTATGTTATGCGGATAGCTCAACTGGTAAAGCATGAGACTCTTCATCTCAGGGTTGTGGGTTCAAGCCCCATGCTGGGCAAAAGATTCCTGCACTGCAGGGAGTTGGATTAGATGAGCCCTGTGGCTCCTTCCAGTTCTACAATTCTGTGATTAATTTCTGGCAACTATTCGCTGATGATTCATTTTCTCTGGAACAGATTTAGACAGACCAGCCTATCACTACCTATTATTAAGGACTAGCCTCTCTCTTTCGAACCGTCTAAAAATATTCACTGTTTACTATTAAAGCTAGAGATATTGTCCCCATGAGTTTTTCTTCAAAGATACATGCTAAAGAAGAGAGAAAATAAAAAAGAGCTATTTATCTACCATGAAACTTTCTCTGGAGCTCTTGCTGCAGTTGCTGAGAACTTCCGCCATCAGACCGCATGAATCCGAGTAATCGCTGCTGCAGGTTAGCTGGGGTGGCAAAGCTTTTTCATGAAAAACAAGAAAAAATGTATACAGTGCATAAATAGGGTATGGTGTGCTTGGGGCTGTCACATGCCAAATATACAGTACAGTGGTGCCTCAACTTACGAATTTAATCCGTTCCGAAGGCACCTTCGTAGGTTGAAAAATTCGTAAGTCGAAAAGCGCCATTGGAAATGTGATTTCCCATAGGAATGCATTGGAAACGGAAAAATTCGTAAGTCAAAGCAACCCCATCTAAAAATTCATAAGTCGAAAAAACCCGAACTAAAACCACCGCGGTTTCCGTTCGGATGTCAAGAAATTCGTAAGCGTGTGGCCATTTGCCCCACGCGCAAGTCGAAAAATTCGGTTGTTGAGTCGTTCGTTAAGTCGAGGTACCACTGTAGTAAAAACTGGTTTAGATACCAGAAGCTGTTTATGTTAACAGTGAACTCAGATTCACCATCCTTTTACGCATCCTTCAAAGCACCTTAAGTCTGGTTATCTTAATTTTGTCTGGGAAAGGCCCTCTAATAAGACTTAGGGACAGGTAGGGCAAACGAGTTCTGCTTTGTATTTGCAGACCTTGAGTCTCCCATAGGGCTGTGAGCCCTAAATTAAAGTGCTATGGGAGTTATTAGGAAACTATTCTAGACCAGGGTCTGGCATAAGTCAGTTTAGTATCTACGGCCTGAGGATTGGCAGGTTAATGCACAGTCCCTTTTTGGTTCCCCAAAGTCCTTATTTGTGGTTTCTGATTAAAATGTAATAGTGCTGGTAGTTCACAGAAGAAATATGGTTGCTCCAAAAGCAGTATGTGGCTGAAAAAAGGCCTAAGCTGTACTTTGTAAGCTGCTATAGAAACCTATCAAGTTGGATAACATATCTGATATAAAGATCACAAATATCCATCCATAATTATTTGAGATACATATGTTTTCTAAGGGAACAACTCAAACTTTCATACCAGTTATCTGTACAACACAACTGTCAACCACCAATGCTTGTTTTCCTCAACACCCTTCATCTTACCTGGGATTTCTAAGGGATCCTACTGCTGCAAATTGTGAATTCCTATCCAAAAATTCCTGTAGCCCTTTTAATTCTTGTAGTATAGTTTCTAACACTTGTGGTGGAACACTGCTTTCAACCTAAACAAGAAAGAGGTAAACTGAAATGAACATATTTGAAACTAACCAATTAATTTCTGTTTTTGGAGGTTTCTGGGTAGATGACTAGGAAGTGCATCCTCCAGTAACCAGGAAAAGTCACTGTTAGGAAATGTTGCTTTGCAAAACCTTTTGAGCTAGAGTCGGACAGGAGAAGAAGGGAAGACCACAAGTTTCTCCTTTCTCCTGTGCATGAAAATAGAACTGCAGAGGAAGCTACTCCTTATGAGGGAGATGGGGAGGAGAAAAAAGGCAAACCTTTTAGTTGCTGCTGAACCAATTCTGTGCAGCTCTGGACAAGCTGAGAAAGCTCTTTGCTGTGATGATCAGGAAGAGCTGGTGTTGGGGCCTGAATCTCCCTTTATGGTGTAACTTCCTGATATCAGCCTTGCCTAGTTACTAGTTACACTTCCCAATCATCAAGACTGCCCTATCCCAGAACCTCCAGAGAAACACACCTGACAAAAGGAAAACAGAATCCAGATCTATATTTACACAAATAACTGCTTTTCTAAGTAAAAAACTTCCTTCCAGTAGCACCTTAGAGACCAACTAAGTTTGTCATTGGTATGAGTTTTCGTGTGCATGCACACTTCTTCAGATACCATCTGCTTTTCTAAGCTTACACATTGTGAAGAATCAAACCTGTCCTTTCCCCCAAAATTGGGTTTTGTAGTAATGGAATTTTTGTTTTGAGATCACCAAGAAGGAGGATTCAAACTTGCCACCACCACCACCATGAAGTGGAAAATCTATCACTTGATTCGGCAAAATTAGGCTACTAATATTTTTGGGAGAGGGATGGCTGAACCCTTCTATATGACAATCTGTTTTTCTATCTGAAGAGAATTTGGGTGAGGAGTAGAATTCAAGGATGAAACTTGGTATTCATCTTTATCAGGGGTCGAAAAAGTTTTTGTGGCCTGGGCCGGTTCACAGTCCCGCAGACGCTGCGGTGGGCCGGAGTGTGTGTGCGCACGCACACATGCGCAACCGCTATTTCCGGCGCTCCTTCCGGCACGGAGGAGCGTGTGCAGCTTCCCATTGGCTGCAGGAGCTTCCTGCAACCAGTGGGAAGCCGGCCAGCGTCGGGGAAGGCGGTCCCTGCTCTGCTTCATACCGGTTTAGCGAGGCACATGGGAGCCAACCGAGCGGCCGGCGGGGGTCCCTGAGTGGGTGGCAGGGGTCCATGGACCGGTTAGACCCCCATGGGCCGCTTGTGGCCCATGGGCCTTAGGTTGCCGACCCCTGATCTTTATTATCATCAGCATTTGAATTTAAAGGCTTGCACTTACTACCCATATATTACTCCCCTCCCCCAGCTCTGAATACGCCTATACTAAGAATGGCACAACAGTGAAGTGATGTGTTTGGATCTGGCACCCACTGTCATCAAAGAAGACCAAAGGTTATAGTCACCCCTGCTGATTCATGCTGGTACTAAGTTCCAGCCAAACCTATTAAACCCAATGATTACAGGGACAAACATGTTCATCCTTCCCTTCTAAATCCATCTTCCTGAAATGAAGAAAATAATAATACGGCTCTTATGCAGTGTTGTGCTTTGTGGTGGCACACTGACCAATAGTCACCAAGCTGATTTCCTTCATATATAGACATCAACACCAGTATTAACCCCCAAACTACCAACTACCCTTAGAAACTTCATATAAGATTCCAAAACAGCCATTAAGTACTTACAGCTACAACTTCTCGATTGCCACTCTTGAAAACTCTCTCCACAACTATACTTCCATCCCAAATGTTTCTAGAAAGCAAGAAAATACAATTTTGAAGTTTCATGTAATCAGCACATGACGACACTGGAAACTTCTGCTTCCCTTTTAAGTTTAACCACAGCTTACTGTGCTGTGAAACCCTAAACCCTGATTAATCTTATCCATATTTAGTGGAAACATATCAACACCATTTGAAGTTGGTTGTTTCTACCAACCAGTTAAGATAAAACTTCATTTTGTCAGGTTATAACAACACGTCTTCTCACCTTTCCATAAATAACTTACCCCATGATCCGAGAGAAATATATGCAGATACCATTGTGCTTTCCAGAAAACACTATCTCGGGGCACATTATGCCACTAAGAGAAGCACCGGGTTGAGACATGTGACTGCTTGAAGTGAACACTGGAGTTGACATGGTTGGAGGATGCAAACCTGGAACATAAACTCATTTTTTTAAAAAAATGACAGAAGCAAGATTATAAGCACTAGAATATATATATATATATAAATAATTAAAAGGAAATACCTGGGGCTGGTGTTGCCAAAAAGCTTGGATTAGGGTAGGGGCTACTAGCAGACATAGGAGAACCTAATATAAGAAGAGCAACGCATACTATAAAGCAACCATAAAGCAATAATACACAGCCCAACAAGACAACAACAGGAACCCACTGAAAGCATATGAATTGATATGGCTAAGTTGGTCCAACACCCCCTCAAGCACACAAACAAAACTCATTGCAGTCAACTATAGGCAACCACCCACACCCTACCTCCCCATATCTGTCTCACCGCCAACAAAAACAAATAAATAAACAGAAATAGAACCAACCCACATGATGCTAACACTAAACCCTTATGCATACACTATATAGAAGAATGACAGTTTAGTATCCCCCTTCTCCCCTCCCCCAACTTTATATACTGTCCATAACATTAGTGTCTCACATCGAATATGAATGATCTGTAGAAAGTATTCTATGAACTGAAAGAAGAGACGCTGTATGTACTTTTGTAACCCAATAAAATATTTAATAAAAACAATTTTTAAAAAAGCAATAATCCGAGCACAGCTTTAAGAGATTACAATATAAGCGTTTGAGGCAGGGAGAAGGGATCATTCTGAGTATATTTTTATTCAGTAATTGTTTGCCATCCACAGTTTGCTATGAGATGTCACTGGCAGAGATGGCTTACAGTTCAAGACATATTGAAAGAATTAAGAGGGACAGGCATATCTTTGCATCACACATGGGAAGGTGTGAAGGAAAGAGAAAATTAGTTTCCCCCCTCAAATCTTCATTTACTGTTATCAGTATTCCAACACTCACCTATCTATATATAAAAAAATGTAAAAAGTGCATGTGGGTACGTTTCCACTTTTCATCCAAAACCGCTTGACCGAAGAGGTTGCAAAACAGCTGGTGGGGACTCGCCTGGGTGGGTTTGGGGGGGGGGATAGGCCATGGGTCAGGACAGGATGGGGGGAATCACAGGTGGGGGAAATCACAGGGATGAGCTGGGGGAGGAGACAGGATACGTCATGGATCAGAACAGGGTGGGGGGAAACACAGGGATGAGCCACAGCAACGTGTGGCCGGGCCAGCTAGTTGTAGATATAAAATATGAAGGAGGTTTATGTTGCTAAATAGATCTGTATGCTAAAACAGTTCAAAGTACTGTCAATTTCCTCTTCTTTCAGCATGGGAAGGGCATTCGTATAGTCAGTATAAATGTACTTCTGAATCATGAACCCAACAGTAGTGAATGACTACTAAAGCCACGTGAGTGGGTGCAAGTAGATGGAATGTTTTTGCAAAATAACAAGGTAAAAACTCTTGCCAAAAGATACTGACTATATTTGCTGCTTACCAGGTGGAACAGGAGATCCCAGTGCACAGCCAACATTACTTGGAGGAGGCAGGGTGGATGGAAATCGCATCTGTGTTTCACCACCATATCTGAGATTCACAAAATTAAAAAGAATTGTATCAACGCTGCAATCAGTTCTCAGATTATTTTTAAGCGGTCAGTCAGTAAATACTTCTTTAGGTAATTGAATTGTGAAGCATATGTAAAAAAAAAAAACAGCTTCCCCACTGTTAAATGTAATGTCTAAACCCTATAATGGTGTGTCAAGGGGACCCTCTGGCCCATGGGCCAAATTAAGACTGCCAAAACAGTTTTTCCTTAACGATGCCCACCTGCCCTGCAGCTAACCATCAGGTGTGAAAAGGACAAAAGGATGGGAGCAAAGGAACAACTGGAAGTTTAAAGTGTGCTTTCAATTGCTCTTTGGCAAGCAGTGCTCAATCAAGCCCTGCTGGGATTGGCTGCACTAGAAAGCTCAGCATGTGTAGATCAGCTGGTCAATGCTGATAGCAAGGCCCCTTGAAACTTTTAGCTCCTGCCATAATAACCCTGCTGAAAAGCCCTAGCTCCACTCCACATGCTGCTGTGCCCTCAGAAAACAAGCCAGAGCCTTGCTGTTCATGACATCTGAACTAGGGTTTGTGGTTTGCTTCCCTCAAAGAAAGCACATGCAGTAAGTCACGAACAAACCTTGGAGAAACAAACCATTAGGCTGGGTTTGGGTGTCACGGCAAATCAGACCCTGACATAGGGGCCAACGCCTAGGGGCCATGGGGGCTTTGGCCCCCACAAAGTTGATGGGCATTGGGCATTAAAATGCTGTGTGTGCACTGTGTCATGTGATCAATTATGCGGGGCGGGGCTTACCTGGGTCCCCACAATATTTCATTCAAGTTGGCACCCCTGGACCCTGACTTTGTTTTACAGTCAGGCAGCAGCAGAAGTGGAGCAAGAACTTTTCAGCAGTGTGCATTAGGATTCTGTGGGTTCATGAAACAGCAGTTTATTTTTACCTACAGTTTAACATGACATGCAGATTGGGCCTCTGTGGCTAACCTTAGCTATGGTTTATTAAAGCAAGTCAGTTTCATAAACCATGGTTTGAAGTTGGCTTGTTTTATTAAACAAGGCCACTGTGTACCTACTAATTAAATATGAAAAAGGTAATTTCAACACAAATTAGAACTAAGATGCTGCTTTCCTTAAACTATTTTTCTCAAGAGTGAGGTACAGAGAGGTATGATCATATCTTAAATCTACAATGAAAAAATGAAACATAGCACAATAGTTACTGAGAAACAGGAATCAGCTATTCCACGATCAAACTTTATGCAATGCTTAGTTTTAACAGTTCATATGTTCCAACCAGAGTCCAGCACAACCCATTTACTGCTGGGATACCATAGATTTTTAAAGTATAATCTCTTGGCATAATGCAGATATGAATAAATTTACCTGAAAAATGCTCGAGTGGCCCAAACAGATACTTCTCTATCACAAGCAGCTGAAGAACAGGCAAGTATTAGGCAAGTAGCACAAGCCTGCTCTTCCTGTAAGAACCATCATTTAAAAATATCAGTAAAAATGACAGAACAACCTTGGTACAGTTTTAATGAAATGAGGAGCAAGGGTACTAAAGGGTAACTTGCTTATTTAGAAGGAAGTCCTACTGACTCCAACGGGGCCCATATAAGGGTGTAAATCATTGCAGCCAGTAACTTGGTGTTGCTACCAGATGTTCGGTATATATCTAGAAGTCATCACCATAGTGGAAGAGCATGCTGAACAGGTACAATTTTAACTGCCTTACTTGTCCAACACAATTAATAACACACTTACAGAATCTATTAAGATAAAATAGGATGATGGCCACTAACCAAGACAGCGTCAAAACAAACAAACAAACAAAAACATAATGGAGGATAACTATTAGCCACTGAGAGACACCTAAATTGATAGCCAGCAAGGGATCACGGTCACTATCATTACCTGCTTATGAGCTCCCCACTGCTGAAGGTAGCATGTTGAACCCCTAGTTCTATCTTTGGCCTAATATAGTACCGGTAAGGAAAACGTAAATTCTCACCGGGTGCAGTTTGAAAAATCTTTCAATCTCTTCTCCATCACCTCCTGCATTGCACACAAAAAGATGTCGCAGCTGATCTACTGGTCTGAGTTTATGAAACATAAAACTCCCCTAAAGAAAGAGAACATTTTTTAAAAATGGTGATTTCTATAGCATTTTTACTGGCCAAAATAATTTACACTTCTTATACCTTGTTCATCTTTGTGACAGCCCTATAAGGAAAGTCATTAATAATTATATTTTACAAAAATTGAGAATGGTTTGTGAAGAAGTGGCATTTTCCAGGCTGTCCAGAAAGTCCTTGGCCAAGCAGCTATAATATACAACGAAGAACAATATTTAAGACACAGTAAATGGCTTGGGGGGGGAATTCTTCTCCCATGACTTTATTTGAGGTAAAATATACTGGTAATCCTAGAGCCTAGTTTCAGAGATATTGAAACAACATGATATTAGAGCTGTATCTCACACCTTTTCATAACTAGGTAATAAACATAGCCATTTGTGCTACATACTATTCTAAAAAGAGATTAAGCGCTTCTGAAAATGTCATCTGAGGTTCAGTTTCATCTTCCTCCTCTTTCTCTATTTTTATTTTATTTTAAGCAAGCAATTGTACTACAAACCTGTGCCGAAAGGAGAACAAATTTCTTTGGCGGTAGCATATGCTGTTGTACAACTACAGGATAGTCAGTTATGGGAATTAGATCTTTATTCAAAGGTGTTACTATTTTCTGAGCTTTGTGATCATCTATTGCAGAAAGAGCCCAAGAATGTCCATCCACATGTGTCTTTGTCTGAAATAAGAAAGTAAAGAGTAAAAAATTATAAAAGAGTAACTTGCTTTCCAATCATATGCTTCAGCTATAACAATTTCTACTGAACCTCTGCCTGCAGCTGAGGAAGCTGGTAGTCCTCCTATCTTTCCAGCTGCCAATTATAATTCTATCCTTCACAGCCTCTGCAGTATTATTGTACCATAGCTGGATCAGGATGTAAAAAGGTAAAGGTAAGGTAAAGGTCCCCTGGACAGTTAAGTCCAGTCAAAGGCGACTATGGGGTTGTGGTGCTCATCTCGCTTTCAGGCTGAGGGAGCCGGTGTTTGTCCACAGACAGCTTTCTGGATCATGTGGCCAGCATGACTAAACCGCAACGGAACACCGTGACAGAAACCAGAGCACACAGAAACACTGTTTACCTTCCTGCCACAGTGCTAACTATTTATCTACTTGCACTGGCATGCTTTCGAACTGCTAGGCTGGCAGGAGCTGGGACAGAGC
Source organism: Zootoca vivipara (assembly GCF_963506605.1). Taxonomy (NCBI): domain Eukaryota; kingdom Metazoa; phylum Chordata; class Lepidosauria; order Squamata; family Lacertidae; genus Zootoca; species Zootoca vivipara. The sequence goes on along the minus strand of NC_083286.1, from coordinate 46,875,304 downwards.
AACGGCAGCTCACTTCGTTGTGCGGATTCGAAATGCTAACCTTCCGATCAGCAAGTCCTAGGCTCTATGGTTTAGATCACAGCGCCACCCACACGTCCCTGGATCAGGATGTACTTCCCACCTTGCAACTAAATCTATGGCTGCATTCCCCCCCCCAACAATAATTTTAAGCCAATATCAGAAAGGTGTCAAAAGGGGAAGTATTAGAAGTAGAAAACTTTGGAACTCTTACACAGATTTATGAAGAGAGGGATTAAAGAAATCTAGGTAGACAAAACTAACATCTCTCACAACAGCTATTACTTTCAAAATAACCCAGCAAAATATAAAGAATTACCTGTGTTTCCATCATTGGCTTTTGGAAAGGAAAAGAATCATGATTAACACACCACAATATATCATTATCCTCATTTTCTGAAGCAGCCATTAGCAGAACACCTGAAAATATAATAATAATTTATTAAGCAATGATGAATCTGATACCTAAAATCGAATCTTACAATTCATCACTTTCTATAGAACAAAATAGCCTAAATTGGACAAAGGACTTTTAAATTACTGATAAAAACTCATTTCCAGAAATTACCTTTGCTGTAAAGAGCTTGATGCACCTTTGAAGGCTTTTCCACATTAGAAGCAGCAGAAAATCCTGGAGGCAGGCGGATGTGAACCAACGTTAATGTTGAAGGACGGGAAAAAGGATGCTTGAATGGGCATGTACTAAAATACATCCGTACACCTAAGAAAAAAGCACGAGATACTCCATTAATAGTATAAACATATTTCATAAAAGGGTTGCAGTACAATCCCATACATGTCTACTCAGTGCTTTTTTTCTAGAAACCATGAAGTTGTTTCAGTAAGTGCCACACTTTTTAACAACAAAAAAGAAGTGCTGTACGGCATAACCTTCAGTACCCCCTGAAAAGCACTGTGTCTACTTCAAAATTAGTCCCATCGAATTGAATGGGGTTGCTTCCAGTTAACAGTTTTGGATCGCAGCATTAATGTGTCTGACGTATTCTGTTCATATACAGAACTATTGAATAGCAACAACACAGACTGCTTCATTTTCCCCATTTAAAGGTAATGGTATGAATGATAATAGAAACCTGGTTATTTCTAATTGATCCACACATTTTAATTCCTCTTCACCCACTGCTTCTTGACCCCACAGTCCCTTTAGGATTACTAGGATACTATGATGACATGATTCTATACCCTATTGGCTCCCTTCTTTGCCTATCTTCTTCCTTTCAGTACCCTGAAGCTAGTTAGTTTCTTACTTTTTGCAGGCACTCCACTCTCTAGGCCAGTTCAGATTCTAGACTGGGTGCAGATACTAACTGGGTTGTGATACTACCCACTTCCCCACCAACAGGTTATCCATGCCTCCCTTCTACCATGCACTTTACACAGACATTACACAAAAATACCCTTCTTCCACCTTCAAAAGTTGCAAAGAAATGACTGCACAAATCAAGCTATTCTACATAGAGGCCACCGCATGCAGTGCCTGCCCTATGTAGCACGTTATGTTCCTGACGTTACATTATATAGAACAGAGGGGAGGGACACGTACCTGGTCATTCACCATGTGAGCAGGCTTGCCACCCAGTAAGTTTTTGAACCAGGGCACAATCATGGTACTTAGCATTATAGAAAAGGATACTGAATTCTTACCTGCATGAGTGATTGCCAATAACTGGCAATCAATGGATTCAGAATTTTCAATCACTGCTATCTGAATGATAGGCTTAAACACAGAACGGTCTATGGTCCTAAAAGAAAACCAAGATATCAGCAAGATCTTTTTACCATGTAAGCAAAATGATCTAATAAGAGATGTAATAAGAGATTAAAGTCAGCTCCTCAAGCATAATACCTTAATGTACATATTTTACCTGGCAATCTTTCCAGCTGCAGCCACAATAGCATTCTGGGAAACAGAAGCAACCCTCACCATCCCTTGACCATCTGGACCTAAATCATAAACCTGTAATATAATTATATTGCTTTTAGTGGATTTACTATGAATTCACTTAGCATTATTCTCTTCTGCAATTATTCTCTACCGCAAATACGTCAGGAGGCAAGTTAGTTCTGAAATGAAAGATGGCAGCTGCACTGCATTCCAAGGTGAGTAGTTCATTGGACAGAAACACAAGAGAACCTTCTTTTATTGAATGCAGGTGGGATGTTGGAATAAGCTTGGATAGTGCAAAGCCACATGGTAACAAACAGGGGAGGTGAAAGGATGCAGTGAAGGAACTCGTTGCACATTTGCATAGTGAACAGGAAACAGTCCTGCATGAAAGTTGCTATCAGCAGACACAGGACTGATAGCTAAAAGGAAGAGGATAACTTTATGTTGGGTGGGTGAGACAAAGAATAAGTGCGCAAAGTACAGCAGATGGTAGGCAACTACCCGCTGAAAAATGTATTTGCAAGGCTGGATTAGAAAACTGTGTTATATGATAAGTTCCCATCAATGTAATGAAGTTAGCAATGTGAATAACTGAGGAAACAGAATGTATCAAAAGGCATACCTGTATCACACCTTTTTCAGAGCGTGTGTATAAGATGTTTCGGGAGTTGTCAATGGCAATTTGAACAATGGGATCTGCAATTTGAGAATAAAAACCCAGAACCAACTGCTTAAAGTCTGTCAACATTTGGTATTGAGAAATAGAGACTTTTATTCATAATGTCCTGAAGATATCAGAGGACAATCAAAACATTTTTTTTCTTACCTAAGCACTTCAAATAATAAATTTCAAACTTAAGACTAGCAGAATTACCAGAGTGTCTTAGGAGCATGTTTGTATTGTATTTTATTGGTTAAACTGATTTAGCAATAAAAGGCAGTAATTTAGTAGCATGAATCTTGAAAGAAATCAACCTATTGATTCATTCGTGTAAATGAAACATTTAAGTGAGCGAGGGGTGCCAGACATTTGTAACATATTATCAAACACAAATACATCTGGATTTTAACATTGGTATTTTAAACATGGATTTTACATCACTTACCATCTTCTGAGAATGTGAACTGGAGCAATGATGGAACAAGGAAAGAAAGAGTGCTCTTTGAATGGTTGATCTTCCTACAACGCTGGCTAAACCAGCCAGCCTCAGCCTACAAAAAAACCCAACAACACTAGAATTAGATAATTATGCAAACCCATAGAATATTTTAATTGACCACCCTAGTTATCAATGAATTCCCAACATTATTATGCAGCCTAACTAGTCCTGGCCCTCAGATCAGTGCAGATGAACAGTGTGCCCTCCTCCAGAATCTGCAGTTGGTATTTTAAAAGTGAAGTCATTTTATACTCCCATAAAAATTCCAAATCCTCAAGAGTTTATTACTCCATATTTTTCTCTTGCTTTGACTGGACCCCAATCTTATATAAGGACAACAGCAAATCTGCTTTATACCACAGTGTAAGCCTACATAACATTACATCAGATTCACTAGCACATGTGTTGATGTGCCAGCTCTAAGCACATGTGTGTTGATGAAGCAGGTATGAGATTTGACCTTTTGATTGCTGGAAGAATTCAAGATTTTGGAAGCTTGGTCTTTTGAGAACTAGCCATTTTGTGGCCTCTTTGATGCAAGCCATAGAATAAACTCAACAGTATTGAGTTATGGTCTGTCATTGTAACAAAAATACTTAAACATCAAATGGTTCTTTGCTAGGATTCTTAAGATCATTGAAGATGACTCAGATTCAGTACATCCTTTGCAATGAACAAGAATATTTATTAAGTTATCAGGAGTTCCAGACTAACATTTATGCACTAAGAAACTTACTATAGTACTCTCTTTCAAATAATTGAAGCAATATAGAAGAGGAAGAAGTGAGGCATTAAGAACAATGTACTTTCCATCCATCCCCCAGTAACCATCTCTAGCAGATTTCACTTGCCTGGTAAGCAATTTCATACAAACAGCCATCTTTGCCAGCCAAGAAGATACGCCCATTTTCAGAAGAAGTTATTGTCAGCAGATAGGTGTTATCAGTAGGCAGTGAGTATAGCGGGTCTGGAAGAAGTTGCATTCCACCAGACATGCTATCATTGAGGGATCCAGAACCTGATTTTAAAAATATATGTTATTTTATTTGTTGAATACTTCAACTAAAATGATTTCAAGTAATAAGGAAGACCTACTATTGAGTTTGTATATCATGAACTCTTAATTGCTATTATCTAAAAGTTGATAGGTTTGCTACTAAGGCGCCAACCCTAAATCTTCAGGATAAGTAAGATTGAGCCAAAACTCTCTTATGTTGAAAAACACAGTTCTTAAGAGTTAAAATTTCATTTCACCTCAGTAATCAAACATGCTTAATTCACAATGCCAATTCTTTTCCTATTTATACTATCAAAAATAGTATAATTGAATTATGGTGCTGGAGGAGACTCTTGAGAGTCCCATGGACTGCAAGAAGATCAAACCTATCCATTCTTAAGGAAATCAGCCCTGAGTGCTCACTGGAAGGACAGATCCTGAAGCTGAGGCTCCAATACTTTGGCCACCTCATGAGGAGAGAAGAATCCTTGGAAAAGACCCTGATGTTGGGAAAGATTGAGGGCACTAGGAGAAGGGGACGACAGAGGACGAGATGGCTGGACAGTGTTCTCGAAGCTACGAACATGAGTTTGACCAAACTGCGGGAGGCAGTGCAAGACAGGAGTGCCTGGCGTGCTCTGGTCCATGGGGTCACGAAGAGTCGGACACGACTAAACGACTAAACAACCACAACAACAATCAAAAATATACACTCCAGATACCTCAAAGTAGTAAATTTTCTAAAAACAACACGTTATCTTGAGCATGTATATGTGTGTGTTTTAACATGGAGACTTATCTCAACCTAAAACTTATTTACTCTCAGGCCCCATCTACACTAAGTGTTTAAAGCAGTAACACACCACTTTAAACAGTCATAGTTTCCTCCAAGGCATGTTGGGAACTGCATTTTGTTAAAGGTGCTGAGAGTTGCTAGAACAGGCTTCTTCAACCCTGACCCTCCAGATGTTTTTGGCCTACAACTCCCATGATCCCTAACTAGCAGGACTAGTGGTCAGGGATGAGGGGAATTGTAGTTTCAAAACATCTGGAGGGCTGAGGTTGAGGAAGCCTGCGCTAGAAGATCCCTATTCCACTCACGGGACTACATTTCCCAGAGTTCCCTGGGAAGAGGGCTTGAATGAGAATCCACTCTGGAAGTTGCAGCTCTGTGAGAGGAACAGGGGTCTCATAACTCTCAGCTTCCTTAACAAATTACATTTCCCATGATACTTTGGGGGAAGCAATGACTATTTAAAGTGGTATGATACTGTTTTATATGTATAGTTCAGGTGGGGCCCCCTTTAAAAGCTTAATTGGCCATTATTTCATTCTAATGCCACCGAACAGCCTCATTCCCTCAGCTCCACCAACGATCAAGTTGTGGCTAGCCAGGCACTTGTGTTGGTAAGGTAGCAAGCTGAATCTAAAAAGAGCCAGTTGCATTAAACAGTCACCAGCTGGTAGCAGCAAGTTCCTCCAAATTTCTTTCCCTATCTCTTCATGAAAGCAAGCATGTGAATATACAATTACCTCCTTGCAAGGTTGCATAGCTTAGTCCTAGAATGACTATATCCACAGGAGTAGCCAAAACGAGCAGGTGCCGTATATGTGGTTGAAAGACTCCTGTGAGTAAAGAAAGCAGAAGACAACTTGTCAATATAAGGAGGGGAAACCACCTCTAAATAACATAATCAAGATCTAGGAGAGTGAAGAGGTATATGTACTAATTCCTGTCAGTCAGGAAATATCATTTCAAGTCTTTTAACTGCTATTTTCCCAATCCTACAGTAATTTCAGCAATGAAACCTCAAAAATAGAAGGTATATTTATGCAACATTTATCTTTGGGGCAATATGCGCACAGCATGATAATATTCAAAAGGCCCAGTATGTAAGATAGAACAGACACCAACAAAGCAAACAAATGAAAGCTTGTTCTCAGGATAAAGATAAAACGATTTTTCCCAAGTGTAATTTGTCCACAGCCAATTACCTGCTTTCGGTTTCACTAGTCCCACAGCAAGGATGGTTTCACTAAGGCCATCAAAATAAGCGAGGTCCCCACTGCAATGAACAGAAAAGGTTACATGAAAACATTGAGTACTTAATTTCTCAAACAGTGAATGAAATTGTTAAGAGCAGCAATCCGTTACTTACACAAACCTTTTCTTCTTATTAACCAATTGTGAGATTACCATACCCCAAAACTTAGATATAGATATAAATTATTTATCTTACATACCCATCTTCATACTGCCACATAAAAATGTCACTGTCAATGGTCAGCCAGGCCCTGCTAATCTCAGGAAACACTCCCATCATACAATTGCATTGCATATCTGAAGTATCCAGATTTAAGGATAAAATGCACCAAGGCAAGACATGCAATTCTGCATTACGTTAAGTTTGCAATTAGGGAAGAGGAAGGAGGATCGGGATAAGTGTAGAATTCCACAGCTCAGTATTATAAATGTAAAATCACAACATACATAACAATTATTTTATTACGCAAATGTTCAGTTGATAAAACTCCTGAATCTTGATTTGTATGAACATAAAAGAACATGAATGTCCATAGCTGCCAAGTTTTCCCTTTTCTCGCGAGGGAGCCTATTCAGCATAAGGGAAAATCCCTTAAAATAAGGGATAACTTGGCAGCTATGTGAATGTCTCTCCACAGAGAAAGAATGAATTTATTTCAAGCTTGGCGATAGTATGACTAGGAGCCTTGATTTCTTTTTTACGTTTAATTTACATTTAGCAATCAAGGGATGGATAGAGAGAATGTTAAACAGAATAAATGGAGGTTCTTTTACATGACACTAAACAGTCTGAAGTACAGTCATATCTCTAGTTGCATTAGGTTCATGTTGCGGATTTTCGGGTTGCGAATGCAGCAAACCCGGAAGTGTATACTTCCAGGTTTCACCGCACGTGCACGCACAAAGCGTTCTACGTGCTTCATGCATGCGCACTCTGCAAGCTATGCGCAGAGTGCTCTATTGTGTCATGTGCACATGCAGAAGCAGCACTCTACTTACAGACTTTTTGGGGTGTGAATGGCACCCCGGAACGGATCATGTCCGTAAGTAAAGGTACCACTGTAGTACCAAGCATTTTTATTGCTGTTTAAAACACTGAAATAATTAAGTTCCAAGCAATAAAATTAAGTTTCAACAGCAGAATGCCATACTGATTATTATGCAAATGTTTCCTAATAATCATTTGTGTGCACAAAAGCCATGTTCTATTCCATTTCTGTCCTTTCTTTCATCATGCCTGGAAGCCCCAGCACAGTACAAATCACAGGTGGGGAACCTGTGGCCTTCCACGATGTTGCTGAAGTACAATTCCTATCACTCCTGGCTGTTGGCCATGGTGGCTGGGGCTGACAGGAGCTTGAACCCAACTACATCGGAAAGGCCACAGCTTCACTACTTCTGCCATAAATGAAAGGCTGAGAATGGATGGAGGGCAAAGTGTGAAAAGGCAACACCTTTGGAGCAAGGGGTTGGCTCCCATCCACTCTTTACTGCTCCAGTACCTCACTATGCTGTGCTTTTTGGTCTGCTGCTATTGCAACCTCTTTTGATGCTGAAGGGGGAAAAGGGACATTGGAAACTAAGGATTGGGGTTCTTTAAAAAAGAGACTACTTTAGAACACAAAACAGCCACACATCCAATGATCATTTAACTGCTGTTACTGTACTAGTGTCTAGGCAGGAGCAGCTACGTGTAATAGAATCAGAGACAACAGCAGAGGTGCAATATGAGGAAGAGAAAGGGAGAAAGTGTAGATGGGTGGGGGAGAACAAAACAGCAACCAACAGAGATGATCCCTGTCAAATGGACAGAAGGCTGGAATGAATAGGCATCAGCCAGCAGCCTAAAGTCCATCCTTTAGCCCCCATATCCTTCATCTCACAAGATTTAATGTGCCTTTAACTTGTGTTATAATTAGGATACGTCCAAATTGCTCAACCAGTTCAGGGGGCAGAGGAACTCTCCGAATTGAACTTATTTCTGGAAGATTGGGAATTGAAAGAAATCCAGGTCCTTGTAATGGATAATCCATATCTGACATCCCAGAAACAGTGGGGCTACCTGCAAATGTGAAAAAGTAAAATAATTAGAAGTAATAGAAACAAACAAAAATGCTTGGATATTTTCACTTTAATTGAATATTTTATTTAACCCCTAGAGACTTCCCCCCCCTCAGTATAGGAAAAGCAAGTGCTTTTTTCTATAAACCTAGGAATCAATTAATGCTCATACAACTCTGAATTTTAAAAAATTAAAGCAACTTTGCAAGATATACTATTAATAGCTACCAGTCTCATAAACTGTTAAGATAAATTAATTGACATGTGGAGTTGCAGATCACAATACAAAACTCAGGATACACAAAGTGATCTAGTTTTGCTTGTTAACACTACAAATATTTGGTTTACAAATGAGACATTAATTCCAAAAGTATTGGCAACTATTTCAAATGTATTAGAATGTGTTTAAAGTTGGGGGGAGGGAATCTGATCACTAGAAACATGAATTCTAGAGAGTACTGCTCAACTAATCTATGTGAACCTAAAGGCTAAGTCTTTCTGGGAGCAAGGGAAAAAGAAGCGAAGTGCCCCAAGATTAGTCTTATAAAAGGAACACATCAGAAGATGGCAGTTGAATAACATAAGGTACAGCAAGATAATGGTTTCATTGTATATACCATAAGTGGAATATTGGGGGATGAAGGGAGGCAGATTTTTGTAGAATCTTAAGCTATTAAAGACAAAGCACCTGTCCCCAAAATAACCTAGTTGGCCATACATTCATATGTATATAACCAGTATGGAACAAATGTACCTGGTAATGGCATTATAACATTTGGTGTGAACCCCAGCTTGCAAGAAGTACAAAATGATTAGCACTAGACATTAGAGATTAACCAGGGTTTATTGCCAGCACAATGAATTAAAATAGCAGCAAGTAAAACATAGCAACAAAGGATCCCATCAATACAAAGCTAAGTGGACTAAATACTGTATATTAAAATCTGCTTAAAAGCCACCAATGACGAGGCCAGGATGTGGGGCCAACAATGAAAGGGACCTGTCCTTGGTACCCATCAATCTATGTTCTTGGCAGTAGAAAAGAGAGTAGTGCCTATGAGGCTTGCCTGGGCAAGTTCACACGGATGCAGGTGGCCCTCCAAATTACATGGCCGCAAACGTTTTATGGCTTTAAATGTCACTACCTTAAGTTTGAACTCTAAAGCATATTACTATAGCCCTATCTAGAGAATATTACTGTAGTCTAGTTTGTGCAACAGACTCTGATCTGTTTGTTCAAATAGACCACTTCCCCATGTACAATCCAAAGCTGCTGAAGGGCTTTACTATATACCTGGCTATATACAGCACTCTTCCTTACTAACAACATTTCCATCATTCCTGGGTTAATTTCCAGGTACCCAAAGAGTCGCAGGATGGAGCAGAAGGCCCCACCACCTTATTTTAGGCCCAACTCTTCAGGAAGAATCAGAGCCACAGTATTACTTTGGAAGTGGTGATGACACTGATTTGCAATGCTTTCACCATTGCTGTTATGACAGTATTCTACTACTGCATAAGTGCCAGGCAAAAACATTCTTCTTCAACCAGCCCTTGGGCTGATTAACATTCTATGTCCTTTTAAATGTGGCTGTGGGAGGCGGTGTTATGAGACTGTTTTTTGTTGTTGTTGTTCTTATTTTTATCCTGTATGTTGTGTTTTTATGTTGTGAACCTCGCTGAGTTCTTCAGATGAGGAGCAGTATACAATTTTAAAAATACTATTTTAACTTGTTTTAAATGTTACTATTACTTACTGAATTTGTTGGCCACTTTATCTCGCACAAGGAAACCCAAAGCAACTTACGAATGCTGCAAGCCTCCATTGGCATTTGTCCATCTCAAAGGGAACAGCTAACAAATTCCTTCACTAAACAGGTGGCTCAGCAAAGTCATGAACCTACACCCTTATCCCCCCCACCATCATCTTGAAAGGGAAGCTTACTTCTGGCAGGCTTGCATGGCCAGTTGGCCACTAACCACTGGAAGGTACTGCCACGGCATTGAACAGCCTCCCCCAACCCGACGCCCTCCAGATGTGTAGGCTACAGCAGTGTTCGAAACTCCCACTTGTTCTGGGCGCATTTCACAACAGGGAATGCCATTAGCGCCAGCAGTTTCTGAGCTTTGGTCACCGTGCTGCACCTAGTAAGATTTCAGATTGAAACTGCAGAGTGGAAGGAAAGGAGGACCTTTTTCTGCCTCCCCACTTCCAGCTATTCTCTAAAGACTGGAGAAGAGACCCTCTAAAGAATATTAATGGGGTGGGCAGGGGAAGGACTAGACCAGGGGTCCCCAAACTACGGCCCCCGGGCCGGATGCGGCCCAATCGGCCTTCCAATCCGGCCCGCGACGACCCCCGCCGCCCGCTGCCGCCGCCCGCTCTCACAGCGCGCGGCGCAGCGACGATCCAAAAAATCGGCAAAAAATCACCGAAAATCGCTTGTGCGCATGCGTATGGGCCTCTCCCGACCCGGAAGAGGTCATTTCTGGTGCACTTCCGGGTCGGGGGAGGCCCATACGCATGCGCACAAGCGATTTTCGGCGATTTTTTTCCCGCCCGTGTGCGTGTGCGCATGCGCACGGGCGCGCACTCCCCTACCCTCCGGCCCACCGTGCGGTCGGCGCAGCGGGCACCGGCCCGCCGCGCGGTAAGTCTGGGGACCCCTGGACTAGACCATGTGAAAAATGAACATAATATTCGAGCTGCAGTTCATTCATGTTCAGCTTTGTATTCTTGTTATGAAAAAAACATAACCTAGCTTTAAGGTGCCATTTAGCTCCTAGCTGGGTGCAGTATTAATAATAATAATAATAATAATAATAATAATAATGGTACAGTGGTACCTTGGTTCTCAAATGCCTTGGTACTCGAACAACTTGGAACCTAAACACTGCAAACCCGGAAGTAAGTGTTCCGGTTCTCAAACTTTCTTCGGAAGCCGAACATTCTCTGTTTTGAGTGCCACACTTCCGTTTTGAGTGTTATGCAGAGGTTTGTTTTTGCTATTTATTTTACGTTTTTGTTTTTGTGGCTCTTTTGGTTTTGGTTTTGTGACTGTGGAATTTGCTGCCAAGGAGTGTGGTGGAGTCTCCTTCTTTGGAGGTCTTTAAGCAGAGGCTTGACAGCCATATGTCAAGAATGCTTTGATGGTGTTTCCTGCTTGGCAGGGGGTTGGACTGGATGGCCCTTGTGGTCTCTTCCACTTCTATGACTGTGTGGAACCCAGTTCAGCTACTGATTGATTGATTGTGTGACAAATTCATGTTGAATTGCTGTTTTAGGGGTTGTTTTTAAAAAGTCTGGAACAGATCGATCCATTTTGCATTACTTTCTATGGGAAAGCGTGCCTTGGTTTTGGAACGCTTTGGTTTTGGAACTGACTTCCAAGGTACCACTGCACAGTGCCTACAGTTCCCGCCAGCCCTGCAACTTCTGGAGGGCACCAGGGGGTGTGGGGTGAAGTGGGGGGGGTGGAAGCCTGGCATTGAGACTGGCAGCGCACACGGGAGACCGTAAAGGGGGAGGGCAGAAAATGTCTCTCTCTGTGTGTGTGTGTGTGTGTGAGAGAGAGAGAGAGAGAGAGAGAGAGACCCGCCAAGGGAGGCGGCGGCGGCAGAGGACCCCCCCCCCCCCTCTGGTGGAGCCTTTCCCGCCCCCTCACGCGCGGCTTACTAGGCGCCGGCACCGCCAGCAGCTCCGAGAGGTCTGGGTAGCAGCGGTCTTCTTGGATCTGCCGGTCGATGATGCGCCCCGCATTCTCCAGCGCCTCCTGCAAGGCCGGAGCGGCCGCCGGGCTGAGAGCGACCGGCATGGCGAGGCGGAGGTGGAGAAGGCGGCGGCGACGACGACGTCGAACCCAAGCCCCTCAGAGTCGAAGCAAGGCCAGAACTGCGCTCCGTCGCGCCCGCGCGCCCAATCCCGGCATCCCCCGCGCGGCCGCGGGAGACACGAAGACGGGAACCGTAGAGATAGGAAGAAAAGGGTTAGAGTGATCCTCGTACGCACACTTCCTAGCTTCCGATATGGTGTGGGGTTTTTTTTTTTTTGGTGCGGTGGGGAATCTCTCTCACGAGTGAGAAAGCGACCGTAGAGAAATAAGCATTCTGCGTAAAATTAACGCGAGGAAACGATTTCGTTTATTCAGGAGAAAATGTACAGTAACTGATTCCCGGGGGGGGGGGGGCTTACTAGCCCATTCATATCCGTGTGTTCATTCAGAAATCCAGCCGAGAAAGCGTGGCGTTACTGCATAGGATTGCAAACACGACAGGTGTTCGACTTTGCGTGGTCTTTCTGGGGTTCTCCCCCCACCCCCGAGTCTATGCTGCGGTTTGATGTAACGCCCTGAGCCTTTGGGTAGGCTAAAACAAATGTAGATTTATGTAGTTTTTGAATTTCTGCGAGGCTCGCTGCCAAATAAATGCACATCACTGAATAACGTTGCAGGCATGAAGCGCGATCTTATGCCCACCAACAAGTAAATCCTAGGTAAGCCTCACTGAATTGCGCTGTCAAATAGGGTTGCATCCTTGTGCGTGGTGGATTGCTAACAAAAGAATACTTTTATTTTGGGGAAGTGGGTCTTGCGTGCGGGGTAAATAGTTATTTGTTCTTCTGTTACTCGACGTTACGTATTGCTTTCGCCACCTTCTGCAGTAACAGTTACAGATCCAAAAATACCTGCACAGCTTAATACATTTTTGTTATTCTATATACTACCCTCCAAAATAAATAAACATATGCAAACGAAATATAGCAGGGTTGTTTGTAACCCTGAAACTGAAACTAAGCAGTAGTTCGATTATCAACCCCGCAAGTCTTGGGCATAGTTATTCCTCCCTCCGACCACCAGGGGTCTCACTCTCGCAGCCATCGAGCGGAAGTGGCTTCCTCTCACTCAGCAGCCACTTCCTGTGGCGCCCTGTGTTGTGGTTCCTGGAGAAGGGAAGTGCGGGTCGCTCTCGGGATGGAGCAGGTAGGAGCAGAGAACGGTGAGTAGTTGGCCCTGCCAGGCTTCCCAAAGGATCTACCGGTCTTGGGTAGGAGAAGGAAGCACTGAGCGCTCTTCTTTCTTCGCAGATGCCGAGCCGGTGGCAGGACCCGACCCGGAGCTGGCAGCTACGATGGGCTTCTCAGGCTTCGGTGAGTGAGAGGCTTTCCTTGAGGCAGAGCTTTGCCTTCAGAGGGTCCCAGGTTCAGTCTAGTTATCATCACCACCACCATCATCATCATTTATATCCGTGATTCCCAACGTGGGGCAATTTGATTTTTAAGGGGGGCAATTCGAGAATGAGTTATTAACAGTTAATGGCCCTTTAGGCTTCCTCCACGTCAATAGTTCACTTTTCGAATACAGTAATAAGAATTATATGTCACGGGGGGAGGGGGGAACCACCAGGATTTTAGAGATGCTTAGGTGGGGCATGGCCAAAAGAAATGTTGGGAAGCACTGATTTATATACTGCACCTCCCTTTGTACGAGGATCAAGGGTGCCTGAAAATGCAGTCAGGTCAGAGAGTGCAGTTAAGTTTAGTAGTATCCCCTGGAGAGCCACTGCCTGTTAGCAAGGGAAATACTGAGGTAGGGAAACCTTGGTATAAGGCAATTTCCTACGTTTCTCCCACATCCATATGGGTCTACAACTCTGAGGTTGCAATTCTGCACAAGGCACATGGAGGGTGGTGCAAGCTTTCAGACGTCCAGATGTCACCAGCTGCGTACTGTCACCACCTCACTTTTGCCGAGGGTCAACATCTTGCCCTTGACCTTCTGAGCTTCTGCTGAGCTTCAGAGAAGTCCAGGAACATTGCTGAATTGCCTGTGAAACCCTGCACAGTGTCAGCAGTTGAATGCCTGCTCTTATCCTGAGGTGAGGGTGTGTATCTCAGAAGGTGGTGGACTCCACTTCGTCGGAGGATTTTAAACAGAGGTTGGATGGATCTGTCAGGGATCCTTTGGAGGTGATTCCTGCATTGCTGGAGGCTGGACCCTACAATTCTATGTTTTTACAACCTGTAGTTGTACGGAACTATATAATGTTTCTAAAGCTTATTCCAAACTAGAGTGTTCCACCTCTCAGTTTGTGCTGGAGCAGGTGCTGGCCAATATATATATATATATATAGTTAATGCCTAGTGTCCTGGCAAATGTCACCATGGCTACTTTTTAGTACCACAAGGTTTCTTACTGATGGAGACAAGACAAACTGTTCATCCAGGTCCTTCTTCCCAGAATGTTCTTCTGCTTCCTCTGAATGTTCCTCTTATATGTGTGGCCACAACAAATAAAACTAAGAATTGTATATACAGTGTGTGCATGTACGTTTTCTGTAATCTATGTGCCATTTTGAAGACAATGGTGGGAGCTGCTCAGTTGAGGTGTGGGGGGGGCATTTTACTTTATCGACATTTCCAGGTATAGGGAACCCCCAGAACAGGTTTAGGTGGCATATGGAGGGGTGAGAAGTGGGGAAATGGCCTGTTGCATGAGCAGGCCTTGTTCTATGCACATATACTTCACTTAACACTAGGTTCAATTCCACCCAAAATGTTTGATCATTAAAATACTATTGCAAAAGTGTAGTAAGCTTATACACAGCTTATAATGCTCTCTATACACAGCTTGTAGACTTATGGGAGGCATCTGGTTGGAAACAAGATGTTGGACTAGATGGTACTTTGGTCTTAACAACAGGACTCTTGTGTACTTAAGAGTCAGTTGTTGCATACCGGTACAAATGTTTTATCATGTCAAGGCATTCAGTTCTCACTGATTTTCATGCTTTCATTTGTATTTTTATAAATTTCTCAGGAATACTCCCCCCCCCCCCACTTTCATGTAAGCTAAACTCTTATGAAATCACTTTCTTATTCTTTCCCTCATCACTTAGGAAAGAAAGCTCGAACATTTGACTTCAATGCAATGTTTGAACAAACTCGAAGAACTGCTGTGGAAAGAAGTAGGAAGATCCTGGGTGAGAGAGGCTATTTCATATACTGTATGCCTGTTGTGGTCTCTTCCAACTCTATGATTCTATATCAATGGTTTGATTTGCCCTTCATTCGTTTGATTTGTAGCCCAGAGCACCTTCTGGCAGTTTTCCTTAAATGTTAATAGCTTTGTTAATAGTTCACAACGTAAGGCAATTTAAAATGGTTTGGGGGGTGACCGAATAAAAATGGCACGGTAAACATTGAATGCGTAAAAATGGCACGGCAAACATTATTTATTTATTTATTACCCACCTTTCACCTTAAGGTCTCAGGGCAGTTTACAACATTAAAACACAACATTAAGATCATTTAAAAATAGCTTAAAATCTCTTTAACAACAACAACAGCACAGACCAAAGCAACCCTTACCACAAATAAATGTTCCAAAAAGGCACCTGTAAAGTAATGCTTTTTATAGGCAGCTTCGTGTTAAGTGCCTGCTTCTTAAAGAGGTGCTGCAAAGTAAAAAGGCATGGAAGGTAGTTTCTCTGGGGCAGTGCCTGGAAGTTAGAGGGACTTTGGTTCCTGGGTCCTGGAACTTTTCTCCTCCTCCAGCTGCACCAGCTGTCAGTGGAAATCTTTGGGGAAAGATCTAGCAGCCATGTTCTTTTAGCTGTTGGCAGAGGCCAGAGCATCTCAATTGCACTCATTTTTGTGAGCCCAGCGTAAAAGTACATCAAGCCCATGCTCACAGCTGCTTACTTTCCTCCTTTTACAGACAGTAGTCTCAGGGCTTCAGGATGTGATTTTTTTTTCCCAGTGGGAAAACAATGTAAGGGTTAAGCTCCAGATTGAGCTCCCCTCCACACTTTCTGTGGCTGTTTTATGTAAAATAATGGACAGTTGGGCACATCTCTTAAACCACATGCTTAACAGAAGAGTGTATTTTTTAAAAGGGGGGTAGTAACCATTTCCTCAGTCTGCCTTGGCTTTAGCTACCAGAAAGGAGCTGAAATAAAAACATCCTAAAAGGTGCAAAATCTTTGGCAAGTTCCCCAGTTAAGGAATAGACTAAATAACTTGACATTTTTTTTATTTTCCAGGCAAACTTAAAGCCTCTCAGTTCTCTGGAGAGGTTGGTTTTACTATAGCCTGGTTCAGAAAATGAAAGGTAGCTGATTTAATTAATAGACTTTCTAAGTAGAAAATCTCACTGCAAAAGGTAGGAGAGAGATACCAAACTATGGCATACCACTTGTACATCTCACTTGTATAAACTGACTTTCCTTTCCTTCCCCCTGCAGCCGTTCATGAGCCCCCTCTGAAATGGATGAGGAAATGGACAGATGGCTTCGGGGGGCGGGGAGGAGAGGAATGGGAGGCCCTATTACATCTGTTATGATGTTGGATCTTGCCCAGAAACTTGAAAGGCTCTGTTTTCTTTTCCTGTGAAGCTTACCTTTACAGGGAGGGGTGGGCAACCTGTGGCCCTCCAATGCTGTTAAAAATCTCCTTTAAGCCATACCCACCATGGCCAATGACCAGGGATGATGGAAGATGAAGTCCAGCAACATCTGGAGGGCCAAAGGTTTGCCATCACTGCCTTATATCAGCAGATAGCATGAAAACTAGGACATGTTAGTCTATGGCTGTTTGATCTTCAGTGTTACAGGTTTGGTTTTTTTTTAATGATTTGAATTATCATCATTCCAGACATCTTAAAACCAAAATGAAGGCTTCAGAGCAGGCACCAAATTTCTCCTTTGTACTTTATTTATTCAGAAGAGCGTGAGAAAAAGGCAGCTGAGAAAGAAAAAGAACTTGAAAGCCAATGTGAAGGTATTGAGTCTTCAGCCGCATCCTTACGCCCAGTAGTGAAAACATCTTCTAAGTAAGTAGATATAATGGAAACATGTGACTCTGTATCTTTTTCTGGTAGAATGAGAGGCACTTTTTCATGCAAGATGGCACCGCACTGTAAACCATATTACTTAACAATCAATGTTTGGAGTTAGCTGGCACACTTTTCAAGAACAGTTTGGTCTTTGATTTTCCAGTGTTTCTTATGCCTGGACATTCTCTGGGCAGGCAGCAGTAGCTGTTGCCAGCAGTGATAGAAAAAGGCTGCAATCTTTATGCACGCTTACTAGGAAATAAGCTCCAATAAGTGCAAATGTCAACAGTGCAAACCTATGCATGGTCAAAGCTTTGCTTTAGCATTTAAAGCCTTGAGCAACTTGAATCCAGGTTATCTAAGGCAGTGGTCCTCAACCTTGGGCCTCCAGATGTTTTTGGCCTTGTAGTCTCAAAACATCTGGAGGCCCAAGGTTGAGGACCACTGATCTAAGGGACCACCTCACCCGATATATGCCTGTCTGACAACTGCATTTCTCAGACAGGGCATTGCTAAGAGTACCACATGCTGGCACCGTTCTCTTCCTTGCTGAAAAGGTGCTGGCTGGAAAGCTAGGACTCAGAAGCTCTTTCCCCACATTTGCAGCCATTTTGGTTCATACTCTGCTACTCGCAGGATTGAGGCCAGGGGCTACTGCCACCAAGGCAGAAGGAGATGATCACACATCTTGCGAGAAGGGTCATAGCTCAGGGTAGAGCACCTGCTTTGCATGCAGAAGCAATCCCCAGCATTTCCAGGTAGGACTGAGAAACATTTCCTGCCTGAAACCCTGGAGAGGCACTGCTAGTTAGCTTTGACCAGTGTTCTTCAACTTTCAGTGCTCACATGATGTTGGACTGTAGTTCCCATCATCCTCAGTCATCTTAAGGTTAGCTGGCCACTTAAGGTTAAAGAACACTGGTCTACACAAACTGGCAGTGGCTCTCCAGGGTTTCATACAGGATATCTAACAACATCTGGGCACCCAACGTTGAAGAATATTGGTATAGACCAGGCATGTCCAACAGGTAGATCATGATCTACCAGTAGATCACTGGAAGTCTGCAGTAGATCACTGGTAGATCACTGGCTTCCCCCAAAGAAGCTGAACAACTGTGGCTCCCCTAAAAAAAGCTCAACATTTTACCTCCTCCCTGAAAAAACTCAACAAGTTTGACCTGAACCCCCTCAAAATGGGCCTTCCGCCTTCCTTAAAAAACTCAACAACTTTGACCTGAACTCCAAAAAAGGGGGTAGATCACTGCCAGTTTTTTAACTCTGTGAGTAGATCGCAGTCTCTTGGGAGTTGTCCACCCCTGGTATAGACGATACTGAGCTTCACAGACAAATGCTCTGATTCCATATAAGGCAGTTTCCTACATTCCTATCTTTCTCGCCCACTCTGCACTGGCTGCCAGACACGGTGTCCTCCGTTCACCAATCTGTGGCACCACGTAGGCAAATGTGTCGAGGAGAAAAGGGTAGGCTGGGGACTTCAGCAATGAGCACACAGAGGCAGGTGCTATGAAAATGACCCCTGCCACTATACATCTCATATTTTTGTTCGCCTAGGGATTCATCTGGTAGTGAAAGTGAAGACAGCTCAGATGAAGAACCAATTGGCCCCCCTTTGCCACCCCAAGGGTCAGTGGAAGATTCCGATGATGAACTCATTGGCCCTCCGCTGCCTCCTGGATATAAGGGCAGTGATGATGAGGATGACGAGGACAACACCCTGGAAGAAGATGAGGTCAGTTTTTATTCTCTCGGCGTTTCTGCTGTGTCGTCTTCTGTTTTAGTGTTGATTGATGGCACTTCTATTCTGGCCCTCTTCCCAGGTTGCTCAGAGCGTTCTCCCCTCCCACCTGCTTTACAGACACAGCAACCCTGTGAGGTAGGTTAGGCCAAGAGAGCAAGTGACCGTCAATGAGAAATCCATGTCAGAGTGACAATATGCATCTGGATCACCTGTGGGGCGGAGGGGAGTCCATTGCATGAGTGGAAATCCTTGCACTGATGATACTCATCAATAGAATACCTCCCTTTGGGCTGTAGCCAACTAAGTTCTACTTTGAGTGCACCCATTGAAATTAATGGACATGATTGACTTTGCTCCATTAATTTCAGTGGGTCTACCCTCCATACCCTGCTTGCACCCCAGGGAGGTCACCTTGGTGCTGCGGTTTGACTTCACCCCTGGAGGCACACTCCATTGTCTCTCGAGGCAGATGAATGCCAACAACCCTGCATAAAATGGGATGGATACACCCCTTTGCCTTTGTACAGAATGTCAGTGGCAAGCCGTCTATAGATGCCTGTTTTGTGCACACAGAATTATTTCTTTGTAATGTTCTGTGTGACCAGACACTGGGGAGTGCTATGGGAAACCCAAAAGCAGGGTATTATTAGCCAGCAACTGATATTCAGAGGCACATTGCTTCAGTCCTCAAAGCAGCATTATAAGCCAGCATAGCTAGTATTTGTAACCTTCCTGAATTTGTCTAATGGTATTTTAAAGCTGTCAATGACTTGGTGGCCATCACCACAACTGTTGGCAATGAATTTCATTGTTTACCACTGCAGTGTGTGAAGAACCTCCTTTTGTGTATCTTTATTATCCCACAATTCAACTTGATCCTGGGTTTTAGCATTACAGACGAAGGAGAAAAACTGCTTCCTGTTTGCTTTTTTGAAACCATGCATCTGTTGCACTTAATCTTTCTAAGAAATTTATAGTCTCAAATATTGTAACCTTCCTTATAGGGGAGTCATTTCAGTCGCCTGATAATGTTGCTTTCTCTTCACCACCGTTTCCAACTCTACAATATCCTTTTTGAGCTGTGCCATTTAGAACTGGTCAATGCTTTAATAGCGCTAAACCTAAGATTCCCAGCGGAGCGGGAAAATTTTAGTGACAAATACTAGAGATGTAATTTTTTAAAGCCATCTAAACCACGTGTGTGAAGATAGTTTGTTTGACAAATGAGTTTTGACATAGCAGAAAGACGAGAAGAGAAAGGAAGGCACAAAATCATACAAAGAATTTCAAATAGCACAGCAGCATCCCCCAACCTTGTGCCCTCTAAACATCTGGGGACCACAACTCCCTTCATTCCTAACCATTGGGATTTGTTGTCCAGAAACTGGGAAAAGCTGTAGTAGTCTTAGATTGCAGAATCCCTTGCAAAAAAAAAAGCCTGAGAGAGAAGTCTCTTGCAGAGCCTGTTTGGTCATCTGATTTACAAAGGAGATAATCACCTGGGAATTGTACTTCATACTAAACTTATGGGAAAATGAGACTGTTGGGAGTCAGCTCCAGCCAGCATGATCAGTGGTCAGGGTTGATGGGAGTTGTAGTTCAGGAACATATGGCAGGGCACAGGTTCCCCTCCCTGCTCTAGGTGGTGCTGTTGATCTATTTTGGGATGTAGGAGTTCACCACAGTTTCATATTGTAAAGTTTCTCAAACTGTTAATTGTTTGTGGTTATTGTTTTGGACTCTTAATTTGTTCCCTTTTATTTCCATGTAGTGGTTCATATGGATGTTTCCATAATTCAACAAGTGTTTGCTTCTTTAAAGACCAATGGTTTTAAGTGTTAGGTAGATTTATGCTAGCTACTCACTGTTAGGTGATCACATTTGAAAGAAGAGAAGTTTTGCTTCCTATCTTTGGAGTTTCCTTAGAAAAGCAGGTTTCCTTTTGTTGAGCATTATTTTAATACTGTTTGATCCTCAGTTGAAGGGACCTTAAACGTGCAAGAATTTGTTAGTTTTGCAGCTGTTCTCTAATACAGTACTTTAACACACATACATTGTTTATAGGTGGATTCAACTGATTTCCTTTTCCTTTGTTTCTCCCTCTCCTGGATTGTAATTCATTGAACATTCTCACATGAACAGAATTTTTGAGCACTCTTTAAGATATGGGTAAATGTCTGCAGCCATCATTCACAGCTGTATAATGTAATATGTGCACCTTTAAAAAAAAGGAATACAAAAACCTTATAAGCGAAAAGTAACATGTTTAACTTCCTTTCACAAATCATACCAAATTGCTTTCCCCAAAGGAACACAGCAGTCATAAAGTTAAGATTCATTTTTTAAACATCACTTTTATGAGGCTGTTACTTGATTGAATCATATGTAAACCTTTCAATTTAACCCCCGACGGGTATTCTGAGTGACAATTTTAAATGTTAGTGCTATTTAACATTTTTGCTTCATTTTTGGAAATACCATTTGTGAAGATTTATTGATGGTATGTTGTTTTACTGTGTAGGTATTATAGAAAAAAAATGTTTGAATGCAATGAAGTCTTAAAGGGATAGCCATTCATTTACTGTATTTTTAATACTTGAAAGTAGTTGTGTATTGTTGTTGTTTGGCCACCTTCTCATGAGGTGGCCAAAGTATTGGAGCCTCAGCTTCAGGATCTGTCCTTCCAGTGAGCACTCGGGGCTGATTTTCTCATTTTCCTACTCATATTGAAATACTGCCCTTCAATGAGGCCAAACTTAGATTCGCAAAATGTTTAGGGGTATGTGTGCCCCTGCGACCCCCCCAGAAAAGAAAGCACTGCCTGTATTAACAGTCACTAAACTAGTTTTCTTCATTTTTGCTTTGGGCTAACAAATTAGTTTCATAACCTTTGCATGGAGTGTTTTCAGTTTTTCAGTGCTCAAATATGGGAAATGTGCCGAAATTGGAACTAAAAATGAAGGCTGTGACTGTCATTTGGTTGTGATGTGGGCAGGAGTTAGTGGGACAGGCTGGCTATGTGGGTAAAGAGCAGCAGGTCTTTTGGCAAGGGTGTTCATTTATTTTTTAGTCTTTTTTTAAAAAAAAAATTGTATTTCCGTGTTAGAAGTGTAGGTGGCTTTCTAGCTGTCTGTCTAAAACCATGACACAAAACGGAGAAAGAGAGACTGACAAACACATCAAGTATAATAAGGCAGGGAGATTATAAATTAGTAGATTGGCAAAGAAGAAAGAACTTATGCAGGTTTTATTCTTCACTAGATTCAGGTAAAAGATTTATTACTACTATTGTTACAGAATATCATCAACATTAATCTCCGTGAGAACAAGGTTGAATGGTTTGTCACTCAACATTTTCCTTTCCGTCTCCAAAACAGATTCAGATTGACCCATGTTGTCATTGCAGTTGTCTCATCCGTATGATTTTTTCAGGAGTTTAGTGAAAAAGGAGTTCTACGTCTGTTTACAATCAGCTGTGCCATTTTGACCCTACAATAATCAGATCAATTCCTGTTTTCTGTTGTTCAGAAAAAAGGCACTTTCTTATTGTAAGGCTGGCACGCGAATGCGTTTCAGGCTGTCTGTTTCTGAGGAATTTTGCTCTGCATTCAGTAGGCTAGGTTGCAATAAGTTGCTTGCAGCATTGGGGCTGTGTGCTAGGGCTGACTCTATACTACAGCTCTAAACAAACTACTATTAAGAATTATATCAGTTTCACTTCATTCATTATTATTAGTGTTAAAGCTGTAATGCCTGCACAATTATTTTACCCGAAGTGTTATTTTAAGTACCCACATAGCTGACTTGCACAAAAATGCACAGTGCAGTGGAATGTGTATCCTAGGTGTGATTTTTACATATACGTTTCATTTAATATACTGCAGAGAGATTGAAAGAAGCATTGAGGACAAAGCTGGCATTTGTCCAGGGTGGCATTTGCTGTTTGCTGTGGCTTTGAAGTTGAATAAACCTGCAATCATTTATTGAAAACATGTTACTCTGGGAACGTGGAGCGATTTGGAAGTAGGACTTGAGTGGAATACTAGGATTTTCACTGAACAGGGAAGCGATGGTGGTGAGTGAACAGGACATAACAGGTAGATTGTTTGGTAGTACTCCAGGTTGAGCCACTCCAAAGGTTGTACCTCAGAGTGGGTACAAAACCAAGGAGGAGCCTAGGAAGGAGCTCTTCCTAGACTGCAGAAGATACTCAAGGAGGGTAGACTAGAAGCTACCTTCAGCCTGATGCTGCGGAGCTCAAGGGCAGATGTTGAGCCATCTTGCAGTCCATATTCCTTTCTCCAAGTGAAGTTCAAGCACTTTATCATTTCAGCGGAAGAAACGCCCTGCTGGATCAGGCCATGGTCCATCTAGTCCAGCATCCTGTTCCCACAGTGGCCAACCAGATACCCATGCAGGACATGAGTGCCATAGCAGTCTCCCCACTTGTGCTCCCCAACAACTGGTACTCAGAGGCATACCTCATCCAGCTGTGGATGAAAAACATGGCCATCATGGATGGTAACCCCTGATAGAATTATATTCCATGAATCTATCTAATCCATTTTTTTAAAGCAATCCAAGTTGGTGGCCATCACTACTGCTTGTAGGAGCAAGTTCCAGAGTTTTAACTACAGTATGTTAACTTTTATCTGCCCTGAATATTTCAACATTCAGCTTCCTTGGATATTTGAATTCTAGTAAAATGAGAGAGGGAGAAAAATTTGCCACTATCCACTTTGTCTATGCACAATCTTATAAACTTCTATCATTACGGTATATCCCTCCTTGCTTTTTTTTTTCTAAATTCAAATGTTCCACATAGAGGGAGTTGCTCCAGCCCCTTGATCATTCTGGTTGTCCTTTTCTGAACCTTTTCCAGCTCTACAACATCTTTTTGGAGGTGAGGCAACTACAACTGGGATTCTTGACTAACGCACATGCTTTGTTCTGTTCCTCCTCCACCATGTCGCCTCATTAGGGTCTGAAAACAGTCCCGCCATTCCATTCAAGTCTGAATTCCAAATTCCCGTCCCTTTCAAGCTTGTCACATTTACAAGAAAGGACTGGATATTCTGACCTTGGTCCATGCCTTCCCATAACTAAAGGAATCAAAGGATTTAATAGCAGGAGTAAATAGAGACCAACTAAGTTTGTTCTGGGTATAAGCTTTCGTGTGCATGCACACTTCTTCAGATACCAAGCTTATACCCACAACAAACTTAGTTGGTCTCTAAGGTGCTACTGGACCATTTTTTAAATTATTTTGACTGCGTCAGACCAACACGGCAACCTACCTGAATGTAATGGCAGGAAGTTTGCATTTGACCCTGATTCTCAGCTAATGAGGATCAAGTCCACCAGGGCTGCAAACAACTTGCAGCCTATGAGAGGTAACAACCCTGTAAATGCAGAAGTGGGTCCCTGAGTTAATGGGGGTTCCAGAGCGGGTCATATTCAGCTATGATAATTTGCCAAAATTACACTTGCATGAGATGCTTGTTATGTACAGTAGGAGGAGGGCATCACTGGTGGGGTGTGGTAGTGATGGAAGGGAATGATTGGTACACCAGTGAGCAGTGTGGGCCCCAGACTAAGGGCTGGTATGTAGTGTTAAAACTAAAGATCAGTGTGCATGGAATATAAATACATTTGTTAATCCTGCATCTGCTACCCCTTATCTTTCATCGAAAGAACCAAGCCCATATCCAAACATTCACAGCTCTGGCAGGCTGGAGTTGTAATGGTGCTTGGTAATGCAGTCCACAATGATCAAACTGAACCTGTGCCATTGTTCTCATTGAAGTGGCATTTGCAGAGACGAGGAGCTCAGAATTAAACACCAGTATCACTTGACCTGGTCTTTGTGAAAAAGAGATGGCTTATGGTACAAGCACTGGACTTGAAATACTTGGATAACCTAGAAATGATTTCACTCCATATGGAGTAGGATAGGCCATGCTGTACAGTGTTCGAAATTCCCATTGTTCTAGGCATATTATGCAACAGAGAATTTTATTAGAGTGAGCGGTTTCTGAGCTCTGGGTGCTGTACTGTGCCTAAGATTCCAGATTAAAACTGCAGAGTGGAAGGAAAGGAGGACCTTTTCCTGCCTCCCCACTTTCAGCTACTCTCTGAAGACTGGAGAAGAGACCCTCTTAAGAATGTTAGGGGGGTGGTCAGGGAAAGGACTAGACCATGGGGAAAATGAACATGATATTTTTAGCTGCTCGGTCTAGACAGCATCTTAAAAAGCAGAGACATCACCTTGCCTACAAAGGTCCGTATAGTTAAAGCTATGGTTTTCCCAGTAGTGATGTATGGAAGTGAGAGCTGGACCATAAAGAAGGCTGATCGCCGAAGAATTGATGCTTTTGAATTATGGTGCTGGAGGAGACTCTTGAGAGTCCCATGGACTGCAAGAAGATCAAACCTATCCATTCTTCAGGAAATCAGCCCTGAGTGCTCACTGGAAGGACAGATCCTGAAGCTGAGGCTCCAGTACTTTGGCCACCTCATGAGAAGAGAAGACTCCCTGGAAAAGACCCTGATGTTGTGAAAGATTGAGGGCACTAGGAGAAGGGGAAGACAGAGGACGAGATGGTTGGACAGTGTTCTCGAAGCTACGAACATGAGTTTGACCAAACTGCAGGAGGCAGTGCAAGACAGGAGTGGCTGGCGTGCTATGGTCCATGGGGTCACGAAGAGTCGGACACGACTAAACAACAACAACAACAACAACAACAACAACAACAACAACAACATTTTAGCTGCAGTTCATTCATTTTCAGCTTTGTATTCTTGTAATAAAAAAGCACACCTAGACAGTTGGTTGTTCAACAAATGTTTGGTTTGAGGTGCCATTTAGCTCCTAGCTTTCATATCTCAGTTTCTAACACTGATGCTGTATAGACGTTCTGGCAGATGAGTCAGGGTTTGTGCATGAATAAGTGAGACAGAAAGCTAGGAATGGGCTGCTTTAAGGCCATTATTGTATGATCCAGTACAGGGCAGGGGTAGGGAACCTGCGGCTATCCAAAGGTTGGTGGACCATTGGCCATGCTGGCTGAGACTGTTGGAGGCTGGAGTCCAACAGCAGCTAGAGTGGGTCAGGATCTTCAGCCCTGGCTCCAATATCAGATTCCTAACAAATAATGTGAACTTATGTAGCATAGTGGTTAAGCCGACGCTCACATAATTGAGACTGAGCTACCGGTACATTGAATATAGGGGGACATATTTCTGAGTGCACAGGACTGGACTTCACAAAACTGAACCGAACCAGGACATTTCTGATGTAAATATCACCCTATTTACTAAGCAGTTAAACAAAGTACTAAACTCTTCTCCCTGTCCCATGTGCTACGTGTGGATAATGGTTACCTAACTTTACAAGGCTGTTGTAAGGATCGCTGAGATGATGTTTTTGAGTAGTTTTAGAGCAGGGATGGGAAACTTGTGGTCCTCCAGATGTTGGACTGCAGCTGCTGTCATCACTGACCATTGGCCATGCTGATTAGAGTTGGAGTTGAACAACATCTGGAAAGCCACAGGTTCCCCATTGGTGCTTTAAATACTCTAAAGTGCTATAAATGTAAAGTAGGCTATCCGGATATGGGATTTTGAGTTCTTCAAAGGAAAAGTGGGGTATTGGAGGAATAAACAAATAACAGAATAATTATGTTTATGGCATAACTGATATAACTAATTACTTACCTACAGATTAAAATATAGCAATATTTGAACAGCAATTATTCCCATTTAATTTTGCTCCCCTCGGAGAGATATCTGTTTTTAAAAACGTTTAAGAAAAACTGCAAGTTCCACTGGGCAAATGAAATTTATGAAATGAAATTGTGGATTTCCATAATGCAAATGGGCAGAAATCACTTGGTTTCAACCCCTATAACATCACTGATGGAAATAAATGAGAATCTGGAACCTCAGGCCCTTTTCCTGGACCACACCGTTTCCCTTCTAGTCCTGCTTTTCATCCTCCTTGAGTGTTTCTGCATGGCTGGAATTCTGATAATTCTGATAATTCTGCTTACTTCCTGCGTGCAGGATGGAGAGGGGTGTGTGCTTTCTATCGGCCCATATGGGACCAGCACGGGTGACCGGGCCTGGCGAATATTTAATATTCCTACCTTCGTGGCTGTGATTCGTGGGTTGGCCACTTAATTTTATTTTGATTTTACTGTGATTTTGAGCAGTGTTTATCAGTGGTTTGATTTTGTGTTTTTAATGTATTATATATTTGGTGTTAGCCTCTCTGAGCCTGTCCTTGGCCGGGGAGGGCGGGGTATAAATAAAATTTATTGTTGTTATTATTATTATTATTATTATTATGTGTGGAAGCTAGCTTACTGTACAAAGGAAACATTGAAATGTGATGCTTTCTCCACTTTCACGCCCCCACGCCCAGTGGATTAGCCAGAAGGGAATGGTTTCCCATCCCTGTATGAGAGGATTGCAGCCTTAAAGAGTTTTTTTGTGTGAAGCTTGGGCCTCGCAGGTCTATAACAATATTTCCCTTCTATACAGACAATGCTGGTCATCCAGCCATTTATTTTGTCATATCCCATTACATAGAAATGTGCTGTTATACGGCTGTTCGTAATGTGGGTTAAATATTAATGTTTTGAAGACAATTTATGGGTGGCATGGGAGAATTACTAATCAAAACAGTAATAGGATTGGAACCAGCTGTGCATGCTCCACATGAAATTGCCCTTCCTTCCTTCCTGCAGTATGTTAGGCATTTTTCCAAGGGTTTAAAAATACCTGAGAGAGGTTTTGTGAATTTGCCATTTAAATCTTTCCACTTAGCTCTGATATCTCACTTGATGAACTGAAATGTATTTCTGTCGCTAGTTTCTGTCAGGGCTGGAATGCGTAATTGGGTAGATTAATTAGAAAACTTTTTAGTTTTTTTTAAAGTTTTTTTAAGGTGTCCCAAATAAACCATGGAGCAGAATGTACAATACTGAACCTGTATGCATGTAATGCCAAGCTAAACCATGGTTTTGCATGAACAAGTGAATGTGTGGATTCCCAGAGCAAAGAGTGCTAAACTTCTTCCCCAATCCTGCTGCTATTGCCATACTACCCAAGGCTAAGGCATAGTTTGGCTTAGGGTTGTGTCTGAACTCAGGCTTTTGGTTTGTCTCCCGAGACAAACCATCAGTGGTAAACCAAGAACAAACCACGATTTGTCCAGAGCAAAACAAGTCACCAAGAGCCCTTGGTACTTTCCCCTTCCCTCCATTACTGTTTGTGAGAATTAGTCCATTGCCTTTCAGGCTAACTTACTTCTATCTAATAAAAGTGTGTGAATCACCCCCTTTTTAATTTGTGGAAATAACTTACTGTACAGATAACCTTTGGTCTGTTTAGCATATAGGAGAAAATCAGAAGCAGCAGTGACTTGACGCAAGTGCCCCCAAAGCAATAATTTCAGCTTGGTTTTTGACCGCATCTTCCTTCCTACCTTTTGGTTTCGTTAATAGCTGTCTATAGCTATTGGCTTGCAGCTCATACACTCCTAGCTGCTAGGAATTCGTATTAATGCCTCAGCAGTTTGCTCCTTCTCTTGCTCCTGTGCTTAAACACAGCTTAATTGTTTTGTTTTCCAGGCTTTGATCAGTTTTAGCAGGAAGTTCTCTTTGTGATCATGCATCAGCTGTGTCTGATAAAGCAGAGAAGAATGGTTATTAGCTTTGGAATTATATAAAGCATTGATCACTGCAGTACCATAGTACAGACTGAAAGCATTTTAAATTAGATTTTATTTTCCATGTCCACCCCGAAACAAAATTTAATATAAGTTAATGGGGTTAGCTCAAGAAATTAGGTGGTACAGTGCCAGTTATTTAGAATGGCAAACAAAAACAGTCTGGTTACAATTGCTGGTATGTTCAAACCTTGCCTCTGCGTCAGAGAAGGGGAGCCTTTTTGACTCCAGAGGCCAGATCCTTATTAGCATCTAGCCTTTCGGAACAAATTTGACAGATGGGTGCTGCTATTCAGCCCCAATCAACATCATATGAGGAAAATTATAAGTATGTTCCATGTGGGATTGGATAATTTTCTGTTGGTGACTGGAAGTAGACACTCTATTGGCCTTGTTCGCACATAGCAATAATGTATGTTCAGTTTGTTACATGAACAAGTTGGTGTGATCCTCTGGCTTAATGCGATCATATTCGCCTTCATAGGAATAAGAGAGTGAAAGTATCTGTTCCTGGATTGTGGCAAACCACGGTTTGTGGGTGTGTCCAAACTTGGAAAATGAGAGGTAGCTCCAACCATAGTTCAGATGAACAGTGGTATACAAATTTAATAAATAAAAGAAAACATTCCAGGATATCAAGTTTCAGGATGGCAGGTTTTAGGTGAATATTAGTAAAGCATTGGTATCAGTAAGATCGGTTCAACAAAGAATCAAATTACCTAGAGGAGCAATGAGCTCCGCTATGTAGAAGACTATTAAGCAATGTCTGGGCAGCCAAATGTTAGAGTTTTTTATCTCTGGATTTTCTTCACTGAGCATGGAATTCAGTGATACATTTCCTCAGATATATTCCCTCAGTTAAAGCACAACAGCAAACCATGGTTTGTTATTATTCAGGAACAGTAAAAAGGTAAAGGTAAAGGACCCCTGGACAGTTAAGTCCAGTCAAAGGCGACTATGGGGATGTGGTGCTCATCTCGCTTTCAGGCTGAGGAAGCCGGCGTTTGTCCACAGACAGCTTTCTGGATCATGTGACCAGCATGACTAAACCGCTTCTGGTGCAACGGAACACCGTGACAGAAACCAGAGTGCACAGAAACGCCATTTACCTTCCACAGCGGTACCTAGTTATCCACTTGTACTGGCGTGCTTTCGAACTGCTAGGTTGGCAGGAGCTGGGGCAGAGCAACGGGAGCTCACCCTGTCGCAGGGATTCAAACCACCAACCTTCTAATCAGCAAGCCCAAGAGGCTCAGTGGTTTAGACCACAGCGCCACCTGCGTCCCTTTTTCACGAACAGTAGCTTCAATAATCTTATGTGCCAGCCCAGGGCTTGTACTGACGCTGTAACAGTCAACTAAGGTGGATTGCTATGTCTGAACCAGACCACTAAAATGTGATAGATATTTGTAACCCCCCCCCCAGTCCTGCTCTGTATGCATTTCTCTCTATATCTGGCATGTGAGGTATATGATCAGTGAGATGTGACCTGGTTGTGACTTCTGGTTGTGACTTCTGCCACTGAAGTAGTTGGTTTGGCTAATATAGTCAGTGTTTCGATGTGCTCCTCTGTTGGAATTCCACCAGAAGCATTGGACAAGAATGGCTGATCTAACCCTTCT
This sequence comes from Zootoca vivipara, assembly GCF_963506605.1. Lineage (NCBI taxonomy): Eukaryota > Metazoa > Chordata > Lepidosauria > Squamata > Lacertidae > Zootoca > Zootoca vivipara. The sequence continues at coordinate 46,845,170 of NC_083286.1, read as the reverse complement.
TTTAATAACTCAGTTGCTTGATGTTAAAGGCCGAGGCCACGGAGATACTCATCCTTTCTACCAACTTGCATCTAATGATACTGCGTTCTGTTCCCTGCCCACAGTCTGCCAGCATTCTGTGGCCACTAACCATACTCAGTCCTCCTTGGGGCCCCTATTCGCAGGGTTTGATTTTTCAGGGAAGGTTGTTGTTTTTAACTTCTGCAAACCTTGGTGCTTCCTTGTGCCTCCGCATGTGGACAATGGAAGTAGAAGGATCATGTGAAATTATAAGTGACCTCAATAGAGGTTCTTACCACAGTTAGTCAGGCTAATGGCAACACTTACTGGAGTATACAGAGTACCTTCTGTCACAGAAGTCATCACTCGTTAAAATATACTACCTAAATGTTTTCCTTGGCATCACGATATATTCTCCCTTTGGATACATCTCAACTTGCAACTGAAATTCTGTTCATATATAGGCATTTTTTGGGTGGGCATGGAGATATTTATAGTATATTCTATAATTTAGGAACTTTGGCGTTACTAAAAGGGAACGGGTCACACTGATTCTTCATAAATATTTGGCTGTTATTAAGAGATGTTTGCCAAGCCATGTCCTGGGTGGTTGTTATCTTAATTTTTGTTTTGATTGAACAGTTTTGTTTAAAACTCCAGAATCCCTTGGACTGTGCAGCTAATGTTCTCTCTCTCCAGAATTTACTTCCAGCAACTTGGTCTTGGAATTCCAAGGATAAATTTGCATGTTTGGGGTTGTTGGGTTTTTTTTATGATGTGCAGGTGGCAGTTGCAGATATCGCTTGATATGATGGGATTTGCTCCTTGGCACAGCTTAAAAGGTCTATTACTTGAGCTTCTTTGCTCCCTTTGGCCCCAGCCTCCTCACAGTGCCTTGTAAAAGTGCATGGAGCTATTGGCAAGCTAGTCAAAGGCACCTGTTTAGAGTTCATTCTTCTGTCATGTTTGCTTTCTGTGCTTTATTTATATAAGGTTTTATATCCCACCGTTCTCGCCCTGTCGTCTTTTCAAATCCTTGTGTGTGTTCTTATTTCCTGCCTCTTACTTTCCGCCGGGTTCACCTGGGCCTGGTGCCTTGCAGATGTTTTGGATTACAACTCCCATCAATTCCAGTCACGACCATGCTGGCTAGGGTTGAGGGGTGTTATAGTCCAAGATATCTGGAGGGCATCACATTGGGGAAGGCTGACCTGGGTTTCCTCTGGCACTGTACTTTTTGAAGATTCCTATTGGTAGCCATCAGTTGGCAAGTAACCACAGCTGTACAACTTCGCATTAGTATTCTGGGCATACGCATGCGGGTTTACAAAGTGGTCTGCGCTGCTTTCAGGCTGGAGGTGGGGTACATATAACTTTTGAAGGCGCTCGCATTTTTTGAAGGCAAAAAAAACTTGAGCTGATTCTACAGTAAAGTCCATTTGCTGGCTAAATGTTGTTTTGGTTGTGGACGTGGTTTGTTGTGATTGATTGTAAGACTGGCTTGCTGAGGGGTAGCCCAAAGAATTAGGAGACAAGATGGAGAAGAAGAGAGAATTGAGAAAGCTTAGGTTTTGTTTGGATAAAAAGCACCAATCAGAAGATGTCTAATGGTGTTGGGCTGGAAGAGCTTCTCAGTCTGGATCGGTAGGGAGTGAATAGGGGTTCTTTTTCAGTTAGGTGCTAGTGAGCTGTTTGTTCAGTTGAAGGGATTGGGCTGTTAGTGAAGGAAGTGGAAAGAAGAGCTTTTTAAAGGGACAGATATGAGAAAGGGCTGTATTTCACTAGCAGATAACTCGGGTTCAATCCCTGGCATCTCCAGGTAGGGTTGGAACAGACTCCTGACTGAAGCAGTGGTAAAGTGTGTGAGGGGCCACAGGGGCAGTTGCCCTGGGTGCAAAATGGATAGGGTGTCAACATTTCAACACCCACCGGTGCTGCCTCGCTTCTGTTGCTGAGCTCCATTGAAAACAGCTTCTCCATGCAAACCAGGAAGTGACCTCTCCAGACAAACAAACTTCTTTTCTTATCTCTCTCTCACACACATGTGCACAAACACTTATGTTGATCATAGGTAATTGCGACAATCCTGAAATAAAAGATCCACCAAAATCTGCACTCGTTATTTATGAAGCTGGGAAATGTAATCATGACTTTGAAAGGCATTGGAAATGTACCTGAGGCTGCAAGCTGGTTCCTGTTTACCTGGGAGTAAGCCACTTGAACTCATTGGATCTTACTTTTGAGTAGACACGTATAGGCGTACACTTTGGTATTCCATGAGAATTCGTACCCCCCCCCCAAAAAATCTGCAATGTGTTTTGTTCTTTATTGTGCAGAAGACCTTTCATGTGTATAAATAAATATTTTTCATAATGGTATTATCCTCCTTAGGATCCTGTCAAGAAGATTCCTGACTCACATGAAATTACACTGCATCATGGGACAAAAACAGTAAGTGTCTTGGCACCTCATTGTTCTTGCAGCACTGTGACAAAAGATTTCGTGGTCAGAGTTTTACATTGTTACTTATTTTGTTGCCTTAACTGCAGTGTGTATAATGTTTTTGATAATAATAATAACAATAATAATAATTTATACTCCGCCCATCTAGCTGGGTTTCCCCAGCCACTCTGGGTGGCTTCCAACAGAATATTGAAAACACGATAAAACATTAAACATTAAAAAACTTCCCTAAATAGGGCTGCCTTCAGATGTTTTCCAAAAGTCAGATAGTTGTTTATTTCCTTCACATCTGATGGGAGGGCGTTCCACAGGGCGGATGCCACTACCAAGAAGGCCCTCTGCCTGGTTCCCTGTAACTTTGCTTCTTGCAGTGAGGGAACCGCCAGAGGACCCTCAGTGTCCGGGCTGAACGATGGGGGTGGAGGCGCTCCTTCAGGTATACTGGGCATGTAAATGTGGCAGGTGTGATCCTCTTGAACAGTGGCAGGTAGTTTGGCTACGTTCAGCTAAGCCATGGTCTGGCTTAGTGTTGTTTCTCAAACCCCCCCCCCCCCAATGATGGAAACCAGAGCTCACGGAAACGCCACTTAGCTTCCGCAGCGGTACCTAGTTATCTACTTGCATTGGCGTGCTTTTGAACTGCTAGGTTGGCAGAAGCTGGGACAGAGCAGTGGGAGCTCATCCCATCGTGGGGATTTGAACCGCCAACCTTCTGATCAGCAAGCCGAAGAGTCTCAGTGGTTTAGACCACAGCGTCACCTGCATCCCATTGAAAAACTACAACTTGGGGCCTGGATGGGTGATTTCCTGGGGACCACATCTACATTGGCTTGGGTTCCATGATGGAGGAGGGGGGAGATGGGATGTTAATTGAAGATAGATGGATACTTTTTGTGAATAGTTCACACTATGCTTGGTAGTCAAACCAAGTTTGCTGTGCCTTTTGCTGCTAACCTCCCCACACACCCTGCTCCATGATTTGCTGCCCAGGGGCAAGTTTTAAGGACCTCCGTTTCCTTCAGCCGACTCTCTGACTCTCATGTAAGGTCCATTCGCTGGGACTCCCATCTGTATCTCTTCAAACTAATGAATTTAAGCTGTTGATGACTGTGTTCCTGTGCAGCTGAGAAATATCAGAAAAGATTTCCCACGTTGAAGATCCTTTCCAGAAACCTAATTAATTTTCCAGTTGCCTTGCCTGTAACAGGAGTGGTTTTCCCACTGAAACTGCAGGGATAAATTTTCTCCTGACAGTTTGGACATGTAGGTGAGCAGTGGAAAGTGTTGCATAATCAACTGAGATACTATGTGTCATGTTTTCTGTACTTACAGTTTACAGCTGCTTCAGCTGTATACGCAGTGATTGTCTAATGTGGTTTTGTCATCTGTGGCACTCAGTATATAGTGCACTCCATTTAGAATAGTCGTAATTTCCAAGCCATTTTGTGTCACAAAAGGAAGAGGCAGGATGGTGCTAGCCTAAGAAGAAGTATTGTAATACTATAGCTGCCACACTCTTTTAGCAAATGAAAATAACAGGATAATTCAGAACAGAATTTTTTGTATTGTGTTCAATACTCTGCAGTACGTTAAGGGCAACTGAGTACAATCCCATCTTCTGCATTTATGGGGTGCTTTGCGGGGATCTTCAGAGGGCCCAAATGAAGCTTTAATTCCTCCATCATGCAGGATTGAAACAATCAAAAATACGAATAACACCTCCCCCCATTTCAGACATGCATGAGTGCACACACGGGAGGAGAGAATGAATCATGCAGGACATTTTCTAAAATATGCAATTATGCAAGCTTTTATATAGTTAAAATATTACATCGAAAGGCTTCTGAAAGCTAAATGGATCTCTCATTGGATGTTCATGTAATGGTTTGTTTGGTTTTTTTACTTTGCTTTCTAGGTCTCTGCTTTAGGATTGGATCCCTCGGGTGCCCGTTTGATAACTGGAGGCTACGACTATGATGTTAGATTTTGGGATTTTGCTGGAATGGATGCATCTCTTCAAGCTTTTCGATCTTTGCAACCATGTGAATGGTATATCCTGGTGTTTCTCTCTCTCTCAACCCCCTCCCAACTTACATCAGCAATGCTCCTAACTTAGAACAACTTAATAGCAATGCTGTGTAGCAGCCTTCACCAAACTGGTGCCCTTTTGATGTTGTTGGACTACAACTCCCATCTGCTTCGGGCAGCACAATGCATAAGTCTGAGGTGGTGCATCTTGTATTTGATCCCTACTACTCGGTTGGTGGTAGAGTCTGGAACATCTTTTCAAAAATTACTTGTTGTAGTTCCCATAGCTCCTGAACAAAGTTTGAAGAAATGCTACCAGGGTGGATAAAAATCAATGATTTTTTTTAAAAAAATACACATTAAAAATCGGATTCTTTTAAATTTAATTCAATTTTTTGTATTTAAACCGGATTTTTTTTCATTTAAATCGGGTTTTTTAAAAAATAAAATGCTTTTGGGGGAAAAATCTTTCTAAAGATAGTTTTCTATTTAAGTTACATTATACTCCAAAGACTGTTCATCAGGAAATAATCATTTATTTTAAGTTTTCCATGTGTGCTAAAACTGAGTCTAAGTTTTGTTTTTTTAAAAAAATGTTTAACCACATCAGTTAAACATGGATACATATGCTATAATGTTATTGTTTTAGTTAAATAAATTCTTTAAATTGTTATAAATGATTCTTTTTCTCCTTCCAATAAAGTACAGCAGATAACTTGTTAAACTTCACAATAATTTCATAATTATCTGTCTATGTATTTCTAATAGTATAACCAAATCAGTAATTTTTGATATAACTGTAAAAACTACTCTGAAAATTTATCATTCAAAAAATGGAAACCTTCATCTGGTTGTAAATATTAAGATTATACCAGCAAGAATGAGTCTTTTTGTTAAAGAATCAAGTTTTCCTGACGAGTGATTTAAATCGTGATTTAAATTGATTTGATTTAAATCAAATCCACCCTGAGTGCTACTAAACATTTCAGACATAGCCCTCCTTGGCACAGCGCATATTGGCATATCCTTTTACCCGCAGATCTGATCTTATAAATCTTTACTGCTTTATTTACTTGTCAATTTAGAAAAATATATATAAAAATGTGTAAGCTTAAAAAGTAAGCAAATTCACTGTATTTACTTCATTATTATTATTATTATTATTTTTAAAAAGTGAAATAATTATAACAGCAGTAGTTCTGATAAATCTGATGCAAGTTCATACCATGTGCTTTTCATTTGTGGGATCCTTTACCTGGGCATTTAGAGGTTTTACTATGGCCCAGCTGGTTAGGAGGATTCTTTCATAGGCCTACAATTTTTTTTTCCTTAAGGGAAAGCTTTTGGTTTTTGTGGTTCCCTCGATAGCACAGGCTTGTATTTCATGCAAGACGTGGTTTGCTTGGGAAATAATCTTCAGGAGAGGAAAGGTTGCTTCCTCATCCACTTTGCACCTGACACTGTACTGTACTTGTTACAAGGGATACTCATTCTTCTATACTGGAGGTGAGGATGTCTGTATTCTTTTTTACTAGGGCCACCATGCCCGATGGTCAGCAATAGAAAGAGTTGTCCAGCAACATCTGAAGGGCCACAGGATCTCTACCCCTGCTTGGGGGCTTGCTTTCATCTTCTGCAGAAGCTTCTGAATGAACACTTAAATATCTTTTGGCCAGTTGCGTGATGGAAGACCCTCTTTGGACATAACTAGTGAAACAGTCCTCATTATTCCAGAGCAGAGCAACACGTGCTAGTATTGTAGTGGAGGAATGTAGATTACTTTATTCTAGCAACATTTTCACACCAAATCCTCAAAACTTCTTGTTGAACCAAAGAATACTTTGGTAGCATTGCAGGGGTGCCTTCCAAGAGGGGGAAGCTCAGCAAATGAATATGGCAATGTATGAGACCTTTAGGGCTTGAATTGCCTGTACTTAATGTCACCATTAAATCTTGATTTAATGGTTTTAATTTCGGTTGATGGGTATAAGATGAGTAGCATCCGGCACCAAAACTTAGCTGGTCCAGCTGACTTCATTCTACATTTTTTTTAAGTTTGGAAAAGTGGGGAGGGGGTGGAATTAAGCATGAATATGTTTTTTATACAACAAAATGTGACCGGCTGATGAATAATAATTCTGATATGACATATATTATTGTATGTGCATTGCTTTATTTTGGTCTATATTATATCATGCATTTGCCCTAATCTATTTGCATGCTTTCTATAATTGTCGTCTGTGATATCGGAATTATTATTCATCAGCCGGTCACGTTTTGTTGTATGGTATACGCATAATTATACGTGACTTTGGTTTGTTGTTGGTTGTATATTGAATATGTTTTTTGTGCATAATGTTTAAGGGGGGGGAAGTCTTAAAAAGCTACAGTCAACTCACAACTTGCGTGCAATCACAGCTTTATGGACAGCCAACTGCCTGTGATCACATAAATTAAATTTACGTGAGGTGGAGAGCAGCTCCCATCAGCCCCAGCCAATGTGGCCAATAGTTAAGAAAAAAGTGGGGTTGTGGTTCAAAACATCAGATTGTCAGTGGAGCCCCAACATCTCTAGGAGTAGTCTTCCTCAGGCCTAGCAGGGATGCAACCTGGGGCTTTTTGCATGCAAAGCATGGGTTCTGCCATTGAGATATGGCCTTTGCCTTCTTGAATCACTGTTGAGAAGATCTTTTTTAATTATGCTTGTTAGGAGCAAGTCCAAGATAAAACCTTGATTTCAGTTAGTTGGCCTTAGAATAGTGACTGCCATTCTTGAAGGAACTGGTACACAGCGCAAATGAACTTCCCCTGCCTTCCACCTCCCACCCCCCCAAAAAAATCTGTTCTGGGTTCCCCCCTGGATTTCAGCAGGGGCGCAGGAAGAGGAGAGGGGAGAGTAAGTTGCGCCGAGCAAGCAGAAATCCTTGTGCTAGCAGAACTACTTTATTGGATACCGCCCAAAATGTCAGCCTGCAATTCGGGGAAGAAGAAATGTATACATTTTGTGACATGAATTGAGGATTAGTAATGTGATAGTGATGTACGTAAAATGTAATTTGACATATTTTGGTAGAGGAGCCTAAACAAATGGTTATTGAGATTGCTTTTTCAGCGCAGGTTAGCTTTTTAATATGGTTTTGGGTCTCACAGCTTATGATGCATTTACTGTTGTTCGTCCCTTTGAATTGCTGTCGTGTTAATTAGGGGCCCGGTCTTGTCTACATGCAGGTGGGTTAAGCTAGGGAGTGAATTAACTGTCCACAGGGATACGCAACTAGGTTTCCATCATCCTGTGGGCTTCACTAAACAGCAGATGTCTATTAACACGACTCTAATTGTGTGTGTTAATTGCATTGCACAGATTTATATTGTTATTGGCTGAAATCCAGGCAGTTTCAGGCCCCACCGGAAGCTCGTTTGAGTTTAGAAAGCAAACTTCTTTCCTTCAAAGTATTCAACTTGAAAGAAGTTTGGGGGACTTCGGTACTGGGAGCTTCCACAGGAAACATTCATTGGATTACGGTCAGGGTAGCTGCATTCAAGTAGATAGATCCTACCATTTATGATCCATGTTTTTTGTTAGCTGGTTGCTTTCAAATGAAGTATTACTTCCTGATAGAAAAGTGGTGGCAAACATTTCTTCGTTTTATGTTTTCTAAAACGAGCACAGCTCTCCAATGCTCTGACACAGTGTAAACATTAATGCTATTGGAAATGTCACCCCCTAATTTTTCAGCCACCAGATCAAGTCTCTGCAGTACAGCAGCACAGGGGATGTCATTCTTGTTGTTGCGGGCAACTCCCAAGCCAAAGTCCTTGACAGAGATGGCTTTCCGGTAATGGAGTGTGTAAAAGGAGACCAGTACATTGTAGACATGGCAAACACCAAGGTAAGCAAAAGAATGCTTAACTGGAGCAGTGTGACTTTCCAGACCATTTCCCTGTTCCCATGCTTCTTGCTCGTCTGAAAGAAGGATTAGTGAGGAACTTGCAGGAACATGTAGAAACCATTCTGCTGGACACGCTTGTTGCTCCACTTTCTTTTGCCTTTGACCCCTCCCACCACTGGCATGCAGCCCCCAGAAGGGAACGAGGCCTCTGGGGTGAAAAAGTGTCCCTGCTCCTGCATTAAGAGGAACCAGCTAAATGCAGATTAGTTACACAGTCCTGGCATGTTTGCCAGGAAATAATCAAACAACTGCAAAAGGGCATGAAAAGAAGAGCAGGAAAACTGCCAAAATGGCGTGAAAAGAGCGGGAAAATGGCTAGCAATCCCAGGAGGCTTTGTACCAACATTTGAGACCTGTGGAGAGTTGAAGTCTGAGGAAGGAGGTTTGGAGGCAATTGGAGGATGCTTACAGGCCGGCGGTTCGAATCCCCGCGACAGGGTGAGCTCCTGTTGTTCGGTCCCTGCTCCTGCCAACGTAGCACATCAAAGTGCAAGTAGATAAATAGGTACCACTCCGGCGGGAAGTAAACAGCGTTTCCATGTGCTGCTCTGGTTCTCCAGAAGTGGCTTAGTCATACTGGCCACATGACCTGGAAGTTGTCTGCGGACAAACACAGGCTCCCTTGGCCAGTAAAGCGAGATGAGCGCTGCAACCTCAGAGTCATCTGCGATTGGACTTAACAGTCAGGGGTCCCTTTACCTTTTTACAGGCTTTTTAGATGGTGTTCCCCACTATACACGATTTCACTTATACACGTGGTACCCAGGGACGTAATCTCCATTTTAGAGGGGAGACACCTGTATACTTGTCGTGATTTATATATACAGTGGTGCCTCGTTTTACGAACTTAATCTGTTCCGAAAGTCCGTTCTTAAACCGAGGTGAGCTTTCCCTAATGAGGCTTCCCGCCGCCAGTGCCCTTCAGATTCTGTTCCTAGAACGAGACAAAGTTCGCAAACCGGGACACTACTTCCGGTTTTGCGGAGCTCGTAAACCAAGTAGTTTGTAAACAGGGCTGTTCTTAAACCAAGGAACCACTATACTACTAATAGTAGTAGTGATTTATATAGATGTTGAAATGGAATAAACAGAGATGAAAGAAGGTGCAACTTGGGTGGAAAAGTTGACAACTCTTAAATGTAAAATACCTGCGTATTGTAGCTTCGATGTGGGCTGTTGATGAAACAGTTTGCCGAACACATCATTGTATTTAATATTGAGCGTGCCCGGTACCTGCCAACTGAAATGTCAAGAATGCTTTGATGGTGTTTCCTGCTTGGCAGGGGGTTGGACTGGATGGCCCTTGTGGTCTCTTCCAACTCTATGATTCTAAGAAAGGAAGGCAACAAAAATAATTCTGCCTGGAGTTTTAATCATATGCACACTTTTTCTTCCCTTTTCTAGGGACACACAGCAATGCTGAATTCAGGATGTTGGCATCCCAAAATAAAGGAGGAATTTTTGACATGTTCCAATGATGGGTGAGTGTTGCTGCCAGAGTTTGCTTTCTCTTTTGGCTTTCTATTTCTGTGCTGAATTCCTCCCACTCGCTCATTCACTCGGCAGAATTTATTATAGAGGTCAAGGATTAACTAGACCTGGTGTCTAAGCTGCATTATCAGTATTTGTACTCTGAAGCCGTCTTAAAAATTCCTCTTAACTTATAAAGTGTGGCTCAGACATTGCATCAAGACAAGGTTTGAGTTTAGAAATGCGTAGGCCAAGCCTGGTTTCTCTGCTTTGTTTCTCCATCCACTTAGCCCTTGCTTCTGTGATGCAGGAGCTCGTGGGAGCAGTGTGAGAGCAGTAACTTAAAACCGTGGTTTATCATTTCAAAACCATGGTTTATTGATTTCAACCATTAGTCCAAATCATAGTTTGAAAATCCTGTTTTCAGAAGCGCTTTTCAGTTGTTCACCCCACCCCTTTGTTCTCTGTTGCCTATTGCCTACACTTTCATTTTTTGGGGGAGGAGTGTGTGTGTGTGTGTGTATGTCAATTGAAGTTGAGAGGTTTCCTGTTGCAGGCATTCAGCTTCCAATGCATGGAGGGTGGTTGTGCAAAGAAGGAGTACCTGCATGTCCCCATAGCTGTCAAGTCTTCCTTTTCTCACAAGGAAGCCTATTCAGCATAAGGGAATTTCCCTTAAAAAAGGGAGAACTTGACAGCTATGCATGTCCCTGTTTTCTTCCTCACTCAAGGGGCATAAAACCCAAAGAGGGTTTGACTCTGGTTTGCCAACTAAATACAATGCTAAAATAATATTTAAGCTCATTTTAACCATGTTTTGCAGTTATGTCTGGGGAGGATTGGGGGGGGGGTGTTTTTAAAGATGGTTTCCCCAACCTGGAGCCCCATTTATGCTCCAATATACACATGGAACTCCCTTGTTCTCAAGGGCTTCGTTTAGCTTCAGTGGTGTGTACCACTACTAGTGTGCAAAAGGATGCTCTGTCCATTAAAATGAATGAGGCAACCCTGTGTCCAGGAATCCCTATGTCTGAAAAGCTAAGTATCTAAAATACTGTGAGGGGAAAGTTTGAGATGACTGTTATAAATCAATAACAAAACAGAGTGTGTTTGGAGTACCTCTTCTTTTAAAATTCAGATATAAGGAGCATCTTCTGTACCCTGGTAGCGCAAGGATATCCACTTGCATAATAGGACTTCTCCCATTCCTCCTATCTATGCGTGTCCTACACCATCCCCAGATCTGCTCCAGAGGGTTGAGGGAACCCCCTAGAACAGATTTAATGAACTCATAGAGGGAGGAGAGGTGGAGAACATTGCATTGCTCTAGGAGAAGTCCTTGTTCTGACAGAACGAAAGATTTAGCACTACGTTGGATTCCACCCAAAGAATTTTCAGTTCCAAACACAGAAAGTGAGGGGAAATTTTAACACCTCAATAGCTGCTAAGATTACATCTTATAACTTCTGTCTCTTAGGATTACAAGTAGTAGAGTATTTTTCTTTTCCGTCACTTTTTAAAAAGTGGACATTTTTCTTAGCAGGACTGCTTTTGACAGTGAAAAATAAGAAATTGTATACTCCAGACTTTCCCGTTTCCTCCGTATAAGCGTGTGTCTAGCAGTTATACCAAATATGGGTTCAGGGAACGCTTAATGTTGAAACTGCTATCCTGATAAAGTGACTAAAATACATGGAAGCTGTGATATAAATGGATGTATAATTATGTTTCCAAAGACACTAAATTGCATTACTTAATAAGAAAGGTATTTGAAACTATTCTCTGCTAGCAGCAAGTGTCTCTTGTGCCAAGAATTGGGACTTAAGGTGCAAAAATGTAAAATCATAACAGACCTTTTATAGATTAACAGTAGTCATTTGTCACAGTGACAGAGCTACTTTCCGTACTAATTGGAGTGAAATGTTCTTTCTCAGAAATTAGCTGTGCCCTATGCAGGGATCTGTCCAAGCACTGCTGGAAGAAATGGTATACTGAAGGGTGGTGAAGGTTTTTGTTTTTCTGCCAGGGAGGCATGTCACCATGTCTTCTAAGCTGCAAATGATCTGATACTTAGTCAAAATGATATGAGGATTGGGAAACAATAGGGTTGGATGCAAAGACTTTCTTCAGAGTGCGGAACATCAGGATTCATCCCATGGATTCTATCCAATGAGTGTCCTTTCATGATGAATGGTTCTTGGATTCAGTGGAGCCTTCTACAAGTGAAAAGTCACCCCCCCCTTCCCTCCTGCAATCCCCTCTAACACCTATGACACTGTTCTGTGTAGGGTTCTCAAAGTCTGGAGCAGATTATTGGGGGGCGGAGGTGGCCCAAAATCACCTTGGCCCCTATTCCACTGACAGAAGCCGCCACCTGATGATAATAATAATAAAAATATCTTCAGTGGTGGGACACTGGTTGGATTCAAACTATTGTTCTTCCTCGAATCTTCAAATATCTAAGGGGCTTTCACATGGAAGGTGGAGCAAGCTTGTTTTCTCTTGCTTTGGAGGGTAGGACCAAACTGTTGGATTTAAGTTTCAAGGAGATTCCAACTAAAGATCAGGAAGAACTTTATGATGGAAGAGCTGTTCAGCTGCGCAACAGACTCCCTCAGAAGGTGGTGGACTCTCCTTCCTTGGAGAGTTTTTAAGCAGAGGTTTTGGATGGCCATCTGTCATGGATGCTTTAGATGAGTTTCCTGCATTGCGTGGGGTTGGACTAGATTCCAACTTTACAATTCTTTAATTTTACTTGTTGACATTTATATTGAAGGTATAATCAACAGCAGAACGAGCATTAAGGCTGCAGTTTATAAAAGGTCTTGGAGCAGAAGTTACAGAGTGTGGCTATTTCTGAAGCTGGTCTGCCCAAGGCTTAGCATGTAAGCTGTATACATGGTGAGGCATCTCTATGGTTCCCACAGGGCTGTGCTTTCGCTGCAGTTATATCTTCATATGGGACAAAGTAGAATAATCAAGTTCTGAATGTGTGTTCTTGTGTGCGTTTTTATAGATAGATTCATTCGGTCCTTTGCAGAAAGCTGCAAGGTTCCTTATTAAAATGATGTGACTTGGTCACCTGCAACTTGCAATTACTTTGGCTCCCTACTTCTCCATTTTCACCACTGCCTGAATCTGTGGTCTGGTCTGCACAGCACATTAAGCCAAGCTATGGCTCACCAGTACCACAGAGAAATGCTTGCTGCTGCTTTGCTCTTTTCTGGGACTGTTTACTCCTGCACCACACTGAACCTAAGCATGAGCCGTAGCCAAGAAATACTTCCGTCAGGTCATGCAAACCAGATCAATGTGAAAAACAAAACAATGTTTTCCCCTTTTGAGTTTTTGTTTATGGATAAACCTAGTTTCATATCTTGGTTATTAATGCAGTTACTGCAGTTTGGACAGCATTGCCTGTACCTGCATGCTATACCTGCAAGGGCAAATTAACCTTCCTATATATTCATAGTGTATTATTCCTTTAGCCCTGAGCTGAGATTTTGCCATTGCAGACATTGGGATTTACACACCAGCTGCTGCAGCCCTAGTGTCATAGAATTGATTGTTAACAAATTGGACTTCCCTTTTTCATCTTTGCATTCAATTATATTCAAACTGAGTATTGCATATTATTTTTTTATTAATTCATACAGGATGAGGCACTATATACCTTCCATTTTGTGTGTCAATTATGTGTAAGTTTCTTTACCATTGAAGCCTTTACGAGGAGTGTTGTTTCATATGCTGGCTACTGGGTGGTGCTCAAGCATTAAAAATCAGTTCTCACTTTTCCCAGGGAACTAGTCTCAACACGGCAAAGGCTTCTGGTTTCCATCGGCCACAGGAATAGAAATCTCAGAGTTGTTCCCAAAGTCTCTATTTTTCTTGGCAGTCTGTTCTCAGAGGGGCTAATGGAAACAAATGCCTACTTACAATGTTCTTTGAGTTAATGCGGTTACTGTTCCAGCAAATTAGGCTTCATTATTATTATTATAACCTATAATCTATGGGATGTGGCTTTTATTTTGAAGGACACAATCAATTTTATCTTGTTTTCAGAAATATAACTACAGCTAATGTTTAATAAGGCAAGAGAAAACAAACAGGAACTGGCTAGCATTTGGGTCACATATATCAAATAGTCTTGGAGCAGGCAGGTGTGTGTGCACAGATGCACACACACAGCCACATATACACCTACCTATGTTGAGTTGTGATGGCTATGTAGTTAAAGCTGGGCTGCTGATGAACAAGATGGGGATAAGCTGAGTGACAACATAATGTTGAGTGATGGTTAGAGAGAGAGAGAGAGAGATAACCTGGATGGGAGTTGGAATGGAGTATCCTAGAAATGGGTAGGGCTAATTGGCTGAAACTTTAACAGGAGTACTCCCTTCCCACTGCAATATGAATTAGTACATCTGATGTTCAAGCAGGGTAAATGTGTGCAAATTGTTTGGAAATGGAAGTCATTAAGGTCCATATTCCCTAGGCTTTTCTCTTGCCATTACAGTGGTACCTCTACTTATGAATTTAATGCGTTCCAAATGCACATTCGTAAGTCGGAAAAATTTGTAAGTCGAATCCCATAGGAATGCACTGGGAGAAAAAATTCGGAAGTTGAAGCAACCCTATCAAAAAATGCATAAGTAGAAAAAATCCTATCTAAACCGCATCCAAGATGGCGGACGGAGCTCCGTTCGTAAGTAGAAACATTCGTAAGTAGAGTTATTCGTAAGTAGAGGTACCACTGTATTTTAAATTGGCAGCCATTTCAGATGAGTAGAAAATTCATCCACATGGCAAAGAGATACTAGACCAGGCATCCCCAAACTCAGCCCTCCAAATGTTTTGGGACTACAATTCCCATCATCCCTGACCAGTGGTCCTGTTAGCTAGGGATGATGGGAGTTGTAGTCCCAAAACATCTGGAGGGCCGAGTTTGGGGATGCCTGTACTAGACCCATACACTCTCACTAAAACAGCAGAAGGGGAAACTTATCAAGTGAAGACGTGTTGTGTGTGTTTGTAGTCAGTATTTATAGCGCTTTGTGAAGTGTCCTAATTAAGTTGTCTCCTGTTCTTGCCTGTAAGGAGTTGTAGTCCCTGTATTGCAGATAGAATGGCTCACAGAGAACAGCTTGTCTAAGGCCACCTGGTGAGCTCACTGGCAGAGGTGAGATTCAACTGGGAGAATTTCAAATGTGTAGCTCAAGGCGCTGATTGCTATGCTACACCCTAAGGGGCTTACATAGAATTTCCCAGTTACAGGTAGGTAGCCGTGTTGGTCTGAGTCGAAGCAAAATAAAAAAATTCCTTCAGTAGCACCTTAAAGACCAAATAAGTTTATATTTTGGTATGAGCTTTCGTGTGCATGCATTCTACAGGTTTACCACTCCCATCAGCCCATCACCCATTCCCACCCACCACCACCACTCTCTGTATATATATAGGGTCTGACACTTCTGTTTCTAGTGTATCTGAAGAAGTGTGCATGCACACGAAAGCTCATACCAAAATATAAACTTAGTTGGTCTTTAAGGTGCTACTGAAGGAGTTTTTTTATTCTGATAGAATTTCCCAGTTACCTTCCATCCAGGTAGCTTGTAGCGCCAGGCACTCTTAGCTTCAGCAGCAGAACTGAAGCATGGGCCAAGACTTGAGCAGCTTCTTGTGGTCTTCATATATTGTAATAAAACTAGTGGGTGGTGCATTGTGGAAGGTATGGGGTACCTTGGGCCTAGAAGACAAATACAACCCTCTGGGGCTCTGCATGGCTCTTGGGCCTCTTCCCAGGTTATTCCTCTCGCTCCCCAGGCTGCTTCTCTCACTGGTCCTGTTTCCCACCCCAAGTAGTTTAGCCGGGCTGGTATGTGACCTTGAACTCTGACAGTGGCTCCTGCTTGTCCGGGTGGAGGACGGGTGTGTGTGTGTAGAAATAAGCCTACTGTACAATGGTAAAATTGGCATTCGTTGCTCCACCCGCCACCAGCATGTGGCCCTTGGAAGGTTGCCCAGAAGGGAATGTGGCTGAAAAAGATTCCCCACCCCTGCATTATGGCCCAGCTGCTGCTATTGCTGTAACAAACACAGCACAGACACAACATCTCTATATAATGGTGCTATATTGCACTACCAAAACAGTGATGCAGCCGAACTGTTGCTGTGCCATAATTTTTTGTACCTATTCAGCTACCTCTCATCCAGGTTCCCGATCAGGAGCAAATGATCCCAGGATCAAATGATCCTAGGCTATTAAACGATCCCAGACAGAAGCTGGTGTGTTCTAAAACTTAACTTGTGCTCATATGCTTGAATTGCGAGACTAACGTGGTTGAGAAGGAAATGGCGAAGCGTCCCTGGAGCAGACCTGTTTTGTTTTTGTTTTGACATTTAAGGGTTAGAATTGAGAGATGTAGCAACTAGTTAAAAAGGGGGGGGGATAAATCTTGGTCCAAGCACAGCTGTTGCAGTGCACACGTGTCGGCCACTTTTGAACTTGGTTTAATCCCACCTGCTTTTGCTCTGGTGGTAATAGTACGCTTATTCTGTATTGTATTAAATTAAAATGCAACATCAGCTCATTTCCTTCTTCTTTTTAACATAGACTAATGTTTTTGTGTTGGACATCGGCAAGCGTGGACAATGAAACCTTCTGCACTTAACTTAGGTTAGTTTCTCACATTACCAGCTGAGGGCTCCCCAGTGTTGTAAATGACATGCCCAGAATAAAACAGCACCTGTTTAAATATTGAAAGTTAACCAGATGCTGATTCTGAGAGTTGCTTGGTGGTGGCTGGGGAGAACCTTCAGTACCTTTCTGTCTGTAAGTTTTTAATCGATGGCCACCCAAGTTCTTAGTAATAAATTAGATACTTTGATGCCCAGCTCTTTTACGCACCATTGATTTTTCCTTGCAAGCGTTTCAGATAATGACTTTCCTAGCTAACAATGGCTTTAATACCTGTAAGGGGGAGGGATTATAGAGAACCCTCCCCCCTCATCAGAAGCAGCCCGTCTCCAAGCAGTCATGAGAGCGAGGGGTCTGAAGGGGTGAGTCAGGAAACGGAGCGGGAGTGCCAGGGCTCTGGCAACATCAGAGAGCCCCTGCTCCATAGGCAGGAAGAGAGGGAGGCGGAAAGAGTGGACAGGAATAGGTCAGACAGAAGACCCGTCCCCCCGATGCTGGAATTGAGAAGGAGGAGGAAAGGGAGGTGCTTCTCAGTTCTGAGGCTTTTATGCTGGTCCCGAATGCGGAAGGGGGTAGTGCAGGAATCTGACTCGAGCGGGTAGACATGAAATGAGCAATCCGTTACACTGTAAATAATGTGCACCAATAAACCATCTGAAAGACAAGCATGTGGAAGGTTGTTACTCAAGAGTAGTTGCAACAAACCCTGACAATACCCAAAAGTTATGCTGCCGTACAATCTCTGACGAAGTCAGGCTTCAGCACGTTGATATTTATAGCTCTTCCAGCATGTAATCATCCCTAAAGTTCTTCCACTGTTTTCTGGACTGGGCCAATGAAGATCTGTGCAGGAACATGCAGCTGGGCCAGCAAATATATCGCCAAATATGGAAGGGGTGAGAAACCTCTGGCCCTCAGATATTGCTGGACTACAACTACCATCATCCTCTGACCATGCTACCTGAGGCTGATGAGAACTGAACAATCACAGGTTCCTCATCCCTGAATCTGAGAACTGGAATGTAAATGTAGCAGGTTTTAGGCAGAATGAATTGTTTTTGTTTTTTATTCACCTTATCATCAGTATTAAAACTGTTTTCTTGAGTGGTTTGCAAACTACCGGCACCTTGTGAAATAGCATACGGACTCCTATAACGGCAAAATGGGCATTGTTGTGATCAGAACGCTGCTATACATATTTCCTCAAAATTTTCACAAGCTTGCTAGTCAGAGTTATAGGAAGTAATAGCAGCTTAAAATGTATGTACCTAAGCAGTTGTTTTATTAAGTGGGAAAGTGTTTATAGGTTTTTCACAGGAAAAGTTGGCTTCTATTTATATGGAAAAATATTTCTAGATGTTTCTGCGGGGCATTGATTTTGTGACTGCTGAAAATTCTCAAATATTTGAAATGTTTAATGTGATTTGGCCTATTTTGTTTCCAGACATGACATCAAGCTCCTCAGTGAGGAGAACACGCTCATGTCCCCAGCACATCCAATCCTGGAAAGTGTGGAATTTTCCAAACTTTGTGTGTGAGGTTATATTTAGGACTGCACCAGGAATGAATGTGTGTTTCTTGGGAATTGGTAAACATCTTTAAGTGCTGCTATTTGAAACACAGCAATAAACAAAATAATTTATAGAGTTCTAAAAGTCCTAGGCTTTCATGTAAAAACAAAATTGGAATATGAGATGAATCATCAGGGGTTTTTCGATTTTTATCTGGCTTTTTTCTTACCACACATGGGATATCTATTTTTGTGAATAAGCAAGATGGAGCTGAGTGATATTAAATTCCCACACAGCAGGTGTTCTATGTCCCTAGCCTCTCTCTCCTTGCCCCCACCCCCTCTTTCAGAAATGGAATTGCAGCCAACCTTGAAATTTAGCAGTCTTGAGTTTTGTGATTTGTCATCGGAGCCAGTAGTGTGGTTTATCTTGCAGCTGGTTTATTGTAAGAAAGTTCCTTTACCGGATCTCGCTCTTTCCATCTCTTAGCTACCCAACTTAACACTTGAACTTCTTCTTATTTTAATAGCATTCCTTGAAAATGTTTATGTCCAACTTCCTAGGACTGTCTCAATAATGCCATCTGGAACTAGGCTTTTCATATATGTGTGTGTATGTATTTTAATTTAATTCAATACATTTGTTATATCTCAAGTAATTCAGGGGTATATACATGCTTCCCTGTACCCTTCCATGTTACCTCACAACTCTCCTGTGAGATAGTCAAGAACTGTATCTCCCAGTGAAGGGAGCAGGTTTAGTCCCCATTTGCTTTCTTCCATACCAATGACCGATTTCATAGAAAGCTTCCTTATACCAGATCAAACTACTTGCTCTTCCCCTGGTTGTCATTCATATGTGAAGAGAAGTAAAGCACTGTGTTCGGGTACAGTTCTGCTTTGGCTGCAAAACTTATCCTGTACCCTTGGCAGTGAGTGCGATAAATGTATAAAGCATCTAGAATCATAGAATTGTAGAGTTGGAAGGGACCCCGAAGGTCATCTAGTCCAACCCCCTGCAAAGCAGGAATCTCAGCTAAAGCATCCATGACAGATGGCCACCCAAACTCTGCTTAAAAAACTCCAAGGAAGGAGAGCCCACCAACTTCTGGGGGAGTCAACAGCTCTCATTGTCAGAAAGTTTTTCCGGAGGTTTAGTGAGAATCTCCCTTCTTGTAACTTGAATCCATTGGTTCAGAGCCTACCCTCCAGAGCAGGAGAAAACAAGCTTGCTCTGCCTTTCATGTGACAGCCCTTTAGATACCGGTATTTGAAGATGGCCATCATATTTCTCCTCAGTCTCCTCTTTTCCAGGCTAAACATACCCAACTCCCTCAACTGTTCCTCATAAGGCTTAGTTTCCAGACCCTTGAGCATCTTGCTTGTCCTCCTCTGCACACATTCCAGCTTGTCAATGACTTGGTATATGGCAACTTCCTATTTTTGCGACTTTTGACCTATCATAAAAATGAATATTTTGCTAGGATTTGAGCCAGTGGACGCTGGTTTCTTGGGGTGTATGGGGCACAGCCCCACAAACCTCAGTCTCCCCCTCCATTCACCCCCACCTGCCACGCTTACAATCAGTTCAGCAGATGGTACTGCCTGTCACCTTGCGCCTCTTAGGTCTCAGTGTCACCCCTTGTGGAGCCCAGGAGGGAGGAGAACAGGGACAAAACTAGGATGAGTTGCCTCTGACGCTCATTGACTCTGTCTCTATCCGCTGGCTCTGACTTCATTTACCCTGCCTTCTACCCTACCAGTTCCTGTGGGCGACATCCACCACTCTTTGAGTAAGGATGCTCTTTTCTAAGTGTCCCCTCAATCTGAGGTTTAGAGGGTGGCCTCAAGAGAGGGCCTTTTTAGTGGCATCCCCTTTCAAGTTGCTCTTAGGAAACTGCCTGATGCCCACTTTGTTGACTTCCCAGTGCCATTCTAAGACATTTTTGTTTACCCTCATTATTTTAGTCCCTCTGGTATGGTTATTGGTTTAGTTCTGTCGGTTGCTGGTTGTTTTTAGCTCCTTCCAATATCATTGTGCTGGTGTTTTTGTATTTGGGTTTAATGCTGAGTTGGATTAATTGTGCATTGTAGCATGGTTAAATTATGCTTTATTTCTTAAATGCCTAAATAGTTAATTTGATGAGGGATTTAACACGTAGTAAGTAACAAACAGATACATGATCCTAAAGGAAAAACTCCAGTGCATCTTCACTGAAAACAAAAGCCATTTTGCTTCACTCATTGTGGTCAGGTGTCTAAAATCAGTCCACAATACAGCACCACCCTCATAATTGCTTGCAAAGTGAGGCAAATTTAGAACAGTCAAGTGAATTAGATTGTGACAGTCTCGTCTCGGAGAGAGAAAACAAAACTTTCAGTTTGCTGTTGATCCATTTTCACCAAGCAGATGATTTTTGCAACCATGACCATGCTGCACAAAAGCCGGAGATGAAAGTTATTAGTCTGAACACCTCCTGCGTCATCACAGTGTTATACAAACATTTTGTGCTCTGTACACAGCTAATGCTGGCCAGGCTGTAGTTTTCTGAGCAGCTGGACTAGTAGAGATGTCACGCCAAGGCCAATACCAGACATTTGAATAAACAGCACATATCATTGGTTTTTGTTTAGATTACAGCATTTGTCTTCACCATTTCAAGACCACCTGACAAGGAGCACAGGCAGTTAAACTACTACACGTCTGTGTTGGTACTCTAGCTTTTGTTTTTAAGCAGGAGATCACTCTGATTTAATGGGCAAGCCTGAAGCTCTTTGCTCTTCTCCATTTATTCCCATTTGGGGCCAAAGATAGTATTTTTTTTTTTTTAGAAAAAAGCTTTATTGATTATTACAAATCATTACACAAAACCTACAAAAGAAAAAAAAATGAAGACAAGAAAAAACCGTCAAAGAAAAATCAGCAACAAATAAAAACAGGAAAGCTACGAAATGCATGTGTGTGTCCATTCAATTAATCAGCATCTAAAATACAACAACTGGTTACCCCCCCTCCCCCCACCCCTTTCCCTTCTTCTCAACCTTCACTAAACTGTCTTATCAGTTCTCCTTCTTGTTTGTATCTGCACCTTTTGGTTCCTATTCCTACAACATATTCTTTATTTTACTACTCCTCTACCATTTTTTTACCTTCTTTCAACGTTATTTCTTTATTTCTACCTTTTATATCTTATTTCTTTCTCTTTTCTTGTTCCTCTCTCTCTGCCATATTTTCACTTGAGCGTTTAACAATTCTGTAATAGGTTTAGTTTTTCCGCCTGGCACCCAATATAGTCCATAAATAATTTCCAGTTTTTCGCACTATCTTCTTCCTTTATTCCCTTTACTTCCTCATATCTTTTGGCCAAATTAAAATAATTCATTACTTTGATTTGCCAATCCTCCTTAGTTGGAACCTTTTGAGATTTCCATTCCTTTGCTATTAATAATCTTGCTGCCGCTGTGGCGTAACTTATCAAGCATCTATCCTGTGGTTTAATATATTCCCCTAGCATGCCTAGTAGGAAGATTTCCGGTTTTTTCTTAAATGAATATTTCACTATTTTTTTTAATTCCCTATAGATTTCGTCCCAAAACACCCTGATGTGTTTGCATCCCCACCACATATGGATGTAGGAGCCTGTCTCGTTTAGACATCTCCAGCATTGATTACTGGCACCCGGGTACATCTTTGCCAATCTCTCCGGTGTTAAATGCCACCTATTCTGCATTTTTAGCAAATTTTCTTTTATATCATAGTTGGGTGTAAATTTTGAATCCCTATCCCATAAGCTTTCCCATTTATCCATTGTAATTGTCTTTCCCAAATCTTGACCCCATCTAATCATTGAATTTTTTGTTAATTCTTCTTCTTTCTCCCATATCAATAAGGTTTGGTATAGATTTTTTATATGATTTTCCGTGGATCCCAATAATATTTCCTCTAATTTTGATTTTTCTTTCTCGAATCCGATCTTTTTATCTTGTTGAAACCTTTGGTTTACCTGGAAATACTGCAACCAACTGCTGAAATGACTTTTAACTTCTGCGTAATCTTTTAATCTTAATGTTCCTTCTTTTTCTTCTAAAAGGGTTCTATAAGTTGGCCACCTGCCTTCCATATTACGTCTTTTAACAGCCACAATTTCTAATGGGGATACCCACCAGGGGGTTTTGGGTTCGAAATATCTTCTATATTTCTGCCACACTTTATATATAGATTTTCTTATGATATTATACATAAAAACATTTTTTTTACTTATTTTGTCTCTCAAAAGGTACCAATGCCATCCGGCCCCTATTCCCTCCCCTTCCAAGTCCAACAAATCACTATTTTCCAAGTCCATCCAGTCTTTAAGCCATGTCAATGCTGCCGCATCGTGATATAATTCTATATCTGGCCAAAGATAGTATTGAGAGGCATCGTCTAAACCAGCATCTGTGTGATGTATTTAAGGCTTCCGTCTTGCCTGGGAGAAGTCCCATTCAGCTCATGAGACTTATCTCTAGAGGAAATATGCTTGGGATTGTGTTTAGACCTTGGAGATTGAAAGACCACTAGGTCCCACAGTGTGAAAATAGTTCATTTCCAAAAAGATTAGAGTGGCATGCATAATTCTCTTCTTTCCTTCCAGCACTCATTGAGCCTTACAGCAATGGTGTAAAGTAGGTTAAGTTGAGATAGAGGGTGACAGGCTCAAGGTCACCCAGTAAACTTCATGGTTAAGTGGGAGATTTGAACCTGGGTCTTCCCAGTCCTAGTTAGACACTTGAACCTCTATGCTACACTCACTCACGTAGCTCACAAATTGATTTAGAACTGAACCCAGTGGGAGGTTTCTCTTTGCTACCGCTGTAAGGAGTATTCTTGCAAATGAGTCATAGCAAGAAATTTGAAGGTAACAGGGATGGTCAGGCAATGGGACATGCTGTGAGTGTTTGCAATTCAGTGAGAATCAGCAAAACCTGAATATAAGTGCTCTGATGTTTTAGAGCTTTCTGTTTAGCTCTTCGTTAAATAATTATAAAGGATCTTACTAAAACGAAAATTTAAAAAATAGGGTCCCACCAAGTGCCCCACAAGCCGTTCCTAAGCCAGGAAAACTGAAGCCCACACTGCAAGGTGGGCATCCATCTATCTCAGGAGAGAATGGAGGAGTGCGCCCGGTTGTGCTCCTGCAGATGAGTTATGGCGTTTCTTCTCTCTGAGCTTTTCACAGCAGTCATTCTTTCTGCAAGACAAGACTGTAATACAGGGGTGGTAAGATGGAGCAAAAATTACAGGCAAACCCTGTCCCTTCTACGTGGTTGGTATGCAGAGAAAGATATTATGTGGCCATCATTGCTTCCCTTGCTTGTGTGTTACATCTTGCATCCATTGGTTAGGACACTGGTGGGAGCAAGTTGCGCTACTTATCAGCAGTTGGGTGGAGTGATGCCAGCAGGCTTTTCTTTTATTGTCGCCGAAAGGGATAGGTAGTTTTTCTAAGCCAAAAAACAGAAAATTCAGAAAAGGGTCCCGCAAATATCCGTGGCAGGACTTGGCCTCCACAGGCTCTCTGTGGCTGTAGCACGGAGACCAATAAGCAGTTGAGAGCAGTTAACCCAGCTGCAGTGCTGAGCCTCTCTGCTCTCCAGGACCAGAAGGACCAGGAATTGGAAACATGTGTTCTACTACTGAGTTACGGCTTCCTTTGAGTCCTCAAGGATGTGAGTCTGATACCTTCTTTCCAGAAGTGTGCTAAGAAATTGCAACGTGGAATGTGTTAATGCCCTATAAAAGGTTGGGTTCTTTAGCTTTAAACACCCTTGGTGCCTGGTTCATTTTATGTTTAATGTGCACATGTTTTAACTTGCCTCTTGTAGGACCACTGTGTGACTCAAATGTATACACCAAGACCCCGCACAAGACCCCTTTATATCAGTGGTTCAGACAGCTTCGTGCACCCAGCAGGGACCCTGGATAGAGTTGTCTCCTCTGCTGAAGTGACCTGAAAAGCCCTTTCACATGCTAGACCTTCTGGACTGGCACTGCATTTCTTACCAGCCCATTGCTGAGTTAGACACAGGCATATCTCTACAGACAGGATCCTTTTTTCCTGACCCTCTTAGGCTTCATTCTAGCTGAATCTTAAGTTTTAGCACTTTGCAGCCGCAGTCGTGATGAAGAAACTGAGTCAACCGCTTTTGCTGGTTGATCTCAGCCTAGATTCTGCCTTACAAGTGTAATTATTATATGTTTATGAGATAGCAAAGCACAAAAATATAATCTTAGTTTTTAAATTTTGAAGTTATAGCTGAAGCCTTAGAGGACATTGTTTAGATTTGGAAACAGCAGAGAAAGAGTTAATTTCACAAAATGCAATTTCTGACATGACATTAAATAGTATTTCTGGAGGCCCTTGGCTTAATGTTACTATGAAAATTCAGTGTGTGTGTGTATCTCTGCTTTTTATCTCCGGTTGTCTTACTGATGCTTTATTCATTCTGCATATTTTAATCATGCATTTGGGAACACTTTTCCGGGAATTGCAGTACTTTTTTCAGTGGCCCTGAAGAATATATACAACTGTTGCTGAAAAGATGAGCAAGTTCTTGTTTTTAAAGGGCAGGGGTTAGCCTTGGAATGATTTTGTTGGGTTTTTTATATATAAAGTATGTGCGTTAGGTTAGGTGCAGTCCAGAGAACGATAAGTACACTCGTCCCATTGAAATACATGCTAGATCTTTAAAAGTCTGCTTCTAAGCATTGTCACTGCTGAGTGCCCCCCCCGCCCCCCAGATCATACCTGTTAGTAGTAGTATAACTTGTTCATCTAATCAAGGTCTCATGTGTATCAGGAAAATAAATGCAATTGCCGGCATGGCAAAAGAGCATATTCTCACTTCAAATGGGAATGGACTGGTAGATTGCATGTTGCACCAACACTCTGATCCTTGTTTAGAAATCTCAAGAGCTACAGGCTTAATTACAAACACAAACTTATGTGTTAACCTAAATCTCGTGGCCTTTCTCTAGGAGATAGTCACACTGTGTGTTTTTCTTCCTTTTAACAAGTATGACTACATCCAGGCATTTGCTGATTGAATTCAGTCTGTTAATTTTGTTTGAAAATTAAGTTTGTTTGCATGCATCTAAAACTAGTTAGCCTCTTCTTTGCCAGAGATACATATGGGGTCTACTACTGCCAGCATGCTCTGTACCTCTTATTGCCAATAAGGCAATATGGCAGGTGGAATGCAGGGTGAATCTGTTTGGAAAAAAAGAATAGAAGGCAAAAGCTCGCAGTTCTGTGTGAGTTTTATGCCTGAGGTGGTTGCAAGTGCAAGGGAACAGCCCCTTTGGCACTCCACGACTCAAGAACCAGAATCTTGAAGAATTGCACCTCTGTAGTAACATGTGGTTATATGCACATTTACATAGAACACATGCTTGGGGCTGTTTATAGGCTCGGTAACAATTTTATACATGAAAAAAATAGGTTTGGGGTCAGTCTAAAACTTCAAACAACTTTGCAATTCTTGAAATCTCGGATCTGGGGAAAAACCAGACTGAATTGTTTTGCGAAATAAATTGGTAATCTAGAGATTATTACCAAGCCTACACATGTTCTGATCACACATGACAGGCAGAGGGCCTCCTCGGTAGTGGCTCCCACCCTGTGAAACACCCTCCCATCAGATGTCAAGGAAATAACAACTAGCTGACTTTTAGAAGACATCTGAAGGCAGCCCTGTTTTTGGAAGTATTTAATGTTTGATGTTTTATTGTGTTTTTAACACCCTGTTGGAAGCCGCCCAGGGTGGCTGGGGAGGCCCGGCCAGATGGGCGGAGTATAAGTAATAAATTATTATTATTATTATTATTATTATTATTATTATTATTATTATTATTACATGTAAATGTACATGTAAACAAATGTCACAATGGAGGTGTTTTTTCCCCCAAGATCCTGGGCGTAGTGTCATGACGCACCAGGGAGACATTACCTTGCATTTCATTCACAAAGGGGAAATACAGAGTCCGATTTGTCTAAAAGTCAGGTTTCCATTTATTTAAAAAAGTTGAAAAAGTAAGTACAAAATAAAGGTAAAGGTAAAGGGACCCCTGACCATTAGGTCCAGTCGTGACCGACTCTGGGGTTGCGTGCTCATCTCGCATTATTGGCCAAGGGAGTCGGCGTACAGCTTCCAGGTCATGTGGCCAGCATGACAAAGCCGCTTCTGGCAAACCAGAGCAGCACATGGAAATGCCGTTTACCTTCCCGCTGTAGCGGTTCCTATTTATCTACTTGCATTTTGACGTGCTTTCGAACTGCTAGGTTGGCAGGAGCTGTACAAAATACAAAGACATTTAATCAGTGTAATGTTCATGCAGAGTTCCCAGATATCACCTGCTTAAACTTGTTTATTTCTTTGGGGAGGGTTACACACACACACAGAGAGACAGACAGACAGACAGACAGACAGACAGACAGACAGACAGACAGTAGGGAAGCTTAATCAGTAAGTACCATTACAATGAAAGGAGAGAAGCACTAGACATCTTGCAGGTTGTACACAATAAGGAAACTTGAAATCCAAATTGCGTGGGTTTGGACCATGTGAGGTCAGCAGGATCTGATCAGAAAACTGGAAAGAAATCGAGGAATGAGGGAAACCAAAGGATGAAAGCACCCAATATTACCTGCTCCAAAGTGCAGAGAAAGAGTAGTGATGGCTGAGCTTGACAGGCATTGTGGTCCCAAACATCTGCATGGCACCAAGTTTGTAAAGGTTGACGGACACCATAGTCTGCTTCCTTGGTTGTGCATGCAAGAACCTACACTTTGCACAGGGAAGGTCAAGAAGTTAAGGGCATGCTCAAAATAACAGCAAGGCAGAGCACCCCAGTAGCAAGATAAAATGCTTTTAATAGTACATCATATTCCTCCTTATTTTTTTATTGTATTGCTGCCTAAAATACTGTGTTTTGTAGGGTGTCTCAGGGAGGTGTTAACAGTTTTACTGGCCTTTCTGCACCTTAGGATGTTGCTAGTCTAAACCCTCACATTACTCTACACGGCCTTTTGAAACACAAGCAATATGATGTATGCTCTGCACTTTGGTTCATTCTGCGGCAGTGGAAACTTTACTGTCAAATCTCTCCATATTGAGATGTACGTGCAGGGGTGTCAGTTTGATTTAGCATCTACTGGCAAATGTTCCGCTCTCCCAGAGTTGAACTCTGAGATAAGATGCAGATCTTCCTTCATCATCATAAAACTACTAGACTGTGTCCATTCTTTCTGCCCAAAATAAACACCTGGCTTGTAGTACTTTATTTCTTCTGTTGTGCAAACGATCAGGCACAAGGTTAATAGGAAGCGGGGGGGGGGGAGGAGTAAAAGTGTATGAAAGCACCAAATAGTGCTTTCAAGACCAACCACTGTGTGTGTGTGTGTGTGCTAAAATGCTAGAACCAAACACACTTGTAGCTGAGAATTAAAGTGAAAGCTTGATGGCTGCTGTGTTAGCTAAATTCGCATACCCTGAGCCAAAGCAGGCCAGAGCCCCGACCGTGCTGAGTCCAAGTGGTTTCTGTACAAGTGGTTCATAGGCAAACCGCAACAGTTGGGTGCAGAAACCAGAATAGTGATTCACATCTGAGAGAGGAAATATTCATCCACTATAAAGATTGGTAGGGACCCAGGTGGCGCTGTCGGTTAAACCACAGGGTCTAGGGCTTGCTGATCAGAAGGTCGGCGGTTCGAATCCCTGCCATGGGGTGAGCTCCCATTGCTCGGTCCCAGCTCCTGCCCACCTAGCAGTTCGAAAGCACATCAAAGTGCAAGTAGATAAATAGGGACCGCTCTGGCAGGAAGGTAAACGGTGTTTCCTTGCGCTGCTCTGGTTCGCCAGAAGCAGCTTTGTCATGCTGGCCACATGACCCGGAAGCTGTCTGCGGACAAACACCGGCTCCCTCGGCCTATAGAGCGAGATGAGCGCCGCAACCCCAGAGTCGGACACGACTGGACCTGATGGTCAGGGGCCCCTTTACCTTTACCTATAAAGATTGGTAGCATATAACCTCTAGTATTTGTGCTTGCACATCTTGAGTAGAGCAGTGGATAGCCCCAAGCAGTTCCAGTTTTCTGCACATAGTGGGTTTCCGTGTGTTGACTGGATGCTACTTTGTAGACCAGAAGAAGACAATCTTTTTCTCTTTTTTAACCACATAAACACCTGCTGGATCAGGCCATTGCCCCATTTGTCCAACATCTGGATCTCACAGTGGCCAACCAGATGCCTATGGAAAACCTGCAAGTAGGGCCAGAGCACCGTAGCACTCTTCTCACTTGTGAATCCCAGCAGCTGGTATCTCAGACATGCTATCTCTGGCAGTGGAAGCGAAACATTGATTTTGTGACTAATAGCCATTGATGGGTGGCGCTGTGGTATAAACCACAGAGCCTAGGGCTTGACGGTCAGAAGGTCGGCAGTTCTAATCCCTGCCACGGGGTGAGCTCCCATTGCTCGGTCCCAGCTCCTGCCAACCTAGCAGTTCGAAAGCACGTCAAAGTGCAAGTAGATAAATAGGTACCGCTCCGGCGGGAAGGTAAACTGTGTTTCCATGCGCTGCTCTGGTTCACCAGAAGTGGCTTAGTAATGCTGGCTACATGACCCAGAAGCTGTCTATGGACAAACGCCGGCTCCCTCAGCCTATAGAACGAGATGAGCGCCGCAACCCCAGAGTCATCCTCGACTGGACCTAACGGTCAGGGGTATCTTTACCTTTACCTTTAGCCATTGATAGCCTCTCCTGGATAGTGTTGTTAGCTGTTTGTTGCTATCCACTGCTCTCCTGCCAGAACGGCATAGGAAAAAGTATTTGGGAAACATCATAAGCTATAGCGTGTTGATAAAGAAATATCTCTCTCTTACTCTGTCTCTCTCTCTCTCTCTCTCTCTCTCTCTCTCTCTCTCTCTCTCTCTGTCACACACACACACACACACACAACACACAACACAATTATTAACACTCCCATGTTTTGTTGTTATTCCTCAGATGCACCTGCCTCTAAGGTCATTATGAGATTGTACCTTGCTTTTTGCTACTCTCTGCTGGCAGTTGTTTCAGCCTTGCTGTGAATCTTGCACTTTCCTCCCCTGAAATATGAAACCGCAGCCTGGTCTTGTTTTTATCATTCATATCAATTCACACACACACACACACCCTGACCACAGCTCCTGAAGCTACATTGAAGGTTTCTGCCAAAGTTCCCTTAAATGCAGATCACAGCCTAGCAGGTGGTGTAGACAATTGCCATTGGAATTGCAGGAGTGGACAGCTGCAAACTCTCCCTCCCCACGATCTGTCACCCCAATTCTCCCCACACCTCCAGTGTCTTTTTTAAAAAAGTGTAAATAGCCATTGTGCTTTTAACATTCCATCTAGTTTGGCCTGGAGCAGCTTGCTGGGTAATACAGGAAGTTGCTTTCAGAAAGGGATGGATGTTCTCACACACTCTTCAGATGCCAGCGATTACAGTGGAACCTCGGTTTATGAACACCTCGGTTTACGAATTTTTGGTTTACGAACACCGCAGACACATCTGGAAATGATTAATTCACTTTCCATTACTTTCAATGGGAAAGTTCGCTTCAGTTTATGAACGCTTCAGTTTATGAACAGACTTCCGGAACCAATTACACCCATGCTTTGGGTTAAGTACGCTTCAGGTTGAGTATTCCGCGGACCTGTCTGGAACGGATTAATCCACTTTCCATTACTTTCAATGGGAAAGTTCGCTTCAGTTTATGAACAGACTTCCGGAACCAATTGTGTTCATAAACCGAGGTACCACTGTATGTGGAAATCCAGCAACCAACCACTCCATTACCTCGCCCGAAAAGAGAACATTTGAAGCTGGGTGGTAATTGCCCCTCTTTAACCAGAGTCTCGCTACTGCCTTCTTAAGGGCAGCTGCCAGCACTCCCTCGAGGAGGTGTTCACAACTTCTGAGGTACACGCACACAGCCCAGACATGAAAGATTTCAGCAGCTGGGAAGGACAAGGATCAAGGAGACATGGGATAGGTCTCATCCTCCCAAGCAGATTGGCTGTATTATCAGGTTCTAGAACTTAAAGGTATCCATAATAATAATATCCAGACAATAATATATCCAGATTCCAAATGTTACAGTACTCCCAACCAACTCCAACTCCAACACTATAGCAACTATGGCTCCCCAGTTGTTGTTGTTGTTGTTGTTGTTGTTGTAGTAACAACAACAGAAATAATTTATTACTTACACCCCGCCGATCTGGCTGGGTTTCCCCCAGCCACTCTGGGCGGCTTCCAACAGGAGATTAAAACTGCATTAAAACATCAGTCATTAAAAAAACTTCCTTAAACAGGGCTGCCTTCAGGTGTCTTCTAAACGTCAGATAGTTGTTTATTTCCTTGATATCTGATGGGAGGGCGTTCCACAGGAGGGCGCCACCACCGAGAAGGCCTTCTGCCTGGTTCCCTGTAACCTCACTTCTCACAGTGAGGGAACCGCCAGAAGTGCCCTCGGAGCTGGACCTCAGTGTCCAGACCGAACGATTGGTGTGGAGATCATGGATGTGATCGGCTTGATCTGCAAAATACATAGTTAATCCTTTGCAGCAGGCCTTTGGATTTTGCTTCCCTCATTTATATGTACATTTAGCAGAGAGCTGATTAAGGCTACATACCCAACAAGCTGTCCTGGTGCACAGAACTGTGAATCATTACTCACTTTCACTGTTTTGGCCGTTGTTGAGTGTTGCATGTTTACAAAAGGTTTAGTAAAGCTATTTTTGTCTTTATAAACTATGTATGTTTATGTGATTTTCTAAGGTTTGCCTTGATTAAAATGTTAGCTGCTGGACTGAGAAAGGTCCTTATGGAGCGGCTTGCATTTTGTGATAGTCAAGCACTTTGAACTGCACATTTTTATATAGAAAAAACACACATTAAAGACGGTAAAGGGGGGGGGGACCTTCTCATCATGCTACATGAAAAGGATCTTTCTAAATACAGTAATGTGTGAGAAGGCTCAGACTGATGAGAAGTCCATTGAGCTGAATCTTTTTACTTTTACTTTCCCTAACCAAATCACCAAGCTTTTGCCTCTGTGCATGTTTTGTTTTCAAGCCACATGAAAGAAATGTAGCCATGGCAATTTAAATAGTTGCATTGATAAACATCAAAGGCACAGTTGATCCCTTTCATGCATGCACAGTTCTTAGAGTAGGAGCAGATACCAACAGAGGACTTTCCCTGTTGAGTTCTTTCCCTGTTGACCCTTGTCTGAGCACATGTACTTCCAGGCACACTGCAATGCATGCTGGGAAGCCTATGTACTTCTCCTGTTCTGGTAGCACTGTGTGGGCATAACCTGTACATACATAAGTTTCTGTAGGAGGTTTGCCTAGACCAAGCATCCCCAAACTGCGGCCCTCCAGATGTTTTGGCCTACAACTCCCATGATCCCTAGCTAACAGGACGAGTGGTCAGGGATGATGGGAACTGTAGTCCAAAACATTTGGAGGGCCGAAGTTTGGGGATGCCTGGCCTAGACTTCCATTTGCTGATAATGACTGGGTTCATTGTCATGTACCCAGCACAACGTGCGCCTTCCCAAAGGAAGTAAGGTAAAAGGACTGTGTTTGTTACCTAGAATGTCTCCATTTTAAGGGACAGGTCAGCTAAGACTGCTGAGTTGTAGATAGGGTATTGATATGAGATTTTAGCTAACGACTAGTGGTTTAGAAACCAAGTCAATCGTAGTAAACTTAATAAATAATAAAATTAGCATGTTGTGTTACTCTTCTTTTCTGGAAAGGTGTCCAGTACATCAGCCAGACTAATCAACATGGTGGTGGTTGCTCTTATAAATAAGTTAACAGCTGGAGTAACACAATGACATGTACTCAGTACTCAGATTAATAAATGATAAACCCTTTTTCTATCGCCAAAGGGAAGTAGACTATCTTATAGCGATGGCAACCAGCAGGGCATTCGACTGGATTGTATGAAGGATCATTGCTTCAGTCCTGATTGGGTGTAGATTTGACCACCCCGTTCACATCTTCTTCTTTTTCTTTTGGCAACTGCTTTTATTTTCACTTCATTATAGGCCAAAAGCAATAGTAATGGCAACAAAGAGAAAGAGAAAAGATCAGAGCAAAAAAAAGGAAGGAAAAGAAAGGAGGCCTATGAGGAGAGAGAGGAAAAGGCATCATATTTCCATACAGTTGCCCTTCATAAGCATAGCATCCAGGAATGTTTTTCCAAAGGAGTCCATGAGAAGAGGGCAGCGTGATTGTGTTCCTTTACTTTCATATGTTCAATAATTGGATGCCAAACTTTAGAAAATGTTGTCCATTTTTGGCTGGTGTAAGGTTCAGGCATGTGTTGTTCTCTTTTCCATTAAAGCAGTGGTCCAGGTCTGGAGATGCTGGTAGTCTTGCAAGTCTCCTGTAGCTGACTTCCAATGTTGGGCCACTGTGAGCCTGGCTGCTGCAAACGGGAATCAAAGTAGTTCTTTATTAAAACCCTCGGTTTCTGAGCCATCCAGTAAGGATAAAAGGATCATCTTCAGGTCCATAGGTAAAGATTGGGATGGGATGTGGCCTATTTCATAAAATGTTTTCTTCCAGAAAGACTGAATAACAGGGCAAAGCCACCACATATGCGAGCATGTACACATCCCTCCATACCACCTACAGGAAGCTGGACTTGTTTAAGTGATTCTTCTCAGGGTGTGGGAGGACACAGGTACTGCCTGTGGATAACCTTATATGCATTCTCCAAATGCGTGCTGAGATGGTTAGAAATAAAGGTTTGTCCCAAATGGCTTGCCACTTTTCTGAGTCAATAGTTTCCCAAAGTTGTTTTAAGATATCTGTAGAACCCAATGAGGCTGCCAATAGAATCCTATATATATTGGAGAGCAATCCTGTATCACATACTGAATTTTGTCTTAACATATTTTCAGTACTAGTCAAGTTGCACGAGCCCAGACTTCAGGGTTGGAGAATTTGATGGATGAATGTGGTATTTCTGAATATTTTTCTTTCAGTAACTCTCTTGTCACTGAAGTAATGTTTCTGTAGAAACCACTGATCTGTGTTTTAAATTGTTGCATCTTACCTTGGGAATAAAATCCTGGATTATGTGAAAAAGGAGATTCATTCGGTTATTGTATGCAACTGGTAGCAGGTACTGCCAATCTCTCAGGCAAGATGTGGGGAAAGATTTTGTATCTATGTTTAATAATATTTGCCTGTAAGAATCCAGTTGTTTATCATCTTCGTCTGGTTTGGGTAGTATTGTAATGATAAGAGTACCTGGGATGGGTCCACCTCGCCTAATAGCATGAAACAAAACACCTAGAAAGGGGGAGAGCTCAGTGTTGTATTTTTTTATTATTATACCCTCCCATATAGCCATCACTGCCAGGAGCATTTCCTGGTTTCAGATTCTTTATTGCGCTGAGGATATCTAAATGATTGGTTTAAATATTCCATGTGGACTCTGTCCAGTTAACGTACCCTCAATTAGTCCAGGCATATACTTGCTGTCTCCAAATTTGTATCAAAATTTTAATATAATTTTCCAAAAAGTTGTGTAAAACGATTCAGAATATGTTTGGTTTGATATACTTTCCCATTCCACCCCTATTTTTTAAAGAGTATAAATGGTGCGGTTTTTCATTTCTGTTTTAATTTATTCTTCTTCTACACTGTGTCTCGCATCCATCTTTGGACACATGCCTCTTCAAGCTCTCTCCGCACTGTCTGATGTTTGCTTGCTACATCCACATAAGTCCTGGTTTTAGTTCTAGATTGCCCCTTTACCCATAGAGCTTCCTTCAGGAGCCCTATGCAGAGACCATGCAAAGGACTCTGAAGTTGGGACTAAAGTGAGTGCCATTAGAGGAGATAAAGTTCTGCTGCCTGTAGCTTGTGTGAAATGTCCTATTTTCTAGCAATGCATCAAAAGTCACCATGTTAATCCTTTAATTTAATTCAGATGCTAAATGTTAGCCATGTGTGTTGATTTCATGGCCAGACTCATTTTGTTTGCTAAAACGATAAATATAATGTTTTCCTTTTGATCCAGGTTTGTAGTTTACATATCTGGAGCATTCTCCGTTTATCAGCGGTAGATTTTTTAAAACTACCATTGGAAAACAAGAGAATCCACTCAGCCTGAATCACAAAATCAAGCCTTTTTATAATTGGATCCCAGATGTCTTCTGAAAAACATGTCTCTTGAAAACTCAGTGACATCGTCAACATTCAGTTGCACATTTAATCAAAAGCTTTCTTGGGTGCCTTTTGTGTTTTCATTGGTGGTTGCATTTTTTAAAGTTGTGGATTGGACTTTGCAGCCCATAGTTTTCCCCATTCATTCAGCTGTAAATGGAGACATGATGAATTGCTGGGACAGCCAAAAACAGTGGGAATCTCTTTGTGAACAGAACAGAGAGCTCTGATGTATACTGACTGTACTAGCCCATAAATGGTCTATGTAACTCTGGACAGATTTTTATAGGGAGACCCAATATGCAAGAAATAATGGTGTCCTTCTTCAGCTGATTGCTTTCAACTTTAAGCCATGGCTGCTTTGCTCTGTTTTCTTTCACATTCTTGTGAATTACATCTGGAGCAGAATGTTCTTTGTCGAAGCTGGTGCAAAACAGAACACAGCAAGGCCCAGGCTATTCTTGCTGTGTAAATAGCACTGGCATGGAGCATGGGTAGGCAAACTAAGGCCCGGGGGCTGGATGCGGCCCAATCGCCTTCTAAATCCGGCCCGCGGATGGTCTGGGAATCAGTGTGTTTTTACATGAGTAGAATGTGTGCTTTTATTTAAAATGCATCTCTGGGTTATTTGTGGGGCATAGGAATTCGTTCATCCCCCCCCCCCCCACACACACAAAGTCCGCCCCCAAGGTCTGAGGGACAGTGGACCGGCCCCCTGCTTAAAAAGTTTGCTGACCCCTGGTGGAGTGTCCCAGTTTTATTGGCCTTCTAGGTCAGCTAAGTAGGACTCCAATTGTGCCTCACCACTTGTGGGACAGGAAGGAGGCATCATGGAATGCAACAGTGCCAGGGCAAAAGACAGTGGAGGAATCCAATAGTACCAAATAGCAATTTCAGTTTTCTGAGTGCTGCTGCTTATGTAGCCAAAATGCCACCTTCCCCACCCCACACTCAAGGGAGAGGCTTTTAGCTTGGTTGAAGGAACATGAGACCTACAGAAGTACAGGAGATTGCAATAAAGAATTATCAGCGGAACCTCCTTCTCAGCCACCCAATGAGGACTGAGTGCTGTGGAATACTGACTGTTGTGGGAGGGCAGAAAACCAGTGGAGAGGGAAAGTGGAATGGAATATTTTAAGGAGGCTGGGTGCAAGTCAGCTAGCCATGAATCAGAGCACCCTGGACTGCAAAATCTTATGGCAGGTACCACTTCATTACAAAGAATATTTATGCTACTTGGGGAGGTGGTTCTCATAATTGTGATGTTTTTCTTCTGGTTTGGCTGATTGTGCTGTGTTTTTATTTTTCTTACGTTTTATTGATTGCAATCAAAGCTTATTCTTTTCTCTATCTCTGCACGTTGTTTTGAAGCTTTGGTGTAAGGGGATAAATGAATTGAATTAATAATAAAATAATAATAACAAGTGTCAAGATAATTGCAGTATCAAATCAGAAGAGATTAAGGGATCTCCCCCCCCTTTCCCAGATTCCTAAAAGATGCAGTTGTCCTTATTTAGGTGGACTAGCTGGACTGTCAACTGGGAAAATGTAAATAAGGTCCTGGGTTTTGTTATCTGGACAAGAATTCTCCAACGCTGCTGCTGCTGATAATTATAATAATTATTTTATTATTTATATGCCACCCGTCTGGCTGGGTTGCCCCAGCCACTCTGGACAGCTTGCGGCAAAGTATTGGTACACCATAAAACATCAAACAATAAAAACTTCCTTACACCGGGCTGTCTTCAATGTTGACTTTTCCATATGTAGTTGGTCCATTTTAGACAGTGCTTAATTGCTGTCAATGATGGCACTTTACTAGTAAGCCTCAGTGAAATGTACTAATGCAGTGATATGGTTGAGTTGTAAGTATTTATACTGGCTTATGTCAGCATCTGGGTGGCATTAAACCTGTTTAATCATTGTAGCTGCCCAGGACGTGTATTTGCTTAAAGAAAGGAAGAAAAAAAGAAAGTGGTAGACATTTGCTTTTAATTATTGGCAAAAGACACACTAAGGCCAGTGTCCAAGCATGATTTCTCTGACTTGGTACAAACTTTGTAAGATGGACCACGATTGCCCCTGGGATCCTGCGTCTGAAAAACTGGAAAATCAGTTGCTGATGTTGTTTGAACCCCTTGTGTTTCTGGCCACCTGATTTGTATTTATAGACAAACCTGGCAGTATGGCATGTTTTGTATATTCATCATACACAATGCCCTTTGGGTGCCGTTTCCTGACCTTAGGATCTAGTGTCCGTTCTCCTGTGCCCCTTGGAGACCAGAGGTCTATAACATTTGCTCACATACAGCCCTGGTACCCATGAATCCTGTCAGCAACCGTGGCTCTATTCACCCCTCAAGCCTCAGTGTCCCTGATGCTTATAATCGAAACAAAATAAAAAAATTCCTTCCACCTTAGAGACCAACTAAGTTTGTTATTGGTATGAGCTTTCATGTGCATGCAAACTTATTCAGATGCCAGAATTATTATTATTTTGTTTCGACTATGGCAGACCAACACGGCTACCTACCTGTAACCTGATGCTACCGGTCAGCTTCAACATCCCTTTTGTTTCTTCTGCTTATGCAGAGAAAATAGTTGGTGAAACTATAGGGATTTGTAATCTTTCAGAGAGCACATAAGGGGGCACACATTTTCTCTCACATTTTCTCTCAAGCACCACCTACAATTTGGCCTCATGTTAATGGGGTTGTAGTCTCACCCATCTCTCTTAACCTAGTAAAGTGTACCCACACTAGTCCTTCCTCGGTCCCTGCATGAGGGTGGATGCCTATGCACAAGGACTTTCGAATGTTTTCGGTTCATACAGAATTCCGCTTCCCCTTGCCTTCTGCACTTCTTCAGATGGTTTGCTGGATGCAGAATCCATGTTTAATCTCAAATTGCAATAAGGAACTCCTTTTTAATTTTTTTAAAATCATGCATGCATGTTTTTCTCCATGTACAAAGGAGGGCAGGCTAGGATTTGTGCATTTTCAGTTGCTGAATTTTGTGACAGGAGAAGGTTGCTATGCACAGCCCAAAAAGCAATATCAAAATAGCTTTGTCTACACAACTACCTAAAAACAAAGAAATTATTTCTTTCTTTTCATCTGGTCACCTCTCTCTCTCTCTCTCTCTCTCTCTCTCTCTCTCCCCCCCCCCCCTCTCCGTCTCTTCTTCTTCTTTGGATTTCTTTTTAAAGAAATAAAAATAATAATTACTGGTGGTAACGCCAGTGTGGCTTACTTTTGCAATGGGGCAGGGGCACAATCCACTTGTAGATAATGTCCCAGCCACTGAAGACCAATTTTAATCCATAATTATCTATCTATCTATCTATCTATCTATCTATCTATCTATCTATCTATCTATCTAGAAAATATACCGACCATCTTTTACACTATAAACAGCACTCACTCACAAAAATTAAAACAGTAATACAAACCTACCTACAGAAAAATGGTGTGGGTGTGCAATAAGAAGACAGCAACATAGAGAGCTCATAAAACATAAAACACAATCCACAATGCTAATATTACCTAAGTTCCACCATCATTAGTCCTGTGCAAAATAGACCCATTGAAATTAATGGCCACAGCTAACTTGGGTCCATTGATTTCAGTGCATCTACTCTAACTAAAATTTGGTTGGGTACAACCCTTAGTGTTAAAAGTATGGGTTTTGCATTTGGCCATCATGCATAAACATCATAAAAATGCACAGTTCCTCCAGCTGTCAAAGGTTTCTTCTTCCATAGTGTGGTGCGTGTCTGTTTCCTGTTTAATAAAAGAAAGAAAGCCTTCTTGAGCACAGAGTTAAATATGCAGTGATCTGTCTGGATTGTGGCTCCTATCTGCAAATGGTGCATCCTTAATCCTTGCACAAATATTGTTTTGGAAGGGATTATTACAATGCACCTATAATTGTTCTTTTGTGGCTGTGAGGTGGAACCTGCAGGCCAGTCGCACAGTTATATACCTACTGCTATATGGATTGAATGGCTCATATTTTGATTTCATTTCAAATAGCTAGAAATGGTTGGCTCTTCTTTTGGCTGCACACATACTCTGAATGAACTCTTTTCTTGTGTGGCTGGTTTCAAGGTGGAAGAAGGCTGTGCAGTGAACTGAGAGGGATTTGGGAACAGATGAGATTTTGGGGCTAGAGGCAAACAAAACCCTGGCACATCACAAAAATAATGTGTTTCCTCTCCAGGGACAGTAGCAGACACATTGCTTAGGGCCTTAGGAGGACCTATTTCCATTTTATATCTTTTTAAAATGTGGCTGTGTGAAACTGGAAACTTTATTTTTCAACAAAGAGTATTTACCTTAATGAATAACGAGACTAGTGGTGATTATGCTGTATATAGTGTACACACACACATTTCCCCATTCCCTTTAAACCTTTAAATCTCTTAAGCTTGGGCATATAGTTTAGATTTGCCCTCTAAAAACTGGAATAAATCTGTGTGAGTGGGTGTTCAAGCTTGAGTTAACTCTCGCCATTGCTTTTCACATCCCTTCTATTTATCTTCATTCCAAAGCTCTTCCGCATTTGGGATCAATTCACTGGAGACTCCAGATCCTGTGGAGATCTTCTAGAGACAATATTTGGCTTTTGAGAATATAAGTGTTGATAATTATCCATTTGAATTCTTGCCTTTGTGCTGCGGGCGACAATCCTGAAGCTACTCCTGCCAAAGTAGGATCTGTTTCAGGAATGTAGCCTTAGGAACTTCTATTGATCTTCAAGGCTCTCGAGGTCTTTCCACACAAAGCATGCTCTAAATTCATTGTGCAGTAAGCCATCCAGTCTGGTGGATACAGCACCAACGGTGTCCTGCTCAGATGTAAAGGAGGCAAGTGATAGTTATACTGCTGTTTGATCCCCACTTTTTCATAAACTCATACCAGCACAGTTGGCAGGATGTACATCCTGCCATTAACTTTAAAAGGAAGAGGATTGTCATGTCATCTAAATAATTTTTAGTTGCTTAATCACATGCCTGTTGACTGGTTACATTTAAATGAATGTCCTTTTGGGGGTATTGAAAAAAGTGTTGTTGGTGCTGTCTGTCTGAGAATTCCTGGATGCCAGGATTCAAGTTTGGGGCAAGTCCTCTTTGGTGAGAGAACTCCAGCAGAGATTTTGAGTCACTAAATATGCAGCAAAATAAAGCATGGAAATATAGGCTGTTAGACCTTTAAAAATAGGCCCTTTTAAGTGAGTTCCAAAATTACCCTCTTCCCCCAACATAGGAAAAGACCACATGTTCGGCAAGTTGAAAACTGGTTTACCTACAGTCTCTTCAAAGGTCATGTTCATGTGCTTTTCCATGCATTAGTCAGAAAAGTTGCACAGGCAGTAAAGCTTAGCTTAGTTACAAAGTGATGAAAGTTCCTAGATTATTGGTACAGGAATTCAATAGTAGCTGCTGAGAGCTTGTGGTTGAGCATGAGCAACCAGCTCCAACCTCTTCACATGCTAAACTTCTCAGGTAGACTTGGGTTGCAACAATAAGCTTGATTACCCCTTTCCTCACAAGGTAATCACACCCTAAGAGGATGATCTTCAAACCATCCTAAATATCTTTACAGAGGCTTATGAAAAAGCTTGGCCTATCGCTGAACATCCGAAAAACCAAAGTGCTGCACCAACAAGCACAAAACAATCCCTCTGCAGCACCACAAATCCAACTTAATGGTGCAGTGTTGGAAAGCATTGATCACTTCTCCTACCTGAGCAGTTATCTTTCCACAACGGCCGACCTTGATGCTGAAATCCAGCATCGCCTGAGCTCTGCGAGTGCAGCTTTCTCCCTATTGAAGCACAGAGTGTTTGAGGACCAGGACATTTTCAGGGAAACCAAAATGCTTGTTTACAAAGCTATTGTACCACCGACCTTACTGTATGCTTGTGAAACATGGACCACTTATAAATGCCAGCTCCAGCTCCTTGAAAGATTCCATCAATGGTGTCTCCAAAAAAGTTTACATATCACTTGGGAAGACAGGCAAACTAATGCCAGTGTACTGGAAGAAGCAAAGATCACCAGTTTCAAAGCAATGATTCTTCAACATCAACTTCATTAGGCTGGTCATGTTGTCTGGATGACTGATTATCATCTTCCAAACCAACTACTCTATTCCGAACTGGTGGTCAACAAAAGAGGTTTAAAGACTCTCTCAAGGCAAATATTTAAAAATGTAGTATAAACACCGACAACTGGGAAACATTGGCCTGCAAGTGCTCCAATTGGAGAACAGCCTTTACCAAAGGTGTCATGGGCTTTGATGACACTCGAACTCAGGACGCAAGGGAGAAACATGCTAAGAGGAAGGCACGCTTGGCAAACCCTCACCATGATCAAATCCCGCCCGGAAACCTATGTCCCCACTGTGCAATGACTTGTGAATTCACAATTGCCCTCCACAGTCACTTACGGACTCCGTGTTAAGACTGTGTTCATGGAAGACAATCTTAATTGGCTACAAGTGGAAGAAGAAGAATGGGGAAGTTATATAGCCAAGCCTGACACAACAGCTTACTCTATGGTATTATCCCCTTCATGCATTAATGTTGTTTAAATGAGAATTTACAACTTAATGAACCAATGGTGCTGCTCATTGTTAAAAATAAATATCATGTTTTGTAGTTCCTTCTCCTCCTTTTTCCATTGCAATAACATCATAATTAAATAATGGTAAATAATTTCTCTCTTTATGTAAAACTAGCTGGCCCTGCACGCGTTGCTGTGCGTTAGTCTGTGAAATGGAGGGTAATAGCCCCCCTTCAGATCCCCCTGAGTCGAGGCGAGACACTGTGGAGAGGGCAGGTTTCATTCCTGTCTCTCTCTCCCCCCCCCATTCTGACCCATTATGTATCCCTGCCCTTTATTGCCCCCCCCTTATCTCCACTTGGCCTAGTCTGGAAAGCGGCTTAGTCTGCAAAGCCGAGGTGAGATATTGTGGAGAGGGCAGGTTTCATCCCTGTGTCGTCGTCCCCCCCCCCCCCCGTTCTGACCCATTACTTATCCCTGCCCTCGATTGCCCCCCCCTTACCTCCACTTGGCCTAGTCTGGAAAGCGGCCCTAGTCTGCAAAGCCGAGGTGAGATATTGTGGAGAGGGCAGGTTTCATCCCTGTGTCCCCCCCCCTGTTCTGACCCATTATGTATCCCTGCCCTCTATTGCCCCCCTTACCTCCACTTGGCCTAGTCTGGAAAGCGGCCTAGTCTGTCTGATAATGGCCGCCTGTGTGGTTTAAGTTACTTGGTTGATGATGATGTCATTTGGTTTGTGGGTGTGGCTTAGATTTCTCAGGAAGGGAGGGGGTGTACTGTGGGAGGAATTCCACTTGAGGGCGCTGTTTGACTTGGTGGAAAGCGGGTCAAATCCTGCCGAGGTGTGTGATTTGAGGTTTTTCATGTCCCCTACAACCCTCGGGGAGTGGCCTGGATCGCTGTGTAGAAATTTCAGGACGATCGGTCAAGCGGTTACGGAGAATATAGCGGCCGTCAATTTCAAGATTTTTACATTTATATATATATAGATAATGGATTTCACTAGGTTAACATCTCCTACTTTGGGTTGTAATCTGGTATGTATGTACATAAACCACTGACCCAAAAGAAAAGAAAAAAGTATACTGCAGAATGTTATTCTTTTATTGCCTTCACCCCCTTGGTGGAGTTCTTGATTTCTGCTCATTGTTAGCATAATTGCCTGTGATGTTGAGTTATAAGATGGCAGCATATGGGGCTGAAAAAACAAATTGCTAATGCCTACATTTGTTGGCTTACAGAATTCCTTTTGAGAGCTTTCTATTATTGCCTATGGTAATGGCTGTTTCATGTTAGCCTCAGTCAAAAGTTCTGATCTGGGTGGTGATAATTCTAAATCCAGATGAACTGCAAAAGTATTTACAGCCTTAACTAATTGGGATCTTTAGAAGCCATCCTGTTTTTTCAGTGATTCACTCTTACTTTCTCCACCTCACGCAAAGCTATATCTGAGTAACTTCCCACTGTTGATGGTAAGCAGAACTGAACTTTCTGTATCAAACTTCGCCTTTGATCGAAGCTTAACATATCCTGTATAGAGATGATTTACACCCTATTTTTCTTATCCAGGAGATTTGTTTTAAATATGTTGACCTCTCCTGCATCCCTTTACCCAAAATGGAATCACTGCATCTCTTTGGTCTTTCCAACTTTCTGGAAGGCATTAGCAAAATTCCATGTATTTTGCAGCAATAATAATAAACAATAGATTTCAGGAGTACAGTGGTACCTCTACTTATGAATAACTCTACTTACGGATGTTTCTATTTACGAATGGAGCTCCGTCCGCCATCTTGGATGCAGTTGAGATAGGATTTTTTCTACTTACGAATTTTTAGATAGGGTTGCTTCGACTTACGAATTTTTTCTCCCAATGCATTCCTATGGGATTCGACTTACAATTTTTTTCGACTTACAAATGTGTGTTCGGAACGCATTAAATTCGTAAGTAGAGGTACCACTGTACTGATTTATAGACTGAGAAGGCATGCTTTTTTCCTATGGAGTGTTACTGGCAAAGATCTCCAAAGCAGACAGTGCCCTTTAGTAATTTGTCTCATATAGCAAATAATGCCAAACACAAGTATATCAAAGGATTCGGTTGATCAGATTTGATGACTAGGTGAATAAAATTGGAGTAGAAAAGAGCTATATCAGACTAAAAGTTGAGCTATTAAAAGGATACAAATGTTCAGCTTCAACAGTAAATCTTTGAAGGCTAAAAATATGAAAATTGCTGTAATACATAAAAGAATGGCAGCACGTAGTGTGTCAGAAAGTATTTGAAATCTTAAATGCAAATCATCTTTATGGTCGTTTCTGCCATCTGGTGACACTTTCCATTATTTTCTGTAAACCTTGCTGCTGGGTGAGGCAATATCTTCACCGGTATAAAGGGCAAAGTTACACTTAGTCAAATAAAACATTAGTGCACCAGTCCAGATGTTGCGGAACAACAGCTCCCATCAGCCCTAGCAATCGTGGCCAATGGCCAGTGGTGGTGTGGGTTGCGGTTTAGCAATCTCTGGTGGACCAAAGGTTCCCCACACTTGCATCAATGAATGGGAGATTGTGTTCGGCAGCAATAAATATTTCAGGAGTTGTGTGTAACATTTTTATCATGTTGCACCTGCAAACCATGCCAAGAATAATAAAGAGTATCCTTCAATTATATAGAAGCTCATTTGCCTCTTATGCTAACATTTGGGTAGTCTTCGTACATGTCAAAGGATCAGTGTAGCATGTTGAATGGGAATACACAGTTAGTTGCAGCTTCTGTAACCCCAGATGTATATTTTGGCCTATTTGGATGTCGTATTAAACTCAGGGTGGGGAAACAATTATACCCCAAGAGCCACATTTGCTCACGGGCAACTCTCTCCTTTATTCTTATTCCATCTTTTTATCAGTGTTTCAAGGCAAATTGACAGCTAGCACCATTGTATTGGTTGAAAAGAGATTGGAGGGGCAGTTACCCATCCAGCGCCAACTGGTGAAAGATTGAGTTCTGGTGATCAAGGAAAAATGTTTTATCACTAGTTTGTCTAATTTTAAAGATACACTTAATGCAGTTCTCATAAAGCATGACACATTTGTGAGTTTCAGTTAATTAGTTACTTTGTTTAAGGCATTCCTTAGAAGTTTTATTGACTATTCCTCTGTAGTTGTCACCACTCCATTAGCCTTTATGGCTCTCTTTGGTGTAATAAAACTAATTAGCTATATAAAACAAGTGAGTGGATCCTGTTTGGTAAAGTCTTCTCATAAATAACCGTCCTTTTAAAACCTCTTAAGGCGTCTCTGCTCTGTGTGTTTTTCTTCAGATAAATGTGAAGAATTGACAAATACATTTTGTCATCCTTATCTCCTAAGAATTCCTCTATCCAAAGCCTATGAAACTCTGCACTTGAATGTTTGTGGGAGCTGTTAAATGGGCTGATGATGTTGAAAGTTT
Source organism: Zootoca vivipara (assembly GCF_963506605.1). NCBI lineage: Eukaryota > Metazoa > Chordata > Lepidosauria > Squamata > Lacertidae > Zootoca > Zootoca vivipara. Next base: position 46,800,750 of record NC_083286.1, on the reverse strand, counting down.
GTGGCCGACCTAGAAGTTCCCCATTTTGAGACCATATCGAATGCTGCCTTACTCAACTGCACTTATGGCCAGTGTGGCCTGTATGCTAACAAAGCCTGTTGCAAAGAACATGCATAAACCTCGGATTCATTTTTTAAAAAATATATATAATCTTTATTGACATTTGAGCCAGTGCGGCATGATCGTCCCTTGCAGTGTTCGGGGGACTTTGGAAGTCCACAGTTGTGCAGGAGGAGTGATGCCAAGCCCAGTTTTTGAAGGGGCTCTTCTAGCATGGAAAGATGCAACATCATGGGTGTTGGTCCCATTTGGACCACTACCTAACACACATCTCCTTTATCTTCAGCTTGTGCAGAAGATGCTGGGTTAATTTGGGGACCTAGTAGTGAACATTGAGGGCACAAGGAGAAGGGGACGACAGAGGACGAGATGGTTGGACAGTGTTCTTGAAGCTACCAACATTAGTCTGACCAAACTGCGGGAGGCAGCAGGAGACAGAAGTGCCTGGCATGCTCTGGTCCATGGGGTCATGAAGAGTCGGAAACGACTAAACAACAACAACAAGACATGAACAACTGTCAGATATGTTTCACCAGTTGTCTGATTTGGCTGCCTTGTTCAAAGACTAAAACTGGGTTAGGCATTATACTGTTAAGATTATTCTCAAGCAGTGGTTTTGTTTTACTGTAACTGTTGAGGTTGTCTCCTTGGCTGGAATATCTTGCTGTTGTTCCGTTCTGCTTTTTTCTTAACCTGTTTTGCATATGGTTAGGAATGGGTTTTTCTTTTTCTAATATGGTTCAAATTAGCTTAATTTCAATCAGATGCATCATTTTTTGTTATGTAGTTTACTCAGAGTATCTATTGCCAGACAAGTATGGAACGCTCCTCTGGCGTTGACTGTAGTTTCAGGGTATTTATTCCTTCTGTTCTGAGTGCAGAGCACCATCCTGCAAGTGGGTTAAAAAATTGGTTTTCCCAAAACAAAACAAAACAAATGAATATTGGAAGACCATTTCATAAAAAATTCTCACTACATTGGGGCAGTTGGGGAGCATCTCCCGTGGATCCTTTTGTGGTATTCGAAAAGGAGGGTGTAGTCTGAAACATCAGATCTCTGGAAACCGGATGCTAAAATACAGCAGCTTTCCAAACCGAAGACTGCTTGGAGGGAATTGTAATACATTGTATAGTGGTTAGTGTCGTACTAGGACCTGAGAAAACATGACTCAACCTTGAAGCTCATTTCTCAGCCTGACCTACCTCACAGGGTTCTTGTGGAGATAAGATGCGGTGGGGAGAACCACATATATCAGGGGTAGGCAACCTAAGGCCCGTGGGCCAGATGCGGCCCAATTGCCTTCTCAATCTGGGATTGTCCAGGAATCAGCGTGTTTTTGCATGAGTAGAATGTGTGGTTTTATTTAAAATGCATCTCTGGGTTATTTGTGGGGCATAGGAATTTGTTCACACACACACACACACCCCAAATATAGTCCGGCCCACCACATGGTCTGAGGGATGGTGGATCGGCCCATGGCTGAAAAAGGTTGCTGATCCCTGACGTATATTATCTTGAGCTCCTTGGAGAAAAAGTGGAATAGGAATGTGAGAAATAAATAGTGCGGCCTGCGTTGTTTGGAACTTGCATCACACCATTTACTATTTGCATTCTAGCACTTTTCACCTCGCTGTGATACACTCCTCTTCTTACCATCATGTACAAAAGAACCCCTACCAGCTCCCAGGAATCTTCTGCAACCTTGTCCCTAGCATCATCTCCCGTCTATTTCCTAATCACACAGGTGTTTAAGTTGGCTTACAGTTTTCCATCTCATTATGTTTAGTTGTATGAGGGCTTGACTAAATTTATGTTTGGGGGGGGGAGAGTCACACTTTGGCAGTGAGAAAATAAAGCCCCATAAATCCTTTTAATTGTCAAATACGGGGCATACCGGACATATGTCTTTTTATTGTGTCTCTTTTATACATTACAGTATACAGAGTATGCTACATGAGTAATGGGTCTCTGTAAAATCAAAAGAAACACAAATTTGAACAGCTTAAAACTGAACTCGGTAAGAGAGTCAGCTGTTTCCAGAAATTATTTACATTCTCTGATCATGAATATGTCCCCATTACCTTCCAAGAGAGCTTTTCAGCCCCTTTTAAAATTGCTTTGAATCACTCTTTGGCAATAAGAACCGTTTCACAAAATCTGTTTTGCAGATGTGGAATCTACCGCTTTTAAAAAGCCAGTTACACGTAAAATGGGTTTGCATTGTGGATTACGTGTCAGCCCTTCCAGCTGAAGAGTAATTTTGTAGATCTTCAGACTTTTCAATGTGAGTTTTTGTTTTCAGTCCGTGACACAGGCGCAAAATTGAATTTAAATGCCCTGTGTTTAGATGACTGCCTTCAATCTAATGTGTGATTAGTTTTTGGCATATTTTTCTGATGTTTACTTTTCAGCAATGTGGGCATCACCCCCATGCCTCATTTTCTTTTGAGCAGTGCATGAGCTTTATTAATTCCTTTGCCAATCCTCTTTACAAAACAGCAGACTCCAGAGGTTCGTCCGTTCAGTAACAAATTTATTATGCTTTATTTATTTCCAGTTTCACCGCATTCCGTTTATTTTTTTGGTACGTTTATATACCACTTTTCCATCATGGAACTGAAGGTGATGTGCATGGGGTTCGCAGGAGAAGACCCAGGCTGGTTTAGCCTCAGGAAGGTAGTTGCATCCTGTCAAAGTCTAAGGAGAGAAGCATCAGTTTTACACAAAGAGAAATGAGTGTGGGCAGGGCAGTGTGTTAAATGTATGAGACAGCAAAGGTGGGTGTGGGGGTGCTACACACCCAGACCCTGTTTTTTTACCTTCCTCAGTCCTATCCTTATAACTATTGGTCACCATGGGGATTATTTATTTATTTATTTATTTATACATACCCCATCCATCTGCCCGGGCCCCCCCTGCCACTCTGGGCGGCTTCCAACAAACATTAAAATACAGTGGTGCCTCGCTAGACAAATTTAATTCGTTCCACGGGTCTTTTCTTATAACGAAAAATTCGTCTAGCGAATCCCATAGGAATGCATTGAAATTTTTTTTATTTTTATTTTTTGCCCATAGGAATGCATTAATTGAATTTCAATGCATTCCTATGGGAAACCGCGATTCGCTAGACGAATTTTTCATAAAACGAATTCGTCTAGCGAGGCAACCTCCACTAGAAAAAACCTTTCGTTAAGCGGAAATTTCGTTAAGCAGGACATTCGTTAAGCGAGGCACCACTGTACATCGAATATCACAGATTAAAAACCTCCCTAAACAGGGCTGCCTTTAGGTATTTTTTAAATGTCAGGTAGTTGTTTATCTCTCTGATAATTATCTGGAAGTGTAGACCATGAGCATTGGTCCCATGCTCACAGCATCTTCAAGGCAGCTGATTACAGAAGAGAACTGCAAAATAACCAGCAGAACTTGCTGGCCAGAACCTCCTTGAGCTGAGGAATCAGGTGGCAGTGGGAACCCAGTGATGCTCTTCTTCTGGCTGATAGGTGTATGGCTGAAGTAAGCCTTTGAGCTGTTTCTTCTGTTGCCTTCTTAAGTTGGTTCCTCTTTCATTTGTCTTATGCCTGCTGTGCTGGCTTGGTTTGTCTCTTCTTCATGCTTTTTGAAGTGCCCCCCCTCCCATACCCATAACTTCCTCTGGACCCTGAGTGAGAGGCAAGAAAGGGAAAAATCTCCCAGGTTAAGAGACTGGGAGATGAAAGGAAAGTTCCCAGGTGAGAGCTGGAAGGGCCCGCCTCCTTCTGTGTGGGACAAGGTTTACCTTTGAGAGAGGACTCTGCATTTTCTTTTCTCTTTCTCTTTTTCTGTTTACTTTTATTTTATTGTATTATGAAAGATCTTTGATAAAATCTTAGGAGAAGAAGGAAAGAAACTTCTTCCATAGACCAATAGATGTGGATGTAACTCCCAGTGATATTCCTGTAGCTTCCTGGAATAATAAAGGTAAAGGGACCCCTGACCATTAGGTCCAGTCGTGACCGACTCTGGGGTTGTGCGTTCATCTCGCATTATTGGCCGAGGGAGCCGGCGTATAGCTTCCAGGTCATGTGGCCAGCATGACAAAGCCGCTTCTGGCAAACCAGAGCAGCACATGGAAACGCTGTTTACCTTCCCGCTGTAGCGGTTCCTATTTATCTACTTGCATTTTGACGTGCTTTCAAACTGCTAGGTTGGCAGGAGCTGGGACCAAGCAACGGGAGCTCACCCCGTCACAGGGATTCGAACCGCCGACCTTCTGATCAGCAAGCCCTAGGCTCAGTGGTTTAACCACAGCGCCACCTGGGTCCTCCTGGAATAATAGGCACTGCCTATTGGTATGTCAAAACAATAGTAGTCATTGACTGGAAGATCCATCATTAATGGCTACGTTTTGCAGAATGCCCACATATGAAATGCATAGTAGTTGTGCGGCAAGTACAGAATATGAAGGGCTGAAATGCATATATGGGTTGCCAGAGGCTTTTCTATTTGGCCAGCCCAAATAATTCTTGGCATCTAACTATATACGGTTTGTGTGTCTCATAACTTGTATGAATTTGCTAGTGTGTGGTCCTGCTGTTGGGCATGCCCAGTTATGTTTTGTGAAACTACTAGAAATCCGACTCTTGGTCTTTGCTCAGACAGCCTTATCTTCTGGTAGATGGCTGCCTTGATACAGTAGTAGCATTTGACTTGGCAAAATACCTGATAAGCTGTATTCTTGGATCCCAAGTCTTGGTTGTGTAGTCTAAACAAATGAACTTTGTCCAAAGTGCTCTTTGATTCATTTCTTTATAATTAATTATCTTCTCTCCCTGCCAAATATTGAAATGTTTTTATTCGTTGGATGCCAGAAGACGTTTGAGTTAAAGTCTGGAAGAAATTCAGCATTTGGAAAGGATGGAAGTCTGTTGTGTATATGAATATTTAGCCAGTCCACCTGTATTTATGTCCTTCTCCATTCCCATTCCCGCACTTTCAGCTGTTTTATGTGTATCTACGAAACAGTAAAATCCGGGGAGGGTGGGGGAATGTCTATATATCTCTTCATAAAGCTTATATCCTGCCATTTGCCCAAGGTCCCAGAGTGGGTTACAGCACTGAAAACATAAAACAATGCACATAAAATAATAGAATATCAGCAATACAGTTATATCTGAGTGGTGTGTACACCTTTACTAACCCAGAGTTCTCAGGATGTTAGGGGCTATAGCTCCTACAATTCCCAGCCATTAAGTTAAAGTTCTTTATGAACTTGTCATCATTGTATTGCTCCACAACTCATCTCTTCAGTTCTCTCCATTCCCAAGTGGAAGCAGTCTTTGTCCACATCCCTCCATCCATCCCCCACCCGAGTAACATTTTGCTGGATTCCTGGGCATGTTGAAAAGATAAGCAGACAGCAGGCCCACCCATGCTGCCAAAATGGCAACTTGCCTGGCCATTAGGCCAGCGCAGATATTTTCCAGTGATTTTTAAAAATCCAAATTGGCTTTGGATGACTAGTTTGCAAGAAGGACAAATGAGCGATAAGTGGTTTGAACTGAAGCCTGTGCTGCAGATGTGATCAAGAGCACCTCCTAAGGATCACAGGCAAGATGCTACCCATGGAAGAGTGGGCGGCTATGCTTCACAATCCTCTAAGCTTTGCGCAGCTCCATCCTACTTATTTGTTTATTAATCTAATATTTCTCTGCCCTACCTTTTATGAAAACCTTCACATAAACAAATTAAGAAATAGTATCTGATGCCGTACATTCCTTGGATGTAACAATATTTCTTCGCAAAGATGTTGATCTGCATGCTATCATTATGTACCCCCTTCATGTAAAACTAATACATTACTAGGTCCTTGGACAGTCTCTTTTTACTGGTATGCAGCTCTGAATAAATCACTAAGCATGTTTTCCTTTGGGGGAGGGGACTTTTGGGTATACCTTTCAGTGTATACTAGATTCCCTTTTCTTTCAGCAGCCTATCCAAATATAAAAGGTTGATGGATGGGTTTTGAGTTTGCAGCTGCTCTATAATAAGCACACCTGATTCATGGTGAGGTGGTTTGAACTGAAGCCTTGGCATTCTGTTGCAAATTCTTAAAGCAGTTACAGGGTGCTTCCAGGTGGGCTGCTTATGCAGAGAAAATGCGGTTGTAACGCCACACTTTCTAATGCAATTACGCCGTTACTTTTCTAACCTCAAAACGCCTGGGAAGTTGCACTGGAAAGCGTGAGATAATAACCACTAGCTGGCATTGTTGAATGACCCTCATGTGAACATGAGCTGGGTATGTTTAGCCTGGAGAAGAGAAGGTTAAGGGGTGATATGATAGCCATGTTTAAATATATAAAAGGATGTCATATAGAGGAGGGAGAAAGGTTGTTTTCTGCTGCTCCAGAGAAGTGGACACGGAGCAATGGATTCAAGCTACAAGAAAGAAGGTTCCACCTAAACATTAGGAAGAACTTCCTGACAGTAAGAGCTGTTCGACAGTGGAATTTGCTGCCAAGGAGTGTGGTGGAGTCTCCTTCTTTGGAGGCCTTTAAGCAGAGGCTTGACAGGCATATGTCAAGAATGCTTTGATTCAGGGGGTTGGACTGGGTGGCCCTTGTGGTCTCTTCCAACTCTATGATTCTATGATTCTATATCAGGCAAGTTGTATAATCTCCACGCAAGTTTTGTGTGAGCAGACCAACATGAATGCTCAATGAACAGCTGGTTTGGACGCTCCCACAATCCTACTTCGGCAGCCAGTGAAGGACAGGTTGTTACAGAGCTTTTGGGTACATTAAACGCCGTCTTGCCCATCTGCGGAACTTCAGGTCCTCTGTTGGAGCGATCCATGGTGGGTGTGGTGACCCTTGAGGAACTGTTGTACTACTCCCACCTTGCAGCAGCAAATATTCCCTGGGCAATCTCCAGGGCTACCTTGCGTACAATGCCTCATTCTCTGTGGGCCATTCTTCAGATTGAAGTGCCAGCAGTGACCCAGAGAGCCCTTAGGAGTGCCTTGGATGCAGCTGTTTTAGGCAGCTGCTGCCATCTGGAACTAGTAGCTACTGTAGCTAGATACCAAAAGCACTAATCCGCTGCCCCTCCTGATTTGCTGCTTGAGACAAGGGACTTACCTGGGCTAATGGGTGGGGCAGCCTTAACCAACTTGCCTTTATTTTTGTACTTGGAGTAGCACAGCAAAGCAGACCATCTAACCAGACCTGCTAGATCAGCACTGTTCAATTACATTAATGTTCTGTGTCTGCAGCAGGCCATTACAGCCTAATGAGGAATAATTGGTCAACTTTGCACTTAATCTCACAGGCATAGATTGATCACTGCAACATCAAACTAAGTAATTGTTCAAGTTAGTGCAAACACTGGAGAGGTGGGGAAGGGAGGCATTGGGGCCATTTTCACACACACTGAACACATGGAGGGGTAAGCAGGATTGCACCCACTCACAACTGGAGCTGTGAATAGATACGTTCTCTGCACTATTGTGAACGAATTTCTTAGTAACTTACTTTCTTTGCCATTTTATTCTCCTCTTCTCTTAACATTACAGGCTGGGAGATGCATCATTTTATTATGTACTCCTAGGTTTCCAGTATTAAGCATGCATTTAAAAGAATTACATAAAATGGCATTGTGGTTGTGGTTTGTTTGCATCATAAGGAAACTGGGTTTTTCAAAACAACTGGGATTTATTTCACCTTTTATTTTTTATATTTAAAATAATCTTTATTTAAATTCTTAAAATACAATACAAGAACAAATACATCATTTAAACAAATATTAAAATGCATTTCAACAACAAAAAAGAAAAACAAACTTCCCATTCCCTCCACATCACTTAACTAACATATTCTCGTTAATTTGCGTTACTATCTCTAAATATTACATCTCCAATCAAATTTATTTCCATTTATCCTATCCCTTTTGTCTATCTCCCCAGGACAGCTTAATTTAAGCAAATCATCAGCTCCATTTTTATACCTTTTTTCTTAAAATAATCTTCGACCAACCCCCATTCCAATTTAGACCTTTGCTTAGAAATATTCCTGATTGCGGCTGTCATTCTTTCCATATTCATAAATTCTATTAATTTTAAATGCCAATCTTGAGCTGTGGGTATTTCACTTTTCCTCCATTTCTGAGCGACCAATAGTCTTGCTGCCGCACATGCGTATAAAAAGATTTTTTTTTACCTGCTGGTATATTTTCTGGCATTATGCTTAGTAAGAAGTATTCTGGTTTTTTTTCCAAAGGTAACTTTCAGCATTTTCTTCATCTCTTCATATATTTCTCCCCAAAATTTAGAAATTTTTCTACAACCCCACCACCAATGGAAATAGTTGCCTCCTTTTTCATCACATTTCCAACAATTATCCAATTCTTTCTTATATATTTTCGCTAACTTTTCGGGGGTCTGATGCCATCTATAAACAAGTTTCAGCATATTTTCTTTTATCCCCATACTGGCCGTAAATCTCATCGACACCTTCAACAAAGTTTCCCATTGTGTTATATATATTGGCCTTCCCAAATCCTGGGCCTATTTCACCTTTTAAACTGTTTGGCAAACCATTGTTTTCTTACGATCTCTTCCTTAGGACTGTGAGGACATGGGATGTTACCAACGACAAAAAGCACAAAGGTGTGTTTAAACCACGGTCAGCCCAAGGTAAACGGGTGATTCCCACAAGCTGCACCTACAGCAGAGATGGCAAACTCATTGCAGCTGGTTGCCAAGATGGGTCCATACAGATCTGGGATAGGAATATGAATGTAAGTGCTGAATGTGTAACCTGGTGAAATCCCTTAAGGCTTTTTTTCTGTCTTAAAGTTTTGCAGTCCCTTCCAACGTTACTACCTTAATTCATGCTGGCAAACAAATGTTATTGGCGATTTTTTTTTGAGCAATATTAAATAAAATGAAGTGCTTTTTGGCGTTTTCCATCCTAACAATGGGCATTTCAAACTTCCATTGCTGGCAAATGTTGGGGCCATACACTCCCCCTCCCCCCCCTCCCCACATCCTTGAGATTTTCATATGTTTCCAAACCAAGTTCTCCATAATGTCCAAATGGGAAAATGTTTTTTAAACTTCCTTGTGAAGTTGTATACAATGATGCTGGTTGAAAATGCACTCTAGATTAAATTACACAAGCGAAGATATAGGGGGTGGTTTTTTTTTCATTCAGGGGCATCTGCAGTAGCCTGACCATCAGATGATACTCTGGCCAAATGGCGCTGAAATTTCACATGTCTTTTCTGCTTATTCATAAATACCTGAAAAGGTGAGCATGCACACCCGTGTACGGTGTCATTCTTAAGGCACACAGAAGTTCATGCAGAGAAAGACATGAATAAGCAGACTATTAGGAATGCTGCTGTTAACTCTACACCAGGAAACTTAATATTTGAATGCTGTCTGCATTTACATCAACAGCTGTACAGGTGATGAAAGCCAGCCTCTGAAAAAATTATTATTCTGTTGGAACAAGTTTACACTCGGAATAGCTTCCTTAAAGCTTCATGCCATTAAGAAGTTTTACTAGGTTTATAGTGGAAATAATAACAGAAATAAAAAGCTGGCAATCAAAATTAGTCAGAATTTAGCTGGACTAACATTATTGTAGGCTTGTGGCTGAATATTTATGATAATGTAACTCATTTCACTTCCTGTACACCTTCCTTTTTGAAACAGTATGAAAGATTGAATAAGTTGATATTGCCGTACTAAACTATGTGACTACAGTATTGTTCTCCCAGATCACTTACTTTAACAGCCAGTGTTGTGGAGAAGCTTTGTCATACCTTCAAGGATTTATTATGTACACTTTTTATTATTTAAAGAGGAAGTATTCTTGCTTAATCATCAGGATCAAAAGGTTTGTTATAATAAATGAAACACAGTTAACCTGCAGACAGTGCAAGTAGTTGGGAGGTAGAGGGGCATAGCACTGCTACAAGTCAAAGGGAAGGGTAATAGCCAAGCTAAGGAGATAGGGATTGCATCCTTGCTCATTTGAAATTTACGTACTGAGTTTTTTAAAAATCGCTTTGAGCTTTTTTACAATCAAGCAAAATGAATATTATTATTATTAATAAAATTTATATTTATATTTATTGAATTTATATACCGCCCTATATCTGGAGATCTCACATGAAAAGATCACAGTATATAAAATTAAAATAAAAGCAATAACACAATAATTCCCCCCCCCCAAAGAGCCACATTTTAAAAAGGGTTTTGGATGTTGAGCAGGTCAACCAACCAAATTCCTTAAAAAGGAATGTTTTTTGCCTGGCACCTGAAGGTGTATAATGAAGGCGCCAGGCGAACTTCCCTAAATGTCTAAAGTGGCAAACAACAACAAAACACAATAAAATAAAATAAAATAACAGAGCAAACTAATTTTTTAAGTCATGCTCTTCAGTAACGTATAGCCTACAAGTTGTGAAAAGCAAGGGAATGGTCTCACTCAATGATCAAGCACTGAGGAGAAGGCAACCTTGCTGACTTGTAGCCCATTACTATTGGCTATGTGTTGCAACTAAATTCAGAAGGAGATGAAGTATTGTATTGTTACTGTGATAGTGACTGGGGAAATTTGCCAGATCGGAAATCTGTCACAGGTTTAGTCATTATGTTTGGAGGAGCATTAATTAGCTGGCGTTCTAGAAAACAAAACATAGTAAGTGTATCGTCTACTGAATCTGAATTTGCCGCATTGAATGAATTATGCAACGAGGTGACATATTTCAAGCAGTTGTTAACAGATATAAATGTAAATTGTGAACAGCCAATACAGGTTTATGTTGATAATCAAGCATGCATAACTTTGAGTAATACTGAAGGTTTCAAATCACGTTCAAAACACATTGCAGTGAAATACCAAAATGTGTGTTGCATTGTACAGAACAATATGATTACATGTACTTATGTATCCAGTGATCAAAATATTGCTGATGTGTTAACTAAACCGTTGACAAAGATCAAGAACAAACAGATGTGTAAAAGTTTAGGTTTGCTTGATGATGTGAGTGAAAAGTAAGTTTCTACACACAAGGGTTAATTGCATCAGAAGAATCTGAGAGGGGGTGTTCGGGTTTTGCAAAGTGCATACGTGCAAAAGAAAGGATCAGCTTCTTTCTTCTAGCAATTAACACTAGGCAGAAAGCCAAGGTCTGCTTCTGCCATAGTAACAGCTCTCTCATTGGTTGATGATCAGCACTGAGTTCTGTTATCAGAGAAAGCTAGCACAGTATGTGGTGTGGTGAGTGTAGGAGGAAAGGTGCTGTATCGGGAGAGAGAGACAGAGACAGAGAGAGAGAGAGAGAGAGAGAGAGAGAGAGAGAGAGAGAGAGAGGGGGGAAAGGATTTATTTTACTATGTTTTTGAGTTCTAAAGTTGTACATAGAAACTCTGGATTTCTCTTATTTAATAAATCCTGTATATAGTTATTCTGCGTCCAGACGTCTAGTCATTTAAGTTACCGCCAGAAGCTTCCGGAAAAACCTGTGCAAACTGTGCTGTGTTCAGGCTGAAGTTACACCTGACACTTAAAAACACTAGGATTAGCTTCAGTGTTACAGAAAAGGGAGCATGGCTGAGAGCAGGGGCCTTACTATAGCAGTCCTCACAGAGTGCCTTCCCCTGTTGCTCCATTTTCCGTTGACGTCTGGCCCATCGCCTGGAATAAATTCAAGACTTTCTTGAATTTTAATAAAGGAAGGATAATATGACACCAAGAGGAGATAACCAAAATGCTAACCAGAGTTCTGTTATATGTGTGCCTCTCTTCAGAGAATAATGCCTCTTTGCAAAACTTTCTTCGATAGTTCACATACAGGTTTTCCATTGTGTCACAAAAACTTCATTCATTTTACTTCTAGTGCACTGAGAGCACAGTTGTGCACATGCATAGTTTATGAAAGCATTCTGTATAACAAAATAATAAATTGAATGCGAAAAGTTCGGACTGTCTCCACAGACTTCGCATTTTCGTTTTCATTGAGTCATTGTCATTTTTTTGGAAACTCGATTCACCCATTTTTTACCCTTGTGTAAAATAATATCTGTTAAGTCATTATTTTTAATATTGTTGCAATTCCTCCAATTTCTATGTTACAGTTAAAATTAGGCGACAACTCTCCCCTTCTGACCTCCTAGAGAATAGAGAGGAAAACCTGTGGTGTTTCTCTTTCCCCCTCCAAAAGGGTAAAGAGAATACTTGTTGTTACAGATACCAAACATAAGACGATTCCTCTCAGATGTAGAGAGGATCATCTAGTCTAACATCAAGTTTGAGAGCAATCTGCCGGATGCCTCTGGGAAACGCAAAACCAGAGCATTGAAGGCAATAGCCCTTGCTTGCTGTTGGCATTTTATGACATGCTGCCTTGATGTACCGCAGGTTCCACATAGCCAGCATGAGATGTGGCCAGTGATATACCACGAATTTGTCTAAATATCTCTTATTTTATCAAGTGGGTAGCCATTGCCAGATCTTATAGGTGTGAATTCCACAAATTAATTGTGCATCATATGAATTACTTCCCTTTGTCCTGCCCTATATAAACCGAGAAGGAAACACCTCTCTCCTATATATACAACTGATTTTTAAAAGAGTGGTAAATTTGTAGATGTGGCAGATGTGTCGTAACTGGACAGCACACAGACATGTACAGTGCATTTTTAATTATGCTTTCTCTTTATAGTTTATAGTTTTGGTGGGCTCCATAATATTATAATGCTTACAGAAATGAGTCTGCCACTTGTGTTCCACTTTGTTTCTTTATTTAATGATAAAGTAACACAAAAATAGGAACGTAAATACTTCAAATACTTTCATCAGATTTTTTTCTTGAGTTTTCCTTTAGGTTGAATTTTGCCTTGCATCATCCAGTTGGAAATACTATTACTGTATTTGCAATGCAAATTATCCAGTAAATTAACAAGGTGTTTGACTGTTGGTCAGGTTTACGGCAGTCAAAATTGCTAACAATGAGGAAAAACACCCCTTCTTCCTTTGTTTGCATGACAAACTGATGGTTTCATAGGGGCCTTTGAAGAGTACCTAGCTACATCTGGAAATTTCTTGAGTAAATATAAGATGAAAGGCATCCAAATAGACAGTATATTTTCCTCGCAAGCTCAAGGTAAAGTTTCCATATCCACAAGTATCCCACACTTCTTTTTCCAGAGGTATGTGTGCCAGACCTCTGCTACAGAACCTGAAAAATTGCATACAGCATGCCAGAAGCAAATATTAACATTTTTTCCCCTGCATACATCTGGTCCGGCCTCTACTTCCTAGCCTGAAAATAATGCCATATGATCATCCTATGCCCCTCCCTCTGGCTAAGATTAAAAAGGACACTGTTCTATTTCTAAATGCATTCTCTCTCATATAATAAACAGTTTACACTAAGGTGCTATCCAACTGTTTGTATTAGCTAATACAGTGACAAGAGGCAGTACTGAAGCTTGAGCTGTGTCGCCTCTAACAAAAATAACTCAGTCAGACCTCTTTAAGCACTATCCGAGAGCAGTGCAGGTTTTCCCTTGTTTTCAGCTACAAATAACCTCCCTTGGGAAAGAAAGCAATGTTTATACCTCTCTGTGTCCAGTTCATACATGGAGAGGGGAGGGAGAATGATATTTTGGCTTTTCAGCCTTCCTCTTGTTTTGGATTTGAGAATAAAATGGATCGAGAGAGAAAAAGGAAAGTGAGACCTTAGACCCACACGGGGGGGGGGGGGGGAACCTGCCATAACCCAACCACTGAAGAAGATGGTTATTCAGTTATTTTTCCCAAACTGACAACATAACTCATTGTGCGCTTCATGTCCTTGGGTGATAGGTTTGTGCAGGTTTTGGTTGGTATCCAACTATCTTGTTCCATCAGCGCAATGATCTCTGTTTTTGCAGCAGAGCTTTCCCCACACCTCCCTTCATTCTGTTCTGGGGATTCCCCCAATCTATTGGAGGATTTTGGGTGGGAGTGTGGGGCATACACAGGGATTGGAAGGGGGAGTTTCTTGCACAAGTGAAAATCCTTGCACTGATGGAATGAGCTAGTTCCATTCCCAGCCCCCACATATGTCGGCAGAGCATGGATATGCATGCCCCACCCCATTTTGCCATCTTCCCGGTCCAAAAAGACCTGCACATCAGCAATCACACGTCAGTTGGACGTGCCTAAAATGGCCATCGCCTGTATAGCACTGAGCCCAGTGAGCAGAGAGGTCTTGTGTTCTTAGGACTCTTGGTGAGAGAGAAAGGATTGCAGACAGAAACCTGGCCTGCTAAATCCTACATCTTTTTAAGGCATTGGTGGCTCAACCATGCAAGCAAATTGGGCAAGCACTTGGGGTGCCAAAATTCCAGGGGGTGCCTACTTCAGCTGTACCTACATGTCTTAGAGCAGGCATGTCAAACCTGCGACCCTCCAGATGTTTTGGACTACAGTTCCCATCTTCCCCAACCACTGGTCCTGCTAGCTAGGGATCATAGAAGTTGTAGGCCAAAACATCTGGAGGGCCGCAGCCTTGACATGCCTGTCTTAGAGCATGGGTCGGCAAACTAAGGCCTGGGGGCCAGATCTGGCCCATTCGCCTTCTAAATCCGGCCCGCAGACGGTCCGGAAATCAGTGTGTTTTTACATAAGTTGAATGAGCCCCTTTCAAAAAAATGCATCTCTGGGTTATTTGTGGGGCACAGGAATTGGTTCATCCCCCCCCAAAATATATATATATATATTATAGTCTGGTCCTGCTGAAAAAGTTTGCTGACCCCTGTCTTAGGGAGAGCACTGTGCATTTATGCACAGAGGCTGCTTGGCAGCTCATCCGCTGAGCAATCTGCCTCGGATTCCAGGAGATGCGACTGAGATACAGCTGCTCCACACTGGCCACAGTTGCAAAGGAAGGCGATTAGCATTACCAGTGCAAATAAGACAAATAAGATTTGGGTCACCTCTTGATCTTGAATGGGCTTTTGTTATACTACTCAGTGTGTAGTACAGTACGGGAGGGGGGTTTTGCAGCAATTTTTAAAATTTGCTTAAGGCAGTGATGGCCAAACTTTGCCCTCCAGCTGTTTCTGGACTACAACTCCCATCATCCCTAGCTAACAGGACCAGTGGTCAGGGCTGTTCGGCAGTGGAATTTGCTGCCAAGGAGTGCGGTGGAGTCTCCTTCTTTGGAGGTCTTTAAGCAGAGGCTTGACAGCCATCTGTCAGGAATGCTTTGATGGTGTTTCCTGCTTGGCAGGGGGTTGGACTGGATGGCCCTTGTGGTCTCTTCCAACTCTATGATTCTATGATTCTATGATTATATGATAGGAACTGTAGTCCCAAAACAGCTGGAGGGCCAAGTCTGGCCATCACTGGCTTAGGGTAACAAAAAGCTGTGGGTTAGCCCTGCTTTAAGGCAGCAGCTGATGTGATTCTGAGAGAATACACAGAGCGTGACCGTGTTCAACACCAACCCAAACAGAGGCATGTTTGTAAAATAGCATATAAATAAAGTAGCTGAGACCTCTGCTACATAGAAACTCAAGAACTGGGAATAATGACTTTGGCATTTGGACTGTTGATAACAGTTTTAGGTTCACACTTTTTGTTTTTTTCACACAATAACGAGAAACATTCCCTGAGAGCTGAGGTGGAATGTACAGTATCGTTTCCAGATTTTGCTGCAAACGGTGGCCTATAAAAATTGATGTTTCAAAATAACAGCTCTTAACATATTCTGATGAAGTTGTTGGGCTTGCATTTTGTTTTAAGGAGTTTTTAAAACATTTTTTTTAGTTGTATGCCTCAGATTGTTTGAACTTTTATAATTTAGATTAGAAGGTATTTAACCCAAAAGCAAGCAAATTATAGAGAATTTAGCTTAGTGCTACAAGAGGAGAAAATGACATGGCTTGATTTGTCTATTTCCTGAATATTGATTTACAGCAGGGACGAGGAGCCTATGGCTCTCCATATGTTGTTGAACAGCAGCTCCCATCACCCCTGACCAGTGGCCATGCTGGCTGGGGTTGGTGGGAGTTGTAGTTCACATCTGGAGAGCCACAGGTTCCCCCATCCCAGATTTGCTACATCAGTCGGTTCGTTTGCTAGTTCCTTTTTTTGGGGGGGGGGAGTGGAAGAGACCACAAGGTGTTTTATCCGCTATCTCAGTTTGTACATCAGTAAAAGGACCAGCACATCCCACATGTCCCTCTCAGTCCTGTGAGAGAGGTTCAGATGAGAGGCAATGAGCTGCTTGGCTGAGTGGGACTTTGAGTCCAGTACTCTTAACTAGGGACCCAGGTGGCGCTGTGGGTTAAAAACCACAGAGTCTAGGGCTTGCTGATCAGAAGGTTGGCGGTTCGAATCCCTGCAACGGGGTGAGCTCCCGTTGCTCGGTCCCAGCTCCTGCCTACCTAGCAGTTCGAAAGCACATCAAAGTGCAAGTAGATAAATAGGGACCGCTCCGGCGAGAAGGTAAACAGCGTTTCCGTGTGCTGCTCTGGTTCGCCAGAAGCAGTTTAGTCATGCTGGCCACATGACCCGGAAGCTGTCTGCGGACAAACGCCGGCTCCCTCGGCCTATAGAGCAAGATGAGCGCCGCAACCCCAGAGTCGGACATGACTGGACCTGATGGTCAAGGGCCCCTTTACCTTTACCTTTACTCTTAACTAATACACTACACCGGTTGTCAGTATGATGAGTAAAGCTATGTATGATTTTATATACGATGTGATATTATATGATGACATCTGAGGTTTTTTATATTGTAAACTTTTTCCAAAATAATCTTTTGAAAATAGTGGTGTCCTAGAACCGATGATTAAGGATCTTTCCAGAGAAGTAATTGTTTTTGCTATAAAATGAATTATTTCTGAATGCTCATATATTCTAGTTACTCATCAAACTACAGTAGCAGAAACAAAACTCTTTCCTTGTGTAACTATGCCTTCATGTGCCCCCCTTTTGCTAAATATAACAAAGCAGAAAAATTGGGAAGCATTTCCCCCCCACCATGTAGCTACTACAATGAAGCTTGCTTTTCAGCAGATGTTGATTCTAGGCAGAGAGGTGGAAGGACAGAGTGTTTTCCAGCTGTCTTTTATTTAACATATGACTTGTAGTGATGCTACGCAGACTGAAACCAGATACACTCACGGAAGAACTCTTTCTAGAAGCAAGTTATTCTTTCCCTTAGATACAGAGTTAAATGTATGGTATCCATGTATGTATAGCCCATGTATGCTTAAATGCAGCATGGACATAGGCTCATGACATTAGGTCCTTAATTCGCCAAGGCTGGCAGACACAGGAGCCAGGTCCTTGGACCAGCAGGAAGGAAGGAAGAATGTGAAACACTGGTTGGAGAACTGAGCTGTAGGTGAAGCCAGGAGTGGGGAACCTCACTAATGTGGCCGTCCAGACTTCTCTACCTGGCTCTTGGAACTCTTTCAAGGCCACACCCCCTCTTCCCAGGCCACACCCCTTACTGGCATGCCTTTCCATCTTCCTTGAGTGTTTTGGCCTGGCTAGAATATGTCCTTGAACTCTGCTAATGCCTCTCACTGGTCTGGATGGAGGCCAGAGAAGCGAAGAGAAGTGACCGACTCTGGGGTTGCGCGCTCATCTCGCATTATTGGCCGAGGGAGCCAGCGTATAGCTTCCAGGTCATGTGGCCAGCATGACAAAGCCGCTTCTGGCAAACCAGAGCAGCACATGGAAACGCCGTTTACCTTCCCGCTGTAGCGGTTCCTATTTATCTCCTTGCATTTTGACATGCTTTCGAACTGCTCGGTTGGCAGGAGCTGGGACCAAGCAACAGGAGCTCACCCCGTCACAGGGATTTGAACCGCTGACCTTCTGATCAGCAAGCCCTAGGCTCAGTGGTTTAACCACAGCGCCACCTGGGTCGCTGTGTAGAAAGTAATTTACTGTAAAAGGTAAAAATTACATTCATCGCTCCACCTATTTCTGCCTGTGGCCCCACCCACCACTGGCATGTGGCCTTCAGAAGATTGCCCCACCCTGCCTTAAGCCTAAGGGAGGCCTCCTCATAAACAGCAAGCCAGCCGAACTCATAAAGGGAGCAGAAATAATTGTATTTTGCTGCCAAGTAGAAATGAGAATCTAACCACTTCTTCACTCTCTGGATTTTGATTCAGTGGAGCAGATTCTCCTCATCACTGGATAGGACGTGGAAGGCAATGGACTTGCCAAATTTGCTGCATGTAGTATGTGGTAAGCTAATCTGAACTTGCCCAGTGGCGCAATGCTCATGAGAAGCATTTTATATCAAGTATTTAAACCACAGTATATCATAGGACTGGATTTCCATAATAATGGCCAAGCAAAAGGTTAAACTGGGGATTAAAAGCATAATTTAGAGATGGAATGGTGAGAACTTGCTACTTTTATGTGTGCAAATATTTTTCATGTAGAGTGCAAAAATAAAGGAAGGCCAGTTGAACACTTTCCAGAAACTCTATTTTTTTAAAATGATATTTATTGTTTCATGTTGGCCAATTAGCATTAGCATTTTTTTGAGATATAGACATTTTACAAGACATCCAAATATTTTACATAGGATTTCATTTTTAAAAAACTGCACAGATGATATTTCACATGGCTGCTTGGAGAACATTTTCCCAGAAAATAGTTTTGCCTGCTTAACTATCAATAGTCAGCCTATATATATATATGAATTTGCAAATATTGCAAAATGATGGCCTTTTTGAGGCAGTAATATATTTTCTCTTGTCTCTTTTACAGATAACTTGCTTCTCAGCTGGTGATTTTCTATATCAGGGTAGTCAACATGGCGTTCTCCATGTGTTCCTTGACTACAATTCCCATCATCCCTGACTATTGACCATTCTAGCAGAGTGCGATGGGAGTTGTAGTCAAGCAACATATTGAGGGCACCACATTGACTACCTCTGCTCTGTACCTTCACTTATTTTTTTTATCCCATTTGATACGTTTGCTAGAATACGTTTGTGTTAATCTAAGTCACGAAGAGTCGGACACGACTAAACGACTAAACAACAACAACAAAGTTATGTCATACAAAATGTTACGTGAGTTTCCCTTTTTCCTGTTTGCATTTCACATTAAACCATAGTTAATAAACTGGTTTAATGTGATTGCTATGAACCATTGTTTCCCAAACTTAGAATAAATGTGAACCCCTTTTGAGAATTTAATCTTACCAGCGTATCCCTTCTCAGTTGAATATAATTTGGGGGTAAATAATACTGTTTTATCTAGACAAGAACAAATTCTGCCCTCTAGCCTTTGAAACCTTTTCACATACCCAGGGGTACACGTACCACGCTTTGGGAATCACTGCTGTGAACACTAAACTATGGCTTCATATGAATGCTGGTGCATGCTGGTCAACCTCTCAGGCACTTCACTTCTCCTCTGCTGCTCTGCTGGGAAACAAGCCACAGTCAGGCCCAGCATTTGGAGAGAAACTAGCCAGGAGACTGGATTTGGACAGAATGCTAAGCCAGACCATGGCCTGTTCCTGGCAACTGCAGGAGTAGGGGGGCAGCGAAGCACTCACAACCTCGGCAGCTGCATTTTCACATTAAAACAGGAGTGCAGAACCTTTTCAACCTGGTGGGCTGGGATCTGGATGCCTCACCCCTGGCAGACCACTTCAGCTGATGGGCAGATCACACGAGCCATTTCCCCCTTTGCATTGCAGCTTGCATTCAAGCTGCTCTGGAAAAAGAAAGGATCCCTGCTGATTCTAGTGTGGCTTAGAGTCACCATCAGACAGCTGGTTGGCCCTGTCCTCAAGCTCTGCTTTTGGCAGGTATGGACTACACTGCAGTTCCTGCTAGGATTGGGAACTTCCAAGAGATACCAATCCAATGGGACCTGCATTTGATACAAAATTTAAATACAGTGGTACCTTGCTTTATGAACTTAATCCGTTCTGGAAGTCCATTCTTAAACCAAAACCATTCTTAAACCGAGGCATGCTTTCCCTAAGGAGGCCTCCCACTGCTGGTGCCCTTCCACCGTTCGGATTCTGTTCTTAAACCAAGGTAAAGTTCTCATTTCCGGTTTTGCAGAGTTTGTAAACCAAATCGTTCTCAAACTGGACTGTTCTTAAACCAAGGTACCGCTGTAGTGCCAGAAACAAGCTCTGCAATGGGGAACACGTGTTTAGGCTCCCAATTATTCCTTTGCAGCATCACCCATTATACAATGATAACTAATAACAATCATTCATTTTAATTTATCGTATTTCTATCCCACACAGTGCAGCCTATATGGGCCTGTCTCAAGTTCTCCCAGCAGCATATGAGATAATTTGGGCTTCCATGTGGTCAAGATGTTAAACCATGGTTTGTTGTTAACTGAAAGTTGTGACTTATTCCAAAGCTGTTAACCATGGTTTTCCAGTTTAGATGAGATGGGAAACTACAGTTAATGCAAGACTTTTTAAGTTTGCTTGCTCCCACTGCGAAGAAAGCATCTGCAGCCAAAAAACTTAACACGAATAAGCCAAGCTATGATCATCTTAACTCTCTTAATAACTCAATTTAAGTGTTTGGGATTATTCTTAAATAAAAATTCAGAGACCTTTCTAAATGAGAAGTCTAGTAAAAATGAGTTTGTAAATGAATAGTTCACCTTTTAATTAGTAGGAGACTTATTGTTTGAAATATATTTTAGTACTGCTTAGGAGAACATAATTTTTCAAGACAAAGGAAGTATTCCCCAAGTTGCATACTGCTGAAGCCAAATGGCATTCAAACTCAAAAGTATTTGTTCTAAATCTTTAACCCAGGCTTTTTGGCAGGTCTTGGTTTGGCATGTGAATTTTCCCCATCTTTTGCTGCTTTCAAGATACATCCAAAAAGACAGATGATATATTTTGTCATCTTAAATCTTATAAACCTGGTGTAGGAAGGATGAGAATGCTGTCTCTTGATTTTTTAAAAAAGTGTTTTTGTATCTAGTCATGCATACTCGCCTTTAACTCACATAAAAGGGAGTGATATCCGGGTATTAATATCACTCGGTTGCATTACTTTTTTCTGGACTGGAAAGCTAAATAATTGGAAATGTTACAACTTCTTCCCACACCAAATATATTTAAAAGTACATAAAAGGTGTGGGACAAGTATTGATGGACGTCAGCTGTAGCTCTGCTCACCCGTCTCACCCAAGATTTTTACATTGCTCGGCTGTTTTTTTTAATCCAGCATGTGCAATAAAGGGCATTTGATGTTCTGAAGGAACCAGGTGTGTAGTGTCTAAAAGTAGCAAAGCTTTTTAATATTTTATTTTCTTCACAAACAGGTTCATACCAAGTTCCACTGCAGGCAGGCACATGCTCCAGGCAGTGACACTTCATGCTTGACATTTTCCTATGATGGCACAGTTCTTGCCAGTCGGGGAGGTAAGTGACCGTATTTCCTTCCATGTGTGCTGCTGAATACAAATGAGGCTAAAGTTTGTGCTCAACTCATGCAGCAGAACTTGGTGCTACTTGCAGATTTTGGTGGGATCTTGTTCACCATTTCTCATTCATTTGTCTTTTCCCCCTGGGCCCGGTCCTCACAACTATAAGAGGGAGAGCACAAAGCCGGTACTCCATCTCCTCAATCTTATCACTGTTTGCATGCTAAGAAAGGGCAGGTAACCGTGCAGAAACAGCAAAGTGGTGGTGGAGGAGGTCCAGGGGTCATCAGTGAGTCCTTTACAGTTGTGTGGCCCTTAACAGGTACCAAAGCAAGCTGATGTTGGTCCTGGCAGAACTACATGTTACCAGAAACACAGGGTACAACCAAAACAAAAGACCCATGTTAAATTCCTCCTTCCCCACGCTTGTAAGTACTTGAACTTGAAATTCATGTCCAGATGTCATTATGATGAACCTTTTCCCAGCAGCACTGGTGTAGTCTGGTGTCAGGATGTGAGCAAAGTTTAACTAGAGTGGTACCTCGGGTTAAGAACTTAATTCGTTCTGGAGGTCCGTTCTTAACCTGAAACTGTTCTTAACCTGAGGTACCACTTTAGCTAATGGGGCCTCCCGCTGCCGCTGAGCCGCCGCCGCGCGATTTCTGTTCTCATCCTGAAGCAAAGTTCTTATTCTGGGTTAGCGGAGTCTGTAACCTGAAGCGTCTGTAACCTGAAGTGCCTGTAACCCGAGGTACCACTGTATTTGTTACGGACTGAGGTATGGCAGACTACTCCAAGCTGCCATTTTCAGCAGCAACCCCATGTTTCTGATTACACACACTTCAGTGCTCATAATTCATCTTGAAGATAGTGTGTGCCGAATTAAGTTACTTTCGCGGACATCCTGTCAAATTTTGCATTAATAGTTTCTAAAGAATTGTGACTGTTTTATTTCACCTCTGTTGATTCCCGCCCCCCTCCAAACCCCCATGGTGCGATCGTCAACCATCCCCAGAATGTCATAGGTAGCCAGGTGGCTGTTCATAAATAAATTAGGATCTAACCCAGATGTTATGCTTTGATCTAAAATCATTTTGAAATTGGGTGTTTAGTGAGCAAGTTCCAAAGCTGCTTTAAAAAGCACGGTGTCTCAGATAGGTAAGCGTAATTGTAGTCATATTTAATATGTACTAAAGAGAGAGAGAGAGAGAGAGAGCATTTGTGCTTTTTGTAATGTAAGTATTGCTCTGGACCCTTACCAGCAAAAGCAGATGTGTATTCAGCAGTCAGTCTTAGATTAGTGCACCTGCCCAAATGCAAGGGATCAAAGAGGAGATCATGTTTGGGGGAATAGGAACTTGCAGTGAAACCCTGATTATATTCCTTGGTCTGCGATGCAGTTTGCCTGTCGAATATGAGAGAACTGAGACAGGGCTCAGCTGCAGACACAAGGGAGAAGGAACAACAGAAGAATTGCTTATGAATGTTCCCAGTTTCATTACCATTGAGAGTAAGCTTGTAACTTGACAGAAATGCAAGAAAGTGATGTTTAAAGATCCACTTCTGACCCTGAAAATAGGTCTTAGAAAGCATCTTTGGATATGTTTTTTTTGCAGCACAGTAATAAAAGTAATGAATGAGTAGCTTGATCATAAAAAAGCGAGGCTGGATTAATTGTGAGGTGTCCTGTCTTCCTGCTGACATGATAGAAATTCACAAAGTTTACACGTCTTGTCGCTTTACATTAAAAGTAAGATGATGTATCATGGCCATAGCCCTGGCTGGTAGTTTTTACTGTTTATTAATTTAGAGCGTTTGCATCCCACTCTTCTGCCAAAATGGCTCCCGGAGTGGTTTACACGCGATCAACAAAATATACAGTTTGATGTGATGCAGAACAAAGAAGCTTTTCCTAACATATTTGTTAAATGTTAGTAACAGCCGTCCCGTAAGTCCTCCAGAGAGATGATTGTGTCAAGGTTTAGTCCGCCAAGGCCAAAGAAGCCTTGATTGCAGTTTGTTACTCTGAGGAGCATATTTGAACAGTTGCCAGATAGGCTGTTGTGCTGCAAACATTTTTTTAAAGCTGAATTACTTAGCTTTTATGTTGCAATGTGGGATGCAGTTAGAAATCGTAACCCGAATTGCTATTAGGATTGTATCCGAAGACATAAGTTAACATGTTGTTATTCTGTCATACTCAGATAGTGGCCCAAACTCTGAGGGCACTGTAGGGCCTCCGCTAGCAAGAAATCCTAACCTGAGCAATGACTCAGCTGTCCTGGATTTAGGATTGCTACTGATTGAGATAGAGTCCCACTCGACAATTATGTGCTCTTAATAGCTGTGTCCTCAACATATTCTTGGGAAACCCCCAAAAGTGACACTTTTTTGTCTGGAGTCAAGAGAATAAAGGTAAATGACCCCTGGGTGGTTAAGTCCAGTCAAAGGCAACTATGGGGTTGCAGCGCTCATCTTGCTTTCAGGCCGAGGGAGCCAGTGTTTGTCCACAGACAGTTTTCCAGGTCATGTGGCCAGCATGACTAAACTGCTACTGGTGCATGGAGGACCGTGACAAGTGCCAGAGCGCACGGAAACACCGTTTATCTTCCTGCCGCAGCGGTATCTATTTCCTAGCACTGTTGTGCTTTTGAACTGCCAGGCTGGCAGGAGCTGGGACAGAGCAACGGGAGCTCACCCCATAGCAGTGATTCAAACCGCCGACCTTCTGATCAGCAAGCCCAAGAGGCTCAGTGGTTTAGACTACAGTGCCACCTGCGTCCCAGTCAAGTGAATAGGTCTTAAAATATATGTCTCAGGTGTCCAAGGTCAGGGTAAAAGGTTGTGCCTGCAGCCTATGACATAATGAAGGAGCAGAAAGAATTCAACAGCTTAGGGCCACCACAGAGAATGCCCACCCTTGGGTCAAATCCAGTTCAACTTCCGAAAGGGACCCCCCCCCCGGCTAATATTAATATCTGAAGTGGCCTTTCAGATATTTAAGGCTTAATTCATTTAGCTTTTTAAAAAGCTATTGTTTCTATATGCCTCCTGAAAATACAATAAGTTCACCAGCAATTCAAAATTTCTCTGTACTCCTGTGAGAGATCCTGTCAGTCTTCCATTGTGTCATTAGCCAGGGGACCTCAGAATTAACGGCATTGAAGAACTGCCCAGCAGAATAGAGAATTTGGAGAGGGTCTGTGACTTGGTTCAGACATAATGGGAAACCATGGTTTTCCCATTATAAGTAAAAATTCTAGGCTCACATGATTCTCTTCCCCTTTTTTCTTCTGTGCCTGCTAGGAGGAGTTTGAAAGCTTCTGCTTTCATTTTTAAACTAATTACAGTCTTTGAGATGTCTGAAGTCAAAACTGCAGGTTCTTTAAGAACAAACCAGGCTCTGAAATTATGGTTTGAACCTGGTATTTTTCTCATCAACCATTGTTTAAACAAACCACCAGGAAATCTTTAAATCTTTCACTTTAAATTTAATTTTAAAGTGAAAGCATACATATTCGGTCCCCTAACCATAGATACGAAAGAGGAGGGGCAGGGAAGTTCTAGAACCCACAGCTCTATATTGCTTGAGCTTGCAACAGGAAGCTGTGGTTTCCCAGTATGCCTGGACTGACACATAACCCAGTGTGGATAGTAAGAAATCAGCAATACTTTTTGCTGAAAAGAATTCAAAACTCCAACTTCCTCGCTTGCCTTGAACAAATAAATGTCTGTTGTTTGGCAATTTTTGATAAATTGATTTTTTAAAAGGTTGTTTTTCCTTTTATTGATCTCTCTCTCTCTCTCTTTGCAGAGGGTAGAGAGAAATAAAGAACACCATTCCTCTAAAAGTTTGGGAGAAAACCATTAGAAAGATTGGTGGGGCAGTCTACATTGCTATAATACTACATTGGCCTTTGTAGTATTATAGCAAAGAAACAGAGTGTTTTTCTTCATCATTGCTTATTAAGTCTGCATTTTATATTTCATAGGTGATGATACTTTAAAAACGTGGGACATCAGGAAGTTTAAAACACCTCTGAATTCAGTTGTTGGTCTACCTAGCTTCTTCCCAATGTAAGTACCTTTTTGATTTAAGATACAAGGAATTACATGCTGGTGTCAGTGAAGATTGATTCAGTGAAGTACAGCTTCTTGTTGAACCAGTCTTGTTGAATAGATTCTACTCAATGTGTGCCCAGCTCACCAAAAAAAACTTGAGTAGGAAGTTGTGATGTGACCACATTTTGAACCATCACAAGGCTTGTCCAGTTAGGAAGGACAGCTCATGTTGACAGGTTTATTTTTTTAATTTTTTTAAAGTAATTGTTATTACATTTTCCAAATAAACAAAAAACAGCAACAACAACAAAAAGAAAAACTAATTACATTCCATCTTAAATTCACCATCTCAGTTCTTTTCGCTCTGCCAAGCTGTGACTTCCCTCCCTCCCGTCATTCGGCTTTATTTCTCATGTTGACAGGTTTAAAAGGGGGCACTACTACTTAGAATGTCTGACATTTTTCTAGACCTCCGACTGATGGTACCCAGAAATGTTAAGGCCTTTGATTTCCCCCTTGCTCTTATTCCTAATACTGATGTCACATTCTATTAATTGTTTGTGCCTTGAGATAGTGGACTTCTCCTTCCTCTCCCCCCTTCCCAATGTCCCCTTAATGTACCCTAGAAATTAGAAATCACTCCAGAGAATCTGTCCTACTGAGCAGATTTTGCTCCTCTTGCTGATATTCTCCTCTTAATTTATTAAGTTCTACTGTAGTGGTATGTCATGGAATTTGCTCCCTCGAAACCCTAGGTTTGGTGGGGTTGGGATACATTTGTCCATGTAAAAGTGCATGGTATTATTAAAAAAGGTAGCAGGATTGACATAAACACAAGCAGTAAGAAATTTAAAGGATTTTTAAATGATAAATTTGTAAAAAAAAACCATGAACTTGAATATGCAGTATAAATACGATAGAAAAATAAGAAACCACAGAAAGGAAGGGAGGGAAGCAGTGTAAAACATTCTGTGTTTTGTGTAGATTTATATTCATTGCTAAAGGTTGTAAAATGGGAAAACTAAAATATATGTATGTGTGCATGATACAGTGGTACCTTGGTTCTCAAACTTAATCCGTTCCAGAAGTCCATTCCAAAACCAAAGCATTCCAAAACCAAGGCGCACCTTCCCATAGAAAATAATGCAAAATGGATTAATCCGTTCCAGACTTTTAAAAACAACCCCTAAAACAGCAATTTAACATGAATTTTACTATCTAACGAGAACAGTGATCCATAAAATGAAAGCAATAAACAATGTACTGCAGTCACAAATCAATCAATCAGGAGCTGAATGGGTTCCACACAGTCACAAAAACAAAACAAAAAAGCTGCAAAAACACAAAATAAATAGCAAAAACAGACAGACCTCAGTGTAACACTCAAAATGGAAGTGTAACACTCAAAATGGTAGTATGGCACTCAAAACGGAGCACGTTTGGTTTCTGAAAAAGTTCACAAACCAGAATACTTATTGCTGGGTTTGCAGGGTTTGGGTTCCAAGTGGTTTGAGTACCAAGGCGTTTGAGAACCAAGGTACCACTGTATTAGGTCCAGTGTAGACCCACCTCTCACTCCTTCCAAAGCTGACCTGCAAGTTAAGAAACAGCTTCATGAGTCTGCCCTCTCCTTTTCCCTTGTTGATCTTAACTATGGTTTGCCATTGAACTTGCATCCTGGGTTCAAAATCTGTGCTACATCTGTGCTACATCTTTAAAGCCAACTAGACAAGGGAATTGACATTGGGAGAGGAAGACTGGCTTCCAGCTTGCATTTTTCAGGAAGTCAGAATTACATCTCCACAGTACGCTAGGGTTACTGTGCTAGAGCTCTTTAAGCTTGTAATGCAAATTGATTTTCACATGCTGTTTTTGCTCCCTGCTTTTACTCATGTACAGCACTTATCTCAAAGTATGAGATTAATTTTGAAGAATGTAAAAAGAAAGCACTATTTAGTCTTGAGAGTGGACTTTGACATTTCGGAACATTTGTTTCTTGCTTTGAAAGAATAGAAGGGAAACAATATTGAAAAATAGTCCTGTTTACAAGTTCACATTGTTATGTAAAATGGATGAGTATGATGTTGAAAATGGATATTTTGACCTACTTATTTACTAAATAATGATAGCCAGATTTTGAAACTGATTGTTGTAGTACGCTAGACCTTACCCCCTTTCCAGTACTGAAATCTTTTCGAGACGTCTCATTTTGTTGGTTTTGCCAATTTTGCATATTGGAACACAGCTGTGATTTTAGTTGTCATACATAATTAAGGGTTTAACACAGAGCTTGACATAATACATAAATAAGATTTCAAGGAAACCAATTCATCTGTTCTATACTTTATTTTCAACAGGACCGACTGCTGTTTCAGCCCAGATGATAAACTACTTGTTACTGGTACTTCTGTTAAGAAAGGAGTTGGAAATGGAAAACTTCTCTTTTTTGAGCGTGAGACATTCAAGAAAGTGTATGAGATAGATGTCACAGATGCGGTAAGCCAGAGTTCAGTGTATTACTTGATTTGTTGCTTTTATTCATACATGAAAAAGGATTATGTTGTCACTTTGGTATGTATAATTCTAATTAATGTAGTTTTTAGCATATAGGCATATAATTAAATGCATGGTTGAGATTCTGTAAGGTCAGGATACCCTAGAGTATACCATGGTAGTTTTGGTAACTGCATAGTCTCTTACAATAAAAAAAAAAATAACAGTAATAAATGATTTCAGTAAGATAAGCAGCAGGCACAGTACCTGAGTCTTATCTTGCTCTTTTATAAACTAGATCACATTTAGCAAGCATATATGTGAGTTTGGGTGCGTAAGTACAGTTACTCAAAATTCAGCATTTTACATTTATTCTTGTTCTGCTTGTCTCACACTGCACCGTAGGATTGTATAAGTGCAGAATTGTATATCATACTGCATTTGCAATATTTTCTCAAACTGTCCCTCTTTGCTGGTGCCTTTGAGCAGAGGGGCAACTGATTAAATAAATAAGTTAAGAAAGCCAAGTTGTGCTTGGATGATGATAATTGTGATGCTTATAAATCTTAGCTTTATATAAAGAGATTAAGGAATATCCTAGATTTGAATTACAGAACAGTACCTTTAGCAGTTGGTATGAACAATTTCTAAACCCCATGCTCATGCCTACCTCCATAATCAGATCGGTTAGTGACATGAGGAGTTTTCCCCCACCCTTGCCTACCAATATATGTTGCTTGATTCACTGGACTAAGTATTTTGTAGACACCTTAATACCACGTACCTTGTTTCCCCTCTTCTTCACTTGTGATAATTGTTGAATTTGTATTCTTGGGGATCTCTACCTGGGAACCAAGGGACTTGCTGGGGGTAGCTAGAAGGTTGAATTCTATACCTATCCAGTATCTTTCAGTCATGTAATTTGATTTTTATATGATGTACCGTATATATTTAGAATGAGACACGGGTGGCGCTGTGGTCTAAACCATTGAGCCGGCTTGCCGATCAAATGGTTGGCGGTTTGAATCCCCGCAACAGGGTGAGCTCCCGTTGTTTGGTCCCAGCTCCTGCCAACCTAGCAGTTCAAAAGCACATCAAAGTGCAAGTAGCTAAATAGGTACCACTCTGGTGGGAAGGTATACGGCGTTTCCGTGCGCTGCTCTGGTTCGCCAGAAGCGGCTTAGTCATGCTGGCCACATGACCCGGAAGCTATACGCCAGCTCCCTCGGCCAATAATACGAGATGAGCGCCGCAACCCCAGAGTCATCCGCGACTGCACCTAACGGTCAGGGGTCCCTTTACCTTTACGCTTTTTATATATTTAGAAAAAACAAACAAAATGCAAACGTTCCTTACTAGCCAAGGACCATACATCGCTCTTCAGGCTTCCACAAGTAATCTTAATGACTTAAGTAGAATTAAGATTTAGTGCGAGAGTGGAAGGGCAGGAGAATGCCAATGAACTGTGCATTTAATCTATGAGCAAAATAGCAGGGCTTATTGAATTAAATGATAAACCATCCTAATGGGTTCAGCACATGAAATGGGATGCAAGAGAACATTATTGTGTCAATTTCAAACATTATAGGAAATACAATTTGAACAGCTGTTTAGTTTTACCCTATCAGACTGGGGAGAAGCGGGGGGGGGGGCGGTCCAGACAATATAGATAATTTTTAAATGCTCAAAGGCAGTAAACTTAATCTTTAAAACTGCTTGGTAAATAGCCAGTAGATTTTGGCCTGCAAATGAACCTGATGTTTAATGGAAGCTTAATGGCTACTTTAAATGCTTGACCAAAGTGATGTCTAGCATTCCTTTCTGTCATACCAAGCAAGCCTTCGTTCACCTCTTTTCTTTTTTAAAGTTTTTTTTGGGGGGGAGGGAAGAGTACATTATTATTCCAGGCCTTTTGTTGTTTTCTTTGTATGGGCTAGCTTGAGTGCTTGCAGGCCTATCCAGAAGGCACGTTGCCAGTGCAGTCTATTCTGAAGTGAATAAGGCATGAACAAAGCTCAGCCAAACCATGGCATATTATGAATGAGCAAACATGCAGACTTCCATAGAGAAGATGACAGCCGGTTTGCTGCTCCTCTGCTCCTGTTGCTGCTGTGCGCTAAACCATGGCTTGACTTCACAGTCTGTCTGAGCTCGGGTTCATGGTCTTCCTCACTCCAGACCAGGCATCCCCAAACTGCGGCCCTCCAGATGTTTTGGCCTACAACTCCCATCATCCCTAGCTAACAGGACCAGTGGTCAGGGAAGATGGGAATTGTAGTCCAAAACATCTGGAGGGCCGAAGTTTGGGGATGCCTGCTCCAGACAAACTGTGAGCTAACCAATGTTTGTTCTATGACTTACCATATCTTTAGCTTGGACATCATCGCCATTGCATGACTATTTTTGCGATTTTCGCGCTATGTGCAGACCGCGTGCGCCGCTTCTGCGCACGCGGCGAAAACACTTCCGGGTTTGCGCAGTTCGTAACCCGAACTGTTCGCAAACCGAGGTGTTCGTAACCCGAGGTACGACTGTACTTGTGGCAAAAACCTGGTAAGCAGCCTTATATGAAGTCATGCCGCTGATAATAAGCTTTTATAGAGAATATTCTCATCTGTACCAAATAAGGTAACATTTGTTTCATAGCTCTTTTATTAGCTCGAAATACTTACAGGCCAGGGCTCAGCCTCAGTTTTGAAGACAGTTTGCAATGTAAAACCCCATACAAAATGTTGTCTCCTAAAACCAGAGTAATAAAAGCAGCAACAGCGAGAACAACTGTTTGAAATGGCACTTAAAACCAGAAAAAGGCACACTTAAAATGTCCTAAGCTCCAGTAAAAGGTGACATAGATAAATGCTCTGAGATTCTTCTCTGCATGCCACCTCCAAGGGAGGTTGGAAGTGCAAGAACAGGCCTTTTCTGTTGTGGTCCCCTTTCTTTAAAATTCCCTCTCCAAGGAGGCCTGCTTGGTGCCAACTTTGTCATTGTTTTGATGCCAAACAAAGCTGCCCCCCCCCCAGCAGTGATCAGTTGTTTGTGTTGTTTTGGTGTTCCATCTAAGATGGGGCTGGGGTGGTTATGTTATGGTACTGTATTTTTTAATATGTTTTCAGCATGTGTATGTGGTGTTATTCTGTTTTTACTTTATGTAAATCCCAGTGCAAAAAATCCTGAAGGGAAGTGATACATAAATTTAATAAACTTAACCTCTGAGGAAGATCTTAGTTAATTGGGCAGAAAAAAATGCAAGTATGTGACATTTCTTCAAACAGATACTTGATGGACCATATATACATATATTTATTTCATAAAAATTATACATCGCTTGATTGTAGAAAACCTCAAAGCAGTTTACAAAAGATTAAGATCAAGAAAAATTCATAACCATACAACTTTAAAACATTCAAAAGTTAAAATAATAAAACAAATTAAAATTACCTCAACTTTTCTTTTAGGCATATAAGTTCATTATATAAGACCTACAGTTCCCAATGTTGCTGAATGCAGTTAAAATGTTCCCCATATTGTTGGTCCTAAGAGTTCAAAGGATGGTGTGTTTTACACACACACACACACACACACACACACACACACACACACCCTACGACAGATACGCTGGTGTTTTTGCCTAGCCGTTGAGCATTTTAAAGCTGGTGACAGTATGTTCACAGCATTGTGGATAACTTTTCAACTCCCACCTTATTTATTGTAGTTGGCTAATTGCTTAGGATGGGCTCCAAAGGAGCTTCACACTTGAGTTATTTGGTTTGTCCATTTCTAGGCAAAAGTTTAGCATAATATTTTAATGTGCAGACAGTCTGTCTATTCCACAGGGGTAATAATGGACATTCCTACTCATCTCAATGGACTAGTCATGCATTTTGGGAACAGAATGACGGTGGTATATTTTTTCCAGCCTTACATTATAAGTATTTTAAAACGAAGCCATTTAAAATAAATTATTTTACAATCTTGGAAGTTTTGTATGCCAATGTGAGTTGGAAGAGTGACCGAAAAAAATAGTTTCTAGCCAGCTTTAGGACAGATAACAGCAGCATTGAAATGTTAGTTGTATGAAAGTGCTGTTAGTTAAATTAATTATTCTTGGGCGCATCTGTTTGATTTAAAGGTATTGTCTACTCTGGAAGCAGTGCTGTTAACCACTTAAGAACAATTACTGCCCCTTACAAGATAATGTCAAACACGGATGGCATGCTGTGGCCAGTTGGATTAGAACCCCCATCATGCCAGACCTTGGGCCTTGTGGGTGGGGCTGATTGGAGCTGCAGTCCATCAACTGGAGGGCCACAATATCACCATTGCTGATGTAAAAGGTGCTGTTGAGAGGTCTTATTGGCTGACTGGAGAGACCAGCTGGTTCATAATTGCTAATGTATACGGCCCATGTCACTGTGGTGTCCGGCCATGCCATTTTAGGGCACCCTAGCACATTATTATTATTACAGTGGAACCTCGGTTTATGAACACCTCGGTTTATGAATTTTCAGTTTATGAACGCCGCGGACCCATCTGGAACGGATTAATTCACTTTCCATTACTTTTAATGGGAAAGTTCGCTTCAGTTTATGAACGCTTCAGTTTATGAACAGACTTCCGGAACCAATTACACCCATGTTTCAGTTTATGAACGCTTCAGTTTAAGTACTTCGCGGACCCGTCTGGAACGGATTAATCCACTTTCCATTACTTTCAATGGAAAAGTTCGCTTCAGTTTATGAACGGTTACTCCGTGGACCGTCTGGAATGGATTAATCCACTTTCCATTACTTTCAATGGGAAAGTTCGCTTCAGTTTATGAACGCTTCAGTTTATGAACAGACTTCCGGAACCAATTGTGTTCATAAACCGAGGTACCACTGTATTATTATTATTATTATTATTATTATTATTATTATTATTATTAAAATTAATTTATTTATATATTATTTATATTTATATAAATATAATATATTATTATTTATATATACATACTTACATACATACATATCCCACCCATCTGGCTGGGTTTCCCCAGCCACTCTGGGTGGTTCCCAACAGAATATTATTACAGTGGTACCTCATGTTATGTACCGTCCCCCTTACCGGGTTACGAGCTCCGCTAACCCGGAAGCAGATGCTCCCAGTTGCGAACTCTGCCCCAGGATGCGAGCGGAAGTCACATGCCGGCAGCAGCGGGAGGCACCGTTAGCGAAGGCGCGCCTCATGTTACGAGCAGTTTCGGGCTACAGACAGACCTCCGGAACAGATTAAGTTCATAACCGGAGGTACCACTGTATTAACAACAATAATAAAGCGATAAGACACCAAACATTGAGAACTTCCCTAAACAGGGCCGCCTTCAGATGTCTTCTAAAAATCAGTTAGTTGTTTATTTCCTTGACATCTGATGGGAGGGTGTCCCCATGTTCTTGGGAGCTGTAAACACGGACACACAGTTGACTTGAATGGGGAGTGAATGAGGGAGAGGGTTGGACATTAGAGGGTATTAGAGGACCCCAAGCCACAGATGTGTCAGTTTCACACTAGAAGGGTCCGCAAGCTCACATTCCCTTCTGGAATAAATTCTACTCTATCCAGAAGAGAAAGAGTTAAGGGCAGGGGGAACAGTAGGGGTTCTGGGTGCCCAGAGAGCTGCTGCTGAGCTTGGATTGGGTCCTCTGGGGGCACAGGAAGGAAAGAGTGGGACTTACTACTACCTTCACGCAGAGCAGAGAGAGTTGTTTATTTGTATAAATGAATATACCTGTCCTCTTCCTGAATTGCTCAGAGCACAGTCCATGTGATTATCTCATTCTATGCTCACCGCAAACCTGTGAGATAAGATGCTCTCACAGACAGAAGCTTCTCAAAGGCCGTGCAACGATCTTAATGGCTGATTGGGGACTTGAATCTAAATTTCCCACTTCTGGACCAAACCCTTTGGTCATCTTACTACACTAGCTCTAGGATTATGCCATGGCAGGGCCTGACTGGATTTTCATCTGTGTTACAGCATGTCTTAGCACCTTTTAGGTACAATGTTTTATTTGCTTTCATTCATAACTTGCCCATTCCGCGGACATTTAGGAGTTCGGTTTTTTAAGAACCTGAATGTGTAGTATGTAAAGGTGAGGGCTGGGTACATTTCCTATCACAAAATTGCTATGAAATGTTAGGTACTTTCAGGTTTTTTCACCCCCTTGTAACCACTACTGCAGTATTAAATAGTGAAATACTATCATACTGGTATGCTTGCTTATGATTTTAATGCTGCAGTTTCTCTGAGGAGCATTAAATTCTGCGGCTAATGTATGAAATGATTGTATGCAGTGTTAGTGAACATTTTAGTGCTCCTCAGACTTCCATAATCCATTGAAGCTCATTGTGCTCCCTGGAAGACTACTCCAAGACGTTGGGGGATTTCCCTAAGCACAAGGGACTGCAGTGGGCAGGAATAATAATAAAAATAATAATAATAATCTATTATTTATACCCCGCCCATCTGGCTGGGTTTCCCCAGCCACTCTGGGCGGCTTCCAACAGAAAAATAAAATCCAATAATCTATTACACATTAAAAGCCTCCCTAAACAGGGCTGCCTTCAAATGTCTTCTAAAAATCTGGTTGTTGTTTTTCTCTTTGACATCTGATGGGAATGTGTTCCACAGGGCGGGTGGCACTACCAAGAAGGCCCTCTGCTTGGTTCCCTGCAACTTGGCTTCTCACAACGAGGGAACCGCCAGAAGGCCCTCTGTGCTGGACCTCAGTGTCCGGGCAGAATGATGGGGGTGGAGACGCTCATTCAGGTATACTGGACCGAGGCCATTTAGGGCTTTAAAGGTCAGCACCAACACTTTGAATTGTGCTCAGAAACACCAGCCCATCTTGGAACATGCCTAAGGTGTTTCCAGGCATGCACAGCTCTCTTGGATCCCTGCCTATAAAAACAGTATTTAAATACAGAATTCATTTATTGCCCTCCTGTTCACCCAAGGAAAGTTCAACGTGTGTATATGTGTATGTGTGTATATAAAGCAGAATGTCAATTCTTGATCATCACTGTCAAAATTGTCTCTTTACGTGTTCTGAGTCTTTGGCGCTTATCTCACTGCACGGGCAGCCAAGTGCAGCAAATCAGAACAGTATTCTTCAAACAGGCCCCACCACATTGCCTCATCACCACTGGAGCAGAAAGCAAAATTGGCACTTGTGAGGCAAGCGTGTAAAGCCGAAATGTTTTCTTAGCAGCAGTTGTTGCTGACAGTTTTATGTCTTTCCGATCCATGGTGGAGCCCTAAACTAGACATCTTAAACCATCAAACCAGTGCCAGATAAGCCGTAGTGCTAATGGGGTTTGGTTTTCTTTTAGAAAAACAAATGACTTATCAAAGACAGTAGGTATAGCCTGTTTGGGATCAGTAGAGCAGTCAAATGTGACAAAGTTCTCTGCTCCTAAGCTTCAAAGGGCCTGTATGTTCAGCCCCACAAAGTTCAGGATTGTCATTGGGCCAAAGGTCTAGTGCTGCCTTCTCCGGACAAGCATTCCTTCTTCCTTTGGTTTGGTCCGATCCCTGTTTTGTCTGGCAATGGCAACTTGGGTGCTATTTTTTGAGGTAGAGGAAGGCTTTTAGGGAGAGCTGGTATACTGTTAATCTCCATTTCACAAATCCTTCCACAAAATTGTCATCCTCTCATAGCATCTTAGCACTGTGCCCCCTCTGTGCTTGAAATACAGGCTGATCCATACATAACACTAAACCATGGTTTGCTTAACAGATCACCAGTTAACCACGAGCTGTCCATAGGCAATAAAAGAAACCATGGTGCCTTTCTTCTTAGTCTGGTTTCTTTTTCAGCTGCTCATGCCTGTAGCCTTTGTAGTTTGAGTATCTGGGGTGGGGTGGCCCAACAAACCATGGTTAAGGAAGGCGCTGAGTATGCATGTAAAATCAAACCATAGGAAAACAAACAAAGGTTTGTAACCCAATAAACTATGGCTTCAGATCACGTTTTTTTGGCAGTGAAGATGCTGGGCAAGGCACATAACACATTATATGCCAACCAGTCCCCTGAAATCTGCAGAAAACTTAAAGGAGGGAATTTGATTACTGTTGGATATCTCTGCCAGAGAGCATAGGTGCTTGTGTTGCTGGCAAGCAGAACAAAATAAACACCTAACGCAAAGACTTTTTCACCTGGCTGGAAAGGCTCCTTAAATTAAAAATGTATTCTGTTGTTTCCAACTGTATATGCATACATACCTCCACAAGTCAGCTATATTACTACCTTAAGGCTGCAACCCTATATCCACTTTTCAGGGTGTTCCCCACAGGACCTAATTCTGTGCAGATTGCTCCGTAAGAGTGGTATACTACCCCCCCCCTTTACTGATAAATCTTGCGACAGTATAGTCCAATTTCAGTCCAAGTTTTCATAGTTATCTCCCGCTCTCCTCTCTTTGGCTTGGTTATCTTTCACTACTGGAACATTTCAGCCAATACTGACAGCAGGATGCAAGAGTGAGCAAATTTCATAATCCCTTTCCATCAAATTTAGATGTTAAGGCCATCTGTAACGGAAAGGAGTCAAATAGAACAAACATGCTTTCTCCAAAATGCGGACTACTGCAGCTGAGAAAAGCCTCAGGCCTTTGCTTCTTGGCTCATAGCCTAAGGCAAGTGTGGCTGTCGTATGACATCACCAGTAGTTTTTAAACAAAAAACAAAACAAACAAACAAACAACGAAAAACAAACGAGTTTAGTACAGACTTCAGCCAAATATGAATGGACACATTTTTTAAAAAATTAATCGTTTAAAAGCCAGCTAATCCTCTAAAACTTATTTAAGCAGTTGACAAGTTCTGCATGCATGACTACAACTATTAGTTAGGTTTATAAATTCAGCGAATTCTCAATTTATTTCTCATTGTAGAGATTTAACAGATTATCCTGTTTCAAATTCTTGCTGTATATTTTTTTAATGTGAGTACAGTGGAACCTCGGTTTACGAATTTTCGGTTTACGAACGCCGCGGACCCATCTGGAACGGATTAATTCACTTTCCATTACTTTCAATGGGAAAGTTCGCTTCAGTTTATGAACGCTTCAGTTTATGAACAGACTTCCGGAACCAATTACACCCATGCTTTGGGTTAAGTACGCTTCAGGTTGAGTACTCCGCGGACCCGTCTGGAACGGATTAATCCACTTTCCATTACTTTCAGTGGGAAAGTTCGCTTCAGTTTATGAACAGACTTCCGGAACCAATTGTGTTCATAAACCGAGGTACCACTGTAGTCTAGACTCTTGAGCTCTGGGTGATGTTTTCTTTTTAGGGTTGACTTTGCCACCAGATTCTCCCAGATGTCAGCCTTAAACAATACTGGGCTGGACAGACAAGGAAAGAGAAAATGAGCACAAGACTCATTCCTGTAGCAGCATTCTATATCCCAGTATTAAATGTGAACTGATCATGTGTCGTTTGTTAAACCAATTGCTCTTTAAAATTACTGAAGCTAGTTTTTTTTAGTTTAATGAAAAATGTCAGTCTTCACTCTTAAAATCATTTTTTTTCCTGCAATGCTAGGTGATGTTTAACAAGAGTTCTTGCCTCTGCTATAGAACTATGAAGGGTTAGTAGTGCTCTGCAGATGTTGTAGGACTCCTTAACTCCAATAATCCTGGCTGTTGACTTTGAGCTAGCTGGGATTGATCAGTGTTGGAGGCCAAGAATATCTGGAGGGATACCCCAGAGAAAACCAGTGGCAAGTTATAGTAGATACTATGACCTAGTTTTCACAAACGGGGAGAGATCGACCTGTGCATGGACTGTTCCAATTCAGATTGGAAGTGGGACTTCAGTGATCAGCATGCACTTCCACTCTCTTCTCTCCCCCTCCCCAAATCTCTGCATTTTGTAAACCGTCAAGATAGCTGGAAGAGTTAGCGAAAGCCTTTTTCCTGACTTGCTAGTTTTCTGCATTCAGGGATTCAAAAAGAGAGAGTAAAACATCTCTCTGCCCATCTGTGAGAACTAAGTCTCTGTTAATTCGATTACAAAAGGTCCCGCCTTGCCAGTAGGAGTCAAATTACAGAAAGTCCTTCCTGAGACAAGGCAGTAAAAGAGAGAACTATTCCCTTTGGGAATGTAATGATGAAGCATAAAATGCCCTGCGTTTTACAGGCATGTCAGTCCAATAAAAGGTATCATCTTGCTTGTTTTACAAGCTTATCCTTCTGTGGGAGCCATACATCTCTTGAGACCCTTTTATACAATGAAGGCCAAACTGTTTGGTATTTTAACACGGAGCCACTTTAGCATTCAAATAACTTAACTTCCACTGATGGGTGCCGCTCACATGGGATGAAAATGCTGTTGGACCATACATGAAGGAAGTGGCAAAAGTCAATACAGTGGGATATTTTTAATTGGTTTTACCCTTCCAGCAGCAGCTTCCTGCATGTAATGTCCAGAAGGTCTTCTGGGGTAGCTTTTTGAAGTGTGCCAGGGGGATATTGTCCCTTAGATCAGCTTTCTCCGAGCTGGTGCTCTTCAGATACTTTGGACTGCAGCCCCATAAGCCCTAGCTAGCACAACTATGGCTCTGGTAGCAAGCTAATAGACACAGATGGGCACAGAACCTATGCTCTGTTGTAGCGTATGATGCCTGTTCAACTCCCTTTCTAAAACATGGCAGGAGAATCACAAAAATCCAATACATTCCGCATAGAGAAGCATGTGCATATTGCTTGCATAGCGGGTTAGATCAGGTACAGCAAAGGTACAATATTTTTTTCTCTTAAACAGCTGGGTAGTATTCAGAAACTAGCTAGCAAAGTGTTTGGGGTTGTTTCTGGATTCCGCCTTAGTTAAACTGGGAAACACTCGTGGCTGGGGCTGCTTCAAGATGAAGCAGAATTGATACTGGTGCAACTGCCATTGTTGTAATAGCTACACACTCTGTCAGCAGTTAGTACCGTACCTCCTTCCTGCAAATCGGGGTGGAGAACCCTTTTGACCTGGAGGGCCGCATTTCCTTCCGGGCAACCATTCGAGGGCCACATGCTAATTGCAGTAGGCTAGTTGTGACACACACTTAACACATTTCTCCCTGTCCTCCATCCACACGAGCAAAAGACATTACCAAAGGGCACATTATAGCCAGGCAAAAACACAAAGCAAGTCCAGAGAAGGGTGTGGCCTGAGAGAGTTCTGAGGACCAGAGACAGATGCCTGGAGATGCCTGCTTAGCCCCCAGCAATGAAGCTCCCTTTTGCTCCTTTTAGGAGCTGGAATTGTCCTCATTCACAATCCCCAGAATATTAGATCTATATTAGGAAACAGTCAATGCATGTATGTTTGAAAGACAACAGTAGTGTCTTATATACTATGAGAGGAAATGGTAAAAGGACACTTTTTATATAAATAATTTTTAAAATTTTACAGAAAAACACAACACTTTAAACACAAAATATGCAAACAAAAATAACAAGAAAAAACAACATTACAAAAATAACAATAACAAACACAAAAATCAAAATACCACGATCCTTTTCCTTTAACATTGTAAGAGGGGACTTCCTCGAGTTCCCTCTATCTGCGGTTCATTTCTCCTTTATCTTTAGCAATTTCCAATTCATTGTTTAAAACTCCTTACAGTTTCAAATCTCTCATACATCAATTTACTTCACATAATTCTCAAACCCACAGTTTCTATAAACTTCTAAATCTAATCTCAATATACAATTTTACCATATTATTTTAAATAAACTTTAAAACCTTTCCACTCTTCTTCTGTCGCTTCTTCTCCCCGGTCGCATATTCTCCCGGTCATCTCAGCCAGTTCCATGTACTCCATCATTTTCATTTGCCAATCGTCCACTATTGGTAATTCTTGGGTCTTCCAGTTCTTGGCTAATAATACTCTTGCCGCCGTTGTAGCATACATAAAAAAATTAACATTTTTCTTGGGAATCTCTTTTCCAACTATACCCAATAGAAAGGATTCTGGTTTCTTAATAAATGTGTTTTTCAACACTCTCTTTAGTTCATTATAAATCTTCTCCCAGAAATCCCTTACTAGTGGGCAAGTCCACCACATATGATACAAAGATCCTTCCTCTTTCTTACATTTCCAACATTTATTATCCCGATTATGATAGATCTTAGCTAGTTTTACTGGTGTACCATCTATACATCATTTTCATTATATTTTCTCTTAAAAGATTACACACAGTAAATTTCAAATTCTGTTTCCATAATTTTTCCCAATCTTCCATCAAAATATTATGTCCCACATCCTTTGCCTACGATATCAATACATTCTTTTTGTTTGTTCATCTTTCGTATGCCACTCAAGCAATAACTTATACATTCCGGAAAGTATTTTTGTTTTTGGTTCTAACAATTCTGTTTCCAACTTTGACTTCTCTGATTGAAAAAAAGGACACTTTTAAACCACTGGAAAAGCACAAGAATAATTTGCTGTAAGGAAATCTGTAATAGCATTCTGATAATAGAATTTTACACTGCATCTTCAGGTATAGCTAATACGTACTGTGTCTGAGTTCCAAATTCACAGAGCCGCAAACTAACAAGTGGGGCCAGAGGGTTAACTAAATGTTTTGTGCTGGTTTATGCAAAACACTATAAATCTTCCTCCAGTTGATTTTGTACAAGAAGGAAAATCTGATTGCAGAAGTGTCTCGGATCCTGTGACTTGCTTTTAATTACAGTGCTTACAATTCTGACTCAGCTCATTCGTCTCTTGGGTGCAGTTGAAATTCAAACATCAGCTGCCTCATTTACAGCATTATTACAGACACTATTACAGAACTCCCAAGTAAAAAGGAAGTAAAGCAAGCATTTCACTCTTCCTAACACACTGCTATAGGCTTAAATGGAGTACAGATTCAAGACTGTAATTTATTTGTTTTCCCCTCCTGTAATTTATTTGTTGTTTAAATTTATGACTCCTTTCACATAAGACATCAGGAAGTGATATACAGTATAATAATGTATGTAAAAAAGATGATAGATAGATAGATAGATAGATAGATAGATAGATAGATAGATAGATATTTAAAACAATTGCATACATTAAACTTTTTCTAGAAAACACTTAAAAACACTTGGAAACAACTATAGCACATACTGGTACATAAAATCAATTTTAATCCAAAACAATATCCAGTTGGGATGGAGATTTTACCAAGTTAGTTGAAAGAGGAAAATCTTGGGGTTTGCCAACAGAGCCAGCCAAAATCTGTAGAACCTTTTTAG
This sequence comes from Zootoca vivipara, assembly GCF_963506605.1. NCBI lineage: Eukaryota > Metazoa > Chordata > Lepidosauria > Squamata > Lacertidae > Zootoca > Zootoca vivipara. The sequence goes on along the minus strand of NC_083286.1, from coordinate 46,759,410 downwards.
GTAATTAATAATAGTGTTCATGCAATAAGTATTTGTACTGAGTATAATTACACCATTAAAGCAAAGCCATTAAAGCAAAGCAGCCTGGGACTGGAAGAATAAGAACTCTACCTAAAACAGATATACTGGGGAAACCCAGCCAGGTGGGAGGGTTATTAATAATAAATTATTATATTATTATATATACTTCAAACATTTCCAGAAGATTCTTGCATGAGTGCCCAGTTGTAAACACATATTAGGCTCCTATTACTCCAAATTTTGAAGAATCTTTGATAGGATAGCAAACGCTGTTCTCTAATGTCGCTTTTTTTTTTAACAAGCATGTTTTAGCTGACCTGATTATGCACGTAAATATTTTCTGGGAGAATATTAATAGAGAACTATTTCCCACAATATGTTTTTATTGAATTTTCATATTAACAAATACAAGAGAGAGAGAACAAATTTCTCGAATATACACAAACAAAAGTAAACAGAAATCATTGGGATCTAGGAATTCATCCATTTTATGTCTATTTCATTATTGTTATATATTATGTCTAAATTAATTTACTTTGCTGTAAGCAAATGAACCATATTTAGCATTCAAACAAACTAGAAAGGAAGTCAAAATTGGGGAAAGGTAGGATTGTTGGCCAAATGGTTTAGAAATTGGCAATATGATATGCCTACAGCAGTGTTTCTCAACCTTTTTTGGGCCACGGCACACTTGTTCCGTGAAAAAAATCACGAGGCACACCACCATTAAAAAAGTTTAAAAAATTAACTCTGTGCCGCCCTATATTATAATTATGACTGTAAGAAACACTTGCCAAATATTGCTTTCCGGCGGGTCAGCGCTGCCGAGTTCTTAAAAGATCCGGGTTTCTGATCCACCCCGCCGTCCCGTATCTTACCCTGTGCGTGTTCTCGGACTTGTGAGAGGACGATTTGGTCTTTATGCCTCCGTGAATTAGCAACAAACTACCTTTTGAATGATGGAGATTGAATATTTTAAAAGTAGCTACTTGAAGTCAGCTCGATTTTCCAAAAAAGAGACACACATGCGGCACTATTAGCTGCTGGGGGCTGCCATCTTGGCTAAAGGATTCTGGGATGATCCTGTCACGTGAGGCATGGGGAAAATGGAAATAATGAAAGCTGATTGGTCTGTGGAAACTAGAAGGGGCGAAGAAATAGGACGCCCAGGGAGGTGGAGTTTGCAGCTGCAAAATCACCCTTCTCGTCGCCGCACGTCGCGGCACACCAGCCAGCATCTCGCAGCACACTAGTGTGCCGCGGAACAGCGCTTGAGAAACGCTGGCCTACAGAGTCCCTTTGGTCCAAAGTGGGACTCTTATAACAGAATGCCTTAAAAGGCTCCAAAGTCGTATTAGATTTAATTTAGGCTTCCCAGTTAGAATAAGATTGTATTTTATGCTCCCTTATTAAATAAGTTATGTGGCTTTTACAATTTAAAGTGTTACCCTAAATTTGGAAGCCCCTTTTCCATCTGGCACAAGATCATGATTAGTGGTGCATATTGTATTTCCAAATGGTATGCTTGCTTACTACTGCTGGTTTAGGAATTTCCTATCTTGCAGAGGAAAAAAGGATCCCTTGGAAGGGGGGGGGGTTGTTTTAGACTTTTATTTGCCACCCAAACAGCAGTTGCTGTGGAAGTATGTAGTATGGTGTAGAAGTAAGTAAGTAAATGAACATTGGTTTCTACGCATGTAATTTACTGAGTCTTTGCAGCCTAAGGGTCTTGTGCACCTCTTGAGTCTTACCTGAAGATAAAGATAGGTGAAATGTGATAAAATAAAAGGGAAGCTTCCCCTAAAACTGGGTATTGTCCTGGGTTTCAGAACTAAAAAATTACTAACCAAGAGCTAATGTTATTTTTCAGAGCGTTGTCCGTTGTCTCTGGCATCCTAAACTGAACCAAATCATGGTTGGTACAGGGAATGGATTGGCTAAAGTATACTATGACCCCTTCAAGAGTCAAAGGTATTTAATTAATTGCATATGAACCTTATTTCTTAAAATGTATAAATGCTTGTTTAGAGGTGAGATTTCTTTGAATTCACTGTTTCTTCTTAAAAAGCGAGGACCGGGGAATGGCAGCTTATGTTTTCCTGTTTTCCTTTTTTTGTATATTTATTTATTCAGTTTTACATATAAAGGAAAACCAACAGTCCCGGATGACTGGGAGTCGTGGTCAAAAAGATAATTACAAGTCATTTTCAGTAGTTTGTGTTTTCAAACGAGCCGTGTTTCTCATTGGAACTTAGTATTGCCTCTTTTTAAATTTCTGGAATCCTGTTTCTGAAATGTTGCATCGCTGACACATTGTGCCTGCTCCAATTCAATGATCCCAACTTTATAAACTATGGTTTATTAAGCTGAGAATGAGCATCGTGCGCATGCATTCCCTATGCACTCCTCCTGTCTCAAGCTGGCTTCAGTGCTTGTATCTTGGTTACTTTAAACAAGAGTTTTCCGTTATGAAATTGGAAACTGTGGTTTAATCTTGGACTCCAAACCATGATACGAAACCAGGATGTTTACAGTCTGATGCTGTCTCTAAGGAGGCCCTCCTGGAGACCTCATTGCTATCATTTAGGCGCCAGACAAAAATTCCTGTTTTCCCAAGCTTTTAAGAGCTGCTAATGTGAGCATTGAGAAAAAAAAAATCTTAGAGCTGTTTTGATTTTCCTGTCTAAATAGGATGCTGCTGTTTTAGTTTGCCGTATTAGTTTGTATGCTTTATTTAATTATTTTTATCATTACTCTTTATTTTTTTATTTTTTTATTAGTATCTTGCAACTCTGTTGGCCACCATGGGAACATGCATTTATGTTGAAGGTGCAGGGTATAAATTACGTAAATAGATTTCCATGAGTTACAAAAGAATTGCAAGAGGGTGCAAAGCATTTTGATACACTCTCAAATTCTCTTCTTAATATTTAACTAAATAAACTTATTCAGTGGAATCAGGCTAAGGAGCAGGTGCTCTCAGTTTGCATGTTTCTGATCTACATAGGCAGCTGTGCTCTTACTCAAGAAGACATTAAACAAACATGGGCAAATTCCTGTTCTTTCCCACTGTTTTGGCAGCCTCTTCTTATTAGCTCTGCATCAAAAGGGCAGTAAATGTGAAGGTGAAAAATAGAAGATTCAGTTGATTCCCCCCCCCCACCCTACTACTCTTTCCTCCTTTTAGTGTAAATTTTTAATATCCTCCCTGATCCTGGACAGAAAGGTCTGCTTGCAAAGCCTTACTGACATCCCTTAGTCCTGTCCCCTCTAGCAACCACAAAAATACGTTTTTATTTGCCCATATGCTGCTTTGCAACCCAGACTGCCAAAAAATGTTTTCTCCAGCATAATGGACAGCCCCCTTTAACGACCTGAACTTTATGGGTCGAAAGAAACCTGTTTCCACTATAAGCCTGACTGAAGGTACAAATATAACTCAACTTCATAGCCTCTAACGTTGTCTCAGATACTTCTATTTCAGTGTATCTGAAGAAGTGTGCATGCACACGAAAGCTCATACCAAAATAAAAAACTTAGTTGGTCTTTAAGGTGCTGCTAGAAGGAATTTTTTTGTTTGTTTGTTTCGACTACGTCAGACCAACACGGCTACCTACCTGTAACGTTGTCTCACATATGTGACTCTGCAAGCCAGACACCCAGCCATCGTTTGTTCTTACGAGGATTATATATCGTTCTACATTAGGGATAGGACACTTGTGGCCCTCCAGTGTTGCTGGTGCTCAACAATTCCCATCAGCCCCAGCTGATGGCCAAAGGTCAGGGATGGTGAGCACATCCAAACAGCCACAGATCCTGAGAGTATCTGCCTAGACCAGTTATCAAGACATTTATGAGAGTTGATGCACCATGTTGAATCATATAACTTTTAAGACAGGGATTAAACACACACACACACACACACACAGAGAGAGAGAGAGAGAGAGAGAGAGAGAGAGAGAGAGAGAGAGAGAGAGAGAGATGCTACAACTAATAATAAGATGACTGCACATCCATGTGTTTATATGGAGGAAGGGAGAGATGAAAAGGAACAGAGTGTTGATAGTTGCTTTACCCTGGCCGTTCTCCACCTGCAGTGGGATGAGCCTATAGGAGGAGATTCAAGAGGGTTCTGGGCAGACAGACGACCTCAAAATACTGATTTAAGATCAGAGCACAATTCATTTTGTGACAAAAAAAATTGCCACTCATATTTAGGAGGGGTGACTCCCAGTGGGGACTTGTTTCCAAGTAAACGTATATAAAATTGTCCTTAGAAACAGCTTTTGAACTTCGCCAGCACTTCTTTTCAACTCTTTTCATGCAAGTTCTTGTACTATTATTCTTTTTTAATCCTTTCTAGGGGAGCAAAATTGTGTGTTGTAAAGACGAAAAGAAAAGAAAGGCAGGCTGGGACCCTCACACAGGATTACATTATAACACGTAAGTAACTGTTTATTTATATACATAATTTTAACTCTCTGTACATTATGGCTCAGGGCCCTTCTTTAAAACTAGAATCCTGCCAATCAGCAGGAAGGAGTCAGGGACGACTTAAATTGGCCACACTCCTCCTCGAAACCCTTTAGCTTTTAAAGGGGGCTCTGCTCATTTGGTCCCAATGACAGAACTAAACAACAGAGCGGAGCAGCAACTTGGCCTGATGTTCTTCAGTCTTTTAGAGAAGTGGTGATGGCTGTGCTATGCGCCCCATTCTCTAAGTGGGACTTAACCCCACCAGCAAAAGTGTATTGCCACTCTAGCAAAGTAAATTGTAAGTGGGAATCTCAGTTTTGCATCCTCTGGCTACTTAAGATGCATCATTTTCACCTGTGGGGATGAGGCATTGATTTTTCAAGGAGAGGCATTTTACTTCATTATTCCTTAAGAAGCCGTCGTTCCACATATGGAAATGGTTTTTATAGTTAACCTCAAATGTTTTATGCAAAATTGTGTAGCATGCCACTTGCCAGCAAAAGTTTGACTTTCCATGCTTCACGTAAAGTGCAGATGTAAGAAAGAACTGTTTATTCCTAAGGTTCTGAAGCCACCCAAAGCCAGAATGTACTTTTATTAAGGGCAATAAACTTAACAAAAGCTGAATTAGGCTGCATTGGCAACACTTGCGTATCAGATTTGTGCCCATGCATAACTATTCTGAGCGTTCCTGAACGCAAACACCAGAGCTTTCTATCCCTTCATCTATGCAAGCAAGAGGAATTATCAAAGTTCAAGGGCATATTCCATCCAGACCAAAGCCCTCAAGGACAGCATGGAGTAGGGCTAATAAAAGCTGGAGCCTGGGGAGAAGGGGTATGGCCTGGGATGGGGCTGTTGCTAGGGAGAGTCTTAAAGGGCAGATAGAGAGTCCCCAGGCCTGAAGTTTCCACTCCTGAATTATGGGGAGATGTGGAGAACCAAACACTAAGGCTGCTGTAATGTCTGGCTTTATTTTCTTTTAACTAACCATTTTACTTGCACCTGAGCATACCTGCCAAGTTTGTATATACAATTCCCAAGCCATGTATGATTGTCCGTGCACAGGTGAGGAATCTGTGGCACTAGACTACAGCTCCTATTTTCCTATCCTCTTGCTGCTAAACTACAGCTCCTATCATCTCTGGGCTTTTGACTACGGTGGCTCAGGCTGGTGAAAGTTGTTCGAGGTCATCTGGAGGGCCATCAGTCCCTTCCACGACTTCTTTAAATTCACTTTCTCTTAAGTAAAAAATAAATAAATTATTATTTTAGCTCATGCACTTCCGATGTTTCGCGAGCCACGCCAGCGGAGTACGAGAAAGCAGCTGGAAAAGGATAGACTGGATCCCATGAAATCTCACAAACCTGAACCTCCAGTTGCAGGACCAGGTAACCAGAATTTCTACAATTTGTAAGCAAAACATTGCTAAGGCCATTTGTGTGTTTCTTTGCAGAAGACTGAATCAGCCCTATAGCTCTGTGATAGGCTTGTAGATGCTGATGCAACTTCTCATTTGCGTGGATGCACAGTTGTACCTTGGAAGTCGAACGGAATCCATTCTGGAAGTCCGTTTGACTTCAAAAACGTTTGGAAACCAAAGTGCGGCTTCTGATTGGCTGCAGGAAGCTCCTGCAGCCAATCGGAAGCCACGGAAGCCCTGTCAGACGTTTGGCTTCCAAAAGTAGTTCACAAACCTGAACTGTCCCTTCTGGGTTTGCGGCGTTCAGGAGTTAAAATGTTTGACTGCTAAGCTGTTCGGAAACCAAGGTACGGCTGTAGTTTTTCCTTCATCTTTTCTGTTTGCTCTTTTTTTTTCTTCCCTTGCCACTTCACACATCTGTTCATTATCTCCTATATTAGGTCGTGGTGGTCGTGTTGGAACTCATGGCGGGACTCTGTCTTCATACATAGTCAAGAATATTGCACTGGATAAAACCGATGATAGCAACCCCCGGGAGGCCATTTTACGGCACGCAAAGGAAGCGGAGGAGAGCCCGTACTGGGTTGCTCCAGCATATTCTAAGTAAGGAGACTTTCTTAAGTGTGTGTGGGGGGGTGGGGTTTAAAATCCATATACAGATATGTCTTAAAGCCCTGGTGAACTTGAACATAAGCAGAAGACCTGTTTAACAACACTATTCTCTGCCTCTATTTTTGGAGTGTTGCCACTAATGTAGGAAATGGATAGGATGTCAGCTTTTTTTTAAAAAAAGGAAACCTAGTTTCTAACCCGTTTGAATGCTGCATGAGTAAAATAGAATTAGAGCTTTTTAAAAAATTTCTGGTTTTTTTTAGTACTATGTATATAAACCATTTACGTATGTTATTTAATTTTTGCATAAACTTGCCATTACTTTTGCAGATACGGGGATGTTGCAGAAATTAGGATGTTTGTGTTTTTCTCTCGGAACCGTGTACCACACCATGCTCACAAACCACTGCATGGTTTTTACAGAAGCATGAATGACCAGTTGAATGAATTGGCTGCTTGTAAATTATTTCTGCCCTCTGTGACGTGACCAGCAATCTCTTTGTAAAAAAACAATGAGTTTTGCATTTGCTAGATTTCAGCAAGAATATGCTTTGCTTAGCCTTCTACGATGCCAGGTGCATAGCTAGTTCTGTATAAATAAATAATATATACGAATGTTTACTTAGAAACACCTCAGACTAGGATTCCCCTTTAAGTCCCTTTTTCATGGGTTCATCCCAAGGCACTGCTGCAATATTTAAAAGCCAGCACCAGTATGGCCCGGACCAATCAAATGACTCCTTACCAGTTAACCCGCCACTCAGCTTGACCCTGATTGGGTGATAGAACTCATCCAACTGTTGCCACCTATAGTGTGGTGCAGCTGTTAACTTTATAACAGTTGTGGGCTGAGCCCTACACTGTTCATGTAAAGAGTTAAAGGGCACTTACGAAAACCATTGCAATGGAAGCTGTTCATAAGGCCCAATTATACTTTTCTTCGTGATGCAGCTATTTCCTCTTGACTCTCCTTGAGTGCACCCTTAACAAACTACAGTTCTCCGAATCTTGCGGGGGTGAAAATATGCTTAAAATGTACGGTGTGTACGCCACCTATATTTTGGTAGTTTTATTGTGCCTGCTTCATTTCAAAATGTGTGGATTCTATTGGTATTTTTGATTAAATTTTTTTTACTATTTATGTAAAGCACTTGGACTAAGATGATGAGGCAGTCCGTACATTTTGTTAAACAGAAATAACAAGTCCCCTCACTCAAGAACTAAGCTAGCAGATAACTCTAGCTTCAGTTATATACTCTCCTAAACCGAGTCGCCATGTATAGGATTGCACAGTTAATGAATAAGACTCTGAAGGGCAATTTGATTGACTTAGTAAGACTTTGTGTTTCCAGTAGTGGGGAACCGCTCACTTGCTCCAACAGACAGGACTTTGCAAGTAAGACTTGTATCTGCCATCCACTGTGTGAGAAAAAGCCTCTCCCAGTTCAAGTCTTGCCTAGCTACAAGGGGCAGGCTGCCTCTAAGGACATTGCTGGCGCAGCTACTGTTTCTTACGGGGGAGATAAAATGTACCAATGCCTTAATTTTCTTCTTGTTAAGAACGTAATTTGCACTTCCCCTTATCTGAAAAGCCGTGCGTCCATTTCATTCCATCGCATTAATAGAGATCCCTAGTGTGTGTTTGGTGTCGCAGCTTCCTCGGTGATTAGATTTCATCCTTGACACCTGCAGTGTAACGAACATGAAAGTTTTAAAACGCAGAAGTAATTCAGAAGGCTCACTGTGCCCGGCGGGTGGCTCACATTACGGTTTCTTGTTAGGAGCGTAGCTGGGCGAGAAGTGGACAGGAGGCAAGTTGAGCACATTGCTCATGCACACATCAGATAGCAACATTGGGCGGGTGTGTGCGCGCGTGCTGCTGTTGGGACAATAACCAGCAGATAGGATCTGCAGCCTTGTTGCAGGAAAAAACTACCATGATTTCTGCATTGCAGAGCTTGTTTTAGGAGAAATCAAAAGAAAATCAAACCAGAGTAATTAATCTCTCTGGTGTCCAGGTTATACAAATGACATGCAAAGAAAAGTGTAAGCAAACTTTCTTATGGTCTTTCTTACTCACTTTTTCAGCTGTTGTGGGTATTCACCAAGCCCCACTTATTAATGGAGAAGACTTGAAATCCCACAGTGAAGACTTTGAATTAAGCCCAGGTGCAAAAATATTAAGCGGTGTGAGACAGTGGTGTAGGACTGATTCTCTTGTGATCTACTCCTCCCAGCCCTCCCACAACTGAACCAAGCTGGTGAATTACAATTGGGGGGGGGGAATCCATTTTGGGGATCATTAGTAATGGGGTCAAAAAAAACCCCAGCCAATATCAAAATGCCTTCATGTTAATCTATGGTGCAACCACACTTGGAATATTGTACACAGTTTTTGGTTGCATCTCAAAAAGGATATTGTTTAGCACAAAGTGAGGAGAAGGGGTGGGGCAGCAGTGAGCCATCTCACAGCTTCTTCCAAATCTGTTAAATGTGTTTGAGAGATCCCTGCAATTTAGATTTGCGCCGACCCTTAATGAGAAAGCATTATCAGATTTTAAGGAATTTTTATCCATACCTTTTTAATTGCCTTATGTTTTGCTCGTTTCTTAAAGTTTAGGCAGGGCACTAATAGTTCTACTTTTGTCGTTTCTGTTAGAAATTATTTGTGAATTCTGGGGGGGAAATCCCCTTCCCCCTGATTCATAGCAGTAGCGCCAGGCAATGACTGTATCAAATTATTGAGCCATGGCTTTAATTGGCAAAGGCTCCCCTGTAGGCTCACTGCCAAGAAAATTGCGGTTTACCCTTGCATATTAACTCACAAGTAGCATAAGCAATGTTTCTTCACATGGTCAGACCACTTGCCTGCCGCACATTTTTTCTTCTTTGTGAATGAATGCTAAACCAAGTGAGTAAGTATACATGGCCATAACCTATGGCTTTGAAACTGCCCTAAGGCATCTGATCTGATTTCATCCTCTGAAATACTAGAGGAAGATGTGTGCCTTCTCTCACTCAGGTGTGATATATCCTGCTGAAGCATTGCTCACATTTTCCATCTATGGCAGGCCAAAAAAGTAGGCAGCTTGGACCAACTCATTCTTAGAAGTCTCGGCTAACAAGAATTGCAGTTCGATGTGTTTTGGAACCTAAGTTCCTTTTTCAGGAGCAATCACTCAAGTCCTATGGAGTTGAAGAAGCAGCTTGCACGAATACTGCTCCTGATCTGGCACCATGAGAACAATTTTTTGCATTCTTTTTGGTTTGCCTCCCTCCTTTTCTTTTTTGTTTGGGTGGAGGTGGCAGCAGGGTTGGTATCAGTGGTAGATAATCAGTGCCCTTGGTGTAGAGGCCAAGGAGGAGGGGGAGGAAGAAGCTGCTCTAAAACGAGTCAGATTATAGTCCAGCCAAAAGCTTTCTGTGCTGGCTCTTAGAGGTCATGAGTGGACATAATCTGGCAAGATTGCACATCCTCTGCCCTGCCTAAGAGTTCTGATATTTATCCTCCGTGCAGCAGTCTTTTGCACAGATTGCATCCCGCAAAATAGTCTGCAGCCAGAAGCTTCCTTCCATGCCTGGGCAGGCCTTGCTGTATCAAAGTGAAGGTCATTTATTACTGGGCTCAATATGTCAAGTGGGCTACAGTGCTTCCCCCCCCCCCTTTTTAATCGCAGCACTTAGATACTTAGTTGTTCAAAAGCGGCAAGTGGTGAGTTCAGGGTGTGGTCCTTATCAAATCTGTTTGGCAAAAGCAGTCCTTAGCAAGAGAGAAAAGCACAGTCTCGGGCTCTTACTGTCCTTACAGCCTGCCAAGGTAACTGAAACGTCTTAGTACTTTATGTCCTTCTGATGTTGTAAAAATACTACTGCGCAAAAGCCAAAACAACACTAGCTTGCCTTTTATTAATTACATGCTGGAGTGTATTCAGCAATGATGCAGTTTTGTAGTGACATTCTGCGCTGCTTGGAGTTTCTTGACCACATTTTTAAGTGTAAAAATTAACTAAGCGCTGATTAAAATGGAAAATGTTTGTGGAATCAAAATATTTAAAAAATAGTTTGCTGAGCATGTAATGTTTTCGCTGTTGTTGTTTTTAAACACCCAGTGGTGACTTGATGTGAATTTGTATTCTATGCTGGCAGTGTCTTGGTCCAACTTCCAATCCATTGAGTTTGCGTGCTGGATGCAATATGTGTTCATATGAAAATAGTTGTTTTCATTTTCCAGCAGCTGTCAAAACACAGTGCAATTAATGAGCAAATGCCATGAGACTTGTGCACTGTTTCTAATGTGCACCTTTAATGTGTATTTCCTTCCCTTCTCTTACCTGCATTCCACCTGGAAAGTCAACAGAGTTCAGCAGGCGAGGAGTAGAAACTTCTCATTCAACCAGTAGCGCCGATAGAGCGCTTCTGCGCATGTGCGAAGTGCGCAGCTCGCTTCTGCGCATGCGCACGCAGCGGAACCCGGAAGTAAACACTTCCGGGTCCGCGGAGTACTTAAACTGAAAGTACTCAAACTGAAGCGTACTTAACCCGAGGTATGACTGTAGGTGATTGGCTGTCTGAGACCACCAGATTTCCAAGAGGACTCCAATCGGTGTTTTGTCATGACCCTAGAGTTAGATTCCCCCTCGCTTGGGGGTGAAGGACTCCCGAATAAGAAGGGGAATTGTGAGGAGGGGCACTTCCACAAGATGAGCCTGTGGTACCAATGCCACTCCAGTTTCCCATCCCTGGCTGAGATAGTGAACAAACTTTAAAGAGCTGTCCCACAAAAATAAAAACCCTGGAAGACTGGGAAAATACCAGAGACTACAGTGCAATTAAATAACTTGAATGTGATACAGAATTGAAATGGGACAGGTTGCCCCGATCACACCACACAGTACTGAAAAGATCTTTGTTGGTTTGCAGCTCGTTTCCAGACTCCATTCAAAGCACTAGTTTTGGCCTCTGAAGCCCTGCATGGGTAAACACAAAGTTGTTAATTTCTGCAGAGCTCCTTTTTAATCGTCATTCTTCTTTAATGTCTTTTTAGGACCCAGCCAAAAGCAGTTTTTGCAGAAGTAGAATCAGACGAAGATGAAACAGATGACAAGCCAGAGTGGAAAAAGCGTAAAATTTGAAGAATTTAAATTGGAAGAGGATTTGGTTTCTTTTTCCTTATGCAAGAGCAGATTCCAGCAAGCAAAATTGCTTTCGCGCACAGGGCTATTTTCACCAATGTGAAAGACTATAATTGCCATAAAGTGAAATAGATTTGTTTAGCATTACATTTGCATTTTGTGTTGTGCTGAGTTCATAAATAAAAGCTTATTTTTAAACTATGATTTCTTTAAAAGCCTATGTGGTGTTTTTTTTATATATAAAAATACTAGAGTAGATAATGCCTGTCTTTAAAAAAAAAATGGGTGCTATAATTTTTTTCGTACCCTCATGTGACTTTTCAGGTAGTGTGACATATCGCCTGAAGGCTACAGGGTACTTGTCATAGTGATAGTATCAGCTAAGTTGCAATCTTATACACACTTATCTGAGATAAAATCCCATTAATGGGGCTTGCCTTTGAGTAGATATGTATAGGATTACACTCCATATTTGTTTTCAATAACCTTATTTCACACATATGCTTTTATTTATTCTAATGCATATAAAATGCGTGTCAGAATTGTACAGAATATTGTGTCATTGACAAATGTGTTTATTATCAACTCTCTATATCAGAAGTAAATATTTCTCCAATAGAAATGTATATTTTCATTTTCTATGTGCAGCATATATTGTATCAGACCTATTAATTATTACTCTGTACCAGGAGGCAATAACATCTTTTCTGTGTATGCATTGCTTATATTTGGTGCATGGCTTTGTCTCATACACATACACACACACACACACACACACACACACACACAGAGAGAGAGAGAGAGAGAGAGAGAGAGAGAGAGAGAGAGAGAGAGAGAGAGAGAAGTTTTGAGGTGTGATAGCAATTGCCCTATTTATGTCGAAAGTGCTATAACCTGTATCAGAATTCCCAGTCTATCCTCATCTTTCTCCCTCAAGATGATGCTTCCAGCAATATATGAAAGCTGCATAAGGCATTACCACTTCTCGGGGGAAAAGAATGGTAGATACATCCAAGAGGCTGGCTTAATTTTTTATTTAAAAAATTAATTTTTTTATTTTAGTTTTTTTTAAAAAATTCCAAGGCACATACATGCCGGTCATTTGCATGGCACATTAGTGTGCCCTAGCATAGTTTGGGTCACAAAGAGTCGGACACGACTAAACGACTAAACCACAAGCATAGTTTGGGAATCATAGAATTGTTGAGTTGGAAGGGACCCCAAGGGTCATCTAGTCCAACCCCCTGCAATGCAGGAATCGCAGCTAAAGCATCACTGGCAGATGGTCAGCCAACCTCTGCTTAAAAACCTCCAAGGAAGGAGGAGACCATTCCACTGTCGAGCAGCTCTTACTGTCAGAAAGCTCTTCCCGATGTTTAGTCGGAATCTCCTTTCTTGTAAATTGAAGCCATTGGTTTGAGTCCTACCCTCCAGAGCAGCAGAAAACAAGCTCTTCCATGTGACAGCCCTTGAGATATTTAAAGATGGCTATCATATCTCCTCTCAGTCTCCTCTTTTCCAGGCTAAACATACCCAGCTCCTTCAACAGGGCACATGGTTAAATGCACAAAGCAGAAGATACAAAGGGTAGTTTTCTAGTTTGCTAATATACATGGTCAATGTTTCATGTAAGCTATTATCTTTCTGTGTTTGTTGTCCGAATGGAACAAGATGGAATCATGATGCTTTTTGAGTGTGATTTGTTTAGAACAAGTTGTCCCCCCCCCCCCATTTTAAATAGGTCCAATCCCACAAAAGCACATGGAGGTGACTTGAGGACTACATTAACTGGGTCTGACGTGAAACAGCGTAGTTCAAGGTCCCTAATTCTGCTTCTGTTTCTTAGAACATTTACACTTAATTCACTTACGATGATTAGTGGTTCATCAAGTGCTCTTTCTCTTTACTTTTGGAATTAGGATTGCTCTGTTTTCCTAAAGACCGTCTTCCAGCTGGATGGGCCTTTGATCTAAAAGGCTGCATTGCTTAACCCAGTTTCCTTGTTAGTTTTTGGCAAGCAGTTCTCCTTAAAACCTTAAAAATAAGATTCCTGACAGCTAAAAACAACCTGAAAGGTGGGCTCACTAGAAGTTCAAGTTTCCCTTTTACTTATTGATAAGATCAGCTTAAATGCAAGGAGTAGGGAAGTTGGTGTCAACCACACGTGCATCTTGGACTTCTAAAATCCTTAGCAAAGCACTTGACCGTCCAAAAACATCATAATCTGAAGGCCCTTTCAGGTGCACGTATGGCCTGAGGTACCTGTTTTCTGTACACATATTGATTAACACATCTGCAACATGCCTACGAGCACGTAATTGTAATAAGAACTTTGCCCCACCCCCAGTGTAATTAGAGAGCAAGCAAGCCTGTTTTGGAGCTATGAATGGTCTTTGGCGATCAAACTTATTTGTCCAAAGTTGCACATACAGTCTGCGAGAAAACAGGTGCCCCCCAAAAGCCTTGCAACTCCACTCTTGTTTGGTAATACTGTATCCTTGTTTCTAGGTCAGCACTTGGTGATATGCTGTCATTACACATGTACATGTGTTATTTATCGTAGAACTTCCTATTACTGTTTTTCACAGTTGGAAATGCATTGTTGGAAGGGTTTGCTTCGCATCATGTAAACAGTTTCACGGATGCTTCGAACGAAACAATATGCAATTGTTTGTAAAGGTTGGTTGGATACTTGGCTTGCCAACTGCATTAAAACCCTGCACGCTTTTGTGGGAAAATACATTTTTACCCAAACAATTAGGGGAAAGCAACATTGATGGGTTTTTATGGAACTACAGCAGTCAGGGCCGGCACACCCATGAGGCAAAGTGAGGCAACTGCCTCAGGCAGCAGGATCCACAGGGGCAACAACCTGGTGTAGATCTTTATTCCCCACCCCACCCTCACTTGTTCAGCAGAAATGTGAAGCCCTGCGTAGAAATTGGGAAGGAGGAGATGGAGGTACCATTTTGTGTTCGTTTCAGCAATCAGTGCTATTGCATTTTAAGAATTAACTCAATATACATAGTTTGTCATGAAGTAATTCTGAAAGTGTGTTCCACCATGTACCAATGTAAAAAAATAAGGGTAAGTTTCAAAGTAGAGGGTTGAATCTAATGGCACCCTTACCAGAAGCTTTCCTTTTTGGGAATTATATGGACAGAACTACAGAAGCGGTATAGAAATTTATTCATGTATGCAACTAGTAGGACTTACTTCTGAGTAGACCTAGATAGGGAGACACTGTTAGGCAGCAAGGCAGCTGTTTCCATGGCCAGGTAGGCTCAGTCTGGACAATAATAATAATCCATCTTGGGTGGCCCTGCATGGCATAGCTCATAGCTTCTCTGAGTTATTCAAGCCCCTTCGCCACAACAAGGCATTGATCCCAAATCACGGAAATGATCCTCCCTTTTACCTGCCCACAAATAAGGTAGCAAAATGCAGAAGGACTTGGGTTCAGCCCCCAGCATGCAGCAGAATGAGGACTACCAGTGGGGAGATCAAATTTTTGAGAGCTTCCCTATGGAGGAAAATCGAGCACAGCAGGGAGGAAGCTGTAATGGAACTTTTCTCTATGATGTGCTACCTTATTGGTGGTGGGGGGCGGTTACAAGGAGGATTTACATATATTTTAAAAATGTGACCCCCCCCCCACCATAATTTGCAGTCCGAAGTGTTACGATGTGTATTCTGGTTCTGTTGCATGTGTCGTAGACCAGGTCTTCATTTAATAATAATAATAATAATAATTTAAATTATACCCTGCCCTTCCAAGTCAAGACCGGGCTCAGGGCGGCTAACAGCAAAAATATCAACGCAAGTATAAAAGAAACAATTCAATTAAAATGCAGATTAATACAATGTTAAAATTCAATTTTAAAATTAAAAATCTACAAGTAAGATAAAACCATTATAAGATAAAACCTTAGTGGAGGGTAACCCTGGGGTCAGACTGCATCAGTCCAAAGGCCAAGCGGAACAGCTCTGTCTTGCAGGCCCTACGAAAAGATGACAAATCCCGCAGGGCCCTAGTCTCCCGAGACAGATCGTTCCACCAGGTCGGGGCCAGTACTGAGAAGAATAAGGAAAGGGTGTGTCTCAGGGTATCTGCTCCCAAGTTCAATGCCTGGCATTTGTAGTCTTGAAACCTCAGAGAGCCACTGCCAATCGGCTTGTGCTTATTGAGCTAGCTGGATCATTGATCTGACTCAGTATAAGGCAACTTCCTGTGCTTCTAAGAATTAATCCATTCCCCTCTTCCTTTTAGGTTGGCATTAGTCATTTCCATGCAGCTGTTAAGACTTACATACTCTCATATTGTTCAGATGAAAATAATGAATGAACGACGACAATGATGATAGTATCCAAATATCGCTGCAATGCTGTGGGGAAATAAAAGGAGACTAGATGGAAGTCAAGAGAGAGGATGGCTTATCTGAAACATGGGGAGCAGGACTAGCATCACCACCTGTTTATTTGGGTACCTGCCTGAGCCCCTGCAGGGTCAACCATTGACTTGTCCTGAACCCTCTTTTAGATCCTTTTTTAAAGACAGGTGCTAGCTACTTTTTTAAAATTTCTCACAGTATCCCTAGCACACCATTCTTCTGGATCATTATGGAAAATTCAAATGGTAGCTAATCCCAGCCAGCCAGCCGGTGCTGCTGAAAACATTGCGGCCTCTGCTACCTCTGTTCACTACCTGCTTCCATTTGCCGTTGCTCCCAGGTAAGCCCATAGGGGCCACGGATGAAGGAAGTACACAGACTAGAGTACCCTAAACTCATCTGAAAATAAATTTGGGGTTTTGAGTGTCCCGTTTCAGAATATCCTACACCAGCGGTTCAAGCCTATACTGATCGGACATAATATTTGCATGAAAGCAAATGCAATAATTTGTTTTTGTCCTTTGCATGGAGCACATCAAACGAAGTTATAACAAGACATAAAAAACATCACAGAAGACAGATAAGTCTCAGCTTTCCAACCCATTTCCCTGTTTTTTACTCAGCACCAAATGTGTATAAGAAATAAGAATATTGTGACTATTTATTAAACACATTTCTGTCCTATCCTTAACATTTGACACAGAAATAGATAAAACTACAACTGATATAATAAAGCCTTCAAAACAGCTAAAATAACACACCCAAAAAGCAAGGTGAAATCAAGCAGGAGACTTTAAATAATCAGTTCACAGATCTTCTTAACCCAGTCCTCTAAAAAACAACAACTTGGGAGAACGGGTACAATTTGTCCTTCGCTTTTTCTCCTGGAGGCTGCTCTAATTGATTTGCTTTGTTTTAACTAGAAACCCATTATAGGCTGGTCTGCATATTCTGTTTGCAAGTACTGTGCTGTGATCTGGGAGATGTAGGGGAAATGGCATGTGAGCATATCTCAGAGGTGAGGCCATTGATAACACATGGAGATAGAGCAGAGTGCCAACTCTTGCACATGAGGGCTACTTTTCACATGTAGCAAGAGATGAGAGGACTCCGTGTCAACCTTTCTTTTGCCCTGTGCCCCTCATGTCTAAGAAAGAGATGTGCAAGCATGAAGATAAGACCGTTACATGGAAATCAATCTCCTCTTCCACACCCACATCTTTAAACCGACTAATGTTACAGTTATGAGGATAGCTAAGAGTGGGAGAAAAGTGTCAAGAGCATATTTTGATAACATACAAAAAAAAGCCACCACCCCAAACTTTGTATTGAAAAATGCAGTGTTGTCAACTTTCCCTTTTTTTGTGGGAAATTCCCTTATTCAGCGCCCTTTCTTTCATATCCGGGAGTTGACAGCCACATAGGATTCCTTATCTTCAAATCCAGGGGTTGACAGCTATGAAAATGGGAGCAGCACTATCGCTTTATACAGATGAAAGTAATGTAAAATTGAAATCAGTAAACTAGGAACAGCCACTCATGACTTGTAAGACATTGTCCAATTGTACAACAATAACTCAGAGCCTAAAATTAGGGGGTTGCGTAAGAGATCCACGTTTGCTTGAATAGCTCCTGTGTTGGGTTGCTGATGTCACCCATCTGCACTGATCCCTTCATTATTGTAGGGCTTAGTCAGGGAACAGAGCAGATTGAAGAGTCATGAAATCATAGCCCAATTAAGCACCGGCGAAGTACCAAGCACACAACCGATATTTAACAGACGTGAGCGATAGCACCATTGCAATGAGCCAAAGGTCTCCCAGCTTGCCCATTACTAGAACTGCTTCAGGGGCTGGTGTCCTTTTTTGTTTCATGTTTGAAATACAGAGTATTTTTGTAATTTTGAACTATCAATCAAACCGAAGCAGAGATTGGCTTCTGTGAATGATGTGGGTTTATTAGGTTATTATGTAGGTTATTGAGGTTGTTTTGGGGGCGTGTAGTACCCAACACCCAGTTTCAGAGACCCCCAAATCCCCTCTCCAAGAATTTCACCAAATTTTAATAAGATGTTTGCTTCCCTAGATTTTAATTGGATGTTTGCTCCCACAACAGATCTGGTTGTACTCATTATTGTTGAGTTGCATTTCAAGCACACTGGTGGGGGGGGGAGGGGTGCTTATCCTGAGAACTGATTATGCTGGGGGACAGGATAAGAAAGCATGGGCAGGCATTTTGTATCCATGTGTCCCCCATTGACATTCACATGCTCTAGAAATGCATTGAACCCGCCACCCAGATATGACCTCTAGTGCATATCTGGGTGCATGCTGTTAACACTGTAAATAGCCATTCCCAACATCCATCGAAAAGCAAAATAGGGAGAATGTCATATCAGGCGGCACAAAACAGGGATTTCCCCTGGTTAGCAAGGGCAGCTGGAGCATATAAAAACTTGAAGTGAATATGAGACACACACACACACACACACCTTGTCTTTAAAATATACAATTGCCACTCTCTTCAGAAGTATTTTCAAGTGCAACTGGGACAAAATATCCATGCCTGCATCCTTCATATTTGATAACCCAGCATGTACAATCTGATAGTCATAGCCAACTATTTAAAATGCCTTAAGCATGAGCTTTTAGGAAAGCAACTATGTTAGAATGAGTGCAGAAGGAGGGGAAACACCGTGGTATTGAGTAATGAACAGGGAATTTAAAAGGAGTCAGTCAGCTTCTCCACTTCCTGAGGAATGAGATTTGACAGTTTACAAAGACCTGGTAACAAAACCCATGAGTAAATGAGCACCAGAGGATGGGCTTTGACATGAAGCAATACATTAGTGATGAAGCCATAGCAATATTTGGTAACATGCTGTTGGATGAGATTAATAAACTTAAGAGTGAGCCCAAGGGATATATTGGCAGAGGGGGGTACATTTGCATTTAGGGCAGGTGTTACCACTCATTGGAGAAAAAACTTGATGTGGTTTAGTTTTAAAGTACATTTTAGGGTTTGGTGTTAAGCTGTCTGGCAACATGGAAGCGCAAACGAAATCTATGGTTTGGATTCCCAAGTCATGGTAACTTAAGAAATTCCATGGGAAAAAATGTTGCTATTCAGATCTCCCACCTGCAGCCCCCTGAATCAATTCCGTGCAACATTTCTCTGATGGAAATAGGGTTCAACAACATCAAATTTTATTATTTATACCCCACCCATCTGACTGGGTTGCCCCATCCACTCTGGGCGACTTCCAACATATATAAAAACATAATAAAACATTAAACATTTTAAAAAAATCCCTATATAGGGCTGTTTCCAGATGTCTGCTAAAGGTTGTATAGTTACTTGTCTCCTTGGCTCGGGGTGGGGGGGTCGCATAACTCCATGCCCTCCAACATCTCTCCAATGAAAATAGGGACGTCCTAAGGAAAAGCAGAACTTTCTGAGAACAAATCAGAAACTGGGATGACTTCTATACATCTAGGACTATTGCTGGAAAATAGAGTCACTTCGAGGGTCTGTGAGGCCCCTCACACATTGCTAAGTAGGGCTCCCTGATCCCCTGGAAGGGCTTTTCTGAAGATGCAACAGGAAGGATGCTGTCAGAAACTTTCCTTTTATGGACTTCCGGAAGCTAACAGCTACAGATCCAAGCATATGTGTCTCATGTTGAAGAGCATCACAGTTTAGAACAGGCATCCCCAAACTTCAGCCATCCAGATGTTTTGGACTACAATTCCCATCATCCCTGACCACTGGTCCTGTTAGCTAGGGATCATGGGAGTTGTAGGCCAAAACATCTGGAGGGCCGCAGTTTGGGGATGCCTGGTTTAGAAGATCCCAAACCCATGTTTTTAATGTAGTTATTTAGGTAGCTAGATATTTTTTATCATGCCCTTCCTCCAAGGAGTTCAGGGTAGCATAGACTATCTCTGTTCTTATCCTTACAGCAACCCTGTGAGGTAGGTACGGTAAATCCAAGAGATTGGGTGATTTTGGGCAGCCACAATGGGTTTCACGGCTGAGCTAATCATTCAACTCAAAGCCCAGTTCTAATAGGTTCTGATTGCAACTGAAGGGAATTAGACACATGCTTAACTCTCTAGCTGATTTTAATGGGACTTTAAAAAGCTTACTTTGTCTGAAATGTGCCCTATGTTGATATTTGTAAGTCCTGGAAATAGAAAACTTAAACTTACTTTGGTCAGATTTCATACGTATCTTTTGTTGCTGTGGTTTCCCATTGGAAATCCTTCCTCCTGCCTACTCAAGAGTAATGTATTGGGAGGATATGGGACATAGCATTGCTGTATTAAGCATTTATTTTTTCCTGTTTCTTCCACCTTTCTCCCCTTTCCCTTCATTCTGTCATTACAATTCTTGCATACATTATATTTCTGTCCTTTGCATGTAAATGTTCTCCTCTCATGTGAAAATAACAGTAACAATCTTTTTGAAAGGAAAAGGGCAAAAGGTGTATAGACAGCAAATTTCCTGCAACAAGAGAACCGTATGTCTTTTGCTGCCCTGTAGTGTAGTACAAATGAATGGTTGTGTGTGTGTTTGTTTTGTTTAGACATTTTTGTCACCACCTCCTGTCCCCCTTTAGACAAAGCTGCTTTAAAACAACTAACACAATACGAGCAATAGAACAGAATCAGATCAAATAATCTATGCGCACCACAAAAACAATACAAATCAGGAGGTCAAAGAACATAAATAAATTGGTAAGAGGCCTGTGAAACTAAAAACAAAAATATTCAGATGTTGGCGGAATTCAATGTATAAGGGCACTAGGTGGGTCTTTCAAAGGGGAGAAATCTTGAAAACTCCAGCTGACACAGCACTTTACCTTGCACCAACTTTACTTCAGATTGTGGTGTGAAAACCACTTCCGCATTACACGGAGGTGGTGTTGTGGGCATGGCCTGACCGAACTCTCGCGATGGGGGCTGAGAGCTCAGCCCCCTTGCGAGATGGGAGTTCCCGTCTCCGTCATTCCCGGGCCGACCAATAGGGTCGGCCGGGAGGCGGGGCTTCCTCTCTTAAATTAAGCCGGAGGCGGGAATACAGCCTCTTTTCGCCCCAGCAACCAGCGCAATCGGATCACCCACCCACCCGCCCTTTAGGTTAGGCAGGTTAGGCCGGCGCTGCTATGGACTTCGGTTGGTCGCCTTGGTAGGCCAGGGGGCCTGGTAGGACTTTTCCCACTTGGACAAGCCAAACTGGTTTTTTCGCCTACCTCATAGCAATTCATTGGTTAGGTTCCAATGCCTAAGCCAATACCGCTCAACATCCGAAACCAATAAAGTTGTGGCCTTTTCACCCACTTAAATTCAATTCACTGTGTCTTGTGTCTTATTTCCGGTGGAGGGAGGGACATTGCCACACAAATGATCTGAGTATATGTCAGGGGTGGGGAGTCCGAACACTCCCCAGGCCAGGTACCACACCCCTCTGATCCTTCTCTGCCCCCCAAGTGTTTTTGCCTAACTGGAATGTGCCCTTGAACTCTTCTGGATGGAGGCTAGAAAGGAGGGGGAGAGAGAGAGAAAGAACTAGCCTTCAATGCAAAGATAAATTTTGCATTTACTGCCCTTCCCATATTTTGCAGCAATTTGTGCATTTTTTAAAAAAATCCTTATGAAAATCTATCGGTGTTTTAGTGTTCTAATAAACACATTTCATATGCAGTTTTGACTAATGTGTGCATTTTAGCAAGCAGTTTGCTTTAACACAATGCATTTCTCTCTGCTATTGTCAATAATATATATATATATGTGCACACTTTCTCCTGATCTATGCATTGTCAGTAAACGTTGTTTGCTTGGCAAACTGCATAGCAAATGTCAGATAAGTGTGAATTTCGCCTAAACGTGGATTTTGAAGGATGGTTGCGATTCGCTTCTCCTGCTGTTTTGTGATGTGCAGATTGGCTTGGCTTGGCTTGGCTTGGCTTCAGAGAAGACCTGAGTTGAATTCCGCCTGCCCCCCCCCATCCCTAAATGATACACAGGCGTCCAGAGCCATTTCTCTTGTTCTACTGTCACCTCTGCTCAAGCAGGGTTTTGCAGCTTTATGGAAAGAAACCTGCAGAATAGATTTGCCAGAGGTGCTCTAGGCCAGTGGTTCCCAACAGGTGGTCCGCGGACCCCCAGGGGTCCGCGAGCTATGCCAGAGGGGTCCGCAAGATGCTATTAGAATAAAAAATATATTAAATATATTTCGTATGATAACAGATTTTTTGTTTTGGCCGCTTCCTGCATGAGCAGAGTCTAGCGCAAAACTAGAATTAGATAGAGGCAGTAGTTCTGCTGTATGCCGTTAGGTGGCGCTTTACAAACACTGCTGTTTTGCAAAGAGGCAGCGCGCGCATTCTACTAACGCTCACCTCCCCAAGATGCTTTGCGCGCGTCGGCTTTATTTGTGCGCTACTGCGCAGGTACCCTGTCTTCTCCATTCCCCTCCCTCCTCCCTGGAACCTAATATTTCAGAAATAATGGACTCAAAGGACAGATTTAACTCATCTCATTAAGAACTGAAAATTAAAACTAACTGTATACTGATGGAGTACTCTGTTGTAACTGTAAAAAACGTATAAATATAAAATATAAAAAGACTCTTAATTTGGCTCTCTCACTTTTTAATTTTAGGATTAGGAATTAATGGGGGTCCTTGTCACAATAGCGGCTCGATGAGGGGTTCTCGAGAAAATTTTGTTGGGAACCCCTGCTCTAGGCGGATGGTGCACACTCTGAGCAAATAACAATGTACATTTCATGCCACCATCAATTATATGAAAGAAAGCTGGTGGGGTGGGGTGGGGTGGACCCAGCAACAACTATCATTTAGTCCTAGCCTGGCAGCACTAGATCAAAGGAACAGCGTGAACTTAACTTGGAAATAATTCATCAGGAGCCTTTTATGTAACTGAAGGGTGTTACTTGTCAGGCCCAGCAAAGGACAAACGAGATGTGTTTGGCATTGACCCAATCCCACCCCCATCTTTTGAAGGACAGAACAAGGTATTGCCTGGTGAAGGCCAGTGATTTCATAATGGGAGAATCCAAGGGCTTAAATGCTGCCCGCACCCACCCACACACCCTGACCAACACTTTGGAACTTGGGAAAGCTCTTTTTTAACTGTTGGTTTCAAAGCTACCAGTTGCCAGAGCTCCCTGGAAAGTTCGCAACACACTTTAGCAGGCATGTCCATTTCCAATGTCGGCCTCCTCCGAATATTAAGGAATTTGAAACGTAGCTCCTTGAACGTGACAAGCACTTTATGTTCCAGAGTCCTAATTACACTCACACACAAACACTACTACTTGCCAAATGAAAACCAGAGCAAATGCATATATCATGACAGCGTTAAAACTGCAGGAGGTGCATGTTGCCTTTGAGCTGACTGTTTCCTGCCTATCTTGGCTTAGATCTCTGGCATCGGCTGTCTTGCCCGAATTCCTTGGTGAAACCTCTTTTGGATCAATGTCTTTAAGCAGGCTGGTTCTGAGCTAGGGCATGATTAGCTGCGGCATGAATCTGATTCTCACAAATACTATTTTTGAATTCTTTAGGATCTGAATTGGACCTGATTGTGTCAGTCGACCGAGCATGAGATCATTCCTCCTTCATTGCATCATTTCACAGTTCTGCATAGGTGCTGAAAAGACCTGCATTAAAATGGCCCAGTCAAATGGAGTGGCCTTAATGTGCCAAACATGTGGCACATTTTTAGTGATTTATGAGCTTTCTCCACAAATGACTTGTGGGATATATAACCAACTACTTAAGTCTACTTAATGCATTAAGGGGTTAAGACCATAGAGTAAGCTCTCCTGACAGGCTTGGCTCACCTTGGGAGGGACTAGGTCAGGCATGTCAAACCTGCGGCCCTCCAGATGTTTTGGCCTACAATTCCCATCTTCCCCAACCACTGGTCCTGCTAGCTAGGGATCATGGGAGTTGTAGGCCAAAACATTTGGAGGGCCGCAGGTTTGACATGCCTGGACTAGGTAATGAAGCCTTTGTTCTTATTCAGTCTACCTGAGAAGTTCAACGTGTGGTTGCTCTAAGCTCAGACCGCATGGCTCTCACAAACCATTCTTGAGTTCTATTACCAATAATTTAGAAACTTTTAGCACTTTGGAACTAAACTAAGTTCTACTGCCTCTGCAGCGTTTTCTGACTGCTACATGGACAAGCACATGAACCTGACCTTTGAGGAATTTGTAAGTAAACCAATTTTTAACTTACCGAAGGTTTGTTTGTTTCCTATACTGGGGAAAGAGGGAAGTTTCTAACTCAGAAAGGTATGTTTTGAAGATCTAACAACCTGCAGTATATCCCACATTTTACTTCACTGCACATTTTGTGGTTTTAAACCTCTGCTGGGGTTCTCTCACCAAAGAGAACTTGAATCTTGGTATCCAGGAAATTTTCTCTTTATATCTATTTTTCCTTGAACCAACATAACTGTGGGTGGCGTGAACTACAGATTTTGGGTTTTGTTTTAAAATGGTTTACATTGCCTCAAAATATATTGGTCCATATACTTTATTGCAGTGGTTTTTTTGTTGGGAACAGTAATACACGAATGGGCAGGTAGCAATGTGTTGCCTAAGCTCCTCTTCAGTGTCTGCCAAGGGTCCTAAAGGCACTTGAACTCTGACTATTGCCCTATCTGCTCTATGCATTTAAGGCAGTATCACACTGTTGTAAATAGTCATGGCTTCCCCCAAAGACTCCTGGGAACATAGGAAGATGCCTTACACTGAATCAGACCCAGTGGTCCATCTAGTTCAGTGTTGTCTGCACGGACTGGCAGCAACGCTCCAAGATTTCAGGCAGGATTCTCTCCCAACCCTACCTGGGATTGGGCATTCTCATAATTCATCTGTAGCAGAAGGGGAATGGTGGAAGAAGACAGAAATGTGGCTGAACTTGATACGCTGCTCACATCTCAGATTGAAGAAAGACAAAGAAAAGTCATTAGCAAAGTAGTGCATGAATGAAGATTAAGGCCCATGTAACAATAGAAATGAGCTTTATTTCATAAAAAGTTTATAAAATGCATATTGTACAAAAATAAAGTCTGTAGAGAACTTTGGTTGGTTAACACAAAATGTTTGAGACGTAAATTGGTGGTGAAGTTAAAATCCCAAAAGAAAGATGCTCTCTTGTTTTTGACCTTGATTTTCCGCGGGAGAAAAAAAAATCACAAACTTTACCCTTTTTGTAGTTTCTGAATGTTAGCATTAGGCTGCCATTAGAGGTTGAGACTCTGGAAGAAAAGCTGATGGAGCAAACTATGAACAGTTAGTGAAGGCTCACTGCAAATGCTCAACTGACTCCGGTTAAGGTGCTGAAAGCTAATCTGAGCAAACAGTATGACTCAGCGACCAGGCTTTGTGCAGCCAGCACTATGCTAAGTGGCCAATGCAGACTAGAGTGAAGGTGGACATAAGAGTACGAACCAATATTCTTACACTACCGGACTGCATGTTCTAAGCTGAGCATTTATTCTAATTTGCTTGCGGGGAGATGAGATGGCGTTGCATCAAAGCAAGTGTCGTCCTACACTTTCCAGTACATTTCTCCCAAGCAGACATAATTTCACAACCTGAATTTGCTGGTATGACACTGAATCCCACCCCAAAATAGTCACAGTCTGGAAGTGCCCAAATGTTGCCTAAAGGACTGCTATCAACATCACACACATTAATTTCAAACTGAATGCGAGGGACCTTGTCTGAGTTGCAGCCTGATGTTTTGACTTAGGACAGGCATAGGCAAACTTGGCCCCCCAGAAGTTTTTGGCCTACAACTCCCATGATCCCTAGATAACAGGACCAGTGGTCAGGGACGATGGGAATTGTAGTCCCAAAACATCTGGAGGGCCGAGTTTGCCTATGCCTGACTTAGGAGAACAAGTCATTTAAGCAAAACACATCTCAAATGGACAATTGGTCAGAAAACACCCTGGCTAAATCTGGGTTTTCTATGGGTTCATCTTAGGAAGCAAAACAGTCTTGGCTTGCTAAAAAGAACAAGCAGGATTTAGGATATGTCTAGACCAACATTTTTTCATGCAATTGGATGCAAATATTATTAATTTTTTTGTGGGGAGGAGTCTGTGTGTCTGGTGCATTGTCTATCCTCATGACCATGGTCTATTTTTGACATCAGAGTCTTTCCCTGGACGCAGTCCAGCTTAATTAAGGACCCTTGGTTTCAGTGGAGTGTTAAGCATGTGTATAAATGCCACCCATTGAAACCAATGGAACAGGGTCAAAGATATGATCCACAGCAAAGAGAAGCAAAACTAGTAAAAAAAAGAAATGTGAAAAGAGTTCCTGACCTGGATGTACTCTTAGTGACTTTTTTCAATATATTTAGAGCTCTTGCTATAGAAAGCATCTCTTTTCTTAAAAAAAAAGTTCATTATGCAATCCTTGCCTACCAAAGAATGCTGCTGTTGATTCAGCAAAACATATGCATACAATACTTTGATGCTCTTTGACTTAAAAATAACGTGTTTGCATATATTGTTCCATATAGGACTAATTGCTGTTGAATGTATTTTAGTTCTAAATTAGATCATTCATCTCTCTGCTTCATGCGCCATCTTGGCAGACCATATAAAACCTGGTCTTCTTCTGCTTTGACTACTAAACTCATTAAACACAGGAGACATTGATTTGATACCCTGTAGGGATTGTAGGGATTGCTTTCTCCCGGGTTATGGAATTGCCAATAAATAGATGCTTTAGCTGCAACAAAGGGGTTTGTGAATTTCTGCCAGAAGGATAGAATGAGTTGGTCCTCCTAGGACCAAAAATGCCCCGAAAGCTTTAAGACTAAGGAGGCATCACAGTTTTAACTTTTTTTGGGGGGGGGAGAGCCTGGATGTACATGCAGTTCATACCTGCACTCCATAGCCAACCCATGCTGGCAAAGTAAACTTGTGGATGGCAGCAATTAATGCAAGCAAGAGGCAAGTAAGAAAAGGTGCTTGCTTCGTATCCTGTTAAGTGTTAGGGAGCTGCTACGCAGATATGCTGAAAGAGAAGGGCAGGGAGGGAAATTTCATTAAGGACTAAATCGGAATAAATTATTGACATTCATGAGGACTGCCCATAGCGTCAAGGTTTTGCATGCACAGGGTCTCAGGTTCAACCCCTGGCATTTCCCATCTAGAGTGACAATTCATGCATCACCAAAAACAGAAAAGAAAGAGGAATTCAGCACTGAAAAAGAGAAGGGAAAGAGGAGATAGGTTTGCATAACATTTGCATATGCTAATTGATATGTATAGATGAGGTATAGCAGCAATACACCAATATGCACAACACCTACTGCCATAAAACGTAAAAAGGCAAAAAGAGCCCCATTAGAAAAAATATCTATTAAATTACTCTGCTTCTTAGAATAACATTTTCAGCAACTAACACCATATTTTAAAGCCCAAGCCTTTTGCAAGGCTGCAGAAACATGTCAAATTTATCAGCACAAGTATAAAGCTTAAGGGCTCTGGAATCTTTCCGGCCATAGTATGCTCTTCATTAAGGGTAATGTAACAGTAACATTTTTTTAAAAAAAACAAAACAAAACTATCAACTCTCTGCAAACCTGCTTCATCGATAATATTATAGAGCTTATGGGGATTGGTTAAATTCCATCTGTTGAAGAAAATGGTTCAAAATCTGTTGATGGGGACCATCCAGGCAAAAGGTAGTCAACTCCTGGTCAGTGCAGTGGGACATGGTTTTAAATGCATGCTTAATTCTCCCATTGAAGTCAATGGGAATTCAATTTAGCAAGATTATACTCTTTGCTTTCCCCTACCCATTATTCTAGCTAACGTTATATAGTATTTTTAGAGGTATTAATGATGAGGTTGTAGACTCTGATCCGAGCTCTAATCAGCTGCAATTGTTTGTGGTTTTGAAGGGGGATTTGCATTCAAATATGTTTAGGGAGCTGGGTATGTTTAGCCTGGAGAAGAGAAAGTTAAGGGGCGATATGATAGCCATGTTCAAATATATAAAAGGATGTCATATAGAGGAGGGAGAAAGGTTTTTTCTGCTGCTCCAGAGAAGCGGACACGGAGCAATGGATTCAAACTACAAGAAAGAAGATTCCACCTGAACATTAGGAAGAACTTCCTGACAGTAAGAGCTGTTTGACAATGGAATTTGCTCCCAAGGATTGTGGTGGAGTCTCCTTCTTTGGAGGTCTTTAAGCAGAGGCTTGACAGGCATATGTCAAGAATGCTTTGATGGTGTTTCCTGCTTGGCAGGGGGTTGGACTGGATGGCCCTTGTGGTCTCTTCCAACTCTATGATTCTATGTTTCAAAAGAGCATCACTTCTAAATATACTTGAGCATCCAGAGTTTCATCTACAGAAGCTTCTTGCCCATAAGCCTGAATTCATGGTTACATCTCCTTATTTTGGATTGGGGTGATCAATCATAGATGGATTGACGGCGCTGCCTTCTTCAGCAGAACTTGCAACTAGTTGAATGAGTTCAGTAATGAAACACATCACCATGTGCAGGGGGTCTGTTTTGGGGAACAAAGGACTTGAACCCAAGTCTTTTTCAGTGCTCCCCAGATCTTCTTCCTCTGCTGCCCTTTTAAAATCTAAAAAACCCCAAAACTTCACTTTGCTTACAGGGCAGCTGCACTTGCTGTAAAGTACTCTGTTGGTGAGACCCCAGGCATCCACCATCTTAATTTGCCCAGAAACCTAAATTTTCATCTATATATATATATAAGCATATGCAAATTTTATGCACTTTCCTGTCACGGGCCTGTGTCTTGAGTATTTAAAGTACCTAGGACTGCATTCAATAGTTCCAGTAGTGGAACACTAGCAGACAGATGTATTTTAATGTTGTATGACAGAGGGATTCTCCATACCAACTGCACTAATGGAAGCCTATTGCACAGTCTATTGCGCGCCAGATTCGATCGTGCAACAAAATTACCAGCA
Source organism: Zootoca vivipara (assembly GCF_963506605.1). Taxonomy (NCBI): domain Eukaryota; kingdom Metazoa; phylum Chordata; class Lepidosauria; order Squamata; family Lacertidae; genus Zootoca; species Zootoca vivipara. The sequence goes on along the minus strand of NC_083286.1, from coordinate 46,730,345 downwards.
AACTGCTTATTCTTTCTCTTGCACAGCAATGCTCCACTGATACCAAAACAAGACCGTGTGTGTGTGTGTGTGTGTGTGTATGTGTAGAGGTACTACAGAACTGGCCTATCAGTTATGAGGTGGTTCTGTGATTTTCATTCAAAAGGTAAAGTAAGTGATTTTTTTAAAAGTTAGCATTTCATATATCAACCATGGACCGTTGTTCCCAGCATCTGTGTCTCATTGTTAACTTTGGCACCTGTTTTGAAGAAAGAAGCTTTAATAAATAAAGGAAAGGAAACTCAAGACCGAACCGTAATAAATAATCATCATCATAATAACTTAAATCTCAATAAATATTTTCTCTAGATTTGTCTCTGACCGGATGCATTGCACCAAGTAGTCTTTGTTCACTCACGACGACCTCAAATAGAAATGTAGTCCTTTAAGTAAGTGACCTTTAGTCCTTTTTGTAAACCAAGAAGAAAAAAAGATCCACATTTTTTTCCCATGGCGTAGCCGAGGCAGGAGCAAGTGGTTAAAAACACAACTTGTATTCAGGGAGAAGATGAAAAGGAAACTCTTATTTCTCCCCCAATTCCAATAATCGTGCTTGAGTTCAATTCGCAACTTTTGTGTTGGAACTGCTTTTCAAGAGCGGGTGGAATTTTAGCTAGCTAACTGGAAGCCCTGCTTGCCAATATACCAACAGTGCAATCCTGTTCCTATCTACTAAAAAAACCCAAATCTCAACAAGATCAATGGGCCTTATCCCCACGTAAGCAGATATAGAATGGCAGGCTCAAAATATTTTTGCTGACACCTTAGGCTTGCTACTCAGGTTACCTCCGTGGTGTGAGAGCTTCGAGAGTGCCACGGCTTCCTGCTCTACCAGGTAACATGAGAAACCCAGTACATGGAAAGTCTGTTCCTCTCCATTCTCACGTTAACCTAATTTTGTGAAAGCTGATACTGTTGAGCAGAGAAGCTACAGCATAGCTGTGGGGGGGGGGTTCTCCTGACTCTGACGGTGGAAGAAGGAGAGGGTTTCATGATATCCTGGTGGGAACAGACAGGAATGGTGCTGCTGTGGTTTCTATAATACCAGGGTATGCTGCAGCCACACCAACTCTAGGGGGCAGGGGTGCCATCAGCCCCCCTCAATATTCCTTAGCCGGAAGCTCAGCCCCCCAAAGATTAAAGGGGTAGAAGAGGCCAAGCCGCCAAACACGGTCAAAAGGCAGATTCCTTCTGGGTACGAGAGAGAGGAAGAGCTGCGGCCATTGAAGCTGTGCAGCACTGGGCAAGACCTCCTGCCAATGACGCCCCGCCTCCTGATGATGCGTGTCACGCACATGACATCACAGGCGCACGCCAGGCAGCCGAACCTCCCCAATCTTTGGCTCAAGGCGGTGCCTGGGGCAAGCTGAGTAGCAGGCTTAAGAGCCCCACATCCTACTCTCTTGTTACTTAACTTCTTTCCATTTTTCCGCCTGCTCTGCCTCAAGTGGAAAATTCGCCGGTGATAAATGCTAGGTATTGCACCTGCTGTTTTCACTGGTTTTAAATTTTCTATGCTTTAAATCATTGTTGTCTTTTATTTTATGTTTTACTGAACATCTTACTGTTTTATCTTTTTGTGTGTGTGTGTGTGTAAACCGCTTTGAGGTTCCTGTGACAATCTAGCGGTGTATAGATTTTATGGAATAAATAAATAAATAAAGGATCCCCCTGCCCCTCTGCCCAATATTTTGGGGTCAAGGCCAGCGGTGGGTGGTTGTTACTTCCAATTCCGTAACAGAAAGAAGAAGAAAAAACAAAGAGGAGCGGAGCAAGTCATCTGACAGAGATTGTGTTGTTAAGCACCTGCCTTGCCAAGGTTTACTAACAGTGGATCGCCTTAAAGCAAATGTTGTTAAGAATCTTCCATCCGTCTTGGATCTCTGCCCCTGAGCATTGATGCTTACTTGCCTTCCTGTAGTAACAAAACGCCCCAGCGGTTGTATCCTACCCAATTCTCCTGTGTTGGATTTCTAACAACCAGGCTCCCACAATTGTTATCATTATTATATTTAGATTGATTTATATCCCGTCTTCTTGTTGTTCTCCCATATGCTTGGTCCTTTTGCCTTCCTCTGAAGCCACCACATTCCATCTTCTTGGGAGCCTTGGACCCTTCTTTAGCAGGAATGCAATATCAAAGCCAAAAAGGATGTCAGACACACCCACATCTTTTCGCGGAATGTTTTTTCAGTATGTGATAAGTTGATAGGTCATCATCCAAAAACGAAACATCATCATCGTATGCAATGGGTCTGCAGCAAGGCTGTGGTCTGATTTTGTCACTGGCCAACTTTCTGTTTTGGGTTAAATTGTTTAAAATTTGGTCATACACGGTTACAGCGGACTCGCAGGAACCACTACAATACCGGAAAATCAACTCTTCTTTGGTGTTGTATCCCAAGCCCAAGTCAGTCACATTTAAGTGCATCTCAGTTAAGACACAATCCCGGTTTCTTCCCTTCGGATCTCTCCGTCCTTTTCTGCTGCTGGAATTATTATTGTTCTTTGCTGCACGTTGACGGTTTCTTTCCTTTTTAGAGCTATACGGCGTTGGTTTATCTGGTGACCTCTTCAGGATTTTGATAGTGGCTTGAATGAAATCTTCTACGTCACCAAGCCGCTTGGGATAATCCTCAGAAATATTAGCTGTTTTGAAAATACAGAAAGAAAATACGTTTGTCAGATGAACATGTATTGAGAAGAAGAACCTCTTTTTATATACTGTACAGGCATGTGTATATGTATACGTGTGTGTATGTGCGCGCGTATGTGTACAGTCATACCTTGGTTGTTGAACGGAATCCATTCCGGAAACCCATTCAACTTTCAAAGATGTTCGACAACCAAGGCACAGCTTCTGATTGGCTGAAGAAGCTTCCTGCAGCCAATTGGAAGCCACGTAAGCTGCGTCGAATGTTCAGGTTCCAAAGAATGTTCACAAACTGGAACACTCACTCCGAGTTTGTGGCGTTCAGGAGCCAAAACTTTCAAGTCACAAGGCATCTGAAATCAATGTATGACTATAGTACACATGCACACACACACACACATTTTATATACTTGCGTGCTTTCTCTCTGAATGCATAATTCCTCTCGGAACTACATTTAAATGCATCTTTTGCTAATTGCAGCTGCAATCCTATGCACACTCACCTGGGAGCAAGTCTCAATGAGCTCAATGTATAGGACTGGTTGGTAGCTCAGTTCAGACCTGCACGTTAGAGCAAGAGGAGCAGGCCAGCTCACCTCACCTAGAAATTCATCATGGTAGCATTCCTTAAGCATCCCTTCTCTGCAATGTATGAACCATGTTCCCCATCATGCATTGGGAGGTTGTGTCTGGATCCAACCCATCTTCCCTTTGCATCTTCTATTCTTCTTGGTGTGCTATGAGCAGAATAGCTTTAGAGAGGATTGTACCCTAATTCAAAAGAGGCTTGGGGGCTGAATGTGGCCCTGCAAGCCTCTCTAGTTGATCTTTGGGTCTTTCCCCAGACCAGACCCCTTCCCTAACCCTAACCCACTCCTGGCCCTACCTTACATTCCCTTGTGTGCTTTTCCTTGCACACTGATAATGCCTCTTTGTGGAAGATGGTTAAAGTGAGAAGTGCCATCTTGCTAGTTACTCTGAAAGATTTTGAAGCATTTTGTAAGGCACCAACCAGATCTTAAGCACATTTGGGCCATAGCTGCCAAGTTATCCCTTTTTTACAGGGATTTTCCCTTATGCTGAATAGGCTTCCTCGCGAGAAAAGGGAAAACTTGGCAGCTATGATTTGGGCTTGTAAATGGGATCATCCTTTTATCAGTGGGGGAAAAAAGCCCTCTTTGCACTACATTCATGCTAACCCTATCTTGTTAAATATGTGTTTGCCTAGGTTAACATTATGAGAGATCTTTGCTTTATGAACAAAACTTGATTGTCCCCCTCTTAAAAGAGCAAATCCAAACAAAGCTGTGTTGGGTGTGGGTGTGTTATTGATGTGTATTTTTTGTTTTGTTTTTATGTTGTAAACCGCCATGAGATCCTCAGATAGAGGATTTGTATAGAAATTAAATAAATAAATGGGACTGCACTTTCTTCAAAGAAAATGCTTTTTTAAAGAAAAAAATATTGCATGGTCATGGTGTGGAATGTGTGCTGGTCTTTAGCTGGGGTACTGTTTGGGGAGGGTTGTAGCAGGGGAGAGTGTTGCTGTTACAGATTAATTTTTTGTATCCTTATTTTTAAATCTTCCTATGATTTATGTGGAAACTGTTCAATTTGTGTACTTTTTGATGTGTTTTGTTCATTGCTTTTTGACTACTGTGGTTATATTTGTAACTATGTAATTTGTTTCATGCTGTAAGTCACATTGAGCATGGTTATAGCTGTGGAAATGTGGCATACAAATAAAATGATGTGTGTGTGTTGCTTCCCTGGGTGTGTGGATAGAAAGGGGTGCATAAATCTGTGCAGAAACTAGCTTTTTGTGCAAAGGCCCAACAAACATTCCACGCTCCATCCTCTTTTGCCACACTTGCATGCGGACCTCAAGAAGTTGTGCAGAAGAGAATCTGGCCCTTAAGCTGAAAAAAGTGCTCCCCGTCCTTGCCTTAAACAAATATCTTTCCTGCCCTCCCTGGCCCCAGTATATTTAGATGTTCATCAACCGCCGGCCTGTGAAAGTGCATGAAATCAATGAGCCATTCTCATCTTTTCACCTTCCCGCAGCCTGGTTTGAAATGAGCGGACGTAGCAGGCTAGGGAGCAGAATATAATACTCGCGTTACAAGCCCTTCTCAGTAATGGACGTTACCAGAAAGGAATCAAAGTTCACCTGTTGGCCTTCTGAAATGGTGACGGGGCTTAAGCAATTAAAGGAACTTCTCGTATTAAGAAGAGGCTTCGTGCATCGCTGAGGTGAAATGGAGACCCGTCAGCGGCATTCGTTAATGGAATATAACATCAAAGATGCTGAGATCAAATAATCTTTAAATGATTAATGGTGTTCAGGTTCATTATCTTCCTTGCTAGCTCACCAATGTGTCAGAGGAAGATACAAAAGACAATCTTTCCTCCATCTTAGAATTCCCACAAAATCTGACACTCTCACTGGTCATCTCTCTCTCTCCCCCTCTCCCTCTGGGGGCATGTTAAATGTTCTGAGGCAGTACTGGAACAAGCCAATACTTTGGGGCCGGAGGAATCAGAACTGAAGTCGCTTAGTTAGTTGTCCCCCACTACCATTATGGTTCCAGATGCATCTCCCTTATCAGGTGAGAGGGAGAGGCAGAAACAGGCTGGTTTTAAACTGCAGAAATAATGAATGCTTCAATATAACCTGTAGGCTGTATACACATTTAAACCTCATACATTAAAATATGGTGCTGGAGGAGACTCTTGAGAGTCCCATGGACTGCAAGAAGATCAAACCTATCCATTCTTAAGGAAATCAGCCCTGAGTGCTCCCTGGAAGGACAGATCGTGAAGCTGAGGCTCCAATACTTTGGCCACCTCATGAGAAGAGAAGAATCCTTGGAAAAGACCCTGATGTTGGGAAAGATTGAGGGCACTAGGAGAAGGGGACGACAGAGGACAAGATGGTTGGACAGTGTTCTCGAAGCTACGAACATGAGTTTGACCAGTGCCTGGCGTGCTATGGTCCATGGGGTCACGAAGAGTCGGACACGACTAAACGACTAAACAACAACAACAACATTAAAATAAACCCTGGAACTGTAGTTTATCCCTTGGAGAGCTACAATTCTCAGGACCATTAATATAAACTGCAGTTCCCAGGGGAAATTGTGTGCTTTAAATACCTGGTGTGTAAGCAGCCATAAGTCCACCCCTGGATGGTTAAGTCCAGTCAAAGGCGGCTATGGGGTGTGGCACTCATCTCGCTTCAGGCCAAGGGAGCCAGAGTTTGTCCACAGACAGCTTTCTGGGTCATGTGGCCAGCACGACTAAATTGCTTGTGGTGCAACAGGACTCTGTGACAAGTGCCAGAGCGCATGGGAACACTGTTTACCCCCCCCCCCCAGTGGTACCTATTTATCTATTTGCACTGGTCTGCTTTCGAACTGCTAGGTTGGCAGAAGCTGGGAGAGAGCAATGGGAGCTCACCACCGTTGAGCGGATTCAAATCGGCAAGCCCAAGAGTTTAAGACCACAGCGCCACTCGTGTCCCAGATTTACCTTCGACTTATGACATCATCCAGCATGAGCGACACTTAATTTGGACCTACTCAGACCTGATGATCATCATCTGAGGACTTTCTTCATGTGCCTGCTCCACAAGTGGTCCAAAGGGTGGCAACACAAGAACGGGCCGTTTCTGCAGTGGCTCCCCGTTTGTGAAATGGTTTCCCCGGGGACGTTTGGATTTTCATCGTGTACTTTTATGAACTGCCCTGAGATCTACAGATGAAGGGCAGTATACAAATGTAAGACATACTAATAAAATAATTTTAATTAGAAATGGGTGAACTATCCAAAGATTAATATTTACGGAAATATTTTACATTTATAAATCTCAAATGACATCTGACAACAGGAGACCCTGTCACCTAAAGCTGAGTCAACCCCAGTGACAATTCAAGTGTGGCCATGTCTGGCTTTCATGAAAGGGCCAGGCAAGGAAGAAAGAGAGGAAATATCCCCACTCCTCCCAGTTGTCTTCAGGTATCAGAGCCCAGGTGCAGGAGGGAAGTTGCACTGGGGATACAGACTGTAAGATGCAGGAGGACATAGCCCCTCTCACACCCCTAAAAATTGCCCTTCCACGTCCAATAATATATCCTACTTGGGCAGACCAGGGTTTAAACAAAAATACAGTGTCCCGAATTTCCACATTGGAAACCAACGTCCAAATCCCCGCTCTGTTATGAAGCTTAATTTCCTAAGCACGAGCAGGATCTCACTCAGGAAGTGAGAGGGTATTTATATCTGCCCAATCAAGCCACGGACGAGCCGCAGGTGGATGCCTATAGCCCTAGTTGGATGAGCGCTTAGTGGCTGCAAGCGGTGCTGTCCATGCAGTTCCTCCCCTCAATCTGGCTGCCAGGACTGCATGCACAGAGCCCTGTTAGGAAATAAGCGATAATGCCAGGCAGCTATTTGGGGGGGGGGGATGCCGGACAGGGGAGGGGAGGGGAAGCACTGGATTTAGTTCTGCTTCGGCCTACTGAACAGCTGATCGGCATGATTCTTTCATTGTGCACAGACAGACTTGGCCGCCCGGTGAAAATGCCGTCTGATATGTGTGTATGTGTGTGTGTGGTCTTCACCTGTTGCCCGCTACTTCCTCCCAGAGTACACTTGATTCCCCCTCGGACACGCAGTCGCCGGACTGCATGTCGGCCTGCATGGCGCAGGAAAGGGCTTTGATGAAGCACTGGAGGAATTGCCGCCACCTGTCCGCCTCTACTCCTTGCAAGCCATTGTGAGAGGCAAAGGAAGGTTTCGACGGATGGTGAAGAATGGTTTCTTCAGGCCGCTTAAGCGAATGGCAAACAAGATAACGGAATTTTGCAAGGCAACCCCAATTTCTGCTTGCAGAATAAATTGTGCACGCAGGAAATAGTATGCAGGTGTGTGTCCGGGTCAGTCAGCCATGAGTAAAAGAAAGAAATTCAGTAGCTGAGAGCTACAAAAATGGAATGTTTGATTTTGCAGTAAAACAGTTTAGGGAACAGATGATAATGCTAGCAGCAAAGGGCTATTAATGGTTCTGCACCAACACAGAGGCAGATCTCAGTTGGAGTGCGGCAGGACTCTGTCCTAGACCCTGTGCTTGTCAACTTTTTAATGACTTGATTTGGATGAGAGTATAAAGCAGGCACCCCCAAACTGTGGCCCTCCAGATGTTTTGGCCTACAACTCCCATGATCCCTCGCTAACAGGACCAGTGGTCAGGGATGATGGGAATTGTAGTCCAAAACATCTGGAGAGCTGAAGTTTGGGGATACCTGGTATAAAGGGAATGCTTCTCAAATTTCAAATGACATGAAGCTGGGGAGGGACAGAAAACAGAGACCAAATGGCCTTGGCTGGCTGACACGCCAGGGCAAGGCCAACAGGAAGAACTTTGAGAAGGCTGCTCCATCACCTTTTAACACTTGGGCTCCCTTCTTCCATAGAGAAGGGTGGGTAGGAGAACGATCCCATCACTGTGGTGGACAATTGCTTAAGGGAAGCTGCTTCCTTTCATAGAGCAGGCACTACCCTCACTAGAGGAGTGGGTGGCGCTGTGTTATAAACCACTGAGCCCTTTGGGATTGGCAATCGGAAGGTTGGCGGTTCGAATCCGCACGACAGGGTAAGCTCCCGTTGCTCTGTCACAGCTTCTGCCAACCTAGCAGTTTGAAAACATCCCAGTGCAAGTAGATAAATAGGCAGGGCAGTCTCGAGCAGGTCGGGGGCCATGGCGCTGAGGGGCGGAGATCACTCTGGCGCCCCGCCCTCACAGGGTGCAGCATGGTTTCTGCGCAGCTTCACCGTGCAGCACCCCACCTACCAGCCCAGCACCCTGGCGCACCACACCACCGGGGCTCTACCTAGAGCCGGCCCTGTAAATAGGTACCACTGTGGCGGGAAGGTAAACAGTGTTTCCGTATGCTCTGGCTTCCATCACGGTGTCCTGTTGTGCCAGAAGCGGTTTAGACATGCTGGCCACATGACCCGGAAAGCTGTCTGTGGACAAACGCTGGTTCCCTTGACCTGAAAGCGAGATGAGCGCTGCAGCCCCATAATAGCCCTTGACTGGACTTCACCGTCCAGGGGTCCTTTACCTTTGGCCTTTACCTTTCTACCCTCTCCTTCCACATTCAGAGCCTCTGCAATGACTCGTTCACCCCTCTTTCAGAGCCTTGAAGGATGAGCTAGTCACTTGGGGGTCAAGTAGGAATTTTGGGACCAACCTCCAATTGGCCTTGATATTTTGCGTGAGACAGAGGTATATAAATACTTTTATGAATTAAAATGAGGCTGCCAAATGTGGCTTCTGAAGGAAGGGCAACATGAGATCACATGGGATCTCCTATCTGTATTCATAAAAAAAGAAAAGTGAGTTCACAAGACATCCGAGCATTCCCTCGTCTACGCTCTGGGGCGGAGGGCAAGCAGGGTGGAAGGAGAAGGGAATGGAGATAGTTAGGTCTTTTGGTCAACGTGCATCATTCCTTGAAAGGAAATGTGGCTTCTCTCCAAAACGTGAAGAGGGAAACCCAGGAAAGATTCCAGTGGGAAGAGAGCGAGAGAGGAGGAGGATCAGACGAGGCAGAAAGCGAAAGAATGCAGATGTGGTTTTGCATCTGCTGGGAAGATGCTGAGAAGGCAAAAGAGGCTTGAGAATCCCTCTCTCTCACAGGAAAGCAACAGTGGAGAGGACTGTGTGATTTGCAGCAACAATAATTACCCTGGGAGCACAGTGCCCTATGCGCTGCAATGAGCATGGGTGGCCTGTGGAGCAGGGAAGTGGGCGTATGTGGCATATTCTGGGCAGGCCCATGAACCTGACTGTGGCGCACTCAGTCTTGTAGCCTGCTGCGTGCTTCTTTCCATCCTTAGTGCTTTCTGTGTGACTCCTGCCCTGCTCAATAAGCTTGAAGTAAACCTAACCCATGGCAGAGCTGGTCTGTAAATGTCAGTGTCACTGTATTCCAAGTCTGAGAAAATCACGCTACTAATTGAAAGATATAATTTCTCCACTAAAAGCCCAGCTAGATTAAGTGGGGCTTAACTTTCAAGGAAATACAAATGGGATTGTTGTTTTGGATTGCGCAGCATTTTAGGAGCGAGCTGCTTTTCCCACCTGGAGGATAGCTCAGTCATCAGAGCAAGATTCTTAATCTCAGGGTTGCGGGTTTGAGCCCCACCAGGGCCAGCTCGCCCATTGGCTCTAGTGGCGTGGAGCACCAGGGCGCTGAGGGGCGCCCCAACAAGTGGAGGAGCTGCGCGGCAGCCTCCCTTTTCCCTCCTCTGAGTCTTGCGTGCCCGCCAGCTGCGCCGCTCAGGGGAGAGCAGGGAACAGGGGCACTCTGTTCCGCTCTGCAGCGCCAGGGTCATCCCTCACCCTGGCGCTGCGTTTCATTGGTAGAGGCGACGCCACATGGCAGCAGCTCTACCAATGAAACGCAGCGCCCTGTTGGCGGGAAGGAACGCAGCGCCCTGTTGGCACAAGGAAATGGCTGTGACATGTAAGCCACTTAATGTGAAGCAGTCTGTTGAAAGCAACAGAGGATTTCTGGAATTAGTGTCTTCTTGACTGCAGCTTTTGTCCAACAACAACTTGGTTTTATCAGTGAACATGACCCTGAGTGGAGGGCAGCAAAGAAGGGGAAAAGACCCCACACCATTGCTGGACTCCTGTTATTAACACACCCTGTTACCTTTTCTTCCCACCCACCCCTTCAGAGATCTTAACATGTAGGACACAACTCACCCACCTAGAAATATACTTTACCCATACTATGTTCCCCCTACATTTTTCCCATTTCACCACTGAACGTGACAGCTTTAGCCTCTACAGAGTTAAAGCCACATCGGCGCCCTCAATTACTTTTAATCTGAAGTTTCCAAACACTTGAATTTAGTGTGCTGTGACACTAAATGTGACACTTGTCAGTTTACAAAATGTGAAAGTAAATGGCACTAAAATCTACAAACTACTTATACTGTCTGTCAATTTAATAAACAACCCAGTTAAAACTGAATGGCAAAGATTATATATGACTAAAAATGAAAATAGAGGACTCCCCTCACATTGCAAAACTTTTTGGTTAACACAAACTGTTTATCACCTTCTGCGAAAATAGTAGCCTACAGTTTTCATGTATTGCTGAAACACCAGCTTCTGGGTTAGAGTGGGCTATGTTAAGAGAAAAGGGAAAAACAATTATCTGACATCCTTTGATTTCAGCCTGGTTAGTTGTAAAAAAAAAAAGTCAGGAAGGTTAAACAGTCTTGAATAAAAAGGGATTCAGTGAAAAAGTTGTCTCTGAAAGCTGGGGTGCCATGGGCCATGCTTTGCAATTGCGCAAATGACACCATAAATCGGTTTCAGGATGTCTGGCCTTGCAAACCACAATTCACTTATGCCAGAGAAATCCTGGAAGAAAATTGCAGATTTCAGCAGATTTTTAAATTAAGATTCTCCAGAAAAATGGATTGTGGACTTGCCTACAAACTCTACTCATTTTAATTTAGAGTTACTCTAATGCACGTTGATGGTGGCCATTTAAGGGGCTTTTATTCTGAGGTACCCCCAAAGGCACACATTGTCTCCCAAGACAGGGGGATTCCAGCCAACCCAAAGTGTTCTTGGTAAAGGATTTTCAGTTTTGGATGCTGTGTAGCAGGGTGGACATGTGGCCTACTTAAAAGAGGACAGTCTTCTATTTGAAGGGCTGCCCAATCCAAGTAGAATGGTGGGGTGTATGTGCGATAACAAAATAAATAAAGCTTATTTTCTGTTCACAGAACCAAAAAGCCTTTGGTGAATGGAAAGAGCACCACTCTATACAACCCGATGTGAGCAAAATGTTCAACATCACGTGTCATGAAAACTGGTAACTTTGTAGGATAAGAAGCAGCCAGGTCGGATTTAGGTTTGATGAGGCCCTAAGCTACTGAAGGCAATGGGACCCTTTATATGTCCAGCTGTCTTTTGTCAACAACAAATTGTTGCTTTTTTGTGTGTTGAATATATGCTAAATGGTGATTTATGGACCTAATAGGTATCTAAAGGCATTGCACATAACATCATAGGAGCCTACACAACACAAAACACTGTTGCTGTATGTAGGTTTTATTTTATTTGTTTTTTTAATCTTATATTTTGGAAATGTACATCCAGGTTTTTTCCTTTAAATTCTTTTTGGGCCCCCAAGAGAGTGGGGCCCTAAGCTATAGCTTGTTTAGCTTATACAAAAATCCGACACTGGGCTGCTGGACATTAGGGACCAGCTTTCAACTTCACATTTAAATGCTACTACTAAATGTAGCTAACTCTTTTGGTCTCCTACTCATTTTGCTCCACTGATGTGGAGGAGAACTGGACTGTCAGTAATTTGTGGCAATCCTACTTCTGGTAGCTGGCGCTTCTAGTTGATTTGGCATATCGATATGCTAGATACGCAGTTTGCTTATTGCACCCTGAAAAGCATCAGATCTGCACAAGGATTCAGCTTGCACCTACAAGTGGGATTCTTTGTCACAGCCTAATTGAGCCCAGTTAGCTGATGGACTTTGAATTTAAGCCCAAGAAGCATTGTTCCGCCTCCCAGCCATTGGTGTGTCTCCTTCCTCTTGGAGAGCTCTGACTCATTCTCCAGGAACAAAAGCTGCCACCTCATTGACTTCATTAGGGATGCTTTGCACTCAGCAGTGCCGCCAGATTTCAAAACAAACAGACAGAGGTTTGCACTTCCATGTATTCATGCAGAGGAAGCGGCAAGTATACTGAAAGTACACATGTTCCTGATTACTTGCAATGGCAAGAATGCTGATGGAATCACTAGAGTTAAGGAATCCCAGCACTCCTTTGGAACAAGGCATGTAGAGACTTCTGGTTCACATGCAACCTCCTCCTCATAAGAAAGAGGAGAGCGCAAGCAAGTAAAAAAGTTAGTGGTGGCCCCACAAGAGCACTCCTGTGAATCTTTTTGGTTTTCTAGCAATTGGATTATCACAGCCATGTCTAGTAAAGTATCCTCAACAACCTCACCAAACTACCATTCCCAAAGTCTAAAACCACCAAATGGTAAAACACCATGATAACCATATGTGTGAACGGACCCTCAGACCCACTGATGCCAATGGGATTACAGTTTCATGGTGAATGAGTCAGCCTAGTCCTCTTAACTCCCAGTGGCTTTTGCACGACTGGGCCCGAGCCATCAGTCATGCTTGCTACATGTCTGCTTTTCGGTTTAGCTCCCTCTCAGCTCTCGGCTGGGAAAGGAGGAACCCTCCCAGGAGAGCTGGTTAGACAAACATCCAGACTTGGTGCCAGGACAACCAAAAGAATTTTTTTCAGTAGTTAAGATGGATAGAAGTCGAAAGGAGGAAAGGGAACTTTTTCTTACAGTCCATTTGGCCAGCATAGGGAGTCAGCAGCCGGTTGGAGGTGTGATCGTCTTCAGTTCCCTCTAGCACTGAGCGGGTCTGGCCATCAGGAAGAGGAAAGGTGGAGATTGTGTTGAGTAGCAACATGCAGACAGCAACCACATCCCATAACTTCATCTTAGATTTCCTTCCAGCACAGGACCCTGGCAAACAGGAGAGAGACATGACATTAGCGTTTGCATCTTCTCTGTTGATCCCATCCACACTGCTCCATGGCTCAGTGGCAGAGCATCTGAATGCAGAGGAAGTTCCAGCTTCAATGCCCAGCATCTCCAAGTAGGGCTTGGGAGAGACTTCCTGCCTGAAACCCCAGAAAGCCACTGCCTGTCAGTGTGGACAATACTGAGCTAGATGGACCAGTAGTGTGGCTTAGATGTTCTTTTGTCATGTGCCAATCCCTGGCCTCTATCTCATATCCCCATCTTGGCAGTCTGCTTTAAAGCGCCAAGTCTTCTGGTGTTAGAACGCTGCCGTTTCCATCTTCCCTTACAATAACAAACACAGTGCTTGGCGCTGAGGCCATGTTTATTAGAAGCAAGTGATAACTCGTCTTGCTGCTGGCCCTGGTTCTGTGACTCAGCTGCTGGTCAGGGAGGAGAAAGGAGGTCAGCACTCGCTTTAAAGAGCAGTTGAAAGGAACCCAACAATGTCTTCTCAAAGGCTGCTGCCAGACAGTGGATATGTTCAGGTGCTAACTGTTGATGGCCAACCTCAAAGGCCTTCCCTTCTCTCCGTTTCCATGTTCCAAACCTTACGCTTTGCCTTTAAACTGAGCTTGGACCAGACAACCCTTCAGATACACAGCACACACACACACACACACACACACACACACGCTCCATCAACAGCACGTCCCCAAGTGACACGAGCGGTTGAGTCTCCCTCACACTCGTTGCCAGCATGTCTGGTTACTGTGTTCATACAGGAGAGAAAGTGCCATGAATACTATTTTTTGAAAAATCAACCATACCTTTTAGTATCATTGTTTATTCATTTCGACTCCACCTTCCTCCCTTGCAAGGAACTCAAGGTGGTGTACATGTCTCTCCCCTTCCTCATTTAATCCTCACAACAACCCTGTGAGGTAGGTTAGGCTAAGAGACAGTGATTGGTCCAAGGCCACCCAGCAAGTGGGGATTCAAACCCTGGTCTCCCAGGTCTGACACTCTATCCAGGCTGCACATTTACATTAGAGACACAGGAAATCCAAAAGCAAGCAAGCAAGCAAGCAAGCAAGCAAGCAAACAAACAAACAAACAAACAAGCAAGCAAGCAAGCAAGCAAGCAAGCAAGCAAACAAACAAACAAACAAACAAACAAACAAACAGGTGAGGTAAATCTCACATGTAAAAACAATCATGCATAGCTTTCTCCAGCACTTGACTGGGGCCTATCTTCAGCCCCATGAAGTAATAATTGAGCACACACAGAACATCCTTCTCTTGTCACAATAAGCAGCTCACTCAGGGCTGCCCAAGGCAGTATACCTGAAGGAACGTCTCCACCCCCATCGTTCTGCACAGACACTGAGGTCCAGCGCTGAGGGCCTTCTGGCGGTTCCCTCACTGTGAGAAGCCAAGTTGCAGGGAACCATAACTGCCAAGTTTTCCCTTTTCTCGCGAGGAAGCCTATTCAACATAAGGGAATTTCCCTTAAAAAAAGGGATAACTTGGCAGCTATGCAGGGAACCAGGCAGGGGGCCTTCTCGGTAGTGGCACCCACCCTGTGGAACGCCCTCCCATCAGATGTCAAAGATAAATAACTACCTGACATTTAGAAGACATCTGAAGGCAGCCCTGTTCAGGGAAGTTTTTAATGTGTGACATTTAATGTATTTTAAATCTTTGTTGGAAGCTGCCCAGAGTGGCTGGGGAAACTCAGCCAGATGGATGGGGTACAAATAATAAATTGTTGTTGTTGTTGTTAGGCTGCCTGAGGCCCCTCCCCGGCATCCTCTGAAGGGTGCATTCATGATGATTTGTGCTCAGGATTATACCAGGTTGGAGGGGGGAAGAATGATTAATGGTTTGTAGGGTTTTTTGTTCTTGCTTTTATCATGTGTTTTGTGCTTTTATATTGTTTTTTTTAATGTTGTGATCCACCCAGAGATCTGAGGATGAAGGGTGGCATACAAATTTAATAAATAATAATAAGCAATCTGCTTCAAAATACCATTTGGATGGGCAAAAGTTTCAGGGTGGACATACTGCTTCATTTCCAATCAGAAAATGGCAGCAGGACATTTTGCGTATTAAGTTATAATCCAAACATACATGCAGAACCTTTTCTTCAATTACATAGGACTGGAAATGAAAAAAAACCCCAACACCCCAAATGCAACCAAACAAGAGCTATTTAAGCATCATATACATAAAAACACAGAACTTGCTTCAGCCCTGTGACAAGGCATAGTGCCTAAAAATCACTATTATTATTATTATTATTTTTAAATCCTTGTATTTTTCAGAATTTTAGCACAATTTTCTCCTATTACATATATTTCTGTAAGCAGATTTATCCAATATATTCATATTTATCCAAGCAATTTTGCCCAACTGAATGCATTTTTGTCCATCATATTTTTTACTAACATATGCATTTTAAAGTGCAGCTCCCTGATGCATGCATTTTGGATTCACTGTTTACCAGTAGTTAGAGGACAGTTACAAAATTCAGTGAAGCGCAAATTTCAAACGATAGCTGCGTCTCATTTCTCGTACTGGTTCAAGATGTGCAAATTACATGCTTCCTCGTTAAAATGCAAAACATTTGAATATCTCTTCCGCCCCATCACCGGGAGTGGGTTGGGCAACATGTGTGTGTTGCAACAACTAATGTGGTTTTAAGTGCTATAGCCAAAAGCTTCCAAGTTTGTGGCGAAGAAGAAAAAGGAAGAGTTGGGAATGGCCCAATGAAGATAATGAGTAGAAAGGCTCTGACCTGGGTCTTCTTCCTCCCATGGTAGAAAGAACCCCCTCCTGAGTAGGATACCTGCTCAGAATTTTTGCAGATAAACTTGGTCTCTCAGTAAGTGGAAGCAATGTAATACTGTATTGGCAAGGTAAGGTAAAGGTAAAGGGACGCCTGACCATTAGGTCCAGTTGCAGATGACTCTGCGGTTGCGGCGCTCATTTCGCTTTACTGGCCTAGGGAGCTGGCATACAGCTTCCGGGTCATGTGGCCAGCATGACTAAGCTGCTTCTGGCGAACCAGAGCAGTGCACAGAAACGCCGTTTACCTTCCTGCCAGAGTGGTACCTATATATCTACTTGCACTTTGACGTGCTTTCGAACTGCTAGGTTGGCAGGAGCTGGGACCGAGCAACAGGAGCTCACTCCATAGCGGGGAATCGAACCGCTGACCTTCTGATCGGCAAGCCCTAGGCTCAGTGGTTTAACCCACAGCGCCACCCGTGTCCCTCATTGGCAAGGTAGGTAAGCAAAAACGCCCCATTGTGCCCCACTGACTGCTACTGTTAGTTAGTATGGGTGAGACCCTTTGCACATGCTCAAGCTGGACTCCCCACTGTGCATCAGCACCGGGATTCAGAACAGCTTCCGTAGCTTTAGTTTCACCCCTGGTTCTGCATGTTTTCGATTTTTTTTAAAAGGGGGAATTCAGATTGGGTTACATTTAAAGGGCCTTTGATACGTAAACTTTATAGAAAGTGGGATACTTTGGCTTTCACATCAAAGAAGCAGTGATTTGGCAACTTTCAGTCATAAAGTGTTATATAGGCACCAGTCGGGCCTGGTAAAGTGAGGAGAGAAAGAGGGAGGGATGGAGAAAAGGAGGAGCCATCTGCAAAACTGGAAGGACGTGTAACTCTCTCTTGGCTGAGTTTTCCTATCCTCGTTGAAACTATTATCCGCCTTGCAAACTGGCAATCTGGGACCAATCAGGCATTTCCCATCCTTTCAGCTTGCTCACCAAGAACAGGCTGTTGTGTGGACTGCATTAAATTCCACTGTAAATATTTCAGAACATAGTTCTAGCAGAGAGGCATTTCTGTCTTTCTTGGAAAGCTCGGCCCGAGCGGATCTGAGGTCAGGGGCAAAGGAAACCGGAGCACTTGCAGGTGCTTAATTAGGGCCAGGGTGGATCCCCTCCCTGCCCCTGCAAGCCAGCCTGTTTACACTGTAAAAAGGACTCATTTCTGCAAGGCTTAGTTAGTTCTGCCACAATAAAAAAAATCAGCACCATTGCGCTTGTGCAGAGTGCCTTTCCCTCACCACTGGGTAACCACAAGCAGTATCCTCGGAGCTCCGATTAGGGCTTCTAAGGCAAAGGACACAAATGAATTCTACCCGAACCGGAGATCCGACACTTCTGGATTTCAGCGGGATTACAGCATTATCTGCAACCCCTTGAAGATGAGACATTTGGATTTGACCCGTTTGGCAGCACATCCTGAACAAATTAGACCAGCCTAAATGACACATGGCACGTAAAAGCAGCAGCTTTCGCCTCTGTGGGATTTCAAACACCCGTATTTACCCTCACTAGTCTTCTTAATTCTGGTAGAAGTCTACCACATATTGGGTTAAGACTTTCTGTTGGTGCTGCCCTGGAATCTTTACATACATAACACTGGGGGAAGATGTGCATTTGCACACTTGGGATGTGCATTTGGGTGGCACCAGAGAGGACACAGTGGATCTATTTTCATGCAGCTGACACCCGTAAGTGAAGTCCTGTGCATCTTTTATCCACAAAAAAGTGTCACTGTATTTAAAAGGGCTGGGACATCCATGAGGCAGACTGAGGCAACCACCTTGGGTGGCAGAAGCCAAGGGACACTGTCCGGGCCGGATTTAGGTTTGATGAGGCCCTAAGCCAGGCACCCCCCAAACTTCGGCCCTCCAGATGTTTTGGACTACAATTCCCATCATTCCTGACCACTGGTCCTGTTAGCTAGGGATCATGAGAGTTGTAGGCCAAAACATCTGGAGGGCTGCAGTTTGGGGGTGCCTGCCCTAAGCTCCTGAAGGTAAAGGTAAAGGGACCCCTGACCATTAGGTCCAGTCGCGGACGCCTCTGGGGTTGTGGTGCTCATCTTGCTTTACTGGCCGAGGGAGCCGGCGTACAGCTTCCGGGTCAGGTGGCCAGCATGACTAAGCCGCTTCTGGCGAAACCAGAGCAGTGCGCGGAAACGCTGTTTACCTTCCCGCCAGAGTGGTACCTATTTATATACTTGCACTTTGACGTGCTTTTGAACTGCTAAGTTGGCAGGAGCTGGGACCGAGCAACGGGAGCTCACCCCGTCGCAGGGATTTGAACCGCCGTCCTTACGATCAGCAAACCCTAGGCTCAGTGGTTTAGACCACAGCGCCACCTGCATCCCATACTGAAGTTAATGGGGCACTTTATATGTCCAGCTGTCCTTTGTCAACAACAAATTGTTGCTTTTTTGTGTTGAATATTTGCTATATGGTAATTTATGGACCTAATAGGTATCTCAAGCCATTTGCACATGCAGAATGTAGGCACCCTATATATAGAAATGAGGGAGCAGGCTAGCAGGCGGGGCCCATTACTTACATCATAGGAGCCCACACAGCACAAAACATTGTTGCTGTATGTAGGTTTTATTTTACAGTGGTGCCTCGCTAGACGAATTTAATTCATTCCACGGGTCTTTTCTTATAACGAAAAATTTGTCTAGCGAATCCCATAGGAATGCATTGAATTTTTTTCAAAAAAAATTTGCCCATAGGAACGCATTAATTGAATTTCAATGCATTCCTATGGGAAACCGCAATTCGCTAGACGAATTTTTCATAAAACGAATTCGTCTAGCGAGGCAACCTCCGCTCGAAAAATCCTTTTGTTAAGCAGAAATTTCGTTAAGCAGGGCATTCGTTAAGCAAGGCACCACTGTATTTGTTTTCTATCTTATATTTTGGAAATGTACATCCAGTTTTCCCCCCTTTGAATTTTCTGGGGCAGCAGCAGCTTCCAACTTCTGGCCTGTCTTTCAGCTGCGGCTTTTGCCATCAGCTTTCGGAAACCCAAAGCTGGAAACTAAAGCCAAAGCTGAAGATGAGGTCTAAAGGTGGTTCTGGCTTGGTCTCTGGCTTCCTTCGGCTGGGCTTTGGGTTTCTGAAAGCCTAAGCCCACAGCCCAATGGCTTGGCGCATTTCCATATCAGTTTGCATTTTTTAAAAAAGTCCTCATGGAAATATATCAGCTATTTAGTGTAAATATCCCTAACATACACATCTTTCTACACAATTGTGCCCAGTTCCACCACCCCAAATCTTTGGATCTAGCCCTCCACATCAGAAGTAATGAATGAGCAAGATTCCTGGTATCTTGAGCTGTATTGTAAATCTGGCTATGTCTGCGAGGTCAAAGCAGGTGGGAGAAGCTGTGGGTTCCTGGTATCCTCCTGCATAAAGGAATTTAAAGTAAAAGCTGTACAAGTATCGCTTTTTGAGTTATGGCCTGGCAACTCTGAGACCTTGTGCAAGAATAAAAACTCCCCCAATCTCTAACAGGTGCAAGTCTCTTTCATCTCCAGGCATCCAGAATTCAAACAGATCATCTTGAATTTGCATGCATTGTGTTT
Source organism: Zootoca vivipara (assembly GCF_963506605.1). NCBI lineage: Eukaryota > Metazoa > Chordata > Lepidosauria > Squamata > Lacertidae > Zootoca > Zootoca vivipara. The sequence goes on along the minus strand of NC_083286.1, from coordinate 46,710,621 downwards.
TGTGTTTCAATAAAAAAACCAAAACCCACCAACAAACCAACGCCTCCATTGGCAGACGGCATAGTAAAAACAAAAAAAATTCTACATCTCCAGGGCTCATCAACACTTCAAAAATGCCCAGTCGAGGTATAGATCCTTGCTGCTTCTTCAATGGTTTATTTTTAATAAAACCGAGGATGGCAACAAAACTAACATTTGTGGTCATCAAGGTGACCTATGATTCCATGGTTAATTTCATTCATTTTTATTTATTGAATTTCTATATACCGCCCTTCTTCTGAGGGACACAGGGCAGTTCGCAATATTCAAACACAAATATAATATAGTAATGAACAAAAACTAACAATCCGTTTCCCTTTCATGACACTCAAAATCAACTCCCTGGTCACCTCACTCTCCCTAACAGATAGGACTGGCTTACTTTGGACCAATGATCTTCAAAAGCTCTAAAGTTTTTAAAATTTAATTTAAACTCCCAGTTCTTCTTAACTGGTTAGTGGGATGGGCCGTCTGACTAAGAACACCTGTACACTCCCCAAAATATATTATCTGCCTTATCCAAGTTTAACTAACCCTCATGGCTGCACCAAAGGATTCCGGGAACTGTCACCTGGTGGATGTGCTGAGAATTTTACATTAATGTTCCCTAGTCCCAACTCACAGAACTGGACTTTCTAGGAATTGTTATTTAAAGCTGTCTGAGCTGTGGATATATCAAAGTCAATGAGATCATTTGTCTCCTCAAAAGAGGCACCAATCAATTGCAGCTTTGCTGAGCGTAAAGTGATGAAGGACGCTGCAGTTGCTGAATTTTGTAGCCATGATGCAGTTGATCTTTTACCCATCAGGTGGCAACTCTAAGCAGCTCCAGTGATAGCAGGCAGTGACAAAGACAGAATGCTGCCTTGTATTGAGTCAGATCCTTACCCTAACTAACACAGTACAGTAGTACCTTTAGTCACGAACTTAATTCATTCCAGAGGTCCATTCTTAACCTGAAACTGTTCTTAACCAGAGGCGTGCTTTCGCTAATGGGGCCTCTTGCTTCCGCTGCGCCGCTGGCACACGATTTCCATTCTCATCCTGGGAAAAAGTTCTCTACTTGAGGTACCGTAACTCTTCCACGTTAGCAGAGTTTGTAACCTGAAGTGTTTGTAACCTGAGGCGTTTGTAACTCGAGGTACCGCTTTACTGTGTCAGGCAGAAGCTCTCTGGGTCTTTGGGCAGAGCTCTTTCCTTTATCAGCTACCTGACCGTTGATCTGGAGATGCCACAAAATGGTAGGGCTCCAGTGGCGCAATCGGTTAGGGCGCGGTACTTATACAAAACGAACTTGGGTTCTTCTGCAATGCAGAGCTACATGGCCTTTCTCCTTATATAAATTACTGCTTTTTGGTGCCCCCCCTCCAAAAAGGGGGACATTAAATGTGCCAGACATCCTTATCAACATGGCACTTGAAATTAAGTCCTACATATCCAAGTAACATGTTTTGCGCAAGAACTGGACATCTTTTAATCGTTCACATCTGCAAAAATTGGTGGATCTACTAGGCAGTACATAACTTGGAGCATCACTTCGCACAGCATGTATAAGATCGTTTTTGCATTTCATGGTATTTGATCTAGAACAAGTACTGTTCTCTTGGTCTTTATACTTAAAATCATCATGGTGCACTCACTGGTGGAGGAAGAGGAGTGCGGGGGGAGCGTACCGCCCCCGGCAGCGCGGTCCCAGTGGGGTGCCATTGCGGCTGCCCCTGCCCACGCTGGGCACCACGCCCCCTCAAGCGGCGTGCACCATGCTCCCAGGACACATGCCCCACCCCACCCCCGCCTGCTCCCAGGGCACATGCCCCACCCCACCCCCGCCTGCTCTCCACCCCCCGGTGCCAGAGCATGAAGCTCCACCACTGGGTACACTAGACTATCCGCCTTTATAATGGAAAACACTTGATAACAGAGCATGTCTTCTAGGGCTCCTGTGAATCAGGGGAAGCCACATAGATCCAATCAAAATACTTCTTTGCAAAAGCCTTAGGACTTTTTTCAAAGAGGGCCAGATTTGAGGAAGTGAACATGTGTGAGGACCAACCAAAGTTGAGCTTTTTTTTTTTAGGATTGAAGTTGAGCTATTTTATTTCATTTTTTTACAATTTTACCCCAAAGTTGTGGAGCTTTCTTTAGGATTTAACCCCAACATTGTTGAGTTCTTTTTAGGATTGAAGTTGTCAAACTTTTTCTACAATTTTGCCCCAGAGTTGTTGAGCTTTCTTTAGGATTTTACCCCAGGATATCAGGATATATACTGCCATGGGGATCGGATTAAATTGACTGGCATGCTGGATTAGGCCCCCCGAAATGGACTTTAGACCTTAGGATCTCAACCCTTAAACAGGCCAGATCCAAAACAACTCTCTACTTCAGGTGAAGGTCAAGATGGTGTCTCCCATGCCATGGATGAACATGGACTGCCTGGAAGTTGGCAGAGTCATCCACTGAACCTAAAGGTAGCAGGCTAGCTTAAGATACTGTAAGGGCAAGAGAATTGGCACCTGTCAGTTGCTGGGAATCACAAGCAGGGGTGCTGCTGCTGCTGGGCTCAAGTCCTGCTTTGGGGCATCTGGTTGGCCACTGTGACAGCAGGATGCTGGACTCAATGGGCCATTATTGACCTGATCCAGCAGACTCTGCTTATGTTCACCTGCATGACCCTGTCCGATAGCACCTTGCTGCTGCCCCTCACTGTCTGCCACCTGAGGTTGCCAGCTGATTTTGCCTAATAAGAAGGCTGGCCCTACTGTAGAATAACTGTTTAACAGTTCTGCGCACTAGAAAGCTCTAGAAACACAACCTCCTGGGTCATCTGAAATGAAAACTTAGGAGAAAGCTCAGTGGTAAGCTAGTTCTTTGCATTGTTCAGGATTGCTTAGCCTGAAATGTCCATAGAATGCAATGTCATAGCTTTCCTGGACAACTGGTCCCATTATTCAATAGTTTGCATAGTTAGGATACCCAATCCAACCCTGCTGTGGAGCCCACTGATGAAATGCTGACATGTCTAACATTTGACCAATGCTCTCTGGCACAGTCTTGCAGAGTAGAACTTCCTGGGAATGTGTGCCCTGTGCCATTTACCCCAGTATATTTACCTCTGCCTTTTTACTTTCTTTTGCAAACACGCTATCCGGTTATTTCCCTGATCTGGTTCATGAAATGGGAACAACTAAGAGCCACGTGAAAACAAATACACATCAAGAGGACAAGGCTGTGAATAGACCTTGGATGGAACAATCTATTGGTTAAGTTGAACTCCTCTTGGAAGCTCAAACATTGCTCTTTAGTGTTTTTTATAATAATAATAATAATAATAATAATAATAATAATAATAATTTATTCCAACAAAATATTTAAAAATACAATAAGATGTTGACCTGAAAATGTTGTATATGCATGACAAAATGTCTGCTTTCAGCCACTAATATGAAAGATGCATCTTTCTAAAGATGTTAATTTCTAAAGATGTTACTCTTTAGAGCTCAACACGGACCGGTGTTTCATAAACTCAAACTTTGCTTTGTATGAACACTCCTTTACCACAGTATGAATGGATGGTCTTGACCCCAACCTCTTCTTGATAGTGTGGAGCAAAACAGGGTTGCCCTTTATCACCACTTTTCTTTGTTCTCTCTATCAAGCCACTAGCGATGTTTGTTAGAAACAATGTGTCAGGGGTCTTTACCTTTACCTTTTTAAGGCTTCCTTAACTGAATGGCATCCCCAATTATTACATTGATATCCTGTGTTTCCTCCAGACATGCAAGGAAATGTGCAAGGTGTTCCCCACCTCCCATCCAGCCACTGAATAGAGCCAAGCCTGCTTAGCTTCAGCTACATTGCTGCATTGTGTTCTTTTCGACCATGGCCTGGGACCAAACTATTGCCCTGTTTTCCACTGAGTATACACTTATCTGAAGCTGTAGTTAGTTCCAAATATATAGTGTTTCAGTGCTTCTTAATTGACGATAGCCAAGTTGTTCCAGAATGCCCACAATGCCCTTTTATGCAGTGTTATCTTTTAAACTGCATCATGGTGCCATCTGATAGCAATGGCAAGGATAACTCCTTGGTCCATGTCGCTCAGTATTTTCCTGCTGAATGGCAGTGGCACTCCAAGATTTTAGACAGGGCTGTCTCCCAGCCATACCTGGAGGTGCTGTGGATTGAACAAGGGAACTTCTGCATGCAAAGCAGGTACTCTACCACTTCTGCCCTTCACTCTACCCTTCTGTTATCCTCCTTATGTTATCTAAACCAGAAACTGCAACACCTGGGCTTGCAAAGGAACAGATGTACTATGGTGCATAGCTGCCAAGTTATCCCTTTTTTAAAGGGATTTTCCCTTATGCTGAATAGGCTTCCTCGTGAGAAAAGGGAAAACTTGGCAGCTATGCTATGGTGAGGTTACAAGACTGCGAATAAATGAGCCTAAATCTGAAATTGTGTGTTTAGGTACTCCATTGCAATCTCAGGCTAATACAAAGCACATTACTGGTTTTAAAAGTTGTCCTCAAAATAGGGTTGCCAGACTCAATAGTGGACAGGACTTCTGTGCCTTTAATTGCCCTGCTGTCTTTTGAGTCTGGAAACCTTAAAGAGAAACCAGCAGACCCTTTGCTTGGAAATTAAACAAAGGGTCTGCTGGTTTCTCTTTAAGGTTTCCAGACTCAAAAGAGAGCAGAGCAATTAAAAGCACAGAAGTCCTGTCCACTATTGAGTCTGGCAACCCTACCTCAAAAACTTAAGTATTTGGTACTAAAAACCTGCATTCCTCATCGAGGGCAAATTTTGCACTTCTGCTAACACAAATCAGACAAGAATTGAAGTCTTGGGAGGAACTACACCTTTCCCCTATCTGTTTCAACTTTGGCCAATAGCTACAATGCCTAAAGAACTTAAGGCCTGGCAATGACTACTAGGCAAATTTATTCACCAAGACAAGACAGCTTCTCTGTGTGATAGAATTCTATACAGTAACAGAAGCTGAGTTGATTTGGGAGTGCCACACTTATACATGCATTATAGGGCGATTTAGCTAAATTTTCCAGTGTGATCCTACTTTATTTATTATTGCAGTTAATAGGTTGTTTCTTAATGTTGTTGTAAATGTGCTAAACATTTGGGGGAAATGTTTCATTTTTATCCTTTTTTTTTTAAAAAAGAGCAAGCTTTAAAGAGTAACACAGGGCTCTCAAAAGAAAGTGAAGGAAAGACTGCACTTGTAAACTACTAGAACTAGGGCACTCAAATCTAGTGTGTATTTACTGCTTGTAGCCATAGACCTTTACAAACAAGGACATTCATCAGTGGGCCAGTCTATATTCATATTTGCAATGAGGTAGTTAAGCATGCAAAAACACTGCAAAAAGCTCCCTTCAAGGCTTGCCTCGGCAATCTACAGTTTCTAAAAGTTCTGCTCTGGTCCAGAATGCCTGCCAGGAAATCTGCTTCCTCATCCAATCCCATTGCTTTCCAGCCAAGGTGTTGCAAGGGCTGGGTTGTGGTTGGTCGGTGATGAGGGGAAAGCGTTCTGGGGACGTGGGTGGCGCTGTGGGTTAAACCACAGAGCCTAGGGCTTGCGGATCAGAAGGTCGGCGGTTCGAATCCCTGCAACGGGGTGAGCTCCCATTGCTCGGTCCCAGCTCCTGCCCACCTAGCAGTTTGAAAGCACATCAAAGTGCAAGTAGATAAATAGGTACCGCTACAGCGGGAAGGTAAACGGCGTTTCCGTGTGCTGCTCTGGTTCACCAGAAGCGGCTTTGTCATGCTGGCCACATGACCTGGAAGCTGTACGCTGGCTCCCTCAGCCAAAAACGCGAGATGAGCACCGCAACCCCAGAGTCGGTCACGACTGGACCTAATGGTCAGGGGTCCCTTTACCTTTACCTTTTATAGGCTCGGAGTTGCTGTCCTCCTTTGCCATAGTTTCATATCCCATGGCTGAGCCACAGAGTCCAGCACAGAGATGTACCTCAAAGGGAGGCAGCCCTTGGACCTAACCAAGACTTTTTGCTCCCTGAAGTGGAGCCCTAGGGCACCTCCATTCACCCCTCCCAGGTAGGGCCAACCCTTTAAATATTATTATTGCACTATTCAGACACCACTTCATGCCTTCAATGCCCACCCACCCCCTACTTTTATGGTGTGTCACCATACCTCGTGCATACCTCAGCAACTCTTCAGGCAGGCCTTGTAACCAAACCAAACGCAGCTATTCTTTTTTTATTGCACTTATATTCCACCTTTTCCTCCAAGGAGCTAAAAGCGATGCACATGGTTCTCCCTCTCCTCGTTTGATTCTCTGCAATGACCCTGAGAGGTAAGTTGGTCTGGGAGGCGTGACTGGCCCAAGGTCACCCAGTGGGTGTCATGGCAGAGTGGGGAATCAAACTCAGGCCTCCCAGGTCCTAACCAAGGCACTCTAATTGCTACACCACATTGGCTCTCGACCTCCAATGTACTTGACAACTCCCCTGTTCTTGCAGCCTCAGACAAGCAGCAAACACCAGAACTTGACCACGTTCCTGATGGGCCGCCACACACTTTGTAGATCAAAAGTTGTGCAGTCCTGCTTCGGTTAGTGCTCAGGTAAAATTACCATTTCAAACCTGTCACTAGAGGGCAGTCCAAACCTACTTTGGCTTTGTGGGTTTGCAGCATCCGGCCCCTCCCCTTTCCTCAATATTTTTGGAGGGCTGTCCCTGCTCCCCCCAATTGTATAACTTTGGGAAGCCAAGCTGCCTCATCGCCATGGAAACCACTTAAAAAACCCCAACCCTAATCAAATTATTACAATACTCTTTTGCACATTCAAATCTCTTAACAGGGGGGGGGGGGAGAAAGAGAGAGAGAGAGAGAGAGATGCCCTTGACCAATTCCGGACTCAATACATCAAGCAGGTTGAATCTATATAAATAAATTGCACACAATCTTCTCACAAAAGCCCATCTGTGTGAATGGCTCTTATTTTCAGCCTACCCCTTGGCTAGGCTATCATGCTGCGGTCTTACGCATTTCCCAGCGAGGTAGCAGTGAGTCTGTTGCAGGGGGGAGGCGGAGAATTTTAAAAAGTATTGTGGCACCTGAAAGACCAACTCATTTTATTTACGACAAATAAATAGCTTTCATCCAGTGCACCTGGCCAAGTGTAGTCCATGAACGTGTCTGACCTATTTATGTAAATATATTATTATTTGTCTTTAAGATGTGACTAGACCTCTGTTTTGGTGTTTTTATGCATATATACTCACAACAAAGAGTTACTACTCTTGAATTCTGGGTAGCATGCCCAAGCATCTTATAACTCTCCCCATTCCAAGTCAAATGGCAATAGACCCTCCCCCACCTGTCACTGGCCCTAAAATCGAAAACATCCCTGGATGGGATCAGGGGGAAGATTCTGACGCAGGATGGAGCCCAGTTTTGGGCTCCTTCTCTGGGCATTTCCTACCCTCTCCTGCTCTAATCTAGGGTGCTAATCACCTGTGCCCAACAACTTTGAATATGCATTAACTACCTCCTCCAGATTCACACCTCTAACGAACTACCTTTTTAAATTCCGGAATCCTGACCCTTCTCTCTCTCTCCAGCGAGATCACGCACCTCTCCAAAATGTGTTGCCTCTCTGCGTCGCTCGGTGGCGGCTCCCGATCACCTACGAACCCCACGGAAATCTTTAGGGAAATAAGGTGTCTCGGGCAATTGCAACCCAAGCTCCTTTCCCTCGGGATCGCGACGCTCCCAGAGCATTCCCGACCTTTGCCGAGGATTTCTCCTCAGAGGGGAAAGGTGAGCGAGTCCCTGCCTCGATGCAAGGCGGCGGACGGTGCTGGGTGTGTTCCCCATTCCCAGTGGGAGGAGACCAGAGCGATCGAAGCGCGCGTCCCCGTCGTATAAGCGCTTCTTCGGACACGTTTCCAGGCAAGAAGAGGCGCTGGCTCGGCGGGGCTGGTGTTGCCGTCCCAGCACAAGCAGGATCAGGATCAGGAAACTCTGGGCCTCCGGAGAGAAGCTATTATGGGAGCAATCTCGCTTCTCAATTCACACAAGAGGTGCCCAGCTCACGGGGAAACCCGTCCAGCGCACTTTTTCTTTCTTTCCATGCGCTTTGGTTTCCTTTTCCTACATGATCGGCGCACGCTAGTCGGAGGCTGCTAGTTTAAAAGAAAGGACAATCCACGGTGAGACGGCGGAGCTGACAGCCAGGGAAAAGTTTAGGCGACCGCTTAAGTTTCTAGCCCTCTTGAGGGTTTTCGTGCACTAAGCTGGTTTGCGATTTAAATGCTTTGTGCAGCGCACGGTCCCTTGACTCGCCTTTGCGCAGCCCTCCCGTTCAGCGCGGACACTCGGCACTGAAAAACTCTTATTTTACGCATCTCCAGGATCAATTTTCCCCAGGGACACCTTACATCCTAGCGAAACCAGAGAGATATTTTCCAGGGACACCAAGGATGGACGAACCTAGAAAAGGATGGCTGAAAAACTAGAACGATTGACCTGGGAGGAAGTCCCACTGAACTCAGCGGGTCCTACTTGTGAGTAAACATGTCTTGGCTTGCACTGTTATTCAAGGGTGCAAAAAATGTCGCCCTTCAATCTTGAAACTGAGGAAAACCTTGACATAACAGGGAGGATCTGAGAGACAAGTGTTCAACCCCCCCACTCAACTTGAAACTCTCACAGGCGACACTTTGGCCGGTAACGGTCTCTCAGTCTAATCTACCTCACAGGGATGTTGTTAGACTAAAGCTGGAGAGGTAGAACCATATATATCGCCTTGGTCCAAGGGAGAATAACGAGACAAATTTAATTCATCCACATTTGAAGCTCTCCAGAGGAAGCGTCTTTTCAGGTGAGCAGGCCGACGGCAAAATATTTAGAGCTGCAGGGCGGGGAGTTATTATAATTGCACACTTACCTGGGAGTAAGCCCCATCGAAGATAGTGGGACTCCCTTCTGAATAAATAATAGACATAGGATCCGGGTTCAGATAACCCCAGCCATACTGATTTGGCCTTATATAGCAAAGAAGCGCATTCTCCAGAAATCTAAGCAACCGTTGCGTCTCGCTGCCAGAGGCGCATCAGTGCTATGGGGCAGGACCCCAGTTCTGTCCAGTTCTCACAAGGCTTTCTTTCAACTTCGGCCCGACGTAACTGCCTCTCTAATGACTGCCAAACAGTTATTTGGAACGCGCTCATCACCTTCACTATTTTTTTTTAGAAGTTCAACAGTGAAGTTAAACTAACCTGCTTGAAATGACCAGAGGATGAGTCTATACTTCTAAAACGAGCTCGTGCCATAAGACCTCCCTGGGGATTTCCTAAACCGCACCCCCCCCCCAGGCAAAGGAGCCCACTTAACCAACGCGAGATGGCGGGATGGGGACAGAAACAACCCACTCTCCAAGATAATAATTATATAAAAAAATACCACTTTTAACTCTTGCAAGTTTCCCCTCCTTTTTTGTTAGAGGTCTCTCGCTACTGGTGCTCTTGAAATGTTACCACCCGACTCTGCTGGTTTAGACCCTTGGATTGCTGCGGATCCAGAATAACCAGGGCGGAGTTCTCAAGATAGGGGAGGTGGGGAGAGGCCACCCCAAAACTCCTGTGCTCGGAGCAGGCGAGTCGCTCCCCGCCCCTATCCCAGGCCCCTCAACCAGCCAGACCATCGCTGCGCAACTCCCTGAGTTCCCAAGCCCAGTGGGGCGGTTTCCCCGGAGAGCCCTCCTCCTGCTTACCTCGGATCTGGTCTCTTCCGACCCAAGGGTGACATGAACGCCCGGGATCCACGGCTCTCCGGCTCAGAGATGCATGTGGAGCCTGGGGCGCGGAGATCCTCGAAGTGGGTGGGCGATGTGGGGTGGGGTGGGGAGAAGAGCCTTGCTCGCAATCCAGGCGGGGGAGGGAGCTGTTGCCGCCGCCCCGCGCCCTCCCCCCGCCGCAGCCCCGCAGGTGCAGCCGGGGGGCGCCGCGCCTTCCCCACGCCTTGCGCTGCGCCCGATCCCTTCAAGGTAGACGGCGCGAGAAAGTCGCCTGGCCGCGGGGCGCGCCGCCTGTCAGTCGCAACTGGCCCTGGAGCCTACAGTTCAGAAGAAGAAGAAGAAGAAGCAGCCGCTGGCCGGACGCCGGAGACAGACACCCCACCCACAGCGGCGGGGAGTCCAGTGAAGACATCGGGGGGCCCCGGCCACGCCGGCTGCTCCAGGGAGAAGAGGTGGGGAGGGGAGAGGGCGGGGCGCACCCAAGGGAGAAAAGGGCCCCGGCAGTGGAGGGTCCGAGGAAGGCTGGGCTGGGAGAAAGGGGACTCAGAAGCCAGCAAAGCTGCGTCCTCCCCGAGGGCAAGTCAAAGCTTGGCAGATAGATCCACGTGGAATGATGCGCTGCGCCACCAGAGGTTCGTGCAAAATCCAGACGGCGCACTCGGAGAGCCGCCGAGTCTTTCCCGCCCTCCCCTCGCGTCCTCCTCTTCCAACACCACCAAGCACCACCAGGTCACTGTAAGATCCCCTGGAATCGATCGACGTGGAGGGGGCAAGCGAGAGAAGAAGAAAGGCTCTCCTGCCGCGGGAGGTCTAGCTCCGCTCGCACGCCAGGGGGCAGAGGAGGGCGCGCTCGAGCCGTCCAAAGCGCACGCCGAGAGCTCTCTTTGCCAGGGGGAGACGGCCCGCGAGATGCCTTTATAGGCTTGGCGCTCGGTGACGCGGCCCCCATCGCCGCCTCTGATTCGCCCGCGGACCTAAACACACACACATACACACACACACGAGCGCTTCTCCTTTCTCTTGCTCGCGTTCCCCCGCCTCCGCCTCCCCCCCCGGGCGCCCCGTCCAGCCCGGGCCAGCATCAAACAACACGAGGAGATCCAGCGAATATCTCTTGGCTGAAGTCAGCGGCTCGACATATCGTGCGTATTCCATGGCCAGCCGCGCGAAGGAGGCTTCTGAAGTTGGCCCGGCGTCTTGGGCACACATTTGCTTTGCTGATGTAACCCAACGCCGCACTTTGGTGCAAGCCGCCCGAGGGGCGTTGGGCAGCCGGCCGCCCCTCCCGCCCTCCGCAGGCAGCCCTGTCCCCAATTCCAGAGCGCTCGCATCATTCATTGCTAAAGGGGCAGGTCGACGGAGACGCCTGTTGCCATCGCTTGCTGCCCCGCTGCTGCTCCTGAAGATATGTCTCTTTCCTGTGGCCTCTTCAATATCTTATTGTTCTCTGGTTGAAGGGGCGGGGCGGGAAATACACAGGTAGATGGGATGGAGGGAAGAGGCAAGATCAATAAAGTTGTACAAATGGGGAAAGCCCAGGAATAAATTTATTTGCAAAACCTCGCCCATGTCAAGGAAGCCCCGCCCCTTATCGCAGATGGTGCATAAATCAGTGGCTTGTGTTGCACATGGCAAGAGGCATTGCAACAAGCCCTTGGGCTAAGTTGGAGGAGGGGTGGGGAAGAGAAAATTAAATATAGACTCATCTAACCATCACCTGGAAGTTTCTGCCCAGATTGTTTTAAAACACTTTTGGATTTGCACACATTGTTTTGCATTCAGGGTTAAGCATTGATTGAAGGAGGGAGATACATTGAAACCGAATGCTAACTACTTGCTGTTTACACCAGGGAGATGACCAGAGGGGAAGGACAAGACTACCTCAACAAGCTCCAAAGCTTGGCTGTTGCTTGAAAACTTATCCAACACTCATCCTATAAACTACTATTGTTCTGATGGACCTTGGTGAACTATTAGGGTTCCATAACCCTGAAGGACAAATATTAGTTAGTATTTGAAATGGACAGAATAGTCTGAGCAGGTGTGATGTAGTGGTTAGCATTGGACTAGGACCTGGGAGACCAGGGTTCAAATCTCCACTCAGGCCATGAAGCTCCCCTAGGTGACCGTGGTCCATTCAGCCTCTCAGCCTTGCCTACATCACAGGGTTTTTATAGGAATCAAATGGAGGAAAGGTGGGATATGAATGCAATAAATAAATGCAAAAATAAGCAGTCTGGTGCAATGTTATCATGACTCCTGGTCCCCATGTGGCACAGCTCCATGTCAACATTGCCATGATGGCAAAAGAACATTTTGGGACCTTGTGTAAGGCAAGGCAGATGTTCTATCACTGATCTACAACCCTGATGCAGTTTTTCTTTTAAAACTAAGCTTCTTTAAAAAAAAGAAACACACACAACCCTAAATGCTGTAATCCTATAACACTTTCCTTGGAGTAAGTCTCATTGAACTCATTATGTTTCTATGCCTAGAACTGCACCTTAAATCGTTTAGCATGCGATGTATAAAAAGTCTGGAGAATCAGGGAGCTTATTCTCGTCACACACTTTGAAGAACTCCCTACTACAACAATGTTTAAAAGTGACTAATTGAATATAACTGTAAACAGCTGCCAAATGTTGCTACTGTTCTAGTTGCCATTTGCCTCTGCCACATCGTTGCCTTTTCGCTGCTGCCTCAAAATCCATAGGGATCTTGGCACTTTTGCTCGGAATTCGTCGCAATCCCTCCCACAGGGTAGCTGTTGTGATACCATCACACAGAAGTCTGGGGGATATTCCTTTACAGAGTTCAGAAAGAGAGCAGGAAGCATTCCAACGGGCAATGGAAATTAGTGGAACAGTTTTAAAAATATATGTTGATGTCTCACTAGAATGCACGAGTTGGGTGATTGCTGTGTGCTTGTTGATTGCACAAAAAGCCTTGTCAGGCAGAATCACTTTATGGCAGCCTAGCTCAGTCCTGAGCCCTCCAGATGCTTTGACCCACAATTCCCGTCATCCCTGGCTATTAACCATGCTGGCTAAGGCCTGATGGGAGTTGTGGTCCAACAACACCTGGAGGGCACCAAGTTGCTTAACTAAGTTGAGTAAGAGCTATTTCACACTTTATAAAACACCTAACCCTGGTCAGCTGCAGCTTGGTTTGTGTACTTGTACATTTGACACAATTCTTTTACACTTTTTAGGGCTATTCATGCATATTATGAAAAGGTCTCAGGGAATGGGGGTCTTAAATTAGGGCAATTCGTGTGACTGGAGAAAGCAAGAATGAGTCAAAAGAAATGAGTGTGCATACACTTATGACCAACGACGCCTCCATCGTACCACTTTCAGCTCTCTGAAAAAAGCTATTGTCTGTCTCCAGACAGACCCTGAATGCAGTGGATTTTTGAGGGACAAGGGCTGTGAATGAACAGAGCCTTTGGGGGGTCATCACTAAGGCTAGATCATGATCATGTTGAAAATGCTGTATGTAATATAGCCAAGTCCTCCATAACCATTGGGAAATTTGGGGAAGCGGAGGTGGTGGTACTCAGTTTAATAATGTCCAGAGGTGGGAAACCTCTCCAGATGTTCCTGGACTCCAACTCCCATCAGCTTTCACTATTGACCAGACTAGCTGGGGCTGATGGGAGTTGGAGTCCAACAACTTATGGAGGTGTCACAGGTTCTTCACCCCTACTTTATCTGAAACATTTCCTACTCTTTTAAGAGCAAGACAGTGAACAATGAATACTAAATACTGAAATAATAGGCAGTCTAATTAGCAGCTGTTATGCAACCACAGTAATGCAAAAAATGGCATTTGGTTTCCTGGAAAGACCTCTAGCACAAGTACCCAGTATCCTCACAGACAATGGAGAAAAATACATTATATAACTCCATAGTCTTGTGCAGACATAATTCGGGTATTAATCACAGTTAAAAGTCTGGGAGTGGGCTATGGACTACCCCCCTCCCCGTCATCTTCCCATCTCCAAGTCTGGCATGAATTCTTTCCGCCTTTTCTTATCAGCCTTAATCAGGCATCCCCAAACTTCGGCCCTCCACATGTTTTGGACTACATCATCCCTGACCACTGGTCCTGTTAGCTAGGGATCATGGGAGTTGCAGGCCAAAACATCTGGAGGGCTGCAGTTTGGGGATGTTTGGCCTTAATCATGGTTCAGGGTTCCAATGGCACCCTAAAGTCTGTTTAAACCCAGGTTAAAATGGGGGAGCTGATTCATAGGAGCACAGGTAATGCTGAACCATAAGTGCCTCCTTTGGAAGTGAGTTCCATAGTTGAACTATGTGCTGTGTGAGAAAGTACCTTCTTTTGTGCTGAATCTTCCAACATTCAGCTTTATTGGATGTCTACAAATTCTAGCGTTAGGGGGGAGGGATGAATACTTTTCTCGATCCATTTTCTCTATGTTGTGCATTGTTTTACAAACTTCAGTGATGTCACCCCTTACTTGGCTTTCCTCTAAACTAAAAAGTCAAGTGCTGCCACCTTTCCTCGTAGGGGAAATACCTGAGGTTGAGGCAGTCCCGAGGGCCAGTTTGTGATGTAAGAGAACATTGGATTTTGTGGTGCAATGGAATGGGGACACACACATACTAAATCCTGCCCATTCGTGACACTTGCTTGGTAATCTGAGGCTAGTCACTGTCTCTCAGTTTAAGATGTATCTCAGCCTCATTGGGAGGATAATCAGCTCTTTTCTTCGAGAAAACATTGGCTATTCATGTCAAAACCAATAACCATGTCTCATGGACTAACCACCCAATCTCCAGAATGAGCGTTGTCTGGACTGGAGATGTGCTTCTGAAATGCTTTGCAAACAAGCTCTCAGAAATTCACTTGGAACTAGCATAGAAGGCACTCAAAGCATTGCTCTTCCTCCATTTCTATACTGGGATGGAAGGAGTGGGTTTCTCTCCTCTGGTAGCCTGCTTGCAATCTGTCCTTTCTCTGCCAGCACACTTAATCACCTTCATGGAATTCCTTGTCACCTGCGATTACCAGGCTAGTGGCTAATTACAAGGCTGCCGTAATACAACAGCGGTGATTTGTTTCTGGCCTCATGGAAGAGTTTTAATGACATTTGAATCAAGGAAGCAGAAAGATAATTTAGGCTGTTCAGGAGAGCACTGGAGATCCAGACAGATGAGCCAAGCAGAAGACCCTAAACAAAAGATGAGATAATCTGTTATTCATGGCACTATTTTCATACCGTTCTCATCCTAAGCCAATGGTCGGAAGTTTGACAGATCTGAAGTTTGACAGGCCATGCAAAGCCAAGTACCATTCCATGGAATGCAGGTAATGTTATATCTCCCAGGCCACTTACGACTAGAGCTGCCAAGAATTCTCCTCCAAAATGTTCCTCTGCAAATTTTAATGTTAAGTTTTCCAGAAGTTCTCTGAGTGCTCCAATATTTGGTGGAAAATATGACAACAATCTGATGTCTTTCTTTTACACAATAGGTGGTGCAATCCCATACTCACCTGCCTGGGAATAAGTACCACTGAAGTCAATGGGAGTAGGGTTAAATAAGACATGTATATGATTGCACTGTTAATAACCATATTTGACAGGACTTTATAGCTGACAAGCAATGGTGTGTTGTATCCTGCAATATATAGACATACTATTTCATCACTGCTAGTTGTATGCCAAGGCCCCATGCCCACAGTTCCCCATTGATTAATAACACAGAGACACGAGTATTTAGGATTGCTTACAAATGCACATGATTACAAACACAGTCCATTTTGGGTGGCCTTCCACTTCTGTGCAAACATGGTCATTTTCTGGCAGGTGCATATCCGACCAAGGTCTTCATTTTTTAATCTCTTGGTCTCTCTTACATGCAGGGCCGGCTCTAGGTAGACCCCCGGTGGCACGGTGTGCCAGGGCGTTGGGCCGGTAGGCAGGGCGCGGCGCAGTGAAGCCGCGCGGAAACCATGCTGCGCCCTGCAAGGGTGGGGGCACTGGAGCGATCTCCGTCCCTCAGCGCCAGGGTGCGCGACCTGCTCAAGACTGCCCTGCTTACATGAATTGGTTTGTTTCATTGACAAACCATCTTTTAGAAATTCTGCTTTATTACGTTTTCAAGGCAGGTGTGTCGTGAGCAGGTGAGGCTGTGAGGATTGTGCCTATGCCTGTCATGAAGAGACTCTGCACTTCCGAATTTGCCACTACACCACTGACTGAGACTCAGGAGGAGGAGGAAGCTGACAGGCAGTTCCTTCCCTGGACTGGAAGTACGTCATAAGGCAGGCAGCTGGGGTCTGGCTGGGGGTCGGCAGAGGTTGCTTGGGCAGTGCCCCACTTGCCTCCAGCTCATGGTTTTTCCCCCAGTTCATGGGAGGGCATTTTGCCAAGATGCCTTTGTCTATTGGTGTTTCAGTCCCAATGTTCTTTATTCTAGTCTTCCTTCCTTCCCTTTCATGGAATTTCTTAAAAATGCTTTTTGATCTCCATGGTATTTTAACATTACTTTCCCCATTGAGTACAAAGCATTATTATTTTACTGCATATCAGTGACAAGACATTTGGAGAGTTTCCTTGTCTTTGCTTTGCTGTGAGGAGCTTGACCCCTGGCTCTGAGAGGGTGTGTATTCAGAAAACAAACACCATACTTTGTTATGGCAGCTGAGATGATCAGATGCCAGAAGGAGTGAGCATGTAGAATTAAATGAGGCGGGGCTTCACTAGGGATGGCTATTATATGGTGGACACCAAGGCTCCTTTGAAAGTACAGATAGTGGGCACCTACCTTATTTCGACAGGGAAATTATTCCACAGAACAGGGGCAGCCACACTAAAAGCCCTGCTATGAGTTACCGCAGAGTGGGCTTTTGAGATCTTTGGAAACACTCTTCTACCTGAAGCACTCTCAGGTCTCCATAAAACAGTATATAAACATTGGGTTTGGTTGTTATTTTGAAACCACAGATGGATATTTGACAAGCGGAAACATTGCAAAGTGCACATGGATATAGATTTGCCTGAATAGTAATGCATAATAAGAAATGATTCTTGCATAGCAAAAGTGGCAGTGTCTTTGCACAGTCTGGGTTTCCAAATTCTCCAGCCCGTGGGGCGTCAGTGGGTCTTTAATGACTTATCGCGCCACAACATGCGACTGCTTGGCCCTTGGGAGCGTCTCCTCATTCATGGTCATTAAGCCAGAATGAGGTGATGCTGGTTAAACAGAAATAGCAGGTTCTAAATAGCTGGCCTATTAAAACATCTTCATTCAGAATAGTCCGTGATAGGATTTGTCATATGATCGTCCCCTGGCTTTAAAACACAGGTGTGAGAAATGATCTTCCATATTGCCAATGTGAGCTTGATTTAGACTCCTCAAGCATAAAAACAGTAGCTGTGGACAAAAGAAGGGATTCTACTTCTGATAGATGCAGTGGCGCAAATTGAATGCACAGTTCTTTGGATAAACACAATGGGATATTCCTGATATTTTAAATGCGTACAGTTAAAACAGCAATGAATAGATATCTCAAGGTGCCATATCTTTAAATATTCCAAACACAAGATGTGTATTTATTATTATTTATCTAAAATGTTATTATAAGCATTCAGAGAAACTTTCTAATGGTAAGGGCTGTTGATGATAGAGCAGATTGCCTTGGGAGATGTTGGCCTCTCCTTGCCTGGAGTTTTCTTTAAGGAGGGTGTTGGCTACCCTGTTGCCAGGGATGCTGTTAAGTTACAACCATGCATTGCAGATGCTGGAAGAGAGACCAGTGGGGTCCCTGTTCTTGTGCTGCCACCCTCCAGACCTCTAGTGGAAGGGGCACACGAAGAAGGGCCTCAGATGATGGTTGCAGGTTCATATGGGGAGAGGTGGTCCTTGAGGTATTGCGGTCCTGAGCCATTTAAGGCTTTATAGGTCAAAATCAACAAGATGGCAGCCAGTGTTGGTGTTATATGCTCAAACGATACAATTGTTGGGAATCAACAGCAGGAATGGGTAATTGTGGTCCTGCTTAAAGGTTTCCTATGGGCACCTGGTGGGTCAGTGGGATGCTAAACTGGACAAGCCTTTGGTCTAATGAAGCAGGGCTGTTTTTACATCCTTGTTTCTCAGGTTGCCCTTGTCCTTCATCAGCAGCCATAATGCCTGAAAACAAGGGTTTCAGCACATTTCCCATGATTCTTTGCTTCTCTTGGCAATATTCTCTCATTTGGCAATGGATTGTTGCTGAATTCTTGTCATTTCTGATCATACTGACCACGGGGCTTCTTTCACATTCCTCAGCTGCTCATTCATGTTATTTGGAAATTCTTCCAATAATCACTAGAAGAGAGTTTACTCTATTGTTCAACAACTGTTGCTCTTCGTGGCAAAGTTCCCGATCTTTTGCTACCCTCTGTGCTTGTTCTTCCTCTGTTTTTCTGTCTGCTGTTATGGCAGCCTCCATCAGCAGACTTCTTGTCTCCTTTGCTAAAACACCAAGATCCACCTTCTGTTTTTATATCTATGGAAAGCTCTCAGCCATTTGCTGTGCTGCTTGGTTCATCTGACACAGCAGGCCAAGTGCAAACATTGGACGGTCTCCTTGTATCTGTTCTTTTCCTCTCGTGTATTTGAAACCTGGGGTTTGCCACCGGCTGAAAGGAGCACATACAGAACCAGCCAAAAATGGTTAAAGAGCTCAGATACTGATGTGATGACAAAGACCTCTGCTTGAGACTCTGCCAGTTAGACTCTGCCAGTTAGACAATGGAGATGGGCAAATAGTATGACCTGGTATAAGACAGTTTATGTTCCTACTGTAGGCGTGAGACACTAGGCTTGGATCCTCTGGCATGAAAAAGCAGCAACCCTGAACTTACAAAACTACTGGGTCTTGGGGAGAAGATTCTAATCTTGTGTCCACCCCCACAGCAGTTCTGAATGTGCTGAGAGGTATAGATGGATGTACAGATTTATTTAAGGCAGGGGTGGGGACTTGCGGCTCTCTTCAGCTATGTTTGATGTTTTATTGTGTTTTTAATATTCTGTTGGGAGCTGCTCAGAGTGGCTGGGGAAACCCAGCCAGATGGACAGGGTATAAATAATAATAAATTATATTATCATTATCATTATTCCTTGAATCCGAGTCTCAGTAGCCCCAGTCAGCATTCCTAATGGTCAGGTGGACCTGTAAAGGGGTAAAAGAACTGGGAAATAATTCACAGTGAATTGAAAAAATGTACTTTTCCAAAAACAACAACAACACAGAGTCCTTTTTGTTGGGGATAATTCAGATGGAAATTCCCAGGTGTCAAAAAGGTTGTTTATGTATGCCACTACTGCGGCCCATGTTTTGTTAGCCCAAAAATGGAAAACGAGCGAGGTCTCAACTAAGGAAGAATGGCAACTTAAACTGATGGAATATGTGCTGCTTGCGGACCTAACATATAGAATAAGAAGAACATACGTTTAGAGAAGATTGGAAAATGTTTATTGAATATATGGGGGGGATTGTACACTTGATAACGTTGGCAGCATTAAGATAAATTCAGCAGTGTAAATAAGGTTTTTTATTATTATTAAATGTTTTCTTGAGTTACAGAAATATATGCAATGTCTCTCATAACATGTTTACAAATCAGTTTCATTTGTTGAGACGTTGGGAAGAATGAGGGGGATAGAAGTAGATGGGGGGGAGATGGGGGGTCAGGTGACCATGTTTCTAATTTACTTAATATACTTTTTTGGGGGGGGGGTTGTCAGCATCGCTTGTGCAGGTTCTCTGTTGTTCCCTTGTGTTCCTTTGGGGGTGAGAGAGGTTGGGGTCGGCCTAGGGTATGGTTGTTCATTTGTGGTTGGCTGCAGTGGTTTTTGTTTCGTGTGTGAGTGGGGTGTGTGTGTGTTTTGGATCAGCTTAGCCATATTGATTTGTATGCTGTTGAGCAGTGTAAATAAGTTTTGATGGATGCAATAATGGAATGCTGAACGGTTTAGTTTATGTAAAATATGTGTAAAATATGCAGGGATTTATGATATGCAAAACGAAACATGGAAAGAGAAGAAGGGAAGTCATTGACATTTTAAGGTTGTTCAAAAGAATATTCCAGATTGTAAAACAGAAAATTTAATACAAAAAAAGGAATGGTGTGAACATTCCAAAATTTAGGTTGGTGCAGGAGCTTTCTCCGCACAGGGCACTGAGCTGAGGGGGTGCAGAATTGAGAAGATCCACAATTGAGAAGATCCATTTGGAAGTGCCAAAATTTGGTCTCGGACAGGGTGCCATATTATGAAAGGTTACCCAAGTCTGCCCCTGGGTGTGAATTGTTGTCTAGCAACATTTGGAGGGTCCCTGGTTTCCCAAAGCTGATTTGGAAGGCAATGCTGATTTCCCACCCTGCCCTTTAACGGGTTCTGATGGCGGCTTACGTTGAAGCATTGGAATCACCTCAGCTGCCGTCTGAAGTTGTCCAGTCCAGCAATGGATACACCACACGAAGCTGCTGGTTGTATGTGTTTATCTCTTAGTCTATCCTTCTAAGTATAGGGTGAGCCAAAACAGCCCATTCGTATAGATTACATTGTGGTTGTGCCTCCCCCCTGCCACTTCTCCTTCATGTAACTTCATGGAATGGCTCTGCACATCTGACACTGCTCACTTTAACCTGCTCAAGAGGACCAAGGCAGTTTATAAGCAGCTGCTTTGGGCAGAAGGGAAAGAAAGAAAGAAAAAACCCGAAAAGAGACAACGCAGGGGGGGAAATCTCTGCAATAAGTGCTGACCCCAAAATTTGGACTTTTTTGACATTAAACATGGACTTTCATTTGGCATACAGAGGCTTGACCACTAATGACGGAAAAAGGCATTGGCACTTCCCCTCTAAATCTGGAGCTGTTCCTGAAATTAATAAGGGAAGAGAGGAAAGACTCAAATCAGAAGACTACATATTTTGTTTGTCTACATAACTGAGCCATTCCCCCCCTTACATACCAACCATTTAACCTCAAGATGACCTTAATGTAGGCAAAAAGGAGTACTTATATACAAGAGTTAGCAAGCAATAAACAAGAAGCATAGTTTTGAACAATAAGAGAGAGGGGAAAGAAGCAGCACTCTCTTCCGTGACTTCACAAACCCTATATTTTACTGGTTACAAGTAAACTGCTTTGAGACTAACCATAATGTGGAAATTAGACAGTAGGAAGCTCTGATGACAGTGTCCTTAGTTCGGTGATCACTCGTGATATAGCTTCTGCTACATCTGTATTGTAAAGCATGAGAGACAGAGATTACAGTAAGTGTCAAGGAATGTTCTAGCTATATATACTTATACATATATGTTGTGGAAGGATGCAACACAGCAAAAATGAACAGCGCCATCTAAGTGTGCTTTGTTAATCCAGGTTTCTTGATTGTCTACATTATTCAAAACACATAAAAACCATTGGCAACTGTGCTGTTCCATTAGAAAACACCCCAATACCACAATACTTGTATTCCTAGGAACATAGGAAGTTACCTGACCAGAGGATAGCTCAGTCAGTAGAGCATGAGACTCTTAATCTCAGGGTCCTCGGTTTGAGCCCCACGTTGGGCAAAATATTCCTGCGTTGCAGGCATTTGGACAAGATGATCCTCATGGCCCCTTCTAACTCAATGGCCCAGTTTGCACATCACATTTAACAAGCCATGGTTTAATGATGGACTAGATGGGACGCAGGTGGCGCTGTGGGTTAAAAATATATGCATTTTTATAAACACTTTAGTATATGTAGTTTTGTACACATTAACCTCTGCTACCTTGTGGAATGTGGGACCCAGGTGGCGCTGTGGTTAAACCACTGAGCCTAGGGCTTGCTGATCAGAAGGTCGGCAGTTCGAATCCCTGCCACGGGGTGAGCTCCCGTTGTTCGGTCCCAGCTCCTGCCAACCTAGCAGTTCAAAAGCACGTCAAAATGCAAGTAGATAAATAGGTACCACTACAGCTCGAAGGTAAACAGCATTTCTGTGCGCTGGTCTGGTTTGCCAGAAGCAGCTTAGTCATGCCGGCTACATGACCCGGAAGCTGTACGCTGGCTCCCTCAGCCAATAAAGCGAGATGAGTGCCGCAACCCCAGAGTCGGTCATGACTGGACCTAATGGTCAGGGGTCCCTTTACCTTTACCTAGATGGGCCATTGGCCTGATCAAGCAAGCTCTTCTTATATTCTTATGCTAAACAAACAAACAGACAGACAGACAGACAATTCTACCATGTATCACTTCAGACAGAATGTTTTCATGTAGATGAAATCAAGTGAGCCCTCCCTCCCTCTCTATGCATATGAACCAGCTATGCTGTTTACCATTAAAGCACCAGACCAAGAGTGTGGGAATATTCCATAGATGAACTGGGAACATTATGGGATGGTACTAGAGCTGCAGGGAGGCACCAGCTGAGAGACTTCCTTTGGAGCGTGGAAGACCCCCACCGTGTACCAGAAGACATAAGGCTCCCATTGTGTCCTCAATTGGCCTCATTATGGAGTGAAGCCTGTGCTTAATTTTTTAGTCAACATGAGCATACCCAGATAATAAGGCACTCACTTGAAATGTCTGTAAGCAGCTTCTTTTGTAATCTATTTGCCCTTTCTGCCTGTGGTTTAAACTTTGGCATATACTGTAGGCAAATGTAACCAAATGTCAGTTATGTGCCCCGAGGCAAAATCCGAAAAATTAAACTTGATAACCATGCACTGATTGATCTGGCTGCAGACAAACACATCTGCCAGATTAAATTGCATCGATGAAGGCTACAGTGTTTTGCTTCTTTCGTGAATTAATGACGGGCAGGATTAATTTATCACCATGTAAAAATGGATTGATGACAAAAGGTGTGTAAAAGGACAGATGAAATAAAGATCTGTCACTTGTAGGAGCTGATCATTTAAATGGCAATTTTTGAATTACAGCATTATTTTAACCAACTGGAAACAGTGAAACCAGACAATTGAGTACAAGCTTGATCTTATGCATATGCTATTGGAAATAAATCCCTTTGAATTCAGTGGGGCTTCCTTCAAACTAAAAAGAAGGGGAATTGAGCCTGAGACCTGTTCTGAGCATTGGAATGAAATTGAGACAGATTTTAGGCACGAGGCTTTAATTGGTGCTGAACGTCTCTTGAGCAATTTATGCTGATGACTGGTAGTGTGGAAAAGAGAGACCTGTAATGCAAATTAGCATTATTACTAGTGTAGGTTTCAGACGCACCTTACAAAGTAATTTTTGCAGCAATGGTTGTTTTAAGCCTTTTGTGTGAAAAAGCTCTTCATCACAATTTATGTTATATATATAATGAGTATACAACCATGCTTCCAAATAAATGCAAAGAAAACAGAATTAGGAACATGAACCAGAGAGTATAAATAGGAAGAAAATAGTGAAAAATCACACTAGCAGCAGCAAGGACTTAGAACAGGGGTCGGCAAGGTTTACCTCACCTGGGCCGGTTCTCTCCAGTGGAGATCCCTCTGTGGGTTGGATTGCGTACATGCGTGAGCATGCCCACCCGCGATTTCAGGTGTCTGCACATGCGCAGACGTGATTTCCGGCACCGTGGAAGCGAGTCCCCGTGCCGCACTGTGTCAGTTTAGCGCAGTGCACAGGGACTCGCCGAGCGGGCGGGTCGGTTTGGGGGTGGCTTGTGGGCCAGTTAAATGACCCCCATGGGCACTTGTGGCCCATGGGCTTAGGTTGCCTACCCCTGACTTAGAACTTATAGCTAGCATTAGAACTTTAAAAGTCCTGGGAGAATGAAAATGTTTTTTATGGCACCAAAAATATACTAATATTGGTTCCAGGCAAATACAGTGGTACCTTCACTTACGAACGACTCGAAAACCGAATTTTTCGACTTATGAATGGGGCAAATGGCCGCACACTTACGAATTTCTCGACATCCGAACGGAAACCGCGGCGGTTTTAGATTGGTTTTTTCCCGACTTATGAATTTTTCAATGGGGTTGCTTCGACTTACGAATTTTTCCGTTTCCAGTGCATTCCTATGGGAAATCGCGTTTCCAATGGCGCTTTTCAACTTACAATTTTTTCGACCTACGAAGGTGCCTTCGGAACGGATTAAATTCGTAAGTCGAGGCACCACTGTAATGTTAAGTTGTATGGGTGGCTTAATTTCTGCTTCCATCTGCCTTACATGACCTGGCAAAGGCACAGTGAAGATGTGTCCAGTACTTGTGGCAAGTTTTTTTGTGTGTTTGGAAATAATTTTCATTGGTTTTACAAATACAAAGTTACAAACAAAAAAATCAAAAAGTACATCCATATAAACAGATTCCTCCGAATCTCAGGACTCCCCCCCCCATCTCCTCTATGGGGTCCCATTTTAAACATATTATTCCATACTCCAATTTTTATATCAAACCATATTATCCATGGTGATCATTACACTACAAGTGAAATCAAAATCCTGCCCATGTTTCCATCTGCTTACAGTGGTCTCCTAAGTAACTTACAATTTCTTTTCTGCTCCTTTGGAATGCTGGTACCTGTAATTCCTAACAAAAAAAACTTCTGGTTTCTTAACAAATGTTATTTTAAGCATTTCCCCCCCATTTCATTATATATAATCTCCCTGAAAGCTTTTGTTACCTTACAAGTCCACCACATATGATAAAAGGTACCTTCTTTTTCTAGTATTTGTGGCAAGTTGATACAGGTCTTTCTTCTGGTTCAGTTAATTCAAGTCCCATGGATTTCACGGGGACACAGAGGCGAGGGGAATATGGATGGTTATTTTCCATAAGGTAAATTTCACCACATTACTTGTAGAGCTGCTGGCATTCTCTACATGCTGCAAAGCAGCTAGCAGAATTCCCAATGTGATTTTGCTGCTTTTTTTGTTTAAGTCTGCTTTGACACCATTAAAGGGTGGCAAAATAGCCCCCGGGTATCTGTCCATCTGGGTGATGTGGTCAGTGTTTTCCTGAATATAAAGATTTTGTTTACAGGTAGGTAGCCGTGTTGGTCTGACGTAGTCGAAACAAAATGAAAAAAATCCTTCCAGCAGCACCTTAAAGACCAACTAAGTTTTTATTTTACACGAAAGCTCATACCAAAATAAAAACTTAGTTGGTCTTTAAGGTGCTGCTGGAAGGAATTTTTTAATAAAGATTTTGGTGCACATATAAAACTCTTCCTGATCAGTTGAGTTAAAGGAGAAGAAGAAAGGGTTTTGTTATTGTTTTTTTTTTAAAAAATACTTTTTGAATGACATTCAGGTCTAAGGGTTGTTCTGTTAATAAGCAGAAGCATCCCATGTTAACTGGTTATTGGCCTGTGCCCGACAATGTGCAGGGTATTCAAGCCTTTGTTTAAAATCCCTTATTTTAGAGGTAGTCAAATTATTGGCAGCAAGAGCTGTGTGGGTGTTGAAAAGCAGTGAAGAAAAAGAAATTCTGGGTTATTAGACTTTTATTTCTGTTACGCCGGCATAAATCTGGAGTAATTTCCTGGAAGGCAATGGAATTTGCTCCAGGTTAATGTAGAGCAGAATCCACTTCTTAGTCTCAAACTATCATTTTCACTAAGTGAATATATTAGATAATTATATGACTTCCCATAAAGTGATGGGGTAGTCTTCTAGCTGTAATTACACCAAGCTCTGTAAGAGTTAGAGTAGAGTTAGAATTAAGAGTTAGAGTTAGTTAGAGTTAGAAAGAGAGAGAGAAAAAAAAGGGCAGTTTTTGCTTTTTTTTTTTAAACCAACCCACACAATAGAAGTTCCAAACAGGAAAAAAAATTGCAAAATATCTGACAGGATTGATGCTGAAACAGGGTACAATGTGAGGGCTGGGCTGTGACCAGCAATCTGAGAGGTAAGCCAGGAGCCAGGAATAAGAAGCTGCGGGACAAGCCAGAAACGAGGGCCAAAAGAACTAAGTTGGAACTGAAGGACAAACCAGAGTCAAAGAACAAGCCAGGGGTGAAGAACAAACCATAGGTCAGAACTGAAGAACAAACCAGAAGTTAGGAAAGAGGAGCAAGCCAGAATGCAGGATTAAAGGGATTATTCAAGCAAGTTCCAACTGTAACGGAAAGTCATTTATTTATTGAGCTCCGTGTTGGGCAAAAAGAGTCCTGCATTGCAGGGGGTTGGACTAGATGACCCTTGTGGTCCCTTCCAACTCTAGAGTTCGATGATTCTATGAAAACAGAGCAAATCAAGAGGAAGGAGTCACAAAAATCCATCGAAACAAATGGCATACGGTCAGCAAATTCACTGGGTTAAAAATAATAATCTGGGGGGGGGCTTTTTATGATTATTTATATTTTGTGTGCCACACGGAGAAGAGCAGGACAAAAACGAGAGCAAAAAGATACTTAAACAAAACGGACCAAAATACCACCTACATGCATTTCATGTCAGTTCTGAAGGATGGGTACATGTAGAAATTTCCTAACACACATTAGTGTTCTTTCCTACAGACCTGTTCCTTATATCTGAAGGGGGGGTGGGGACTTGCTTCATTCTCTTGTCTATCTCCCACGCAGCTGCTCTTCATAACTTGCTCCATATACGTGCGTTTTGTACTTGGGTATCAGAATTCGAAGACAAATGTCACCCCTCGGTTTGTCATAGCCCTTTAAATTAAGAAAAGATTTAATGGCAGGGCATGGCCATGCTATACTATATGTAGTAATGTATACCGGGTGAGTGCAAGATCTAAAAATACATTGAATGTTGACCCATATTTTGGATAAGTACAGAGTAATGCCTGAACTATTTACATAGTGTTTTGTTCCACTTTGCCTGGGAGGAAGTTAGATAAAAATAAAGTAAAAATTAAATGAACTTTTTGCTGGTTGGATTCATACGGCATTCTTTTCCTATATGTGCAAGCATCTGACTCGCTCTTGAACAAATGGAAAGGAGGGTAGGATTGATGTGTGGACTATGTGTGTCAGGAGAAATGGCTTCCTAGAATATGTTCTGCCATCATAGCTGTAAACCAGGAATCCTGTAGGTCAAAGGCTGGCTTTCTGTGCCAGCCAGGGTTCTTTCAGGAGGATGGAACTGTGGGAACACTGGCACAAAAATCTCCAGAATCTTCCTAGTAGAGGAGTCAGGTGACATAAGAGAGCCAATCCAATGCCACTGTGTGAAACTGAGCTCTTTGAGCTGTTGCCTTCCCTTAGACTGGGCAACGTATTGTTGAAGGTCCTCTTTGAGCTGCCAGATCTGCCTTTCACCCCATTTGGCTTCCGTCTGTCCTTGGGCCTGAGCACTTGGCAGAATTCTGAAAAGAGAATTTTCTTCAGCAGCTGCAAATGGTAAAGCAATTCTCCTCCTCATAATAAGGTACCGGTAACCATTTCTCCAATTGGGAACCAGCTGCCCAAAGTGGTCCAGAGAACCTATAAGGAAGGGGTCAGCAAACTTTTTCAGCAGGGGGCCGGTCCACTGTCCCTCAGACCTTGTGGGGGGCCAGACTATTTTTTGGGGGGGGGAATAAACAAATTCCTATGCCCCACAAATAACCCAGAGATGCATTTTAAATAAAAGGGCACGTTCTACTCATGTAAAAACATGCTGATTCCTGGACCATCTGCGGGACGGATTTAGAAGGCGATTGGGCCGGATCTGGCCCCCGAGCCTTAGTTTGCCTACCCGTGCTATAAGGTATGCATTGTACGGTTGGCTCCCAGTAGGGCACAGAAGGGTATTGGGTCAGGGAGTGCTTCCTGAAATAGACCTTGATTTGAGCTGTCAAAACAGGATTCTCAAATTGGAGTTGGTGCTGTACAACCTGGGTAAATGGGAACATGGCAAGGACACACGGCATGCAACTATTTGGCACCCTTTCCAGGAATGGCCAAAATGCTCGTACAATCATGATGTAAGTTGGAACAATCTACTTGAAAGACGTTACTAACTCCATTTTTGCCCTTTCGGGACAGAGTGAAAACCAGTCTAGCAATCTCTTCAGATTGATGCTGAAGAGTGTGTGGATAGTGTCATTCCATAGTTTGGTCACTAGGTGGTGCTGGACTTAGTTGTATCTAGGTGGCATCAGAAATATTTTATTGTTGTTATACTCTCGTTTAAGAGAGACAATAAAGTTCTTGTCTAGCTTCCATGACAAGTAGATCGTGAGGATATTAAAGGGGAAGGTGAAAGGAACCCAGAAGGGGGCAGGGCAGGGCAGGGCAGAATGGGCTTATGCACAACCACTGATGTACACAATAACCCAAAATGAAAACCCAGCACAAACGGGGACTTGCCTGTAGTCCTGTTATTCAAGGCCTTATTACTATTGTCAGAAAGAAAATTCTTGTGCCATTTAAAAAAGTCCTGTGCGATTAACCGAAATAGGGATCTTGTTATTGTGGCGGTAAAAATTTGGGAGTGAGAACTTGTGTTTAGTTTTTTTTTGTTTTTTTTAAAAGGATTGGAGGTGCATGAGGCTAGGATGTCACAGCCTACATGCGACATGCTCAGAAGCCACAGCACGTACTATTAAGAATTTTGATAAGGTGCCAGCCAGGCTTCACTGGCAGAATAACTTACTGTAATTCATAGCATGAAACAAACTTGAATTAGGAAACACTGGGATGCGTGTATATTGTGATCTCAGCAGAGAAGGCAGGTAAGAATGGAAACCAGTAATTACCTAGCAAATAGACAGAGGAAGGATCTTCTAGGCAACATGGGCTGTACTGTATACTTTACACACATTGTTTTCCATTCCTTTCCTGCATGCAATTTGTGTACCATTTGCCTGAACAAAGCAGGTGCACAAGGACAACTGATACTGCAAACTTGAACCAGAAAGACCTAATTAAGTGGCACATCATTCCTTCATGGCCAGCAGAAGCTGCAGGCAGGGCAGTCTGGAGCAGGTGGGGCGCCCTGGCGCTGAGGTGCGGAGATCGCTCCGGCACCCTCACCCTCGCAGCGCCCTGCCCGGCTTCCGCGCGGCTTCATCGCGCAGTGCCCCACCTCCCGGCCCGGCGCCCTGGCGCGCCGCGCCACTGGGACCTTACCTAGAGCAGGCAAGGATGAGTTGCCTGGAGCAACAGGGAGAATGAATGGCCACAGAGTGGTTCCCTGGCCCAAGCTCCTCCCCTACCCTTCCTGACACCAGTGGGGTGGGTGGATTAAAGGTCGTGGAAGCAAAAGTGAAGAGAGGTGGGCTTTTGTCTTGGGTGTGTGTGGTGGTGATCCAAAGCAGGTCTTTTGTATGGAAGCCCCATAGAGACCTCGGCCTTGCCTTCCAATCTGTAAAACGGAAATAATAGTCAGTTACTCCCCAGACTGAGTAGTTTGTCAGCCAGTGCTTTCGACATTATATACTGAGTTTGCTCAATTAGTGGCATTTGTGCTCACAAAGGGGATTTTTTTGATTTCATAGATCTATAGTATTAATCCAAGAGCTGTATGGAAGCCATGCTTTGTTCTCATTCAAAAGCAGGACCCCTCCCTTAAGCATCCAGAGGTCCCATGTGTATGTGGTGTGTGTGTGTGTGTGCTTGTGTCACGGCATGGCTGGGTCAGGCAGGCCTTTTGAGCCTCTGGGGTCTGCCCTGGCCAATTGCTTCAGCATGTTGGTGCAGGCCTCACTTTTCCCATTACAATTTTGCATTCAGTGCTTCTCAAACTTATCCGAAACTGCAGAAGCTAGGAAACTTTCCTGTTTTAAATTCCAGGAAGTCCCTGGAGCTAACCTCACTTCTCTCACAGACACATCAGCACCATCTTCATCTCAGCAGATCGAACAAGATTATTGGATACACACATAATCCTTAACAAAGAACGGTATAGAGCAGCTAAAACCACAGGATCAGGCTTACCTCTCACCAACACATACCTGAGCTGCCTGAGCAAATAAGTAACTCTTTGCTTGGTGCCGAAATGATAATGGAGAAGGTGTTCCATGTCACAATGCACCTCCATCACCACATAATGTGCCTACACCAGGCACCCCCAAACTTCAGCCCTCCAGATGTTTTGGACTACAATTCCCATCTTCCCCGACCACTGGTCCTGTTAGCTAGGGATCATGGGAGTTGTAGGCCAAAACATCTGGAGGGCCACAGTTTGGGGATACCTGGCCTACACCAACAATGGGAAGCAGAGCTCCTCTGAAGATCTGCTGTCCAAGGGCTAAACTATGGGCGGCAGCGGCAGAGATGTGCATTTAAAAATGGATCAGGTGAAGTGTTGAAAATGGGGGACTGCTTTTAAAACTGGAAGGATGGAGGACGGGAAATGCAGAAACTTCATCCCACTCATAATTTGCCTCCTCCTTCCACTTCTCTTGCATACCTCAAAGGCAGAGCTTGCTGAGGAAAAAAAAGACATCTATAGGCCTCACCCAAGCACCATTTTGATGCTAAAAACAGACACACACCCCTTTTGAAACAAATCTATGTTTAGGCTGACGTACTATCTCAGTCCTTCAATCTTTAAGAACGAGATAAGAGAGCTGGACAGGGTTATTGTTGTGTTGTGTTTTAATGTTGTAACTGGGACCTTGGGGTGAAGGGCAGGCAATAAACAAACAAACAATTTTGTTATTTGTACCCTGCCCATCTGAATGGGTTGCCCCAAACACTCTGGGCAGCTTCCAGCATATACATGAAACATACCGGTAGTAACATTAAAAACTTTTTTATACAGGGCTGCCTTCAGATGTCTTCTAACAATTGTATGGATAATCAATGAATTCACAAAATAATAATATTTCTCAAGCTATATAAAAACACAAAAAATTGTCCAGTAGCACCTTAGAGACCGACTAAGTTTGTTCTGGGTATAAGCTTTCGTGTGCATGCACACTTCTTCAGATACACTGAAACAGAAGTCACCAGACCCTTATGTATAGTCAGAGGGTGGGGAGGGGTATTACTCAGAAGGGTGGTATGAATGGGTGATTGACTGATAGGTGTGGTAAACCTGTTGATGACTGTTAACGACTGCAATTGGTCTTACATGAAAAAGCAAGGGGAGAGATGGCTAAAAATAGCTTTATCATGTATAATGAGATAAGAATCCAATGTCTCTATTCAGACCAGGTCTCTCCATGGTTTTAAATTTGGTAATAAGTTGCAATTGAGCAACTTCTCTTTCCAGTCTATTTCTGAAATTCTTTTGTAATAAGACAGCTACTTTGAGATATTGTGTTCTCCTACTGGCTTCTCTTTCTCACTCTCACTATATATAAGGGTCTGGTGACTTCTGTTTCAGTGTCGGTCTCTAAGGTGCTACTGGACAATTTTAAAAAAATTTATATATATTTTGACTGCATCAGACCAACATGTCTGTCTGTCAGCAGAATAGTGGGCTGCCCATACTTCCAAATAGATCACTGGCAGGCCAGTCTTTTTTGGGGGGGAGGCAGGGCCACTTGGAGGAGGGGTGGGGGTGTAAAGAAGTGAGCGATTTCTCCTCACCCAAAATAGCCTATTAACAAATCCCAGTACAGTACCAGAGCCTCCACTCTTTCCATACCCTTCTCTAGCACCTGGGCTGGTAATTGGAAAGCAGATTTTACTTTTAAATGGAATCAAATTGGCCACTGGAGAGCCTCCAAGCTGATCCATAATCTAGAGCTGGGATAATGGGGGAATGTGGCCCTCTAGATATTGTTGGACTTCAACTCACATCAGCAACAGCCATTGTGATTAACAGTCAGAGAGGATGGAAGACGGACTCAATAACAATATCTGGAGGGCAACAGATTCCTTGCCTAGAATATAATATATGGTAGTGAAACACCTAAACCTACGAAAATATTTATTTAAGTATTTATGTCCAGCTTTTTCAGGCAAATAACCTCCACAAAGCAGCTTGCAATAGAGTCAAACTGGCTAGCAGTATGACAAACGCTTGCCATAAAAACAATTTTATGCATAGGAAAGACATTAAACTTAAGAAAACACCATTAAAAAAACTGAATCCATTATTTGATGTCTTGGTGACTTGCACCGGATTTGTAGTTTACCGCCAGAATAAAGCAAACATTTCCTGACGCAATCTGTGTGGGAAGATAAGATAATGGGAACAAGGAAGAACTACAAGGAAATCAGGTTCAAAAGTATTTTGTAAGTGTAAATGGTGGTGGAAAGAATTTAGATTCTTTTATTCTCTTTGTATGAACTGGATTGGGATTCTCCTTTTAATCACTCAACGATGTAACTTTCTGCTTTCTGCTTGCATTCATTTATGAGTGCCAGGCAGTTACCACATAAGAGTTACCACATAAGAGCTACCACAACAGCAACAAACACAAAAAAGTGAGCACTCCTAGGACCTCCAGCAGGAGGCAGCAGGAGGCACCTGAGTTGCCCCCAAAGATGTCACCCAGCACCTTGGCGAAAAGTGGTGCAGAATTCGGGACCAGAAGTCCAGGAGACCACTCCACAGAATGGGTAGGAGGTTCCCAAAATGCACCAGAGCTGACTTACTGCACATTGAAGTATGTGAAATAACCCACATTGCCATCTGTTGTTGTTGTTGTTGTTTAGTCGTGTCCGACTCTTCGTGACCCCATGGACCATAGCACGCCAGGCACTCCTGTCTTGCACTGCCTGCCGCAGTTTGGTCAAACTCATGTTGGTAGCTTCGAGAACACTGTCCAACCATCTCGTCCTCTGTCGTCCCCTTCTCCTTGTGCCCTCCATCTTTCCCAACATCAGGGTCTTTTCCAGGGAGCCTTCTCTTCTCACGAGGTGGCCAAAGTATTGGAGCCTTAGCTTCACGACCTGTCCTTCCATTGCCACCTAAAAGGCAGCATTTGAAATAAGTAGCATATATTCCCACCTGCCCCTCCCATAGGACCACTAGCATCAGCAGATACTTCGATGGTCAAGAGTTGTCGGGATTGCAGTTTTCCCTGAATCTTCTGACTTACCAGGAGACCATTTGGGGGGCTGGTCTTGAGTAGTAGTAATAATACAGGTCATCTACAGGTCAACAAAATCAGTATGGATTTCACCTCTGCACTGGAGGCAGAGAGAAGGAAGGCGAAAGAGATGTGTGGTATTAGAAATGTCATCTCTTCAGGTCAAAGTTGGCTTGCCGTTTTGCTGAAGATCTTGCTGTGTAGTTAAACTGTGTAGTTGGATGCCAAGAGATTTACCAGAAAGAGCAGGTCATTCCAGTGCTCTGTGTAAAGGCCAGCAATGATTACTATAGCTACTGTTCTGGCATGGGCTGATAGGAGGGGGAAACAGATTTAGGCCTCCTAATGGAAACCCCCAAAGAGAAAAGTGTCTGTTGTGACACGCAACAGATTTAACTTAAGCTCGTGCCCCATGCCACGGATAGCTCTGCTCAATATCTGCATTGCTGCTGGACTCCTGTCAGACTGCCCCAGGCAGATCTCCTGGATTCCAACGGATGCCGGGTGTGTTGGAGCTTCGAGGCACCAACTTTATGACGGTCTCAGCAAAGGGATTTCTGGGTTTCTGTTGTTGTGTTTTGAAAGTGACCTATCTGGTCTCGGGATTAGTTTTTAATGCCCGTGAAAGAAATTACTGAAGCATGTGGCATCCTGATAACAGACATGCAATTCTCCACAAAGTAGAAAATATTCTGGCTATCTGGACCCAGGCAGCAAGTGTTTGAAGTCTCGGCTTCAACTGAAAAATGTCGCCCCGTGTTTTCCCACTTCCCTGAGATGTAGGAATTTCTAAGAGCAGCGTTTTATGGAGTCAGTTTCTTTGAGACAAGAGAGTGCTGGAGACTTATGATGGTCTCATGTGACTCCCAAGTCAAGGAGATAAGTAACTATGCAACCTTTAGAAGCATAGCTGTCAAGTTTTCCCTTTTCTCATGAGGAAGCCTATTCAGCATAAGGGAATTTTCCTTTAAAAAAAGGGAGAACTCGACAGCTATGTTTAGAAGACATCTGAAGACAGCTCTGTATAGAGAAGTTTTTTTTTTAAAAAAAAAGTGTAATGTTTTATTATGTTTTTATATATGTTGGAAGCCACCCAGAGTGGCTGGGGCAACCCAGTCAGATGGGTAGGGTATAAATAATAAAATGATGATGATGATGATGATGGATTAGGACGTCCCTATTTTCATTGGAGAAATGTTGGAGGGTACATAACATCTGTTTACTGTTTGTCATATAGAGCAGTGTTTCCCAACCAGTGTGCCTCCAGATGTTTTGGGACTACAACTCCCATCATCCCTAGCTAGCAAGACCAGTGGTCAGGAATGATGGGAGTTGTAGTCCCAAAACATATGGAGGCACACTGGTTGGGGAACACTGATATAGAGTACAGGGAAAGCAGGCAAGCATCCAGACAATGCTAGAAAGTACCCCAATAATTAAGGACTGTTTGCCAATAATTTGATTATTTTTAAAGTTTCGGTTAAGGGTATGTGATTGGGAGTCTGGCTCTACTCACTTTTGAGTCTGGCCCTTCCCACCTCTGGGTTTGGCTCCACCTTCTGTTCGAGTGCAGCTCTCTTGCATTGAAAATGGCTCCCCACTCCTGAGATAGCAGCTAACTTTAACTTTAAAAGGCCCAGGTGTGGCACTATGGCTCACACTTTTTCATGTTCTGGTCCAATTCCAAAGTGCACAGGGAAAGTGACAAGGCTGGAGGCGAGGTGAGGCTAGCTGAAGGTTGCTGGACCATGGACAGCTCCAAATGAGCAACTTGTTCCAACGAAGGTTTGGATCAGACTAAGGCTTTTAATACTAGGGACCCAGGTGGCGCTGTGGGTTAAACCACAGAGTCTAGGGCTTGCTGATCAGAAGGTCGGCGGTTCGAATCCCTGTGACGGGGTGAGCTCCCGTTGCTTGGTCCCAGCTCCTGCCAACCTAGTAGTTTGAAAGCACGTCAAAATGCAAGTAGATAAATAGGAACCGCTACAGCGGGAAGGTAAACGGCGTTTCCATGTGCTGCTCTGGTTTGCCAGAAGCGGCTTTGTCATGCTGGCCACATGACCTGGAAGCTATACGCCGGCTCCCTCGGCCAATAATGCGAGATGAGCGCGCAACCCCAGAGTCGGTCATGACTGGACCTAATGGTCAGGGGGTCCCTTTACCTTTTTAAGGCTTTTAATGTCTCAGTCTCCAGACTACCTCGTCCAGGCTTCACCCCTTGAGAGAACTTCAGAGCCTTAAAGGGCCAACCCTGTGGCCTGAAGACAGGCACTCCTCCGTCATTCCTTGACCTCCCTCCTGATGTGCTTCCAGCGTGACTGGACTGCTGGTGTGCAGTGGGAGGCATCTGGTTCTCAAGTGTCCATGAGGGCCCAGACACTGGACCTATATGCCCTGATGGTCTTGGAGGTTCCACTTGGAGTTCTTGTCCAACCCCCTCCAGCACAATGGCATCCCTATCTTCTGCAATCACCTGTGAGACCTGACTCCCCACCTGGTGCTCTTGACTCTGTGTCCAGTTCACTGTTGGATACAGGGTTCTTGACAACACCCTTAAAGTGTATTTGTGTGTCTTATAAATCAGCACAGAGGAAAAAGAAAACCTAACTTCCTCAAGATATTTAGCTGTTGGAAGCTGATCACAAGAGGGCTTGACCAGTGAAATCTGGTGTTAGCAAGAGATCAGGTGGAAATCTTATGAAGTGGGAGAGGAGAAAAAGATAGACAAGATACATAGTTGGTTTCAACATCAATGCAGGACCTCAAGTACCAAGAAGCCAGATTTGTGTAGTAGCAGTCAGAGTGTCGGGGACCCAGATGGTGCTGTGGGTTAAACCACAGTCTAGGGCTTGCTGATCAGAAGGTCGGCGGTTCGAATCCCTGCAATGGGGTGAGCTCCCGTTGCTCGGTCCCAGCTCCTGCCCACCTAGCAGTTCGAAAGCACATCAAAAAGTGCAAGTAGATAAATAGGGACCGCTCCGGTGGGAAGTTAAATGGCATTTCCGTGCGCTGCTCTGGTTCGCCAGAAGCAGCTTTGTCATGCTGGCCACATGACCCGGAAGCTGTCTGCGGACAAACGCTGGCTCGCTTGGCCTATAGAGCGAGATGAGCACCGCAACCCCAGAGTCGGACACTACTGGACCTGATGGTCAGGGGCCCCTTTACCTTTACCTTTTAGTCAGTGTCAGGCTAGAACTGTGGAGACTCAGGTTCGCGTTCCCACTCAGTCATTAAGCTTATTTGGGGTGATATTCAAATAAACAATTGTGTGAGCAGAACAACTTCTGTTTGTGCAACAGGACTTTACATCCTATTCCTCCCATATCTGTTTTCTTTCTATGCAAAGCCAATCAGTTCTCTTCCACTGGCTACCCAGGGGACTAGAATTATTGAATGATTAATGTCAGCTGAGTATTTTGCATGTGACTTTCTGTTGTTTTAAAAATGAAATGTTGGCCCACGTGTTCTGAATTTCATTAATTGAAAAGGTAAGAAACCTTTCTTGCAACAACATTTCCTATCCCAGACCCCATTTTCCTCATTTGCCCTGGCATTCCCTTTGACTTTCAGAAAAAGGAAGGCCTGATTTTCTGATATCGTTCTGCTAATTCACCTCCATTTTAAATCAATTGCTCTTTGCTGGCTGTCCTAAGTGAAACTATTCTTTGATATATGTACTATCATTGCCAGTTCCATTTATTTTAATGAAAATATTGTGCCCCATGTAATCCATGGTAACAATTTATAATATTTTCATTTCTGAATTGCTGAGTGAAGGAGGGACATATTCCACGGGGCTGCAATTCCACCTAGCACCCATTAACCTTGTCATAGGAGCCTCCAGCATACTTGCTAAGTTTACTGGCTCTCTGGAGAATGGCTGTCAGGCCATTGTCTTCATGCTCAGCCAGTTTCCTCACAGGCATTAAAATTAAAAATAGAGGGAGATAGACAAACCAGGAGACTGGCAAGCCTCTTTCCCTGCTTCCAGAATGGATTTCTCTCTCTCTCTCCCTCTTCACATAGAGAGGTCTGGCTTATGATTTGGCAGCCCCAAACCATGTGGAATAAATTAAGGGTACATGTATGGTTTTTAGGGATGTACTCTCAGTCCATATCCCAGTTCCATGTGCTGTTCACCCCTGATAGTTTCAGAGAATATCAGACCATCAGCACGTCTATTGCAATCCACACTCCAGAAGGACATTATCAAAACCTTCAATGAAGCCCTTTTTGCTTCTTGTTTTTCCAGGGCTGATCCTACCATTAGAGTGGAAGCTGCTTTATACCGAGTCCCATTTGCTGACCCCACTCCTGTGTTTCCTTTTGCAGATATTAAAACTACACAGCATGAAGCAATTGTATGCATAAAAGTTGACTCCTTTTGGAATAAAAATGGTCCAAACCCATAAGTATTATTCAAAGCTTTACTAGCCAGAACTTCATCAAAACAGATACAAATCAAACAGTGATACACCCAGAAAGTTATAGATATAATTGAATCACAATTGGAGCTGAAATCAATGCTCTGTCTCTCCCACAGATTGCATTAGCTTGCATCCAGCCTTGAGAGGCTTCATTATCCCATCCTTCTTTCACTGTGTCAGGGAACAAAAGATGCAAAGGCCAACTCTCCTCATAATGGCAGATTTGCAATTGAGTACTTTACTCACATGATCTAAGGTTAAACACACACGTGAAAGCTAACAGAGAACATCAACAGTTGATTGTGAACTCAGCCAGAAGCTAAGAGAGAGATCTTTTTAGCTTAGCATACTCCAATTGAATTTTCCAATGTTAAACCCTTAGCAACATACATTCTCCATTTCAGTGCGCAATTGAACTTACCATTTCCCACCACCTCCCTTGCTATCCATGTCTTGTGGAAGAAGTGTAGGTTA
Organism: Zootoca vivipara; assembly: GCF_963506605.1. NCBI lineage: Eukaryota > Metazoa > Chordata > Lepidosauria > Squamata > Lacertidae > Zootoca > Zootoca vivipara. Next base: position 46,672,994 of record NC_083286.1, on the reverse strand, counting down.
CCTGGAACTTTGACTGTGCTGGGCGCCAGCTCATGTTGAGTAAGCTTCTGCTCTGCAGGCATGCCTTGAGTGTGTGGACAGAGAGGCACATGGCAGCAGTGGCAGGACTGGGTAGGGATGGGAGAGGAAGTTTGCACTTAAAGGCAAGTCTACCTAATATTCACTTCTAAAACATTACGTGAACCAAAACATAGCTACCCATCAAAATTCACACACCTCTGAATTTTGCAGTGTAGTTTTTCAGCCAAGGAAGGAGTAGTATACAAATGCATATACTAAGAGTAGTACACAAATGCATATACTACATAGTAATTCTGGTTTCTGGGGGAAGCAGAATGGAGCTGGCTGAAGGTAAACTGAGCTTGGTAGGGCAATGCCCCATATGTCCTAATGAGCTAGCCTCCCCTGATAGCGCCCCAGCAGTTGCTCCAGGGTGCTGCATGCAGACTTGGGACCTGTGAATATGAATCCGAAGACACCACAGATTGCAATTCCACACACCGCAGCTGCTGAGGTATATTTTGAGCTGTTGGTGATATATTATGTTTTTGCAATGCATCTTTCACTTAAGGGGCAAATACTATGCCGGCTTTCAAATCGGTGCCGGAGAGGCTGTTGCAGAGTAAATGGGAACCGCAGACATCAGGTAGCAAAGAGCCCTTCAGCAACAAGTAATATTGGAGGGAATGGCAGTGTTGTTGCTCAGATTACTGAAACAATATATGTGAAATGTTTTGAATGCTCAGGTAAGCTGCTCTCTAGATAAACAATCTCTTCGAGAAATAAGTACCCTTTGCCATGCACATTTAGCGAAATTTTTCTTTCTGGGATTAGTATGGTAACTTCTGTGGCAGATGGTTGAAGACAAAGCTTAATTGATCTTAATTTTCTCCCTTCAAGTTCCCCCTTACGCGTTACTGTGATGTAAGCCTTTCCGGTGGAGCAAAACTAGAACGGAGGAGGAAGAGACCCCATGTAAAACCGAACATAATCGTTTCAGTAATCGTTGCTGAGTCTACCTTCATTATTATTGTACAAATAGAAACATTTGAGCTTGGCACCAGCAATCCAGAGCTGATATGTGTATTGTAGCTCTCTGCTCTATGATGGCACCATCCTTGGAATAACTTCTCACTCAGCGATGATGTGGGTGGTGTCTCCTGTCAGTGTGATGGATGAATCTTAGTTGCTTTTATGGGCATGGAGACGAGAGAAAGTCCCAGCTCTGGGTGTACATGTGCAGTCATAGGCGCCAGTTGTAACTATGAGAGAGGAGGGCACAAGGTGCCTTATATGCTGGGCGCCTCGCAGCCCGACAAGCATGACGCCTTTAGTCCATCAGTAACTATGCCTTGCAAGGTGATAATTCTGCTGGACTTCAGGGTGGCCTTTACTGCATCCTTATAATGCTTCAGCTGCTCACCTCTCTTTATGCTAATCAGACTGTAACTCAGGCGAGGCATGTGAGCTGACTTTTCAGTCAAGCAGCTTCATAACTCCTTACGTCACGTTTCCAATTCCGAGATATCACCATTGCCCCGAAACTTTGGCTCCCTTTAGGCATTACCTAAGCAACATGGCTACTCTCAGAAATATTGCTTCTGTGTGGTTGGGGGATCCCAACCTGTTGCAGCCATATGCAAGAGCCAATCGCTGTGGGTTTACTTGATCATGTGGTAACTTCCCAGAAGAAGAAGATCATGTGGTAACTTAGAAGAAGAAGACGAAGAAGAAGAAGAAGAAGAAGAAGAAGAAGAAGAAGAAGAAGAAGAAGAAGAAGAAGAAGAAGAAGAGGAGGAGTTTGGATTTGATATCCCACTTTATCACTACCCTAAGGAGTCTCAAAATGGCTAACATTCTCCTTTCCCTCCCTCCCCCACAACAAACACTCTGTGAGGTGAGTGGGGCTGAGAGACTTCAGAGAAGTGTGACTAGCCCAAAGTCACCCAGCATGCGGAGGAGCGGAGACACGAACCCAGCTCCCCAGATTATGAGTCTACCGCTCTTAACCACTACACCACACTGGCAGTGAGGATTACGGTTCTGGGGAGTCACCAGGTGATCTGGGTTAAAAGATGACTGGTGTCAGATGAGCATGCTCAGGGCTTTTCTCCAGCTGAAAATCCCAGAACTCAGTTCTGACACCTCTCGGGTGGGTGCCATTGCCATAAGAGAACAAGAGATGTGTTCATGGTGAATTCTGGCACCTCTTTTTCTAGAATAATAGCACCGAGCATGTTTAAAATGACCTCTTCTCTCTCTTTCCCTCCCTCCCTCCCTCCCCACCAAGCACTGTGAGACGAATCCCAATAAATCATCTCTACACATACATACACAAAGTTCACACATTGAATCAACCATGTGTCTAATGCCATGCCAAGAGGAAGACCCACAACTGGATAGTTTAAATGCACACAACTGGTCCTGGCCAAGTACTGGCAGGACCCCAGCAGACTCCATAGCCGACGCCTAGTTTAGTTCCCCCGCTTAAAAGAAATTGGTGCTCTGACCAACACCAGGTGGCTGGGTCTGGTAGCAGCTGTTTTGATGTAATGTACCATCACTCTGGAAGATTGCAGGAAATTAAAATGGCAGCTCCCCACCTGGCACTGATTGAAGCACTAATGCTGCCATCACTGCTGCCAGGTAAAAGTTAGGGTTCGCCCACGAAGGAGCGGAGAACCACTGGCACAGCGGGGAGCCTACAAGAAGATGCTTTGCAGCCAGTACTACCCTCTCCTCCCCCTAATTGACTTGGGGTGGTGGTTGGGAGAACCCTTGGAACAGCATGCAAGGGGAGGAGAGGGCAGAATGTTCCTCCAGGCAAACAGAAATGCTCATCCTGGCAGAGCAATCTGCTTAGCGCTGTGCTATATTATTCCTCCCATTAATTTCAGTGGGTCTGCTGTGAGGAGTAAAACTTAGTTGAATACCACCCAATATCAACTGCATGTTTGATTTTCATCAGGACAGCAGCACTCATGGAAAGGAGATTTAATCCTTCCCTCCCTGGTCACGATCCTGGGGGGAAAAAGGGGCTCCTGTGTTGCTAGGGGCATCAGGGAAAGAGCTCTCATTGGTTTCAATGGGAACCTTCCCCTCGCTAAGATGCATAGCAGTGCAGGGCTGACTTTTGTTAGGATTGTGGCAGGGAAAGGAAGGGTTTATCTTTCCATCCATGTGCCCTGCAGTACTGATGAAAATTGTCCCCCATGCTTGCTGTTAAATTGTAAATAAAATCCACCTTGATGTAGCTCTGTTTAATCATCACACCTAGTTTGGTCCTTATAGTCCACCTCAACCTTTTCTATTTGTTGTTTGCCCTACAGCAGCCCTCCCAAACCTGGTGCCTTCCAAATGTTTTGGACTACAACTCCTTTCAGTCCTAGTCAGAACGACCAATGAAAAGAGATGATGGGAGCTGTGGTCCAAAACATCTGGGAACATAGGGAAGGCTGCTAAAGAAAAGGCAACGCTGCAAGAGGAATGACCTGGAAAGTACCAGGAGAGCCTGAGTCAGCTATTGTTTTGAGAACTTCTTTTACCATAGGATGACAAGCATTTGGATAAAGTCACTTTCACTCACGAGCTGACCATCCATTCTTGAGTGAGGATAATTAAGCTTACCAAAAGCAGAACTACCCTGGCCAATGTTAAGGACGTTGTCAATCATAACAGCATTCTACAAAAGAGGACTGCCAAGGGAGCAAAATTTTGTCTGTGACCTTGAGTGGTACATTATTAACAAAATACAAGATTGGCCTAAAAAAATGCCCTGTCATGCATGTTCAATTGATCCTTAACCAATTCTAAAAGGTCAAAGGCATTATGGTCCCCCGAGCAGTGTGATTGGCTGGTTACTGAATCTCTTCTCAGATTATGCATCACAATGGGCAACTCTGGGTAGAAACCAATTCATAAACAGTTGATGTGAAGTTTCCATTGGGGGGGGGGGAAGACTGTTGGTGTATGCTGGAGTCAAAGGTACAATTAAATGAGTACATTTAGCTGTGCTAGAAGATATTTGCTCCATTCTAAAGTAAATTTTAGTAGCGTGATGCTCTGTACCAATTTTCCAGTACAGCAAGACTATGTGTTTCCCATGTTTGCTTTGACGTTTGGATGACTTTGCCACAATGATGTAAAGCTAAGTGAGCAAGATGGAAGACAGGACCAGAAAACAATGCTATGTCTTGATTTCCTAAGATACACATTCATTTCAGCATCATTATTCAAACACTAAGACTTACTCTGCATTCCTTCCTGACTGAAAAATTACTGCTGTTGCGGTGGTGGATTCAGAAAATATTTTGAGGTGAGCTGATCAAAACTGTACCCAGCATAGTCGCTGCACCATATATTTGTACGGCCATTATGATATTGGCAGTTTCACTTTCGATCCCTTCCTAACAATGCCTAAAAATGGAATTTGCCTGCCTCACAGCTGCCACAGTTTCAATGAGCTATTCGCCCCAGCCTCAATATATTTTTCCTGGTCAGACACAACTTGTTCAGACCTAATTAGCATTTATGTGAAGTTAGGACCTCTTGGCCCAATATTTATCACATTCTACTCAAATGACCTACCTCTGGGTCATTTATGAGCAGATTAAAAAGCACCAGTCCCCATATAGATCCTATGGGGACCCTACTTGTTACATCCCTCCATTGTGGGAACTGCCCATTTATTCTAAGACTCTGCTCTTTAACTAGTTACTGATTCATAAGAAGGGATGTAAGAAGGCATTGCTTTTCTTTTTGCCCTGCATTTGTTGCAAGCAGAACTCGTTCCATTCCGCTGCAGTTCATATTCCTCCAAAACCGACTGTGATGTGCTGTGATGAAATCACACAATTCATGTAATTTATGCAGTTTATTATGGGAATGACATAAGTTGTGTTGCCATGTTATTCCACCCCATGTATTTCAATGCAATGGGAGAGAAAACCAAACCAACTGCATGTCGTTTGTGGACAGATAGCAGCAGCAGCAACAGTGAATGCCGATTGTTTTCGCTAGATTCATTTCCATTCTGGACACAGCACAAATAAGCAAACATTGGCAATTTCTGCTCGCATTTCTGTTTTCATCAAAATTCTCTGACATCCCCATCAATAAGAGGATCTGTTCTTTTATCCCATGATTCGCTAAGCTTGCAGAGGAGTCTTTGGTGACGGATTTTATCAAAAGTGTTTTGAAAGTCCCAAGTACACAATGTATACTGGGTCACCCGTTTCCACATTTGCCTGGAGAGGGAGGTTGGCTCCTTTTTTTGGTTTTTATAAAACACATAATTTTGTACTTCTGCATTCCTCAGCATCACCCAAGCATGCAGATACCTCCCTGTTGATCCTAAGTGACCCTGTTTGGCTCTGGTGCTGCTGGGATTTAGCCACTTTGGCCTGTTATGAGAGGATGGCTCCTGTTGATTTAGTAGATCTAGATATGCTTTGATAGAGAAGCTTCTACATTCTATATATACCAGACCTTCCAGATCTATGGTTTCTAACAAGAGCAGGTTCCTTTGCTCATCAGACCAGTTGCAGCCACTGTTTTCCCTTGGTCTCCTCCCCACAGGTTCTGTGTATTTATGAAAGAGCAGCAAAAACACAGGATCTGTGTATTTATGAAAGAGCCAGTGTGGTGTAGTGGTTAAGAGCGGTAGACTCGTAATATGGGGAACTGGGTTCGCATCTCCGCTCCTCCACATGCAGCTGCTGGGTGACCTTGGGCTAGTCACACTTCTCTGAAGTCTCTCAGCCTCATTCACCTCACAGAGTGTTTGTTGTGGAAGAGGAAGGGAAAGGAGATTGTGAGCTGCTTTGAGACCCCTTAGGGTAGTGATAAAGCAGGATATCAAATCCAAACTCCTCCTCCTCCTCCTCCTCCTCCTCCTCCTCCTCCTCCTCCTCCTCCTCCTCCTCCTCCTCCTCCTCTTCAAGCAAAAATGGCCAATCTTTTATCAAACGCCTTGATATAAAATAGGTATCTACAAGCCAGAGTTAGCGGAGGTTAGATGAAAACACACGGAGCTGATTAATATTCTGCTCAAATTCTCAAATAGATTTAGGTAGGCAAGTCCACCAATTAAGGTCAGTAATTTGAGGTGGTTAGGTGATGCATAAATATTCTCTCCCCATGACATGATAGGCTTGCAAGCAAGCCTAGGGGGATAATCACCCTTTAATTTCATTCTCCTGCTCTAGCACTGCCTCACCGGATGACCTTGGGTAAAGCAACGAAGCTTTCCCCCAGAGATAAAACCAGATCCAGCTGTCCCAGACTGTAGTCTGTCTGTCTTTGCTGCTGTCGGAATCCTGTGTGCATTCAGGTAGCAATTTCATACAAAGCCCCCCATTCAAATGAACGGGATGTCAGGACAAGCAGAGTGTATCTAGTTGCAGCGAGTAAGTGCACTGATTTGGCTCTGCAGGGCACGGCACTTCAATAGGCAGCAACACTGTTAACATTGTTGATACTACTGCGGCTGTAATTAGAGGTCTGGATATAAAGTTCCATTAAAACAAATGTGGGAAATGTACAGCTCCATCCCAATGCAATTGTTTTAGGTACTCGTCCGTGTGCTTCAAGAGAAGAAGAATGAATTTCAATGGCAACATGGGGTGCTGTGGACTTTAAAAATCAAATAAACCAGGGGATTTCCTTAGAGTTGGAGGTTGTTGCTTGGCTTCTTATTTCCTCCCCCTCCACTTCAAACTCAAAGGTTCCTCTCACTCTTGATGGATGCAGAAGAGTGAAGGAAGCTGCCTTTTCCAGGGTCTCAGGTAGCGCTCCTTCCCATCACCTGTGACTGGATCATTTGAATTGGAGATGCCAGGATTTGACCTTGGGCAGGGGTCGGCAAAGTTTTGTGGCTTGGGCTGGTTCACGGTCCCGCAGACACCGCACACGAATGCGCAAACACTATTTCCGGAGTTCCTTCCGGCGCGGAGGAGGCATGCACAGCTTCCCATTGGCTGCAGGAAATTCCTGCAGCCAATGGGAAGCCGGCTAGCATCGTGGAAGGCGGTCCCTGCTCTGCTCCGTGCCAGTTTAGCATGGTGCACTGGAGCTGATCAAGCAGGCGGGGGGGCGGTCCCCGAGCGGGTGGCGGGGATCCACGGGCCAGTTAAACGACCCCCATAGGCTGCTTGTGGCCCATGGGCCTGAGGTTGCCAACCCCTGACCTTGGGCTTTCTGCTTGCAAAGTATGAACTTGACCAGTGAACTAGGGTCAGTCACTCCCGTTTTAGTCTTCTTTGCTGCTGCTCACTTTCTCTGGTTCTCCCAAGATGCCTCCCTGAGGTTGGAACGAAATGCTTCATCAAGTGTAGCAACTGAACAAAAGTCAAGTTGCATGTCATTCGCACCACCATCTCATGAGGGGAAGATTAGGGATTTGGTTTGCAATTGAATAAGAAATGGCCTAATCTGCACTTCTCAAACACAAAGCAAAGCACAATTATCCTTTGAAATAGCACTTCTCTGAATTTTGGGTTGTGGTTCCCCAACCAAATGATTTGTACAGAATTGCATATATTGGTGGAAAGTCTAAAATGTACATATTAGAGGAAAATTACGAACAAAGATGCATCTTATTAAATGCACCACATTGCAAAATTGCTTGAAAAAAATGTTCACAATAGTCAGAACTGCACAAAAAATGTGTACATGTGGAGAAATTTGTACAAAAATGTTGCTGAATTTCCATGAGGACTTTCTTTTTAAAATGCAGAAATGTGGAGATCTGAACTTGAGATAGGAAAAATGAGAAAGTGAGAGAAACCAAAAGTGACAAATTCATGCATCCCTAAGGGAAATCATGTAAACTTAGTTGCCATGTGAGCAGATGCTCATGCAGAATGCCCAATTTATTTATTTAAAACATTTATAGCCTTCATTTTTGGTCTAGGTTCCACAAACTAACAGAACCAATGTTAAAAACAGTACATAAAAATCAATAACCATATGACTTAATAAAACAACAAGCAAACGAACCAGTAGCACAAAGCCAAGAAAAAAATGTAATGGAAGAATATTTGAACAAAAACCAACCCAGAATGACTCAAAATATCCAGAAGAAATCCTCTTCAGCCTCAAGCTGAGATAGGAAAGACAATGAGGAGGGGATTAGAAAAAATGTCCCCCAAGAAAGAGTTATTGTTGTCATTGCTGGTGCCACTACCTGTGACGGGACAAGGTTCCTCTGTGGAACGCCCTCCTAGCAGATGTCAAGGCAATAAGTAAATATTTTACCTTTAGAAGACAACTGAAGGCATCCCTGTTTAGGGAAGTTTTTAATGCTGTACTGTTTTAATATTCGGTTGGAAGCCACCCAGAGTGGCTGGGGAAACCCAGCCAGATGGGCGGGGTATAAATAATAAATTATTATTATTATTATTATTCCTCTGCCATACTATTTCAGTGCTGTCCCCTCTGCCTTGTGGCAGGAGGACAGTATAGATTTGGAACCGTGGTTTGCAGAGGGGCATAGTTCAGAAGGCAGAAGCTGGGAAAGACTGGATGGGGAACAGCTAGCAGAAGAAACACTAGAAGAGAGAGAGTTAACAGATTCACAGTCTCTGGATAGTATCCACCCCACTTCCCCAAGGTCACGGAGAGCTCAGAAAGTGTCAGAACAGAAAGTTCAGAGGCTACAAGCTCAGATTAAGAGACGTAGGAGTGACATAGATTAATAGGGACGGAAGTGGGAGTGATCCTTAATTGGGAGCACCACCATTCTGGGTAGATGCTTTCTTTTGTCCTTTGCTGTGTTTATTAAAGAAACTAACTGGTAAGAATTCCCTTTTGTTTGATCTGCTCATTTATGGCCACGGGGGAGGAAGTCGATTCCCCAAAGCCTGACAGGTTGTCTAGATGGAGTGATGGGCTTAAGGCAGCTCCTTATACACCTGCTTTGGTTACTATCTCCTATTAAATTAAAGACAAGGGGTGGTATTCAACAAAGTTTGACTCAGAGTGGACCCATTGGAATGAGTGAACATGACTGTTAGGTCCATTAATTTCAACAGGCCTACTCAATAGTAAAACTTAGTTGAGTACTCCCCATACGCCTAAAGCCTTTCCAGAATATGTCCACCTCTTCCCTCTGTATGAAATATAGGATAGATTACTTGCATCCGGATGTCAGTGTTGTTGTGTGTTTCCTCATCGTCCACCTGTGGCAGCCAATAATAACATGGTGACTTCAATAGCCTGCATTGATTTGCACCTGTGAATGGGCCATTGCAGCTATGCCACCACAGATAGTATTGCCACTCAACACTTTTCAATGGAGTCAGTTCACGGATTCAGCTGCTGCCAATTAAGTGCACACAGTAAAGAAGTGTTGCGATATCCAGCTGTGTATACATTCATGTGTGAACCAAGTCAATTGCACACAAATCACATGGCATATGCAGATAAGTCATGTGCAGTACCCAACCAACTTGTTTTGTCAGGGCAAGGATTTACAATTCACAACAGAACTCCCTCCCAGTGCCCCTTAAATATGTTCTGAGGCTCCCACCCCAACTCTCCCAAGCAGAATTGGGGCACCCATAGTGGGGGCAGGGGGCAGGAAGCATAAATCCTTGTGCCAATGGATTGAGCTAGGTATAGAGAAGGGTAGATAAATGGCATGGCGTACAGACACATGAAACCCAGTTCCATCTTTCCTTAAGTAATCTTTGGGTTCTTGAAAGTTACCTGTGACACTGGGTTTGGGACCAGTTCTGAGAAAGAACTTTTCGTCCTTAAGAGGAAGTGTTAAGGCAAGGGTAATTTAATCATGAATAATTTTGCCTTGTACAAGCTAAGTGAGATTGCAAAAGGCTAGTCAAAGCAGCCATGCTCTTTGTTAACAGTATTTATTAATTTAGCATTTGAGCAAAGTCCTTGCTTAAAACGACAGAATTTGTTCCCTGGGGTATTGTTGGCCAAAAAAATAACAGTGCAAAAGCTCTCTCCAGTCCTCCTGCTTCTCTCTCTCTCTCTCTCTCTCTCTCTCTCTCTCTCTCTCTCTCTCTCTCTCTCTCTCTCTCTCTCTTCACATGCCAGGGAAAAGGAAAAGATTTATACTGTGGTTTCAAAGAACAAACCCCAAATGTGTGGTGAGGGAGATGCAGAATGGAGAGAGGAGGATTAGAGGTTACTGCCTTTCCTGCCACCATCCTTCTCCACTCACTCAGAAAATAAAGAAATATTTAGACAGGAAGTGCTTAACTTCCCTAAGGGAGGACTACTTCCACCCTGAGCCAATGAGGTATTACAGGTCATGTCAAGTGAGGTCAAGCAAGTGCTTCTAACCTCCAGTGTTCTGTTGATTTATTCTGTCAGCTGTTAGTTGACAGGCAGCTCAAGACCCCGAGTGCAGGAGTATTAGAGCAGCGTAAAATGATGGGAGGATGTTGGTTTAAATAAGGCTGTGCCACGTTAAACCGAAAGACACACTATGTGTCCTGCTGGGTGATTATGGATATCATTATGTATGATGGATGAATGGTATTTAACACAATCAAATGTTGTTGTTGTTGTTGTTTAGTCATTTAGTCGTGTCCGACTCTTCGTGACCCCATGGACCATAGCATGTTGTTGTTGTTGTTGTTGTTGTTGTTGTTGTTGTTGTTAAAACAATCTTCTAAAGAGCCTTCTCAAGGCAATTCCACTAAAGTTGAGTAAAAGCAGTTAAAAACAAAAAAACAATGAATGCATTTCAAGACCATACAAAATAGACACTCATTGTAAAGACCCATTCATCCAGCTGGGAAAGCCTGTTGACACATAAATGTTGCAGGTAGTGGGGTGCTTGTTGTATCCTGACAGGAATGATATTCCACAAAACAGATTACAGGTAGGTAGCCATGTTGGCCTGATGTAGTTGAAACAAAATAAAAATTAAAAAATAAAATAAAATCCCCCCCTTCCAGTAGCACCTTAGAGACCAACTAAGTTTGTCATTGGTATGAGCTTTCGTGTGGCGAATACATTCAGTGTATCTGAAGAAGTGTGCATGCACACAAAAGCTCATACCAATGACAAACTTAGTTGGTGTCTAAGGTGCTACTGGAAGGATTTTTTTTTTTTACCACAAAACAGAGGCGGCCACCCGAAAAGCCCTGCTTCAAGTTACTGTGGAGCGTGGCCAATGTATTGTGCCATATCCTCCTTTTAGGAACAGCGCATCCTTTTATTTGTTCATATCCCATGGAGGGCAAAGGAGGGGAGAAATGATGGCGATGAGAGGGAGGGAAGACACACTAGATACCTGTCACTGTGATGATGATGATGACTGGGGGACAAAGATCCATGTGTCTGGTCCGACCGATCGAAACACTTGAGGCACCTGAGGTGAAGCACAAAATGGCAACACCTACGGTACCCCAGGTCAGGGAAGAAGAGATGAGTGAAGATCATCACAAGGGGGGAGGGGTCAAATCAACCTTACCCATTGGTTGAAGTGGGAATCGGAGGCCATTGCAAGAGGGAAGGGGATTCACTCTGAATCAATCTGGGCAGGTGCAGACCCCAGCAGACCCCAGAGGGCAGCCCCCACCATTTCCTCTCTAGGGGGAGTGGGAGAAGACCAGAAGCACCTCCTATTTATCAAGAGCAGGCATGTCAAACCTGCGGCCCTCCAGATGTTTTGGTCTACAACTCCCATGATCCCTAGCTAGCAGGATCAGTGGTTGGGGAAGATGGGAATTGTAGTCCAAAACATCTGGAGGGCCGCAGGTTTGACATGCCTGATCAAGAGGCTACTGTAGAAGCAGCATGGGGAGCTGTCAAAGAGGCAGTAGAGCATGCCACAAAAGCAGCAGGCGATGCTTGGGGGCCAAATCTGCAGTCACCTCACCATGCTTCATGGTGGGACAGCTCTGAAACCGATATGGTTTGGGTAGTCAGATATCTGAACCTACCTGTATGGACTTGAGTGAAGATATAGTTAAAAATAACAATCATAATAATCACTAGGGAGGACGTTCCACAAATGGGGAGGCAAGACCAAAAGGGCACCACCTACAGGGCCTTCTCTACTGATTGTAGGGCCAGTCATAAGGGCATAATTGATGTATGCACATACCTGTGTTTTCCAATGAACTTATAATTGGTTCCACATGTCTGGATTGTGACCAATGTACGGTTAAAAGTTAAAAATGAAAGACAGCCCGTCGTTTTATGTTTTTTTTATTTCATAGACCTAAGAACGCAGGTGGCCTAGATACAGCACTACAACAGAATATTGCAAGACTGGGATCATTTTGTGAACCATATTTTATTACGCAGCAGAAAATGCATGCACTGAGAAAAAATGCTGTCCAAGACCAGGTTATAGTACAAAACAATGCATCTCCAGAAGACAAGACTGGTCTTCAGAAGCATTTTTCAATGTGGTTAAAATAAGTAAGTTATTTCCTGCAATCAGGAAATAAAGATGCCTTATGAATTGCACAGCCACTAATTAATTGCCATTGTTGAAGTTCCCCCAAACCCTATTCCTACTAAGAAACTTAAATTGCAAGTATCCACAATCATATTCATATGGACCTGTCACATCGGTAATTAATGCTTGTGGAACTGTAAGCATATTTGATGTAGAAATGGATCACAAAGTTGTTGTTTGAAGGTGCTGTGCATGAAGACTATTCGCCTCGGGTATCTTATGCCACATGTCTTTGAGCTTCTCCTTCTGCACAATCACTGCCAATGTGCTATACTGTGTTAGGCCATGGGGCCATTGAACAGGCTCAGCCTGGTATGCCGACCTGACCCCACCTCTGAGTTCAGCCTCAGAGCTGAGTGATTCGATACCTGGTTTTTCACCTGCATTCTTGGATGGAGGCTTCATTATTCCACACTGAAAGGTAACACTATATAACATTATATTAATAACAGACAGGTTCTGACATTATCTTTGGCTGTTGCGCCTTGAACCCAGGGGAAGGGCCCCTCACACCCCATCCTAGAAACACTGTGAGAAATTGTCGGTACCTAAGCTTTGAGCGGCATTAAAGAAATCATGTAGGCATCAGACAATAGATCAGATAAAAGCAATCTGAATGCTGACTAAGTGCTCAGATACCTAGGTGACAGGAGCAGAACAGGAAGGGGTCGACTTAGAATGGGGTAATATTGAGTGGGTAAAGAATGCCTGGTATTGTTGCAGTGCCAAGATTTCAGTCTCACCTGCCAATCTGAAACATTGTCGACTTTGTTCCTTGATCAAGTGTTTTCATTGTTATATTAGGAGAATGTCTCTTTTTGGGGGAGAAGGTCACCAGATGGCCTATTTTAAGTAGCAATCTCCTCTGCTACAGTACATTAATGTGGGTACGTGAGTGTTTATTTTCCCATTGACTGCCAAATCAGCAAGCCCCACCAGAGTGATCTGCCAGAGCTAGGTTTGTGAGGTCCAGTGGATCTCCTTCCCTGTCAGTGGGACCTGTTGGCAGGGCTGAGTCTAGGCTTGGTCACTGCCAGTGGCCTCTAGGACAAATTCCTATGGGTGTGTTCACACGACAGATTTTAAAATGGCCGAGCAGCTATTCTATTTCCCCAGGAAATGTAGATTTGTGAACAGGGCTAATGATCTGTGTGATGGAGAATTATTGCCCAAGGAAAACCTGTTGCATCAGCTCAGGGACATTTGGCTGCACAACATCATCTCCTTTCTCTCTCTCCCCTCCCTGCGAGCCCCACACCCTTCTCCAAACCTCTGGAGCAGATTTGGGGAGGGTGTGGGACATATGGGGACAGGAGATGGGGAAGCTGCATTGCAGAAGTAGACATTGCTAAAAAAAAATGAATGCATTGGTTACCGCCTAATAATAATACTAATAATACCAAAACGCTATTCTTTGCAGATAAAGTCACAGTGCTTAACATCCGATAAAAACTCACCTCTGCCCTCAGTCTGTTCTAGAAATAACATGCATGTGTGCTTTGTCCAGAACCATAAGCATATTCAACAGGCAAGATTTTTTTTTTCATATCCAGATTTGGTGGCAACTTCCTATTTTCTCCAACTGTTAAGATTTCTTATTACTTTTTGAAGTATGACTGAAGGCTTGTTGTAATTATTGCTTTTATTTTTTACTGATGTTATGTTACAGTAAGGGGGTTCACATAAACTCCCTCACTTGTTGAAAGGAAGAACCTGTGAGAGGGTTGCAGGACTGCCACACTCCTCAAACCCAGGCTAACACCATGCACAGAACATCCCACCATTCCAGTGATTTGTAACAATATTTTGACTTACGTGCTTTATCTGGGCCATTTGCTTCTGGGCCCGTTTAAAAAACCCAACAGCAACTTTCATTGTTTTCACCTGCTGCTATTACATTACGTTACATTTCAATTGTCCTTTTTTTCTTTCTTTCAGTTTTACACCCTCCCATCAACGGAAACCCCAGTCTTTCACATGAACTTCATTGTCAGATATCTCTTTCTCCTGCTTCTTGCTTAGGGTTGTTGTACGCAACTAACCCTGAAGAAAGCTGCTTCCTGGAGAGACCATTGTTGGATCTTTCAGGGCCTTGCGTAAGTCATCTTCTGCCTGCATGCTGATAAACAAATGACTCAGTGAATAATTATCCCTCCATTCCATAATCCCTACCCTTCTCCATGGTCTACTCTGTTTCTTATTACACAGCTGCCGGGTTGGGGTGGGGTGGGGGGTTGCACAATAACTCCTTACTGGTGTTATGGGTCCTTATATAAAGGCTGTGGATATCTGTGACTCAAGTTCCTTACCAATATTACTAGTTATTCTTAGTGCTTTAATTTATAATTGATTGATAAATACAATCGTTCATAAAACAATCGCAATTGTGTAATATTATTGCAAGAGCTGGTGGAATCTCTATACATTTGTACCTTGCGGAAAGGAATTGTTTTCTCTCCTTCTTTTGATTATTCATCCCAGCTATGTCAGACGCTCTCTTGTAGCTCTGTATTTACTCTTGCATATTTGACCTTAGTTACACAAAAGCAAGCAAGTTTAAATGCCATGGCTTCTTTGAAACAATCCTGGGAACTGTAATTTTGTAAGGGTGCTAAGTATTCCCTTTATCTTCAGCTCCCCAACCAAAATATCAGTTCCCAGAGTTCCCAGGGTTCAAACTACTTTAAGCCTTAACTACCGACCTAGTGCTCTCCAGACTCCCATCAGGGCTGGGGAAGCTGTGAACCTCCTGATGTTGTTGGACTCCAATTCCCATCAGCCCTAGCAGCATGACCAGTGCTCAAGCATGATGGGGTTGTGGTCCAAAACATCTGAAGGCTAGACTAAACTGTAAATGAGGAATGGGGACCCACTGACCCTTCAGATGCTGCTGGACTGCAACTCTCACCACCAGTATAATGGACAAAGGTTGGAATCTAGAAACATCTAGAGGGCACCATGTTGACTACCCCTATTGTAGGTATGCACTTTGTTTTCTAGCCTAAAAGTGAATACATATCTTAAGTAGGCCCAAGAGTAATAGCCATGTCACTGTACATTTGTTAGCCTTTAGGACACTCTGCCATTTTTCCTGGGATGGGCTAAAACAGCTATGTCTCACGCCTCCACCACTGCTGTTAGGCCCCCACATCATATCCTAAAAACACAGCCCTAGACTGCAGATATCAGTGGAGATGACGGTGCAATTGAATTTGTAGAAGAAAAAAATAGAATTTGCAGAGCCTGCAAGATGAAATAACAGAATTAACAGGAAACTGGCGGTTGGGCAAAGGCCAGGATAGAAAACCAAGGATAAGGCAGTTTCTCCAAAGTCACTGCAAGATTAGTCAATAAAGAGTTTCCTTTCCATGTAGAAGGTCAAACATCAAGACAGGAATTTAATTTGGGCTGCAGTGAAGGCGCATTGACCTGAAGATGTTTGTGTCATCCTGAGAGTCAGCTGATGTAGCTGGTTCAAATGTGCTGTTTTCTAATGTAATATACAGTCTTCTCATGTGGAACCTAGGAGGCTGTTTTATACTAAGGCAGGCCATTGGTCATCTAGCTCAATTTTGTCTACACCAGGCATCCCCAAACTTCGGTCCTCCAGATGTTTTGGACTACAATTCCCATCTTCCCTGACCACTGGTCCTGTTAGCTAGGGATCATGGGAGTTGTAGGCCAAAACATCTGGAGGGCCGCAGTTTGGGGATGCCTGGTCTACACTATCTGGAGATGATGGGGATTGAATCTGGGGTTCTTAGCATCCAAAGCATGGGCTCTGCCACTGAGCCATGCCCCTTCTCCAACCAATGTGATATTTCTGCCTCAAAACTTGACTGTGTGTGCCTGTGTGGTTGGTGATTTGAAACCTCTCGCATGGCTCACAAGAAAGGCTTATATGTTTGAGAGAATGTCTGCCCTAGCTTTCAGTCAGGGCCTGATCCACACAGATATTTCCATGTATTCACCTCTTCCTCCAAGTAGCCTCATGGGCAGCTAGCCAGACATATTGTTGTGATGCCTCTGAAGTTCCTGGCTGGCTTGATTGTCCCCTGCTCCCATAGTCCTGGAAAAGCTGAAGGGAGAGTCTGTGAGCCAGCTAGGTACCTCCATTCCTGGGGCAGGAATGACCAGGTGCATGGTCTTGGGTTCCATGATGAAAAAAGCTGGGATATAAATGTAAAAACAAACAAACAAACAAACAAACAAGTAATGCTTACTTCACCTGATGTGCACTGGAGTTCAACAGCAACCTAGCAGTTCAAAAGCATGTCAAAGTGCAAGTAGATAAATAGGTACCGCTCCGGTGGGAAGGTAAACGCCATTTCCATGTGCTGCTCTGGTTTGCCAGAAGCAGCTTAGTCATGCTGGCCACATGACCCGGAAGCTGTCTGCGGAAAAACGCCGGCTCCCTCGGCCTATAGAGCAAGATGAGTGCCACAACCCCAGAGTCATCCGCGACTGGAAGGTCAGGGGTACCTTACCTTTACCCCTTCTCTAGACCAACCATCCACAACCTTGTGCCCTCCAGTTGTTTTGAACTATCGGCTCTAGTCAGCATGTCAATTGTCAGGGATGATGGGAGCTGTAGTCCAAAACAGCTGGAGCACATCAGGTTGGGAAGGCTGCTCTAGACACACGCTGAATCAATTTCACAGCTCTCCTGCCACAAACCTAGGTCATCTCAAATGCACCGTGCCTGCAATTTGTACCCTATTACATTGTAATTCATTTAGCAGCAAGGCTTTTACTATTTCAAGAGGAAGCACAAGCAGTTCCCATCAGAAGTGACTTGACTTGTCAAATGTAAGTGCTATCATTATCATCATTATTTCAATGGTAAGATGAGCTGCTAATATTGTCAACCAGGCATTTTTCTCCGGGAGTTAGACTGCAAGAAAACATTCAGGAAAGTGAAATAATAATGTTGAATGTTATCAAGTTTAAATTAGATTTTGTGTAGTATTGATTTTGGTAAGTTTAATCAAGAACAGGCCACACTGAAGAGATGGGTTCTTTTTTCACCCTTGGAGTGGACAACAATTTGTAATGGATGCAACTTTTCTCCTCCTCCCATTGATTTTAAAAAATGACAAAGCATAGGGAGCCATGCTTTGGAGGAAGATATAATTTTTTAAAAAACATGCCTGGCTGGAACCCTGTCCCATCCCAGAATTCTCCATTCCATTCTCCCTCAACAGCCAGTCAATATACCATAGCCACTGAGCATGCTGTTTTTGAGTTAATTTCCCAGGTTAATTTCCCTAAAGATTTGTTGTACTTCTACAAATACTGGGGTTCCCCTAAAGCATAGGAACATAGGGAACTCCCTTTGCTGAGTCAGGCCACTGGTCCATCTAGCTTAGTATTGTCTACACTGACAGGCAGCAGCTCTCCAGGATTTCAGGCAGCGGACATTCCTAGCCCTATCTGGAGATGCTGTGAATTGAACCTAGGATTTTTGCATACAGAGTAGCTGCTCACCCATACCTCTCTCTTGTGTCTGTTGATCTCGCTCTGTTGAGCATGGTTCGTGCCATTTTGGCTACATAAGCAACGTCACCCACAGCGTGGACACTGAAAATATACAGAATTATGATTGGATTTTGCTCCATGTTTAAGGGCTTGCTTCCTGGAAGAAGGATTATCATCACTACAAACAAGGCAATTGATTTCCCTCCAAATTCTGTCCTGCACAAATGCGCCGACATAAATATTTGCACCAGCACAGCAGTTGGGAGGATTACAGCTGAAGAAGTTTTGAGTTAAAGTCCCAATTTTGGTATGTCATATGGGAAAGATCAATCATTAGATTTTGGGAGGAAACCTCTGAGGAAATGCTGATCATTTGACAAATCAGATTACTAGAATGAGCTTTCCGTTGAGTCCTGAGATAAGTTGTGTGGAGTGTCTCTCTGCTTCTTAGAATGTTTTGCAGCTTTCCAAGTCATAGCAAAGCCATTCCAATAAAGACTGTAATAACTTTTTAAAAAACAGATTCATGCAGTGGCAACAGTAAATGGAACCTCCATCTTTGAACGGCCAGCTGTGGATTAACTGCTAAACCAGGGATGGGGAACTTGTGGCTTCCAGAAGTGTTGGACAACAACCCACAAAAGTCCCAGCCAGCATGACCATTGGTCAAGGAACAGATGATGGGAGATATAATCTAACTTTAGGAGAAAAGCAAATACATTCCCTTCTCTTGAATTTGTAGCAGCGGGGCAGCAGAGGGGGTGGGAGGGAATTGATGGATGGATGCTGAAGAAGCAACAGGCTTTAATGAGCAAGGAGAGCTTGTGACAGGGAGCAGCTCAGACTCAGCGGCTGAAGAAGAGGAGGGGGCAAGAGGCTGCAGGCAGTGATGGAGGAAAGGGGGTGCGGTAGGGGCGGGCAGCTGAGGGGGGTGACAAAATGCCGGGCGGCAGTCACTGCAGGGCCTGCAGTGCTCCTGAGCCACATGGCTCTCCTGGGAGTGACGCAGTGGTTTGGGCACCCGCAGGCTCCGAACTGCCCCAAATGGTCCGCCCGCTGTGCTCTTTGCCAAGTCTAGCTGAATTCTGTGAGCTGAATAAATTATGACAAGGGTAGCCAATAGGGTGCCTTCCCGATGTTGCTACGACTACGACTCCCATCATTTCTGTCCATTGACTATGCTATCTGAGCCTGATGGGAGTTGGAGTGCAACAACATCTGGACTATGCTTCTTTATTTTGTATCAAAAAAAAATCTGTTCCTGCTTGAGAACTGTGTCCCCAGAGGCTGATTTTGGGGAGCACCAACCAGTTCAGTCGCACTGGGCAACGAACCTTGGGGCACCCCAACTATGTTTTAGAATGGAGCACAAGAGGAGGAGGGGCACCGAATTTTGGTGCTGCACGGGGTGCCCCTGAAATTTGAGACCTCAAGACGTGCCACTGTGTGTCCCTCCAGTTGGCAGGACTGATGGTCCCTGCCTTCTACTTCCTCTAGGTCTCCTTCTCTGCCAGATGTTTCCCAAGCAGCCTTAAACTGCATTGGGGCACCTGTAATCTCTGTTCCCCCCTACACATCGTCTTATGTGTCCTTGGAGTCACGGGAGGAGAGGAGCTTCTCGCAGTAGGAGAGGCAGACTCCTGGGATTCTCCTGCAGCCAGCTATGGAGCAAGCCAATCAGGTGCCTCGCAGGGCGGGGCGAACCGAGGATGGATGCTCCACGGGGCCTCCGAGGAGTCTGTCTGCCTCCTCCCACTCAGCCGCCCTGCAGCATTTGGCTCCTACGTGTAAAAAGTAGCTGCAGGAATAAGGCCTCAGCACAGCGGAATGGAAGACATCAGCGGATTTCTTGGACACTACGGGACTGAAACCATCGGCTGAATCCATGGAAGGGGGAATACAGTGAAATGCTACTACAGTTACATTCCAGTAGTACGCCTGCTCATTTGCCAAAAGGGGGAAATTTATGAATAATATTATTGTGTTGATGTCCATTCTAAACGTTTCTTTGTCTCTGCTCCAACTCCGAGACAATAAAAATGAGGGAGTTTATTTCTGGCAGCATTCCCCCATCATTTTGTGGATGCTCTGGGGATTAAAATTGTATTTATTAAGAAGTGCTATAAATTCTAGCTGTTAAAACTGGTGACTGGCTTGTTAGCAGCAAAAGCTGGCTGCTTTCTCATGCCATTTTAAAATGCTAGCCGAGTGGGGTGGGTGGGTGGGATCTTCTTTGTCCAATGCAAATTATTCCTTCTGGTTTTTTAATGTAAATATTATACAAGGAAACTCTCGTAAGTATTTGCACTATTTGGTTTCCTTAATGTTTGGGTAGATGTTTTAATTTTCATGAGATTCAAATGGAATGCACCAACCATTCTGGAAATCCAATAGTTTTATAATCCATTGCTTCATGGTGATCACTTTCTGAACACATTTTCAGCCGACTGAAGTGTAGCATAGTTACAGTTGCCAATGATTATATGTGTTCAGAATATAAGGTATTTCTTGGGCATGAGTTTGCTTCGAACAGTTTACTTGATCAAATATATCCCAACATCTTCAGTATGCCAACATCTTCATGGCAGACTTAGAACATCGTTTCCTAGACTCCTACCCACTCAAACCTCTCTTGTACCTACGATACATTGACGATATCTTTATTATCTGGACACATGGACAACAGACCCTGGAAACCTTCCACCAGACATTCAATGACTTTCACCCCACCATCAACCTAACAATGAACCAATCTATGCAAGAAATACATTTTTTGGACACTACTATAAAAATACAGGATGGACGTATAGACACCACCTTATACAGAAAACCAACTGACCGACAAACATATCTACATGCTTCTAGCTACCATCCCAAACATACCAAACAATCCATCGTATACAGCCAGGCCCTACGTTACAACAGTATCTGTTCCAACTCTACAGACAGAGAATCTCACCTAAGAGATCTACAGCAAACCTTTTTAGAACTAAAATATCCACCTGATGAAGTTAAACAACAGATCAACAGAGCCAGACTGATACCTAGGGAGAACCTGCTGCAAGACAGACCCAAAAAAGAAAATAACAGAACACCACTAGTCATCACATACAGCTCCCAAGTTAAAACAGTACAACGCATCATCAGAGATCTACAGCCTCTCCTGGACAATGACAGCTCCCTTTCTCAAGCTCTGGGAGGAAGACCTTTCATTGCCTACAGACAGCCACCCAATCTTAAACAACTCCTCACCCACAATAATACAACCACCAGACTTAACATGGACACTGGTACCAGAGCCTGCAATAAACCCAGATGCCAACTTTGCTGCCACATACACCCGGACAACATCATTACTGGCCCCAACAACATCCAACATACCATCTCAGGACTATTTAATTGCTCATCTTCTAACATTGTGTATGCCATCAAATGCCAACGGTGCCCTTCAGCTCTCTATATTGGACAAACAGGCCAAACCCTACGCCAAAGGATAAATGGACATAAATCTGACATCAGGAACCATAAGACTGAAAAACCAGTAGGAGAACACTTCAATCTCCCAGGACATTCTATACAAGATCTCAAAGCAGCTGTTTTATTACAGAGAAATTTCAGGAACAGACTGGAAAGGGAAGTTGCTGAATTGGAAATCATTACCAAGCTTAAAACCATGGAAGCACCTGGGATGAATAGAGATATCGGATTCTTATCTCATTATGCATGATCAAGCTTTCTTTAGCACCTCAGCCCAGGACTAATTGCAGCCATCAGCAGCCATTAACACCCATCTACAGGTTTACCACTCCCATCAGCCCATCTCCCATTCCCACCCACCCCCACCACCCTCTGTATATATATAGGGTCTGACACTTCTGTTTCTAGTGTATCTGAAGAAGTGTGCATGCACACGAAAGCTCATACCAAAATATAAACTTAGTTGGTCTTTAAGGTGCTACTGAAGGAATTTTTTTATTTTGCTTCGACTCAGACCAACACGGCTACCTACCTGTAAATATATCCCAGCCGCCCTCTCAAGAAACCTAAGCAGCATATATGGAGGCTTAACATTCAGGTTATGAAAATGACATAATATTTCCTCTTCAAAAAGCATAGATGTTTTCAGACTGATCTATCTGAGGGCCTCAGCTTCAAACTTAATCCTCCTCTTCCCGCCCCTCACCTCAGAGTGGTCCCATTGAAAATGTCTCCCCACTCCAGAAAGCTGCTATTAGAACCAGAAAACAAGCTACAGTATTTCCTTATGTGACAAATAGCAGCTTCTGGGATGAGGGTTTTTGGTGGGAACACATCAGGAAGAGGAAGACTAACCCTACCCATGGCCAATATCATTAAAGGGGGGAAAAACAAGACATGTTAAAATGCAATTACCCTGTTTCTCAGGTATGCATTTAACCTCATGCTCTTTGGGTCTTCTGTCTGGTTTTCATCTACCAAAATAGCATGCATGGGTCGCAGCAGGGCAAAGACTCCAGAATCTCCTGACACAGTGGAAGAGAAGGCAAATGTACCCAATCCCTGCTCTTCATCCACATAGTCTCTCTTACCTGATTACGCAGGTAGGTTTCCAAGCATACCACAAAGTTGGGAGAAAAGGGAGTATGACACCACCAGGTTGGGAACAAAACTAAGCAAAACCAGGGTGGGAACAACCACCACTGCCTTATTTCCCCCTTTTTAGTATTATTTTTCACTTTTTTCCATTGAGCTCAATGGGAAGGAAATTCCTTGCACCAGTTCCAAGGTCAATGTAAAGTTAGGGGTGTGCTCATGGTTTGGAGGGGCATAGGATATGGTGCAAGTGTGCTGCCCCAATTTCCTCTGCGGTGTGTTCACCTTGCTCATAATTCCCATTTATCTGTTCTGCCAGTGCATTTTCACCGGTGCAGCAAATGTACCAACAGAGCAAATGTTCCACTGGCATATTCATCATCATCATAGACTTTTATTGTGCTATGGCACTGTTCAGAAAAATAACAAAAGTAAAAACAGCAATAACCATAAAAATCACCATACAATATAAACCATGGTCACAACTACTAAGATTGTTTGTTGCATAAAATAGAATAGCAGAAGATTCTCTAGTAAAATTTGCCAAAATAAATATCCGAATCCCCTTTGCAGTTGACCGCTATTTTATCTAGATTTTTTCTCCTGATCTTCTTAGCTGCCAATGCATAGAGTGCTATTTTATAAGTTACAGAATCATCAGTATCGCTCAGCAGCCATTTCACCCTTTCCACCCTATTCAAGTGAGTTCCATTCGGAAACAGGGGTTTTATGAATCGGTCTCTTGGGTCTATATATAACGGGCACTGCAGTAAATATTGGCACAGGTCCTCCCCACAGGGTTGCCCACACAGACAAAGTCTCTCTTCATAATGTACTTTGCCGTAGCGTCCATCCAATACCGCCGAGAGCATTGATTGGAATCGTAATTCTTTGAAAGCGATTCTAAGCACGGCAAGTGGGAGCTTTGACAGGTAACTGGCCCGGGTATGCTCCATTTTAATGAGTGGGAACCATGGCGAACTCTTGGTAGAAGCCATCATGGTTAGATCCCTTTCTGCATCAGACCTAAAGAGACAATCTCTTAAGTGCCTCTTGGCCATCTTCATAGTCACCTGAAAATCTTGTAATTGTGACAAGAGGCGTTGGATACCGTCCTTCCAACATTTGGTCTGTTTCTGGCCTGTGTGTGACATAGCGGGGAATCTCCACTGGCATATTGTGTTAGTGGTAGAGGTATATCGGGTGTTGCCGTATCCTATAGTTCATCAGACGGTGCATTTCAAGTTTAGGACCATACCCTTAATCCATTAACCCCTTAGATTGCAATCCTATACACTCTTGCCTGTGAGTAATCCACATCTACCCTTATTCTGAGTAGACAGCTGTAGGACTGTGCATCAACGAAAACACACCTGAGTTATTGATTAAGCTTTCTTTAATTGGATGACAGCCCTAAAACAAAAAGATTTGAAGAACGTTTCATCTTTTCCTATATTTTCAGTTACGAATACAAAGCGGGATGTCTGGTCTTGAATTCAATATAACTTCTGTGACGCGATTCCACAAAGTCCCTTGGCTGCTTTCTTAAGTCATATAAACCTTTCAGATTTCGCAAGCCATTTATATTTATTTGCACGTTCTCTGAAACATTTCCCATTCCTACCACTTTTATCCTCAATGACTAACCAACAGATAATTCATCCCACCCTATATCAGCAGACTCTTTGATCTACACTGTTGCAACAGCTATCATACCCCCATCAGTCTTCTCTATATTACGTACCCATGCCCCTTTTAAATTCTCATTTAACCTTGTATTCCAGGTCATTTATCATTTTTGCTGCTCTTCTTTGAACTGCCTCCAATTTGTCTTTCTCATTTTCTTTCAGCCAGAATGTAAAGAAGCAGCACAGCAAACGTGTTGACTTGATGAGAATATTTACCTGATATGCTTTGTGTGAAACTCTGTCTTATACCACTGTAATAAAAAAGGAAGTCTTCTGAAATATACTCGGAGTCAAGAGTGAATTTCATGCTCTTTATTCAGCTCATAGTCATCAAGGAGGAGAAGAGAAGACGAATGGCTCTTTTCCCCAAACCATCTGCTTATATACATTATTTACACAATGGGCCTTGCGTGATTGGCTACTTCAGGGCTACACCTGTGGGCCAATTATATTATGGATTGGCTTCTGCCTGCAGCCTGATTGGCTGCTCCTACAGGCCAATCAGGTAGCAGATTCACTTCTGCCAGCCGCCTGATTGGCTGCTCCAGCAGGCCAATCAGGTTGCGGATTCACTTCCACCTGGAGTTGGATTGGGTAGCTCCCGCTGATTCTGAATCCTATTGTTCTAGGATTCAGCTCAGTACATAACATCTTCCTTTTTATTTGCTCCTGAATTGTTGAGTGACTCCAGGTAATTTATCACATGCTGAAGCCCACAGTCATTGTTGTGGCCGATATGCTCAGGATGAGGTCTTGCATTCTCTGTTTATTGCCTAGGATAGGATACTTGGCTTGCTATGACCCTGATAAACCACTTCCTCCCTTTAACTTCCTTCCTGGACTTTAAGCTCTGCTGAAGAGAATACCTGTGTCTTGACTCAAAACTTCCAGGCACCAAGTCTTGTGCAAGGACTCATGGAAGAATCAGCAAAGTCTGAAAATTGTGCCTACCCATTAAGATATTGGGGGGAGGGGGGGTTCTGCTCCACATCCTATAACCAGTACCTGGCTCTGAAACCTGCTCTTTTGGGAAGCCTGTTCAGCTCCTTCTGTCTCTGCCTTCAGATTCTAGAAAAATTGTCGAAACTCTTGTTTTCAGGTGTGCTGCCTGATCTATGGAGCAGTTGTTTGTTTGGGTCTGGTTATCAGAATGTATATATCTTCATAAGTAATAAATAAATGCATGGATTTATGGTGTATACACTGTTAAAAGACTGCAGCAGCAAATCCATTTATGCCTTGCAGGCAGCCAGCAGCCCAAGCAGCAGTCAGATATGGCTATGCATATCTTCATCTTCATCATCATCATTTTATTTGTATGCCACCATTCCACAGTTAAAACAATGCTCAAGGCGGCTTACAATATGAAATGTTTTACAGTCAAACCTCGTTTTGTGACCGCCTCCGTTTGCGACCGCTTCGGTTTCCGACCACCGTGGACCCGGATTCCGCGGTGCTCGGATGCACAGAAGCGATCTGCGCAGCACGTGCGTGCACAGAAGTGCTCTATTGGTGCAGTGTGTGTGTGCGCAGAAGCGCTCTATTGGTGCAGCACGTGTGTGCACAGAAGCACTCTATTGGTGCAGCGTGTGTGTGCGCAGAAGCGCTCTATTGGTGCAGCACGTGTGTGCGCAGAAGCGCTCTATTGGTGCAGCGTGTGTGTGCGCAGAAGCGCTCTATTGGTGCTTCGCGCATGCGCAGAAGCATGCATCGGGGAGCGACCAATTCGGGGAGAGACTGGCTCCGCGGAACGGATTACGGTCGCAAACCGAGGTATGACTGTACATAGTTACAAGCATAGCAAAGTAGTCCTAAAAAATAAATAAAACACATCAAAAAATACATAACCAAACTGAACAATTTCCACATAAAAATAAAGATACAAAAAATGGAATTGAAAGGTTAGTGGGCAACGACATTGTACGTCTCACATCCAATCTGAGCATCATTCCCAGTGCTTGGGGTGCTATTTCCCCTTAAGGGATTAAAAAAACCCCCATCACACTTTCTAAAAAACACTTGGTGGGCTCATCCTTTTTGAAGTCTCCAAGGAATCCCACAGCTTCCTGGAATTCATATTAAAATCACTACCCTAGAACCAAGTCCCCTGAACCCTAGTGAGGGTGGACTCAGCCTGGCTTATCAGCTTTCCCCCAGCTGGTGGGCTCTTTCAGTGTCTCCTAACATCAAGCCAATTTTAAACCATTGATCAGATGCTGTACTTTTTATTACCCCCTTCACCTTGTTTCAGAAGTATCATTACGCAAGAAGCCCTTTCTATAAAATCTTCCAGAAACATCTGGAATCAGTCATCCGAGATTAATTATGTCAAAAAAATATGTTACATTTCAAAGCCCAGCTTCCCAGCCTCCTGCAATATGAGTGGCTTTGTGCTGCCCTCTGCATGCTGGCATCATCTTAAAAAGTTAAATCGTTCTGGAAAACATTGTTCAAACTCAATAGGCAAATCATTATTTTCCTTTGAAATGAGATACAAAGCAATATCTTTCATTTGAGCAAGTTTCTCCCTCCCCTTAAAAAGGCTTCTGGTAAACTGATTTGCTTTTCATTGGAATTGAAATTCATTAGTTAAATATTTAAAACACATACCTGCGCGCGCACACACACACACACACACACACAATAATTAACTAATAATATTTAACTAATATTTAACTAATAAATGTCAATGGTTTAGCAGATCAAAGTATCTCAGTTTGTGTGACATATGAGGGTATCATTATTGATGGTCCTGATCCAAAATATTATATGAGGAGCAGGGATTCCAACTTCCCTGTAATAAACAATCTGCTACAAACAACTTCAGCTCTGTTCGGTTACACGAGTCAGAAATCTGAAATCTGTTGTCATGATTTGCTCTTGTCCTGAGCTTCTGTTTCATGAAGTTGGAAAGAGAAGCCTCATTTCTCCACAAACTGTTCCATGTTCAACCAAGTTGCATAACACAGATAAAATTCATGGCACATTGTACTTCAGCCCACACAGAGGATTTTCTTGAGGAAATTTGAAAATGCGTATTTCCTCATTTTGGAAACTGAAGTACACAAACGATAAGAAATTAAATTGGGGGTTTTAAGGTTTCTTCTTCCCTATAAGATTTGCCTTCTGCTTCCCCACTGTGCTGTAAGTTACAGTACAATGTATTTGTCATTTTTGCAATGCAAATAGATAAATGCATAAATAATGGCATTATCAGGAAAAAACACCCATTAAAGTCAGCAATTTATATCCTGCCCTTAATCTAAAGATCTCAGGAAGGGTAAGAGCATTCTGTAAAACAACCGGAATGACAGAATAAAACAATATAAGTCCCCCCCACATAAAACCACATTTGTGTTTCATACCTCACAGCTCAACTTGTTCACTAAAGTACCAAATGCTTGCATGAAGAGCTATTTTAGCCAGCTTAAATGAAGCTGTTTTGGAAGAGCTGTGGATTTCACCGTGTGGTGAAAATTGTTTGTAGGAAAAAATAGAATGAACTGCTAATAGCAGCTTTTTCTATTAGGGTGAGGAGTCATGTTGCCAATGTAGTCACTGGCTTCTTCCAAAAAAATATTTTATTCATTTTTGGGTTGCATTTTTGTCAGCATGCCAGCTTAAGCGTGGATATTTTGTGCTGAGGCTAATTCGTTTCAGCTGATATTTATTGGCAAACGGTTCCCTAACTCAGTGAAAATAAACACAAACGTAAGGGCAGGACTTTTGATGTAGGAGCTTTTTTTTTTTTTTTTAAAGCAGTTCGTAAAGGGCAACCACCACTGCAGCCACACAGCGTTATCTACTGCTGTCTCTTATTATCACTCCCTCAGATAAGATTTAGTCGTGCATCATATCAGCAAAGTCAAGTGCAAAGGAGTCAGACAAGGGGAACACATTGCAACAATGGCAGCAGACTCTTGCTGTCCTCCACCCCTTGTTTGGTGTGAATAGCTTTTGATGGGGCTCAAAGGTCCCACGTATGCAAAATCTAGTTTGCTCTGTCAAGCAGTGTCTGGGTTGCATCATAGGCATAATTCTGGAATGAGCCGGAAACCGGCAGTCATGGGACCAGCCTGTAGTCAGGACTGAAGACCAGGGGAGGACTGAGGGGAAAACCAAGATCACAGCACAATCCAGAACTCAGAACTTGCACCCTTGGCAAGGAGCTGTATTGGCGCCCCCCAAACCACTTCTCCCGTGTTTGATCTCGCCATGACAATGGCATTATGTCACCACACACATATGTTCCATACACTCCATAGTCCCCAGTGGTCTACCTTCATGCTGCCTTGCCTTTTCTCCTACCGCTCAGCTCCCAGCTCTCATCTAAACTCACAACCTTACCCAGATAACTGGAGACAGATTTATGGGGTAAAAATTGCCAATTTTGCCAACCCCTAGGCACACCTCTAATAATCAAGGATGAAGGGACACAGCAGAGCTCAGGAACAATTTATTGCTCAGGCAGTGCCCAAGAGGAAGAGGAAGCCCTCTTAGATGCCTTCTTGATGAGGAAGTTCCAATGTAATGCAACCTTATAGCTAGCTCTTCTTGTTAGGTGGGATTGCCACATTCTAGGTGGGGTCTTTTTGTAGCAAAGGTGGATAGCACTAGCCAATCCCCTGCACTAATGGAAAGGATGGGAGGGCTGGGCCAGGAGATGAGAAAGGCAATGACTTTCCCCCTCACTCCTCCTCCATGTAAAGAGTGTGGGCTATGCCAGGGGTGCAGAAACTCCAGCCTGTGAGCAAATATTGGGCCACCAGGCTTCCTTATTGGGCCTGCGAGGCTGTTTTGAGCAAGCCACACCCATCCTCCCTATACCTGTACTTGATGTCATAACTTATTAACCAAAATGGCGGGTTGTTGGGAGCCTTTGGAGCACTGCACAAAGCAGGGACCCTGTACTTAGCAGAATTGCTCCCCCTTCCAGTCAGCCAATGTGAAGGCAGAGTTTGGGCATACCAAAACTGCTGTCATGTTTGTGTTTCCCCCCCATAACTGTCTGCTTATTCTGTTGTAACCTACTCTGAGGGCTAGGCAAGGAAGAGAGATAGATTGATTAATGGACTCTCTTTCTGCCACTCCCCCAGTAATCATAACAAGGGGCAATTTGCTAGTCTTTACATAGCAAGGACAGTGTGCAGCTGACACACTAAACCAATGTCAGCCATGAAGAGTTCTGAATTTTCAATGGATTTTGTTTACTTGAAAGAACCAAACCAAACCAATAAGCGATAGCCATTTCAAATCCCCCAAAGCTAAAAGTGTGTTATTCTTGGGGTTAGGTTAAGAAACAGCATAATCTGGCATTCATTAAGCTTAAAGTGAAAACTAACATCTGTGTCTTATGAGTGAGGGATAGGGTCTCATTTTTATATCTCTTCGTATTTGGAAACAACATTTTCCCTAGAAAATTATGGTTTAGTGCCGTTCAGGAAAATGACATGAAACACGACAGTTATTCAACAATACCATATTTGCTACACCATATTAGTAGGATCTGCTTAATGGAAAATGCAAACATTTGAAATGCTCAGTTTACAATCCCTCTGAAAAACTATACCCTCTGGTATAGTTCTAACTCCTTTGTTTCATATTCCGTTAAAACCCACATGCACCTACTACAGGAACTTTGGCTGACCTGTTCCCCGATTCATCACTGACAAGAAGGTAGATTCTGAAAATCAAGAGACAAATACAGTGTTAATAAAATTCGTTTTGCTACTGGAGCACCTGAAGTACAGGCAAAATGCCAATGGTCTCACAAGTAAGGATGTAACAAGGCATAGTTTTCTTGCACATGGCACTGTTTCCCTCCCACTGCAGTTCATCTTTCACCCAAAACTTCACCATTTGCATCGTTGTTCCTCTGTGGCAAAATTGCATAACTTACAGAATTTACATTGGGTTACTCCATCCCATTCATTTCAGTGCAGAGGAACTGCATTGTAAATTTGTGTTGGGGGGGGGGGCATAATCAAGTACGCATCATTTGCAGACCAGAAGCAACAACAGCAGTAAATACCAATTTTCTACACTGGACTGATTTCCATTCCAGACTTGGAACGAATAAACAAACATTGGCAATTTCTGCTCCTGTTGTCATTGGAATTCTCCCACAGCTCTACTCACGAGAGATGCTGAGCACTGAGTGCATAGAGCACATTGCAGTCGTCTAAGCAGGAGATAACCACAGCATGTACCACTCTGGTAAGAAGTATGCAGGCAGATAGGGTCTCCATTGGAGAACAGCCTTTACCAAAGGTTTCATGGGCTTTGAAGACACTCGAACTCAGGACGCAAGGGAGAAATGTGCTAAGAGGAAGGCACGCTTGGCAAATCCACACCCTGATCAACTCCCACCCGGAAACCAACCGTGGAAGGACGTGTGGATCCAGAATAGGCCTCCACAGTCACTTATGGACTCATTGTTAAAACCGTGTTTATGGCAGACAATCCTACTTGGCTACGAGTGATCGCCAAGGCAGAAGAAGAAGAAGAAGAAGAAGAAGAAGAAGAAGAAGAAGAAGAAGAAGAAGAAGAAGAAGAAGAAGAAGAAGACCAGATGGCGCTTGTAAACAGAATTGACCTGCACCTTCATGGACAGCTATGAGTCCAAAATGACACCCAGGCTGTGCACCTGGTCCTTCAGGGGCACAGTTACCCCATTAAGGACCAGGGAGTGCTGGGAGGAGCTGGGAGGACCATGGGGAGGAGCGCAGAGAGAAGAAATGCCATGGTGCATTTGTAACAGTGAAACCGGGCACCGTCATCGGTCCCAGCTGCAATAAAACATGTCTCTTCCGCATTGGTCTCTACAGCCATAGCAGGCACAGTAACTCTCCAATGGTTTGGTGTACTCTTCCATTTTCTTTTGAGAAAGATGAATGTCAAGAACTCTCCCCACTGAAATGCCCCCTCCTGAAGCTTCTATTTGCTTTGCTGAGCAAATCAAACAAGTGCCCCGCCTCCCCTAAAAACCATGTCCAAAGTTCCATATGGGAAATGAGGCACTGTACAAAATGTAGAATGCATTTTGCAGCCTCTTCTCTTCTGACTCAACGTGAAGTTGGCCTCAAAGCTCAGGCCATTCCAGTAACACAAAAGCTACATTTTAAAACTTGGAGAGAGGCTAAAACACTATACAACCGCTGCGTAACACAGACCAGTGGATTTGGCTCAATTCTTGGAAAACAGCTTGTTAAGGAACAAGCTATTTTGATTGAGAGTTTTCGCTCTCAGTAGATGTTTCTGTATGTTTTCAATTGCATTGGTAAAATGGACTCGGATGCCTTTGAAGGAACTATTCCAATCCGTCCTGTCAAAATGTATTTGGGGTTCCTGTTATCTCAACAATCCTGGGATTTTTATTATTATTATTAAAAAACACACACTAGAGTTTCAGGGTTTTTTTGCTCGCATTTTGGAAGTAAGGCTGTATTGGTAAATCCTGACTTCTCTGGTTTCTTCAAATTATTCACCGTGTATATGAAGTCTAGAATGTTCACTGTGCCTTTTACACTTAGGGCTATGCACAAGGGGAATCTGCAACAAAATGTTGCTCCTCTTCAGGTTTCTAGGCAGGCAGCCATGACTTCCATTCCTTCTCCAGCTTGGTTTCCCATGTCCTTATCCACAACAGGCACTCAGCATTCTCTAGCCACTGAGCAGCCTGTTACTGGAGGTTTCTTGTTTTCTTTTGTTTGACTCTTGAGGGGAGGTCTTCCCCCCTTTGCCACTTCTGCGATCTTTGGGGCAGCCCTGAGCATGCTGATACTAGACCAAAATCCCTTCCTCGTTTTGTGAAGCCATTCTCTCCACCACCACCTGTCCCTGGCAGCCAGATGAGGAGGGGTTTTTTTTGGTTTTGTTCAAGGTGGCAGGAGAAATTTATCTGAAATTCTTGGTGTGGCGTGGAGGGTTTAGTCTACCTTGCACTTTGAAAGAGCCTTCCTGCTTTCAAAGCAAAGGTGTCACCCAGTGGCAAAAGAACTGCTGTACTTGAAGGGGAGGGGAGGTGGTGCGTGTGCTTATATTCAATAATACAACTTCACGGTGGCATGAACTCAAAATACAACTTCATGAACTCATGATATCATAATACAACTTCATGGTGGCAAGAGATGAAATTAAAGAAGGGTTTGTCATGTATAGAGTAGGAGAACCATGGAAATCAATGTGACTGAAGTTTCAATGGGTTTTGCTCTAAACATAACAGTTAAGTCTGGATCCAACCTGGCATTATTTTGTACTACTACTACTAATAATAATAATAATAAGAAATCTTAATACTAGCCAAAACCTCTTGGGGTGTCTTGGATGCCTTTATTTTGCTATTGGTGTACCAAATTACTGCTGAGCGATTGGCTTCCTGTTCTTCCTAAACATTTTAAAGATCTCAGCTCAAAACTGATTTAATTAAAGGTGGATCAACTTCCAGTAGCAGTGGCAGAGCTGAAATTACATAGGGAAAGGATTTGTGATGCAGCCACTGAAATATCATGAACAAACCATACACCTGTTTTCAATATACCTAATGGCTGGCTTTTATTCGTGTGTGTGTTTGTATCACATAACTTAAACTGGGGAATTGTCCTTTCAGCATATTTCCCCTGTAACTGGATGACGAGTATATACAGGCAGAAATGAGGAAACGTTCATTCCAATTTGAAGATGAAGGATGGGAAGAACAATAGCATTTGATGTGCCAAACAGCAGAGACTGAAAGCTGGCTTGAAATGCATGATGGAAAGGGAACAGGAAATATTGTTGCTGAAAGTGGAACTGAAAAAGGCCAGCAGCCTGAGCTAAATTCAGACATTCAGGTCCCACATCCAATGAATGTGCATAGGGAGGGCAAGCGACCAGCATGTACATTAACATAATCCCTCAGTGGAGCCCCTGCAGGTATATCTGGACTTGCAGAGGGCTATTTTCATGTGTCAAGAAGACAATACATCTTAACTGCTCCAGCCCAATGTGTTCAGGGAGGGAGTGTGCACAACTGTCTCCCCACAGGGCCGGACTTTGGTAAACTTTGATAGAATGGCACCCTGAGTGAGCCCAAAATTTGGTGCCCCCAAATGGATCTTCCCAGTGATGGCTTCACAATTTTGATGTGTGTCGAGTGATGGCTCGACACACTGTGCAAGGGAATCACCTGCACCACCTTACATCCGGCGCTGCTCCCCACAAATCCCATTTGCAGGTACACACATTAAAATAGTAAATCATTCCATTGTGTTATTCCCCCCCCCCAATCTCTTCAGATTGAACCATTAAGAGGGCTGGCAGCTTCCAGGTGCTTCCATCCCCGTGAATACTTGTAAGGCTAACAGAGTAAAATTCTTGCAGATTTTTGATCAGAATTAACACATTGAATTGGGCCCAGAAAACTATTGGCAAAATTGTTGCCACAGAAATTTTCGCTATCTGCAATTTCTGGACCATCTTCGAGGGCAGTCCCACATAGAGTGAATTATAGCAGTCCAACATGGAGAAGCTCAGTTAGCTTCTATAGTGGCATGGGCAGAGAAGTTTACATACACTGACCGTGATGCCTTAACATTTGAAAGGGGCCTTGTTGAAAATGGATTTTGTGTCCCATTTTGTGTCCAGGTTGGTCCCAATAGGAACACATGATAATTACATTCAAAGGGATGGCAGGGATCACGAACTGTATAATACTGGATGAGGGGTTCATCCTTGTTGCACAGAGGAACAGGCAATTTTGCTGTTGCATTTTGGCAAACCTCTTTCTACATGTCCTTGACCAAGAATCAAACCAATGATGAAGTAGGAAAAAGCAACTAGCCCTATACGAGTTAATATGGTGATATCTTACCCAAGCAGGGACGCGTGTGGCACTGTGCGTCTAAACCACTGAGCCTCTTGGGCTTGCTGATTGGAAGTTTGGCAGTTCGAATCTGCACGATGGGGTGAGCTCCTGTTGCTCTGTCCCAGCTCCTGCCAACCTAGCAGTTCGAAGGCACACCAGTGCAAGTAGATAAATAGGTACCACTGTGGCAGAAAGGTAAACAGCGTTTCCATGTGCTTTGGCACTCATCACAGAGTCCTGTTGCACCAGAAGCAGTTTAGGCTTGCTGGCCACATGGTTCACTAAGCTTTCTGTGGACAAACACCAGCTCCCTCGGCCTGAAAGTGAGATGAGCACCGAACCCCATAGTCAACCTTGACTGGACTTAACCGTCCAGGGGTCCCTTACCTTTTTTTATACCCTAGTATCAGAAATAGTTCCAGTGGCATAGATAGTGAAGAAACTAGCGTTCTTGCACTGACTCTGATAAACAGCAATAGCAAATGCAGACAGTAGTCATGACAATCAAGACAGAGCAGTAGACTTCAAAGGGAGACGGACATTCTGGGACTCTGAGATCACAGCAGATCAGGAAGAATTGTAGTCCCCCCCTTATTATTATTTCTTTTGGAACAATGAGGAAAATAGGCCACATATTGGTTCCTGGCTCACAGATTGGGTGTTTCTGGCTACAAAATTTTCAAATCGTAAAAATATTTTTATTCTATTGTGCTTATGTTATGAGCATGTTTTTGTTTGATCTTGTTTGATCCACGTGGAGAGATACTCAGAGAGGGTGGGGGACGCAACTCAACCACTCTAGCTCATTCAACAATTGGAAACATATTGAAAATCTTTCTTATTTCCTTCCAGAAAGACCAGTAAGAGCCTACTGGCATTTTCCCCACAAAGTATTACACAATAATACTGAATCTTCGTCAAGGATGCTAAACTTTTGCATGTGCATTGCATTTTTCTCAAGCGGACAGCTATTTCGGATGTGATCTGTTATGTTAGAGGAACAATTAAAAGACCAATTAAAAGGGGCATGCAAGTGCAACTTGCTGTTCAGGCAATAAGATATTAAGGTGCTGCTGTTGTTGTTATTAACAATTTATACACCGCTTAACTTTGTTGAGTGGTTTACAAAGATAACATTGTTAGAACTGTAAAATCAAACTTCAATTAAAATGCCTGCTGGATTTTTCCATGGGCACCGGAAGTTCAGTAGTGAGGGGGCCTGACTGGCTTCATACTGGAAGGGAGTTCCATAAAGTTGAACCTACATTGCTTGTGGATATGAGTCATGCATCTGAGCCATGGGGACCTCCAACAGTGACTTCCTGATAGACTTCAGTGACCAGGCAGGGATATAAGGGGTTAGGCAGCCATTGAGACATCCTGGACACAAGTTGTTAAGGGCCTTGTAAATTAATGCAGTTCGGATGCTCATACTCTGGTCCAGCAGCGTATGGGCCCCTGAACTTTTGAGCACCAGAGTTTTGTGCTGGTGATGATCTCTCCCTATCAACCGTCTAGACACAGCTGGAGCCTCTGGACCGAGCTGAAGGGTGGATCCATAAAGAACACATAGAACCATAGAATTGTAGAGGTGGAAGGGATCCTGAGAATCATCTTAGTGAGTCCAACCCCCTGCAATGCAGGAATATGCAAATATTGCATATATTGAGAACGGTAAGGCTAACATGGTGAGGAACGCATTAACCCAGGAGTTTGGACCTGTTCCTGACACAGCCCGTTACTGCAAGAAAGAAGGTATTCAGTGGGTAGTGGTTGGGGATGGAAACTACGGTGAAGGCTCAAGTCAGGAGCATGCAGCACTGGAACCACGGCATCTTGGAGGAAGAGACATCATTGTCAAGAGCTTTGCCAGGTTTCATGAAACCAATCTGAAGAAGCAAGGCTTCCTGCCACTAACCTTTGCTGATCCAGCTGAATTAGGGTTTTTTTTAATGACCGATGTTTTAATGTATTTTTAATCTTCTGTTGGAAGCCACCCAGAGTGGCTGGGGAAACCCAGCCAGATAAGCGGGGTATAAGTAATATATTATTATTATTATTATTATTATTATTAGTAGTAGTAGTAGTAGTAGTATTATATGCAGCTGCCCCATACAGGGATTGAACCTGCAACCTTGGCATTATCAGCACCACACTCTAACCAGCGGAGCTATCCACTTGGCTCAAACATAGCAATAGTCGAATCTTGGGGTTACTAATGCATGGATGTGAATTGTGGCCAGACTATCCCTATCCAACAACAGTTGTAGTTGGCAGACCAGCCATAGCTGGTGTAAGGCACTCCTGGGCACAGAGGCCTGTTATGGGATGTTATGGAAGTTCAGCTGTAGTCTGAAAGAATGGTTTGCATTGCCAGTAGTGTATTTTGGCAAGGTCTCAGTGGTCTACATGCTATCAGGGGGAAAAGGAAGAAGCCAGAATATATTGTCCTTAATCATCACTCTTTTTCATTTAGAAAAAATGTACTTATTTGGGGGTGGGGGAATTACACTGCAGATCAAATAGTGAATGATAATTCATTCCAGGCCACTGCGGGAAATGAAAATGCCAACTCCGAGCTGCCCTTGGAACACTGCCGCCACCATGGTCAGATATGCTCGAAGGGAACACACGAGGTAGCACTTTGCTTAAACCAGGACTTGGCCCTGCAAGTTCTGGCTGAGTGTTGCTACTTGGCCAATTCTCTTGGTTCCAGTCTGGAACCAATATCCAGCCCTGTTTCTCTACATGCCTGGAGGGGTCCTTGCCCGTTACATCACCATCCTGATTTGGCGTGCCAGACTTTTAGCAGAGTCTGTTGTGACGCATCATGCGCATGAAATATCGAAAGAAAACTTTTGATTTCTTGTGAAACGGTAGGTTATTTTGAAGAGGACAAATGGCATTGGCATTCCTTGTAAGCGAAACCCCTAATTTAGTGTTGGTGTGTGATTGTGGCCATGGTAATTCAAAGGTGAACTGGATCAGGTTTTGGGCACAACTGAATTTGGATAAATCAGGGTATTTTTGGAGGTTGGTGCAACTGGTGCTCTAACTGATATGAATTTTCATTCACAGCCATTATTATATCCTCAAACAAATTGTGCAAATGTCCTATGGCAGGCATGTCCAACAGGTAGATCGTAATCTACCAGTAGATCACTGGACGTCTATGGTAGATCACTGGTAGATCAGTGGCTCCCCCCAAAGAAGCTAAAAAACTTTGGCTCCCCTTAAAAAAGCTCAACTTCTTGCCCTGCACCCCTAAAATGACCTCAACAACTTTGACCTGAACCCCCAAAAAGGGGGTAGATCACTGCCAGTTTTTAACTCTGTGAGTAGATCGCAGTCTCTTGGAAGTTGGCCACCCCTGTCCTATGGGATATTTTACTTATTACAATTTCAATAGAGGAGCCTAATCAGTTGTCCCCTATGCTAGAGGAGCCCACATCACAAATATGGTTCATTCTTGAGTTGCTATTGCCACCCATACAAACAACAAACTTAAAGAAGGGCCAAACTCATTTATCCTTTTTAGAATGACCCACCGTTCAATAAGAAAGCAATAGTTTTAATATTCCGTGCAGGTGGAGTTGCAAAACAGGCCCCGCTGAGGTTAACAAATGTTCATTTCATTTGATCACAAGGCTAGTAAATCTCCAAAATGGCAAAAAAAGGAGCCAAACCTACACACTTTTCTCCAAAGGATCAACACAACACATTCATGCAATGCACACAATTTGAGCATTCCATTCACACAAACCACCATATATGGACACAACTGCCCTCACTATTCAGTCCAGAACAGGGATGGGTGGGTTTTCCAGTATCAAAACATCTCCAAAGAGGCAGTTTTTGGACCTGCAGAGGCAGACCGACCAACAAAATCCAGTCATCTCCAGATTTTGGCATTCTCTCTGCTCACTACTGATATTAGGCGTTCACACACACTTTTAAAGAAACACTAAAGTTGATGGTACAGTATCTCTGGAAGTCTTCCTTTTATAGAAGCCTTTTGTAAAGCTTACAGTGCGCCTTGATTAATAGGCTTTCTCTGTATTGTGTCATGATTTCTATGTATTGTATGGGTTTTCTTTGTGTGTTTTTTTCATGCTTTATGAAAGAAGGCTGTGTAAACACAGGTGGGCTGGAGGAATGATCTCATATTAGTTAACATATACAGGGATTTTTATAGGGCAAAAAAAAAAGATCAAATGACAGGACACTATCATAATTATTTCTCATTTTTGTTGTAGCTGAGACTACCCTTTTCACAACTGGCATAGATAACAGTTGCAAGGGAAGCCAGGTATCCCCTGCCACGGACGTGACTGTGATGCAAATACGATACACCTGCTGTTCCGAGAATAAGGTAGCTGCCAGCAGATCTGCACATGCCTCTCTTTAACATCTACCTGAGTTTCCTAGGCAGCCTACAGGCCGTTGAAACAGAAATATGATACAAAAATTAAACGATTTTTTAAAAAAACACCAAACCCAATGAAACCAATGATTATGAGCTAAAACAGGCATCCCCAAACTTCGGCCCTCCAGATGTTTTGGACTACAATTCCCATCTTCCCTGACCACTGGTCCTGTTAGCTAGGGATCACGGGAGTTGTAGGCCAAAACATCTGGAGGGTCGCAGTTTGGGGATGCCTGAGCTAAAACAAACTCAAGCATAGCACGTAATGCACTAAGCAGATGATTGTATTGTGAGTAAAAGGCCTGCATGCCTAAAAGGTTATAGAGTGGGTGGGTAATCCATAAATTGGATGCCACCCCTTGAAAGGTCCTGATTGCCAGTCACCTCACATCATTAGGAGGAAGGACCACGTGAAGGTTTTCTGATGAAGATCTCAAGACCTGGACAAGTACTTATGGGAGAAGGCAATTTCATACCATTGAAAATAGGGACGTCCTTTTGAACTACTACTACTACTACTAGAAGAAGAAGAGGAGGAGGGGGGAGGAGGAGGAGTTTGGATTTGATATCCCGCTTTATCACTACCCTAAGGAGCCTCAAAGCGGCTAACATTCTCCTTTCCCTTCCTCGCCCACAACAAACACTCTGTGAGGTGGGTGGGGCTGAGAGACTTCAGAGAAATGTGACTAGCCCAAGGTCACCCAGCAGCTGCATGTGGAGGAGCGGAGACGCGAACCCGGTTCCCCAGATTACGAGTCTACCGCTCTTAACCACTATACCACACTGGCTCTCTACTAAATAAATAAATAAATAAATAAATAATAATAATAGATAGCCCATCCATCTGACTGGGTTGCCCCAGCCACTCTGGGCAGCTACCAACATATATAAAAACATAATAAAACATTAAACATTAAAAAAAACTTCCCTATGCAGGACTGCTTCAGATGTCTTCTAAAGGTTGTATAGCTACTTATCTCCTTGGCTGGCGGGGGGGGGGGGGAGTGTCGCATAACCTCATACCCTCCAACATTTCTCCGATGAAAATAGGGACATCCTTCCCTGCGACGGGGTGAGCTCCCGTTGCTTGGTCCCAGCTCCTGCCAACCTAGCAGTTCGAAAGCACGTCAAAAATGCAAGTAGATAAATAGGAACCGCTACAGCGGGAAGGTAAACGGCGTTTCCGTGTGCTGCTCTGGTTTGCCAGAAGTGGCTTTGTCATGCTGGCCACATGACCTGGAAGCTATACGCCGGCTCCCTCGGCCAATAATGCAAGATGAGCGCGCAACCCCAGAGTCGGTCACGACTGGACCTAATGGTCAGGGGTCCCTTTACCTTTTACCTTTCAGGAAAAGCAGGACATTCCGGGATCAAATCAGAGACTGGAAAATAGGGACACTGAATAACTATTCAGAAGTCCACTGGTACAGTCCCAGGCTTCTGTTTGTCCCACCGCATCCCCCCGGGAAAACTAGGACACAGGAGCATCGGCACTCTCCCCCTTTGACCCGCACAGCAACTGGAATGCAGAGGAGCTAGACCTGTGGAGATAGCATGAGGTAGCTGCGGTAGCGCAAAGCAAGATACACTCTCTCCCCTCCTCCCTCATCCGCAGAAGGATTCAAGAGAGGTGAGGGTAGCAGCGAAGTCCTCCCTCTTGTGTTTTGCTTTGGAGCAGGCAGAAGCAGCAGGAGAGACTCGCCACACATCTGCTGACTCCGGTGCTAAGCGCAATACGAGAACATTGCTTGCTGCTGCTCCTGCAAGTCCTTCACATGTGCCAGAGGACTCTGGAGAGGAGGGAGGTGGAGGTGGATGTGTCAAGGGGTGCTGAGCTTTGGAGAAGACAGAAGCAGATCCCTGCTCAAAAACCTAGCATGATACGACACCTCTCTAGATCTGCCTGCAATTTGCAGGCAGTTTCAGGAAAGGGGAGGTAGGCTACGTGCTGCTAGTTCTTCTCACCAGCGGGCTGGAGAGCTCCTGAGGTGGTTGCATGTAGATTTGTGAAGATCTGGCATGAGCTTTTCTGTCTGGAAAACCGTTACATGCTCTTTTGAATGGTGCATGGATACACAGGAGAAAACATATCTTTTCTCCATGCCCCTCTTCCTCCTCTCTCAGCTGCCTGCTTTGGGACTATTTAAGCATTCTGCATTTCTTTTGCGGGATCAACATGCAATGGGAAGGTTGCAATTCCATCCCGTAAAGGTCATGGCGGAATTGGTTTTACATCATTTTAATTGTTTCTTCTATTTCAGAGAGTGGTTTTATTGACTTTTGGCCTTACAGCTTCGGTGCTCATATTTAGACAGATGTGAAAAGCAACGGGGACTTGGGCCGGCATTTAAGACGGCCAGGAAGACCCAGACATTCTTGCAAACTGACGCAATCGAGTCATTACTGTTGATTGCAAAAAGAGACCCCAAAGACCCTCTTATCTCATTGTCTCTTCCTTTTTCCTAAAAATGCATGGCTGTAATTGCAAGAAGCCACCCAACGCCATCTGGTTGTTGGGACGAATTGCTGTTCACAGGTAAAACAGGAGATAACATATGGGACTTTGGGTGGGGGACACATTCCAAACAACACTAAAAATCACAGCTACGACTACTGATGAGGCTTTTTTTTAAGTTTAGAAAGAAAAGGTGGAACACGACTAAAGTCTGTACAATTGGTCAAGTGGATGCAGTAAATGTACACGTTAAAAAGAATTGCATGTTAAAAAGCAAGGGTTTTTCTAGAAATATTTAGAGCATCCAAATTTGCAACACAGTTGTGATACAGTTGTGACTTGTGGCAGAAGTAGGATTTGAAACCAAGCTTGCTCAGCTCAGAGCAGCAACTTTGCCAAATGCATAGATTCTAAACCCGCAATGAGGTTGAATTGCACCCGGGTCCCCTTCTACGGACCAGGGGTACATTTATGCGCAATTTGCATTATTTCTCGCAGGTGTAGCACTTCAGGTGCGCCACAGTGGCCTGTTTAGTCTGCGCAGTGATGTGATTGTGGTGTGTTAATCTGTGGCCGTGACACAGCCTTGGTCC
The DNA here is from genome assembly GCF_963506605.1 of Zootoca vivipara. Classification (NCBI taxonomy): domain Eukaryota; kingdom Metazoa; phylum Chordata; class Lepidosauria; order Squamata; family Lacertidae; genus Zootoca; species Zootoca vivipara. The sequence goes on along the minus strand of NC_083286.1, from coordinate 46,631,496 downwards.
TGCTGCGCCACATTGTTCTCTTTAAAACAGGTACATTTCATCCCAGGACAGTCTGTCCCATCACAACAACAAGCCAGGCACAGGTGCAGGGACAGCCTAATGCTCCGCTTCCTTTCTTCATCAGCTGTGACCACGGAACCTTGGAACGCGATGAAACCCATTTCCCAGGCACCCCCCCCAAAAAAAACCTTTACAAATTCCCATTTTCCTCCTGCGGTCTGATGCCGTTTACTTGCACTTTGAAATGCATCTGCATGCAATCCTCTTTTGTAACGCAAACAAGGGTGAAGCTATGAAACATCTTATAGCTGTCATAATAGCACAAGATGCCTCTTGCCTCATGGGATCACGCTTTTTTGGGGGGTTTTGTTTCTGAAGCAATGCGTGCATCTGAGAGGAGACAGCTGCACATCTATGCAGCCATTAGTCAGGCGTGTTAAGGAAAGGACTGAAGACAAAGAGGGAACTTTGAGAGAACAATATCAGACAGAGGAGAAGAAAAAGGTCGTGATCTGCTTTCAAACAAGCTGAAAAAAGACCAAAGGAAAGGGGGCACGTGCTGTACAGGGCAATGAATCCCCCCCCCCAAGTTCTTTCTAGGGCTTCTCTTTAGTTTTGTTTATTTATTTCTTTTCAGAACACATGAACCACCTGAATGGTGTGCGAAAACAGAATATAAAAGTTAATACGAGTAACAAAAACAATATTGAAAGCATGAATTCAACAAGAAGCAAAAACTGATAGGGGGGAAACCCTCAAAACAGCCCCTTCGGGACTGAGCATTCTCCATGCCCATGAAATGCTGTTGGAAGGAAGAGAACATTTAATGGAATATCCTGGAAATCGGGTCCTCCCTAACAAGAGGGCACATGTTGCAGTGTGACCTGGCAACCAGACCCTGTGTTGTGGGTCGGAACGTTTGGATGGCCACAACACCCTATTGGAGGTCCCTCGATGCTGGGAGCAATCAGGCCAATGGGATGCCAGCAAATTTGTATCGAGGGACCTCTATTTAAGCCCATGCGCGTCTCCCTGATCTTCCTCCTTTGGGCCAGTGCATCAGAACACCCGTCCACCTCTCCCTATATTTAGGGCTTGCATCCATGACCTTGCTATGCCGTCTTGTGTCGCCTGTCCTTGGGACAGGGGCATGGCAGGAATTTTCCCCACTTGGCTGATTGGCTGGTGCCATTTGGGTTTCGCCTGCTGCGTAGCAAATCGTCACAACTTGTAGGCTCTGGTTCAGGTGATAGGGGTGGCAGAGCGGTCTGGCCATCCCTATGCGATGGGTATTCCATTAAAGGAATCCTGGGACTCTTGGTTGGTCTTCCTTGAGAGGGGTTGTGCCCGGACCCAGAGTCCAGAGGGGCATCTGGCTGGTGGACTGGTCGGACACCGCCTTCCACTATGCTGGGTGTTTACCCAAGGCTGACCTACGGTGTGCCCTGGGTCAGCGCTGCCTGTAAGGGTGCAGGGAGCTAGTCGAACCAGAGCCTATGCAACCACTCACTTGATTGTAATCAATAAAGTTGTGGCCTAAATTCTGCCAAAAACCAAATCTGAAATTTTAGTCTTGTCTGAATTTATTTGGGGAAGGTTAAAGGTCCACACACACAAAAGGGGGTAGCTGACTAGAACCCTGAACAGGAGCATTCTATACTACAACATTTTGTTGTAGATACCCCCCTTTTTATATATGCACACCAGAAACAGTTATGCACCCCCACCACACCCCTGCATTCTGAAGTGGAACAGCCCGGGAACAGTTTTGTGACCTCAGCTCCATTTATGAGAACAGATGCCACGATCCCATTTCACTTCAATGCTACTTCTTCCCAAGAAAGTGTGCTTAGGATTGCTGCTGCTGCGGCAGGCCCACCAAAATCAACAGTAGGAAGGCTCTCAAGAAAGTGGCTGGAAGGTTGCAGAGATGAATAAGGTCCTGACTGACGGAGGAGACCATGTTAAAAATAATTAATAGCAAATGCTAACTGTCTGTGCTCTGCAAAAAAAAAGTAAATAAAAAATAGCAACATATCCTTCCTGTGAGGAGAACATATAATATGCAACAGAACACATAATATGCAACAGAGGTTTGTCAGAAAAGAATGAAAGCAAAATTCAATGAACAGCCTCTGCGGCTAAAGATTACGCCAGAACGTCTTCTGGTTTAGGAAAGCAAGTCATCAAAAGTGTCCAGCAGCTTCGGATGTTTGCAGACAAGCACTCATGGTTAAGAGGGTGTGGAAGGAAACCCCACACTGCTCAAACTGATGGCATTTGTTTCGGAAGATGTGTACTGCTTATGAAATAGTTGACGTGAGTTAGATGGGTGAGATGGAAACAATACAGAAGGATGGAATGAATTTAGCGCTAGGATTATACAGCCTTTAACCGGGCAAATGACAAATTTCTTTCTAGCCCCAAATCCATTAGTTGACCTCATGTCACTGCAACCACAGCTACAGCCATTGAAATCTTTATTATTGTTAAATATGGAGTTGGTAAACAGTTCAATAATGCCTGATTATTATTCAGGAACGCCTTATTACTGCCATTCACAGTTTTACTCAGCAATTTCAGTTTTCAGAATGGGGGTGGAAAGCAAAATCCCAACATTGGTTTTGAAAGTAAACCATGCTACACTTTTTGGGGAGATCATATTATTATTAGTAGTAATAATAATAATATTTATGCACTGCCCATCTGGTTTGCGTTTCCCCAGCCACTTTGGGTGGCCTACAACCTAGAAACAGGGGCGTAGCCAGGATCAAAACTAGGGGGGGGGGAAGCCATGGTCGTTCAGGGGTGGGGCCAAGGCACGGGAGGGGAGGGGCCACGAAATGAGAGTGTGGGCGGGGCTACAGGGCCTGATGACATTGTGGCGGCGGCGGCAGCGGCCACCTTGTGCTTCTGGGGCTGGCAGCGTTGGCGGCTACCCTGCTTGGCTGGAGAGGACGGGAGGGTCGGGCAGGCGAGAGGGGGTGGCAGGGCGGGCGAGGCAAGGCACGGCCGCAGCCACGACGGCTCCGAGGCGTTGCTGCATATCAGCATAATATTTCAACCATGGTTCAAGCCCCACCTTAGGAAAAATCCCTGCATTGCAGGGGGTTGGACTAGATGACCCTTGTGGTCCCTTCCGACTACAATTCTATGATTCTATTGATATATTACTATAGCATATGCATCATTCTGCTTTCTTGAATTGTCCTACTCCTAGGCATAGCAGCCAACTCCTAGAGGCCTAGGTGCCTCTCCCCCCCCCCAATTACTGGTAAATACCGTATTTGAAAGAGTCATCCCCCCATGTTGATGGGCTTTCTATGTGGGGCTTATCTGCCCCCCCATATTTTATTAAGGATGGAAGAGGGAGGGAAGGAAGGAAGAAATAGAGAAAGGGATAACTCATATTTGTGGGTGTCTCTGGATGACGCTGTGATGCTGGAACTCTGCAGCAAGAGGACGGGAGGGTCGGGCAGGCGAGAGGGGGTGGCAGGGCGGGCGAGGGCGAGTCAAGGCATGGCCGCAGCCACGACGGCTCCGAGGCGTTGCTGCATATCAGCATAATATTTCAACCATGGTTCAAGCCCCACCTTAGGAAAAAATTCCTGCATTGCAGGGGGTTGGACTAGATGACCCTTGTGGTCCCTTCCGACTACAATTTTATGATTCTATTGATATATTACCATAGCATATGCATCATTCTGCTTTCTTGAATTGTCCTAGGCATAGCAGCCAACTCCTAGAGGCCTAGGTGCCTCCCCCCCCCAATTACTGGTAAATACCGTATTTGAAAGAGTCATCCCCCCATGTTGATGGGCTTTCTATGTGGGGCTTATCTGCCCCCCCCGTATTTTATTAAGGATGGAAGAGGGAGGGAAGGAAGGAAGAAATAGAGAGAGGGATAACTCATATTTGTGGGTGCCTCTGGGTGACGCTGTGATGCTGGAACTCTGCATGTACAGGAGCCTTGTAAGCAGCTTTCTCTCTGCTTGATTTACAGCAGGCATGTCCAACAGGTAGATTGTGATCTACCAGTAGATCACTGGATGTCTGTGGTAGATCACTGGTAGGTCACTGGCACCCCTAAAAAAAGCTCACCCAAAATTTTCCTCCTCCCTAAAAAAAGTTGAACTATGACCTGAAGCCCTAAACAAAAAATGGGCCTCCCTCCCTCCTAAAAGAAGCTCAACAAGTTTGACCTAACCCCCCCCAAACAGGGCTTCCCTTCCTTAAAAAAACTCAACAGCTTTGACCTGAACCCCCCAAAAGGGGGTAGATCACCCCCAGTTTTAAACTCTGTGAGTAGATCAGAGTCTCTTGGGAGGTGGCCACCCCTGATTTACAGTATACAGATGCAGGAGGAGGGGCAGACTGGAACACCACTGCTTTTTATAAACATCACTGTGTCTGTCAAAGCTACAGCCCCCCTTTCTTATTCACTTCCTTTTAGCCTTGCAGAGCCACCTTAGTCAAATTGAATCCTCTGCACCCTCATTAAATCACCAATAGAACTCTTAATGCTCCTGAATGCTCATTAACAACTCCCACTTAAGAACAATAGGGTGAAATGGTCAGCTATCGAATCTTGCCTGGGGATATATGCTCCATTGTCTTAACTGCTTAACTACTGGTAGCCACTTTGCTTTATTTATTTGATGTGTTTTTGTTACAGCTGTGTCCCCCCCCCAGCAAGTGGAGACTTAGCTGCTCTTGCTAAAGCAAAGCCCTTTCCACTTCAGTTTTTGTAGGGGAAAAGTGCTGGTTATGGTCTGTAAAATACATTAATTTTTTGCCCCCTCCTGCCCCCCTGCCTACGCCCATGCCTAGAAACATAATAAAAACACCAATCCTTAAAAATTTCTCTGAGCAGGGCTGCTTTCAGGTGTCTTCTAAAAATCAGATAGTTGTTTATTTCCTTGACATCTGAAGGGAAGGCATTCCACAGAAGAAATAATAATAATAATAATAATAATAATAATAATAATAATAATAATAAAATTGCTTTTAAATGGGGCTATTAGATATCTTGCTTGAGCACTGAGCTGAAAAGATAGCATGTGGAAGCCAAGCTTCAATTTCCCTCCCGTATGCACAGCAATTTCGTCCTCTCAATTATTACCACTCCTCCGAATTTACAAAGCCTCTGTTGTGTACAGCCCCACTTGCCAGATAAAAATAAATCTGGTGCTCTTTGTCACTTAAGATCTGTCAGCATATTAACGGGATCAGTTGTGAGGTTTGGATAATACTTAATTGCTCTTCATAATTTTTAAAAATCCTAATTGCCATGCAGCTGAGGCACTGCAAAGTTCAGAGCTCAGAACCAGTTGCTTAGCTCCCTCTTGAGTCCACATGGAAGCTTTTAGATAGAAATAATTCTTCTCTTCTTCCTTCCACGGGCTGCTGTCTGGTTTTGTTTAATTTTGTTATATAGTGAGTAACTGTTCGAAGAGGACTGAGTTCCAAGGCTTCTTTATTCCATTCCTGAAGTTGTAACCCTTCAAACCCAAGGCTTCACAGATGGGAGACTTCTGAGCACTTCTGTTCTTCTTCTTCTTCTTCTTCTTCTTCTTCTTCTTCTTCTTCTTCTTCTTCTTCTTCTTATTATTATTATTATTATTATTATTATTATTATTATTATTCACTTACTGTATATCATTTCAGGACCGAAGAACTCAGCCTAGTGCTTTTTTCTAATTGTGGCTGGTGGGGCGAGGGGTGGGGGTGGGGGAGAAGATTGCCAAAGCGGGTTTTCCATTCATGGAGAGCATATGTTGCGGAAAGGTTAACAAGACATCTCCCGGGTTGCTGGGCAGGTTAGACTAGATGGCCACAGGGTGATTGGGCATTTTTGTTTCTGGGGGAAAAGTTATGTTGCAAGTTAATGATTGACAGCCATAGCCATAGCCATTATAAGCTCTTGCAGGCAGCTTCTGTTTTCACTTTTGCCAAGTGCAACGGATCTCCCGCCTGCCCTCTTTAAGGGTCTTTTTGCAATTGACATTGCTATGCCTGTCCAGGGGTTGCCTGCTTTGGGGTAGGGGCCTGGTAGGAATTTTGTCCATTTGGCTGATTGGCTGTTGCCATTTGTTTTTTGCCTACTGCGCAGCAAATCGTCACAACTTGTGAGGTTGGCAGTTAGGCACTGGTTAAAATTGGTTGGTGGAGGGGTAAGGAAAGGCTGTGCCTACCCCTCAAAACTGCTGCTGCTTATAGAGGTATTCCATTTAGGGAATCCTAGGGCTCGACATGCTTTTGTCCGTACCCTTGCAAGGGGCTAGAGCCATGCAAGAGCCTCGGGGAACATTCGGGGAGGGGTGAAGGTCCTGACACACAGCTCCATCCTCTCTCTCTCTCTCTTTTTTATTAAATCTTTATTGAGGTTAAAAATACAAAACATAAGAACTAATAATAATAAAATATCACAAAGAAAATAATACAAATATTCCAAATAAACCAGATAAATAAACTAAAACATTAATCAAAAATTATACATAAATCAAAATTATTATCTCCAATATCTCTTCTGAATCAACTATGTTTCATAAACCAATAAATATATCCATCCTTCCATTTATAAACCGACTTCCACTTGTCTTCTTTCCGGACTAAAAGTCTCATACTTTTTTGTACTGCTTCACTTAGTTTCCAATCTTTAATCTGTGCGAAATGTTAGAAGTAAATCCAAGTTTTTATCATGGGGCACTGCTTTTGGTGATATTCGCCATTTTTTTCCCAATTTTGAACAATTTTTTTTATTATTTCCCCCTCTGAGTGTGTTTGTTAATTTTGCTAATTCCACATAATTTAATAATTTCTCTTGCCATTCTCCAATTCCATTCTGGAATGAGATATTAGATGAGTTAAAAAAGATATGTAAGTATAATATCCAAAAAAACAAACAAACCAGAGCTCTTTCTATTAGGAATGGTGGGGGAAGAAGTAAAGAAACAGGATGAGAAAGTTATTTTATATGCAACAGCAGCAGCAAGAATTTTACTTGCAAAATATTGGAAAAAAGAAGAAATCCCCAAAAAAGCTCCATCCTCTCTCATCCTCTTACCTACTGGCTTCCCTAGATGGCTAGGGATGTCAGATCTGTCCCAGGGCGGGGGACAGATGGATGAACCAATGCCTAAGCAACCACTCACATTTGGTTGTATTTAAAATAAAGTTGTGGCCAAAATAATGCCAAAAACCTTAAACTTACATTGCTGTGTGATGTGTGAATTATTGGGGGGATGTCTTGTGGCCTCGACATGCAAATCACAATTTTCAGGTGGGTGGCAAAAATGAAAATAAATCAAGGGGAAGGAGTGCCACCATTTTGGGGAGGAGGTGGCAGAGGGTGGCAGAGGGTTCAGCTAGTGGAGGCAGCCTCCCCAGCAATGGGAATGATGCTGCCTTATGGACACAGCATCGTTCCTACGAGACATTTTGCAGAAAGAGAATGCCCTGCCACTAGGCTGCTCTTTGTAGCTCTGCTGCTGGATGGTTTAGAAAATAAAGGGGAACCTGCTACCAACTCTTTGAAAAATGGCACGCCCCCATCGCCCCCACATTTTTATTTTTCATCACCCAAAAGTGGACGCTCCTATGCCTGCCTCTTCTCTTGAGAGTCACTTGTGCCTGTGGTGGGAAGAATGGTACCTCTGTTCAGAGTCCCCCCCCCCTCCTACACGCTGGTTAGTGATCAAAATAAATCAATTCATTCATTCATTCTCCCTCCTGTCACATGCAAGACAGGTGCCATCTTCTTGCCAATTCCTGAAGTCCATCCTTTCGCAAGAAGGCTTTGAGGTAAATGTCTTTGTCCTGGTCTCTTTTTCTGCATTGGATTTGAATCTCTCTCTCTCTCTCTCCGTGTGTGCATGTGTGTGCGCGCGCGTCTAGAACCATAAAACTGAGTTGGAAGGGACCCTGAAGGCCACGTACTCCAAACCTCTGCGATGCAGGAATCTCAACTAGAGCGTCCCTGACAGACGGCCATCCAACCTCTGCTTAAAAACATCCAATGAGAGTCCACAACCTCCTGGGGGAGACCATTCCTCTGCCAAATAACTCTCATTGCTAGAAAGTTCTTCCTGATGTTTAGTTGCAATCTCCTTTCTTGCTACTTGAATCCATTGTTCGGGTCCGAAACTCTGGAGCAGGAGAAAACAAGCTTGTTCCCTCTTCCATGTGACAGATATTTGAAGATGGCTATCACATCTCCTCTCAGTCTCCTCTTTCCCAGGCTAAACATACTCAGCTCTCTCAACAGTTCCTCATAAGGCTTGGTTTCCAGACTCTCCTCTGCACCTTCCTCTGCACACGTTCCAGCTTGTCAATATCCTTCTTAAATTGTGGTGCCCAGAACTAGATACAGTATTTCATCTGTGATCTGACCAAGGCAGGACTTCCCTGGATCTGGACACTATACTTCTGTTGATGTAGCCTAGAATAGCATTAGCTTTTTTTTTTTTTTTTTTGCTGCTGCTGCATCACATTGTTGACTCATGTTCAAGCTTGCATGGTCTACTACGGTAAGACACCTACTGGCACTACTATCTATCATCTATCATCTATCTATCTATCTATCTATCTATCTATCTATCTATCTATCTATCTATCTATCTATCATTATTATCTATCTACCTAAAGTGAGATGAGCACTGCAACTTGTCAAATTGCACTGAGATTTTCAGAGTAAAATGATTCAAAAATTAAACAAACAAACAAATAATACCACCTCCCCCTCCCTGTTCTTGTCTGTCTGTCTCTCTGTTTGACTCTCTCTCTCTCTCTCTCTCTCTCTCTCTCTCTCTCTCTCTCTCTCTCTCTCTCACACACACACACACACACACACACACACACACACACACACACACACACACCCCATGCAAGTACTGTATGGTAAGTACTGAAACTCAACACCCACACTCCCAAGGCTCTGTGCCTCTCTGAATGTTACATAAAGAATTCAAATGAGAAGGTGCTCCGTGATCAGAATTAACAAGATGGCTGAGCCGTTTCCCGCCCCTCCCCTCCCCAGCCCTGCTTCCCCCCAATTCTCTCTCCTGCATGATCATATCAGGGCTGTCTGCAGGGCCCTTGCAAATGGACAAGAAATTGGCAAAAGGGTTAATTCCATTATAGCCTGAAACAGATGGACAGGACAAAAGCTGAGGCACTTGTTGCCTGTCAGCCCAAAGGACAAGAGATTGCCTTGGGGAAGAACGAGCTCTACACCTGGGCTAGAGAACTGGAATCAGTCCCAGACGCAGATTTTTTTTTTTAAAGAAATGTTTCCACTTTCCACTCTCCCTCCACCCCTTTCAACAAGCATGATTATTTTTCCCAAGTGGGAGAAAAAAGCTGTCTTTTAATTTTTGTTGTTGTTGCTTCATTCAATCTTGCTATCATTTAGAAAAGAAATCAGTTCCCATGTGCATAAACTTTATGCATCCTGAGAAGAGAGAGAGAGTCAGATAGATGTATCGGCTTCAGAGAAATTCATTCCTTAATTCTTACGTCTGCTTTTGCATCTGCATTCTGTTGCTGCCTGACAACTATGGAAACATTTTGATGTGATTATGCCAGGGTTGATGAGGGGGGCCTTTTTCTTTTTTTCTTTTGGCCTATATCAGAGTTGCGGAAAACAGAAGTGAAAGGAATGAAACCCAACCAGCAGTCATGGCATTCATTATGCAAAATAAGTAATGCAATATTTTCTCTAATAGGCTAATGTCATTCTTTTCTCCAGGGGCCTAGTCAGCCCGTTCATGAGTGATCAGACTCTCTAATACATTCGGTGCCACCTAGGTAAAAGGTAAAGGACCCCTGGGCGGTTAAGTCCAGTCAAAGGTGACTATGGGGTTGCTGCGCTCATCACGCTTTCATGCCGACGGAGCCGGCATTTGCCCACAGACAGCTTTCCGGGTCATGTGGCCATCATGACTAAACTGCTACTGGCGCATGGAGGAGGACCGTGATGGAAGCCAGAGCGCACGGAAACACTGTTTACCTTCCCGCCACACAGCAGTACCTATTTATTTGCTACTTGCACTGGCGTGCTTTCAAACTGCTAGGTTGGCAGAAGCTGGGACAGAGCAACAGGAGCTCACTCTGTCGTGGGGATTCAAACCGCCAACCTTCCGATTGGCAAACCCAAGAGGCTCAGTGGTTTAGACCAGGGGTCAGCAACCTAAGGCCCATGGGCCACAAGCGGCCCACGGGGGTCATTTAACCAGCCCACAATCCACTCACAAACCGAGCTGCCTGCTTGCTGAATCCCGCGCGCTGTGCTAAACCGGCACAGCGTGGAGCAGGAACTTGTTTCCGCGGTGCTGGAAATCGCGTCTGCGCATGTGTAGATGCCAGAAACAGCATCTGTGCAGACACAGACGTCAGAAATCGTGGACGGGCGTGCTCATGCGCGGGCGCGATCTGGCCCACAGAGGGATCTCCACTGGAATGAACCGGCCCAGGCGTGGTAAACCTTGCCGGCCCCTGGTTTAGACCACAGCAAGACCTAGAAAAAAGAGATACTCAGTTACACAGAACACCCAATTGGACACAGCCAGGCCATGGCATACAGCACCAAAAGAGAGGTAATATTTTAAGTTACACCAGCAACAACTCTACCTGGCTATGCATCCATTCCGCTGCTAAATGATCACTGTCATTTATTTTGCTACTACAAATTTTAACCAATATTAGCGCTCTTTTTTTAAAAAAGGAAGATTTTAAGAATGTTATAAGCACGGGGTGAAAAGTTGCTCAAAAGTGTAAATAAAGTGCTTACTGCAAATGCTGCCCATATGCCCAAGTCTGAAATGGGGGTCCTTAAGGAATTTGTTATTTGCAAATTCTGATTCAAATGGACTTGGATCTGTATCTAATATTGTGGACACGGTTATCAAAACACAGTTCTTGACAAACCATACAAAAATGCTTATTTTAGGACAGAGATTGGGAATTTGACCAGGCTGGAAGGCTGGAGGGTTTGGGTCCCCCACCCCTTGCAGGCCAATTTGATAGAAGCCTACCTGTCAATCATCTGGCATCACCATAACATCAGGTAAAGCATTTCTCATAGCAGACAGGCTTGAATTCAGTGTTGGCAAAGGAAAAAATGATTTCCTTTGCAGCCCAGCTTATGCTGTGGTGCTGAGGATGAAGATGGGTTATAACAATTTAAAATTCACAATTAAAAACATTTAAAAGAAATTTCACATATATATCAGGTGTCAAAGGCCAGGGTAAAGAGGTGTGTTTTCACCTAAAGCTGTACAGTAAAGGTGCCAGGCACATCTCTACATTCAAGTCAGGCTTCAAAAAATAAAAAATATAAATGATTCTTTGCACAGTTCAGCTTCACTTGTATGTCTCTGAGAGTGTCAGTTGCTGATGTCAGTCTTAGGTTCAAATCTTCTCTCATTCATGAAACTTAATGACATTGGTCTGTCTGTCTGTCTGTCTGTCTGTCTGTCTCTCTCTCTCTCTCTCTGCCTAAAGCTGTTTCTACCACTCTGAACTTCTCAGGGAAATGGGGGGTGGGGGTGGAGAATCAAAATTCTATAAACAAAACTGGAACACATCTATCCTTCAAAATTCAGACTTTTCTGAATTTTGCTATGCTGCTTTCCAGCCAGGTGGTGTGTACAAACAATGCACATTTGTGGGTAAAGTGAGTGTTAAAAATACACACCGGTGTAAACACAGGTGTACACAACATAAAAAAAACAAACTACATTAGGGGAAACTGCTTTGCAACAAATATGTATGTCAGGCAACATTGCAGACAGGGGTGTATATTCGGGCGTGGGGTGGGGTGGAAATCACACTAAAATGGGTGATGAATTTTCATGATTCATTAGCATTTTCATGAGGACTATTCTTCTTCTTTTAAAAAGCAAAATAATAGGGAAATAGGGACGCAGGTGGCGCTGTGGGTTAAACCACAGAGTCTAGGGCTTGCTGATCAGAAGGTCAGCAGTTCGAATCCCTGCAACGGGGTGAGCTCCCGTTGCTCAGTCCCAGCTCCTGCCCACCTAGCAGTTCGAAAGCACATCAAAGTGCAAGTAGATAAATAGGGACTGCTCCGGCAGGAAGGTAAACGGCGTTTCCATGCGCTGCTCTGGTTCGCCAGAAGCAGCTTTGTCATGCTGGCCACATGACCCGGAAGCTGTCTGCGGACAAATGCCGGCTCCCTCGACCTATAGAGCAAGATGAGCGCCACAACCCCAAAGTCGGTCACGACTGGACCTGATGGTCAGGGGCCCCTTTAATAGGGAAATACAGAGAACTGAACTTAAGATAGGAAAAATGAGAAACCAAAACCGTCAGATTTGTCTATTCCTACTTCTGAGTAAATATGTCATCAGTGTCCGGACAGTGGTGGTGAAATTACTTGGTGCAATAATGCCCTGAGAGATTGTATGTTGAGCTAGACATTGATGTGTGAGAGGGGTTACATGATAGGAGGCTGCCTTACTCAGCAGGAACCCCACCAAAACCACACATCATTAATTGTGGCATTGCTCAACAATGGAAACAGCAGTGCTCCTCAGCTTTTGTATGTGGGTAAGTTCTAATGAGTTTTCAGAAACTAGATTCAGAGGCAAAAGCCTGGCCAAGTTATGTAAATGAGTAGACAGTTTAATGCCAGCCAGCCTTCATTGCAGCAAAGTTAAAACCAAAATTCAATTATACTGCTCAGGCTTGGGGAGACGCCATAGCTCCATGGTAGAGTGCATTATTTGCATGTATAGGGACCTAGTTCTTGGGACCAAACTCTGGGGTCATTTAAAGTCATTATAGGGTCCTTAAAACAAACAAACAACCCAATAACAAGAATATTGACGTCAATAAAATATTTGAGCTATGTGAACTAATCCTCAGGAGAGCAAAAATGCCATATGAATGGAGCTGATTAGAAAAGGGGGGAAATGTTAAGGACTAATTGTCTTGCTATGTCAAATAGCTGACCTTTGAAAGGGGCACCCGAAATATAATTGAGAAATATCTTGATGGATGAAAGCTTGTTCTCTTTGGCTTTTGCTATTAATCAGATTTCTCGTACAAAAAGCAAGATTTACTTGCCTGCAATGAAATGTAGTTTTGCTGATCACTATTCTCATCTTAAAATAGTCTCTGGTTTAGGTCAAACTGTGCTGGGCATTTTGACATTTCCACAATACAGTATTTAATTAACTAGAGTGGAGAGGAGGCAAACAAGGTAAGTGGCGTAAACAAATTCTATGGTAGTTTTGATACATAAGAAAACTTTTGGGGCAAAAACTGAGTGTGTTCCACAGCTTGTGACCTATAAGCTGGAATGGAGTGCTAGACCTGGAGAGGAATGAGGAGCCCATGGCATTACTTTCAATGGGAAAGTTCACTTCAGGTTAAGTACGCTTCACTTGTTGCCACTGAACTGCCTACATGGTGAAACAGAAAGCCTGACTTTCTTGGCGTGCTGCACCTGCATCTCACTAGGGTGGCTACTGTGTGGTGGTGGTTTTGTTTGTGGTACTTGCTGATTTTGTGGGTGGCAGCCTCTGGCTGGCTGCTCACCCACCTGCTATCCCGTAACCATTTGAGCCCTCGGTTACTGGACCCACTAATTTCCTGGCTTGCAATGGAAGGTAGACTTACAATGTGCATGAATCCAGATTTTGAACTGTTCAAAATACTACAGTCATACCTCGGTTTAAGTACGCCTCGGTTTGAGTATTTTCAGTTTAAGTACTCCGCGGACCCGTCTGGAATGGATTAATCCACTTTCCATTACTTTCAATGGGAAAGTTCGCTTCAGGCTAAGTACGCTTCAGGTTAAGTACGGACTTCCGGAGCCAATTACACTCATGCCTCGGGTTAAGTACGCTTCAGTTTAAGTACTCTGTGGACCCGTCTGGAACGGATTAATCCACTTTCCATTACTTTCAATGGGAAAGTTCGCTTCAGGTTAAGTACGCTTTAGTTTAAGTACTCCACGGACCATCTGGAACAGATTAATCCACTTTCCATTCCTTTCAATGGGAAAGTTCACTTCAGGTTAAGTACCCCACGGACTGTCTGGAACGGATTAATCCACTTTCCATTACTTTCAATGGGAAAGTTCGCTTCAGGTTAAGTACAGACTTCCGGAACCAATTGTGTTTGTAAACCGAGGTACCACTGTAGTGGTCCTTGACATGGCAGGTCTTTGTCCAAAACAGTCACAAACCCCCTCACCAACTGTGGATTCTCTTGTATTCTTTTAGCATTCTCTGTGTGTTTATTAAAGGCCAATTGCTGCAGGTGAGTTTTCTGAGCAGGAGCTGTTTGTTCTTCAACGACTTTTAGGCCATCAAAACGTTGAGGCCTTTTGCACATGCTGGTGTGCAAATCTGGCCCTGGCTTCATCCTTCTTGGTACGTTACAAGCTGTGGATTCGTCTCGTTGTGAAGGTGTCTTGAGCATGTGATTCAGGCAGCGTAAAAGAATAAGAAAGGGAAAGTTCTTTCACACCACACCATTATGTTAGCTTTTGCTATCTGTTCACGTTTTATTTTCCCACATGGTTATGAAAAGTGTGAGTTCAAATTTCTCAGTCCCCATTGCCCACCTGCCCTTCATGCTGATGGACCTCTGACAGAAACCTTGCAATCGTGCGAAAATGATGAGCTATTTAAATGCTTGCTAGGTTAACAACAACCCTAACATTCCTTTTCTCTGTGCACATGGCATGCCGGTTTGAGAAAAATGAAGCTTAAAAGCAGTCTTTGGTGCCTGAGTTATGTACTGAGGTCTTGCAAAAGAGGGCCCTCCAAATGTTTTGGACTACAACTATCATCAAGATCTTCCAGCAGAGCTGGATTAGACCAAGGTTGGTGAGACCTGGCCTCAACCCCTTCTGCTGTCATGAAGCTGGTTGACCTGCAGGCCAGGTGCTGTCTGTTAGTATTAGTCAGTGCTTTTTTCAGCTGGAGCGTGCCAGAGCGCAGTTCTGGCACCTCTCAGGTGGGCACCATTGCGGGGCAGTGCTTCCCCCCACCTGCTCCTTGCCTTCACATAATTATGAGAAGCCCAAAATGAACATTTCAAGTCAAAACAGAAGCTGGCCAGCATGTGCAAGTCTATACTTTCTTTAGATCTATGACTCCACCTAGCTCCTAGCCGCTCCTGGTCACGATTGGTTGGGGCCAATTCTTATTTCCTTTTCTT
Organism: Zootoca vivipara; assembly: GCF_963506605.1. Classification (NCBI taxonomy): domain Eukaryota; kingdom Metazoa; phylum Chordata; class Lepidosauria; order Squamata; family Lacertidae; genus Zootoca; species Zootoca vivipara. The sequence continues at coordinate 46,616,301 of NC_083286.1, read as the reverse complement.
CATTCCGAGACAGCGTCAGCTTGGATTCTGAAGTCCTCCAACACTTCAAGGTTTGCTTAGCAAGGTTGTAGCGCAGTATGGCGAATGGCACACTAACAACACCCCCATTATTTACCTGACAGGGTTGTTGTATAGAGCTATAAAATGAAGAGAGTACCCTAACTGGCCTATGTTGTCTGCAGAATTTCTATCTATATGATGTTCCACATTTGTAACATGTGTCCCCCTACTCCTCTGCCACCGCAGCCAGGAGAAGTGTTGTTCAAACCTGAGGGAGTAAGAAAAGTAATAGACTGTGTTTGGGGAACCTGGAACACCTTGCCAGGTAAAACGCTCTCTAATAATATCCCTTCCTCTTAGGAATTGCAATGGAGAAAACACACATAAGTGTGTTTGTGGCAGCCACCATCAAAGAACTGAATCCCTTCACACCTATTTGCATCTTTATAATGCCCACCAACTGACATGTAGCTCCTAAGCTCATTCAAACAGTTACCTAGCAACCAAGAGACCTCAGTACGGAAGGCTGAAATACTCATGTTTGGAGGGGCCGTGCGTAAGGGCCAGTGATTGCCATGTGTGAGGCTTGAGAGAAGTATCATAAGCCTGGCTTCTGTCTAAATCCGAGGCCCCTCTTCCTCCAGAAGTCTTACATAAATAGACAGGACAGGTTGAGTTAAATCAGTTTATCCAAATGTATACAATAGGTTCAGGGCATCTGATATTTATTTTATCGCTTCAGCGCTCTGATTATGGTGGTTACAGAATGAGAAGAGGCAGCAGGTCCTTATGGGTTGAGGGTCTGAGATGCTCATATGCTGATGCTCACAGGAAAGATAGTAATGGAGAGGAGCTGTGGGACTTGACTGAGAGGGGGTGGCTGTGCTCAGAAGGAATGAGGAGGAGCATTGGGCAGAAGCTTGGACAAGGTTGTCCAGAGGAACATAAGAAGAGCTGTTGGAGATAAGAAGAGGATCAGGCCACAAAACACAGCATCTTGTTTCCCCTGATGGTCAATCACCTGTCCCTTGAAAGTCCATAAGCAGGACATGGGGGCAGTGGACTCATCCTGATCTCTGAGCCTGCAGATAGCTACCATCCATGGAGGATAAAACCATTAAGGGCACTAAGTCATGATGGCTATATTACCTCCATTTGTGGTTGTTTAGTCGTTTAGTCGTATCCGACTCTTTGTGACCCCATAAAGCCATCCAAGTGGGTGGCTGTCACTGCCTTTTGTGGGAGCAGATTCCATAGTGTAACTATGTGCTGCGTCTTTTGTTTGTCCTGAACCTTCCAGCATTCATCTTCATTGGATGCCTGCTTGTTGGATTCCTTGATAGTGCATCTGTTTGGCCACTATGGAAAACTGTTGTTGTTGTTGTTTAGTCGTGTCCGACTCTTCGTGACCCCATGGACCAGAGCACACCAGGCACTCCTGTCTTCCACTGCCTCCCGCAGTTTGGTCAGACTCATGTTCGTAGCTTCGAGAACACTGTCCAACCATCTCGTCCTCTGTCGTCCCCTTCTCCTAGTGCCCTCCATCTTTCCCAACATCAGGGTCTTTTCCAGGGAGTCTTCTCTTCTCATGAGGTGGCCAAAGTATTGGAGCCTCAGCTTCACGACCTGTCCTTCCAGTGAGCACTCAGGGCTGATTTCCTTAAGAATGGATAGGTTTGATCTTCTTGCAGTCCATGGGACTCTCAAGAGTCTCCTCCAGCACCATAATTCAAAAGCATCAATTCTTCAGCGACCAGCCTTCTTATGGTCCAGCTCTCACTTCCATACATCACTACTGGGAAAACCAGAGCTTTAACGATACGGACCTTTGTCGGCAAGGTGATGTCTCTGCTTTTTACCTCCATTATCAGAGGCAATATGCCTTTCAATGCCAGAGGAGAATGTTGCTGTACTCATGTCCTACCTTTGGGCTTCATATGGTCTGATCCAGCAAGTATAGCCATCTTATAGCCATCATGATCAGTAGCCTATGGTTACTTCCAAATGGGTGGCTCCTAGTAGCACTATCCAAATAGTGACCCTACAAGAAGAATTTCACTTGACTCTCCACACCGTTGGGAGTATTCCACTTTTTCTATGTGTGCATCCCACTTCTTTCCATCCACACCAGTGGGTTTGACAGAACTGGTGTAGGTAGAGCCATTTGAAGCTTTCCACATATTCACTCTGAGAATATTACCTTGTGGTGGGCACCGTTCTATAGCTATGTTTCTTTGTTTTGTTTAATATCGATCTTTTAAGCATCACAAAAGCATCATTGCTTTTATTGCTGTTTTTCAATGAAGGTGAGATAGACCACTATAATACCATATGACTACAATGTTATTTAATACAACAACAACCTTTATGGTCACTGCCATTTTAGACACAATGGTTAATGATGTCTTGATTTGCTGGAAGCTGCCCAGAGTGGTTGGGGCAACCCAGTCAGGTGGATGGCCTCTAAATAAATTGCTGCTGTTGTTTTTAATATACCGCCCTTTGTCATAAGATCCCTTCCCACAGACACATTTAAAAGCTTGCAGAATATTTAATCAGCCCAAGGCATGTTATCTAGTCTGACACCTAAAAATATATAAAATAATAATAATTATGGAGATAATCTTGGAGGACTTTTAAATTTTTCTTTTAAAATAATGTTATTGATTTTTATCTTTTATTAAAAGAAGAAATATATACCGTATACATTATTTTAGCACTGATTTGAAGATGCAGAGAATATATCAAATGCCTGCTAAACTCTTACAGAAAGATGAAAGGGTGTGGAGAGAGTGCTACTCTTCTGTTCTTCTAGGCTGGACTTTCTGTGACCTGAATAAATGTGGAAGAACCACAGGGAAAGGACACCCCACAAGATAGTGAATGAAGCATTGCAATTCCACAGTAAATTCCTAACTGGTTGTGCTAACAGAAGCCAGGACAAGGATTCCCACTAGTGAAATAGGACTTTCCTCCTACTTCCGCCAGTGCCGTCCTCAAATCTGTTCTGGAAGGCAGGGGAAACACCCAAAACAAGACGCAGGAAGAGGAGAGGTAAGGCTGCTCCATAGGGCACTGACAGATTCATCTCTTTAGTGCTATGTCAGGGGTCGGCAACCTGTGGCCCATGGGCCCAGGGAGGTAAACCTTGCCGCCCCCTGTGCTATGTTGAATACAACTTCTAGTATGGAAGTAGCTATTGGTAGCTGTGTCTTCCAAGGATATCTGTGTCTTCCAGACACAACAACAGGGAGGAAAACCTCATGTACTGCATAATCTCACTTCCTTTTTTGGTTTCTTCCCATTCATGATGACACCCTACAAAGAAGCCACCTGCCAACATATCGCAGACATAATTATCCTTTATCTACTTGCATTCCAGACAATTGCTCATCATCAGACCAATTCAGCATTGGCTTTTCAGCAGAATGCACAAAGAAACAGCGTGGCTAACTTCAACATGGAATTTTAGCAGGTTTAATAATCATTATTTATGTCATAACTTCTTTCTTAAATGAAGCTGGTGTTCTTTAGTTGTTGTAGTAGCAGTTGCCGAGACATTATTCAAAGTGAAGCGAGTTAATGTACTTACGTAGCTGAAGTTGGAGAATGCTGATGAGTAATGGCACTGAGATGGGAGAGAAATTCCTCTCTTATCACTGTTCCAAAATACACGCTTGGTGGAACTTGCAGATCCTATGATTAAACTCCCTTCAGCGGATCTCTTCGTTTTATTCATATTGGGTTGATCTATGGATCCATGAAAAGCTGGTTTCTGAAGGGTCAGGGAACACCCCAGAACAAGATTTAACATGGTACCAAGGGTGGCAGTTGGAAAGAAACATGGAATGGAAGTGCATTTCACTTGGATATAGGGCTCTGTGGGTCTCAGCCCTGGATTTATTCTGTTTATTATGGAAAAGTTGTTTGTGGGCGCTGGAGAACTAGAAGAAAATTGAAACCTCTAATGTCCACAAGAAGTACCGGTAGTGCTATGCAATGGAATTAAATGTGTTTTGAGTTGAACTTTACATAATTGCAATGCTTTCAAAGCAACAATAAGGGCTGTGCGCTTCATTCATATACTCTTCACCAATTAGTCATAACACCAAACACATACCGTAAATGCACCAAAACAACATAACCAGTTCATAAACAATTTAAATGGTTTTAAACATGAAATTACATGAAATACTGGATTGTATTCAATGTTGCTAAGGTGAATGGTCTACACAAGGATTTCTCTTTCTGCAATGGAATATTCCCCCCTTATCTCATTTCCCCACCATCTGAATCTGTCCAGGATTTCCCCCCCCCCAACTCTCCAGAACAGATCTGGGGATGGCTTGGGGAGCTCGTGGGAGAGGAAAAGGGGAAATCCCATTGCATTGATGCTAATCCTTGTTTCAGCATAAATATTTTGTTAAATACTGCCCATCAGCAACCAATCAATTAACGAATTAAGCTTGTTCCACAACAAGGTCTTCAAGTGACTCACAACATATTTAAAGACTTAAGCATACATTGAAATTTAACATTTAATATAAACACATTTACACAAAATATACATTCACACAAAAACAATGCTATTCATAAAAAATAAATAATGCAACACACACACACACACACACACACACACACACCTGTATCAGCAACAGAAAGCTTTGGCAGCAGAGCTGACAGCAGAAAACTTCTTCGCAGTCCATCTTCCATATTAAAAAAAGAATCAAATTTAATAACAGGCACATGGTTTTAATCTAGTAGCCAGCAAACAATCCACTTTAACATGTTCAGATCTGCCTAATCCCATGGCTTCAGTTTTGAGGAGTCATTAGCCAAAATACTAGGGGCAGGTCCATCTCAACCTCACCATCATTGCCGCCAGTTTCCTTTGTTATCTTCAAGACACATGCTTAGGGGACCATTACCATACCAAGAAGCTGCCCCAGCTATTCCAGCAATCAGAGCTTTATCCGGCTGCAACTCAGTTCTGGCACCTCTCAGGTGGGCACCATCGCCATAATAAGAGAAGGGAGGTGTTCACCTCTTTTTCTAGAAAAATAGCACTGCTGGCAATCGAATCCTTGCTGGATCTGAGAATTAGAAGAGACTCCATCATACAGTCTCTCTCTCTCTCTCTCTCTCTCTCTCTCTCTCTCTCTCTCTCTCTCTCTCACACACACACACACACACACACACACACACACACACACACACATCACTGCAACTCATAACACTATAGACTATTGCTACTTCAAATCATAGAATTGGAAGAGATCCCGGGGCTTATCTAGTCCAACCCTCTGCAATGCAGGAATCTCAGCCAAAGCATCCATGACAGATGGCCATCCAACCTCTGCTTAAAAACCTCTACTGAATACATCTGAAAATCTACTGAGTATCTGAAAAGACTTGGGTTTAATTCTAATATTCTGTAGTCATTCCAAGATGGAAAGTTAAGGAAAGCAGTATATAGGTAGAAGATTTAACAGCCCGGGACAAAGACAAGTGGAAGCCGATTTATAGAAGATTCTGCAAGATGTCAAAAGATAAGTAATGATAAGTATTAAGATGTGAATTAATCGAAGTAGGTATATGTGCTTGATATTCGATAGAAGATTTTGATTTTTGTTGATATTGTTAATATTGTTTGGTTTTGTGATGTTTAGTATTTTATTTTATTTTGTTTGTATGTTTTTAATTGTATGGTTAATTTGAAATCTCAATAAAGGTATTTTAAAATTAAAATTAAATAAATAAATAAAAAATAAAAACCTCTACTAAAAAGCATACTTCTGTGTTTTTAAAACAGAACCTGCTGTTCATAAAGAAAAAAAACAGTGGGGAGAATCCTATAGGAAGTGGGTGTTTGGTACTACCGTGTTTCCCCTAAAATAAGACGTAGCCATAAAATAAGCCGTAGCAGGATTTCTACGCATTTGCGGAATATAAGCCATACCCTGAAAATAAGACATCGTGATAGGCGCAGTTCTGGAGGGCGCCAAGGAAGAGGCGAAGCTGCCCGCACCTCTCCGGTCACCACCAAGCCTCCAGGAGCCAGCAGCAGCAACACAGCAGCAGCAGCAGGAGTAGGAGGAGGCCTGCTGGGTCGGCACCCAGAACCGTCTGCTGCTGCTGCGTTCAAAAAGTGCCCAGCAGTACCGCGCGCCCGGAGCCAGCGGGACCCAGCAGCAGCAAGGCTGGCCGCATCAGGAGGCAGGCGCCCGGAACCATATGGTCCTTAATTAAAAAATCAGACACCCGACACCCCCCCCCCCGGAAAATAAATATAAGACGGTGTCTTATTTTAGGAGAAACATAGTAGTACCGTACTAGTGATGATTGTGGCACATAAACTGTAGTGATATTGGCAGCCTGTGAAATAACCACCGGCGCTGAGGTAACCCCAAATGTAGCAACAAGAGTCCTTGATCTGTGCCTCAGGCCTCACATTCCAAGGCCACCATCCAGCTCAGTGTTACGCACACTTAAGCCCGTTGCTTTCAATGGGCTTAAAGCATGCTTAATTTTGGGTTGGGTTCTGGTCCAACTGTATAGCAACCTCTTTGCTTTTTTTTCTTCCTCCATTTTTTTCACTGCATCTTTAAAGGAATGCGTCTAAAAATATCATACAAGATAAAAAGAAACCCATTCAGTTACTGTAAACCGGGCATCCCCAAACTTCGGCCCTCCAGATGTTTTGGACTACAATTCCCATCTCCCCCGACCACTGGTCCTGTTAGCTAGGGATCATGGGAGTTGTAGGCCAAAACATCTGGAGGGCCGCAGTTTGGGGATGCCTGCTGTAAACAGTCAGTAGTTCAAAAGGTTCCCAGTACTGCATTTCCCCCCAGTACAGACACTCTCCTCTGCCTCAGCATCCTTTTTTAGCACCCTGTTGGCCCTAAATAAAATGAATGTTGACCCAAAGCAGCAAATCACCTTCCTCAATAAGTACAGAAGCATGCAGACACTTACTAGTAATGGGCAACATTTAATGCTTCCTTGGGCCACATTCAGAGCTCTTAGATCTTCAATTAATTCTTAGTTGCCAACCCAAATCCCGCTTCTTCCTCTTTGCTGCCTAGAAACAACCTTTTCAAGAAATGGGAAAGGAGGGCACAAGAGAGAGAGGTGCACACATAAGGGACAAGTGTGCCATGATCAGTGCCAGCCCTATCATTAGTCAAAGTGGGGCAGATGACTCAGGTTTGAGGGAGCTAAGGGGTAGGGGTGGGAGCAGCAGGGAGCTGGAAGAGGACAGAACAATGTGTTCCCTGTGGCCTGCTCAATGTCCCTGCCTAAGCTAGCCTGCTTTTCCTGAGGTGCCATGGAGGAAGCTGCTGTATCACCAGTGCTGAAGTTAATATTTAACTTTGAGTCTGTGGGTGGGGGTGTCATCATGAAAATGTTTTGGGATATTTTGATGTGACTGTAAGCAGGCGATTTTGCTTCATTTATTTGTTTGGCGATATTCCTTTGCACTTCATCATCATAAACCTCACATTCCGTGGTAGTACACTTTCCTTATTTGTCTGTAACACATACAGACTGAAATGCTTGAATTGTGTTGTTGCAGCTACCTGTAACTTTTTTCTGAGAAAATTGTGCATCTGTTTGTCACCCTGGGCTTCTTCGGGAGGAAGAGTGGGATATAAATTAATAACAATAATCTAGTGCATACACACACACACACACACACACACACACACACACACACACACAGCACTCACTCTAAAACTTGTACACACAAAAACTGAGCTAAGTAGGTAAAAGTTGAACGACTCAATATTCATTAGAAATGTTGCAGCTTACTCAATGTATGCTTTCCTTTAGATGTGCAGGAAGGCAATCTGGCTAAAACATATTAATGGGCTGGATGTAATGACTATAACAAGTGGTTTATGGGCTTTTAAACTACATCACTTTTTTGTGTGTTTTGTTTTCAGCTGCCTGGTCATTAGACTGCAGAGATAACCCTTAAGTGGTTCGAGCTGATGATGAAGACAATTAATCCAATATTTATCTTTGGCATAAAGCACTAGAGACAAATAGTGACTTTGGCTCAAAGCTCACACATCCCTCCAATTTTTTAAGAAGGTTAAACCCAAAGACTTCAAGTAAAAGCTCTATAAAAATATCTTTCCATTTGTACGGTATTTTGCTGATTTATGATGAAATCCAGTCTGTAGTCTTAGCAGATTTAACACAGCTGTGTGATCCTGGAAAATGTCATATCCTGAGTATTCTTCTTCTTCTTTTTCCCCTCAATGGATTTTTATGAAAACGTATGTCCTACTATGGTACGCAGGGAAGCTTGTCATACGCTATTAATATCTCTCTTTCTCTCCCCCTCTTCTCCCTACCCCTCAATTACTTGAATGTTGTAAGAGTCTGTCATCAATGAAATGGACCAGTCCAGTTGATAGCAAATCCTAGAGGAAATTGCTCAGCATAACATGCAAAACTAAAGCATTTTAAAAGGAAAGGAAAGGACATTAAGTTTGCTTTCTTTTTAAGATGGTTGTTGCTAGTTTTTAATTTATCCCACAGCCTAAATTCCCAAGGAAGCCAAGACCGCAAACACTTGGCATATCCATAAAGTTCTACAAGAATGGCCCACACATGGAAATTTTAAAATAAAATGTTTTTCCTCACAACGAGCAGAGATGGAATACAACTAGTACTGGAGGTATCTGCTGTTATAATTCCAAAGTGAGCATGATATCTTACTGAATGAGCTTCATCATTAATGGCATTTCCCATCATCCAGAGTGGTTTCTTCTGATTAAAAACTTGCAGTGAAGGACTTCTGACGGACTCTATCCTGCTGTCAAACAGCTCTTTCTGATGTTTAATCAGAATCTCCTTTCTTGTAACGTGAAGACATTGGTTCAGTCCTACCCCCCAGAACAGGAGAAATTGAACTTGCTCCATCTTCCATATGACAACCCTTAAGATAATTGAAGATGGCTATCATATCTCCTCTCCGTTTTCTCTTTTCCAGGCTAAACATACCTAGCTCCTCCATAAAGCTTGGTTTCCAGACCCAGTTCCCTTCTGTACAATGTTCCAACTTGTCAATATCCTTCCTAAATAGTGGCACCCAGAACTGGACACAGTATTCCAGGTGTGGCCTGACCCAGGCATAATACAATGGTACTATTATTTCCTTTAATCTGGACACTATACTTCTATTGATGCAGCCTAGAATAGCATTAGGTTTTTTGATACTGCATCATATTGTTGACTTATGTTAAGCTTCTGGTCCACCAAGACCTCTAGATCCTTTTCACATGGACTGCTAGTAAGCCAGGTGTCCCCCACCTGCAGCTGGTTCTTCCTGCTTAAATGCAGAACCTGGCATTTGTCCCTATTGAAATTCATTTTGTAAGTCTGGGCCCAGTTAAGGTCAATTTGAATCACAGTTCTGTATTCTGCAGCATTAGCTACCTCTCCCAGTTTGGTGTCATCTGCAAATTTGATGAGCATCCCCTCAATTCCTCCATCCAAGTGATTTATGAAGATTTTGAAGAACAATAGGCTCAATTTCACACATCTGCTAGCCAATCAGGGAGATGAGGCAGAATCAGGAAGTAGGAAAAGTACAAAACCATCTCTTTGGTGATATGATTGTAATGCAAATCCGTGTGTGTGTGTGTGTGTGTGTGTCCTCAGCCTTAGAGGCTGAATTCAGCCCTCCATATTTCTTTGTTCAGGACCATCCCCAGGCCACATCTCACACTGGCATTGCTCCATACTGACCCAGATTGCTTTTGACTGGATGGAATGTGTCCATTACAAAGAATGTGTCCTAAGAATCCCTCTTGCTTGGGTGCATGTGGAAACATTTGACTTCTGTATGGCTGCTGCTCCTCCCACTTTTGCCTCTGGCCAAATCCACCACTGGCCTGCAGCATCTGGAAGTTTGCCCATGTGGGACGAAGAAGGTTCTCAACCAATAATAAAATGGTTAAGTGGCTGCCCCAGGAGCAAGATATGGTGAGCAGAGGCAGATATAGGGGGCGCTGCAGGGGGAAAAACACAGCTATTATTTAGAATGGGGTGTGAGAGGCAGGGGGCGCCAAATTTCTCACTGGGCACCACTGAAATTTGAGACCCCCCCCCAAAGTCTTCCACTGTACTGAGAAATAGCATTGGGCAAACTGTCAAGATTTGTCCATCCTCACCAGGCCAAGTAATCCATTGTGGAAGCTGAAGATGGAACAACAATGATACACATGGAAGGATGGAACTACTTGGTACTGATATTTTTGTGGTAGGTAGGGAATGGTGAAATAATGGGAAAGATTGGAGATGCACTTACAAGAATGCTAAAAACAAAATACATAGGAAAACTTCTTATTGTTCCCTAGCAAGAGCCATTTCCCTCCCCCAATAGTTTACATTTGTCTCCATCTTTTTAAAATACTACTACTACTACTACTACTACTACTACTACTACTACTACTACTACTATGTTCTGTGTAATTGTATCCAGGCTTTCCTCTTTTCCTCTTGTGTTCCCCAAAATTGTATTTTTTGACTAATCCCCTTCAATTTTGTTTGATCATATGGACTAGAATCTCATCATGTGGACTAGAGTCTCATCAGACTTTTGTATGCTTCCATTTAAAAATCCATTGGGTGACCAGTTGCTCCAGAAATTCAAAGGATGTTACATTTCCTTTTAAGAAAATACAAGAAAGTGTAGTAAGCTTTATATCATGTAAAGACAGCATGGTGCTGGAATGATTCATACCTGTTGTGTAGCAATGTCCCTCCCTCCCCAGGAAATAAAACACAAGACACCGTGAATAGATTTAAGTGGGTGAAAAGGCCACAACTTTATTGGTTTCGGATGTGGAGTGGTATTGGCTTAGGCATTGGAACCTAACAGACTATATCCGACTGTAACCCGTGTGTTACAGTCTGGGAGAAATTAACCACCAGAAAGGAGCCCAGTGATGTATATCTACTGAGACACCTCCTGTGGCCACCGTTGGGGGGTGCCATCAGGCCCTGACCTCCGTAGGCCCAGGACAAAGCAACCGCCCCCGGAACCCCTTTAACGGGGTTAAATCTCCAAATTGCGGGCAGAGGATGACGCAATCTGCCCCCCCATTTCTCTTATGCAAATTTCCAATGCCTAACCGCAAAACCGAGTTGTGACGAATTGCCATGAGGTAGGTGAAAAAACCAGTTTGGCTAGTCCAAGTGGAAAAAGACCTACCCGGCCCCCCGGCCAACCGAAGCGACCGACCGAAGTCCACAGCAGCGCCGGCCTAACCTGCCTGGCCTGCCTAGCCTAAGGGGCGGGAGGGTGGGTGAACTTCTTGCTACGGGATCCGGGGCGAAAGAGGACGCGTTCCCGCCCCGTCGTGGTTTAAAAGGACTGGAAGCCCCGCCCCGGCTGACCCGATTGGCCAGCCTGCTTCTGACGCGGCGGGAATTCCCCTCTCGCGAGAGGGCTGAAATCTAAGCCCCCTCGCGAGGCTTCTGTCGGGCCAAGCCCACAACCCCACCTCCGTGTTAGCGGAAGTGGTTTTGTGTAGCAATGTCCCTCCCTCCCCAGGAAATAAAACACAAGACACCGTGAATAGATTTAAGTGGGTGAAAAGGCCACAACTTTATTGGTTTCGGATGTGGAGTGGTATTGGCTTAGGCATTGGAACCTAACAGACTATATCCGACTGTAACCCGTGTGTTACAGTCTGGGAGAAATTAACCACCAGAAAGGAGCCCAGTGATGTATATCTACTGAGACACCTCCTGTGGCCACCGTTGGGGGGTGCCATCAGGCCCTGACCTCCGTAGGCCCAGGACAAAGCAACCGCCCCCGGAACCCCTTTAACGGGGTTAAATCTCCAAATTGCGGGCAGAGGATGACGCAATCTGCCCCCCATTTCTCTTATGCAAATTTCCAATGCCTAACCGCCAATCGAGCCCCAAAGGCTCGCCGCCAATACCCTCACACCCGCAACCAATGCTCTAATCCCCTGACTAGGTCCCCCAACCAAATATCGTTTCCCCGTGGTGATAAATGTACCCCATCCTCGCGATAAAGGGCTGCTTCAGTGCGGATCAATTCCGGGTGAGCGATTATCTGACCGTTAAGGTCCAGCACCCTGCGCATCACAAACGAATTCAGCAGCCTCCTGGCTTTGTTCAAAGCTTTAGGGCAGTGCCCGTCACGCCAAACACGTCTCTGCAACAGGCAGGACCACAACAGCGTCATCCCAGGGAAAGAAGCCAGCAGCTTATCAAAGTCCTCAAAGATGCTCAGTTTCAAGTCCACGGCGTTCCTGTACGCCAAATCATTCTCCCCCAACTGTATGACCAGCGCGTGGGGGGGCCCAACTGAAGCAGCCCTGGCCTGGACTGCTGGCAAGAGTTCGCTCCATCGCATTCCCCTCCGGGAAATCCATGAGACCTTCACATTTTCTGGGAGGCCGAGACCGTTCCCCAGACCCGTTTCAACTGCCCTTTTCTGGGCCCAATGGACGATGCTGTGACCCGCTATCCACACCGAGATGCAGTGCCCACCTGAAAGAAGAAAGATGACAGGCGGGGATCAGTCCGGGGAGAAGGCTAAGGGGTGGGGCGCAGGTATCCCTTGTAAGCGTTCGATTTCCACCTCCCCAGCTCCTGAATCCTTTCAGACGATAAACCCATGTGCATAGCGGAGGTAGCCGCCCCGATACGAAAGGAGTGGGCGGAGAAATGGCTGGGCTCCAGGCCACATGCTGCTATGGCTTTCCGCAGAACTCGGGTGAATTGGGTGCGCGTGAGTTTGGAATTGTCTTCGTGAACCAACAGAGGGTCAGTGCCAGCCGGCCTCAGGGAAAGGAAACGCCTCAGATCCTGTACTGGACATGGGCCATGACTGCCAGTTGCTGGCAGGCGAATGGTGGCCCCCATTCCCCGCTGGTCAGTTTTCGATCGGCGGATGTGCACGACCGCTAAGGAATTGGATAAGGTCACATCCTGCATCCTGATCCCCCGGGGGAGACCATTGGGGTGGTCTTCGCACACTACCTCTCCTACCCTCAGGGCCCCAAAAAATGCTAAAGAAAAGGCTGCTGCAAATAGACTGGATTCGTAGTCGGACCAGCAAAGGGGACCCAGGTGGGTGTGAATTTGACACAGGAGATCGAACGTGATGGGCCTTCTTGGGTCGCGGGCCGGCGGCTGCAACCTGCGCCATCCTTCCATGGCCCTGCGTAGATGGAAATTATCACAGGGGTCCCTGGAGTAGAGTGATTTGCAAAAGAATGAGATAGCTGCTGTGTGCAAATTGAGTGTTTTTGCTGCGCGACCCAGTTCCCTGAGGTGAACCACATATTGCATGACCTCCCTTTCTGAAGGGGGGTCTAGTGGTGCGGGAACGGGACCCTTAAGTCTGAAACTCAAAAATTCGTTCCACGCGCGCTTATATGAGCTAAACGTGGAGGGGGCAACTGATGCAAATACTCCCTTCAAGATTTCTCGCTCCCAAGGCTCCAAAGGGACTCCGGGAACGGCTCTGGCCACTGCTGTGCCTCCGGTGCCAACGAGCGGAAGCGGTCCATCTGGAAACGAGACAATGCATCCGCGATGTCGTTATTTACCCCTGGAACGAACTTAGCTGTGAATTGCATATTTAATTCTAGGCTGCGCAGCACAAAAGCCCGAAGAAGGGCCGAGACTCTGTTGGAACGGGATGATTGTCGTGAAAGGACGCTAACCACCGCCTGGTTGTCGGTCCTAAAGCAGACCCGGTGGTTCCTGAATTCCTCGGCCCACAAGTGCACAGCGACCACTATTGGGAAGAATTCTAAGAAAGTTAGGTCACGTGTGATGTCTGAGTCATGCCAACTTGGAGGCCAAGGCTGAGCGCACCATCTGCCTTTGAAGTAGACGCCAAAACCCAGGGACCCTGCTGCATCTGATTGCACCTGGAAATCAGAACCCAAGCTGAGATTGTCCTGCCAAAGTGATACCCCGTTGAAATGATCTAGAAAGGTCAGCCAGGCCTCAAGGTCGGCTCTTACCCCCTTGGGCAAGCGGACTCTATGGTATGGCCGGTTGAGACCTACGGTCAGCCTTGCTAGGCGACGGCAGAAAGGGCGACCCGGCGAAATGACCCTGCATGCGAAATTAAGATGGCCAAGTAGCGATTGAATCTGTTTAAGAGTAACCTTTTTGAGGGGGATGAGCTGCGAGATTAGTTCCTTAAGCGCGGTGAGCTTATCCATGGGTAAGCGCGATGTTTGCGCTACGGTGTCCAATTCTATACCTAGGTAGGTTAATCTAACAACAGGCCCTTCGGTTTTATCGGCTGCCAGGGGCACCCCAAGCTCCTGAGTAAGGGCTGCAAAGGCGCGCATAAGGCCTGCGCAGTCCGCGTTATTACCCTTACCCACGAAGAGGAAGTCGTCTAGGTAATGCGTGACACCCGTTAATCCTGTTCTAAATCGGAGGGCCCAGTCCAGAAAGGTGCTAAAAGCCTCGAATGCTGCGCACGCAACCGAGCAGCCCATGGGCATGGCTTTGTCAATGAAGTACGCCCCCTCAAACCTGAATCCCAGCCATTTGAAGTCCTGAGGGTGAACAGGCAGAAGGCGAAAGGCCGACTCTATATCGCATTTGGCCATCAAGGCCCCTCTTCCAAATTGTCTGACCAACTTAACGGCCTGGTCAAAGGAGGCGTACTTTACCGTACAAAGCTCCTGCGGAATACCATCGTTGACCGATTTACCAATAGGGAAAGAGAGGTTGTGAATGAGCCTGAATTCACCCGGTGTCTTTTTTGGCACAATTCCTAGAGGGGAAATGTGGAGACCGGGGATGGGTGGCGCTGTGAAGGGGCCCGCCACCCGGCCAGCAGCTATTTCCTTATTGATTTTCTTGATCGCTATGTCTGGCCTCTCCCGCAGAGACTTTTGGTTGGGCGGGTCGCCCGATAGGGGTTGGGAAAGCACCGGGATTCTGAAGCCCTGAGAGAAACCGTTCCAGATGTAGGTGGACGCACTGATGTTGGGGTAGAAATTTAGGAGTGAACGCAGTGGGGGGAGCTTTATGGGGGAGCGTGCCAATGTTAGTGATGTGTTAGAATCTATTTTGGCCAGGGGCTGATCCTTGCGCGCCTCCTTGAGGGTTCCTGGAACCCTGGTTGGAGCCGCCGCCTCTTCCCCCCCGAAAGGGCTGCCTCCCCTTGAAGCAAGATACCCCAGAGTGCTGGCCGAGACACTTATCGCACTCATGCGCGTACTTACAATTGGGCCTTTGACAGAGGCCCCTGTTAAATTCCCAGCATACCCTACGACGGGGGTCCTTCCTGGGTTCCAACCTGAAAGACTTTTGTGGCTCCGCCTGCTTCTTTTCGACATAGGGGACCACATGGTTGCTCCAGAAGTGCTGATTCCTCTGGTCCCAGCGCGTCTTTGCGTTCTGAGAGGCGTTTCTACGAAAATCTTCATCATAGTTTAGTGCGGCCGCCTCCCCGGCCATTGAATAGGCCAGCCTAACATCCGCTATGTAAGCCATCAAATGCATGGCCCTCTTGGGGTACGCTGCCGAAATCACAGCCACCCAAATATGTATGCCCTCGTGCCAATTTTCAAAAGTACGCTCCGCGCGCGGGGCTCTAAACTTGCGCCTGCCATACTGCTTCCTCTTCTCCCCTTTCCCTAACATGTGCGACAGGGGCAGGAGAGTGAAGACATCTATGAAGTCCCCGTTCAGTATCTTTTCCCGCTTTCGGTTTGAAAGGTGGGACCCCAGAACTATGTCGGTGTCAGCACAAGTGGAGCCTTTCACTTCAGGTACCACCGCGCCGCCCCGACATTCCAATGTACCGTTAAAGGACTTCCGATGGGCGCTAGACCTCCTCCTATGCACCCAGGCCGGGAGTCCCATCTGGTCCTCGGCCACCCCCCAATAATCCTCCATTGGGATGTCTGCGTCCGAGTCAGAAGACGTACCTGATTCATCCTCGGAGTCGTCCTTCCTGCTGCGCTTCCTCTTGTCCGTCTTCTTCTTTGCTTTCCCACCTTGATGTCCTTCTTCCGTGACTGGGGCCACACTTGCGGGCTCCGCCACCGGCCCTGTGCCGACGGCCTCCGGCGCCGAGTGCGAACCCGCAGCCGACGGTAGTGGTCCAGAGCGCGCCTGTGCCTGTGCAGCCTGCAACCTGAGGTGATCTGAAACAGACTGAGCAGACAGGAGGGGGGATGGGGGGGCACGAACCGTGTCCTGCAAGGATTCTGGTGGTCCCTGGTGGGGGTTCTGAAGGCCTGTTTTTACAACCTGCGCCGCGGTGGGAACCTGCTGGGAGCTATGGATGAAGGAAGCCGATGTACCTTGTGAGGCTCCACCGGCCTGTTGTGGGGGCTGCATCATGGCCTGGACCTGATGAGAATCAAGCATGAAGGAGGCCGACGTGCCCGGCCGCGCCCCTAGACCGTGGTGCGGGCTAGGAAACAAAGCGGGAGACGCGCTAGGGGCTCCCCCACTACCGGCCTGAGAACTGAGAAGAGAGAAATTATTAGCTAACGACGCCGAAGTGCCCGGCCGGGCAACAACATCCTGCTGCGTGCTGGTGAGCAGGGCGCCAGGCACTTCCCCACTGCTGGTCTGCGAACTAAGAAGGGAGAAACTAGAGGAGCTAGATGCCTGACTATTTTCCGCGACACATGCCTGGGAGCTGGAAACACTGCTTTGAGACGCCCGGTTCGCAGAGGCGAGAGACACACACAATGGGGCCAATGTGCTGCACAGAGGACCAAGCTGATTACAGATATTTTGCAAATTAGAAGCCACCTGGGCGAGGGCCTCAGGGTTGAAAGCCGGGGCAGGGCCTACTGCTGCGTTATCGACGTTGGCTGGAGGGGCTGCACCCTTAGCTCTGTTACGCAGGCTGCGACCAGCCATGGTCCTGCAGGCTATCAAGGGATTCGAACTAAAACCACAAGGCAGCAACGGTATATAGTAACGCCGTGCCCAAGAGCTAACTCGAGTGGAGAAGGGACCAATCAGAAATTGTTGGAAATTCCTTCTATGAAGCCGGACAAGCTAAATAAATCCTACACCAATCAACAATAATAATGCAGTAATGACTAAAATTAATTCAGGTATTAAATTATTATGCAAATCAACTAGGATACTTCCAGTAACTATGCTATGCTAATTAAATTCTCTAATGAAGCTAGGCAACCTTTACAATCAGATTCTAGAAGAGACCCAATGAGCAGCCAGGCAACGATAGAAAGAAGCAAGATAAGCAATAATCGATTGACGAAAGCAAGCAAACAAATACAAAGTCAATAAATCAACGGTAAGTAAGACACAATCACAATTTCAGTCAACACACAATTGATATCTGCAAAAAACACCGACCGAGCACCGCGCCAATTAAGGCCAGACTCAGAACAAGCGCAAGAGGGTGCAGTGGGGTACGCTGCTAAGCCTACTGCTAAAATGACCCTCCTAAAATTGGCAGCAGCAGCCAGCACGCAAGGCCACTCACAAAATGGCGGCTGCCGGAAATGACCCTCTTAAAATGGCTGCCACTGCCAGCACACAAGGCCACTCTCAAAATGGCGGCCGCTGGAAATGACCCTCTTAAAATGGCTGCCACAGCTAGCACACAAGGCCACTCTCAAAATAGCGGCCGCTGGGAATGACCCACGCAAAATGGCTACCGCAGCCGGGACACGTGGCCACTCTCAAAATGGCGCCCGGTGCAGATTCACCCGGGTCACGTGACCGAGGGGGAAGAGGGGGTATTTTAAATTGTTTAAAAGGGGCAACAGGCAAAAAAGGCAGGCTAAGCGAAGCGGGAGCTAAGCCGGAGAGTACTCACTGCGACCTCAGATCGAGAGGAGGCACACGGGAATAAACAGCGAACCCGGAAGCGGCTGCGGGGATGAGAGCGCTACCAGCTGCACGGTGGGAGGATCGGCTGGGGCGCTCTCCTTTACCGCCTGGAGTTCTCCGGCGAGGAAGGCAGAGCCGGCTAGCGGAGCACACCGCTGCACACGGGAGCTGATGAAACCCCAGGCCCGGCCACAGGGGTCGTCGTCGGCTGCAGCAGCAGGTTAAGGAGGCCAGCGAAGGAGAACTCGTCCGTGGCGCGCGTTGCGGGAGCCTGGTGGTGACGGCGGAGGGCGGCTGTCGCTGAGGAAAAGAGGCCGGCGAAGGAGAGCTCGTCCGTGGCGCGCGTTGCGGGAGCCTGGTGGTGACGGCGGAGGGCGGCTGCCGCTGAGGAAAAGAGAGCAGCCGAAGAGGGT
This sequence comes from Zootoca vivipara, assembly GCF_963506605.1. Lineage (NCBI taxonomy): Eukaryota > Metazoa > Chordata > Lepidosauria > Squamata > Lacertidae > Zootoca > Zootoca vivipara. The sequence goes on along the minus strand of NC_083286.1, from coordinate 46,598,029 downwards.
GACGAGCCGGCTGGACGATCCCTGCCCAAAGCCACGGAGGAGCTAGAAAACAAACGCGCATGCACGCACCCCGCCACCCAGCTGATTCCCGCCCCCCAGCTGATCGGCGGAGCGCTGAGCCAGGAAAGCTCTCGCACGATCGCTTGCCCCGCTCTGCGGAAGACCTAGTGCTGCAAAGCAAACGACAACCAAAAGACAACGAAGGGCAAAAGGAGAGAAGGCAGGAGAAGGTTCCAACGATGAACTTCTTGCTACGGGATCCGGGGCGAAAGAGGACGCGTTCCCGCCCCGTCGTGGTTTAAAAGGACTGGAAGCCCCGCCCCGGCTGACCCGATTGGCCAGCCTGCTTCTGACGCGGCGGGAATTCCCCTCTCGCGAGAGGGCTGAAATCTAAGCCCCCTCGCGAGGCTTCTGTCGGGCCAAGCCCACAACCCCACCTCCGTGTTAGCGGAAGTGGTTTTCTGTATAAACTGTGTTACTTAAGTTTAAATATTTTGATTTACACTATATTTAGAACTGGCAGGCTGCCAGTCAAGCTAATTCCTGTTGCCATTCTAAAAAGGGCACAATAAAGGTCAGGTCATTCACTTGATCCAAGAAAACAAGTGTAACGGCAAAAATCCATTATTAAAAAATAATAATAACTCAATGCATGTCATTTTATGAAGCTTGATGAAAATCTGCAGAAGATAGTTTATCAAAATGGAGTTTGGTGTCAAAATCTGTAACTCAGCCGAGTACTTTTACTTAGGCCAGTTTAGGCTACCATGGGGCAACAATCTGATCCTAATCAATCTGAATCTGATCCACAGATCCATTAGAGCAATAGTAATCAGGTAATACGAATCCTTTCTTCCTCCTGAACCAGGAAGAGGGCCTTCTCGGTAGTGGCGCCCGCCTTGTGGAACACCCATCAGATGTCAAAGAGAAAAACAGCTACCAGGTTTTTAGAAGACATCTGAAGGCAAACCTGTTTAGAGAGGCTTTTAATCTTTAATTGATTATTTTATTCTTTTGTTGGAGGCCACCAAGAGTGGCTGGAGAAACCTAACCAGATGAGTGGGGTATAAATAATAAATTATTATTATTATTATTATTAGTAGTAGTAGTAGTAAACAGGAAAATGTACTGAGTAAAACTCAGAGTTAAGTGCACTCAAATGTCTCATTGAAATTGTATTGATTGCAACAAAAGTCCTAACCAATTTCTGAATTGCAATTCTAGTGTTAATTGGTAGCATATTATTTTTACTAAATCAGTTTCTAAGTTGCATCATGTGTTTATCTGCATATCTAGCATGCTTGCAAAATCTTACTATTTTGCGGTGGGATTCAATCACGTGCCGGCAAACTGAGGTTGTGCAATTAAAGTTGATTTGGAGGTCTTGCTCCCCTCCCCCCCCCACAAAGACAGGGCTACTTTTTGCTATAAAGAAAGTGATAGCAATATGCACTTGAAAGCACTTGCTTGATGTATGATGCAGCCTGCAAACGAAGGCTGATTTATTGGCAATAAAAAGGTTCCCTGGAAGTGACCACAGTTCTGGAAAGGAGAAAGTGGAGAATAGTTGATGCAGCCCTGATTATTTAAAATCTCACCTTGGCTAAAGATGTAAGAAAGTGTCATGGGTCCTGTGAAGGTGGTGGTCAGACCCTGAGAGTTAGATCTGGAGGACCCTAGAGAGGGTTCCAACGTGGTGGTGGTTAGCTGATGCCAAACCCCAAGGGATGTCTGATCCGGGTGAAGGCTCCAGAAGGATAGGCTTAGGCAAACTCTCAGACGTTTCAGAGAAGGGTAGAGAAACACACAAGGCCAAGACTTGCCTGGGCTCATTGTTTTCACGATAAACTGTGGTTTATTGTGAAGTCTGAACTACATATAGTGGGTTTGTTAGCAATTATTATATTTTAGATTCCCACCCTGCCTTACACACACATATATGAGCAAACTGAATACAGTTGTACCTTGGATCCCATAAGCCCTTGAACTTGGACGTTTTGGGTCCCAAACCCCGCAAACCCGGAAATGATTGTTCTGGTTTGCGAACATTCTTTTGGAACCTGATCGTCTGACGGGGCTTCCAGGGCTTCTGATTGGCTGCAGGAGCTTTCTGCAGCCAATCAGAAGCCACGATTTGGTTTTCAAATGTTTTGGAAGTCGAACGGACTTCCGGAACGGATTCCATTCGACTTCCAAGGTACGACTGTACTGGTTCACCAGCCAGCTCCATTAATGGAAAAATGACTAAAAGTTGTGTGTTTCATTCTTCAACTTCTAAAAACCCATTTCCCCCCAGAAGGTCTGAAAACTACTAAAGAGACTGAAGTTTTGGAGGTGTGATTCTGATATTATGGGATGCTAGGCAATGGGGACCCTCAACTACTACTCACCCTCCCCTCAAACTGAACCATGCTGAAAACTTGCAGAACTTGTTTTTCAGAGCTCTCCTCAGGGGAGAAAAAGGTATGTTTGAATTCAGTGCGGTGAGGATACTTTCAGCATACTTCCACTGTTCTTGAAATGTTATGTCTGACTTCACCGCAGAAGTAAACATGGTGACCTTGCTAGCAATTTGCCTTATTGACTCCTGAATAAACCAGAAATAGCCTCTATGTGAGCATTTCTTCTAATGAAATTTAGGGTTGCAATCATCATGAAATTAGACTCTAATGTGAGTCAGTGAGAGAAGAGGTGTTTAATGGACTTTTCAACATGTAACAAAAATAATAGGGAAGATACATGAGAATACAACAAAAGCGTATATAATGCCTATATCTGTGCCAGTTGTTTGCTTGTTTGTCAGTTTATTCAAAACTTTCCCAGGCTATCACCTCACACAGTGACTTTCCTGAAGTTTGACGTATGCCAAAATGTGTTCTTCCTTAAGACTTGGCAGCTTGTGAAAATGCCATTTGAACAATTTAACTGTATGTAAACATGAAAGACCAGCTCCCCCATTCCAGCTTTCCACAATTAAAAATAAAATAAAATACAAAAATACATCACTTTCTCCACTATGGCATTTGTGAAGATTTGAAAGCTACCTTTGAAATTAACACGCTATGCGGGTTAAAAACAAAAACAAAAAACACACAACCAAACAACAACAGCATGCGGGATTAAAATGTACTTTTTGAAATAATGTTCCGAGTATGGAGATTCTGTGGGCATTGCAGAAAATTCCACAAAATGTCCATTCTGTATGATGCAGCCGACAGAAGTAATTGAATGAGTTCCAGTCTGAACATCTCCAGATGTTTCAAAGCCATTGTGTAGAGTATCTTGCAAGCAAAAGAGGGGACATGCTATAAAAAGTAATGATATGTTGCAGCTTCTTTTCCACGTGTAGTTTCCTATTTTTGTAATATTTTGTTCATTCTTGGTCTTCTGTTTGTTTCAACAACCATAAACACTCCCCTGGAATTTCCTAGCTTGCTCTGGGAGAGGACCAAATCAATTTCGAAATGCTCTGCAACATGTGACATTCTGCAACGAAGATAGAGGAACTTTGCAGTCCTATTCATTGTGGGGTGCCGGATGCCAAAGAAGGGCAGGATACCTGCATGTGCAATACTTTTGCAGAAGGGAGAATTTCAGCAACTTCAGGTTTTCTTACCATTGCTTCACCTTCCAACCGAGGAGCTTTATACTGAGTCATTGGTCCATCCAGCTTTATACTGAGTCATTGGTCCACCCAGCTCAATACTGAGTCTACCCTGGTTGTGGGCTAAAAGCCCACAATGCCTTTGCCTGGTTGAACCTAAGGAGGTTTGGGTCTGGCTAATGCCAGACTGTGAACCTGCCTGGGGAGCCCTTGTATGATGCCTTCAGTTCCACGATGGAAAGAAGGTAGAATATAAATGTAAGAAAATGACATAGACAAATTACCGAATTTCCCCCGTGTATATTCCATGTATATTTTGGGGGACTCCAAATTAAGAAAACACCCCTCAGCACTACACATGTATAAGACGAGCCCCCAATTTAAACCTAATTTTTGGTAAAGAAAACCCTAGTCTTATACACAGAAAAAGATGGTACATTGGATGGTAGCAGCTCTCTGGGTTTTTAGATAGGTGTACTACCTAGCCCATTCTGGAGAGGCTGGAAATTGCACTAAAGGTGGAGGAACTATGTCCTCAGTTGCAGCTGATCCCCCTACCGTTGCCCAAAGGATTTCAGTGGGATTATTGGCAGCCAGCCTCATCCTGAAGGAGTGTCTCCACCTCCAACATTCAGCCTGGACACTGAGGTCCAGCTCCAAGGGCCTTCTGTTAGTTCCCTCACTGCAAAAAGGGAAGTTACAGGGAACGAGGCAGAGGCCCTTCTTGGTAGTGGCATCTGCCCTGTAGGAATGAATGCCCTCCCATCAGATGTCAAACAGATAAACAACTATATGACTTTTAGAAGACATCTGAAGGCAGCCCTGTACAGGGAAGTTTCTAATGTTTGATGTTTTATTGAGTTTGTTTTGCTGGAAGCTGCCCAGAGTGGCTGGTGCAACCCAGTGAGATGGGCGGCATATAAATAATAAAATTATTATTATTATCCTTGCAGCAACTAAAGACTCCCAGCACCAGAACATGCTGTGGGGAACTCTTTCATCTTCTTCAGAAGACACCAGGCAAGAAGAAGAGAAGAAGAAGAGTTTGGATTTGATGTCCCGCTTTATCACTACCCGAAGGAGTCTCAAAGCGGCTAACAATCTCCTTTCCCCTCCTCCCCCACAACAGATACCCTGTGAGGTGGGTGGGGCTGAGAGACTTCAGAGAAGTGTGACTAGCCCAAGGTCACCCAGCAGCTGCATGTGGAGGAGCAGAGACGCGAACCCGGTTCCCCAGATTACAAGTCTACCGCTCTTAACCACTACACCACACTGGCTCTCCGGAAGAGCAAGACCAGCCCTCTTTGTTTGTTGGTATGATCATATTTACATCCCATTTTTCATCAAAGGTAGTATACGTGCTTTCCTCTCACTCCCATAAAAATGATTTCAGGTTGTGACAGATGTGCAGGGACAAAGATGAGAAATGGCAATGTTGAATTTGAACGGGTGCTTTTGATGTTGTTGTTTAAATCCACGTGGTCAGGTTGACTGGTGTGATGGAACCAAAGGAAGGCTCTGGATAGTGGCTTACGCCGTTGATAAGAACTGTGATTTTTGGTGCCAGCTGGTTACATGAAACACCACCCAGCTCACACCTGAATTTCTTTTCACTTCAAGCCTTTGCCAGATGGGACCCTTTGAAATCCCTGGAATGGCTCGCATTGACTTGGGCAGGCTTTGAATAAGTCTGCGATGGCTTCGCTTTGACTAAACATAGAAAAGAGATTCCAAACAGTCCAGCCTGGAAGAGTGATAGAATTTGTTCCCATAACTGTCATCCTTACGATAAACCGAATTAGCGTGGTTCTGCAGCCACCGGGTATCTTGTAAACTGCAGCGAACACGAAAGCTGCACAAGTATTAATATTTACATACCGCCCGGACACTCTGCATGATTGCCGTGTGCTGTGCTTGCTTGAGCTCTGTTCTTTCCAAGAAATGCCAGAGGGAATATTTGAAGAAAGCCCCCCCCCCGCCGCCGCCACTACCCCTGCCACCATTGCCCCTGTCAAATCCGGGCAGAGAAAAGAGTCCGCCTCCTCCTACAGAATCCAAGGGCATTGCTGAAATGCCAGGGCTATGAGGGAGAACGGGAGGGGAAATGTTACTGTGTCCTGAGACTGTGCCATAAGGCAAAAGACTTGAGCTAAGGTACAGTGAATAGCAACAACTGGGACCTGCAACAAAACCTTGCCTGTGACAGAACACCACCACCCCTCTCCACATCTGAAACTTGTCAAGCTCACTCTGAGCAAGGGATGGGCAAATTTGGCAATTCAGGCTTCTCTCACTTTCTCACTCTTCCACATTATATGCAGGGGTCATTTTAAAGTCCTCATGAAGATCCCTTAGCATTTTGGTGCAAATTTATCCTAACTGGCACATTTTTGTATGCTACCATCCCCAACACAAACATATTTTTTTTGCAAAGCCATTTCCCCTAATATACTAGTAGTTTTCATATTATATTTACTACATATCTCTGCAACCCACCACATGCATTTTGCACACATTACGTGGCTGCAGAATTCAGAGAAATGTGAATTTCAGAGGACGGTTGTGTTTCAGTTTGCATTTTGTTTTGGCGCATGCACCTTGGGTAAGTTCCCCTTTAAATGCAAACTGAATCAGAATTCTCCCCCATTCCTAGACTCTGAGTGACTTGTTCCTTGAACGGAGGTTCAGCTGCTCTCATACTGGGCTTCCCTGAAAATCACCAGCCTCAACACGTACTCTGAATCTGCAGTTTACCAAAAAAAGATCAAGCGTGCCTCTTTTTCTTTGTCAAATGTTAAGAAGGTCTGCACTTCTGTCTCGACGTTTAAAATGGAAAGGTTTATCCCCAGGAAAATGCAAAGGGTTGCAGTAAGTAGCAGTTTCCTCTCTTCCGCTTCTTTCACAACAGTAAAATATTTCTGTGGAAATTCTATAGTCGCATCCTGCAAGGCATTCTGGGTAAACATGGGTCACAGACAAATTATAAACACCGTGACCTTTGTGAGGGAATGGCTAGAAAAACTATGGGAGCGGGGCCTTTTATCAGGGGGCAGAGAGTTTGCCACATCACACACTCTAAGCTTTTATATATACATTCCTAAAAGAGGTTTAATGACGGCAGTCTTCCATTATAGGTAGAGCCTGGGTACTCATCATGTGTTGAAGGTAAACACCCAGACCAGATATTTGACCACCAAAGCACTGCTTTTTTTCATGCACTGAGTGGGTAATTCATTTCACACTTCATGCACAACTTCCTCCTTTGATTCCAAAATGTTCCACTGAGAGGAAAGTTGGTTTTGTTTTGTAAAGAGAAAACAGGTTTCACTTTGGATATCTTTCCCAAGGCATGTCTGTTAATGTGTGCAACCTGCCCTGAAGGCGTTCAGAGTGGTCTACTAAATTTCATCTTCACAACAACCCTATAAAGTAGGCAAGGCTGAGAGACGACAACTTGCCCCAAAGCCCCAAATCTCCCTAGTCCTAGTCCAGAATACTGCTTACTTTCTCTCCATAGATGTCTGTAGGCATTTGCTCATTTATGGCAGCGATACTCTTGCCGCATTGGTGTTGCAGATTTTTGTTGTTGTTGTTGTTCAATTAACTAGATTTATTTACTGCTTTATTTTTATTTTAAAACTAATATTGGTTTGCATGAAACAAAACAAAAAGATTCATTAAAATACTGATAAAATCAAATTGAACAAACCAGTAGATACAATAAAATATAAATATAAAATACTAGCTGGCCCTGCACGCGTTGCTGTGCGTTAGTCTGTCAAATGGAGGGTAATAGGCCCCCTTCAGATCCCCCTGAGCCTCAGAGTCCCCCTGTTTTACAGGATCTCGTGGTGGAGGCGGGGTTTGTGGGTGCCCCCACGTGTCCCGATACATGATCTATTCTGTTTGTGCCACACACACACACACACACCGTGACTGGCGTTATCTCATGACGTTTTGAAGGATGGTATTTATTTTTGTCTTGTGGTTATTTGGGGGGGGGGGTTAGTGGTGCTAAATTTTAAAGTAAAAACCCCTTGCCGTGCCCCCAAGTGCGTTGCTGTGGGTTACCCCCCCAGGCCTAGTGGGGGCCTGGCAGCCTGGCAGGGGGCTACATAAAACAAAGGTCGTGCTGCAGCCCCCCCGGCCAAGTGGGGGCCTAGCAGCCTGTCAGGGGCCTAGGGGTCTGATAATGGACGCCTTGGTGGTTTCAGTTGCTTGGTTGATGATGTCATTACAGTATTTGGTTTGTGGGTGTGGCGTAGATTTCACAGGAAGGGAGGGGGTGTACTGTGGGAGGAATTCCACTTGAGGGTGCTGTTTTACTTTGTGGAAAAGCAGGTTTATACCTGCCCAGGTGTGAAAATTGAGAGATTTTGTTTTCTAACAACGCTCGGGGAGTGGCCTGGATTGTTGTGTCAAAATTTCAGGACAATCGGTCAAGCGGTTACGGAGAAAAGTGGAACCTGGATTTTCACGATTTTTACATTTTTATATATATAGATAAATAACTGAAGAGTTTTAAAAGCAAATACTCATCATGAAACTACATGTTTGAGTCGGCTTGCCTAAGCAAAGAGGTGCTGAAAAGAGTAGAATAGAATAGAATTATACAGCCTTCAGATATTTGCTAATCCACCATCTGTATCATTTCCCCTAGGTATCCTTACACACAGGAGAGTTTTGAATGCACAGGATGCCTGAACACATGGTACAGTCTCTGTGCATACATTTGCACTTGCGCAGGCTTCCCCTTTGGAGAAAAGGAGGCAGCAGTTTATCATTGCCACTTATGCATGCATCATCACAAATTAATCTCTCCTCCCTACTGCTGCCTTGTTACACTGCAGGAAGAATAGAGTGGACCAGGGACCCTACCCCACTGGGTAAAACAAATGGCCTAACAACTATCCCTGTGGTTGACAGAGTCAGCCAAGAAACCCAGATGGTCTCAGCTTAGAACTCAGCTATGAGAAGGTGAGCCATAGATGTTCGTGAAGACCTGAAAGTCATTGAAGAACCCAATCAGACTTGCTGATGTGCATGTCTGTGTTTGGTAGGGATTTCTCGTCTTTCAGTTAAGATAACCTTTCTAGACCTGAGCTGTCTAATTCCAGTGGTTTAGTCAAGTTTCTTATTTCCTAATTATGGTTAATTCAATTGTCTGTAGGTCAACTCATGCACCTTTGTGTGCTTTTGACAAGAGATTTGCTCTGTTTGTAATATGCTGAACTAAGGCGATTGATCCAAATAATCCCAGATGTTGGGATGCGAAGAAGAAAATAGCATCTGCAATGGGGCTATATTCTTTTGGTTTTTCCCAAGACAAAACGGTGAGAGCAATTGCTTTTAAATGTGTGAAATTTTGATGCTCCTTTTAAACATCTGTCAGGCAAGTCAGAACCGGTGATTTCCCTTGAAAATACAAATCAGATATCAAGACTTCGAAATAAAAATAGACTTCATGCTGTCTGCTTCTCATTTTTGTTAGTTATTTCGAAGTGTCAACATTACCTATCAAGCTTTGAAATGAACACCCTCCTAGGATAAATGGCTGAAGTTAACACCTCTGTAGGCACTGGTGATGTCTGCTTTAGATCCCTGAACTGCAGAATGGATTGCTTTAAAGGTTGGAGGTTATCTTCCCATGCAACAGAGCAAATCGCTCTCTTTCTTCAAGGAAGGTGGAAGGTCTGCTCTCTGTAGTGAAAAATGTTGGGAGGGAAGCCCCAGTTCGGCAGTTTTCAAATTGTTTAGCATGAACATAACAGGTTGCAGCACTCAACTCGATAATCTGTGATGGAATTAGACATTTGCTTCCTTGCCACAAATAGGCTTTGCTATTAGGGCAACATGGAATGTAAAGACCATCATGTCCCACAGAGTTATAGCGCTATGATTTGCTTTCCTCTTGAACCAGGGTTCTTTAATTTTTTTAGTGGTTTTCTAAAACAAGATTCAAAGCAAATTTGGAGACTCCCCCTCAGGGCAGTCAGCTACAGAAACTCTGAGGGCTAAAACAAGAGAGTTTTGACAATACTGGGTAGATTTCTCAGTGAGGTTTTGTCACCCATAAAACAGCAATACCATCAAGAACAGTGAAGCACCCGCTTCAGGGAATTGTTTTGGGATGTCAGGAAAAGGCAGAAAATTGGCAATTCTTTATTGTATATGTATCTTTTCTGCAAAGGGGACGGGGAGGAGTCTTTGTTGGACCTGGGAAACTGTGCAACTTGACTTGTGGAGGGGTGCGCGACACCGTTTGCTGGGTTTCAGGCCAGGCCAGACCAGCAAATACATATTTGAAACCTGCCTACTTCTCTGCCCACCCGCTTCACTTCAGTCATCTTTCCCTCCATCTCTTTCTCTCTCTCTCCAGTAGGGATGGGAAGGAAAGTTGATTCCGTTTGCATTAAAAGGCAAATCCAGCTAATTTGCATGTTCTGAAACAATATGCAAACTGAAACACATTCATCCTCTGAAATTCATACTTCCCTGAATTTTGCAATGCAGTTCCGCAGCCAAGCAATGAGTACACCAATGATATACTTCAGTACAGGGTGCACAGAAATACCTTGCAGTAAAAATAGCATATTACATTGGGGGGAATTGCAATGCCAAAATGTGCGTATTGGAAACACTGCCATACAACAATGAGGAGAAATGTGCCCTAAAACCCGGATAACTTTCATGGGGACCATTTTTTAAGCAAACTGTTCTGCAAATGTGGAGAACTAAAGTTAAGAAACTAAAAGAAACCAAAATATTTGGCCCATCCCTGCTCCTCTGTGCCATTTCTGACTCCTGCAACCAGCATGAGTGAGTCACATGTCAATTCCCAACCCCCACCTCACACCTCTAAAAAGTAAGCAAATTTCCCTGTCCTTTGCCTGCTCATCAGAAAATGTATCTCATCTCTCAGAGCTGACAGGTATCTGTCAGAAGTACCAAGATATGTGGAGCCAAGGGACTCTGAATGCCTAGTGTTCATCCGCCCAATGCCACTTAAAGCACCTAGAATTCACAGAAAAATAAATAGGGAAACGAGTAAGAGCAAACAGCTATGGAATAGGCAGGGATGAGGCAGGAATGGTACTATTTACAAAAAAATAAAATAAAATAAATAAAAGCAATCTGCCAGAAGGAAACTGCACCGAGTAATAGGGCTTACTCCCAGGTAAGTATAGGATTGTAGCCTAATTTGCGGTTTCTAGCTTACACCAAACTAGATATTTAGTGGCACAGCTAAGCCCAGGAGCCCAGGTCTCCAAGGAACGTCTGACAGAGGCCGTGGTGCAGTTTGGAGGAGCGAGTTGCATGGAGAAGTGCTTAACCCATGCTCCACCCGCTGTATTCCTCCAGTGTCCCCCTCTCCAGCCATTTTTTCCTCAGCTGCAGTTCCCATGTGTGTTTCCTCCGTGGGTGGGAAAAGCAGCTGGGGTAAGTTGCATGGGAAAAGCAATGGATATGAGAACGATTTAAGCTCTTCCTCGCCTCTGCTTCTCCATTCCAAGTTACCAGCCCTCTCCTACCTGGATGGTCACGCCGGACTGTGCCAGGCAATACCCAACCTGGATCCAGCCCAGATCAGTTTGCGTTGGATGGGTATAAGGTTTAGTGTACTGGAAGAAGCAAAGATCACCAGTGTCGAAGCAATGATACTTCAACATCAACTTTGTTGGACTGGTCATGTTGTGCGGATGCCTGATGATCGTCTTCCAAAGCAACTACTCTACTCTGAACTTAAAAATGGAAAGCGTAATGCTGGTGGTCAACAAAAGAGGTTTAAAGACTCTCTCAAGGCAAATCTTCAAAAATGTAGTATAAACACTGACAAGTGGGAAGCACTGGCCTGCGAGTGCTCCAGTTGGAGAACAGCCTTTACCAAAGGTGTCATGGGCTTTGAAGAGGCTCGAACTCAGGATGAAAGGGAGAAACATGCCAAGAGGAAGGCACGCTTGGCAAACCCTCACCATGGTCAACTCCCACCCAGAAACCTATGTCCCCATTGTGGAAGGACGTGTGGATCCAGAATTGGCCTCCACAGTCACTTATGGACTCACTGTTAAAACCATGTTCATGGAAGACAATCTTACTTGGCTAAGATCTCCAAAGAAAAAGAGGAAAGCGCTGCATCTCTTTCCATATCTCCTGACCTCACTGCAAGCAGGAGGCTTCAGTCCTCCTGAGTGCTGCTATTGTATAATGTACAATTTCAAGAAACACACACAGAGAGAGTATTGCTGGATGATATGAAAAATGTAAAGCTACATTAGGGCAATACCTTTACAAAGCACGCTAAGATATCACAAAATAACATGCAAGCGTTGGAGTTCTCCAGAATTCTTCTTCATACTAGGTGGTAAACAGTGTGGGAGTGCAGAGGAAGAACATCTTGGTTTAATACACACCCAGTGCAAGCTCAAGGTGTCACACAGCAGCCAAGATTTCCCCCCGACATGTGCTTTGTTTACCCTCTAGCCTGATGAAGAGTTCTGGAGAACTCAAAAACTTTCACACTACTTTGTGGTATTTTGGTTGACCTAATAATACCCACCAATATATTGCCCTAATGTGTTTTGTTTTGTTTTGTTTTTATTTCAAATGTTTAGACTGAGCTAAATGGGAACCTCAACAAAAGGCTGCATTATGTTTTTATAGTGACGGTGGTTGCATTTTGATATTGCTATTTATTGATTTTGATTCTGACATCAGGAATTACAAGACAGAGAAACCAGTAGGAGAACACTTCAATCTCCCATGACATTCTATACAAGATCTCAAAGTAGCTGTATTATTACAGAAAAATTTCAGAAACAGACTGGAAAGAGAAGTTGCTGAATTGCAACTCATTACCAAGCTTAAAACCATGGAGAGACCTGGTCTGAATAAGGACATTGGATTCTTATCTCATTATACATGATAATCATAAAGCTTTCTTTAGCCACCTCACCCATTGCTTTTTCCTGCAAGACCAATTGCAGTCGTTAACAGTCATAAACAGGTTTACCACTCCTATCAACCAATCACCCATTCCCACCACCCTTCTGAGTAATACCCCCCCACCCTCTGACTATACGTAAGGGTCTGGTGACTTCTGTTTCAGTGTATCTGAAGAAGTGTGCATGCACACGAAAGCTCATACCTATGACAAACTTAGTTCGTGTCTAAGGTGCTACTGGAAGGATTTTTTTATTATTTTTTATTGATTTTGATATTACTATTTGTTTTTTCATGCAGGATAATGTTTTGTTATGGGGCAGCACAGAGATGAAACATAAAAATATTATCATAAATAAAATACATGCATAGAAAAACACCCAAATTATTTCTGTTTGGAGACAAGCTGACCTATCTTCTATTTTGGGAGGGCCTTCAATCATTGCTGCGTTGTCCTTTCTGAAGCTACCAGAGAGAGAGAGAGAGTCATTTGCTTGGTGAGCTCAGCCCATCCAGAGTGTAAGCTAGAAAACGCTTTGCAGTGACCCACAACAGCCTTTTCCAGATGGCATGTTGTACCCGCTGGAGGGACTTCTCATTAAATGGCTGATTGGGTGCTAGCTGGTGTGCTGGGGAAGGGGAAGCTTTTTTTTTATTGCTGGCTGGAGATCAAGGGCTTTTTTGAATATTGCAGTGTCTATTTAGGAAGCGTATTTGTTTACACAGCCCTTGACAGCTGTGGTGTTAATAGGAGGGCAGCTCTCACTTAAAGGCACAGGATGCAGCAGACTTTGTGGGGCTGCTTGTTCTCTGTCAGTCTTCTGTGCCTCTGTGATATGCGGGAATGAAGGACATAACTTTAAAAAAAATGAGATGCAAAGGTATTGCGAAACTTTGAGGATTTCGGGTTTTAGGAAACAGTGCAGGAATCCATTCAAAACAATACAGTGGAACCTCGGTTTATGAACACCTCGGTTTACAAATTTTCGGTTTACGAACGCCGCGGACCCATCTGGAACGGATTAATTCACTTTCCATTACTTTCAATGGGAAAGTTCGCTTCAGTTTATGGACGCTTCAGTTTATGAACAGACTTCCGGAACCAATTACACCCATGCTTCAGGTTAAGTACACTTCAGGTTGAGTATTCCGCGGACCTGTCTGGAACGGATTAATCCACTTTCCATTACTTTCAATGGGAAAGTTCGCTTCAGTTTATGAACGCTTCAGTTTATGAACAGACTTCCGGAACCAATTGTGTTCATAAACCGAGGTACCACTGTATAGAATCACAGAGTTGAACCCTAAGGATGGTATAATTAGGGAAGGGTGAGAAATTTTGTTCACTTTGCATTTAAAGGCAAACCTACCAAATGAGACGCGGGTGGCACTGTGGTCTAAACCACTGAGCCTAGGGCTTGCCGATCAGAAGGTCGGCGGTTCGAATGCCCGTGACGGCGTGAGCTCCCATTGCTCAGTCCCTGCTCCTGCCAACCTAGCAGTTCGAAAGCACGTCAAAGTGCAAATAGATAAGTAGGTACTCTTCTGACAAGAAGGTCAGCGGCATTTCCGTGCGCTGCTCTGGTTCTCCAGAAGCAGCTTAGTCATGCTAGCCACATGACCCGGAAGCTGTACACGGGCTCCCTCGGCCAGAAAAGAGATGAGCGCCGCAACCCCAGAGTCGTCCACGACTGGACTGAAAGGTCAGGGGTCCCTTTACCTTACCAAATCCACATTTCCTGAAACAGTATACAAATGTTGTATATTGCAGTGCAGTCACCTTTGGAAATTCTCTGGGTTTTGCAGGTAATATGTACGAAATTGCTATAGCAGGGGAAACTCAAATGAAATGAAAAAGCATACATTAGTGAACATAACATACAAAATACATTATATTAGGGAATATGACTTGCAAAAATATCCACAGTGGGCAACATTGTGTGTGTGTGTGTCCATTTTCTTTACTTATATTTTTCCCAATTTGAACTATAAAATGGTGATTTTCTTGAGTCAAAGTGAGAGTACCCCCTAAACTTTTTTTATATATACAAAAACAGCACTCAATAAATTTGCACTAAAATGCTAATGACTATTCATAAGGCCCATGATTTTTTAAAAATTGCACTGATGTGGAAATATGAATTGGTATTGCTGGAATATTGCCTAAAGTGCAAGGGTAAGGATCACATCTCTTGCTCTGCCTGCTGTTTGCCACAGTATGTATCACCCAATTCTCCAAACGATGAAAGGCTCCAGGGGTACCTGCACTTTACCCAAGCTTTGGTTTCCTTGGAAGGAAGATCAGCGGAGACTGCAGTGTTTTTATGATATATTGCTTTATGTACACATGTAGACAACCTGAACATAGCATTCCCGTAGATATTGCTTCTCTATTAGATTTCCAGAGACGCCTCAAAGCCCAGCACAGGACAAGACATGTTTCTGTGTCCTCCACCATTCAGTTTCCGGCTTTCACACACACAACAATCCTGGCTATTGTTTTTCTACACACCAGCCAGATGAGGGGGGGGGGAGGCCCATCCATTTATTCTATGGCACAGAACAACTTTTTTGGATATGCTCGATTGTGGTACTTAACTAGCCGGCCAAAGCCATTACCTTGACAAACGAAGTGGTCTGCCAGGCTTCCTCTACCCTCACAATCCCTGGTTTTGGAAGAGCCCCAGGGTGTCATCCAGACAGGCCTCCCCAAACTAATAACACTACCACAAAGTTTGTATTATTAAACACTTTAGTCACCTTTCTACAGGAAGCCTGCCCACAAGGTGAGCTTAGAAACAGCATAAAAATGCATCCACATGATAAAAACCATGACTGTAAAATGAGCGAAAAGATTAAACAATAAAGACAAGCGAATAGGAAAGTTCTCCTAGGCTCGGGGGGGGGGGCTGGCTGCTAAGTAAGTGCGTGAAAGCCTGCAGTCTCTCTGGGATTCAAGAAACCTATATTTTAATCTTATGACTGTTATAATTGAGAAAAAGCTGCAAATAGAACCCACGTCCAACTTCTCCCGCCTTTCCCCTCCTGCTCCTGACAACCTTGAACAAGAGCAGAACATATAGCAGAAGAAGCTTTTCCTGGCGCGGAAGAAAAAAATGGCGGGAAAAGGTTTGCTTGTTATTTGTGTGCATGAGTCTGCTAAGGCCACAAGAGCAGGGCGAGTTGAAACCCTGCTCAGGGCAACCCTGTGAATTTTTCTCATTGCAGGTGTCAAGCCCTTTAGGGTTTTCCAGAGTCCCAAAGGAATTCTTCCACTCAGAAACTGATAGTTTTCCCCCCTCGTCAACCTCCTGCCCTTCTCTTTAAAGCAGTTACAGATCAGACCTAATGTTTGTGCAACAGCAGACAAAGAGCACATGCCTGCGTTAAGAAACCTTTTGGGGAATGATTTATATCCTAGACACATTACACAGCGACCCACAAAAGTCACTGATATATTACTGCAAGACTGGAGGCAAATGGGAGCATTTTGGAATGATCTGCCAAGTGATTTATACTTGAGGCCCAGAGGAGGTCAGGGCCTGACAGGTTCATTTGGTATAATCCAAGAGCAGCTGATTGTGAGTTATTATTAATTAATTATTACTACTACTAACAATAATTGCTCCTTTTAAAATAACATTTGTTTAGTTTAGACCTGTTGTTTTCCATCTTTCCCCCATCGGAGACCCTTTTCCACACAAACTCAACTGCTGAGGAGCCCTTCGATATCTGCCGTAGAAACCATAGGGCAGAGGATTCTGGGTGATATTCTGAGGTCCTGTGGAGTATTGCTTGAATCTTCTGGGCCTCACCATCACCTTCTGCAAACTAAGGGTCAAACTATACATTGTATTTAATATGTAACCTGGGACCACAGCTTAACGGGGAGTTTTGATCCTACTCTCCTCAGGCATGACACCCCAAATCTCGCACCACATTTAGGAATGGGGAAAAAATTCATTTGCATGCCACTGGGTCAAGTTTAAGATCTCACAATTGGCATATAAAGCCTTGAACAACTTGGGACCTGGCTACCTTGGTACCAGGTCTTGCTCTGTATACCCAACTTACTTCAGTCCTAAAGGAGAGACATGCTTAGTGGAGCTGTGTGCTCCTGAGATGCCTCTTATGTCCACTGAACCCTGGACCTTTAGGGAGGCTGTGCCTGCCCTTTGGAATGCACTTCCAGTGAACATCAGACAGGCACCTACAGTACTGGCATTCAGGTACCTGCTCAAAGTTCATCTATTCACCCAGGCTTTCCTGAGGTGTGATCCAGCTATGCTGATAGATTTCATCTATCAATTTGCCATGAATTTTGTATTTGCTTTAGATGTGGAAGGTTATTGTTGATTTCGCCCTGTTCACTGCCATGGTATTTTCCCCTAATGCAGGCAGTACAGACTCCCCCTCTTTCTGCAAATTAATAAAAATATATGTCCAAGCAGAGCAAAGAAAGCCCTTAACGCACATAATTCACGCTATCCTGAAACAGATGGGGAAGGCAATTCATTCCCTTCATCTGGAAGTGTTTGGGAGAGTTTTAGCTCATGTAAAGCTTTTCCACAAATACTGCTGTTTCTTGGGACTGCCACAAATCAGTTTGTGACAAACTGTGCACTGTGTCCTTGGCAGGAGGTGGGGAAATGACTTGTGTGACTCATTTGAAAGAGCTTGTAAAAAGATTTAAAACAAAACAAAAACCACCTCTGGCTGTTTAAGAAAAGTGTTGTCTAGGTCTCTTTTAGCATCTCTTCATTGCTATGTAAATTGGCAGAACGGCTAGACACAAACCCTAGACATAAGCTATCATGGCAGCAAAAATATGTTTTGCCCAAAGTATCTCAAAGTAGGTCAGATCAAATCAAATCAAGCCTGGGTTGTTGTTGTTGTTGTTGTTGTTGTTGTTGTTGTTGTTGTTGTTGTTGTTTAGTCATTTAGTCGTGTCCGACTCTTTGTGACCCCATGGACCAGAGCACGCCAGGCACTCCTGTCTTGCACTGCCTCCCGCAGTTTGGTCAGACTCATGTTCGTAGCTTCAAGAACACTGTCCAACCATGTCCACCTGGAGTGTTATTTTGGGTGTATTCTGTGACATGTTATTGAAACAATAATAGTGAATTTATGGTGGATTTATTTTGTCTATTTGTTGTTCTCTATTGTATCCCTAATGCTACCACATTATTTCTGCCTGGAGGTGCTATGCCATAACAAAAGTGGAGGGGGGGACCCCACTTGCCCCCCAAATTTATGGAATTTCAGCAGGAAGTTACAGGGCATGTTCTGACCGGAAATGAAGCAGCATGACCACTCCGAAACTTTTGCAGGCACAAAGGGTATTGAAAGAGGGGTCATGTTTGACCACTTTGATAGCACCATGAGCACACATAATCAAGAATGTATAATTTTTTTAAAGTCTACAGGGGCCCAGGGGAGTACAGAGCCAGTGGAGACGGAGTATTAGACAAATTTCTAACATTTCTTTTGCAAATTTCTAACATATATTTTGCATTTCTGTTGCATTCTAGAATTATGTCTTTTTCATTCATATACCACAATATCATGCTAACTTTTAAATGGTGGAAATGAGCTGTATGCTGGGATAAAGGTAAAGGGACCCCTGACCATTAGGTCCAGTCGTGACCAACTCTGGGGTTGCGGCGCTCATCTCGCGTTATTGGCCGAGGGAGCCGGCGTACAGCTTCCAGGTCGTGTGGCCAGCATGACAAAGCCGCTTCTGGCGAACCAGAGCAGCACATGGAAACACTGTTTACCTTCCCGCTGTAGCAGTACCTACCGTGTTTCTCCAAAAATAAGACACCGTCTTATATTTATTTTTCCTCAAAAACACACACGGTGGCTTATTTTCAGGGGATGTCTTATTTTCGGGGTATGGCTTATTTTAGGAGAAACACTGTATATTTATCTACTTGCACTTTGACGTGCTTTTGAACTGCTAGGTTGGCAGGAGCTGGAACCGAGCAACAGGAGCTCACCCCGTCCTGGGGATTCGAACCGCCGACCTTCTGATCGGCAAGCCCGTGTCCCGTATGCTGGGATACCTCCCGCTATTTTGTCAATGTGAAATTCCTGCGATTTTCTGAGTTAGGGGTATTGTAAGCATAGTTTTTTTCTGGAAACAACATGGAAATGAGTGCGAACCTTCCGATTCCACTGAATTTCCAGAAGTGGCTCTTATGTCATGTGGAAGATGACATAAAACACGAAAATGAACAGGTAAGGAAATTTGAAGATGGAGTAAAGTGTATTTGAATGCAGCCATTGTCTATCTACACTGCATTGTTGCAATGAGTAAGTGTGTGACTGCATATTGGAATGTGCATCAGCTATCTAAATATAATTTAGTTTGGACTATGGCTGAATCGGGCTGTCAAGGGCAGGAATTTTTTAAAGATTGCATTATTTGCATAAAGATCTCTTTGAAAATCTGATGCGAAGCCACAAAGACCTTGCAGGATCAGCTGCCTGAAATGTTAAAATACCTGCATACAGTGAGAGATTTATCTGCAGCAATGGAACAAAGGACAACCATAGAAAACTGAATGCTTGTTAGATAGATGCTAGGGCTTCTGCACCAACTCTTTGAGTGCTTGAGAATGAATAATAATAATAAAATCATGTCCCTCAAAGCAAACACAATGCAAGCATGTAAAATGCTATGGGGTGAACTTTACCATCTCAAATGATCACGAAGCTGGGGAGGTGGATTCCTGATGTGGGAAGCAGAAGGTCTCAACTGCCTGAGATGGAGATTACAAGCAAATATGAATATACAGTAATGTAAAAATGGACTTCCACACATGGTAAATCCACATCTAGACTGAACCGTGTAGGGTTGATGTGAGGATAAAATGAAATAAGGACATAATGTAACATTCCTGGAGCACTTGGAATAGGACAAGAAAGTGCTCTGAATAAATTATTTCATAGCTACAGCATGCATGCACATAACACACTTATTTTTGGCTAATGCTAGTATGCCTTCTAGTTATTCCTATGAAACTCATGCAGTAGTATTTGCCAATCATGAATACTGATTGCTGGCATTTACTAGATTCAATCCCTTGCCTTTTTGACTGTTTCTATATGTGCTTTAGGCTGGAATCCTATATGTAAAGTGGGACTGTGGACTTTCTGAGTAGAAATACACAGGATGTCTTGTTAAAAGTGTTTTCTTCAGGCATGGTAGCATTTTAATTTCAAACGTGCTAGCATCTATGCTCAATTTAAAAGTGGATTTTACAATGCTGTTTGACACGACACAAATTTGGAAACTTGAAACAAATGATTATGTGATAATCCAAAACCACACGTGTCTAACACCTAAATATCTCATTATGTTATTTTTTTTTAAAGGATGAGCTATATCCAGAATAAAAGGGATGTGGGTGGCGCTGTGGTTTAAACCACTGTGCTGCTTGAACTTGCCGATCGGAAAGTCAGCAGTTCGAGGCTCCGCCATGGGGTGAGCTCCCGTTGTTTGGTTCCTGCTCCTGCCAACCTAGCAGTTCAAAAGCACGCTGTGCAAGTAGATAAATGGGTACCACTCAGGCGGGAAGGTAAACGGCATTTCCATGTGCTGCTCTGGCTTCACCAGAAGCAGCTTAGTCATGCTGACCACATGCCCCGGAAAAACTGCAGAAGTGGACAAACGCCAGCTCCCTTGGCCTGTAAAGCAAGATGAGCGCCGCAACCCCAGTCATTCGCGACTGGACTTAGCTGTCAGGGGTCTCTTTACCTTTACCTTTACATCCAGAATATGCCCCTTTCAAAGAGAAATTTCAGCCCTAGCTCCTCCAAGGCCACAGAAGAATCCCTTATACTGTATATAAATTAAATATAGCCTCTGGAGATTGATTTTCCTTTGGAACCATAGGTGCCAGCTCCAGGGGGCCAAGTGCAGGATCCTACCACAACATTGCTTTGTACACCCAAGGAGATGCCCAGGTTTCATGCTTGGGTTGACTATATAACAAAACTTCGGCTGACATCTGTGTTTCTTGGATATGATTAAAACAAGGCAACTCCTAGGAAAGTCATTCTTCTGCAGCTTCCTTTAAACTTTTCTGATCTTTGTTAGGTTCCATATTCAACAAACTATCCAAGCACCTGCTTAATTGTTCCTGGCGTCATCTGGAAGTGTATTTTAAGTGCTTTTCTGAAACAAGGCCTAAGAAGCTTTCAGCACCAGCAAGTTCAAATTCTGTTGTCATAAGTTTGCTTAATTACTTTGGCAAATCAAGAAATGTGTCCAAATCTCTTTTCAGCATTCTTTATTCAGCCTCCCCCACAGCTGATTCCTCTTAAACTAGAAGGAGCCTCAGATGTGCCTAAAATATATGCGGGTATTCTTGAGATTCTGCTGCCAAGATTGAGCCATAAACATAGCTGCCAAGTTATCCCTTTTTTAAAGGGAAATTCCATTATGCTGAATAGGCTTCCTCGCAAGAAAAGGGAAAACTTGGCAGCCATGCATAAATACTTTTTCTTTGACCAACTAAATCTTACAGACAGGACACAAAGGAAGATGGGCATTTGCCAGAGATGGTCATATAATGAACTCTCTGATGTCATCTTTTACAAAATAAATTATGTTGGTCAACTTTTATGGCATGCCAAGCCCGGTTTAATGCTCAAGGCTAGTTTCCACCTCTTCATCACTTGCTACTATAATATCCAGTGATGACTCACTCACATTTGGTGAATGAATGGTCCCACATAAGTAGTCACAATTGACACACACAAAAGAGGAAATACATCATAAAAAGGACACCGATTTGCATAAAATTTGCAATGCTGGTTAATAAGTATAGTTGAACATTTAGAAATCATTACTGTGGTTTAAATGGATACATGCCCTGACTCCTGCCCCCAAACATGCAAGCAGAGGCTCTTACTTGTAAATAAGAAAGAGATTTTTTTCAGGCAAATATAGTTAACAGGCTTAGCAGCAGATGCAAACTTTAGGAGTGGTGATTGAGGATTTCAAGAGCAGGGCAAGAGGTTCAGAACCAGGTGGAAGCAATGAAGATGTCCCAACAAGTTTCCCTGCCCCTCCTGCCAACTTCTATGGACAAGGCATGCTGCACTCACTCACAATACTTTCATGCCTTGTGGGAATGTCACGATTGGAAGCATGTGGTCCTTCAGGTGGGTGGGTGGGTCTGTTCCTATCTGCAAAGATAGCACCTGGTTCCAAATGACAAAGCTGCATCCTTCTGTTCAGGCTCTTGTTGAGTCATGTTTAGCTTCCCACCTTGGGTGATCAAAGCCCCCTCCAGCTCCAATGAGGCCCTCTGTCCCACAGGAAGGGGAGAGGGGAGAGCCAGCATCCCTGCTTCCCTTCCCAAAGTGACTGGAAGGGAGAGATCCCCTCCCCATCTTCAATCCAGCCATCCATCACCCACGCCCTCTCCCCTCCTCCTCTTCCTCCTTCCTCTTCCTCCTGCTTTTGGAGCCCCTACTGAGAGCTAGTGTGGTGTAATGGTTAGATTGCTGGACTAGACCAGGATTCAAATCCCCACTCAAGTCACGAAACCCACTCGGGTGACCTTGGGTGACCTTGGGCCAGTCACGCCCTCTCAGCCTAACCACCCTCACAGGGTGGTTGTCAGGATAAAAATGGAGGGGGGGAGTGTGTACCACCTTGGACTCCTTGGAGAAAAGGCAGGGTGTGACTGTAAGAAGTAAAAGGTTTCTTCAAAGCTAGTTTGGGGGGGGGTTGGGTCACAGGTGTGGCACCAAGGGTTAGCCCTGCCCATGTGCTGCAACCCTGAGTCAAAAATGGGAAAAAGTGGAAGAAATACTGCCTATGGGAGAGGCTGACGAAAGAAGAAATGATCACCAAAAATCAGGTAGAAGAACTACTACCAACAGTGGTTAAAGGTAAAGGGACCCCTGACCATTAGGTCCAGTCGTGACCGACTCTGGGGTTGCGGCGCTCATGTTGCATTATTGGCCAAGGGAGCCGGTGGACAGCTTCCAG
Source organism: Zootoca vivipara (assembly GCF_963506605.1). Lineage (NCBI taxonomy): Eukaryota > Metazoa > Chordata > Lepidosauria > Squamata > Lacertidae > Zootoca > Zootoca vivipara. The sequence goes on along the minus strand of NC_083286.1, from coordinate 46,575,476 downwards.
GTCATGTGGCCAGCATGACAAAGCCGCTTCTGGTGAACCAGAGCAGCACACGGAAACGCCGTTTACCTTCCCGCTGTAGCGGTACCTATTTATCTACTTGCACTTTGATGTGCTTTCGAACTGCTAGGTGGGCAGGAGCAGGGACTGAGCAACGGGAGCTCACCCCATCACCGCAGGGATTCGAACCGCCGACCTTCTGATTGGCAAGCCCTAGGTTCTGTGGTTTAACCCACAACGCCACCCGCCACAGTGTTTGCTTCTGCTGAATTTCCTAGATTCCTCCCAATCAGCTCCCCATGCCACATTCATACAGCCACCTCATACAGCAAGGCCCATCAGTCCTCAGGGGAACCTTTTGGGAGAGGTTGTTGGGGCTCCCAGTAGATGAGGGAATGGGAAATTCAGTTCCAGATTGTCCTGTGACACTCGCATTTCCCTGGATCCATCCCATTTAAAATATACATTAAGTAGTAGCAATTGTAATGTTAGTTTCAGCAGCAGGAATAAATCACGGCCCTTTCCTAACTGAGATCTATTCCACTCATTCATCCTTGTTGATTTCTCCCCTTAGGAAGGGGTGGTGGGAATACTTAGTACTTTCTAAAACAAACTAGCGCAGAGGGTGAGAGGAAGCTGTCGTTTAAACCTCTAATTTATAGGCAGGCAACACCTCCCCTAAATATTAGCTGGATTTTGCATCTGAACATGTGCAATCTATTAAAAGAGAAGACCTTGGCCTGTGTATTCTTCTCACATGGACAGGAAATGGAAAGAAAATTTTTCTACATACTCTATTGGTTATAATACTTTTATTAGATTCCAAGATAAATGTATATATACAAAATCTATGGTGCCTGCTTTATCCCATGAAGAGGTTATTGTAAGCCGTGCAATTCTTATAAAACAGTGAAGGGAGCAGACTTGAGACACAAATGGTTTTATCGGAGGAGCGTTGTTGTTTTTTTAAAAAAAGAATTTGTACTTTTCGTATTTTGTTTCATCTGTGCATTATCTTATTGTGCACTTCTTTGGTGGCTTCAGACTGTAGAGGGGTTTATAAATTAATAAAATAAATAAATAATGCTCAGCTTTCCTGCATCAGAAAAGGCATCGGTTCTTAATGTATCCAAAAGCCTCAGCGTGAAGAACAACAATTTCAATAAAACAACCAATATCAGTATCCACAAAATCAGAAAAATAATATAAAAACAGTTGAACATCACGAGTCTACCAGCTGAATACCACTGGGAACTTCCGAAAACCTGCACGAAAAGCCATTTTGAGCGAGTGACAAAATGGCAACAGTCACAATGCCAACTAAAGCTCAAGGGGCAAGGAGTTCCAAAGCCAAATATAGAGCCTCTTTCTGTGCTTACATGTGTTGGGTCACTGAGAAGTTGAGAAGGCCCCATGGTTGTCATGTCAAAGCATGCTATTAATTATGTGTTTTTGCCCTTTTCTGTAGCGTGAAGTATGTTGGTTGACAGACATGCAAATAGATATGAGGTGAGAAGGGATGTCAGGGAGGAAGAGGACACCGACATGGGTCTTTTATTTTATTATTTATTTATTGAATTTAATATACCGCCCTATATCCGGGGGTCTCAGAATGAAATAAAGACATAAAATCACAAAACACCCAACAAAAATAAAACAACAACCCAATAGCCCCCTCCCCCCAGGTGAAAGGGTTCAGGTTTTCCAAATACGGTCTATCACCTCTCCACCCTTTTCAGCTTTCTGATGATATTTCTCCCACCTGCAATGGATGAGAAGTTAAGGGGGGAAAAGACAGGCCAACTTGCTAAGGCCCATGCTATAGGAAATACCTTATTGCATGGGCAGGCAAACTAAGGCCCAGGGGCCGGATGCGGCCCGATCGCCTTCTAAATCCGGCCCATGGAAAGTCTGGGAATCAGCGTGTTTTTACATGAGTAGAAAGTGTCCTTTTATTTAAAATGCATCTCTGGGTTATTTGTGGGGCATAGGAATTCGTTCACTCCCCCCCTCCCCAATATCTTATTCCCTCATAACAAGGTCTGAGGGACAGTGGACTGGCTCCCTGCTGAAAAAGTTTGCTGACTCCTGCCTTATTCCCTCATATAAACCTGCCCAGTTTTTGAGTCGATCTTCGGAGAAGGCCCTTCTTTCGTTCCCACCCGCCTCACAAACATGTTTGGTGGAGACATAGGAGAAGACCTTCTTGGTAGCTGCTCCCAGACTTTGGGACTCCTTCCCAAGAGAAGCTAGACTGGTTTGCTCCTTGTCCTTCCACTGGTAGGTGAAGACTTTCTTGTTCCAACAGGCTTTGGGGAACTGACTGCTGGTGCCATGCTGTTTTTTATTTGTATGATTTTGATGGATTGGATAGATAGATATCGTTTTAATTCTATCAATATTTAACTGGGTTTTTTTTTAATGATTTCCCCTTTATGTCTTTAGCTGTTCTTATTTTTATCTGTAAGCCACCTTCAGTACCTATAAAGCAAAAGGTCACGTCTAAAACAACAGCAACATTAACAACAACTTGCATAGGTTTGGAATGTTAATATATAAAACAATACTATACTTCCAGACCTAATTGGCCATGAACTGTCAAAATGGAAACCTCTTTGAAATACATTCCATTTACCAGGTTTCCAGACTTTGTTATAGTAAGCATTCTCAAGGCAAAAAAAACAACCATTCTTAAGTTGCATGATATAAGATACGCTTTATTTTTATCCCACTAGAAAAGAATAGAGGAATGTGCTGAAGATTCAGTTCAATTGGCCCTCATTCAATTGGCTCTGAATATTAGAATCTTGACTCGCAACCCTACTATTCCTGTGACACTGGTCGTTCCCAAACTTAGCAACACCTACTTAGCAATTTCCCTTTTCCCTTTCTCTTCTCTAAGCATTTCTGGGCAAGGTTCTTGAGAGGGTAGCTGCCAACTAGATCTAGCTACTTTTGGAAGAGACAGATCTTCTAGATCCTTATCGGTCAGAATTCAGGTCTGGTTTGGGTACAGAAACTGTCTTAGTCACCCTGTATAATGACTTGTGTTGTGAAGAAGAGAGAGGGGGTATGAATCAGTTGGTGCTCACTGTTCTCTTGGTAGTTTTCAGTATACCATTAACTATGGTACCCTTGGGAGAAACTGTTTTAGTTGGGTACGAGAGACACTGCATTGTGGCAGTTCCATTCTTACTTAGATGACCGATTCCATAAGGTGGTTGGAAATCTTGTCCCACTGTTGGATAATATGTTTTAGGAATATCTTTTTTTCCCAATCCTAATGAACCAATAAATTCTAATACACTTATAATTACCAGTTTGGTCCAGAGTCTAGTATTTTGGTCCCATCATGTACCCCAGAGTTTGGCACTGAATACCATTTTTTCCAGACTTAATGTGTAACATTAAACATTTTTTTCAAATCAACATCACATCTGGACATCATTGCTAAGAATTTGGTAACTTCCAGAAATCCTTTTGTTGCATTGTTCCCTTGGAATGGTTGTTAGCATTTTTGTTATATGTCTCCTAACAGCTAAATGTTCTTGGTTATTTTATTACTTATTGAATTTTAAATTCAAATTTGTAATATTTTTACTTTCTTATTGAAAGGAACAGAAGAGTAATGTGATTCACTTTAATGGATTGTGACCATACATTTTGCCCGCAGCTTCCTTGTGTAGAGGGAACACACTGAAGGGAAATACTTCAATGACTACCTCTTTCTACATGAGCCTACCCAGACTCTAAGATCATCCTCCGAGGTCCTTCTTCATGTGCCTCCTCCAAGAGAGGTCCAGAGTGTGGCCACATGAGAATGGGCCTTTTCTGCAGTGGTGCCCTGTTTGTCCCCAGGTAAGTTCAGCTGGCACCTTCATTATACACCTTTAGGCTCCAGGTGAAAACGTTCCTCTTTAACCAGGTCTTTGATGCCCTTTTAAATGTTCTGTGGAATGGGGGTTTGGGTTGGGTTGTCTTTATATTTTTTATTATGTATTCTGTATTTTTCATATTGTAGCTTTATGTTGTGAAGCGCCCTGAGATCTACAAGTATAAGGTCGTATACAAATTGTAATCATCATCATCATCATCATCATCATCATCATCAGGGCTGTCTTAAGCATATGTGGCACCAGGGTGCAAAGATCCGCCCGGTGCCCCCCCCCCCCCCGGTTGCCCAGGCCCAGGCGCACAGGAGGGTGGAGCCGCCCGCCCGCCTCAGGGTCTTGCTGGCTCAGTCACCCCCAAAATTGTGGTGCAGAGCCGCCTGCAGCAGAAGAGCCCGCCATGGCGCTCTGACCGACAGGCGGGCTCTTCCCCGGCATAGGTGTCAACTTCCGGATAGGAAAATAAGGGAAAATAAGGGATCAGTGGCGGCTTGGCAACAGAAGTCGCTTCTACGCATGACTGGACATGCATCAAAGCAACTTCCGATGCCGGCTCTGCCCAATTTCCGGTGCCCAGACATGGGCAGAGCGGCACCGGAAATCGGTTCTGCACACGTCCAGACATGCGCAGAAGCGACTTTTGGTGCCGGGCTGCTCGTGTCCACATGTCTGGGCACCAGAAATGCGCTTGGGCATGCGCAGAGGCAATTTCCGAAGCCAAGTGAGCGAGCAGCGAGCCGGGAGCTGGGAGATGGCTGCCGGCGCCAGCAGGAGCTACAAATCTGGGGGATTTACAGGATATTTTTCAAATTGGGAGACTAGCGGGAAACGGATTTAAATATGGGGGTTTCCTGTGAAAAACGGGAGACTTGACAGCTACGTTCCCCGGACTCAACTCTTGGGCCCTGGACTCTCGGCCTGGTGCCCCTGAGAGCCCGGCACCCAGGTGCCCCGCACCCCTAGCACCTATGGGTAAGACGGCCCTGATCATCATCATCATCATCATCATCATCATCTAGTTTCTACTCACTTACAAGCCCCTCTCTGTTCTCCATACAAGGCAAGGGGCATCATTAGAGTTTGAGGACAGATTCCAGCTGTGATCTCCCGGGATAAAATCTTTAAAAAGCATTTAACACTGTCCCTGAAAGAGGGCATTGCAACTGAGCCATGCTTTCCAGGAAATAAAACATTAAAATGATACTGGTATTTGTTTTGTTAGGTTTCCCTTCGCTTTTGACCTTTAAAGGGACACTGCTGCCACCCTCTGGGTGGGTGGAGAAGAAAACCTCAAAGCCATAATTTCCCCTCAGCTCTTCTTTTTTGTGTCCCCCCCCCCCAATGAATTGCAGGCAAGTTAGAGGGGATGTGAACTGAAACGACCCCGAAACACATTTGATTTTCATTAGGCTAAAAAGCTGTCAGTGGTTGTTAGAAGCGAAACGGTTTTGCTGTGGAAAACCTAAGAGTTGTTTACTTCTCCTTCGTTCGATAGGGTTCCCAGCTTTAAAAAGGCAAAAATTCTGATATCTGGATGTAGGCAAGGTCAGAGGTCACAAAAAACTCTCCCTATTTTATTTATTTATTTTTATGCATTATAAATCCGCTGTTATTAAGCAGTGCTATTTCATTTACTTATAACAGCTTGGAGCCAAAGCAGGTCTACATACTCCAACAGGCAGGAAGGACATTGTGAAGCAGCAGGCTGAGGTCAAACTCTGAATCATGTACACTTGATCAAGAATCGAATGAAAATAGTTTTAAATAAGAAATTTGAATAGAAATACCTCAGTAACGTATAATAGATAAACCTGGAAAAACACTGTAGCTGGATAAATAAACAACTTATAAAAACTGTACAAAACATTGATCTTCAAAGCATTTTGACTTTGAAGTCTTCTTCAGTGTTCCTAATCGCATGTATATTTATTTGTCCATTGTTTAGCACAAATACCAAATATCAAAAGGCTATTAAAAGGGGGGGCAACTAAGAAATAAGATAAGTGAGAAAAATATGTGAAGTAACATTCCCAGTCATGGCTAACAATAATGCTATCTGTCTATAAAGCACCTTGTATACATATATTCTTCAGAATAAATGCTCAGACAATTGAGGCTATAATAGGAGCCTCCGAAGATTATCCAAAATTAGACCAACTGCTTATCTAACTGTTCATTCTTATTTTTGCTGCTATTTATTAAATTTGTACACCACCATCCATAGATCTCAGGGTGGTTCAGAGCATAAAAATACAAGATAAAAGCACAAAATACATATTAAAAACAATAAAGGAAAACACAAACCAATAACCCTTGCCTGGTTTATATTGTCATTTTGCTGTCTATAGACAAGTGATTCGTTGAGCTAATTTTGGATAATCTTTAGATGTCCCTATTGGCAGTGGGGAAATCGAAAAGTAGATTAGAAGAAAAGAAAAATGGGAGATTAACTTATTTTTGAAGTGTCCCCTGAATTCTTGCCTGAGCTTTGTGTTCCGTTATTTATAATTTCTAGCAGTTACTTGGCTTTGGCACGATTTTCGTTTTTTAACAACCACCCATTCATTTCCCTAAAAACCACACATTCAGTCTGAAACTGTTCAACTCAACTCATTTGCTGGTTTTATACCTAGCTCTCAAAATCCATTGAATAAAATCTATCCCGCAGGGTTTTTAAAGGAAGCCCACTGATTGCCTCTACTTTTCACTGACAGTGAGTCATATATTAAATATCCTCAGAGACGAGAGGAACACGTGCAGAACTGTTGCTTCTCGAGGTCCTAGAAGTCTGGTCAGGAATGCGATGAAACCAAACCTTGTAACTTCCTTGAATGAATTCAGAGCGATAGAGCAATAACATTAAGTATTTCGGAGGATTACTGGATTTTGGATCCTCTGCATGTGAGATCTTAAATGGTTTCCTCACACATTTGTGGAATCCCCTCCCCCCCAATGCTACATTCAAAGAGTGTACAGTCTGTATATCTGTGTAGGCAACAGCTGAGCTGTACAACAGAACAAGTGAAACACACTTTTACACAAACACTTGGGGGGGGGGTCCTAGAGACAGACAGCGGCGGAGCTTCATGCTCCGCCACCGGGGGCGGAGAGCAGGTGCGCTGCCCCCAGTGATGTGGCGCATGTTCTGGGGGCAGGGCAGGGCATGCATTTTAGGGGCAGGGTGCACCGTGCGCAGGGGCGGGGTGGGCAGCAGCGATGGCGCTCCTGGGATCGCGCTGCTCGGGGCGGCCCGCCCCCACCGCCCCTATCTTCCTAAGCCCCTGGAGACAGCTTGAACTTAAGCTATGTGTAACATTTGGACACCCTCCGTATCTCCAAAAACGATTCTGTTATTTTCCCTCAGGGTGTTTTGGGAACAGAGTTATCCCCACGAAGAAGTGTGCATGCACACGAAAGCTCATACCAGTGACAAACTTAGTTGGTCTCTAAGGTGCTACCGGAAGGAATTCTTTTATTTTGTTTCGACCAACACAAAGTGTAATAGTTAATGGATATTATTATATTGTTGGGAGAAAGCAGAACCCTCTGAACAGTGATGAGATGAGGGACCACCTGGGACCCACATATCTGCTAAATTTGGATTCCATGATGGAAGAAAGCAGGATATAAATGTAAGAAAATAAATAGCACAATGCAATGCAATACAATTATTGCTTAGCGATCTTTTACCCAATGGAGGATCAAAAGGATGCTTAATTTATTTGAAAGTCATTGCTGGAGGTCTAATCCCAAAGAATGGATCGTTTTTATTTTGTTGTGAGCACGTCCAATTATATCACTTGGGCATTGAATACGGAGATGGATTAACAAACTGTTACAGTAATTTTGCGCTTCCATTAAATCCAGCAGGAATCTTTACAGTTTCTCATTTTCCAAGTTCTCCACATTCCCACACCACTTTGTGATAGGCTGGAGAACTGCATTGCAAAATCTGGAAAAGTACAAAATTTGTTTCACATATTTTCCCCAGAAAGTGTGAATTAGGTAGGTTTGCCTTTAAATGCAAACTGAATCAAATTTAATCCCCCTTCCCTATAAAGGAATGCCTATATTTGCCTTATAACAACTGATAAACCCAGAGTATGATCTAGCGGGCTGATGAAGTGCATAACAAATTAGACGCGGCTCACACTTTAAAGTTGAATAGCGCCATTGACATCAATGAGACTTTTCTGGAAGAGTTTGAGACTTGTAGCCCACAGCCATTTTCAGAAAGCTCTTAGCTACGAGACCACCTTCAGGAAGCTCTTTGTAATACGAAGCTCTTTGTTCCATGCAAAGCTTTGGCTTCCCAAGAGCATCTCTCCAGTGGAAGTTCAGTATTGTCAGGTGGTGTGAAAGGACATTCTACAGTCCAGTGATCTGCATCTGTTCTTACACAGCAATTCATTTGGGTATTAATATTTGCTGAACAGAGGGCAATATATTTTACCTTTTTTAAAAATAACAATAATAATTTTTAAACCTGTCCATGTTTCTCTGAGTCTGGGGTGATGGATTTATTTAATTAACACAGAGGCTGGACACATTTACTAGCGAGTAAGCGCCTCTGAACACAGAGTTGTGTTGGATATTTCATCTCATTTTTATCTAGTATTTAGCAAACCTAAAACCTGAATGTTGTTCTTTCTATTTTTTTATTGTTTTTGAGTTAACTGCTTAGATATATTTACTTTATTGAGTGGTATGTTTTTAATCAATCAATCAATGTGCATAGGATTCTGCAGTCAGAAAACTTGGTCTGGAAATGCGTTATATAAATGATATATAGCGAAATGACAGATGTTTTTAATTCAGCTTTTGAATCTCACGGGTCTTCTAAAAGTTACAGGTAGGTAGCCGTGTTGGTCTGACATAGTTGAAACAAAAAATAAAAAAATTCCTTCCAGTAGCACCTTAGAGACCAACTACGTTTGTCATTGGTATGAGCTCTCGTGTGCATGCACACTTCTTCTAAAAGAAAGAGTATAGAAAATGCCTCTGTATTTTCAGGTTACTGAACATGATCAAGGGACCTAAGGATACACATGACCTATTCATTTTTAAAGGGTAGTATCCAGTTGGTGTCGCCCTAGAGCAGATTTAGTAGGACTTGGGTGGGGTGGGGGGAAGAGGGTACACTGGAGGGGATCCCTGAAAAGTGCCTTCTCCCCAGTTCTGTTGCCAAATGCCTTCTGCTGGCAGTGTACTGTTTTTGTGGAAAACATAGTTTTCGCGAGTTTTGCATCAACAATGTTTGGGTGGGTCAAGGGCCTTTCTGTTGCCTCTGCATGAGGTGGCATTGAGCTACAGCCCGATTCGCCCCCTTCTCTTCTATTTCAGGCTGTTGCTCTCCCCTCTGATGAACACTGGGTTTTGATTCCTAGACTCACAACACAATGAGCCACATTGTTGCTTCAAAGCAAACTCGCAGGTCAGTTCGATGAACTGCTGGGGTGGAGGGTGAGGGGAGCTCTCTCTCTCTCTCTCTCTCTCTCTCTCTCTGTGTGTGTGTGTGTGTGTGTGTGTGTGTGTGTGTTTAGGGGGTAGGAAACTCCTAAACAGAGAAGCCCTTACAGAGCTGAGACGACTGAGTCACCAGCTAACCCACACAAACAACTTGCGTTTGCAAAAGTCCCATTGACTATGGTGGGATTACTCCACGAGTTGAGAGGACATAAGCTATAATGAGTCAGGAACTCAACACAGGGCTGGTGTCTCAGAAGGGTAGGCCTGCTATATTTATCCTCAGTCTCATGATTCGCAAGACTGTATTATTATTTTTATTAGTGCTGCCCACTGTTTTGCACCACGGTACACAACCAGAGGACAAGAAACTTGATTCAGCCATTGTGTGCAGAGCCTATTTTTAACATCTTTAGCACTGGACCCGCATGGGGCAGGCGGAGAGGAGGAGGCCTTAGTCAGCAGAATAAGTTGCTGTTGGCATGCAAAGACTGCTGATGCTTGCCCTGGAATTTATTTAATTTATTAAATCTTCCTCCTACCCTTCCTTCCAAAGGAGTCCAGGCCAGCAAATGACCAAATGATGCCATTTAATATTTCAGCAGTGGTGAAGGAGGAAATAAAGAAAGCAAGTTCTTGAATTAATAGGTGTGCTTTAGGAAGCTCACCTGTGCATGCCCCCCCCCAAAAAACCCTAGCATTTTTGAAAAACACATTTGTGAAGATATATAGGTGTTATTGGAGACTAAACACATTTACTAGGAAGCACAGTTTGGTCAATGGCCCTCATTCTGTTAATGGCAGCTCTGAATATAGGGAGTTAGAAACAAACAAACTAGAAATGGCCCTAACGGAGTAGGAGTAGGTCACTGGGGCAGCACTGAAATGAAACCCCCTTTTAGCTTTTAAACAATCAATAGAAAGTCATTACAGGCTTTGGGCAGCGCTCTGCGGGTTTCCCACTGGTGACTGTAGCCAACAGAGTATTTCAGCTCGCAACGCATTGTTCCATGCCTGGTGTGTGCCCTGGAAAAACTTTTGAGAGAGATTGAGTAGTTGTGAGACTCTTCTTCCTCACAACTACTTCACCCCCACCGGTGTTCTGGATGAGGCAGGGGGGTTCCACTCTTTAGGTGTGGCCACAGAGAGGGCCTCTCCTCCTGTGTCCCAACCAACCATGCATGCCACCACCATGATGCAAATAAGAGCTTTGCCAGCAGATCTTAGAGAATGAGATCCCAAGCTGCTTAGGTTTTTAAAGGTAATCACTAGGCCTCCAACTCCCATCGACCCCAGCTAGCCACATACCTTCCAATTCCCAGTTAGAAAAATCCGGGATCAGAAGCACCGGCACCGGAAGTCGCTTCCAGACATGCGTAGAAGCAACTTCCGGTGCAGGCACTGCCCGATTTCTGGTGCCCAGACATGGGCAGAGCAGCTCCGGAAGTCATTTCTACGCATGTCCAGACATGCTCAGAAGCGACTTCCGGTGCCGCTCTGCCCGATTTCCAGTGCCCAGACATGGGCAGAGCACCCGAAATCGGTTCTGCGCATGTCCGAAATCGGTTCTGCAGACATGCGCAGAACGAGCCCCCCTGGCAGGTACTGAAATCCAGGGGATTTACGGGATTTTTTCCAATCTGGGCTGCCAGCGGGAAACGGTTTAAAATACGGGGCTTTCCCGCGAAAAATGGGAGACTTGGCAGCTATGGCTAGCCAGGACAAAGGCTGAGGATTGTGGGAGTTGTAGTCCATCAACTTCTGGAGCACCAAGGGTTTTCCATTCCCATTGTTGCTGTTATTTAATGTTTTGCTCTGAAAATCTAAGACTGACGTACAGTATTCTATATGTGAACTGCCCTGAGACTTGCGGGTATAGGGCGATATATAAATTCAATAAATAAATCAATAAAATTTTATGTTTTAAAAGCAGTGCCCTAGTTCCAGTGAGGGGGCGTGCTGGCCAGGTTTTTCGCCCTGGGTGAACCCTTCAGAGGGGTGCCATTGAGGCTCCTGGCCTGTGTGGGTGTGTATACACAAATGTGTGTGTGTGTGTGTGTGGGTGGGTGGGTGTGCCAAACTGGGTTTTGACCTAGGTGAAAGAAAGCCTAGTTTCACCCCTGGCCAAAGCTCATCTCTTGATCATTTTGATGTGTCCCCTATAAAATCTCAGCTTCTCAGCTGTGAAATATTGTCAATGTCACTGCATATTTCTGCCCCTCCCCATTTCCCTTAAACACTAAAAACTAACATTTGTATACATCTAATCCTATCATACTGAAATAAAATACCAGATGTCAAACATTTGAAACTCACTGTTGGCTTGAAAACCCACAGAATCCTTGCCCAATATTTGAATATTCAGATATTTTTAAAGAATGTCACAGAGGAAAATATGTGAGAGCAAATCCCACTGGCGTTATATTTTTCACTGTGTGATCCTACCATGGATTTTACTGCTGCAATATTTTAACTCTTGTCCGATATTAAGCAAAACATTAAGTTTTAAGCAAAACAAGGCCCTTCTATCGGATCCCCCCTCCTCTGCCCCCATTCCTGGGGCAAAATATAATGCTCAGCTAGTGCTCACTTTGCCTGGGGATTGTTTTTGTGGAATCAGGATAAAATGTGGTGCTCAGTTGCTAAACTAATGGAGAACTAAGTAGAGAAAACCATTAGTTGCTGTGTGCAATATAGATTCGCTGGGACTTCCGTAGAAGAGTCATTTAGCATGACGCATGCTCACTGGAAGTGGGATTAAAGCTTCTCTTGGCATTCCTTTGCAAATACCAGCCCACGTTCTTGCATCCAGACTCATGCGCTGATGACTGGAGCATCTGTAACGAGACAAAGGATTTCCATGCCCCAAAACACTTTCATTCACTTTCAGAAACTAATGACAGGCATTTCTGGGAACGGATTGACAATTTCTGACTCAGTTATGGAAGAAATTAGATTAGAAGGTAGGCTGTCCTTCAAGGTCAGGATTGAACAATGCCATTGTTGTTAAGTGTTCAGAGACTGACTGTCAACAGCCCCATCCGTGATCAAGGAGACTTCCATGGAGTCGTGTGCTCCGGCTTAGCACTGTTGTGAACCGCAAGCCCAAGGTTTCACATCCAATTAGGTCCTGCGTTTCTCTGACTGACAAAATAAGTCTTAATCTTGGATGGGAAAACCCAGCCATTTCCCATGAAGAAGACTGGATACGTTTACAGAGATTCTGGCAAGTTGCTTCCTGTCATCAGAGGATGGTAGCTCAAGAACCACCTCTGTCCATATGAACCTACCCGGACCATGAGATAATCTTTCTGTGCCTCCTCCGTGAGAGGTCCAGAGGGAGACAACATGAGAACGGGGACATGGGGAATGCTCTTCCTGGGGTTCAGCTGGCACTTTCATCACACACCTTTAGTTCCCAGGCGATATACACATATATTCAGTTTAACCAGGCCTTTGGCTGATATACACCCAATGCCCTTTTAAATGTGCTGTGGAAGGGGGGGGGGTTATTGGTTTGTTTCTGTTCTTATTTTTATTATGAATTTTGTGTTTTTATGTTGTAATTTAGGGAAGTTTTTTATGTTTGATGTTTTATTCTGTTTAATATTCTGTTGGGAGCCTCCCAGAGTGGCTGGGGAAACCCAGCCAGATGGGCGGCGTATAAATAAATTATTATTATTATTATTATTATTATTATTATTATTATTATTATTAGTTGTTGTGAACCACCCTGAGATCTAGGCATATAGGGTAGCATACAAATTTTAAAAATAAAATAAAAAAATAATAAGGGTAGAATATGGCCACCAAACTGCGGGAGGCAGTGGAAGACAGGAGTGCCTGGCGTGCTATGGTCCATGGGGTCACGAAGAGTCAGACACGACTAAACGACTAAACAACAACAAATGGCCACCAGACTTTTTGCCACCATTCACAGCCCTCTCCTCCATGAATTTGTCTAATTATGATTTTATTATTTATTTTCTAAATCTGGACAGAGTTGGTTTTTTGGGGAAGATGTTTGGTTTTCCCGGACATTTTGCCGAATCTGTCCAGACATGTCCAGGAAAACCCGGACGTATGGCAGCCCTAATTTATTGAATATACAAGTATATATATTCTGCTGTATACCCGCAGGTTTCTGGACAGTTCACAGAATAATCCTCTTTTAAAGCCATCCAAGTGGGTGGCTGTCACTGCCTTTTGTGGGAGCGGATTCCATATTGTAACTATGTGCTGCGTCTTTTGTTTGTCCTGAACTTTCCAGCATTCATCTTCATTGGATGCCTGCTTGTTGGATTCCTTGATAGTGCATCTGTTTGGCCACTATGGAAAATTGTTGTTGTTGTTTAGTCATGTCTGACTCTTTGTGACCCCATGGACTAGAGCACACCAGGCACTCCTGTCTTCCACTGCCTCCCACAGTTTGGTCAAACTCATGTTGGTGGCTTCAAGAACACTGTTCCAAATCCATCTCATCCTCTGTCATCCCCTTCTCCTAGTGCCCTCCATCTTTCCCAACATCAGGGTCTTTTTCAGGGAGTCTTCTCTTCTCATGAGGTGGCCAAAGTATTGGAGCCTCAGCTTCAGGATCTGTCCTTCTAGTGAGCACTCAGGGCTGATTTCCTTCAGAATGGATAGGTTTGATCTTCTTGCAGTCCATAGGACTCTCAAGAGTCTCCTCCAGCACCATAATTCAAAAGCATCAATTCTTCGGCCATCAGCCTTCTTTATGGTCCAGCTCTCACTTCCATGCATTACTACTGGGAAAACCATAGCTTTAACTATACGGACCTTTGTCAGCAAGGTGATGTCTCTGCTTTTTAAGATGCTGTCTAGGTTTGTCATTGCTTTTCTCCCAAGAAGCGGGCATCTTTTAATTTCGTAACTGCTGTCCCCATCTGCAGTGATCATGGAACCCAAGAAAATAAAATCTCTCACTGCCTCCATTTCTTCCCCTTCTATTTGCCAGGAGGTGATGGGACCAGTGGCCATGATCTTAGTTTTTTTGATGCTGAGTTTCAGACCATATTTTGCACTCTCCTCTTTCACCCTCATTAAAAGGTTCTTTAATTCCTCCTCACTTTCTGCAATCAAGGTTGTGTCATCTACATATCTGAGGTTGTTGAAAATAGGGTGCTGGTTTAGAGAATATTTTGTCTGATCCAACAGGGCTGTTCTTTTCTTCTATGTTGAGAAAAAGTTCACCAGAACAAGACGGTTTGAGCATATAACACCAATCCTGGCACAATTGCACTGGTTGCCAATTAGTTTCTTTTTTTCTTATCTCTGCGGCTGTGATCTCCAGGGTGACATGAACACTGCTAGGCAGTTGAATGTGCATGCATACTCCGTTTCCCTCCCACCCCCTCCACATGGCCCCGGGAACTGGCAATCCATGCTGTGCCACCGGCTGAAGATCAGATTAGCCCAAGGTTACCAAATTAGTCCATGGCTAAGTTAGGATTTGTAACTCTTCTAACTGGATTCCAGTGCATATCAGTTAATAAACATGTCATAGAGTGTTTTGGCCAGTAACCCTGTGGAAACTTGTCTCCAAACCAAAGCCTTTCTCTAAAGCAGTGGTGGGAAATATATGGTCTTCTAAGATAATCAGCATCCCAGAACATTTGCCATGCTGGCTGGGGCTGGTGGGCAGTTGAGTCCAACAAGATCTAGAAGGCCACAAGGTTCCTCACCCCAGCTTCAAAGAAAGCTCCCACAGGAGCAAGCCAATTCCAGGATTTGGAGATGTGTATTAAGCTACCTTTCACTGTGTCAGACCATTTGTCCCAGGTATCTGATTGACAGAGACTCTTCAGGCTCTCAGCAGAAATTCATTTGCATTGCTGCTATACAGCAACCTTTCAACTGGAGATTGAACATAGCACTTTCTGCATGCAAAATAAATGCTCTAAAATGGAATTATGTCTCTCCATGATATATTTTGCTTTTACTTTCATTGCTTCGTGATGTGTAAGCATATGACACTCTATTAATTATAACACTATCTTGGAATGGCAGAGATACTTCAAAGCAAATTGAGGTATTGCCAGGAACATAACGATTTTGTACTTGAGACCAGTGTCATTTAGCAACTCTTGCTTAATTCAAGACAACAACTGGCTCCAAGCTCAGTAGATAAAGGAATTTCCATACAGTGTGAGTGTGTGTGTGTTTTTTGAGTGGGATCCAGATATCATTCCTCAAGGACACGCTGTCTTGTATGCATTTTCCAAACATTCAAAAACCAACATTTTGCACATGGAAAAATGCAATTAGGAAAACAGGAAGCTGCCTTGTTCTGTGCCAGATCATTGGTTCATCCAGTTTAGCCATGTCTGTGCTAACTGGCGGAAGCTCTCCAGGGTTCCAGACTGGAGAATTTCCCAGATGTAGGGCACTGGACCTCAAGAACTTCTGTATGCAAAGCAGATGCTTAAACTACAGCCCTTTTTTTGCTGAAGATAGTGCACATGCAATGGTATGAGTGTCACTCGTGTATATCAGATATGAAAAGAGTACAGTACACTGAGGGTGGGTGGGTTTACCTGGCTACCGGCGGGGGGGCGGCAAGGGTCAGTAAAGAGCTGATTCACTTTGGCCAGGGTCACTTTTTTCCTTGCCAGGCCAGGTTCTTCTCTGGACTTCCTCAGGTTAGTTCCTCAGCAGGGTTTGAGGCTGCAGTGCGCCCTGCTATGCCTCTTGCAGGCGGCACCTCTTCCACAACTTCAGGGGTGGAATGGGAGCCCTCTTCCCGACAGCAGAGGCCTCAGCGCTACTCTGCAGCAGGCGGGGTGAGCTCCGGCAAACCAGAGTCCTCTCCCCGGTGGCGGAGGCTCCAGCGCTGCTCCACAGCCAGCCTGCCGAGCTCCGGGCTGCTGCCAAGGCCTCTGTTCTAGAGGAAAGTTCATAATATCTAGAGGAAAGTTCATAAGTCGAAGCACCTACTGAAGGTCGAGGCTGGAATCGTACGTAAGTCGAGGTTCCACTGTAATGCAAAATGGATCAATCCGTTCCAGACTTTTAAAAACAACCCCTAAAACAGCAATTTAACATGAATTTTACTATCCAACGAAACCATTGATCCATAAAATGAAAGCAATAAACATTGTACTGCAGTTACACAATCAGTCTATCAGTAGCAGAACTGGGTTCCACACAGTCACAACAACAGAAAAAAGAAGCCACAAAAACACAAAATAAATAGCAAAAACAGACAGACCTCAGCGTAACACTCAAAATGGAAGTGTGGCACTCAAATCAGAAGCGTAACACTCAGAATGGAGGAGGTTCAGCTTCCGAAAAAAGTTTGCAAACCGGAACACTTACTTCCGGGTTTGCAGTGTTTGGGTTCCAAGTTGTTTGAGTGCCGAGGCGTTTGAGAACCAAGGTACCACTGTACACATCTACTTTAAGGGCAGCCAGCAGTAAGTTGGGAACACCCTATGGAATTTTTGATGTCCCCTTGCCCTGAATGCTACCATCCCCTTGTACCGGTACCATATTTTAAATAACGTATGAAATACCTTCGTTTCTTTCTCTTTTTTTATTAAAGGTTTTCTTGAGTTACAGAAATATATGCAATGTCTCTCATTACATGTTTACAAATCAGTTTCATTTGTTGAGACATTGGGAAGAAAGAGGGGGATGGAAGTAGATGGGGGGAGATGCGGGGGTCAGGTGACAGTGTTTCTATTTTACTTAGTATACGTGGGGGAAGTTGTCAGCGTCACTTGTGCAGGTTCTCTGTTGTTCCCTTGTGTTCCTTTGGTGGTGAGAAAGGTTGGGGTTGGCTAGGGTATGGTTATTCATTTGTGGTTGGCTGTAGTGGTTTTTGTTTCGTGTGTTGAGTGGGGTGGGTGGGTGTTTTGGATAAGGTTAGCCATCTTGATTTGTATGCTGTTGGTGGATTTTTTTGTCATTGTCCTGCTGGGCTGTGTATGTGATAAAGGGGAACCATGAAGTTGTCTTCTTCTATTTGTCCCCATGTCAGTTTCAGCTTATTGGTTAATTTTTCTAGTAGGGCTGTTTCCCATACTAAATACCTTCGTTTCAAAAGAGATTTTGCCACCGAGGGCTGCTGCTTTTTGACATGGTGGGGGAGCCCCCCCCCTTTTGTTAACTTTTGGAGAGGGAGAGGGAGGTGTTTGGCTGATATGCAGTCAGTCTTAAATATGTTTTATTGAGATGCTGCTGCTTTAAATTGTAAGGGTTATTTTTACTGTCTTCTTTGCATTTGCACTGACCTTTGTGAGCTGCTGGGGGAGGGAGTCTCTTTTTCTAAAAGTCCACAGAGAAATAAACTCTAATTAAAACTATAACATGATAGGCACTCCCCTGCCCGAAACTCTCCTGAGCCCATGAAACTAGTTGGGCAGTTCTTTGGCTCTGGGCCAGATCCTTACGCCACCATATTAGGATGATGTGATATGTCCCTTTATTACTGATTAAAAATAAGTGTTCCGTAAGCGAAAACAAAGCTGAAAACTGTGGAGCTTCCTAGCAAGTGCCTAATTAGCTCCTCTGTGAACTATAATAGGTTTACACGAGTTAAGGAGGAAATATTCAGGATTAGCGAGGTTTTCTTCTGTGTTCTGCGAGGATCATCGTTTGTGTTCTGTAAGGGGGTCACCCATATCAAAACGTGGTTATATGTACCCATCTGCCCTTGTGTCACCATTTTGACCCACCGCCCCCCCCTCCTCTCCTCTCTCTCTTTCCCCTGCCATCTCTAGAGAGGCTGGGAGAGTGCTTCGGATCGCTGGCCTGCAATGTGATTCATCCTGGGATAAGCTAAAGTCAGATGCAAGGGGATACCGTCCCGCCGCCGAGAGCTATGTTATCATGGTCTATATGCCTATAATGCTATCCCTTACAACCATCTCAATTTGATCTGGACATCCGGATTTTGTAACCTCATTTTATAACTGTTCCTCTGTCCCTAATTCCATCCTGTAGAGTTCTGAGGACATGTAACAAGAAGCCACTCCGCTACTTTCCCCCTCGCTGCTCTGGGCCAGTGTCACCTGCTGTTTTGGCATCACCACGCAGGCATGCGCTGCCGCACTCCCCGCTGGAATGTCAGCTCGACGTTTGAGATTCACACCCGCACTCGGAGTGCAGGGAGGGTTGGCTTCTGGAGCCAGGGCTGGTGTTTGGGAGCACATAAAAGCCCCGGAGTCCCCTCGCTCTTTGGCAGGACTTCAAGGGCTCTCTCAACGAAGAGGATCTTGACAGCATACTTGTAAACTCCACAGGCCCCAGGGGGGCTCAAACACCACGATATTTATGCTAGGCGGTTGGGATCGTCCAAATGCTTGGCCTGTTATGCAGACATAGGTCTCCTGGTAAGAACCAGCATTTCTGACACCTGTTAATTGGCATATAAAAGCATAAAGACTGTCAGAAGTCAATAAGGGGAAACGGAGCAGAGCGAAACAAAGGGGGAGGGGGAAATATTGTTTTAAAACTCTTTGCATAAGTGAGGGATCTGTCATAACAAACTGGAGGAAATAGGTTTCCCAATATCTTTTCTGCCAGGGTCAGAAAAAAAATGTATAGGCTGCAATCATCCTATACCCATTTAACTGGAAGCTAGCCCCTTTGAGAACAACTGGACTTTTTTGTGGATATATATGTATAAGGTTTCTTTCTCATTGGGCAATGTAATTGTTCACTTTGATAGTAAACAGATGGCGTGAAAGTACTTCCATATGAACAAAATGGTTAATCTATTAAAGGTGGGTTTTGTATGTTTGTCTTTAAAAAAATAATAATTTTCTTCACAAGCATTCTGTGAACTTACCTAGTGTTTAGTTGCCTCATTTGACAGAAGTGGACTGAGTCTGGGAGACAGTGGACTGATCACAGACACACACAGGTGAGCTGGACTTTGAATTTACATGTTTACATGTTTGAGGTCGTTCCAAGGCCAAATGAACAAGAGGCTGTGCCCATTTAGAGGGACTCTCACTCAAGCACAAAAGCTGTCCTTCTGCTAATGATGCCATTACAACAAGGCCATAGCTGGTGAGCGACAGGGGTGCAAAACTCAATAAGCCAATCATCAATAGGGTGATCAGATGGGGAAAGGACTGAGGTACAGCCCCTCTTCAGCACCCTGGGTGCCAACAGGGTGGCCAGGTGGGAAAAGGACAGGGCACAAGTTCAACATCTGGCACCTCCAGTGAAAAGGATCAGGTGGTGAGAAAGGCCTGGAGAGCTAATGCCAGCCAGCTAGAAAGGTTCTCGCTGAATATAAAGGAGCTTCATTTGAGGGTCCCAGGATGTATTCTGAACCTTGTGTGTTTTGTGCAAGACATGGCCACCACCTTCTTTTTAAAAATATGATTCTGTTATCATCCTCTATGTCCTCCACTTCCTTTTTTGTATTTTGCTTCAGCATTTTAGGTTTTCTTATTTGCAATGCATTGTTTAATTTATTGTGGTGGCAGGGGGTGGGTGGAGGCATAAAAACAGCCTGTCCACAAATCATTTTCAAGGGCTGTTCACCACCAATATATAAAATTCACATCTCTTAATACCAAAGCACATTTTCACCACCTCTAAGAAACCAGTCAGAAGGAAGAACTTTTCACATGGCACATAGTCAAACTATGGTATTCACTGCCACAATATGTGGTGATAAAGGGCAGCGGCGTAGCTAGCCGTCTGGCTGGCCAGGGTGGCAAACGCTGTTGGGGCTTGTCCTCCATGGCGGCAGCCATATCGCGTGGCAGCGGCCGTCAGAGGTGGTCAGCCCCGTGCAGCCTGCTGCCCCCTGCCCAGGCTGCTGCCCGGGGTGGCACACCCCCCTGCCCCCCTATTGCTACGCCACTGATAAAGGGAAGGCATGAATAAGATAGTGAGGTTGTATATGTAAACCCTGCCAACGTTCCTACTACTATTCTTCTTCTTCTTCATCCTTTATCCTATGGTCCCAGGACAGGTTACAACAATTATAACACAATGCTCATATCAATGTTAACGGACTTACAACCACAGAAATAAGGTAGGTTTAGTGCTTCCCCCCCCTGGCAGTACTCAGTGGTACACAGTACCGGCACCTTCCCCCTGTCCCCCCATATCTTGCGGCAGTGGAAAAGGCCTGGAGCTTTTGGTGTGTGTGTGGAAAGAGGGGGAAAGAAGAAAACTGGGATGCAGGAGTGGCTGTAGCCTGGCTGCTGTGAGGGGACGGGACAGGGCGTCTGGCTCGTCGGGCAGCGGACATTTTTTTGGAGGGGGGTGTCCTTCTATGTGCACCCTGTAAATAGGGCAACAGAAGGCAAATCACAATGGACCTGTTGAGTACGGGCATACTTTTTTCTAGAAAAACGTTACGTCCTAAAAAATCACATCACGGCTAAGGGTGGGCGGGTGGGGGACATTCAATGTTAGGTTTAATGTGGGGTCAAGGTGGCACAAACCAGACATGGGACACTGGGAGCAAGGGTAGCACACATGTCCCCATATCCCCTACATGTGTCTTTCCCCAGCCCCCACGGCCCCCGTGGTTTGCTTGAGGACCCGGAGGAAGCTATAGATGGTTTTCAAAGGGGATTAAATGGCTATCCATGGCCAGAGTCAAAAGTTAGCATGGGTGGATCTGTTGAGAGGTCAGAAACGGTGACCTCAGGGCACCAATAACGAGTCTCTCATGCCTTTTATTTTAATGTGTGCATTTTAAAGCTCACACTATCCAATTCTAAACAAGTGGTTGGTGTTAAATCGGGTCCTCCCTAACAAGAGGACACGTCTTGCGGTGGGACCTGGCAACCAGACCCTGTTGTGGGTGGGAACATTGGAGCGGCCACAACACCCTATTGGTGGTCCTTCAATCTTGGGTGCAATTGGGCCTGAGGGACGTCAGTCAAAGTGATCGAGGGACCACTATTTAACCCAGGCATCCCCAAACTGCGGCCCTCCAGATGTTTTGGCCTACAACTCCCATGATCCCTAGCTAACAGGACCAGTGGTCAGGGATGATGGGAATTGTAGTCCAAAACATCTGGAGGGCTGAAGTTTGGGGATGCCTGATTTAACCAGATGCACGTGTCCCTGAGCTTCCTCTTTCGGGCTCAGTTCATTGGAACACTCGCACCTCTCCCTATATTTAGGGTTTGTGCTTGACCTTGCTATGCAGTTGTGTGTCGCCTGTCGTTGGGACAGGGACATGGCAGGAATTTTCCCCACTTGGCTGATTGGCTGGTGCCACTTGGGTTTCGCCTGCCGTGTAGCAAATCATCACAACTTGTAAGGTTGCGGATAGGCTCTGCTTCAGGTGAATAGGGATGGCAGGATGCCTAGCCAGCCATCCCTATGCATTGGGTATTCCTATAAGAAGGAATCCACGGACTCATGGTTGGTCTTCCCTGTGTGGAGTTGTGCCCAGAGCCTAAGTCTAGGGCTCATCTGGGTGGAGGCCAAACAGACCCCCCTGCTTGCCACTGTCCGAGGTGTTCACCCAAGGCTGACTTATGGTTGGTGCCCAGAGTCAGCGGTGACTGCAGGGAGCTAGTCGAACCAGAGCCTATGCAACCACTCACTTGATTGTAATCAATAAAGTTGTGGCCTAAATTCTGCCAAAAACCAAACCAAAATTTTGAGTCCTTTCTGAATTTATTTCTGGGGTGGTTAAAAGGTCTCCACACGCAATTTTTGGCCCTGTATTTCAGCAGGGCAATTTGTACTTGGGCTTTGCGCAGCTAGGCCTGACTACTTCTTCTTCTTCTTCTTCTTCTTCTTCTTCTTCTTCTTCTTCTTCTTCTTCTTCTTCTTCTTCTTCTTCGCCCTGCCCATGGGTTTGCTCCACGCTGCACCAGTGGAAGCTATCTGCAGCTGAAGTTTTG
The DNA here is from genome assembly GCF_963506605.1 of Zootoca vivipara. NCBI lineage: Eukaryota > Metazoa > Chordata > Lepidosauria > Squamata > Lacertidae > Zootoca > Zootoca vivipara. The sequence goes on along the minus strand of NC_083286.1, from coordinate 46,553,269 downwards.
TTTCTGCAGAAAGGAGGGAGGTGGGGTTACCCATGTTCTCCTGGCCATAGATTGGGTGAGCTGCTGATGCTGTAAGTGGAGGACAAGCTGTGGGGCTGGCCTTCAAGTAAAGGCATGTTAGTCTCTGGTTCTCCTTGAGTTACAGCTTGCTGAGCAACAGAGGCTGAATAGGTCTGCAGGAAAGTCAGGTAAGCTTATGGGTCTAGCAGGCTGTTAACCTGACCATTTGGATGGAACCATGCGAGAATCCTTAAGGGATTGGTTAGTAAAAAAACAAAATCTGCAGCAATTCTACATAGGTGGGGAAGTGAAGATTGATTTCACAATCTGGAAGTTGAGAGAGAGCAGGTGTGCAGTAGAGCAGAGCAGCTTACCAGGGGGGAGAGAAGATTGGGATGTTGGCTGGTAGGTCTTAGTTGAATAATAATAAAAAATTGCAGATGTGAATAGGAACGGTGGGGATAACAAAGCAGAAACCATTCGGCAAAGCAACCTGTTTTCGGTGGCATCGTGAGGTGGTGGTGGTGGGAAGGAAAAGATGGACACCCAAGCAAGGAGAGGCTCTAGTGCGGAACAGAGAACAAACATTGTATGAAAGGGAATCTTTATCAAGCCTTACTTTAGGGCCATTGACTTTCACATCTCCTATTGCTGTTGCCCCTCCCTGTTTTCTGTCACCTGGGTGTTAAGGTTCCCCATTCACCAGCGTGCTGTGAACTATAAAGCCATTTTAAACCGAGGCAGACAGCAAGCACATCAACTGCACCTGGATACGATTCTCCAGGGTCTCAGGAAGAGGCCTTTCACATCTTCCTGAGATTTGGTGGCCATCAAAGCTGATCAGCGTGCAGGTTTACTTCTCAGTTCTGGCCCCTCCTTAAGCCCTTGTGAATTCCCTCGGCGGCAGTGTGTGTGTTTACCTCTACCTAAAAGCTACTCGGTGGCATCTAAGTTGAAATACAGTTTGTGGTATGATGTAGCATGCAAAGTTAGTGTTTCCCTATCCCTTGGGGAGTTAGAGAGGAAAGGGGGGGGAAAGAAAAAATGGACAGTGAAAGGAGTAGAAAACAAGCAGGGAGGAAAAGACAACCTGAGCATCCCTTTTTGGCTTAAGTGGAATAGGCTAAATAATTCTCCAAACTGCATCCAGGTTGACAAAGAAGTCATTGCAACTTCAGTTGTCAGAATCAACTGTTGGAATGAACAGTGCATTTGGCCTCTCGTAAGAGATCCTGTTTCAGGCTGTGTGCAAACTTTGGAAAGCTTTCCCGCGCTGGTTTCCCATCGGCTCAAATTTTCTGGGTACGCAAAAGACTAAATATATTCTTTTGAAATGAAAGCTAGGAATTTGGAGCATGGATTTGGAACCGTCGTTCTGCAGCTAGGATAAAAAACCCCAACATCTGAATGTATGTACCACCAGCACTACTACTACAATTACACTTAACCCCACTTAGGAAAAACCAACCCAGATTCATTGAACTGATGCGCCTCTCACTACAGTGGAATTGCACTCTCGAAAAACCTGTTTGAGTGACAACGAGATGCAGAGCCTAAGTATAGTTGGGCCTCAAGCCATCTTCTCAGTCATCTAATCTCATAAAATGCATCCAAAGTATGTCTTACTATGAAAACCATCTTGTAACTTTGATCACTGAAAAACAGCTACGTGGAAGTCCCCGAGACTCCTGAAATAAATCTACCCTGTCCCAGATTTTTTTTGGCTCAGCAGGAGCATGAAACCTTTGAACAGGGAGAGTGCTATTTCTTAAAGTTACACCTGCAAACACAGTCCTATCCCAGTTATGTCCGCTCAGCAATATTGAGACTGTATTTGTGTACTGCTTTCTTTTTACTTCTGAAAACAATATGCTTCACTCAAGATGCTTCCAGTATGTCCTCGTTTTAAACTAAAGCTAAGGTTGGTCTAAACCACAGAGCCTAGGGCTTGCTGATCAGAAGGTCAGCGGTTCGAATCCCTGTGACGGGGTGAGCTCCCGTTGCTCGGTCCCTGCTCTTGCCAACCTAGAAGTTCGAAAGCACGTCAAAGTGCAAGTAGATATATAGGCATCGCTCCAGCGGGAAGGTAAACAGCGTTTCCGTGTGTTGCTCTGGTTCGCCAGAAGCGGCTTTGTCATGCTGGCCACGTGACCTGGAAGCTGTATGTCGGCTCCCTCGCCCAGTAAAGCGAGATGAGCGCCGCAACCCCAGAGTCGTCCGTGATTGGACCTAATGGTCAGGGGTTAAAATCCTAAGCATATATAATTGGAAGACATTTGCACTGTACTCTCAACTATTAAGTTATAAATTTGCATTTATACCCCACTTCTCCAAGGAACTCAAGTGGCAAGCATTTGTTTTTCTCTCTACGCCCCTCCAATAATACAGACTTTCCCCTCACAATAATCCTGTGAGGTGCATCAGACTGAGAGAGAAAACGATTGGCCCAGTGTCACTCTGTGAGCTCAATCCAATCCAATCCAAGGAAGAAATTAGAGGGCAAGTGCACTCCCTTCCGCACATAACCAAGAACTGCAAGTAGACACAGTTTTTCTACTAATAATTGCAAACATTAGTAGAATCATTAGTGTACTGCTGGGTTTGAGCCATTAAACCTTGCGGACATAGTAATAACTGATTCTTCTTGTGTGTTGCACTGTTGAGTGACCTTCCTTATCAACCGACAGTAACCTCTGAGCTTTATAAGGCTACAGTCACTCAATTGCACCTTCTGAGAAAAGGTATATAAGATTCCACTGTTGGGCTTTGATCCTGGCACACTTACCTGAGCCGAATAAGGCCTATCAAACACACTGGGATTTACAGCTAAGCGTAAATACGGATAGCATTGCACCCAAAGTTAAGTAATTTTATGAATTTTTATTTATGTAGTTTTATTTGAGCACATTAAAAATAGTTTTCGTTAGCTTCATTAATAAGATTTCTGAAGCATTACAAGATTTGCCTGTTTCTGTTCCTCTGAGGAAAATTTCTCACCTTGATTTGAAATCACCTGTCAAATCTTGAGCAGTGGACTGATAGAGTACCTTCATTGCCTAAATAACTCAATGCAGATGTAGCATGCAAAACTTGTGTCTTTGACTCAGGAACCCTTCAACACTTGCGTGAGAGACTCCGCAAGTTCTGAAGGCATAAAGAGGCATTATTCCTGATAGCTATTTCCAAAGGGAATATATATTTCAGACCCGTTGTTGTTGTTGTTGTTGTTGTTGTTGTTGTTTTATTAAAATTTGCATACTGCCCTCATCCGAAGATCCCAGGGTGGTTCACAACAGAAAAATACAAAATGAGAATCCAAAATACCTTTGTCTTTCCCTGGGGGGGAATTTTTGTAACTTGTAACTTTAAGTGCAATATAGATATAGATATATTTAATCAACTAATTAGACAACTTCCGGCTTCAATGTGATTTATGAGACAGCACACACATGGCTTGTCAGAATACAACATGTTGTTTCCCTTTGTCTTGGTCTAAATTTTTGCTTGAACCTGTAAGCATAATAAAGGTAAAGGTAAAGGCGCCCCTGACTATCAGGTCCAGTCGTGTCCGACTCTGGGGTTGTGGCGCTCATCTCCCTCTATAGGCCGAGGGAGCTGGCGTTTGTGCGCAGACAGCTTCCGGGTCATGTGGCCAGCATGACAAAGCTGCTTCTGGTGAACCAGAGCAGCGCACGGAAACGCCGTTTACCTTCCCGCCGGAGCGGTCCCTATTTATCTACTTGCTAGGTGGGCAAGTAGATAGGTGGGCAGGAGCTGGGACCGAGCAACGGGAGCTCACCCCGTTGCAGGGATTCGAACCGCCAACCTTCTGATGAGCAAGCCCTAGACTCTGTGGTTTAACCCACAGCGCCACCTGGATCCCTTGTAAGCATAATAGACACATTTATTTCCAGCTGTTCAGTCGCTGGTTGAACCAATGCTTATTATCTCATTGGATCAGTGTCCATGAAAAGAACACACTCCACATTCAGGGTTTAAGAATAGACAAGCAGGTGCAGGAAAGAACCACACAAACAACCAGAGCTTTGACTGCTCTTTTTCTTTCCAGCAATTTCTAGCCACCTTTCAAGAACGTCCCTTATCTCTTCAGCACAGGGAACCCAAGCGGCAAGTAGAGTAAGCAAAAGCCCCAGTACATTTCTGTCTGTTTGGGAGAGGAGTTTAACTCATTCTCTCACACTGCTTTCAGTGTGGATTCCTACGAAGTACAGATGACCCATTGGAGAGGCAATTTTTGCTGGAGTCATGACAAGGAGAGAAGGAGAGAGAGGGACTTAACTATTGACTCCTCAGTCCCCACATTTGGAGGACTATATACATTACAAACCAAGCATGTTAATTGTGTCCACACAATTAATGTTGTGCCTAGTTTGAACCCATCTCTCGGCTTTTAATCATGGCCTATCAATATTGATATATTGTGCCAGATGGTGGTTGGAGATGACTTTGGTGATCAGTGACCCAGCTTGCACATAACCCCACAGCTAAGTAGGAATGAGGAGGTGCATAGGGTGAAAAAATCATAGCCGCTTTGCTCCTCCCGTGAACCCGCTACTGTCACACTACCCAGAATTAAGCCATGGTTTGGCTTAGCATCAGGGACCCAGGTGGCGCTGTGGGCTAAACCACTGAGCCTAGGGCTTGCTGATCAGAAGGTCGGCGGTTCGAATCCCTGTGACGGGGTGAGCTCCCGTTGCTTGGTCCCAGCTCCTGCCAACCTAGCAGTTCGAAAGCACATAAAAATGCAAGTAGATAAATAGGAACCGCTATGGCGGGAAGGTAAACGGCGTTTCCATGTGCTGCTCTGGTTTGCCAGAAGCGGCTTTGTCATGCTGGTCACATGACCTGGAAGCTATACGCCGGCTCCCTCGGCCAATAATGCGAGATGAGCGTGCAACCCCAGAGTCGGTCATGACTGGACCTAATGGCCAGGGGTCCTTTACCTTTACCTTTACCTTGGCTTAGCATCAGGTGGTAGCCCAGACTCATTGTCCCTCTTGCAGGGCCGTCTTAAGCATATCTGGTGCCCTGGCGCGAAGATCCCCCCCGCCCCGTTTCGCAGCGCAGCTGTCTGGCAGGTGCAGCGCGGCGCCTCCCTGGTGTCCCAGTGCCCTGCACCACCCAGCCTTGCCGTAGGGCCGGCCCTGCCCTCTTGGTCCCTACAAACCACGAGTGATAATCCAAGAGCAAACCCTGGCTACAGCTTATGGCAGCGGCAGGACAAAAGAAAGGGCAAGGCAGTTCCATGGTGCTCAGTGAATAAGGAGTTGCCCCTAGGCAGTGGCCAATGAAACCCCTGGCACACAATAGCTTAGCTAACTAATATATGGCAGCTGTTGAGTATTTGTTTATCATATGTTAGATCCTTTCACCTGTTTCTGTGCCTTCCCTGTGAATCCCACTGTGGGGGCAAAAGCTGTGGCGCTGCGGAAAAGAATGGGCTTCTGAATCCACCGAGGCTTGAGACCATTCCCATGCACTGCTCATGTTTACTGTGGATAATCACTGCCCTCTAGTGAGCTGGAACAGCAAAGGCAAAGTGGTTTAGTGCCACTCGGGGAAGGTTTGCAGTTCAGTGGTAGAGCACCTGCTTTGAATACAGCAGGACTCTTTTCCCTTTGGGAAATGATTTATAACGAGCTTAAGAAAATGTTCAAATGCTCCTTCCCTAAAAAACCTGAAGCCTTCCTGCTAGGAATTATGGGAAATGAAATCCCCAAAAAGTTCAGGAGTGTCTTTATGTATGTTACAGTCGCTGCCAGAATTCTAATCGCAAAAGGCTGGAAGGGAGAGGGTATCCCATCTAAATTAGACTGGCAAAATAAAATAAGAGATTACGCTGAACTGGCGAGATTATCAGCAAGGCTAAGAGACGTTACGGATGAAAAAATTACCAGAGAGTGGGATATATACAGTCTATGTCAGGGGTCAGCAAACTTTTTCAGCAGGGGGCCGGTCTACTGTCCCTCAGACCTTGGGGGGGGGGCAGACTATATTTTGAAAATAAATATGAACAAATTCCTATGCCCCACAAATAACCCAGAGATGAATTTTAAATAAAAGCCCACATTCTACTCATGTAAAAACACCAGGCAGGCCCCACAAATAACCCAGAGATGCATTTTAAATAAAAGGACACATTCTATTCATGTAACCATGCTGATTCCCGGACCGTCCACGGGACGGATTTAGAAGGCAATTGGGCCCCATCCGGCCCCTGGGCCTTACTTTGGGGACCGCTGGTCTATGTAAAAGAACATTGTCAAAAGATCAATCCGTTGGCAGGTTTCTAATGAGGTTTGGTGTGTAAGAAGGATAATTTTATAAAATAAAATCTATAGTAAGTTAAATAACATGGAGAAAGTAAAGTTTAAGTGCGTATTTAAGGAATTTAATTTGGGAACACAAGGCGTAGATTGGAGGTCTTGTCAAATCTAATCACAAATGGATGTACAAAGCAAGTATTAGTTAAAGAATGATTTTCTTATTTCTCATTTTGCCTATAACATCTATGATACATTTCTGTTATAAAGTTTTCAACCAATAAAGTACTGTATTCAAAACGCAAAAAGGAACTCAGCAGGTCTCAGGTTCAATCCCTAGTATTCCTGTTTCCTAATGCCAATCCTGTCTCCGCCTGTGCCAGGGAAACCTGTGGCAGTTTGCAATTGCCCTTCACCCTCTACTGTTCCCCTCCCGATAATCCCAATAGCTTTATTATCATTATCATCATTTTTGCATATTATAATCATTACATTTTGCAGTAGTCACAGAAATAAATTAAATCCCAGTTCTTAGATGTTGTTGTTAGATCAGTTTTTATTCAAGGGAGGGGCGATAGGGGCCCCTCCAGATGTTGTTGGACTCCAACTTTCATCAGCTTTGACCATTGGTCATGCTGGCTGGGACGGATGGAAGTTGTCAGGTCTGCCCCATTTGGAAAGCAGCTTTACACACTCAATTTTGCACTTACTAATTCTCTGCATCATGCTTCTGCCAAGAAGAGAGGCCAGTGTGCAAATATGATCACACGCTTTGTTCACTATCACATTTCTATTGGTGTTGATAATATACATAATAAGCTGCATGGATGTTGTCACGAATTGCTTTCCTTCCTGGGCCCTCCTGTCTTTCAGTTAACTTCGCTTTGAGATTACTGTAATCTCACTGGCCATTGCTTTCTGCCAAACCATTCTGAAGAAAGCCAGAAGGGCTTTCTCTTAAACCGGGAGAGAGCTTGAGACTCTCCACCCCACCCCACCCCCACTCCTGGTGTCAGATCATGCCCTGAGCCTTTGCTGTGTCCTGAATCCTGCCCGATCTTGCAGTTTGGGTGCTCTCTGCCCTGCGTTTCTCTGTTCCTCATCCGGTCCAAACTTACATCCCTGGCTCTTGGTCCAGCTATTCGGCTTATGTCCCCATGAGCCCCTGGCACGTACATATGTGCTTCCGCAGGATGACGATGGAGGGCGAAATTAATCAGCCTGATTTAGCCTATCGTTAAGTTTCTCTGCTGTTTTTCTCTGCTGGTCTCCCTGTTTGAATCATCTTACATGATGTACTCTGTGTCGTCCTGTGGAGATTTTCAGGTGCTTTCCCTTTAGGGAACCTTCCTCTGCGAAGGAACCCCCAGTACATTGTACTGATTCTGGGACATAGTTTAAGGTGTGTGCTCACTTTACAGGAGGCAGCATTAAACTAAAGAGTCACACACATGCAAGGATTACCACTCTCGCAACAGGACTTTCCTCATCCAGTACGTGCCCTTTCCCATCCCCAAATATGCTCTGGAGGGTTGGCGGAAAACCCCAGAACAGATTTAGAGAGGGGGGGGGGAGAATGTTTTGTTTTGTAAAGATAATTCCTTGCCCTGACAGAACCAGCAATGTAGAGTTTAAATTGATGGATTAGATGACTTGAGGTCTTACGATTCTCTAGGGCTTCCTCCAGATTACCTGTTTATTGAACATTCATCCTGATTTTTTTTTTTTTGCCCAAATTTACGCAGGGGTCATCCAATGTCTGCACTTTACTGAGCATTCGTTTTGATTTGTTGGTGGGGATTCTACAGCAGTAAGCACTCACCCTGATTTGTTTGCACATTGGTTATGCATCTTCCCATCAATCATCCATTGATTCCACACTTTTTAGCGAACTGAATTTTCCCATCACTAACAACAAAAGGCCTGTGTCCGCCCCCCCAAAGTTGATAACTTGCACCCAATCACTTTAATTTATTTTAATTGCACAAATATAAATTTCCAGTATGCAACAGAATCCTTTCCATAAAATACTGACAGACTGGAGGTGATCCGGGACTGAAAAGGGAACAGGATCCAATCAGTTTTGCATACTATATGCTACTAGCAGTCCTGAAGGACATGATTCGTAACTTGAAATGAACATCCTTGAGACCTTTGTACCCACGAACTCATTTGTAGTTAGCAATAGAAATGGTCAGATCGTAAATAAAAACCTTACAGGTTGTGAAGAGAGGAAAAGGCTGTGTACTGTAGTTCAGTTCTTCACTGCAAGATGGGGCCTTTGACCACAGACTGAGCAGTGTGATCCAGAACACAGCCTTTGGAACTAAATGTGTATCAGAGCACATGCCTGAAGGCTGCGCTTCTCCAGATCTCTCATGCAAATGAGCCTACTCTCATCCTACAGAAGAAGGTGGAAAAAAATCATTTTGTCTTGGGCAACGAGAGTCATGTCCAGTCCTAAATATGGCAGTAAGCCTGAACTTGAGCAGAACCCATCCAAGATATGAAGGCATCTCAAGGCAGCCCTATTTAGGGAAGCTTTTAATGTTTGATGGATTTCTGTATTTTAATGTTTGATGGATTTCTGTATTTTAGAATTTCTGTTTTGTTGGAAGCCGCCCAGAGTGGCTGGGGGAACCCGGCCAGATGGGCGGGGTATAAATAATAAATTATTATTATTATTATTATTATTATTATTATTATTATTATTATTATTATTATTATTAGTGTTCAAGTCCAAACCAACTAGCATTATGTAGCTGTGGCTGTTTCTGAAGCCCCAGAGGAAGTAAGCACACATATACTGCAAAAGATAAGTGACATACTGTATACAGCAATGCAAGGCTAAATCTCAGTTTAATATACCAAGATACGAATGAGCATTTTGCCTGTACACTAAGCCCCTTTGCTCCTTCATTCCTGGCACAAAACAAGTGAACCAGGAAGTCTCTAATTAACCATAGGTTCTCATTTTGTTGAAGCAAGAAACAATGGTCCCCAGCTCTAACCATCTTCAAAATGTGGTTTAATATCCTGGCTAGTCTGACGCTAGAATAATAGTTTCTTGGTTTGGATGAAATAAGAAACCATGGTTAATTAGAGGCTTCCTGGTTTGATTGTTTGTGTTGCAAATGGGCTGCCTCTGCAGCCAAAAGCCTTGTTCCTATCTCAGCATCTTAAGCTGAGATGTGATTGTCCGAACTGGGCCAATGACATCGCTTTAACTCAGGAAGTTCAAGATTATCCTCCCATGGCATTTAAGGAACCAAGGCAGGCATTCCTGATTCCAGTTGCCGCATAGATGAGATACTCCCAGCAGCTGGCCCTCATACCTTTTATAGGATCGGATTCAGCCTTCCTTGCATGGCGCATAGAATGAAAGTCCGGTCTAGGATTTAACTGTACCTGGTAGGGATCCAGTCTGCAAACAATAACGTCTGTGTGAAGCTCGGCCAGCCTTCCTGGGAGCTTGCTGAACACGGTCTTGGTTGCCATTTCTGCAAGCTGTTCACTCTGCACATTGCTCTGCAAATCCCTATCCCTGATCTCAGATTGCATCCCCTAAATAACATGGTGGGGGTGGGGGCTGAGATCTAGTGGCATGTCCTGAATGCTGTTTTGCTAGAAGAAAGATGACTATCTTATCGGGTAAAGTTTCTTTTTCTCTCTGCATCCTACACTGGGCTGCTTTAAGTGCCTGGATAAATCACTCAGCCAAGCCATTAGTTCCTGGGTGGCAAGAAGACAGATATCATGTGCTTAGCTGTCAGTCTGGAGGTGAGAACATCGGACAACTGTGCGGGCAGGACATCCTCGGCTAAGGACCTTACACTGTGGAACTCACTTCCTCTGGCAGAAGATCAAAGGCAGATCTTTATCCCTCAGGGCATGGCACCGGGTTTATCTTTTGGGCCAAGTCTTTGAATTATTTTAATGTGTTGTTTATTGGTCGCTTGCAATATGTCGCAAGCCCAAAAAAGGTTTCAGATACATCTAACACATTGGGATTATAGCTGAGCCTGGGGTGGAGTTAGGATTTCGCTGAGATAATTTCTGAAAAGATTCCAAGAATGTTAGAAATTGGCCGGGCCGGGCGGGGTGTTTGGTGCATTAGAATGAGCGGTTATTTCATACCGATTTTGGAGGGGAGGGGGCGGAAGGAAGGCGGAGAGCGGAGGAACGTGCTAAAGTAAATACGGTGGGACCTCAGGCACCGGCTGCGTTGACACAAGTAGTTTTCTTCTTTAAAGTATACAGTCTCCTGTGCTCATTAACTCTTTTTTTCTGTTCTTCCTGGGAAATCACCCAAGAAACACTAATAGCATGCTGAACATTGTGACTTGATGCTATGTAGTTCTGAGCCCTGCCCACATTATAGTTTCACTACACTCCTCGAAGCATATTATGGGTTAGTACCCCACCACAGCTGAGTACTGTGCACGCTTTGCAGTAAAGCAAGAGTGGCTAGCCATTGGACCTCCAGATGTTGACTAGGGCTAATGGGCTGTAGAGTCCAACCATGCCTGGGGAGCCGTAGTCTAGCTACCCCTGCTGTATGGTGTCTGCATTCAATGTAGGGGCACAATTCAAAGTGTTGGTGCTGACCTTTAAAGCCCTAAACAGCCTCGGCCCAGTATACCTGAAGGAGCGTCTCCACCCCCATCGTTCTGCCTGGACACTGAGGTCCAGCTCCAAGGGCCTTCTGGCGGTTCCTTCGCTGAGAGAAGCAAAGCTACAGGGAACCAGGCAGAGGGCCTTCTCGGTAGTGGCGCCCACCCTGTGGAACACCCTCCCATCAGATGTCAAATAGATAAATAACTACCTGACATTTAGAAGACATCTGAAGGCAGCCCTGTTCAGGGAAGTTTTTAATGTGTGACATTTTAATGTATTTCATTTTTTTGTTGGAAGCCGCCCAGAGTGGCTGGGGAACAATCACACAGTCTCCTCATTGCATATCCACACTTCTGCCTTGTTAACATTAAGCCATGTTTGAAGATGCTTCCACTGTTTGTTTAAATCTGTCTTGTTAGTTGCTAAAAAGACGAGGCTATTGGGCTATGAAGGCAAGTGCTTGTGAATGACTGCTGACTGTCATTGAGAAGCTGGGTCCTCTGCTGTTTTATGAATGGGCAACTGCGTTTGAGGCTGTGAACAGTAGCAAGCCAGTGAGGGAAAAGATGAGACTGTAGCTAATCCATGAGACTTGTTTCTGCATTAATCTGCATTTTTTATTTTTTAAAAAATTCCAAATTTTAGTGCTTTTTTCTAAACACTCACCCTCAAAAATACACATCCCTAAATGTATTTTCTACCGATATATTCACAGTCATAAGTTGTTACAACTTATAGTTAAATTTTCTTATTCTTTAAATTATTAAATTGAGTTCATATTTCCTTGCATGAAGTCTATTTAATTAGTCTATTGATTGTTAAATTCCACTCTGATCATTTCTATCATTTTTGTAAATTGCTATGCAGAAATTCCGGTTTAAGTATGCTGGCTGTTTGGCCTTAATAATAAACATTCATTCACTTCTGAATTAATTTCGTCTTGAAATACACAATTTAAAATATGCTTTGATAATTTCCTTTTGAGTCAATAAATGTGATGGTGCATTTGGGAGTTGTAAAATCTGGTGGGTAAGTTCCAGTTTGCACATTAAGTCTGGGAGGTGTGAAATGGGTCAGTTTATGTTGGAATTTTTATCTTTTAAGCAGCTCTAGGAAAATATGAATTTTTGGGGAGCTCTTAAATGAACTTCTTTGGCTCTCAAAGGCATTTCCATATTTTTGGTATATTGAAAGCAAAAGTGCAGACAATTAATTACGTAAATGAATAGCTAAGTATAATATAGTATAATAAATAGTACACACACACACACACACACACACACTTTTCCATGTATAAGACTATAGGTAAAGGTAAAGGTAAAGGGACCCCTGACCATTAGGTCCAGTCATGACCAACTCTGGGGTTGCAGCGCTCATCTTGCGTTATTGGCCGAGGGAGCCGGCGTACAGCTTCTAGGTCATGTGGCCAGCATGACAAAGCTGCTTCTGGTGAACCAGAGCAGCACACGGAAAGGCTGTTTACCTTCCCGCTGCAGCGGTACCTATTTATCTATTTGCACTTTGACATGCTTTTGAACTGCTAGGTGGGCAGGAGCTGGGACCGAGCAATGGGAGCTCACCCCGTCGCGGGGATTCGAACCGCCGACCTTCTGATGGGCAAGCCCTAGGCTCTGTGGTTTAACCCACAGCGCCACCCGCGTCCTTAAATTTGAAATTGGAGTTCAGCTTATACACGGAATGTTTAAAATAATTATTTCTTCATTTTGGGCTCAAAAATAGGGGTTGTCTTATACATGGCGGTGTCTTATACACGGAAAAATACAGTATATATACAGTATATCTATATATATAGTATATAGTATAGTGTACATAATATATACGGTAGTATATTCAGTCTATATATATACTATACTATATATATATACCGGTATAGTATAGTATAGTATAGTATAGTATAGTATAGTATAGTATAGTATAGTATAGTATATTCAATATATAGGATAATTAGGCAATGGGTATAAATATTTTTTATAAAGCTAGACTATTTTTATAATCCAAATAAAGTAAAAGTTCACTGGTGCTGAATAAGCATTTGCTAATCCTTGTACTTTCTTATTCCAGTTAGAACAAAACTCTTTTCTATGCAATTGTTATCTTTGTCTGCCTTCTGCCAAAAGTTTGTCAGAAATTTTTGCCATCCAAGATTCTATGGATGATGTTAAAGAGCTTTTCCATTTCTTTATTTTTACATATCACCACAGCAAGAAAAGTCCATTCGCGTGTTGCCACCCTCCAGACCTCTCACAGGGGAACCACATGAAGAAGGGCCTCTGGTTGGTTCATATGGGGAGAAGTGGTCCTTGAGGTATTTGCGGTCCTGATCTGCCTTTATCACTCAAAACCAGCACTTTGAATTGAGACCAGAAACTGACACCTAGAGATCTCTGATGCCAGTGGTATAAAATGGATTGTGTTGCATATTTCTGCAGCTGTTGCTACCCTTGGTTATGAAGATGCAAGAAAAAAAATAGGATGAGGACGAAATGATATTGATAGCATTGATCACTGCCTCAAGAATGGTTCCCCAAGAATGGGGAAACCCAGCCAGATGGGCGGGGTATAAATAAAATAATAATAATAATAATAATAATAATAATAATAATAATTCCTTCCCAAATATACAGTATGGTTTTTAAAAATTAAAAATAAACATCTGATGTTGGCTAGCTTAGGTTTTTTGTAACTTCATGTATCACTTCCCACAAGAAGTCTCAAAGTGATTTACAACAAGACTACAATAACATAAACATGTTTCTCTCTCTTTCTGTTTATAATGTGCAATGCATATTAATTACGGCTGTTTCAAGTGCAGCAACACTTGATGTATTAATTGTGTATTAATCTTTGATGAGGTATTGAAGATGTTGGCTTGTGGGAGTGTGAAGTTGGTGGGGAGGCAACAAAATTTTGCAGGAGGAATTTGGTGCTGGTGTTTGGCTTGGGCAATGGGCATGTACACAAACACTGCCGAAGGCCTCTGAGGGCTGGACTCAGTCCACACCTTGCAGGTTACCCACAAGCGATTTAGCTATTCCACAGGCATTTAATCTGTTTTCCTTCTTGGGAGACACTATGAATTGCTTGTCCTGGAAGGAGGCTGGTGATTACTCATTAAAAATTCTCATTAGCTTTCCCAAACTACAGTTCCCAGGTCAGATCCTTTCAGAGAAGCTGCGGCTATTAAATTGGTATAAAGCCAAATACAGTGGTACCTCGACTTACGAACGACTCAACAAATGAATTTTTCGATTTATGAATGGGGCAAATGGCCGCACGCTTACGAATTTCTCGATATCCGAATAGAAACCACAGCGGTTTAAGATAGGGTTTTTTCGACTTACGAATTTTTAGATGGGGTTGCTTCGACTTACGAATTTTTTCGTTTCCAATGCATTCCTATGGGAAATCGTGTTTCAATGGCGTTTTCCGACTTACGAATTTTTTGATCTACGAAGGCGCCTTCGGAACGGATTAAATTCGTAAGTCGAGGCACCACTGTATATGTTTGCAGAATGGCTCTGCCCTTATTTCTCTCTCTCTCTCTCTCTCTCCACACACACACACACACACACACACACACACACTCATTTCCAGCTATATTTCTCTTACAGTGGTACCTCAGGTTACAAACTTAATTTTTTCCGGAGGTCCATTCTTAACCCCAAAGCCGTTCTTAACCTGAGCTGCGCTTTCGCTAATGGGGCCTCCCGCTGCCGCCGTGCCACTGGTGCATGATTTCCGTTCTCATCCTGGGACAAAGTTCTCAACCCGAGGTACTACTTCTGGGTTAGCGGAGTCTGCAACCTGAAGTGTTTGTAACCCGAGGTACCACTGTAATGTGGTTCTAAACAGGGGGTCAATATTGCAAATGGCTGTTGGGCTACATTTCCGTTTATTTATTAAATTTATCAGGTTTTCCTTGGAAAGGGAAAACCTGGATTGATGGGGCAAAATGTGGGCTGGCATTTGGATGGCAACATTGTGTGGATGTGGCAAAAAAAACCAAACACACACCTGTGCAAGCGTGAGGCGCATCCATGGCACAACTGACATCCTTCGGGAAGCACCCTTAGTAGCAGATCCTGCAGCTGATATTTTTCATTTCTGTCCACTAGATGTCAGACAAAGGCAGCAGATCTCTGCCATTCCCTTCCTTGCCGTAGGCTCTCCCTTCCTTCATTAGGTCCATTAATAAATCTTGCACAGTGTGTTGAGCAGAATGGCAGAAAGTAGTGTCTATATAATAATCAATTCACATGTACAGTGAACAAGTTACTGATCTTTTTTGTAGGAACTTGCTAGATATAGTTTTGCACCGAATCACTCTTGTCCTTGTGACTGAAATAAAACATTGTGTTGTTTTTTACTAAAACGGTGGAGATTGGGGGGAAGCTCTGTCAATAATAGCAATTAACACCTGTGTTCAAAATCGCTTCTTCCTGGTGTGGATTTCAGTTACTGTTCTAAGCATTTCCTTTGACAGAGCTTTCTTCCATTGGTAGACTAAACCATTTTATTAAAAAGCTATCTTGCCGTACAATCTTGACCAGCTGACTCAGAAGTAAGTCCTATTGAATTTAATGGTGCTTACTCCTAGGTAATCAGGATTAGGATTGCAGTCCCTGTTACCTGCTTCTGAATAGTAGTACAGTAGGGTGAGTGAGTTAAATTAACATCAACATCAAAAAAAACCAAGATCATGGATAATGGTCCCATCACCTCCTGACAAATAGAAGGGGAAGAAATGGAGGCAGTGAGAGATTTTACTTTCTTGGGCTCCTTGATCACTGCAGATGGTGACAGCAGTCACGAAATTAAAAGACGCCTGCTTCTTGGGAGAAAAGCAATGACAAACCTAGACAGCATCTTAAAAAGCGGAGACATCACCTTGCCGACAAAGGTCCGTATAGTTAAAGCTATGGTTTTCCCAGTAGTGATGTATGGAAGTGAGAGCTGGACCATAAAGAAGGCTGATCGCCAAAGAATTGATGCTTTTGAATTATGGTGCTGGAGGAGACTCTTGAGAGTCCCATGGACTGCAAGAAGATCAAACCTATCCATTCTGAAGGAAATCAGCCCTGAGTGCTCACTGGAAGGACAGATCGTGAAGCTGAGGCTCCAATACTTTGGCCACCTCATGAGAAGAGAAGAATCCTTGGAAAAGACCCTGATGTTGGGAAAGATTGAGGGCACTAGGAGAAGGGGACGACAGAGGACGAGATGGTTGGACAGTGTTCTCGAAGCTACGAACATGAGTTTGACCAAACTGCGGGAGGCAGTGGAAGACAGGAGTGCCTGGCGTGCTCTGGTCCATGGGGTCACGAAGAGTCGGACACGACTAAACGACTAAACAACAACAACAACAACAGGGTGAGTGAGTATAGATTCTATGCATTACATGGTTTTATGGTAAATCATGTCCTCCATCATGGAGGGCACGTGTTGTGGTGAGACCCCCTGGTTGTGGGGCGGGACCATTTGGATAGCCACAACACCCCGTTGGTTGCCCCTTGGTAGCAGGGCTGTCAGTTTGGCTTCTTGGGTCAACTATTAATTACCAAGGGGCTATTTATGCTGCCGCACGACACTGAGAGCTTTCTCTTTCTCACATCGTGCGTCGGATCACCCTCCTTCCCTTTATTTAGGGTGGTTCTATGACCTTGCTATGCCTGCCTAGGGATCGTCTGTTTTGGAGCAGGGACCCGGTAAAGCCTCTTTTTTCTTTTTCTTTTTTAGAGATGCAACTGCATCAAGCAACCTTTGACAGATAAACTTCAATATAACCCCATTGGCATTTTCCAGCCAAAGATGAGGATTTCAGTTTTCCATTGCAGCTATAGGTGTTTCATCAGGCATATGGATAATTATATAATTGCATGTTTTTCTCTGTACTCGCTGAGCTGCAAATTGTGACGAAATGTCAACTTACTCTATGCCGCATAGCCGGTCCTTAATTGGAACTATCTTGGCTGTGGTGTGGTACAGCCATTTTATGTGTTGGTATTTTTCAGTATTTTCACCTTTTCAGTTCATAGATTTAGTTTCATAAATGTAGTTGCCTCTCTCTGGTCTCTTCTCCCACACACACAGAGGATGGACTGTAGGTAGTTTAGTGCTTTGCAAAACATTCCGGATTCAAATTGAACATCTCTATGGAGGGTTGCAGAATGTTCTGGTCTGAAATGTTGAAGAATTGCTGGCCAACGACACAGGCCTGGGTTTTCCCATTGAGTGTTTACAGGGATTATTGCCCCTGAGGTAGGGATTTCTGGTTCATAAAATCTGTCGGACAACTGTATAATATTATAGGCACTTTGAAAATTTATCTCTCTCTCGTTTTATTCTTGCATTCTGTGCCTCTCTCCATTTTTATTTCCTTTTCCCTTTGAACTACAGCTCGGAATCTGGCTGACGGCAAAAATTTCAGGAGATGTTTTGTCAATCTGAGTTTGTTTGACTTAAAGGTTTATCAAAATTTACTATTGATTTTTCCCCCTTTGTCTGGATAATCTGTTACAAAAGGATGTAAAGGGAAATAATTTTTGTAATTACTTTTGTATTTTAAATTTGTATTATGTTTTTCAGTAAGAAACAATAAAGATTTTGCATATGGGGGGGAAAATGAACTACAGCTCCCATCATCTCTGACCATTGGCCATGCTGGCTGGTGCTGATGGGAGATTGAGTCCAAGAACATCTGGGTGGCACTGGCAGAGGAAGAGGAGTGCAGGGGGAGCGCACCGCCCTCGGCAGCGCAATCCCGGTGGGGTGCCATCACAGCTGCTCCCCGCCCCCACCTGCTCTCCGCCCCCCGGTGCCAGAGCATGAAGCTCCACCACTGTTGGGTGGCCACAGATTCCCCACCCCTGTTGGATCAATTGCCATTTTTCTAGGTTCAAAGTCATTACACCTCTAAATACCAGTTGCTGGAGAACAAGTGAGCAAAAGCTGTTGCCCTTGTGTCCTGCTTGTGGTCTTCTTCCCAAATGCATCAATTCCACCTTTATCAGAAGCAGGAGCTGTGGGCTAGATGTGCAGGAATCTGATCAGGCAGGGATCATTTTATCACTCCCCCCCCCCCCCAAAGAAAAGTATAATCTTTATTGGTTTTCAACAAAATAAAACGTAACAACTTTAATAACAACCCCACAGAGTATTTGAACATTTCCTATATGGCTTTATTAACTTATCTTCCCCCCCCCCCCCCAGAACTGTAGCACCAAAGATTTGCCAGAAGCACCATCCAATGGTGAGATATGAAATCAATAATAATATTTCCAAAAGCCTTTCTGTATGCTCAGAGGCCACCCAGAAATCTGGATCCCCTTTATTATTAAATTCAGAGAATAGAAACCATGTCGTTATAAAGTCATATTTTTGTTGCTTTGTTGCGTATTAACCTCTCAAATAGAACTAATTCCCAAACCAACACAACCCCTTCATTGATTGTAGGGCCCAGCTGAGATGCCCAGTGTTGTGAAATTGTAATTCGTGCTGTCAGCACAAGGAACCTCATTTGCTCCCTAGTTCTTATGGTTTTATTAAGTTGCTCCCTGGTAGCTATTTGCATGAACTTTGGTGTCCTTGAGCTCGGTTTTCTCACTCGATAGTTAACACTGGCCATCTGCCTTTGTCATTTTATCTTTTTTACTTCCATCACTTGCTTATTTGCACTTGACTTGTTTATTTGCAATAAAGCCTGCTGTTTTTGTAATTTTAACATGGCTTGCTTTACATGTTGGTTGGCCGAGCTTCTTCTGTTGTTGATGAGATCTATGCATGATTAATACTGGATGTGATGCAACGTTTGTCCTCAATTCTTGGAGCAGATTTAAATTACTTCAAATGGGAAAGCACCAAGTTTGCGGAACTCCAATATGTATTGGGAAATATATTCATAACTGGCACCCTCAGTCGGATCACTCTGTTTTTTGATCTCGCTGGGCTTTGAAGTTTTTCATTCCTTTTACACTGGCAAATCTCACTCTCTGTCCACAAAAATGAAATGCTATTATCACTGCATGGTTGATCTGCTGTAAGACAAACGAGCCTTATTTTCTTTGCTGCAGATGTCACGTTGATTTGAGAACATTACCTGCTCATGAAAACTACTGGTTTAATTGCAAACTTGATATTGTTCAGAAATTAACAAAATTAATCAACACATGCTTGGAAACCGAGTACTTAAGCATCACTAGTGCATAACCCATGATTAGCATGCAGTTCGAAAATAGAATTGGCTCCATCTTAATAGGTTAGCTGCAGGCAAAATACTATGTTTGAGCAATCATCTCCAGACGGACCGTTTTGGAAAATGGCAGCTGTTGCTAAATGAAGTCCACTGCAATTTGGTCCTATTTTGACCAGCATAACAAACATGACATTTCACCCAAAAGAAGCATTTTCTCATCAGCTGAGCTATATGGCACACCTGTTTTGCAGCCACTAGAGTTGAAAGCATATTTCGACAGTAAGGATTCTTCCATAATGTCACTATTTTTGGTTGGGATTCAATCACATACCAGCAATTTCTGATGGCACAATTTGGAGCTTTTGTGCAGCAAATATGTTTCCCCTACCCCCAGAAAAAACACACATATTTTTGTATTAAGGAAATCCCCTGGAAAGTATGGGAAGACGCTTGCTTGATGCAACAAAGCTTCCCTGCACATGAATCAGAATGAATGCTCAATAAATACCCAGCATTGTCTAACCTCCCGTTAATCTTTGTTCACACAAATCAGGGTGAATACTCAATAAGCAGGTTATAACAACTCAGCCTGCTCAGACTGTAGGCTTTGTGCATAGTCCTGCTAGCAGGTGCAAATATTTAAATATCAAAAAGCTTTCCCTGGCTATCAGCTGTACTTGCTGACCTGCAGTAATGCTGCCTTTAGTTGGCTTTGGGATTCTGTCTCCCTTTTTACTGTGCCAATTCTGTTGTGTTTAGTCAATGAACATATTTTAATATTTTTATTTTCTGCATGTCTATGAGCGTACTGTATGTAGTGTGTATTTTTGCCATCTCCATGTATATCCAAAAATTGATACCTGGATTCTGGTCGCAAAAAATTGGAAGGGAGATAAAGTCCTGACAGTGTAAAGGTAAAGGGACCCCTGAAAATTAGGTCCAGTCGTGACTGACTCTGGGGTTGCGGCGCTCATCTCGCATTATTGGCCGAGGGAGCAGGCGTACAGCTTCCAGGTCATGTGGCCAGCATGACAAAGCCACTTCTGGTGAACCAGAGCAGCACACGGAAACGCCGTTTACCTTCCCGCTGTAGCTGTACCTATTTATCTACTTGCAATTTGATGTGCCTTTGAACTGCTAGGTTGGCAGGAGCTCGGACCGAGCAACGGGCGCTCACCCCATCGCGGGGATTCGAACCGCCGACCTTCTGATCGGCAAGCCCTAGGCTCTGTGGTTTAACCCACAGCACCACCTGTGTCCCGTCCCAACAGTGGCAGAATGGGAAATAATTTTTTTTGCGAATTTATTGAATTGGCTAAAATGATGGCAGCAATTAGATCACAATGCAATCAAAACTTAAAGAAAGAATCGGAATGTGTAGATGAATATATGGTAAAAGGAGGTTCCAAAAGTAATTTATTGATATATTTAGACTGAAATCCACACAAAGTTAAGAGGAAACAGGTACAAGATCTTATGGCTAATATTAATAATATATTGATTTAACACAATTTAACGGATACTGTATTAAGATTAATGATGCCAAACATGGGTGGAGGGAGGTCACTGGGAAATATTTGGACACATCTATATAGATTATGGTTTATTCTTGATTGTATCATTGTAGCAATTAAGAATTAAATAAAATACTAGAATAAAACAAAATAAAATTGCTACCTGTCTGGATCTCATTCAGCCCAGGTACAGAAGTTTATTTTGGAGGACTGGGTTTCAAAACCTTTCCATCTGGCGATCTGCTGCCTGTACACATAATCTTTTCCATTTCATGACTAGAAAGCTGATGAAGGATATCCTTATCTTCTTCTCATGGGTGGTTATAAATTGCTATTTGTCGGGATTTTTTCCTTTCTTTGTTTTGAAAATTTACACACCTTCCAATCAAGTGATTCTCAAGCCTGCTTACAAGCGCTAGGTCATAATACAGACTCTGCAAAACTCATTCCTACTAACACAACACTCAGCAACCTAATTAGTCTCTTGATTGATAGATGCTCTGGGGGGGGGGTCCTTCCCACCTCTCCCTGGTCCTTGAATTCTCTGGTCCTTGAGCCACTGGAGGTTGCAGTGAGCATCTTTCTGGCAAGCCTGAGGGAACCAATTTCCTTGGAGCTGCTCCTTCTCTGGCCAATGAATTCCCCTTGCCTGGGAGAAGCAGAGGCCACGTTCTAGTGGTGGTGGGGCACCAGAGGCAAAATGAGCAGAGCAATCAATGCAAATGTTAACTTTGTACCGTAGGCTAGTTTCTACACATCCTCAAACGTCCGTCTCTTTTCTCCATTCAGACAAGCAGGAGACACCAGAGTTCAAGAATTCATTTGAGCCAGGCACATTTTGAAGCTAGTTTATATGTTCTGCACTTCAGGGGTAGCAAAATAATGTTGGGGGCGTGAAGTACAAATATGTGTGCAGTTGCTCTGCATTGTTACAATGTGAGGTGCTCAATACTACATAGAAAGTTAGCTGAATGTTATTGTCTAGCCAGATGGAACCCTTTGGAATAAAGAAAATAATAAAACGAGGAAAACTGTGGCAGGGGGACAATTAAACCACGATGTCTTGTATCTCTGGTGGAGAGAAGCTTTGCAATGTATAATGTACAT
The DNA here is from genome assembly GCF_963506605.1 of Zootoca vivipara. Classification (NCBI taxonomy): domain Eukaryota; kingdom Metazoa; phylum Chordata; class Lepidosauria; order Squamata; family Lacertidae; genus Zootoca; species Zootoca vivipara. The sequence goes on along the minus strand of NC_083286.1, from coordinate 46,531,535 downwards.
CAGTTGCTGCAGGATTCTACCAACCTGTAATCACTACAGATGATTATCTTGGCTACAATATTGCATATTAGAGGGAGGGATGGTTGGCAGTATATATGTTGCTTTCCTCCGACTGCTGCATCCTTTTAATTTCCCTTTCCTTTTATTTATCTATGCTTAAATTGTTGTCCCTCCTTGTGCGCTGAAAAGCCCATTGAGATTTGGTTCACAGAGGAAACGCTAGAAGAAATAAATGTTTTTATCAAATAAAAAAGTGTTGTTTTTAAATGTTAGTCATATTGCCCATTGATTTGATTTTTATTGCTCTCCAAACTCACAAGCCACTTTAATAGCAAATTCTTATATCCTTAACACCAAATAAACAGGAAAGGAATGAATAATATATTTTATTCATGTTGCTTTCCACAAGTTCAGTCTGAGCCCACCGGGCGCTGATTTAATTTTCATTGCACTGTGTTGCTAGCAGTTATACATCTATAATCTCCCACGCAGTGAGATGTTTGTATTGACGCTGGTCCCCTCCCTGTCCCCCAGTTCCCCAACTCCCATCATATTCACAGATGTCGATTTGAGTTCGCCCTGACAATAAACTTCTGAGACAATGCCATATTAGACACCCATTGCCGTGTTTTCACCCGCATCTCTTGAAATACCTACACATAAATGTGGGAATGGGGTGGAGAGGCTGTCCACAGGCCCCTCAGCTCGTGTGTATATGAGAGGGAATAAAGGCTCTGTTGTTTGGCTCCAGCACCTGATCGCCAGAAGCGAGACCTGCATTAAAATAAAAAGCTGCAACGTAGAGTTCCTCAGCAGTTGTTGTTGTTTAGTCGTTTAGTCGTGTCCGACTCGACCCCATGGAACCATAGCACGCCAGGCACTCCTGTCTTGCACTGCCTCCCGCAGTTTGGTCAAACTCATGTTCGTAGCTTCGAGAACACTGTCCAACCATCTCGTCCTCTGTCGTCCCCTTCTCTTAGTGCCCTCATTCTTTCCCAACATCAGGGTCTTTTCCAGGGATTCTTCTCATGAGGTGGCCAAAGTATTGGAGCCTCAGCTTCACGATCTGTCCTTCCAGTGAGCACTCAGGGCTGATTTCCTTCAGAATGGATAGGTTTGATCTTCTTGCAGTCCATTGGACTCTCAAGAGTCTCCTCCAGCACCATAATTCAACAGCATCAATTCTTCGGCCATCAGCCTTCTTTATGGTCCAGCTCTCACTTCCATACATCACTACTGGGAAAACCATAGCTTTAACTATATGGACCTTTGTAGGCAAGGTGATGTCTCTGCTTTTTAAGATGCTGTCTAGGTTTGTCATTGCTTTTCTCCCAAGAAGCAGGCGTCTTTTAATTTCGTGACTGCTGTCACCATCTGCAGTGATCAAGGAGCCCAAGAACGAAAAATCTCTCACTGCCTCCATTTCTTCCCCTTCTATTTGCCAGGAGGTGATGGGACCAGTGGCCATGATCTTGGTTTTTTTGATGTTGAGCTTCAGACCATATTTTGCGCTCTCTTCTTTCACCCTCATTAAAAGGTTCTTTAATTCCTCCTCACTTTCTGCCATCAAGGTTGTGTCATCTGCATTTCTGAGGTTGTTGTTATTTCTTCCGGCAATCTTAATTCTGGCTTGGGATTCATCTAGTCCAGCCTTTCGCATGATGAATTCTGCATATAAGTTAGCTGAACAGTACAGCAGTACAGCCATTCAATTCCACAGCCACTGAGCATTCTCGGTTCTTATTGGGCTGCCTTTGGGAGGTTCTTCTCTTTGGCTAAGGAAGGGCCTTGGCTCATTGGCAGAACATCTGCTTTGCATGAGGAGCATTCCTGGTTCAACTGCTGGCATCTCCAGGTAAGGTGGTGAGAAACCCTGGGCTTAAAATCCCAGGGAGCCACTGTCAGCCAGTGTAGACCGTGCTGAGACTAATGGATCAAGAGATTTGTTATAAGGCAGCTCCCTATGCTCCTGTGTGATTTTTGTTTCTAAAGCCTTGTACTTCTGCAATCCTGGAGAGCTGACAGTGTTGAGGGGAGGACGGAATAGAATTGGCTGTATCTTTGAACCGGAGCTCTCTGTAGCACAATGCATGGTTCAGATCCCACTTCTGACTTCCACTCCACCAACATGACAGCTATCATGGTTTAGCTAACCTTTCCATACGGCATCCCATTCGGATGGGAAGTTGACTGACAATTTTGTACTTAAGGCAATGGCTCAGTTACTCCCCCCCCCCAGCTCCCTGTAGCCTTTTATCATATTTTCGGACAAGTTTCAGAGAAGCTGCTGCTGTAAGGTTTCGTTTCATATGCCTGCCGCTGATCAGCATAGCTGAGGGGGCTACAATTTATGAGGAGAGCTAATTGCCTTTCCCACTGTGCGGGGATGATGTTAATTTGGAAGATGCTGCTGAGACAAAGAGCTGGCTGATCAAGGAGGGAAGCTGATCGAGATACTTTAGATCCATACGGTTGGGATTTTAGTCTATCACTTGGAAGTTTAAAGTTCATCTTTGATAACATTGCCTCTCAGTCACAAGCTGTTGAATAATTATTATTTTTTTAAAAGAAAATTAAACTAAACTCGCCATATGATTGCATTATTTAAGCAGGTTAGAATCATAGAATTATAGAATCATAGGTTAGTTTCTACATAGAAATTCGTTCAGATTTTGCTTGCATATTTTGCCCCCGTGTGAAACTCCCTTTTGGAGAACAAAGTCAACTTTTGAATGACTGTTAGGACCGAAGCTGAATTTTGCAGTTAGTGGTTCTGGAATGCTACTCATCTCGGCGTATTGATGGGGTGTCGTTCTGCTGGTTCCAACATTCCACATTTCCTCCTCCAATAAGACTCTGCCCCTGTTTGAGACAAAGACATCTGTTTCAGCCTCTTCTATTTCAGTGCAGTCCTAGCCCAAATGTACCCAATGAAGCCCATTAATTTTAATGAACCAGAATGGTATCCAGGCTGTACCAGTATCTCCTTCTTCCAGTTTCTGCTGTGTTCTTTTGGGAAATGCCAAGGTGGTGTTCGTGGGTGCCAAAATGCCCGCCAGTGCCTCCTATGACACCTGTGAAAGGGTCTCAGTAAAAAAATCCACTCAAAAGTCTACAATACATAAGAGAATGCTTGCTTTTCCTGCTCAGTTTTTGCTTGCACTGGCTCAGCCTATCCTACATTCAACACACACAGAGACTTAAACAGGCCAAATTTCATTCGATGTCAGGATTGGACACCCACCTTCCCCTCCATTTTGAACTGAGGAGAGATGCAAATAACTTCAGTGAGCAAGTGTGGCATGGAAGGGGGGCGTCATTCATTTGCGCGGCCAGGCGGAGTCCCCCAAAATCCCCAGGCAGCCCCTGAGCGGAATAACGACACCAGGCAACGTTCTATGGGATTAAAATTGGCCACAACTTTCTTAAGATTCAGATGTAGGGAGACCTTGGCTCAGGCATTGGGCGTTTATCTTTCCCAGCCCCCAGTCGGGGGTCTGGGTAATTTTTGGGGTTATCCAGCATATGTGGGGGTTGGGCTAGCTCTGGAGAACATATGTTCAAGCAGATAGCCCGGCCCCCTTTTTCACCGCCGCTGGAGGGGGAGGGCAATGACGACCTCTGGGCATATGGTCAATGCCTCCCCTCTAGACCCCTTTAACGGGAACCCTGGTATCGCCACTGCAATGGGGTCGGGGGGTCACCACCCCCACGCCCCCCCCATTTTGGTAAATGACTAAAGGATTCCGCCCAAGGCCTGCAACCGCCAAAGTTGTGACGAATTGCTACGGGAAAGGTGAAACCTGCTAATGCAGGGAAATTCCTTTCCAGCCCTTCAACAGCGGCCTTGTCGTAGCAGTGCCTGCATGCGTGTTCGCCTGCGGAATAAAAAGGTTAACCTGTAATGTAAGCATTAATTTTGGGAGTGGAGGGTGGGAAAGCTCTGGAGCTGTCCGCTGCTTCCAAGGTATGTCTCTCCTTCTGCTGTGTGCACTCTATGGTTACCTCCTCCTACCTGGCCAATCCCCCCCCCCGGCAACACCTCCCTCAGCTGGATTGGATGACTGGCTGTGTGGGCGGAGACCACAGGTATCCAGCCCGGGAAGGTGGTGCCAGCCTTCAAACTGCTGAGTGCTGTCCTGGGGATCCCAGGGGGCCGCTTGCGACCGCGCAAAAGGCGCACCCCTTTTATATGGGAAACGGTCTTTGGGGATCATTTTGTGTTCTGCATGCCGCCATGGTGGGACATTTTTTTTTGACTGATGCCCTCAAAATTCCAGATGTTCCCAACTTGCTCCAAAAGGTCAGCGACCCTCTATCTTGATGTTATCTCTGTTCTTGATGAGTTGCTATCATTGTTGCCTGCCATTGTGGGGACCTGGATCAGGGCTTTTTCTGTGGTGGCACCCCAGTAGTAGAACACCCTTCATTTGGAGGCACAGTTGACCATGTCACTGATGGGCTTCCAGCACATGACTCACTTATTTCCTCAATCCTTTGGAAGTATTATTATTATTATTATTATTATTATTATTATTATTATTATTATTATTTAATTTCTGTTTGTTAGCATACCTTAACAAATGTGTTATTGCCATCTGTATTTTATTAGATATTAGGAATGCGAAAGCTTAGACAACCAATGAGTGTACCAACCAACAGTTCTACTATACATTATATTCTCCAGCGAAACAGTTTTTTTGCAAAACAATGACTCCTCTCACCACACCAAGCATGTACAGTTGCAGAGAACAATGTGGGATTGTGTTAAAAGGATGCTTAATAGAGCTGTTCTATGTATTTCATCAGCTATATGCGGAAAAGGAGGAGGGGAATGAGCTATGAAATTTATACCAAGAACAAGACATGTTTCTCAAATTCAGAAGCCGTTATTAAATAGGGATCAGGGTGCAAAACCTATTTTATTCAAGGAAATGAGCTCTTGTTGGAGGGGGGGAGGAGTAGAAAATACAGCACTATTGTGCAAAATAAGAGTTACTAAAATTGAACATATGGGAATAGCTAGCCAGCTCCTTAACTCTTTAATGGGCAGGCCTTCCATAAGCCATGCAATGTGATATTGTGGTGTGTTCAGACCTGCCTTTCTGCAATCTGCTAGAATAAAGCATATGAGAAGGGGAGAACATCCATCAGCAATCCAAGACCTCTCATTTGCTACTTCTCCTCATTGCTGCACTTCTCAGCTTTAATTTAATGAAATGTCTTTTTTTAAGTTTAAAAAATTCTTTATTTCAATTATTAAAACGTTGCACTCAAAAAAGAAACGGAAATACAACATAAAATAATCTATAAACATAAAGAATATAAAGAAATATCACAAAAAGAACATAACTTACATAAACATAAACATAACATAATATAATTTAACATAACACATCTCAAATATAACTTCAACTAACAACCAAACTTAGTTAAAACATCAATTAAGATTAAAATACTTCCAATTGACGACTAACCGCTTACTATTTTTAACATATTTACCTTCTATATCTTTTAAACCACCTAACCTAGGTGTGATTTCTTCATTTATCTAAAAAATATTCTCTCTTTATACATTTTTTTTAGTTTAGGCAGATCACCAGATTCATTCTTATCTCTTCTTTTTTAAAATAATCCTCTAATAGTTTCCATTCATTCTGAATTTTTTGTTTGGGAGTATTTCTTATTGCAGCTGTCATTTTAGCCAAATTGATATATTCTATCATTTTGAATTGCCAATCCTCTACCGTTGGTACCCCGTCTCCTTTCCATTTTTGTGCAATGAGGATTCGGGCTGCTGCTCCACCATATAATAATAGATTTTTCCTGTCCTTTGGTATCTCTTCAGGAACCATACTTAATAAAAAAACAATTCAGGTGTTTTATTAAATGTCATTTTTAACATACTTTTTAATTTTTCTTAAATTCTATTCCAAAACTCTTGCACTTTTCTGCATTGCCACAAGCAATGCATGTATGTCCCTGTTTTCTCTTTACATTTCCAACATTTGTTGGTTCCTGATTTATAAATTTTCTTCAATTTTTCGGGAGTTAAATGCCATCTGTAGGCCATTTTCATAATGTTTTCCTTAATTGACGTGCATTGCTGCACTTCTCAGCTTTAATTTAATGAAATGTCTTTTTATTCTCTCAATATTCTCTCAATATCCCCCCTTGCTTTTACATTGAGCCATAGACTTTTACTGTACTCTGTTTTTGAGATATCATTAGATTACCAAACCCAGTCAAGCCCTGTTCAGTAGGATAGGAGTCTGTTCCTATAATGTTCATCAGTCTAGGGTACAGATAGAGATCCTGTGACCTTCCAGCATCCTGACTGGGACTGAGGAACGTTGATATTCCATCTGGAAGGCTGTGGGTTCTTTATCTCTGGTGTAGTGGCATGTTTCCTACTTTGGTGCAAAAGGGCCTGGATTCAAATCCTGAGCATGCTCATGTGCCCTGCGGAAAAGCCAGTCAATCAGAGTATACAAACAACACTGTTCTTGATATGCTTCAGAATCCATGATATGGAGTAAGTGGGGAAGCTGTGGGTCAGGCATCCCCAAACTGCGGCCCTCCAGATGTTTTGGCCTACAACTCCCATAATCCCTAGCTAACAGGACCAGTGGTTGGGGAAGATGGGAATTGTAGTCCAAAACATATGGAGGGCCGAAGTTTGGGGATGCCTGCTGTGGGTGAAGTCAAGTGTTGCCGCACATTCGGTGTAATGCTGCTACTACATGGTTGTTTATTTATTTATTTTAAAAAAAATGTATTTAATTTTCCAAGAACAGGTACATATATGTATTTGTAACAATAAATAAATAAAAGTTTCAAAATAATAGAAAGAAAAAGGGTAATCGGTGGCTACCCTTGTCCAAGAAACAATATGCTGTTGCCATAAACTTTTATTCTATTCGTCATCAATCACATAGCTGCCAAGTTTTCCCTTTTCTCACGAGGAAGCCTATTCAGCATTAGGGAAAATCCCTTAAAAAAAGGGATAACTTGGCAGCTATGCAATCATAGAATCGTAGAGTTGGAAGGGAAACTGGGGGTCATCTAGTCCAACCCCTGCAATGCAGAAGTCTCGGCTGAAGCATCCATGACAGATGGCCATCCAACCTCTGCTTAAAAATCTGCCACCACTTGTCCTGAACTGGCAGGATGACAGGGAGGAGGAAGAGGACCCCAGCGAGGGTAGAAGCCAGGACTGGGACACACTGGGGTAAGCAGAGGATGGGGAAGGAAGTACAGGGTGACAGAGGGTGGTAAGGGGATCAGTGCACGGGAATCAGAGCAGGAGGACCCAGAGCCAGAGGGATCCCTAAGCCCACAAACACGACAGATGTTTTGGCCTGCAACTCCCATGATCCCTAGCTAACAGGACCAGTGGTCGGGGAAGATGGGAATTGTAGTCCAAAACTTCTGGAGGGCCGAAGTTTGGGGATGCCTGCAGGCATAGAGAGCAGCGGGAGGGGTGCTCTAGAACAGTGTTTCCCAACCTTGGGTCTCCAACAGTTTTTGGACTACAACTCCCATCATCCCTAGTTAGCAAGACCAGTGGTCAGGGATGATGGGAATTGTAGTCCGAAAACAGCTGGAGACCCAAGGTTGGGAAACACTGCTCTAGAAGGCTGAGGCAGGTAAGGGCCCACAGCCAAGCTCATTAGCTGGCCAGGTGGGGCTCGTTAGCTCTGGGAGGTGGGTAGTGATTGGCCAGCTAGAGAAGGCTTGGAACAGGTGAGGGTCATTTACCTCATCAAGCCCAGATGCTGCAATCAGGAAAGCAGAGCTGAGGTGAGGTGCCTGCTCAACTCCCCTTGTTGATGGACCTTTCTGGGACTGTGCTTTGGGTTTGACTCTCGACTGTATCCTGACTGCTAGACTTCAGACTTAGGCTTCTTGGATTGACCCTGGAGGGTGCTTCCTGACCCTTGGACTTGGAACTTGGCTTGGGCGGATTGGCCCCTGGTGTTTGAACTTTGGGATTTGGCATACAGACTTGCTGCCGGGTAGGCTGGGGGTTCAGGACATTGCCGCTTGTTGGCAGGTATCGAGTGTTCTAAATACTGGCAGATCTTGCTGGGAGAGTTTCTCCCCGCCCTCCTTGGAGATGCTGCAGGTTGAACCTGGGTCCCTCTACATGCAAAGGAAGTTGCCACCGAGCGGCAGCCCTTTCCTGGCACAACATGCCATGTTCTAGTTTCTCCCATCTATGGTGCGGCAGCAACAGGAGAAGGGGAGCAGTGGGGACTTCTAAGCACATCTCTTGCCACTTCAAGCTGCATCAAACCACGGTTAGTTCTAAACAACGGCTTTCGTTTAGTGGAGTGAGACATCATCTAAAAACTGTAGCTTCTTGTAGTCAGGCAGAGATTGAGCGTAATGAGGCACTGGGTTAAGCTTCATTTGCAAATCGTCTTCCCATGGCAACTGCAAAGCAGTCAAATTGCCGGTGTCCAACACCATTAAAACTGTAGACATCTGTGACCCTTGACCTCTGGTATTGTGGCTGTAAGAAGTAATCATATGTTCAGAAGCGATTCGACTTCAGGCAGCTTGCTTCTTAATAACTTACTTGGCTATAAAGGAGCCCACTTGATGAAGCTGTATAGCCAGCTGCCCTCCGTCCCTCCAGGATTTATTATTTCATCATTTGTGTGTTGCATTGTTGAGTTTCGGCTGGGGAAGAAACATTATAACGGGTAGGCTATTACCATCCATGATACGATGCAAGCAGCTACTACTACAGCACCTTGCTGGTACCATAGCATCGGAATGACAGTGTTTCTAACTGCAGCGTCTTTCAGAGCTTACTTCCACGGGCTCGCCCCAAAATATTTTTTTCAGCCCATTCACCAGGGACACAAGTGGAAGTATGACTTCCTTCATGTTATTAGTGCCAACATAAATGTGTAAACCCTGCTTAAATCAGCTCGTTCGCTGAGAGCAGCAGTATTAGCTTCAAGCAAACGCAATTAACGGATGGTTCTGTGTCAGAATGTATTCATGAAATAGGAGGATCCTGTTCATAATCTGCCCATATTGCTCAAGTTGTGTACTACCTGAAGCAAGGGCAATGCTGATAAAGGGGGTAGGAGTATAGCATCTAGATCAGGCACCCCCAAACTGCGGCCCTCCAGATGTTTTGGCCTACAACTCCCATGATCCCTATCTAACAGGACCAGTGGTTGGGGAAGATGGGAATTGTAGTTCAAAACATCTGGAGGGCCGAAGTTTGGGGATGCCTGATCTAGATCAAGGGAAGTAATAGTACCACTGTATTCTGCTCTGGTCAGACCTCACCTGGAGTACTGTGTCCAGTTCTGGGCACCACAGTTCAAGAAGGATACTGACAAGCTGGAACGTGTCCGGAAGAGGGCAACCAAAATGGTCAAAGGCCTGGAAACGATGCCTTATGAGGAACGGCTTAGGGAGCTGGGTATGTTTAGCCTGGAGAAGAGAAGGTTAAGGGGTGATATGATAGCCATGTTCAAATATATTAAAGGATGCCCTATAGAGGAGGGAGAAAGGTTGTTTTCTGTTGCTCCAGAGAAGCTGACACGGAGCAATGGATCCAAACTACAAGAAAGAAGATTCCACCTAAACATTAGGAAGAACTTCCTGACAGTAAGAGCTGTTCGACAGTGGAATTTCCTGCCAAGGAGTGTGGTGGAGTCTCCTTCTTTGGAGGTCTTTAAGCAGAGGCTTGACAGCCATATGTCAAGAATGCTTTGATGGTGTTTCCTGCTTAGCAGGGGGTTGGACTGGATGGCCCTTGTGGTCTCTTCCAACTCTATGATTCTATGATTCAATCCCCGGTAATGCCCCCTGCTTGAAACCCTGGAGAGCTGCTGCCAGTCAGTGTCGACAAAACACTGACCTAGATGGATCAATGGCCTGTCTCAGTACGAAGCAGCTTTGAGAGAGGGAGAGGAGATGATCTGTTGTAGGTGCGGTTACAGGTAGGTAGCCGTGTTGGTCTGGATCGAAGTAAAATAAAAAAAATTCCTTCAGTAGCACCTTAAAGACCAACTAAGTTTTTATTTTGGTATGAGCTTTCGTGTGCATGCACACTTCTTCAGGTGGACTTCCATTTCATGCGGCTCAATGTGGTGCCTTCCATAGTTCTGGTTACAGGTAGGTAGCCGTGTTGGTCTGGATCGAAGTAAAATAAAAAAAAATTCCTTCAGTAGCACCTTAAAGACCAACTAAGTTTTTATTTTGGTATGAGCACACGAAAGCTCATACCAAAATAAAAACTTAGTTGGTCTTTAAGGTGCTACTGAAGGAATTTTTTTTTTATTTTACTTCGATCCAGACCAACACGGCTACCTACCTGTAACCAGAACTATGGAAGGCACCACATTGAGCCGCATGAAATGGAAGTCCAGCTGAAGAAGTGTGCATGCACACGAAAGCTCATACCAAAATAAAAACTTAGTTGGTCTTTAAGGTGCTACTGAAGGAATTTTTTTTATTTTATTTTTTATTTTGTTGTAGGTGCATCCTTCCTAAAGCAGAAAAAAAGGGTTTCTTACACGAGCAGCAAAGGAGTTGGGGTTGGGAGACAGTAAACAATTACTATTATTTGGCAAGTTATAATTTGGCAGAGGACGAGATGGTTGGACAGTGTTCTCGAAACTACCAACATGAGTTTGACCAAACTGCGGGAGGCAGTGGAAGACAGGAGTGCCTGGCGTGCTATGGTCCATGGGGTCACGAAGAGTCGGACACGACTAAACGACTAAACAACAACAACCACTGCGAAGTTATGACCCTCTGTGACCTCCTTATGGGAAAATGAGAGTGGTTTGTTTGTTTGCTTGCTTGCTTAAGTTCCTTACAAGGGCTCCTGCAGTGGAGCGCAACATGGCTAACATTAAAAGAATAGAAAACAATTTAAAACAATAGATTAAATGCCTATAGCATAATCAACCGAACCAGCATGTTTTAAACACACAAAATCAAACAGCAACAACAAACCGCCAGGAAACTGTGTGCCTCCTTAACAAGGAAGGCCTGACTCTAAATCTACGATCTGGGAGGCGAGAGGGTTCAAATCCCCACTCAGCCAAAAAGCACACTGGCAGACCTTGAGCCAATCATAGCCTTCCCCAAAGGTGTTACAATGTAACAATAAAAAAATTAAAAATAACTGACTGAAATTTGTAAAACATTCAGCCATGCTTTCTTCTCTGGGAGTGAGTTTCAAAGGGAGGGTTCTTGGTCTACCACAGGCTTCCCCAAACTAAGGCCTGGGGGCCGGATGCGGCCCGTGAGGCTCTTTAATGTGGCCCCCGGCGATCCCCGCTGCCGCCACCCGCTCTTAACGGTGCGGCGCGGCTGCCCACTTCTGGGTCGCTGGAGCGTCAGAAATAGCTTGTGCGCATGGGTCGCTGGAGCATCGGAAATAGCTTGTGTGCATGTGCAAGCATCATTTCTGGTGCGCTTCTGGGTCAGAGGAAACCCATGTGCATGTGCACAAGTTATTTCCCGTGTTCCAGTGACTCGGAAGTGCGTCGGAAATTGCGTGTGCGCATGTGTATGGGCGCGCGCTCCCATGCGCTCTGGCCCACAGCGCAATTGGCACTGGCAGCACTGGCCCTCAGCGAGGTAAGTTTGGGGACCCCTGGTCTACCACATAGGTTTCTAGTTTAAAGTTCAAGTCTCTACTATTCCACAACTGTTGTTTGTTTGTTTGTCTATTTTTTAAAAAGTTGTTATGAAAATTCACCTGCATTTTAGTGAACATCTCTCCAGGTATACATTTTTTTAAAAGCAATTTTTCCTAATATAATATTTTTTTCTATTATATTTTCACTAAAATGCCCATTGTGAGGCTGGGACAAGAAAGGGACAAGAGATAAGATCCACTTTTGATAGATGGCTTTGTTTTCTTTTCTTTTCTTTCCACTTTCCTTTTTGTTTTGTTTTTTGTTTCCTATTTTCTTTCTTTTTATTTAGATTAGTTTGGTTTTTATTGTATGTAGAAACATTTCATTGCAAACATTTTTTAATTTTTTAAAGAGATGCTGTCCAAATGCTTGTGCACATGCCTGGAAAATATAAGGCCTCAATCGTAAACAGATTTTTAAAGGAATGATTCCTGTTGAACTCGGTGCGAATGACTTCTCAGTTTTAAGAGGCATCAGAATATTGTGTACTTCTCCAGGTTATAAGCCAATGAAGATTTAGGCTGCTGACACAAAGGGGCAAGGGAAAGAACGCCCCACCCTAACAATGACCCTTCGGAAAAGGTAAGCAAGCAAGACGCTCTTTTATGTTGCAATTTAGGCTGCGCACGGTGTGTTGGCCATTTCCAGTCTCCAGCAGGGAAGTGTGTTAGAACTCCCTCTGGCTTAACCTCCAGATGATCATATATCTGCACTGACTCTGACCTTCCACAAATCCCCTTGGGATGAAAGGGGATTAATTCTCCCTGCTAACTTCAGTCTCCGAGGCAGTTGCTAGAACGCTGTACGAGATGAGGGGCTCCACTCTGACACCAGATATCAGTTCTCATCTGTTCTGACACCAGATCACTCTGTATATTTGAAATAGCTTTGGGGGATATGACCCCAGCTTATGTGGTTTAGCAATCTGTCTCTGTGAATAATGGATTTCTTTGAAATTATAGTCCTTTAAAAGAAATTAATTGAATGTGCTTTAAGGAAGTTTTGGTGCGCTGTGTGTGTGTGTGTTTGAAATCCTGCTGTGAAAGGTTGGGGAAAGTCACTGTGCGAAGACTACGTCACCCAGTTAATTTCCCCCTACCTGCCTGGGAGCACCCTTATTTATCTTTGAATGTAGGAAAACTGGTATACCTGATCCAGTGAGAAATGGGTTACACAAGTGCACATCAGTTCTGTTCCAAAATGTAAACATCAGCTCACAATAGCCTAACAGGAGGCCAGAATGATTGGTGACAGTATTCATCAGAGTTAGAATAAAGAATATGGGGACATTAGCAGAACTGTAATCTGACGCTCATTTCTCTACACACTGCGCTCGGAAATGTGGCTAGATTACTATTCTCCTATTCCTGCCTCTTAAGTGCTGCCTTCAATCCAAGGGCAGAGCACCCCAGGTATCATTCTCTGAGGGGGATGACATTCGGCACGCCAATCCGTCTGGGGAAGGGGGGGGGGAGCTGTGGCATTCCCCCCTTCCCCCTTCATTTTGACAGCCCCGCGCTCCCGGGCTGCTGGAGGAGGCATGCAGGGAGAGGATGCGAAGGAATCAAGCAAACAAGCGGAGGGTGGAGGGAACTCTGGACCCCAACCCTGCAATCGCAAAAAAAGCTCAACAACTTTTGCCAACCCTCCCTCCCTCCCCTAAAAAAAGTTCAACAACTCCTGGCAATGACAAGGGGTAGATCACATGCAGTCTTTTAATACTGTGAATAGAGTGCAGTCTTTTGGGAGTCCAGCTGGATTTCAGTGTGGGGGGGGATGACAAGAAATTTTCTGCACCGGGTATCACCTGACCTTGCTACGCCACTGCTCCAATCCCACCTCACTTGAGTGGCAATGGAAGGGATGTTTCTTATTCCACTTTATGCATCCCAGTTCCCCTACCACAAACACACTTTTTTCCTGTTTTGGCTGCTCTTTTTCTTCCCCCTGTGCCCTCATTTGCCTGCAGTTTGTTTTTGGTAATGATTTTTTTTTTAAAAAAGAGTTTTATCACAGTTTATCATTTGTAGTGATCACTTTTATTAGTTATTATGCTAAAATGTACCATGCGCATATTGAGCTCTCTATAAAACCTCAAGGCCCTAAAATTGCTGTTGTTATTGAAGAAGCAAACCAACACACAGTGTACAAGACCCTGAAAGTGAGAAGGAGTTTATATGCGTTATATGACAACAATACTTACGGCGTAGTCCTGCAGCGCAGCCTGCAAGTCTATTCCTTAGAGGGCACGAGGGAGGTTTATAATATGTGTGCTCATTTCTGTTTTAGTGTTTTCGACAACAGGAAGGCCAAATCGAATTCCAGAATGTTTGTTATTGAGTGGGCCCCTGCAAGAGAACAAGACCATTTTAAACATGCCTTCCTATCCCTCTAAAGTTTATTGCCCAGCCTAACAAGAAGTTGCAGCTCTGTCCATATGTTAGGTCTTTGAAGGGGTAACATCCAAGTAAAGGGGCTTTGGGTCTCTCCATCTTGATGGTGCCTGGCTTGCCATGGCCCAGTCCCAGCAAACCCAACGCTTTAGCATGGACTTCTGGGTTGAGAAACCCTCTGCTGGCCAAGCCTTCCAGGACCTGGAGATGCCTATGTGCACAGGCTTGTTCTACCTCCACTTTCCACCTGTTAAGCATAATTAGCTGACACTGAGATGGAAAATGCCTGTATGTATGTTGCTTTGGTGCGTGCACAGTTCATTAATGCACAAGCAGCGTCGCTGCAATGGTACCTTTAATAGTTTATAGACGAGGGGCAGAAGCATGGGGAGGGGCTACAGCTCAATGGCAGAGCTCCTCCTTTGCATTCAGAAGGTCCCAGGTTCAGTCCTTGACATCTCCTCTTAAAATACAGGTGATGGGAATGACATCTTCCTCAAACCCCGGAGAGCCACTGCTAACCAGAGTAGATAATGCTGGTCTAGATCAGTGGTGGCCAACTCCCAAGAGATTGCGATCTACTCACAGAATTAAAAACTGGCAGTGATCTACCCCCCTTTTTGGGGTTCAGGTGAAAGTTGTTGAGCTTTCTTTTTTTAAGAAGGAAAGCCCCGTTTTTTAAAAGTTGCTTAGCTTTTTTTTAGGGAGGAGGAAACCCCTGTTTTTTTAGGGGGTTCAGGACAAATTTGTTGCCCATTTTTAAGGGAAAGGGGGAACAGCCACACACCAACAGATCACTGGGGAAACAAACAGCCTCACTGATCGTCCAACAATGGAGGGCGGCGCGAGGGGGCGGGGCCAGATTATATTTGACCAATGATAAGGAAAGGGATCCAGCGATCAACCGCGATCTACCAAATCCTCCTGGGGATCTACTAGTAGACCGTGATCGACCTGTTGGACATCCCTGGTCTAGATGGATTAATAGTCTGATTCAGCATTACAGGGCAATTTCCTATGTTCCATCTCCCTGCCGCCCTCCGTATTTTACAATCCACAGAGCTTTTCCTGTGCCCTTCAGAAATCAATAGTTTTACTAGTAAGTTCACTCTGCAAAACAGCACTTCTTGCATCTCAACAGCATCTAAATGTGTTGCCCCGAGTGCTTGATTATTAGAAACATTGCTGCATTTGTCAATGCAAAATTCTGCCAGTGGAAACTTCCACCGTGCAAGAGGCAGTACGGCCCACACTTCAGTTTCTCCCTCTGAGAATGGACAGTCGGTTTCAAAAATACACCAGGACATTTTTAACATATGCCCAGCCCCACCATGAATTGTACAAAGACCAAAAAAAATTGAGATCATGTCATCTCCTTTATGTTTAATTATAGGTGCCTTCAAGTAACCATTGTACATCTGTGACATAGCACTATGGTCCTTTCCATCTTAACGCTGGGAGCTCCTCCTGTCCAAGATTAATTTTCCCTCTCTGAAACATAAAATGAATACTGTAGAGTTAATTCCGCCTGTCTCTGGAACTCGATAAAGCCTCCAAGAAGCTTTTGAAATATCATAAAACTGAAAAGGGACCTTTTTTACTTATATAAAAAAGTAGTTTTTCATGTTTGCCTCAAAAGAGTAATAATGCCTTTTTAAAAAGAAATAGTTGGTTGCAAGATCTAATCAATACACCATTAAGTTACTGACAGAACTGAGATAAGATTACATGGTGAAGAAATTGTGAAACCTTTTACTTTTCCCATTTTCAGAAAGGAGAACCAAGGAAAGCATTTACTTTTTCTTTTTTAAAAAAAACAAAACTTCATATCAGCAACCCAAGGTAATCTCGCTTCTTTACTCGCATCAGAAGAGTCCATCTGGGGTCCAGGTGGTGCAAAAGGACGAGGATAGTAATAGTTTCAGTATATCTGATTTCCCCAACCTGGTGCCCTCCAGATAATTTGGACCACAACTCCCATCAACCCCGCTGGCCACTGTTATTTGGAATAGGTAAAATCATTTGAGCTTCCCAACTGGCTATGAATTGGTACTTTCAATTAAAAAAAAAAAGCCAGTTTCAGCCAGTTTACAATGAATTCAAATACATGTATTTTAGCAGAGTATTTTGTTTGTTTTCGTTTATATCCAACCTTTCCCCCCATCCTGAAACCAGAGGTAGAGTATATATGGTTCCCTGGTGGTCACCCATCTTGACACTGACCAGATGCAGACCTGCTTAGCTTTAACTTAGTGATGTTTGCATGTGCCTTCACACCCAATTATGCGATGTTTTATGCGTTAGTTCCTTGGCATAACAGAATGAGGTGAATATTTCATTTTGTAAACTAATACTCAAATTGCTAGAAAGAAAGCCTTCTGCTTTCACATGCATAGACCTTCAGTTGTGAGCATGTAAAATAGGAAAGGAGAGATTTAATTGGCCACTATGGGTGGGTGGTGGTAGAATGTGGCTCTTTTTTCAGAAGAAGAGAAAGGCAAACCCACTTTGCTCCTCCTCCGCCCCAAAATTCTGCGGTGGCTTTTTGCAATCTCACCCACAAAGAGGAGCAGAAAGATCACTCAGGAGCATCTCAGCTTAGGCTGCTTCCCTACTTAGGAACAGATCTGCTGGGAGAACATGCATATGCAGTGTTCCCATGGTGTAGGGATGGGGAATAAATTTGAATGTGTCCACATTTAAAGTCAAACCTATTGGAAATGTAAGGATAAAGATGGTGAAATTTATCATATGTGGTGGACATGCGAAAAAGTAAAAAGATTTTGGGAAATGATATATAATGAACTGAAAAAAGATTTTTCATAGAATCATAGAGTTGGAAGAGACCACAAGGGCCATCCAGTCCAACCCCCTGCCAAGCAGGAAACACCATCAAAGCATTCCTGACAGATGTCTGTCAAGCCTCTGCTTAAAGACCTCCAAAGAAGGAGACTCCACCACACTCCTTGGCAGAAAATTCCACTGTTGAACAGCTCTTACTGTCAGGAAGTTCTTCCTAATGTTTAGGTGGAATCTTCTTTCTTGTAGTTTGAATCCATTGCTCCGTGTCCGCCTCTCTGGAGCAGCAGAAAACAACCTTTCACCCTCCTCTATATGACATCCTTTTATATATTTGAACATGGCTATCATATCACCCCTTAACCTTCTCTTCTCCAGGCTAAACATACCCAGCTCCCTAAGCCGTTCCTCATAAGGCATTGTTTCCATTTTTAAGTATACCTTTCCCAAAAAACCTGATGCTTTTTTATTGGGACTAATAGGAGAGGAGAATGCAAAAGGAGATCAAAAATTATTTATGTATGCTACAGCCGTGGCTAGGAATCTATTAGCCCAAAAATGGAAATTATAGGAGTTACCGACGATTGAGGAGTGACAGACGAAAATGATTGACTATGCAGAGTTAGCAAAGTTGACCTGTGGGATCCGAAACCAGGGAGAGACAAAGTTCCAAAAGGAATGGAGTAAATTCGTGGACTGTATGGAGAAGAACTGTTGAATTTTAAAGACACTTTAAGACACTTTCAGGACTGAAATAAATCCTACGAATTTGTTTTATTAGATGGACTAAAAGGAACTGCGAGATAAGAGTGGGAAAGAAAACCGAATGATGGGAGGAAGGGAAGTCAAAGCTCGGCAGAGCAAAATGAACTAAAATAGGTGAATAGAAGATAAAATGTAAAAAAAAATATTGTTTTTTGTTTTTTGTTGTTTCTGTTGTTGTTTGATGTTGTTTATTTGGAAATTTAATAAAAAATATCTTAAAAATAAATAAAAACAAAGTCAAGCCTATCCAGTGCTTTGGAGGGGGGGGGTTACATATACCCCTAAACATTTTGTGAATCTTTGTACTTTTGTCCATTTACTGTATTACTTTTCCCCAATTTGGAAGTATAAAATGGTGATTTTTAGTCAAAATGAGAGTACCCCTAAACATTTTTTTTAGAAAAAAGCACCGGACCTATCTAATACAAGAACCAAAATACAATTGTCTTTCAAAATTTGCATTTCTCTGAATTTTGTAATGCATTCTCAGCTCCTGCCAAGTAATATGCTTAAAAAATGCATATGCTAGGGTAAAGTGTGCATAAAAATGCATATGGTATTGAAGATGACATACAAAAATTCATTATATTAGGGAAAATTACTTTGCAAAAAGTTGTATTTTGGCTAAAGTGCATACAAAAAATGTGCATGTTAGAAATCTGCACTAAAATGATGATGAATGTTCAAGAGGACCCTTTTTTTGGGGTGGGGGAAGAGGACATATCTCAGGAAAATACCTGCAGCATTTGCATGGCTATGATTATGAATGTAAGAAGGCAGTGATTTCTCTTCTGGCTGATATTTGTCACTGACGTTTCCATTCTGCTGCAGTTTGGCTTCCTCCCAAAGTCACATTATTTGCCTTGCTGCCTACTGTGATTTCATTAATTACATAATTCCACACCATTCATTTCATTGCAAAGGAGATTTCAGAAAAAGTGGGGGAGGGGAGTCAATACTTATGTATAATTCACAGATTATTATTATTATTAAAAAACAAACAGCTAATACAGATCGTGTTTGCTCAAATGACTTCTGTTATTGACTGCCAATCAACCAGCAAACTACAGCTTGTTTCTGCTCCTAGGTCCATTTAGAATGGAGTTTTCCTTCATCCCGAGCTGTGATATTTGTCTTGCAAATTGCCTGGCCTTTTTCGAGAAATTGGGTTTCGGGACCCTCCAACATTTTTTTTTACAACCTGCAACCATCACATATAAACTCCAGCACTACTGTGTCTACCGAATGTCCTACTGTTATGATAGTTTTAAGAGTTTTAAGCTGCTTTGAGGGTGGAACTGCATTATACCCTAGTAAAAATGTATTTCCAAATTCATAACTGCAAAGATAACATGTGCCTAACCCTTCCCCATCCACTAGCAATGGTTAGTAGCAGTGATGGGTGATTAACAGATGACTGACAGAGGCTATCAGACATGTTAAGTCTTTTTTTTAATAATCTTTATTAAAAATTATATCAACACAAATAAAGAATAAGTCTTGTGGCTGAAATAGAATACAACTGGTATAAAACCTTCAGGTCATGCTGTGATGTAGGCTGTACAATGGTGGGAACAATATTCTGAACTGAATCTGCTGTCAACTCCTAGAGCTACAGAGTCAGGAATTCTTGCTGGTACACTAGCTTCTTCTTCAGTTTGAGGAGGGGCAGTAAGAGAATGGAGAGAGAGGAAAGAGGGTTGCCCCTTGCCGTCTGTTCAGAATGGGGGAACACAGCTCTTTCACCCAGCATTCTGGGCGTAAGGGACTCCTTACACAGACATTTATTTCGGCTTTGCTTAGCTTGACCTCTGGAAAATGGAAATTGGTTTCCAAAGCAAGAAAAGTAAATAACAAAGTTAAGCTCATCGAAAAACAACAACCCCCAAACCCTCAACAACAAACACTTTGTCAGTTCTTTACAGGTTTCCGAATGCAGCTCGAGAAGAAGAAATAACAGACAGAAGCTTGCTTTTTGAGTCACATATCTGAGATACCATGCTGTGCTTTGGATGAAACTAATTTGAAGCTTATTGAACCTTCCTTTTTTCCCATTGCTGTTGGCATATCCAAGTTCAGGTCCTACAGACACAATATTCTGCATCTACCTAGGAATCGTCGTTCTTTGATTTCATTTCTCTCCTCGCCTGGTCCCAGAGGTAAATAGTGGACTTGTACCAGCAGATTTTATTAAATAAATAAAGACAAACCTTTTAATGCATGACATTAGAATTCTACAGCTTCTCAAGAGACTTACTATTATTAGGGAGCTTAAGTTCTGCAAAGACCTCCAATTGCATCTTTTGCTTTCTGCTGAGAGCATTCTTCTACTCCCCCCCCCCAATTACACTGGTGATGTAGGAAATGCTACATTGCTGATCCTTCATCACTTGGGTAACATCAGGTGTCCTGGGACACATGGGAGGACCTATTTTGCTGCATCTCCCTACACCAACATCTTTCCTCCAGGTTAATGTCGGCATGGGATGGATCTGCAGCTTAGGTTCTACCAACAGAGGCTGGGACTTCTGGCAGAGCAAGGATCAGCCCTGCCATTGTAACATGAGCCCAGTTTGTGTTGTCCTGCCTGCATAACAAGCAACAGCAGCAAGGGAATGCAGGAAGGCCTTATCTGTGGTACCTCCCGAGCTTGTCTAAGGAAACCTGGGTGTTCTCCAGAAGCACTAAAAGGTTGTTCAGTTTGGCCAAGCATTTAGTTGCAGGAGATTGGCAAGTGATACCTTTTGATGCAGTGTATTAGAATCTTAGAAATTTATGAAGCCACTATCTGCTGAATCAGACCACAAGCCCATCTAGCTCAGTACTCATAGAATCATAGAGTTGGAAAAGACCACAAGGGCCATCCAGTCTAACCCCCTGCCAAGCAGGAAACACCATCAAAGCATTCTTGACATATGCCTGTCAAGCCTCTGCTTAAAGACCTCCAAAGAAGGAGACTCCACCACACTCCTTGGTAGCACTCCTTGGTACCACTCCTTGGTAACTACTCTGCTCTGGCTGGCAGTAGTTCTCCAGGGTTTCAGGCAACCCTGCCTGGAGATGCCAGGGACTGAACCTCAGATCTTGCACCTGCAAGGCTATGCTCTAACACTAAGCTACAGCCCTTCCACTGAAACATTTTGTAACGTTTTCTCTCTTTACAATGTTCTGGCCTTCTATTATTTTTAAGTTGTTACATGACCTGATGGGACGCAGGTGGCGCTGTGGGTTAAACCACTGAGCCTTGGGCTTGCCGATCAGAAGGTCGGTGGTTCGAATCCCTGCAACGGGGTGAGCTCCCGTTTCTCAGTCCCAGCTCCTGCCCACCTAGCAGTTCGAAAGCACATCAAAGTGCAAGTAGATAAATAGGTACCACTCCAAGCGGGAAGGTACTAAACGGTGTTTCCGTGCGCTGCTCTGGTTCGCCAGAAGCGGCTTGGTCATGCTGGCCACATGACCCAGAAGCTGTACGCCGGCTCCCTCGGCCAATAATGCAAGATGAGCGCCGCAACCCCAGAGTCGTCTGTGACTGGACCTAATGCTCAGGGGTCCCTTTTACATGACCTGAACCTTTGAGTGGATTTTTTAAAAAAACTAAAATGTGTGCAGGGGAAATATTATTGCAGAGAGGTGGAGCAACTTGGTATTACTGCAGAACTCTGGAATCAAGTAATTTGTAGGACTCCCTTGTTTTGTCTGTCTCTTTGCCCGAGCCCTTTGCAGTGGTGATGGAGGCTGGCTCACATTGCAGGTTTCCCTGTATTAGTCACATTGATGTAATCGTCACCATCATGAGTCCAGGGTTTGTGACAACCCAATGAAATATGTTCATGCAATGTGCAAGTACACACATGTATTGTATCAACACAGACCATAATAGAAGATGGGGATATGGAATAGGGAGAAGCAGTTAATGAGCCTTCAACCAAACCTCTCGGTTGTGGGTATCCACCACTCCACTCCACTCCACTGTATGCTAAAGTTGTTGCCTGCTAGGGATGTAGACTGTGTCCTGGAGAATGCTGGACTTCCTCAGTAAGTAACGTTTGAGTGACTTCTCTGAAATGCAGATTGCATTGTTGTGTAGAATGCATGGTGGGGTTTCTTTTTTTGCACTTCAGGCTGAAAGGGGCTCGGTCAGGGCACGACTCAGGCTGATGTCCAGAGCCCCACTCAGGAGGAGAGCTTTCTGGCTCACAACATTATGAGGAAGTGAAGAAATACATGACCATCTGCCCTGCCTCCCCACACAGCTAGTAAGACCATTATGCGCAGACCCTAAAACCACTTGGCTCCACCACGGCACGCGATAGGCAACAGTGGAAGCCAACAAGCCTAGCCAGGGCCAGCCTAAGGCATTTTGGCAACTGAGGTGAACCACAAAATGGCACACCCCCCACACCCCCAGGGAAGAAGGGGTGAGTGAAGATCTACACCAGGAACAAGGGGACTAGGAGCACCTCCCATTTGTCAAGAGGCCACTGTAGAGGCAGCATTGGGGCAGTTATAAAAGAAGAGCAGGTAGTGTATTTGTGGGATGCCAGATCCATGGGCGTACCCAGCGAGGGGCAGGGGGGCAGCTGCCCCCCCCAGAAGCAAAAAACAATTACCATATTTTACAGACCATAACCCACACTTTTTCCTTCCGAAAACTGAAGGGGAAAAGTCGCTGCGGGTTATGGAAATCGTGCTGTTTTTGCCCCCTCCTCGGCTGCAGCCAGCGACAGGAACGTGGGAGGGGGGAGGAGCAGCCTGAGCGGGGGGGCGGTGGACGGGAGCTCCATCCTTCCTTCCTTCCATCCTTCCTTCCCCCTCTTTCTTCCTTCCTTTTTCTCCCTCCCTCCCTCCCTCCCTCCCTCCCTTCTCTCTCACCCCTTCCTTCCTTCCTTCCTTCCTTCCTTCCTTCCTTCCTTCCTTCCTTCCCTCTCTCTTCCCCTCTCCTCCCCCCAGTTTTGATCCTGGGTACGCCCCTGGCCAGATCTGCTGCCCCTGTGGATCTTGCAACCTGAGGCAGATGCCTCACCTTGCCTCATGGGTGGACTGGCCCTGAGGCTAGCCTACAGTCTGTGTAAACTTTGTGTGTGCAGTGGTAAGGAAATTCAGGCTCAGGCCTTTTTATCTGACTCTTGGGACTCTCTCTAGGAGTCTCAACTCAAGCATCCATGACAGGTGGCTATCCAACCTCTGCTTAATAACCTCCAAGGAAGGAGAGCCCACCACCTCCCAATGGAGTTCATTCCACTGTCAAACGGCTCTTACCGTCAGAAAGTTTAGTCTCCCTGATGTTTACGTGAATCAAATGTGTCTTTGAACTCTGATAACGCCTCATATCTACATGGATGGGGGATAAAGTTGTGTCGGTAGAAACTGGTACAGTATAAAAGAGGGGGGAAACTACATTCACTGCTCCACCCCTTTTTTTTCTGTGGGCCCACCCATCACTGGGTGACACACCCTGCTCTGAAGGTTGCCCAGAAGTAAATGCAATTCATGAGCTGAAAAGTGATCTCCACTCCTTCTCTGGAGCATTCCCCAGAATCCTTTGCAAAATATAGGGGATCCATGACATATACGCAGAGGATTCCCTGAAGCTAGGAAGCTCAAAAACCACTTCCCCATTTTTGTGCCTGAGCAAGAGTGACTAATTCTGTTCATCTAATAGTTTTCTTTACTCTCAGTGCTTTTGTGCAATGAATAGTGTAAGATAAACTCCACCTGTGTTTATAGCACTGACTCAGACGGTTCTTTCACCGAGCTCTTTCCCAAGACAGAGATGTGCCTGTTTTTCCATCCATCACAAAATGAAATTTCTCGTAAGCCCGCTGGACACACTGCTATTCCTTTTAAACCACAGGCTGCTCACTTAGCCACCCACAGGATAAGACTTCCTGATTTTGCCGGACTGTTTTCAACTAAATATCCTGTTGTGTGGGATTAAAAGCAAGCCCTTCCAGAGCAAACAGTTTCCAAAACGTTGAAGGATAAAACCAGGTGTACAGCGCCGAAATAAAGCAATTAATATGCAGCTGGATAACAGCTCAAGCATTTTTGTTATTTTAAAAAAATTGCTTTATGAAAAAACGTCATTGAACTCTGCAGAATGAAATGGAAATTAGGGGGTTTGGTAATTGGTATCACTCCTCCCCCAAACATACACCTCTGGCATCTTTTTTCTTTTTAAATATATTTTTGCTGTTTGCTTCTACAAATGCTGGTATTTTAATTGGCACTGTGGAAACATACTGACTTTGGGAATGGCACTAGCATTTCCATCCTGTGCAAAGATTATTGCAGCCCTAATGTAGCCAGGCAGAAGGTCGTGCGTGCATCAACTTCAGAGGCTATGAGTCAGGGCTGTGAGGCAGGGAGCCCATACCAGTAAGGCTTGGAGAAGCTTATTAACATACGTTTTGAGCTGCTGTTTTGCTGTGACTCGGTGGCAGACCACATGCTCTGCATGCAGAAGGTCCCAGGTTCAATCCCTAGCATTCCTAGGGAACACCAGCAAAGATTTCTGCCTGAAACCCTGCCAGTCAGTGTTGACTAGATCAAGGGAAGTAATAGTACCACTGTATTCTGCTCTGGTCAGACCTCGCCTGGAGTACTGTGTCCAGTTCTGGGCACCACAGTTCAAGAAGGATACTGACAAGCTGGAACGTGTCCGGAAGAGGGCAACCAAAATGGTCAAAGGCCTGGAAACGATGCCTTATGAGGAACGGCTTAGGGAGCTGGGTATGTTTAGCCTGGAGAAGAGAAGGTTAAGGGGTGATATGATAGCCATGTTCAAATATATAAAAGGATGTCATATAGAGGAGGGAGAAAGGTTGTTTTCTGCTGCTCCAGAGAAGCGGACACGGAGCAATGGATTCAAACTACAAGAAAGAAGATTCCACCTAAACATTAGGAAGAACTTCCTGACAGTAAGAGCTGTTTGGCAGTGGAATTTGCTACCAAGGAGTGTGGTGGAGTCTCCTTCTTTGGAGGTCTTTTAGCAGAGGCTTGACAGGCATATGTCAAGAATGCTTTGATGGTGTTTCCTGCTCAGCAGGGGGTTGGACTGGATGGCCCTTGTGGTCTCTTCCAACTCTACGATTCTATGATTCTATGACTAATGCTGTGATTTTTTTTCCTCCCTGCATTCCTCGCCGCTCCTTCTCCCATCAATTAATAAGGAAATAAATCACATTCAAAAATGATCAAAAGGGGGGGTCCTCACAGGCGGAGAACAGGGGTTTTGCCATATTTCTGCTGCTTTGGGGGGTGGTTGTGGCTGTCCTTTCTCTCATTCTACGGACATTTCACCATGCCTGTGGCTCAGTGGTAGAGCAACCATTTTGCAGGCCTAAGGTGCCAGGTTCATTATGGTGCTGGAGGAGACTCTCGAGAGTCCCATGGACTGCAAGGAGATCAAACCTGTCCATTCTGGGGGACGTCAGCCCTGGGTGCTCACTGGAAGGACAGATCGTGAGGCTGAGGCTCCAGTACTTTGGCCACCTCATGAGAAGAGAAGACTCCCTGGAAAAGACCCTGATGTTGGGAAAGATGGAGGGCACTAGGAGAAGGGGACGACAGAGGACGAGATGGTTGGACAGTGTTCTCGAAGCTACGAACATGAGTTTGACCAAAGTACGGGAGGCAGTGGAAGACAGGAGTGCCTGGCGTGCTATGATCCATGGGGTCACGAAGAGTCGGACCTGACTAAACAACAAGGTGCCAGGTTCAGTCCCAGGCTGGAAATGTCCCTTGCCTTAAACCTCTTGCCTGAAACTGTCCCTTGCCCACTACAGCCTGCAAGATGGGACTAGCTTTTTAACCGTAAATTGATTTACCTACTTTTGTATTTCATTTTAGCCTGACTCAGTTTTGTGTACCAAAGTGTCTGTCCTACAGTTTAACCTGCTTTTGGAGGTTCCACTCTAAATATGTGTAGCGTAGCTTAATGTTTCCCCCATCAATTGTTTATGCAGTAATTTTCTTTATGATGTCAACAAAAAGGGGGAACTTTTAAAAAGTTGTGATTAAGGAGCTGTGGTAGAGATGGGTTAGTGACATCACAGGTAGTAGCCAACAGGTACCCACTTCAGCAGTTTCCCTCAAGCTGTTGGAAACAGGCCAAATCAGGTTTGTTTCTTTGTTTTTCCATTCAACTTGGAGCAGGAAAATATATATCCATTTGCAGAGCAGTAAAATGATCACCACGTTTACAGCTATACATCTTAAAAGTGAGAGGGGAAGACGGTTAGCTGTTTACTTTGTGGAAAAGGAATAGCAGGAGACTTCCGCTCCGACACAGCTTTCTGTGCAGTGCAATCACTTGTACGTTTGCATCTGGCTGCCAGCTGGATCCCCGCTGGAGCAATGCTGTGAAGATTCCCTAGGAGCCTTGCAAAGTAGCTCTGTGTGCAGCCACCTAGGGAAATCGTGCTTTTCAAACACCGGGAGTGCATTCCCACAGGAACCTCTGCAGCGAAATATTTCACCTCTTGTACCGTTTAAAAATCGCCACTATGGTAGCGATCAGATGGCTGCTGCCCCTTTCAGCATTTTGCCTACATGCTGAGATGAAAGGCAGCTCTGGTCCTATTGTGAGTGGTGACTGGTGCCTACAGGACCTGGTAGAGCCTGCTAGAAGGTAATGGTGTGTTTGTGGCCAATGAGGTCATGGACTGTGTTCAGGTTGTTCAGTCCTGTCCCTGCACCCCCCCCCCCCAACATTCTTCCTTGCAAAGATACTCTGGGCACTCAATTTTAACTGGCTTGCAGGGGTGTTTTTAGGAGATGGTTTGGAGGCCCAGACCCTAGCTCTTTCGTTGTTGTTGTTGTTGTTTAGTCTTTTCTGACTCTTCGTGAGCCCATGGACCATAGAACCATAGCTCCCAAGTTCTCCCTTTTTTAAAGGGAAATTCCCTTATGCTGAATAGGCTTCCTCGTGAGAAAAGGGAAAACTTGGCAGCTATGGATAGAACGCCAGGCACTCCTGTCTTCCACTGCCTCCCGCAGTTTGATGAAACTCATGTTAGTAGCTTCGAGAACACTGTCCAGCCATCTCATCCTCTGTCGTCCCCTTCTCCTTGTGCCCTCCATCTTTCCCAACATCAGGGTCTTTACCAGGGAGTCTCATGAGGTGGCCAAAGTATTGGAGCCTCAGCTTCAGGATCTGTCCTTCAATGAGCACTCAGGGCTGATTTCCTTCAGAATGGATAGGTTTGATCTTCTTGCAGTCCATGGAACTCTGAAGAGTCTCCTCCAGCACCATAATTCAAAAGCATCCATTCTTCGGCGATCAGCCTTCTTTATGGTCCAGCTCTCACTTCCATACAATTCATCATGCGAAAGGCTGGACTAGATGAATCCCAAACCGGAATTAAGATTGCCGGAAGAAATATCAACAACCTCAGATATGCAGATGACACAACCTTGATGGCAGAAAGTGAGGAGGAATTAAAGAACCTTTTAATGAGGGTGAAAAAGAAGAGCGCAAAATATGGTGTGAAGCTCAACATCAAAAAAACCAAGATCATGGCCAATGGTCCCATCACCTCCTGGCAAATAGAAGGGGAAGAAATGGAGGCAGTGGGAGATTTTACTTTCTTGGGCTCCTTGATCACTGCAGATGGTGATAGCAGTCACGAAATTAAAAGACGCCTGCTTCTTGGGAAAAAAGCAATGACAAACCTAGACAGCATTTTAAAAAGCAGAGACATCACCTTGCCGACAAAGGTCCGTATAGTTAAAGCTCTTTCGTACCAGACCCCAGATCTCTTGCTCCTCATTCCCTCTTCAAACTTATTTTTACAACTCTGCTGAGAACAAAGCACTTGACTATTCCCCATCTCCCTTCCTTTCTGCTACATACACCTGAAATTTGAGCAGGATTTGCTAGCGCAACTGATGGCATAATTCCACTGGTAGCTTACATTAATTAGCAGAAGGTTGGGAACTGAAAATCCACAGGTCTTGTCTACTTGATCATCACTTCTGAGGGATGTCAATTTACAAGCATGAGATGTAAAGGTATTATATGAGGATAATGCATCCTCTTAAGGCATTGGATTGAGGTAAGCTTCCTCCTTAAAGGGACACCCCCCTACTCATGTTTTAGTCCGCACAAACAGCAGATGAAGTAGTTCCTGAGCTGACTGACCACTTCAGAAGGCCCTTGGCAGATCATATTATTGAATTCTGCTCTCATTGTGCTGTCTAAGGGGGATTAACAAATGGCACCTGCTACCTCAAGTCAAGGTAAATTTATTTTGGCACCTGAGACACAAAATCCTACAAGCAACTCCCTCTTCCTGGCAATAGAAATATAGTAATAATACATCAAATAACCAACAATTTGTTCCCTTTTCCTGACACCCCAAATCTGCAGCCACTTCACTTTACCTAATAGTAGGGCTGGTCTAGTCTCCTTTTGATACAAACACTCCCTGTATAGAAAATTAAATGTCAGGAATGAGTATGTTAATTTTGTATAAACAAAATAAACCTGCAACTTGAAATCATTCCGCTAATGTACAGTGTTACCACATCTCCAGTTGCACATGTGAGCTTGGTTTGTCTTGCCAACTTTCATTTCTCCCTTGCCTCTTCCCCATCTTGTTCATGCAACATAGGGTCCATTCCTGAATGGCATTCAATTAGGTTCTAATCATAGCAGACCTACTGAAATTAATGGACATAACTTAAGCCGTGAACCCACTCCTGCTTATTCTGCATCCAGTGTGCTCTTACCACTGGATTGAGAAGTGGTGTACGCATATGGCTAGCCACAATCCATATCTATTCTGTATCTATCCTGTTGTTTCCCATACTATTTTGATGTCTCTCCCTGCCTCCCCTGCCCCGAAATCAGCTTCAAACTGAACTGAAGAACAACCCACCTGTCTTTTAAACTGGTAATGTGTACACAGCCATAGTCAATGGGTCTGCTCTGAGTTAAAGCTTAATTGAATACCACTCCTGGTTCCCTATGGATTCATGTAACCATCCCCCATTCCTATTCCCCAGCTTGTCCTCGTCCTCCTCCTCCTTGCTACTAATCTGCATGGAAGTTACTATATTAGTCTGAGTGGCCAAAGTGGATTCAGCTTCCATCTGGAAAGATTAAACCTCGTTTATCTGCTTAACTCAGTATCTGCTAGGACACTTAACAACTCAATTCCCTAACCATATTTACTTGGGCATCAGCCCCATTCATTTCAGTGGGACTTACTTGCAAGTATTTGAGCTTATGGTTGCAACCCTAGCCTTCTGTCACTCATATATCCCTGTGCCAAAAGTTAGTAGAATCTCAAATCCAAGATAAACTCAGTGGTGAAAATTCGCTATTAAAAATCCCAGTGGGTTCAGGTCTAGAGCAGAGGTGAGGAACTTCTGGCACATGGGCTGGATGCAACCCTTGGGGGATTCGCACCTGACCTACACGGCCTCTCCTGCTTTACCCTGTTCCTCATCCTCAGCATCAATTTCTTCTCAGTCAGCCAGAAAACAACAAATTACAGGTTTCTGGAAAGGATCTGAGAAATAGAGGAACCATTGAGACAACTTAAAAATGTAATCCCTCCCTCCCCCTCCCACGTGAAGTGATATAGCCCACTCTGCCATCACAAGACTCCACCACTTTCTTCAGCTGCATGCTCAGAACAGACTTCAAATTAAGCCCAGGAGAGATGGGAGCTGTTTGTGCATTCTCTATTTTGTAGGAAGTATTTTATATCAGGTCTTCTGCAGAGAAGGTGGAGGAGGGCAGTGGAAGCCAGAGTATGTTACGGATTGAGTGGCAGGTTCACAATTCTAATAATGCCCTTTGGGAAGTGATCTGAGCTTTTTCTGAAGGAGTGGCATTGCAGAGCTTCTTGGCAGAAAAAAAAAAGGTACCGGTAATTTCATTTCAAACAGTGACGGGCTGATACTTCCACAATTAGTAAGTGTCCCTTATTGTGTGGGGAAGTTTCTAAAGCGCAATCTGGCTCATTGTCCACAAGATTTAGAGTACAATCCTATTCATGTCTACTTACAAGTAGGTCCCACTGAGTTCAATTTCAATTTCCTATATAAATGGGTAATGGACTGCAACCTTAAAAGTGCTATAATTTCAGCACAATATTTTTCACTTAGGAAGTTTATTTTGTGTTGCCTGCAACATGAATACTTTATTTTTATTTTTTAAGGCTCGTTTCTGCTTTCTGTCCCAGGCTTGCAGTTATGCAGAAATAGTGCAAGAGAAACTAAAAAGCATGTTTTAAAATCATGTGTGATGTGGAAAATGACTATTTCCCCTAGGGGGTAGACTATTATGAAAGCCTCTCTGAGAAGTTTGGTTTGGCTCTGGGAGGCTGTGGTTTTAAAAAACTAGGCGCATAAATCCACTTCTGCCACTAGATTCCACATGCAGCCTTGGGCAAGTCTCATTACCTTTCCGAGTTGCAAGCTGGAAAGAAAGACTTGATTTCCTTTAAAAAATATTCTGAAGGTTAATGTCATTTGGTCCTAAAAATCTTTAGCCACCTTGGATTTCTTTATTTTCCCAAGTGGGGGATACATATTAAAATAAAAATAGTGAATTAAAATAACCCCATGGGTGTAGCCAAGTGGGGAGGCAGGGAGGGGCAGGTCCTCCCAATCAATAAAAACACGTAGCAAACAGATTCTGCCCCCTAACAAAAAGCCTGCCCCCCCAAAAGCCTGGCTACGCCCATGAATAACCCTTTGAAACTGGAACGTTTCAAATGAAGAGTAGGGAGGGCGCATTAATCTTGCAACTGTTCTATGAGGAAACTGACGAGCCGACTCCCCAGTAGGAGGAACAGAGAAGAAATCTAAGGGAACGTTTGAGGAGAGGCAGCGTGTTTTTGGAGAAGAGACCCTGCCACGGAAAAGTGAGGGGCTCGGGGAAAGAGCCGGGTGTGGTGGTGGAAGAGGCAGCCCACGGCTCTGGAGTCTGCTCTTACTTCGAGAGGGAACCGACTGTTTTGTGCGGTGAGCGTTTGGAAATGCGCGCTGCGCTGCGGCGCGCAGGGAGCCACGGATCATCTTCCGCAGGGGGGCGTCGCTGGATCGCTCCTCAGGGGGAGGTGGGCGTCTTGTTGGATCCATCCTCTCAGAGGCGATCCCGGGGGCGGAGTGGGGCGCAAGTGTGTGTGGAGAGGCAGTTAAGAGGCGCCTCATCCATTCGCTATAGTCGCTGTGCGCCCTCGCATTACTGGGGATTCTTCTAATCCCATCAAAAGGCAGGTCCCCGCCCTGTTGCGTGCGTAAAAACCGTGCTGTTTGCTCCGTGCCAGTCCCACTTAAACCGGTCTGGCTTTCACAGACGCCGGACTTGCGACTGGTCTTCCTCGGCCCCCGCTTCCAACCCAGCACAAAGCTCCTCCCCGATTACCATAATCTCTAGGATCTTTTGGAGCGCCGTTACCACGGATTCTGCAAAGCCAGCCCTTCAACGCGCTCTGCTCAACTTGCTCAAACTTTGCTTAAAATAATAATCATCCCCCCCACATCGCAGCCGGTGTGTTTTGTTGGAAACAGGCCAATCCGATTTGAGCCCAAATGGATTTACACTGCCGGTCTCGCTGCAGCTCCCGCCGCCTGCTTTGGGTCTTGCTGGCTTGTTGCATCGGACCCTTAACCGCAAACAGAAGAAACATTCCAAGGAGGCAAGGTAAGAAAGAAAGAAAGAGGGGCGCGCCAAACTCTCGCCGACTCCGGTGCCCTGTCTCGTTGCTGAGTCCCTGGGCATCTTTGGGGGAAGATCAAAAAAGTGCGAAGGAATCGCAGACACGCGCCCGCTTGCCCCCCCCCCCCCTACGTGGTGCACATAGGTGGGTGGACGGGGAAAAGTTAATAATAAAAACAAATAGAAATAAAGGGCTCCCCCCGCCCTCCCAAGTAACGCGCGCGCTCTTAAGAGACGCACTTAAGCTCATTCGATCCCGTATCCTCGCACACCTACTCGCCACCACCAGCTCCTGCTGCGTAAATCTCAGCGGTCTGGGGAAGCCACTGTTTTGGGTTTCGTTTTCATTTTAGCCCCTCGAAGAACGGCTGAGAGTTCAGACAGAGTCCATGTGATCTCAATTACAGTATTAGGCATTGGCGAAGGAGAGAGCAAAGGGTGGGGCGGGGGTTCCATGCCTTTAAAAGAACCATTATTTAATCCATATTGTCAAAACAGCTTCTCCATTTCCTGTTGGGAAAAGAACAATCGGACGAGTCATCTCTTTTCCCCCATCCACCCCACAAATTCCATCCCCCCCCCGGTTTATTACGCGTAAAACAAATGAAAAAGGACCCGAGGCAAATTGCAGGAAAGAACATCCATTTGTTTTAGGTCATCCCCCCCCAACAAAATTCCTGAGTTCATCAGCGACTCCCGGGGGAAGAGTATGTTTATGGTTTTAACTAAAATTCATTAAAAAGAAAAGACATTAGCAGATGTGTCTTATGGTATTAATGGTCTATGCGAACACTGGGAAAATATGCTGCTAGTTCAGAGTTTACATTAAGCTTTGAGACAGACAGACAGACGGACAAGTCAGGCTTACTCCAATGTGATGTTTTACTAGAAAGAAAAGTTGAAGGGATTTGTAATCTTCCTGTCCTCTGTCTCCCAATGGTGCTCCTTTGCCTTTAAAAAACAACAACAGCTGAGTATCTGTAAGGCAGAAATTCAACCAGATAAGTTTCTCCCCATCAACACCCCTCTTGTGGAAAAAGTTGAACCTGTTGAATTTCTGCCTGACATCAGTTGCTAAAGGAGCAGAAACCCCGCTCTGGTCTGGTCTGTTTTACTCCAGGTGATTTCTTTCTAGTTAGCAAGTTCTGCTTTAAAAGTACCTAAGTGGCCTTTTGTCAGTCAAAAGTTATTTGTCATTTTCTCCTTTAATTGGAAGCAAGAATGCTCTGGGTGTTAGAAGCGTGAGTCCCTTATTTCTTATGGCTTATTAATATTTTAGTGGTTCATGATACTCCATTTAAAAATTAACTTTTTCTCCTGCCCTCTCATTAAAGACAGGCTCATTATACCACTTGCTTTTCCTGTTACTTGCTTCCATGTTAAACGGAGTCTGTGTAACACAAGCTCTTGGGAGAGATGCCCCTTATTCTGTTTCATTCATTTCAAAAGTGATAGCTGATGTGAATGCATGCATGCCTAGTATTAGGTTCTCTGTCATCTTATTGTACAAAATGTCAGTGTGTTAATTGGATAGGGCTTCTGTACTCGTCTTCTGTACAATCAGTGTTTCCTTTTGCAGATAGCAATAGAAAGACTGGGCTGCATCAATAGGAGTATAGCATCTAGATCAGGCTTCCCCAAACTAAGGCCCGGGGGCCAGATGCGGCCCGCAAGGCTCTTTAATGTGGCCCCCGGCGATCCCCGCTGCCGCCACCCACTCTTAACGGCTGGCCACTTCTGGGTCGCTGGAGCGTCGGAAATAGCTTGACAGCCATCTGTCAGGAATGCTTTGATGGTGTTTCCTGCTTGGCAGGGGGTTGGACTGGATGGCCCTTGTGGTCTCTTCCAACTCTATGATTCTATGATTCTATGATTCTATGAGCTTGTGCGCATGGGTCGCTGGAGCATCGGAAATAGCTAGTGCGCATGCGCAATCATCACTTCCGGCGCGCTTCTGGGTCAGAGGAAACCCACGTGCATGTGCACAAGCTATTTCCGGTGTTCCAGTGACCCGGAAGTGTGCCAGAAATTGCGTGTGCGCACGTGTATGGGCGCACACTCCCATGCGCTCTGGCCCACAGCGCAATTGGCACTGGCAGCACTGGCCCTCAGTTTGGTAAGTTTGGGGACCCCTGATCTAGATCAAGGGAAGTAATAGTACCACTGTATTCTGCTCTGGTCAGACCTCACCTGGAGTACTGTGTCCAGTTCTGGGCACCACAGTTCAAGAAGGATACTGACAAGCTGGAACGTGTCCAGAAGAGGGCAACCAAAATGGTCAAAGGCCTGCAAACGATGCCTTATGGGGAACGGCTTAGGGAGCTGGGTATGTTTAGCCTGGAGAAGAGAAGGTTAAGGGGTGATATGATAGCCATGTTCAAATATATAAAAGGATGTCATATAGAGGAGGGAGAAAGGTTGTTTTCTGCTGCTCCAGAGAAGCGGACATGGAGCAATGGATTCAAACTACAAGAAAGAAGATTCCACCTAAACATTAGGAAGAACTTCCTGACAGTAAGAGCTGTTCAGCAGTGGAATTTGCTGCCAAGGAGTGTGGTGGAGTCTCCTTCTTTGGAGGTCTTTAAGCAGAGGCTTGACAGCCATATGTCAGGAATGCTTTGATGGTGTTTCCTGCTTGGCAGGGGGTTGGACTGGATGGCCCTTGTGGTCTCTTCCAACTCTATGATTCTATGATTAGGCAAATAGGAAATATCAACAGACATAGTAGGACTTCATAAATGTAGATGTTCCAAGTATCTTTGGAGTTATGCAAATGTTCTACATAGAGGTTTCAGGTTCAACCCCTGAAATCTGCAGGTAGGTCTAGGAACCCAGCATGGAGAACTACTGCCTGTCACTGAAAACCCTTTTCGGGGGACCTTTTGGACCTGGCAGACCAAACCACTGCCATGGCTCAACTTCGACAGGTGGGTGGGGCAACCTTCCTGCCAATCACCTGGTGCCATTCTTGTTCCGTCAGCTGGGTTTTCCCATCCACCTGTCTGTGTGACTTGTGCAATGCATCCCAAGTGCCCTATAGCCAGCTAGTTGCCAGGTGCTTGGGACAAGGGACTTTGCTAGCCCTAAGGAAGCCGTGAATATAGGGTCACGCACAACTAATCCAGCAGGGTTAACTGCCCAGCAGTTGATGGGTGCTGCTTTTTGCAGGGATGGGCTGTGCAGTCAAATTTCCCATGGCAAACTCAGTTGCTCAGCCTGTCAGATGTGATTTCGGATGTAGGGCAGATGGGCATGGTTTGGAGTAAACAGCTTTGTGGGCCAAATTGTGTAGTGGCAAATTTGGCCCATGGGCCAGATATTCCCCACCCTGGGTGTAGACCAGGCATCCCCAAACTGCGGCCCTCCAGATGTTTTGGCCTACAACTCCCATGATCCCTAGCTAACAGGAACAGTGGTCGGGGAAGATGGGAATTGTAGTCCAAAACATCTGGAGGGCCGAAGTTTGGTGGTGCCTTGTTGGCTAGCCAACCTAGTGCCTTCTAGATGTTGTTGGCCAACTCTCCCTTCATCCCTCACCATAGGCATGGGAGCTGTAGTTTTGTTGAACAACATCTGGAGCCTAGCTATATTGTGCTGGATGGACCAGTAGTCTGACTTAAACTATACCTGGGAAATGTTGAGCTCAGATGAGCTCACAAAGCAGTCTTGTGGATGGCACCAGTATATGCTTATTCTGAAGTGCAGTATTGTTGTTGCTTATTCAGACAGTACCTCCACTTTGGACTCAAATGTGGAGAATTAGGACATCTGTGCTTATAGACCTCCCCCTTGAGGGAGGACCCTAACCAGATCAGGGGCTCAATGCATTCGTGTTGGCATACAGATAGACACCCTTCTTACATGTGCAAAATGGATGGGGTGTTTATTTGGCCATTTAGGTACATAGTTGGGTACAAAGTTAAGCTGCATGACCTTCATGTATCCTTTAAACATCTGAGGGATCATCTGAAATCCCTTCATCATGGACAGGAATTCTACCACTTGTTCCATTGTTTACCTGTTCTTATATTTAAGAACTGTTTCCTGTTATGCAACTTAAAAGCATGCTATGTTGCAACTTGAGATTCACACATTCTTGCTTTTCCATCAGCTGCTTTCAGTAAATAGAATGCAACTTCCCCATTTTCTTTATGGAGACATTTTCAACATTTGAAAACTACTGTACTCGTTTGGATACTTGTAAGCAGCTGCGAAGGGAGGGGCACGTAATAACTTCTGCACATTTGTTAAGTGATTCAGTACCCCTCTTTCAAAAAAAATGGTGGTTGATTCCTGTTCATGGAGTTGGACTTATCGATGATCCTTGGGTCCCTTCCAGCACTACAGTTCTGTGATTCTCTGGAGCCAAACTCTTGTTTGGGGAGGGGGGGGTCATACTTAACCCAAGGATAGCTCAGTTGGCAGAGCATGAGGCTCCGGATCTCAGGGTCGTAAGTTCAAGCCCCATGCTGGGCAGAAGATTCCTGTGTTGCAGGCGGTTGGACTATACATAACCCTTGTGGTCCCTTTCAACACTACAATTCTATGATTCATTGGTAGAGCACATGTTTTGCATGCAGAAGGTCCTATGCTCAATCTTGAGTATCCCCTGTTAAAAGGATCAAGTAGCCAATGATGGGAAAGTCCTCTTCCTGAGACCTCAGAAGGCTGTTTAAGTAATGGTCTAACTCAGTACAGTGATACCTCCGGTTGCGCATGGGATCTGTTTCGGAGCTCTGGTCAGATCCCGAGGAATTTGCAACTGGAGGTGCCTGTTCTGCGCATGTGTGCTGTGCAGTAGTGCGCTTCTGTGCATGCGCGTAGAATGCTTCTGTGCATGTACGCGGGGCGAAACTTGGAAAAATACTTCCGGGTTTGCCGCGTGCATAACCTGAAGAATACGCAACCAGAGGTATGTGTATCCAGAGGTACCACTGTATAATGCTTTCCTTACTGTATGGGCTCACATTACAGCCTACGAGGCTTCTAGGCTTCTGCGTCCAGTCCAAACTTTACTATAATTTCTCTAGAGACCCATCAGTTAGTACATCCCATCATGCAGCTGCAATATTGGTATTATTGCTGGTGAAACGCCCACCAGATAACATAAGGAAAGTTTATGTTTTAAAGATGGAGAATGTCTCTTGAATAACAAGTAGACTTTGCTGTTTTTCCAAAACTGTGGCAATTAATAAGCCTACACACTCAACCCCTTCCCAGGGAATCAGTACTGTACTTATCTACCTTGATTGTTGCCCATTTCTGAAGGACTATGTTCTATCAACCCCAGAGTTGGTCACGACTGGACCTAATGGTCAGGGGTCCCTTTACCTTTTATGTTCTATCTTAGCCATTTGATTACAGGCCTGTTCAGCGGGGCAGTCATTTCCCCCCACTTTTTTTTTTTAAAGAGTGAACTGTTTTGGGTGTTAGACATGCAAATAGGTACAGTGGTTACCTTGGTTTACAAGGTCAGATCCCGAGGTTTACAACCATAATCCGTTCCGGAGGTCGGTTTGTAAACCAAAACAGGTTGCAACCCAAGACGCACTTTCACCAATGGGGCCTCCCAAAAAAATTGGTTCGTAATCTCCCCTCCCCAAAAGGGTTGTAATAAAAAAAAAAGTGTGGGACATGCACTTCCGGGTTTGATGTGTTTGTAATCCAAAACGTATGCAAACCAAGACATATGCAAACCAAGACACCACTGTAGTGAGAAGAGGACAAAGATTGGGATAGTGGCTGTTGATGCCCTGATGGCTGCCCTAAATCAGCTACATGCTGTGAATGTAATGCTTTTATGTGAAGTTCCTAAAAAGGGCATAGGGGTTTCAAATGACTCTCATGCGTTGGCAAATAGTTGAGCAGGGAGAGGATTCATGCCTGCTGGCCATGCTCCTGCTGGCTGCTTGTTTGACAGAAGTGTGGAGGCGCCAAATGCGCTTCTCCACCTGAGCAGAACCTTGGATCACTTAAGCCCTTTCCTGTTCTTACTGTTTCACAGCTGGTCTTCAGTAGCATGCTGGATTTGCAATCCATTTAGGAAGACTGAGGGGACCACTTGCATGGGCTTATTCAGAAGTGCTTAATTTCTTTTCTTTTTAAGTGCTTGGCTTGGAAGTCAGGTCATACCTCCTGGTCCCAGACGTGTGCAGTCTAGCAACAGCCACCTATTGGAATGGAAGAAAGTGTACATTTGTATATGCAGTGGCCCCTCGACTTGCAAATTTAATCTGTTCCGAACGGACCTTACGAAAAAATCGTAAGTCGAAGCCAATGGGGGGGGGAATCGTTAGTCAAAAAAATCCTATCTAAAAATTCGAAGTCGAAAAATCCTATCTAAACCGCATCCAAAATGGTGGATGGAACTCTCTTTGTAACTTGAAACATTCATACGTCGGGTCATTCGTAAGTCGAGGTACCACTGTACTCAGAAACATTTTATTTTGCCTTGTTGCTTCCCTCGAATAACGTCTTTTTGAACCCAAGTCCCACAGGACTGAGCTGTGTTGATCCCTGGCACAAATCAAGCCCTCCTTTTAAGCCTCAATTACTTGCACATAACACACACATAATCATATTGATCATTAGAGGCTCCAGACTGGATGACATGATGCGTACACTCTGGTTTTAAGTGGCCTGTGCTTTGGTGACTGCAGGATTGAACCCTCGAGCATCTGGGATGCTAAACAATGAGGATTTTCATGTCCATGTACAGCAGCTCCTTTAAAGCATAAAGATGGGGCTTTCATGGACGGGCAGTTTTTGTAAACTTCGTTGGGGCTCTTGAAAGAGACTCTTAAGGATACATAAAAGGCCTTCAGAATCTAATGCTACTTTTGATCTGTAGCAGAATCCCTACTGACGTCAGTGGGTCTTTTGCATAGGGATCAAGGGCACAGGGTTTGGTCCTTGATGTTGAAATAGAAGAGGGCCAGATTAAACTGATCTTTGCACTCTGAATGAATAGATCTGGAGGCAAAATGCATGCTCTGATAGAAATGCTCATTGCATTAGGTCACTGCCATAGTAGGGGGCCGACTGCACTGGGCACATCTTTGCAAGCTCAAGTTAAATGCATGAGAGCTGCATAAGAGCACGGTGGTTTAAAGAAATATATACATTAGTTAGTTAGGAAGTATAGGGAAGTTTTTAAAAAAATGTTTTATTGTGTTTTTATATATGTTGGAAGCCGCCCAGAGTGTCTGGGGCAACCACCCAGTCAGATGGGTTTTTGGGTTTTTTTTTACAAATAATAAAATGATGATGATGATGATGATGATGAACATTTAAAGCTTTGCTTCATGCAGGGATGTCACAGGCTCAGTACACACAAACTGTGACTTAGTGTGACTGCACCAGCTCTTATATGAAAGATTGAGGCTGCTTCACTCATCCAGTTCTTCTGCTGTGCCGCTGTGAGATAAGCCATGGCTTAGTAGTAGTAGCAGTAATAATAATAATAATAATTTATTATTTATACCCCGCCCATCTGGCTGGGTTTCCCCAGCCACTCTGGGCAGCTTCCAACAGAAAAATAAAATAATCGATTCAACATTAAAAGCCTCCCTAAACAGGGCTGCCTTCAGATCTCTTCTAAAAATCTGGTAGCTGTTTTTTCTCTTTGACATCTGATGGGAGGGCATTCCACAGGGCGGGCGCCACCACCGAGAAGGCCCTCTGCCTGGTTCCCTACAACTTGGCTTCTCGCAATGAGGGAACCGCCAGAAGGCCCTCGGCGCTGGACCTCAGTGTCCAGGCAGAACGATGGGGGTGGAGATGCTCCTTCAGGTATACTGGAGCAAGTCCATTTAGGGCTTTAAAGGTCAGCACCAACACTTTGAATTGTGCTCAGAAACGTACTGGGAGCCAATGTAGATCTTTCAAGACCGGTGTTATGTGGTCTCGGCGGCTGCTCCCAGTCACCAGTCTAGCTGCCGCATTCTGGATTAGTCAGCTTGTTGCCTGAACCCAGCCTCCTGTTTCCTCTAGATAGACCATGAATCCAGGTTTGGATGACATGCTAACCCAAACCATGCATTAGTTTATAGCAGCAGCAGGACTAGAAGGGGAGTAAAGTGGCTTCTACAGTGGTACCTCTACTTACGAATAACTCTACTTACGGATGGAGCTCCGTCCGCCATCTTGGATGCGGTTTAGATAGGATTTTTTCTACTTACGAATTTTTAGATAGGGTTGCTTCTACTTAGGATTTTTCTCTCCCAATGGGATTCGACTTACAAATTTTTCGACTTACGAATGTGCGTTCGGAACACATTAAATTTGTAAGTAGAGGTACCACTGTACCTCCATTTCCGGGAACCCACATACTCACATGTTCATGTTAACCCTTGAGTTTTTTCCCTTTATGCTTCCTTCCAGCTGAAGTTACATTTCATGCAGAGGGCTTTAGTCCACAAAAGGCAGTGCTGCAATAAATTGGTTTGTCTTTAAGGTGCTGCAAGATGATTATTTTTCTGTTATACCATCCCTCTGAAATTTAAAAATTATGGCATTCTGGTGTGCTGTTTGCTTGTGACTTCTGCTAGTTTCAAATCCTAGGCTCCGTGAAGTGAGCCAAAAGTTTTAATGGATCAGTCAGCATAATTAATTGGGTCATTCGTTAATTTGCAGGATAAAATATACCTTTCAGTCGGATTCTATTTGGAGATGCAGCTGTTGTGAAGGGATGCTGAGATAACCTATATTCATCTTCCTGAATCGACTGAAGGGATAAGAGTGGGCCATGTTCAAATCGACGATACTTTGAATTGAAAGATTATATCTTAATGTCTTTAGGATGATTTCCCACATAGAAAGCATTTTGTTTGGGATATTAAGAGAAACTTTGAGGATTTTTTTAAAAAAATAAAATACTTGACTTTCCTTGAAATAGTTTAATTTTTACTTGGAATAACTAAGTGGTTGATTGAAAAGAAGACAGTTAACCAGTCCATCATCAGTAGCTGTGATAGCATTGCAATGGGAAAGGAAAGGCTCACCTGTTGCATGAAAACAGCAATTTTTTAAAAATAGGCTGATGTAACCGAGTGATTATCTAGTTTATTGCTACACAAGAACTCTGCAGAAATCTCCTGCAATATAGTACTATCACACATTATGCTTTTATACATAAGTTTAAAACTTCAGTATGAAAAAGTGTGAATTAAACAAACACATATTTGCAAACAGGCGTATTAAACAGGATTTCTCGGCAGAGAGCCAGGATTGATGGCAGCTCACGGTTGATACACAGCCTTGTATTTTTCCTCTTAATCTTAAATGCACCAGAGGATTAGATCAAAACTTCCACTTCCACTTTTAAATAAGGCACAGTTCCTTGTGATGGGTGAACTCAGACAACTGTGTTTTGCTTAAATTATGTGTTAAGTTGTGGGTAAGCAGCAGATGACACAGCGATTCTCCAAAGCAGCTCTTTATCTGAGTCAGGTCAGGACAGAACTGAACTGAAGTGCTGAGCCAGCAAAACATTCAAAATTCCCTCCTAAAGTTCCCTCCTAAAACAACTGCCTCGGACCTGAGGGAAAACTATATACAGTGACTTCAGTACATAACATTATGAGTGCCCAAAAGCCAAGGGTTTAAGCCACAGCTTGATTATGGCCTGTTTTATTAACCATAGCATAAGCAAACCATAGCTCTCCAAGTTGTGAAACCACAGGGAACGATAGTTAGTTTAAAACCAGACGTGGATGCTTCCAGTGCTCTCGTTTGGTGTATCAAAGAGGTGAGGGAAGGAGGGTTTACTGTGGAAACCATGGAATCTCATAAACATCTAAACTGTGGCAACAGGTAAAATGGCCCTAAGTTAACATGAAATGCTGGTGCAAGGACTTAAGGCAGGCACCCTCCAGATGTTTTGGCCTACAACTCCCATGATCCCTAGCTAACAGGACCAGTGGTCAGGGATGATGGGGATTGTAGTCCAAAACATCTGGAGGGCCGAAGTCTGGGGATGCCTGACTTAAGGGCTCAATGGGACAAGGGTGCAGGGAAGTTTTATTGGTAAAGGTAAAAAGGTAAAGGACCCCTGGACGGTTAAGTCCAGTCAAAGGCAACTAAGGGGTTGTGGTGCTCATCTCGCTTTCAGACTGAGGGAGCCGGTGTTTGTCTGCAGACAGCTTTCCGGGTCATGTGGCCAGCATGACTAAACTGCTTTTGGCACGATGGAACACCGTGACGGAAACCAGAGCACATGCAAACACCGTTTACCTTCCCGCCACAGCGGTACCTATTTATCTACTTGCCCTGGCATGCTTTCGAACTG
The DNA here is from genome assembly GCF_963506605.1 of Zootoca vivipara. Taxonomy (NCBI): domain Eukaryota; kingdom Metazoa; phylum Chordata; class Lepidosauria; order Squamata; family Lacertidae; genus Zootoca; species Zootoca vivipara. Next base: position 46,489,928 of record NC_083286.1, on the reverse strand, counting down.
CTAGCTTGGCAGGAGCTGGGACAGAGCAACGGGAGCTCACCCCGTTGTGGGGATTCAAACTGCCGACCTTCTGATTGTCAAGCCCCAGAGGCTCAGTGGTTTAGACCACAGTGCCACCTACACCACAAGTTGTATTACCAGGCAAGGATCCATGCAAGGAGATTGGAGTTAGGGTGTTAATAATGTGTAGCAAAGAAACAGCAAACTCCTAATTGCTGGAGAGCAAAGTTGCTCCATTATGCATTGTCTGTGAGTTTCTCAAAGCACATAGTTGGTGATTACTGAATGCCCCAGAGGGGTCCTTGGTCTGATGTTGAAATGCATGGTTCTGAATTAGAGTTCTCTTCTTCAACCCAGCCACAATGCTTTGCAAATGTGTACACCTTTTTCAGAGGTCTCAGAATGGTATTAGCTCCACAATGACAGGTCCTTCTCAGTTGTTTTCCCAACAACCTCCTCTCCTCCCAACTGCCACACACCTTGCCCAATGTAAGGTTGGAATGAGCTGCTACTTATTCTTTTTTTTCTGACACCTCCTCGCTGTCTGCACCAAGGAAAATAATGGCAGTTAAAATTGCTTATCCTAAGTTTGAGTAGTCACTCTGAATTCCATTCTGTGAGATTACTCCAGAACAAGAGGTTTACAGATTGACAGTTCTATTTCGGTGGAAATTTGTATTAGTTGAGCTCATCATAATTTGGCTTATCCAGAGTACCAAGCCTTATTCCCAGTCTGGTACATTTGGCCCATTTTGTTCCATAGGGCATAACTTGCTTGCAAAGTTCAGGTCATTTCAAAAAAACGTTTTGGTCAAACAATAGTGTAAAGGGAGAAACAAAATTATAAGCTGAGTCATATCGTTGGTCATTTGCTGTTGTGCAAACAGCACAGTTGGAGGAATAATGCTTTAGAGCAGGCTGGGCTTAAAGCTTTTATTGGACAGATGGCTAATTTTACTGGCCTGACCTCAAGGATCTGGCTCTGTGATCCCTGGTTAGCTCAATAGATGCCAGTAAATACTAGGATAATTGAGATGGACAGTGTTTGTGAATTAAATGGCCATCAGTTGCAGAGACAGGCAGGAAAATAAAAGGACAAATGAGAAACTGCTTTTAACATTTCTTTAGCTTCTGATATATTAAAAATACACTTTGGGGAGGAGGGGAAAGGCCCATATTTGAGCATTTTCCACTAAAAAAAAGATATGTTAGCTGGTTGATGCCAAAGTGTAGCTGTAGTCAGAGAGATGGTTTGGGGTTGTAACGCAGGCTTGCCTACGGCCACCTGTCAGTTTAAGATGCCCCTGTATCTCTTTTTCCCCTCCATTCTATCTTAGCAGAGAAGTCATTTTGCTGTCAATCACAAGAATGGGTCCCATCTGGCAGGGAGGTGGAGGAATCCAAAGGTAGTTAACACTGCGATAACCCACCTCCCAACTTCCAAAAGGTGTCAAACCATCAAAATTGCTGTATTACACATGAGGAGACCACTACCCTGTTTGTAAGTAACTGAAATTCTTAGAATCGTACAATTGGAAGGGACTCCAGGGGACATCTAGTCCAGCCCTTTTGCAATGCAGGAATTCTGCCCATAGCTGTCCCTGTGTGGGCTTGAACCACTAACCTTCTGGTTAACAGCCAGATGCACTGACCCACTGCACCACAGTAGGATTAAACTGAATGTGTGTGTTTTAAAGCACCATTCTGGTTGTACATTTCTCCTGCCTTTTCTATTCTAAATAATCTTCGTAGAATTGGCTGGTGGGGCCTTCAATTCATTTCTGCCAGACTCAAAGGGATACTGCCAGACTCATGGGTCTAGATAGTCATGATTCCTGCTACGTCATGGGCATATGAGTGGGGTTGGGCAGAGAAAATCCAGCTACCTTGGGCTCTGGAGATGCCCTCCCTGCTTCCCCCTTTAAGATTCCTGGAAAGTTCTCCTGTCCAGGGACAGAGGGAACTTAAAAAGGAGTGGCAACCTACTAGAAAGCACACAACTGGCCTATGCAGACTGGCTGTCATGGAAAGAAGTGAGGAGAAAAGGTCTTCCCTGCCCTGCCACTACTAGAAGATGGACATACTGTACAGTGTGACCTGACCTAGGGCGGCATTCATTGTTCTTAGGGGTGGTCTGATATTTAAGAGAAGGGGCTTTCCAGACGTCCTTTTTGTGGCCCATTCATGATTATTCGTGCTCACAGTGCGATCAGAGCTCTCTGACACAATCCCACTGTCCACACTGTAAGTTAAATGGTACCTCGACATCCGAATGACTTGACTTCCAAAGGTTTCGACTTCTGAAGTTGACAAACCCGGAAGTCTTTTCACCGCGCGCGTGTTCTGCGCAGAAGTGGGGCATGCGGTCGGCGCATGCGCAGAACCGCAAAAGCAAAATGGACGCTTCGGCAACCGAAGAATTTGACTTATGAAGAGCGCCGCGGAACGGATCGCCTTCGTAAGTTGAGGTACCACTGTATATTCAACTAAGTCATAAGAACAGAAGAAGAGCCTACTGGATCAGGCCAGTGACCCACTTAGTCCAACGTCCTGTTCTCACAGCGGCCATCCAGGTGTCTGTGGGTACGCTTGCAAGCTGCCATGAGTGCGACAACACTCTGCTCACCTCCAGTTACCAGCAACATTGGCAGAACATAGCTGTCATGGTTAGTAGCCATTGACAGTCTTGCCCACCATGAATTTGTCTAATCCTCTTTGAAAATCATCCAGGTTGGTGGCCATCCTTAGTTTAATTGTGTTTCAGCCTTACTCAGAGTAGACCCATTGAAACGAATGGATCAAAGTTAGGCTCTCCTCTGAGCAGTGTTCACATTGGATGTGACCCTGTTTGTGCCTACAGATGTTTGGGGAGCAGTCTTAACTCATAGCTGTCAACCCTCCCGTTTTTGGCGGGAAACCCCCAAATTTAAATCCGTTTCCCACTGCAACCCCAGATTATAAAATACCCTGTAAATGTCCCAGCTCCCGGCTGGCTCCTCGCTGACTTGCCGAGTGCTGCCGGAAATCGCCTCTGCGCATGCCCGGGCATGTGCAGAAGCGATTTCTGGTGCCCAGACATGTGAACACGGGCAGCCCGGCACTGGAAGTCGCTTCTGCGCATGTCTAGACATGCGCAGAACCGATTTCCAGTGCACCTCTGCCCATGTCTGGGCACCAGAAATCAGGCAGAGCCGGCACCGGAAGTCACTTCTGCACATGTCTGGACATGCGCAGAAACGACTTCTGGTGCCGTGCCGTTGCTGATCCCTTATTTTCCAATCCGGAAGTTGACAGCTATGGTCTAACTGCTTCATTTCCAATTAGTGTGTATCCCATAACAACCTGCTGGAATCCCATAACTTTTCTTACTAGAAATGTTCTGCTTTCATTGCATTGTAGTCCCACTGGACAACCATACCATGACAGCATTGGGAAACATTGCAGCACAAACTAAAGCAGAATAAATCCACCACCAAGGCTCTATTCTTGTGTCAAAAACACATAGCAGAAAAGACCCGCAATAAAACACTAGTCTGGAGGAGCCCATAAAGCAGCTTCTTATAAAGATTCTCGCCTTGGAGGGGGTTGGACTAGCTAACCCTCATGGTCTCTTCCCACTGTACAATTGTATGGTTCTGCTATCCATTTCTCCTCATGCCAGCTTCAATCCAAATTTAGGAAAAGCTGAAACTGAAACTGGTCATGTGTACAGAGCCAAAGTGTGTGTGTGTGTGTGTGTGTGTGTGTGTGTGTGTGTGTGTTCCTTCTTTGCAGAGGTTTGCTTCATTGCATACTCTGTATATAATGCCACAGCACTTACCTGTTGGTGCCATTATCCCTTAAGATACCTGCTTTCTCCTATTTGCCTTTAATTTTGTTTCTGCTTTGTTTACCTTCTCGGCGCCGCTTCCAGTGAAGTCCTTATGAGTGACAGAAAAACATTTAGAAGACTCTTTGCAGATGGGGGCTGCAACCTGCCCTCGTCTCCCCCATTTGCAGCTCAATTTAGGGAAGGCTAAACCCCAGGAGAGAAACTGCAGCCGTATGCAATTTAAATCCCACCTACACTATTCCAAAGGCTATTGGAATTGTGGGGTTTTCTGAGAAGGCTTCGATTGAGTCCATGCTGTGAAATATCGTTTTCAATAAGCTGAGTACAGAGATCGTTCAGGTCTCTGTTTCAGTCCTGCTGTTTATCATATGATGAATGGTTAAAAAAAAAAAGAAAGGCACCTATCATTTACCTGGAGGAGAGGCAGCCCCAGAAAACGAGAACGCATCAACAAGTGAAGAGGTTGTACCTAATTCTGAAAAAGTAATAATTGTTGAATGTAAATTCCCCAATGCATTTTATTTCTTCCTCACAAACAGCAAATAGGAAGGCGAAAGAAATGTTGAAGTGAGTGCAGGTATTTGCTTCAGGGTGGGGTGTTTTTTTTTTGCATTAGTTTTAAAATCTGCATATTATTTGTGAGCCTCGGTTTGAGATTCTGCCTCCCCTTTCTTTTAAACAAAAAGAAAATATCTCACGTACAGAGACATCAAAAAGAAGTGGGCGGACGACAGACAAGACAGTAAGGACGGTTTCTTCCCTGGTTTGCTCTTTTAATACTGATAGACAAAGTGAGTTAATGCAGGAATTGCGTCTGGAAAAGGTCAAATTGAGAGTGGCAATAAAACTAGTCCCTTTTCCAGTAATGAGGTTTGACCTTGAAAGGGCTTGATGGAGTAAAAGGAGTAACCAAGCTCACCTTGTAGTTTTTCTCTCGCTCACTGCTCCCGCCCCCCCCCCCCAAAACCCAAGTTCTTCTGCTCAGAATCTTGCTGGCGTACACAGATCAATTTTGTAACCCCCAAGAAACAAGGGACTGAGTGAGAAATCTATTTCTGAAGCTGGGGGGGGAGGGGGGAAATCAGCTGTAAAAATAAATGCCACAAATGCAGCTTGCTAAAATTAAACTCCAAGATCAAAAACCCTTGTGGGTCCGATTCGAAACCTCTTGATGACTGCCGGACTCATTCTGAACATTTATTTATAGGCATATTTGAAATGCATTATGGATGAGGAAAAAGGAAGTCAAGCACAATTTTAAAAAGGGCAAAATGAAACTGTAGCTGTCAGGAATCTGGCTATATCAATAAGTGAGATAGACTTAAGTTCCCCAAAGACTTGAATATTTCTATCGTTATTTCCACCGTGTTTCCATATAATTGCCAGTGGTGTTCATTGCTTAATATTCATGCTGTTCCTTCACTTCAGCTTTGCGCTCAGCCGCCGTTTTGCACATTCTTTCCAAATCTCATTGGATTGTTTGTTGAAGTAGTTGAAAAACACAGCATTCACCATGTGTAATAATAATCACAATAATCATAATAATGAGGCTTAATAGTGCTGTAATTGTGTGCAGGCAGTGAGAGAACAGTTCCCTTAGGATACCACTTAAACTGTACACTGTTCACATTCTAGCTCATTGCAGCTTCCTCCATAACAAAATATTCTAATGTTAAAACCACAGCAGGGCAGGGTAAAGAAAATGCAAACCATACTAAGGTACCCAAGAGCAACTGCGTATTAGAGATAATGGACACACAGCAAAGCCTCAAAATTAACTTCCAAGCATCTCAGGAATGAATCCCAGTAGCTAAGAAGGAATTGCGATGCACCAAGGGAGGATGCTCGCAGTCCAGATATGCCCTGATTGTACACCCCTTTATTTGGGGTGACCGGTACCCAAATCAACAACTAGGTTTGTCTGTGCAGGTGCTGTGCAATCCCATGTTGCTGTTTTAGCTCCTGTGCAACTTACTGTTGCTCCTACCAACGCACAGTAGTTGCTCCTTTCTAGTGATGCTTGAGGAATTCAAGTTCTGTGAATTTCATCATGAATTGACCTGATCTGCACTTCCCAGACTGGTAGGCAGATTGTAAGATACCAGTCCTTCAGATCTCACACTTTTCTGAATCATTGTGGTGAAAAAGAAAAAAAAGTACCAAAATGTCTTTTAAAAATGTGCAATTCAGGACAACCCATGTTTAGAAACGTTTGCATTGGTATTTAAATGTGCATTTTCTGATATTTAAGTATTATTTTTAATGCAGATTTCTTTGGGGTTTTGTTTTTTTTTATACTCACGGTTAAACGGGACAGAACAGGCTTAGGAATCAACACTTGTGAAATTGACAGGGCCTGGAAATAGATGGATGAGCCTAGCTCCATAGGCTAGTTCTCCCCTCTTGTGGGAGCGCAGGTGGCGCTGTGGTCTAAACCACCGAGCCTCTTGGGCTTGCCAATCGGAAGGTTGGCGGTTTGAATCCCCGCAACAGAGTGAGCTCCTGTTGCTCTGTCCCAGCTCCTGCCAACCTAGCAGTTCGAAGCATCCCAGTGCAAGTAGATAAATTGGTACTGCTGTGGCAGGAAGGTAAACGGTGTTTCTATGTGTTCTGGCTTCCGTCACGGTGTCCCGTTGTGCCAGAAGCAGTTTAGTCCTGCTGGCCACATGACCCGGAAAGCTGTCTGCGGACAAAACGCCGGCTCCCTTGGCCTGAAAGCGAGATGAACGCCGCATCCCCATAGTCGCCTTTGACTGGACTTAACCGTCCAGGGGTCCTTTACCTTTACCTTCCCTCTCCCCTCTTGTGGTTTCCAGCAACTGGTATTCAGAAGCAGCGTTGCCTCTGCCGCAGGTACCCACTTGAATAAAATAGCACGGGCAGGTAAGCCCCGCCCCACAAAATCGATCAGATGTATACCATTTGAATGGCAATGCCCATCATTGTTGGGGTCCCCAGTCTCCTCAATTTGGGGGGGGGGTTGCAGGGACCTCAACCCCTAGGAATTAGCTCCTGTGCCTCTGACTGTGGAAGCAGAGTGTGACCATCATGGTTTTTAGCCACTAATAGTCTCACCTTCTGCTGCTTTGCTGCGTCAGGTGGGTTATTGGGTGTTGTAATCCAAGACTCCCAGAGGAAAACCCAGTTGGGGAAGGCTCCTGTAAGTGGTACAGACCTAGTTCAAACTGTTCCTGTACTGCAGGGATGTCCAACCGGTCGATTGTGATCTACCGGTCGATCGCGGGTCGTCCCTGGTCGATCTCGTGATCCTGATCGATATCCCAAAAACAACAACAAAACAACTGACCAAAAAAGCTCAACAACTTTGGTCAATACAATGGGTAGATCACTGCCAGGTTGTTGTTGTTTTTTAGTGGGAATAGATCGCAGTCTCTTGGAAGTTGGATATCCCTGCTGTACTGTATCACTTCACACTACAGGTGAAGGGAGGATAATATGATTTCACGCGCCTCCACATAAAAACGCCTTGCACACACACAAAGAGCAGCTAGGACAAGGGTTTATAGCCCTTTTGTCCACCTGGCACACTAGTATTCTATGGCCAATGATTTGCTTGAATGGGGAAGTCTTCCAATTTAATGGGAGAATGGCCTCACCACCTGCAATTCAAAGCGGTGCTACCAAGGACACTTGATTCACGCACGGGGAGGAGGCTTTTAGCAAACTATGCCGACACACTCAAGTCACAGCTTCTACTCTTAAAAATTACATTCACTTTCTATTCCTTAGGTTTGTAAGTTTCCACCCGCTGTCCTCCTAGTTGACATCTTGAGAGATCTTGAGTAGCAGAGCTGGGAAAGGCCTCTGTGCCTGATTCCCCAGGGGGAGAATAAGTTTCACGATGTGCTGCCAATTAGAGCTGACCGTCGTGTCTTAGCTGGAGTCTTGGTCTAACTTTGCTTATGTCACAAATGGCCTTCGTTCCAAAGAGAGTGGGTGACGGGTGGAAGCCACAGCGTTTGGACTTTAAAGCACCCAGTAATATTTCATGGTTAGAACCGTTCTCTGATAAGTGGCAGGAAATGCACGCTCATTACGTGGTGAGTGTGAAAAAATGCCACATTGGAGGTGGGCGAGAAAATGGCCTCTGCTGCAGAAATGCTCAAGAACATCTTCTAGAGATTGTGATGTTTGCTTGGGAGCGTCGCTCCTCTGTATACCAGCTCAGACTTTGGTTCTGAGGTGAATGCCTGTCAAAGAACAAACAAGACAGAGAAATGTCATTCCAGCATTGACTTTGGCATTCAGGTCTGATCCTTTTGGAGTTCTACAACTTATTCTAGTGAGGTTGCAGATTGGTTCTTGTTGCTGTGTGAATAGAATAGAATAGAATAGAATATCTTTATTGTCATTGTCCCCTTGCGGGAACAACGAAATTTCTCGGTTGCTATATCAACTCAAATAAGACACTCCACAGAAATTAAAATACTAATAAGCGCAATACAATACAGAACAATATAACAGATAAATAAGATGACTTCAGAGTCCAGAGTTTCCATTTAAGGTCAAAATTGCCCTAGGAAAGAAACTGTTCTTTATTGATTCTGCATGCTGACTTTGCTTCTTATCATGTCACATACATGCTACCTATCTGTATACAGATTCAGGTAGGTAGCCGTAGACGCAGTCGAAATAAATTAAAATTGTCCAGTAGCACCTTAGAGACCAACTAAGTTGTTCTAACCCAGGTGCTACTGGACATTTTTTTTAATTTATCTGTATACAGTTTGTGGGAAATTTTTGTTTTGTTTCTGGCTTGGGCTTCAATTCCAATTTTCACTGTTACAATTTTTTCACATTCACACTCACCTGAGGCATAACAGGAATGTGCTCCCCCCACTGCGCCCCCTCCCACTGCAGCCTGAAATTGGCAAGAGGAGGGTGTTCAGGCAGAAGCGGCAGGACAGGTGGGGCTCTGCCTGAGGCAGCCACTTAACCCCACCTCATGGGAGGGCTGGTGCTCTTCTACACACACACACACACACACACACACACACACACACACACACACACCTCTGCCTCCAGGCAAGCAAGAAGAATGACCAGAGTTCATGGAAATATTGCACCCAGATAAAAACACTCGAGGATGCCAACCAGGCGTGTGACTTTGGGAGAGTCCTGAGGTTTATATAGAGAAGCCTGGGAGAGCTGCGCTTGGTTCCTAGGGTTGCCAGACTCAATAGAGGACAGGACTTCTGTGCCTTTAATTGCCCTGCTCTCTTTTGAGTCTGGAAACCTTAAAGAGAAACCAGCAGACCCTTTGTTTAATTTCCAAGCAAGGGGTCTGCTGGTTTCTCTTTAAGGTTTCCAGACTCAAAAGAGAGCAGGACAATAAAAAGGCACAGAAGTCCTGTCCACTACAGTGGTACCTCGGTTTATGAACACAATTGGTTCCAGAAGTCTGTTCATAAACTGAAGCGTTCATAAACTGAAGCGAACTTTCCCATTGAAAGTAATGGAAAGTGGATTAATCCGTTCCAGACGGGTCCGCGGAGTACTCAACCTGAAGCGTACTTAACCTGAAGCATGGGTGTAATTGGTTCCGGAAGTCTGTTCATAAACTGAAGCGTTCATAAACTGAAGCAAACTTTCCTATTGAAAGTAATGGAAAGTGAATTAATCCATTCCAGATGGGTCCGCAGTGTTCGTAAACCAAAAATTCGTAAACCGAGGTGTTCATAAACCGAGGTTCCACTGTATTGAGTCTGGCAATCCAGATTCAGAGGAAGATGGAGAGAAAAGCCCATAAACTTGATAGCAAATGTCAACGTGCGAGGAACTTAATAAGAACATTTATGAAATGACTTGCAGGTTCATCCATAACCCAAGATAGCCGATTTCTGTATTTACTCATGGGTAGTTCTGAGCTTCAGTCAGTGTTCAGGAAGTCGTAATTATGTTTCGCAGCGCAACCTCCCTCCCTCATAGGAAGGCAGGCTTTGTAATAAAATCAGCACCTCAAGCAGTGAGGGCTTTGGGGCTGTGGAGTTTTGGCACGACAGGAAGCCTTTTCCAAAAAGAGATGTAACATTTTTAAAGCGTGGACTTTCTATATCTCTCATCTTTTTTTATTTTAAAAAAAGTAATTTTCTTTTCATATAGTGAAACCGTGGGCAATATTTTTTATGACAACTTAATTAGAGTTTGGCTGAGCCTCTGAGACTAGATGAAATTGCTTTGTAGGCCTGATTTGGCCTTTGGACTGCAAATTAACCATCCCTAGTGTAAAGATTTATTATTATTATTTCTTATGTATTGTAGCGGATTAATTATTTAGCACTTCAGTATATAATATGACATGCTTTACATCCCTTTTCTCAGTCAGGCTGCAACGCTATGTCCACCTATCCGGGAATAGGCACCATTAAACTCAATAGGGCTTGTTTGTTTAGTCGTTTAGTCGTGTCCGACTCTTTGTGACCCCATGGACCAGAGCAGGCCAGGCACTCCTGTCTTCCACTGCCTCCCGCAGTTTGGGCTTACTTTTGAGTATATACACATATGACTCGAAAGGGCTGTTGCTCAGTGGTAGAAATCTGCAGAAGGTTGCAGGTTCAATCCCTGACACCTCCCAGGTAGGGCTGAGAATGTTCCCTGTCTGATAACCCAGAGAACGACTGCTTGCCAACGTAGGCAGCACTGAACTAGGCAGATCTGTTTAAGACGGCTCTCTAGGTTGCTTGTGACTGCACTACAAGTATCTTTCTTTAAGGTTAGGAGTCTAGTTCACCAACAGTTAAATCATAACAATTGTTTGCTGATTGGCTATTTGGAAATATTTGACCATGGTCAAATATTCCATGGAACTAAGACAGGGCTTGCAAGTGATGCAAGTCTGTTTTGTTACCATTAGAAATGCATGGCTTGCACTTGTTGGCTACTTTTCTACTTTAGAAATGTACAATGCTGAAGGAAATGGCAGCAGGGAAGCCTGGGATTTGTAAGCTACTCTGCCTCCTTATTCAGGTTGGGAAACATTTTTTGTTTTAATAATAATGATAATGATAATGATAATAATAATAATTTATTATTTATACCCCGCCCATCTGGCTGGGTTTCCCCAGCCACTCTGGGCGGCTTACAACAGAAAAATGAAATAAAATAATCTATTAAACATTAAAAGCCTCCCTAAACAATTTATTTTCATTTCGCTTTTAATTTGCATACCGCCTTTCTATATTACTAGACACAAGGCGATTTACAAGCTGAAGAAACAACGAAGATCACACACCTTATAACAAATCTGATGCAATACAAATAAGGTCATAATAAAAACGTTACTTTGAAATAAACAACTCACATCAAATAAAGTATTATTCAATAATTCATTAGAATAAAACAGTACACAATAAAATTAAATATCAGAAAATAATCGAACAAATTCACTCTCAGCAGTTGCAATAAATAATTATGAAACTATAACCAACAAAAATAGCAAGTCACAATGCATAAAATACCACAATACATACAAAACCATGTAGAAGGATCAGATTGAGAAACAAACACACACACACATTTATCAAAACAGGAAATTGCAGGTGGCTCATTAGCAAATGACTCTGGGCAGAGCTTTCCAAACTTTTCCTGCTGGTGGCACACTTTTTAGACATGTATCATTTCACAACACAGTAGGGAGTGGTCGCACAACACACCTACACACTGCAGCCGACACACTAACGTGTCGCGATACAGTTTGGAAAGCTCTGCTCTAGTGAGTAAAGTGAGTAAAGGAGTAAGAAAACACTAATTTCCTTTCTGCCTGGCATTTGTTGCATGCAGTGCTGTTTCCATTTTGCTGCAGTTTGGCTTCTTCTGACAAAAACTGCATTACGCATCCTGCTTTCCCCGATGGTGAAATTTTACGTAATTGATTGCACAGTTAGTTTTGTTTTTCATTACATTATTCCACACTATTCATTTTAATGTGAAGGAAATGCAATGCAAATTGGTAAAAATAATAATCATCAGTCACATATTGTTATGTATTGCTTGCAGACTGAAAACAGCAGCAGCGATTACTGATCCTATTTGCTTGGTTGATTTCCATTCTGAACATGGGAGGAATAAGCAAATGCTGGCAATTTCCACAGCTGTTTTCATCAAAATTCTCCAGCATTGCTATTAGTGAACATCCCCTATTGTTGTTGTTGTTGTTGTTGTTTGTTGTTGTAAAGGGGTTGAGACTAGCAGGAAGGACAATGTAGCACCAGAGGCTTTTAAAGCTGGAACTGATTCCAGGGTGGTCTGGTTCCAGTTTGCAATGGGTATGTTCAAATTTTAATGGCAAAGCATTGCATTTGAGGTGAGAGACTGCATCTTCCGTTAGGACCGCTTTGTATGTGCGATTAACCACTTGATGTTGCAGTAGCCAAGGGAAGAACATTCATGTGCGAACCAGTCCTAAAAAGTCAGCTCACCAAAGCACCTCCTTAGTTGCTTTCTTCCTCTGTTGAGCTCCCTGTAGCTGCATTCATGTGGAAAAGGGTTTACAGAACTGGAGGCACTGAATGAAGAAATGCGTTTTCTGTGATGAAATTCATTTCAGTAAAATACTGCTCCGTGGAGCCCTGTGTTGCTACTTGCCATGCCTGTGAAGAACAGTTTCTGTCAGCTGGTAATCTTATCTGAGCCCTTTCAGAAACTGGGAGCTTAAAAGATGCATGCACAAAACAGACTCCAATGTTATCATTGCCAGAGGCAACTCTTTCTAGATTTGAAAATCCAGTACCAACTAAGTCAGATACCAGTATGTACCTCAGAAACAGAGTCTAGGACTTGCTGATCAGAAGGTCGGCGGTTCGAATCCCTGCAACGGGGTGAGCTCCCGTTGCTCGGTCCCAGCTCCTGCCCACCTAGCAGTTCGAAAGCACATCAAAGTGCAAGTAGATAAATAGGGACTGCTCCAGCGGGAAGGTAAACGGCGTTTGCGTGCGCTGCTCTGGTTCACCAGAAGCAGCTTTGTCATGCTGGCCACATGACCCAGAAGCTGTCTGCGGACAAACGCCGAGATGAGCGCCGCAACCCCAGAGTCGGACACGACTGGACCTGATGGTCAGGGGCCCCTTTACCTTTACCTTTTACCCAACCCTTCCCATAAAACAGTTTAAGAGATTAGCTTTTCTAAAGAGCAATGGGCAATTAAAGGGATAGAAATTGGTGTTGTTCCTTTCCTCCATTGTTTTCGTTTTTTTTAGCAGTGCCCTGTAGTGGCTAGAGGGTTAAATTTGGATTTGGGACTGAATTCAAATCCCTATTCAACCACAAAGCTTGTTTGTTGACCTTGGGCAGAGAGGATTGCCAATGCTACACCTGCGGGTGCCCGGGTGCCCACCACTACTTCCAGTGGCATGTGCAAAAGAGCTTAGCAAATACCCCCTCAGAAATTCACAATGCATGGCAGGCGGTTGGCTCTTCCTGTTCCTTTCCTGTTTGCACTGGTTTGGCGTCTCTTACACTGAAACCAGCACCTGCTTCCATATGCCCACATTAAATCTAGCAGAGGGTGGCCGACTAGTTGGGTCCAGAGCATGGTTATATTATTAAATTGAGCCCATAACAACTTGGGGGGGGGTGTCATCAGTTTACCTGTGAGAGCACCTTACCCCATATATGCCCACTTGACCACTTTGATCCGCAAAACTGGCACTGTTGCAGGTGCCACATAATACCCCATCCATGTTTGTAAGAAATCGCTCCTTTAGTGGGGCAGCAACTACACTTTGGAACTCCCTTGCCTACAGACATCCTGCTAAAAAGGTGTTTCCGTCTACCTAGTCTGAGCCTACCCAGACATGTGGAGAGTGTTTTCTGTTTATTGCTGATCTTAATCTTTTGTATGTTCTACATAGTTGTTTTTAACTGTTTTTACCTGCAATTTTATTGCTTCACTCATTTGTAAACTGCTTGGAGGGTATTTTTTGTTTTTGTTTTTACAGTCAAGCAGTGTATAAATTTCATGAAATGTATACGTAAATAATTTCGTTGGATGCCAAGATTGAACACCAACCCTCCCTTCTATGTTCTGAACAGAGGAGAGGCACAAGGAGCTTCACTCTGCCTTTCCAACCCACCCAAGTGATGGAGTTCCTGCTGGAGAGGTGCACGCCTTCACTGTCTCTCTCTCTCTCTGCCCCTTTAGGTGTGGTGGTAATAATAATAATAATAAATAATAATAAACAAATTTATTTATACCCTGCCTGTCTGGCTGGGTTTCCCCAGCCACTCTGGGTGGCTTCCAACAAAATATTAAAAATACAATAAAACATCAGACATTAAAAACTTCCCTAAACAGGGCTGCCTTCAGATGTCTTCTAAAAGTCAGATAGTTGTTTACATTTCCTTGACATCTGGTGGGAGGGCATTCCACAGTACGGACGCCACTACTGAAAAGGTCCTGTGCCTGGTTCCCTGCAACCTACCTTCTTGCAGGGAGGGAACCGCCAGAAGGCCCACGGAGCTGGACCTCAGTGTCTGGGCTGGACAATGGGGGTGGAGATGCTCATTCAGGTATACTGGTAGGCTTCTTGTGTTACGCCACACACCCAAAGCAGCCATTTTGTATCATGGACCATCGGCCTGACTTGGTATAAGGCACCTTCTCATATTCCTGCTGGTACTACGAAGAGTAGGCATTGTTCCAAGGGGAAAAAAGCTCAGCTTATCATAGAATCATAGAGTTGGAAATGACCGCGAGGGTCATTTAGTCCAGCCCCCTGAAATGCAGGAATCTTTTGCCCAACATGGGGCTCGAACCCACAACCTTGAGATCCAGAGCTCTACCAATTAAACTAGCCAAACAACAACAACAACAAAACACCTAGACAAACTTGTGGAAACTGCAAACTTTACATATCTCATGAAGATACACAACTTCTGAAATGAGTTTCAAGTTTTAATTATACCCTATGCTGTTTGAACAAGAAAAATAGGCACTTAAAATTGCTAGCACCTGTTTGTGAGAAATCTCCTGCTACCTAATGTGCATTAGGAACATTAGGGAATTTTGTAGATTGGTGAATATTTTCTCAAAATAGAAGAGGCAACTGCGAGTGTTGTTTTCAAATTCACGAGATGATGGCATGCCAAAAACATTAGTTTAAGTATCTTCTGGTAAAAAAGCAGAGCTAGCTTCAATCAATCTCCCAAAACTCACTGGAGATTTTCTTAGAACTTATACAGCTATATATGATCATTAACTGGAAAAGGTTTCAAGTATAGCAGAACTCTGAACTTCAGTAGCGCAACAGAGATAATTTCAAGCCACGGAGTTTAGATACTTGAAGAGATTCTCTGTTGCTGGTTGACTGACCAAACCCAAAGAGACCCACCAACCCGAACTCACTCATGGTTCCTCATCATCCTAGGAAATATGGAAAGTGAGGGGCTGCAGGGTTCTGTCCGGGTCTTGTTGCTGTTCAACATCTTTATAAACGACTTGGATAAAGGTATTAAGGAGATGCTCATCCAATTTGCAGAAGACACCAAACTGGGAGGGGTAGCTAATGCCGCAGAAGACAGAGTCAGGATTCAAGATGACCTTAACAGATTGGAGAACTGGACCACAGCTAACGAAATAAATTTCAGTAGGGGAAAATGTCACATTCTGCTCTTAGGCGGGAAGAACCAGCTGCACGAATTGAAGATGGGGAACACCTGACTTGCCAGTAGTACATGTGAAAAGAATCTGGAGGCTTAGTAGACCACAAGCTTTGCATGAGTCAACAGTGTAATGCAGCAGCAAAAAAAAGCTAATGCTATTCTAGGCTGCATCATCAGAAGTATAGTATTCAGATCAAGGAGAGTCATAATACTGCTCTATTCTGTCTTGGTGAGACCACACTTGAAGTACTATGTCCAGGTTCTGGGTGCCACAATCTAAGAAGGACGTCGACAAGCTGGAAAGTGTGTAGAGGAGGGCTACCAAGATGGTGAAGGGTCTGGAAGCCAAGCATGAGGAATGGTTGAGGGAGTTGGGTATGTTTAGCCTGGACAAGAGGACACCAAGAAGTAATATGATAGCCATCTTCAAATACCTAAAGGGCTGCCACATGGAAGATGGAGCAAGCTTGTTAGATCCTGCTCCAGACCAATGGATTCAAGGTACAAGAAAGGAGATTCCAACTGAACATCAGGTAGAACTTTATGATGGTAATTGCTGTTCGGCAGTGGAATGGTCTCCCTTGGGAGGATGTGGACTCTACGTCATTGAAGGTTTTCAAGCAGAGGTTGTATGACCATCTGTCATGGATGCTTTAGTTGATATTCCTGCATTGCAGGGGGTTGGACTAGATGCTCCTTGGGGTCCCTTCCAACTCTGTGATTCTAGGAATTTGAAGGTTTGATGCAGCTTCATTCGTTAAGCACTCAACTCCCTACTGCAACCATTAAAACTAGTCACTTTCTGGATTTAAAATGGAGGTTGCCCAGCCTTACGACATTTCAAGTCTTCCATTAAACAAGCTTTCAAATTATTACAATATGATTAAAGGGGATGGCAGTCATGTAAAAGGTTAAAGCATGTGCTGCCTATTTTCAAATTGCTCATTTCCTAGCTAAGAATGGAATTATGCAATCATGTTTTTTAAGTTGGTCTATTACAGCTGTCTGGCTGCCATCAACTTGCTTTGCAGCAGCAGTAGTGTCTGAGAAATCTTTGGGATTTTCTTCTTACTCATTACGGCTGAGCTGTGGTCATTCGAACACACACAGGAGAAAAGAACATTTCACATCCCCTACTCCATTTTTGATTTCTTGGCCTTAATTTCTGCCCCACCCCTCAATTTTGCCTTGGAATCTCCATCTTTGTTTCTTTAACCCAGCCCGATGTGTTTTTACTTTTACATTTTATTGAAATGCTTTCGTCTCCTTTCCATCTCCCCTCCCTCTTTACTTCTATTTTCTACTGTTGTTGTTGAAAACTCCTGTGCTGCAGCGGAAGGGCGAGGTGGAAGTTTAACAAGCACAACAAAGAAATAAATAAACTGCTGTAGCTGTTCATAGTTTTAGGAAGCCACTTTCCGCACAGATCAAGCAGATTCCACGGAGACACGTTTTACGAAACTTACCCACTGCCAGAAGTGTTGTAATACTGGTATGTGGACCAGTGTGGATATTTTTTTTTATTAGAAAATTCCTTCCACAGAACTCTAAATGAGGGTTGGATAACCTTTTTCAACCCAAATTCTCCATTTCCTTGGGCGCAACCTTTGAGGAGGAGGTGATATGCCAGCGATGGGCAGGTCCAGAGTCAGAAAATGGATGTAACTGTTAACTTTACCTGTGCAATAGGTAGTTTTTTCTATATACAGTCACTCACCTCTCCCTCTCCTTAGGATTGCCAGGTCAGGAGCATCCCAGACCTTGACTTTTCAGAACCCAAACCTGAGATCTAGGGACGGACCCCGGTGATGTCAAAGGAGCGAGTCCCCGTGATGCCATTAAGCATGGCACTTAAAAAATGGACCACAGTCTCTGAGAGCATGTCATTCAAATGTAAAATGCAAAGTCTAACAAATAAACAAATGTATCACGGGTTGGAAATTAAAATAGAAGCCTTACCGAAAGGGGTCAAACAACAACAACAACAACAACAACAACAACAACAACAACAGCAACAACAACTTGTATACCTCCCTATTCCCCCATGTCTCAGGGTGGTTCTCAACATCAAATCACAATATAAAAATCACAAAATAAATAATAAGAACAAGAACAACCCAATAATCCCCCCCTTAAATTGAAGACACACACACCCCCGGCCCCATTGGCCTGTGAACAAATTTGGGAAAGTTTGAGAAAGCTCGTACTGCATTTGAGACAGGCACAGCAATCGTGTTTCTCCTTGATCCCCTGCTGCAGATCACTTCCATCCCTATAAGCTCCCTTCCCACAAATTCTCCCATAGCAGTAAACAATCAGATAAATTATTTAAAAGTCCCAAATGTCATCTCTCTGCTTGCTTTCCCTCCCCATCTCTGAACATCTTGTTGCTGATCAATACCGGTGAGTATTTGTATGGTGTTAAGTTTTGTGTTTAGCTGAAGATCAAATGTTTGTGGAAATGACAAGAGCAAACCTGATGGAAGCCTCATCTCACGTTTTCCAAAGTGACCTTTAAGATAACTTCATTTCACCTGGCATTTTTGTTAGAATTGGTTGAAAAGCCCTCTCTTCGCAGCTTTCCACCTCTGTCACAACAGATAAGGTCGGCAGTATCATTAGCTTGCAGAAAATAAAAGTGGTGTTTGTATACCTATAAAGATCTTTTGCCAAGAAAATTGTTATCTAAGAGGTCTCTATAGAATGTGCTTTTGGTTCCAAGATCATATTCTTTGACCACTTTAAGTCCTTTTAAAGAAATGTAAGCCTTTCATTTTGGTTTCAGGGCCTATTAAATCAAAACCTCCAATTCTAGGGATAAATATTGAAATATTTAAAGAGCAGAGGAGACTAGCCTTGACTCTTTAGTTACAGTACTTGGTATCCATATCAATCTGCTCACTCTCTAAGATCAGCATATGAGGTGGTGGTCAATATGAGGAAGGTGGGGGCTTTTCAGTGGTGGCTCCTTGCATGTGGAATTCTCTCTGAGGGGCATCTGGCTCCATCTCTTTATAGTTTTAGGCAGCTAGTTAAGATTTGTTTGCTCCTGGCAGGCATTTGAAGGCAAAGAAACCCCTGCTGTTCTCAATAATTGTTCTTTACTGATGTGTTTTTAAGCATTGTGGTTTTTCTATAATCTCTATTCCTGCTGTAAACTGCCCTTATGGAAATAAATCCCCACCCTCTACAGCCATCAGTCCCACTGCGTATGAGCGACTTGCGTGATCTGTGTGATACTGTGCTGATTTTCATAAAAGGAATAATAATGTTGTTGTTTTTCACTCATATACAGGAGGAAACACTAACATAACAAAGTGTGCAAGTTCTGTAACAGAAATAATAATGGACTGGGGAGTAGGGAAAATAGTTCAGGTTACACTGAAGTACTGGAGTAGCTGTATGAGTGGCTCGGTCAACCCAGCCAGATGGGCAGGGAATAAATAATAAAAATATTATTATCATTTATAGGAGGTTAGAGCATCCAACCAGAGCCACACATGAAGTCTTGCAATATGTCAACAGGTTGAGAGAGTGTTTGCATATGCTATACAGTGGTACCTCGCAAGACGAATGCCTCGCGTCTAGTGATTCTTTGTTGCCTCGCAAGACAAAGCTTTCTATGGCCGCTTCTCGCAAGACGAATTTTTTTTGCTGCTTTTTTTCTGCCGTCTGCTGTTTGTTTCCGCAAGACGGAAATTTTCGTAAGACGGCACGACCCACGGAACGGATTATTTTCATCTTGCGAGGTACCACTGTATAAGGATACTAGCTTTCGGTGAAATTGTCACTATGCAATTACCAAGTGAAGACTTAGAATTTGCATTTCATAAACAAAGCTAACATCCGCCAGCCTTGCCCAATATTTGCAGTTGACACCCATTCATTGTTCCTAATGAACTAATGCAATAGAAGATTTTCCACCAAAAAAATTGCTGGAAATTTTTCTGCTTTACATCACAGGGGCGCGCTACTGTTGGTTGCTGTGCTATTAAGCTTGATGGGACAATTGTCTTAATTGGTATAAGGCAGCTTCCTTTGTCTTAGACAATGCCCTCCCACTAGAGGTCAAAGAGAACAACAATTACCAGACCTTTAGAAGGCATCTCAAGGCAGCCCTGTTTAGGGAAGCTTTTAATGTTTGATGGATTTCTGTATTTTAGTGTTTTGTTGGAAGCCGCCCAGAGTGGCTGGGGGAACCCAGCCAGATGGGCGGGGTATAAATAATAAATTATTATTATTATTATTATTATTATTATTATTATTATTATTATTATTATATAGCATTAGTTTCCCGTATTTTAACTTGGTATTACAACTATACATGTTCACCCACCAAATGCACAAGGACATGTCTCCTAACCCTGGCATGCTGCTGCTGTGTTGGAAGAAGAGGCAGTTGATAGTGCTGTTGTAAATAGCACCATTTGTACTTTCAGATTGGTCCAAAAGAGATACATTTTAAACTAAAGTAAGTAAAACATGCCTGTACCTGTGACCTGCTGGTCACCTGTGGCGAGTAAGAATTGTGCCCTGGCAATCAGGCAGAGAACAGTTTGTGTATCGGAAAACAGCTATCAAATAATGGGGATTAGTTTGAGGTCTCATCAATTTACTTCATTGCTGAAGTTATTTTGATGAGAACTGTCCATGTGCTGGATAGATTCCCTGCCTTAAACCTTTTTTTAAATTACCGTATTAGCTGCTAAAATCGGACTAATCTGGCATAGCAGTAATTCCAGCAATCAAGGAGGGGGCAAAATGGTCAAATTGATAGATGAGGTTGACCACAGAAGCAGATCTAATCTCTTGCTGAACCAAGAGAAAATTGGACTAATTTATTTTATACCAGAAGCACACATTGGATTGGATACCTGTCCCCTGATCCCGCTTGTTATGTGAAGGGAAATAGGTATACACACACACATCTGTGCAGGGGTGGAAAGTCTGAATAGAGCCTACACAGGTAGACTAAGCTTCTGCAATCAGCCTGAAAGGTGAGGGTGGAACATCCATTAAAAAGCCACCCAGTTTTGCTCCAAGCATTTTGGATGCTATATGTGTAGACTGTATGCTCCATGCATAGGTACAATGGGGGGTATGCAGGTAGCACTGTGGTCTAAACCACTGAGCCTTTTGGACTTGCTGATCAAAAGGTTGGCGGTTCGAATCCCCGCAATGAAGTGAGCTCTCGTTGCTCTGTCCCAGCTCCTGCCAATCTAGCAGTTCGAAAGTGCACCAGTACGAGTAGATAAATAGGTACCACTGCGGTGGGAAGGTAAGCAGCATTTCCGTGTGCTCTGGCTTCTGTCATGGTATCTCGTTGCACCAGAAGCGGTTTAGTCATGCTGGCCACATGACTCGGAAAGCTGTCTGTGGACAAACACCAGCTCCCTCGGCCTGAAAGCGAGATGAGCGCTGCAACCCCATAGTTGCCTTTGACTGGACTTAACTACCCAGGGGTCCTTTATCTTTTTTTACCTATATCAAATGGGTGAGCAGGACAAGCATATTATTATTATTATATTAATGTATAGTGCTCTCTCTCTCTATATATATATATTTATATACACACAATAATCTTAATAATAAATGATATACAGTTTAATACCATGTACAATATGGATAGAGCACACATTATAAAAGCAGTTCAGATGAACCCTAACATCATAAAAAGATTCCAGTGTGGTGGGCAGGATCACCCAACCCAACCCATGATTATATAAAGATCAGAATCTCTCTTGATAATATAAATCTTTATGATTGATTTTTTAAAAAAGAATTAATATCTGTTCTCCTTTTACTTGCCTAATATAGACATGTGTGTTGACTAGCAATGGTTTTAATGGGCTACTAATGTTTGAGTGTTTTATTTCCAAGACAGGAAAATAAATACCGTAAATGTGGGAGTAGATGGAACTTGTGATATGAACAGCTTTAAGCTTTCTTCTAGCCGGAAAATAACTGGACAAGCTCTACTGATTCTTTACTAGCTGAGGACGTGTGTGTGTGTGTGTGTGTGTGTGTGTTGCCTAATCTCTCCCTCACCCCCAATATTCATTATTTCTTTGATGGTCTTGCCAAGGATAACCAGCAATTAACCAGGAAGGTCTGTTAGCTTCAGCAACAAAGGGGTCCTGTGATAAAAATCATAAAGGATCCATAGCAATGATGAAATGAGCATCCACGGCAAACCTGTGAAGAGTAACTTGAAACACTGGGCAAGCTGTTCCTATAATTGCAATTGATGTGGATCAGGGATAGCCAATCTGGTGCCCTCCAGATGTTAAGATTACAGCTCCCATAGCCACTGACCATTGGCTAAGTTGGCAGCGGCTGATGGGATCTGGAGTCCAACAAAATCTGAAGGGCACCATGTTGGTTAAGCCTGATGTAGAGGGTAGAGTGGCTACATTCTGGAAACCTGATGGGATATGTGGATGTCTGAGTTTGAACAATCTATCTCTCTTCCCAGGGATTTGTAGCTCTGTGAAAGAAATAGGAGCCTCCTAACATCTCTCAGTATCCTTGACAAACTGCAGCTTGGAGGAAGCCGTGGCTGTTTAAAGTGGTATCATAGGGCTTTAAATGTATGGTGTGAACGTGGCCTTTGGCTGTGTACAGATTCCCGGCTTGAAACACAGTGAGGTCGCTTTTTCACACGGCATTTCAAGTTGAATTTGCTTGTCACTGTGTGCATCAGAGTGGTATTCAGTGGAGCCTGAATGAGGATATCGTGCTCAAGTTGGGATTGCAGCTGACTTGGGGTGGGGGGTGGGGAACTGCATCAAAACGCAGCATTTTGCCAGAGACTACAGGATAGCTCTGTGTCCCTGGGTAACGCCATGTGTTCGCAGATTCAAAAACAAACAGTGGGAGCGGAGGACTGGAGCCAGAGTAACGGGTAATGTGTACACAGCTTTGGGATTACTAGGAAAGTGGCAATTCTGCGCCATATGGTTCTAAAACAAGAACTGAGCATTTTAGAATTCTAAGTACAGTACAGTTAGCAGAATAATTCAAATATGGCTCGGGGATATTGGATGGATTCGGTTCATATGATCACTTTGCATCCACTGTGAGATGACTATTATTCGATCAAATCTCAAAACCTCATGTAAGCTAAATAGATATCACAGCAAGTCCGTTATGTCTTCATGCTTCTGTGCGTAAGAAAAGGTAATACCCACTGAGTGAGTCCAATATGGTCCTTAGGCAAGGACGATTATTAAATGTAGGGGCCAGATTGAGACTACCAGCCCAGCTGTCCTAGATGCATGTTTCTGCTCTGCTTGTCTTTTTCCATTGACATGTCTCACATGGTGGTTTGGGGTGTGCACGAAAATAAAACCCAATTCAGGTTGTTGTCTATTGCACCCCTTGGTGCAATACTTCCAGTGTAAAGAAGCACTACCACTGTGCAAGTCTAGGAACACAGGAAGCAGGCTTATGCTGAGTCTCAGGCTATTGGTCCATCTAGTTCAGTATTGTCTACCTGGAGTGGCAGTGTCTCTCTGGAGTTTTAAGACAGGACATTCCCAGCCCCTTCCTGGAGATGCTTTGGGTTGAACCTGGGACCTTCTATATGCAGAGCAGATGCTCTACCACCAAGCTTTGACCTAGTTAGTGCTCTATCCCCAGCTACTGCTCTATCCCTGAGCTACAGTCCAGTCTATCCCATTGATTTTAGTGGTCCTCCAAGGTAGGTTTAAGGATGCAGCCTGCCGTATCTGCAGCTCCACCGCTTGAAACATGAAGGATGGAGTGGGGTGGTTCTTGGGTTTTTTTTTGGCTACAGTAGCTCTCAGACTGGTGCAACAACAGGCCTAGATGAGGCTCCTTGCTCACATTTGCCAGAATCCAGCAACTTTAACCTCTCACAACACCCCCCAAATGCCCCATTTGGGTGGTTTACTCTAGATTTCACCCATCCACAGTTTGGGCAGGTGCCTCAAGGAGTTCCAGGGTGGCAAAGACCTTACACTAGCTAGGCTGGATGGAGCAGCGTTGCCACCTTGTCGAAATGCCCCCCAGTACAGCAGTTCTGGGGTCTGGGTTGCTTTGCCCGCATTTTTTTTAAAAAAAAGTTGCAGGAGGGCT
This sequence comes from Zootoca vivipara, assembly GCF_963506605.1. NCBI lineage: Eukaryota > Metazoa > Chordata > Lepidosauria > Squamata > Lacertidae > Zootoca > Zootoca vivipara. The sequence continues at coordinate 46,466,377 of NC_083286.1, read as the reverse complement.
TTCCTAAAAATAGAGAATATTCAGCTGTTCTCTCTCTCTGCCCCCCCCCCCGGTGCACTTTTTGTCCTCAGTATACAAATAATATTTTTATATCCTGCAGCTTCTTGTGCTTTGCCATTTCTTTGCCACAGATAGGCTGGGGCCACCTCTGGATATAACCCTGGATTCACTGAACTGCACAGCGTTTAGTATACAGTGGAGGATGCCTCGGCAGCATGCAAGTTCCATCACCGGTTATACTGTGAGTACCTTTCTATTTTGGCCATGCAAGAAGGTATTCCTATGTCCAATGTCTCCAGGGCCGGATTTAGGTTTGATGAGGCCCTAAGCTACTGAAGGGAATGGGGCCCTTTATATGTCCAGCTGTCCTTTGTCAACAACAAATTGTCACTGTTTTTTGTGTTGAATATATGCTATATGGTAATTTATGGACCTAATAGGTATCTAAAGCCATTTGCACATAGCAAAATATGTACATCATAGGAGCCTACACAACACAAAACACTGTTGCTGTATGTAGGTTTTATTTTATTTGTTTTTATCTTATATTTTGGAAATGTACATTCAGTTTTTTTGCCCTTTAAATTTTTTGGGGGCCCCCAAGAGAGTGGGGCGCTAAGCTATAGCTTGTTTAGCTTATATGTAAATGCAGCACTGAGCGTCTCAATAGCTTGTGGTGTCATGTTTATGTGAATACAAAATTCTAAATACTAGTGATACACATTCAGGGAGGAATTCAGAGCCATGCTCTTGTGATCATTCTTTTGGCACAGGTTGCACATACCTTGAACCCTGAGCTTATTGTGGATGTGCATCCAGCTTCTTTTAGATGAATGAGCCCAGGAGCAACCCCTTCTTCCTCTTTCCAGTAAAATCTGGCTGTGCCGAGTTCTGATTGGCTGGACCTTGTAACCAATGAGAAAACCTCTTCTGTGCAGACTACAAATTGGCTGGCACTCAGAGGAATCACAAAGCTCCTTTCCTCACCAGAGCAATGTTTCCAGTTTGGCCAGTGATCAAGGACAGTAGGAACTGTATTCCAACAACATCTGGAAGGCTGCAGGCTCTCCACCCCTGATTTAAACTATAAAAGGAAAAAGAGTCTTGTTCCTTGCAGAATTTGGTGCTCCAATTGAAGAACTGACTCCGTGCATACTTTTAAATAATTACGATATTATGGGCATGATGTTATTCCTAAAGCGCTCTCCAATAAATAAGAAACAAGACAAACCCTGCCCTCCAGGTTTGCAGTAAACATATGGACACACAGGCAAGGTCATGCCACCTCCAGTTCTGCCTAAAGATCCTGTCCCTTTAAAATCTGTACGGCGAAGAAAAAGCCCGGCAGGTCTGAGTTTCTTTGCTGCTGTATATGCAGCCCGAAGACTTTGGTGGTCCAGCTGTCCAAACTCTCCTGTGCATGTTTAAGCTGGGTTGGATTTCAAGCAGATGGGATGTAGCAGACAGCAGGCAGCATTAATCTGAAAATCTAAGGGCAGGGGAATCCAAAACTACCATGCGTTTTGCCTTTCAAAGGATTATGGTGCAGTAGTCTAGGAAAGGGTGTGAGAACCCTGATCTTGTTTTGTTAAGTATGGTTTGGTTTCCTGTTCGCTTTCATATTTTATCTGTCTGATAGTTCTTACAGAGCCAGGCAACCATACACCTCGGTATCTTTAGGCTTAGGCATCCCCCTTTCCCCTCTGACCCTTTCAAAACTAGCATCTCCCCTATATTTTGATGAAATGAGAGAGTTAACCCTTCCCTCTCCCAACTGCAGATTTTCCTCTGGAAAGGGCCCTCCAGGATCACAGTTTGGCTTGAAACAATGTTGCTGTGATATAAACTCAAATCAGTGCTACTTTTCTAGAGAAAAAAGGTGTTGAAGCTAACCATGAACTCCTTGCCTGCTCTAGAATACCCACACGAGACGTAGCCGGCTGTACTCTTGCATAAATAAAGTACATTATTCACTGTATCATATTATAGATTTCAACAGAAATAAGTCATAATTCAACGGAAAAAGCAGAAGAGTCAGTAGATCAGTTCACAGTCTAATCAGTTCATGGATCAGGTCCAAACATGTGCTAGTGTCTATTCTACCTGCATCCGTTCATCAGGTCCACGCAATCCACATGAAGAGTTATTATTGCTCCAAAGAATCCTTTCACAAAGACTAAGATAAAGATTATTAATAATAATAATAATAATAATTTATTATTTATACCCCGCCCATCTGGCCGGGTTCCCCCAGCCACTCTGGGTGGCTTCCAACAAAATATAAAAATACAGAAATCCATCAAACATTTTCGGAATATTAACCTTGTTTCGCCATCCTGGGCTTCATCAGTAGTACAAGTCCATATGTGATGTACCAAGATAGTGGATCTATGGCATGGTAGTAGCAGCTCTCTTAGAAAGGCAGTGGTGCCCACCTGAGAGGTGTCGGAGCTGAGCTCCTGTGAGCTCCGGCTGAAAAAAAGCCCTTGCCCAAATCCTACCAACAACCGTATCTTTCAGGTAGAATGACCATGCACCAAACAGGACTAGACCTCTGTAACTTTAACACTGGAGAAGAAGCAGCAATGTTAGGTAGCACATCTTTTCTCATTTGCATAGGACGAGAGGCGCTTGCTACAATTTCAGCTTCTATGCAACCATCCAAGCTAAAGGAAGTCCTCTTTTTCTTTTTTCTTTTGCACTTGGGGAGAGGGGGGCATTCCTTGGCTTGCGGTCCACATTCCCTCTTGACCAAGCCCCTCCAGTGGAGGGCGTGGTCAAGACAAATGTGCCCATCACCACATACACGCATAGTCACTTACTACAGCACCCACAAATATGCATACATATTCCCAAAGACAAAAAGAACATATTCCTCTACAGGACAGTAGCGGCGAGACTAGTAGTGGGGGAAAAATGGGAAAACAGGAAAAACACCAGAAGTATCAGAATGGAGAACCAAGATTTGTGAATTTATGGCAATGGCAAAATTAACGGCTTCAATTAGAGGCAGCTCCAAGCAAAAAGTTACGGGAGAGTGGGAGTGTGTAGAGACATATATGGAAAAATATGGAAATGGAAATACATTTTGATATAAACATAAGAGGAAATACTCGCAAGGATACAAGATAATAGTACAAAGGATAGAATCATTAAGTACAAACAATTGTTAACACAACAAGAAACAATAATATAAATGCCAATAAGATCGCACATGGGTGAGGGGAAGTTTGGAGGGAGGGAAGTAGAAGGTGGTATCTGAAGAATTATTAAGAACCTTTAAGAATGTGATATAAAAGCAAAATGATATATGTAATTGGAAACATGTTGATTGATTGTGGCTGCAAGCTTTTTATTTTCAAATAAAAATGAAGAAAAAGAAGGAAAAAGCTCAAAAAATATTTAAAAATATGCATACATGCATTTGCTGGAAGTGAGTGATTTTTATGGAGATTGCAGCTGGGGTTAACCCACTCCACTCCTCCACTGCACTCGCACCAATAATAGTAAGGTAAAGGTAAAGGGACCCCTGACCATTAGGTCCAGTCGCAGACCACTCTGGGTTGCGGCGCTCATCTTGCTTTACTGGCCGAGGGAGCCGGCGTTTGTCCACAGACAGCTTCCGGGTCATGTGGCCAACATGACTAAGCTGCTTCTGGCAAACCAGAGCAGCGCCCGGAAATGCCATTTACCTTCCCGCTGTAGCAGTACCTATTAATCTACTTGCACTTTGATGTGCTTTCGAACTGCAAGGTTGGCATCCCACCCCAACTGGACATGTGTGTGTGTGTGGGGGGGTACTCCTATCAGAGCCAATCAAAGACTCCTTTCAAGCCTAATCGCCTTGGGGGTAAAAGCTGAGTAGGGGAGGAATGGCCCCGGAAATGGACCTACAGAACAGAATTAGGCTGGGGGGGGGGGGAGAGACCTCTTGGCTACATTTTCAATTTGAAGTGGGACAGGAGCAGAGAGAGGAGGGGATGCTACTGAGTGCACAGTGAGATAGGGGCCACATCCAGCCATTCTATGCCCCTAAGTGGTTATAGGATTGCAGCCTAAATGTGTTTGGAAGGTTTGTGTCTGCATGTTATGTGCACATGTCGATGCCTGCTGGAGTGTGGATCATTTCGGTTGCTGCCACTGTGAACGTCGATATTGCTTATACTCGCAATGTGTCATTTCACTGTCATTCTTATTAGTTTACCTAACCTAACCAATGTATTTTAAAGGTCTATTACACCGAGTTCAAGGCAGATAAACCAATTAAACAGAAGTCCCATGATGTGCCTCTTAGCCTGGACATGCTCAGTATGGTGAGTATTTGATATTAAGCATATGCGAATGCTTGGGGGTTCTTGTAGGTCAGTTTATCTGATCAATGGAATTTTATCAACACATGGGCTCTACTTAGATCAATAAAGCCTGGAGCAGTGTCTCTCAAACTTGGGTCCCCAGCAGTTGCTGGACTACAACAGCCATCGTCCCTAGCCAGCAGGACCAGTAGTGAGGGATGATGGGAGTTGTAGTCCAAAACATCTGGAACAACACCACTTTGTTCCCGTAGACTTGAGTATCATGGCTAAATGACAGCTTTCCATTTGCTCCGGAAGGTCAGTCCATGGCCTGGCTCACCCATCACATTAAACCATAGTTTAAAATAAACTGTGTGGCATGCTAGTGCACCCCCCCCCCGAAAGGTTCCTGCTCCTCCACTCCTGCTGCTACTGCTCCACAAGGAAACAAGCCAATGTTTGGCCCTGCTGTGATATCAAAAACCTCCGGAGGAAGAGAGGGGAACCTGCCCTGTTGTATATCGGGGCTGGGGCTGGGTGGAGAAAGTCTCCTCCTTTAAATTCCTGGGAGTTTACCTTAGTGAGGACCTCACTTGGAAAATCAACATAACTCAGGTGGTCAGAAAGGCCCAACAGAGACTCCATTTCCTCAGGGTCTTGCGAAAGAATGATGTTAAACAACAACTGATGAACTCCTTTTACTGGTCCACAATAGAAAGTGTCCTTTCATAGTGTATCACGGTGTGGTATGCTGGCCTGATAGGCACGGACAGAAAGTTTCTACAGAGGGTGATGAATACAGTGCTTGATATCATGGGCTGTCCCTTGAGTCTGCTAGATGACATCGCAAGGGATCGTTGCCTTAGGAGAGCGAGAAAAATTCCCAGGTATGACTCACACCCCGGCCATCACCTCTTTAATCTTCTACCCTCGGGCAGGAGATATAGAAGTATAATAAGCCATACCAACAGGCTAAAAAATAGCTTCTAGCCGTGGGCTGTTAGGCTGTTGAACGAAAAATAACATAGCGAAATTGACTTGCGAGGTGGTGTGTTGTTTGATAAGTGTTTGGGGGAGGGGGGGAGGCTCGTTTAATTTCATTGTACACAGGTTGTATAATGACAATAGAGGTATTATTATTATTATTATTATTATTATTATTATTATTATTATTTATTAGGTCCTGGTTTGTTTCTCTCCAAACAAACCAAGAGTGGTGACCAAGGTTTCTTCTTGGCTTAGTCCTCTTGCTTTTTTCAGGGAAACGAAACCACAAGCCCAGGTATTTCACAGCAAGAGAGATGTCTCTGTGAAAACTTTTAAACAGCATACACAAGCACTCCACTTGTTCACTTAAACCATGGTTTAATGTGCCAGGTAAAGTGGGTTTGTTTGCCACTCTAGCCTGTTTCCGTCTCTGTGACAGTACCTGCAAAGTTAGGGTGGCCAGGTGCAAAACAGGGTGCCTGCATCTTTTAATAGATGTGCAAAACAGCATATTCTAGCTCTCATGACAAGCAATACTTGCTGAATTTCCCTTTCGAGGGAACAACTCTCGAAGGTACTGGTGTCTTGTCCTCTTTTGCACCCTATTCAAGGTAGAGTTTCCATCTGCATCTACTCCAGTCTTATGGCATTTGTTGTTGCATAATATGCAGAAATCCAGCAGGTTTCTCTCTCTGCATCCCTCTCTGTTTTGGGAGGAGCTGCATCGATTGCATCTCTCGGTGCCATACAACTGTTAAAAAGTCCCAGCAGCCTCTCTGAAAACAGACTTGGCGTTACTAGGCCTAGTTGTGTGTTCTGTAAGAAAACCAACGTCTGACTTTACTATTATCTTCCATTCCCCCCTATTTTCTAAAAAAATATAGTTTCAGAAATTGTAATCCAGGGAACATGGCTGTCTAAATTAAAAACATGTGGTAGCCTTGTTACAAATTGACTTTAAGTATGGCATTTTAATTAAGGAGACATCTGCATGCGTGTGGAAAAATATACAAGTAAGTGAACAGCTCTGTTGGTCCTTCCCAGTGAACTGTGCCATGTGGGACCGATCAGAGCTCTTCCATGCACAAATGTCTGGCTAGGGTGTGTGCTCAGGCCCATTTTTATGCAGCAGGAATGAAACGGTAAGTGGGTGAACAAAAGCAAGCTATAAACTGCAATCCTGCTTGCTTTGTGTGCTAATAGGACTTGATCCTTGTGGGTGGAAATTTAAAATAGCAGGCACCGATGCTCCTGTTTGCTAGTGTATAATCCCTGGCTTAGAAGTTTATTATTTGAAGAGAAATTCTCACTCCCCCAAGAGGTAGTGATGCCTTTAAAAGAGGATTAGACAAATTCATTCAGGGTAAGTTTGTGTTCTGCATCGGCTGTCCCCGAATACCAGTTGCTGAGAACCACAAGTGAGAAGAGTGTTGTTGCAGTTGGGTATTGCTTTGGGGCTTCCCATAGGCATCTAGCTGGCCGCAATGAGAACAGTATTCTGGGCTAGATCCCTTATTCTTAGAGATGCCAAGCCTTGCATGAGCATGTGTTGCAAAATGGCAAGTGATGGAAATACATTAGGGAAGACCAGGGCCCAAATTTCTGCATTTCCGCCTCTTGGCACCTTCTTTACTTTCCATCGTGTTTGCTTGTGTCTTTTTCAGCATCCTGCTCCCTTCTCAGGGTCCCAGTTCAGAAGGAAAGGGGGTTTGCATCAGTCTTGTCTGCTGCCTCCTCTTGCTCTTGTGCATTCACTATGCAAAAATCAGTGGCTGACACTTCAGTGGCGTGGAGTTAAATATTGCCACTTGCCAGGGAATTTGGTTCAGCTCACATTTAAAAGTGAGCTTATCTAATATTCACTTTCAGGAACCTTCAGTGTTCATTCTTTTCCAACTTTTACGATGCAGTGCTCCAGCCAAGTAACGTGTACAAAAATAATTGCATATGTTTTTTGAAAATAGCATACAGTATATACCGGTAACATGTATTACATTAGGGAATATTGCTTTGGAAAAACGTGCGTATTGCAGCCCATATGTTTAATCCGATATGTTTATTTAATTATGGTGCTTCATTAAGAAGTTCTTTTCCTTTTCCTTCTACCAGGGTCAAATGGATGGGCAAGCCATTTTTGTAAGTATTATATTTCTGGAGTTTTTTTAAAAAAAGACACACAAACTCACTGGTGCATAAACTCAGTGCAGTTCCCTTGTGCAAGACTTTCCAGGGGCTGCAAGCTAGAATTAATAGTGTAAATGACAAGCTATCCCGCTCAAAGCCTGTTTTCTACATAGCAATTAATGCTGCTGGAGCCATTTAGTTACGGGACTAAAATGTCATAGTGCAGGTATTAAAACACCAAAGCTGCTGTCGGTGCTCCTGTGAGTGTTTGGGAAGACCGCTCCCCCCTGCAACCCAATTCCATTGGGCCCAAGAGGTGGGGCCCACACTCTCACATACTCTGAGCAGCTCTCTGCAGCAAGTGGCAAAAATGGTTTTAAATGTTTTAAGTGTTCTTAATCTGCTGCACCTCTAATGGTGGTTTTTTAAAAATAATATAATATTATATTATTTTATTATTTTCTTTCTGTTTGGGGTGGGACAAATGTTTAGTCGGGGAGGGGAGTAGTTTAATTTTAGCATAATTGTTTCATGCTTTGTTTTTACTTTTCATTATTTTGTTATTGCATAGTTTGTATTTTGCTTTTTAAGGGGAAAGGGTCAGGGCTGCCAGGACTCCCAGGACTAATGCATTTCTGGGCAAGGTGGCCAATTTCCACTTACCTTTTCCAAACCCAGGCACAGCATTTATGCCCAGTATTCTCCAGCTCTGGTAAATGACTAGCAGGCAAAATAGAACGCCTCTGTTATTCTTCCTTCTTCCTCCCTCGAGAGAGATGGGTGGTTGTTGCTGGTGAAAAAAACAAGTGATCTTTCAGTAGCCAGAACATGTGTGCCTGAGAGCTTGGACTCTGGAGTCCGAATCCCGACTTTAGTAGAGAAAGCCCTTTTCTTTTCTCTCCACCCCTCATTGACCAGGAAGAAGCCATGGCAAGGTCTTCGTGTGAATCTTTCTGACAAATGCAAAGAGAGGGAGTTAAAAGAAGGGGGTGGGGAGAAGAACACAATGAGATTTGGCAGACAAATCATTAGTTTTCTGCACCTGGAAATACAATTTCAAGCTGTTCTGAAGTTTTCTGTAATTTTCCATGTAGTGTGAGTAAGGTTTTAAGTATCTGCAAATGAGGGGTAGGGAAGGAAGAGCACTGGAAAAGTTTGCAGAAATGATTCTGACGTGTCATAACTGAATTTTCCAAGTGCTTTTACTTCAAGTCATTTGGGCCATCCATATGCATCCATTAGACTAGTCCTAGACTGTGATTTACCACTGACAGATCCTGGGGCACAGGGACTCTCCCTGGCAAGTAGGGGTAGTCGGAGCATATGACATTCGCCTCAGTTTTAGCAGTGCTGAGCTCTGTTATCAAAAGGACAGACTAAAACATACAACTTGGTTCTGTTTGGTAAAAATGTCAGCACATCTGTTTCCATTGTGTCCTTGTGGGCGTCAGCGAGGTTAGAATTTCTCTCTGCACTGCTGTGGGTTTAAAATTAAACTAGATCGTGCACTTAGTTGCCTTTGATGCTGTAGGAGGATGTGGCGTAACTTTGCTTTCGACAGCAAACCTCTGTCAGCGGCAAATTTACTTCCAGCACAGACGTCTGCACTGTGCTGAGAGATGGGTGTAGGTCAAACAGATAGGACTCCCTCAGGAGAGCTTTTCAGGGGAAATGCTTGGCCGTACTTGTAGTTGTTTACATGCTCAAAAAAGAAGAAAAGGCGCACTCTAATTGGAACCCGGAACTGGATGAAGTGCTGATCATGGGCTTGCTACCAACAACACCAGTCCTTTATTGAGTTTCTCTTTCCTTCCCTAACCTGGTACCCTCCTGATGTTTTGGATTACAACTCTCATATTTCCCTAGCTGGGGCTTGTAGAGTGAGAGGGGTGGGCAGGGGAAGCAGAAGCAGTAGGCACAGAGGGGCGCCCCAAGGCTGGAAGGACACCGGAACCAGAGCCGCAACCTAGTAGGCCGGTGGCGCCAGACCAGACAGCCCCGGCACAGCCAGCAGCCTTGGAACATGAGCCAGAACCAGAACCCCTGACCAAGGAACACCCCAGACCACAACGCACACGTGGGCGGCCAGCATACCTTGGGGACTACGAATGCAACCTCCCGGGCAGGACTGGAACTTAGAGGGGAGGGGTGTTATGTACTGAGCTGAATCATAGAACAATAGGATCCAGAATCAGCAGTCTGATTGGTCCGCAGGAGCCACCCAATCCAACTCCAGGTGGAAGTGAATCCGCAACCTGATTGGCCTGCAGGAGCAGCCAATCAGCTGCTGGCAGAAGTCAATCCACAAACTGATTGGCCCACAGGTGTAGCCCTGAAGTAGCCAATCACGCAAAGCCCATTGTGTAAATAATGTATATAAGCAGATGGTTTTGGGAAAAGGGCATTCTTCTCTTCTTCTCCTTGATGACTAAGAGCTGAATAAAGAGCATGAAATTCACTCTCGACTCCGAGTATATTTCAGGCTTATGGGAGTTGTAGTGGAAAACAGCAAGAAGGTGCCAGATTGGGGAAGGTTGCACTAGCCATTGCATAGTTAAGGAAATAATAATAATAACAATTTATTATTTTTACCCCACCCACCTGGCTGGGTTTCCCCAGCTACTCTGGGTGGCTCCCAACAAAATATTAAAAACACGATAAAAGATCAAACATTAAAAGCTTCCCTAAACAGGGCTGGCTTCAGGTTTCTTCTAAAAGTCTGGTAGTTGTTTATTTCCTTGATATCTGATGGGAGGGTGTTTCACAAAGCGGGCGCCACTACCGAGAAGGCCCTCTGCCTGAAATCTAGGATGTGACCTCATCACACACATTTTGGCACTCTGGTCCATATTATTGGCTGCCACTTGCATTGGGAAGGGAACTGCAGAAACTCACAATGTGATGATATCATTTCCTCTACTACCCATTATGGGGAGAAGGTGAGGACCTAAAGGACTTGGGGCCTGGTGATCTAAAGGACTGCCTTCTTCCACATGAGCCTTCTTGAACCTTGCAATGGATATTTAAGTCCTTCTTCCAGGCCCACTGCCATTTTAGAGAGGCCTTCTTGGTTGTGGCCCTTTACTTTTGGAATGCCCTCTCCTGAGAAGCTGAGTTTTTTTAAAAAAAAGCTTTGCTCAGACATTTCCTCAAGTCAGATAGTTACAATTTTTATTGCTGTTTTAGCCTGGGTTGATTCTTGGTTGGTGCTGCTCCTGTACTTTAATGCTGTTTTGTTGTGGAAGACTTCTTATTGGATAGTTTTGTTCTTTTAAGTGTGGAAGTTTTAATTGCATAATGTTATTCTTTTAACTGTGTGCTGCCTTGGTAGCTGAAGGGTGGCTTAAACATTCCCTTAATAAGAAAATGAACAAATTCAGCCTGAAGTTGCCATTTCTAGCAGAAAGAGGATTTGTCTAACCCTGCTGGACCACACAAGATTTTACTTAAAATTAAACAGTTATTTGTATTTTTTTAAAAAATACATACATAGATACATACACACATATATATTTTCCCCAATTTATATTTCAAACAGGAAGTTGTCATTGGAGATTTGAAGCCAGGCACTTTCCACCGTGTAAGTGTAGGAGCTTACGGCTGGGCAGGAAAAGGCAGACCCAGCATGCCCAGAAATGTAACGACTTTATCGCAAGGTAAAAGCTGTGTGAATAGCTTGCTATTGTGGAAGCCGGTTGGGGCAGAGATAATCCCAGGCATTGTGTTTTGCTGGCAGGTGAATGCATGCTGACAGCGAGAGGGTACAGCGTGCAGATTGCAGAGGGGGGTGGAGATTTCAGAAGCACTGCTGGTGAGAGGGCAAGATGTAGATGTATTGGCAAAAGAGCCAGGAGTGCTATTAAAGATTTAAAAGGATAAATGCAGCCTGATGTGGTTTCTTGGCATCTTCGTAAACTTCCTTGAAATGACAAGGGCATCTGAGCATTTGCTTTGCTTCATACAGTTTCTGGTCTGCAAGGCTGCCTCCTTGCCATAGCCAGGCACTTCGTTTACCTGGAGATGTCAGGAGTTGGACCTGGGACATTTGGAATGAAAAAAAAATGCACTCTATAACTGTCCTGTGGTACTAACTACAACCACTAGGTCTAAGGCAGGCCAAACTGCGGCCCTCCAGATGTTTTGGCCTACAACTCCCATGATCCCTAGCTAACAGGACCAATGGTTGGGGAAGATGGGAATTGTAGTCCAAAACATCTGGAGGGCCGAAGTTTGGGGATGCCTGGTCTAGGGGAAAGAAAGTGGGTTGCAGGAGCTGGAGGTAACAGTGAACTAAGGAAGCCAACAAAAGATTCTGATGAGATGCCTAGTTCCTTTAAAAATATAGTTGTGTAGATGTGTTTGCCACAGCAAGAAGTACTTTCTGGGTTTCTCCAAAGTGACCGATGACATCCATATGGTACGATTGGCAGACACATGCTCTTCTTTTGTTTTAGATAAATGCATGGCTCCAGATCCACCATACCAGCCTCAAGTGCTGGTCGTTTCTGACTCAGAAGTTGCTCTGTCGTGGAAACCAGGACCCAGCGAAGGAAGTTCCCCAATTCAGTACTACACCGTGGAATTCATAAGGTGATTTTGCTTATAGGATTCGCATTTGCGTACACTCTTGGTTGACATGGGTTGAAATCCATTTCAGACTGGTATCCTTATTCTAGGTGGAAGTTGGTTCTCATTTATTCATTCATTCAAATGGCTTGGGCCCAAAGAATGGTCCTTCCCTTCTTATGTCCTATTGATGCTTTTCATGTGCTCCTCTTTGGACAGCGAGAGCATACAGAGGACATAATCAGAGTCCTGCTGGATCAGACCAAAGGCTCATCTAGTCCAGCCTTCTGTTCCCTGCATACTGCCTCTGATAATGAAGGTAACCTATAGCCATCAGGACCAGCAGCCATTTCTGTTGCTCTCTACAACTCCTTTTCCTCTGGAGACTCACAAAAAACTCAGCACCTTTCCAAAGCTTTGCAAAACCATGTTATTTCTCCCATCTTTCAGTGGCTGTGAGTTTAGGGATATAGGAGTCCATTTTCTAGTTGTTTGAAATAGGCGTTTCATATTATTGCATTCACCTGTGAGCATCAGCAAGCTCACCTGTTTAGATGTCATGCTGGAAATGAGCAGGAAGTGGAGTCACAGCCCCTTGGCTGCCAAATCTTCTGAGGTCTCAGTTGTCCTTGGCAGCCTTATGCCAGGCAGGTGAGTGGGAACTTAGAAAAGAGTGAATGGGTACATTTTGTTAAGTTCAATATGCAGATGATTGCCTTGACACCTTGTTTATGCAAGTCATTTGAGCAGGTGTGGAGCCTTTTGGTGAACACAGGTGGACAACAGCTGTGGTTATCATGAATGTGATTTATTTTGTGTATTGTTAGCCACCTTCAGGATAGCCATTTTATGTTTGTTTGCAAATCGTTGTCTGGGTCACGGTGATCTTTCATTTCCAGGAAAATGTGAAATGCTCAAAGCCATCATAATAACATTTTGCTTTGAAAGGCGACCTAACACATTTCATTACATGATTTACCTGGATGCATATGGTGCTAAATACTAGTCAAGGCAGCTTGCCTTCTGCAAGACATATATTTGTGGTCACTGCTAGAGATGTTTCTTCTCCCGTTATGATGATTGTTAAAGGTGTAATGGCCATCGGCTACAAAAAGTAAAAAAATCTGTTAGACCGATTCTTGAAGGTGTTTGGTGAAAGGCACTCCTACGCACTTCCATTATATCTTATGTAAGACTATCTTGTTTCCGACCCATGTTCCTGGCTGCCACTGCAGATCACCTCCCAGTCTGAAGCATCAATCAGCTGTGTGAAACAGGGAACTCCCCCACATACGCACCTGTATTCCATTGTATATCTATATTGCCTTGTTCCCTACTAAAGTGCTGGCTGTTATTGTGCATTTGACTATTAGATGCAAAATTATCCGAGGTTCAGACTTACATAGTAATTAGGTTACCTTGGACAAATTTCAGCTTTCTATCCAGTTTGGAAATGTCCTAACCATTTTGCTATATCCATGAGCCATTCATGCTGAAAATATCTATCTATCTCTATCTCTATGTATTTCATTCTTGGTTTATATGTGTACAACATTTGCCATCTTAAAGCAAGTTAAATATTCTCCATTTGAATTAAGATATTTCGTTCTGACTTGTTTTTTATTTTTTAAAAAATTATGTTTATTATCTGTACCACGCAGAACGCTAGTAAATCACTTCTAAATGCTTGTCCCCGTTCTGTTCCTAAGAGGGGTTTTAGGGCTTTTGTGCAGTTTTCTCTGCTATCAATTTAGATATATTCAAGTCAGCTTAATACATTTTAGTTCTGCAAATGACTTTACCTAAGTGGTTTCCAAATTATCCCTGTGTGTATGTAACCCCATTCTGAAACTTGTGTTTTCCCATGACCCAAGACTGCATCCTGATTTGGAAGCCAAGAAACTGTAAATTAAACGTGTTTTACTGCACTGACATAATTCCGTTGTGCAACTCATGGCTTTTGGTGGTCTGTAGGGATTAGACTGGGTTTCATGTGGATCCTGTATCTTTGACCCCCCAAAATTGTTACCCTGCCATCCAGAAATTCATTGTGCACTGTAGCATTAAATCAGTTGTCCTGAAACCCCCCTTTTAAAAACACAAGGCACATAATGGCTGAGACAAAGAGACAGTTAAGTACCCATAGAATGGGATATGAACAGGATGGTGGGAGATGAAGGGTTGCGTGGATGTGTGTGTGTGTGTGTGTGAGAGAGAGAGAGAGAGAGAGGGAGGGAGGTTCTGAAATTTTCTCTATTAGAATAAGGTCTGGAAACATTTGCATCTTCTGCAGTTTCATGTCCATTCTGATGTACATATGAAACTCCTAAGCATGCAAGTGCTTCATGTCCATTGATAGGGAGCATATGCAAACAGATCCTTAAGCAGAGCTGCATGATTTGTAATTTATTTTTATTTCACAAGATTTGTATACAGCTTAGTTGTAATGTAGACACGTTTGAGGATCGGGACATTCGCAGGGAAACCAAAATGCTTGTTTACAAAGCTATTGTACTACCAACCTTACTGTACGCTTGTGAAACATGGACCACTTACAAACGCCATCTGCAGCTCCTCGAAAGATTCCATCAACAGTGTCTCCGAAAAAATTTACACATCACTTGGGAGGACAGGCAAGCTAATGCCAGTGTACTGGAAGAAGCAAAGTTCACCAGTGTTGAAGCAATGATTGTTCAACATCAACTTGGTTGGACTGGTCATGATGTGCAGATGTCTGATTATTGTCTTCCAAAGCAACTACTCTATTCCGAACTTAAAAATGGAAAGTGTAATGCTGGTGGTCAACAAAAGAGGTTTAAGGACTCTCTCAAGGCAAAAAGAAAAAAGAAAAAAAGCAAGCAGCATAAACACTGACAACTGGGAAACACTGGCCTGCGAGTGCTTCAGTTGGAGAACACCTTTACCAAAGGTGCCATGGTCTTTGAAGATACTCGAACTCAGGACGAAAAGGAGAAACATGCTAAGAGGAAGACACACTTGGCAAATCCACACCGTGATCAACTCCTGCCCAGAAACCTATGACCCCCACTGTGGAACGACGTGTGGATCCAGAATTGGCCTCCACAGTCACTTACAGACTCACTTTTAAAACTGTGTTTATGGAAGACAATTTTACCCAGCTACGAGTGATCGCCAAAGAAGAAGAGACGTGGTAGACACATGTGCATTCATGACTGTGATAGCATATGTGCTTTTTTGCTACATATGAATTTTAGATTTCTTTTATGTGTAGTGCAACCTGCTACAACCTTACACATGTCTACTGAAGCAAGTCCTGCTGAACTTAATTGGACTTCTAGGTTTAGAACTGTACCCTAGTAAAGCAGCAGAGACAGGTTATCAGAATTAGGCTTGGGAAGTCTGGGCTCACACCCTGTAAAGCCATGATTCTCCCCCCCCCACTTTGGGTCTTTGTTCAGAAAATACTATACCCTACTGACATTCTGGGAAGACAAATAGGATGAGGGCTGAAATGTACATATGTACTCTTTAAGCTATATGAAGATTGATGGAAATGAAAGGAAACTGTAAGATGAGATGGATGCTGACATTGTTAGCATAATTTCCATCTTCTTTGCCCAACTTTGGAGAAACAGGCCTAATAAAACATGGGAATGTGTAATTTGTAACATTCTGTGAATTGCACCATAGAGTATTTTTCATAATTGTGAATTCACCGTTACTGGCATCTAGCTAATTACCAGGATTCAAAGAGGTGCAAGAACACAGCCCTCCCCAAGCTGGGCTTGTTGGTTCAGCTAAGCGTAAGCCCTGCATTATGGACTTGAGAATTATATATTTCAGATTGCTAGCAGATGTTTTTACAGGAAAGTTATTCTCCCACATTTCCAAAAGGAGGAAGAAAGAAGTCTAAACATTGCACTTTTGCATCGGGGGGGGGGGAGAACCTCTTTCCAAATTCGGTTGGACATTAATCAGAAGGAATGGTTGCAAAGGGGAAAAGCAGATGGTACGTGTAAGATAAAATGGTACAATATACAATTCTCCTCTCAGATACACTTGCAGGTGCTTGGTATGTAGTGGTTCATATATTTGTAGTTGGCGCTTCAACACTGTTACAGAATTTCTATCAAGGCCATTGAGAGCTGAAATTGTTCCTCAAAGCCTTCTGGATGATTTGTTCACTGGGGCTTCTTAAGATGCTGTATTATAGTGTTTTGGCCTTAAAGCTTTATAGGCTGTTTGGTGCATATATATATATATATATATATATATATATATATATATATATATAGAGAGAGAGAGAGAGAGAGAGAGAGAGAGAGAGAGAGAGAGAGAGAAATCAAACAGCAGCTTAAAATGAGACTGCATTCACACATTTTATTCTAGAATCAAAGTAAACCACATACAGTGGTACCTTGGTTTACAAACTTAATCCGTTCCGGAAGTCCGTTCTAACACCAAAGCGTTCTTAAACCAAGGCGTGCTTTCCCATAGCAGTGAGGGACTCGATTTAGAAATGGAACACACTCAACAGGAAGCGGAACATGTTCTCATTCCAAGGCAAAGTTTACAAACCAAAACACCTGCTCCCGGGTTTGCAGCATTTTTAATCCAAGTTGTTCATAAAATAAGCTGTTCTTAAACCAAGGTACCACTGCACTTGTGTTTTCTACGTAGCCCACAGACTATCTAGATCAACTGCATAGCTTTTGCCCCTGAAAAGCACCTTATGAGAAACTGGCTTCATTCCGAAAGCAAAAGCTGATGGGAGATTGATTTGCATTATTTCGCAGTGTGCCCTTTTGAAAACAGATGAAAAATGATTTGGTGCTCCCAGCAATGTGAGTTGTATCCACATCTGCCCAGTGACATGGGGGGGGGCATATACCAAGATCGCCATCACCGCTTCCTCTTTCGTGCAGCTGGGGCATGTGCAAGGAGAAATAGGCATGGATCACCTAATCAAGGGGAGAGTGTTCAAACGTGTATCAAGTAACCAGGCCCACCCTTGTGGACAGCAGGATCTAGAGTCAATCTAGATTGGAATCAGCACATTGAGGACATGCATGAAGGAATCTGGATTGAGAAGAACTGCATTTTTGTGCCCCCCAATCTGTGACCACAGATTGCCTTCAGTTATCTGTTTCCTTCCTGTCCCATGAGCAGTTGGCGTTGTATGTAGAATGCCATTTTAAGAAGAAACTGTATTAAAGAGTGGGGGGGGGAAACATCCACCTATAAAAACGAACACTGCTGTTAAACAAAGAAAAGTGAACAGATGCTCTTAATTAGTAGACATTGTGGAGGCCCTCAGTTTGTATAAAAAGTTGAGTGTTCAGGTAGGTGCACATCATTAGGCCATCTTTTTCTTCTTAGATGGGGGAAGCAACATGTCTGGAGAAAATTTATTTTCTTATAACCGGCACAGAGGTTTAAGACAAGACAATATTTTAGAGTTGAGTCATTCTTCCTTGGGCTGTTGTGTAGAGGGTTTTTTTCTTTTTTGGTCTCCTGTGACCAGAGAATTTGGTTTCTCCAGTTCACAGCGTACTGACCAAGTTCCAAATTGTTCTGTCTTTATCGCTGTGTCCACCCTTCTTGCTCAGCTGAAGTGACCCTCGAGTGATACTGGCCGATAAAAGAATTTTGGCAGCCCCTGCTAGGCTCCAAATAAATAAGGAATACACAGACTGCTTGCCTTGGACTGTTGTTTTCATTAGAATACTGCCAGAGTTGTTTGCAGCTTGTTCTGCATATAAACAATAGTAGATCTTAACCTTGGAGGTTGTTTCCTGCCATAAATATTACAAGGATATGGGATGCACTGCAGCTTTATTTTTCCTTTAGATGTCATTTCAGTCCTTGTTATTTTCAGGCACTTCAACTGGAAAGACTTCAGTGGGATGATGTGGGATGCTCTCCTGCTTGCCTCCCCACCCCATAATGACTGCTCCACACATCAATGGGGGGGGCGACTTTTGTGTGGATGTGCGCAGCCCCCTGATCCTAGAGGGTGACTCCCTGGTAGTTTGGGGCTGGCATCGCCTTCCCAGGTAGGATGCCAGGGGTCTCCGCCTACCCAAGCCCAGCGTCCAATCCTGCCTGGGGAGGTGTTGCCAGGGGATGGCCAGGTAAGGGGAGGGACTGTCCGGCTCACCCAAGAGAATTTGAATCTTGCCTCCAAGCACCAGTCGGTTCCAGAGCTTCTCCCACCCTCCACCCCCTTCATTCATGTTCTTTTGCAGGTTAACCGTTTCTCTACAGGTTCACAGGCGCTGCTACGTCAAGGCCGCTGTTGAAGGGCCGGAAATGAATTTTCCTGCATTGGCAGGTTTTGCCTTTCCCGTAGCAATACGTCACAACTTTGGCGGTGTCAGGCCTTGGGCGGAATTCTTTGGCGATTTTCCTAGAGGGAGGGGCGTGAGGTGGAGACCTCACCCCCTTTGTGGCAACAAGAGCGGGGTATTGGGGGAAGCCTTGACCATGCCAATAGGCGTCATCACTACCCCCTTCCAGCGGCGGCGAATGGGGGCGGGCGGGCTCTCTCTGCTTGAACATATGTTCTCCAGAGCCAGCCCCAACCCCCATACATGTAGATAACCCTGAAGCCTCCCAGAACCCTGGCTGGGGACTGGGAAGGATAACGCCCAATGCCTGAGCCAAGGTCTCCCTACATCTGAATCTTAATAAAGTTGTGGCCAATTTGAATCCCATAGCACGTTGTCCTGCGTCTTTATTCCGCTCAGCGGGTCGCCGGGGGGTTGGGGGACTCCGCCTGTCCACGCAAAACAGCATGCGAGATGCCCCATAGAAGACAGTATAGCCCCTCCTGCTGGGCTGCCCTTGCAATGCCAAGTGTTCAGCATTGCAGCTGGGTTCCTGATATGCCACTCCCCCCTGCATTTCCCCCCATTAACATCTCCCAACTGCTGCTGCTTTTTTAAATAAAATTTTATTAAAGCTTTTTCATGATACAATAAAAGAAAAGAAACTGATCTAAATATAAACAAAAGCAAGGAGAGAAAGAAAATAAGCCGCCAAAGGAAAATAAAAATATTCAAATCCAAAAGAAAAGTGAAGATCAGAAGGAAAACAAAAAGGGACTTCTAATTTTCCGTCTGTTTGTTGCATAAAAGAAATGATTCAAAATATTCACTCTAGAACAGGGGTTGGCAAGGTTTACCTTGCTTGGGCCAGTTCACTTCCGTGGAGATCGCTCCGTGGGCCAGATCACAATTTTCGGCATCTGCGCATGTGCAGACGCGATTTCCGGCACCTTGTAAGTGAGTCCCCGCTCCGTGCTGCGCTGGTTTAGCACAGCACGCAGGGACTTGCCGACTGGGCAGCTTGGGTCGGGGGGCCCTTTAAACAACCCCCATTGGCCACTTGTGGCAGAACCCTGCTCTAGAATGACACCTAGCTGATCTACTTTCTGTTAGGCCAGGGGTTCCCAAACTAAGGCCCGGGGGCCGGATGCGGCCCAATCACCTTCTAAATCCGGCCTGCAGACGGTCTGGGAATCTGCGTGTTTTTACATGAGTAGAATGTGTCCTTTTATTTAAAATGCATCTCTGGGTTATTTGTGGGGCATAGGAATTCGTTCATATTTTTTTCCAAAATATAGTCCGGCCACCCCCCCCCCAAGGTCTGAGGGACAGTGGACCGGCCCCCTGCTGAAAAAGTTTGCTGACCCCTGTGTTAGGCAATATTTTCCCAGTCTTCAACCTAAATTGATTAATTCATTTTCCTTTTTAAACAAAAAGTCCATGAGAGCTTCTCTAATTATTATTAATAAATGTCAGCAATAATTTTGTCTAATCAATCAACTTTCTCTCCAATAACTTCAACAATCATTCCTCCATATTAAACAATAATAAGTCTTTCCGTCTTTGTCTCTCTGCTGTGATCCTATATTAAAATAATGTTCCACCGTTCTTTGTTGTTGTTTAGTCGTTTAGTCGTGTCCGACTCTTCGTGACCCCATGGACCATAGCACGCCAGGCACTCCTGTCTTGCACTGCCTCCCGCAATTTGGTCAAACTCATGTTCGTAGCTTCGAGAACACTGTCCAACCATCTTGTCCTCTGTCGTCCCCTTCTCCTAGTGCCCTCCACCGTTCTTTACTTAGTATGTATTCGTTAGTTCACACCCAGTTCTGTATCTTCCATTCCCATTTCTAATTACACAATTTCTCTGTGTGGTTTCGCTTCTGTCTCTTCCTGGGAATACCCCACATAGCCTGGTTGGTATTGACCCATGGCAGGGCCTTCTTAGTGATGGCTCCCCATTAGTGGCATGGCCTCCTTGGCAAGGTGTGTGTATCCCTCTTTTGCACACTACTGACATTCAGGAGAAAGTTAAAAGCGTTCCTGTTCACCCAGGCATGTGGGGGATGAAAGAGACTCTTCCTGGCAACCTCAGCATTCTTAGTTCTAAGGTTATGTGACTGTGAGCTGCCACAACTTTGCAACATGGCATCCCTTGGAGGTTGTGCTTAATCTTTTTGCCTCCATGGTAGGAATTTGTTCATTTTTAGAGTTCTCTTATTTTGACACTTCTCGTTGGAATGAAGGGTCTGGGAGTTGAGGAGAGAGGTCTCTCCCTCCTCTGCACACAGCAGCTGGAGGCTGTTTCCAAGACCCAAGGACCCTAATCCCCATGCTAGCTATCCTCCTTTCTTTGAGAAGAACAGACGTTCACTGGCAAATACAACATTTCTGTTCTGGTAGGCAGAATGGATCAAAGTACATATTTCTGTAGATACAGAACTGTACACGCCTGTATCATAAGTCACAGCAGATCATTTTTACACTTTGAACCTGGGTACAAAAAATATCCAATGAGGTTTGATTTCAGTATTTCATACTTGGCAATAGGTGGCATGCAATGGTATGCAGTATTTTACCATCATATTTGGTAGCTTATAGGAAATGTTCACTGTCTGGGTTTTTTTCTATTTTGACATGAAATGGCAATGGAATTGCTCGTGGGATTTAATGTGTGATGTTTACTTAAAATCAGAACATCCAGGAGACACCAGTACATCTACAGCAGTCAGATTTCATAACTGTAATTCCACTTAGAATGACAAGTTCGGTAAATTTATTAACATTTGCAAATATTGTATTTGGCGTCAGCTGATTGACTTGGCTGATTTGAATTATACCTTGTGTCTTCTTTGCTCATCTTAATCAGACCTGATCTCGACGCCAATTGGACAGTAATTAGAGAGCAGATCCAAATGGACTCCATGGTTCTGAAGGGCCTCACTCCAAACAACAAGTACCAGTTTGCAGTCCGAGCGGCCAATTCATATGGATCCAGCCTGCCTAGTACTCCCAGTGACACTATCAGAATGTTCAGTGAGTAGAATATCCTTCTTTGATTGTTTGGCACTTAAAATATTCACGGTGGCGGAGAACTCTCTTTAGCCACTGACGGTATTTTTTTAAAGGCAGCCCCTTCTTCCCTGTTCCTTTGCTCCTTCAGTCTGGCCTCACCGACTACCTGGAGGTTGGCAGCTTCCAGAATTCTGTAAAAGTCAAGCCATGGGTGCAATTAAAGGAAGCCCCAGGCTAAAAAACAGCCTCACTCTGCTCCCTTGCAACCACAGAATTCTCATTTTTTTTGTTTTATAGAAGCTACATACAGAATTGATAAGCAAGCATCTTAGGGAGAAGAAACACAAACAGCCCTGTTACTCACTTTCTCCTGCAGTTCTTTAAAATAGAATTGTATATATTGCATGCACAATTTAAAAACGACTACAGAAAAAGACCAAAGTAAATCTGTAATGCTGCGCTAGAAGGTTGGCGGTGCTTGCACAACTTTGAGCACTGACTGAGGGATGAGCCAGTTTGCATCCGTTTTTTGATCAGATGTTGTAGAGTGAACATTGGACTCTTTTATTGTTGTTGTTGTTGTGTGTGTGTGTGCGCGCGAGGGTTGTCGTCTCTTCAGCCTTTAGCTATCCTGCCTCCATGCCTTGAATCTTGAAAAACCCCACACTCTTTGAGGATGCAAGAGCAGAAATAAAAGCTATGTGAAGTATAGCTAGGTAAAGGGACCCCTGACCATTAGGTTCAGTCGCGGACCACTCTGGGGTTGTGGCGTTCATCTCGCTTTACTGGCCGAGGGAGTCGGCGTACAGTGTCCAGGTCATGTGGCCAGCATGACTAAGCCGCTTCTGGCAAACCAGAGCAGCACACAGAAATGCTGTTTACCTTCCCGCCGGACTGGTACCTATTTATCTACTTGCACTTTGACGTGCTTTCGAACTGCTAGGTTGGCAGGAGCAGGGACCGAGCAATGGGAGCTCACCCTGTCATGAGGAATCGAACCGTCGACCTTCTGATCAGCAAGCCCTAGGCTCTGTGGTGTAACCCACAGTGCCACCTGTGTCCCTTGAAGTATAGCTACCTGCTACCAAAACCAGCAGTCCATTCTTATACAGCTTACCCCGGGTCCCTCTGGTGACTCTATTCTGGTTGTTTCCCTACCCCACTTCACGTCACTGGGTGTCTTTGTTTGGTGTGAGGAAAGTCACCTGTAGTGCATGGCCAGCCCTACCATTAGACAGAGGGACACAGGCTCTTCAAAGTGGCAGATTCTTCAGGCAGGGAGAAGGGTTGGAGAACTGAATGGTGTGTGTCATTTGGCTCACCCTCTGCACCGTCAGCTGGTATGCAATGAAAGATGCTGTCCCATCACCTGTGTAGGAAGTGAGGTCAAATCTGTACTATAGAGTTGTACCTCGGTTCTCGAACGAAATCCTTTCTGGAAGCCTGTCTGGAAGCCTTTCTGGAGCTTCTTGTACTCAGCGGAAGCTGCGTTGCATGTTTGGGTTCCGAAAAACATTCGAAAATGGAAGCATTTACTTCCCGGTTTTTGGTGTTCGAGAACTGAAATGTACGAATGAGGCGTTCGCAAACCGAGATTCCACTGTACACTTTAACAGTCATGGAGAAACCTGGGAACTGCAGTTTGTTGAGGGTGCTGAGAAGTACAGAGGTCATCACCCTTAGCTCCCAGGACTCTTTGGGGGGAAAGCCATGGCTGTTAAAGTGGTGTCAGAGTGCTTTAAATGGTATACGGACATGGAACCAAGGGAGCCGTCATCTTGTCCTTCATTGCAGCCAGGAAATAGCTAGGGCCAGCCCTGACGTAATGGCATCAAAACACAGAGAAGTTCATGGAGGAGTGGGGAGTTTTGACGGGGGTGCCATTTCTTGTTTGTCTGTGTGGACAAAAAATGAGAGAACTGGCAGCAGGTTCAGGGTGAAGCTGAGCAGAAGGATTCATTAAAAACCATGGTAGGTTTGGGGAAGAGAGCAGTATTCTGAATTATCAGACTTGCAAGGTTAAACCTGAATTCTGTTGGGGTGGGTTTTGTTAGCAGTGCTATTTTTTAATCCAAACTTCCTTTTCATGCCAGCCTCTTTCATCTCCTGTGGTCTTGGCCTTCATTCCTTGGTCCCAGTGGGACAGCTTCGTTGCAAGTTGTGCAGAATCTTTAGAATTATGGTACTCGTTGAAGTTTCTTGGGTTTAAATTTAACTTCCTAACAGAATGTTTATGGAAACCTCTTCCAGGTACAATCTGCTCCATGGAATTTGTAGTCTGGAGTTCCTCACGGAAGGTCATCTGTCTTTGTTGCTGGACACACGCTCTTCCCACATCCTGTTTATCTTTAGACATAAATTTTCCAAATCCTTCTGTATCCAAAGATAGATGTCTTTTCCTCTGCTGCTTTGGGAATGATTGGCTCCTCTTAACACAGAAGCTCAGTTATAGCTTATCACAATAACAATAATAATTGTGCTTAACAACAATGATATTGATATGTATGATATATAAAAAGTCACTTTCCGTTAGGTGCTTGTATAGTGGCGGCCCATGAACTAGAGCAGGCATCCCCAAACTCGGCCCTCCAGATGTTTTGGGACTACAATTCCCATCATCCCTGACCACTGGTCCTGTTAGCGAGGGATGATGGGAGTTGTAGAGGGATGATCTGGAGGGCCGAGTTTGGGGGTGCCTGAACTAGAGGGAACCTGCCAGATCTCTCCCATCAGTCTGCTGCAATCTGGGCCCAGAGCTATCTTGAACCATGCAATCTGACTATGCTGCCTGAATAACTAGATTGCTTTGTTGTGTGTGTGGCGGGGGAGAGAAATGGAGTGTTGTGGTGTTCTTCACAGGACCACAACCTATGAGTAGTTCTCAGTTCCCTCCCATGTTAAGAAACAGGGCTTGTAGCCACTCTTGGTCTCTGCTCTTGAATCTAAGCCCCCTGATTCATCATGGATTGAGGACAAGCTATCGTTCCTATCCTTTTCTAAAAGCCAACTAACAATTATTACAATCTTCTTTTTCCAGTTTTTCTTTTCTTTTTTTGTTCCTCCTCTTGCACCCAGGCTGTTTCTCTTCGTTTGGACCATCCTCAGCTTCTTCTGTTGCTTATGAAGCAGAATC
Organism: Zootoca vivipara; assembly: GCF_963506605.1. NCBI lineage: Eukaryota > Metazoa > Chordata > Lepidosauria > Squamata > Lacertidae > Zootoca > Zootoca vivipara. Next base: position 46,441,949 of record NC_083286.1, on the reverse strand, counting down.
CGCCCCAGTCATTCCTCTGCTTCTCTAGACTCACATTCTTTCATCACACCTGAGCTTAATTTTAGGCAGCTGCTGTCGGTGGGGAGCCAACATGCATTGGCATCTCTTGGATATGTTTATTCATATATTTATTTCTTCTGTTAGGTATTTATTATTTTCTCCCCAGTTGGGATTCAGGGTGGCTTCCAACATTTAAAAATAGCATTCTAAGCACAAAGTAATGAAAGCAAACTAGCTCAGAACAATAGCTAAAGTACACCAAAGCCTAAAATTAAAATACTTTTTTGCCCTGACAGCAGCCCAGTGATCGACATGGTCTGCTCCTTCGTTTTCAAAGACCTGAACAGGATAGCGAAAGGATAGCAAAGAGGGAGCCAATCTTATTTCTCCTGGGAGAAAATTCTATAATATGAAAGCAGTCCCGCTCTCAACTGAGGATCTTAGCACCCGGGCAGGTTTGAAGAGGGAGAGGCAATCTCTCAGGTAGCCTGGGCCCAAGTGTTTGAGTGTGCCTTGTGTGTGGGGTATGTGTTTTGCTACTTCTGACCATTTCCCCCTTGCTCGTGTAACTTAGAAATAAGCCACTTGGGGCTATGGAGAAACAGGTTTTATTCTCAAAGGCTGGAATCACAAAGTCACTGTGTGCAAGAGGGGCATTTAACTCATTCTGAGTTGTATCTCCATGTTCATCCATACATTTACTTTCTAGAGAGAAGCATAGTTGCCGTTCACTCCTGTAGGGAATAGTAACAAGCAGCTCATGGAAACTTGATTATAAGGAAGGAAGAAGCTGTCTTCCGTCACTGATTCTAGATAGCTGGGTTTCGGGGACTATGTGTGTGTTTGTGCAACATATCTCTGAACGTTGCATTTGCCCAGAGGTCTTTGCAATGTAGAAGCCCCTAGCCTCTGCTTTTGTTTTGGTGGGGTAAGCAGTATTTGGTGATGGTTGTTTGGTTTTTTGACGTTTAAGTTAATCATTACCAGATAGCTCAGTTGGTTAGAGCATGCTGCTGATAATGCCAAGGTTGCAGGTTTGATCCCCGTATGGGACAGCTGCATTGCAGTGCGTTGGACTACTAGGTGGTCCCTTCCAACCCCTTCCAACAAGTCTGTGATTCTATGTCCTCTGAAAGCAAAGCAGAACATCTGGCTTCTTCCCCCTGTCAAGGCCAGTAAATGAACCATCAACGAGTAGAAGAGGCTGGTCTTTCTGCTTAGTTTTAGCCATTAAGCAAAGCTACCTTGTGTAGACTTAAAACGCAATGATTTCCCAGATGTAAGTGGTGTAAGCTTGTGACATTGGCCGCTTCATGAAAAGGCATTGTAAGCTGTTGATCAATACTCAGTTGCCACCTAATTACCGTAGCATTAGCCCGAGGTTTTTTCAGCTTCCTATTTATTTTAACAGGGTTGATTTGCTATAACCTAATCCTTCATTATTTGGAGAGAGGCTTCCTTTCTCGATGTCTCCCCTGCAGGGTTTTCAATTAATTACGGGCGCAGGATTACAAAGATGGTAGGACATCTTAAGTTGGTGTCAGGTCATTGCAAGATCAAGACTTTGTAAATGAAATACTGCATGCCCTTAACAGCTGTCGCCCACTTTTTTTGGATTTCTAGAAACACCATTACTTTAACAGTTAATTGATCAGTTGCCTGTTATGATCTGGAGAGCACTTCATCAGTTGCATAAAACTTCATCTCATTCTCGCTCCGGGAATAATAGTAGAGCCTTTTACAAATATCCCTGCTTGCTTAGAGAGACAGTGCTATTTTATGACACTGTTGCGTTACATGACATGATCCGACGGAGGAAATGAAAGAACACAAAGGGCTGAAAACACTGCAGGGGGTTAGATAGCTTCATCTTCATGTGTGAAGACACCAAAATAGGAGGAGACTGTAAAAACACATGGCCATGACACTTACCAGCTGCATCATTGCTTGCCTTTAATAAAAAAACTCTTCAGCTAACAACATAAAGAGTCGATGTATTCTTTGCAGCTGAAACTTTTCCCAGAGGCTTGGAGAAGTAAGATGAAAACCTTTTCTGACTGTGGGTCCATGTTTTCCAACTTATCATCATTGTAATTAAATTGAATACAGTGGTACCTCCGGTTATGAACTTAATTCGTACCGGAGGTCCATTCTTAAGCCGAAACCATTCTTAACATGGGGCCTCCCGCTGTTGCTGCGCCGCTGGCGCGCGACTTCCACTCGCATCCCAGGGCAAAGTTCGCAAGTAGGGGCATCTACTTGCAGGTTAGCGGAGCTCGTTACCCAAAGCATTCACAAGGAGGACAGTACTTAACCCGAGGTTCCACTGTACCAACCCTTCACCAGCAAGTCTAGACATCATCTCCTCTTAACCCTGATCATATGGGATTATGAGATTTTGGAGTTGATCAAAATTTGGAGAGCTACCTACCTTGCTAGCTACCCCTGGTTGTAACAGGTTCTGCAAGGATCTGAAGCACTGCAAAACCGTTTTTGACCAGTGGAGACCATAGGAGGGTAGGGGAATAATAAGAACAACAATGTTGGTAGTGTGGTGATTATGTCCTGTCTCCTTCATGACATTCTCACAAGTGACCTATTCCGTGTCATGTGACACGGCAATGGATTCAAACTACAAGAAAGAAGATTCCACCTAAACATTAGTAGAAAGAACTTCCTGACAGTAAGAGCTGTTCGGCAATGGAATTTGCTACCAAGGAGTGTGGTGGAGTCTCCTTCTTTGGAGGTCTTTAAGCAGAGGCTTGACAGGCGTATGTCAAGATTGCTTTGATGGTGTTTCCTGCTCGGCAGGGGGTTGGACTGGATGGCCCTTGTGGTCTCTTCCAGCTCTAGGATTCTTTTTTTAAAAAATTAAAACAAACTTTATTTTATGTCACAACAAATACAATCAGTCAAAATCAATAATAAAAAAAACAAATTACAACCATAACAATGTTGCAGTTATCTTGTTTTTCCCCTCATCACCCCCCCGCCCATCCTCCCACCCCCCCTCCCCTGCGACTTCACAACCTGGTCTGAACTAATCCCATTTATCTTCCTTTTCGTTCTTAATATACATACCTTACTTTAATATTTACAATAAATTCATATCATTCTTCTCATCCATCAAGTTTCCTAGCTCAATCTCTCTTATCCTACTACAATTGATACTTTATATTTCTTTAAAAAAAGATAGAACCTTTAGACATTGGAGATAGGGTTTAGGTTCTCTACCTTAGTTTGCATATAATCTATAAATGCTTTCCAATTATTTTTTGAATCGTCCTCTTTTATTCCTTTAATTTCTTCATATTTTATGGCCAGATTATAATAATTATAGAGTTTCTTTTGCCAATCTTCTTTTGTTGGGACGGAAGCGGTTTTCCAATTTTTTGCAATTAACACTCTTGCGGCAGTTACGGCATAGCTTATACAGCATCTATCTCTGGGGTTGACATCTTCAGGCAACATTCCTAAAAGGAGCAATTTGGGGCACTTCTTGATCGGATATCTCAGAATTTTCTTTAATTCCCTATAAATTGTTTCCCAAAACACCTTAATTTGTTTACAATTCCACCACATATGTATGTGGGTTCCGATTTCCTGGTTACACCTCCAACAGATGTTGCTCAATTCTTCCAGCTCTAGGATTCTATGACTCTATGATTCTAGAGTGGAGCTGTGGTCGCGGTCCCATCGTCTCTGCCAGTCTCTCTTCAGCAGAGATGGCTCTGTTGCTGCTGAGCAACTCTTAAGACATCAGCGACTGATAATGCGGCCCTCTGCACTGGTGGCAAGAAAGATCAGGAAGAGGGAATTAGGGAAAAAATTGCCGTAAATTCCAAGGGAGATTCGGAGGTCTAACTAGAAATACATTGTATGTAGTTGTGGAGGCACCCCATTTACAGTCTCTCTTAAAATATATGGTTCTGATGGCGTATGCAGAGGCTTTGTTTTGATATACAGTGGTACCTCGGTTTAAGAACAGCCCTGTTTATGAACTATTCAGTATAAGAACTCCACAAAACCAGAAGTAGTGTCCCCAGCGGCGTAGCTAGCCGCCTGGCTGCCTGGGGCAGCAAACGTGAAGGCACCCCGCCGGGTGCATGCGCCATGCGTCACGATGCATGAGGCATGACACACGGCGCATGACACATGCATCATGACGCGCAGCGCTTGCGCGCACAGGAGGCATGCGCCGCGGTGCCGCGACAAACCCTGCGAGCAAGACGCGGAGTGAGGCAGCCTCGGTTGCGTCGGGGCTTCTCCTCCATGGTGGCATCGCACGCCGTCGGCCGTCGGAGGTCGTCAACCCTGTCCAGCCTGCTGCCCCCCACCCAGCCTGGTGTCTGGTGCCCCCCCGCCCCCATATTACTACGCCACTGAGTGTCCCGGTTAGCGAACTTTACCTCAGTCTACGAACGGAAGCCAAACGGTGGAAGGACACCGGTGGTGGGAGGCCTCATTAGGGAAAGTGTGCCTCGGTTTAAGAATGGCTTTGGTTTAAGAACGGACTTCCGGAATGGATTAATTTTGTAAACCGAGGTACCACTATACAGGCAGCGACCATTTTGTGCACAACCCCATTGCATCAAACCCAGAAGGGACCCAGAAATGTCACAGAAATACCACAAAACAGGGTGGGAGGCTTTTTCAATGGTGTTTCATATATGTATGATTTCACTTAAATGTGCGATGCCTTGGAACGTCACCTCCGTGAAAATTGGGAGTTGCCTTTGGGTAGTACAATAAAATCTTAATTACTTTACTTATCACATCTCTGCCAGCTGCACCCCCATCACTGCCTTCCATGCATCGGAGAGGAAAGGTCTTAAGGTGAGCCTGCTCTTTGCCTGCAGTCTCCCCGTGTGAATTACTACCCTGCCTGATCAGGGATCTAAATTACACTGGGAGCACTGAGGCAACAGGTACGTGACAGAAGGGGTGGAGCAAAAAAGTGTGGCTCTTCTCTCCCCTCTCATGTGAATGGAATTGCATAAGGAGGAATGCCCAGATAGGACTACTGACACGGAATAGTAGTAGGTCTACTGACACGGAATAGGGCTGTGATATGTGTGTGTGTGTGTGCGCAAATGCAAGTGGGGTGTGTGTGCCAAACTGGGTCTTTGACCCGGGTGAAATAAAGCCTAGTTTCGCCCCGCCTTCAGGACCCTTTAACCACATTGTTCTATTTTACGTAGCCTGGCGTGCTCTGGTCCATTGGGTCACGAAGAGTCAGACGCGACCAAAGGGCTAAACGACAAAATGTGACTGAAACAATATGTGTGTGTGGCTATACCAACTTTGTCTTTGCAGGCCCGGAAGAGTTAGGGAGTGGAAGCTATGGTCATCGTTACATTACAGAATCTGGACTTGGAGACGACGAAGGAGCTGACATCGATGATTCAGACTACGATATTTACATTGACGAGGTAAAGCTAAAAGTGCCACTCTGGTGTTTAGGTACCTCAAAATATTTTGCGGGGAGGTTAAAGTGTTTAGGTCTGAAAAATATAGGGTAAAAATGTTTAAGCTCATGGATATTCTGATGATGTAATAGGTCTTTCTCTGTATGTTGGGGGTCAGGAACATTTTTTGTCCCGAGGGCCGCATTTCCCCAAGGGACAACCTTCTGTGGGCCACATGCCACTGGTGGGCATGGCCGGAGGCAAAAGTGGGTGGGCCAAAGATTCTTATCTTTGTTCCATCATTCTTTCCATGCAAAAGCACTCGAGAAGGGTGCTGTTTAGGGCTGTTAAGGGATGGAGCAACAGTTCCAAGAGACAGATAACTCCTAGCCTGAGTTTTCCCACCCCGCTGTATGTCTTCATTTGCTTTGGTCTCACTGACTCCTTTTGCTTCCTCCTGTGATCACATGAAGCCATAACCTTTTTCAGACACAATGTGTGTTCACTGGATGTGTGGAGAAGAGCCTGTTTGAGTGCAGCAGAAGGACTGTGAAGACCCTACTCTGTACATGCAGGCTCTGTGCATGCAGTTGGGGAGCCTGCTTTTTGCAGGACATGTAGAGCTGCCTGGCCATGGGTCTTTGTCACAAAATGTAGAGAAAGGGGGGAAGTCTGAGGAAGATGAATGCAGGATCCAGTGTACGTATAGGATTTGGAGTGGTCCAATTAGTTCTGGTGAAAATAGAGGGGAAAGGTTTTGAAAACTGGAATAGTGACGTCTTAGCCTCGCAGGGGAATGCAGAAAACAAAGGGGAAAGGGTTTTTAAAGATAATCAAAGCCTATGTAACTGTATCTAGCCAAAACTGTTCGTGGGACCAGTCTTCTGGCTCAAAAAAGCAGGCTCAAAATAAAAGAAAGAAAGAGAGAGAGAGGAAAGTCAGGAACAGCTTCAAAAACTGGAGGTGAAGCATGCTCAAAGCAAGACATTGCTTCTTCTCGCAAAGAGAAGGCAAACAGCCAAGCTGAGCTCTAGGAATCCCCAGGACAAAAAGAAACCTGCCAGCAAAATCAGAGTGAAGCAATAATAAGTGGAAGAAGAAGGGGGCTCAAATGCTGAAGGGTAGCCTCATTTTGATCTCTCCAACACATCCAAATGTTATACTGGTTTGCTTCATCTTGCCCCTTCTTTTTCTCACAGAAGTTCAGTTTTTCTCTGTTAGATTCAGGGGGGAGACACCTGCAGAAACAGTTTTCCATTATTTTGGGGTATCATGGTATTTTTGAGGCTAATCAGGGTGCATGGAGACTCACGAAACTGGCTGAGAGCCGCTAGCCATAATTCTTGTACAGTGGTACCTCGGGTTACCATCCTCGGGTTACCATCCTACTTAGGAACGCTTCGGATTACGAACTCCACAAATCTGAAAGTAGGTGCCCCGGGTTGCGAACTTTGCCCCGGGATACAAATGCAATCCGCTTCCAGGGCCGCGGGAGGCTATGTAGAGAATGGGTGCCTCAGGTTAAGAATGCTACGGGTTAAGAACGGACTTCCAGAACGAATTAAGTTCGTAACCCGAGGTACCACTGTATCTTCTTCACACTGGTAAGTAATCTCAGCTCAACTAAGGCTGGGCCAGACTTTTTGCTTTCCACACTCTAGAAAGGCCACCCCAGCGCAGCCAGCCATACAACGTGAATAATCTTCACACTGGCCCATGATCTCAGTTTGACTAAATCCTGGCCAGCTTTTCTGCTTCTCATGCATCAATGGGGCAGCAGATGCAATTCTGCCCTAAAACTTGCTTTAAAAAGGGTTCTTGAGAAAACACTGCTCCCATTCCACTCCATGGCTCTCTGGGGCTCTTGACTTCATCTTGCATGCAAAAAACAGCAGCAGCAGCAGCAGCAGCAGCAGCAACAACAACAACAACAACGTTTTTCAAAAGGATCCTTCCAATCTGGATGACTGGGCATTAAAATGGTCATTGCGGTTCTGTGTCAGTCAGTGGAAAGTGATGAGCTCTGGGGCAAAATATTTTACTTTTACATGTAAACAAATGAGGTCTCAACTTCCCTGATCCCTTTTTGTTTATATCAACTGAAATAATTTTGTGTTTTTTGCCTGCTGTATGGCAGCTGTGAGTGGTCGGGAAACAACAGATTTCATGCCAGGTATAATTAGGCAACAGATCAAAATAAAGATGCCAGTATCACAAGGCCTGTGCACAAGTCTGTGGCATGACCACACTTGGAATCCTGTGTATCGTTTTTGTTTGTTGCATCTCAAAAAGGATGCTGTAGAGCTGAGACAAGTGCAGAAAAGGTAATGTAATCAAGTCTCTGGAGCGACTTCCCCTACAAGGAAAGGTTATGACATTTGGAGTTATTTAGTTTAGAAGAAGGTGAGTAAGAAAGGGCATTATAATGCTGTATAAAATTATGCACAGTTTGTAGGAAGTGGATATAGAGGGGTAGGAGAGCTGGGGGGGGGATCCAGATAGTACATGGGTAGACGAGTCTAAAAAGCCTAGGACACAAATTTTCATGGCCCTCTAGTGGCTATGGTGGCTCATTTACCAGAAGTAATGTATTTAGTATACAGTACCCTGGAAGTGTATACAGTGGTACCTGGGTTTTCAAGCGTCTCAGAAGCCAAACATTTCAGTTTTCAAATGCCGAAAATCCGGAAGTAAATGCTTCCATTTTTTAATGCACCTAGGAAGTCAAACAGCTTTTGCTGTGTGATTTTCAATTTTTCTCAGTTGAACTTGCGCCTTGGTTTTTGAACGTTTCGGAAGTCGAGCGGTCTTCCAGAACGGATTACGTTCGAGAACCGAGGTACCACTGTACTTGATTCTACCCAAACTAAACCAAAATCTGCAGTTAATTATGCTAAACTTACTTTTACCTTTCTGTCTTCCATCAGCTCAAACCACTTCCTGCTATCAAAGGTGGCAACAGGAAGTTTTTGGTTGAAACCAAGCTCACGCAGGAGACTAATGCAAGGCTTCTTTCTAGACTGCTTTCATCGGCTTCCTCTCCTATTAGTTCCCCTACAACAACAACTCTGCCGCCACGTACCACCACAGCAACCAGCATTACTGCCAAGGCCACCAGGTGGAACAATGGAGCTTCGGTGGTGCGGCAATCTGACCTGTCCTGCGATGAAACCATCTGCTCTACTGACAGCTTCTGTGTCAATGATTACGAGCGGAGTGGTTCTCGTTGCCACTGCAACCTTGGCAAAGGAGGAGAGGGTTGCTCAGAAGGTTGGTTTACTTTAGCATTTGCGGTGTATGCTCTGCAAGTTGTTTTTACCAGGGGAGATTTGCAAAGGAGCATCCTGTTTGTTTGGTTTAGCACTAGTGGACATACAGGGAACAGTTGGAAAGGGGTTATGGGCAGGTGGTGAGCTATAGAAAAATCTATGGAGAGAGCACACATTTACTCTTTGGGGCGTTAGCTGGTGTGGGTTCTTCAAAACCTAAGGCTGTGAAAGGCTAAAGGGAAGGCAGAGCCAGACTGTCAGATGTGGCTGAGAAAGAAAATTTCAATAGAAAATGCCTTTTCTAATTCTTAAATGTGTCAATTTTATTTGGAGGTGAACTGCTAAGCAATGTGTTCTTATTGCTGTCTTCCAGATGTTAGTATTCAGTATCCTCAGTTCTTTGGCTACTCATACATGACCTTTGAACCTCTGAAAAATTCCTACCAGATTTTCCAAATTACTCTCGAATTTCGGGTAAGTGTGTATGACCTTGAATCCACAAAGCCCTTTTAAATAATGGGTTACATTTTGACTCCTGCGAAGAATAGTCAACAGGAAAGTTTTGCAAAGCACCCCTTCTCCTGAAGCAGCAAGGTTTTTGATCTTTTTAAAGAATGAAATATAGGAGAGCTGTGAAACAGTGGCTTGGCGCTCCTCGTGCTTCTTGAGAAAGAAAGAAATTTCTGAAGCTGAATGGAGAAATTGTATCAAACTAGAACAGGTAGAATATTGTGCTGGAAGCCATTTTTTTAAAAAATAAAAATAAACTTTATTTCTCGTCTTAAAAGAACAACAAATCAAAAAACAAACAATACAAACCTATAAGCAAAAAAAGACAAACAAACAAACAACAAATACAAATCTACAATTCTACAATAAAACCATCAATACACTCCAATTAAAATTCTCCTATTACTTGCTTTACCCTTTTGTTATTCCTCTGCTAAATCTAACTTTATCCATCCTTATAATTCCCCTACAAAATATCAATATAAATATAAGTATATCCCCGTGTGGCTCTAATCCCAACAAATCGCTAACTCAGTTTTATATTCTTTTTCCTAAAATAAACTTCTACACATTCCCATTCCATTAGAGATTTCTGTTTAGATATGTTTCTGATTATTGCAGTCATTCTTGCCAGATTAATGAATTCTATTAGTTTCACCTGCCATTCTTGAACCGTGGGTACCTCCTCTTTTTTCCATTTTTGACCAATTAAAAGTCTTGCCGCTGCGCATGCATAAAGAAAAACATTTTTCCTATTTTCAGGTATATTCTCGGGTAACAAGCTTAATAAAAAATACTCTGGTTTTTTTCTGAAGGTGATTTTTAACAGTCTTTTCATCTCCTCATATATTTCTCTCCAAAATTTATTAATTTTTTTACATCCCCACCAGCAATGAAAATAATCGCCCACCTCATTATTACATTTCCAACAATTCTTTGATTCATTTTTATAAAATTTTGCTAATTTATTTGTGCTGGAAGCCATTTGAGGCCATGTTAGCATTCTCTCAAGGAGACTCAAAACATGAGTGAAATAGGAAAGCAACCTCCACTGGACTTTCCCAACAGTTTTTGCACAAGAAGCCGCCTTGGTGATGTGATTCCACATAGAGGGAGTCAAGCAAAGAAAAGTTCAGGTTCCACTAAGGGAAAATCAGGTAGCAACCTGAATAGCTTCTCCAGAAGCTCAGGCTGGAGAGTTGTATGACCTAGCACAATTGTTAGTTCAGCAATAGGCAAACCAAGACTGGGTTTTAAAGAAACCTAGTGAACAAAGCCTCTTCAGTTAAAGTTAAACCCAGGTGGCGCTGTGGGTTAAACCACAGAGTCTAGGGCTTGCTGATCAGAAGGTCGGCGGTTCGAATCCCTGCGACGGGGTGAGCTCCCGTTGCTCGGTCCCAGCTCCTGCCCACCTAGCAGTTCGAAAGCACGTCAAAGTGCAAGTAGATACAGTAAATAGGTACCGCTCCGGCGGGAAGGTAAACGCCATTTCTGTGCACTGCTCTGGTTCACCAGAAGCGGCTTTGTCATGCTGGCCACATGACCCGGAAGCTGTCTGCGGACAAACGCCGGCTCCCTTGGCCTATAGAGCGAGATGAGCGCCACAACCCCAGAGTCGGACACGACGGACCCTGATGGTCAGGGGCCACTTTACCTTTAATCTGCTCCACTTGTTGTTGACTTCGATGCCACAGAAGAGACCGTGATTCTGCTGGAGCATCTAGGCTGGGGTGTGATTGTCCAATTGCTATGATACAATGATGATGATGATGATGATGATGATTTAATCAGCTTCTTATTTGCCCTTTACCATGGGGTCTCAGGGCAGGTTATAACAATATTAAAATACTGTACTGAAAACAGTTAAAGCATATTGCCGTAAAAATAACAAGAGTGAGTTCTCAAATATTTATCACAAGCATCAAATGCTAGGGGGAAAGAGGTGAGTGCTCAGAATCTGACAAAAACTACTTAATGAAAGGGCCAGGTGTGTCTCTGCGGAGAGGGAATTCCACTGCTTAGAGACTGGGACATCTTATTTGCATTCGTGGGGAGTTAATGGAAGCAAAACTGAGCTCCCGGTGCAAATATGAGATGTGACTGAGCTGTCACTATGCTGTGGTGGCTAGAAGAACTGGGCTTGTGACCAAGCTCAAATCCTTTCTCGGCTGTGGAATTCCCTTTGGTGTTGCCTAACCTACCTCAAGTGGCAGTTGCTCAGATCAATTTAGATGAGCAATTTAGAAGAGTTTTGGAATAAACAACAAATGAATAGAACAACTTGGGCTGACCTCACTTATATTTTTGCGTGCTTCTATATTCCCAGGCTGAAGCGGAAGATGGTTTGCTTCTGTACTGCGGAGAGAATGAACATGGGCGTGGGGACTTCATGTCCGTGGCAGTCATCAGACGAAGCGTTCAGTTCAGGTAAGAACTACAGAACGATGCCAGTGGGACTTTGGTAGTTTGGCTCCATGTCTGTACAACAAACATTGTTATATATCCTTAGTGAAGCTTTGGAGAGAACTCCTCAGGTGATGCCTTGGCCAAGCTCCTATTTAGCTACTCTCCTGGCTGCCCCTGGTTGGGTACACATTGCCTGGAGGCAACCAAGCAGAGATGTTTTTAATAACTGAGAGGGGGGAAGAGAAAACAGGCTCCCACTCCCTTTTCGGACTTCCAGAGTGCCACAAAGGAGTTGCAATTGGCATGGGCAATGTTGCTGATGTTGCCTGTTTTGAGCATATACAGGCTAGATTCTTTTCAGGAGGACATCTCTGCGAATGAGATATGTTGCAAGGATAAGGGTGCAGGCAGTGATCTCTCAGAAACCTACTTCTTATTTTCTTTTAATCACACCCAAGTGATGGATGCCAAGCAAAGGGGGAAAGAGAACATTTCCTTGTCAGTCAGCTCACCAGCAGCTTGAGTTTCATATAAAGAAAACCAGCATTAATAGTACAGGCCTACCTCTCACCAGGGAGCCAGGAGAATTCCCAAGATAAATTATTGTGATAGCAGTAAGTCAGATTCTAAACCCGTGCATCTCCAAAGCCATTTTTGAAATGTGTTGGTTTCTTGTTTATATATGTGATATATTTTCCTGTCTGTAGCCAGAGGATGTGAAAAGCTCAAGGTCCTCTCTATGGGGAAAGGAAAGAGATTAAAGAAAACTCTTTCTTTCTCCCTCTCTATCCATAATAAAAGAAAGAAGGTTAGATATAAGCGTCCAGTGAACAGCCTTGGGGTACGAGAGAAGATTGCATCATCAAAGCTAAATAGGTGTGAACCTGGTTACTAATTTGGATGGGAGACCACTTAGTGTGTTGTTTTAAAATATATACTTAGTTGTTATGAAGAGATAAATGTGAGCCATGTGTTTGGCTCTCATACACTGCTTTTGAATGTTAAAAAGAAGCGGGGCGCTGTCTTGAGGGAAGATCCTTTAGGGTGAGTTAAGTTCGGTCATTTCCTGAGAGGTTGTCCTGTTGTCCTGTTGTCAGGTTCAACTGTGGTTCTGGAATTGCAGTAATTACAAGCGAGAACAAAGTGAAGCTGGGTAACTGGCACAGTGTGACTGTGTTCAGAGATGGAGTAGATGGATGGCTTAGGCTGGATAACAGCCGTCCAGTTTCTGGTAAATCCCAGGTGAGTCATATACCGCTTATGAAAGGGAATGCTCTTTTTAAAGCATTTCGGCAGTGGGAGGGCACTGGAGTGTCAGGGATTCCCCAGAGCTGGGAATGGCCAACTTCTGTATCCTCACCCCATATTCTGGGAGCCAGAGCATACCAATGTAGTTGTGTCTTGTGACTCTTCTGGGGACATTAGGGAGCCCTTAGTGCTCTCTCCGTCTCCCATCTTCCCACATGTCACTACGTACACCTGTTGCTTCACTTTTACCTCTATGATTAAATCACTCTAAAATATCCCAAAATCAACAGCTGCCGCCACCTACCGAATTGGAGAGTCTGTCAAATATTATAAATGGTGAAATGTATGCAAGGTACCACCTTATAGGTCTGCTGGCTTCCAGTGTCTAAATCAGCCGATGACCCTAGAGGGTTAAAAAGGCTGTTTTTAATCGAGATGTTAATGTAAGGGTGATATAAGCCCAGTTTGAGTTTGTTTAACAAAAAATAATTAATGGTTTATTAACCAATGCAGAGAATTGCAATCAGGGAGCTAAATTGTGAAAACCTGTTTGGTTCAAGCTTTGAATGCCTTTCCTAGCTGATATTATAGTCAGCCTATTTTATTTAATTCTATTTTATTTTAATTTCCATTTCACTTCACTATTTTTACTTCACTTCACTTTACATGGCTATGAAGAATCCATAGCAAAAGGCTCAGGAGTTGGACATGTGGCTCTCCAGCTGCTGTTGGACTTTAACTTCCATCCACGCCAGCCACCATGTGCAACAGTCAAGGCTAGTGGAAGTTGCAGTCCAGCAGCATCTGCAGCCTATAGGTTCCCCAGCTGTGCATTAGCTGAAACCGGGATCAAAGCCCTTCTCTCTGGCTTCCTGGCAGAAGAGGCAGTGTCTCATCCAGAGAGCACACCTTCTCTTTACCCCAACTGAAAACATTTTAACACACTTCATTGTATACGTATAGGGTCTTGCTTCTAGAACTAATGCAATGTTTTGGACCTGCGTGTTTCTTTTCCTTAGAAACTAAACCTTGAGCCATTAAAACGACCAAATATCTGGATAACAATTTGCTGGGGCATCTGAGAACCAGATAAAATTGCTGGGAAGTATTTCTGTAGTTTGCCATCTCTGCCCCGGACTTGTGACTAGTAAATTGCCTCCCTTCCTCAAATCCTGGAGGTGGGCATGTTTTGAAGCTGTTTCTTATCACAAGGTGCCGAATTCTCTAGTTATGATGTTGCCCAAGGCATGGACTGAAGGCCGATGATACAGCATAATTGCTAACGCTAAAGAAATCTGACTCTGGTCAGGCTAAGAACATAAGACAAGCTCTGCTGGATCAGACCAAAGGCCCATCTGGCCAGCATTCTGTATTCAGAGTGGCCAACGAGAGACACAACTGGGGCCAGAGAACTATCCCACTCTCCTGTCCATGATCTCCACCCAGGAAGTGGTATTCACTATTAGTCATTGATGGAAGCCCTATCTGTATCACAGACAGGGCTAGCCCTATCGTTTGAGAGAGTGATGCAGCTGCGGCACATAGTGATGGAGGGAGAGCGGACAGAAGAGTGTGAGCCATGCAGCCTGTCCTGTGCCACCTAAGTTTGGCCTCCTGTTCTCAGGTGTAACTCTTGCCTCCAGTGTTGAAATAAGAGCTATTCTGGTCAATTTCTGCACGTGGAATGGGGAGTCTCCATCTTGGTTTTCACCTTAGGAAGCACAACGTCTTGGGCCAGCCCTGGAAGAAAAGTGAGATCTCCAAAAGCTCTAAATAAATTAATTATCCTCCTTCAGCCAAATTTCCTATCAGTGTTTCCACCCCACTTTCTAGGGTCAATACAGCAAAATTACTTTCCGGACTCCCTTCTATCTTGGAGGTGCTCCTACCGCCTACTGGCTAGTGAGGTCTGCAGGCATCAATCGTGGCTTTCAAGGCTGTGTCCAGGCACTCACCATCAATGGGAAGATCATGGACATGCGGCCCTGGCCTCTGGGGAAAGCTCTTAGTGGGGCAGATGTCGGTAAGTGCGATCTTATTCTCATCCTTGTCCATGAGAGAGAGAGAAATGAGTTGCTTCCTTCCATATAGAAATAACCAGCTCTGTCCAGTCATGGTTTAAATTTAACCTTGCCCTGCCTTAGAGCTACGTTTTTGTTTGCTTTCATAAACTTTAAAATGGGCACAACAGGAACCCAACAAGAGCCTTGACAAAATGGGGTCTTTCTTAGAAAGGGGGCTGGCTGTTGCGGATAACTAATAATATTTGTATTTTATTTTATTTTTCTGAGTGCACAAGCTAAAACCAAAAATCCTATAAACATTTCATGATTGTTATTGCAGCTTAAACTTAACCTAATATTGCATTTATAAAAATGAATTCTAAATACCATTCAATTTGTCTGTGGCGAGTCTACTTTTGTACGCAACTTGTTCGTGTGTTGCAAGGTTGTACATACCTTCTATCCGTTCGTTGAAGGGAGCTGCATTTTTATTTTTCCAGTTCATCAATGCCTGTCTTTTTGCTGTTGTAAGGGCGAAGAGAGTCCCTTTGTTAGGTTCCATGGATTGGATATATACAGTGGTACCTCTACCTACAAATAATTACTTACGAATTTTTCTACTTACAAATGGAGCTCCATCCGCCATCTTGGATGCGGTTTAGATAGGATTTTTTCTACTTACGAATTTTTAGATAGGGTTGCTTCGACTAACGAATTTTTTTTCTCCCAATGCATTCCTATGGGATTCGACTTACAAATTTTTTCGACTTACAAATGTGTGTTCGGCATTACGCATTAAATTCGTAAGTAGAGGTACCACTGTAATTCAGATAACTAATAATCTTGACCGAGATAGGCCAGCTATGCACACAACATCCCAAACTCACTTGCTCTCAGGTTCTTTGTGTCCAGTCTGACTTGTACCCCACTCTGTGGTAAACCTCACTAGCCTAGACTCCTGCTGACATTTGCCAGCACCTTTTGTGGGCTCTAGCCTGGAAAGGAATAGAGAGCCTTTTTCAAGTCCTTGGTGAACCACAAGTTCCTGTATGTGCTATTCAGGCCTGGTCTGCCCATGAGGCAGACTGAAGCATCTGCCTCAGGCTGCAGAATCCCATGGGCTGATACTCCGGCAGGCACCCTGCCCTTTTCACCACTGGGATCACATGATCACATGATCCCATCCTCCCGTTTCTCCTCAGCCTGCAGAACGGGGTGGTGTTCTAGTCAGGCCAAATGTCTTTCATCTTAACCTGCCTCATGAAACCCTGACCGGAGCCATTGGGTCAAGGCAACCAAGAAATATAAGTGAACAAAATCCTCACCTTGCTCACCTGACTGAAAGGTTTGTCCAAGTGACTGCACCTTGTTGGTGGTAGAAGTGGCCGTAAATCCTGGTTTCAAGTCTAATGTTTCTTAGGTAACAACCTCAACCTCCCCCCCCCTTCTGTATTTTTACAGCTGGTATCAAAAAGAGGCCACAGGCCTGCATCAGACATAATTGCGGTTGCTGCACTACCTTCTGGATAAAAACACCAGAGATCTATGAGATATAAAAATAAAGCTAATAGATTGGCCTGGAAAGTGAAGGAAATAAGGCCTTGGAGAAGCACAAAGGGTCAATTTCATGGTAGAGTGAGAATCTGTGGAAGACATGCAGAGATTGAAACATATCAAAAGTTCCCTCTGATCTGTATTAGTTCCTGGATGTCAGCTATTGCAGCCCCCAGTACCACAGTTACCTCAGCAGCTGATTTCACTTCAAACAAACAACTCTCTTGGGGTGTTTTTTATGTGTGGCCATTGGTGACCTGATGCTGAATAACGAAAACGAATAGTGTGAACGCCACTTGCAGCAGCAATGGCACCCCATGTGGTGGGGAAGCCCATTAGGCTGGCCTTGGTACTTCCCAATGGATGATGCTGAATGTCTCTTTAAAAAGATGCTGAGCACCAATGGTGGCCTCGCCTCCTTCACAGCCATGGCTGCCAAAGGCAATGGCACACTCTTCAGTCATGTGGCCTTCACTGAGCTATCAATGGCTACTAGTCATGATGGCTATCCTCTGCCTCCCTGGTTGGAATACCAGTTGCTGGAAGCCACGTGACAAGAGAGTGCTCTTGTGCTCAGGTTCTGCTTGAGGGTTTCCCACGGGCATCTGGTTGGCCACTGTGAGAACAGGATGCTGGACTAGATGGGCCTTTCGCCCAATCCAGAAGATCCCTCTTTTGAGCTACTGGTGCTGGATGCACAGCTGTGTGAAAGACTGGCCCTGCTGGGGTCACCGCCACCAAACTCTCCTTTGCCAGGCTCAGCATGTGCCACAGCAGTATCCGCAGCAACCTCCATCTCTCACTTCAGTGCTGTGGAAGGTGTTCCATTGCTGATAAGGGCAGTTTCCTAATCCGTTCTCCCAACCCCATTTTCCCTGGGAGACACCGTTATACGTAGGGCTGCCTCTGAAGACGGTTCGGAAACTTCAGCTAGTGCAGAATTCAGCGGCCAGGTCACTCACCGGAACAAGGCGGTTTGAGCATATTACACCGATCCTGGTCCGACTGCACTGGCTGCCAATTAGTTTCTGGCCCCAATTCAAAGTGCTGGTTTTGGCCTATAAAGCCTTAAATGGCTCAGGACCGCAATATCTCAAGGACCCTGATATCGTCTTCTGAGGCCCTCCTTCGTGTGCCTCCTCCTCGAGAGGTCCGGAGGGTGACAACACGAGAATGGGCTTTCTCTGCAGTGGCAGAGAGAACTTCTCCCTAGGGAAGTTCGGCTGGCACCTTCATTATACACCTTTGGGAGCCAGGCAAAAACATTCCTCTTTAACCAGGCCTTTGGTTGACCTGATTGACATCCTATACCCTTTTAAAATGTGGCTCTTTTTTTGGGTGGGGGAGTGTTATTGGGTTACTGTTTTGATTTTGATTTTATATATTGTGATCTTTTCTGTGAACCTCCCCAAGACCTCCAGGCATAGGGGCGGTATATAAACTAACTAAATAATCCCATTGACCCCTGGGAGGACCTCCATATTGTTGTTGTTGTTTAGTCGTGTCCGACTCTTCGTGACCCCATGGACCATAGCACGCCAGGCACTCCTGTCTTCCACTGCCTCCCGCAGTTTGGTCAAACTCATGTTCGTAGCTTCGAGAACACTGTCCAACCATCTCATCCTCTGTCGTCCCCTTCTCCTTGTGCCCTCAATCTTTCCCAACATCAGGGTCTTTTCCAGGGAGTCTTCTCTTCTCATGAGGTGGCCAAAGTATTGGAGCCTCAGCTTCACAATCTGTCCTTCCAGGGAGCACTCAGGGCTGATTTCCTTAAGAATGGATAGGTTTGATCTTCTTGCAGTCCATGGGACTCTCAAGAGTCTCCTCCAGCACCATAATTCAAAAGCATCAATTCTTCGGCGATCAGCCTTCTTTATGGACCAGCTCTCACTTCCATACATCACTACTGGGAAAACCAGAGCTTTAACTATACGGACCTTTGTCGGCAAGGTGATGTCTCTGCTTTTTAAGATGCTGTCTAGGTTTGTCATTGCTTTTCTCCCAAGAAGCAGGCGTCTTTTAATTTCGTGACTGCTGTCACTATCTGCAGTGATCATGGAACCCAAGAAAGTAAAATCTCTCACTGCCTCCATTTCTTCCCCTTCTATTTGCCAGGAGGTGATGGGACCAGTGGACATGATCTTGGTTTTTTTGATGCTGAGCTTCAGACCATATTTTGCACTCTCTTTCACCTCCATATTGGAGGACCTCCATATTGGCAGTCAAAGCACTGCACTGGAGTTTCATCAGGTGGGAGCCTAGCTAGGGAGAGGAGGTGTGGCCTACAGAGACCTCCATGGTCCAGAATCTGAGACCTGGCAGTCCAGATTTGGACTGTGGTCCCAAAGTTCCCCAGTCACAGGCTAGCTGAGGGGTGGCAAACATAGCGCGCTCGAGATGTTGTTGACCTCCAACTCCCATCAGCCCCAGCCAGTGTGCTCAGTGCTCAGTAGTCCAGCAGCATCAGTAGTCCAGCAGCATCAAGAAGACACCGCATTGGCTAGCCCTGGACTAGATGGGTCAAAAGTCTTGACTCATTCAGTGCATATCAGACCCTCACAGCCCAAAGATATTCACAAGATCTCTCTTCATCATCATCAGTATTAATTAGAAATAAACTGGTGTGTCTTCTAGGGCCAGATCTGATCCTCCAAGGAGTATCCAGTTGTCAGTCTCAAAAGTTCTTGCAGAAGGAGTCAAGGGCTTTTGCTATGGGTCTTTGGAAGTGGGGCTGAAGCCAGTGATCCATTCACATCCTTCCCATAGGCCCTCCCATGAAACTAGTTTTATTTAGTTAATTATTAAAAGGGGTATATACATTTTTTCCCCCAGTTCTCTTGGAGTTCGGGGAGGGGATATTCTTAGGCTGGGCACTTTAGTTAAAACAGTAAGATCTGAGAAACCCGTCTCTTCAAAGCCACAGTTTTCTTAGATTTGGAAGAATTTCATTCTTTATAGAAAACACGTAAGGCTGCGAAGGTTGTCTTTCAAAATTCAGACAGACGTTCAGTTTAGCTGCTTGCAGCATTCATTAAATTAAGAATGAGATTGTATACAGCTCATGTTTTGCATTGTCCAAGAAGTCCTGAATGCCCAGGTTTGAAGATTAAAGTGATAATGTTGATTTGAGTGAACAGATGGGAAGAGAAGAGGTGATCAATTGATGGCATGTGTCTCGAAAAGGTCTTTGATTGGATTAATGGGCTTTTATTCGTAAACCTTGATAACTCAATTCAGTCCCCTCAACGCTTCCTTTTCAGCAAGTTGTCAAGGCTGTCTTTCAGTCTTTAGAATTTCTTGCTAGTGGCATTCATATCAGCGCATTCATCAATCTTTAGGGAAGAAAGAGATGAGTTGGGATTTTATTAGCATAGAAGTCAAGACAGATTGGTTGACAGCCTCTGCACACTTACCTGGGTGTAAGCCACACTGGAACTCAGTGGAGCTTACTTCTGATGAGATGGGCCTGGGGTTTCACTGTCAAGTCATTTAGTGTTGCCTGAAATGGGTGGGGATCGCCAAAAACAGTTTTTTTAATAGAGCCCCAGACTGTATTTTGGAGATATTCAAATTCTCTGGCAATGGTAATAGCTACAGATAGACCTTGGAACCAAACTCATGGGCTTCTCAGCCCAAGAAGCATCAAAATGATCACTCAGAGAACAGCAGTGGATGGGGCCTGTGACAAACACCCCCACCTGGCTGCAAGACCTCATGCTGGGTGCCTGGGGTCCAAGACCATGCCAGGGGCCACAAAGTGTTACGTTGGTCATTACAAAATTCTTCCTTTCTTCTTCTTTAAAATATAGTATAGTCGGAGTGGCCAGCTAAGCATCTAGAGAGGCTCATTTGTTTTGTTTTATTTTAAATAATATATTCTTAGGCTCTTCTGCAATGGAATAGTGTTTATTCCCAAGTAAATGCATTCAGCACAAGGGAGGAGGAAGCAAACTCTGCAGGATGGTGAAAATCCGGATTGACAAACTTTATTGATTGATTCTCTCTGATATAGGGATGCGGGTGGCGCTGTGGGTTAAACCCCAGAGCCTAGGGCTTGCCAATCAGAAGGTCGGCGATTCAAATCCCTGCGACAGAGTGAGCTCCCGTTGCTCGGTCCCAGCTCCTGCCAACCTAACAGTTTGAAAGCATGTCAAAGTGCAAGTAGATAAATAGGTGGGAAGGTAAAAGGCGTTTCCGTGTGCTGCTCTGGTTCGCCAGAAGTGGCTTTGTCATGCTGGCCACATGACCTGGAAGCTGTACGCCAGCTCCCTCGGCCAATAATGTGAGATGAGCACAGTCGGTCATGACTGGACCTAATGGTCAGGGGTCCCTTTACCTTTACCTGATAAAGCAGGAATGTAGAAGCAATGAAAAAGCACGGGATGTTGGAGCAGGTGGGAGAAGAGAAGTGTTAATTGTGTGCTGTTTTAAGACACAGCTCTCTGACATTATGCAGTGAGGACCTTTCTATGCCACAGCAGAGAGAGAGAGAGAGGGAGAGAGAGAGAGAGAGAGAGAGCCTTCATCTCTTCCGATGCCCACTATCACTGCCGCCCATGCCAACCCTTGGATGCCCAGTGACTGTGTTGGTTCCTGGAAGGGCAGGCTGGGTGACCAGACCAGATGGAGAACCCGCTTCATTTTGTCTATGCCTGTCCTATAAAGCTCAGCAGGGACTGTGGTTCAGCTCATTCTGCTCACTGTCTGCTGGTGTCACACTATGGCATCCACCTTAGCTTAGCAGCTGCCACAAACCCTGATACTGCTCCATCCCATAGAGTTGCGGTGATTTCCAACTCATGCCTGGACTTCAGGTGTGGGATGGGAGTCTCCTGAACCACATGCCAGGATTCATGTTGGCCCCAAAGGGCTCTGTCTCACTAGTAAGGCCCCAAAGTCCAGGGTCTATGTTTACCTAACTGCACTGCTGTCCTATGGGAATCATCTGAGGAGACATTGCCAAGACTGCTTGTCCTTCCCGCTTTTGGGGAGAGAGGCACTGCAAAAATCCTTCTTCCTATCCTGAGAGGAGCTCTTCTTCTTCAAAGGTTAAATTGCAGACTCTGCCTCTTGAGAAATCCAGGCAGTGGCTTAGCTTTAAAGTTACTAGCAACTCCCATAGGTGACAAGCCCCAATCCACTTGTGATATAATTATGGAATATCCTCCGGGTTGGGGGTGGGGAGAGAATTTTCATTGCCAAGAACAGAGTAGCTTCTCTAAGGAATTCAGCCTTGCTTCAGGTTTGTGATTGATCCTGGAAATCAGTTAGGGGAGAGCATCAGTTCTATTGTTGCTGCCACATGTGTGCAAAAGCAATTCAAAAGGGATTCAAGTCTAGTCCTGATAGTTGCCAGAGCTGGGGCTTAACTCCTGCGGTGGAGAAGCAAACCCTCTCTGCATTTTATTTCTCCCATTTTTTAAATGTTCCCATTCAAGTTATGTCCGTGGGTCGTCTATAGCTGGACATAGGCTTCTAATAGATTTTGAGAGCCAGTGTGGCGTAATGGTTAGAGTGTTGCACTAGGAGCTGGGAGAGCAGGGTTCGAATCCCCACTCAGCCATGAAGCTTACTGGGTGAGCTTGGGCCAGTCACCATCTCTGAGCCTAACCTATCTCACAGGGTTGTTGTGAGGATGAAATGGGGAGCAGGAGAACCTAGGAGATTCTAGGAAGATAAAGGTGACATACTACTACTACTACTACTACTACTAATAATAATAATAATAATGATAATGATAATGCCAAGGCGGGGTTGTATAGATACAGGCAGTTCTTCAAATAACCTGGTCCTACCATTGGGATACTGGCAAGTCTTAAGATCCTAGCTGCACATGACAAGGGTGGTCCATAATTAGATTGCCTGATAACTTCTACATTCACTAAAAGCAGCCGTTATTGCTCCACAAACTATTTGGTCTGGGGCCATGGTGCAAGCCAAATTGTTGCAGATTCCCATGACAAAAGTAACTTCCCCTGCACAGAGAGAACTGGGTCAGGGAGAAGGATTCTAGCCTAGACCTGTGCCAAGTTAAGGCTAACTTGAGCTCTTATGGCACCAAGTCTGGTTGTTAAAGATGTAACATACTCCTCCTGGTGTCTCCAGTACTAACTACGGTAATACCCTGTTTCTCATATTTTAAGACATACCCATAAAATAAGCCATAGCAGGATTTATAAGCATTCAAGGAATATAAGCCATACCCCGAAAATAAGACATAGTGATAGGCGCAGCAGCAATGCTGCCCGCGGCAGGAGGAGGAGGAAAAAAATAAGACATCCCTTGAAAATAAGCCATAGTGTGTGTTTTTTGAGGAAAAAATAAATATAAGACGTGTCTTATAATATGAGAAACATGGTAGACATACATACATTACTGCAGCTAAATACTTTGTGATGCTAATTATTCTTTCGGAATTGAAATAATGCAGATTTGCGGCAATGGGCTTGAACTATACCTATGTTTTTTTCAAGTGATACCAGGAGTTTGGGCCTCTTCCTTCAATTGGCTTGATATTCTAGGTTAGATATCATCTGAGCCAATGCATTCAGTCATGTTACACTGACTCTTGGAAGATGCCACTTGCAAGCTATTCAGGTGGCACCTTTCAAGTTTTTCATTTAAGCAGCCTAAATATAGAGACTTAAAAATGAATGGGCTGTAGAAATGCTGCTGTTCTGTTTGTGCAGATTTCCGCTTGCACAACAGATATTCCCCTTCCTGACCTCTCCCCTGCAGCCCCCAGCAAGCCCTCAAAATCTGCTCCAGAGCATTGAGGGACTCTCTGGAGCAGATTTGCAGGGCATACAGGGAGAAGAGAGGAATGAGAAGTCTTGTTGTGCAAGCAGAACTCCACTCACAACCCAGTGGTCAACTGGGCGAGCATAAATTGCATCAGATTATGAGGGGCCACAGGTGGCGCTGTGGTTAAACCACTGAGCCTAGGGCTTGCCGATCAGAAGGTTGGCGGTTCGAATCCCTGTGACGGGGTGAGCTCCCATTGCTTGGTCCCAGCTCCTGCAAACCTAGCAGTTCGAAAGCACGTCAAAATGCAAGTAGATAAATAGGTACCGCTACAGCGGGAAGGTAAACAGCATTTCCATGTGCTGCTCTGGTTTGCCAGAAGCGGCTTTGTCATGCTGGCCACATGACCTGGAAGCTATACGCCGGCTCCCTCGGCCAATAATGCGAGATGAGCACGCAACCCCAGAGTCGGTCATGACTGGACCTAATGGTCAGGGGTCCCTTTACCTTTACCTTATTGTTGGACTTGTGTTCCTCCTTGACTATATATAATGCTCCCTGTGTGGCTTTGTGCCAGTCACTCTCTGCAGCTGGCATTCAACTTTTCACCTTCTCAAGAGTTTTAGGGAAATTATTTGGTTATTATGTTTTAATTCCTACCTTTTAAAACCCCTTTGAGGCATTATTTATCATAAGGAAACAAATTGCTTATTCATATTTCCTTTGCTAGAATGTTTATCTGGATCTGTGTCTTCTTTAACTCTGCTTTTGGTTACTATGCTGTGGGGAAGAGCAGTGTGAATTACTACTGCATATTTATTTTATTTTATTTTTTTAAGAGAAATACCTTAACTGCACATTTCACAAGATGATGCGTGCTGAAATATTTAAATGCTCCTCAGAAGTATCTTTGAGGCAATCTCATCTGTCAGTCTTCTGACAGTTTCTGTGCTGTTACCTCCAGCCATCTTCCTGTTAGATGGCAAGATGATAGAGATGTTGATTATAAAAGCCCGTATGTTGACAATATGGATTACCTGCCACGCAGATGGAACTGTTAACAGAAAACCGTGTAGCAGCAGCTAATAAGCTTAGACCCTGCTGCTTAACACCTCCAGCTCTTACTACAGCTTCCCTCAAATGCAGAAGGAACAAAACAGCACTTAAGATAATTGAGGTTAAACAACAGCGAGAGAGAGAGAGAGAGAGAGAGAGAGAGAGAGAGAGAGAGAGAGAGAGAGAGAGAGAGAGAGAGAGAGAGAGAGAGAGAGAGGGAGATGGAGATGGTACTTGCGATGTAAACAGTCTGGCAGTGTGTGGAGATTTGAGCAACCTGTCCAAGAAAAAAACCACTAAGTAAAATTGGGAGACACCAGCAGTCTGTCTGGCAAGTGATCACTTCTGGAAAGTCAATGCAATTAATTCCCATTGCCTCTGTGGCCTGCAGCTCAGCCACTTAATCTGGTGCTTAGACTTAACGCGTCGCCCAGGAAAAGATGCGTTTACGTGGCAGATCTGGCGCAGATCTCTTTGTGCGTAAGTGATCGAAAACGAAGCTAAATTAAACCATCCCTTCGGGTACCTTGAATGACAAATCAGTGTGTGTGTTGTTTTCTACTTTTAGGTGAATGCAGCAGTGGAATTTGCGATGAGGCTTCCTGCATAAACGGTGGCACTTGCACAGCGAGCAAGGCGGACAGGTACATCTGCCTGTGCCCGCTTGGATTTAAAGGGCGCCACTGCGAAGAAGGTGAGAGGAGGACCTGCTGTTGATCTCTGCAGTTGGATGCCAGCATTTGGTATGGCAGTGGTGTCTTAAGTGATGCATCCAGATGTTGTTGGACTACAAATCCCATCACCCACCACCGTTGACCCTTTACGCTTTGGCTGATCAGAGTTGGAGTTCAACAATGTCTGGAGGTCTTTTCACTGGCTACCCCTGTTACTGCAGGCTGTGTCTGCACCCAGTTTAATGAGGAACTGCTCAACTCACTTGCACCACTAACATCCCATAGCTGGTTGGCTATACACTGGTTTAATGCTGCTGCGTACCTCACCACTGTGATTTGCTTGCAGTTTAGAATCTCTTACATTATTTCTGCTTTCTGAGGTCCTGCTTTCTTTCCTCTTCCTGCCTTCTCCTTTGTTATTCAAGTGTGGAATGCTACGCACACAAACTTCCCTACATTGACGGCATCCCTGTCCGAAACAACGTCATACACGAGTGATCATACTGACCTGGTAGTTTACTGTTTTCAGGTCTAAGCAAGTGATTTCTCGTCTACATTTTCACATCATTTGGTTCTGTATCAATTGGGGGAATGTTCATAAATGCCTGTTTATAACCCATTGCCTCCCAGTTCCGATTGAAATGGAGCTTGCTTCACTTGTGGTTAAGGAAAAACAATCTACGGAAACCATATTGACCATAAATGGGTAAGGTGGAGTATCTGATGTCAGTGTGGACAAACCCCTGTTTCCTACATAATGGGTACCAAAGTGCTATAAGTGACATGACCTTCTCTGGCCTGAGATATTTTGGACTACAACTCCCATCATCCCTGACGTGCTGTCTGAGACTGTTGGAATTGTAAACATCTGGAGGACCCTAGTTTGTGGAAAGCTGGACTCCACAGATGTGTGCTGTTAAAAATTATTATTAGTTATATAACGAACAATCTCATTTGTGGATTTCTGAAACAGCTTTTGGCTGTTTTGTAAGTTATTTATCACTATTTGTGATAGTGTTTCAACTAATAATAATAATAATAATAATAATAATAATAATAATAATTTATTCTTTATACCCTGCCCATCTGGCTGGGTTTCCCCACTCTGGGCGGCTTCCAACAGAAAAATAAAACACAATAATCTATTAAAAATTAAAAGCCTCCCTGAACAGGGCTGCCTTCAGATGTCTTCTAAAAGTCTAGTAGTTGTTTTCCTCTTTGACATCTGTTGGGAGAGCGTTCCACAGGGCAGGCGCCACCACCGAGAAGGCCCTCTGCCTAGTTCCCTGCAACTTGGCTTCTCGCAACGAGGGAACTGCCAGAAGGCCCTCGGTGCTGGACCTCAGTGTCCGGGCAGAATGATGGAGGTGGAGACGCTCCTTCAGGTATACTGGACCGAGGCCATTTTGGGCTTTAAAGGTCAGCACCAACACTTTGAATTGTGCTCGGAAACGTACTGGGAGCCAATGTAGATCTTTCAAGACCAGTGTTATGTGGTCTCGGCGGCCACTCCCAGTCACCAGTCTAGCTGCCGCATTCTGGATTAGTTGTAGTTTCCGAGTCACCTTCAAGGGTAGCCCCACGTAGAGCGCATTGCAGTAGTCCAAGCGGGAGATAACTAGTCTGCAGGCAGGTAGGGTCTGAGCCTGCGTACCAGATGGAGCTGATAGACAGCTGCCCTGGACACAGAATTGACATGTGCTTCCATGGACAGCTGTGAGTCCAAAATGACTCCCAGGCTGCGCACCTGGTCCTTCAGGGGCACAGTTACCCCATTCAGAACTAGGGAATCCTCCATTCTGCCCGCCTCCTGTCCCCCACGAACAGTACTTCTGTCTTGTCAGGATTCAACCTCAATCTGTTAGCCGCTATCCATCCTCCAACTGCCTCCAGGCAGTTATATGTTGTATGGTTTCTAGTACTGCTTTCTACAATGAAGTTGAAGTAGACTTTGTTTTCTTGAGGGCTTTTAAGTAATGGTGTTTGCTTGCCCTGGTCTTTCAGCTTTCATTCTCATCATACCTCAGTTCAACGAGACTTTGAAATCCTTTGCCACCATCCCCTGGCCTTTGGAACCACAGAACTACCTTTCCTTCATGGAGTTTGAGGTCACCTTTCGCCCCGATTCGGCCGACGGTGCCCTTTTGTACAGCTATGACACAGGCAGCAAAGACTTCCTGTCCATTAGCATGGCAGACGGCTATGTGGAGTTCAGGTTTGACTGTGGTTCAGGGACTGCTGTAATCAGGTAAATGCAATTTACTAATTATTTCTAGAATTAATTAACGATATTTTTTTTTTGCTGTAAAAAGTATCTGCAATTCTATACTTAAAATAAAAATACGATGGGTGGGATCCAAAGTACCGCACTGATTTCTCCCTGCACAAGGGAAGACCCTCTCCCTCTCCTCCGCCCGCATGCCCCTGGAATTTTTTATTTGGGTTACCACAACCCTTTGGAGCAAATTTGGGGAGGAGAGGGGCACAGGTCCAAATTGCACAAATGGAAATACTTGTGCTGATGGGGTGGGCTAGACTAATGCCTCCCCTGGAATGCAGGTTGTCCAACAATGTCATAAACTGTCATTATTTTCATGGGAAGAAGCTTCCTCTGGTTTCATGTGCTCCTTCCTCTTCCAGCACAGCAATGATAAGTAGATCAGGAGCTTTCACTTCCCGTGTTAGTTAACTGCAGTGCAGCATTCTGTTCAAACCCTAGACCATGGTTAGTCAAAGGGTTAAGGGCTTCCCCTGCATGCAAAGACAGGCTGAGCTGATGAGCCCAAGAGTGGACCCAGTGGTCAGGAAGGCGGTTTCTGGACAAACTGTAGAGGGACGTGAGGGGCATATGGGGCTCATCAACCTGGGAAGGTGGCCCATCTAGGAGAAGGGAGATTCTGATCCTAAACCTCCGCTGCCTTGCAGGAGGTTCAGGAAAAGAAAAGGCTACGCAGCAAACCCTACACAAATCCGGAGTGGAGTTTTTAAGGCGGTTGGATGTCTTGTACGCCTCCTTCCGTCAACTCCTGCAGCCAAGCTGGTGCCAAACGTATTGCTCTGCTTTCCTTTGGGCCACATCAGCGAGGCCAAGAGAGGGGCCCTGACGCCTGGGCAGCCCAGGACCTCCGTGCACCCTTCCCAGACTTGTGTCCTGGAGAGCTCACTTCATTGCTGCTAACGTGGCCGTTTAACTTCACCCCCCAGAGGCACTCTCCGTTGTCTCTCAAGACAGAGGGACGCCGACAACAGCAGCTGAGTTTAACCGCCATTTGTTAGGCTCTGACTACACGGCAAGCTGTAGTTAATCGGAAGCGGAAGCTTCTGAACTCCTCCTGACTACGCCAGCAGGGGGCAGCCCAGGGTGTAATGCTGCTGTAGGCAAAATGCCCTGCCACCCCCCCCCCCAACACCGCCATCCCCGCAGATCCACGCCCCTTCCCTGCCCCTGACGTTGTGCCTGCATTGCTGCCACACTGGAACTGGAGTGCACTCTCACCCGAGGCTGCACTTCCACTGCCACCACGATGTAGCGATGAGTGTGCAGTGTTAGCAGTGAGGGAAAAGGCACGGCGGTGTCACTGTTGGCAGCATGGACTGGCAGCAGTGCAGTGGAGGGGAAGGAGCAGGGCAGGGGTCCAATCTGCCACCAGGGACCAATTGCTTTACCTTGCCTCATTGAAGGGGAACCTTGTGCACCTGAGTAATCGGGGCGTGGGGATTGGCTTGTTTCCTCCATGAGAAACCAGGTTATCATAAACCACGGATATTCGTGGCACCCGCAAAGCACCCAGTTGATTGTGAAGTGGCCTGCCCCTCTTCCTTTGTGCTAGCAAATATGAAATATGATTAAGAGTTCGTAACCTGAATTTTCAGCACACACACAAACATCCGCTAGTGCACTTGACAGAGGACCAATGGTCCATATGACTCTTCAACTCGTAGAACTTCCTACAGAACATTTCGTCTAGTCATTATGTAACCACTAGGTACCCACGTTTTCTTCTCTTCCCTCCTTGTTTCTTTTTGTTTTGTGTCGTAACTGCTAGTCTTTATTTCGAACTGTAAACTGCCTTGTCAGCAAGGCAGTATATAAATAAAGATGCAGATTGCCATAGTGTCATGGCCTGCACAAGTTTTCAACATATTTCACGACACCTGCACCTTTTAACTTGGGGATGTCAAGGACTGAACACGGGATCTTTTGCATACAAAACATGGTGTGTGGTCCTCACCCCCCCCCCCCCCGTCTTAGCTATGGCCCTGGATAATTGAAACACTAATTGCTGAAAGCAGGACGCCTTCCATGTCAGAGATCTGTGCTGGGAAGAGGACATAATGTGCGTATTGCTCATTATTAAGTAGTCAGCCCCATCTGGCTTTTTAATTGCATATTGATCTGAGGTGATTATTACCCTATTATGTATCGATTTATCCTAGGTAATTAAAGCCTAATTGTTATTAAATGTAGACCGTGAATGGAAAGGCTGGATGACATTGGCAGATGATGTTTATCACTTTTTTTTTCAAGAAAAAGAGATGGCAGGAGGATTATTTAGTAAAATGT
Source organism: Zootoca vivipara (assembly GCF_963506605.1). Classification (NCBI taxonomy): domain Eukaryota; kingdom Metazoa; phylum Chordata; class Lepidosauria; order Squamata; family Lacertidae; genus Zootoca; species Zootoca vivipara. Next base: position 46,412,513 of record NC_083286.1, on the reverse strand, counting down.
TTTTCTACCATTTCCGAGTAGATATTTACTTGAAGAAATGTTAAGAGCTCATCAGTGACAAGGTGTAAAATGTGACATGCACTTGAAATCCAAATTTGTGCACTGTTAAAATTGATATGACATTTCAGCTTCTTCCATAAGTCTTTACTGAAAGTAACATGTCTGGCGGGAATTTAATTTGCATCTATCCATTATAGATCAGCTGTTTTTCTGTTTTCTCAGATTAGTGACAGTTTGTAAGGATTACTGAAGTGCTTTTCAAATTTTTCCTTTGGAAAACTCTGCATGGAAACGCACTTACAAATTACGATTCTTTCTCGTGGTCTCTTTTCATAATTAGGCTTATGGTTACAATTGTGCATCCTCAGAGAACGCCTAATGTATGAAAAACATTGCTTGAAATTTAACCGTAACAGGTTGTGTAAAACATACAGCACGATTCATACACACCCGCAGATCTCCATGGAATGTTCTTGGGTCTTTCAACTCATTCTGCTTCCAGCCCACTTGTTGCCAGCCCTCAGCTGGTTCTTCCATGAGTTGCATAATTTTTTCCATCTACCCTGCTCTCTGGGCCGACCCACCCAAGGGGCAAGGGGAGGTGACTGCCTTGGGCGGCAGGATCCACAGGGGCATCAAATCCCGATATAGATAATTATTTCTCCTCTTGTTCCTGATGTAGATCTTCACGCACTCCTTCCTTGTTGGGGGGATTGCCATTTTGTGGTTAGATTTGGGTGCCAAAATGTATTGGATCATCCCTGCCTACTCCTTTCTATGGCTTTTATACATTCACAAAGGGATTTTTATTATTATTAACATTTCTATCCTTCTCTTCCCCACAAAGGATCCTAGAAGGGCCAGCAGGAAAACAATAAAAAAAATTTTAAAAGACCATTAGGAACATCTAAATGCACTTGAAAATATTAAGAGCATCTAAACGATTAAGCATAATTACATACTTTTGGTTTATTCTATACTGATTTGGTGAGTGAGTTGTACAGTAGCTTAGATCTCCTTAGAAGTCATGGCTTTGGGGTAAAATGCTAGCCATTACATCTGCTATGCACTGCAGACACAGTACAGTTGGCATGCTAAACATCTGAGCAGCTGAACTTTGGAGAACGACAGTGTCTGCAAAGCAAGCCACCTTCATAGCCCTCTAGATTGTAGAGATGCACGGAGCTGGGATGGGAACATATTTTAAAGTTTGGCTTGGCTAACTAGGAGCCCATGAGCCACATTTGGTGCATGAAGCATTTTCAGCCGGGTCCCAATTGCAACACCAAGTTGTAATTGTGGCGTGGTAAAGAGTTTACCTGCAATTTCACGGCAAATTTATTTTCAGAAGTGACAACATACTCCACATGTTAGCATTAACTTCTCTCTTGGTGGTGATGGAAGGGGCTCAATAACTGTGAAATGTGGCTCATGGGCGAACTGTTATAGAGCCTGAGCATCTGTGAAGCAGCAAAAAACATTTCTGGCACCTAAATCAGGTAAAGTCCTTGTAGTCCTACTTTTGCTAAGTATCGCCAAGAGAGAAAGTACAGGCAACTCTCAGCTTACATGGGGACACACTCTGGATATAGAATGTAAAGCCAAATATACTCAAAACATATTGGGTTCAATAGTGGGTGGGATTGCCAAAGACTTTTCCCCTGGATACCCTCCTCCTTTCCTGCTCTATGGGTGTCAGTCACCCATGGGGTCAAGGTAGGCTGGTGGTTCCAGCACCCTGGATAGCTCCACGGCTTGGAGGTGAACTGAAACCTTCTGGGTCTCTCCCTCCAGTCCACCTTTCCTAAGCTCCACCCTTTGGCCTGTGGAATGGGTTCTTAAAGGGCTGACCCACTGGCCTGAATATGAGTTCTTCATCTTTCTGTGGGCTTCTTCCTGGTGTCCTCCTTGTGCCATTGGGTAGGCATAATAGGTTAGGAAGCACTTGGTTCCTTTGCTGCCTCGGAGTCAGAAGACAGCATCTGTGAGGGTCGTCTCAGGCTCTGGACCACCAGCCTCAGATTGTGTGGGCTTGGCCAGTTCTTCCTCCTCCCAATTCCAAGCTTTCCATGGAAGAGTGTTACTGTTGGATTCAAATGTAGGAAGATACAAACATATTTGGGCCTCTGGCCTATGTGTTCCGTTTCCTTTTTTAAATAGGAGTGAAGAACCCATCAGTTTGAACCAGTGGCATGAGCTCAAAGTGTCTCGCACTGCAAAAAATGGCATATTGCAGGTTGATCAGCAGAGACCAGTTGAAGGAATGGCAGAGGTAACAAAATGTTTTATTTATATATTTATATGTACAGGGAATGGCTTGCTTTAAAATATTGGGTTTATTCGGGTTTGGGATGTTTGGTTTACTTATTTTCTTGTTCACTGTCCAAAAACAAAATAAGTGGTTGAACAGAAATTCAGCTATGTTGTAGCAAAACAAAGCCAGTGGCACGGTCTACCATGTAGATACAAAATACTTGGGAGGTATAAAAAAATGTTTGGGAACATAACCTAAAGCAATCAGCAGGCCCGTCCTAGCCATAGAGGCTAGTGGCACAGAGAACCACGGCGCCGGGCGCTGGAGGGTGCTGGAAGGGCGCCAAGTGAGCGCAGGGTTCCGGCGATCTGGCCAGGACTGCGCTCCACTAGCTGAGAGGCTTCGCCGTGTCTCTCCTTCTCCGAGGACTCCGCGCTGCGCCTCCTTCTCATTTCCCCAGCGCTGGGTTCTGCTCAGTCGAGCTTCACCACCAGCGTGCGCACAGCGCCCAAGCAACTCTTGCTGGTTCCATGGTGCGCGCACTGGTGGCGAAGCTTGACTGAGTGGAACCCAGCGCTGGGGAAACGAGAAGGAGGCGCAGCGCGGAGTCCTCGGAGGTGGCCTCCTGCTGCTGCCGCGGTCTGCTTGGCGCTCCCGGGCCCTTGGAGAGGCTCTGGAGGGGGGCTCTGGAGGGACCTTAGCACCAGGGCGCTGGATGGGCTTAAGACGGCCCTGGCAATCAGTCCCCCTGATTAATTCTGATGCATTTTTTTCCTGATAGGGAGCTTTCACACAGATTAAGTGCAACCCTGACATATTCGTTGGTGGAGTACCAAGTTATGACAGTGTAAAGAAGAACTCTGGTGTCCTGAAACCTTTCTCTGGAAGTATTCAAAAGGCATGTGTGTGTTTGTCTATATATTTATATAGTCTGCCCTTCCTGCAAAAAAAAAAAATCAGATCTATCCTTCAGAGAAGGGGTAGTAGAGCATTCCTCAGTTGTCTCCCATCCACAGGTACTCAGCTAGTCCAAGATTGGATTAACTTCAGAGATGGACCGATAAGAGGTGCCTTCAGATCTTTCTGTGCTATCCGCACACTCTGTGTGCAAGTACATTCTGGCTGTTGCTCAAGTTGCCTCGGAACATTTATTTTTGGCGCTTGAAATTCTAGCACCCTGACAGAGCAATCCAAAGCCCTTTGAGGCTGAGCTGAGCTTGAATGGAGCAGGAATGTCTCTCCACTTACCTCTGCTGGTTGAACTACTGCTGGCAGTCAATGGCACTCGGTGGGTGGTGACTTTCTTCTTCCACCTGATGAACGTACAGGCAGGAGGGAAGCCCTCTAGCCGTACTCCCACTGACTGGGGCCAGCAGAAAGCCCTGAAACAGGGTGTTCGGAGGAAGGGGCTGAGCTGAGCAGCTACTGGATCCCCTGTGTCAGCACTGAACCCGATTCAGATATAAGCTAGCACGGGCATAAGGCCCAGTCATTCCGCCCCTGCCTTCCACCATGACTTCCATGAGCAGCCAAGGTCTAGGTGAGGCAGTAGCTAAGCCTCTCTGGAAAGTCCCATTGTGGAGTGGAGGATTGGACTGCACCTGAAAGTATCTTCTCGATACATTCTTTTAGGATTCAGAAAAACAAGTGAACTAATGATGGTGGTAGGTTTTATCAGGTTTTAGGTTTATTTTGCTTTTTCCAAAGTGCCTGGAGATAATCCGTATGAAGTGGCTGCAATATTCTGTTTGATGGCAAGTGCCTCTCGAAATGGGGAGTTAAGCACTTGCTTTATGTGAAATTCTGAGCTGCCCGTAGGAGCTAAGCTACTTGGAGCACTCCCTTGGGCTTGTAAATTGCCAAATGTTTGATCATCTGGAAGCTTTAGAAAACAGTGAGAGGTTCTATGGTGGTTGTTTTTCCTTTCAGGCCATCAGATATTGTGATCTCTATACAGCTGAGTGGCGTAACTGCTTTAGAAGGACAAGTATCCCGCATAAAAATGGGATACACAGAGCAGCCTTTTTTGCATACACCCAATAATAGGTCCATAGGGACCCAGGTGGCGCTGTGGGTTAAACCACAGAGCCTAGGGCTTGCTGATCAGAAGGACAGCGGTTCGAATCCCTGCCATAGGGTGAGCTCCCGTTGCTCGGTCCCAGCTCCTGCTAACCTAGCAGTTCGAAAGCACGTCAAAGTGCAGCTAGATAAATAGGTACCGCTACAGCGGAAAGGTAAACAGCGTTTCCGTGTGCTGCTCTGGTTCGCCAGAAGCGGCTTTGTCATGCTGGCCACATGACCTGGAAGCTGTACGCCGGCTCCCTCAGCCAATAACGCGAGATGAGCCCGTAACCCCAGAGTCGGTCACGACTGGACCTAATGGTCAGGGGTCCCTTTACCTTTACCTTTAATAATAGGTCCGTGCCTATTCTTCCTTTCTTTCTTTCACAGATTTTAATCCCCCCTCAACACTCACATTTACAGTTCACAGAGTTTTCCCTAAAGTGCACATTTTGTACAGTCTTTTCCTCAAATACTCGTTTTTGTATGCATTTTCCCTAAAACAACGTTTTGTGTGAATGTTTTAAACTAGAATTTGCATTGCTGAATATGGAGAAGTGCGTAATCTGATTGAAAGCTGTGTTCCAGTCCAGGTGTATAAATCAGGGAGTGGAGAATTGGGTCAGTTCGCTTTAAAACAGACTGAACAAAGTTCTCCTTCCTCCTTAATATAAAGCTAACTCAGGAGGAATTCTCCTATTTTAAGATGAAATTGGTTTCTGCCAAGAAACTTCTTTTATATCTCAGATTTGGCTCAGAGCAGAGCCATAAAATGTGCTCTAAAGTTCAGGCACAGTGTTAATAAATCTGACTCAATTTTTTTTTAAAAAAAGTTAGAGGTTAGATAGTTTGGGGCTACATGGCTCAAAGGAACTCATCCTACTTCCCTTTGAGGATAAACAACGGAATCCTCTGGAAGGCTGTTCTCAGGAAACATACTGTTGAAAATAAACAGATGTTAGAGCGATCTCTTCAAATAAAATTTACCTCATCCAATTTTGGTCTTCTTTTTTTTTAACAGAAAACAGTTATAGGTTATGATACTGAGTAATTAAAATAAAGTATTGAAAAACTCTTAAACGTTTCACCTTGTCTCTTACACAAAGATTGTTCTGAATGACCGGACAATAGATGTGAGGCAGGATTTGGCATCTGGAGTCAACCTGGAGAATACTGTCCATTCCTGTGTGAATTCCCCCTGTGCCAATGGGGGCACCTGCGTGCCTAAAAAAGATGGCTATGAATGCGATTGCCCTTTGGGATTTGATGGGCAGCACTGCCAAAAAGGTAAAGCTTTTATTTTGTGTTGGAACTGCAAAATCTCCTTGATTGTAGAGAGTAGTCCTGCTCAGATGATGAACTTGCGGCAGCAAAGCCGACAGGGAAATGTCAGTACAAGGTGATTGTTTCCTGGTTATTTGTGATTATTTCTTGGTTGTTATTGCTGTAATTATTTTTTTGGTTACCGTGTTTCCCCTATTTTAAGACGTAGTCATTATATAAGCCATAGCAGGATTTTAAGCGTTTAGGAAATAAAAGCCATACCCTGAAAATAAGCCATACCTCCGAGGAGCGAGACCGCTGAGTGCCCCAGCCAGCCAGCGGGACCCAGCACGCTGGCCGCGGCAAGAGTATAGAAAAGCAGTGCCCCGAGCCTCTGGGAGCCGGCAAGAGCAGGAGGCGGCTTGCCAGGTCGGCATCCAGCAGTGCGCGCGGAGCACCCCGAGCCTCTGCGAGCAAGCAGGACGAGGAGGAGGCTTGCCGGGTCGTCGCCCAGCAGCGCGCGCAGAGCGCCCCGAGCCTCTGGGATTGTTGTTGCTGCTGCTGGCTGCCGGAGGCTCGGGGCGCTCCGCGCGCGCTGCTGGGCAACGACCCGGCAAGCCTCCTCCTTGTCCTGCTGGCTCTCAGAGGCTCGGGGTGCTCTGCGCGCCCGAGCCAGCAGCTTGGCCTCTCTTTTTTTGCCTGCCCGAGAGAGGAGCGCTCCGCAGCGCCGAGGGCTCGGAGCGCCCTGCAGCGCTGGGCGGAGCGCAGCGGCCTGGCCTCTGTGGTTTGGGTTTTTTTGCCTGCCGCCCTGCCACGGGAACCGGCAGCTGCAGAGAGGAGCGCTCCGCAGCGCCGGACGAAGCACTGAGCTAGCGGCCTGCTGCCTTGGTGCCTGGACCCAGCTGCTGCTGCAGCGCCACACAGAGCGCCCAGCAGCACCCCAGCCAGCTGCCTGGCCCCTCCGAGGAGGCCTTAAGGTACAAGACATCCCCAGAAAATAAGACACCGTGTGGTTTTTTGAGTAAAAAAAAGAATAAGACGGTGTCTTAAAAAGGGGAAACACGGTGTTTGCTCTCATAAATGTGCTCTTCTGTAGCAGAGCAAAGAGAGGAGGCAGAGTTGGCACTAATAACAATGGAAAGACACAGTTTGCTTCTGTCTTTATTATCTTACATCCCACCTTTCCTAAGCAGTTCAGGTGGTGTATATGGTTCTTCCCCCTCACAACAACCCTGTGAGGTAGGTTAAGGTAAGAGGCAGCGCCTGACCCAAGCTCACTCATTGAGTTTCATGACTGAGTCAAAAGTTGAACCTTGTCTCCCAGGTCCTTTGGCTGGTGCTCTAACTTCACATAATTAATTCTTGAACTCTTTAAACTGGTTTCCATCCCCACATTCTGTAGTAATGCGTTTTAAAATTCTGTTATCCTGATTGTGATCAAGTATCTTCTTTTCTCACAGTTAGCTGAATAGGGTTGACCACAATTTCTAAAATTAAGAGGGAGGAAGAAACATTTCCACTACACCATTATTTTATAAAGCTCTATGATTTGCCATGCCCCTTTCTGGTGGTGTGCCAGGACTGGCCTGAGAAGCTTTCTTTCTTCTTTCATACATAATAATAATCCCGACCCCACTCTGGGCGGCTTCCAACAAAAGATAAAAAAAGCATTAAAACATCAGTCATTAAAAACTTCCCTAAACAGGGCTGCCTTCAGATGTCTTCTAAATGTCATATAGTTGTTTCTTTCTTTGACATCTGATGGGAGCGTGCCACTACCGAGAAGGCCCTCTGCCTGGTTCCCTGTAACTTCGCTTCTCGCAGTGAGGGAACCACCAGAAAGCCCTCAGCGCTGGACCTCAGTGTCCAGGCTGAATGATGGGGGTGGTGATACTCCTTCAGGTATACTGGGCCAAGGCCATTTAGGGCTTTAAAGGTCAGCACCAACACTTTGAATTGTGTTCGGAAATGTACTGAGAGCCAATGTAGGTCTTTCAAGACTGGTGTTATGTGGCCCCGGCGGCCACTCCCAGTCATCAGTCTAGCGGCCGCATTCTGGATTAGTTGTAGTTTCCGGGTCACCTTCAAAGGTAGCCCCACGCAGAGTGCATTGCAGTAGTCCAAGCGGGAGATAACCAGAGCATGCACTACTCTTGCGAGAGAGTCTGCAGGCAGGTAGGTCTCAGCCTTTTAAAAGGTTTCTATCCTCTGTCCTCTCAGATCATGTTGGACTCCAACTCCCATCAGCCCCAGCCAGGATAGCCAACAGTCAGGCATGATGCGATGGGAGTTGGAGTCCAACATTTCCAGTATACCACGCTAAGTCCCTGACTTGCTCTCTTCTGCAATGATAGTGGTAGTGGTGGGTTGTGTTGAGGTTTGAGTACAGTCATACTTTGGGTTACAGATGCTTGAGGTTGCGTCTTTTCAGCTTGCGTCCTGCGCCAAACCCGGAAGTACCCGAACGGGTTACTTCTGGGTTTCGGTCTGCGCGCATGAGCAGAAGCACTAAATCGCACTTTGCGCATGTGCAGAAACACCGAACCGTGACCCGCGTGTGCGCAGATGCGGGTTGCGAACGCTGCGGGTTGTGAGCGCGCCTCCCGCACGGCTCACGTTCGTAACCCGAGCGTCCACTGTGCAAGTGAAGCGATCGTACAATGACTTGATCACATGCTTAACTTAATAACAAATAAACTGATTCAGCACCCCAGTTTGCATTGTGTGAACTGGCCTTTCGGGGAGGAAATTGCTGTTAACAATGATGAAATACAAATCCTGAACACAAGATTCCAGTGTCAAGGGATTTGTTTGCTTGTTTGCTGCTGCTGTTGGGTTTTTTTTCCTGTTTGCTGTCTCCACAGAACTTGAATTTTGCCATTGGGATTACACACACACACACACACACACACACACACACACATTTGTTTCTTTTCTGGGACTTGCAAAACTTTGGTTTTGATGGGCACAACTTAACAACAACAAAAAGATGCATGTGATTCCTGCACTGCAGGGGGTTGGACTAGATGACCCCTGGGGTCCCTTCCAACTCTACAATTCTACATACAAGATAGCCCTTTGACACTTGATCATTACAAATCCCCATGATTAAATGGTTACAGCTCCCTATATACACCAGTGAAGTGCCTGCACACTTTCATAGCAGTTTGGAGTCTAAAAAGCTTCCATTGCTAGAATTTAAAATCTCTGTTGCATCACACAAGAGACGGAAGCTCCATCTTGTCCTATTCAGTGGGACTTAGCTCATGCCCTTAAGCAAGGGGATTTATAGGCCTTGTAACTTTATTCTCATTTGTGTTTACCACCAGTGCTGCAATGCAGCCTCTAATCCTCGACTACACTTTGGCTCCCTTGTAATTTGACAGCAAGAACAAATCCCTCAGTCAGGCATCAGAGACCACCAAAGAATTCTTTACAAAAGTAAACGGTCTCCCTTTTGTTGTTGTTCCTCTGTACTCAGAGGAGCTAAGAACTGATATACTTCAATCCAGTGGGTTTCTTAAACTGGCTGAAATTCTCAGTGACTTAAATCGCATGCAGATTTATTCCACTAGGTGGTAGCATCCTTCTTCCATAGCTGCCTGGCTCCGCTGAACAGGAGCAAAATATATGTTGCTCTTCAAGTGGTGTCTGAGTCTAGGGGCACCTGCGAGCGTGAGTTTACTGTGGACTCTGTTTCCATGCGTGCAGGTTTTTCACAACGTTTATATGACATTGTTCTTATCCAAGTTGGCTGAACTATGGCACTTTGGCCATGGGCCTCACAGTCCAGTGACAACCCCAATGACTACCCAGAGAGCACCAGGTGACGAGGTCAGTGGCTAACAGGTCTCATCCTGACACCTAGGCTGGTTTCTGCCTTCCGCTGATGCTGCCCAGCACAGCATCTTTTACAGTAACTGCAACAAAACGGTGCTTATTCCTCAGTAATGGATTTAGCATCAGGGCAGAAGAAATAATAATAATAATAATAATAATAATAATAATAATAATAATAATAATAATAAATACTTTTTTATTTATACCCCGCCCTCCCCAGTCAAAACCGGGCTCAGGGTGGCTAACACCAATAAAATTACAATAGGACATAAAAGAAAAGAAAACAATTAATTAAAATACAGATTAAAATACAATATTAAAATTTAAAATGCAGCCTCATTGTAAGTAGCCCATAAATCAAAACCATGAGGGAGGAAAACACAGGGGTCAGACTGAATCCAACCCAAAGGCCAGGCGGAACAGCTCTGTCTTGCAGGCCCCGCGGTAAGATGACAAATCCCGCAGGGCCCTGGTCTGCTGTGAAAGAGCGTTCCACCAGGTCGGGGCCAGTACTGAAAAGGCCCTGGCCCTAGTCGAGAGCAATCGAACCACCTTATGGCTCGGAATCTCCAGAACGTTGTTATTTGTGGACCTTAAGGCCCTCCGCAGGGCATACCAGGAGAGGCGGTCCTGTAGGTACGAGTGAAGCCAAGCTCCACTATTTTCTTGCAGTCACAAGAAGCACTTAATTGAATGCTGCTTTTTAAAATTTGAGCCAGACCCATCCCTTTTCGTCAACTTACTCAATAGCTAATGCCATGTTCAATAATTACGAAAGCAAAAAACGCTGAGATTTTGCATAGTTAAAGCTGGGTGCTCCTTTTCAAAGATGGGGTGAGGGGTTATTTTGCTGCCGAAAAGTAAAATCTGAATGTTCCTTCCGTTTTATGCTGCTGCACTGCAGAATGTGGAAATTACTGCTTGAACAGTAAGTAACAACTCTCAGACATGTTCTGTAACTGTGAGTGTATGATCTGTGTACGTTCCTACCTCCATCAAGCTAATGGTGTGATTTAGGCTGCTTTTTGCAAATGTCTGTAGATAACGGCATAATCTGTAGTCATTTCCTGGATTGCACTGCAATGCTACAGCACTATTATGATGAAGCTCATAAAGTAGTCTCCTTCCTTGCAGACTGTGACTAGTGAGAATTGCCTCCAGGTCAATATGAGTATATGTGACACCAAGTGGTTTTATAAACATTGATGGAAGTGGTGATTTTGTGGGGTTACTTGCATGGCTGATTTAAAACAAGAACTACAACAACAAGATTGTGAGAGAGAAGAAGAGAGAGACAGCTAGTTGGACAACCAAGCAGAAATCCATTGGATTGCATTGCAAACATGGGAAAACTTTTAATTTGCAAAGGGTGGAAGAAAGCTTGAAACTATGCGTCTCCTATTTCCCAAATTTAATTCCTGCCATTTTCTTCCCAAAGAATTCAAATCATGTGGGGGCAGGAGGCAGAAGGAAGAGTCCCTAATTTGTGTTTCAGAGCCTAGTTGCAGCATTTAAAGCGGATAGAATTTGTCTTTGGCAGAATGGGGAGCTCACTAATTTCTAAAAACGTCCTGCCATAATTAATTTTAAAGTCCCCTTTGTTTTAGAGGGACAGCTTTAAAAGAATGTATCAATTTCTCCATTGAAATCAATGGAATGTGCCTGTTGATTCAAGACCAATCCTCACTGCATTCAATGCAACTCTGTAGTCCAGCAAGTATGTTTATGAGAATGCATTATGTTTGGCTGGACTGTGCTCAGAGAGAACGAAAGTTTCCTATTCCTCTCTGCTGAATCGCTCTCTTGTATCCCTACCGTGATAAGTTGATTGAGAAATAGTATCTGAGCTGTGTTTTGCCCCTTGGTCCTGAACCAAGCTTCAGATAATTTCCTGCCTTCATTGCCTTGTCCATATCATCTGTGACAGGGATGGGCAAGCTGTACCTCCCTACAACTCCCTTCATCCTTGACCATTGGTCATATTACCTGAAGCTGATGGGGGTTGGAGATGAATGCCACTAGTTCTACAACAGAGGCATCTTTGTGCTGCATTGGGCTGAAATGGATTGTGGGGTTTATATCTAGGGAGCGTAGCATCCTCCATCCTTAGCTCACATTCTTGCTAGTAAACACCATTAAATTCAATGGTGTGTGGTTCCAAGAATATGGATGATGTTCATAATTGCATAACTGCAGCAGGATTGAATCCAGCAGGTGAAAAGTAGACAAACCTAAGGGTTTTGTCTCCATGTTATGCTCACTGACCCAGCTCATATGTAGTGCTAAGGCAAAGCATGGAAATTGGAGCATGTGGATGCTCACAGTAAAAATGTGGGCCTGAGTCACTCCTCCTTCAGTCAACCTGCTGCCATTCTACTACCTATAGCTACCGGTAAGGCATGCTTTGGATTAGCATTACATCTGAACCCAGGCTTGTGTTTTGGAGAGAAACAAACCATGAACCCAGGTTTGTACATAATGCTAATCCAAACCACGTCTTAGCTGCAGGTATCACAGCAGCTGACTGACTGTGGGAGGTGTCAGGCAGCTGCAATTTTTACTGTGAGTGCCTTTGCATTTACAATTTCATTTAGCCATGATTTGGTCTGGGTTACATGCAATCCGGATTGCTGTGTAGAAGCCTCTCGAGTCCAGTCCTCACACAGTCCGAAATAGGTTATAGGGTTTGTCTCTGAGGCACGCCTAATTTTCACTGGATTGCATCCAAGGTGTTCATTTCCAGGAACTAGCAGGGTGATGCTGGGAAATCCTGGTGAGGAATCAAATCAATGTATAAGAGAAACCACTTGGGTGCTTCCCCATGCCTGCCCATGCCAGACCATAGCCTAACAGAGTTTGGCATGCTTAAAGCCAATCATTTCAGTGGGTTTATATGTGCCAAGTGTATTGCTGGGTGGTTCGAGGGGAAGGGGAGCATAGGATGTCTTTAGCACATCTAGTGCAAGGCACACCTGGGAAGGTCGGAAAGTGCTTGGCCCAGAGCGTTGCTCTAGATGTAGAAAATGGCTGGCTCCATACAGCCCAGGCCTTCCTTTGAAGCCTGCAAAGAGTGACGCATAGCATTGCTTGTGTCGTGGGTTGCATTGCATTGTGAGCGGCAGGGTGCAAGACTCGGGTTCCTGCTTCAGCCACACTGGACATTTTCCCTAATTTCATTGCAGATGAAACAACCATTTGCCTACCAGGTATTTTTCATATTTTGTTACCGTGCCTTTTCTCCCCTGCTTTTCTTCCATAGCTATTCAGGGAACGGCAGTATACTCTGTCAAGAGAAAACCAGGAACAGCTGCGGGAACAGGCAAAAGCCAAAATCCGTGACCACTGAGGGCCAAAACCATACATGATGCAGGATTTCAATTCTGGGTCTCCTGTATATTTTTGGGATTTTTAAAAAAATAAAAAATACAAGTGTATGGGTGGGTTCTAAATTGGGCCTCATATGCACTATAGATTTGAAGCGGTATCAGCCCGCTGTAAACATTCATGGTCTCCCTCAAAGAATCCTGGGAACTGTAGATTGTAAGGGGTGCTGAGAGCAGTTAGGAGACTTCCTGTTCCTCTTACAGAACTACAAGTCTCAGAATGGGTTAACAGCCAATCCCTTTTATCAGGGAACTGTCAGAATTCTAGCTCCATAAGGGAAATCCGGGCCTCCTAACAGTGGTGCCAAGGATTGAACCTGTGTCCAGGATGTGTGCTTTGCTGCTGAGCTGCACAAGCACCACTTCCAGGTCTGTCTTCTGCTCCCACTACCCAGGGGGGACTATCAGCAGCTCTGTGGGCATCAGGGAAGGGGTTGGAGAGGTTTAGATTGGGGAAATAGCATGGGGATAGGGGAGGCTTCATATCCACGCACCCTGCTGTTGCCCAAGCAGATTTGGATCACCTTGCATTAACAGCCCTCCCACAAAAATGAGGGGAAGCTGTCCTTGAAATATTGAACGGGTCTCATTTTTGGTTCTCCTCCTCTTTACTCGTAACTGAGCCTTGCTCAAAGGGCACTATAAGAAATGTATAGGAAATGTTCGCCATGAATTGTGTTAGCTGTCTCGTTGAGAAGCCGGAGGTAAAAAACCAGCAGCTCATTCTCAGTGTATTGCTAATGACAGTTACAGGTAGGTAGCCGTGTTGGTCTGACGTAGTCGAAACAAAAAATAAAAATAAATCCTTCCAGTAGCACCTTAGAGACCAACTAAGTTTGTCATAGGTATGAGCTTTTGTGTGCATGCACACTTCTTCAGATACACTGAAACAGGGTCTGGTGACTTCTGTTTCAGTGTATCTGAAGAAGTGTGCATGCACACGAAAGCTCATACCTATGACAAACTTAGTTGGTCTCAAAGGTGCTACTGGAAGGATTTGTTTTTTATTTTTTGTTTTGCTAATGACAGTCAGCCTTGATAGACTGAGGTGGACAAACCCCAATGAGCCACGATAAATACCGGTCTCACTTCAGAGGAAGATTGCGTTGGCACTGCATGTTGTTGGATTTCTTTAATGCTGTTGAAGGGAACGTTTTTACATGCAAATCCCGCCATCTTAACATTGCGTTTTCCTTCATTTCCCAGCTGTTATGGAAGCCATCGAAATACCGCAGTTCATCGGCCGCAGCTACCTCACCTACGATAGCCCAGATATTCTGAAAAGGTAAATAAAGTTAAAGGTGGGGTAGCGCTTGTTTTATAGAGATACGATCTGAGGAACCCTTTGTGTGGGTACCTGGTTGTAGAAAGAAAGCACTGCCGCTTTGTGTCATGTAGACAAATGGCAGATGCTAAAATGGGGACCTTTGGCAAAAGGGCAGATTATAAATGGTCATAATGAACAAAAATGAAATAATACGCAAATAAAATAAGGCTGCTTACAAGGATGTGGCGGATACAGAACATGCCTTATGGGATCAGAGTAAGGTCCATCTAGTACAGCTTTCCTCAACCTGGTTGCCCTCCAGACGTTGTTGGACTACAACTCCCATCAGCCTCTGGCAGCATGACCAATGACTGTGTAATTTTACCCCACCAACCTGATTTGGGAAGATAGCATAAGTAAGAACACTGCTGCTACCTACAGCTACATGCTTGTACAGTGGTACCTTGGTTTAAGTACACAATTGGTTCCGGAAGTCTGTACTTAACCTGAAGCGTACTTAACCTGAAGCAAACTTTCCCATTGAAAGTAATGGAAAGTGGATTAATCCGTTCCAGACGGGTCCACTGAGTACTTAAACTGAAAGTACTTAAACCGAGGTATGACTGTATATTTAGCAGGGGTGCTGGTTATTTCTGCTGTATTTCTGTACTTTGGTCAGCTACCAGTTAATATGGTCCCTTTATGTTAGTTGTTTTCCTTTATATTGGTGTTTAAGAGGATCTTATCTGAGAGGGGCTTACCCAACTGTTCTGTGCCACTCAAATCGTGAATTTCTATTGCATTTTCGTGATGTTTTTAAAACATTGCAAACCACTTGGAGACATCTTCGAAGTTTGAAGCAGAATATAAATTACCCAAATAAACCTCATGAATAAATAGATGGTGGCAAGGGCTGTACCCAGTCAGATGGGCGAGGTACAAATAATAAATTTAGTACTATTCGAAATCCAGATATTTGGCACTTTTCAAATCAAGTGTCCTGGGAGCTAAACTGATAAATGTGGATTCATAGGGAGAGTCGATTCAGCTAGAATTGTATCAAAAATATACATTTATGAGTTAGAGTTGGTATGTTCAACTATGCGTGGGGGTGGGGGGAGAGGTTATTGATCACAGAGCTTCAGAGGTGCATTATTTTCACTGCACCATCCAGATGTTGTTTTGTACAATGTGGCTCTCCCCTAAACAGAGTAGCGGGATCAAGAACAAATGTCTTCATGAGGTTTAAGACTACCCTGTCGGATGGCCTCTTGCTTTGGAGGGGAGACAGCCCCATGAGACCAAACAGTGACTTCATCTCTCTAGGTCTTCAAGATGGTGCCTTGGTCTTCAGGTAAGCTGCCTGCATCCTCTTCCCCACTCCTACCCTTTGCTTCAGCAGGGGACTTCTGACTAGGAACAGGATATAAATTCGGTCCAGTTTGCAAACCTCTCTGAATTTTGCAGATGCAGTGCTCCAACCGTGTTCACTAAAAAGCATGCATTGCAGGGGAACGTGTATAAAACTGAATGCGTGAGCGAAATTTACGTACAAAAATGGATCATATTGGAAGAAATTGCTCGTGAAAATATGTACAGTTGGCAAAACTGCCTATGAAAATGTGCTTCTTGAGACTAAAATGTTGCAGAAATGTGGGGAACTGAATTTGAGATTAGAACGATGAGAAACAGAGAGAAAACCAAAATAGACAGGTCCTCCCATCTCTGCTTCTGACTCAAGCACACTTGCAGTTCTGCTACTGGTACTTATTTGCTACTCTGTTTACTTCATTAGAGAGGAGAAGCTCCATGTGCATAAATTCCTTTGCATATATTGAAGCAAATGTGAGCAAGTGTCTTGTGAGGACACTTTGCTTAAAGAAGGCTTAACTTCACCAGATCAGAGATCACCCAGCATTTGAATAAACCTGGGCATTTAAGATTTGGTTGCTCACTTACTGCAGTGAGAGAAGGGAAGGACATGATTGACATGCAAGGTTAGGAAAGTGAGCAAACCCCGTTTCTCCCTGGGTACAATCTTAGGGGAAGATAATATGGGAACGGGAGCACAAGAACAAGAATGATTACTTTTAATAGGACAAGAATATACAATTTTGTTTAGTCCCATGGGAAAGCGGAGGCGAGATCTACCTTGCTCTTTGGGTTTTCTCTTTAATCCACTCACTGTCTCCATAATGTAGTGGAGCATTTTCCGACTTGTTATCCTCAAAAGCAAATGTTCCGTCTGCCAAAAATGAAATGTAAACCCAGGGAATGATAGACAAGAAAACTAGCTGTTTTGTCATCTTGGGATTACTCCCCTGTTCTTCAGTGCCTTGGGAAGTTTTTAAATGTACTTCTTCCTCCTCCCCCCACCCCCCTCCCCGGTCAAATTACGAGTTTGTCAAAGAGCCTGCTGTTTCTTTTTATTACTTTCCTTTCTTCAGATTAAGTAACCACAGAGCCTTTTGAGAAAGCAGTTGTCACTCCTGGCATGATTGTACATGGATACAATGCAGTAAAGTGCTATTTTCAAAGTGCAGCAGAACACACAATAGGCAACATATAAAGACATACTATGTATGAGCAGTTGGTATTCTGAACGAGGGTAATTATATTCAAATAGTGTTGGCTACCCAACGAAAGCTTCTTCATAACAAACCAAGGACACCCTTTTGAAATCTGCCTGATGTTTGCTTCCATTTTGGCAATCACAGTTTGCCCTTCTCACTTTTATCGAGAACTCTTTTGCCCAAAACATTCACACGGTATCCCTTTCTTCAATCCCCGCAGTTAGCTTCCAGCACAAACCCTGTGCCCTTACCTTTATTACCCCTTGGCGTCCTTGTCTGCCCCCTCTCCCCACCCCCCATTATATATGGACGGGCTGCAGCTCAGTTCTAGAGCAGGTATTTTATGCAGAAAGTCCTGGGTTAATCCCCAACATCTCCAGTTAGAGCAAGGAAAGTCACTTTACAACTCTCAGAATGGGTTAACAGTCAATCCCTTTTACAACTCCCCAACGGCCCTAGCCAGGAGTCGAGGGTGATGGGAGCTGTAGTACAACATCTGGAAAGCGCCATGTTGGCTACCCCAAACTTTTTGTCCAGTTACAGTTGACTAATAAAAATGACTCAGGTGAATCATGATCATGAACTCTCCAGAACATCATGAACTTCTCTCATTTGGTTTCAGCTATAATCTGGGCAGCGGCATTGCTGCCATAACGGTGAATGGTTCCTTCAACGATGGCAGGTGGCATAGAGTAAAGGCAGTTCGGTAAGTTGTTTGTTGTTATCGTCAACTTCCTATGTGGTGCTTTGAGGAATATTGGCAAGAAGTCAGGTTCCTTTTCTAAGGGATGGGTAATCTAAATGTTAGTTGCGTAAATACAAGGCAAGGCATGGGATGAGAGGGACAAGGAAGACACAAGGTGAAAATGAGTAAATACAACTCTTAACAATTGGTACAGCATGAGACTCTTAATCTCAGGGCCGTGGGTTAGAGTTTCACCATCTGAAATGAGCCACAGGAGAACATGCCACAGCATCTTTTTCACTGCCACATGCAGGCTCCTCAAGGGGATTGTGTGACTCGTTGTCTCAAGACCTTTTTGCTGCAGGAGGCATTGGGGAGTGAGACAAATCACGTTGTGTTCCCTGTGAAACTGATGCTGCGATTGTTTTTGTTTTGTTCCTCTATGCTAGCTCTGAAGACTCAATGTTTTTTGTTTATTGCTCATTTTTTATTACAGTTGGAAATGATCTATTTTATTATCTACTTTTTTTTAATTGCCTTGAGTGCTGGTAAAACAGAAGGCAGGATATTAAATGTTCTAAATGAATAAATCAATCTGGCATCATATTGACTGGGGCATGTGAACCAAGTGACTGTGCCAAAGCCTTTGCAGAAAAAAATGGGTTTTGAGCGGAAAGATGCCAGGGTGGCCAGGTTTCTTGAGAGAGCATCTTATCCCCTGTATATGCTCAGTAGGTCACTACATTATACTAGAGTGTTTCTCCTTCAACCCCCACCCCCCAAAAAAAATCAGAAGCCTGCTGCACTGTGACACAGAGCAAGGCTTTTGGTGTGGCTGCCCATTCTGTGGAAGAACATCTCTGTTGAGATACAACAGGCACCCACAATCTCTACTTTCCAGAACCAACTGAAGTCATTTTTGTTTCCACAAGCTTTTCCAGCTGGACACCTTAGGTGGTACATTTTGTATTGTTTTAAAAGCTATCTTCAGTTGTTGTTTTAATACTGAATTACTTTTTATGCCATATTTTTATGGCATGTCTGTAAGTTCCCTTGAGACATGAGGCAATTCATAAATTTAACAACAGCAACTACAAAAACATGAACAAACAAACAATATGAACCCCATGAATGTTATCTCCAGCTCAGATTAGAATCCAAGCTGGAGAATCCACATTTTACCCATCCATTTCTCAAACACCCCAACTCTCACCCAGTCTCCCACAATCTCTGACCTCCCAACCACCCCAAATTAAAGGCCACCAGGTATTGGAATGATCAACTTCTATTTAGGCTGTATACACACCCTACATTGAAAGCCTATTATTTCTCCCCAATATCCCGGGAACTGTCATTTGTTAATGATACTGGAAATAGTAGCTCTGTGAGGGGTAAACCACAGTTCGGAGGATCATTGTGGGGAAATGATGTGCTTTCAAGGTGCTTTAAATCAAGGACATCTGCTAGCACAACAGAGCTTTCCCCCCACATGCCCCCAGAAGAGTTCACGGGCGGAAGAGAGGAAGAACGCTTGCACCGATGGGAGTGTTGGTAACAGTGTGACATGGAATTCCTCCTTTGGAGCTGCACGACTCGTTTGATACTACTACTGTTCCACGTTAAGATAGTGACAATGTGGGTCATGTGAAAATGTGCATGTATTTAAGGGATGGGCAGTCCGGGAAAGTAACGGTGGACGACTATGGTGCTAGAACTGGCAAATCACCAGGAATGATGAGACAGTTGAATATCAATGGGGACCTCTTCGTTGGTAAGTTCCTCCTAAATTCTGTTACCTACCTGTGGAGAGGCTGGTTCATGCACACAAGCCATTAAAGACAATTGTTTACTGTAGGATGAGTAGTGCTCATGCATGCAGTTGTGGTTTTTCAATGTCCACACAGCACTGTTGGGGTCAACATGCTAGTCTGCACCATATTCCCCGCCCCGCCCAAAAATAATAGGGATTTTTACTTTCTGGGTGAAATCTAATTATCATCTACCTATCAAAAACAACCTGTGGCCAATGTCCTATTTACAATGATTGGTTGGCCGCCATGGGAAAGACATGCAAGACAAGGTAGGTCTTTGGCCTGATGGAGAAGGGCTACCCTTAAGTTATTGTGAGCTGCTGTGAGGACCTTTTAGTAAAAAGGAAAAGGGACCCCTGACCATTAGGTCCAGTCACGGACAACTCTGGGGTTGTAGCGCTCATCTCGCTTTACTGGCTGAGGGAGCTGGCGTACAGCTTCCAGATCATGTGGCCAGCATGACCAAGCCACTTCTGGCGAACCAGAGCAGTGCACGGAAACGGCGTTTACCTTCCTGCTGGAGCGGTACCTATTTATCTACTTGCACTTTGACGTGCCTTCGAACTGCTAGGTTGGCAGGAGCAGGGACTGCGCAACGGGAGCTCACCCCGTCGCGGGGATTCGAACTGTGACCTTCTGATCTGCAAGCCCTAGGCTCTGTGGTTTAACCCCCAAAAGAAGCATATAAACCTTTTTAAATAAGCACATTCTTACTTAGTTTCTCCATCTTTCTCTCTCTGGCAGGTGGAATGAAAGAGATAGCTCTGCATACAAACAGACAGTATATGAGAGGCCTGGTGGGTTGCATTTCCCACTTCACGCTTTCTACGGATTACCATATTTCACTGGTTGAAGATGCGGCTGATGGGAAGAACATCAACACTTGCGGGGCAAAGTAACAGGTGGGAAATATTCAGAGGGAAGAGCCTTCCACCACTGTTCTTGCACACGGAGGACTTGCCTTCTGAGCGAGGCCTGGAAGCAAGAAACAACCTGAAGCAAAAATCACAGAAGGGGACCATTTGCCACCCTCCTTTCCTTTGGATAACATGCTCTCTCTGTCATGCCGAATGCTTCGGGGCAGTGCAGGAGCGCCACCCTTAAAACTGCAAATAGTTGTAGACTCCCGTGCAGCAGAGCACCTATGCTGTTGTCTACGGCTGCTCCCCACCCATTAATGTGCATCGTCCGCAGCAGGGCTGGCTTCAAGCCCACTTGCCCTTGTAGTAGCCTCCTCATGTAATGAGCAAAAGCTGGGCAGTTTGGGTAGCAACATGCCCCATTTTGCTGGCAGTGGAGCTTTTTGCTTTTGTGAATGGGAACAAGAGCTCCGCTTCATTGCAGAGAGAGAAAGATTGGAAGCCTCCATCTTGGTTCCTGCTGTGCACCCCAAGTCCCTTCCCCGTAGTAAGAACACGGCCTGTGCAGAATTAGAGGGTGGAAATGGTAGCAGTGCTTGTTGTGACCACCTCATCGTTTCAGCCACAGAATGTCTACTAGCATCCGTGGCTGGAGAATAGTATAGTCTGCTTTCTTGTGCTTTGAAGAACAGATCCGCCTGCCTCTGAATATGCCGTCGCACAACATGTCGTATCAACCACTATTCTAGTCTCATTAATAGGCTGGGCCAGGAGAGACAAACAGCAGATCACAGCATCAGATTTGTACTGCTCATCTTCAGGCTGCAGACAGAAAGGCTTTGTTTGCTTGAATCCCCAGAATCTCTGCACCTAGAAAACTAGCATGGTAAGGATTATAGCTTTCCATCTGCAGGGACTTTTTTAAAAAAACATAGAAAGAATGATCATTTATGCAATATCCTGCTGAAGTGGTACAATCCAGGAAGAGTTTTAACCATGCAATATGCTGGTTTTGTACACAAAAGGTTCTTGCATTACTCTCATTTTCTCTCTGCCTGGGGAGCAGCAACAGAGCAGGGAATTCCCTTAGGTCTTTAAGCCTAGTGCCCTGCTACAAATCTGCTGACAGAGAAGGAATGGTATTCGGCATTGGTGTTGACGCTTACAAGGACTGTGTTGCTGGCCAACAGTGAAGGTTCTGCACCAGTCCAGCTTAACAAGCAAACAAAAAGAAGAGGGGCGGGGAGGATGTAATGAGTTACAGACCATACCCTTGGCTCACGCAGCGTGTCTTTATAACCTATGGATCAGTTCTGAAATTGTGGTAACTTATGCAGCCTTAATGGCACAGCAACTGTATCATCCACACCACTTAGTGGCATATTTTGAAAGTGCTGTATTTATGCATTCCTTTATCCTATTCCAGCCTCAACTCAGTTGCAGGTCCAGTCTACCCAGTGTAAATACTCACAAGAAGTTATACTCCTTTCCAGATTTATGTTGTTTCCCAAAGAGAATCCTCCTTACTATTTTGAAAACTCTACTTTTTTATTACAAGCAATTGGGGGGGGACCAACAACCACATTTTATAGCAGTAATTTTGCACCTGTATTTTTATATAGCAGAGGCGGCAGCAGTGATTGGCTAGTTTTGTAAAAGGATTAGGTGTCTCACACAGTGTTTAGCATGCTGCAGATAGTTTCCCAAAAGGAATAAGGAGTGCTAAGATTCTTAGGTTTGGGGTGGGCAAGGATGTTTTTGCTTGTGCTTATTCTACAGTTTTAGTGGGAAATATTTGTGAAATGTAACTGGTTTTACAATCATCTTCTTTGTTTTTGTAAATTTAGACTGCTGAAAATGTACATTAATGAAGCTTTTCTGGCTTGAAGTATTGAAAAGATGTTAAAAGTTCTGTTCTACTATGATATTTTGCCATCAAGTATCTCTTTTTTTAAAAAATTGAGCACCATACGCTTAGGTACAAGTTAAGATTCATGGGGTAACTTCAGAAGCTGCTTATGATGTGTCATGAACACATAGTACAAGAAAAAAAGGACACGGGTGGCGCTGTGGTCTAAACCACCGAGCCTTGGGGGGCTTGCTGATCAGGTCGGTGGTTTGAGGTCGCCCTGTCCCAGCTCCTGCCAACCTAGCAGTTCAAAAGCATGCCAGTGCAAGGACATAAATGGGTACCTCTGTGGTGGGAAAGTAAAAGGCGTTCCCATGCGCTCTGGCACTTGTCACAGAGTCCCCATTGTGCCAAAAGCAGTTTAGTCATGCTGGCCACATGACCTAGAAAGCAGTCTGTGGAAAAACGCCAGCTCCCTTGGCCTGAAAGCGAGGTGAGCGCCACAACCCCATAGTCACCTTTGACTGGACTTAACCATCCAGGGGACCATAGTACAAGAAAGGGGGGACAATGTCAGGATAAGAGTTATAGATACACATAGTGCCAAGTCATAGTCCCTAAAACAGTCTCCAGTTTATCACAAACTTGCTGCTTGTTTGAATTGAGAAGATTCTATGTGCAAAATAATGAAATAAAACAGGTTTGCAAGGGGAAAGTAGTACAAACTTCTGAAGAGTAAGAAAATACACATTTATTTAACTCCATGACAGTATTCTGCCAAATTCTTAATACATGCATATTACAGGCATAAGCAGTACATTGCCATTTATGTTCATGCTAAAGTCAGTATATCAATACTATATCACTTATTCTTTGCCACTCCCTCCTCCCCAGTTGTGTTCCACAATATTATCCTCCACGAAAGTTGCCTACTTGGGAAATTTTTACCAAGACTAAATATTTAGCTGCTAAAGTACGGTTTCTATCACTTGGATGCTTAGGGGAGGAAACATTGCCCCTTCCCAGGCTTGCTTTGCACGAATACTCAAGATGTTCATTACTACGAAGTCCCCCTAACCCCAAGGTGGTTATTGGGATGGGTGCACTTTTATCAGAGGATGGCTGGGTTTTCACTCATCCACTTCAAATTTTGCAGGTCCCCCAAAGTAAGCATGTTCTCCTTTCGCTGGGGGCGCAACGTTTATAAATTCCAAGGGCACTGTGTGAGATTGAAAGTAGTCTCAAAAAGACATCCCCGAGATTTAAATATGCCCAACGTAAGTACATTCATTTGCATACATCACATAGGTTTGCTTAAGAGACACAACAATACCTGAGCTGTTTTGGCTTCAAATCACCAAATTCAGCAATCCAAAGTACAGAGATACGGTAGGAAGCAAGGCTAAGTTAGGGCAAATTGCTTGCATAGGAATTAAAATAGGCAATGGTTCAGTCTTCCAGTCAGTTCAATATCATAATGCTCATTTAATATTTTAAAAAGCATGGAGATTAGCTTCACATCTATTACACATTATCCATTTAATATGCTATGTACACTTTTAATAAAAAAACATCATAATGTACTGAACTATAAAAACACAGCATATATCATACAAGTAACGGCTTTACTTACAAAGTCCCTCCCCTAACCCCATTTATGCTCCCTCCCAACACAACTCCCCATCCTTTCTTCCTTCGAGTCTATGCTTCATCTCACTGCAGGAGATTTCACATTCACAGTGAAGGCTAAAGGAGACACACAGCCACGTGGAAAGTTCTCCCAGCCACAGTGGTGTGGTTCTGTCAAAAATCGGTGCAAGTCAGTGGTTTGCAAGCATCCTACCCATTAACAAACACACTCCACGCCAAAAGGTCTGCTGAGCAATCCTGCTGAGCCTGACAAGAGGATCTTGCAGCTCATTTTAATGCACGGATGTGCGCTTGGACCATCCAGCGCACAGCACCTGTTTGGCATCGCCCCATGTGAACTAAGAGTGCCCCCTAAAATAACAAAACACCTCCGCATATGCACATCACCTCTAAGATCAGTAGTGGATCTTCAGTTAAGACGGGCTGTCACTGCTGATCTTTGAACTGTGGTTTGAACACCACTGCTCCCTCTTCAGACAGTTCTTTTCCAGATCCCTACATCTTAACACGCCAATGACCTGCAGCCTGGCTAACCCACACCACAACCACAATCTAAACAGCAAGTGTGGGGGTCTCTCAGTGCACAGCACAGCTGAAATCTGTGCATACAACCTAAGGCCGTTCCCTCCTTTAAATTTGGGATTTAAAGGGGGGGAAGGTCCGAGACAACACTGCGATAGGGAGGACAGGTGGGTGCAACATTTTGCTCTGGTTGGGCCAGACCCCTAGATCACAAGGAGCCCATTAACCTTTAGTGGCTTGAAGTGCTAGAGGCACATTCCTCTTTAAGTACAATTGCACAAGCCCTACTGAAATAAACGGAGGCTGCCGAGCAGAGTCCTTTAGGAGAAAAGCAGGGCTTTTCCAAAACAGCAGGCAGCCCCAACCTCCTGCCCATTTCCCTTCCATACGAGAAAAAGCTTTTCAGAGACAAGACACGTGGGTGTTCCTCTACAGCATCTTCCACATACTTTGTTTTGCACTTCAGCAGTCATGCTGGGTTACAGGAAGCATTCTGGAGCAGCAAGACATAAATGACTTCCCCCTTCAGATGCTCCCTCCTAGCCAGCGAATATCTAGCTGTCTGCCATGCAAATTGATGGCTCGTGCTAGTCACCCACAGTGCCCCATGCTACTGACAGGCAGGGAATAGCAGCAGGCTGGAGTGCCCAAGCTTTTTGACATCAGGCATCAGAAACACTCTCTTTGGGCAGTGTACTCTGAAAGACAATAATGGACACCCAAATGGGAGGTATAAATACACACTGGTGTTGTCCCTGCTGCGTCCCCTGACAAGAGTTGCCCAACACCTTTGCAAGCATTTTTAGGGAAGAGGACTCCTCTTGCATAGTCACCACTGGAGGGAACTGCCACACAGCAAAATTATTCCAATATCTTCACATAAAAGGGAAGAAAGTGATTCAGAGGGTGAAAAGAAACCACTACTATGTTTTCAGCATTATAGCTTACTCTTATTTGCTAAATCAGGCTTCCTCAACCTGGTGGCCTCCTGAAGGCCTGGCATACAACTCCCATCAACCACTAGGGCTGACGGTAATTGTTGTGGTGCAAAGCAGCTGGAAAGGAGCAGGTTGAGGAAGCCGGCGATAAATCACATTTATGAGGTATATTGTACGCAAAAGTTCTGTTAAAAAATTGTATATCCTACAACACTTCAAAAGTGCCATCTCTCTCTCACACACAACACACACACAGGATTCACAGTCCCTTTCTTCCCATTCAGTCAGCACAAAACAACAAATATGACTTAAATGCCATGATGCCCTTCAAAAATTCTGCTCTTAAAAACAAAATTACAAAAAAAAACCTTACTAAAAACATATGGCTCAAATTAAAAGGAAAAAGAAGGAACCCTCCAGAATAAAATGAACATTACATACTAAACAGGATGAAAAGGTTAACATGTTAAAACAAAAAGGGTGATCAGACTCTTAATTTCCCCCACCTTCTGAAATAGGTGCCATACCTCCGCCTCAGAAATACTTCTCAGAACTGCTCTAGAAGAGATGGTTTAACATTTCAGTTGAACCTATATGAAACATACTCCAGACATTAGAAAACCACTCAAGCTTTCACTTTTAAGGACAGAAAGCACCACAGGAGGTAGGGGGCCTTGTTGGGATTGTGGCAGGGAGAGGAAGCGCTATACTTCCCTTTCCCAACCGCTTGTTCTTAGACAGCTCAGGTTTCCCCCAGGGCTGCTTGTTACATAACAAAATCCATGCACATTAATGGCATTCACACGACGTGTCACATCTAGTTGAAAGCACCATCAGGGTGCAGCTTGGGAAAAGGATGCGAGTGAGCAAGGGCAATGCTGCTTGTTTGCTCTAGTGGCAACGCCACCTAATAAAACACATCCAATTGGCTCTGTAGTGTCTAAACCCTGATAGGCTAGCCCATATGTAGCATGCTGCCATTCCAGCTTGCTATCTAAACCCTAATAGACTAGAATGGCATCGTAAGGGGAAACCAAAATGTTTCTGGAGAAGCACCAGAATGGGGAAACAGAGTAGCTTTGCAGATGAAAGTTCAGTGCAAAATTCAGGGACGGTGATTTAAAAGAAAGAAAGAAAACACCACATGCATTATTTACCCAACAATATGTTGTTCCAAAAAGCTTTAGTTCAATTTGTGGTTTTGCAGTCACTACATGCTACAGGGCATTTTTCTCATGTGTTTCTAGATCTCTGACATGCTGCAATGGACTATTTCTTGATATGAGGAAATTACAAAATTGAGGGTGGGACAGGATGAAAGGGGGGTGGGGTGGGAATACTACCATGATATTCAGCTGGAAAGAAGTCACTCCTATCTGCTTAACGGACAAAACAAATTCCACATGGTAATCTCACACTGGTGGATAACAGGCTGCCATTGCACCACATGTTTTACCACAGAAATGCAGCAAATGTGTGGTCAAAATTATCTTGTAACACTTTGCAGGATGATACAAACAACCTCATACAAGACATATTGTTTTACTACACGGCAGGGATCAGAAGCAACCAAATCTAATTCCTGAGGGGAAAGCCTTGAAAAAGCAGCTTAAGAAAATAAAAGGCACTCTGCTAATTAAAAAAAACCCATCAGCACCACACATACACCCATCTAGATTTTAAGGAATGTTTGGTGTAAACACGTGAACAAAAAAAGGGATAGTGATTAATACTAGAAACACCTTTGTGTTTTGTGTGTGTATATGTGTCGGGGGGGGGGGGAGAGGTCCCAGTTACCAAAAGTAATAAAGGAAGACTCCTCCATATTGAAAGGCACTCTCTACAAGTGTGACTTCCTTCTGACAACAGTGAATCAAACCTATAAAGCTTCTGTTCACCTCCACCAAATTTTGCACTTAAAACGGACGTTCGAAATATAATAGACCTGAATAGAGAGAGGATAATTATTTCAAAGCAGCTGGAAAACTCAGGGCCATTCCATGAAAAACGCCCATCGCAGTCGAGCTAACATGTAGGCTTCAGTAGCTCAGAGCAGGCCCCATTACATTGGTCCCTTGGAAATAAGTTTATATACCACAAGGGGAACTCAATTTAGATAGCCATGCATAAAATCAATTGTATTCATGCATGAAATGTATTGCATGGAAATGTGTATTCATTGCAATACACATGCAAATGTATTCACAGGTGGCCACTCCCCCATGAGTAAGAGTTTCCCACAGATATGATGGACGGGTTAGCCCTGATTATGGTTTTGGTGCTCAAGCAGGGAAAGAGCTTTGGAAGACTAATCCTAAAGACTAAAGACCCAGGATGGCAAATCTGCCTCTGCGCAAATGGTGCCTTCACCTTGCACTTCAGGTTGCAGGTGGTAGATGACATGACTGGATGATCCTCAAGAAAGAAACCAAAAAAATCCCCCCACAGGGAAAAAAAAAGGTAGCATGTCAGAGAGGTGTATTCCTGCCTAGCATGACTACCGGTACTTGAGGTCAAGATGATTTTTATATTAAAAAAACATTGCTTAAAAAGTTGGAAGCTTCACACATTTATCTATTCCTGACTGAGATTTTAAAATCAGTGTTACACTTTTGTTTTTGCACCCCTGAGTCATCTATTGCAAATTCGTTTATACAGTAGGTACAGGAACTCGTGTGCAGGCTTGTCAAACTCACCCACCCCACAGATCAGCTGTAGCCATGGCTGATCAGCTGTTTGAAGATGGAGCTTTCCCACACAAACCGGCTTAAGTCCCATAGAAGTCAAAGGGAATTGCTGTGCCTGAAGCAGTAAGGTGCTTCTACAGAGCAGGCTGAGGAATGGAGCCTTCAAACCGTCAGCAACTGCAAAATGGTAGTGTTTGGGTACTGTAGTGTTTGGTTGCTCAGAATCATAGAAAAACGGATTTAAAAAGAAATATAGATATATATACCTTTGACAAAGCAGCAAGGCCTCAATCCTGCACATACCTGACGTGCGTCAATGCCTTTAAAAGCCTAACGATCCAAGTGCGTGATCTTTATAATAATTTCTCCCTGCTATTCAAAATGGAAAACCAGAAAAAAATAGTCGCAAAAGGAGAGCGCTATGCTCTATTGACAAGGCAGATTTGAGGAGGGGGCTGCCCCTCCCCCAACAGACACAGACCTCCTGCCACTCTTTGGTTTCATAAAGGGTTACCTCAGAGCACCTGTTTCCCCCATTGGGGCACAATAAATTAGCATCTCTTGTCGCCCGAAACGAATATTGCCACATCCACTGCTAACTTAAAACAAGGCCAGCGTTCAGTTTCAGCGAATGACATCATAAACCCTTCAGTATAGTCTCTCTCCAAGGCTGATATGCAATTTCTGCAGCAATTTCCGCTTTTCAGAGCAACTGTTGCCACCTCCAAAGCTGCTAAGCATTTGGTTTGTTGTGAAAGAAGTTAGCAAAGGACCACCCTGTGTTAGTGGCTTTGGGAGAGTCTTCGTCCTCTTTGGGCGGGATCAAAAACTGCCGAGAATTAATGGAACAAGGGCTCCCAAAGGAGGTGTTTTCATTGTTGCTACCAGTGGATTCAGGAGAATCTGGGCAGTCTGTATTCCAGGAGGAAGCATTCACTTGAGGTCTGTAGCCTGCAGCCTTGTCCAAGTCCTCTTCGATGGACGGCGAGTCCTCCATTTTTATCAAGCTATTCACCGGCAGCTGCATTTGAGGTTTATAGCCTGCCGCTGCCACACAGTCAACTTCTGGTTCTTCCTTCAGCTTCCCTGGAGCTGGGTACATAGTCTGGATGTCAATGTAGACAACTTGGGAAGACCCCGCCGATTCGTCGATTGGTGGGTTAGAGATCTCCTCCTCGATGATTGGCGGGCAGTAGGAGACGACAATGTGGCTCTCTGTGTCAGAGTCTACGCCATCTTCCGGAAGCTCTTCTGCTACGGGCGATGTAATGGCTGTATCTTCAATCTTCAGGCAAGGGGATTGTGTTTCAACTACTTCAATGTTGTTGGGGGTACAGGGGTTCATCTCCAGGGTTTTGGAATTGAGGTTTCCCTATAAATCAGAAAACAAAGCAAAGAACGTTTAGCATTTGCAAGTTTAAAGGAACTGGATTCTTCTGGGTTAGGGAGGAAAATCACAGAACCTAATTTTGAAAGCTTTCTACTTTGTTATTCAAATAACCTGTTCATATATAGATTGTTCCTATGAATATTTCTACTTCATAGCCATCAGCATTAAGAACATAAGCAGAGCTTGCTGGATCAGGCCAATGGCCCATTTAATCCAGCATCCTGTCACCCCCAGTGGCCAACCAGTGAGAACCAGTGAGCATTCAGTCCCCTCCCTGCCTTCCCTTGATTTCAGTCTTGCAGAAAACCTAACTAAATACGGTGAATCTCACATCACCAATTACCAGCCCTATTCCTTTCTCTCCAAAGGTTGATGGCAGATAACAAAAATAAAAATAAAAAATGCTGCTAAAAACTCTTAAAAAGAACAAGAAAGTAAGGTACTTTTAATGTAACCCATACAGTTATAAACTCTGCCAAGTCCTACTCCCTAAAAACAAGCTGCCTAGGCTGTAAATCGAAGGTGTTGCTTCACAAGATCTCATAAAAATGAAAGAGACCTTAAAAACAATACAACTTTCTCCAACAGTCCCTGCCTTTCTATATTTCACACAGGGCAGCCCTAGGCTGGGAGAATCTGGATCCAAACCAGGGATGAATGAAATCTGTCTATTTTGGTTTCAATTTAGCACTTTACCAGCCTTCAATTCAAGTTTCTGGGTTGTTGTTTTTTAAAGTCCTCGTGAAAATTCATCCAACATTTGGGCGAGAATTTCCAGTAACTCATCCTTTTGTTAGAACTGGACCCATCTTTTCCAGGTGGGGAGGGAGTCCCTCAGAAGGTGGTGGACTCTCCTTCCTTGGAGGTTTTTAAGCAGAGGTTGGATGACCATCAGCCATGGATGCTCTAGTTGAGATTCCTGCATTGCAGGTGGTTGGACTAGCTGACTCTCAGGTTCCCTTCCAACTCAACCATTCTATGACTCTACGCGCCAAACATATAATCAGTCAATGGTAAAATGTGTAAGGTTACCTCTGGATCCTTCGGGAATTCTAAAGCTTTGCAGTTTTCTGGGTTCGGAATGTCGGGATAGAAGGTTTCTTTAATCCTTTGGAAAGAGGGACACAGATGTTAATGTCAGGAATCGCCGAGAAGCTGCTGGGGGAGAGGATGCTTTTCAGCTTGAGGGCCACATTCCCACAGGGTAACCATTCTGGGGGCCGTATGCTAGTGCGGGGCCGGGGCATAGAAACAAAAAGGGGAAGAGTCGAGACACCTGCCTTTTGTACAACAGGCTATATTCTAATCTTGCTGAAATCAGGGGTTCACACACACACAAAAACTGCACAAATCTAGGCAAGCAAGAGGAATCGTCTTCATCAGAGCACGGCCAGTCAAGAACATGGAGATCCGCATTTGCTGCACAAGCCAGAGGTTTTACAGCCCTGTTCTACAGTATTGTGTGGGTCATTCAAGCAGCATCTTGGCTTTTTTATGCTGTAGCATCCAACACCACATTTCAAAAGGAAATAGAAAAAAAATCCAGCATATATATAATTCAGTTACACATGAGGAGTTTCCTCTACTCCCACGAACATGGGCTTCAATGTGTGTAGACCAGTGTTTCCCAACCAGTGTGCCTCCAGATGTTTTGGGACTACAACTCCCATCATTCCTGACCACTGGTCTTGCTAGCTAGGGATGATGGGAGTTGTAGTCCCAAAACATCTGGAGGCACACTGGTTGGGAAACACTGGTGTAGACAGCCACACACACCCTTACATTTTCCTAATTTACTTCAGAGTAGGATGCGGATTATGCACCCCTCTCTATAGACCGTGTCCCTCAATCGGCCCTCTTTTGCCTCAATCTCTTTTTCCTTTCTTTTTTTGCCTCTTGTTCTGTACATCACTGAAACAACACCTCTGGAATAAGGCCCTCAGGCTAAAAATGCCCTCCTGGTTAGCAGTTTAGCATTAAGGGCTAACAGATCACAGGGCCGTTTACAGTATTTACAGACTAATATTCCACTTATTAAAAAAACCTTTAATTTGAAACTCACTCCCCCAAAATTTGAGGTTTATTAATAGTGTGGAACAGATAGCGCCACCCAAACAAAAAAGCAGAACTGCTGCCTATCCTTGTTTGACAAGGAAATAAAGTTTGCTGAATACCAAATATTCATTATTGTAACACATTACCCACACTTCAATCTAAGGGCCCAGGGCAGGTCACAAACCATTTAAAATTACAACATTAAAAACCATTACAAAGCTTACAATTAAAAAGACATGATCACACAAAAAATAATAATAGTTACCATTCTCTCTTCCTGTAGCAAAGGATGCTGGTCACCACTCCCAACACAATAACAATAATTACTGGGACAAGGATGGCAATGATTAATCCCACAGCTGAAAAATTAAGAGAGAGAGGAAAGCTAGTACAGTCAACTAACAGCCCTGCTGCACCTGAAATACTTATAATAATACAGCAAAGTTTTCATGGGCTGCACTTAGGGTGGAGGAAACTAGCAAGCAGAAATAATTCAGGTAACCAGCAGTGGTTCTGAGTGACCCAGGATCAAGTTACAGGCTTCCGACAGTGGGTGGCTTGCAACAGTACAGCAGGTTTCCAGGAAATGGCTGGTCTCCCATCAGACATTGCTTATTGGAAATAGAAGTGATTGATGGGAAGCTGCACAATTTCGCTCCTGCTACCTATGCACTAAAAACACCAACAACACTAAACTACTGCATTATTCTCAAGGCTCAGCCCCACTTCCGTTTGCCCTGCTGATTTCCCCCGGGGAAACCCATGGCATAGAGCTGAATCGGAACAAACAGCCATCAGGTTTCCCACAGATTGCTGTTTGTTCTGATTTACTACCAAAGAGCGGGTTTTCTAGGAGAAAGTTGGCAGGACAAAGGTAAAACTGCTCAGACCTGTACATTGAAAGCATGGGAGGAGCAGAAAACCACTCAGACCTGTGCTTTCCAGGCACAAGACAAGCAGAAGTGTGGGCAACCCCGGAGTCAGGGTTGCGAGACCTTGGCTAATACCAATTTAAACATGTTTGCCTTTACACCTGTCATTCTATTCTGAATTGCAAATTTATTGTGCATGTGGTGGTGGTGTTTTTTTTGCACACCACCTTAAAAAAATCCCCCTCAAGAACCTCCTGTTCTGCAGGATTTGGGCTCGATCTTCACCCCCATATGCTGCAGCCAATCATATGCACACTCTGATCTCTACCCACCCTTCCCTTGCTGACTATAAACTCAGTAAGGTCCATGGGGCAGGGACCCTGAAATCCTGCAAAGTGTTATCTATTCTACACCAGTGGTGCCTGAACGCCACCACCGATAATCTTTGAGGGTTATTCAGGAATTTGAGGTGTGCTCATTGTGCATTACGCCATTATCCGGCTAGAATTAAACGTGCCACCCCAAAACAACCCTCCCCCACAAAACCCCCAACAAAATACACCCTCCTTCACCCCCCAAAAAAACTTACAATTCTCCTTTGTGACCACAGACAAGCTGCTTGGCGGGCCAATTCCACCAGCTGTGTAGGCTCTTAAGCTCAGGTGGTAGTTTGTTTTCCCTTGAAGGCTTGATATTTTTAAGGTGTTTTGCTTTAAGTCAGTAATATTCATGTAGGTCTCTGAGTGGCCTGGTGTTGGGGGGGGGGGAAGAGAAGACGAATTAGGGTGGAGGAGAATTTTTAGAAAAACGCCAGATATCACAGGGCAGATTCACACATACTGTTTTGCAAAATGAACTTTCAAAGGGGAAGGGAGTAAATGCACATAGATGCCCTATCACCTCACATATATATTTATTCAAATACTACTACCTTGCCCTGATTTTTCACATTACTCAGAGTGGCTCACAGCAGTTAATATACCACAGTTCATAACAAATCCATGTGAAAAACTAGTGCTGTCCCCAAATTTTACACTTTACTTGGTTCCCCCCCCCAACAACCATTATCCATCAAATATCCATTAAAAGGAGGTTGGGGGGGGAATTACATTTGAAAATTATCAAAAGGAAGAGAGATTTTGCCACAACTTTTAATTCCTTCATATTCTCTCTCTCCTCTACTTTACTTATGCATATATAAAGTTGTATAAAGATGCCTTTTCAGTGGGGTTTTAAGCGAACCTTTATGAATTCATAGGTATGTTCTCAGAGACAGCACATGTTTGCACTGATTAACTTATTAGAGATTTTGTAACCTGTCTTTCTCCCAAAGGTCCCAAGGCGGAGAATAAAGGTAAAGGGATCCCTGACCATTAGGTCCAGTCATGACCAACTCTGGGGTTGCGGCGCTCATCTCGTGTTATTTATTGGCCGAGGGAGCTGGCATACAGCTTCCAGGTCATGTGGCCAGCATGACAAAGGCACTTCTGGCGAACCAGAGCAGTACACGGAAATGCAGTTTACCTTCCCACTGGAGCGGTACCTATTCATCTACTTGCACTTTGACGTGCTTTCGAACTGCTAGGTTGGCAGGAGCTGGGACCGAGCAACGGGAGCTCACCCCGTCGTGGGGATTCGAACTGCCAGCCTTCTGATTGGCAAGCCCTAGGCTCTGTGGTTTAACCCACAGCACCACCCGCGTCCCAAAGGCAGAGAATACATACTTCTTAAAAGTAACCAACTCATACATACTAGTTGTGGAAGTAGGTGGGGTCATAGAATTGTAGAGTTGGAAGGGACCACAAGGATGATCTAGTCCAGCTCCCTGCAGTGCAGGAATCTTTTGCCCAATATGTGGCTCGAACCCACAACCTTGAGATTAAGGGTCTCTTGCTCTACCAACTGAGCTAATCTCAGCAGACCTCATGTTTTTAACGTATTGTTTTCTCTCTGGTTTATCGTATCTATGTGGATTTGTTTGTTTCTAAGTCACTTTGGGTTGCTTGCCCTGGGCATGATAAAGAGACTAACAAATTTAATAATAAAAATCATAGTACAATGGTAACATGAAGAATACAAAAAAGATGCAGAGGTTGCATGTGTTTTAGTCTGGGAATTAATAAAAAGAAGTGGGACCCAAAAGCGAAAAATGCAGAGTTCTATAGAGCCAGCTATGCCCCTTTTCACAATATTCCATTCTATCCCCCCACCCCCTAAAAAAAAACCCCAACCTCCACATTCCATGGTCACTGAGCATGCTCAGACTTCATTAGGCTGCTTTGGGTGTTCCTCCAGCCACAAACAAAGAAATCTCTTCCCTGCACTCCTCTTGCTGAAACCTGTATAGTTTGAAGCCAAACTTATTCTACCCTCCATTCAGAGGATAGATACCCCTTTTCTTGTGAAAGGGCAGCAAGACAAAGCCCCATTGTTGTGTTAGGGAACCATACAGTGGTACCTCTGGTTGTGAACAGGATCCGTTCCAGAGGCCCGTTCGCAACATGAAAAGGCCGCATCCTGAAGCGCCGCATCTACGCGCGCGCATGACGCAATGCGGCGCTTCTGCGCAAAGCGCGATTTAGCACTTCTGCGCATGCTCGCAGGTTACGGACACGCCAAACCCGGAAGTAACCCGTTCCGGGACTTCTGGGTACGGCCATTCACAACATGAAAAGACGTATCCCGCAGCGAAGGTAACATGGGGTATGACTGTAATTGACTTTGAGGATAGATTGGCAAAGACCATGACTGTGGCTCTGCATTGCAAGTACTTGAACGTTCCCCCCTAGAAAATTCTAAGTAAAGTGGCATGTTAAACAGTTAGTTGGGAGCTGCTGCGCATCCAGATTCAGGATTTCTGAGCACTTCTACCAACCCCAATGAAAAATGACATAGGGACTAAATACTAACAGGAAAATAATCCCCGCCCCCCCCAAAAAAGAACCCACCACCAGACACTTCCTGTGCAAAATAGGTTGACCTTGAATTGTGCTGTCAAACTGCTGTTATCTAGCTCTGCGGGAAATGATTCCTCCCAGCTGTATTTTCCAAAACAGAAATAAGTTTATTTCCCATAAGACACCCAGTCAAAGCAGGACTAAACAGAATCCCAAAGGTGGCTCTTTCTTGTTCCCAGGCTCATCCTGCTCTACAGGATCTGGGACGGTAGTGGTTGCTTTTCTGTACTTGCACACCAGAGATGCTTCATTTATCGCATTGGTGGGAATAATTGGGGACGATCATCGATCAAGTATTCAGGGCATCAGCAACACACTCCCAACTGAGTTGCCTTTTCAAGTGGTGTTGGCTATTGTGTGGCTAGAGGCCCATAGAAAACTCAAAAATCTGAATGCTGGAAGATTCAGGACAGACAAAAGAGAACACTTCTTCACACAGAGCATTCTTTAAAAAATGCAATCTGCTCTCGCAAGAGGTAGTGATGGTGAGCAACGCAGTGTGGTTTAAAAAGAGGATTCAACAAATTAATGGAGAATATAGCTTTCAATGGATCCTAGCCCTAACGGCTATGTTTGACCCCCCCCACACACACACACACCAAGATCCAGGATCACGTTTTGGTCAGGAAAGTGCTACAGGCGGCTGAGCCAAGAGACTGACTTTCCCAGTAACATAAAATAACTTACAAGTGTGAAGATCAAAGATCAGTATTGTGCACATCCTTTCAAGGTCTCTGCGATATTGTGTCAGTTGGTGGGGGGAGGGGGCATGTTGCCAAGAGCAAAGCTGTGCTTTCAACAAGTATTCCTGGAAAGATGCAATTAATCTGTCCTGGGGTCCCTTTAAATATTACTCCCGTTGCAAGGCTGCTACTGAGCTATGCAGGCAGACAAGATTATCAGTGAGTGGGAAGTTGGGGGCGGGGTGGCTGTTTCCAGGCAGAATGAGGACAGAGAGCAAGTTCTGGGGGAAATGACAGAGAGACCAGCAGGTTTTATTTTCTATTAACTCTGTAGCTGAGTGCAACATACCACAAGAAGCTAGGATTAAGACAGGAAAGAAATTTGGGGTGTAATGGCAAACCTGGGTTGACACAAGAAAATACTCACTAGCTAATGTCACACCATAGCATCAGAGCATGGTTTGTTGCCCCAAAACAAACCATAGCTAGTTGGCCAGGGCAGGTTCAGATGTATTAAACCAACCAAACCATGGCTTAGCGTTGCATCTGAACACTGCCAACAGGAATACAGATTTATCGGTGTTTTGCTCACACTCGTGAGTTTTCTCTTCCCTCTGCTAATTTATTGTTAGATTTAAAAACTTTGCTTTTGGTTTGTGAGTGGCATGTTATAATCACACTGGAGTTTGATCAGAGCATGGGGAGCTACCTTGGTCAGAGTGTTGATCCACCAAGCTAGCCCAGTATTATATACTTTGATGGGCAGTGGCTTTCTAGGGTCTCAGGCAAGTGTCTTTCATTTCATCTACTACTTGATCTTCTGACCTGATATACACTGTATCCCTAAGCTACAGGGTGCATTCAAAAACTGGTGATTTATTGCCACCTGAACTAGAACACAAAGACCAGAGTACAAGTTACGAGGATCATCTAGTCCAACCAAATCTTAACTAGAACATATATGACAGATGGCCATCCAACCTCCGCTTAAAAACCTCCAAGGAAGGAGAGTCCACTTTCTCCTGAGGGAGACTATTTCACTGTCGAACAGCTCTTACTGTCAGAAAGTTCTTCCTCCGAATCTCCTTTCTTGTAACTTGAACCATGAAAGGGTTTCTTGACAGCCGAGCTATTAACCTGTCCCCTCCTCTCTCTTTTTTGCATTTTTCTGCGTCTTTATTTTGCCAATGAATGCCACCAAACTTTGCTCCTTTGCCTGAAATGAGATTTCTAACGAAGCAAATCTGGCCAGTGGTGAGAGACCGTCAAAAGCGCATCATTTACCTGGCTCAAAAGCTTTCGGCTTTGTGGTGCTTTCGTCACCTTTCCCAAAGTGAAGCAGATAACCTTTTAAAAAGCCCCGGCAATCTTCGTCAGAAATGTCCTCCCATCTTATGACAATGGAATCTGAGGTGGCACGCTCCACTTTGAAAACTGGCGCAGCGCTAGGTTCTAGATGGAGAACAAGAAGGGAAAACATTTTTTTAACAAACCCAAGATACGGTAGGTGTGTTTTGACAAAAAGATATGTTACGTGCAAACATTGTAGAGGCTTTGTTGAAGCTAGGGGTCTACAACCTCTCTGTCAGGGACTGGCTGGATGACATTGAATGGTGGGAGATGCCAGCCCAAGAACCCAAGGGATGGCACAGAGGAAGACGACCCAGGACAGTGGTAGTGGGACACTGAGGACCAGTCTGCAGAAGGGACAAGCTGGGAGGTGATAGAAGCAGGAGGTTTGAGTGAACACAGGGGGTCAAGAAGAAGAAACCCTTTCCAGGCTAGGTGTCAAGGGGTCGTGCTGCCTCTGACACTCAGATCACGGAGAGACTTGCACGTGCAACGAGCCAGACAGGCCCAGAGGGGGATCCCTCCATCTTGCCATAGTTTAGGTCTGCTTAGGAGGAGGAGGAGGAGGAGGAGGAGGAGGAGGAGGGGAGAGAGAGAGAGAGAGAGAGAGAGAGAGAGAGAGAGAGAGAGAGAGAGAGAGAGAGAGAGAGGAGAGAGAGAGAGAGGAGAGAGAGAGAGGAGAGAGAGAGGAGAGAGAGGGGGGAGAGAGAGAGAGAGAGAGAGACTACTGAAAAGGAAAGAAGGGGCCAGATTCCAGCCCCAGCAACTAGGGCAGATTAGCCTAGATCAGGGTGGCCAACTCCCAAGAGACTGTGATCTACTTACAGAGTTAAAAACTGGCGGTGATCTACCCCCTTTTCGGAGGTTCAGGTCAAAATTGTTGAGCTTTTTTTAGGAAGGATGAAGGCCCATTTTTTAGGGGTTCAGGTCAAAGTTGTAGGGCCTTTTCTTTGGGGTGCAGGGCAAAAATGTTGAGCTTTTTTTAGGGGAGTCAAAGTTGTTGAGCTTCTTTGAGGGGAGCCAGTGGTCTACCAGTAGATCTCGATCTACCTGTTGGACGTGCCTGGCCTAGATGAACTCTGTTGTGTTTTTACTTTTGTGAATAAAAACCGATTCCACTTTGTGTCTCGAGTCCATTTCCTGACCTGAGGATGAACCTGTATTCCTGACAGCCCCTTGACTATCATCCTTCATCACTGGCCATCCAGGCTGGGGCTGACGAGAGCCTGCAGGCCATCACACTGGCTACCCCTGACGTAAATGCAAGAACTTTAAGTTCAGACTGCTAGATCCCATGTTATCCAGCATCTTGTTCTCACAGTGGCTAACCAGATGCCAATGGGAAGCCTGAAATTAGGGCCTGGGGTGCAACAGCACTCTTCCTACTTGTGCTCCCCAGCAAACTGGCATCTAGACAGGAAGACATGCCATACAGAAAATGTCCTCCATTGAACCATCTTCAGCAGGAGAATCTATCATGAAAATAACAAAGGGAACTGGAATGCAATCCGGAAACAATTGGCATGGTAATGCATATCCAAGGTTATTTAAGGAACAGTTGAACCTTGCACATTTTAGCAGGAAATGTTCATAGAACTGCATATATTGGAGAAAAATGCATACATATTAGGGAAATTTGACTGCAAGATGTGGATAGTAGTTCAAACGGATTACAGAAAGGAGCTGATTAACAGAAATGTGTACAGATTTTTGTTACGTTTGTTTAATGCAAATTGTTGCAGAAATGTGGAAAGTTGCAGAAATTTAGGACTGGGGAAAAATTAGAAATGGAGAGAGACTGATAAGTGACAGTTGCAATCCTGCTGGTGCAGCCCACCTTAGGATATATTTACACAATTGACTAACTCACCTCATTGGTCTTGATCCAAAACTGGGCTATGAACCTTCCTAAGATAATTGCAAAGATAATGCACTTTCAGTCTGTCCCTATTTCCCTCTTTTCTTTTGGTTCAATAAACCCTAGAAATATTAACACACTTTTTCCTTGCATCTGAATAACCTTTAGCAAAATGAAAGGCACTTACGCAGCTCTTGTGTGTAGCCATTTATATACTTCAGTAGTTGATATCCATTGTCTTTGCAGCCATGGACAGAAAATTTGTATCTGATTCCTGGCTGAAAGAGATCTGTGGGACAGAATAATCATTAAATATCTTATTTTACAGTACTCTACATTCCGAGAAGAAATACATGTAGAGACATTCAGTCATCTACAAGCAGGGAGTTGCTCCTTTTATGGCTAAATCTGGCCACAATTCATCTCTACAAAACCATGAAGATAACATGTCTCAGTTTCCCCAAATCAAATCTGAGAGTTGCTTCCTGTATTATTTGTATTATTTTTTCAGGTACTGGCAAGTAAATTATAATTCATTTGCAACAACCCTACTACTACTACTCTAATGTTTTGATACATTGCAAAATGTGTCCATTTCTCAATAAAGCAATTTTCCACCAAGGGATTCAAAGGTAAATTACCAACCCATCATATTCGTCATCCTATCAAGATTCATGCTCCCAAAGATTCTAACCTTGGGGCAGTTGTAATAAATATGATCAATATCCACTTCTATGCAACAAGCCTTTAAGTGACTCCAATATTTCCTGGCTGGCCAACTCTATCCAATGTGTCATTTATTTAATGCCTGGGTATCCATCACCATCGTAACACCAATTTCACTCACCTAAAGCCTAAAAAGCAAGCCACAAGTGAATGGATGGCAGCATGATGATAAAATGCTTATTTACAAACTGATCTTGACCTTCAGATACAGGCTCTTGAGGTCTCCACCGACAACACACTAAAGTTCAGAAGCCACTCTAAAGACACACAGACTATTTGCAAATGCAAAGCTAAACCACATTTTTTAGAATTACATGCATGAGACTTGCACACACTCAACCTCAGCCTCTGTAGCAGTCACAAGGAGACTGGAAGCTTTGACGTCTGCATTCAAGCTCCACAGAGTTGCCTGTGATATTTAAACAAACCAGAGTTCCCCCCACCCAAGTTTGAACTATGATTAGATTGATCCTGGATTGCTTGAGTTTAAACTAACCAGAGAACCCAAGCTTTGAACAGGGTGTGGCAGGCCGTGTTCTGTGGAACTGCTTGCTTCCAGAAGTTTGGCAGGAATCATCCCTAATCATTTCTACATCTCTTCTAAAAACTGTGCTGTTCAGAGAGGGCTTTCAAACCTAACATGCTTTTGCCAACCAGATTCTACAGATATATCTGGCATTTTTAATTTCTTTTTACCGTGTTTCTTTGATTGCATACCATATGCTGGTGTTTTACATGAAAGCGCGGTTTATCTATATTTTACATAAATGAGCAATTTTTAAAGAAAAGATAAGAATTGCAGCCAAGGAATAAACTCCATTTGGAGAACAAAAATGCTCTCCTGCGACAAATGTGGGTAAGTACCCAAACTTTACAAGCGAGCTACCATTAAAAGGACAATTTTTATCTCAACATAAAGGTAAAGATACCCCTGACCATTAGGTCGAGTTGCGGACGACTCTGGGGTTGCGGTGCTCATCTCGCTCTATAGGCTGAGGGAGCCGGTGTTTGTCTGCAGACAGCTTCTGGGTCATGTGGCCAGCATGACTAAGCTGCTTCTGGCGAACCAGAGCAGGGCCGGCCCTATGGCCAAGCTGGGTGGTGCAGGGCACCACGGCGCCAGCCCGCCAGGGGGGGCGCCGCGAGCTGCGCCTGCCTGCTGGCCGGCCGGCCGGCCCGCCACACAGCTGCGCCCACGCAACCCCACCGTGCCTGCCCGCCCGCCTGCCCGCCGCGCTGGGAAACGGGGCGGGGGGCGCCGAAGGGATCCGTCGCACCACGGCCCCAGGGGCGCTTAAGACGGCCCTGAACCAGAGCAGTGCATGGAAACACCATTTACCTTCCCGCCGGAGTGGTACCTATTTATCTGCTTGCACTTCGACATGCTTTCGAACTGCTAGGTGGGCAGGAGCTGGGACCGAGCAACAGGAGCTCACCCCGTCGTGGGGATTCGAACCGCCAACCTGATCGGCCAGCCCTAGGCTCAGTGGTTTAGACCACAGCGCCACCCACATAGGAATACATAAAATAGAAAATCATTGGGTGGGGGGGTGGGGTCAGGAAGAAGCTTTAGCTATGGCAGCTTGAAATGCAAACTCTCCTGCTCAAAAACAGTGGAGTCCCAAACACATGCCCTGTCCCTAAATCATGATGATTCTCACTTTTGCATGCAAGCACAGTTCTTTGCAGAAACAAATGTTAAGCAGTTATTTCCTACCAGATTTGATCACAGCATCTGACACGCCTGATGGAAACGTTTCCCAACCCACAGCAGCGCTGGGCTCAAGCCCCTGAGGCCACCTCACGGTATAGCCACAGGTGACATTGGGGTCAGGCTCCCAAGCGATGTAAATGCCATCTCCTTTGGCAACTCCGATCTCTGTTGGAGCATCGCCTGCAACATTGATAATGTCAAAGGTTAGTTCCTGGGGCCTTCTTGATGCATTTCATAATGCCTTCTCAATTTCCCCCCATTTGTTCTAAGACACGTACAATAAAACTACACACATAAAAATGCAAAAGAACCTAATTGGTCCAACTGCTGTCGTTAAAGAGAAACAAAATCCAAACAATGCTTAACTCGGATCCTCATCCTTATAAAGATTACTTTTATTTCCTTCTCCCAGTTAAACCATTAATAGTAATAATTTTATTATTCGTACCCTGCCCATCTTGATTGGTGTGCCCCAGGCACTCTGGACAGCTTCCAACAAATATAAAGCATAATAAAACATCAAACATTGAAAACTTCTCTATACAGGGCTGCCCTTCAGATGTCTGCTAAAAGTTGTATAGTTATTTATCTCCTTGACAACTGATGGGAGGCTGTTCCACAGGGTGGGTGCCACTACCAAGGAGGCCTTTTGTCTTTTTAGACAACCACAGAAGGGAAGCTGGACCCAGATGGCAGTAATGGGAGGTGCAGCATTCATGCCCTCTTGAAGACAACCAGAATTTAAGAGAGACCAGCGCCTGGGGTCAATGTAATCTCAGTCTAAACTTTGCTGTTCAGGTTGGAACACCTCTAGAAATCTTGGTCAATGGGCTGATTGACTTGACCAGGAGCCCCAGTTTTCATGCCAGCACACAGGGGAGTACCCAGGATCAAAACTAGGGGGTGGGGCGAGAGAGGGAAGGAGGGAGGGAGGGAGGGAAGAGAGAGAGGGAAGGAAGGAAGGGGTGGGTGAGAGAGAGAGGGAAGGAAGGAAGGAAAGAAAGAAGGTGTGTGTGAGAGAGAGAGGGGGGGGGGAGGGAGGGAGGGAGAAAAAGGAAGAAAGAAAGAGGGGGGAAGGAAGGATGGAGCTCCCGTCCACCCACCCCCCAGCTCAGGCTGCTCCTTCCCCCTCCCACAATCCTGTCACTGGCTGCAGCCGCGGAGAGGGCAGAAACAGCCCAATTTCCATAACCCGCAGCGGCTTTTCCCCTTCAGTTTTTGGAGGGAAAAGTGCAGGTTATGGTCCATAAATTACGGTAATTTATTTATTTTTTGCTTCTGGGGGGGACAGCTGCCCCCCCCCGCCCATGCCCATGCCAGCACACCTTAGAAAGATTTAAGCTTTATCTTTCCTCACAAAATACCTAAGGAAATCTTATGGGAATATCGTATTGATCTTTGAGTGACGGTGTAAGAGAGTGTGTGAGAGATAACCAAGACACTGTTTTTGAGTCTTGAGAGCACCCTTAATACGCCAGATTGGTAATACATGTCTGTCTAAAATCTGCTTACATTGGAGGACCTGCTGATAATTGGATTAAGTTCTGTGAGAAGTTCAATGGGATACAGCAGCTTAAAAGCAGGTTCTCCAAATCAGCATGACAAATCAGCCTGAATGAACTGGACTGTGGCTCTCACGATACAAGCGCATGAAACGGAAATCAGGTCTCACAAAATCAATAGATCTTCCATGAAAAACACCTCCGGGTTACGTTAACTGT
Source organism: Zootoca vivipara (assembly GCF_963506605.1). Taxonomy (NCBI): domain Eukaryota; kingdom Metazoa; phylum Chordata; class Lepidosauria; order Squamata; family Lacertidae; genus Zootoca; species Zootoca vivipara. The sequence continues at coordinate 46,369,544 of NC_083286.1, read as the reverse complement.
ATAATTACATTTTCTCCCCCTATGGCTTGGGCTAGTAGTGAACGACTGCCAAGTCACGAGCTGCTGAACTTGGAACAGCATCAAATACCAAATATAGAACTGAGCTGGCTTATTACAGAGAAAAGGAGGGGGCGGCAGAGGAGAAATACTGCTGAGTGAGAAAGGCAATGCACCAATGTTTTACTTTGGCGACAAGCTGCCTATTGCAGGTGCACAATTGCAGGTGGAAGCTAACAAATCTCCCAAGGACAGAAACTCCCAAAAATGTATAGAACAAGGAGGAGGAAACACGTATGGAAGCAAACAATTTCACCTTCCTCATAAAAATGGCCTACGATTGGAATGTTGCCATCTGCAACCTATTGCAATATCAGAGGGTGATGAATGGTAAGAGCCTGCACTGAAATGATTTCTGCGGCCTGGATCCCTGGCTTTCTTTACGCAGGTGTGCCACAACTACCATCAACTGGCAGATCAACCTGGAGCTGTATGCCTCCTATGTGTATCTCAACTCATCCTACTATTTTGACTGCGATGATATGGCCCTGGATAACTTTGCCAAATACTTCCTATTCGGCAAAGCATCAGGAGTTTTATTGCGTTTTTATATGCATTGGAAGTTGCTCAGAGTAACTGAGGCAACCCAGCCAGATGGGTGGGGTATAAACAACAACAACAACAATTTTATATTACAATTATTATTATTAGTAGTAGTAGTAGTAGTAGTAGTACACTTTTTTCTGTCTTGAATCTTCCAACATTCAGCTTCATTTTATGTCCACGAGGGAGAAAAACTTTTCTCTATTCACTTTCTACATGCTATATACATAATTTTATAAACCTCTATCATGCCACCTCTTTCTTGACTGTTCTCTAAACTAAGAAGTCCCGAATGCTGCATTATTTCTCCTCAGAGGGGGTTGCTACACACACACACACACAAACACACACACCGCCCTCCCACCCTAATAATTTTGGCTGCCCTTTTCTGAACCTTTTCCAACTCTACAATATCCTTTTCCGAGGTGAGGAACACACAAATACACTATTATCTCTTCCAGGCATCCAAAGCATTTGCAGAATGTAATGAGCCCAGGCTGAAAGGACCTGCTTATTATTCCTCGTGCTGCTTTCCGGATGAGTCACCCTCCATGACTACGACCAGTGACTCACAATGCCTCAGAACTTGAGTTGTGCTGCGGGTAACGCAAAGCAAGGCATCCAGCCATTCAAAAAGTTCTTTTCTAAGAAGAGTCTGAGGAGGCGTAAGAACTGCCAGCTGCTCGCTTCAGTCAGAGACACAGAAGTGCTTGACCCAGAGCAGCCTGCATTACTCACCAAGAGTGCTTACATAACTCCGTAAAAGTTGCATCAACTTGTTCAGCCAATGAGCGTGAACAAAAAAAAGTAACCCTGAAATCTTGAACAGCATGTAGACTGCGTATGTTGAATCATATTCAGTTACACCAGCGAGTCCAAACCATTTCACCCCTACCCTAGAACCAATAAACAAATACAACTAAGGCCCCACCTACACTATAAATTTAAAGCAGTATTATACCACTTTAAACAGCCATGGCTTTCCCCAAAGACTCCTGGGAACTGTAGTTCAAGAGTGCCGAAAGTTGTCTGGAGACCAGTATCTCCCCCACGAAGCTGCAGATTTCAGAATTGACTGTTAAAAACCACTTTGGGAATTGTAGTTCTGAGAAGGGACTGGGGGGGAGCGCCTAGCAACTTAGCATCCTTAAACTACAGTTCCTAGGCTTCTTCATTGCTTTAAATGTATAGTTCAGATGGGGTCTAAGGGGCTACGTATAAATTTCAACCACATATTCTTCTCCGGCGTATTACCCCATCCCAATTGGCGGCTTCCAACACATATTCAAACACAATAAAAACATGAAACAGTAACAGTTTGATCCAATACAAAAAGTCACAATAACTTTATAACTATATCAAACAAAGCATCATTCAACAATCCGCCATACATATTAGGAGACAGGTACACAGAGTACACACATTTCATGCATCCCCCCCCCCAAAAAATGGGGCGTACAGATAGAAACTACAATTGACAAGACTTTTATCTCATACTTACTGACTGGAATATCTGCACTGTTTATCTGAGAAGGAGGAGAGCGGCCACCCTTGTTTTTCGCCACCACCGAGATTGCACAATCATTTCCCCCAAGCTTTATCGAGGTGTTGCTGGCAGGTGCAGAAACCGACTTGTTGTAAGTGGACCCCTCTGGTAGGGACCAAGACACCTCGTAAGCCTCTATCAACCCATTTGTGTCGGAAACGGGTAGTGGCTGTTGCAAAAAGAGAGAAAGAGATAGCAGGTTCAAGGGAAATAGAAAAAGAAGTACAGTATGCAAGAAAAGCGCGCTTTCACAAAGTCACTTTCAGAAAGGTACTTAAAACCCCTATAAGCTGGGCCTCATTGCAGTTTACTCGCTGACCACTGGGCAACCCATTTATATATTTCTAGCAAACCAAGGCTCGTAGGAACCTGCCTCCTACAGAGCCAGATCATTGGTCCATCCAGTTTTGTCCGCCCTGGCTGGCAGAGGCTTTCCAGGGTTTCAGACAGGAGGCATGCCCTGGAGATGTCAGATTGAATCTGGACCTTCTGCATGGAAAGCAGATGCTCTAACACTGACCTGTGACCCTTCTCTAAATACAGTAGCAAGAAGACATGACCAAGAAGGCATTTATCCTGAGGCCTTGCTTACAGAGGCAAACGTGATTCCTACGGGTGGCTCCCAAGCAATATGCTCAGACATTTGCTGGGGATGGAAGCAATATAAGGTGCTGCTATTTTCATGCGCTATATATGGAAGGCAAGAGCAGGTAATTTCCAGGCTTGGTCACTCTACCTCCTAGAGGTTAAGAGGATGCCTTGCTTAACTTTTCCCCACAGGGCGAGTTGGCATTAACTGATATGGGAGTAGCTAAAAGGGGCACACTTAGAAATGCCACCACAAGTGGCAACCACAAACTTGCCAAAGCTTGAGAATCAAGTCTGCCCATTTTGCCTGCATAGTCCCTCCCAAGAGACACTTTCTTAGTCATGCAAAAGTGTGGCAGATCGTTGGGAGGAGAGCGGAGCAAAACTTTTGTTTTGCACATAATCTGTCAAATCCAATGAAAGTGACCGGTCTGTACTGCAGCAGTGGCCTGCGGACCTCAAAATGCTGGACACATGCTGTTGGACTCCCAATTCCCAGAAGCCCCTGCCAGAAGGGCCAAGGTTAAAGGATGATGGGAGCTGTAGTCTAAGAGCTGTAGGGTCACAGGTTGGCCACCAAACCAGAAGCAAGACAGGAGGCAAAACACTCCAGGCAATGCTGCAATTGGAACTGTGCACATGAGTAAGAATGCTGTATTGGGGTGGGGGGTGGCCTTCCAGCATGGCCAACAGACAGGGATGATGGGATTTGTAGTCCCAAAAGCATCTAGAAGGCCACGGGTTCCCTACTCCCGGGCTGCATGAATACACAGAAAAGGGGCAAGCAAGACAGTTAGTCCCGTACTAAATTATTATCCAAAGCTGTCAGACAGTTCACAAAACAAGTAGAATAAAACTGCTCTTGCAGAAGACACCCCACCACCTTCCAAAAGGTGTGCATTATCACAGGATGATGCTTTCCCCCTCAGTGATCACCACTACCAACACTATATTTGTGTGTCCACAAAAAAAAACCTAGGCTCAAATCAACAATACAACTCAAAAATCAACAACTGCGAGAATTATTTCATAACAGCAGCAATAATTTAAAAAAACCAGCAACATATAACAAACGCAAGAGCATACAGATAACAATATTTCAGCACTATAAATGTAGCAACAATGATACCATAACTTTCCATCTTAGGGACGCAGGTGGTGCTGTGGGTTAAACCACAGAGCCTAGGCCTTGCCGATCAGAAGGTCGGCGGTTTGAATCCCCGCGACGGAGTGAGCTCCCATTGCTCGGCCCCAGCTCCTTCCCACCTAGCAGTTCAAAAGCACGTCAAAGTGCAAGTAGATAAATAGGTACCGCTACAACAGGAAGGTAAACGACGTTTCTGTGTGCTGCTCTGGTTCGCTAGAAGCGGCTTTGTCATTCTGGCCACATGACCTGGAAGCTGTATGCCTGCTCCCTTGGCCAATAACACGAGATGAGCGCCGCAACCCCAGAGTCGGTCACGACTGGACCTAATGGTCAGGGGTCCCTTTACCTTTACCTTTCCATTTTACCACGTGGATTAGGGGTTTGTTTGTTTTTACAAAACCATTTTTCGTGTGGTTGGAAGGAGAAAGTTCAGCTTATGGCCAGTATTGCACTGCAAAAAGAGTTGTGTGAATTGGCTCAGAAGGAGCAAAGTTTGCAAGCAACAAGCAGTATTGTCTGAGAGCCAGTAATTTAAGGACAAATTAAAAGCAAAAGCAGCTGAACACATACCTTCCAAAAGAGGGTTACAGTCTCACCATCAAGATTTTTCTCTCTCCAGAGATCTAGACTTCTCGTTGGAGCTGGAAGAGGAGGGTTTCGATTATACTCGAGAAAATATCCATTGCTATCAGCTGACATATACAGAATTGCCAAATTGTAACAATGATCGAGAGAGAGAGCTGCTTAAGAAGACGGCTCACAATTTCCAGCACTCTTACATTGAGGAAACATCTCAAACAGCTGATACTTCTTTATCTCAAAACCTATCCAAGCCTGCACAATGTCTTATTGACTCTTGTGATTATTATAAAGCGCATAGTGGGGCTTTTTCATCATGGCAAAAAACCTCTCCTCCCCTCCTCATCCAAACTGGGAAAAAAGAATTATCACTATATATTTTTTAAACGTTTTTTTTTAAAACAATGTTAGGTTAGGAAGAAAAGGGGGAAGAGGGGAGGGGGCAGTTGTGAGTGGGGTTGGGTTACAATGCTTCTATTCTTCAACTTAGTGTATGTGTGAGGTTTTGTGTCAGCGTCACTTGTGTGGGTTCTCTTTATTATTCGCTTGCAATTCTTTGGTGGTGAGAGAGGTTGGGCGTGGCCAGGCCCTAGAGTGTGGTTGGTTGTCTTTGATTGGCTTAAGTCATGGATAGGCAAACTAAGGCCCGGGGGTTGGATCTGGCCCAACTGCCTTCTAAATCTGGCCTGCGGACGATCGGGAATCAGCATGTTTTTACACGAGTAGAATGTGTCCTTTTATTTAAAATGCATCTCTGGGTTCTTTGTGGGGCCTGCCTGGTGTTTTTACATGAGTAGAATGTGTGCTTTTATTTAAAATGCATCTCTGGGTTCTTTGTGAGGCATAGGAATGTGTTCATTTTCTTTCTTCAAAATATAGTCCGGCCCCCAACAAGGTCTGAGGGACAGTGGACCGGCCCCCTGCTGAAAAAGTTTGCTGACCCCTGGCTTAAATGAAATTTGTTTTTGTGTGCGAGTGGAGTATGTGTGCGTTTTTGGATCAGGTTAGCCATATTGATTCGAATGCTGTTGGTGGGTCCTTGTTGTGGTCTTGTTGGGCTATGATGTGATAAACGGGAAACATGGCGGGGTGAAGGAGTCTTCTTCTATTTGTCCCCATGTCAGTTTCTGTTTATTGGTTAGTTTTTCTAATAAGGCTGTTTCCCATGCTATTTGATACCATTGGTCCATGCTTACTCCTGACAAATCTCTCCAGTGCCTGACTATGATGCTTCTGGCTGCTGAGAGTATGTGGGTTATGAGCTCTTTATGATGTGAGTGGGAATGATTACCTCCAGAGATGTTTAGTAGAGCCAGTTCTGGGGTGACGCCTAATAGTTATTTTGCATAGTTCTTGTATAATTGATGTCCAGAAGAGTTGGATTTTAGGACATTCCCACCACATGTGGAGGTATGTGCCTGTGGAGGTGCATCCCCTCCAGCATTTTGGTGAGGTTCCTGGGCATATTAGCATTAGTTTCCGTGGTGTTAGGTATCACCTGTGAGTTTCAGAGCGAGTTCTTTTCTTTTCGCTGATATGGATTTAAAGTGAGGTTTAGACCACATTCTGGTCTATTGGGTAGGGTTAATCTCATAGCCTATTGTCATTCTCCCGTTGCTTTTTTGATTTGGTCGAGGGGATTTGTGGGATTTTGGAGTAGTTTGTATATTGAGTATTGTGTTTGTATACTGTGGATATTGCTGTGTCCCCTTGTTAGGTGGTTGTCAAAGGTCTAGTTGCTGCTGATTTTACTACTGGGTTTTTTAAAGAGGGCGTGTAATTGGTGGTGTGTTAGCCAGGACATTTGGGTGTCCCCATTTCTTGTGTTGATATGGGTTTGTTATTTTTGTAGAAGTCTGCTAGGCGGTATAAGCCTTTGGCTTACCAGGTTTTTATCTGGAGGTTTTGTGCTGCGTGGTGAAATAGTGGGTGGTGTGCCAGGGGAATGAGTGGGGTTGGGGACAGTTTACCTACTTCTTCTTTCCATGCTTTAAGCATGGTCTGTGTGAAGTGTTGTGGGGGTTTTCCTTAGTTTGTTTGGGAGGAATGGGTATGCAATGGTGCGGGTATTTTCAATTGTGTCTCTCTCCAGGTGTACCCATTTTTTCGTCTCGTCTTCTAGGATATATGGGATTATGTGGCGTACTTGGATGGTGATGTAGTATGCTTTTATGTTGGGGATTCCCCATCCTCCTTCTGAAGAGAGGAGGTGCAGGTATTTGGGGCTTATTCTAGGGTTTATGTGTGTGAAAAGAAGAGTGTAGTTTTTTCTGCCATTTGCGAAGTTGGGCTGGGGGAATCCAGATTGGGAGGGTGATCATTTTGATCATGGCTATTTTGTCAAAGAGTTGTGGTATTGTTCCATTTCCTCAAGTCTTTGTTGATTTCAGGGCCGTCTTAAGCATATCAGGCGCCGTGGTGCGACAATCCCTCCGGCGCCCCCCCCCCAGTTTCGCAGCGCGGCTGCCATGGGCGCATTGCGCCACCCAGCCTTGCCTTAGGGCCAGCCCTCATTGATTTGTCGTCACAAGGGGTTGTAGTTGTGGAGGTATAATTTGTTGGTTATTTGTACCCCTAGGTATCTGAACTTGGTGCAGCAAAGTTTTATCTTGGTGAAGTTGGTGAATTCTTTTTGGGTATTGGGGGGGGGGGTTGAAGCACATAGCCTCAGATTTTGCAAAATTTACCTGTAGGCCCAACACCATTGCAAACGTGTTGAGTTCTCTGATTGGGGAGGCTGCTGTGTTTATGGGGTCTGTTATGGCCATTACGTTGTCTGCAAAGAGCCCTAATTTATAGGTTCTGCCTTTTATTTCCACTCCCTTGATGTCTGTGGCTGCTCAGATTCGGATTGCTAGAGGTTTCCGGAGCCAGGAAGAATAGGAAGGGAGACAGTGGGCATCCTTGTTTTGTGCCTCTTTGGATTGCTATGGTATTAGAGTCTATACTGTTAGCCCTGCATTTTGCTGAGGCTCAGGAGTATATTTGTTTGCGGGTTTGTAAGAAGTTGGGACCAAATTTCATGTTAGTACTGCTAATAAGTATTTCCACTCTAAGCAATCAAAAGCTTTGAGGATGTCTAGGGACATAATTGTCAGTGGGAGCTTAGTTGCCATGCTGTGTTCAATCAGATTCAGTAATTTCCTGATGGGGTCTGTTATATTGTGACCAAGGACAAAGTCAGTCTGGTCTGGGGCTATAAACTTGGGTAGGAATTTTTTTAGGCAGTTGGCCAAGATTAATGTGAATATCTTGTAGTCTTGGTTTTTTAATGAGATTGGGCGGTATGATTCTACGTTGAGGCTCTCTTTGAGTGGTTTGGGGATGGAGACTATCTTGGAGGTGGGTCCAGGTTTTAGGAATGGGGGCCCCTTTTATGATGTCATTGAACAGGTGGTTCATGTAGGGCATCAGAGGTTCTTTGAATTTCTTATAGCATTCTGCTGTAAAGCCATCAGGGCCTGGGGCTTTGTGTGGCTTCAGGTTTTTGAGGATCATATCTATTTCCTCTGGGCTTATAGGACTGTCTAATCTGCTTTAAAATGCTATCTAATCTGGACACTGTGCCATGGTGCCCAGACAGGACTGTGTGGCTGATGTCTCCCGGGTTTTCTTCATCCCAAATGTCATAGAGACCCATGCTTTTTAGCATTTTTAGCAACTTGTAAGAGTCCCTAATTGTTTGGGAAGGTTGCCCATGGGGTTGTAGGGTGGGTGTAGAAAAAAAGAGTTACGGTGAACTCAAAGGCTTGCTCACTGCTTTGTAACATTTTAATTGGTTCCACTGAGTTTATTACGCAACTGTTAGTTTTGTAATTCTTAGAATGGACCAATGAAGATAGCTTGCAATTTTAGTTTGCACTGGAGGTATGGTTTCAATCTCAGAATTTTATAAGCTATAAAATGTACACAACGAAGAAAAAATGAAGCTCTGGGGGCAGATATTTGTAATCTGAAAATTCACACTTGTATATTCCAGATGTATTTTCATTAAGGAATACATTTTGAACGGTCTTCCCAAAGCTTCTTGCTCACTTTCCCCGACACATTAAGAGGACTGATGAAGCCTATACTTCAGAATGTTCCATTACTCCAGGGATCCAGATGTTGTTGGACTCCAGCTCCCTCCATCCCTGATGGGACATGTCACTTCCGCAACATCTGGAGGGCCACGGATTCTCCCATTATGCAATAAACTTACGGGCTTGCAGAGTGGTGTGCCGTGTTTCCTCGACCCAGCTGCTCCACTTCCAGAAGAGGGGCGGAGCAACTGAACAGCGAACTTTGAAAGCGTATGTTGTGTAGGGACGCAACTTGCTCACGGAGGTTGTGTAAAAGGAGTTGTCTGCACCATCCAGCAACACATTCAGGGTCTTTTTCTTCTTAAACAAACAAACAAATGAAATTTCTTCATGACAAAAAGTACTGGGCTGCTATAAATCACTAACATTACTGTTACAAGTACAGTTATCATCTCTATACATCGTGCTTTAGATTGAACAAAAAGGTGGAAGGAGGGAGGTTGCAGCAAGACGAGTTCAGAATAGATTCTGGACCCATGAAGCTTATAGGCTTATTTCTTATATAATGCAGCAATGTGGTAACTGCCTTCCCTCTAGCATTCAATCCCACAATTGTGGGATTTCTGATGAATGCTATCACATGGGCATGGATCCTACATGGGTTTTTCCCAGCAGTAAGAGGCAACACTGGAACAGGCAGGCCTCTAGGTTTTGATTGATTTTAGACTTTGTACTTTATCTTACATTTCATATTGCTGCACACTGCTTTGACTTGTGTTAGGCTGCGAAGTGGCTTACAAATTTGTAAAAAACACACACACACCAATACCCCCCCCCAGTTATTATAAAACATATTACGCCATTGATGTACAAGGCAAACCAGAAAACACCTACCTGTCCTTCCCCGCGAATAACTTGAACCTGGCACTGCAGCTTGATTTGCTTAAAATTGCCATCCATGTGCCATGACAAAGTAACATTAGTTGGGCTTTCGTTCCTCACAGTGAACCGAGAAGGTGGTCTTGGATGAACTGGCGGTAAAAAGAAGCAAAGTGTTAAAAACAAACCCTTGCTTTTATTTATTTTGTGCCAAACATGTGCTAGATGAAATATGGAAAGGTGGGCTAAAGGAGGGCCAGTGTGGTATAATGGTTTAGAGTTTTTGAAGATGACTTGGGACGCTAGGTTCAAATCAAGGTGGTTAAAAATCAATGATATTTCTTTAAAAGTAAAAAAAAAATCAGATTTTATTTTAATCAGATTTTTTTTATTTAAATTTTCTATTTAAGTTACATTAAAGTCCAAAGGCTATTCATCAGGAAATAAGGATTTGTTTAAAGTTTTTCATGTGTGCTAAAACTCAGTCTAAGGTGTGTGTTTTTTTATTTAAAAAAAATGGTTTAACCACATCAGTTAACAAACATGGATACATATGCTATAATGATATTGTTTTAGTTAAATAGGTGTCAACATTAAGATTGTATTAGCAAGAATGAGTCTTTCTATAAAAAATTGATTTAAATCAAATCTTGCTGACTAGTGATTTAAATCATGATTTAAATCAGGCATCCCCAAACTTTGGCCCTCCAGATGTTTTGGACTACAATTCCCACCATCCCTGACCACTGGTCCTGTTAGCTAGGGATCCTGGGAGTTGTAGGCAAAAACATCTGGAGGGCCGCAGTTTGGGGATGCCTGATTTAAATCGTGATGTAAGTCGATTTGATTTGATTTAAATCAAATCCACCCTTGTTCAAATCCCCACTGAGTCATGAAACTTGCTGGCTGACCTCGAGTCATTCGGTCTCTCAGCCCAGCCTAACGCACAGGGCAGTATCGCTTGCCTGACCTCTCTCTGTCTTAGCCACTGCTGGACACCAGGACACAGAAGGGTAGTAGAAAGGGAGCAATGAGGTCAGCAGGATGCAAACATCCTGGCAGAAACACCAGATAGGTTCTGCTGGTGTGTTTGCCCTGCACTCAACTTGCTCCTCTCCATTCCAGTATTCAGCAGTATGCTCCCAAGGGCAGAACAACCTAAGGCCGAGTAAAAAAAAAAAATAAGATCCATGGAAAACATCTGGCTTAGAGTTGGGAGTGTGGGGGAAAGGAGCCACAAATTGCCTGGCCAATATAAAGGCATATAAGGACATAATTTGTGGGACAGGACACTGCTGCCACCAGTGGGTGGGTGTCATTATAGTGAAATGATACTTTGCAATGAGGTCGTTTCACTAATAGCATCTACCAACTGAATTTCACCTCTGATGGTGCCGGAAAGGCCCTGATTTTCTGGTCTGCAAATTAGGCTACCCAGTTAGAAGGGCCATTTCAAGGCAGTCTTACAGAATATATGAATAAGGTAAAAGGTAAAGGACCCCTGGACGGTTAAATCCAGTCAAAGGAGACTATGGGGTTGCGGAACTCATCTCGCTTTCAGGCCAAGGGAGCCAGCATTTGTCCACAGACAGTTTTCCGGTTCATGAGGCCAGCATGACTAACTAAACCACTACTGGCGCACGAAGGACCATGGCGAGTGCCAGAGCGCATGGAAACACCGTTTACCTTCCTGCCACAGTGGTACCTATTTATCTACTTGCATTGGCATGCTTTCGAACTGCTAGGTTGGCAGGAGCTGAGACAGAGCAACGGGAGCTCACCCCGTTACGGGGATTTGAATTGCCGACCTTATGATTGGCAAGCCCAAGAGGCTCAGTGGTTTAGACCACAGCGCCACCCGCATCCTGAATATATGAACAGGATGCCCCTATCTGATTAAACCCAGCGATTAAAACAAGCAGTTGAAAAAGCTTCCGTTCTGACTGAGACAGAGAAGAACTACATAATGAACCTTAAATACATACATGGGATATGTCTGTTTTTTTGTAAAATGATCATTATAGGGGTGCACACTTATTACTGAATGGTAACTTCTGAAATACAGTATGCCCAAGATTACATTATGTTCCGGTGATCGCACCTAAAGCCAAAATCACGTATAGTCAAAACACACAGGGTTCTATGGCAGGTAGGATTGCCCACCGTTTAAAATTTAAATTCCCCTTTTAAAAACCTTTTGCCAAGCATACAAAGCTGAACGCACGCAAGTTAAATGTACGCAAGTTGCTGTCTTGCTGTAATTGTTTCTAGTTGCTCGTTACTGTAAAAGAAACAGATTCTTACCTTTACGATACATATCAAATATGAGAGAGGTTGCTGACCGACCAAGTGGATTGGAAGCTTGGACTGTGAAATTATAGACTGTCTGGTTGTTCCGAACTTGAAACTTATGGTAATATTCATCGCTGGTTTTTATATGGAAAAGTGTAACATTAATCCCAGATACACTGCAAATTTAAAATTTAAGGGGGGGGGAGGTCAATATCCAAGCAATATTTTTGATTAAAAGTTAATTCAAAGCCTTTTGTTATTTGCTGAAGATGTATATAGTTAGATTGCATCAGATCAACTTTAAGAAAATTGGGGCACGTTCATGAAAAGATGTTGAATTTAAGTGTGAAAGAACCTAGAAGTCCTGGACTCCTCTCAACTAAACCCCCAATTGTAAAAAATTACCACATTTTTTACTTTCATTTTAAAGGATGCAGAGTAATTATCTTGGCTCAGCTTATGTACTCACAAAATATTTTTAATTTTTACTTCCTCTTCAAAGTAAACCCAAATTAAAAACTTAGCTGAGCTCCAGGGACTATCAATGAGCCTTTTTAGCGGTGGCTAGATTTTGAGCACAAAAGGTTTTGTAGAATTCTTCCCAGCATTGCCAAGAGGGCCTTATCTTTTAAACCATTTTTTGGCACAACAATTTTGTTGTTGTTTATATTGTCCTAAGTGCTGTTACCGCACAGCAAAGTTTGACTGACTAGATGTCATCAGGGCATACTTCTGTTCTCCGATGGAGTAGGATCACTCAAGTGAACAAGGCCAGGAAAAAACAGCAGCTGGGATTGGGGTGGAGGTGTCAACGCAGCCAGAAAAGCAGCAGCTGTGGAAACATAGGAAGCTGCCTTATGCACACCTAAGAGGTGACCTAATGTGCCTCGTAGGAGCCAACTCCCAGGGGCTGAGGTCACTTTGCCCCCTTCCAATAAATTAAGTTGATGGAAACTGCCTTTCAAATGATTATGCAGGGTAGGGTTCCTCTGGCCGCCCCAATATTTTATTCAAGATGGCACCCCTGATGAGCCTTATTCAGGTATGGGAAGACGGTCCTTCATTCCCCATAGCATTAGTTCAGAAAAGACGGAATAAAATAATAAAATAAAATAAAATAATTCATTACTTATACCCCGCCCATTTGGCCGGGTGTCCCCAGCCACCCTGGGTGGCTTCCAACAGAATATTAAAAACACGATAAATCATCAAACATTAACCACTTCGCTAAACAGGGCTGCCTTCAGATGTCTTCTAAAAGTCAGGTCGTTGTTTATTTCCTTTACATCTGATGGGAGGGCGTTCCACAGGGCGGGTGCCGCCACCAAGAAGGCCCTCTGCCTGGTTCCCTGTCACCTCACTTCCTGCAGTGAGCGAACCTCCAGAAGGCCCTTGGCGCTAGACCTTGGTGTCCAGGCTGAACAATGGGGGTGGAGACGCTCCTTTAGGTACACTGAGCCAAGGCCATTTAGGGCTTTAAAGGTCAGCAGTAACACTTTGAATTGTGCTCGGAAACATACTGGGAGCCAGTGTAGGTCTTTCAGGACCGGTGTTATATGGTCTTGGCGGCCACTTCCATTCATTCCTTTGAAAATCTACTTTGTGGTGGGAGATGGGGAATGGTGGTAGCTAAAATCTAACCCCCATGGGTGATTCTTATTCCAAGGAGGGGAGGGTGTGTGTGTTTTTTTTTTTTGAGAGAGAGAGCTTCTGTGTTGGTTTGTGAGGATGACTGTTTGAATAGCCATCTGCAAGGAAAACATGGACCAGAGGGCAAACATCTTCTTGTCTGTGGAGAATTCTTGGGCTAACTGGGTCTCCTTTAGGGGTGGCCATTGGTTCCAACCAATCAATTCTCCTGTGAGTCCCTCCTTAGGTCTTCAAGACGACAACTTCATCTGAGCTACAGAAGAATTCAGAGGCCTCTGATGCTCAACTCTCCTCTTAAGGTGAGCATTATTAACTCCCTTAGATTTGTTTCTGATCCTGAGCCTAGCAAAAAAAAAATTCAGCACCAATAATTTCCACCCATCGTAGTTCAGATATGTGGAACATACAGCACTATGAACTGCGCAAGCAAACACTACTGCTGGGATTTTAGATTTCTTGTTTTTAGACAAGCCCCATTCTGTAGACTTAAAAAGCAGTTTAAAACAAATGGCACTTTTTACCCATAAAAGGGTACCTCACAAGACATGCCTGCAAATTGTACCATGTTTAAGGAGACCATTAACACCCACCTTTCAGAAAAGCTGTAATATGTTCCTCTTTGTGAGCCATATAACCAAGTGGACCTTCCTCGTTTCCAAGCGCAGGTTATTTCTTTCAAGTCCCAAGTTTCACAGCTAAAATTCTGAGGAACATCGGGAGGGTCTATAAGAAAAGAAGAAGAGGAGGAGGAGGGGGTTAGTAGTTAAAATATACATGCACAAACTTGCTGAACCCTTTTCAACATACATCTTCAGAAGTTAATATTTAAGTCAGAAGGGCCCTTCTAGGATATCACAGAAATCTGAAATTTGCTTATTTATTTATATACGACTATTCATAAAAGAAATCAGAGCAGTTTACAACAACTGCACATAAAATCATGCAATAAAAACATATGAAGAAATCAGATATCATGGAAATATGTAATAGTAATAATAATAATTGATGCCCCACCCATCTGGCTGGGTTGCCCCAGCCACTCTGGGCAGCTTCCAACACATATAAAAACATATTAAAATGTCCTGATACAGGGCTGCCTTCAGATGTGTAGTTCTATAAAGCAGAAAGATTTTCATTGGGCATTTAAAAGTTGAAACAGAAGGTGCTTGTTGAATCTCTATTGGCAAAGTATTCCAGAAAATAAAGACTCTAAAGGCCCTGTCTCTTGTTTTTGTTAAATTTGAGCCTTGTCAGCTCAGGGAATGGCCCACAGTGCTCCTGCAGATGATCTCAATGATCAAGCTGGAATATCAGGATTCAGGCAGTTCCTGAAGTACCTATGACCAAGGTTGTTTAGAGCTTTGTAAAATAAAACAAGGCCCTTGGAACCTGGCTCAGTAGCAGATGGGCAGCCAGTGAGAATGTTTTAGCAATGGTGTCCAATGTTGCCAGCCAGATGCCCACACCGGCGATATGTCCGCCGCATTCTGCACCAGCTGGAGCTTCTAAACCAAGCCAAAGGCAGCACATTACAGTGATCTAGCCTAAAGGTTGCCAGCGCATGGACTAGAGCAGCTAGTCTATCCCCATCTAAGGTGGGGAACCAAACAATGCTGGTAAAAGGGCACTCCTAGCCACATGGGACACTTGGGTCTCTAGTCACACAGGAGGATCACCAAGTTATCCCCATGCTCCTTCGGAGGGAGTGAAACCCAGTCCAGAACAGTTAAGCTTGCCCATCTCCCAGACACAGGAACCACCCACCCAAAGAGTCTCCAGGATCCAAGCGGTTTATTGGCCCTTCTCCAATTCAACCACCAATCCAGAGCTTCCACAGCCTCTCCCGGTTCAGACATTACTTGCAGCTGTCACTAGAGAAGCGGCCATTCCAAAAGCTTATATACTTACAGCCGGCAAAGAGAACGGTCCCTGCATATTCACTCTCATCCAGTAAACAATAGACGTTTTTGCCAGAACCCGCAGGTATGGCGTTTTGGACGTGGCCTGACACGCTCCAGTTGGACAGTCGAGTGTAATTCAAGACCTGAGTGTCATACTTCAGGTAGTTCAGGTGTTCGCCTTCCTTCCACACACAACAGAACGTCATATTGGAACCTACTGGCACCACTCTGTCGACAGGAAACACTGCTCTGGAAGAGCCCGTATCATTCCCTAAAAACAAAGGAACAGGGGTCACCACATCCTCTAGGTAATTTAAGTTCCGTTCAGGAGCAGCAGAACAGTGACATTTGCAGCCACAATCTCTCAGGAATTGTTCTGAGGTAAGCAGCAGGGACGAGAAGAAAGTGCGCCAGAAGACAGAGGAAGGAATTGTTTCCAATCAGCAGTTTTCAAACAACTGCATTCTTTGTGCTCCTTTTCTCCAGACTGCGTGTTTGAGAAGTCGTATCATTTCATCCCAGGCAAAAGGAATGGGTCCTTTGTCAATCAATACAGTAGCAAAAATATGGAGGACACCCTCCCCCCAGCAAGACATTCCTAAATACCCAGGCAGGCAAAGAAATATTGCTTACTGATTTACATTGTGAAAAAGGAGGGCAATACATTCTCAAATCTTTAAGAAGGGGTCACCAGTCCACACCTCGGGGATGCTTGAGGGTTTTCACAGAATCATAGAAACATATGAACTTATTTTGCAGTGCCCTTCGTTCATTCAACACAGCGTTCATCCCGTGCTTTGGGATCGGGGACTCACAATTTTCATTCCCATTTTGAGCATCTTACCGGGAATATTTGCAAGCTGGCTCCATTCACTCCACTTCTTGTCCCCAGGATATAGGTCCTCGTGAAAAAAACAGCGGATCTTGACATAGTGTGTGGTGCACTGAAAAGCCAGGTCTGATTTCCAGCTCCACCGGAGGAGGCTGTCCTCACGATTTAAGTTGGAGTGATAGGTCTCCTAAAAATGTAAAAGAAATGTCACCGTGTGCCTGTGCGTATAGAAAACCTGCGCGTTTCTGCTTCCTATTGGTATTTTTAGGTTAGGTTTAAGATTCTGGCTAATAAGCTGCATTCATTCATTCATTCATCAATCAATCAATCAATCAATCAATGTGTATACTCAGTTTAATTACAATAACTTCTAAGCAGTGTATGAAAAAAGCTCTCAATTCAATGAAGCTGAATTGAGCATGAATCTGACATGCTGTATGGTGTGTTACTCCACCCATATAAAGTAGGTTAGGCTGATAGGCCACAATTGTACCAAGATCACCTAGTGAGTTTCGTGTGTGTGTGTGTGTGTGTGGAGAGAGAGAGAGATATTAAATCCAGGTCTTCCTAGCCAAAGTCTGACATTAACCACAATCTCTACATATACAAGGAATGAATTCAAGCAATACAATTGGCACTTTATTTTTCAGAAAGCATTGGAATAGAAAGTTGAGAGAAGAAAAAGAGACAGGCCATCAGACACACACACACACACACACACACAGAGAGAGAGAGAGAGAGAGAGAGAGAGAGAGATGGACCACATACTAGTGCAACTTCTTCCATGGGATCTTTACGCAGGATCTGAATTTGCCAAGTAGCTTCCATCTCCATTGGAAAGGCTGAGCCGCCATCGTACCACTCCAGAGTCAATGTGTCAGTTGAGAAGTTGGCAGTCAGGTTGTGAATCAGTGGGGTGGGAGGGACAAAGGCTGTGTGGGGAAGAGAAAGGGACAGGAATCCAACTCATAACTAATTCAGTGTCAATAACAGTTGCAAGAACACCACATCGTTCCTGCTTCTCCTCCCCAATCTGATTTTTTTAAAAAAGAAAAATATTTAGATGAAACCTTTGTGCTTATTCATAAGGATGGGTGCCCTCAGCTGTTTTTCTACCACAAGGAAAGTTCCACTTATTGTCTAGTGCGGAAAAACATGAATTCCCCCCAAACTGTTTTTTTAAAGGTTTCCCCAATATGTATTTTTTCACAGTGTGCCTGACCCTTTACATGAGCCAGCTTGGTGCAACTCCCAAAAGGCATGTATCAGCTGATGAGAGCAACAGAGGACAAACTTTTAAAAAAAACATGCACCAGGTGGATCTTCTGGTATAGAAATAAAGTAGATCTCACTAGTCTGAAGTTGGCCCATAGCTTCCTTACAGTAAGTTTCCTATTAAAAAGGGGGCACAACCCAGGAGAAGTTTAAGCACAGGTAAGTTCCACTGATTCCAACAGAAGAGAGTTAAGCACATGGTTGGCGACTATGGAATTTGCAAGTGCTCAGCTTTGGCCAGATTGGACCCAAAGAGCACAATAGCCTCTTTCAACTTAGATCTGCTATAAGTACCTCAAGGCAGGCAGCAGGGTCCAAGCCATGCTCTTATATAGCAAGACCCTGAAAAACCTGTACTGTTGAACATTACGGCATTGTCAAACATTACTGTTTCAAGAGAGAGAGAGTGCTTTATGCTCACACAATATTGGGCTACTTCCAAACATATAATTAGAGGCCAAATTATTATGAAAGATGAGGTGCTTTTGTGGAAGATTACTGCCTGGCTGAATTCCAAGACAGAAAATCACTTCTAGTTAATCCCACAACCTCTGCATTCTCAACATGGAGAGCTCTCCCTTTCCATTCTTAAACAGAAATTGCAATATGGTTTTATGCACAGCAAAGCCCCAAAGTAGACTATACTTCTGAGGATATGGTGATTACATGTACAAACACACTCACACACTTTGTGCTACACACTGAAATCCGAGACCATCAAATTTTAAAACCCCAACAAATAACTTTTTATGCAACACCCTGGATCCTGAGTGACAGTGAGAGATTGAGAAAAGGCATGGCTGCACATTAATTTTTTATTTATTCATCAGATGTGTGTACCTGCCCATCAATAAACATTCCCCGGGTTGTAACATAACAAGCTTTGTAGCTTACAAACAAAATATTACATCCACATCATTAAAAACCAATCAGAAGAAGGTTTTCTGCCATCTGCGTCAGACACAGCATAAAATAATTGTAGAGACTGGATGAATAAAAAGGTTGTCAACTGGTGCCAAAAATATCACAGAGAAGACACACAGGAGAGCCTATCTGGGGAGGCTGTTCCAAAGCCGAGGCGCCACCACCAATGAGGCCCTCTCTGCTTGTTAGCCACCCTGCTTCAGTTCACATGTGTATGAGCTAGAAGACCAGGAACAGTCACCTTCCAAATGGATAGAGAGGTCCAAACTGGCCTGGCTTAGAGTTCTGTACCCACATGAAAAGGCCCACAGGGAGGGAATTGTGTAGGGAACTCTGTATAACGTCTACAGTTCATGGGACCCTAACCCATGCAACTATCTTAAATGTGGTTGCTACATTTTTATATAGGCTCATGCCTGGTTCACACGTCACAGTGAGCCGAAATATGGCTCTCACAGCCATAACATTATTCATCATGTTAACTAGGCATGATAGAAAATGGGGACTCAAGCAACCTATGAATGGCCATAGGTCCCCTATCCAAATACTAGGCCTTTAGGAGAAATATAGCCTTGACGGCATTTATGTTCCCCTGGTTGTTTGACCCACAGGGTGTATTGTGGATTTTCTGTTTAAAGGAAAACAGGTTCTCCAATCATGGAGAGCACACGTTGCGGGAGGGGAATCAGGATGACCCTGGGTTGCTAGGCAGATTAGGCAAGATGGCCACGGGATGACTGGGCATTTTGGTGCTGTTGCTGGGTAGAAAAGATTGTTGCAGGTTGGTGTAAGGGTCGGCCCCTAGCCTATAAAAACCCACTGTGTGCCAGTGTGGTGTAGTGGTTAAGAGCGGTAGACTTGTAATCTGGGGAACCAGGTTCGTGTCTCCGCTCCTCCACATGCAGCTGCTGGGTGACCTTGGGCTAGTCACACTTCTCTGAAGTCTCCCAGTTCCACCCACCTCACAGGGTGTCTGTTGTGGGGGAGGAGGGGAAAGGAGATTGTTAGCTGCTTTGAAGCTCCTTCGGGTAGTGATAAAGCGGGATATCAAATCCAAACTCTTCTTCTTCTTCTATATTGCTTTCACTTTTGCCAAGTGCTTCGGATCTCCCGCCCGCCCACCTCCTTTTTTAAGGGTGTTTTGCGAATTGACATTGCTGTGCCTGTCATGGGATCGCCTGTCTTGGGACAGGGGCCCAGTAGGATTTTTGCCATCTGGCTGATTGGCTGTTGCCATTTGGCTTTTGCCTACTGCATAGCAAATCGTCACAACTTGTAAGGTTGGCGGTTAGGCATTGGTTAAAATTGGCTGGTAAGAGGAGTATGGAAAGGCTGGAAAGTTACGCTAAATTGCTGCTGCTTATAGAGGTATTCCGTTAAAGGAATCCTGGGGCTCGAAGGGCTCTCGTCAGTACCCCCATTAGGGGATTGGGCCTAACACAGAGCAAATTGAGCCTCGGGGAACATTCGAGGGAGGACAAAAGAAGGGCCTGAGGTATCCGGCTCCGTCCTCCCTCAGGGAAGGTTTACCTACTGACTTCCACAAAATGCCTAGAGGAAGTCAATGCAGAATCTGTCCCAGGGCAGGGGACAGATGGGTTAACCTAGGCATCCCCAAACTTCGGCCCTCCAGATGTTTTAGACTACAATTCCCATCTTCCCCGACCACTGGTCCTGTTAGCTAGGGATCATGGGAGTTGTAGGCCAAAACATTTGGAGGGCTGCAGTTTGGGGATGCCTGGGTTAACCAATGCCTAAGCAACCACTCACATTTGATTGTAATTAAATAAAGTTGTGGCCACAATAATGCCAAAACCTTAAACTTAATTAATGTGTGTGTGTGAATTTATTGGGGGAGGATCCGGTGACCTCGACACGCAAACATGGTTTAAAGGAAAGTTCTGTGTTCTAACTTCTTATAGGAGCTCAGAGTAAAGAGGAGGAATGAAAGGCTTGTATGTATATTGGCTTAATGATGAACTGAGATGTCATCAGCTGAGCCAGCTTGTTAACAGGGTAGAAGAAAGGCCAGACTTTGTATAAAGACAGCATAAGCTTACCAATATCTTTATCAGTCAGCTCAAATGTGTTTTCGGCTATCACTTTTCCAGACTGACTCACGGTGGATATCTTTATTTGATTAGAGGCAAATGAGATCAGTTTATCAATCTGCGCTGTTTTCTCCTTTGTTGTTAAGCAGGAAGTCCTGGAGGGGTGGGGGAAATGAAGATTAAATTAGTCATGTCACAACTTAGGTAGGGAAGGGCAGCAATCAAGCATTTTAAAAACAGTTCATGGAAGAACAGCAAAATCAACAACAACAAATAATAGTATGCAGGGCACCATCTTGCCTGTCTTGGTATTTCCTATCAAGGCCTGCCAAAATGATAAAATAAAATAAAAATTATTTATTTATTATTTATACCCCACCCATCTGGTTGGGTTTCCCCAGCCACTCTGGGTGGCTCCCAACAAGAATCTTGACCAGAATAAAACATCAAACATGTTGCAACGATTTATAACTCAAAATTGAAACTTACTGTGTATGAGCAAACACCTTCACCACCCAAATTATGCAGTTAGCAGTGTTAAAGTGAAAGTTTAAAATGTATATGTGTGTTGTTCAAAATGCATGAAATTGTATTTACGTGGCAAAATGTTCCAGCTGTCTCCTTCGTTGGTTTTGTTTTTAAATCAGAGCAACTAACGAGGGAAGAAGCCAGAAAATTTTGCCACAGGAATAAAATCTATGTTTATTTCATCACGGGGATTAACCGAATCCCAAGAGAGATCCAGGGAAAACTCGTGCAAAATGCTGGGTGTGTGCACGTGTGAGTATTAGGACCCACTGATCCAAAGTTATTCTTTTTCCTGTCATTGATATCCCCATACTAACATCTGGGGACGGAAGCCATTGTTCAGGGCGCACAGCAAGGGATGGCCAAATCTAGCCCAGTCTGTACTGCCTTGCTTCCACTTGTGGATGTCTCGAAGCAGGCCTTCTTGTGCAGATTTTTTAAGGATAACTCCAGAGACATCCTTAAGAAATCTGCAGGGGGGGGGACACTAAAAAAAACAAATTGAGGTATATGTACAGCAACTTGTTCTCTTTTACGTGCTTGAACACTGCAGCCCTGACACACAATGTAAAAAAAAAAAACATTTTAAAAAATACTTTGGAAAAAAGCGCAGAAAGCCATTTCACGGTTTCTTATGTAATTGTACATACAAAGGAGTCTATTGTAGGTATAAAATGTTGTGCTGCTGATGTGGTAGTGGCCCAAAGGGCCATAATGAATGTGATAATGTGAACCCCTATAAATCCTAGAATATGCTTCTAAAGTTATGGTAACCTGTTGCTTTATGAAACTGAGGATTTGGCAAGATGCCACCCTCCACTGGGACAGAAGGACAGCCAATACGTCAATCACAAAGATACAGCTCATAAGCTAGAACAGGCATCCCCAAACTGCAGCCCTCTGGGTGTTTTGGCCTACAACTCCCATGATCCATAGCTAACAGGACCAGTGGTCGGGGAAGATGGGGATTGTAGTCCAAAACATCTGCTGGAGGGCCGAAGTTTGGGGATGCCTGAGCTAGAACATAAGTTGATACGTGGTACAAATGGCTACATGTAACACAGGTTCCCAACATGCATACTAACACAATGTAACAGATCGCAGTGAGAATCAAAGTTTAGTTAGCAATGCTTATTGTGCATGCGTATTCAACATAAAATGATGTACATGATTGGTTAAAATTGAAATCCTTTGTTTGAAATGTTATAAATACCCCTGCCTGGACCTTTTGGGGGGGGGGTTGAAGTTTTGCAAAAAGATTCAACTGTAACCTACTGCTTTGCAATAAACAACAATGGACTCCTAACTCCTCTTGTCTCTTGAGTTTTATACTCCCACACAGAGACATATATTTTTTTGTACCGGTGGGCCTTTTTTTAAAAAAAAAACATACAATTGCCCTTCATATATGTACAATTACACAGGAAACTACGTGAAAACGCTTCCTGTGCATTTTTTTCTTTCCCTACAAAAATTTTAAAAGAATTTTTTGAAAAACACTGCAGGTGCTGTACTTTCGAGCTGCTCTTCAAGCAGTTTTACAGTGTCCCAGGAAGAAAGAGTGAGCGAGCAATCCCTCAGTAAATATTTCACCTTGTTCAGCTAGTAAATATTGCACTCAAAAAGTCCTCAGAAAGGGTTTATGGATCCTTTGGACTGAATTGCACACCCTTCCCATGGACTGGTTTGATCGCGTGGATAAAAATCAATGATTTAAAAAACTTAAAATTTTAAAAATAAAAAATTATTTAAATTGTTATTTTTTTGTTTAAATCAGATTTTAAAAATAAAATGCTTTTGGAGGAAAAATATTTCTAAAGATACTTTTCTATTTAAGTTACATTATAGTCCAAAGGCTATTCATCAGGAAATAATTATTTGTTTTAAGTTTTTCGTGTGTGCTAAAACTCAGTCTAAGTTTTTTTTAACTCTTTAACCACATCAGTGAAAACGTGAAATCACATGGATACATATGCTATAATGTTATTGTTTTAGTTAGATACATTGTTTAAATTGTTATTAAGGAAATGATTGTTTTTCTCCTTCCAATAAAGTACAGCAGAAAAGTTGTCCAAATATAAACAGTTAACTTATTAAAACTCACAATAATTTCATAATTATCTGTCTATATATTTCTAATAGTATAACCAAATCAGAAATTTTTGATATGACTGTAAAAGCTACTCTGAAAATTTATTATTCCTAAAATGAAACCTTCATCTGGTTGTAAATATTAAGATTATACCAGCAAGAATGAGTCTTTCTGTGAAAAAATGATTTAAATCAAGTCTTACTGACTAGTGATTTAAATCAAGTCTTACTGACTAGATATTTAAATCAATTTGATTTAAATCAAATCCACCGTTTCATAGGACAAATGAGATGGGGTTTGCAGCAGACTCTGGCCTAGATTAATCTTTTCTTGCCATATCTAGATAAGAGCCTATACACGTGAATGTAAAAAAGTCCCTGATTCACCCCTCACATGGGCTGCATATAGCCATTCAGCTCTCTTTTAGTTATTTATGGCTGTAGTCCAGGCATCCCCAAACTGCGGCCCTCCAGATGTTTTGGCCTACAACTCCCATGATCCCTAGCTAACAGGGCCAGTTGTTGGGGAAGATGGGAATTGTAGTCCAAAACATCTGGAGGGCCGAAGTTTGGGGATGCCTGCTGTAGTCCCAAAAGGTTCTGAGAACAGCTTACAAAAGATGCTGACAATAAGACCTATTAAAACATAGGAATGGAAATAACTTGGTGTCCATATGATGCCAGGAGTACTTAGACAGTATTCCCTACACTTCACACTAAGGTTTCTCTACAGCTGCTGTGATTGCTCTTCACCGCCATTCCCACCTGCTCAGTGTCATAGAATCATAGAGTTGGAAGAGACCACAAGGGCCATCCAGTCCAACCCCCTGCCAAGCAGGAAACACCATCAAGGCATTCTTGACATATGCCTGTCAAGCCTCTGCTTAAAGACCTCCAAAGGAGGAGACTCCACCACACTCTTTGGCAGCAAATTCCACTGCCGAACAGCTCTTACTGTCAGGAAGTTCTTCCTATTGTTTAGGTGGAATCTTCTTTCTTGTAGCTTGAATCCATTGCTCCGTGGCATGAGATTTAATTAAAACTAAACCCTTATCTGACAAAGTCGGGCTGCTCGGCAACCGTGCTATGGCTTGTTTGCTAAACACACTTGACCTCACACTTGACTTGTCTCGACTTGGCCAGTTTGTTGATAAGGCAGAGGTATCCTCAGATTGCTTGATTGCTGTCGCTTGGGTGAGTTTAGCCAGTGGATGGGGATGAAAGTTCTGGGAAAGGGCAAATGGATCTGTTCCAATGATCTTTATCTTTGGAAGTTTGCAGGGTTGTTTTTCTAGAAAAAGAGGTGCCAGAACTCACCATGAACACCTCCCTCGTTCTCAGAATGGCAATGGTGCTCACCTGAGAGATGCCAGAACTGAGGGGGGGGGAGCCCTGGATGTCTGTTCATCTTGGTTGGCGCTTGGCCGGTTTTGAGTACGTTTCCCAAGAAAATGAATGGTTAAAACAGGTATGGGGAAACCCTACCCCATAGGTCAAACTTGACCCGGCAGTCTATTCCTCACAAGCCATGCTCAGCTGTTCCACAACTAACATTGTTAGAATCAAGTTGTGGATCTATAGTTCGGCTCTTCTCTACTCCAGCTTAGGAACACTGGAAGCTGCCTTATATTGAGTCAGACCATTGGGTCCATCTAGCGCAGGACTGTCTACACTGACTGGCAGCAGCTCTCCAAAATATCAGGGAAGAGTCTGTTCCAGGCCTACCTGAAGATTCCGGGGATTGAACCGGAGACCTTCTGCTCACAAGGCAGGTGTTCCTCCACTGAGCTATGGCTCTTTCACCCTCCAGCTTACTAAACAATGGCTACAAATTTCACCCAGTAACATAGCTTATAAGGCATCATGCCCAAGAAAGAAAGAAAGAAAGAAAGAAAGAAAGAAAGAAAGAAAGAAAGAAAGAAAGAAAGAAAGAAAGAAAGAAAGAAAATCAGTGTTACCTGCCACTGTGACAGAAAGAATATTCCACTCCAAGACTAGCTGTGGAGGCAGTTGTCCACGTGCAGATAACCGTTTCAAAGTCGTGTGTTATACATGTCAAATTCTGAGGCGTGTGTGACGGATCTGGAATTACAACACAAATGAGGTTGAACATGAATGTTACTGAACAGTAAAATTATTATTTTCCCCTATAGGTTATTGAACATTAATGGAACAACAGTTGAAATCCATGCTCTGAAATCTGAAATAAAAATCAAACTCAATCCGACATTCCTGTTTTCAAACACATTTTCCAACAGGACAGTCTGAAACTTTACAAAACACTTGCAGCTGTTTAGCAGTCTAGCCAGGATGCTCAAATATTCCAAACACATTTGAAGCATATTTACATCATCGACAAGCTGCTTGGATAGTCATTCCCTGTCCGGGGGGAACCCTACGAGTTGCAACTGTGAGGGGGTGCTAGTGATCCCTAAGCGATAATACTCAGCCCTCTTGCCATATTGTTTTAGCTTCCAGGATTCTTTGGAGAAAGCCATAATAAAAAACAATTATTGAACAAGTAAACACAGTTCTAATTATTTTAGTGTCTAAAGTCATATAGCGCTTTAAAGGAATTCGACTTGGGGGAAATG
The DNA here is from genome assembly GCF_963506605.1 of Zootoca vivipara. Classification (NCBI taxonomy): domain Eukaryota; kingdom Metazoa; phylum Chordata; class Lepidosauria; order Squamata; family Lacertidae; genus Zootoca; species Zootoca vivipara. Next base: position 46,344,045 of record NC_083286.1, on the reverse strand, counting down.
GCCACACAAGTACAGAATTTTTCCATGCAGGTTTGGGCAACATTATATGGGTCTGTTATAAGAATTTTGAGGTCACACATATAAATAAATGTTCATAAATGTACCAAGCAAACAGTACAGGAAGACAGGCCTGAAAACCATTCTGACTCTCCCAAACTGACCAGAATTAAAGTGATATCCATCTTCTTGTAGGAATTTTCCCCACCCCACTGAATCACACACACACACACATTTTCACATGACTAGCAACTTGGGAGCCATAATCCTGTAAGCCGGAGGCTCTGCCAACTGGACATTTCCCCATCAATGGTGCCACACTGCTAGCCATCTCGTTCACAATGGAAGACTCCTCCGAACAAAAAGACAGTGATCATCTCTTATTACGAAAATGTTAATTTCTCTTTGTGTTTAGGAATTCACACCTGGGAGGGGTGAGAGGAGGACTAGGAGAGGTGTCAAAAGTGCTCAGATTTCTACCTTGAACCCTCCTTTTTTGTGAGGTACCGGTATTGATTACATAGCTGTGATGTAGGAATGATGTATTGGGGTGTTTCTTGGTGATGGGAAAACTGATAAAAGTGGAGGTTCTCTTTTGTTCGGGGTTCCTTCCTTGTTCTCCTGTGTGAGGGGAAGGACCCTGTTGCAACAGCAAAAATAAAGGCTTTGCTTCTCAAAATTCTCTGGTTGGCCTCTGTTATATTCTCCGACTGATGGAGAACCCAATAAGGGCTCTTGTGTACCCCATAAAGGGAATAAGGGCAGATTTTTGCTTATATCAGGTCCCACCCTAATTTCCAGCAGCAACTGTGACTGGCTGTGTTCCAGACCTGGCTTCCTAACACCCAGTGTCACTGCCATTTACTGAGAAGGAGAGGGGCAAGGCAGAGAGGGGCAAGCCAATGGGGAACTTGGTGCAGTGCAGGTGCAGAGCCTGAGCCAATCCAATCCTCCGGATGCTACATCCACAGCATCTCAAGCTCCATTTCCCCTCCCCTTTTCGGTAACTGGCAGCAACATGCACCACAGGGAAGCTTGGAAAGCAACCCAACCCGAACCATCCCTGCTGCTAAATTCAAGTGGATGGGAGGTTGGGGGGGGGCAGGACCAGGGAAATAGGTAGCAAGAAAAGAGGGGAAGGGGGTGCTCCCATGCTACAAAGCACCCCTGAGAAGATACCTCTGTTTTGGCCTGGAGAAGAGAAGAGAAGAGACTCCATCACATTCCTAGCCAGCTGATTTGTAACACCTGGTAGGCCCAGGCAGATTGTCTCCTTCCAGTGGAAATCTCTGATCATCCTCCCTTATGTGTACATGGGCGTACCCAGCGAGGGGCAGGGGGGCAGCTGCCCCCCCAGAAGCAAAAAAAATAACCGTATTTTAAAGACCATAACCTGCACTTTTTCCCTCCGAAAACTGAAGGGGGAAAGTCGCTACGGGTTATGGAAATCGGGCTGTTTCCGCACCCTCTGCAGCTGCAGCCAACGACAGGAATGTGGGGAGGGCGAGAAGCAGCCTGAGCTGGGGGCAGATGGCGGACGGGAGCTCCATCCTTCCTTCCCCCCTCTTTCTTCCTTCCTTCCTTTCTCTCTCTCTCTCCCCCCTCCTCCCTCCTCTCTCTCTCACCCCTTCTTTCCTTCTTTCTTTCCTTCCTTCCTTCCTTCCCTCCCTCCTTCCCTCTCTCTTCCCCTCTCTTGCCCCCCCCCCAGTTTTGATCCTGGGTACGCCCCTGTATGTGTAAATTTGAAGTAAACAAAAGAACACTGGACTTCTTCTAGAGGTGTTAAGGCATGGTATGAGAACCCTAAATAGCACTTTTTACTTTTTCTCCTCCTCTTAATTACTAAGCAAGCAGTTCCAGTGGGCCTGAGGCTCCCATCAGAAGAGTTCAAGAGATAGGTTGATTGCTTTCCCCCTTACTCACCTGGAAAGATGCATTTTTTTAAAGCCATAATTCAGGGGGCTGACAATGCCAAGGTTGCAGGTTCAATCCCCACAAGGGACAGCTGCATATTCCTGCATTGCAGGAGGTTGGACTAGATGATCCTCACAGTCCCTTCCAACTCTACGATTCTATGAGATTTCTCAGTTTAGCCTTTGCTTTTATTTAAATTTTCAATGAAAACTTGAGCGTTAAAAGGTGGCACTCTTTTAAAGAGGCCACCATTTCTTGTCGAATCCCACCCCAATCTATTTCTTCCATCCTTTGCTTTCTTTTACTCTGGCCCTGAACGATCTCCATTCTACCACCAATAGTTTTGTAAGACTTCCAAATGGGTCTCCGGAGCTGAAAAGGGTTGGAATTTGCTGCTTGGACTCTAAATACCAACCAACACTGGTAGCTAATAGGGGGAAAAACACGTTGCTATATTGTAGCAGAAGCCACAAACCACCAAGCCACAAACCGCAACCACATATCTGCTTTATGTGAAATCTCATCTGTGTGCGCCAAAAGTTCCTTTAAGTTTATCTAGAACTGAAACTTTCTTCAATTAAAGGAACCAATTGATTCTTTGTACCTTGTTTAAGAAAAAGTGCAGTGGTTAATGGAGCAGCTCTCAGCTCCCATCCTACATATAGCCCCACCCCAAATTAGTTCAATATGGTTTTAATTGTTTTTAGAGTTTGTAGAAACGGTATTGTTTCTAGAATTTGTTTGTGTCTGTATATAGGGATAGATATCATTTTAAGATTCTTGCTGCATACCACTGTGATGGCCTCAGGCTTTGAAGTGGTTTGAAGTGGTGTAATAATAATAATAATAATAATAATAATAATAATAATAATAATTTATTATTTATACCCCACCCATCTGGCTGGGTTCCCCCAGCCGCTCTGGGCGGCTTCCAACAAAACATTAAAATACAGAAATCCATCAAACATTAAAAGCTTCCCTAAACAGGGCTGCCTTACGATGCCTTCTAAAGTCTTTCTGGTTTCCTGTAACTTGGCTTCTCATAGCGAGGGAACCGCCAGAAGGCCCTCGGCGCTGGACCTCAGTGTCCAGGTAGAACAATGGGGGTGGAGACGCTCCTTCAAGTATACTGGACCAAGGCCATTTAGGGCTTTAAAGGTCAGCACCAACACTTTGAATTGTGCTCGGAAACATACTGGGAGCCAATATAGGTCTTTCAGGACTGGTGTTATGTGGTCTCGGCGGCCGCTCCCAGTCACCAGTCTAGCTGCCACATTCTGGATTAATTGTAGTTTTGGGGTCACCTTTAAAGGTAGCCCCACATAGAGTGCATTGCAGTAGTCCAAGTGAGAGATAACTAGTGCATGCACCACTCTGGCAAGACAGTCCGCGGGCAGGTAGGGTCTCAGCCTGCGTACCAGATGGAGCTGATAAATGGCTGCCCTGGACACAGAATTGACCTGTGCCTCCATGGACAGCTGTGAGTCCAGAATGACTCCCAGGCTGCGCACCTGGTCCTTCAGGGGCACAGTTACCCCATTCAGGACCAGGGAGTTCTCCACACCTGCACGCCTCCTGTCCCCCACAAACAGTACTTCTGTCTTGTCAGGATTCAATCTCAATCTGTTAGCCGCCATCCACTTCACCAGCTTAAAACACAGCTGGGTGTGGCATGATAAAAGTCTGTAAAATTATCAGAACAAGTTATTTATTGTTTACTGTTGTAATAATTGTTTTCTCAGAATTTATCTTCTGTACCATGAAAATAAATAACATTATAATAAATAAATAAATAAATAAATAAATAAATAAATAAAAACAAAACGTAGCTGGACTGTTCTTTTTCTCCATAGGGATTGAATCTGATTTAGGGGGGGGGGAACCTCATCAAAACACAGTATTCCATATGGATTGTGGCTAACATTGTGTGCCCACTGCTTCCCAAACCAGAAACTGAAGCACACTGGATGCAAAGTAAACAGAAGTATATTTACAGCCAATCAATGGACCCTTGACTCTTCCTCCATAAATATGGCTATTTATATTTAAGCCAGACCTGGACCAGTTAGCCCTTCAAATATAGGATGCCTTCAAATAGAGAACTGCCTTCTGTAAACTAGGCCACATGGAGACTTCTGACATGGAGCCAGGAAAACCATTTTGTTCAGTTTTGTTTAAGTGCTAAAAAAAAGAGAGTGTGTCCTTTATACCCATGAGGACAGCTGCCTGATCTTTTCAATATGTTGCTACAGAATGCATTCACCAAGCATCTCAACCCAGGGAAACGGCTGGACAGGAATGTGTTTTGGCTTCTAGCGCCTTGTAAAATGCCTCATTCCTTTTAAACACAGCTAGAAGCTTGACTACAATCCAAGGGGTCAATCTTCAGCTGCACTGAATAAGGTTTCATGGTTTGAGGGGGGCAGGCTGGGAGTAAAACAACTGAGGATGTACTGAAAGTTCACCCTGCTCCCCACGTAACTCAAAGGCTCTTCTCTTGCAGCTTTTAGTTTTCTTAGAACTACAAAATAGATATAAGATATAAAAAAAACACTGTAATAGTTGGTTTCCTTTTTCTTCCTTGTTTTCTAATGTTGATTATATTTTTAATTCATTACCCAGGTTTTCTTCATCTTCTATTGTACTTAATAGAAATCTATAAACTAAGTAAAGGTAAAGGGACCCCTGACCATTAGGTCCAGTCGTGACCGACTCTGGGGTTGTGTGCTCATCTCGCATTATTGGCCGAGGGAGCCGGCGTATAGCTTCCAGGTCATGTGGCCAGCATGACAAAGCCGCTTCTGGCAAACCAGAGCAGCACACGGAAATGCCGTTTACCTTCCCGCTGTAGCGGTTCCTATTTATCTACTTGCATTTTGACGTGCTTTCAAACTGCTAGGTTGGCAGGAGCTGGGACCAAGCAACGGGAGCTCACCCCATCACAGGGATTCGAACCGCCGACCTTCTGATCAGCAAGCCCTAGGCTCAGTGGTTTAACCCACAGCGCCACCTGGTCCCTTAAACTAGCCAGGCCTAAATCTATAAACTAGCCATGGCATCCTGAGGTGCCTTATTGATTGTCAGGAGTGCCACAGGCAACAATGGCCTCTGTCCCTCTTCCCTCCCCTCCCTTCTCTGATGCCCTCTTGCGTCTCTGCCTCTCAAAGGCTTGCACAGCTGTTTGATGCAGCAGCCCTGGCTACAAACTCCATGGTAAACGGTGCCTCTGGGGCTGGCCAGGGTGTGCTGGTTACCAGGATCTGAGTCGGCCTCAGAGTAAGCAAGCAATCAGGAGAGGGAGCCCAGCCAGCCAGCCTGCAGCTCTTGCTGTTGGGAATGGACAGACAAGATCAGCCACCTGTGGGGCAGTGTGAGGAGACACCTGTCTTTCGGGCAGGTGGAACAGCTCAGAGACTCAGAGACCGAAGCAGAGCAGATAGGAGAGGAGGCTGAGGGAACACTCCACAAGGGAGGGTGTTCGAAAAAGGGTGAGAAGCTGCCAGCTCTGCAGGCAAGGGGTGACATAACTGGGCTCCTGAGCCCCAAAGGAGTGCTGCAGAAAGAAGGAAATTGGTCAAAGGAGCCGTGGACTCAATAAGGTTGAAAACCTCTGAGCTAAAGTATCTCCAAGCTCAGGAGGAGCACATCTCCAGACTTCGGATGCTGGAGAAAAATAGGGGAGGTTAGAGCTGGGCAGTATCAGCTTTTCACCATCGCAATGTACATTTTACATAAAAGGAAAACATGCATATTCCCCAAAATGTAGGCTTTTCTTGCTCTCTTAAAAAGTCTTCAGAGCTCAAAAGCAAGCTGGCAAGGGGAAGCAAAGCGTTACCTCTAATGTACAACTGACCGCATCATTAGGTCTTAAAAATAATCCGAGGCACCACAATGAGTCACTACCAATTACATGGCTTCCCCGCACTGACTTTTGATGTGCGCCGTGCAATCCAAGTAAGGCAATGAACTCGGCTGAACTCCTTCTCCTCCTGGCATTCAGATGCTGTTGGTGCCACGAGGGGCACAACAACCCTGGCAGCTGCCCTCCACTAAACCAGACACACAGAACATGCACACATGGGCCAAAAACCATTCAAGATAGAACTGGGCTTTCTGTAAGGGAAACTACACAAGCCACATGAGAAGCCACAGGAGGGGAGAGTTGATCTTGTGCTGGAACCATGCTTGCTGGTTTCCCACAAGTATCTGGTCTGCCAGGATGCTGTCCTAGATGGGCCTTTAGCCCAATCCAGCAGGCTTTTCTTACAAGCAGATTTGGGGGACGGCAGATTTCATCTCAGGAGCTGCTGACTTGGCTGCCCCATTTTCTCCTCATTTTAGGGGGGGGGGGAAGAGGAGAGAGGAGACAAGGTGGTGGATAAAAAACCAACATGTCAGGGGAGCCATGTACCTTTTTATCTTTCTGTAACAACTGTACTTCATCTACATTTCATTACAAGGTCATTGCAAATCTGCACTTAAAAAAAAACAATACCTGGGCAAAGTATATCCAAAAGGTCTATATCCAAAAAAGCTTACATGGAACTTGAAAATTAAGTGGCTTTACATCGATTTCCTTATGCATTTATTTATTCAGCTGGTGATCCAGATCAAAAAGCTATTGAGACTATACTGAATCTCTGCCCACTTAAAAGCCTCTCAACCACCTTCCCCACAATTCCTATTAAACTCCTGGCTCGCAGCATTATCCACCTTCTTTCAATATCATCTTTACAGTCTTTTTTCTTTTTAAAGATAATCTTTATAGTCTTATGGCCTAGAACCTTGACTTTTGAAAACAAACAAGGAAAACCGAGATTCCTTCAGAACTGCAAACCCTACGTTGCAATGCATGTACAAAACGTAATGAGAGAGCGAGAGATATCAAATTATACCAACCTGTTTCCTGACTGTGGGCCAATTGGTTCAGGACACACAAGTGCACTACTGCCAATAGACAGCAGGGAATTTGGTTAATCCACATTCTTCTACAATTCACTGTGGAGAACCGGTCACTTCAAGCAGCAAAGAGCATCCTCTTCACACAGACAGGCTCTAAAAATTGTTAAGAGAGAGAATGAATTGTAGATATTCAGACGTCACTAGTTTATATACTTGAAATATACACACTGCCAATGGATCACAATGCCTGTACAATTCTGGACAGCAGCCTGTGGGGACAAAAATGTTTAAAAGTAGGTATTGGAGCCTATTTCTGGCTGGAAGCCGCCTCATAGGGAGAAACAACTTTAGACAAAAATCTGTTCCTTATTGTCTGCTCAGGAATTGTTTCTGCAGAAGCAGGAAGGCAAATCAGCACCAATTTAGCACAGGACGATGCTGTGCCATGGTTATGGAGGTAGCTTTTTTAAAAAGTGTTTTCATTTTAATCTTCTGTGGTGCCTGATAATTTGATACAAAAAAAAAAAGCTGAACTGAACAAAAATCTCCTAACATTACCAGAAGAAGTTTCCCATTACAAACCAAAAGCCAACGCGGGCATAGATCTGGTTACAAGACAGAAGTGCTGCTAAATTGGTTCAAAGAGTTAGCGATTGTATTGAAAAGGGATGACACTGAAGGAGTCCATTTATTAGACTAGGGGAAGCTGGGAACCACAGGGAGGCAGAGCGCTTCTGTGCTGGGGTCCTGCTTGCAGGTTCCCTACAGGTACGGTACCTGGCTGGCCACTGTGAGAAATGGATGCTGGAACAAATGGGCCGGATTCATATGGAATCATAGTGTCACAGAATTGTACAATGGGAAGGGACCCCGAGGGCCATCAAATTCAATCTAGGCCAACCTGCTGCAATGCAGGAATCTCAGCTAAAGCATCCATACCAGATGGCCATCCAAGTTCTGCTTAAAATCCTCCAAAACACACGGGGGGGGGGGAGCGGCACCATTACAGACCAGGGCATAGGTCTGTAAGCCTGGCCCTATCTACTCTGACTGGTTTCCTCTTTCCAGATTCTCAAGCGGGATCTTTTCCAAGGCTTTTCCCCACAGAGCCTCTGGCCTGGTTCAGATGAGGCAAGATCCTCACAAGTATTGTGTGCTCTCCCCGCCTCTCTCTCCCCACATCACACACACACACCATACAACAATTAACCCAGGAAAATTGTCACGCAACCATCCAAACTGGAAACTGGGATTGGCGAGATCAGAACAAGTCGGGATTTAAAAACAAGTTCAAACTGTCTAAGCCAGGCACCTCACAGAAGAGACCAGGGACTTTCCTCCAGTGTAGGAAGATGTCTTATACGGATTCCGACAACTGGTCTATCTGTATCCTAGGACTAGTCTAGTCTAACTAGCAGCACCGTAAGGAAAAACAACAGAAGTAAAAGCATTCATGACAAGCATTGGTTGAAGTGGAGTGGTAGCTGGCTCCATCGTAGTTGCTCCACTATGTTTACTGTATTTTATTTTATAGTCGTACCTTGGATCTCAAACGCCTTGGGCTTCCAAACAAGTCGGCTCCCGAATGATCAAAACCCAGAAGTGAGTTTTCAAACATTATTTTGGAAGCCGAACATCCGATGGGGCTTCTGTGGCTTCCGACTGGCTGCAGGAAGCTCCTGCAGCCAGTCAGAAGTCGCACTTTGGTTTCCAAATGTTTTGGAAGTTGAACGGACTTCCGGAACAGATTCCGTTAAGACTTCCAAGGTACGACTGTATTTTAATTTTAACTGAACAACACTTCTAAACCAGTGTTGAAAGAGAGCTACGGCAAGTCAGCCTTTTGACATATTCAAACACCTCGCGAAGCTGTGCCCCTTTTCACAAACACAAACATAGAGACATGTCTTATTCAGAGCCAGGTCCAGCAAGCTCAGTATTTGTCGACACAAGCTGGTACCATCTTTCCAGAGTTTCAGGCTGGAAGCCTCTCCCAGTGTTTTCTGGAGATTCCAAGGATTAAATCTGGGACATTCTGCATGCAAGCTGTACCACTGAGCTACACCCTTCGCCAGAGACACAACAGTTGGAAGCGGGGCGCAAAGAAGAAACCCAGCACAGGACTGTGGCAGCTCCCTGGACCCACATGGGAACAGGCAATTTCGCCAGACAAATTCCTCATGATCCTCCTATTAACACCAAGAAGCAGGAAGGAAAACAGACACAACATAATTCTGAGGGTGGAAGGATAAACATGTGTTCCATGCCACCCCACGGCCTCAGTCTAAATTCTCCCATGCTCTTGGTGGCAGTTTAAAAAAAGAAAACTAAATGCATCAGGAGATCCAATCCAGTACTTTCCACATCACATCTGTTCTGACCATCCTTGCTAAGACTGCACTACAGTGCATTATAAAATTTTATGCGCAGGGTATGTGTTTACTTTTTAACACCATTGCCAGCAAAGCAAGTGCACTGTGGTTGGGTCGTCTGGGCCAAAGCATTTCTTTGCAATTAGTTGAATCAGGCTTTGGCTTCCAAGAGAGTCATCTGAGCAGAGGAATGAACATTATGCTATTTTTAAAAGGAACCACAGCTTCATAAAATTCAATTATTTGGCAGCCCCTCCCATTTGACCACACTCATTTTAACCCAATGTCCCCTGCAAATTTTCCAAAAGCAAAAAAAAAAAAAAAACACCTCTGGACCTCCTGTTGCTCCTCATAAGAAAACAAGAGTCTTTCTAATTGGAAAAGGGCTGGGGAATATTTTGTCTTGCAGAGGAAAAAAATTGGTTATCAATATTTTTTACAAAGACTGCAGAAGGCAGCAGAAAGCAGCATTCAGCTATGCAATTACATATTGCAAGAATGCAACACTCAGACCCATTTTTAGATCAACTTTAGAAAGTTCAGATAAATTTCACTCCTGTTCAAAGTCCTTTGGGTATCATCAGCATGAACAAACACACAGCAGATCAGTTATACCTTTAGGTGCCCTGTTGTTCAAAACAAGATGCCTAAGGCCTGATGCATGTTTGACATGACCTGGAGAATTCTCCCCTAAATTATGGAGAACTTGGGCTGTGAACACCCAATACCTTTAAAGCACTTTTGAAGCAAATTCTTTCCCTCCAGGAATTCTGGGCACTGTGGTTTACCATCATATCACGCTTCCTCTACATCACGGGTGTCACACACAAGGCCCGGGGGCCAAATACGGCCCGCCAGACCTCGTCATGTGGCCCGCTGAGCGCCCCAGCCAGCGGGACCCAACAGCGGGACCTTGCTGCTGAAGCGCCGCGCCGACAAACAGCTGGGGCGGGGGGGGTAGAAAGGCGGCCGGAGCAGCGCTGCGTGGAGCGCCCCGAGCCACAGCAGGAGAAGGAGGAGGCAGCTTTGAATCCTCCTCCTCCTGCCACGGCTCGGCACCTGGAAACGGCTGCTGCTGCTGTTGCTGCTGCTGCTGCAGCACAGACAAAGCACCAAGCAGCGCCGCGTGGAGGAGGAGGAGGATTCAAAGTGCTACAGAGCACTGCTGCGTCCCAGAGGCTCGGGACTCTCCGCCCGGCGCTGCCGGGCACTGACCCGGCAAGCCTCCTCCTCCTCCTCTTGCCTCACCACCTCCTCCTCCTGCCGCGGCTCAGCCTCATGAACGTGAGCTCAGCAGCGGCTCAGCCTCTCGAACGTGCAACTCTGAGGCTTTACGCACTTCTCCTAAAACAGACACCCGCTGCCTCACGTTGCACGGGAAATGCTTTTTGCCCCTGGGTCCCTTCGCGCTCTTTTCTGGCGCTGAATCAAAGCGGCGACCCCCCCCCCTTCCCTTTCTTTCTTCCTCTCTCTCATTCTTATTCTTTCTTTCCCTCTCCTTCCTTCCTTCTTTATCTCTGTCTTCTCTCCCTCTTTCTCTTTCCTTCTTTATTCCTTCTTTCCTACTCTTCTTTCTCTCGCCTCTTTCCTTCCTCTCTCCCTCCTGCTCCCTCTTTTCTTCCTTTCTTCCTTTCTTCCTTCCTTCCTTCCGTCCTTCCCATCTTTCTTCCCCTCCCACATTCTTATTCTTTCTTTCCCTCTACTTCCTTCCTTCTTTCTCCCTTTCCGTCTTCTCTCCCTCTTTCTTTTTCTTTCCTTCTTTATTCCCTTCCTTATTTTCTACTCTTCTTTCTCTCCCCTCTTTCCTTCCTTCCTCCCTCCCTCCCCTCCCTCTCCTCAGAAACATAGGATGCTGCTTTATACTTCTGGCCCTTAAACCCCGGAACCAGGAGAGCAGCTCCAGTGAGTCAACCTCAGCCAGTCCCTTTGGTGAAAGGTGGTGGCTCACTGGCAGAACATCTGTCCTGCATGCAGAAGGACCCCAGCATCTCCAGGTACCAGTAGCTCTGCAAAGCTCCTGCATGAAACCCTAGTGAGCCTCCACCACCCAGTGCAGTTACCAAAAATCATTTTTCAATAAATTGTACAATAATTGTACATTTGAATATCTACTTGCCATTATTCTGACTATGTTTCTGCTTTCAGAGCTAGTTATTACTTACATTATTACAAAAAACAGTAATAATTGAATGCAGTGACAATAATTTATGATAATAAAGAGTGGACACATAGTCCTACAGATACAACCGGCCCTTTGAGGGTGACCAAACTGCTGATGCGGCCCCCGATGAATTTGAGTTTGACACCCCTGCTCTACATAGTGTTAGTTCTTGCAATGGGAAGCAACTCTCCAACCTATGAAGCAGAGATCCCCCCCCCCCGCCCTTCTACCTGGAGAAATTGGACATAGAGAAACTGGAACCATCTGCATTTTTTTCAACACATGAAGCCGCCAGAGCAAGTCAAACCACTGGACCATGTAGTCTAGAGCTGTATTATCCCAGCTGAGGGTTGACCTTCCAGTTCTTGGGACCAAAAAGCCCTTCCCAGCCCCCAAATTGAAAACTGTTAATGGGAGGTGCTGGGGACTGGACTTTGGACATTTTGCAAAGCGTGCGCTCCGCCTGTGAGCTACGGCAAGCACTGGCCAGCTACAGCCCTGAAAACAGTGTCAACAAACACACCACATTGTAAAATACACCCTTTCAAGCTGGAAGCAATGCACATGCTCTTACCTTAAGGCAGATCTTTGACCACACCCACACAATGCATCCAAAGCACTAAGAACGCAGCTTAAATAGTCATGGCTTCCCCCAAAGAATTCTGGGAGTTGCAGCTTGTTAAGGGTGCTGAGAGTTGTTAGGAAACCCTTAATCCTCTTAATCAGCTACATTTGCCAGAGTTCCCTGTGAATAAATTATTTGGGGGAAGCCATGGCTGTTTAAAGTGGTATCGTGGTGCTTTAAATGTAAGGTGCGGATGTGGAGTTAGAAGGGGAAATGCTAAGTTGCCACAGGGTGGTGATGGGGCTACCTCCTCAGCAGAGGAAGTAGCAAAAAACAGCCTCTCCCAATTCACTGTAAAACAGCCAGAATGGGATGCAGCTGTGATGGAGGGAGAAGGTGCAAGCAAGGAGGAGGGAACCTTCTGTAAAAGGAGGGGGATGTGTAGTTTCAAACTCAGCTACCTTCTTGGGGGGGGGGGAACTATGCATAGCTGCCAAGTTTTCCATTTTCTCGCGAGGAAGCCTATTCAGCATAAGGGAATTTCCCTTAAAAAAAGGGAGAACTTGGCAGCTATGAACTATAGATACATACCCCCCCACACACTTCTCACTCACACATGTAGCACAGCTGATCTGTTATCAGGAATGGATAGGTGCCAATAATATTTTCAGAAGCCAGGACCAAACTTTAAGGCACCCGTCACATGGGGCTTTCCAGATCTGTTTCCTGAGCCTTTTGGCTGTGGAATTGGTTTGGGAAGGCAGAGCTTGAGCAAGCTGGAAACCTGGATGGTGTGGGCACTTAAAAAGTTACATCATGTCATTTGTATTTTATTTTATTTTAATAGCTGATGGCTCCTGCCAAGCCAAATCCCTTCCTACTAAGAGCACATAGCTGCAATACAAGATACTTCAAGCAGGACATTTTTCTGTTTGCCAAAGCACAGACAAGATGAGGCAAGAGTGAAATAACTCATCAGGTGTGTGTTGTCACTCAATGGAGCGGGTAGGCTTTGAATATATGCTTTTGAATATATATATTTGGCCTCAGCACAGCATGTTTGAACAAGAGCAGTTAGAAGGAGAAATTCAGCAAACCCATAATGAACTTGTGTTGCTATTTACTTGCCTTTTTTAAGTGCTTGCCTACACAAAACCTTAGCATTGGATACAGGGAGCCTGCTTTTTAGCTTGACATGTGATGTGACAAATGCAGGCTTGATTACAAGTGAGGCGATGCGATTAGCAGTCATAGAAACATGAGAAAGTGCTTTATAATGAGTCAGACCAGAGTGCTCTCCCAGTCCTACCTGGAAATGCCAGGGAATGGTTCAGGCACCTTCTCCCTGCAAAGCAAGATCGTCTGCCATGCAGCTACTGGGCTTTCTTGTCTTGGGACAGTGGGTGGAAAAGACGACTGTTCAATTTTGCCTCAAACTCACAGATGGATTATACCCCTCAGGCCAAGATTGGCTAAATTTCTATGGTCCACGTTTACAACTATGGGGTGGGGGTGGGGTTGCATGTTGCTGGGGAGGAGAGGGTGCAAGGCCAAATCGAAAGTGAATGGGGCCAAATGGACAGGACCACCCCATAAACACCCACACTGTTCCCACATCACCTGCTTGACTGATGAGCAAGGCTGAGACCTGCACCCTCACTGTTGCACTTGTCTGGGCAAGAGGCTATCAATACTGTCAACAGCCAAGGTCTGGTCTTTACCTCCTTTCCTTGGCTCATATCCTTCTTCCCATTCTTTCCCTCTTCTTGTCACACGGGAGCTAGACCATCGCCATTAGGATGATGCGCACCACTGCTGTTCGAGAACCACAGCTGGAATTCAAGCAACCATTTGCACGCCTTGGTTTCACATGCAGTTTAGTGCCAACCATGGTTAGTGAAAATGGTGGTGCCCAACTGTTGCAACAACACTGTAGTAGGGGAACCGCTGCATGACAGCACATGGGAACCCATGAGGCCACTGGGAGCTCCCATTTCCTTAAGCATACTTCAGCCACCAAGAAACATTACAGTGGTGCCTCGCAAGACGAATTTAATTCATTCCGCAAGTCAATTCATTTTGTGAAAAATTTGTCTTGCGAATCGTGGTTTCCCATAGGAATGCATTGAAATTCCGTTTTTTGCCCATAGGAATGCATTAATTAAATTTCAATGCATTCCTGTGGAAAAAAGGCGATTCACAAGACGAATTTTTTGCAAAACAAATTAGTCTTGCGAGTCACCATCAGATCGCAAGACACATTCGTCTTGCGAAAAAATTGTCTTGCAGGGCATTCGTCTTGCGAGGTACCACTGTACATTTTTACTGGGCTCTTGCGTCTAGTTGAGAGGCAGGCTGCAAAAGGCCTGATTCTCTAAACTGTTGGAAACCCAACTCAGTACAGTTTCTGAAATTTCAGGTGACATGGCTCCTCAACTTTCCTCATGGACTCAGAAGGCATGATGTGGTAGTTAAGTTGAACAAGAGCTGGCAAAAATAGGGTTCAAATCCTGCATAGCTATGAAGCTCACTGCGTGATTGTTCTCCAACTGAGACTACCTCAGTGGGTTATTGCAAGAAAATGGGAGACACATTCCTAAGGAGTCCTGCTTTGTGGGGAGGGCAGGATAACAGCTACACAACCTCTATTTTCACTGCTATAAGGCAGAGGGGGTTGATTTTTCTTTAAGAATCCCTACACACACCCACACACCCCAAAAAAACCAGCCTCTCTTTTTCGTAATTCAGCCCACACTTACAACCTTTACTGAGGAGTTGGAAAAACAGATAAATAGAATGCGTAAGCTGTAATGAGCATATGGCGCTGCTATCACCACATTACTACCGCCCAACTCAACACCGACAAGCACCACATTTATCACAACGGTTCCTGTGCAAAAACAGCCCATGACAGCAAGATGCCGGCTGAATACACATAGCAGTTTCCCACGCAGCTCTGACTCACAAAAGCTGTTGAAGGCTAGCAAGACAGAGATGTGTAAACTATAGAGGAAAGGGATAATGAGCAGCCAGGGCCACCAACATACACACAATGCAAGATACAGAGACACAGATCGATGATGGATTGTAATAGGTGGGCAACCCATCCTCGTGGCTCCCTTTGGTCCTGACTCAGAAATAAGCCAAATAAAGCTACTGCCAAGACACACACACCCCAAACCAAAGAATATTTCAGCTTATTTCTAAGCCAAAGTCACACACCCCTCAAAAAAGCCAGGCCTACTTAACCCCTTCCTCTCTTCCCTCTAAGCATCACTTAATGCCCCTGCAGTGGCAGCAACACTCCAACCACAGGGGAAAGGGAGATCTTTCTAACAGAGGGGTCCCCAAACTAAGGCCCGGGGGCCGGATGTGGCCCAATCATCTTCTAAATCCAGCCCGCGGACGGTCCGGGAATCAGCATGTTTTTACATGAGTAGAATGTGTCCTTGTATTCAAAATACATCTCTGGGTTATTTGTGGGGCCTGCCTGGTGTTTTTACATGAGTAGAATGTGTCCTTTTATTTAAAATGCATCTCTGGGTTATTTGTGGGGCATAAGAATTCGTTCATTTTCTTCTTCTTCAAAATATAGTCCGGCCTCCCACAAAGTCTGAGGGACAGTGGACCGGCCCCCTGCTGAAAAAGTTTGCTGACCCCTGCTCTAACACACCTCTATGGTTTCTGGTAAATTGTGCAGTAGTGTGGCACGGCAAAAGGCCGTGGTTGCCTTGAAAAATGTCATTTTCCTCAAAGAGCTGCTGACATTACACTAGATCTTGGGGAAACTGTTTCCTCAAGGCTACTGGACGCCTTTCATCCTGGCCCCAGAAAGGGGATACAAAGGAAACTCTTCCTCTCCACACGACTGGGATATTGTTTCTTTGGCCACCTCTAAGCTGGCCAGTAAGTGGAGTTATAGCGGGGCGGAGTTTGGGGTTGGGGGTTCAACTTGGGATAAGCCAGGAATTCTTCTCTGGCTCAGGTTTAAAATCCAAGCTGAAAAATTTAAGGCCTCTGGAGCGTATATTGGAGCCCTGGGTTAATGAGTTTTCCCTGCCATCTCTCATTTCTGCTAAGCCTTTTAAAGAACTGTGCAGAGTTGGATAAGAAAGTTTACATTTTTGTTGTCTCTGTGTTATCTGTTTGGGATTACTAAAAGCAGTACATTCCACAGGCGGATAATTAGGGAGTTGCATACAATAATATTTATCTAAGACTGCGTTGGAAGCAGAGCATTTCTGAGGGAACAGGGCAAATTCACAAGGGAGGGGAGCTCAGACCAAGTGCACATAAACGTCTCTCCCCACAGGGATTTATCCCCCCCCCCCAGCAAACCTGCTGCCTGACCTATAATCAGAACCTGCCCTCCAAGTGTGCCAGAATGAGCCAGAAGACTTGTAGGGAGCCCCAGGAGAGAAGAAGCTGGTGTGCTTCTATCTTTAAAATTACATGCTTGGAAAAATCACCCTCTTCCTTCCCTTTTCCAAGCAGATCAGCTCAGGGCTGCCAAGTCGACCCCACTTGCAAAAACGCGTGCCAGGAAGCCATGTCCCATCACAGAGGAACTACTGCTGCCTTCCCTGGAGGAACTGGTGAGAGATAGACTTGAGACTGAAACAAGGGATGGTCAGGGAAAGAGTTGGGGCCCATAAAGATTTGCTTGCTGAGAATGCCTCAGTCCGATTCCTGGATACACCATAGACAGGACATGGGAAACTGATTCTCCAGTCAGTATGGCACAGAGTCAGACCACTGGCATCTAGCTCAGTATTGCTTCCAGCACTGTTTCTTTTAACTTGGGTCCCCAGCTGTCGTTGGACTACAACTCCCATCATCCCTGGCCACTGGTCCTGCTAGCTAGGGATGATGGGAGTTGTAGTCCAACAATATGAAGACTACTGATCTATAAACACACACACATTTGTCCAACCTGAGCAAGTTCTGAAAAGACACAGCTCAGTGATAAAATGTATCCATGCTCCCATATTCCTGTAACAGTTTTGCAATTGTTTTTGAAATGTTTCTGGATTTATTACATTTTGTGATTGCAAAACCCAGAACCGTTTCTCACATTCCTGAAAGGATCTGAGCTGGCACCCGATATAGGAAAAGGAAAAATAGGTGCTAAGACCAGAGATGCTATCAAACCCTTTCAGAAATGTCTCCCATACGAAAGAGGGTATAATAGAATTGTATCCATGCGTATGCATCGAGTAGACATTGTTTCAGCAGGAAAAGGAAGGCACTCAAGAGATACAAGTATCATATTACACATCCTGTTATTATTGCCAGCATAAAAAGCTTCCAAAATTTCCCCCTAATTAGACGTCCACGCCAGAAGTAGCGCACATTTCTGGGAAACTAAAGCAAATTGCCAATTTGGCTGACAGCAACAATAACGATACAGAAATAGAAGAGGAACTTGTTTTCTTAAGAGCAAACTGTGCTGACCTACAGCTTTCAGCCCCTGACTTCCATCACATCAAACTTGGTTTTGTGCTCTAAGTTGTCAGGACAATGCCTTCCTCTTATCTTTTATAACTAAGAGATTGCACTACTTCAAAACAAGTCCCCTGGGTTAAAAAAGGAAAAGGAAATTCTACTTTCCCATCTACATCATTTTCTTCCTTTCTTCTGCAACATAGTTTAGTCATTTGAGACAGAATAAAAGTTAGTCAATTAAAAAATCTGAAATAGAAATAATTGCTCCACTAATGTACTGACTCTCAAAGAGGCTCATTGAAAGAGGTTTTAAAAGAAGCTTTGAGTGTGCAATGAAAGTACAATATGATCATGCTTATCATGTATCATCTAGTTTGGTCTTAAGGCTAAAGAGAATCCGGGTCACGCCCCTGTTACTGAGCCTGTTACAAGCCCCTGCAACTTACTGAGCAACCTTTAGCCAATCATTGATTGCATTCAGACAATAATCTCTCTGCTCCATAAGCCAAGATACTGTATATGTGTGAGCCCCCCACCTAAAGTCTCTTTATAGTGCAAGCAATCAAACCAGAGAGATGCTAACCATAGTTTCTCTAACCAGGAAACTATGGCTTGTTTCAGACTTTCTGGGAGGACCCAAAAGGCAGAGATATGATGATCTGAACCAGAATACTATCCCATATCACCCCCAGTAATACACTTTGCAGTGGTGTTAAAAGAGCAAGACCACATACGATGCTGTTACCGTAGCTACTTGGAGGAAGGATAAAGAGAAAGAGAGATTGGTTAGTCCAGAACTTATTTAACAGGGTAAGCTATCAGGCCCCATGAAAAAAGTGTGTGAATTTGGCTTGTTCTGTTACCATACTACAAGCCAGATATAAGACAAACTGGCATACTGCTTACCTCTGTCACAACAACAACAACAACAACAACAACAACAATTTCTTAGCAACCATGCAGCAAAAGAATCCAAGGGCACATTTTTGGCATTCACTCATTTTATAAACTTGAGGCCACCGAAGCAGACTTGGCCAAAGCAATTCGCTTATGACACAAACTCCAAAATGTAGCCAGGACAATAAAGCAGCCAGAGTTAGGCAACCGCTTAATATTTTACTCAGCATTTTCTCGCTTTCCTGATTTCCCCCCTTTCCTTCCCCAGAGTTTCCTGTGAGTTAAGATAAACTAATCTGTCACAGGGCTCGTCTCTGACAGAGGATCGATAAGAGCTAATTATAGCCATGATAAGACAATCTGCCTCGGGTCCCCCAGGGAAGGCTGAGTGACATGCAAACACACATTTGCTAAGACCAGATGTGGAGGGGGGGCAGGGGAATGAGAGCAGATGGCCCTAAACCTAGTACCTGGCTTACTTCAATAAGACACCCATGATAGCAGGGCAATAGTGGGCTCTTGTTTTATCTTTAAAACCAAATGGGTAAGAGAAATGAAAGGAATTCAAGGATTTGGCAAGGTGGGAGCCTTTTGTGAGTAGCCTGAGGACACATAGCACACTCCTGTGGTCTCCTTTCCCCAGACTCCTCAATGGACAGGGCATGCCAGGCAATTTCTCTCCTCTAAAGATTGCAAACTGCATAGCATGCCAGAGGTGTCCCCAGACTGATTTTTCGAGAATGCACAAAAACACTCCAGAATAGGTCCGTTAATAATCACATGAAAGTAATGACAGCCTCATCTGAGAGATTGATTTCCAAGCTGAAAAGGCAAAGATCATAGAATCATAGAGTTGGAAGAGACCACAAGGGCCATCCAGTCCAACCCCCTGCCAAGCAGGAAACACCATCAAAGCATTCTTGACATATGGCTGTCAAGCCTCTGCTTAAAGACCTCCAAAGAAGGAGACTCCACCACACTCCTTGGCAGCAAATTCCACTGTCGAACAGCTCTTACTGTCAGGAAGTTCTTCCTAATGTTTAGGTGGAAGTTTCTTTCTTGTAGTTTGAATCCATTGCTCCGTGCCCGCTTCTCTGGAGCAGCAGAAAACAACCTTTCACCCTCCTCTATAGGACATCCTTTTATATATTTGAACATGGCTATCATATCACCCTTTAACCTTCTCTTCTCCAGGCTAAACATACCCAGCTCCCTAAGCCGTTCCTCATAAGGCATTGTTTCCAAGCCTTTGAGCTGATGAAACAAACCAGATGGCAGAGATAGCGAACCTTCGGCTGGCAGGGAGCACTGGGGGAGGAATGTGACCCTGCAGATGTCTCTGTTGGCCCTGGGAGTTGGGACTCTTCCCAGGTCATACTGCCCTTCCTCAGCCCACCAATTCCTTGAGTGCTTTCCGCTGGATGGAATGTGTCTTTGAATGGTGACCATGCCTCTTGCTTGCCTGGAGAAGCGTGTTTGCATACATACAAACCTCCGAACTCTACATGGCTGGAATGTGTAGAAATGGTAAGAGTCATATCCATTCGCGCTGAGCATTTTGGCATCTGGCCCCAACCACCACGGATATGTGCCCCCCCCCCAGAAGGCTGTCAATGAGGGAATGTGTGGTCCTCAGGGTGAAAAGGGTTTCCCCACACCCCTGCCATGTTAGAAGTCCAACAAACCATGGGACATTTTCTTCAATGTATACCTGAAGAAGCGTCTCTCCCCCCCCCCGCATCATTCAGCCCAGATACTGAGATCCAGCACTGAGGACCTTCTGGCGGTTCCCTCGCTGCAAGAAGCCAAGTTACAGGGAAGCAGGCAGAGGGCCTTCTCGGTAGTGGCACCTGCCCTGTGGAACGCCCTTCCAACAGATGTCAAGGAAATAAGCAGCCATCCTATTTTTAAAAGACATCTGAAGGCAGCCCTGTTTAGGGAAGCTTTTTAATATTTAATGCTGTATTGTTTTAATATTTGATTGGGAGCCGCCCAGAGTGGCTGGGGAGACTCAGCCAGATGGGCAGGGTATAAATAATATAATATAATATAATATAATATAATATAATATAATATAATATAATATAATATAATATAATATAATATTTATTATTATTATTATTATTATTATTATTATTATTATTATTATTATTATTATTATATAGAGTCCCACATTAACTCATGCCAACCATTTTGACGGCTATGAAAGCTATCCCAAAAGAACAGAGACAAGCAAAGGTACTAAGAATAATATGTGCCAAGCTAAAATATCACCTTGGCAGAACTTCAAAGCAACATGTTGGTTTCTTAAAGGACCTTGCAGATTTGTCAAAGGAAAAAAAAGGGGTGGGGCGGACAGTGTGTCTGCTCTCCCAAGACTCATTCTCAAAACTAAATTTCTGTATGGTTTTAGTAAGATATTAAAACACAAGCTGTTTTGTTGCAGCAGGCTATACCTCAGAACTATGGTTATTTCCATATTTCCACAATGTGTTTCAAGCATTTATTATACTTCTGAGTTTTCCGGGAA
The DNA here is from genome assembly GCF_963506605.1 of Zootoca vivipara. NCBI lineage: Eukaryota > Metazoa > Chordata > Lepidosauria > Squamata > Lacertidae > Zootoca > Zootoca vivipara. Next base: position 46,323,262 of record NC_083286.1, on the reverse strand, counting down.
AGCAGGATTGAGCAGCTCACAAATCTCCCTGTGTCTCCCATCCAAGCAGTGATGAGGTTTCAACAATGCTAAGCAGGGTTAGAACTTATGAAAACAATATTGTCATTCCAGTCACTCTCATCCCACTTACTCCAATTTAGATTAACTTCTTCAACAGTTTTCCAAAAATTAAGGGAATGGAAAAAAGGAGAGAGAAATAAAGAGTGTATTCTATTCAAACATGCAGATTATAAAAGAAATGGCTTTCCCCAAGCTTGGCTAACTTAAATAGATCCTAGCCAAGCCTGGAGAGAGTATGTTTTACAGTCCATAAATACTACATCTTTTTACAACTGCGAAACTGTTGAATGTGTTCCATCTACACTGCAGTAAACTAGAGGAGATTCAGATTTGATCAAAATATTGTTCTCATGAAGTAACTGCAAAGTGATTTCCTCCAAGGAGGTACATATATGTTCAAAACATGTCAGGATCACCTTGATAAGAATCTCACGTGTATCCGCTGTCTTTTTCATCATCCTATTGAATGATGGGACTTTCTTGGTTGTTTTGTTCATTTAAAACATTTTTATCCCAACTTTTCTGCCTCAATGTGGAAGCAGCTCAAGGCAGCTGAAAAGATTTAATCAAAGACACAAAAATTACAAACTAACTCACAAGATTAATCAAATATACAAAAATTACAAACTTTAAGAGATGTAGGCGAATACAATAAAATAAAACCAAAATACAAAAAGAGATCAAGGCAAACAGAATTGGACCATTCCACCAGCAAAAAGGCTGGTGGGACAAAAAGTCTTAAATTTTGTCCAGAACATCAACAGGGAAGGAACCAAAAGGGTGGTTGCTATCTACAGATAAGGAGTAAGAGAAAAATTGTACAGGGTTGGAAGTGAACCAAGACTTACATCTACAGCAAGACGAGTCCTTTCCATTAGTTGCTTCCAACCACCTGCACAGATAAAAAGCCATCCTAGCATAAAATGATGTGTGCCCTCAAAAATAGTTTGAAGGCTGGCTGTTAGAGGTGAGTCAGGTAAGAACTAAATGGGCCACTTCTCTTCCTCTGAAATTAATAAATGAACAGTGAAATGAGAAGCTATTGAAAACTAAAAAAAGAGCTATTATTCAACTTCAGGCAAGAACTGGAAGTTCGCAATTTTTATTACTGCTAGGTGAAGCAGATGGGGGAAAAGGGAAAGCGTAGAATAATACAAAACAATAAAGATTGATAAGAGAATACTTCCATAAATCAATCAACAATGAGGTGCTTATGCCCAGTTCAGGACTTCCTCAAACTTCTTTTGAACCCTAGTCTCCTTCTGGGCTTCCCAGCCACTGCCTCTTTCGCAGACAAATATTTAAAATTTTTGTGCATTGTGTACAATACATAGATATATCAGAGTGGGGAACATGTGACCCTCTAGACATTCGATCTCCTATCAGTAATTTATTTTCTCCTTTTTTTGTAGTGCATACATTTTTTGTTGCTCTGTTTTATTTTTTACATGGGTATTATTTCTTTTCTTCCTTTCTCTGTGCACTTGCAATTATGTGCAATTAATCTTAAGTATATATGCAAAAATGCAAACACACATGGACTTCTGGAGGGCCTCAAACTCCTGAGGCCTGAAATTAAAGCAAGGGTGTGTTTTCTGGGACACTAAGCCAACTCTCAAGCTTTAGAAGAGAAGTAGGACAGGGTATCTCAGCTTGGCTCCTGAAACCAACCAGAAATGGGAGTCGTGAGAGGGAGGAGCTACTGCAGCCAGAAATTCCAGAACACTCCCTGCTTTTCCCCAGCTTCCAGATTTAGCAGCACAATACTATCATAACACGGGTGGCGCTGTGGGTTAAACCACTGAGCCTAGGGCTTGCTGATCAGAAGGTTGGTGGTTCGAATCCCCATGACAGCGTGAGCTCCTGTTGCTCGGTCCCTCCTCCTGCCAACCTAGCAGTTCGAACGCACGTCAAAGTGCAAGTAGATAAATAGGGACTGCTACAGCGAGAAGGTAAACTGCATTTCCGTGCGCTGCTCTGGTTCGCCAGAAGTGGCTTTGTCATGCTGGTCACATGACCTGGAAGCTTATCTGAGTGGATGTAGCAACCGAGTAATTTCGTTGTTCCCGCAAGGGGACAATGACAATAAAGATATCTTATACGCCGGCTCCCTTGGCCTATAGAGCGAGATGAGCGCCCCAACCCCAGAGTCATCAGCGACTGGACCTAACGGTCAGGGGTCCCTTTACCTTTACTATCATAACAATGCATTGTATTTCATGTCATCCACTTCAGGCGAAAGCCTTGGGGAATGACGTATAGTAAGCGATGGAACAATCAAAGCATTCAACAAACAGTCCGTAAGAAAGCTAAGCTGGTTCCACTTCAGTTCTGGCACAACCTTATAAAACTTAGAAGAAGAGGAAGCAAAAACAATAATGAGAATACTGAGCCAAGCCTTTGGTCCCTCTTGACAGAAGCTCCAGGGTTCCAGACAGGGTTCCAGACAACCCTACCTGGAGATGCCACGGAATTGAACCCAAGAATTCCTGCATGCAAAGGACATGCTCAACCACCATGCCCATCCCTTTCCCTAGCACCATCAGCTTAAGGAGAGGATGAAATGTTAGTGTTGAAACTAAGGTTAAAATGAAGTTAAAAACCTGAGACTGAAACATGATCAAAGGTACCAGGAGAGCCTCTATAGGGAGAGCAAGGGACACCTGCTTTCAGAATGCCGTCATGCTAAAACTTTGCTTCTGGGAAGAAAGTATTCCAGCTCTGCCTCATTCAGGAACCTCTCCTTTTCCTAGAAGTCACACTTACCTTTCCGCCTACTTTAGAAAAAAGGGTGTGGCAAAGGTGTCTAAATTGTGTGTTGTATGGAGGATGTGGAAAGAGGTTTTATCCTTGTATTAGACTAATCGAAAACCAGTAAAGCTGAATGTTGGGAGATTCAGAAGAGACAAAAGGAAGTTCTTCTTCAATGATACAAAACCCTTCTCTGCATTCCACCTCCAAGGTACCGTATATCCAAAGGGTGGTGATGAGAATCAGAGAAATGGAGAGTTGGAAGGGACCACATGAATCATCTCATCCTACCCCCTGTAATGCAGTGTTTTTTTGCCCAAGGTGGGGCTTGAACCCACGACCCCGAGATTAAGAGTCTCATGATCTACCAACTGAGCTATCCCACAGAATGGGCTTTCTCTGTAGTAGCTACTCATTTATTGAATGCTGTACCCAAAGAGGCCCATGTCTTGTCATCATTTCAGAGCCAAGCAAAGGTGTTTTGTTTTCCTGGACATTTGGGCAGCACTAATGATACATTGTACTGCTAGATCTGTTTTTATTATGTTGTATGAAATATTATTGGGTTTTTTGTTTTTTTTACTTGCATTGTAAATTGTTTCAGGACTTTCTTTTTTTACTGTAAAGTGACATGTACATTTAATAAACTATGTTAAACTATGGAATTCACTGCCACAAGATACAGTCACCAGTTCAAAGACAGCTTTAAAAGAGGGAATGTGACAAATTCAAGGAGAATGGGGCATGGCGGCTCCAAGAGGCGCTATACTTCTGAATACAGTGGTGCCTCGCTAGACGAATTTAATTCGTTCCATGGGTCTTTTCTTATAACGAAAAATTCGTCTAGCGAATCCCATAGGAATGCATTGAATTTTTTTGATTTTTTTTTGCCATAGGAATGCATTAATTGAATTTCAATGCACTCCTATGCGAAATCGCGATTCGCTAGATGGATTTTTCATAAAACGAATTCATCTAGCGAGGCAACCTCCGCTCGAAAAATCCTTTCGTTAAGCGGAAATTTCGTTAAGCAGGGCATTCGTTAAGCGAGGCACCACTGTACCAGTTTACTGGGAATCACGAACAAAAGAGTGCTATTGCCCTGTTTATCTCTTCGTATGGTTGACCATGGTGGGATCCAGCAGGGCTCTCCCTCTGTTACTAACATAAATCAATAGCCATAAAAGCATGGTGGTAAAGAAACACGATTGATTTTGTCTAACGTAAACTCCGCTCCTTCAAAACATGACAGCAGGTAAGCATAACTTTCAACCTCTGGGAGGAAACTGCGGGGGGGTGGGGGGTGGAATCCAACAATATATTAAGCCAGCAGCGATTTACCAGAAAGCAGAGACCTATGCTTTCAGGAATCGTAGAATATTAAGAAATCAATTTAAATTACTGTAAATGGCTCTCGTTTCTACTAATAAAACTCTAAAAACCACTTTCAGCTAGAAGGATATTCCATGACCACAATGCCCCGTACACAATAAATTACTTAGAATTTAAAGCCTTGCACAAGTTGGGAGTTATCTGTACTGTACACTGGCCGTGCCAAGATGCCTTTAAAGGAAGGGACTGGCATATTGTTTTAAAGTAGACAAATTCCAAACTGGTATTAAAGTCAGCAGGTGCCCACCAAATTGACCCTATACTACATCTGCTTAAGCTAAGAATCTCATCTGCCGCACATTCCCATATGACTGTTGTTCTGCGAATGCACATTTGTGCTCTTTACCACTGGGCTTATCCAGTTACCCCTACTGGTGCGGAGTCTGCAGCTGACAAGTGGTTGCTTGGTGTTAAGGGCTCGGCTATGTGTTCTGTAGAACCAGGTAAAAAGTAAAGGACCTCTGGGTGGTTAAGTCCAGTCAAAGGCAACTATGGGGTTACAGCACTCATCTCACTTTAAGGCTGAGAGAGCTGGTGTTTGTCCACAGACAGCTTTCCGGGTCATGTGACCAGCATGACTAAACTGCTTCTGGCGCAACGGAACAAGCATGACTAAACTGCTTCTGGCGCAACGGAACACCGTGACAGAAACCAGAGTGCGCGAAAATGCCGTTTACCTTCCTGCCACAGCGGTACCTATTTATCTGCTTGCACTGGCGTGCTTTCGAACTGCTAGGTTGGCAGGAGCTGGGACAATGGGAGCTCACTCCACCGCGAGGATTCGAACCGCCGACCTTCCGATCAGCAAGCCCAGGAGGCTCAGTGGTTTAGACCACAGTAGTCATGCTGGCCACATGACCCAGAAAGCTGTCTCTGGACAAACGCCGGCTCCCTCGGCCTGAAAGCAAGAGGAGCGCTACAACCCCATAGTTGCCTTTGACTGGACTTAACCGTCCAGGGGTCCTTTACCTCTGTAGGACCTCTTTCCTGGGACCACACCACTTTAGAATACAAGGCTGAGCATCAGAATGGATGCTCTTGCACAGGGGTAGGCAAACTAAGGCCCATGGCCCGGATGCAGCCAATTGCCTTCTCAATCCGGCCCGCGGACGGTCTGGGAATCAATGTGTTTTTACATGAGTAGAATGTGTACTTTTATTTAAAATGCATCTCTGGGTTATTTGTGGGGCCTGCCTGGTGTTTCTACATGAATAGAATGTGTCCTTTTATTTAAAATTGATCTCTGGGTTATTTGTGGGGCATAGGAATTCATTCATTCCCCCCGCCAAATATAGTCCGGCCCACCACATGGTCTGAGGGATGGTGGACCGCCCATGGCTGAAAAAGGTTGCTGACCCATGCTCTTGCACATACACAAACTAGCACATCAAAAAAGGCATTATGTAGCTTAATCATTGCCTTCATAGGCTGCTTTTCAAAGATTAGGAACTTCTGGTTTATTTTTTATGTTAAATACGCCCTTGTATACAATTTAACCATGCTATCCGTCCATTGAAATAATGAAGCAATATAATCTGAGGAGAGTGTTGCTATGAGAGGTAGCAAAATGGTCATTGGTACACCAGGTTAACGCACTAGGGAAAGGCTTCTAAAACAGAAGAACTAAACCAGGCATCCCCAAACTGTGGCCCTCCAGATATTTTGGCCTACAACTCCCATGATCCTTAGCTAACAGGACCAGTGGTCAGGGAAGATGGGAATTGTAGTCCAAAACATCTGGAGGGCCGAAGTTTGGGGATGCCTGAACTAAACCAACAAGGGAGGCTGTAGAAGATGTGAAAGCTCGTTTACTGGAGGTTTCCAAATACAGTAAACAACATTATTTATTACACATATTTAGTAAGGGAGAAATTTCAAGTGTAAAAATATTCTTATTTAACAAAATGCATGCACCAGTTACTAAAAGAAAAAAGACCTCTACCCATTTTTCACCAGGCAGTCTAAAATAGTCATTTAAAATATGGAGTTAGAGTGTCGGACCTGGGAGACTGGGGTTCACATCCCCAGTAGGTGACCTTTGGGTCAGCTACTCAATCCCAGCCTAACCTACCTCACAGGGTTGTTGTGAGGATAAAACGGTGAGGAGGAGAACTATGCATGCCACCTCAAGCTCCTCGGAGGAATGGTGGAATATAAATGGAAATGATACCTACTAGAATTGTGTGTTATGATGGTATCACCAGACCCATGGTTTCAATTTATCTCCTTTATGGAAGCATATCAAAGCTTCTGAACATATTCCAGTAAAATACAGACGCATACATCACACACCCCGTCTGTGATTTGCCTTCATAAACTTTACACATCCAAATTCTCTCTCAACAGTTAGTGAGATTTCCTTAGTCTGCTTTTTGTTTTTTGTTTGCTCTCAACTCTCCCACGAGCTCAGCTATAAGAGACTGTGAAGTGCAATTAGTGACTTTCCTTTTCCATCCAAATTAATGGCAGAGTTGCATTGTGCCCTATTCCTCCTTTCGTTGCAAGCATTGAACTTTACTTCAAGTGTGTGTGTGTGTGTGTGTGTGTGTGTGTGCACGCACGCACACGTAAACATTTTGAGCAAGCCTTAATTGCAAATACTTTCGGTATAGAATTAAAGAACATACAGAATCATATTTAGGGTGAATACAAATGCAATACTTAAAAAGAGACTCCCCCCCCCCCTCTGCATGCAAAGACAGGCTCTGAAGGATTGAGCAGATGAGACCAACAGTGAGTCGAATGATCAAGGCGGCAGTCACTTCATGTGTTGTGGAGGGGAGTGAGGGGCAAATGGAGCTCATCAACCTGGGAAGGTGGCGCATCCAGAAGAAGGAAAACTCTGATCCTAAACCTCTGCTGCTTTGCAGGACATTTTAAGGAAAAGAAAAGGCTAAGGGGTAAACCCACACAAGTCCACTGAGGAGTCCCTAAGATGGTTGGGTGGCGCCTCGTACGCCTCCTTCCGACATCTCCTGCAGCCAAGCTGGTGCCAAACATATGGCTATGCTTTCCTTTGGACCACATCAGTGCCCAGTAGGGTGATGACTTTTTCATTTTTTCCCCCTCAAAAATTATTTCCTGTAGCACAAATGGATGAACTTTTGCCTATCGATGACTAAAACGAGGTATATTCCATTGAAATATTAAAAAAAGGTCACACACAAACCGTTTTTATTTTTTGTGTGCCGTTTTACCATTTCATAAAATTGTATTAACAATTTTCTATATATTTCGTATCAAATTTGGACACAACACCACATTCCACAATGGGGAGTGTTCTTAGCAACATAGGGTATACAAATGTCACACAAGCGCAAGGTAAAAGCCCCTTTTTAGGACCTCAAAACTCAGCCAGCAGACCCTGCCGGGCATGCTGGGAAAAGAACCTACAGGAGAGGTAGCAAAACATTGTCCTCTAGCGGAGTCTATACTGTTACTGCAGCTGAAAAAAGCTTCCTTGTGTGTTTGACGACCCTATATAATGTTGTATATATGTGACTCTAAAGCTTGGGTTCAATTTTATATCTGCTTACAGTGACTTCAAAAATGGTCAAAAAACTGATAAATATTTTTTTAAAAAAATCATTTTGTGCGTGAGGTTTTTTTTAATAAAATCTCTTTGAAAGTAAGATTTTATCTAATCTTAAATGAAAGCTCATCAAATTATGATACAGGGAAATGAGGTTGTAAAAAAGTCATCACCCTAGTGCCCAGGCTTGTGATGCTAATACAGTGGTTTGACTTCACCAATGGAAGTGGGTGCACTCCATTGTCTCTTGAGGCAGACAGACGCCAACAACTTCAAAGAGAAGTTCCAATGGGCTCATTCCCCAGCATCACAATTTGAATGACAGAGGAAGCTGCCTTAATGACTACATCAGATCCATGGATTGAATAGCTCAGTATTGTCTATTGCAGTGTTCCTCAACCTTGGGCCTCCAGCTGTTTTGGGACTACAACTCCCATCATCCTGAGCTAGCAGGGCCAGTGGCTGGGGATGATGGGAGTTGTAGTCCCCAAACAGCTGGAGGCCCAAGGTTGAGGAACACTGGTCTATTGCACTGACTGGCAGCAGCCCTCCAGAGTTTCAGACAGGAATTCCTCCCAGCCATACCTGGAGACACCAGGGTCTCGAACCTGGGACTTTCTGCATGCAAGGCAGAGCTTCTACCACTGCACTACGGCCCTTCCCCCCAAAACAGGCATTCTACCAAATCAAATGATAATCAACTAACCTACCTCGCACTGAGCTGTTGTGTGGATTAAATGGAAAGGGGGGGGGAGAGCCATGTGTGCTACCTTGAGCCCTTGGGCGAAAAAGGCAGGATACAAATGCAATAAATAAATAAATATCCGTCCATCTATCTTGCTCCTCCATGCAACAGATGGAAAGGCTAGCCTACCTCTTTTTTCTTCTTAAGAAAAATAGTTTTTGTGTGTGTTGAACAATCTTAAATGATCCACCTGTAGTTTACTGAAGAAAACCAGGAAAAAGTTACACAACAGCTTGGATTTTCCAGAGCTTGACCCTGCAGGTCGTGTGGTATATTTGTACCAAATCAGGGGGGCAATGAGTCCACAGAAGCAGCACTGACCAGCAAGTGTTGCTATATTAGTTTCCTCCTTGATGAAAAGATCTGTGGACTGTGACATGGCAATAACATGGACCCTAAGGCGGGATTTAACTACAAACCACTTGATCGGCTAGGATTTCTGTTTGCCAGGCTTTGCCATTTTAGCACTAGGTGGCAATATTTTGACATCTCAGGTACACATTAACTAACTGATACTCAAAAACTTTAACCCCCTTCTCTTTGCTGACTAGCTGACTTGCAAGGTGAATTCAACCTTGGGTCACACCAAGTCTAACAGGATTAAAGAGTTCGTTTCCATAGCATGAAGGCCTGCAATTATTTTCTTCTTTAAAGCTGAATTTCATGTGGCGATTTTGCAAAAAAGGAAAAAGGTGAAAGAAAGCTGGAATAAAATAAAAAAAATTCCTTCCAGTAGCACCTTAGAGACCAACTAAGTTTCTCATTGGTATGAGCTTTCGTGTGCATGCATACTTCTTCAGATACACTGAAACAGAAGTCACCAGATCCCCACATATACCGTGTTTCTCATATTATAAGACACGTCTTATATTTATTTTTTCCTGAAAAAAACACACCATGGCTTATTTTCAAGGGATGTCTTATTTTTTAATTAAGTACCGGTACCTGTACAGACCACAGACCTGCTCCCACCGGGTCTTCACGCGCGGCAGGCAAAGGCTGCAGCCGGGTCCTGGGGCTGCGCGCGCGGCAGGCAAAGGCTGTAGCCAGGTCCTGGGGCTGCGCGCGCGGCAGGCAAAGACTGCAGCCGGGTCCTGGGGCTGCACGCGCGGCAGGCAAAGGCTGCAGCCAGGTCCTGGGGCTGCGCACGCGGCAGGCAATGGCTGCAGCCGGGTTCTGGGGCTGCGCGCTGAGGCTGCAGCCAGGTCCCGGGTGTCCGCACGCTGAGGCTGCAGCCGGGTCCCGGGTGTCCACGTGTGGTGCACAAAGGCTGCAGCCGGGTTTTGGGGCTGCGCACTGAGGCTACAGCCGGGTTTGGGGGCTGCGCGCGCTGCGCGCTGAGGCTACAGCCAGGTCCCGGGTATCCGCGCGCGGTGCGCAAAAGCTGCAGCCAGGTTCTGGGGCTGCGCGCTCCGCGCTGAGGCTGCAGCCAGGTCCCGGAGGTTAATGCGGCAGCAGCAACCCTTCTTTGCCACAGACCTGCTCCCACCACCCGGTACGGCTTATTTTCGAGGTATGCCTTATATTTTTCCACCCCAGGAAAATCCTGCCATGCCTTATTTTGTAGGGATGCCTTAAAATATGAGAAACACGGTAGTGAGAGGAATGTAACAGCCAGCTGGAAAAGAATGCAGGTTAACAAATGTAGTTTGGACAAACCTAAGACTTTGAGGTGCATCCAAATATATCAGGACTTGTCCATTGATTTCAGTGAGTCTGCTGACTAAGTTAGATACAGTGGTACTTCTACTTATGAATTTAATGCGTTCCCAACGCACATTTGTAAGTAGAAAAAATTTGTAAGTCAAATCCCATAGGAATGCATTGGGAGAAAAAATTCGTAAGTCGAAGCAACCCTATCTAAAAATTCGTAAGTAGAAAAAATCCTATCTAAACTGCATCCAAGATGGCGGACAGAGCTCTATTCGTAAGTAGAAACATTCATAAGTAGAGTTATTCGTAAGTAGAGGTACCACTGTATAACCATTCATCATTACCTCCAGATTTCAGAAGGCAGTACTATGCTATTAATTTTATTCTAGCCATAATACACTAAAAGACTTCATTTATTTCTTCCCGGTTGAAACAGCCAGTGTTGCTCAGGAAATCAGTGTGAAATATTATTTCACATACGGAACAACCAAACGAAAAGTGATATACCAGCTTTGTATCTTTGGAGATTTAAAAATAAAACAAGGGTAACTGTTCAAATCTAACTGCTCAGGAAAATGATTAAAATTGATGCAAGTCTGAACTGTTATAATCTACATCAAAACAGGATTAAGAACATTACTGTCCAGTTGACTATAAACCTGATTCCAGTGGCCATATTTCAAGATGTAGTGAATGATACAATACAACAAATATGGAGATAAAAGGGCAACAGTAGTAAAAAGGAACAGTCCTTCTAATGAAACCTCATAAAATGGAGGTTCCCTAATAATTATTCCATTTATGAAAATATTTGACTGTTTTAGAGCATTCCGCCATTTATTTGACAGGTTTTTCCTCTGAAATCTATCCTAAGGGGGTGTCTACACCAACTGTTTTTCTCAGAATACATATATAGTGCATTGCGGAGGCTGTTGGTGTAATCACAATCTTAGAGCTGGTGGCAAGAAATGCCTGCATTCACATAATCCAAAATCCCATTTTAGCAAACCCGGGTATGCACAAACTGTGTACACAAATGCAGGCCTTCACATGAGTGGCAATAGAAAAAACCAGGAAGCCATAACTGGCCATAATTCTTCATTCATATGTAACAGAAAACCATGCTTAACAGCTTCGAAATAAGCCAGGATTCAGAAGCCACATGATGCACCCTCCAACCACCCTAATAGTTTATTTTTTTTATTTAAGCAGACTGCTCATGGTTATGGCAAATCTAAAAAAGGCCTAATTTTTGCAAATAATAAGGCACGGTATTAAGAAATGCATCAAATAGTATACATAGCTCCTCACCCATCGCACTGCTTCTAAATAACTTTTGCAAGACAGAGTCGTTCAATACCCAAAAGCGTTCCTTTGCAATCTCCGCACAAGTCAGAAGAAGAAGAAAGTTAAGAACTACAGTTAGTCCATCAGAAAGAGTTTCAAAAGTAACAGTCAAATTTTATCAAGTTGCTAATGCTAAAATAAAAGTGAGTACTGTAAGCTTTTCAAAGTTTGCTTACCTTTCTGACCTTTTTTGTGGGCTCTAACAAATCAATTACCTTGTTACTTATTATTCAAAGTTGACATTCTGGGAGGATACATCAGTTTAAGGCTTGATTAAAATCTTTACCAAAGAAAGAAAGAAAGAAAGAAAGAAAGAAAGAAAGAAAGAAAGAAAGAAAGAAAGAAAGAAAGAAAGAAAGAAAGAAAGATGCAACAGTTGATACAGTCCCAAATTTATGTACAGTATATATCTCACAAGTTTGAATCTGTAGGCGATCAATACCATGTAATACTAACACTTTAGATGTCATACAAAACTTTCAGGACATAAAGGTTGAATGCACAAACAAGAAAACTTACAAGGGGCAGTTCTATGTGTACTTACTTAGAAGAAAACCACGTTGAATTCACAGCAGATTAGTTCCAGGTAAAATGTATAAAAAGGACCCAAGGAAGCTGCACAGATCTGAATATATTCACTGGTGTTAGGTACAAAATCAGTACACAAGGTACACAAAGTCCAGTTACATGAATCAGCACCTTCAACTGACTGTTTGTGTACCTTATTCCAAGCCAGATATGCAGGGATGAAAAACGAGAGCGCTGTGTCTATTAAGACAGACGCTTTACAAAATACACTGTACGGTTCAGTAAGATTAACATTGTTGGCTCGGTTGCCTTTTGAGCATCAGCCGGATTGCAAGCTTTGCTACAGAAGAAGAAGAAAAACGCCGTCCTTCATGGGAAGGGCGCTGCTTTCATAATGGGCAGAGCCACATTGCTACAGCAACCCTGTACTCCATGTACCCAAAAATTCTAGGCAGCAAAAATAACAAAGCACTGGAGGCCAAGAGAAAATATTCCCAGGCTCGCAAAAGACTACAGTCTTCATGACATGCTACTCTGTATTTTCCGTAGCTTAGAACTGCCTGCAGACCTCAGAAGGGTGGCTAAGCTTCTTTTCACCATAATTACCATGGCCATTCTTAAATGTACTGTATTATATATAAATATATATGGTATGCACAAATCCACTTTTGGCTTTATACCAACTCTGAAAATAATTCTTCTGAGTTTCCTGTATAGAATGCAGCTCATTTTAATGACCACTGCCTATAAGATTGGGCACCCCCTCCCAAACAAATGATTCTCTCCAACCAGCAATGCACATTTCCCTAGTTTCTGCACTCCAGTAACCAACATCGGTGATCTTTCAACTCCATCTTAAAGTAGGATCACCGAGGTTAATGAGGCCCACAGAAAAGGTCAAGGGACCCCTGACCGGTAGGTCCAGTCGTGGACAACTCTGGGGTTGAGGCGCTCATCTTGCTTTACTGGCCAAGGGAGCCAGCGTTTGTCCACAGACAGCTTCCGGGTCATGTGGCCAGCATGACTAAGCCGCTTTTGGCGAACCAGAGCAGCACATGAAAACGCCATTTACCTTCCCACCGGAGCAGTACCTATTTATCTACTTGCACTTTGAAGTGTTTTTGAACTGCTAGGTTGGCAGGAGCAGGGACCGAGCAACAGGAGCTCACCCCGTCACCAAAAAACAGCACTCCTGGCTGTGAAAACATAAGAAAGCTGAAGCTCTGTGCTATAAAGCAGTGGTCCTCAACCTTGGGCCTCCAGATGTTTTTGGCCTACAACTCCCATGATCCCTAGCTAGCAGGACCAGTGGTCAGGGATGATGGGAATTGTAGTCTCAAAACATCTGGAGGCCCAACGTTGAGGACCACTGCTATAAAGTATCGAATGTATAGATAGCCATGAAGCAAATAAACACGGCTCCTCCTGAACTGGCTTTCTGGGGTGGGGTGAGGAGACTTAACTCACCTTGCTGGGACTTATTTCTGAGTAGACATGAGTACGGCTGCACTGAAATTCTCTAGAAATTAAGAGGACAGAGTTGTCGCAGTCCTACAACATCCTCTCGACAGCAGGGAAAATGAAAGGGCCACACACATACCCATGTCCTGTGAGATAGGACTGGCTGCGGTGTTATTTACCATCTCACACATTTTTGAATCATTAACTAGTCGTCTTTGTCAGGCCTGCAGTATCATTGCAAACTGAGGGAGAAATGCTTTTCTGGACTCCCACCTTGCTTACCAGCAGGGAGAGTACAATAAGCCATTCTCAGTTTTTTGCCTTGAAAGTTTGGAGAAGGAACGGGGAACTTGTGACCCCACTCTGATGTTGTTGGGACTCCCAAACCCTCTGGGTCAGGAATGATGGCAGCTGGAGTCCAGCAGCATTCAGGTTCCCATGATCCCTAACTAGCAGGACCAGTGGTCAGGGACGATGGGAATTGTCGTCTCAAAACATCTAGAGGGCCGGGTTTGAGGAAGTCTGGTCCAGAGCACAGACTGACTGGTTAGGCAATGCAAGACCCCACCAGATCCCACCTCCAGTGTTCTTTGTTTTTTAGCAAAAAAATTCTTATCAGTATGAGAGAGAGGAAGAAAACAGTGAGCTGCTTTAAGAGAAAGAAAGCATGTCTAAGGAAGACCTAGTAACTTACAAAACCTCTTCAGCCAACAGAGGAGCATGAGTCTATGAAGCATTGATGGAAGATATCGAGAAGATGGAAAGCTTAATCCTTTTATCTCAGAGGGTCGGGAAATGACCATGTGTGAAGGAGATCCACCAATCAGGGGAAGCCAGCTCTACTTGGAATCTCTGACCACTAGCCAACAGCCCAATCAGGTGGGACAAGAGGTGCAAATGGCACCAACGTCCTCTTGATGTGTGTGTGTAGGGAGAGAGACATCCCCTATGAGGAAGGAGGCGATGCTTTGAGCATAGCATGGAGCACCAATAGGAACCCAAAGGTTCTCCTAAAAGGACAGAAAGGGTGGGTGCTGCCTTTTTGTTACTGGACCTCATTCATTATAAAAAGCAATTGCAGGATAAGGAGATGTTCAAAGCACACATTTGATGGCTGGGTTCACTCTGAGCCACTTTATCTTTATGGCCTTACACTGTGCACAGATTAGCAACTTCCAAGAATAGGTCCTCAACCTTGCCAGATTCTTACTACCTCCAGAACTGCCAGATAAGAAAAGAAAAAGAACACTTTGAAATAGCACAGGATGAGGAACTTATGGCCTGTCAGATGTTGATGGCTGCCCTGGCTGAGGCAGATGGGAGTTGTAGTTCATCTGGAGGGGGTGGAGGCAAAGGTTAGCTGCCTACTCACTCATTATTGGCCACTAGCTTGGGAAAGGGGGACTACTGGTGTCTTATCTAAGTCCTCCCTAAATACGGAGCTGAAACAGACTCAAATTTGCATGAACACGCTATCTGGACTTAGACAAGTCCCTTTCTCTTAACCCACTTCTCTGCAGTATGGAGATAAAATTACTGACCTGTTTTACGGGGCTCTTGCAAGGATTACAAATGATACAAAGTTAAGTGCTTTGAACACTTGCAAGAGCTGCTATATAAATGCCGTGGCCAATTCTCATCACCGAAAGTTGTCGTGAAACTATCGTATTTTTTTCCATGTGTTTATGGAATTCATGCTAGAGCCACACACACACACACAAAAAATATATTGCCCCTACAACCTTTTTTCCCCAATCAAAATGGGAAAGGCGGAGAGAAATTTCAGAAAATTTTGAAGACTGGGAGTACCTTAGTTTTAATTTTTCAAGACAATGTGCAAAAATGGGGGGGGCAGGTGTGTGGGGGTGTGTGTGTGTGTTGTACTCATGCACACACACTTTGTAAACTTTAAAAACCCTTACAAACTTTAAAAGCATTGCCCCCCTCCTACTTTCTCTAAAAACTCCTGAAATTCTCCGAACATTCTCCTGCACCCCTCAGTCTTTGGGGTGCTCTCTTTTCACCTGTCCTCCTGCTAATTTCTAAATAGGCTGATATTTCTGGTCCCGCTCTGTCTCTCATTATCAGCCCGGCTTCAATTCCTTCCATCAGATATTTGCCTGCTTCAAGAGTTTGATTTGTTTAGACAAGCAGTTAAGCCTTTCCTATTCAAGCAGACATTTGGCCTTTCCTAAACGCTGGAGTGTTTCTCTGGTTTTTTGGAATTTCCCTGCAAATGTTTGCTTTTAGATCACATTGTTTCCTTTAAAATCTTAATTTTCTTGGAGGGTTACATTTTACATTAGTTTCTGATCATTTCCCCCTTTGAGAAACAGTATAAACAGAAAAGAAAGCTTTATACATTTCTAAACAAAAACAATAAAGACTAACAAATTGAGTGCAGCAGTCTTAAATAGCTCATCTGATGCAAAACAAAACAGCAACATACAACCCAGTTGGACAAATAGTATTTTGCACAATTCTTGTTAGTTTTTGTTTGTTTTTAAAACTAAACAAATTATTCCACCATTCATTTTTACAGTACAATACAAGTGGCAATTTGAACGAACGAAAACGAAACAAATTCATTCTTAACCGCTTTGCACGGCAGGCATTGTTTTGTGTTTTAGAAATAGGCTAGAATGCTATGTACAGTTCACAGAAAGGTCATATAGAGAGTAGAGAGGAAAAAGAAGAGATACGTGGAACTGACAGAACAGAGATCTCTACTGTATTTCAGTTTAGGTCGGGGTGACCAAACTTTGAGGGCTCAGTAGCCCTTTTGCAAACAAGAAAAACTGCTGTAGGCATTGCACACAAACCACGTCCTAATGTTATTGGCTACAGTAGACAGCTTTTTTCAAGTCTAATTTCAGCATTGGGGGGGGGACACTTTTAGGCACCACAAAATGCCACTTCAAGCCCAATATCATTAAATGCCCTTCACTTTGCCATACACAGAACGGCAACCATCAGTTGCTTCACACATCCTTATTTTGTGCATGCTTTTCCTGACCCATAAGATCAGATTCAAGACCCTGTTTTGTGTCTCAGAATCCCCCAAATTCTTATTCTATATGCTTTTAACATTGCTGTTTTATTGGTTTAAGGCTTCATTTTTAACTACATTGTGTGGTTTTTTTTTAAATAAGGTACACTGTCGAGTGGTTTATATCAGGCATCCTCAAACTTCGGCCCTCCAGATGTTTTGGACTACAATTCCCATCTTCCCCACCCACATGTCCTGGTAGCTAGGGATCATGGGAGTTGTAGGCCAAAACAGCTGGAGAGCCGCAGTTTGGGGATGCCTGGTTTATATAAATGCTTTTAAATAAATAAAATTTGATTTATTTACGTAATTAAGTCCACCATGTTGACAACCCCTGGCTTAGACAGCTGTTAAGCTGCATTTGTGCCCTATAAAATTGGGACCTCTGGTCCAATCCATCTGAGATTTAGGAAGTCTGATGTTCAGGGGTGAATCTGATTGGACTGAACATACCAGAGTTAGCTACGGCAGAAGGATGGCCAAATCTTTCACTGAAATCAATGGGAAAACAAAGTGATATTTGCACACTCTCATTAATTCCCATAAAACCACATAAAACCCCAATAAAACTGCATAAAACCACATAAAATAGTGGTGTTGGTTGCCACCCAGTTCACTGAAGAAATATACTTGTTAAAAGATTTATACCAGAAGATTAGAAAATGGCTATAGTAGTGAAGTGAACAGACATTTTGCATGCAGAAGATTCCAACCAGGAAGGGCTAGGAAGACTTGCCCGAGACCCCATCCAGTGTAGACATGTACTGAGCTAGGTGGACAAAAGCAGAGTCCTCTGTTCCTCAGATTCAAGTACACACACGGTTAGAAAACAGACCTGGCTTGTGCTGCAACCATTACATGTGCTGCATGCCATTAACATTTCTACTGCAGCAGTCTCTGCTGAGAAGTATCACTGACTTTGGTTCACAGAGGTCTGCCTAATGTGCAGGCATATGGTATTAAAAATGACTGGAGGAACGCATCATGACAGACAAAGGTGCTGAAGAACTTCATAATTCGAAGGAGAAATGTTCCATCTGCATATGCTCTTGGAAAAATATGCTCCCCAAACACCAGCATTTCTGTTGCATCCACTGCTTTTACCAATGCACTGGAGTTTTCAGTTACATGTTTAGGAAGCTGAGAAAAATGACTAAACTGTGATTCCATCATCGTACCTTTTTTTTTTATAAACAGTCTCATTGCTAAATCCACGTCAGCCCAACCCAAACAGTGTTTCTCTCCAGACACAGAGGCAATTGCACCAGAAAGGGAATGTGGCAACATGGCAGGTTGAGGAAAATGATCACAATTAAGACCCTTGCAACTGCCCTAGACTACTAGAATGTTTCATCTCCTTGAGAAAGTCATAGAATCGGAGAATTGTAGATTTGGAACAAACCAATTGGGTCTCATCTAGTCCAACTCCCTGCAGTGCAGGAATTTTCTGCACAATTTCATACGGGAGGGAATGTTCAATACGGAATTGGGACACACACAAAGCTTTATTCCTTTTCCTCTTTCCTCCAGTACAATGCAAGAGGCATTTAATTTCCGAAGTTCATTTCTGCTGTTGCAAGGTAACAATATCAGGCTTCTGAGATATTATCAGTAACTGAGAGAAGTATACGTAGGGTCCCCTCTGGCACTGGGACCCAAAGTCACCCAGAGAGGCTCAAGGCACAGGGGAAAAAACCCTGAATCCAATCCATACCTAACATTCTGTCCATTTCAACACCACAGCAACTTCCCTGGAAAAAGGACTAAGCTCCGAGGCAAATTTCAGCCCTATATTTAGAGAGCCATGGCTTAATGCAAAGCCAACATCCAAACCAACAACCAGCCAGAATCATGTTTCACTTGTTTGCATAGAAACATCTCCAGTCACTATACAGTTACACCCTTTTATAACGTTCTTTTCTTTCTCTCTTTTTCCCACAATCCAGACACAGAGCATCCCAGAACCAAAGAATCAACACAGGGTTTGAAGAGAACAAGAACAATTTCATTTCGGGCACAGTTCTAAGTGCCAGCTTTCATCTCCAAAGCTCTAAGACTCTGGCCCTCCAGATGTTACAGGTGTACTACAACTCCCCATCACCCCTGGCCATTGGTCATACATGTTGGGAATGATTATAGTTGGAAGCCAGAGGTTCCCCATCCCGGCCTTCAATTTGCTGAGTTTTCTCAGGAATTACCTAATCCTGCATGAATCAGCCTGGAAACTCCACTCGGCTTCTGGAAGTCCTTCTTGCAGCTCCGGAACTGGCATGAATGGATGCTTTAGTTGAGTTGCTGCTACAATTTACTTTAAACAGATATTAACAACCAAGGCTATTTCCATAAGCCAGATCTCATTGTCCACATTTCCTTCCTCCTAAAATCAAATCTAATACATTTGTTGGCCGAAAGTGCATACGGTTTCAAAGCCCTTCACTTCTTCAATACCCTACTCTGAATTCTAAACATTCAATACAAGTTCTTAAGGGTTTTCTGTTCCATTTTGTGACAGGTGAGTGGGGGGGGGGAGAGAACCTTCCAGAAATTCAAAACACCTCTGCAGTTCCACGCCAATTGCTCACACCTCTACACTAGCATTTTGAGCCAAATAAACCTTGTTGCATTTATCTAAGCAAGCCGTAAACAGGAAAAAAGGCGGAATGACTAATCGTTCTGAATTTCACCTGCAATCAAAACATATCTACAAATATTTCAACTTAAGGTGTATTCTGTATTCAGAGAGGGAGAAACTCCCCACAGTAAGACCACACAGATCATGAAACGACCACACGACCAGCTAAATCATTTCCACTTTCAATGGCCTCTTCCCACATGCAAACCTCAATTTGGTTTCATATTTGCTTATTACGTACATACATATCCTGCCTTTCATCCATACAACTCAGGCAGCAAAGAGACCCAAACATGCCCTGATTCAGCAAACCTGTTGCATCATGTACCTTCAGGTATGTGTTAGTACAACGGATGTGAGCTGATCAACATAAACTCAATCAATACAAGGTGGGAGACCCTGTTGCTGGGTGGTTCATCTCACCCAGGTTAGTGACAGTCAATGGAAATGTGAAGGTCTCCAAATTTTTGGAAACAATTTGTTTTGGTTTTTCTTCCAGGCCTTCACATCTGTAATGGTCATCCCAGCACTGGAGAGGATTGCACACAGCCCTGAAGAAAGACGTTCCCAGTCTGGGGGTGCTCTGCTCATTGATCCGCCTTTGTCATTGGAGGTGCAGGTTACTGCCATAGACCACTAGACCATTTCCTACCAGGTTATGCTGGCATTCCAGCTTCCGCTGATACACCAGCCAAGGCCATTCCCAACAGGCTGGCCTCATTATCCAGATTGTTGTTGTTTAGTCGTTTAGTCGTGTCCGACTCTTCGTGACCCCATGGACCATAGCACGCCAGGCACTCCTGTCTTGCACTGCCT
The DNA here is from genome assembly GCF_963506605.1 of Zootoca vivipara. Taxonomy (NCBI): domain Eukaryota; kingdom Metazoa; phylum Chordata; class Lepidosauria; order Squamata; family Lacertidae; genus Zootoca; species Zootoca vivipara. The sequence continues at coordinate 46,303,296 of NC_083286.1, read as the reverse complement.
CCCGCAGTTTGGTCAAACTCATGTTCGTAGCTTCGAGAACACTGTCCAACCATCTTGTCCTCTGTCGTCCCCTTCTCCTAGTGCCCTCAATCTTTCCCAACATCAGGGTCTTTTCCAAGGATTCTTCTCTTCTCATGAGGTGGCCAAAGTATTGGAGCCTCAGCTTCACGATCTGTCCTTCCAGGGAGCACTCAGGGCTGATTTCCTTAAGAATAGATAGGTTTGATCTTCTAGCAGTCCATGGGACTCTCAAGAGTCTCCTCCAGCACCATAATTCAAAAGCATCAATTCTTCGACGATCAGCCTTCTTTATGGTCCAGCTCTCACTTCCATACATCACTACTGGGAAAACCATAGCTTTAACTATACGGACCTTTGTCGGCAAAGTGATGTCTCTGCTTTTTAAGATGCTGTCTAGGTTTGTCATTGCTTTTCTCCCAAGAAGCAGGCGTCTTTTAATTTCGTGACTGCTGTCACCATCTGCAGTGATCAAGGAGCCCAAGAAAGTAAAATCTCTCACTGCCTCCATTTCTTCCCCTTCTATTTGCCAGGAGGTGATGGGACCAGTGGCCATGATCTTGGTTTTTTTGATGTTGAGCTTCAGACCATATTTTGCGCTCTCCTCTTTCACCCTCATTAAAAGGTTCTTTAATTCCTCCTCGCTTTCTGCCATCAAGGTTGTGTCATCTGCATATCTGAGGTTGTTGATATTTCTTCCGGCAATCTTAATTCCGGCTTGGGATTCATCTAGTCCAGCCTTTCGCATGATGAATTCTGCATATAAGTTAAATAAGCAGGGAGACAATATACAACCTTGTCGTACTCCTTTCCCAATTTTGAACCAATCAGTTGTTCCATATCCAGTTCTAACTGTAGCTTCTTGTCCCACATAGAGATTTCTCAGGAGACATATGAGGTGATCAGGCACTCCCATTTCTTTAAGAACTTGCCATAGTTTGCTGTGGTCGACACAGTCAAAGGCTTTTGCATAGTCAATGAAGCAGAAGTAGACGTTTTTCTGGAACTCTCTAGCTTTCTCCATAATCCAGCGCATGTTTGCTATTTGGTCTCTGGTTCCTCTGCCCTTTCGAAATCCAGCTTGCACTTCTGGGAGTTCTCGGTCCACATACTGCCTAAGCCTGCCTTGTAGAATTTTAAGCATAACCTTGCTAGCGTGTGAAATGAGCGCAATTGTGCGGTAGTTGGAGCATTCTTTGGCACTGCCCTTCTTTGGAATTGGGATGTAGACTGATCTTCTCCAATCCTCTGGCCATTGCTGAGTTTTCCAAACTTGCTGGCATATTGGGTGTAGCACCTTAACAGCATCATCTTTTAAAATTTTAAATAGTTCAGCTGGAATATCATCACTTCCACTGGCCTTGTTATTAGCAATGCTTTCTAAGGCCCATTTGACTTCACTCTCCAAGATGTCTGGCTCAAGGTCAGCAACCACACTACCTGGGGTGTATGAGACCTCCATATCTTTCTGGTATAATTCCTCTGTGTATTCTTGCCACCTCTTCTTGATGTCTTCTGCTTCTGTTAGGTCCTTACCACTTTTGTCCTTGATTATGGTAATCTTTGTACGAAATGTTCCTTTCATATCTCCAATTTTCTTGAACAGATCTCTGGTTTTCCCCATTCTATTGTTTTCCTCTATTTCTTTGCATTGCTCATTTAAGAAGACCCTCTTGTCTCTCCTTGCTCTTTTTTGGAAATCTGCATTCAGTTTCCTGTATCTTTCCCTGTCTCCCTTGCATTTTGCTTGCCTCCTCTCCTCCGCTATTTGTAAGGCCTCGTTGGATAGCCATTTTGCTTTCTTGCATTTCCTTTTCCTTGGGATGGTTTTCGTTGCTGCCTCCTGTATAATGTTACGAGCCTCCATCCATAGTTCTTCAGGCACTCTGTCCACCAAATCTAAATCCTTAAACCTGTTCCTCACTTCCACTGTGTATTCATAAGGGATTTGATTCAGATTGTATCTTACTGGCCCAGTGGTTTTTCCTACTTTCTTCAGTTTAAGCTGGAATTTTGCTATAAGAAGCTGATGATCTGAGTTACAGTCAGCTCCAGGTCTTGTTTTTGCTGACTGTATAGAGCTTCTCCATCTTTGGCTGCAGAGAATATAATCAATCTGATTTCGATGCTGCCCATTTGGTGATATCCATGTGTAGAGTCGTCTCTTGTGTTGTTGGAAGAGAGTGTTTGTGATGACCAGCTTGTTCTCTTGACAGAACTCTATTAGCCTTTGCCCTGCTTCATTTTGAACTCCAAGGCCAAACTTGCCAGTTGTTCCTTTTATCTCTTGATTCCCTACTTTAGCATTCCAATCCCCTGTAATGAGAAGAACATCCTTCTTTGGTGTCATTTCTAGAAGTTGTTGTAGGTCTTCATAGAATTGGTCAATTTCACTTTCTTCAGCACTGGTAGTTGGTGCATAAACTTGGATTACTGTGATGTTAAAAGGTCTGCCTTGGATTCGTATCGAGATCATTCTGTCATTTTTGAGATTGCATCCCATTACAGCTTTTGCCACTCTTTTGTTGACTATGAGGGCCACTCCATTTCTGCTACAGGATTCTTGCCCACAGTAGTAGATATGATAGTCACCCGAACTGAATTCGCCCATTCCCTTCCATTTTAGTTCACTGATGCCCAGGATGTCGATATTTATTCTTGTCATCTCATTTTTGACCACATCCAGCTTACCTCCACTCATGGTTCTTACATTCCAGGTTCCTATGCAATATTTTTCTTTACAGCATCAGACTTTCCTTTCGCTTCCAGGCATATCCGCAACTGAGCGTCCTTTCGGCTTTGGCCCAGCCGCTTCATCAGCTCTGAATCTACTTGTACTTGTCCTCCGCTCTTCCTCAGTAGCATGTTGGACGCCTTCCGACCTGAGGGGCTCATCTTCCAGCGTCATAACTTTTATATGCCTGTTGTCTTTGTCCATGGAGTTTTCTTGGCAGGGATACTGGAGTGGCTTGCCAGTTCCTTCTCCAGGTGGATCACGTTTAGTCAAAACTCTCCACTATGACCTGTCCATCTTGGGTGGCCCTGCATGGCATAGCTCATAGCTTCTCTGAGTTATTCAAGCCCCTTCGCCACGACAAGGCATTGATCCATGAAGGGGCATTATCCAGATTAGACTGCTGCAATTCATTACACATGAGGCTGCCTTCACAGATGGCCTGGAAGCTTCAATCAATGCAAAATGCAGCTGCTAGGGTCTTAAATGCAACTACATGTTACAATCGTATTACACCTGGGCTTTGCCAGCTGTACTGGCTCCCAGTTAAGATATCCACACTCAACTGAAAGTGCTGTTTTGACCTTAAAAGTACTTCATGGCTTGCAATGAGGGCACCTAATGGACTTTTCTTCTCCACATGTGCCTGCCCATATACCAAGGTCTTTCTTCAGATGCCCCTCCATTTAAGATATGACTACAGGGTCCACTTCGTGATGGCACCTCTTCCCTGGCTGCCTACCTTAATGCAATTTCGGTACCTAGCAAACCCTTCGTAACCTCTGTGCATCGCCATAATGCTGTTCCCTGCTTTGTTTTTAAATCCTCTCAACTGCCACTCCTGGTATTGTGCGTTTAATGTTGCTTAATGTTCTTGTTTTAAAATGGCAAAACATTAAAGCTGCGATTGAACCAAATTGCCCTGGGAATGCACTTGAAAGTTGAAGTACAAATGAAAGTGCAAATATAAAACTTATACTGGCAAGACCACACGTTCGGTTCTCCCTTCATGAACATTATTTACATGTGCTCAATGGGCTCAGTATGCTTTTTTTTACAGCCTGATCCTACACATGCTTACTTTAAGAGTAAGCCCATTTAAGGGGCAGGGTCCCAGAATTTCCCCACAAAACTTTATTGCTACCTAGTGAACTGTATTAAAAATTAGCAAAACGGAGAGAAACTTTTCACAAAGTACTCAGTGGTGGGGTGCAGGGGTTTGATGCAAAGCAATATGTTTTGAGGGAGCTTGCAAGTCTCATTTCTTTCATTCAACAAGCCACCTCTCCCCAGGGGTCTAAATTCTGTAGGCTTGGGGGGGGGGGCTGCACTTCCTGAAAAGCCCATGAAGTCCCAGGATGGGCTTTCCTGTAGGTGTGGGAGTATGGGGAAGTTACATTTTGTGCACTTGGCAGCCAGCTGTTGTTGCTTTTAAGTTAAGACTTTATTCAAAAAGAAATCACTATGGAATTTTTTTAAAAGGTATATAAAACAACTTGGCCTTAAATAGAAAATAAGCTCATCCACTGCTTTCAGGCCCTCTGTACCAACTTCCCCAAGGTTTCCAAGCTTCAGTTAAAGCCCAGAGGAAGAGGTAGCTCATCCCATGGGGCTTTATCAGATGAGAATTCTGCAGCCTTCCCAGGGGACCGTGCTTCCTGAAAGGCACATGAACTCCGAAGCTAGGGAGGCTATGGGGCACCGGAGAAGCCTTTTCTTAGAAAGAAAACATGTCCCATCTGCAGCCCTCTCACAATGGAAGGTGTGCTCAAGACTGTACACACAGTAGGCTATGCAAAGTTCAAAACTGCCCTGAGAATGCTGTTTGGCAAATCTGCCCATTTCAGCTTCTCATTCCCCCACTTTTAGGTTCAGTTCTCTGCAGTTCCGTTCTCTGTTTTCAATTTTTTGTTTAGGTCCTCGTGGAAATCCACCGGCATTCTAGTGCTACTCTCCTTTGCTATTAACGGATGGGTGCAACGTTGCTCAGTATACCCATCTCCACAGAGCAAAGCAAATGCATATTTGTAATTTCATTTAATAGCTGCATTTTTACACCCACTACTCGGCTGGGGAGGTGCACTGCAGAATTCAGAAAAGTGTTGATTTCGAAGAATGCCTTTTGGTTTCAAAAGTTCACCTGTTGTTTTGAAAGGTGAGAATTAGGTTGGTTTGCCTTTAAATCCAAAGTGAATTGAATCCCCCCCCCCCCGCCAAAAAAAAATCTCTAGAAAACCCCAACACCTCTTTTGCAGGGATGGAATTGAGATGACTTTTTTGGGCACAGGACTTAACTGCCTTTTTCTCTTACCTGAAACCCTTCCTGGGCAATTAAAACAAACAGGGATCGTGGAAATGGCCAAACACTGCTTTCAAGCAACTCTGTTGGAGTCAAGATACTCCTGGCAATGACCTTGGATTACTTTCACTGGATGTTCTGCCAATACCACCTCCAGATCATCTCTCCAGAGAGGAAAAGGAATAGCTGTGAGTCACGCTTTGCCCTCTCACTCTCTCCAATGTATCACAGGCCATCTGCAATCCGCAACCGTGATAAATCAACAAAATCCAATATTCCCAAAGGCTTAACTTGGGAAAGAAAGGGGGGAGATGGGGGGGGGGGAAACCAGGCAAGGGTCTTCAGCAGCCTTTTCCAACTTCGGGTCTCTGTATTTTTTTGGACTACAACTCCCATCATATCCAAACTAGGAGGTTAGGGATTGATGGGAGTTGTAGCCCAACAATATCTGGGGACCCGAGGTTGAGAAAGGCTGGTCTACAGGTACAGACAAGGGAGAACGCAAATATCTTTCTCTGCGTTCGCTGCCATTACATTGAGAACAACTAATCAGAACCGAAACCAACATACTATATTCGCAAATTGGAGTGTTTATTTGCTCTCCCACGGTCCTAAGCGCTTTCTGAATAAATACAAATTTAAAAGCAACTCTCAGTGGGATCGAGAGTGCTTAGGGAACCGCCGATTGGCGGATCCCGGAATTCAAACGGAGAAATCGATTATCCAGCTGCGGCTGCCAATTCTAGACCGCGTCTCTGAGCAGCGTCTCGACCTTTAGGAGAGCGCAGCTTAGACCGGGTCGTCTCTCCCGCTTCCCCTCCAGAGGCTTTGATCCAACAGCCGGGGTGGGCGGAAAATGGGAATCGGTTTCCCTTCTGGGAAAATAATCACAGATGGGGGCGGGGAAAGGAGGGGAGGGGAGAAGTCGCTGTTAAGAAAAAAGAGGCAGAAAGGACTCGGCTATGAGCAAGCAACTTTGGGAATAGCGTCCCAAATAGGGAGAGATGTTGGGGGTGCAATGAAAGAGAGAGATGTGGGGAGGGGGGAGTGTCAAGCTGCGTCTCTAAGCATTCCTCCCGCCCCAAAAGTGGAATCCGAATCAATGGAAGTCGCTGCCCAATAATTTCGGGTTAAAGTGTCCTTCCCCACGAACCCAGGTCTCACCAAGCTTCCCTGGACGCAAATCCCATAGGAGTCCTGGGCACTTACTCCCGAGTAAGCCGCTTCGGGACCGAAAGCTGTACCAGCGCCGGCGAGACCGAGATCGCCCTGCCATTCCCACGGCTTTCCAAGCCCGACACCCCCTTTGAAACACACCCACCCACCCACCCCAAAGAACTCTCCCGGTTGCGCCCCTCACCTTTCTCACGCCGCCTATCCTCCGCCCCGCCGGCGCGCTTCTCCATAACCCGCGGTGCCAGGCGTGCTGGGCCGGCCCGGCCCCACCTCCGCTGGGCTCGGCTCCTGCGCAGCCCCAACAGGAAGCCGGAGACTGGCGGGGAGGCAGCGGGAGCAGCCCGGCGCCCTCCGAGCGGGATGGGCACGCGGGGACCGAGGAGACGGTCTGTGCGCTTTGGCGCCGGGCCTCGTGCGCCCTGGAGCTGGGGAGCCTTTTGGAGAGGTGGTGGCGCCGGGGGTCCGTCGCTGGAGACGGCGGATGGGTCCGAGCGAGAGGCTCCGAGGCCTGGCAGGCGGCGAGCGCAGTTTAGAAGAGCAGCAGCAGCAGCCTATGGAAAAGGTTCGGCTTGTGGCTCCAGTGGCGGGGGGAGGAGCTGGAGCTGGAGAGGGACAAGCAACAAGCGTCTTCTGTGCGGCTGCCTGCGAGCTGCCAAGTGTCGCGCTGCCCCTGGCCGCCGCTTGATCCCAGTGGTGGGGTCTTTAGGGGCAGGACTTGGAGGGCAGGACTATTTTGGGGTCCGCTCAGCAGAAGGGGCAGTAGGACCCCCAAACTCAGCTGGGCACGTTTTGAAGTACAACTAAAGGCTCCCCACCCCCGCTGTCAGACCAAGCAGTGCAAAGTCTAAAATTACCACTTAAGCTGCGCGACTGTGGAATAACGCCACAGGGCTAACTAATCCAGTATTTCATATCGGATCATCTTTTTCCGCCGAAGCGCCCACGTGTCTGGATACCTAGGCACGAGCGGCAAGAAAAGCTGCGTTCTTATCACAGTTGTATTGGGAGTAAAACCCCTTGCATTTATTTTCTGGACTTCTGAGTTAGGGGGGGGGGACTTGTTGATCATAGTGCACGTGCGTGTGAAAAGCAGAAAACGCCTTACAGTGAACTGGAAACGTTATTCATACAGTATCTTCCATGTTCACGTGGTGCCCTGCAGTTAAATAGGCAAATTAGGTAGGTCTCTGCCCTCAATGAGTCTACAGACTAAAATAAGGGACAAAAGAGGAATCAATGTGCTCAAATGCTTTTACCTGTACCTACTTAGAAAGTTCCACTGCAACTTTCCAGAGCAGTTACATTCAATGGGTCTTACTCCCAGTTACGGTAACTCACTCTCCTGAATTGAATGGGTGTTGCAAGCAAGCAAGCAAGCAAGCAAGCAAGCATAAAGATCGCTCCCCGGCTTTATCCCCTCACACTTTTGTCTCATGTTATTTTGTGACATTTTGGTTGTCCAAATAAAGGTACTGCCTGACTCTGGATTTTGCCCCTCTGGACTGGCGTGCTTTCTTTTGTATTTGTACAATTTCATCATTTATGGTGATATAAAGGGGGAAAGCAGATAATCACAACACAGATCCACAGTTGGAACTTGGAGGATCTTCTCGCTCCATGCTGAAATCTCTTGGCCTGGTTACTCAGAAGTAAGCTCTACCGAGTTCAATGGGACTTAATCCTGGGTATGTGGGTGTGTCCCATAGCTGCCAAGTTATCCCTTTTTTAAAGGGATTTTCCCTTATGCTGAATAGGCTTCCTCGCGAGAAAAGGAAAAACTTGGCAGCTATGGTGTGTCCACGAGTGGAGAGTTGTTGTTGCAAAGTAGCTGAACAGCAGAATATGGGAGGTCTTTAGTTCAAAGGGGTTAACCGGGAACTCCATAGGCAAGTTCCTGAACAAGTGATTCTTCTCCCAGGATTCGCACTGCAAATATGGGGGGGATGATCAGAACAGTGGCCTGCCTTGCAAGGTTATTGTAAATATTGCTGGGATAAGGTACATCATGCATGGGAAGGGTTGTAGCTCATTAGCTGAGCACAAGCTTTGCATGTCACAGATATGAAGGTTCGGTTCCCAAAGCAGTCTAACAAAAAACACCTGGACAGTCACTGCCAGCCAGTGTCATGTAATACTGAGCTAGATGGACCCATGGTCTGACTTGATGAAAGACAGCTTCCCGTGGGGTTTTCTTGCAGGAGAGTAAGGGATACAGCTCAGTGGTACATGCATGCAGAAGGTACCGGGTTCAATTTCTGGCATCTCCGGGCAGGGCTGGGAAAGTCTTCCCTCTCTGAGAAACCCTAGATAATCGTTGCCGATGTTATATGGATCAATGTCTAAGGCTGGGAATGATTCAATCACATAATCAAAACTGTAGGTTTGGGGCAATTAAAATATATTACAGCTCTGCGTCGTCCCACTTTTTAAATACTTTATGTGGTTTGGAAAAGCAATGGGGAGAGCATTGAAAAGTGAGATGAATGAATGACTAATGCGAAGATGAGTAAATACTGCCCCCTCCGCAGACCGGGGTGGCTGCTCATTGTCATCCAAGAGCCCCATAAAGAAATCAGAAGAAATGCTCAATAAAGATTGGGTGTAATCTAAACTCCACATAAACCTTGTGCAAGCAAATCAGGATGTATGTTCAATAAATAGCTCATCCAGAGGGTCCCCTAGGCAGCTTCATATATTCCTGTTAGGAATACTTGAAATGTGCTATTTATTTAAATGTGCTCTGTGTTTTTCTTAGAGCTGAAATGTTCAGTCAGTCGGTCAGTTAGCTTAATCAGTTAAATAAGAGTAAGCTCTGTTGAACGCAGTGGGGATTACTTCCCAGTAGATATGCACAGGATAGCACTGTTGGTCATTAGAAGACAAAAGAATGCCCTGGTTAATCAGGCAGCAGATTTTTTAAAAATAAGAAATATAATTTCAGTACATGACCTAATCAAAACTGCATGTGGTGGGACCCATCCTGTAGCCTGCAATGGCACATGTTTTGCATTAGCTAAGAACAATAAAAATATTTTTGAGAAATAAGATTTTAACCAGGTGAAATTTTAAACATTCAATCCATTATACCTCTTACGACGAATTGATTAAAATGTATTGACTCGGTTGCAACCCTTGTATTTCTTCTTATTTTTGAACTTTCATAGGTTTCAAGAAAATTAAACAGGACCTGAAACTTTAAAATCGAATCCCCACGCAGCTTATCTCTGGGTGACCATGAGCCAGCTACTATCACTCAGCTTAATCTGCCTCACAGGGTCATTTTTAAGGATAAAAATGGAGAAGGGTGCAGGGAGAACCACCTATGTTGCCTTGAGCTCCTTGGAAGATAGGTGGGATAGAATTGTAATAGGGTAAGTACAATAAAACCCTCAGACTGTGACTGAATTAGCCAAGGGTAAATAGATTTGCCATGTGATAGAAGTGTCCCTTCTCATTGTATCAGAAGTCTGGCTTGCAACACACATTGCTGCGATAATGGTATTAATGGGCTTCTGGTGCCAAAGCAAGACAGGGCAAATAAAAGGGTTTCTTCTTATCCCTTACGTCCTGCTCTTCCTGATCTGCAACAAATAAGCTCTCCCTTTATTCTCCCCTTTGCATCCTCTCTTATCGTCCAAGCTCTCCCATCACTACTGCCGCACTTCCTGCCAAGATGATGTACCATACTGTCGATGTTAGATGAAAAGAGCCAAAATAATATATTTGCTGTTTATTACATTGATATGCCACCTTTTCCTCCAATGATCAATATGGCATTGCGTAGCTCCCCCCCCCCCATTTTATCCTCTTAACAACCCTCTGAGGTAGGTTATGCTGGGGAAGAATCACTGATCTAAGGTCATCCACTCATGTGGCCTCATGGCTGAGTGGGGATTTGAACCCTGGTCTCCTAGCATCAGAGTCCAACACTCTAACCATTGCACCACACTGGCTCTTGAACAAAGAAAGACAGACATGCTGGGCCGCTGCTAAAGGTAAAGGTAAACCCTGACTGTTGGGTCCAGTCGCGGATGACTCTAGGGTTGTGGTGCTCATTTCGCTTTAATGGCTGCGGGAGCCGGTTTTTGTCTGAAGACAGTTTCCAGGTCATGTGGCCAGCATGACTAAGCCGCTTCTGGCGAACCAGAGCAGTGCACGGAAACACCATTTACCTTCCCGCCGGAGCAGTACCTATTTATCTACTTGCACTTTGACGTGCTTTTGAACTGCTACGGTAGGTGGGCTGGAGCTGGGGCCGAACAACAGAAAGACAGACATGCTGGGCCGCTGCTACTGCAGAACAAAGCGATACACTGCACAGCAAAGAAGTTGGGGGGCTTTTTTCTTAGTCATGCGAATGTGTGTGCATATCTGTCTCAGCCAATGATCCTTAGGGTGAGAACAGGGCTGGTCCTGTCCATAGAAGAGAAGCAAATTCTGGGCTCTGCCAAATGCAAGAAGGCTATGGCATTTAGTTGGTCACTGCGAGAACAGGATTCTGGACTAGATGGGTCATTGGCCTGGTCCAGCAGACTGTTCTTACGTTCTTATGTTAAGGATCCCTGGGAGCTTGTACCTCCCGGGAAGAACATCATGGCAAAGGGAGGTCCAGCCTGGCCATCAGCCAGAGAAGGAGCAGCTGCAAATAATATGCTTTCCTCTCTCTGCTAGAAAGATCACTCAGTTCCTGGAGAGCAGAAAAGGAGAGCAGAAAATAAGTTCATCCTCCCCCACTACCCATCATCAGAAGACTAAGGACTGAGCTTTGTCGTATTAGGTAAAAAAGGTAAAGGTAAAGGACCCCCGGATGGTTAAGTCCAGTCAAAGGTGACTATGGGGTTGCAGCGCTCATCTCGCTTTCATGCCAAGGGAGCTGGCGTTTGTCCACAGGCAGCTTTCCGGGTCATGTGGCCAGCAGGACTAAACTGCTTCTGGTGCAACAGGACACTGCGACGGAAGCCAGAGCGCACAGAAATGCCATTCACCTTTCCGCCACTGGCGTACCTATTTATCTACTTGCATGGTGCGCTTTCAAGCTGCTAGGTTGACAGAAGCTGGGACAGAGCAATGGGAGCTCACCCCATCAAGCAGATTCAAACTGCCAACCTTCTGATCGGCAAGCCCAAGAGGCTCAGTGGTTTAGACCGCAGCGCGACCCACATCCTTTGTCGATACACACACACACACACACACACACACACACACACACTTTGGAGTACTGTATACTTATTCTTGTCTGTGATGTATTTCACTATACAGTGGTACCTCGGTTTATGAACACAATTGGTTCCGGAAGTCTGTTCATAAACTGAAGCGTTCATAAACTGAAGCGAACTTTCTCATTGAAAGTAATGGAAAGTGAATTAATCTGTTCCAGACGGTCCGTGGAGCACTTAAACTGAAGCGTGCTTAACCTGAAGTGAACTTTTCCATTGAAAGTAATGGAAAGTGGATTAATCCATTCCAGACGGGTCCGCGGAGTACTCAACCTGAAGCGTACTTAACCCGAAGCATGGGTGTAATTGGTACCGGAAGTCTGTTCATAAACTGAAGCGAACTTTCCCATTGAAAGTAATGGAAAGTGAATTAATCCGTTCCAGATGGGTCCGCGGCGTTCATAAACCGAAAATTCGTAAACCGAGGTGTTCATAAACCGAGGTTCCACTGTACAATACTATAATACAACTATTTATTTTATTTTATTTTTAAACCTGAACTGTGGTTAATCAAAAAATGGAAAGAAATGCCCAGGGTGAGGGAAGGGAGCTTTCCTAGGCTCATTACCAAATTGAGCCATAGTGACATCCAAAGAAAGCAGTGAGATCAAAGCATTAAAATGGCTTAAAGACCATTGTTAAAGGTGGGTCCTCCTGGGCCAGAAAATAACGTATGGACGGCCTGCTGGAGCCTGCCGTCTAGCCCATCATCCTGTCCTCACAGTGGCTATAACCAGACTCTCATGAGAATCCCAAAAGCAGGACCCGAGCTCAACAGCACTCTCCCACGTGCGATTCCCAGAAACTGGCAGTCAGAGGCATGCTTCCTTAGATAGTGGAAGCAGAACATAGCTAGTAGCCTTCAATAGCCTCCATGATTTTGTCTAGTCCACTTTTAAGGCCACTCAAATCGGTGGCCATCAATACTTCTTGCTGGCTGAAGATTGGTTGCTCTGCTACAGGGGTGGGGAAACATGTTGTCCTCCGCATATGCCTGGACTACAACTCCCATCATTGCAAACCACTGGCCATGCTAGCTGGGGCTGATGGGAGGCCCCAACCAGGGCCGGCTCTAAGGCAAGGCTGGGTGGCGCAATGCGCCAGGGTGCCGGGCCACCAGGGGGCGCCACGCCGCTGCGCCCGCGGCAGCCGTGCTGCACACTGCACCCGCCAGACAGCCGTGCTGGGAAACTGGGTGGGGTGGGGGGGCGCCGGAAGGATCTTCGCGTCAGGGCGCCAGATATGCTTAAGACGGCCCTGGCCCCAACGAGATCTGGAGGGTCCGAACTCTGCTGTGGTAAGTCAGAGGAACCTTCTCCATTGTACAGTCATTTCAAAGGAAAGCGAGAAACACAGGATATTTGGCCTTGCGAGAACTCCTCGGAGACATTTTGTCCTGATTTTTAAAGGCATGTGGATTTCAAGATTTATTTAAAGAGGGGAATGGGGGGGGGAAGCGGATGCCTTCACAGAGTGTGGGACTCCCCGCCTCCCCTCGGTAAGTAATTGTTTCCCATTTCCTCAATTTTTACTTGGTGCCTCCTTTCCGCGCGATAACGAATGATATGGGAAGCCTATTCTTCAACAACACTCCTGTCACAAGCCCACTTCTGTGTTTCCTGTTAGCGTTTTCAAGGCACAAAGGGCCTGGTTTGCTCAAAAGTCTTTCTGCTCAAGACCCAGATAAATGACTAGGAGATGCAAAACCACACGAATATTTCCATTTCCATAGGGCTTTCACAGGAGAAAGTTCTGGTGGGATGTCATTGGGCTCGGGGTGGGAGTCATAAAACGGTTAAACCTGGAACATCTTGAGCTGGTCAGAACCCTTTCTCAAAATCTTAATCTTCCCCCCAAAAAGGGGGGGAAAGAGTTGCATGGTGGGTTTTTTTTAAAAAAAACAAAACCTATGGCCTTGTTCTTTCTCGCTTCTTGTCTGTGTTTTAGCTTTTTGAGACATGAAGAGCTGCAATCAAGTTAGAGCCTTATGTGATTTCATTTTTCCTGGGTGCTCTAGTTGAAATTCTGGGGGTTGGACTAAATGACCCTCGGGGTCCCTTCCAACTCCACAGTTCTATGATTCTATGAATCTGTGCTGGAAAAAGACAGGGAAATAGTAAATTTAAGAGGGAGATTCGCAAAATCCTATATCCCCTGGAACATCATCCCAAACACTTTAGAAGTGTCTCCTTTATTAGGATTGCAGTCTAATCCCTGGAAAAACCAAAGCAGTGGCTAGAGTTTCCTCAAATTCTTTTTCACTTTAATATTTTATCATCCATTTAAATGTTAAAACTCAAGCATCAGTTTTCAACCTTAAACGCTTCCTAATGACTGGCAGTAACGAAAGAAGATTCACGAGTGATGTTGAAAACATATATTGCGGAGTCTACATCTGAACAGCTCTGCAAGTAACAAAATTTTTCAAAGTTATATTCTAATGCAACTAGGACATCCCACACAGAAGAAAAATGTATGGTGAAGAAATCCTGGCAATGAGACATCAAAATGAATTCTTCACAATGTTATTGGCGGTTGAAGGACAATTCGAAGTGAGACTTACGATTCTGGAGGTTTACAGCTCAGCAAATCCTGCACTGGATGGACTGCATGTGTTGTGTTTCATTCACAAGGATACAGCTTTTGCCCAAGGGGATGCAGAAGTATTGGAAACAACAAGGGTTGTCAGGCTGGGCCCAGAAGGAACCTCTGCAAGATTGCTCTTACCTCCAGGGGATTCTAGCACTGAAGTGAACATTTTTTTTAAAGGACCGGGAACAAACTGTACATCAGATGTCACCTTATTCTGCCAAAGATTGTGATACGATTGCCCAGTGAGATTAAAAAAAGCATTCCAATTCCCTGCCCCACCCCCCCATAATTTCCTTCCTTACTAAGTAAAACCATTTCCTTTGGAAATAAATGTGCATGTTCAAGGAAACAGCAACAAGTTCCTTAATTAGAAACCATGTGGAGTTGGGGGAGCAGAGAAGAACTTCCCATTCTTGTTTTGTTTGAAGTTTTATTTTATTTTTTAAAAAATAAATTTACTTATTTGGTTTTTCAAATTAGAATTTTACATTCACATATCCAACCTACAACATAGAAACAAGATTCCCAAGAATCTCCTGGACTTCCCTCCTCCCCTTTGTGGGTCCTATTATTAATCATTTCCTCCTGCATCTTTTATGATAATCCAAATCTTTTACATCTCCATTATATCCAAAACCCACCATTAAACTACAAGCGTTATTCCAATCCTACTCACGATTTTAACTCTTTACAATGTTTTTAAGGTACAGTAATTTATAAATTTTCCCTGTTCCTTATTAATTTTCCCTGTTCCCTATTCCTTATTGAAATTTCTGATTTCTGATTCTTCTGGTCATTTTTTCCATTTCAGCATGATCTGTCAACTTAATCTGCCATTCTTCTCTGGTCTGGACTTTGTCTTCTCTGGACCAACAACAACGGCTAAAGTTTTATTTTTATGTGCTTTCTTATTAATTTCTAGCCCACCCAGTTTCAAGATCTCAGAGGGATTATTTCTTCCCCACCCCCTCTTTATCTGGTGACCCTGCATGCTGCTCTTTGCAGAGGTGGATTTATGGCAGCACACCCTAGGGGGCGTTGTAAGGCATTGCAACTATGACGTAGTGCAGGGATGTCTAACCGGTCGATGGTGATCTACCAGTCGATCGTGGGGTGTCCCTTCCATAGCTGCCAAGTCTCCCGTTTTTCGTGGGAAACCCCCACATTTTAAACCATTTTCCGCTGGCAGCCCGAATTGGCAAAAATCCCGTAAATCCCCCAGATTTCCTACCTGCCAAGGATGCTCCATTTTGGGTCTTGGCACCACCCGATTTCCGGTGCCCAGACATGGGTAGCACGGCACCGGAAGTCGCTTCTACGCATGTCCGGACATGCGTAGAAGCGACTTCCGGTGCTGGTGACACCCGATTTCTGGTAGAAGCAACTTCCAGTGCCGCGCTACCCATGTCTGGGCACCGGAAATCGGGTAGAGCGGCACCGGAAGTTGCTTCTACGCATGTCCGGACATGCGTAGAAGCGACTTCCGGTGCCGCGCCGCTGCTGATCCCGCATTTTTCAGTGGCAGACTTGGCAGCTATGGTCCCTGGTTGATCCTGGTCGATTGCGGGAACCTGATCGATCCTCCCCCCAAAAAGCTTAACAACTTTGATGAAGCTTCCCCCCTAAAAGCTCAGCAACTCTGGTCAATGGGTAGATCACTGCGAGATTTTTTATAGTGGGAGTAGATTGGAGTCTCTTGGAAGCTGGACGTAGTGAATGGAGCAGAATGGAAAGGTGGGCGGGGCTCCAAATTTGGGCCTCGCACAGGGCAATGCTGAAATTTAAAGACCAAAGTCCACCCCGCTCTTTTCCTGATGTTCTCAAAATGAATCACAGTAGCAATAAATGCTAGGAATACATTCAAAGCCTAACGTTTACAGTACAACAGAAAAGGGTGCCTGACATTTCTCCTACCTGCCTGTTTGCATCCAGCCACCCCCATTATTTCTACAGGCAGGGGGAGTCACATGGGGGGGTGCTAGGGGCCCGTGGCCCCAAGCGCACCATTTTTGAGGGGGCCTGGCTGAAAAGCTTACAGCCCGCCACCACTACATGGGAGATGGATTGAAGAAAAGGAAATATGATTTGGCCCCACCCATCATGGCTCTAGGAGCTAGGTGGAGTTATAGATCTAAAGAAAAGCGTAGACTCGAACACGCTGGCCAGCTTCTGTTTTGACATGAAATGTTTGTTTTGGGCTTCTCAGAAGTATTTGAAAGGTAAATTAGATGATTGGCTCCAATATCATCAGATAAATGAAGTGTTTAAAATGGATAGAGTAATTGGTTTTCAAACAGAGAAGTCAAAGGTGGAAACAGAATTATTAGAACCTAAGACGAAAACACTTTCCAGAATGTGCAAACTGTTGCTAGAGTGGCACACGAAAGATGAACAAACAAAAAATGCTATGATTTTGTGGGCAAAGGATGTGGGACATAACATCATGATTGAGGAATGGGAAAAGTTGTGGAAGGAGAATATTAAGTTTACTGCGTGTAGTTTATTAAAGGAGAATATAATGAAGATGATGTATTGATGGTATCTTACACCAGTAAAATTAGCAAAGATATACCACAACCATGATAACAAATGTTGGAAATGTAAGAAAGAAATAGGTTCATTTTACCACATGTGGTGGACATGTCCACTAGTGAATGACTTCTGGAATAAGATTTATAACGAACTTAAGAAAGTGCTGAAAAGCACATTTGTTAAGAAACCAGAGGCATTCCTAGTGGGCATTGTAGGAAAGGAGATCCCTAAGAAGAAGGTATCTTTTTTTATGTATGCCACTACAGCAGCGAGACTTTTGATTGCTAAATACTGGAAGCAGCAAACATTACCAACGATTGACGAATGGCAGATGAAGATGATGGAATTCATGGAACTGGCTGAGATGACCGGACGAATCCGCAACCAGGGAGAACAAGCGATGGAAGAAGAGTGGAAAGATTTTAAATTGTACTTTAAAAAGTATGCTAAAGTAATATTTTAGATTAGAAATTAAGTGGTAAATAAAACTGTGGAATATTTGAATAGGATATTTAGAAGGGGGGAAAAAAGAGATGTATTTTAAAAGGTGATTATTTGGATGTAGAATTTGCTATTTAGAAATGTATATAAGAACCACAGGGACGGGAACCCGAGGAGGTCCCAACTTACACTGTGAGGAAGATAAGATGTAATGCTTTATACTTTTTATTTTTTGTTTTTCTTTTGTACTTTTGTACTTTGTATTTTTGTTTTTCTCCTTCTTTTTTTATATTGTTTTAAAAATTTTGTTAATCCTTTTGTGGAAAATCAATAAAATATTTATATATATATATAAAAAACAGAAGTATGTAAAGGCAAGAAGCGGACAGGGGGAGGGCTGGCCCACAACGGCACCCAACTGAGAGGTGCCAGAACTGCTCTGACTGAAAACAGCACTGCAAAGTAGAGACTTAACCCCAGGGCCTCCTCAGCCTAGAGATCCAACGCACCCTGGTCACCATTTGTTTCAGCTCCTGCCATCGGGACGGAGATATAGAACTATGCAGGCAAGAACGAGCCGTCTCAGGAACAGTTTCTTCTCTAGAGCGATTTTGGCCTTAAATGGAAAGCCTGGACTTTGAAGTCATCTTATTTTACTTGTTATTTGTATTATATTTACTGTTTTTAATTAGGTTTTGTAATTTTGGATTATGTGGAATGCTTTATCTGAGTGGATGTAGCAACCGAGTAATTTCGTTGTTCCCGCAAGGGGACAATGACAATAAAGATATCTTATTCTTATTCTATTGTGAGTTAAGCATCAACTCTTGTAATAAGTTACTTCAACCGGGTGTGAGGGTGGGGGATAGACAGAAAGAGTTGTCTTGTTCATTCCCGTTTAGTAACTGTTCATCGGTAGAGGAGATTTCTTCTAGGGCTTTTTACTGACTTCCTGCTTCTTCTCCAAGTTTAGTTAATGCAAGTCAGTTAAAGCATGAGTCAACACGCACTGCTCTTAACTTCTTGGATCTGCCTTGGCCCCATGTAAAACCTGTACTCAGAATGGCCTTTTTTGATAGGAGTAATAAATCTAAATTTTTCTTTATCCTTTCAACCATCAGCTTTGCCAAACTATTTCTGCGTGCCACTGCAATACATTTATTACCAAACTCCAACACATCCAAGTCTTACACATTAACCTGTTTATTAATTTATTCATGCAATCAAATTTGCATCCCATCTTTCCATCCGAAGACACCCAGAGTGGCTTAAAATATGAAATCCATTAAGAGTAACACATTGGACCTGCAACCCTTGCCTGGGAGCAAGTCTCTTTGAACTCGGCAGGTCTTGCTTGTTATGTATTAAGTTAACTGCAGTATTCCTTCTGGCCACCGTGGCTGCAGTTCTTACTCAGTTCCACAACATGCAAATGAAGGATTGAGAGTGCTGTTCACGGATTGGGTAGCTAGGGGAAGTTTGTTACTGTTGCAAGTTACTGAGTACTATATAAGCCAGTTGGCTAAGCTGCTGTTCAGTCTGGACTCAGAGCTAGAATAAAGAGCTGGTTGTTTTGAGAGCTGTGTCATCATCCTTCTTACCCACTATTCTACATTGCTTCTGAGCAGACATGTGTAAGATTGCACTGTTAGCATGCGATCATACTCGTGCTTACCTAGGAATAATAATAATAATAATAATAATAATAATAATAATAATAATAATTTCTTATTCATACCCCGCCCATCTGGCTGGGTTTCCCCAGCCACTGAATAGTAAAACACAATACAGTGGAACCTCGGTTTATGAACACCTCGGTTTATGAATTTTCGGTTTACGAATGCCGCTGACCCATCTGGAATGGATTAATCCACTTTCCATTACTTTCAATGGGAAAGTTCGCTTCAGTTTATGAATGCTTCAGTTTATGAACAGACTTCCGGAACCAATTACACCCATGCTTCGGGTTAAGTACGCTTCAGGTTGAGTACTCTGCGGACCCGTCTGGAACGGATTAATCCACTTTCCATTACTTTCAATGGGAAAGTTCGCTTCAGTTTATGAACGTTTCAGTTTATGAACAGACTTCCGGAACCAATTGTGTTCATAAACCGAGGTACCACTGTACAGCATTAAACATTAAAAACTTCCCTAAACAGGGCTGCCTTCAGATGTCTTTTAAAAGTAAGATAGTTGCTTATTGCCTTGACATCTGGTGGGAGGGCGTTCCACAGGACAGGCGCCACTGCTGAGAAAACACTCTGTCTGGTTCCCTGTAACCTCACTTCTCGCAGTGAAGGAACTGCCAGAAGGACCTTGGCGCTTCTGAGTAAACATGCATAGGATTGCGGCATTAGTTTATTAAAGAATACAAAGCTAAAAACTGAGACAAAACAGGCTTTACAGTTTAATGACCCACAGTGTTACCCAGCCAGATGGGCGGGGTATAAATAAATAAATAAATAAATTATTATTATTATTATTATTATTATTATTATTATTATTATCCCAGTTCTAGAACTGCAGACTTTCAGATGAATCTAATTTGTGATTGCTAAAAATCAACACAGTGTTCTTTTTCAAGGTGAGGTGAAAAGAAGGTTAAAACATGTTCTTTCTTGTGTGAGAAAGCTAGGCACCTCCCATTTCAACAATTCAAGGATGTCATAGTCATAATATACTTTTCCCCACCCAGTGATCACTCATGTATGGCTGTGAAGTAGAAGTCTCCTTGCTCAAATGCTGAAGAATGCAACATTCCAGTCCTTCCCATGGAGTCCTCTTGATTTATCATCTTAAGTTCAGGCCTTCACCTTTCCATTGCTTGACACCCACCAGCTTATCTGTTCTTGCATTGTCTCCAGCAAGTCATAGCACCACTTCCTTCACCACCTTCCCAACTGCATGGCACGTCCACTGTGTCTGGCTAACATCCACGTACATAATTCTTTCCCAGAGCAATGGCTTGGAACAGAAAGCACTTGGATGGGATCACTCCTTATGAACTGGAATAGGAGGCTGTGGTTTTCTGCTGAAGAAAGTATTTCCATTTGCTTCTCCTGTACAAAACAAGTACAGTCGTACCTTGGATCCCGAATGCCTTGGTACTCTGACGTTTTGGCCGCAGTGCCGCAAACCCAGAAGTGAGTGGTGTTCTGGTTTGCAAACGTTCTTTGGAACCCAAACATTCGACAGGGTTTCTGTGGCTTCCGATTGGCTGCTGGAGCTTCCTGCAGCCAATCAGAAGCCACTCTTTGGTTTCCAAATGTTTTGGAAGTTGAATGGACTTCCGGAACGGATTCCATTCGACTTCCAAGGTACGACTGTAGTTGGTTTATCCTCCTCTTCCTCCTCCTCCTCCATACTGATTAGGGCAGACACACCTCCACTGTACACAAGAGAGATAACCTGTGAGCACAAAGAGCTGTGCTATACACTCATACAGTTATTCATATGTAATGTTCAATGAGTATACAAACTGTGTACACAATAGTTGAGCATCATGGACTGGCTAGACACAGGAATGGTGGGAGGCACCAGCTGGGGAACCTCCAAGGGATGAAGGCTCAGAGGCTGGGGATTGGTGGTATGATGGCAATGAGTGGTCAGAGGGAGAAGAGAGAGCAGACTGGGAGGGGGAGTTGTCAGAAGCTGAAGGGGCAACAGGGTTTAGTGATCAGGAAGAGGCTGGAGCAGTGATCAGTTCAGGCTGAGAGGCAGAAGAGGAGGTTGGAGAATAGGGGGCCCAGAGGCAGAGATGAGGCAGGCTGCTGAAGATGAGGCAGGGAGTCCTCCCCTCCTGTCATGACAAGCTCCCTTTCCCCCTGGTCTCCCAGGAACCAAAGAGGCATGAAGAGGGTGGAGCAGAGACAGCTGTGCCGGCAGAGTCTCAGATTGCCTCGGAGAGACTTGGGAGAGGAGGAGGCTTAGACAGCTGTGGAAAGGCGAGACCTGTCAGAAAGAGTTGCTGTGCTCGTTGGCCTGGCACTACTGAGCAGCCTGTTTCTTCTAATAAAGAGTTAATTTCATGCACTCCGTGTGATTTATTGCTGACCCACTCCTGACATTGAGCTGCACAAATCAACAAGTATGTATACTTCCACACAATCACTTGTGTGTGTGTGTGTGTGTAGAGACAGCTTGTACCTGTTTTCAACAGAATATGTGAACAGATAATAGAGTTGTGGGTGGGAGGGACTTATTAGGATTTTCAAGGCCTAGGACACAGCTTTTGTTCTTCAAAACCCCATTGTGCAAAAAGATAAATGGAACTGAAATTAGAGAGCTTTACTTTAGAAAAAAGGCAATTGCGTTCTTTCCCACCCTGAGTCATTGCCAGTCCTTCTTGCAGTCTTCCCCATCTCTTTATTGCAATTCAGATAGATCCTAAAAGCCAATTAGTTTGTTTTAAAGATGGTGCTTCAACATCTGGTCCTGGAAACACAGTTAATTTGTGTAATCTGACACAAACCAAAAGCATACGGACGATGCATTAGCAATTAACACTCAGATTAGGCAGTCATTAGCTCTGCTATCAATGGCTCATCTTACATTTAATATCATTTACTAGATCAGCAGAATGCTGCCTTCTCTTGAGGAAATATGGAGCCATTTATTTCAGCACAACTTTTACACCCAACAGGAAACTGAGAAAGTCAGACCTAAAGAGGATAAATTGACTCTGAAGATGAAATGAAATAATAATAATACCCACCATGTTCTCTTGACTGTAATTTGTTTTAACTAATTTTAATATTGCATTTTAAAAATTACTGTAATCTGCTCTGAGACCTCATGGTGAAGACTGAGTAAGAAATACAACAACAACAACAACAACAACAACAACAACAACAACAACAACAGAAATGTCTAAATGCTGAAAAGTACATACTATATGTAGAGCTGAGCAAAACAGATAGCCCTTCATTTCTCACAAGCCTTTTAAGAGGACATCTTCATCACTGTCTGTATCTGTCTTGGATTTGTACCAATTATTTTTTCCTTATAACGTTGCTTTTATTTATGGAATTGTTTTTGCGAAATACTGCATTGTTGTGGGGGGGGGGGATGAAGTTCTCCCAACAAATTTTCTCAGAAAAGTCTTTTGAAAATATACTCCTTTTATATAAAATGTGTAATTATAACCCTCCCACTCCTGGAGCCATGAATCTGGATTACCACTTTCAGACATGTGGTAACACTGAATACTGTAAACCAGGCACCCCCAAACTTTGGCCCTCCAGATGTTTTGGACTACAATTCCCATCTTCCCCGACCACTGGTCCTGTTAGCTAGGGATCATGGGAGTTGTAGGCCAAAACAGCTGGAGGGCCAAAGTTTGGGGATGCCTGCTGTAAACCAATCATACCAGTCAAAAATATATATGCTAATATGGGGGGGGGGTGCTCTTCCCTGAAGATACGTACATAGTAAAGGGATACCAGTTTGCCAAAAAGGTGGCTTTTGTTTCCATTCCCATTCCCATTTTTATTTTATTGGTTGAATTATCTGTTAATGCTAGTCGCCAGACTATTTTGTACCATGAAACCAGTGCAGCACCCTAGGCAACTTTGCAACAATATCTGGTTATCACGAGTCTTGCTGCTAACAACAGTTGTCCGATAAGGTTTTCATTCTGCAGATCCGTATTATCTCCCATATAAAGGTTGAGTAAAGGGTTAAACCACAGAGCCTAGGGCTTGCCGATCAGAAGGTCAGCGGTTCGAATCCCCATGACGGGGTGAGCTCCCGTTGCTCGGTCCCAGCTCCTGCCAACCTAGCAGTTTGAAAGTGCAAGTACCCGTGTTTCTCCAAAAATAAGACACCATCTTATATTTATTTTTCCTCAAAAAACAAACAAACACTATGGCTTATTTTCAGGGGATGGCTTATTTTTTCCCCTCCTTCTCCTGCTGCGGCCGGCATTGCTGCTGCACCTATTACTATGTCTTATTTTCGGGGTATGGCTTATATTCCTTGAATGCTTAAAAATCCTGCTACAGCTAATTTTATGGCTCCGTCTCATTTTTGGAGAAACAGGGTAGATAAATAGGTACCGCTACAGCGGGAAGGTAAACGCCGTTTCCGTGTGCTGCTCTGGTGAAGAAGCAGCTTTGTCATGCTGGCCACATGACCTGGAAACTGTACACCAGCTCCCACGGCCAATAATGCGATATGAGCGTGCAACCCCAGAGTCGGTCATGACTGGACCTAATGTTCAGGGGTCCCTTTACCTTTACCTTTAAGGCCAACTCTGGGTAACATTTCCCCCTTGCTATTGCTTTGATTTCTCTGAACCCCTCCTCCCAAAATGTGCTTCCCGTTTGTACAGGTCCACCACAAGAGTCTCTTGAAGCATTTGGGCTCTTGAGAGGTTTGAGAAATTTGGGCTCAACATGAATTTCATGTTGAATGAAACCCTGTTGTCACTGTGCAGACCAGCAAACTTTGCGGCCACACTTGGGAAGTTGCTGTGTGCCCCCAGATCTACCGTGTCTGCTACATCCTGTAGCCTTTCACAATTAGCACAACCCCTGATTTAAACAGATAAGATAGTTTTGTGCTTGAAACTGTGTTAATAATTGGAGGCATCTCAGATATTCTCTGGGTAATTTTTAACTTGCACAATTGCTAAATATGCAGGTGATAAACCCACATCTCTGGTCTTACTTAACATCATGGCAGGACAGTTTCTAGATAACATAGAACAATTTCTCCATTAAACAAGCAACTTTTTGTTGGTTTAGAAGCCATTTTATTGGGAAAGAGAAAAAAAAATCCCAGTTAGACCTGCTCCTGAACATTTGCCATTGTTGCACTACAGAAGCAGTTTCCCCACAGCACTGCGCAACCCATGTGTGTGCAATTCTGGCACATAGAGTCCTGTATCAGTATGGGCTGATTAAGAGATGAATGAATCTGTAATTTTGCGCTCTCTCTCTCTCTCTCTCTCTCTCTCTCTCTCTCTCTCTCTCTCTCTCTCTCTTTCCTCCCCCCCCCCCGTCTTATGTTCAGTTTGCCCCATTTTGGTATACATTGGCTATTTTTTATTTTGCAAATCTGCACAGAAAGTCCTCTGCCATTTTGTGCACACTTCTCCTAATGCACAAATTAATTTTTCCTCCATCCCTAATTGTTTTGATTTGAACTGGAAGTTGATTTTGGGTAAGTGATACATTAATTCAATAAATCACTCTCATCATGCCAATTGGATTTGGGAAGAAATGCTGAATTGCTTCATTGTTGCTTCCCTGTGCGTGCGGTTTTTTGTAAGGACAGAGATATCTTGTTAAAAATTCCTTTTCTAATGGCAGTGTTGGATTAGGGCCACAACCTCCCATGCCTCCTTGCAGTCAGTTTGCAGCTAAGTAAGCTTACCGGTGGAAAGGGATACCTGGTGCTGGGTGGGAAGATTTCAACCTCTCCCAAGAGTGTTTTTTTTTTTCAAAGCATAACGGTCCTATCTGCAAATCAAAACATAGAAGCAAACTGAGAAATGGCACAGTGTGCATTTCATTGTGTCTTAGTACGCATAAGCATGCATGTATGGCCTCATCTGCCCTGTCCATAAAACAAAACAAAACAGTGTTATATCATTTTAAACAGGCATGGCTTCCCCAGAAGAACTCTGGGAACTGTTAGCTTAGGGGGATGAGGAGGATGACATTTGGTTTCACCCAGCAGTGCTGAAAGGCTCTTCATCCATGCACTGTCCCTCTCATAGGTCTAATCATAATACCTATGTGTTGTTGTTTAGTCGTGTCCGACTCTTCGTGACCCCATACCTACGTACCAGACCCCAAAAAGAAAATTTGTAGGAGTACTGTTGCAATACATGCACACTCATATTCAAGCACAGATCTGAGTGTATAGAATCTGGGAGGTGGGGAGAATTTATCTCCTAAATTCGGCCACATAGTTTATTTCCATTTAAAGGAATAAAACAGATTGAGCAAAACTTTACACGAGAGAGAATAATTCAGTCGGCCGTTAAATAAACTTTGTGAACCAAACCCCATGAAGTCCTTATAGGTAATGGATCAAGACTGCTTCAACTCAATGGCTGGACTGTAGCCAAAATCGTACGAGGCACAGAAGCTCTATCCACTGTCTACTGGGAATGTGCCCCTTCTGGTTTCTGATAGTTCACCAGGTCCCTGAAGAACCCTATTCTCTTCACAGAGCTACAATTCCCAGGGTGCCTTAACAATCAATCCCTCTTCCCAGGGAACTCTGGGAAATGTAGCTCCTTTGTATTACAGTGGTACCTCGGGTTAAGAACTTAATTTGTTCTGGAGGGCCGTTCTTAACCTGAAACCGTTCTTAACCTGAGGTACCACTTTAGCTAATGGGGCCTCCTGCTGCCGCTGTGCCACCGCGGCACGATTTCTGTTCTCATCCTGAAGCAAAGTTCTTAACCCGAGGTACTATTTCTGGGTTAGCGGAGTCTGTAACCTGAAGTGTCTGTAACCTGAAGCGTCTGTAACCCGAGGTACTACTGTACTTAAGATAACAATCGGATACTCATAATCCATTGACTCTGAGTGGCATTCATTGCAGCACTAAGGAGATGATGATGATGATGATGATAATAATAATAATAATAATAATAATAATAATAATAATAATAATTTATTTATACCCCGCCCATCTGGCTGGGCCTCCCCTGCCACTCTGGGCGGCTTCCAACAAACATTAAAATACATCAAATATCACAGATTAAAAACTTCCCTAAACAGGGCTGCCTTTAGGTATTTTCTAAATGTCAGGTAGTTGTTTATCTCTCTGACCTCTGATGGGAGGGTGTTCCACAGGGCGGGTGCCACTACTGAGAAGGCCCTCTGCCTGGTTCCCTGTAGCTTTGCTTCTTGCAACGAAGGAACCGCCAGAAGGCCCTCGGTACTGGACCTGGCAGTGTCCGGGCAGAACGATGGGGGTGGAGACGCTTCTTCAGGTATACTGGACCGAGGCCATTTAGGGCTTTAAAGGTCAGCACCAGCACTTTGAATTGTGCTCGGAAACATACTGGGAGGTAATGATTGTTCTGTCAGCGCAAGTATTTCTGGTTGCTCAATGGGAACATTTCCCCTCTCTTCCCCATGAATGCTGTTGTGTGGTTTTCCCCAACCCTTCAGAGCAGACTGGGGGTGGGGTGAGGTGAGGTGAGGGGGGGGGAAAGCCCCTTTGTGCTAGCAGGCAGGAATGGCAACTTGGCCCCACGACCGTGGGTGCCCGGGGCCGTGGGTGCCATGCAGCATGCATGGCCCTGGCACTGAAATTAGTGGATGCCCGGCCCCTTCACGGGAAATTTTGTGGGTGCTCAGGCACCCAAGGCCCCAGGGAGTTGGCACCTATGCTAGCAGCAGTCCTGGCAGTGGCTTCCACTAGCAGAATGGCTTAGTTGAATCCAGCACTTTGCGCTCAAGGTAAGAATGTCTAAAACCTGCTTTTAAATTATTATTATTTTTTAAAAATCACATTTTCAAGGTACTATGCAGCCACTTTTAAAACCCCGCCAGATTTTACTGGACCAGTTTAGCATGTGCTTAAATGTTCCTCCTAAATGGGACCCTAAATGTGTTTAGCATTGATTGGGGCCATGCCCACCCCGTACAAAACTGTATCATTTATTTTTTCCAATCAATAAGAATTAGATCAACAAACTGATTCTTATCTATGTCATCTGCCGTTGTATAAAATATTAACAAGAGTCCATATCAGCAAACCATAAGAGCTTTTACAGGAAAACAGCAAGTTGGCGTTAAAAACATGTTCTGGCAGACAGGACCTTTGATTCAGTGTAAACAATAAATGACTTGTATAAGTAGTGTCTTCCCCTACATTGATTGTCTGACTAGTTCTGTTGGTTCCCTTTGATATTTTTTGCTTATACGTGTGATACGAGAAGATGCATCTCGAATTTTGCAAGCGTATCCACAGCATTTACCGTCATTGGGGGAAAACAACAACACCCTGGCAATTGTTGGTATATATCCACAATGGGGATAGAATAACTTGTCCTGTTTTCAGATTCGGCTGCCACTGAAAGTCTCCCCTCACCCCCATCACAACATAAGACTGTGTCAAAGGTAAGAATGGGCAACCTCCAGTATTCCATTGGAGGTGCCATCAGTGTGGGAATGTTAGGGATGTGGATTAGGATATATTATTAG
The DNA here is from genome assembly GCF_963506605.1 of Zootoca vivipara. Classification (NCBI taxonomy): domain Eukaryota; kingdom Metazoa; phylum Chordata; class Lepidosauria; order Squamata; family Lacertidae; genus Zootoca; species Zootoca vivipara. Next base: position 46,276,116 of record NC_083286.1, on the reverse strand, counting down.
ATAGATCCTATCCAAGCTTATGTTAGCAAGCTTCCAATATCAGCAGAGTGACATTCCCCTTTTGTGCGCAGCAAAGCGTGTGCGTTAGGTTCGCTAGAACCTCTATAACAATATTATACTTTATACTTCAATATTACACTTCCTGGCAAAGTCCCCTTTGTCCCTCTTAAAAGAAATACACAACACAGTGTTTATAAAATAAGATAGAGTTTACTTACAGTTTCATCCTGAGTTAACAGCATAATCTCAGAAAGGCAGGCTTGCTTAGAAAAGTTACAGTTATATACATGTGGAGACTACTTGGTAAAGTAAGGCTCCATTTGGTCTCACTCTTGGCAGCAGGCCAAGAGGGAGAACCATCCTAACTGGAGATTCTCTGGAGATGTGTTCTCATCGAAGGATAGAAGGCTAAGAGAGAGAATGGCTGCTGGTCAGAGGCTTTGTCCCAGCTAAACCATCTCATTTGCATGTCTTTAGGAACAGGAACTTAACCAGGTGTCCCTCCAGGTAAGTTCCTGTTAGTGGACACTCTAGGAACTGTTGTGACTTGTCTGCCCCAGTGTTCCATCCCACAATCAGGACCTGACTTTGATGCAGGAGAGATGGCAACTGAAATGCCAAACAGAAACCTGCCCCATCTGGAGATGTGCCTGACTGTAGGCAAGGAATCATTGGAAGTCAAGGCCTCCTCAGGAGTAAGATCCTCTTCTTGAGGGCAAAGAGTCAAGTGAGGTCAGGGTTCCAGCAGCTCCAGCTCAAGAGTCCCAGTGCTAGCCTGGAAAAGCTGCTGGGACCAGATATGTGTACTGTTATAGAAAAAACCTGCTCCTTTTCCCTTATGGGGCATCCAAGAGTCCTTAAGTGGCCAAACTTACTGGAAAAGTTAGAGAACAAAAAGACCAGAAAGCCCAAAAAGAATGGTGCAAATTTACAGAATATTTCTTTTAAAAAATGGTAAACCAACAATAACACTAATTGGCATGAGTTAATACCGTGTTTCTCATATTATAAGTCATGTCTTATATTAATTTTTTCTTCAAAAAAACACGACATGGCTTATTTTTGAGGGATGTCTTATTTTTTAATAAAGTGCACACGGGCGCTGTTTGCCGGGCTTGTCAAGCCCAGCAAACAGCGCCCGCCGATCTTCGGTGACAGGCGGGGGTGGGCGGAGAGCGGAGAACGATCTCCGCTTCCCCCCCACCCCCGCCTGTCACACAGCACAGGTCGGCGGGCGCTGTTTGCCGGGCTTGTCAAGCCCAGCTAGGAGCGCCCGCCGATCTTCGGTGACAGGCGGGGATGGGGGGAGAGCGGAGAACGATCTCCGCTTCTCCCCCACCCCCGCCTGTCACACAGCACAGGTCGGCGGGCGCTGTTTGCCGGGCTTGTCAAGCCCAGCTAGGAGCGCCCGCCGATCTTCGGTGACAGGCGGGGATGGGGGGAGAGCGGAGAACGATCTCCGCTTCTCCCCCACCCCCGCCTGTCACACAGCACAGGGCCGAAGATCGGCGGGCGCTGTTTGCCGGGCTTGTCAAGCCCAGCAAACAGCGCCCGCCGATCTTTGGTGACAGGCGGGGGTGGGGGGAGAGCGGAGCACGATCTCCGCTTCCCCCCCACCCCCGCCTGTCACACAGGACAGGTCCGAAGATCGGCGGGCGCTGTTTGCCGGGCTTGTCAAGCCCAGCAAGGAGCGCCTGCCGATCTTTGGTGACAGGCGGGGGTGGGGGGAGAGCGGAGAACGATCTCCGCTTCCCCCCCCACCCCCGCCTGTCACACAGGACAGGTCCGAAGATCGGCGGGCGCTGTTTGCCGGGCTTGTCAAGCCCAGCAAGGAGCGCCCGCCGATCTTTGGTGACAGGCGGGGGTGGGGGGAGAGCGGAGAACGATCTCCGCTTCCCCCCCACCCCGCCTGTCACACAGGACAGGTCCGAAGATCGGCGGGCGCTGTTTGCCGGGCTTGTCAAGCCCAGCAAGGAGCGCCCGCCGATCTTTGGTGACAGGCGGGGGTGGGGGGAGAGCGGAGAACGATCTCCGCTTCCCCCCCACCCCCGCCTGTCACACAGGACAGGTCCGAAGATCGGCGGGCGCTGTTTGCCGGGCTTGTCAAGCCCAGCAAACAGCGCACGCCGATCTTTGGTGACAGGCGGGGGTGGGGGGAGAGCGGAGAACGATCTCCGCTCCCCCCCCACCCCCGCCTGTCACACAGGACAGGTCCGAAGATCGGCGGGTGCTGTTTGCCGGGCTTGTCAAGCCCAGCTAGGAGCGCCCGCCGATCTTTGGTGACAGGCGGGGGTGGGGGGAGAGCGGAGAACGATCTCCGCTTCCCCCCCCACCCCCGCCTGTCACACAGGACAGGTCCGAAGATCGGCGGGCGCTGTTTGCCGGGCTTGTCAAGCCCAGCAAACAGCGCCCGCCGATCTTTGGTGACAGGCGGGGGTGGGGGGAGAGCGGAGAACGATCTCCGCTTCCCCCCCACCCCCGCCTGTCACACAGGACAGGTCCGAAGATCGGCGGGCGCTGTTTGCCGGGCTTGTCAAGCCCAGCAAGGAGCGCCCGCCGATCTTTGGTGACAGGCGGGGGTGGGGGGAGAGCGGAGAACGATCTCCGCTTCCCCCCCCACCCCCGCCTGTCACACAGGACAGGTCCGAGGATCGGCGGGCGCTGTTTGCCGGGCTTGTCAAGCCCAGCAAGGAGCGCCCGCCGATCTTTGGTGACAGGCGCGGGTGGGGGGAGAGCGGAGAACGATCTCCGCTTCCCCCCACCCCTGCCTGTCATACAGCACAGGTCCGAAGATCGGCGGGCGCTGTTTCCCGGGCTTGTCAAGCCCAGCAAGGAGCGCCCGCCGATCTTCGGCTCTGTCCCCCGATGCGCGACGGCTCGAGGAAGCAGGCAGGGAGCTCCTGCTGGGTCCCGCGCCTTCGCCTCTCGCTCGGTCGGGGCTACACGACATGGCTTATTTTCGGGGTATGTCTTATTTTTCACCAACCCTTAGAAATCCTGTCATGGCTTATTTTTTGGGGATGCCTTAAAATATGAGAAACACGGTACCTACAACTGTAATAATCCTATATAATAATGTCCATGTTGTCCCTGCGTCCAGATGTCCCGTGTGTCCCTGGGTCACTGCGCATGTGCCCCAGGGATACAGGGATTGGACAGCAGAGACTGCGCGCGCGCACTCTCCCCCCACTCTGCCTCCTCCAACCGCCGCTCCCGCCGGGGTGGAGGCCGGCGAAGGCCTCCTCACAACCCTCCCTGGCCGTGAGGAGCGGCGGTTGGAGGAGGCGGGGGGGGGAGAGTGCGCGCGTCCTTCCTGTCGGCGGCTGGGGGAGAGGAAGGAAGGAGGAGAAAGCGCCGCTTTCTCCTCCTCCGTTCCTGTCCCCCTGCCGCCGACAGTAAGGACGGGTCCCAGGGTTCGGAGAAGCGCTGCGCAAGCGCTTCTCCGAACCCCGGGATGTCTGCTTCCTGTCGGCGGCTGGGAGAGAGGAACGGAGGAGGAGAAAGCAGCGCTTTCTCCTCCTCCGTTCCTGTCCCCCTGCCGCCGACAGTAAGGACGGGTCCCAGGGTTCGGAGAAGCGCTGCGCAAGCGCTTCTCCGAACCCCGGGATGTCTGCTTCCTGTCGGCGGCTGGGAGAGAGGAACGGAGGAGGAGAAAGCAGCGCTTTCTCCTCCTCCGTTCCTGTCCCCCTGCCGCCGACAGTAAGGACAGGTCCCAGGGTTCGGAGAAGCGCTGCGCAAGCGCTTCTCCAAACCCCAGGATGTCTCCTTGCTGTCGGCGGCTGGGAGAGAGGAACGGAGGAGGAGAAAGCAGCGCTTTCTCCTCCTCCGTTCCTGTCCCCCTGCCGCCGACAGCAAGGACAGGTCCCAGGGTTCGGAGAAGCGCTGCACAAGCGCTTCTCCAAACCCCAGGATGTCTCCTTGCTGTCGGCGGCTGGGAGAGAGGAACGGAGGAGGAGAAAGCAGCGCTTTCTCCTCCTCCGTTCCTGTCCCCCTGCCGCCGACAGTAAGGACAGGTCCCAGGGTTCGGAGAAGCGCTGCGCAAGCGCTTCTCCAAACCCCAGGATGTCTCCTTGCTGTCGGCGGCTGGGAGAGAGGAACGGAGGAGGAGAAAGCAGCGCTTTCTCCTCCTCCGTTCCTGTCCCCCTGCCGCCGACAGCAAGGACAGGTCCCAGGGTTCGGAGAAGCGCTGCGCAAGCGCTTCTCCGAACCCCGGGATGTCTGCTTCCTGTCGGCGGCTGGGAGAGAGGAACGGAGGAGGAGAAAGCAGCGCTTTCTCCTCCTCCGTTCCTGTCCCCCTGCCGCCGACAGTAAGGACAGGTCCCAGGGTTCGGAGAAGCGCTGCGCAAGCGCTTCTCCAAACCCCAGGATGTCTCCTTGCTGTCGGCGGCTGGGAGAGAGGAACGGAGGAGGAGAAAGCAGCGCTTTCTCCTCCTCCGTTCCTGTCCCCCTGCCGCCGACAGCAAGGACAGGTCCCAGGGTTCGGAGAAGCGCTGCACAAGCGCTTCTCCAAACCCCAGGATGTCTCCTTGCTGTCGGCGGCTGGGAGAGAGGAACGGAGGAGGAGAAAGCAGCGCTTTCTCCTCCTCCGTTCCTGTCCCCCTGCCGCCGACAGTAAGGACAGGTCCCAGGGTTCGGAGAAGCGCTGCGCAAGCGCTTCTCCAAACCCCAGGATGTCTCCTTGCTGTCGGCGGCTGGGAGAGAGGAACGGAGGAGGAGAAAGCAGCGCTTTCTCCTCCTCCGTTCCTGTCCCCCTGCCGCCGACAGCAAGGACAGGTCCCAGGGTTCGGAGAAGAGCTGCACAAGCGCTTCTCCAAACCCCAGGATGTCTCCTTGCTGTCGGCGGCTGGGAGAGAGGAACGGAGGAGGAGAAAGCAGCGCTTTCTCCTCCTCCGTTCCTGTCCCCCTGCCGCCGACAGTAAGGACAGGTCCCAGGGTTCGGAGAAGCGCTGCGCAAGCGCTTCTCCAAACCCCAGGATGTTCTAGCGCCCGTTATTGAACGGGCTGAAATACACTAGTGGAATATAAATGAGTTTTGGAAAAAGAGAAAACATAGCGAAATGAAGGATAAAGAGCAGGTAAAAGAGAAAAGAAGATAGAAAACCAAATGTGAAGGAAGGTGGAAGTCTGGTTCAGCGGAACCAAAGGAGATAGAAGATAAGAGAAGATGTTAATATAATAAAGGGGGATGGGTGGGGGTTTGGGGGTTATATTTTGGGATAGAATGGTTAGTGGTATTGTTAACAACTTTATTTCTTGAGTGTACATCAATAGTATTTTATTGTTGACAGTTACTTTGAATAAGAATATATAAGTTTGTATAAATGATTATGTATGAAAAACTAATAAAACCCCTACACATATGAAGAAAAACAGAAACATCGGCAACCCACCACACTCAACTCCTCATCCCACCCACCTCTTTCCCCCCCTTCCTCATAATGTCTCAACAAGTAAAAGTGATGTGTAAAAAATGATGCATGAAAAAAATGAGACATTGCACTACCTTTGTAACCCAATAAAATCTTTAATAAAATAATTATGATGATAAAAAAAGAAAAAGCATTTTTTAATAAAAAAAAGAGTCCTTAAGTGGGTATCCTATCGGTAGGAGAAGATATGAGGCCAACCAGAGAATATTGAGCAGCTAGTAAGCCTGGTCTTTATTAAACTGTTGCAACACTCACCATATGCAGGAGGGAGAAGGAACCCCAAACAATGGTGCACAAGCTCTTATATAGACTTTTGAAATTGCCCACCCTTTAGCTCAAGACCACCCCCCAAAACATCATATATACATCACAGAAGGAGGCGGTCTACAGCAGAAATCCTGTTTGCCTGGATATCTGTTAATGGTCACTGGTTGCTTTACCTGGGCAGCCTGGTCATTCTTTTGTGATGGTAAATACCGGTACTTTAATTGCTGAATCCAGGTTACAGGCTCACCCTATTCATACACAAATACCCACTTAAGACAGGTAAGCAAAAGACAATGGAGAGGCTTTCCCATTTCCTTCCTCCTTGCAGAGAAATATTTGAGGTCAATTTGGGAGAGTCAAAATGGCTTCAGGATTGCTCTCCTGTACTATTTCAGACACATGGTTTATATACTTATGGATGTGGTTGCCTTGTACATTTATAAACGTTTATTTTATATTTGGGACCTTAGAATTCTTATTACAGTGTGTATTGTGTTTTGTTGAATACAAGTGGCCTGGTCTAAAATTTGACACAGGAAACAACAGACAAAGTGAAGAGTTAGATGGGAAATGGGTCAGCTAGGAAGCAGCATGCAGTTTTATTTTCAGTTACACGTACTTAGGCTCAGTCGCGTGTCTTGAACTCAATACACGGCTGTGTAGAAAGCTAAGAAATTGCACTCTGTTATATGCACATTTCACTGCTGCTCATTGGACCTGCTCCCATGGAAGCCTGAAATTTCAAAACCAGTGAAAAATTAAAGGTTTGAGCACTAACATTAAGATTACTGGGTAGACTCTGCTCATCCTTGTGGCTGCCTTTGATGCTACATTCAGGGCCACTGACTCACCAGGAGATGTTTTTAAATTCCAGAAATACAGTTTTTAAGCTGCCACTTCATGTTTACATTTCTCATTTCACAGCACAGAGCAATGCTGAGATGGGCAGCAGATGGCTTGAGCCCTGTCCTCATGGAATGGCTGTATGCTGTGGTCATGTGTCACAGTTCCTGGCCAAATCAGGACCCACGGAGCCTCTATTTAGCAGCTAAGCATACACTACAGTTGGAGTGAGGAACCTGGGGCTCTCCCGGATGTGGTTGGACCTAAAGCGTCTCCACCCCCATCATTCTGCCCGGACACTGAGGTCCAGTACCGAGGGCCTTCTGGCGGTTCCCTCATTGTGAGAAGCCAAGTTGCAGGGAACCAGGCAGAGGGCCTTCTCGGTGGTGGCGCCTGCCCTGTGGAATGCCCTCCCATCAGATGTCAAAAAGGAAAACAGCTACCAGATTTTTAGAGGACATCTGAAGGCAGCCCTGTTTAGGGAAGCTTTTAATGTTTAATAGATTATTTATTTCATTTTTCTGTTGGAAGCTGCCCAGAGTGGCTGGGGAAACCCAGCCAGATGGGCGGGGTATAAATAATAAATTATTATTATTATTATTATTATTATTATTATTATTATTATTATTATTATTATTAGACTCCAGTTCCCATCAGCCAGTGGTCAGGGAAGATGGGAGTTGTAGTCCAGCACATCTGAAGAGCCACAGGTCCCCCATCCCTGCTTTACAGTTGAGCTTGTTGACCTGGACAAGCGCAAAAAACCTCTCCACCTGGAATGCAGAGCTGTCAAAATGTATCAGAATCAGACCATGTTGGACTGCCTAGTCCTGCCCATGATTATCCTGCTGTTTTTAGAGGTGAATAAAATGGCACCCCACAAGCTCTTCAATGGGTCAGGGTCTTTCCTAAACAATGTGAGTCTGGGGCGCAGGGGACTGAAGGGAAATAAAGGGACTGGAAAGTTTCCTTCCTTTAAGTTAAGCTATTTTAGGATCCAAGCCAATGTACTTAAAGTAACCCTTCACTGCATAATAAGGCATCCTTTCACATGGTTAATGCTGACTAAGTTGAAGTATTTGGACAGGTCATCTGGGAAATAAACAAACAAGACCAGTTCTTTGGCATTTGTTACGTAGGCCTCCTGCATGGTCTTCGGGAATTTCTGCTGGGAATTCCAAGCTGGAAACTATGATATCAGCTTCTCCGGACAACAGAGTGCACCTCAGAGAGAGTTTCTTGAAGTTTCATATTGGTAAAAGGATGCATGCAAACCCAGGTACACTGCCTTGAGTAGCTTCCAGCCAGGCAAATCTTTGCACTTCATATCTAGAGCAAATAATGGCAAGACATAAAGCTGTTCAAGGCGAGGTGCAAAGTTTAGCCATTGTGATCAGGTTTAGCAGTGGGGCAAGGGCAAGTCTGGGTGAGCTCTCTATTGAATGCCACTCCAAGTTTCTAGTCCTTATGGAATTAAGACTGAAAGGGACCTGGTGAACTATCAGAAACCAGAAGGGGCACATTCCCAGTAGACAGTGGATAGAGCTTCTGTGCCTTGTACGATTTTGGCTACAGTCCAGCCATTGAGTTGAAGCAGTCTTGATCCATTACCTATAAGGACTTCATGGGGTTTGGTTCACAAAGTTTATTTAACGGCCGACTGAATTATTCTCTCTCGTGTAAAGTTAATCTGTTTTATTCCTTTAAATGGAAATAAACTATGTGGCAGAATATAGGAGATAAATTCTCCCCACCTCCCAGATTCTATACACTCAGATCTGTACTTGAATATGAGTGTGCATGTATTGCAACAATACTCCTACAAATTTTCTTTTTGGGGTCTGGTACGTAGGTATGGGGTCACGAAGAGTCGGACACAACTAAACAACAACACATAGGTATTAGGATTAGACCTATGAGAGGGAGAGTGCATGGATGAAGAGCCTTTCAGCACTGCTGGGTGAAACCAAATGTCATCCTCCAAGATAAATCAGACCCCTTGTCTACATGATAACTGGAATTAGAGACCTCCTTTTCCCCCTGCGGTTTCAGTGTTTGTTTACCGACGCAAATTACAGTTGCTCAGATCGTGCTCTTACAAGAAGCTGTTGTGCGCTTTGTAATGTGAATCTTGCAGAAAATATGCAGCGCATGTTTGGCTAATGTTCCTGTCTGGCTATTGTCACACTGTGTGAGAAGGGAATTCAATACTGTGACTTTAGGGCAAAAGACAAATGTGACATTTTTAGAGCAGCTGGGGACACTTTGAAAGCAACCTCAGTGCGCTCAGATCAAACGCAACTTTCCTTTCCCAAGCTGAGCTCTGGAACAAAAGCAAGCTCAGAGCAGAAGCTGGCTGTGGTGATTTACATATTGACTGCCCCACTGTGGTGCCGAAAGCAGTAGTGTAGTGAACCAGGAATGCTGGGAGTGGGTGATATGGGGAAGTGCAGCCGGAGAAATGACATCATCAACTGGAGTACCAGGATGATTCCTGGTCTCTCTCTCTCTCACACACACACCTCACCTCACCTTGATCTGGCAAGTGAATGAAGTGATAACAAGGCTTTTAAGTTTTGCCATTTACTATTACCATGGAGGAAATCAGAGATAGAGGAAAGCAATCAAGCAGGGACATTTATTTCCTTTGGTGGGTTATTACTTCCTGTTAGCAATTTAAATGCTTGCATTTCTTGCATGTCTAATTAAAAGTTAAAAGGTTCAAGTTAAGCAGGCTGTAGATGTTTTATTAAGACTCAGTGTATTTAGTAAAGTGAACTTATACTGTCAGAAATAAGTCCTATTGAGCTCCATGTAGCTATGCAGAGGATTTCGGTTGTGCCCACGAAACATGGCTGACCGAGGATGTGAAACCAGCACACCTCAGATATGTGCTATCCATTGCATTACCCTTTGCCAGCTCACTAGTCTTTGACTTGGTATTACTGCTTCCCTTGATGGGATCTATAGCCATATAAAATAGAGCAACACAGCTGCTTGCATTTTTGGATCCTCCTCGGGGACTTACCTTCCAAGTCCCAGACTGCAGAATCCAGGACCGGCAGCTGTGTGACACCGGAAGTTGCGTCGACGTAACTTCCGGTGTCGCTTTGCCCTTCTATGGGCTTCAAAAATGGCCGCCGGCAGGAGAAAATAACGGAGAAAAATGGGAGACAAAGTGATACGGGGGACCACCGGGGAAAGGTAAGTAAAAACGGGGGTTTCCCGGGGAAAACGGGGTACTTGGCAGCTATGCTCAGGGATGCGGCTATGAGGGCTGTCGTGATGAGCTCCTGCATTTTAAAATTTAGCACTGTAGCACCCTCCTCCTCCTTTATATCTGTTTTGCCCCTTAAAACAAAAGTATCCTGAAGGGAGGTGCAAGATAGCTAAGCTGGCATGGGATACCTTGGTGTGTAGGGAATAAATTCAACTTTCTTTGCATTTTGGCAAGAAGCAGTCCAATTAGCACTTCTTAAATCGATACGAGAACCGAAGCTCTATTACCCTGTGAAATTTAAAAGAATTATAAGATTAGTAGTTTTATTAAAAGATTTGGAAGTATAAAGAGGTTGTGGAAGAGCTTAGTTGAGTTATTATTATATATTAAGATTTAGTTAAGTGTTGTTATTGTATTGAGTTTTAAGATTTAATAAGAATAGAATTGTATTTTGAGACAATTATAAGAGATCATAAGATTGATAAGTTAGTAAGTGATAGAATATGTTTAGATAATTATTAAGAAGATTGGAATCAAGATATGGAAGTAGTAAGGAAGTAATATAATGAAACGCAGTGGGGAGGGATTGGAGGAAGTCGACAAAGATAGAATTTTTTGATAGAAGAATGTTTTGATACTTTTTATTGTGGTGTTTGTAATTTGTTTTTGTGTATATCATGTGTGATTTTTCTGTGTTGTATGTTTTATATTGTAAAATCAATAAATATATTTTTTAAAAGAAAGACAAAGAAATTTGTACGTCTCTGAATTTTGCAATGCATTTCTCCAACCAAACAATGCATACATTTGAGGAAAGTGTGCATAAATGTGAGTGCATTCTTTCCTCCTCCTCCTCCTCCTCCTCCTCCTCCTCCTCCTCCTTTTTTAAAAAAACCAGACAAATTTGCTAAATGTTAGGGGAAATTGCTTGCATTTCCACTAAAATGCTGGTGAATTTTCATGAGGATTTAAAACAAACAAAGAAACAAACCCCAAATTACTGTGGAAACGTGGAGAACTAAATTTCAGATTAGAAGAATGAGAAACTATGATTGATGGATTTCCCCTTCCCCGCTGATAAATATGGCAGCCATGCATTAGCGATTTATTCATCACCACTGCGCCCTCTTCACCTTAAGTTCACAGGGCAGGTTGCAGCATTAAAATGCAATGCTGAATGTTTAAAAGAGTTCAGTTTTTAGCCCTAAAAATGTGCACCGCAAAGGTCAAAATCCAGATTAAAGAGGTGTGTCTTCAACATTCTTTGGAAGCTGTACAATAAAGGTGCCTGGCACACCTCTGTGGGGAGGGAGTTCCAATTTAATTATAAAACCTGGAGGATCCTGGGTCCACTCTGTGCTCTCTGTTGTTATATTAATTTTGTCTTCTTCACCCTTAGTTCACCTAGTCTATTCATTTACCATTTACCTCCTGTTCTAGCAATTACTTTTTAACTGTGTGTGTGTGTGTGTGTGTGTGTGTGTGTGTGATACTTCGAACTGAGGAAAAGGGGAAGGGGCCAGCGTTGTTAGTTCTATCCACTGGATGGAGCCAGTTCTAACCAGGATGGAGCCAAAGTACTTTTTACCCTCTTCCTTCCTGGTGTGAGCAACAACTGAGCCTCTGTGGTAAAGCTCTCCTCTCACGTCAAGCCACCTCACGTCAAGACATAGGGCAAGGGGTCTTTATCTGGCCTCCCCCTCATGCTAAGAGGAAGAGAACCATAGGCATATAGGAAGCTACTGTACCTTGTACCAGGGGAAGCTATCTATGGCTGTTAGCAATGATGTCTACTGTTATATATTCAGTGGTCTGTGTTTGCCTGAGCTTGAGTCTGGACTAAGGATTCTGAGCCCCTGTGTTCTGATTCAAAACATGATATCCAATCACAGAACAATTCAGGATTTGGGCCTCTGCCATTGGCCCTTAAACTCTGAGTTATGATTCACAGCTTGGAAGTTTAGATAGCCAATCACGTTGGGAGTGGGAGTGGCCCAGGCCTTCAAAAATGTATATAAGCAGTTGCTTTGCCCCTGTTGTCTAGTTCTTTTAGTTCAATAAAGCTTCTTGCTGTTATCACCGTCTCTTGCCTCGTGGGAACCCACCTGCACTTCAGCTACATTCCAGCTCTGCTCTCGGATGCCTCTGAATACCTTTTGTGGTATTTCGTGGAAATCACAAGTAGGGAGAGTCTTTTCAGGCCCAGCATGTGGATTACCCATAGGCATTTGGTTGGCCATTGTGAAAACTGGAGGATGCTGGTCTATTTGGGCCTTTGGAATGATCCAGCAAGATTCTTCTTATGTTCTGAGATAGATCATTTGGTCCATCTGACTCGTCCACACAGATTGGCAGCGACTCTCCAGGCTTTTCTTTCAGGGATTTGTTTCCTTGTACGTTTCATTTGTCTGGACCCTATTAGAGCAGTGGTTTTCAAACTTTTTTTTCTCTGGGCCCCACTTTTGGAATAAAAAATTTACTCGTGCCGCACCATATTTTTTAATTGATAAGAAATACATTGGAAAACAGAAAGAAACAACTCCTAGCAGTGCTTGATTTTTATAACATAGAATAAACTGCTTTATAATATGACCACTGGACACCCAGAAAGTAAAAAAAACATACAGCTACATAAGAACATATGAACCATTCCGAAATAATTATAAACGAGCCTCTTTCATATGTACCTTAAGTGTGTGTACAAACTCAGTGAGAGACATGAGCTTGCTTTTGCCAGGTAATCTCATTTATATTAGATCTAATGTGAGACAAGCTAACCTCATCTCCTCCTCATCACAAATAAGCCTTTCTCTTTTCTGATCTTTCATATTTGTCAGAGCTGAAAATCCTTATTCACAACAATATGTTGTTGAGAACTGTAGAAGAATAGCCAATGCTCTTGAAGAGCAGTGTGGATACTGTTTCTGATTGTATATTCATATGAATATACAATCAGAAACAGTATGTATGTGCGCACACACACATATATATATATATATATGAGAGATACTATACTATGCTACACTGAACTGTTTAAATGCTTCTTTGATTGCCCTTGAATCTTCCTGCCACCCTTGCTATCCTCTCCTGCCACACCGTTTGAGAACCACTGAATTAGAGGGACAAAAAGGGAATCTAAAAGATGGACACTAGCAGGGTTTCTGTTGCTAATCCCTCTTGGGTGGTGGGGTGGCCTTGAGAACAGAGTCCCCTAAGTTGCCTCTACCTCCCTGGCTCATGTGCGTGAAACTGGCTAAGAGCCATACTAGAGGAGACACAGAGCTCTGCATCTCTTTCCCTTCCTATTTATTTTTAATGCAAAGCAGTCTCGTGAGGCTGCAATCAGAAGGCAGAAACAGGGCCATCTTAAGGTCATCGGGCGCCCTGGTGCAGGGATCCCTTGGGCGCCCCCCCCACTCTTAAAAAAAAGGAAAGCTCTTACCTGGCGTGCCTCACGGCGGCCCCTGCACCTCACAGCGGGGCCACGCTGTGCCGGAGGTCGCCCGCCTGTCCGGTGCCAGATTGAGTGGGGGAGGGGGTGCTGCTGCTCCGCGCAGCCTTCCTCCCTTCTCCCAGCAGGCCGGGGTGCCTGGGCAGGCCGGGCCTCGCCGGGGCCTTCCCGGCCGTCTCCCGCGATTCCGGCGCTTGCTGGGTCCACGGCCGTTTCCTTCCCGCCAACAGGGCGCTGCATTTCATTGGTAGAGGTGCTGCCATGTGGCGTCGCCTCTACCAATGAAACACAGCGCCGGGGTGAGGGATGACCCTGGTGCTGCAGAGCGGAACAGGCTCCTAGTGCCCCTGTTCCGCTCGCTTACCTCCCTGCTCTCCTGGCGCGGCTGGTGGAGGGAAAAGGGAGGCTGCCGCACAGCTCCCCCACTTGCTGGGGCGCCCCTCAGCGCCCCCTGATCACCCTGGCGCCCTGGCGCAACGCGCCACTAGAGTCAATGGGCGAGCCGGGCCTGGGCAGAAAAGCTGTGAGGAGGAGCATCTGCTTAATCCTTTTCTTTCTTGCTGCTCTTTTCCTGCTCTTTTGCAGCCTCCCAATGCTGCTTTTCATCAAACCAGCAATAAACCAACAGGAGAAAAAGATACAGAACTCAGTGTCATTTGACCCTAAGGCCATGTGAAATATCTAAAATCTTTGGCCTCAAGGGCTATGTGGATGCCAGATCTGAATCCCCTTGAGTCTTAACTGGACCACCCAGCTTTCAGCCGCTTGACTTTAATTCTTGTCCATTACTTACATATATACCAAACTTGACAGTCTTCCTAAGGATAAACTTACAGAGCAATTCTATATGTATTTCCTCAGAATCCGTCCCACTGAGTTCGCTGGGACTCACTCCCAGCTAATAATACTAGGGATCATTAGGAAAGAAATTGAAAATAAAACTGTCGACATCCTAATGCCATTCTACAAACCTGTGCGAATGCATTTGAAGTGCTGTGTGCAGTTCTGATTGCCACACCTCAAAAGCAATATTGTAGAGTGGGGAAAGGTTCAGAAAAGGGCCACCTAAATGATCGAGGGGGTGGAGTGATCCTATTTTTTAAAAAAGGTTGGAGCATTTGGGGCTATTTAGAGGAAAAGGTGACATGATAGAAGTTTATAGCATTATGCATGGCATGGAGAAAGAGGATAGAGAAATTCCTAGGTGTCAAAAAAGACTATTTATGTATGCTACTACTGCGGTCCATGTTTTATTAGCCCCCAAATGGAAAACGAGTGAGGTCCCAACCAAAGAAAAATGGCAACTTTAACTGATGTAATATGCACAGCTTGCAGACTTAACATATAGAATAACTCCCAAGAGACTGCGATCTACTCACAGAGTTAAAAACTGGCAGTGATCTACCCCCTTTTGGGGGGTTCAGGTCAAAGTTGTTGGGCTTTTTATAGGAAGGCCCATTTTGGGCAGTTTGGGTCAAAGTTGTTGAGTTTTTTCAGGGAGGAGCTTTTTGAGCGTTTTTTTAGCGGAGCCACAGTTTTTCAGATTCTTTGCGGGGAGCCAGTGATCTGCCAGTGATCTACCGCAGATGTCCAGTGATCTACCAATAGATCACAATCTACCTGTTGGATGTGCCTGGAATAAGAGACCAAGAAGAATGTACGTTTAAAGAAGACTGGAAAATGTTTACTGAATATATGGGTGAAAATTGTGTTTATTTAAAAACACTGGTAGCATTAAGAGAAACTCAACAACCGTGTAAATACGTTTTGATGGATGTAACAATGGATTACTGAATGGTTTAGTTCATGTAAAATATGCAGGGATGCATGGTTTGCAAAATGAACCATGGAAAGAGAAGAAGGGAAGTCATTAATTTAAGGTTGTTTAAATGAATATTTTGAAATGCAAATTAGAAACTTTAATTTTTTTATATAAAAATATAAAAGTTTTCATCACTCTGGAACTAGCGGATATCCAAGGAAGCTGAATTCTGGAAGATTTAGGACAGATAAAATAAAGTATGCAGCGCATAGTCAAATAATGGAACTAGGGGCAGATCTGCACTTATGGTTTTTAATGTTATTTTACAATTATGCCCTGTGTCATTTTAGAACTCTATATCTAATATTGTTCTAATAACGTTAAACAGGTCACTGTAGATCCAGCCTTGCTCCCCCAGGAGGCAGTGATGGCCATCAACTTGGATGGCTTTAAAAGAGGATTAGACAAATTCATGGTGGGTAAAGGTATCAATGGCTAGTAGGTGTGATAATGCTCTGCCTCCATGCTCAGAGGCTTCCGAATTCCAGAAGGGGAGAGTGGGCTTGTGCCCAGATCCTGCTGACTGGTTTGCCCAAAGTATCTGGTTGACCACTGTGAGAACAAGTTGCTGGACTAGATGATTATGTAAACTCATCTTGGATTCCTAATGTGGCATTGAATTCAGTTTTTACTGAACTATAATGCACATGAGATTTTACTTTCTTGGGCTCCTTGATCACTGCAGATGGCTACAGCAGTCATGAAATTAAAAGATGCCTGCTTCTTGGGAGAAAAGCAATGACAAACCTAGACAGCATCTTAAAAAGCAGAGACATCACCTTGCCGACAAAGGTCCGTATAGTTAAAGCTATGGTTTTCCCAGTAGTGATGTATGGAAGTGAGAGCTGGAACATAAAGAAGGCTGGTCGCCGAAGAATTGATGGTTTTGAATTATGGTGCTGGAGGAGACTCTTGAGAGTCCCATGGACTGCAAGAAGATCAAACCTATCCATTCTTAAGGAAATCAGCCCTGAGTGCTCAGTGGAAGGACAGATGTGAAGCTGAGGCTCCAATACTTTGGCCACCTCATGAGAAGAATAGAATCCTTGGAAAAGACCCTGGTGTTGGGAAAGATTGAGGGCACTAGGAGAGGGGGACGACAGAGGACTAGATGGTTGGACAGTGTTCTTGAAGCTACGAACATGAGTTTGACCAAACTGCGGGAGGCAGTGCAAGACAGGAGTGCCTGGCGTGCTATGGTCCATGGGGTCATGAAGAGTCGGACACCACTAAACGACTAAACAACAACAATGCACATCAGCTGAAGAAAGAAATGCAAAGAAATGTGACCATTAAAGGGCTTGAAAAGGCATGCTTGACTTAACCATACATTTCCAGAGCTTGGGATTTGCAAATGTTGGGTGCACTGAATCAACTAATCAAACACTCACAAGCTACAGGGGGGCAGTGATATACCAGCAGCTTACTACTATGAGTTCAGGTGGACAGCAGGAGCCCAATCAAACCTTCAGATCCTGGCAGGAAGCAAGAGAGAGGAGGAAAGAGAAGAAAGGATGGAGAACTTGGTGAAGCCAGAAATAAGGAAGCTGTTGGATGGAGCAGGTGCTTTATCTGCAAAATTCTCAGGTTGCAAGAAACAGCATGATTTAAAAAAAGAGCAGAGTGTAACTGGGTCAATGGCAAGAACTAGAGCAAGCAGGATTAGCTATTATGAGATTATCACTTCACTCTGGGTGCAAAAGTAAAACAGGAAAACGGAAACAGCGGACATCATGGTTGAATTTCCGGCATCCTGACAGTTTGAAGCAACCAAACTTTACATACGTAGCACCTCTGGTTGTTTATTTTCCCTGTCCAGATTCAGAGGAGAAAAATGATTGCCCAGGCTGTGCACCCAAACTCCTATCCCTTTCCTCTACCCCTACTCAGGTTTTTTTTCTTCTATCCAGCAAGCTTTCTCTGAAGGCTCATACAGGGGAGCAAATAATACAATTGTAGCTGAACACTAGAGGTGTTTTATTGACCTTCTGATTACAATCTTGACACAAGAATTAATCTGCAAGAATGAGTGTGCAGTCAAATCCTTGTGGGTTGCAAGGGTGTCACAATTATGGGAAAGCACAAAAGGCTGCAAAAGGTTCCAAGAATCTCAGCTTTCACTTTTTTTTCTTTTTAAAAAACTGCTTCACAGCCCTTATGACTGTGGAAATATGCTTGGCAGTGTTTAATCTATGCCTTGAGAATTCTCTGGTGCTAGAAGCATTGCTAAACAATATTTATGGCTCACGGGAAGCTGCTTTATACCACATTGGACCAGGAGTCTTTCTAGTTCAGTGTTGCCTAACACTGGCTGGCAGCTACAGGGTTTCAGGCAGAAGTACCTCTGTGTGGAGTTGCCAGAGTTTTGAACCTGGTGTCTTTTGCAGGCAACATATGTGCTCTCCTACAACAGCCCTTCTCCAGAATTGCTCCTTGCACCTCTGTCTGGCTAGTTAGCAAGCATGTGAAATAAGTCTAGTCCTGACAATTTGCTTAATTTACATAAATACATGTTACATTTTATATGCAGACCATGAAATTCAACTTGGGCAGTTTGTAGATTACATTTATATCCCATCCCTTCCCAAAGGATCTCAGAGCAGGGTGCATAGGCTTTCCTATGCAGACACACATACCTTTTCATGTGAGGAAGGCTGGGCTGAGAGAAAACGATAGGCTTAAAGTCACCAATTGAGCTTCCGTCTGAGTAGGAATTTAAAGTCGACTCTTTCTCCCCTTTTGTTAAACCGCTCAGGCAATTGTAGTTCTGTGAGGGGAACACGGGTATGCTAAAAACTCTCAGCATCCTTGTTGTTGTTGTTTAGTCGTTTAGTCATGTCCAACTCTTCGTGACCCCATGGACCATAGCACACCAGGCACTCCTGTCTTCCACTGCCTCCCGCAGTTTGGTCAAACTCATGTTTGTAGCTTCAAGAACACTGTCCAACCATCTCATCCTCTGTCGTCCCCTTCTCCTTGTGCCCTCAATCTTTCCCAACATCAGGGTCTTTTCCAGGGAGTCTTCTCTTCTCATGAGGTGGCCAAAGTATTGGAGCCTCAGCTTCACGATCTGTCGTTCCAGTGAGCACTCAGGGCTGATTTCCTTCAGAATGGATAGGTTTGATCTTCTTGCAGTCCATGGGACTCTCAAGAGTCTCCTCCAGCACCATAATTCAAAAGCATCAATTCTTCAGCGATCAGCCTTCTTTATGGTCCAGCTCTCACTTCCATACATCACTACTGGGAAAACCATAGCTTTAACTATACGGACCTTTGTCGGCAAGGTGATGTCTCTGCTTTTTAAGATGATGTCTAGGTTTGTCATTGCTTTTCTCCCAAGAAGCAGGCGTCTTTTAATTTCGTGACTGCTGTCAAGAAATCCTTCATCCTTATCAAGCTACAGTTCCCAGGATTCTTGGGTGATGCCATGACTGCTTAAAGGGGCATGATACTGCTGTAAATGTACATTGCAGACAGGGCCTTAGTTACAGTACCACATGGGAACTTGAAGTTGTTGTACTGGGGTGTACAGATTACTAGGCAAATAGAAAGGCTCATCTTATCCTATGGGACAGAGATGGAGCACGTTTTTTTTCTAGGGATTGGTACTCTGATAAAATAGGGATCTAGTCCCTCCTATTCTCAACTGAAATGCATGCCCATGAAACAGAAACCAGAAGGAAGTAATCGCACTGGTGGAATTCCACTGCTCAGTAGTAGACAGCAAAAAAAATGTATAAATGTAGATGTATAAATTTCAAGAACTTTCTGACCATAAGAGCTGTTTGACAGTGGAATGGTCTCCCTTAGGAATTTGTGGACTCCTCCCTTGGAGGTTTTTAAGCAAAGGTTGGATGGCCATCTGTCATGGATGCTTTAGCTGAAATTCCTGCGTTCCAGGGGGTTGGACTAGATTACTCAGGGGGTCCCTTCCAACTCTACAATTCTATGATTCACACACACACACACATTTAACAGGTGCCAAACAACAGGACTTATTCTGACAGCTGAATTTGGAGTTCCTTGGTGCAATACTTGGGTGGTACTGTATGGCTGTGCATTCAACCCTGTGCAATAAAGTACAGTTGTACCTTGAAGTTGAACAGAATCTGTTCCAGAAGTCCATCCGACTTCCAAAAGGTTCGGAAACCAAGGCACAGCTTCCGATTGGTTTCAATTGCGCAGGTGCACCAGAAAAAATAGCGAAAGATGCACCAGACGTTCGGCTTCCAAAAAGATGTTCAAAAACCAGAAAATTCACTTCCGGTTTTCGATTGTTCGGGAGCTGAAACGTTCGACTCCCAAGGCGTTTGGGAGCTGAGGTATGACTGCACGTAACACTTATATGCCACTTGATCACTACGACCTAAAATATGGTGCTTGTTCAATCTATAGAATTTATTCTGATTGCGGGATTTATTGGTGCAACACTTGAGTGGCATTGCTTGCAAGATACACACAGGCCTATGCCAATAAAGTTGACGAGCAGAAGTCAGAATCAGGCAGGCTGTGTACATGCACAGAGTGCGCATGATAATGAGCACTGTGTGATCCAGGCACCTCCACCCACTATGCCGCTTTGCACCTGCCAGCTGCTCATTTTTGCCAGCTGCTGAACCTGTTCCCACGGGGCTCCGATTATTTATTTGTGCCTGAGGCTGTGTACTTCAGGCAGTCCAATTACAGAGCACTAAGTGTACGCCGTTGTCTTTGCACACTTTCATCAGGCCTGGCTTCTTGGCTGATCCTGAACAGTGTGTTTCTTATCAGTCCAATTGCTAATTAGAACAAAGTGAATGGGCTGCCCTGCAAGTTAATGCATAAGAAAGCTCTCCACCATAATCTCCTGGGAAGCTGCTTATTTGGTTGGAGTGGAAGCTTCCTGGAGGATGCCCAGAAGAAGTTCGCTGAAATAATTGCACTTACTTTGCAACCCTACGTGCACTTACCTGGGAGTGAGTACCACTGAACATTAGGGATGGGCGGGGGGGATAGAGAAATTCAGTTTGGTTTGCATTTGAATGTGATTTCCTGGACCACACTTCCTGGGCAAACAAAAATGAAGCCAGCAAAAAATATCATCCGAAATCCACATTTTGCTGAATCTCCAACCAAAACAGAGTACAAAATGCATATATGGTGGGGGGGGGCACATATGAAAATGCCTTAAAGTTAACCTTAGGAAAGCAATCAGAGCAAGAAATGAAAGTTAAATACTGAAAGGGATGGTTGAACCAGTTGATTCCTCTTCTACAACCAGGGTGGTCCTCCCTTGCTACTTTAGACAAGTAGGAATCCACAACTAGTGAATGGAGGGAAGTGTTGATTTATTTGCAAGAAGTTCCTCCAGGTACTTATCACACATTTACTTTTGCCCTGAACCATTACCCTTATGTTAATTTTGTTTACCAGTATGTTAATATTCTATGTACCTCCCCTTTTCTGATGTGTTGCCTATGTAACTATGATGTAGTGATGATTCTGGGATTTAGGTGGGAAGTTTTAAAAGTTCTTGTAACCCTGTGCCCGGTGTTCAGTCTTGGCGTGAACCTGTTGTGCAATAAACCTTGCTATTTTGCTCTGGTTGGTGGCTGGACTCCTTTCTTTATGGACCGCGGGCTCTTGCCTGACGAGCTGAGTGGCTGAGCAGCCTCGCACCCAGAATTATCCCTAACAGTTCAAAACAGCTCACTCACATCCCTACCGGTAGGCAGGAGCTGGAGAAAAGCCAAAGGAAAGCTTAACGCTATGACTCTGCACACTAAATACAGCTGAGGATTTAGCAACCCTCCACAGCCATTCCAGTTCATCGAGCTACACACTGTTCCCTGAGCCAATGCAAAGATGATACCATCACAAAGATTATATAACAGAGATATCAAGATACGGGATGAGAAAAGGGCTAAATCCTGCCTTCTGCTGTGACTAGGGATGGGGCAGAAATTCAGTTCAGTTCACATTTAAAGGTAAACTTACCTAATAATTTCCTCTATTCCCCCCCCCCCCAGCACTATTTCACTATGGAAAATGAAACGAAATCAATTTTCATGAGAGGAAGCTACGGTATTCATTGAAACTTCGTAGGAACAGAAACTGACACAGGGGCTATTGGCTATTGCAGAGGCAAGCAGGAGGTTGTTTATCAATGGGAAGCAATAAAATGGGCAAGAATGAGAAAGAGTTCATTTAATTAATCCAGAATAACTCTTAACAGTCTTGATAGCGCATCCCACATTGGGCAGGCTTTGTGCTGCAATTTTCTTACTTAAACAAACACACAAACACAAATTCGGTCTGAAAAAGCACAAGAAAAGAACACAGAAACCTGAATTGCAACAATCTGATGATGTAATCCGGATAAAGTAATTTTACATAAAATAAGTGAGCAAAGGCAATTCCAAAGAGGAAAAGGTATAGGGGTGTTGGTGAAAGCAACCACAGGGCTTTGCAAACAATTTAAGATTGTGCATCTATCCCAAACTACATGGGTCCTACCCTGAGGAGGTCCTGTCACCTGCCCTAATAAGCACTTATCTGGACCCTAAAATCCAAAGCCCAGCATAAGGTCCATTGGCCAAGATTTTGCTTGCTTCCATAAATACAGAGAAAGGCCCAGATCCCCAATGAGCCTTGAGCACTTTCCAATCAGGAAGAAGCAAATGGAAGGTGTTGTTGTTGTCGTTTTGTCGTGTCCGACTCTTCGTGACCCCATGGACCATAGCACGCCAGGCACTCCTGTCTTCCACTGCCTCCCGCAGTTTGGTCAGACTCATGTTGGTAGCTTCGAGAACACTGTCCAACCATCTCGTCCTCTGTCGTCCCCTTCTCCTAGTGCCCTCAATCTTTCCCAACGTCAGGGTCTTTTCCAGGGAGTCTATTCTTCTCATGAGGTGGCCAAAGTATTGGAGCCTCAGCTTCACGATCTGTCCTTCCAGTGAGCAAAAATCCATCCCCCTTCATGGATCAATGCCTTGTCATGGCGAAGGGGCTTGAATAACTCAGAGAAGCTATGAGCTATGCCATGCAGGGCCACCCAAGATGGACAGGTCATAGTGGAGAGTTTTGACTAAACGTGATCCACCTGGGGAAGGAACCGGCAAGCCACTCCAGTATCCCTGCCAAGAAAATTCCATGGACAAAGAAAACAGGCATATAAATGGAAGGTGAGAACACAGCTAATCTGTGTTCGCAAAGTTCTAATCACTTTGCTCAGTGAGTTATTTGTCATGAAACAGTGTTGTATAGTGGTTAGAGTGTCAGCCTAGATCCTGGGAGACCAGGGTTCAAATCCCCCCACTCAGTCACAATGCTTGCTGGGTAACTTTGGGCTGGTCACTCTCTCTCAGCCTAGCCTACATCACAGGGTTGTTGTGAGGATAAATTGAGGTGAGGGAGAATTATATGTGCCATATTTAGCTTGATGGAGGATATGTGAGATATACAGATAATAAATGAAAAAAATGACCAAAAATAAATTGCACATTATGGTTCTGATTCCTAGGGGTTCTGTCCTCTCTCAGTCTCCAGAAAAGTCCCCTGTCTCCTTCCTGTGATGCCCATCGACACTGTGGCACCAAGGAGGGACTCTCTTGTGGTATATCCCATTGCCAGTTAAGTATTTATACAATCCAAACAAGTGTTAACTTCCTGTGTTTCATTTTTTAAAGAAAAACAAGCAAAATTAGTAGTTGATTATTATAGGTTTGTTATAATCCAGCGTAACAAAAATAACATAATAGCCAAGAACTTCACAATCCTTGGAAAACCAGTCCATTTATAACTTGAGCTATTAATTCCTTTCATTCTTTTGGAAACAGCCATCAATATTTGTTTATTGCCACAAGGCATGGTCATAAACCACAATCCAGTTTTGTTTGAGCAACTTTGATTTTGATGTTCTAAAATAGAAGCAAATTTCAAATAGCGCTCAGGGGAGTATATGACTCTCTTAATCGACTTGCATAACCTCTAATATTAAACAGGTCCAGCTAGAAATGATTCTTCTTCTCCCAGATTAAGTGAATCGGTGGCGGAATCATGAGCAAGCCAATTTCATAAAATCCAGCACTATCATGCTATCCCTTTTAGAGTTGCTAATCAAACAGCATTTGATTTCCCCAGCTTATAAATCTGATATGGGGAGCCTATTGCCCTGTACTGCTGGAGCAGAACTCGCAACATCCCCAACCATTGGCTGACTAGGCCTGTTGGGAGCTGGATGCAGTACAGAAAATCCAGCAAAATGAAGATTCTGTGGGGTTTGCAGCCCAAATCACAAATGTTTGTTTTGCTAGGCAAGCACAGGGCTAGTGCACAGAGAGTTCTTAAACTTCCTAGAGAGGACCCTCTGTGTGTGACCACTTCATTTGCCTCTTCTGGTTGGGAATTCTGTAACAAAGGAGACAATCCCTTACACTTCCTTCCGCTTCTGAGGAGGCCCTCTCTTTCCACCATGCCTCCAAGATGACCATGCATAGATGGCTAAAGCTTCTGCTTTCAGTCATGTTAGCTAAGACTGCCAACTTTTATTTTACTGTAACTTAGAACTACTTTTTTCTTCAAACTACCTTGCAGTATTTGCTGCCTGCATTGAAATGTAAGTAAACCTGGGGTGGCAGCAGTAGGGGGTAATGCATTCCTTGGAGGCCAGATCTGCTGTGCCTGTGGATACTGTCACCTGATGCAGTAGCCTCACCCTGTCTCATGGGTGAGCTGGCCCTAACGGCAGCTATTGACCCCTCGTTGCCTCAATTTTTCATTGTATATTTTTCTTCATTTCAGGGTGATACTGTTGTTGTAAATTCTGTTGAAATCCTATTAGGTGTTTCTGTGTATCTAAGGACAATCAAGTGGATTAGAACACCAAACACTGCATTTCCAGAATGCAGAGTTTCCATTAATTCTTAACTGGGCCCCTATGACTTGCAAAAGCCTACCTGTTTGTGCAGAGGCCTCTTCATTACAGGTGACCATGCTGAATCAGGGATGTCTGTAAGGATAGCCAGGCAGCAGGACTGACACCAGATGTGCTGCCCCAAGAATCATATCATATTACAGTACTGCCCCAGTAATCACTCAAGTAATATGTGAATGGGGCTTACATTGTAGGAAAATCTGTATTTAAAAGATTTTTCAGAATTGTGTAGACCAGGCACCCCCAAACTACAGCCCTCCAGATGTTTTGGCCTACCACTCCCATGATCCCTAGCTAATAGGACCAGTGGTCGGGGAAGATGGGAATTGTAGTCCAAAACATCTGGAGGGCCGAAGTTTGGGGATGCCTGGTGTAGACCTTAAGAGACATTCTTTGATCTGGGAAGAAGTGGAGGAGCAGGCAGACTCATCCATTCCACTCCATCTAGACAAGTCAGAGGAATCATCAGAGGTCAAGGATCCCTTCCAGCTTGGAAAGAAAAAACACTCAAGGAGGATATGGAGCCACTAGAGGGTGTGGATGGGCAGTGGGTGTGACCTGGGAGAGCCTTCAGGGTTGTTTTCTATAGAATCAACTCATTAAATGCAATGTGTGCAGGTACTATCTCCCCAGTACCATGGAAGCTACAGATCAGTTAGGGTAGCTTCAGATTAATGAGATTAATGCTCAGCTATAAAGCACAATGCATTATTACATTCTCTGGCACTGTAGCAAGTGCATGGAAAGAGAAAGGACATGTCTCCACCCCTTGCTAACACCTGGTGAGCGCTGTGGCCCAGTAAGAGCATTAATAAATCTAAATGCTCTGGCACATGGAGGAAAGCCATCGCACATCACGAAACACAACACAAAATGGTATATTCCTAACCTTAGAATCAACTCCATGATCAGCACCTGGTATCCTCAGCATAGGTGCCAACTCCCAGATTGAAAAATCCGGGATCGGCAGCAGCACAGCACCGGAAGTCGCACTGCGGCCATTTTGGAACTGGGCAGAACAGCACGGGAAAGTCGCTTCTGCACATGCTCTGCCCATTTCCAAAATGGCCTCAGCACCAGAAATCGCTTTTGCGCATGTCCAGAGACTCCAGACATGTGCAGAAGGAGCCTCCCCAGGCCGGTAAGAATCCGGGGGATTTACGGGGTTTTTTAAAATCCGGGCTGCCAGCGGGAAACGGCTGGAAAAATGGGAGTTTTCCGGGGAATACAGGAGACTTGGAAGCTATGATCCTCAGGCAGCTGTTAAGGCTCAAAGCCAATGGCGAGGCCTCTTGGGGCCTCTGGTTCAAACTTGAAAAGGTTGCTCCTTAATGTGCATGTGCGCACGCTCTATAGCTCAAGTAATGTGTGTTAACTGAAAATGCAGCTGGCTCTAAGGCATACATTCCAGCTTCACACAAACAGATAAGAGCTGGCAACCTGCTCTAAATTGTGGCTTTTGCATGTTCAATTCTATCAATGGTAAAAGCTACTAGTAGTAGTTATTTCTGATGTGAGCTCTAATGTGGTGTGTGTGTGTGTGTGTGTCTTTTCTGGTCCTTAGCTAACCCTAAACCTGCGGCATAATGGCCATTGCTCAGCAGTAGAGCATATGCTCTGCATGCAAAAAGTCCCAGATTTAATCCCCAGTATCTCTAGGTAGTCCTGCCTGAAACTCTGGAGAGGTGCTGCCAATTAGTGTAGACAATACTAAGCTTGATGCACCCAATAGACATGTTTTTACAGCTTCGTATTCTGTTTCTAGCGCTTCAGGGCAGTGGTACAAACATTCCTCCTCACTTGTATACACACTGCGCAAAGAACCCCTGGTTATCAGGTGCCACAGTCCTGACCTAGCTTCCCTGTGATATGTACGCTTTATATGTACATAGGATATGTTTCATAGGAAAACACTCAACTAAATCATTTCCCTCTGCTCTGGAGGCTGCAGTGATATGAACTGGGAACTGTTTTACCATTTTTCTGCAACTGTTTTTTTTTCTTTTTTTTGCAAATGCTCCTGTGCGGGCGTAGATGCCCCAGGCTGTGTCTATAAGCAGCCACCCACATGGTCAACAGTCTCTTGTAACCAGCCTACTAGCGGAGCCATGTATCACAACTTTTTGTTTCCACCTTGGTAGCAGGTGGCAAAAGAGGAGGGTGTCAAAATGAGGGAGTAATGGGATCAATATAATAGGTGACGATAACCAATTAAACCTGCCTAGCAAGGGACTCTTGATCTCCCTTTTATCAACCTGTCATGGGTGCCTATTATGGAGGTGAAAGAGCCTTGGGCTTGAAAGGGGAGTGGAAACACAGGCTGGACCTTTGGGATTCTGTAAAAAGACTTATCTCCGAAAGCTGACAAAGAGCAGATGTGGGCGGGTTGTCATGGTGAGAAAGCCCCTAGCCAGAAAATGTGCCCGGAGGTATCTAACCGTATACTGTAGAAACAAAGGATTGTGTGGGGGGAAATAAAAGGAAGATAATGGAACCAAACATTTTTGTTATGGGCGGGGTGCGTGCATTAATAGCTACTGTATTTGATTTTCAGCTAAATATATCATGGACATAAGCAGAATCTTGCTGGATCAGACTAAATGCCCATTGAGTTCAGGGTTGTATACCATATTATTATTATTATTATTATTATTATTATTATTATTATTATTATTATTATTATTACACTGTGGCTTGCCATTGGCTTGCCATTGTTTTATTGATTGTAGTTTAGAAATAATTTATTGTAATTGCTAAGAGTGGATTTCTGTTTAATTTTTATATGCTGATATTTAATATTATTCTATGGTTGTTGAATATTACTTTATTTGATGTAAGTTGCTTATTTTAAAGTTATGTTTTATTATCACATTTTTTTATTGCATTAGATTGTTATAAGTAGTACATTCTTTGTTTCTTCAGCTTGTAAACCACCTTGGGTATTGTAAGATAGAATGACAGTATACAAATTGATGATGATGATGATGATGATGATGATGATGAAGAAGCTGTTCTCATAGTGGCCAACCAGACACCTCTTGGAAGCCTGTAAGCAGCTCATGAATGCAAGAGCCCCCTCTTGGTCATAATTAGGGGTGTCTGAGAATCCCAACAGAAATAGAAGCAAACATGTTCAATGTTCACTTATTTGCTCCCCGTTCAGAACACAAATCCAGCAAGTACAATTGGTATTTACTGCTGCTGCGATTTCAGGTGACAAACAGTACGCAATGGATTATTCCCCCCCCCCTATTTATATGACATTTGCTTTGCTCAGAAATGAATGGGGTGAAATAGTGTAATGAATTGCATAACGATACGTGCAATATTGTGCCACAGTGGACAGTGAGACAAATAATGCACTGAACTGCAGCAAAGCAGAAATCCCGCTGCATGTGATGAGCGCAAGTTGGGAGAGAAAGGGATGTCGTCAAGATCCTCAGAAACTGTCATTTAGAGGCACACTACCTCTCATTTCGGAGGTAGTATAGCCAGCAAGACTAGATAAGACTAAATGCTGTTCTGCTATTTTGTAATCCTTATGTGCCACTGAAGAAGACCGATTAGTCAAAACTTGTCTGGTTACAGTGACTGGCTTTGGAAATAATTTGCTTCGTGCAACTGCACATGACATGTCATTGTAATTTATTATATCTGCATGTATCCAGTTTGTCAATATCATTGCATTTGGAGATGAATCCATTAGCCATTGGACTATGATATTGGGTTTTTTTAAAGTTACCATTTTGAAGTTGTTTTATGTATATAATAGATTTTGGTGGCAGTCAGCTATGTTTTACCCAGAGTACACCTATTAAAATTCACGATACTAATTTAGTCACATTCATTAATTTCCATTCTGAGCAAGACTTCACTGAACACCACTCTCTAAATGTAGTTTTGTTTGTTTTTGTATCCATGCAATTCCATCCCTTTGACCAGTGTTTTTTTTCAGGGCGTGCTCTTTTTGTTGTTAAAAAGTGTAGCACTTTAACAACTTCATGGTGAATACCGGCACCTCTTTTTGTTGTTGTTGTTTTGTTTAAAAGTGTGACACTTACTGTAACAACTTCATGGTAAGTACTGCTACCTATTTTTTCAATGGGGGGGGAGCCTTGTCTTTGACACATTGTTATTAAAAACTATTTCTCAATTTAGGGTTGTTGTTTGGCTGTTTTAGTTGTCATTCATATGTGTGATCTCCCTCCCCATCCCTGTTGCTTCTTTTTCCATTTTCTGGCACTAAGTGCAACACTCCCTAAAAGCAAATCAATGCCTTCTGCCATATGAAACTTGGCACTTGAAAGCCAGCTCTGCAACTTCACAACTGAGAACATTTCATTTGTTGCTGTTTGTCAGTTTGGGGTGGCCACTAGAGCACAGGGTATGTATTTGAACAGTTCAGCTTTTTGAAAAAGCACTCTCCTTTCCATCCATCTTCTCCCTCTTGAAAACTTTTGCAACCGCCCAAGTATTGTAAAATATGTTGGGTATATTATAAATCTTTATTTGCATATCTATAGAGAGAGATATCTGTGCCAAATGAGAGTTGACAATTTCCCTTTAAGAAAAGTCATGCTGAATAAACAGAAAATGTTTAGAGAGCTAAATTAAGGAATTATACATGTTTTCATTTGAACACAGAGGCCAAGTTCTTGCTTACTTGATGGTAGTAGATCTGTCCGTTGTATAACCCATTCAAAGGGCAAAGGGCAGGGGGATGATAAGGTCCTTGGAAGAATAGACCAGTATCCTCCAATGAAAATAGGGATGCTGTATTACTTAATACTAATAAGAACAACAACAATAATTTTATTATTTATACCCCGCCCATCTGACTGGGTTGCCCCAGCCATTCTGAGCAGCTTCCTGCATATCTAAAAACATAATAAAACATTAAACATTAAAAAACTTCCCTATAAAGGGCTTCCTTCAGATTTCTTCTAAAGGTTGTATAGTTACTCCTTAGATTGGGGGTTGCACAACTCCATACCCTCAAACATTTTTCCAGTGAAAATAGGGGCATCCTTACCATATCCTCCAACATGATCTTCTGGACCACCGCCTTGCCGACGTGGGGGATACAGGGTGTAGCCCGACAATGGCTGCGCTCTTTTATATCTGGTCGGGGACAGAGGGTGGCACTAGGGAGGGAGATGTTGTCGTGCCACTCCTTGGTGCATGGGTGTAGGCAGGGGGGGCAGGAGGGGCAGTTGCCCCCCCTAGAAGCAGGGCCACTGGCCAGCCTGCTCCGCTGCCCGCCGCTGCCCGCCGCTGCCCGCCGCCGTCTCCCTTCTCCCTGGCTGGCTGTGGGGCGGGTGGAGGGAAAGCCCCAGAGCCGCGCAAAGCGCTTGGCTGGCTTTCCCTCCGCCCGCCCCACAGCCAGCCGGCTAGAAGGGACGTCTTCCTTCTCCCTGGCTGGCTGTGGGGCGGGTGGAGGGAAAGCTGATCCTGGCGCCCCCTTGCCCCTGAACGACCATGGCTTTCCTTGCCCCACTGTGGCCCCTCCCCCATGCCTTGGCCCCACCCCTTGCCCCCCTAATTTTGATCCTGGCTACGCCCCTGCCTTGGTGTGTGGATTGCCACAGGGCGCAATCCTCTCCCCGATGCTTTTTGACATCTTTAGGCGCCCCCTTGCCAGGATTGTCCAGAGCTTTGGGCTGGGTTGTCACCAATATGCAGATGACACTCAGCTCTATCTGTTGATGGAGGCCAGATGTTTGGAGGCCGTGGCTGGATGGTTTCGCGGGAGCCGACTGAAACTAAATCCTTCGAAGACAGAGGTCCTCTGGCTGGGTCAAGATGGCATGGGGATGAGGGACCAACTCCCTTCTCTTGCGGGGGCACAATTGGTGCCATTGCCTTCCGTTAAGAGTTTGGGTGTAATCCTTGACGCCTCCCTTTCTATGGAGGCGCAGGTTACAACAACAGCTAAGGCGACATTTTTCCACCTTCACCGCATCAAACAGTTGGTCCCTTACCTTTCCCGCCCCGACCTGGCCACAGTGATCCATGCGACAGTCACTTCCAGGCATGATTACTGTAATTCGCTCTAGGCGGGGCTGCCCTTGAAGCTGTCCTAGAAACTCCAGCGGGTGCAGAATGCTGCAGCGAGGCTCCTCACGGGTCCCTGCCATGGGAGCATATTCATCCAGTGCTTTTACAGCTGCACTGGCTCCCGATGGAGTACAGGGTCAGATTTAAGGTGCTGGTTTTGACCTTTAAAGCCCTTCACGGCCTAGGACCCTCGTACCTACGGGACCGCCTCTCCCAGTATGCCCTGCGGAGGACCTTAAGGTCCATAAATAGCAACACCTTAGAGATCCCAGGCCCTAAGGAAGTCAGATTAGCCTCAACCAGAGCCAGGGCCTTTTCAACATTGGCCTGGTGGAATGCTCTGTCTCATGAGACCAGGGCCCTGTGGGATTTGAATCCGCAGGGCCTGTAAGACAGAGTTGTTCTGCCTGGCCTTTGGCTTGGAATCAACTTGATTCCCTCCCCCTTTTTCCTTTTTCTGTTGAGGCTGCATTCTAATTTTAATGTTGTATTTAATCTTGTTTTTAAGCTGTATTTTAATTAATTGTTTTATATTCGGTGTTAGCTGCCCTGAGCCCAGTCTTGGCTGGGGAGGGCGGGGTATAAATAAAATTTATTATTATTATTATTTATTATTTCTCCGATGAAAGTAGGGACGTCCTAAGGAAAAGTGGGGTATTCTGGGATCAATCAGAAATTGAGAGGGTTTCTGAAAATCTGGGGCTGTCCCTGGAAAATAGGGACATGCGAAGGGTCTGTGTCTATATGCTGGTACACTGGGGTTCACTGTGTGCTTGCTTATACCCAAAAGTGCTCCTGGCTTCCATATACGTCTGTCTCCAGGCCTTTCCAAAGCCACTGCTAAAATTCTCATTCTCTGCAGTTGGACTGAAGCCAGCTTCTCAAGAATGATGCTTATTTACTTCCTTGTAGTTGAGAGCTCTACAAGGACCCCAAGTGCCACATTCTACAGCCCACAGTTAATAATCCTTTCATGGGGATTCATTAGAACGGCACTCCACTGAGCCTGTTGGCATTTCTTGGACTTGTTGGTTTTCTTTCCCATGACTTAAAAGAAAGAAAGAAAGAGGTATCTTTAACTTCAGACATATTCCTGTTAACTGTTTGCAAGCACAGAGGTGAAATGCGAATACATAAACCTCATTGTGAAACTTCACGGTCAGTATTTGACAACATGGTGAGTGCATGATTACTTTGGTAGGTGTTAGCGCTTAGGGCTAGGCTGATTGATCTGTGATGAGGCACTCATAGAATTGTAGAATTGTAGATCTGGAAGGCACCACTAGGGTCATGATCCAACCCCCTGCAATGCAGGAATCTGTTGCTCAACTTGGGGTTCGAACCCACGATCCTGAGATTAAGAATCTCATGCTGTCCTGACTGAACTACCCCTTGGATATCACATAGATAAAAGTCATCCTTTGATGCTCATGCGTCACAATCATAAGCACATGCAAAGCTGCCTTATGCTGAATCAGACTAATGGTTCATCTAATTCAGTATTGTCTTCACCAGGGATGGCTAACCTATTGGCCTTCAGATGATGTTGGAGCCTCATAAAATCTCCCATCAGCCCCAACCATCATAGGAAATGCTGTTGTTTGTAGTCCATCATCTTCTAGAGGCCCTTAGGTGGTGAGCACATGGTAACAAAGTGATGGGTATAGTGTGAGTTTGTGTGTCTTATGCCCTGCATCTTATGCCCTGCTTAGCCTGCTGCCCTCAGATACAACAGAGGATGGTCTCCTGTTGCTAGTGTTGAAGCTTCATATTTGAGGTAAGGGGGTGGGGGAGAAAGAGAGAGAAAGAGAATCTTGCCCATTGCCCAAATGTCTTGAGCTGGCTTTGCACATTGAAACAGTCAAAACAAAACTGGAGTTGTTATTAGGAATGTCAGTGTGCCGGACACACACAAATCTTGCCAACGTGCCAGCACGAAATCCTAAGGTGGCTATTTTCTCTGCCAAGCTCCCACATTTGGCTATTTTCATACAACATTAAATCAGTGTCAAATTATCCTTTTTATACCCTAATAAGGACTTTGAAGGGAGGGCAGACAAGCACCCCATGGGAAAGTGCTGGTATTTTAAACAATTTCAGTGCTCCCCCCCCCCCAGCAAACCGCCTGCCTTTGGAGCACTTCCAAGCCACCTTCTTGGCATTCAGCGGCAAAACCTGGACACCACCGTTGCTGACTAACTATAGTCCAGCTTTCCAAACTGTTCTTTCCTACCGAAGAACAATCTTTAACTATTTATGAAAACAGAATATAGCAAGCAGAAGAGCATAGAAGTTGCATGACTGGGTTCTACGAGTGTTTTTGCAACTTGGTGACATTGATGGAATTAAACTGTGGAACTTGCTACCACAATATGTAGTGATGTAGAGAGATATCTGTGCCAAATAAGAGCTGACAATTTCCCCTTAAGAAGGGTCATGCTGAATAAACAGAAAATGTTTAGAGAGCTAAATTAAGGAATTATACATGTTTTCATTTGAACACAGAGGCCAAGTTCTTGCTTACTTGATGGTAGATCTGTCTGTTGTATAACCCATTCAAAGGGCAGGGGGATGATGAGGTTCTTGGAAGAATGGACTAGTATTCTCCAATGAAAATAGTGATATAAGGGGTAAACCCCATATACAAGCCTTATGAGTCCAGTAATACACAGAGAGGGGAACCACTGCCTTGACCAAACGAGAGCCATTTTATTCCTTCAGAAAGCTGGGGTCAAGGGAAGGTTAGCCCCTGTTCCATGGGAGAAAATAATCCCCACTTGACCCCAGACCTTCACCTGGATACACCTCACCTCTTTTACATAGCTATCGCCTAAACCCTTTCACAACTAGGAAGCCCCTAGCCGACAGCAATTGTGCATTTTTGCACCAACCCCTCCTCCCAGGAAGGAGACTTACTGATTCTAAAACCCTCTTTAATTCTACCTGAATAAAACTATGTTGTATAAACCTATCTGTTTGATTCTACTTTTAAAACAAGGGTTTCCTTCTACGTACTCTTCTACGTGTGGTTTCACTAAACCAGGGGTCCCCAAACTACGGCCCCCGGGCCGGATGCGGCCCAATCGGCCTTCCAATCCGGCCCGCAACGACTCCCGCCGCCCGCTGCCGCCGCCCGCTCTCACGGCGCGCGGCGCAGCGACGATCTAAAAAATCGGCAAAAAATCGCCGAAAATCCTTTGTGCGCATGCGTATGGGCCTCTCCCGACCCGGAAGAGGTCATTTCTGGTGCACTTCCGGGTCGGGGGAGGCCCATACGCATGCGCACAAGCGATTTTTGGCGATTTTTTTCCCGCCCGTGTGCGTGTGCGCATGCGCACGGGTGTGCACTCCCCCGCCCTCCGGCCCGCTGCGCGCGCACTCCCCTGCCCTCCGGCCCACCGCGCGGTCGGCGCGGCGGGCACCGGCCCGCCGCGCAGAAAGTCTGGGGACCCCTGCACTAAACTTTGAGATTTTCGTA
Source organism: Zootoca vivipara (assembly GCF_963506605.1). Lineage (NCBI taxonomy): Eukaryota > Metazoa > Chordata > Lepidosauria > Squamata > Lacertidae > Zootoca > Zootoca vivipara. The sequence goes on along the minus strand of NC_083286.1, from coordinate 46,242,635 downwards.
AAGTGTCAAAACGTTGCCTTAAACCATGAATGTATTACTGTTGCTGAAATGTATTCCTCCTTTCACTACTAGTTACTTTATTTCTGTAATACTCTGCGGAACTTTGAGTGTACGCGTCCTCTCCCTCTAATATTGTTCCTATGTATTAATTGTTCCTATGTATTAATTGTTCCTATGTATTACTTGTATCACATTCTGTCAGTCTCTTCGCATAGTGTAAATTTCCTTGAACAGCTCTATACTTCCTCCCGTCCTGACAAGTTCTCTTGTGACCCCCTACCACACTTCCATCTAGCCTGTCTTATAATAATGACACCAATACACAACTCAGTGAAGAAAAACAAGTTCATTCAACACAGGTGTCATCCTGTGAACAAATAAAATGTATGCAAAATCATTATCAGGACCATCACCCCAATTGTCCTGCTAAGGTCCCCACATTGAAAAACCTACCAACCCCTTGTACTCACCTGATTGCCCTCCTCCCAACCTGTCTCCCGCCTTTTCTTGTGACTGTGTAACATGGGGAGAAAATATTATAAAAGTGGGAAGCTCCCTTTGTTCTGGGTTCTTCACTCCGTCCTGCTACGTGGGTGAAGGACCCTGTTGCAACAGTTTTCTTTTACTAGAAATAAACTGCCTTGCTTTCTAGATGCTCTGGTGTGGTCCCTGTCATTTTACTCTGCCAAGGAGCTCCTTAAACTGGTCTCCTTGTCAGGTTCTCGGACTCTTCCTGGGTCAGAACCAAGTTGTTTCTGGGTCACCCGACCCCCTAAATTCCTATAACAATAGGGACACTGTATTCCACAACAACAACAATTTTATTATTTATACCCCACCCATCTGGCTGGGTTGCCCCTGCATGGCTGGGTTGCCCCTGGGTGGCTTCCTGCATATCTAAAAACATCATTTAAAAACTTTCCTATACAGGGCTGCCTTCAGGTTTCTTCCAAAGGTTGTATAGTTACTTATCTCCTTAGTTTGGGGTTTGCATAACTCCATACGCTCCAACATTTCTCTGATGAAAACGGGCAGTCTAAGGAAAAGCAGGATATTCTGGGATCAAATCAAAAACCAGGATGGCTTCTGTAAATCTGGGACTGTCCCTGGGGAAAAGGGACATGTGGAAGGTCTGAGTTTGGCAGTTATTTGCTGGGAATGATTTAAACATGCTGTGGAGCCTTTAACTGTAGCATACAGAAATTAAGTGCATGAAAGGTTTCCTACCCAGCAGAGGCAAAACTTTGCTTGCGAAATGTTTGTGTTGGGCCAATATCAAAGGCAGCCCTAAAAACAATGGTTATCTGGAATGCTACGATTGTGTAAAGGGATTTGCATCAGCAGAAAAACAATTCACAGGTCTCCTCAAGAGTAAAGGCTGTTTTTAAGTTTTTAAGTTAATAACTAACTATGAAAGAATCAGCTTTGTGTTTACCTGTTAATTTTTAATTAATCTGTTTTCCTTTGCCTCTTCAGGTTCTCTTCCTGCACCTTGGCTAATTATTAATAGACTTGGAAATGGTATTCTGTCCATTAAGTGAATGCAGAGCCCTAACAAGAGGTAGCTTCATTGAATTTTGGGGTACACTCTTATTGCTCCCCCCTTCGGTATCTTAGCTTACTATTGCTGCTTTTGTGCATGATTTATTATTTTATCTGCTGCATTCTATTAATTTTATTATTGGAGAACTTCATTGTGAACTGCTCTGGGAGTTGTTTTGCTGAAGTGTGGTACACGAATAAAGTAACCAGTTTCCAGACTTGAGACCACCTGCTGTAATGGTAGTAGGAATCAAAGTTTTTGGGAGCACATGCAAGGAAGAAAGAAGTTCTGTGGGATGCTAGCAGAGAACTGAACCTTAGACAGCAGCCATGTTGTTGTATGGCTTTAAAGCATAAGAAAAAATAATTTCACTTGTAACAGAAATTACATCTTGTTAAGTAAGGTTTGTTCTAGTCTTTGGTTGTTTGGTGGTTTGAAGTAGCAAATATTACAGACCCCATCTGTGACAACAATATATAGTTTGTTGACACATTTATATTCCAATTTTTCTGCCAAGGAGCTCAAGTTGGCACACATGGTTCTCTACCTTCCCATTTTATCCATCACAACAACCCTGTGAGGTAGGTTAGGCTGAGAGACTGTGAGTAGCCCAAGGTCACCCTGTGAGGTTCATGGCTGAGAAAGGATTCAAACTCTGGCCTCCCAGATCCTAGTCCAACAGTCTAACCACTACACTACCTTTATGGATAGCAAACTTAAAGAAAGAAGATTCCACCTAAACATTAGGAAGAACTTCCTGACAGTAAGAGCTGTTCGGCAGTGGAATTTGCTACCAAGGAGTGTGGTGGAGTCTCCTTCTTTGGAGGTCTTTAAGCAGAGGCTTAAATGTCAAGAATGCTTTGATGGTGTTTCCCGCTTGGCAGGGGGTTGGACTGGATGGCCCTTGTGGTCTCTTCCAACTCTATGATTCTATGATTCTAACATAGCTGAGTGGTATATCACATGCTTTAAATTCAGGAGGCCACACATTCATTCCCTGATATCTCTTAAAAGATCTCAGCTAGCAGGTCTTGGAAACACCTCTAGCCCACATGCTGGACAGCTGTAGCTACCCCTCCCAGTTTGGTGTCATCTGCAAATTTGATGAGCATCCCCTTGATTATTTTATCCAAGTCATTTATAAAACATTGAACAACAACAAGCTCAGGACAGAACCCTGAGGCACTCCACTTGTCACTTGTTTTCTGGGAAGCATTAATGAGCATTCTTTGGGTTCAATCAGTCAACCAGCTACAAATCCACCTAACGGTTACTTCATCCAGCCCAGATTTTACCAGCCTCTCCATTTTTACTCCTCTCTTTGGCTGAAAAATCAGGCCTATTCCATTACCTCTGCCAGAAGGCATTGGGCCTCCCCCAATGGTAATCTACTGGCATCCATTCCATCAGGGTACCATCCCATCTAGTCACTGTAAAACTGTAAGGCATGGGGGCCTGACCTTGCTTTCTTTCCTCCTCCTCCTCCCTCCCCATCCTTTTTTTCTTGTATGTCATGTCTTTTAGATGGTATCTCAGGCCAAGTCTTATGACTAATGACTTTTATAGGTGGCTGTGGGAGCCTTTTCAGCCAAAGAAAGGAATAAAAATGCTTTAAATGAATCTATCAGCAATGTCACTGGGAAAGAGCATGAAGCAGATGAACAGAGTGTGGAAAACAAGCCCTGCGAGGGGAGATTGAAGCATGTTTAGCCTGAGGAAAGAAGACTGGGGTGGGGTGAACATGACAGCGCTCTTCAAATACCTGAAGGGCTGACACACTGAAAAGGATAAAGACTTAGGTTGTGTACATACCATACATTTAAAACAAAAGAACATTGGGAGCTGTCATGCCAGACAAATCTCATTTCTTTCTTTTTGTTAAAGTCACAAGTTTGGAGGATCAGGGGAATGCTGTGGACATAGCGTATCTTGATTTCAGCCGGGCTTTTGACAAAGACACCCCCCCCCCAGATATTCTCTGTGTTCTGTAGCCCAATTGAATGCCTGCCATTAGGTGATAATTGTGCTTTGATATTATTAATTAATGGCATATTGACCACAAAGTTGACTGCTCTGCCTCTGTGGTCAGAGGCAGGCTGAATTGCTTCTGAATACCAGTTGTCAGAAACGGCAGGAGAGGAGACTGCTCCTGAGCTCAGATCCTGCTTGCAGGTTTTCCAAAGGGAACAGGTTGACCACTGTGAGAACAGGATGCTGGACAAGATGGGCTACTGGCCTGATCCAGCAAGGCTCTTATGCTCTTATGTCTGCAGTGAGCCTGTGGGTACTGGCTGGTTTTGCTATCCATTTTATGCTTTTATGTCCATATGCGACTTTACTGCTTTTACATTTTCGCTGATTCGAAGTGTTTCTGTTGCGGTGTGCGTTTGACCTGCCACTCACCTTTTAAACTAAGGCGTACAGCTCTACACCCAAGCAAACATTATACTTGTATTTGCAGAAGCAAACCCTGAGCAAACTCGAGGTGTGCATGCCTGGATCTGAATATTCAACCTCCGTTGAACTCAATTTCCTTAATGGCTGAATGATAACTTTAGGGCACTTGGAAGTCAGAAGATAAAAAAGGCAGGGCTTTAAAAAAAGAAAAGAAAAGAAAGCACATAACAAAAACTCATTTTTATTATCTTAGCAACAAAATCATGAACACCCTGCAAACTGGATGTAAAAAGAACTTTAATCTCTAAAAGGAGTTGTTTGTTTTTTAAAAAAAGAAGCTATTTTTTCTGACACAAGAACACCGATAGCTTCTCTTCTTGTACCTAAACCTTAATTAAACAATTTCATTCATCCTGAAAACTTACATATACTGTGTATATTTTACACACACACACACACACACACACACACACACACACACACACACACACACACACTTATATATATATACCAGTAGGTTGCTGTCCAAGTTGGAACAAACCAGGCACAGATAATCCCTTTGATTTCAGTGGGCTTAAGCATGCTCAGTTCTGCCTCGGATCGTGCCTACCATTCTCAACTGCACTTTGCCAGCTGCACTGTGCCAGAATCTCGTTCCTGACTTTGTTTTTGAAGGGAAGCTGCTGTTCATCAGCATGCCAGCTTGGCTGCGTCTCATGTTTTGGAACAGAGAACTGCACAGTTAACTGGGAGCACGTAATTTCAAGGGCACTCTTTAAAAAAAAGTGGATCTGTAAGAAAAGATGTCTCCCCCCCCATTTACTGTGACTTAATTTAAAAAATCCACCCCAAGCCATATTGCTATTTTTCTTAGTTTCGAACACAGAAAGAGTCCTGCTGGGTCAGATCAAATTGAGCCTTCTATTCTCACGGTGGTCAAGCATATGCCTCTTGGAAACTCACCAGCAATAGCATTTAGGGTTGCCAGCTTTCTTACTTGCATTGGTGCTCTGCCTGATTCCCCCCCCCCCTGAGAATCTCAGGAGTACCTAGGTAGTCCTACCACTTATGCTCACAGTACTCTTGGGAGGCAGGTCAGATGGAGAAATAGCAAATGGCCCAAGATCACTGGATAAACTATGGCTGAGCATGGGGTTGTACCCACATCTCTCCATTCTGAGCCCACAATTCTAGCCCAGGGAAAGGAACTTGTTTCAATCCAAGGGCCAATTCCTTTCTGGCCAACCTTCGGAGGTCCATGTGCCAGCGGCAGAACAGGTGGAGCCAGAAGCAAAAGCAGACAGGGCAACAAACATAGATTTTACCATTGTATAATGTGTACAACAGACATCTCTACCCTCCATCCAAACAAGAGGCATTATCAGAGTTCAAGAACACATGCTAGCCAGGCAAAAACATTGTGTGTGTGTGTGTGTGTGTGTGTGTGTGTGTGTGTGCGCAAAATGGAGCCAGTGAGGGCATGGCCTCGGAAGAGTTCAAAGGGCCACATAGAAATGCCCAGAGGGCCATATTTGACCTCCAAGCCCAAAGTTTCCCACCTCTGATCTAATCATTACACAACACTGGATATGGTATTTGGTGACAATGTTAATCATATTCAGAGAAGACCCATTGATCTCAGAGGTTCAGCTCTGTGACTAATGCTAAATATCAGTTTGAATGTAAAGGTAAAGGGCCCCTGGAAGGTTAAGTCCAGTCAAAGGCAACTATGGGGTTGCGGCTCTCATCTTGCTTTCAGGCCGAGGGAGCTGGGGTTTGCTCACAGACAGTTTTCCGGGTCATGCGGCCAGCATGACTAAACCACTTCTGGCGCAACAGGGACACCATGACAGAAACCAGAGCGCACCTTCCCAGTGCAGTGGTACCTATTTATCTACTTGCACTGGCATGCTTTCAAACTGCTAGGTTGCTAGGTTCAACTGCTAGGTTGGCAGGAGCTAGGACAAAGCAACAGGAGCTCACCCCGTCATGGGGATTTGAACTGCCAACCTTCTGATTGGCAAGCCCAAGAGGCTCAGTGGTTTAGACCACAGCGCCACCCACAGTTTAACTGCAGCCTGGCACATATATACTTGCAGGTCAGACACAGGCAGCCCCCTGACAGTTCCTGAAGCTTCCCTGTTCTTCTGTCCCATCGGAGTTCTTTCCCTCCTTATTTGTGCTGGCCTTGAAAATCCTCCCCCCCCCTCTTCTCTTTCTTTCTCGTGTGTGGAAGTTGACTACATGTGTGCCTTGGTGCTCAAGCAAATCTCTATCTGACATAGGTAGGACGTGTGGATGTTGGGGGAGTGTGGCATCCCCACAGAGCACAGAGAGCGTTGTGTGAAACCGCATCCCCAAGCAGCACACTAACTCTTAAAGAGGCTGCCCGATGATGATGATGATGATGATAAATTTATTATCCACACTTCAGCAAGTCCCAAGGCTGGCTACAACAATTTAACATTTGGAATTAAGAAGGACCTACAGTCACAGGAATAGGGTGCGCCCTCAAAGCACGCATCTCAGGTATCAAAGGCCAGGGCAAATAGGTGTGTTTGCAGCATACGCACGCTGAAACTGTATAATGAAGAAGCCAGACAGAATCATATAGCAGCTGGGAATATAACTTTTACCTCTGTGATTTCTACCACCCATTCTGCTGTGCCCTATTCCATGGCCACCCTGAAGCTTTTTTTTCACTTGGACAATCCATTCCACATCATCAAGAGATAACAACTTTTATTTCTTTTATTATTATTTGGGGAGGGTGCGTGTGTCATGCCCTGATGATGATCTTTGCACAGGGCTTTGCTGACGCTCACAGACCTTGAAATCCACCTGGTTTTGCTTGATCAGCCAAGTCCTAAAGGGAGAAGATACTTTTTAAGTCCTCCACGCCACAAATATGCTGGTGGCTGCTGCTCAGAGAGGTGAAGACCAAAGGCTGTCCTTTGAAATGGAGTGGCTGAAAACCAGCTATGCAGCAGTCCTGTGACGGGTTCTCTGCGCCTTTTGAAAACAATGGGATTTAAGGATTTTAACTCGCTTGGCTGGAATCGAGAGAGGTTTATCAGAGGTGATTGCAACTCTGGACAAAACTATATCACGGGGCAATGGAGAAGAACTGATGTAAAGAAAGACACCATTGGGGCTTGGATTGCATCCCCCTCTCCCTGAAAAAAAGTTTTACAGAGCTCAACACCAATTCGAGAGCTGCCACGTAACTCTCAAAAGGCACCGGAGAGACTCTAGCGGTGAGGCTGAGCTCATTCTACTGCTGCAGCAACTTGCCAGAGGAGGCTGCTGTTGCCTTCTCTCCACTGTATTCCAGTGCATTGAAGGAGTCAGGTGATGCCAGAGACCAATGGTAATCTGTGTAGTCTTATAAAGCTGCAAACTCTGGCCCACCTCTTCAGTTTGAACAACTTGTTCTTCAGATGTTGGCTGGGCTATCCACTTAGATGGCGCATTTAGCCATAGTGAATCTGGGTAGTGTTTTTAGATTGACCTTGAAGCTCTGCTAATATTATAAATCGTAAAGCTTGGGTGTCATGGCATAAAGGTGGTTTACAAAAGCAACAAACAAACAAACAAACAATAGCAGTTGCTTCCAGATGACCTGTTTTTCAATCATTCATAGTGATCTGCAGGGCAGGATTTAGGTTTGATGAGGCCCTAAGCTACTGAAGGGAATGGGGCCCTTTATATGTCCAGCTGTCCTTTGTCAACAACAAATTGTTGCTGTTTTTTGTGTTGAATATATGCTATATGGTAATTTATGGACCTAATAGGTATCTAAAGCCATTTGCACATAACAAAATAGGAGCCTACACAACACAAAACACTGTTGCTGTATGTAAGTTTTATTTTATTTGTTTTTTTATCTTATATTTTGGAAATGTACATCCAAGTTTTTTTCCTTTATTTTTTTGGGGGGCCCCCAAGAGAGTGGGGCACTAAGCTATAGCTTGTTTAACTTATATGTAAATCCGGCATTGCTGATCTGTCTGCAGAAAGATAAGACAATTCTGCCTATTTTTTTTTAGCGTTCATACCAATTTGTTTCCAGGGCAGTTAGGTGACACTGCATGAAGCATTATCACCCACTTCATACGGGAAGTGGCAGCCCTTAAAGATACCATACCATGGCATTGTCTCATACTTTGGACTTGATTTGTGACCCCACTTAAGAGATGGAGGAGAAATTCAATTCATTTTGCATTTAAAGGCAATTCGTACTTTACAAACAACATGTGAACTGAAACAGAGCCAGCCTTTGAATCTGGCACTCCTCCAAATCTTGCAATGTAGCTCTTCATGCGCGTACAAAAACACTGCATCTATAAAAGCATATAGTAATTGTCAGGGGGACTCCCTACAGGACCCTCCCCCAGTCATCCTGACCAGCACTTCGCCCAGTGACAGCGCTAGCAGCGGGTCAGGAGGAGGGAATGAGGAATGGAGCGGAGTGGAGAGGAGAGGGGGCTCCAAGACATGTCAGAGCCTCAGCACCGACCCAGCTGGCCAGAAGAGGAAGGACAGCGCAGCGAGGTGTCGGAGCCTCTGCAACGCTCCAGCCAAAGGACGGGAGAAGGAACACAGCCCCTTCCAGCGCCCACGTTGGGTCATGCACCCAGACGTAGGGCAAGGGGGCGGCATTTTGGGGTTCCCAGACTATTATGCTGGCGCAGAAACAGACAAGCGCCATTGCCGGGTTCTGAATCAGACTAGGCAGTCATGTTTTCTGACGTCTCTGCACTGTAAATAGTATGCACAATAAAGCTCTTAAAGACAGAGCAGGCTGGAGCGTCTTTACTCAAGAGTAGCCGTAACAACCCCCTGACAGTAATGAAGATAAGAAACATCATTATATTAGGGGACATAGCTTTGCAAGAATGTGCATATTAGATAAAATTGCATACCAAAAATGTGTCTTATTAGGAGAAATTTGCACTAAAAGGCTGGTGAATTTTGAGAAAGACTTTTAAAATTAAATATAATTGCAAACTGATGTGGAAATAAGATTTTTAAAATGAGAAACTGAGAGAAACCAAAAACTGACAAATTTTCTCATCCTTGGAAAACATTCGTCTGAATGGTCAGTCAAACTCTTTGAGACCATCAGGTCTAACAATGTGGAACAGAGAAGCAAGCGAACTGGGATAGCTCAGTTGGTAGAGCATGAGACTCTTGATCTCAAGGTCATGGGTTTGAGCCCCATGTTGGGCAAAAGATTCCTGCATTGCAGGGGGTTGGACTAGATGACCCTTATGACCCAACTCTACAATTCTATGATACTACCGGAATGTTGGTTTCATTTGTACACTGCCATGTTTCTACACTTACTCAGCCGGTAGTTAGAAGGATTTACCTGGAGGACTGTGGTTTTCTCTGTTGAGTTCTGCATGGCTTATATCTAATCTGTTTTTCTACTTTTTTATGTTTGCATTTTAAATAGCTGACTCCTTATACAGAGCCATTAGTCATTGGTGACATTGGTTTACCCATGTTCTAGTGTCTCACGGTTATGACAATGATCTTCACCAAGACGTTAATCAGCACAGTGGCAGTGTAAAGAAAACAGAGGACAAGTCGTTGAGGCATTGGCACAGACGTAAACAGCCAAGCTGTCTGGTAAAAACCTCATGTACTATGTTTGCTGAAAGAAAAGAGGTCAAGCTCTCAGGCCCAAGGGCGGGTGGGCATACTGAAGGCCAAAAATGGGCAATCTGGCAGTACATGGAAAAAGAAATCTGTGGCCTTCTTGTTTGTTTGTTTGTTTGTTTGTTTGTTTGTTTGTTTATCTATCTGAAGGATTTATAGCACACTCTTCATTGAGTATTTTGCATTCTGGAGCAGGGAACACTAAGCAATGATGAAAATATGCAGGAAAAGGGATGTCAAGATGGAGAAGTTACACACACAAAAAAATCAATAAAAAACAAGTCCAGTAAATGAGGAACAAATTAAGAACTGCATTATAAAGAGAACAAAGCTAAACCATGATGAGGACAAATAGAATTATAGGTTTAACCAAATACGTGAGTAAAGAAAGCAGGATATTCAACCAACCGAAAAACCAGATGGTCTTAGCAACAGTTCCCGCCCCATGTGGACAGGATTCCTGCATTGCAGGGGGTTGGACTAGATGACCCTGTGTCCCATCCAACCATACAATTCTATGATTCTATCTCTCACCTTGGAGCAACTGGACACCTTCCACTTCTACTTGCCAACCCACTCAGGCTCTCGCTGCGAATCTTTGCCTTACGCAACAAGCTACTTCAGCTGAGGGAAGGTAGCATGCCTCCTACCGTAGCTGGACGTGACATGGGATTGGCCCTCTGACATCATGTGACTCGGTCAGCAAAGAGGATTCTGGGTTGTTTGTCTGTGAGCCAACCCAAGCCTTGTGTGGATCCCTCCACCAACCCCCACCCTTCAGGATGGGGGAAGCAAGGCTCTTGTGCTTAATTTACAGCATCCTTGGATCAAGCCCTCTGCAACACGTGCCACATTATAGTTTACAATGCTTGCTATTAGGAAAGGAGAGATAGAATGTGAGTGCTTGTAATAGGGCTGTGTATATATACTTTGCCCTTTTTCCCACAATGAACAGAACAATCAGATTTCTGCACCAAAGTAACCTAAACCTCTTAGCCATTGACTGAGAAAATTAGATTTTTTAAAAAAAGAATAATCTAGCTATATACAGAGCTTTTTTCCAGCTGGAACACTGGAGCTCATTTCTGGCACTTCTCAGGAGAATGAGGGAGGTGTTCATGGTGAGTTTTGGCACCTATTTTTCTAGAAAAATAGCACTGTTTATATATTTTTATGATGTGTTTTCAGTCTTGGGCTCCTGTGGAAGGAAGAGCAGGACAGGAGGAGCTTAATTTCTCATGTGAATTGTACTTGAGGAATCTGTGAGCATCCTGGCTCAGGCCAGGGTATGCAGGTTCACGACCATCAACTTCGGGGTCAACAGCAGTTCCAATTAATCTGATTATTTCATTTAGTTGCAGCTCTAATCTCAAGGAAGGTAAATTCAGAACCTGTTAAGCATTTTTTGCTTAGGCTGCACAGTTTATTTCATTTCAGAATACCATAGAGCAGTGTTTCCCAACCAGTGTGCCTCCAGATGTTTTGGGACTACAACTCCCATCATTCCTGACCACTGGTCTTGCTAGCTAGGGATGATGGGAGTTGTAGTCCCAAAACATCTGGAGGCACACTGGTTGGGAAACACTGCCATAGAGGACCCCTCCAGACTGGTGTTTTATTGCAGGTATATTCTGCAACATGTCCTTAACACCATACCTGCCAAGTTGCTGTCAGAGAAATAAGGGACCGGGCCGAAAATAGCAGACCGGAAGTAGCGCTGCCGCCATTTTGGAACTGGGCAGAGCAGCATCAAAAGTCACTTCTGAGCATGCTCCGCCCAGTTCCAAAATGGCCGCCGCGCCAGAATAAACCGGGGGAAAACAAAAAAAATCCGTTTTTTCAGCTAGGAACAGCTGGAAAAACGGGGATTTCCCGGGGAAAACGGGAGACTTGGCAGCTATGCCTTAACACGATAATATTGCATTGGTGAGGGATTTATTCTACTTTGTTAGTTTTCTGTGATGCTTCCTTTACGCTGCCACATGTTTGCTGTCCAGAGGGACTATAACACAACAAAAGCTGGAGAAATAAAAACCAGAACACTGGTAGTATAGAAAATTATGGGATTTCAGCATGAAGCTATGGGAAGTGAAGCAACATGACCAAAAACTTTCAGGTGCACACAGTATTGAAAGTGGGCTTGTGTGTGATTGCCCCAATAGCATTAAGTGTGCAAATCATCATGAATGTGCAATAAAAGGCATGTCTGCGGGTGCTAAAGATGGCAGGGAGCTATCAGAACACTGAAACTCTGCCCTATGACCCTCTTGGGAACTTGAAGTTTAACACACACACACACACACACACACACACACACACACACACACACACACACACACCGCTCTCATAGACAAATATCCTTTGCAGCAAATTTAGATCCCTGGAACAATGAGAGGAAAACAGGACGCTGTCAGGTACCAAGGGAGGGATTTGAAAGCTGAATCATATGGAAATACTCAGGTTCACTATCTTCTGGAATCCCCCTCACCTCTGTTTACATTGCATCTGCTATGTAATTGGCTGGCAGGCTGACTTCTTAATTGTCTACTTTGTTATTGTTGTAATTAGCGGTGTGCCAAAATCTGCCATTCAGTTTATCGGTAGGTTTCATCCTCAGTCTAAGACTCTTCCATTTTTCTGTCTGCCTCCTTCTCGGGGCCTTTGAGAATTTCTTTATATTTTCGGTGTGTGGGATTTCCTTTCCTTTCCTTTCTGATCTTAATCATAGCAAGGTGGCCATGGGTGGGGTGTGTTTTTCTTTCCTGGGAATGACCGCTCCACACATCAATGGGGGGGGCGACTTTTGCGTGGTCGTGCGCAGCCCCCTGATCCCAGAGGCAATTCCCTGGTAGTTTGCGGCTGGCATCGCCTTCCCAGGTAGGATGCCAGGGGTCTGTGCCTACCCAAGCCTAGCGTCCAATCCTGCCTGGGGAGGTGTTGCCAGGGAATGGCCAGGTAAGGGGAGGCTGCTGTTGAGGCCGCTGTTGAAGGGTCAGAAAGGAATTTTCCTGCATTGGCAGGTTCCGCCTTTCCCGTGGCAATACGTCACAACTTTGGCAGTGTCAGGCCTTGTGCAGAATTCTTTGGCGATTTTCCTAGAGGGAGGGGCATGAGGTGAAGACCTCACCCCCTTTGTGGCAACAAGATCGGGGTATTGGGGGAAGCCTTGACCATGCCAATAGGCGTCATCACTTCCCCCTTCCAGTGGTGACGAATGGGGGGGCGGGCTCTCTCTGCTTGAACATATGTTCTCCAGAGCCAGCCCCAACCCCCATACATTTGGATAATCCCGAAGCCTCCCAGAACCCCGGCTGAGGACTGGGAAGGATAACGCCCAGTGCCTGAGCCAAGGTCTCCCTACATCTGAATCTTAATAAAGTTGTGGCCAATTTGAATCCCATAGCACATTGTCCTGTGCAAGGGCGTACCCACCATGCGGCAAGTTAGGGCAGCTGCCCTACTCTAGAAGCAGAGCTGGTGGGCAGAGGCGGAGCACAGCCCGGCGGAGCGCGAGTTCGCCATTCCCGCCGCACCGCGCCGCACCCTCCCTCCAGCTCCCCGGCGCGCCCTCAGGCAAGGCCAAGCGCGGCGGGGAACCAGGGAGCGCGGCGCGGTGGGCGGGAACACCGAACTCGCGCTCCGCTGGGCTGGGCTCCGCCTCCGCCCACCAGCCCTGCTGCTAGGGAGGGGCACAGCCCGGCGGAGCGCGAGTTCGCCGTTCCTGCCCGCCGCGCTGCGCCCTCCCTCCAGCTCCCCGTCGCGCCCTCTGGCAAGGCCAAGCGCGGCGGGGAACCAGAGAGCGCGGCGCGGCGGGCAGGAACGCTGAACTCACGCTCCGCTGGGCTGGGCTCCGCCTCCGCCCACCAGCCCTGCTTCTAGGGAGGGGCACAGCCCGGCGGAGCGCGAGTTCGCTGTTCCCGCCCACTTTGTGGCCCCTCCCCTTCCGTGCCTTGGCCCCTCCCCTTGCCCCCCCCTAGTTTTGATCCTGGGTACGCCCATGGTCCTGTGTCTTTATTCCGCTCAGGGGGTCGCCTGGGGGTTTGGGGGACTCTGCCTGTCCACGCAAACATTTCTCCAGCTCTCTGTCCTGGGTCTGGGTCTGGGTCTGGGTCTGGGTCTGGGTCTGGGTCTGGGTCTGGGTCTGGGTCTGGGTCTGGGTCTGGGTCTGGGTCTGGGTCTGGGTTTGGGTCTCTCTCTTCTTCTTCTTCTTCTTCTTCTTCTTCTTCTTCTTCTTCTTCTTCTTCTTCTTCTTCTTCTTCTTCTTCTTCTTCTTCTTCTTCTTCTTCTTCTTCTTCTTCTCCTCCTCCTCCTCCTCCTCCTCCTCCTCCTCCTCCTCCTCCTCCTCCTCCTCCTCCTCCTCCTCCCCCTCCTCCTCCTCCTCCTCCTCCTCCTCCCCCTCCTCCTCCTCCTCCTCCTCTCTCTCTGACATCATAGGGGCAGAACTGAACCCCCACCGCACATCTTAACGAACCAGAGCTACAGCATTCTTTTGTCATTTCTTGCCCTGGTTAAGAACCTTCTTTATTATCTCTTTAAAAAACCCAACAACCAGTCCCTGAAAACTGCAAGAAGCATGCCCCTTTTTAAAAGGAGGAAATGGAAATGAGCTTCTTGTGAACTGGCCCTCGCAATGATCTCATTAATTTGCCTCCCCTCCTTCCAAAGAAGTAGGAGGTCACACGACCAACAGCCGCCTTTAAAGGCTAATAACTTCTCACTCCTTCTGGAACGTGAAATATGGGAAGTGCAGAATTGTTACTGGAAAGATCAGTGAGACCTATTCCCATCGGTCACTGCCGCTTCAGTGTGTGACGTGCAAAATGTGTGGGGGTTTTTTTTTTAAAAGAAGTCCGTAGTATAATAGATGTATGTATGGCTATTTCTCAGGCTTTTATAAAAACTTTCAAGAATGTAGGGGTTTTCTTCTTCTTTTTTAAAAAAATCTAATTCCAGGAAAACTTAGAAGAATCTGGCCAGAACATTATCCGAACATTTGCTGTTGTTTCTCTGCTTCAGCGCAGTTTGGGAAGGGAAGGAGTGCTGGGTTGAAGGAGATCTTAACCTCTGCCTCTGCTTTCTCCATGGAATTCCCCCCTCCTGGCTTTTACTCTATTGGCCTTCCAAAGCTTTCCTTTATCATGCATCTGAAATCTGGATTGTGTGTGTGTGGGGGGGGAAGCTACTGAAAGATGGGTATTTGCAAGGAGAAAGTGTCAGATTTTTTAGCATGAGGTCCTCTAAGTGTGTGCATCCCAAGCGATAAACAACTATACGACTTTTAGAAGACACCTGAAGGCAGTCCTGTATCAGGAGGTTTGGCAGGGGTTGATCTCGACAGTTTAATGTTCTGGGTGTTAAGTTTTGCACATTCATGGATGCTACACAGTGGAGACAACTATGCTTTGTATCCAGTGCTAGTCTAATTCAGAGTAGACCCATTTAAATTAATGCATCTAAGTTTACTTTTTTTTAAAAGTAAAACGTATCTTAATGGGTCTACCCTGAGTAGGACTAGCCCTGATTTCTTTCTCTTTTTTTAACCGTTGTAAATTGCCATTACAGTTTTGCCCAAGCTGGCACACAATTAAAGTCCATAAGGCCAGTTTGCCTTTTTCTCTTCACATATTATGTGATGGTTTTTCTTACCAAGTGTAATTCTTATGTTTTGAAGACGTGCTTTCAAGAAGAAGGAGCTTTTTATGACATGAAAGCATTAGGATGTCTCCAAGGTACTGCAAATAAAATAATTTATGGTAAATGAAATTACTGCTGCTGGGAAAAAGAATTTCCTAATGTCAGTGTGCAGTGGGGAAAACCAAAGCAAGCCGGCTGTTGGGGATGTGTATATGGGTCATACACACAGTAATGTGTATGTGAAGAATGCCAGGCCAAGGAATGGGGAATATTTCCTGAAAACAAGAGTGCTCTGTGTTGAGACATCAGTCTCTTTATTGGAGGTTGGTAAAATGTCTTGGAATGTGAACACAGCAACTTCTTTTCAGTTCACCACTGGGCCGTTCCATTTTTTTAACGGCACATTGCTCATAGTTGCTATGAATGCGTAAAGCGTGTAAGTCACAGAAAGAATATTACAGGGACAATGTGCATCACTCCTAGACGTACTACCTGTTCGTTATCAGTGGACCTTATTTATTTGGTAGATGCACTATTAAGGAAGGAGGAAGAAACTTGGGCGATCTTTCAGCTAAATTATACTCAGAGCAGACACACTGTAATCAATCGATCTACTTGATGACTTGCATTGGCTACTACCCCTTAAATTTAATACGTTATAGGGGCAGTAGATTCTAGAGGCTCACTGACAATATTCTGAAGCATGCAATATAATCTTCTGACACATGTATCGTTTCTTGCTGCAGCCTCCCTCGACTGCTGCTTTGGACTACAGCTCCCATCAGACCTAGAGGGGCATCTTTATCTGCATAGAACTTAAATTAAGTCCCTCCTCGCACCAACACAACATGAGCAGAAGAACCAAAAGGGAGATTAGAATGTGGAAAGATAATAGTCCAATGCTTAAAGGGGCAAGTGAGAATATGTGGCTAGCCCCACCTCTAGATACCAGCATGCATGCTGACCATAGGCGCCTTCCCCCGAGGAACCAAATGCCCCCCACTGAAGACCACAGTTCAGCAGCACATGCAGCACACTAGAAGGGAGGTTATGGAATGGAGTGCCTGGTGTTCTCTATACGTGGGTGGAGCCTGCAAGTGGTAGCCGGGAGAAAGAGGCTTAAAGGTTTTATTTATTTTACTTAATAAAATTTATATGCTGCTTTGCACCAAACAATGAATTAAAATGATCAATAAACACAGTTATAAACATGTTTATCCTGCAAACTCCAACCTCGCTGTTCTTGTAAACATGTGTTTCACTACTGAACTGACATCTCTCCCCAATAAGCAACAGATAACAATGATTTTCAAGGGACGCGGGTGGTGCTGTGGGTTAAACCACTGAGCCTAGGGCTTGCTGATCAGAAGGTCAGCGGTTCAAATCCCTGCAACGGGGTGAGCTCCCATTGCTCAGTCTCAGCTTCTGCCAACCCAGCAGTTTGAAAGCATGTCAAAGTGCAAGTAGATAAATAGGTACCAATGTGGTGGGAAGGTAAACGCCGTTTCCGTGCACTGCTCTGGTTCACCAGAAGCGGCTTTGTCATGCTGGCCACATGACCTGGAAGCTGTACGCCGGCTCCCTCGGCCAATAACACGAGATGAGCGCCGCAACCCCAGAGTCGGTCATGACTGGACCTAATGGTCAGGGGTCCCTTTACCTTTAACAATGATTTTCATCATGACATTCTTGCTCACTTTCCTGGGGCATCTGGCTTTTCATAGTGGAAAGTTGGCTGGTGAGTAATATGCAACTTTCCTCTCTTCTGGGAAGCTGTTTCTCTTGCATTCATATTCCAAGAGTTGTCCCTATTGGTGCAAAAGGCCATCTTGAGATTGGCCTTTAAAGAGGATGATTGGGAGTGCATCCAGTACCCAAATTTGCATGCAGTGTATGGGGGAGCCTGTTATTCTGTGTAATATAAATATTTGTAGAATCATACTTAAGTAATTACCCATGGAAGAGGGAAGATGTTTATGCACGTTGAAGCAAAGTTTGCTAGCAGAGGCTGAGATTTCACTGCTCCCAGGGGGACTTCATAGGAATGGAGATTTTCTTCTAACCTCTGGCCCGCTTGCCCTGACATACGACTTTAATTTTCGAGGGAAATTTGCACTGTGGCATCTTGGTACCGCTAAGCAATCCATCATCCTCGGTAAATGTGGGCGTGACGGTTGAAAATGCTAGCCTTCTTAAAGCCATGGTACAAGACATCTCGGATCCAGCCCACAGGAACCACAAGCCTTGGAGAAAGTTTCACACAGGACCCTGCAGTGGGAAGATAGCTCCTGGGTCATTACTCTCTCTAAATATCTCTAAACAGAGTTCTTTGGAACGATCTGGACTAAAGGACAGCATTGGCAGAAGATCAAACATGTGGCTTCACTTCATGTCCCTGTTAAATGAAGTGAATTCTCTCAGCCCCCATTCTGTATCTTGCAATCTCATGACATTCTGTTTACTAGCTGCTATTTTCTTGTACCCATACTCGATCAATAATTGCCTGTTTGATCTTTCGCACTATTTGAGCAATGGCTTTAAAAAAAAAATTGTTAGCGTGAGTTCTGAAGATGCTAATTGCCAGGTCCCAGTTGCTTCTCCTAAATCTTTAAAAGTGAAATGCGGACTGTAGATTATGTTGGCTTAATGATATATTAAGGGACCCAGGTGGCGCTGTGGTTAAACCACTGAGCCTAGGGCTTGCTGATCAGAAGGTCGGCGGTTCGAATCCCTGTGACGGGGTGAGCTCCCTTTGCTTGGTCCCAGCTCCTGCCAACCTAGCAGTTCGAAAGCACGTCAAAATGCAAGTAGATAAATAGGAACCGCTACAGCGAGAAGGTAAATGGCGTTTCCATGTGCTGCTCTGGTTTGCCAGAAGTGGCTTTGTCATGCTGGCCACATGACCTGGAAGCTATACGCCGGCTCCCTTGGCCAATAATGCGAGATGAGCGCGCAACCCCAGAGTCGGTCACGACTGGACCTAATGGTCAGGGGTCCCTTTACCTTTACCTTTAATGATATATGAATGTGAATGTGCACAGACACACACTGCAAATTGCTAGGACTCTGCTTTCCCCACATTCAATATTCAGATGTCATTTACCTTTCCAGGCGTTGGACCATCATCTGGAGGTAGCAATGGCCTGGATGAAGAGACTGAGACTGAATATTGAGAAGATGGAGGTGCTGAGGGTAGATGTGGTCATGTCCAGGAACTGGGGGCCATACCTGCCAAGTCTCCCACTGAAAAATGTGGGATCAGCAGTGGCGCAGCACCGGACGTTGCGTAGAAGCAACTTCCAGGGCCGCTCTGACCATGTGTGGGCACCAGAAATAGAGCAGAGCAGCACCGGAAGTCGCTTCTACACATGCCTGGCGGCTATCTTGGTGGTGGCCGCATGGCGGCGGCCATCTTGGTGACTGCCACCACCATGCGGCCCCCACCAAGATGGCCGCCGGGCATGCGTAGAAGTGACTTCTGGTGCCGCTTTGCCCTATTTCTGGTGCCCACACATGGGCAAAGCAGCACCCAAAATTGAGGCTCCCTGGCAGGTAGGAAATCTGGGGGATTTCTCGGATTTTTCTCCATTCGGGAGAACAGCGGGAAACGGATTAAAATCCGGGGGTTTCCTGCGAAAAACGGAGTACTTGGCAGCTAAGCTGGGGTGGGTGGGTGTTTACTCCCCCTAAAGGAACAAATAGAAAACTTGGGGGTATTCATGGATCCAGTGTTGTAACTTGAGGCCCCTTCACAGCTGATTTGCCAGCTGTGATGCTTCCTGTTCACAGTAATCAATACTCTAGTACCTGAATATAAGCCTCACTTTCCCCCCAAATTCCGACTGTGAAAAGTTAAAGTGCAGCTTATATCCACCATTTCACAGTATGCAGCCAGGAGTGTGAGGCTAACAGCACCAGGAGCATGGCAAAGCGGCCCCCACCCCGCACACAGTCCCCCATCCTCTCCCCCAAGGCAGGGATGGGAGAGAGTGAGGAAGGGAAAAGGCCGTCAGCAACACAGCTCCTTGCTACCATTGCCCAGTATGCAGCCAGGATCAGTGAGGAATGGAGTGGCTTATATTCAGGTATTTTTTTAAAAAAATTCTCTTCCCCCCCTCCAATTTTAAGGGTGCGGCTTATATTCAGGTGTGCCATATATTCGGGCCAATACAGTAACTGCCCTGTTAGACTACTACATTACCCTACTGCAGCTTGTGCAGAATGCAGCCACCAGACTGTTTTCTGATGCCTCACTGTAGAATCATGCAACATAAATTCTTCAGAAGCTGCACTGGCTGTGTATTTGCTACTAGGCATAACCAAAGGTACATTAGCGTAAGCCCTGAACAACTATTTGTCAATTATTTATAAAGTAGTTATAAATGTAGGCAGTGAATCTGAGTAACCTCTGACCAGAAATTTATGTCTTAACAATTTTGTCAATCGCATCGCACTACACCTTCTGTAAAATAATCACCCTTTGTCTCCAAATAAGTGAAATTTGTTACCACGACACTCCTTCTGGCAACCTTTTTCAAGGCTTCCATTCCCCTAAAAGGTAAAGGAATTCTAAATTTCCAGTCTAAATTTACTCATTTCCTGTTTATGTGCATTTGCCCTCATGCCAACAATTGTCCTTTAATATAAGGAGGTTTTTTCCCACTCCACTTGATGTTCCTACCATAGCTCTATTTATGGAGACTGTGAGTGTCCATCTTCGGCTTACATTTTGCCAGACTAAACAATATTAAGTCTCCTCTTTTTATTCCGTCTGGACACTTTAAATGGTTTTCTGTGAGCCAGTTCCAGTTTGCCATCACCTTCCTGAAAATGGTTGACCACAGTTGTACACCCTGTCCCAATGTGGTCTTCCTGGTGTCTTTTACAAAACTTCCAGTGTTTACACTCCCTCTGCTTGGGCTGTTGTTCTTAATTCTCCACATAAAGTAAAGGTAAAGGGACCCCTGACCATTAGGTCCAGTCGTGACCGACTCTGGGGTTGCGCGCTCATCTCGCATTATTGGCCGAGGGAGCCGGCGTATAGCTTCCGGGTCATGTGGCCAGCATGACAAAGCCGCTTCTGGCAAACCAGAGCAGCACATGGAAACGCCGTTTACCTTCACGCTGTAGCGGTTCCTATTTATCTACTTGCATTTTGACATGCTTTCGAACTGCTAGGTTGGCAGGAGCTGGGACCAAGCAACGGGAGCTCACCCCGTCACAGGGATTCGAACCGCCGACCTTCTGATCAGCAAGCCCTAGGCTCAGTGGTTTAACCACAGCGCCACCTGGGTCCCAATTCTCCACATATCATATGTCAAAATGTGCCACATTTGGTCTATATGGGGTAGCTAACCTCGTGCCCTTCAGATACAGTGGTGTCTCGCTTAACGAACGCCCTGTAAGACGAAATTTTCACTTAAAGAAAGGATTTTTCTAGCGGAGGTTGCCTCACTAGACGAATTTGTTTTACGAAAAATTCATCTAGCGAATCGCGGTTTCCCATAGGAATGCATTGAAATTCAATTAATGCGTTCCTACGGGCAAAAAAAAATCAAAAAAATGCAATGCATTCCTATGGGATTCACTAGACGAATTTTTCGTTATAAGAATAGACCCGTGGAACGAATTAAATTCATCTAGCGAGGCACCACTGTATTGAAATATCATCAGCTCCAGCCAGCATAGCCAATGGTCAGGAATGAGGGAGATGTAGTTCAGTTCCATGTTGGCTGTTCCATGTTGGCAGAGTGGCTGGGGGAACCCGGCCAGATGGGCGGGGTATAAATAATAAATTATTATTATTATTATTATTATTATTATTATTATTATTATTATTATTATTGGCTGTTCCTGGTATATATATTCTAGAACTGAGGTAAAAAATAATGACTGAAATTAGAATTCCAGCATATGGCGGAGGGTGGGCAAAAAGTCAGGACTCAAAACAGGAGGCCATTTTGGGATGAATTCACCACATGCTATTTGTGTGTGTGTGTTGCCATTTAAAAATCCTGACAAGACAGAAGTACTGTTTGTGGGGGACAGGAAGCGTGCAGGTGTGGAGGACTCCCTGGTCCTGAATGGGGTAACTGTGCCCCGGAAGGACCAGATGCGCAGCCTGGGAGTCATTTTGGACTCACAGCTGTCCATGGAGGCGCAGGTCAATTCTGTGTCCAGGGCAGCTGTCTATCAGCTCCATCTGGTACGCAGGCTGAGACCCTACCTGCCCGCGGACTGTCTTGCTAGAGTGGTGCATGCTCTAGTTATCTCTCGCTTGGACTACTGCAATGCACTCTGTGTGGGGCTACCTTTGAAGGTAACCCGGAAATCACAACTAATCCAGAATGCGGCAGCTAGACTGGTGATTGGGAGCGGCCGCCGAGACCACATAACACCGGTCTTGAAAGATCTACATTGGCTCCCAGTACGTTTCCGAGCACAGTTCAAAGTGTTGGTGCTGACCTTTAAAGCCCTAAATGGCATTGGTCCAGTATACCTGAAGGAGCATCTCCACCCCCATAATTCTGCCCGGACACTGAGGTCCAGCACCAAGGGCCTTCTGGCAGTTCCCTCGTTGCGAAAAGCCAACTTGCAGGGAACCAGGCAGAGGGCCTTCTCGGTAGTGGCACCCGCCCTGTGGAACGCCCTCCCATCAGATGTCAAAGAGAAAAACAGCTACCAGATTTTTAGAAGACATCTGAAGGCAGCCCTTTTTAGAGAGGCTTTTAATCTTTAATCGATTATTTTATTCTTCTGTTGGAAGCTGCCCAGAGTGGTTGGGGTATAAATTATTATTATTAAAAATGGCAATGGCTTTGTCTTTGCTGCTGCTGCTGCAGGCAGCGTTCCCTTCTCAGAGGCCCAATCACCATTTTCTTTCCTCACAAACCCTAGTAGACACAGCACAATTCCAGGCTATTAGGGCTATCCCCACTGGCGGCTACCATTGAAGACTAACACGTTGGTATCGTGTTAAAGAGCTTTGATAAGCAAGCATGTACTTCATTAGATGCGTGAATCTCATGCGCGAGCCTTTAAGCTGCCCACATTTGTTATGAAGATTTTCTGCAACGTTCTCTACGTGCAACAAATTCATTGTCAAGTTCCAGTCATTTTGCAGCTTCTGTGGGAGTTACATTCTGGGGATTGTGCATAAACCTGACATCACATGTAGTCAGAACAGATCTGGATTCGCCCTGCATGAGCATCCCTACATTTCTGAAGCCAGCACACCAAGAAGACCTTGCCCCCAATCATAGGAACCAACTCCTAGGGGCTGAGGTCTTTTTACCCCCCAATATTTTTTGAGGCCCCCCCAGTGGATTGGCATTGTCATTCAAATGGTGTGTGTGTGCCATGTCTTGTGATTGATTATGCAGGGCAGGGCTTAGCTGCCCCCCTTCCAATATTTTATTCAAGTTGGCACCCCTGCCCCCAATGCAAGGCAGACAGCTTTTAAGCTCTCCACCTTGCTTACCAGGCTTTGGGAGGGTCCTGAGAAACCTTGGAGAGCGCCACAAGATCTTGCAAAAGCTTCCCAGAGCCCTAGAGACTCCCAGAACCCAATAAGCAATATGGAGAGCTTAAAATCTCTCACCACGAAGAGTTTTGAAGCTCTCTGCCTTGTGCATACCTGCCAAGTTCCAGCCTGAAAAATAAGGGCTCGGACCGGAAGTAGCACTGCCGCCATTTTGGAACTGGGCGGAGCATGCTCAGAAGTGACTTTTGATGCTGCTGTGCCCAGTTCCAAAATGGCCACCACACCAGAAGTCATGCTGCAGCCATTTTGGAACTGGGCAGAGCACCACCAAAAGTCGCTTCTGAGCATGCTCCGCCCAGTTCCGAAATGGCCGCTGCGCCAGAATAAACCGGGGGAAAACAAAAAAATCCGTTTTTTCGGCTGGGGACAGCTGGAAAAACAGGGGTTTCCCGGGGAATACGGGAGACTTGGCAGCTATGCCTTGTGTGTGTTTAATGTGTGTGGTTGTAGCTGCACGTAATGTTGCGATCGTCAAGTTAGTTGTAGGCAAGTTGCAAGTCGACTGTCTTTACAAGGTGAGCTTCCCCAGCTTGATTTGGAATGAGCCTCGCTCAACAATTCAAACTGATAGGATCTCAGTTGACTTCTTTAAGCTCAGTCTCATTCCTAGCTAAGCCTTTCCACACCCTCCCACAACACTGCCTTTTACCTATCTGCTGCCAGCAAAACCTCCCAGCAGGGCATGTGTAGGATTTGCAAGATTACAAATGATTCACAGAGACGGGATTAGAAGAGACAACCTTTGCTTGCCACTGTGCAGCTACCAACTGTATACAAAACTGAAACTGGTCCGATCTCCTTCGTTTCCTTCCCTTGCTAGTCTAACCCAGAACTCATTCCCTCCATACAACCATTTCTAAATCACTTTAGTTTCTGCTCACATTACAGGGCATCTCTTGGGCTCCAAGAGATGAAATATATCTCCACGGAAGATGTAGTTTCATGGCTCCTAATATCTATATATGCAAGGGCTGCCCAAAACAGTATCAAATGATTTCTAGTGTGTCTGCTAGGGATATCAGGAAAAGTGGAAGCTACCTTTTCCAAGGTTCCTGGGGCTCAGGGTGGTTGAAATAGTTGAAAGAGTTTCTAGTGCCTAAGAGAAGCTTCAACAGGAATCCTCTTCCTCATCATCTCCACTACTATTTGGGTACAGAACAGTAGATGTGGGGAAAGCTCACAGTGAGGTGGGCCCATTGCTACCTGGGACCTAAACGATCCCCAAAGCCTTAAGGAGCAAACGCTTGAATTTACCTTTCCAAAATCCACCCCCTCCCCCTCCCTGACATATAATAGATGATTCATCATCTCCAACTGAAGTCAGGCATATTGCTGAAGTAAATTTATTATTCATCAATGACCAAAAAGAAAGAAGCAAATATTTACATGCCTTCTTTTGATATATCACGTGCAATTTAGTCTTCCACTGCCAACAGCCTGTGTATGATAAATGGGTCCTCTTCCTTAGTATTAACAAGTTTCAACTATATTTATGTGATATAATTTGTCATGAGGCCAGAAATGGAAAGGCTGGACTTAAGACTGATATTATTTGAGAAGCACACCAGGCAGTTTCCCCACCACCACGTAATTCCACTTCAGTACAGCTCCTTCTGACCAGTCCACTCACACTTTCTCGACGCACGTAACAATACCTACATTAATTCTTCTATCCTGACTTTGAGCTAAACATGTCCCTTGCAACACCTCAGCTGCATAGGCTACAGAAGGCGTTTCCCCTCCCTGCCACTTTCTTTTTCTTTTATCGCATTGTGGAGAATTCAGGACAGAGGCCCAAGAAAGGGAACAAACGAGAGGCTAGGCCTGCAGCCCTCCAGATGTTGCTGGGTTAGCCAACGATCAGGGATGTTGGGAGTTGTTCAGTGATACCTGGTGGGTCACAGTTTGGCTCACAGAATAGTGTAATGCTAATAATGGATTAAATTGCACAGTGCTTTGTCTCATGCCTTGAGGAGCACAACCATCACATCTGGATGTTCTGAGAGAAAGGTGCCAGGTGCACTGTGTTGCCATAGCAACACCAGAGAGATCAAGTATATGACTTGCTGAGTCATAATAATAATAATAATAATAATAATAATAATAATAATAATAATAATATTAATAATAATTTATTATTTATACCCCACCCATCTGGCCAGGTTCTCCCAGCCACTCTGGGCGGCTTCCAACAAAATATTAACATACAGAAATCCATCAAGGCAGCCCTGTTTAGGGAAGCTTTTAATGTTTGATGGATTTCTGTATTTTAATATTTTGTTGGAAGCCACCCAGAGTGGCTGGGGGAACCCAGCCAGGTGGGCGGGGTATAAATAATAAATTATTATTATTATTATTATTATTATTATTATTATTATTATTATTATTAAAAGCTTCCCTAGAGTCATTCACCCTTCCATGTAGAGATGGGCACAATGATCTCTAGGACATCGCTTTCATTAAGTCCTGTTGCAAATCCTGATACTGTATGACTCTGAATCTGTGAGAGTCAGGGGAAGAGGCTGTGGGTTTCATACAGTGGCCTTAGCTAGCATGGTGATAGTCTTCGTGGATCTTTACATACGTATCTTCACTTCAAAGGCCAGAACAGATAGTGTTTAGCTTTCTCTCTTGTCTGGAGACAATAAACACTTTGTTACTTTGAACTGTATGGGAGAAGAGTTTTATCCTTAACCAGGAACTCTGGAAGAAGCTGTTTGCTGGGAGCAGAAAACCTCTGAGAACTCTGCCGGGGCTCTGCTTACTCTGGTGATACATCACACTGGCTTCCACAAGTCACCAACATGCTATGCATTGGTCCCCATCCAAATATCTGAATTTAGGCCCCATCCACACTGCCCCTTTTAGTTTTGCAACAGCCCTGTGCAGTAGACAAGGTTAAGTTAATAACAGATACACAAAGCAGCAGCTCGTGTCAATAAATTGTTGGGAGTGGAGTGGGTGGGGCCTGTGAGGTTGTGCTCCAGCCTCCTCCTCTCTCATTGCACTAGAACTCATATGGACATCCAACAAAGCTGAATGTTGGAAGTTTCAAGATAGACAAAAGAAAGCACTTCTAATGCCGTGCATTAACTGTGGAGCTTGCTCTCACAATTGGCCAGCAGCTTGGATGGTTTTAAAAGAGGATGAGACAAATTGACGGAGGGCAAGGCTATAAATGTCTACTAGCCATGAATGGCTATGTTCTGCATCCACTGCCGGAGACAGAATGCTATTGCCCTTATGTCCTGCTAGCAGGCTTCCCACAGGCATCTGGTTGGCCAGTGTGAGAACAGGATGTTGGACCAGATGGGCTACTGGCTTCATCCAGCAGACTTGTCTTAAGTTCTTACCAATGGGCTGTCTGGGTAAACACTGAATAGCTGGCCTGCTCCCACGTTAAATCTCTCTTGGCAACTCAGTAACTTACCCAAGCACTTTTGCTGGTTAGGCTGTATTTAGTTGAGGTTCTCCATGACAGGAAATGACAGTGCCCTTGTTTTTAAGATTATACTGTTTTGTACTTAAGATTATACCCTGCCATTTCGAGTTATAATTTAACTTGCATTAGGGTTCATGCCCTCCTTTTTAGGTTATGTTTAACAGTAAACTTCTAAGACGAGGTTGGCGCAGCATCTCTGAATGATCAGCAAGGATTCTGACTCTTGTCTTTTCTTTAAAAAAACAAAACAATGAGAAGGCTCCCCTTTTTTCTAAATTAGGCTACTATTTCTGTATTTTAATATTTTGTTGGAAGCCGCCCAGAGTAGCTAGGGGAACCTGGCCAGATGGGCGGGGTATAAATAATAAATTATTATTATTACTAAGATTAACACAGCTGCTGGTGGTTGTGAGAATTAGGAGCGCATTTTTGTGTAAGTGAAAACAAATTCCTGGGCTCAGCATACGCTCAAAATCACCCTGTTAGTTAATTCTCCACAATCAACTTCAACATCTTGCAATTTTCACCATGAAAATAGAGAAGCTTTCTGTACAAAGAAAAGGAGACAAAAATTAAACTGAACATAGAAATGCTCCACAAGGTTGAATATTGTCCCGCTAATTGTCATTCCAGAGCATTATAAAAGTGACCATTTTTTCCATGAACTTATTCAAGTTTCCGACACTGGCCCTTTTTAAATACATTAATTGGATCGTTATTACTGTGGTCCAAACTCCAAAGTCTGCCAAATCTGGAGTGCTATTCTTTTTCCAGCTTCTGGAAAGGAAGATCATTGCAGCTGTTAGCAAATGTACTGTTGTTTCTAGATCTACACCTTAATATTATTTGTTTCAGGTAGCATTAAACTTATTGTGTCTTTGGTTCTGATCTATGGACATATCTGTGAGGCATTTATTTTGGGGACTGGCATAATGCAGTGTTCGCTTTCACACAGCGCCTTCAATGCTGCCTCCAGGGCAAAGGGCCTCCATTGGGCTTACAAGCCCCCTCCTCAGGGACTTACTGGGTGGTCCAGCGGTTATGACAGTGGACAGACTGGGAGACTTGCAGGACACCAGCAGGACTTGCAAAGGTAGACTTGTGGCTGGTATATTCTGTCCCCCACAATGCAGTGCTGTGTATACGACTGTAACAAATACCCACAAGATTAAAGGGTAGGCAACGTACTGATTTTCTAAGTCAGGATGAAAGGAGAACAAAAGGGAAGGAACCATGGCAAGTTCTATGTATAAACAAGGCAAGCAGATCAGCAGAAACCATCTTCTGAAGACTATGACAGCTAGCAGGGTATAGTCTGAAGACACTGGGTGTCAACCCCTTGCTGAAACTAAGCAGGTCTGGGTCTGGTTAGGGATAAAGTCGCAAAAAATAGCCATACCACAGAGGTGTATCAGACAACTTTTCAGAGTTGTCTGCGTTCCACCTGGATATTGGTTATGGTTCAGGCTACGCCCATGTCTTTCCATGACTGGAATTTCAGCCTTTGGTTCCCTGCACAGGCTATCCATATAAAAATAATAAGCGGACCTCATAATATCATACATCTGAGGAAATAGGCTCTAGACTATGAAAGGTATATGCCACTATACATTTAGAACCACAGAAGCTTTGATTGATTTATTACGGTTCTTGACCAGCACACATAAATATGCAATACATAAAACAATAAAAGAAAAATAGTAATAAGTAATAATCTAAAAATAGGCAATAAATATAGGTTTTAACAATTGTTTAAAAGAAAACTGATTAAAAGGAGTGTTACTACTTAGGGAGGTAGACTACAGCAATTAATAACACTGGGTCCTCTTGAGCTAGTCCTGAAGATGTTCTGAAGATATTTGGACATTGCTAATTAGATTAGACCAAATTTTTATGACTCTAGCACAGAATTTGGCTACCTTCGCTGACAATTAGAGTTAGCGTCGGAAAGAAGCCACTCTATATAGAAATTATCTGAGCGTCCAGGTAGCTCTGCCAGTATAGTGTGGATAAACTCGCCTCGCACCTCCTCGTAGAAGCAGCATCGCAAAAGTATATGGCCGATAGATTCCATTTCTCCTGATCCGCACAGGCACCATCTCTCCCACTATACATTTAAAGCAGGTTCATAGCAGTTTAAACAGCCATCGTGTCTCCCTGGGAAGTAGTTTTTTTAAGAGTGGTGAGAGTTGCTAGGAAGACCCTATTTCCCTTAACAGAGCTACAATTCTCAAAACAGTTTAAAAGTCAGTCCTTCTTCCCAGGGACCTCTGGAAACTGTAGCATTGTGGGGCAGGAATGCCAGGGACTTGTAACAACTCTCGGCACCCTTAAAAAATAATGATGCAATGACTGCTTTAATGTATACTACAGGTGGTGCCCTAGTTGCAAACTGACTAATATGCCTCTGAAAATTCCTTCTTAAGGGGAACCTTGGATTTCAGTAAGGGTTAATCAACTTCCTTTCTGCTTCAGCAGAGCAAAGCTAATAGCTAGAGAACCAGTTTTCCACATGTGTACAGCTTGAATGTTGACTCCATATAGTCCCAAACATCGTTTTAGACTCTTTATAATGTTGTTGTTTAGTCGTTTAGTCGTGTCCGACTCTTCGTGACCCCATGGACCATAGCACGCCAGGCACTCCTGTCTTCCACTGCCTCCCGCAGTTTGGTCAAACTCATGTCATCCCCTTCTCCTAGTGCCCTCAAATCTTTCCCAACATCAGGGTCTTTTCCAATGAATCTTCTCTTCTCATGAGGTGGCCAAAGTATTGGAGCCTCAGCTTCACGATCTGTCCTTCCAGTGAACACTCAGGGCTGATTTCCTTCAGAATGGATAGGTTAGATCTTCTTGCAGTCCATGGGACCCTCAAGAGTCTCCTCCAGCACCATAATTCAAAAGCACCAATCCCCTTCATGGATCAATGCCTTGTCGTGGCGAAGGGGCTTGAATAACGCAGAGAAGCTATGAGCTATGCCATGCAGGGCCACCCAAGATGGACAGGTCATAGTGGAGAGTTTTGACTAAACGTGATCCACCTGGAGAAGAAACTGGCAAGCCACTCCAGTATCCCTGCCAAGAAAACTCCATGGACAAAGACAACTCTTTGTAATAATCAAATATTATTATTATTGCCCCTCATACTTTTCTTGGCAGCCAGCTTCTTTCTATTTTCAAACATATCCCCCTTTAAAACATTTTGATATTCTCTCTGTGTGTGTCCCTCCATACATAGGTCCTACAGCTGCTTTTTCTGTTGAGTTCAATCGGGGCACACAGTATGGTTCAATACCTTTTGACCTCGTTGTTTTCTCAGCTTTACCTTTTTCCTGATGGCTTTGAAGCTGAGGGTTCCTCTAGGGTCCTCTCTCTCTATGTTTTTTAAGTAGACAGAAAATGAGTTTATACATTGTACATTTTGTCTCTTCTTTCATCTTTTCCTCTTTATCGGCCACTTCCCTTTTAAAATTGGCCTTTGACAAACCCAGATTTCCATTGACATCACACAGTTGTATGTGTGTACCTTCAAGACAGTGCCTTACAAGAGAACTTGTAAAACCACAACAACACACCACACACACATCTGTTAAGCAACGTATAATCATTTCTCTCTTTCTGAAGAATCCAGAGTGATATGAAGGGTTTCCTCCCTTCCTTTCATATTTCTTCAGCAGAGCTAAGTGCTCTTATTCTTCCAACATTTGGCAGGTGAGAAAAGAATGCTGAAACTGATCATTACATTCCACGTGCCTTTGTGAAACGATTTCATAAAATTTTCTTATTTATTTATTTAAAAAATATTTCTATAACTGCTAAATCATAAAAACTATTATCTCAAAGTGATTTACAAGATTTAAAAAGATTAAAACCCACACAATAAGAAAGCGTTCAAAAGTTTAAAATGATTCAAGAGCTGAAAAGTTAAAATAAATAAATCAATAAACCACTGTTGGAAGGACGAGCTCTTAATTGCCTGCATAGGCCTGGCAGAATAGAAAAGTTTCCAGCATTTAAAAGTTGGCACAGAAGGCAGTAAGATTAGTAGCAGAACAACAACAGTAGAACGGATCAGCAGTAGATGGTTTGCATGCAAAGAGTTCAAAGTTCAGCCCTTGGCATCTCCACTTAAGAATAGGATCTTGGGGAATAGGACAGGGTTGACCCAAGGCATTTTGCTGCCTAAGACGGACACAAAATGGTGCACTCCCCGTGGGAATTGTCATTTGTTAGGAGTGCTGTGTTAGTGCATGGATAGGCAATATCAGACTCCGGAACCAAATGGAGCCCTCAAGGCCTCTCTGTTGGGGCTCAGACCATCCCATCTCCTGTCCTGCTTTGTACCCTCCTTGAGTGCCCTTTGACTGAAATATGTCTTTGAATGGTCTGAGACCTCAGGGAACTGTTGCCAGTCTTGGTAGATAGTATCAGGTTGGAAGGATTAATGATCTGACTGGGTAAAACGTAGCTATTCTTGCATTGTAACATTCCCCTCTATCTATTCCCCCACCCCATCAAGGAAACAATTTGACACAATATGGTTTCCGTTCCTGACTTTCATAAACACTTTTCTTGTGAGTTCATGACCTCCCACTACCCACAGTGGGTTTTGGAGGGCCATATCAGACAGCTGTTTTGCTTATTCTTTATCTGATTTCAGTGCTTATCACTTCTTTCCAATCATATACTGTGACAACACATGAGAGATCTGTACCTGTTCCATTATTGTTGTTCTATATTATACTGCAATTTGCAAAATAATTTATTATTATTATTATTATTATTATTATTATTATTATTGCTGAAGTGAAATTAATATTTATTATGTTATTTGCTGCAGTGAATGGTGGGTGAAATTTCTTTGTGTTCTTCTTGTTTAATTGGTGTAGATGTAGTCTGTTTTATAAAAAAATAAAAAATAAATAAACAACAAGAAATTTAGCACAAAATGGACAACTCACCATAGCTCCTTCTTCTAAAGTGAACACTTAAGCACATCATTCACCAACATGCACATTCTTAGATCAAGAAAATCCATTAGGGAAGAATCTTGTGTTGACTTTGCTAATAGAAATGAATTCAGGGGAAATATGTAAGGTTGGTGCATTGCCAACGCAAAGAAAAACTTTCTTAAAACACTGCTAGATTTCTCTCCCCCCCCCTCACAAAACGCTTTGAGAAATCTCAAGTTTCATTTCCTCACATATGAGCTCTGCCTTGTCCTGCTGAGGAGAAATCACGTGATCTGGGTGCCAGAGCGAAACTCTGCAAACAATTCCAAAGAATACCAGCTTTTCCCAAAATAGGATGTGCCAAAATGAAAAGCTTCCCCCCAACATAACTCCTAAGGTATGTTACCTGTATGATACGACTCCAAATTTAGCAGGATTCAACGGCAGTTTTAAGGTCTGCAACCTTCCCATTCTCCTGAAGAATATCACCAATCTTACTGATCTTCCTTTAGTTCTAGGGAAATTTTGACTGAGCAGGAAAAGCTCCAAGTTCATCACATTAATTTTTTTTTAATGAAATTCAGCATCTTTTCCGCACATCCTCCAACAGTCCCCAGAGCTTCAACTCTAGCTGAAGAGAGAGTTGTGTGGAGAAAGAGTGGAAGAGAGAGCTGAAGAGCAAGAAAAAACAGACTTTTTAGAGGGTGCTCCTCACTTGCGCAATTTTTGCTTTTGGTTGTGGGGCCCCAGAACATAGCCCCTGCGTAATGGGGGGGACTCCTGCATATGAAGGGTATTGACAACCAAGCATGTGGTGAGCATATGGGGTGGATGGCTGCCACAGGAACTGGCGTTTTGATTCATGTACTCATGGCCAGGTGTGGCCAAAAGTTATGGATGGCTGAAAGGGGAAGGCTGAGAAGATGGCATGAGTTGTGAGTGTAACTGTGTCAAGTCACGCAGGCTGATCTTATTCACACTTAGGAATATAGGAACCTGCCTTGTATTGACCCAGGCCATTGGTCCATTTAGCTCGGTATTGTCTAAACTGACCAGCAGGTTTCACGCAGAGATTTCTCCCAGCTGTACCTGAAGATGCTGAGGATTGAACCTTTTTGTATGTTCTACCACTGAGTCATGACCCTTTACCTAAGGCTGACATTTCTATTTCAAATCTCCAAGTCTCTGACATGTGCCATGGGTTGTGCATTCTGGGTAATGCACTGTTTTTCCTAACAGTGAAAATAACGTCAGAAAATAGCCATGTAATTCCTGAAACACCACTTGGAGGATGTTTGGGGTGGCAGGAAAGCTGATGTAGCGCACCCAAGATTTGTGAACCACACAACGAGCCTGGTTTGTCCAAACAGGGTTTTATTGGGCAAGTAGTTTTACGGCTCTTGCTGCCTTCCAAGACATTTTGCTACCTGAGGCAAAGGATGTTTCCCTTTTTTTAAAAAAATTAATTTTTATTGATTTTGCATATTAACAAAGCAAAGAGATAAACACATAAACAAAAAAATAACATATTTTCCTCCTTCTTCCAACCCCCCCCCATGAGATCCCTCCTGCCACCAGGTATTCCCATGGACAGTGCGCAGTCGAAGGTGGTGCATCTTATAGTTGGGCTTGTCCCCACCCCCCTCCTCTCCCCAGAACCCCCCCTGCCACCGAGAGATCCTAGGGATATAAGAAGAGAGCGGGTGGGTGTTCACCCAACTATTTATCTAAACTTGATCAAAAATCACCCAAAAAGAGAAGAAAAAAAACCCACAGGAATAATTAATAAAAAAAAGAAGAAGAGGAAAAAAGAACAGCTGCAAAAAAAAAGAAAAAAAGAAAAAAAATGAAAAAACAAAAAGGAACAATTATTAATTATTCCTTTCTTTTCTTTTTTTAAAATCATTGTATTATTATGGGCTTCCCCTACCTCCCCCTTTTTCTGATTTTCATTTTTGACTCCATTTTAGCAGTTTTCTTCTCATATTCCCCATTCTATTTTCCAAACTCTCTAAACTTACTTCAATAGTATCCTTATTTCTATTAAATTTATTTTCTGACATCTTTTCCCATTCCCTCCCTCCCCTCCTCCCCCCCAGCACTCCCTCTGCCACCGAGAGCCCCAGAGGAGAGAAAGGGAGAGGCAATGGTTCTTTTTCCAATTGGGACTTCCCTCCCTCCCCGCCCTCCCCACACCAGGAGCCCCCCCTGCCACCAGGAGCTCCGCGCGCGCAGAGGGCCGACAAGAGGTCCAGAACCCCCAACCGTCCCTTCAATCATTCATCTTACCAAATTCTCTTTTTTGATACTTCTAAATAACTCCTAAATCTTATTTCTAACTTATCAATTTTCCTTTTTTTTTTCCCATGCCCCAATTTCCCCCCCAGAACTCCCATAATTTTAAAAACCTTTTTACATTCCCAATTCTAGATTTTGTCTTTATCCTCAATTCTTTCCTCTCTATCCCCTGATCCCGGCTTTCCCCTTCCAGTCCAGCAAGTCCAAAGTCCGTGATCCAGTTTTCAGTCCTTTTTTATCCATCCTATTAAACAACAAATATTCCTCCTTCATCCCACCCCCTTCCTGACCAATTTTTCAATCCAATCTTCTCCGTTCTCTCCCTCCCATAAGTCCCTTCTTCTTTGCTTGATGCTTTTCTTGTGAGTTTTTTGTCTCTTCAGAAATTCTTGCTTGTTCCCCTCCTGAGGAGGGTTAATTCCACTCTCAGCTAAGTCTTTATTCATTGGCAAGTCCTGTATTTCATCGTCATTTACTTCAATTGTGTTGTAAATTGGTTCATCTGTCTGTTTATCCTCATGCACCATTTCTTGAAGTATTTCATCCTCCTGTAGATCTTGATCTTGGTTTGTTCCTTCCAATTGTTGTTGAGTCTTATACATATTAATTCTCATTTCCCACAAAAGTTTCAAAACTTTCTCCTGGAAGCCAGGTGTGTAATCTTCTGTTGGCATTTTTCTAGCTTTTCAAGGGCAGAGCAAGACTTGGAAAATAGGAAGTGGTTACAAGTTGCAGTTCTTCCACATAGCCCAAACTGGATACAGTATATTCTCAAATGTCGAACCAAAAGTTTTAAAATGTCAATTCCTTCCTTTCACTCACCCCATTATATTCCACTCGCTGTTCTGTTCGGGGTGCCGAATTTCAGGGTACAGAGGGGGGTCTCTTCTTCAGCTAAATATGTTTGCAGGGATTCTTATTGTCTATAACAGTTCTCCCCCCTAACCTTGCCTCAGGAGGAGAGTCTTTAGTCAGTCCTTGGAGATATTCAAACAATAAAGTTTTTAGCCCCCGGCACTGGGATTCCTCCTTAAGCTGCTTTCCTTTTTAGATCAGTAAGGGGGAGATCGGCTTCCGTTTTTTAAATCTCACCCCCATTCCGAATCTCAAATCCAATTTTAAATCTTTGAGTCCTTTTTACTCACGGTCTCTCAATTTCCTGACTTCTTCTTTGGAAAAATCCAGCGCTCTCCGCCTCCGGCACGGAGCTTCTCCCTGCGAGGGTAGCGATGGCGCTCCAAAATGGCCCCCGCGACTGCGACCCATCTCGCTCCGGAGCTCTTATTAGAGCCTACCGGAGAGTTGGGGAGTCGGGATTGGGGCGCTGCTTGGCTATTTCTGCCCCCAGAACGCGCGATCTGGGGTTCTTTGGGGTGCAGCGGCGCTCCCGCTGCTTCCCCCTCCCTCGCAGAGACGGGTCGCCTCGGAGCTCGAGACGGACCCCGCCGGACGGCGCTGGCGCTGAACCGGAAGTCAGGCAAAGGATGTTTCCCGCTTGCAAAGGCACCAACCACTCTGGCAGCTGAATTATATTCCAGCACTTGAGAAAGGCCAGCTTGTTCCACCAAAACTGAAATCCAGGTGACGCAGGACAGGTCATCTGACATGGACAGTTCAACAGAGGTGAATGGGTTGGGAAGCTTAGGAAGGACAATTGGGGCGAAGGGTTTCTCCTCTGTTGCCTCCTTCACCACCACCCCCAGAACCTGCCACCTCAGCTGGCTGCCTCACTCTTCCTAATGCAGCGCTAGGAACATGCAGTCCTTCAGATGCCGTTGGACTCCAGTTCCCATCAGCCCCTGCCATCATAGCCTGTGGTCAGGGATGGTGGAAGTTAGAGTCTAGCTGTGATGGCCTGGGACTCGGGCTCGGACTCGGAGCCAGAAGAATCGCAGCCTGCACCGGACCCTCTGCCTGGAACATCGGCTGAACCAAGTTTGGGGCCTGGTCCTGAGGAGCCTCAAGCCACTCAGCCTCCCCTGCAGCAAGCATCAGCTGAACTGAGTCTGGGGCCTGACCCTGCCTTGGTTCCAGATGCAGGGGGTACCTCGTTGCCATCGGCCAGGTCGTCACCAGCAGCTGGCCCACTGCTGGCTGGGGCTGAGGCGGCTCCTGGGTCCAGTAACCCGCCGGCATCTCCCGAGCTGCAGAGACTCGGGGCTGATAGAAGGAGAGACCTGAGTACTCGCAGGAGTAGTGCTCACCTCCAAGCGAAGCAAGGGAGTGAGTCGGCACGGTATCGGGGCCATCCGTTACCCCGTTCAAGATAAAAGGCAGTCAAACCACTGGGTTGCGGGAGAAACATTGTTGGTTGCTAGACCCTGCCAGTGTTCCTGACCTGCCTTA
Organism: Zootoca vivipara; assembly: GCF_963506605.1. NCBI lineage: Eukaryota > Metazoa > Chordata > Lepidosauria > Squamata > Lacertidae > Zootoca > Zootoca vivipara. The sequence goes on along the minus strand of NC_083286.1, from coordinate 46,206,816 downwards.
GTTCCTGGCCTATGTACCTGTTCCTGACCTCACCTGACGCCCTGACCTGCTTCCAGCTTCGGCTTCTTCGGACTGTCTTTACCCTGAACCTACGAACCATGGACTGGACTTGGACTTCCCCTCTTGGATAACCCCTGGGACCAGCACACTAGCAACCTACAGAGCGCCACAGGTTCCCCATCCCTGCCCTATTTTGCACTAAATCATGCAGTGGTGGAAGCAATGGTGGAAGCCAACCAACTGCCCCCTTTAAGTTCATCCTAAATAAGCAACAGGCTCTTCTTGCGGTGGTAGGAAAGGGACTTGATTTCCTGGTTCCAGTCAGCCAGTCTGGAAAAAAGCAAAAACACCCAGCTGCTGCAAGGGTAGCTGCTTTTCCAAATAACTTATAATTAGACTGCAAAATGCAGTCATTTGCTAGGTCCAGATTCAACAGAAATGATTCATAGGGTTGTTCACAAAAGCAAAACAAACAAGGATGGATGAAACCAGCATGACTGACAAAATATGTGGAGACTAACCAATCTGCATTTTAGCTTGTGCACATTCACACGTAGCATTAGTCAACTGGAAGCCAAATACTCCTTCAGGATACAGCAAGCAGCTCCAGTCCCACAAGCAGGGTGCATCATGGCTTGAAACTTGACGTGATGTCCCACAAGAGGAAGAGGGGACTCCCATCCTTCCAGGAGCAGGATTGCTTCCAGCCTCACCTGAGCCCATTGAAGGCTCTTTGAGAAACTCCAGAAACACCTGGAGAGAAAGACGAGAGAGACTAAATCACATACATGCTGCATTTTCTACTCACCTGCTTAATTGGCGTTAAAATGAGTACTTTGTGGTGCTAACAAGAGTTTCCTAATGTGCCCCCAAGCCCCAAAAAGGTTGGGAACCCCAGATGTAGTTTCCAGTTTGGGGTTTTCTTCTTTTTTTCTCAGCCCAGGGGAGAGGGAGTTTCCTAACAAAGTTAGGCATCCTCAGAGCCCCACACCTACCTCTTGACTTCGGAGGAAATATAGCGAGTCCCCTAAACCCTGAGCAAGAGGCCTGAGCATTCTGCTCATTACATACCTTGTTTCCTGGCACTGTCCCCCACTCCCTGAAAATCTCCCAACCCAGGACTCCTCCAATTAGTTCCTCCTGCCTTTCTGGCTTGCCACCTGGTAATTAGATGTGGGCAACTCACAGTTCAGAGTGGCCCTTGCTTGGCTAGTTCCTTTCCTGTTTTGTGGCTTCCAAGTTCCAGCCTTTCTAACAGAACTTCAACTCACCTGTTGGCTGTGCCTGCTCTTTATGTTGCTGCAGGGGAGACCAGAATGCTACCTGCTGCTGGAACTCATCACTTCCAGCCTGGCCATGTTTAGTTCTGACCAGGTTGGTCACAAGATGATGTGATGGCAGGCACCAGCTGGTACCACCTGGTGGTTTTATAATTATCTTACAATTCTTTTACATTATTATTAGCTGCTCGGAGTTGGTGGGTGGGTGAAACAGAAACATATAACTATTTTAAATGAATGAACAAATGCATGCATGCATTCTTGTATGTGATGTGTTAAAACCAAAATATGTAAGTATTTTAAATGAATAAATGCATTCTTCTTTGGCATCTGCTTGAGGTTCACCTTACTTTATCTGGTGTTGACCCTCCCTCTTTTTTACTGTCTCTGAATGGGAACTACTACCGGTAGTGTGGGACCCAGGTGGCGCTGTGGTTAAACCACTGAGCCTAGGGCTTGCTGATCAGAAGGTCAGCGGTTCGAATCCCTGTGACGGGGTGAGCTCCCATTGCTTGGTCCCAGCTCCTGCCAACCTAGCAGTTCGAAAGCACGTCAAAATGCAAGTAGATAAATAGGAACCGCTACAGCGGGAAGGTAAACGGCGTTTCCATGTGCTGCTCTGGTTTGCCAGAAGCGGCTTTGTCATGCGAGATGAGCACGCAACCCCAGAGTCGGTCATGACTGGACCTAATGGTCAGGGGTCCCTTTACCTTTACCTTACCGGTAGTGCATGTTGCATGAAACTGCTATTCTAAAGTACTGAAGCTACCTATCTGTAAGAGGCCTTCAAATATTGTGAGTGGAGGGAAGTTCCCTTTAGGTTCACAGTTTGCTCCAACATAGAATATGTTTTATGTAATTTGTAATAGTCCTGAAACAAGTTTGCTATTTCACTGGGAGTCAGCCCTAGTTTATAGCAAATGCATAGCTGTCAAGTTTTCCATTTTCTCGCGAGGAAGCCTATTCAGCATAAGGGAATTTCCCTTAAAAAGAGGGAGGACTTGACAGCTATGAGCATATGCTTCAATGTTGTTTGCACTCATGCCGTGCTAACGGACTTCCCAGTCTTGTTGGCTGCTGCAAGAACAGTCTAGGTGGGGCTGTGGTCTGATTTAGCAAGACTCTTCTTATGCTATTACGTTTAATAATTAGATCCTGAAATTGGATTGTAGCATTTAAGGAAAGTGAACCAGATAAGTACACCACAATGCTTTTCAACCATGAGAATTAATGGATTTGGGAAAGAAATGGACAGGTATCGGCTGCTGAAAGCCCATTTAAGTTGGCCCAAACAGGCCTTGGTCGGATCCAGCAAAGCACTTTGTGTATGGAGACTGAGCTTTCAAAGTTCCTTTTGCTCTCAGCAGGAGCCATCTGAAGGTGGCCCATATAATTTCTGAGTTATCAGTTTATCACAGACTCTTTATTTGAAAAGGTCAGAACAGCTTATGTATGATTTCCAGATAAGTCCCCTGCCTGTACCCCTTCCTTCTGTGGGTACAAATCATACTGCCGTGCACAGCTTTCAACATATGGAAAGGGACTGTGAGACTCTGGGCTGGAAGCCGAAGTCTTGGGGGATGGGTGGTCTTTTCATCACTCCTTCCTGTTGAAGGTCGTGGCCCAGGGAGAGAGAGGGAAATACTGGAGGAAATCCACTGGCTGCGCAGGTGGTGCCATCAGGAATTGGGCACAGTACTCTAGGTGTGGTCTGACCAAGGCAGAATAGAGTGGTACTATGACTTCCCTTGATATACTTCTGTTGATGCAGCCTAGAATAGCATTAGCTTTTTTTGCTGCTGCATCACACTCTTGACTCATGTTAAGCTTGTGGTCCACCAAGACCCCTAGATCTTTTTCAAGCCATGTGTCCCACCCCCCATCTATGTGAATATGTTGCTGCACATGTAGGGTCCCTCCTCATGCTTGCCAAACACAAGGGTGTGTGGTCACAGGGGCGTATTAGTGGAAGGGCTGGCAGGTGGAGCCTCGTTCCCCTTCTCAGTGCATAAACTGTGTTCTTTGAACGCTGCTAAGGCTTGCTCAGTGCATAAAATGACACAGAGAGATCGGTACTATTTGCCTAAAGATTTCATAAGGAATCTGGGAATGTGGAAAGGAGTGGAGATTAGTATATAGTTGCAGTGGATAATAAAGGAGCAGTCCTATGCCAAACATACATTCTGCCCACAGAATTCCTCCTCTGAAAACACCACTGAAATCCTAGTTCCTCTCTATCAAGAACATTTGGGTTTGGGCTCTTGTTGTTTACATGTTTGCCAGCCTTGCATTCTTATTTAAAACAAAGAACAATTTCTCCCCATCCAAAACATTTCACATTCCAACTTCTCTCCCCGCCCTCCCCTGTTAAATATCCTGTCTGGATTGATATATGTGTGTGTTATGAAAATATCCAGAAAGCTTTGGGGGTCGTATGTGTTTTGTTTTTAAAGACTTTGGTCTGCAACATTAACCTCTTTCAGGTCAGTTTGCAGGAGTACGGTACGGAATATGCATGTGAAGGTCGGCACTTTTATTATTGTTGAATGTTGGTGGAACACCCATTTCATGGGAATCACAAAACCTTAATTGCTCCATCATGTTGCTGGATAGGAAGAGTCTATGGAAATTTACAGGAACGCAAACTTAAAGCATTGACCTACTGCGCCATCTAGCAGGAACTCAACAGACTTTTTTTCCTCCACTGGCCCTTGAGCAGATAACCCCGAACAAATCTGTGTGGTCTTGGCAGCAGCATCACACACAAGTATGTGAGTGCATTAAAGACTAAAGGCATGAAAATGATTCTCCTTGAGAGATACAAAGCAGATCTCTTTTTGATGGGGAAAAATACGGCAAAACATGCATGCATAAGCACCAGCACTTCTTTTTCAACGAAAGCTTTTTGCAGCCAAATCTGTACCGCTTCAGATGCTGGGGGTATTATAACCAACAAGGCTAGTAGCATTGACAATCTCATTCCCTGTGAATTTCTCTAGTGCCTTTTTAATGTTTATGAACACCAGTTGCTGGGATCACAAGTGGGAGAGTGAGCAGGAGATGCTATTGTGGTTAAACCACAGAGCCTCAGGCTTGCCAATCAGAAGGTCGGCGGTTTGAATCCCTGCGACGGGGTGAGCTCCCGTTACTCGGTCCCTGCTCCTGCCAACCTAGCAGTTCGAAAGCACGTCAAAGTGCAAGTAGATAAATAGGTACCGCTCCAGCGGGAATGTAAATAGCGTTTCCATGCGCTGCTCTGGTTCGCCAGAAGCGGCTTAGTCATGCTGGCCACATGACCCGGAAGCTGTACACCGGCTCCCTCGGCCAGTAAAGCGAGATGAGTGCTGCAACCCCAGAGTCGTCCGCAACTGGACCTAACAGTCAGGGGTCCCTTTACCTTTTTACCAGCTTTGTAGGCTTCCTAGAGGATTGGGTTGGCGAGAATGCTGGACTAGATGAGCCTGAGATCTAATCTAGGATTAAGTCCCATTGAACTTGAAACGATTGAAGATATGGCAATGGCTACATGAGTACGTTGCTTTACAATGAGAGTAGACAAATTCATGGAGGAAAGGTTTACTGGATATGTTTAGCTCAGAGGGCATGTACTTCAGAATAACAAATTCAGGGGAGGAAACAATGAGTGCGGGCTCTTCTTCTTAAGCCCTATTTCTGGACTTCCTGGAGATATCCAGTTAGTCACTGTTGGGTAGATGCTGGAGCAAACAAAGACACCTTGGTTTCATCCAGCAGGAGTCATGTTAGGTTCTCTGGGTCACCTGCTACTATGGAGCACAACATCTAGAATCATAGAGTTGGAAGAGACCACAAAGGGCCATCCAGTCCAACCCCCTGCCAAGCAGGAAACACCATCAAAGCATTCTTGACTTATGCCTGTCAAGCCTCTGCTTAAAGACCTCCAAAGAAGGAGACTCCACCACACTCCTTGGCAGCAAATTCCACTGCCAAACAGCTTACTGTCAGGAAGTTCTTCCTGATGTTTAGGTGGAATCTTCTTTCTTGTAGTTTGAATCCATTGCTCCGTGTCCGCTTCTCTGGAGCAGCAGAAAACAACCTTTCTCCCTCCTCTATATGACATCCTTTTATATATTTGAACATGGCTATCATATCACCCCTTAACCTTCTCTTCTCCAGGCTAAACATACCCAGCTCCCTAAGCCGTTCCTCATAAGGTATCGTTTCCAGGCCTTTGACCATTTTGGTTGCCCTCTTCTGGACACGTTTCAGCTTGTCAGTATCCTTCTTGAACTTAATATCCATGCTGTAAAATGGGGTTGGACAGACTTCAGTCTTGTTAGATCATTGTTGTTGTTGTTGTTGTTGTTGTTGTTGTTGTTGTTGTTGTTCACTAAAACCCCAAAATCTACCAACCCTTGCCGGCTGCAAGAGACATAACAGGCTGCACTCTGAGCACATTCTGAGCCTAGGGATTTATTTCCAAAACTGAACTGAGTCCCTTTGCACAAAAATCCTGGTTAACTTTCTTCATTTCAGCAGCATGATTTGGGTGGGGAAAGTAACTTGATTTTTAAGCAATTGGCAGCCAGAAATGCTAGAACAGGGGTGGCCAACATGGTGCCCTGCAGATGTAGTTGGATTATAACAACTGGAGGGCACGGCATTGGCTATCCCTGCCCAAGCTGATCATACCATAAATTATCCAAAGATTTTGCAGTAGATCCCAATCTGCTTTCTGCCCCCCCCCTGGCTTTAATACACAGTAGAAAAGAGATGAGTCTATAAAACATCTGAAAGAGGAGTGGGGGAATCTATTAACAGCAACAATTTTTCTTCCCCTGGATCTCTGAGTCAACTCAGGTGGTGAAACAAGACTCTTAAAAATGACATCACTGTATCAAATTTCCCCTCTCTTCCTAGGGACATGTAAGAACACATACCCTATCCTATGATGTTATCCTGTTAGGTGCTTTCCTGCCCATATCCTACTCTTAGTGTTTGGTTCTGCCCCTCGTCAATGTGTCAGGAGGAGAGCTGTCCACCATTTTAATTGTTTAAAGTGCTTGTGATACATTTATCCACTTAAACATTCATTTGGAGCCAGAGACACAATCAGTTACTATTTTCTTAAGCAGAAGAAACTGTTTCCAGACACAGAAAGGAGTTGGCTTCAGGATATAGTGCTTAAACGTTTTTGGTATGTTGCTATAGTCCCTATTGTGTTGTTGTATTGTTATGAAATTATTCTTGTGATCAGATCTTGTGATGTATTCCTGTTTTCTTTGCTGTAAGCCACTTTTGAGCGTGATCCTTTTCATGGAAATGCAGCATACAAAGAAGACGCTGTAGACAAGCGAATGCCTTGCCCCATATGCTCTTGCGGCCCACTCCAAGGTCACATGTACAACATGTTATATTTGTGTGTATGCTCACTGGGTGACCTTGGGCCAGTCACCATCTCTTAGCCTAACCAGAATTACAAGGTTGTTGTGAGGATGAAATGGGGATGATGAGAGCCATGTACATCACTTTAAGCTCCTTGGAAGCTAAAAGTAGTACATCAATGTAATAAATAAACCACACACACACACACGTGTGTGCATAGATATGTGAAAGTAAGGTAGTAAAAAATATACTCAACAAATCTGAAGGCAGTTCTGTATGGGAAGTTTTATTGTTTGATGTTTTATTCCGTTTTTATATATGCTGGAAGCCTCCCAGAGTGGCTGGGGCAACCCAGCCAGATGGGCGGGTTATAAATAATGTTGTTGTTGTTGTTGTTAATTTATATTGCACGTGTGAATGAGCCCAAACCAGACGTCGTTCTTGGGCGCCCCGTGCAATTTCTTGTTGGAAAAGCCGGCGGACGGCTGGGGGCGCAGAGCAGGAGCGCGGTGCCCGGCCTTCCTTGCTCACTTCCTGAACTTAAGGTGCCACATTCCTCCGTTTCGCCAGAAAGTCGTATTCGGTGTACGAGGGAACAGAAAAATCTCCCCAAATCCCACAGCAGCAGCGGTGGCGAGCAAGGCTTTCGCAAGAGCGCAGAGAGGGCCAGACGCCGGTCGGCTTCCGTGGAAAAGACGCGCTTTCCACCCAACTCGAGGATGATTGATTCACGCGGCGAAAGGCGGAGGAGGTCGGGCCAGGCCGCCGCCGCCGCGCGAAAGCGAACTTGGCGCAACTTCCCTCACGACGCCGCTCTTAAAAGTACCCGAAAGCTCCATAACATTGGTGGGGTCGCGCCGCCCCGGGCGCTGTGCCACCTTCCTGAGGGGAATCCTCTCCCCTTCCAGTTAAAGGTTGGGGACGTGGGGCGCTGACTCACCGCGGTTGGGATTCGCACACCCTTTTCTCCCCGCGCCCTCCAAAGTTCCCCCGTCCCCATTGGAAGGGAGCGACACGCTGCGGCGGCAGCAGAAGCAGCAGCGGGATCTCCTGGTTCCCCCATCTCTTCTCGACCCTCTTGCGGGGGCCCCCACGGGCGCCGTGAGTATCCCCACCTCCATTGCTGGGCCTCTTCGCGCCCTTCGTTTCTTTTCCCCCAATCTAGGAGTCTTGAAAACAAGAGTGTGTCTCTCTCCTTCCCTCTCTTTCTCCCTCTCTGGTCGATGCTCGTGAGTCCGGAGGGACAAAAATCGAGCGCGTCGTAGTTCTGAATCGTCACGCAGCGTCAGGTTTATAGCTCAGGGCAAACCAACATGGGCAGCTTGTTAGGAAAGGATTATTAGGCAAACTGTTGCTTGAACTAGATTTTGGCTTCACCCAGCAGGGCTGTTCTTTTGCCATGACCAGTGCCAACCTTACTATATGCTTTCAACCTTACTGTATGCTTGTGAAACATGGACCACTTCTAAACGCCATCTCCAACTCCAACGGTGTCTCTGAAATTTTTTTACACATCACTTGGGAAGACAGGCAAACTAATACCAGTGTGCAGTACAGGAAGAAGCAAAGATCACCAGTGTTGAAGCCATGATTCTTCAACGTCAACTTCGTTGGACTGGTCATGTTTTGCGGATGCCCGATGATCGTCTTCCAAAGCAACTACTCTATTCCGAACTTAAAAAATGGAAAGTGTAATGCTGGTGGTGAACAAAAGAGGTTTAAAGACTGTCTCAAGGCAAATCTAAAAGTAGTATAAACAACAACAATTGGGAAACACTTGCCTGTGAGCGCTCCAGTTGGAGAACAGCCTTTACCAAAGGTGTCATGGGCCTTGAAGACACTCAGGATGCAAGGGAGAAACCTGCTTAGAGGAAGGCACGCTTGGCAAATCCACACCGTGATCAACTCCCACCCGGAAACCAATGTCCCCACTGTGGAAGGACGTGTGGATCCAGAATTGGCCTCCGCAGTCACTTACAGACTCATTGTTAAAACCATGTTTATGGAAGACAATCTTACTGGGCTATGAGTGATTGCCAAAGAAAGAAGAAGACAACTTGAATAAAATGTTTTTGGGGGGAGGTAAGCCCCGCCCTGCATAATAGATCACATGACCTGACTTACACATGCCATTTGAATGAAAATTCCCCTCAACTTGGGGGGGGGGCATCCCCTCAAATATTTTATTGTGGGGCTGAAGGGACCCCTGCCTCCAGGAGTTGGCTTCTATGATGAAGGCGGTGATTTTGGTTTGCCCTCTGCTCTTTAAAACCTCAAAGGCAGGTACCTAACAGGTGGGAGTCTTCCTAAGTCTTGTGCTGAGAGAAAGTTGTCGTTGTTGCAGCAGGTTGTGTTATACTGAGTCCGGCCATCAGTCTATGCCTGGTCAGTGGCCATATGTTTACTGGAAGAACACAGTAGCCCTCTCGTGTTCCTAAGCCTCAGTGGCTGATGCTCAGGATGCAGGATGCACCTGAACCCACAGGTGATGCACAGCCATGATGAAGATGCTTTTGTTTATGCCTCAGTCCACTTTGTGTTCTGAAGCCGTCCAAGGTGGCAGCAGTTGAGGCAACTTGTGGTTAGCGAATTCCAGTTTTAACTGCCCTATGCTCTTTTTTTTTGCCAGTCTCTCACCATTTGCCGAATATGCTTCGTCAAAAAACTCACATCAAGCAAGGGAGCAAAGTTGGGTGGCATTCACTGGCAAAATAAGAGGCAGAAAATGCAAGAAAATCCAGATTTAATAGCTTGGTTATCAATAAACCTTTTTCATGATTTCAAGTTACAAGAAAGGAGATTCCGAGGAAGAACTTTTCTTCCTCAGGGCTGTTCAATGGTCTGCCTCAGGAGGTTGTGGGCTCTCCTTCCCTGGAGGTTTTTAAGCAGAGGTTGGATAGCCATCTGTCATGGATGTTATAGCAGAGATTCCTACATTGCAGGGGGCTGGACTAGATGGCTCTCAGGGTCCCTTCCAACTCTACAGTTCTATGATTCTATATGAATATCTGCTTGTCTCTATCCACTTTCTCCACACCAGGCATCCCCAAACTGCGGCCCTCCAGATGTTTTGGCCTACAACTCCCATGATCCCTAGCTAACAGGACCAGTGGTCGGGGAAGATAGTAATCAGGGCCGGCTCGTCGTAGACCCCCGGTGGCGCAGTGCACCATGGCGTGGGGCTGGTAAGCTGGGCACCGGCCTGGCAAGGAGGGCGCCGCGCGACGAAGCCGCGCGGAAACCAATTGCGCCCTGCGAGGGCGGGGCGGGCGGCGGAGCGATCTCCGCCCCTCAGCACCAGGGCGCGCGATCTGCTCAAGACGGCCCTGATGGTAATTGTAGTCCAAAACATCTGGAGGGCCAAAGTTTGGGAATGCCTGCTCCACACCATGCAGATCGGCCATTTCCCATCTCCCTCTCCCCCTTACTTTTCTTTTCTCTAAACCAGGGGTGGCCAACTCCCAAGAGACTGCAATCTACTCTGAGTTAAAAAACTGGCAGTGATCTACCCCCTTTCAGGTCAAAGTTGTTGAGCTTTTTGGGGGGGAGGAGGAAAGCAGGGCAAAAATGCTGAGCTTTTTTAGGGGAGCCAGAGTTGTTGAGCATCTTAGGCGGGAGCCAGTAGTTTACCAGTGATCTACCACAGACGTCCAGTGATCTACCAGTAGATCACAATCTACCTGTTGGACGTGCCTGCTCTAAACTATAAAGCCAACAACGTAATGACATTTCCTCATAGAAGGGCTCTTCCAGCCCCTTAATAATCTTTGTTGTCGTTTTCTGCACTTTCCCCCCAGCACCAGAGTGTCCTTTTTGAATGCACAGTGACCAGAACTGCCTGACTTTCTTGGGGAATCCTCAACTTTTTTTTCAAAACTTAAAAGCAGCTGAGGTGTCAGGTGTGTGTGTGGGTGGGGTGTGTGAGTCCATTTTCATTAGAGTAATAGTGCTGTGACTTTTTCTAGAATTCCCTACCCTCCAAAAGCTGCTATTTGTTCCAGTGGCAGAAAAAGATGGCTGCCTGTTTTGTTACTGTATTGTTCCCTCTCCCCCTCTGCCACCACCACCCAAAAGGCTAATAGTACTTTCAGAGAGAGAGGGCAAGATTCAGAACAAGTGGAATTGGTGGGAGTTGGTTACACATCCCTCCTGCAGTACCAGTCAAAGTTTCCCTGCCCCAGCACAGCAGCTTTATTATTTATAATATTTTTAAAACTCAGGGGTCAATGGTCTGATCACGTACCTCCTACCCCACATGACATGGCTTAAATTTCCCAGAACCCTCTGCTTCCAAACCTAGAGTCACCACTGCACAAAATAGATCTGATTCAGCAGGGATCTTGCACGTGAAGAGTGGGGACTCCAATTCTGCTGGATGGCGTTTGTAACCTACGGCTGAACTGTGATTTCTCAGAAGAGATTTCTCTGAGGCTTCCCCGATAATGCTCTGTTGATTTGGTTTTCTGCTGTCATGCAAAAGCTAACCGTTTCTCAGAAGATTCTGTGAACGGTCTCTGCCTTTTTTGTGTGTGCATTCACTGCAGTTCACCACAACCCCCAACAAAATGGGCTAGATCCAGCTAAGTTTTACTGGAGAGGAGACCTGTTGACCTTTTCTACCTCGGTTGTCGGAGGTGGTACACCTCTGAATACCAGTTGCTAGGAGTCGCAAGTGGGGAAGGGGGCTTGTTTGCAAGGAGGTTCTATGATGTTTGTCAAGCAATCAGTTCCCCATGCTTTCCAGTTCATTTTCTCATCATTTTCCTTATTGCAAAAAATCTGATTTTGAGGGGAAGTGGGTTTGTGTTGCAAGAGTACCAAATCAAGTTTAATTGTGCAACCAGAATTTGCTGCTGCTGCTATTATTATTATTATTATTTTATATACACCACCCTTTATCCAAAGATCACAGGACATTTTCCAGTATAAAAGCACAAAATGCATGACATAATAACAAGAAATGCACACACGAAACAATATTCTCCCAAGGCACATTTAAAATGCCATAGATTGCTTAAACATCCCAGGGCCTAGGAGGTGACTGTTTTTGCTGGTTCCTAAAGATACGTTTTGAAAGTGTCAGGCTAGCCTCACTGAGAGAATTCCACAAATAACATGACTGAATGCCATCCAAAAATAGTGGATCATCCCTGACTCTGTTGACTGACTGATGTAAGATGAACTTCCAACAATATGAGGAGCCACAGGTTCCTATCCTGAACTAGGGACACCTGGATTAAAAACTTGCATACAAGAAGCCTTTTGGTCCTGTTCCCTTCTCCAAATCTTTGCGTGTTGTGTCAGTTATGATGCTCTCTGGATGACCGGGACCCAGTTTGGTCTTCCTCAGATTGCCTACCTCACAAGGTTGTTGTGAGGATCAAACGAGGGTAGAGAAAAGCCATGGGCTCCTTGAAGAAAGGAAGGTGTGATGATGTAATAAATAAATTTAACAACTTTTCCCATGACTGTCCGATTGGAGCAAAACAAATAATGAGTTTCATTGTAGTAGTGCACGATTGTAGGTTTACAAATGCACCTGGGCATTAATGTAGCAGTAATGTTTGTAAAGGGAAAGGGACCCCTGACCATTAGGTCCAGTCGCAGACGACTCTGGGGTTGCGGCACTCATCTCACGTTATTGGCTGAGGGAGCCGATGTACAGCTTCCAGGTCATGTGGCCAGCATGACCAAGCCGCTTCTGGCGAACCAGAGCAGCGCACGGAAACACTGTTTACCTTCCCGCTTGGAGCAGAACCTATTTATCTACTTGCACTTTGACGTGCTTTTGAACTGCTAGGTTGGCAGGAGCAGGGACCAAGCAACGGGAGCTCACCCCGTCGCAGGGATTCGAACCGCCGACCTTCTGATCGGCAAGCCCTAGGCCAGGCATCCCCAAACTTTGGCCCTCCAGATGTTTTGGACTACAATTCCCATCATCCCTGACCACTGGTCCTGTTAGCTAGGGGTCATGGGAGTTGTAGGCCAAAACATCTGGAGGGCCGCAGTTTGGGGATGCCTGCCCTAGGCTCTGTGGTTTAACCCACAGCACCACCTGCATCCCATACATATTTGTACTCTGGGTCAAATTAGCTCAGTGATAGCGCACTTGCTTTTCATGCCAAAGGTTGCAGGTTCTATCCCAGACATCTCCAGGAAGCGGATTAACAGAGAATTCCCATCGGTGTCCAAAGCTTTAAAGACTCACTACCAGCCACCATAGGCTAGGAGGCCTCAGCCTTTCTGGGCCTGGAAACACATTTGGAAATCTAAGAAACTGCTGTGGAGTACCCCAAAATATCCACTTCACAAAGCAACAAGTGGTGATGCTCAGATCTCTTCTCCCAATTAAACAACAAAGGGAAACACCTATGCACCACACACAAAACAAATTAAGACAGAAAAAGCAGGGAGCCCCACCCAAAAGAAGGTAACCCCTTTCAGCCAAAACACCCTATCCTTATTAAAATAAATAAAATTCAGAGGAGTTTTTGGCAGGTGCCAAGAGGGACGTCTGAAAGCACCATAGTGACCACATTGTAGATAAGAGCAGTGGTCTGACTCAGTATAAGGCACCTTCCTATGTTACATCCCTTGGATCAAAGGAAGTACTGTGCGAAGGGAAAATACATGCAAATAATAGGTGGGCACTTTCGTTTGTGAAACGCCACGTTTTCTTTCCCAGCAACTGCTTTCCTTGGCTGGGATCTCGCTGGCCCATTTACTCACTCCTTTTGCACTGTGGATGATAACAATAACTTGCAAGAACAACAAGAAAACATGAAGGATTAAAAAAACAAAACCCTTTTTACCCTGAATAGCAAGGAAAAGAAGAATGGAAAAAGAGGAAGCTCAAAGCACGTTGTGACCAGATAAGACAAAAAGATCATTTGGGAGAGTTACACAAGACCGCTGCACAGAGAAAGCCACAGGGACGAGGTATGTTGCCTTTTTGGTTTTTAATGTGCTTCTTTTAATTATTTCAAGCAATGTTTTACTTTTGCAGCAAGGCCCTCATGGCAGGAGGGGTGCTAGCTCTTTTTCCATCCCATTTCCTTGACCTAAAGCCAGGGGTGGGCAGAAAGTAGATCTGATCTCCTGGCAGGTCTCTGAGTTGTTTACTTTAGATCGGGAAAGGATTTCTACCTCCCAGCAGCAAAAAAAATGACTCTTCTCTCCTATTGAATTAAGTTTGGGATATCCTAGCAGGATCTAAATGGCCCCTCTGGGGAAAGTGGGGAATATACTTGTAGCCCAATGGTCTTTTTCTCTACCACTCCCTACCTTGTGGGGGTAATAGCATGCTTGGGGAGGGAGACTTGGATCAGAATAACTGTTTAGGGAGAATGGGCACCACCCTGATCAAAACGGAGTCCCGCAGGTTGGGGGGGGGGAGTTTGGGAGATCCGATCCCCTGCTTCACATCTGTGTTGTCCCTTGAGCTGTCCCTTTGTATTCCTGCGTTTATCTGAATGACTACTAAACCATCCTTGCTTTCCCTCTGCCACGCACCTGCTTTCTATTAAACAGCAAGCTGATAACATGCAGAAATGCAGTATTAGTATACATTTTTCCTGGCACGGGGATAAAATTGAAGGGAGAAGCCTTACCTGCTTAATTCCCAAATGTTTTCCCTGCTTCGAAATGCACAGTGGGGAGCCCAGAAAAAATATTTGCAGCCCTAGAGTCAGAGCTCAGATAAAGGAAGGAAGGAAGGAAGGAAGGAAGGAAGGAAGGAAGGAAGGAAGGAAGGAAGGAAGGAAGGAAGGAAGGAAGGAAGGAAGGAAGGAAGGAAGGAAGGAAAAGGTTCCATTGTATATGCCAATCCCATGCTGAGTAGGAACCCTGGCTTCTCTTAGCTGTGCTATCTGAAGGATGGCTGGGAAATATCTTTCCCTGGAGAACCACTGCGAGTGCAGACATTGGCAGGCTACTTGGACTGATGCCTTAACTTCATAAACTGTTCAGAACCATCTCCCAATTTTCTCTTTTTTTTGTTTTGTTTTTACTGAAGAGCAGCCTAAGGCTAAGCAGCCAGTTTGAGCAAGGGAATGATAGTGGGGAAGCATGAGGGAGGGGAAGGACACAGTTTACTGGGTCTCAGAGATCTAAGGGACCTGACCCAGGCTGTAACCACATAATCATGAGGTAAAACAGCACCCATGTGAAGTTCGTGAGGCAGAAATGGCGGTTATCTTTTAGCCTCTCCTAAAGACTTATCTTTTTTTCTGCAGGCGTTTCCTGGCTCATGGGATTTTACCACACTGCTTTGTTTTACTGATAATTTTATTGGTATCTTTCTGTATCATTTATGATAAAATGCTGGCTTCAATATTTATATAATCTACTGATTGTTTCTGTATATTAGGCAGTGTGCGAAAATAAGGCATGCTCAGTGATATGTCTAGAAACCTATTTCCCCTTCTCTGTGCACCTATGGTCCTGATTTGCTAGAGTCAAGAAGAAGTTCTGTTAGAGATGGACAAGAGAAAAATCTGTGTTTCCCTATATGAAATGATGTCTTAATAACTTCTGCATAGTCAGGATGAAGAGACAAACCTAACTGAGGGTGTTGAACCTTGGGATAGTTTGGGGCAGTGCTGCTGGTAGGATTCAGTTAGTTCTATTTGTATAGGCTATGGATTTGTGTTCACCCATCCTCACTTTTATTCTCTCTCTCTCTCTCCCCCCCCCCCTCTCTCTCTCTCTGTGTGTGTGTGATATTTTTATTGAGATTTTCCAATATATTTTAACATAATCAATACTAAATAAAAAACTACATTTTATATTTTCTTGACATCCCCCAATTTCCCTTTCTGGTTTTATCACACATTCATTTCTTCTGCCTATAATTCTATTTAACTTATACATTGATGTGGAGATGGTAATCTTGCCAGATGTTTGCTGCTTGCTGAGACTGGGATTTGCAGCACCTCTTGGGTGTGGGTTTCTCCAGATGTGCTGGATCTGTGTACCGTTCCCCTAACTGGTGAACCGTAAGAGCTAGTTCTTCAGTAAAGAGCCTTCTGGCCCTGGGCTGACTCCACCCACTTAGGTTGGCCCTGAATCCCTCTGGGCATTAAGGGATATAAAAGGTTTTTCTTTCGGTTCAGCCATATTTGAGCAGCATGGCTTCTGTGAGCTCTGGGGTGCTCCTGCATCTTTGCTCCTGACTCTTTGATTTGTCTATTGCTCCCGATTCCTGCTGAGTCTCACTGCTTGCAGTTCCTGGCTCATCCCACTGTGCTGCCCACAGCCCAGCTGTAGCTTTCACCAGACACGCTTTACTCAATTTACCCACTGGTTCACACTTTCAACTTGGTGGCTGATGGAATTCCACATTCTGGTAAGGCAGATGCTTAGGATTACTTTTGCACAAGTAGAAGAAACTGTGTTGATTGTGCTCGTACTTGGGGATGCAAAGCAATGTGGCCTTAGAAAGAGTGTGCATGAGTGCATGTGTGTGTGTGTGTTATGGGATGGCTATTTGGGATTCTGGTGGAGTACCTTCTGTGCAAAAATGGCTGGGTGGGTTATATGACCATATTAACTTAGACTGCCACCCAGATGCTCTGGTTCACACAACCCCTGGTTGTGCGTTGGTAACGGGCATTGCTAGAGAAACAAAGGGACATGTGATACATACCCATGTCCAGGGCCGGCCCAATACATTTTGGCATCTAAGGCAAACCCACAAAATGGTGCCTCTACATACACCAGGGAAGAAGGGGTGGGTGGCAATCTACCGCAGGAAAAGAAATATCTACATTGGGAACAAGGGAGTGAGTGAAGATCTACATAGGAGACAGGGGTGGTGGTCAAATCACCCTTTGTTGTTGTTTAGTTGTGTCCAACTCTTCGTGACCCCATGGACCAGAGCACGCCAGGCACTCCTGTCTTCCACTGCCTCCCGCAGTTTGGTCAGACTCAAGTTGGTAGCTTTGAGAACACTGTCCAACCATTTCGTCCTCTGTCGTCCCCTTCTCCTTGTGTCCTCAATCTTTCCCAACATCAGGGTCTTTTCCAAGGAGTCTTCTCTTCTCATGAGGTGGCCAAAGTATTGGAGCCTCAGCTTCAGGATCTGTCCTTTCAGTGAGCACTCAGGGCTGATTTCCTTAAGAATGGATAGGTTTGATCTTCTTGCAGTCCAGCAGTTAATCAAAGGCTGTCGCGGGCCCTGATGCACATTTTTTATGTCCTAACTTATATTTATAGATGCCTCTGGGCAAATTAAGTTGGTGGTTGGCTGGACTTCCATCAGCGTAGTGCTTTTCATTGTCCTCAGCTGTGAGCAAAGTTTTTAAAAGAGGATGTAAAGGTGCATTGGGGCTTGGGGCCCAGCATAAAGACCCGGGGACTGGCTCTAATAATGCCCTTGACCAGTAAAATAGACAGAGGCTGACTGTGTGGTTTTGTAACCCTGCTACATCCCATTTCTTTAAAATGCATGGTTTCGTTTTATTGCAACATCATTGTAAATCAGTGCCATGGCATAGTAATAAAGGAAGCTGCTTAACTGTCGCAACATCTGTGGAAACATCAAAGTTCTGTAAATATAGAGAGCTATGATATGCGCTGAAAAAAATAGCGAATATGTTTGCAACTATCACATTCCATCTTAGTTCCCAAGAGCTCAGGGTGCTGCATGCTGGCTTCTAGATTCAACAACCTGTTGGGTTGGACTGGGAGAGAGTGAGCACTATACATCTCACCTGAGTGGCAATTTGAAACCAAGTCTCCCTGGTCCTGGTTCTCAAGTCTAGCTCAGGAGTGGTAAAATTGTGGCCCTCTTGACGTTTCTGAACTACTACTCACATCCTACCTGACCATTGACCATGCTATTTGGGAGTCCAACTACAACTGGAGGGTGACAGGTTTCCCACCAATGCTCTCGAGTCTAGCCATTCTACCATACCCTACCCTACCATAACATTTTGAATCCGTAATCCTGGACACCATCTTCATCTTTCATTGTGAGAGCACAGGGACCATTTCAGTTGCCATGACCTTGCGTGATCTCTCATGGTGGTTTCCCCCTCCCCCAAAAGTGCTTTTCCAGGCATGGTGCCCCAAAACACATGTTTTGGGGTTGCCGTGCAAGATCACAGACCCCGATAAAGCACTTTTCCGGGGGTGGGTGGGTGGATCACACTGCAAAATCATGTGAGATCACAGCAACCCAAATGGCCCCTGTTCTTTCACAATAAAAAAATGAGATTTCCCAATTTTTCTGGGATGCTTGCCGGGTATGCCGTACTGTTTTATCATTTCCAATACAGGCTGATGTTGGCAGATATTTCATTAACTTCCATCAGCATGACCAGTTCAGAAGATGGGATGCTGTATCTTAATGTTGAACCTTACTTTGCTGGCTGACCATTCTGAATTGCATCCAATGGGTGATTTATATGCATGTGCTATTTGGCACATCTGGCACTGAAACAAATAGATTTGGCTGCTCCTTCCTTGTCCTTACTGGAATCTATCACACAGCAGCCCATTAAACATCGCAGTCTAGTGGAGCTCCAACATAATCTATGCATTAACTGCACACATATGGGTTCTGTGGTTTACTTTTGTTTAAAGGGAAACAAAAAATTCCAGAACATCTTTGTTTCTGCATAGGAACCTTCCTTCCTCCACATTCTCTATGATTACTGATTTTTAGGAAAAAAAAATTGGCTAGCTTTTAGAACACTTGACATTCATAAAAACAAGAACAGTCACAGCAAAAACAAAATACTGCTACATTACTGTGGAGTTCTACCAGGGAAATATTTTCCAAATGCCAATTTAGGACTGCAAACTCTTCTTGTTCTATCTGTGGAATTAATACTGACATTCTACTGACGTTTTTCAGGGGGCAAGAAATTAAACAGAAAGAAATTTTAAAAAGAAAAAGGTGCTTGAAACTGTAATACAATGCGATAATGTTTATATAAGTAATGCTATTATTTCAATAAGTATACATTTAATCACAAGTCATCATAATCTTTACAAAAGCATTTCAAGTCTCATCATATTTATCCATGCACAATCTGTGTCTAAAAGCAATCCATTCATAGGCTGCAAGAGTTGCCATATCTTCTATCCAATGATCAAAGGGGGCCAAAAGTATTATCTTCCCAGTGAATCAATATTGGTCTTTTGGCAGAAGCAAGGGCATGACGAGCCCATCTGTGCTAATGAGCTGTCATACCCCATAAAACTGGTAAATATACTTTGTACGCATTTCTTCCTAAAATGGGGGGTGGGGAGGCTATATGGTATTCCTGTAAATGTATTTTTATGTGCCTGTTTTTTGAACCAGAACTGTGTTACTAAATCGAGAGAATTCTGCTGCCTGACCAAGAGCTGCTTTCTGATCTCTGTGTTAGTGCAGGACACATGAATTAGGTTGGGTTGCATCTTAGCATAAAGGAATCTTGCAGTTTAGCACATACAGTAAAGCAGGGAAAAGTTGGTTTTAACCTCAATTTAAAAAGCATACACTAGATAAACACCACATTTTTTTTTAAAAAAAAGGCAGTATCAGATAATTTTATTCAGTGGCTTTTATACATAGAAAGTCCTGCTTGTTGGCATTCTTGGAGTTATATTTACAGGTAGGTAGCCGTGTTGGTCTTGTGTAGTCAAAACAAATAAAAAAAATCCTTCCAGTAGCACCTTAGAGACCAATTAAGTTTGTCATTGGTATGAGCTTTCGTGTGCATGGATGATAGTGAACTAAGGTTTCTCAACATGGGCGCTTCATTCTGTAACAATTTTTTTTATTAGTTTTCATTACAGTTGTGCCACTGTCATGATCCGGCAGTTTGTTCCTGTGCTCACAGTGGCCAGAGACTCCTTAAACAACTCCCAAGCAACAGTTATTCTGGCTCCTAATTGAAAACTGTCTAAGTTAGGGAAAAGTCTCAGAGAGGCTTGACTGAGCAAATAGGCTCAATCAATAGCAGTGCTGCCCTGGTAAGGTGTGGCAATGCACCATATGACTGACAGGTGACATCACTTGATTGGTGGGTACCATAGCTGCCAAGTTATCCCTTTTTTACAGGGATTTTCCCTTATGCTGAATAGGCTTCCTCGCAGGAAAAGGGAAAACTTGGCAGCTATGGTGAGTACGCGTGACTTAAAATAAAAATTAAATTGCCAGTTTGGATCTCCGGAGGGTCAAGATTAGCCCAGGGACTACCCTATTTCTGTCCAAGATTATAGCGGTTCAGATCTACTATTATTATTTTATTACATTGTTTGAAAATTAATTTGGGGTTGTTGAATGTGATTCCAAACAGAGGATTTACCCCAAAGAAATGTATTGCTTGTTTCTTTCAGGTATAACCAATGGAGCGTTTGGTGCTTCAGACGGTAGTGCTCTATATAGTATTGCATTCTGGCCTGTTTGAAAATCAAGGTATGTATATGAATGCTTATTTCCTCGAAAAAAATAGTACATATATAGCAAGGCAACAATGTGTGTTTGAGTGTGTGTACCAACTGGGATTGGTAATTTCCTGCTTTTAAAAAGAAAACTGGTAGAACTTACGAGTATGTACCATAGTACAGTGGTACCTTGGTTTAAGAACAGTCGGGTTTAAGTTACAGGTAGGTAGCCGTGTTGGTCTGAGTCGAAGCAAAATAAAAAAATTCCTTCAGTAGCACCTTAAAGACCAACTAAGTTTATATTTTGGTATGAGCTTTCGTGTGCATGCACACTTCTAGATGTATCTGAAGAAGTGTGCATGCACACGAAAGCTCATACCAAAATATAAACTTAGTTGGTCTTTAAGGTGCTACTGAAGGAATTTTTTTAGTCGGGTTTAAGAATGATTCGGTTTACAAACTCCGCAAAACCGGAAATAGTGTCCCGGTTTGAGAACTTTACCTCGGTCTAAGAACGGAAGCCGATCGGTGGAAGGGCACCAGCGGTGAGAGGCCTCATTAGGGAAAGTGCGCCTCGGTTTAAGAAAGGTTTCAGTTTAAGAATGGACTTCTGGAATGGATTAAGTTCGTAAACCGAGGTACCACTGTATTCAATGGAGCACACTTCTGAGTAGACAAGGCCAAACGAGGTACATTTTCTAAGTATCTGTGTCCTTAAGTGCAGGGATTTTTAGTTATTTTACACAAAGCAGAAGTACCAGGTGATATGCTACGCCACAGTTGATGGAACTATTCTTGGGTAAATGTTACCCTAAAGACTGTTCAACGGATCCTGAAGTGTCAGCGAGTCTTTTCTTTTCTCCCTTAGATCGTAATCTGTTTCAACCTAGAAACCTTGAGATTTCCATGAGGATTCGTCTTCAGCAGCTATCAGTGAAATGGGATGTTGGCAGTGATTCTGAAGCAGATTCTGAAACAGAATTTGTTTTTAATATCCAAGTCAATCGAACCGAAGAGAAGATTATTGACTTCCCAACATTTCGTGAAGTTCCCAGACCCTGGCTTCTCCAGGTATAGGTGGGAAAGGCCTGGAACTGGAGAGAGCTTTTGCCCGTCAGTGTAGTTAATACTGGGCTTGATGGATCAATGGTCTGGCTCAGTTTTAGATGGCTTCCTATGTTCCTATGAAAACCAGATAAGCCACATACATATGTGTTCTCTTCTATGCCTGTTATTCAAAATACACTTACCAGGCTGCATTAGAAAAAGCAAAACATTTGAATATAGGCTGGGGAAAGCTATTGTTCTATGTTGAGTTGAAACCCAAGATTCTTAATGCCTACCACAATCCTTAGCCAGTTCCTTAAACTGCTGTAAATACTCAGAATTGTAATTGCAAAAGGGCTGAATCATAGAATTAAATACAGTAGCACCTCGGCTTACGTTACCCTTGGGTAACGTAAACTTTGGGTTGCGAAAGTGGCAAACCTGGAAGTGTTTCACCCCGTGCGCATGCACAGAAGCGGTCTACCGCCATGCGCACATGCGCAGAAGTGGTCTACCGCTTCTCCTCCGGTTGCGAAAACCTCGGGATCTGGCTGGACCTCTGGAACGGATCTTGTTTGCAATCGGAGGTACCACTGTGGTATCTTTTCTCTAGTCTTCCTTATTTTCTGGGATATGGAGGCATATTTATGAAAGAATTGCCTTCCTCATTTGCTCTTGAGGAATGACAAAGCTTTCAAATTCAGGCAATGGCTGATTAATGCGTGTCTAAAAGACATGCGATCACCCACATGCACATTGCACTGAACCCAGAAGTGACCCAAAAATGTCAACACAGCATGAAAAGGGTGTAATGGGGGGGGAGTGTCATGGGGCAGGGGGCACTTCTGCATGCAGGGGTCAGGAACAGAACCCCCGTGCGAAATTGCTATCAGCTGTGTACAATTTTTAAAAAGCCAAACAAACCCAGGTCTGTAGGGCATTGTCAATTTCTCCTTGGATTTTGTTAGCACGTAATCAAGCATGGGCTGTAAGTTTTGTGAATAAAGCTGTTTAAAATAATAAAAATAATTCAGTATTTAAGCTTATGGTTAGTCCTTTTAAAAGTAGAACCAATGTTCAATAGTCCAGCAATAAATGGAATGCTGCGGTGTGGTGTCAAGCAAATCTAGTGGATTTTATTACAGAAATTTAAGGTATATTTAATACACTTAACACATACTTCAGGCTATCATTTAATCTGACAAAGTAGAAAGTATCTGTCTAACCTATCTAACTGAAAACAAGTGGAACATAAGATATAAGTCTGTTGTGTGTTTGTGTGTGTGTATGACTAGATCTTTGACTGAGTTGCTAAACCAAGCTGATATTAGTGGAGCTAGCTTTCAACGTATTGGTCTTACGTATGTTTTATTAGCGACTGCCTCCACTCGTATGTGAATGTTGCCAAATCCCAGGCACATTTTGCAAAAGTCAGAAAACTCAAAAGGCACCACTGGTGTATGTTGAGTCACCAAAATGGAATGCCATGCATTCACTTGGAAGTCTGGGAATGATTCAGGCTTATTCGTTTAGTCTGCGATCCAGTGTTATCTTTCAGTAAAAGTGGCTAACCAAGAAAACCAAGGAAGCTCACTGAGTGACCTTGGGCCAGTCACTGCCTCTCAGCCTAATCTCCCTCACAGGGTTGTTGTGGGATTTAAATGAGGGGGGGGGAGAAGCATGTAAGACACGTTGAGCTCCATGGAGGCCAAAGGTGGGATATAAATTCAACAAATAAATAAATAATCTAGAAAGACTTTCCAGATTGTTGTAGGGAGACCTACTGAATAGTGTGGTCTGTGTCATTTGGGGCTGCAGTGAGAGGGAAGGATTGCCTGGAATTGAGCAGAGGAATCTTAAGCCAATGTTTAAGTTCAATAGACAACCCCCCCCCCACCTCCCAGCACTGCAACCTCATGCAACACACATGTTGCGGTAGGTCTTTCTGATCCAGACAGGTTATAGCAAGTACCGGTAAGTGGAAAAACACAGAAAAAATAGAAGTGAACCATTGGAGGGGAAAATTGAATAATATTATAATTTTAGAATATTTAACGGTGAAGATATGCAGAATGAAAGGATTTAAGGTCAGTGAGAAAGAGGAGGACTGGCTGGAGAAGTCACTGAATTATTTGGGTATGTTTGAACAAATTGAGGTAATTAAAATTTTAAAAGCTAAATAAACCTTGCAGAATGTGAGATACAGAATTGTACATATTGTACATATGTACAGAATTGTACATATGATTGATATAAATATGTTTTATTGTGGATGTACATCCACTGTATCGGCAGCCTGGGGGGGGGGTTCACTTTTGTTTGTCGGGGTTGTTGGTGATTGGTATAACATGAAAATAATTTTTAAAAAACTTTTAAAAAAATGGGAGGGATGAGGCACAGTGGCTTCCACAGAGGACGAGGACATAGACAAGGAGGAAGAATGAGGAAAGATCCGTTGTGCAAGCTTGAGTTCTGCTCATGCAATATTGGAGACAGCCCTATGATTATTATTTTTAGAACGGTCACTCATCCACATACACAGATGCCTGCACATTTCATAAGCTAAAGCGTATAATCTGTAGAATTCTAGAGTTGGGAGGGACCATGAGGATCATCTAGTCCAGGCATCCCCAAACTGCGGCCCTCCAGATGTTGTGGCCTACAACTCCCATGATCCCTAGCTAACAGGCCCAGTGGTCAGGGATGATGGGAATTGTAGTCCAACCCCCTGCAGTGCAGGAATCTTGCACCCAACATGGCGCTCGAACCCACAACCCTGAGATTAAGAGTCTCAGGCTCTACTGATAGAGTTGTCCCTAATTATTCAACTAAGATATATATTGCCTCAGTGTTTTCCTTTTCAATTGCCTGCTTTTTAGGAGAATTATACGACCATTCTCAGTAAATCAAAAAGACATCTGCAATGGAACTGGACTTCAGAAATACCCTTGCAGTGTGCAGCTCATGCAGTAAGGATCAGGAGCATGGTGAGGTTTTCAGAAGTTTGGAGCGACTGGAGCCCATGGAAGATAGCAGATGGTGAGCAATGAAAGAGCAAAATTCCCATTGGGGCAGGCATGTCAAACCTGCGGCCCTCCAGATGTTTTGGACTACAATTCCCATCTTCCCCAACCACTGGTCCTGCTAGCTAGGGATCATGGGAGTTGTAGGCCAAAACATCTGGAGGGCCGCAGGTTTGACATGCCTGCATTGGGGGAACTGTATTATCACTGTTGCATGTAAGGATAGAGACCCTTTAGCCTGGCCGATAGCAAGGGCGTTTTTGAAAGCTGTTGCTCCAAATATAAGGCATGCTTGTTTACACATTTACACACACGTTTTGTTGGAGAACAGCATTACAGAATCGGAGGAAGTGTGAATTTTGAAAGATATTGGAAGAATTTTGAAAGAATTTTGTGCTTCATTTTTTATGTCCTTTTGGGAAGTGTTGATGTGTTTGATTTGCATTAAGATCTTATCTGCTTGCTCCCTTGCCTGCTTGATGATTTCATTTCTATACTGCTCCATATACTGAAAATATCTCTAAACTGTGTACAGAAAACTGAAGCAACAACGGACAGCTTAAATGTTAAAATTACATACAGTTGCATGTGAAAATGTTACATTAGTACAATGTTACACACAAACACACGCATATACAGTGGAACCTCGGTTTACGCCTACCTCCGTTTATGAAAACCTCCGTTTACAAATGCTGCGGACCCGGAAGTGTTTACAGCCGGGTTCCACGGCGTCGGATGCACAGATGCAATCTGCGCAGCGTGCGCATGCGAACAAGCGATCTGCGCAGTGAGTGCGTGCGTGCGCAGAAGCGCTCTATCGGCGCTTCGCGCGCATACAGAAGCGTGCCTTCAGCGAGCGAATGCCTCGGCGAGCAAACGCCTCCACGGAACGGATTGTGTTCACAAACCGAGGTACCACTGTATACAGTATAATCCATATCAATTCATTTTCCTTCTGACACCGCTTCCATCCCTAGGACTCATTAGAGTCAAAATATCAAGGAAACCTCTGAGACAACTTCAAGATGAAACAACAACATCCAGGTGGTTTGTTGTTTGGTTTGTTACCCCCAAAAAGCTCAGAACCATGTAGAAATTTTAGGACTGTCCTATGTACCTAGTGGCGTGAGCTTTCATAGAAAGAAGCCTTTGAGGTGGTGGTGAAGTCACACACACAAATGTACAGTGAATTCCAGTTACAATGAATGAAACGTAATCCTATAATACTTCTTCAGAAGTAAGCCTCATTGTGTTTGTTGTGTTTATTCTCTGGTAGGAATTGTTGCCCTGGAAACTTTTTTTTTATTTTTAAATTAAAACTCTTAATTTACAGAGTGGGGCTGCAATCGCCTCAAAGGGTGCCAGTTGCATTGTCACAATTATATGTACAAGCAAATCTCTCTCTCCCCCCCCCCCCCCGTTGCTTTGTTCAGGGCTGGATGTCGTAAACATTCACTGGTATTTCTTATGGCCAGAGGCCGGTGAGAAGATCGTTGAAATGGGTTCTGACGTCAAGTATTGCTGCATTGGGGCAGAAAACAAAAGTGTGCCGAATTTTTACTTTGGTGATATGCAGATGAATGTTGGACTGCAACGAAGAGTATTAGTTACTTTGAAAAATGTTACTCGTTCCAAGAGACTTGGCTACACTATCCAGTGTGCTTCCGAAAGTGCATCTCTCTTTGTGACCAGTAAGCAGAAAATATTTGGTGTTTCCATTGAGGGAGGGGGATTGTGTCCCATCTGAGCAGCTTTTTATACTTACTGGCCAGGTTCATGAAGTTTTGTAACAGGAATACCTGAAGAGGAACTCGTGTCCTAAAGCTGGGGTGAGGAACCTTCTTTCATCCTGTGAGCAGAGCTTCTCTTTATCCTCTGAGCAAGAGGCCTTATCACAGTTCAAGGGCACATTCTATCTGATAAGAGAACTTGAGGAAGACCACTGACGTGCCTGGCCTGGAGAGAGTCCTGTGGGCCAGATGAAGACCAGGGGGAGAGACATTTGATGCTCCTCACCCACTTTCCACAGGACTGCCTCCTATCATTCTTCACACACCCCAAGATATGTAGAGGCCCTTCTCCATATCCTGATACGTGTGCATGGGTGCTAGGTTAAGTTGGGAAGAATGAGAGAGTTTTTTTATGTGGCCACACCCCAGTTTGTGCCCCATGTCTCATTAAGTTCCTACATCTGGTGATGAGTTTTGTTCACACATGCTTTTTAATTCCCCATGCTTTTTTTGGCCTGAATTGGGTGTTTTAATAATTTGCCATGCAGTTTTCAGCTTTAAAAAGACTGCTGATGATTGTTCTGTTCTTTGGACATTATTAGCCACCTTGAGTGAAAGTTTGCAAAGTAGAAAGATATGATATAAGTTATCCTAATAAATGAATATCCAGAAAGTCACCATGAGCGGCTCTATCAAAGGTGGCAAAAATATCAGTTCAAATTGATTCGATCTGCAAAATTGGTAGTCAGTTGATGGTGTGCTCACAGCTGACCCTAACAGTAATTGTCTTCCAAGGTGGTTGAAAGAATGAAATGAAAGAGGAAAAACATCATAACCCAGCCTTGTTTCAACAGACCAGCCTGATAAACCCAAAGACCTAGCCTGCAAGACAGAAGACATGATTAACTTAAATTGTACCTGGGATCCTGGTGATAGAGCTAAATATACGAATGCTGATTTGCAATGTCCAGCAAACTTCACATTGTCTGATGGGTAAGTGTTCTGAAACCCTGATGCTGACAGGAGAGATCCTTAGGAAGTGACAACAGTTGTGCCAGGCATCATAATAATAACCCCCTTTTTTTAAGGAAATGAGTTGTTGATGAAATGAATTCTAGGGAGAGAAAGTGTCCTGGAAGATGATCAGAGGGTTGGATCAAATTGATTATTTGCACACAGGACTTTAGGTAGAGGAAAAACTTTATATTTGTGCACTAGGGGTGGAGGGGCTTATAGCCCTCCAGATGATGTTAAGATACCGTTCCCATCATCCCTGAGAGCCCTGACTATTGGTCACGCTGGCTGGGGCTTAAAGGACATGGTTCAGAAGGAAACCTAGTTAGTGCTAACTAGTAATTTGTACTTGAGGTGGTAGTGGGTGTCATTTTAGGGGGTGAAACTAATTTTTTTTGCAAATTTCTTAAATGAGGGGGCTTTAAAATATGTTTTTGAGTGTGAGAAATTCAACTCTGCTATTATTTTTGTGATTGGACAACATTTAGCTTGGTAAGTCTACATTTGAAGAAGCAGCACATAAACTGCTTTCGAAAAACCAAAGAATTTTAATTTTACCTTCTGGAAATGTCAAGTAATGCTTAATGATGATGATGATGATGATGATGCAAGTACTTGGCAATCATTTTTAATTATTTCTATGCATTTTTACACACAAAGCAAAACTAAATTATATTAACAACCAAAATATCTTTTGAAATCTCAAGTAAAGTAACGACATTTTAGCTCCCCTCATTTTTGCAATTTGAAAGTTGAAAAATTCAACATGCCCTACAGGGGGTGGTGTGGGTGGTAGGTGGGAGAAATGTATGCATTTTTTAAAACCCTGATTTCCACTCCCATTATGGTCCAAATATTCTCTAATATTCTATTTCTGATGGAAGAACAATAAACTCTCTTTTCTTCCTCTCCGAAACGTCAATCACCATGTATCGAAAGTTCTTCCAACGAAACGTATTGCAGCTCGACCTCTGTACCATCCTGTTCATTCAAGATGGGCAAGCAAACCATATACGATTTAATACTGACATCCAGAAATTGCATTGGAGAGAAACTTACCAATCTTACTGTTGATGTAGCCCACAGAGGTAAGAGTTTATTTTCTCTATCGGTGTTACACTTTACCTACTACCACCACCTCTAAAATAAAGAATAGGTTCCTGCATATTGCAGCTGGGGCAAAACATTAAATGAAAATTTAAGCTATACCCTGACATCCCCAAGTGGGTAAAATGAACTCTTAGGTGATCCAGTTCATTTCCACAAAGAGAATTCTGGGCAAGCCGAAATTCCAGATTGGTAAATCTCAGCAAATATCTCCCTTTTACCCTGTTCTGTTTGCTCCCAAGTGATAAGAGGATGAGACTCCTACTACTACCAATGGAAGCAGAAGAAGTAGGAACACAGAAAGCTGTCTTCTACTGAGCAGCAAGTCCATCTAGTTCAGTATTGTCTATACTGAAAAGCATTGGCTCCCCAGGGTTTCAGAAGGGCTACTTGGAGATGCTGTGGGTTGAAGCTGGGGTCGCCTGCATGCAGAGCAGGTGCTCCACCAGTGAGATAAGGCCAAGCTAAATGCTTGTGTTAATTTTAACCCATGAGATGGCGGTGCTTGCAATGCACTGCCTTGCCCCCTTGGTATTTCCCAGTTCCAGTATGTGGTAAAGATCCAGCTCCAAATTTCCTGCTGCTCTTTCCTTACAGGTTGGCTGCTATGAGAACAGGATTCTGGACTAGATGTGCCATTGGCCTGATACAGAACTTAATTGCCTCCAGAACTTAAACGGGGTGCAAAACAAGAGCAATATGGAATTCCCCCCCCCCCGTTGCCTGTAGGGTGAACTACATTTAGCTGCTGAATGAATAAAATAATAGTCAAGACATATCATTTATATTAACAATGAATGTTGACATGACCTTCAGAAGGATCTATACCAGGTTATCGGTGGGGTGGGGTGTTGTTGTTGTTGTTGTTGTAAGGGATGGTCCACTCAATATTATGCAAGGAAGATTTAGCCCTATGGCTAAATGGATACTGGTAGCACCCGTTCCCCCCAGGCTTGATTTGGATTGAGACATGGGCAAAAATAGCAAATAAATGCTCTGATCAATGCACATATCTCCTGCTCACTCCTTCACCTTAGTTCTCCTGCTTGCTCTCATTTCTCTCTTCTCCCTCTTTGGTACTGCTAAAGCTGTGAAACTGATGCCAGGGATGTTGGGAAACACAGCAGGACTTCTGGGAAACTTGGCTCAGTGCCCTGTTTGCATTTGAGATAAGTGAGGGAGACCTTATTTTCTTCCCTTGTCCTGCCTCTGTAGCAAAAGCAGGTTGGTGCTGGGAGAGAGGGGGAAAACCACTTCCGCATCCCAATGGAGGTGCTGTTGTGGGCGGGGACCTTCTGCACTCTCGCGATGGGGCTGGGAGCCCAGCCCCTCACGTGCAGGGAGTTCCCGCCTAGAAATTAGCATAAATTACGTCGTCATCTGCCCAGAGAGTAGTGAAATATTCCGATAAAGGTGTTGGGGGCGGAGCTTGTCCTGAGCCTGTGGAGGTCAGGGCCGTAATGCACGCCCCAACGGCAGCCACAGAAGGCGGTTCCGGTAGATGTACATCACTGGGCAACTTGCTGGTGGTTAACTTCTCACAGATTGCAACACACGGGTTGCAGTCAGATTTAGTGGTTAGGTTCCAATGCCTAAGCCAATACCGCTCAACATCTTGAGCTGCCAGAGTTGATAACTGGGCCTTTTTTTATTTCAACAATTTGTATACAGCTCCATATTTGAAAGAAATATCGGAGCAGCTTACAACATTGTACAAATATCACAAGTAGATAACACAAAAAAGCTATTGTGACAGCACAGAACAATTTGATAAGCTATCTTTCTTAAAACAGCAACCTAAAACTAAAACAACTAACATATAGGGACCATAATGGCTACTAGCAGAACCAAAATACAACTGAGACAAGCAGACTTACCCACCAAGTATCTGTTGTTGTTGTTGTTTAGTCGTTTAGTCGTGTCCGACTCTTCGTGACCCCATGGACCATAGCACGCCAGGCACTCCTGTCTTGCACTGCCTCCCGCAGTTTGGTCAAACTCATGTTCGTAGCTTCGAGAACACTGTCCAACCATCTTGTCCTCTGACGTCCCCTTCTCCTAGTGCCCTCAATCTTTCCCAACATCAGGGTCTTTTCCAAGGATTCTTCTCTTCTCATGAGGTGGCCAAAGTATTGGAGCCTCAGCTTCATGATCTGTCCTTCCAGGGAGCACTCAGGGCTGATTTCCTTAAGAATGGATAGGTTTGATCTTCTTGCAGTCCATGGGACTCTCAAGAGTCTCCTCCAGCACCATAATTCAAAAGCATCAATTCTTCGGCGATCAGCCTTCTTTATGGTCCAGCTCTCACTTCCATACATCACTACTGGGAAAACCATAGCTTTAACTATACGGACCTTTGTCGGCAAGGTGATGTCTCTGCTTTTTAAGATGCTGTCTAGGTTTGTCATTGCTTTTCTCCCAAGAAGCAGGCGTCTTTTAATTTCGTGACTGCTGTCACCATCTGCAGTGATCAAGGAGCCCAAGAAGGTAAAATCTCTCACTGCCTCCATTTCTTCCCCTTCTATTTGCCAGGAGGTGATGGGACCAGTGGCCATGATCTTGGTTTTTTTGATGTTGAGCTTCAGACCATATTTTGCGCTCTCCTCTTTCACCCTCATTAAAAGGTTCTTTAATTCCTCCTCACTTTCTGCCATCAAGGTTGTGTCATCTGCATATCTGAGGTTGTTGATATTTCTTCCGGCAATCTTAATTCCGGCTTGGGATTCATCTAGTCCAGCCTTGCGCATGATGAATTCTGCATATAAGTTAAATAAGCAGGGAGACAATATACAACCTTGTCGTACTCCTTTCCCAATTTTGAACCACTCAGTTGTTCCATATCCAGTTCTAACTGTAGCTTCTTGTCCCACATAGAGATTTCTCAGGAGACAGGTGAGGTGATCAGGCACTCCCATTTCTTTAAGAACTTGCCATAGTTTGCTGTGTTCGACACAGTCAAAGGCTTTTGCATAGTCAATGAAGCAGAAGTAGATGTTTTTCTGGAACTCTCTAGCTTTCTCCATAATCCAGCGCATGTTTGCTATTTGGTCTCTGGTTCCTCTGCCCTTTCGAAATCCAGCTTGCACTTCTGGGAGTTCTCGGTCCACATACTGCCTAAGCCTGCCTTGTAGAATTTTAAGCATAACCTTGCTGGCGTGTGAAATGAGCGCAATTGTGCGGTAGTTGGAGCATTCTTTGGCACTGCCCTTCTTTGGAATTGGGATGTAGACTGATCTTCTCCAATCCTCTGGCCATTGCTGAGTTTTCCAAACTTGCTGGCATATTGGGTGTAGAACCTTAACAGCATCATCTTTTAAAATTTTAAATAGTTCAGCTGGAATATCATCACTTCCACTGGCCTTGTTATTAGCAGTGCTTTCTAAGGCCCATTTGACTTCACTCTCCAAGATGTCTGGCTCAAGGTCAGCAACCACACTACCTGGGGTGTACGAAACCTCCATATCTTTCTGGTATAATTCCTCTGTGTATTCTTGCCACCTCTTCTTGATGTCTTCTGCTTCTGTTAGGTCCTTACCACTTTTGTCCTTGATTATGGTAATCTTTGTACGAAATGTTCCTTTCATATCTCCAATTTTCTTGAACAGATCTCTGGTTTTCCCCATTCTATTGTTTTCCTCTATTTCTTTGCATTGCTCATTTAAGAAGACCCTCTTGTCTCTCCTTGCTGTTTTTTGGAAATCTGCATTCAGTTTCCTGTATCTTTCCCTATCTCCCTTGCATTTTGCTTGCCTCCTCTCCTCCGCTATTTGTAAGGCCTCGTTGGACAGCCATTTTGCTTTCTTGCATTTCCTTTTCCTTGGGATGGTTTTCGTTGTTGCCTCCTGTATAATGTTACGAGCCTCCATCCATAGTTCTTCAGGCACTCTGTCCACCAAATCTAAATCCTTAAACCTGTTCCTCACTTCCACTGTGTATTCATAAGGGATTTGATTCAGATTGTATCTTACTGGCCCAGTGGTTTTTCCTACTTTCTTCAGTTTAAGCTGGAATTTTGCTATAAGAAGCTGATGATCTGAGTTACAGTCAGCTCCAGGTCTTGTTTTTGCTGACTGTATAGAGCTTCTCCATCTTTGGCTGCAGAGAATATAATCAATCTGATTTCGATGCTGCCCATTTGGTGATATCCATGTGTAGAGTCGTCTCTTGTGTTGTTGGAAGAGAGTGTTTGTGATGACCAGCTTGTTCTCTTGACAGAACTCTATTAGCCTTTGCCCTGCTTCATTTTGAACTCCAAGGCCAAACTTGCCAGTTGTTCCTTTTATCTCTTGATTCCCTACTTTAGCATTCCAATCCCCTGTAATGAGAAGAACATCCTTCTTTGGTGTCATTTCTAGAAGGTGTTGTAGGTCTTCATAGAATTGGTCAATTTCACTTTCTTCAGCTCCGGTAGTTGGTGCATAAACTTGGATTACTGTGATGTTAAAAGGTCTGCCTTGGATTCGTATCGAGATCATTCTGTCATTTTTGAGATTGCATCCCATTACAGCTTTTGCCACTCTTTTGTTGACTATGAGGGCCACTCCATTTCTACTACAGGATTCTTGCCCACAGTAGTAGATATGATAGTCACCCGAACTGAATTCGCCCATTCCCTTCCATTTTAGTTCACTGATGCCCAGGATGTCGATATTTATTCTTGTCATCTCATTTTTGACCACATCCAGCTTACCTCCATTCATGGTTCTTACATTCCAGGTTCCTATGCAATATTTTTCTTTACAGCATCGGACTTTCCTTTCGCTTCCAGGCATATCCGCAACTGAGCGTCCTTTCGGCTTTGGCCCAGCCGCTTCATCAGCTCTGAATCTACTTGTACTTGTCCTCCGCTCTTCCTCAGTAGCATGTGGGACGCCTTCCGACCTGAGGGGCTCATCTTCCAGCGTCATAACTTTTATATGCCTGTTGTCTTTGTCCATGGAGTTTTCTTGGCAGGGATACTGGAGTGGCTTGCCAGTTCCTTCTCCAGCTGGATCACGTTTAGTCAAAACTCTCCACTATGACCTGTCCATCTTGGGTGGCCCTGCATGGCATAGCTCATAGCTTCTCTGAGTTATTCAAGCCCCTTCGCCACGACAAGGCATTGATCCATGAAGGGGACCAAGTATCTACTAGCATATATTTATACGGTGCTTTTTTCTGGGGGGGGGGACACAGGGGTACGCGTCCCCTCATTCACATTTTGTGAATCTAAGTTTGGTCTCATTGAGGGGCAGTATTTCAATATGAGTAGGAAAATGAGAGTACTCCTAAACAATTTTTTTTAAAGAAAAACACTCTATTTATAAATAGCAGCAGTAGCTGTCTCACTTCCTCTTATCTGCATTTATGTTCCAAGACTACAGCAGAGGCACCTCCAGTTTTGATCATGGAATTCTATGAAACTATCCTGAAATAATTCAGAGTTATTATTGCACACGTTTTACTGTCCAAAGTCACTGAATTGCTCTTTCAGTAATGTACATTTTTCTTTCTCAAACTAGTTCATCCTGCAGCCCCCTACAACCTCCTTGCAGGTTATACAAACGCTACTACCATCCAGTTACAATGGCAGATAAATGAAACAAGCCAAGCCCTGTTGCTGTTATGTGAAATTCATGGTGCTTCTCATGATGGGGAACAGGTAAGGAGGAAACATGATTAGCACAAAGAAATGTGTGGTGGTCTTTTTCAGATTCATAACATTTGTGGCTTCCCTGTTAAATTGCTCAACATCTAGTGATGGCGGAGAGCTTAGAAAACACTTAGACGGCAATCTTTTGCATGGTTGTTTTAAGAAGTATGGAAACTAGTGCTAAAGGAAAAAGCTTACTTACAAAATGTACACTTTAAAAAAGGGGATCAGAGGCATATAAATTTCATGAAACGTGGTATTGTTTTATTGTACATGGTTGTAAAAAAGAAAAGAAAATAACTTAAGCCGCCTGTCTACACATAAGCAGCTGTGGTTGGGAAAGCAAAAGCAACAAACAGATTTGTGACGATGTATCGGGCAAGGTCCTACACCCATCCATTTTACAGACTTGTTTTGTTTTTCTTTATATTTTGTTATGCTTTAAATTTAACATTGACAGTGTTATGGGTCTTGCTGTATTCTGTGTGAAAATTCAATATACACAATGGTTTTAAAAAAAGAATACGCAGATTAGTCTGCAAAAGCGAAGTAATTTTTTTAAAAAAAAACATGGCACAAAACTTTCAACTCCTGAAGGGACCCCCGTGTGTCAAGATTTTATTCCACAGAACTGTGGCATATAGTGCATACCTGCAAATGCTTACAAAGGAAACTACTTGTTCCCAAGTTTTTGGGAAGCCATGGTTTATGGCTTACAGCAAATGACTTCTTGTGTCACTTCTCCCCTACACCAACAGGGGAGATTTCACTTCTTTTCTTCGCTTCTATATAAAGCAGTATAGAAACGAAATAAAATCACAGAATTGTAGAATTGGAAGGAACCCTAAGGGGCATCTAGTTCAACCCCCTGCAATGCAGGAATCTCAACCAAAGCATCCATGATAGCCCATGAAATTTGATTTGCTGTGACTTCCAAATGTGTGATTGGGCCTTGTTTCCCTTGAAACAAACCACAACCTGATGCTAAGCTATGTTATTGGCTTCCTAGTTGTTGTTTTTCCTGAACTAGGCACAGTGGTCCTGCATTCACACAACAAGCTTTTTTTTTTGCTTTTGTTAGGGGAGGAGTGAAGTGGGAGTCATCTGCTTGTTCATTGTAAGCCATAAACTGTGGCTTACTGTGATCAGTGGTGTGACTGGTGCCCATTGCGACCGGTAGGACAGAAATAGGTGGAGCCACAGTCAACGTCAAGCAAAGCCAACTATTTCTAGTTCAGCTCCCATGCTCTTCCCAACTTAGTTCTGCAATGGCAACACTGAGCTTAAGGAAGAGGAAGCTGATAGCTAGTGCCACAACCAGGACTGGATGCATTAAAGAAGTCAGGCAGGTGTGGGCTGCCTGAGGACAGAGTGAGGTTGGTGGAGCAGTGCCTCATTTGCCCCAATGGACCAGCCGCCGCTGATTATGAGGTGTGAATGAGACTACTACCAGTATATTGAGTTGGGCTGGCTTCCATGTAATCATGGATGTGATTATAGCATTAATTGTTAAAGCTGCGAGCACAAAAAGTTGGTACTTTCAACCAAAGCAAATAAGCACGCATTGTTATTGTTGTTGTTTAGTCGCGTCCGACTCTTCATGACCCCATGGACCAGAGCACGTCAGGCACTCCTGTCTTGCACTGCCTCCCGCAGTTTGGTCAAACTCATGTTTGTAGCTTCGAGAACACTGTCCAACCATCTCATCCTCTGTTGTCCCCTTCTCCTTGTGCCTTCTTTATGGTCCAGCTCTCACTTCCATACATCACTTCTGGGAAAACCATAGCTTTAACTGTACGCATAATCATAGCAAATCTTCTATCCTTAAAGACCCTGTTAAATATATAGATTGAAAACCAACATCACAGCCATGTTATAAACAAAGGTCCCACCCTTAGCCAGGAGTAGCTTAGGACTCCTTGCTGACCAGTGTTGGAGTGTGTGTGATCTAACATGAAAGTCCTGGTTGAAACTTGATTCCTTTTGATATAGCCCTGTTCTGCATCTTATTAGTTTCTAATGTGGATGGATGTATTGCATAACACGTTATTTTAAATGCAACAAAAGGTTTTTAACAATAGGAAGCTGTAGTTTGACCCTAAACATGTTTAATGTTCATGTTTTGCAGAAAAATGTTACACTGCAGTACAGTAAAGATTCACATCCCCAAATTATCCTGGATGGGTTGCAGCCTTCTACAAACTACACATTAAAAGTACGCTGTGGTGCTGCTAGACATTTTTGGAAATGGAGCAAATGGAGCGAAAGTAAAACTATCCCAACAGATGAAGCTGGTAAGGATGCCATGTTGTGGGGAAGAAGTTTGTGGTGACTAGGTTTATAATCCTCTTCTGCAGGATGCTGTTTGCCCACATTTTACAAAAATTGTGGGGAAATGGTCAAAAGGGAACTTTTTCACTTTTTGAATGTGCAGAATGAAAAATGGCAAAAGAATAAAAAAACATATGGAGTAGATGACCCACTCCTCCCCAATCTCCCCCTCTCCTTCTTCCTATCATGGGAATTGGGAAGAAGATACAGTAAATTTATTTAATCCTCTACAGACCCACTTGTGCGGGTTAACTAACAAAGGAAAATAATGGCTGGTACCTGTTTTAAAACCATGGGGGCTAGTACATAAAGAGTCCTAGTGTTGTTGTTGTTGTTTAGTCGTTTAGTCGTGTCCGACTCTTCGTGACCCCATGGACCATAGCACGCCAGGCACTCCTGTCTTCCACTGCCTCCCGCAGTTTGGTCAAACTCATGTTCGTAGCTTCGAGAACACTGTCCAACCATCTCGTCCTCTGTCGTCCCCTTCTCCTAGTGCCCTCCATCTTTCCCAACATCAAGGTCTTTTCCAAAGATTCTTCTCTTCTCATGAGGTGGCCAAAGTATTGGAGCCTCAGCTTCACGATCTGTCCTTCCAGTGAGCACTCAGGGCTGATTTCCTTAAGAATGGATAGGTTTGATCTTCTTGCAGTCCATGGGACTCTCAAGAGTCTCCTCCAGCACCATAATTCAAAAGCATCAATTCTTCGGCGATCAGCCTTCTTTATGGTCCAGCTCTCACTTCCATACATCACTACCGGGAAAACCATAGCTTTAACTATACGGACCTTTGTAGGCAAGGTGATGTCTCTGCTTTGTAGGCAAGGTGATGTCTCTGAGTCCTAGTAGCAGAGCTTAAATCCTATCGTTAGGCAGATTAAAGAAGCATAGGAATAGGTCATTAAACCTTCTTTTAATAATGTGTTCAACTGCATGAAGCTGTTTTGCAGTGAAACAAACCACACACTGAAGTAAGTTTAAAATATACTTATCGTCATGCATTGCCTTAAGCAGCAACAATAAGCAAATGCAGGCATGAACATTATTGGGTAGAAATATGTAGGGAGAGAGGGGGGAACAGGAACAGGAAACAAGCCTTACTTCCTCCTTTCCAGGAGAAGAGGGGATGTGACATCACTGAGCCTACTCTCACAAATTAGAACTCTGTGATCCTTAACTCCTTCACATACTAACTAGCATTGTTAGATTTGACTGCAAATCTTCCACATGGACCTCATAATGCAGCAGTGGCAGCAAGGTTTTTTCTCTCCCTCTTCCTCCACTGGGACATCTAGAATACAGTGGTACCTCTGGTTAAGAACTTAATTCGTTCCGAAGGTCTGTTCTTAACATGAAACACCACTTTAGCTAATGGGGCCTCCTGCTACTGCCACGCCGCCAGAGTACGATTTCTGTTCTCATCCTGAAGCAAAGTTCTTAACCTGAGGTACTATTTCTGGGTTAGCAGAGTTTGTAACCTGAAGCATTTGTAACCCGAGGTACCACTGTACTCGTAATAGTTCCCAGGTCCCAAGTCCAATGTTATAAGGTGTGTGTCTGAACGACACTCATGTCCAGCACTCAAGTTTATTCTTGCACACACTACCAAGAGGTTTAGGATATTTTGTTGGAGCTAGTGACAAAGAAGCCTTTTTCAGCTGTTTCCCCCACCTGGGTTTTATAATATGAGTTCCATTCCACAGTGTATAACCCTGTTTTATGTGCTTTGGTTTACAGCTCCATCAGGGCAACTGGATATTTGGAGAGACATCAACTCGTGTTTGGAGAACTGTAGCATAACCATATTCTGGAAAGTAAGTCTTTCAGGTCATGCAGCCAGTGATGATGAGAGATTTCACCCCTTCCACTGCTAATAACTAAAAACTGCAAGGGTTAGACTATTTTTTTAGATAAAGTACTTCACATATACATTGCGCATTACAAATCATTGCTCCGTTACTGTTCCCTAGGAAATTACTAGTATATTTTTTAAGGAGTTTGTTAACTGGAGTGTCAGAAGAACCCTTGATCCTGGCAAAATGTAGCTCCCTAACAAAAGGAAAGGATGGGTAAGCTTGGCCAGGAGGCTTCACCAGTCTAAGCAAATCTTCTTGCCCCCTTAGTACTCTGCTGTCCATATATCCAGAATTCCACAATGGGAGCTTGGGTACCACCTCATTGGGGAGAGACAACAGTTTGGTGGGGCCCATGCTTTGCATGTGGAAGGTCCCAGGTTTAATCCCTGCCATTTCCAGTTAAAAGGATCCAGTAGCAGGGAATGAGAAAAATCTCGGCCTACAGTCCTAGAAAACCAATGCTGGTCCTGGGGTAGTTGGATAAATAGGTTGACTCAGGCTGTGTACACTTGACCAGCTTTCAAGGCTTCTATGTCATTCCTTTTCTTAATTTGGATTGAATCTGGTTTGGCGGGGAAGCACATCAAAACACAGCAATTCATTAGCAACAATGCCCTTAAAAATCCTATGCCCTTTTAAAATGTGGGGTTTTGGGGGGGCGGGGCGGAAGGGTTGTTGTTTTTATTTTGATTATATATTTTGTGGTTTTATATTTCGATTTTATTCTGTGAACCACCCTGAGACCTCCAGGTATAGGGCGGTATATAAATTCAATAAATAATAATAAAAATAACAGCAGGATCGTTATAATAAGATTGGTACGGATTTTGTTCAACGTTGTGTGAACACCAGTTTCCAAACCAGCCATGGGAACACACTGGGCGCAGAGTTAAACAAGTACACAGCCTTAGAATTTTCTCCAACTTGAGCTGTTGGTTTCAAAGAACAGGATGGAACCATGTCCCCTGTTAATGGGCAGGAGTTTTATATGGAAGGGTGGTTTTTTCCCCTTTCAAAAATAAAAAGACTCAAAAGCCATTATGCAAGAGAGTCGTTGTTCCAGAATCTGCCTGCCCAGTTGACTCACTAGTCTTGTCGCTTCACCCAGCATGCAGCTGTCAACTGGCAGCTTCTGATTTCTCAAGACAAAAATACAAAAAGATAAACTGACATTTCTTATAAAGAATAGTCAACAAAAGCAACTTGGTCCCGTTGTAGAAAAGGACATTGTTTTGTTTTCCACCCAATAGGCATCACCAGACTTCCATGCTCATGGCAAAATTGTAAAGTATGAGATATTGTGGGAAAAGTTAGCGGAACCTACTGAAACACATCGCAGTGACATAAGCCCCACATTGAATAATTGCACCATTTCCCTTGGTAACTCATCTTACAAAATCAGCGTCTCGGCAAGGAACTCTGTGAACGCATCTCATCCTGCTGTGATTGTCATCTCGGCAGCTGAAGATGATGGTTTGTACAGCTAAACTTGTTCCAATATGTGGTTCTTCCTTTTGTCCCAATGAGATAATGTTATGCCTACCAGATTTGAGAAATATATGAGAACCCCTGTACACCTAGAACTCCACCTTCTTTCCTTTGTGGAACTGCCA
Organism: Zootoca vivipara; assembly: GCF_963506605.1. Classification (NCBI taxonomy): domain Eukaryota; kingdom Metazoa; phylum Chordata; class Lepidosauria; order Squamata; family Lacertidae; genus Zootoca; species Zootoca vivipara. The sequence goes on along the minus strand of NC_083286.1, from coordinate 46,167,442 downwards.
TGACTTGGGCTTCTAGCTGGCTGAACGCCTTAGAGTTCACTCAAAAGTGGGTTTCTTAATCCTGTGCATTGAAACACTAAATCGTGTATTTTTCTCCTGCCACCACATCCCAAGGAGATGGGTGTGGCGATCACACAGGGTCCCCGGTCCTTTAACGGTCTATTGATCCCTGCGCCACCACAGTACTCGCTGCCACCAACCAGGTACTCCCCGATAAATCACTGAGTCCAGTCAGGTTTTAGAATGTGAACACAAAACACAGATTACAAGCTTATGGTTACTCAGGTAGTATTCTGTCAGTATCTTATCTTTAGTTCCTATGTTGTTGTTTAGTCGTTTAGTCGTGTCCGACTCTTCGTGACCCCATGGACCATAGCACGCCAGGCACTCCTGTCTTCCACTGCCTCCCGTAGTTTGGTCAAACTCATGTTCGTAGCTTCGAGAACACTGTCCAACCATCTTGTCCTCTGTCGTCCCCTTCTCCTAGTGCCCTCAATCTTTCCCAACATCAGGGTCTTTTCCAAGGATTCTTCTCTTCTCATGAGGTGGCCAAAGTATTGGAGCCTCAGCTTCACGATCTGTCCTTCCAGGGAGCACTCAGGGCTGATTTCCTTAAGAATGGATAGGTTTGATCTTCTAGCAGTCCATGGGACTCTCAAGAGTCTCCTCCAGCACCTATATACCTTCTTATACCTTCCTATACCTGAAGGAGCGTCTCCACCCCCATCGTTCTGCCCGGACACTGAGGTCCAGTACCGAGGGCCTTCTGGCGGTTCCCTCGTTGCGAGAAGCCAAGTTGCAGGGAACCAGGCAGAGGGCCTTCTCGGTGGTGGCGCCCGCCCTGTGGAATGCCCTCCCTTCAGATGTCAAGACATCTGAAGGCAGCCCTTTTAGGGAGGCTTTTAATGTTTAATAGATTATTTTATTTCATTTTTCTGTTGTAAGCCACCCCGAGTGGCTGGGGAAACCCAGCCAGATGGGCGGGGTATAAATAATAAATTTATTATTATTATTATTATTATTATTATTATTATTATTATTATTATTATTATTATTATCTCTGACTCAGACTCGCTTTCTCTCTCACGGACTAAACCAACCGACAGACCCCACTCTTAGAACTCTCAACTCTCAACCCTCCACTTTTAGCCCTCAACTCCACCAACTCAACTAACTCCTAAAACTCCCCCAGTGTTTTTTATACCCTAGCTGACTCCGCCCCCTGGGCTCTCATTGGGCAGACAGTTAACTCTTTCACTCTCATACTGGGATTACATCACTAGCATAATAGGCAAACGCCACAATGGGTAACACTAAAAAAAAATCAATTTTGTATTATTTCTCTCTCATGGGGTTGTTACATGGGGTTGTAACAGATTTAATGACTGGTTATGTGTGAGCCAAGCTGTGGTTTAGAGAGACATTAATGAACCCAGCTTCCTCTTCACCTCATTCACTCCCTCTCATCTCTTGTCCTGAGTGGTTGAGAGGAAGAGTTTGAGAGGTCTTGTTTCCAAAGCACATAACATCCACAATCTGCTGTGTTGTCTGGAACCAAAACTGCACTCAATGTCAATTGTGGTTAAATTTGAAAAAGCTATCTTCAGGGGGGGAAAGTATCAAGTAGGTCTGCTTTAAACCAAGAGTCAGCAACCTTTTTCTGTTGATGGCCACATTTCCTTTGAGGGCAATCTGGGCAGTAGTCACAAGTGAATAGAAGTGCCCCCCCCTACTTTCTTTCTGCTGCCCCCTTCTCTCTGCTTATTTTTTCACTTCCTAGTCAAATGCAGGAATTGGGCCAAAGCCTTAGGATCATAGTTTGTTCACCTCTGTTTTGACCTAACCCAGGCATCCCCAAACGTCGGCCCTCCAGATGTTTTGGACTACAATTCCCATCATCCCTTACCACTGGTCCTCTTAGCTAGGGATCATGGGAGTTGTAGGCCAAAACATCTGGAGGGCCAATGTTTGGGGATGCCTGACCTAACCATTGCTAATGTTAACCACGGTCTCTCTGGACAACATGATAAACCATGGTTAAAAGCAAGCAGCAGTGAAAGCTGTAGAAATTCTGCTCCTGGCCACAAAGGAGTAGGAGAAAGGGATGAGCCTGTGACTCAATGCAGCTCATTCACATGCTAAGTTTGACATTCAGATGTGGTCATTATCTCATTAGTTTGTCTAACCTGATGCAACAAAATACTTGGGTTTGCAACTTTTGGCTCTCCATGTTGTGATATGCGCCTTGCTTCCTTGAGCGTTCCAGGGACAACACTACAAAGTTCAGTGTCCCTTGGGTGAGATAGCACTCAAAGCTCTTAACTAATATATACTACAATATACTGCTTTTTAGGGAACATGAATTGCAGCATGGAAGACACACAGAATAACACAGAACATGGCATTTATATTGCTTGGCAGTCTCAAAGCAGGTTTGATGGCTACGTCGTGGACTGGTGCAACAACCCGAAGTCCCATCTTTGTGACTTTCAGTGGAAGAAGTTCGGCCCCAATGACTCCAGTGCTCTCATTACACTTGGTAGGAACAGCATACCATTGTCATTGAATGACTAATTCTTGAGCTGAAGAGGAAGTGAAACTTCTTATAACTTTCTCCAGGAGAAAGCTGGGGGTACAGTGATGAAGCTATCCATTTTTATCAATAACTCAGTGGTGTGTGTGTGTGTGTGTGTGTATACACACATACACCAACCATTGACTGCAGTATTCCCTTGGATTGTCCTCATCGGTGGGGGGCAGATGGCTTGATAGGCATGGTTCCAGAGAGTAGCATTTCAGGGCATCATATTCTATGCCCAATGCTATTTAACATCTGCTATGGGAGTGGTCATGAGGGACCCAGGTGGCGCTGTGGGTTAAACCACAGAGCCTAGGGCTTGCTGATCAGAAGGTCAGTGGTTCAAATCCCTGTGACGGAGTGAGCTCCCGTTGCTCGGTCCCAGCTCCTGCCAACCTAGCAGTTCAAAAGCACATCAAAATGCAAGTAGATAAATAGGAACCGCTACAGCGGGAAGGTAAACAGCGTTTCCGTGCACTGCTCTGGTTCACCAGAAGTGGCTTTGTCATGCTGGCCACATGACCTGGAAGCTATACGTCGGCTCCCTCGGCCAATAATGCGAGATGAGCGCGCAACCCCAGAGTCGGTCACGACTGGACCTAATGGTCAGGGGTCCCTTTACCTTTACCTATTGGAGTGGCCATAAGATCTGGAGCAAAGTGTATTTTTCTGTAACATCTGAGTCAGGAGCATGTCCTGAATTGTTTCCCAGATGCAATAATAGGCTGGATGAGGGCTAGCTAAGTGAACACTGAGAAGATCTTAAGGGCCTGTGGTTCCCAGGCCCAAGAATTCAAATGCCTGCCTGTGCTGGATGAGGTTGCAGTTCTTCTGCTGGAGCAGATACATCGTTTGGGACAGGGCTTTTTTTCCAGCCAGAACTTGCCAGAACTCTGTTCCGGCATCTCTCAGGTGGGTGCCATTGCCATTCGAAAAGAGCAAGGGAGGTGTTCATGGTGAGTTTTGGCACCTCTTTTCCTAGCGAAACAGCGCTGGTTTAGGAGCAAATCAATCATTATTAGAGGCCCAAGTGACCTGTGTGGCATGCAGATCCTTAAAAACTAAGAGTAATGCATATGTTGTTTGATGAGCCACTCAGTACTCTAGTTTCGCATTTTGCACTAGTTGTAGCTTCTGAACCAAGTGCAAGGACCAGTGGCGGACCTTCATGCTCCGGCACCGGGGGCGGAGAGCAGGCGGGGACGGGGCTGGCATGTGTTCTGGGGTGTGACGCACCGCCTGTGGGGGCGTGGCACAGGTTCTGGGGGCATGGCGCGCCGCCCACGGGCAAGGTGGGCAGCCGCTATGGCACCCTCGGGGGCGTGCTGCCCAGGGCGGAGCGCCCCTATCGCCCCCCTCTTCCTACACCCCTGGCAAGGGCAACCCCGCAGAGTGCATTACAGTAAACTAAATGTGAGGTTTTTGATGCCTGGACCATCACGGGAGAGTCCATCCCTGTCCAGGAATGGGTGCAGCTGTTGTTTCATCCATTTATCTGCATAAATTGTTTTTTAATAGTATCAAAACATGGTTTAATTGTTCTTAGGGTTTGCCGAAATAATTTGATTGGTTCTAGAATTTGTTTTTTGGGTTTTGGTTTTGTCTTGCACGCTGCACTTTGATGGCTTGATGCTATGACATGGTGCATACATTTATTGCATAATAATCTGTGAGACTGGATGTATATGAATGGGGGAATGTGAGAGACAGCTGAAGGGAGAATGGGCACAAATTCCTCATGCGCAAAAGCACACCCAGTTTCATCTTGTTCCTATTCATTCCATTACTTAAATATCACATCCTTCAGTTGATGGCTTGCTCTGTTCAGTAAATGCAATCTGACTTTAATCTCTAAGTAGAAATGCTTACCTGAAATGTATTATGTTCTAGATGCTTTCGAATCTCATGTGAGATACACTTTCCGGGTGTATGGGACTATAGATGGTAGAGCCCATTTACTGGAAAAGAAGGCTAAATATCTTAACGAATCAGGTAAGCCCGTGGTGATGTTTGACTACATTGAAAATGATGTGCTGAACAAGTCTTCTGAAAACTAGTTCTAGAGCAGTGGTTCCCAGTAAGTACTATGGACCCTGTTTTTTCCCCCAAAAGCCAAGCAATGGACATGTTCCAGTGAGCATGGTGAGTTGTATCAACACTGCTTGCTGGACAGAAGCTAGACATATCTGTCAGGTTTGTGTGCGGAGAATCCTGCTATTTGGCAAACAATGCCCCTGGTGTTATAACCAGAATAGCTGCAGCTATGTCCAAAGTGTGCCCATGGCCACATCGTTAGTAGGAGGCCACGGTCTCTGTAATTATTATAACAGGAGGCAAAGTCCAAGGGAGTTGGGTCACTCAGTAGAACACTTAAACATGTGCTGAATCACATACTAATGGGTTTTTCTGAGTGTGTTTGTGGAAGTATCTTCTGCAGCTGGTTGTAGCCCATGGAAGTGCATGCTTCTGTGCATTTATTTATTGCCTTTATAGCCTGTGTTTTTCCCATTGAACTCAAGTTAGTATGCAAGAGGCTATGAAGTGGCCTCTAGTCTATGTGCTACCCCTTCCCTCCCCCCAAAAACCCTGTTTAGTTTCAGCCAGGTTGCTGCATGGTGTACCTTCAGACCACTGTATGGTGCTGATGTTGTAAAACAACAGAGTTTCTTACCAGAACGAAACTTGAAAAACGGGGTCTAGGTGAAATCCTGAGATTTGACCCTAAGTTGGGGTTTTTAGAGTGTGTCTGTCTTGGGAAGCAGGGGTGAGATGACTATTCTAAGATAGTGAGGACTTCTGAGAAAGAGTTGGCTCAATTCCCTTGTTTCCTTTTAAATTGGTGATGTTCTCAAAATGCAAACTTGCACAGGCAAGAAATGGAAATCTGACAGTGGAGCCAAGGTCAAAGATTGGCAGTCCAAGAAGCACATAACCATTTCATCAACATCCTTTCTTCCAGACCCAGCTCATGAGCCTGAGAATCTGAAAACACATACAGTGACTTCCCATTCATTTACCCTAACTTGGGAATTTGATCATCTCAATGAAACCCACCCAGGTTTTATCAGAGGTTACTATGTTTATGTGAAAATGGAACATGGAAACTGCACATTACATCCAGGTAATTGGTTCAACACCCAAAACGTCTTGTATTCAGGCAAAACACCCATGTTTAAAACCAACATGGCAGGGGGACTGTGCTGTACTAAGTAGCCACATCCCCATAATCATGTGTGGCCTCCCTCTGTGTCCACACATACAAGACCAACATGTTGAGAGAGGGGACTTCATGTGTCCCAGCTGATTGCTCAGGGTGCCAGATCACATGGAAGGCTTTGTGTCAGTGTTTGAAACTCCCATTGTTCTAGGCACATTTTGTGACAGGGAATTTCATTAGCGCGAGCAGATTCTGAGCTCTGGGCGCAGTACTGCGCCAAAGATTTCAGATTGAAACTGCAGAGTGGAAGGAAAGGAGGACCTTTTTCTGCCTCCCCACTTCCAGCTACTCTCTGAAGACTGAAGAAGAGAGCCTCTTAAGAATATTAGGGGGGTGGGCAGGGAAAGGACTAGACCACGTGAAAAATGAACATAATATTTTAGCTGCAGTTCATTAATTTTCAGCATTGTATTCTTGTTATTAAAAAGCACACCTAGACAGCCCGTTGTTGCGCCCATAACCTGGGTTTAAGGTGCCGTTTAGCTCTTAGCTTTCACATCTCGGTTTCTAACACTGATTTGTGTGCGCGGTTGTACACACCTCCCTCCCTGACAGCAGTGTTGCTAACACTTTTCTGGACAGTGGAGGATCACAGTGAGTCAAGACAAGAGTGCCAGATTAGCTCCCCTGGTGTGCCCATGTTGTGCCCTGATCCTGCATTTCTTTGGCCTCACACCATTCACGTAGACACCACTGTCAGGTGGGGGCAGTTTCACAGCGTTGCCCTACTACCATGCTCCCTCTTCTGCAAATGTTCACACCACATGCTCAGCTGCCAGGGTAGGGTTTACTTGGTTTACTTGGTGCATCTGGGGGGGGGGTACTCTGTGTAGTCCTACTCACACACTGTTTTTACACATGAGTATGATGCTCGAATAAGACGCAGGTGGTGCTGTGGGTTAAACCACAGAGCCTAGGGCTTGCCGATCAAAAGGTCAGCGGTTCGAATCCCCGCGACGGGGTGAGCTCCCATTGCTCGGTCCCAGCTCCTGCCAACCTAGCAGTTCGAAAGCACATCAAAAGTGCAAGTAGATAAATAGGTACTTCTACAGCGGGAAGGTAAACGGCATTTCCGTGTGCTGCTCTGGTTTGCCAGAAGCGACTTTGTCATGCTGGCCACATGACCTGGAAGCTGTACGCCGGCTCCCTCGGCCAATAACGCGAGATGAGCGCCGCAACCCCAGAGTCAGTCACGACTGGACCTAATGGCCAGGGGTCCTTTAAGCTTTAAATGATGCTCAAATAGGGTGCGGCACATGATTACTATGTCGAATGTCATTTAGGAATTGGTAGAAGGGGGGGAAATGTGGTTGTGTTATTGTTTTTCTAGAACCAAGAGATCTACCACCTACCTCAAGTACAAAATTATGTCTTGGTTCAGGGATGGACTTAGAACAAACAGAGCACCTCTGATCACCTCTGAGCTCAGAATCTCTTACGGTCCTGATTTTATCCACCTCCCTGATCAGTCTAATTTGGGGAGGGTGGAAGTCTTTTCGCTGTTGCCGCTGTTAAACCATTGGGAGTTCAAAACACTTACTTATTTACTGCAAACAATCTGGAGTTCTATCTCTGGATGCCAATCTACTTTCTATTTGCCCCTGAGTTGGCGTGTATTTTTCTTCTACTGAGCTCTGTATTACGGATGCTTTTTATGGTTTCATACAGTGTCAGTGTGACATGTGTGAAAGGGCCACCTCAGTTATAAATGATACTGCAAGTTGGGAAAGCCATGCTCTTCAGATCCAACTGACTGGTAACTGAATAGGTGGCCCAACATCAGCGAAAAGCATTGTGATTTTCATTCTGATTTCTATCATATGCACACACAAATCCACATTTGTGTGGCCCTATATTATGGAGATGATGAGCTTGTGCCCACCCAGCTCCCATCCGCCAAGACCATTGGCCAGGTTTACTGGGTCTGATGTGAACTGGAGTCCAAAAAACACAGGCTCCTCATTTCTTCTATATTGGGTGGCTACAAGAGCTTGAAGAAAGGAACTTGTTTACCTGCCATTGCCTTTGTTTTTGAATGCAGACCATCCAGTGCATTGCATCTATACCATTGAAGATCCAAATCTTAAGACTTTTACAGTGAGGAACTTGGAGTCCAGCACAAATTACGAGGTTGGAGTTAAAGCCTACAGTGTCGGCTCACAAGCTCTCCCTAAGAACTTCAGACAAGTATTGACACCCCCTGAGGATGGCAAGTCTTAATAGTCACTTAATTTATTAAAGCAGGGGTAACTAATGTAATGGCTTCCAGATGTTGTTCCCTGATCATTGGGCACATTGGCTGGAGGGGTAAATGTTACTTGCATATTTTAACAAGGCATTTATGTGTATGGCAATTGTGAACAAGCTCTGTAGTTTGCTGAATTCTGTCATTTTTCATCAGCTGCAGTGTTTTGACAATGTGAAGTTGTCTTATATAGCGGGAGACAAGTTTCATGTGTCCTTAGTCATGAATCCTGTCCTGATATGGAAGACTGATTTGTCTGCATTGGTGCCGTCAATATTTCACATTTAAGAAACTCCCTCCATCTTGGACTCCCTTCTCTTTGAGTATTTCTAACCATGGTATCTCTCCCAGTAGTTCCTTAAAGTTTTTGAAATCTGCCTTCTTAAAGTCTATATTGCATGTCAGTTCCACATCTGGCATGCATATTACAGAACCACCCTTCCCATTCATTTTTATTGAATTTTATGTGGCCATGTTTTTTTTCCTGGTACTGAAAACCAATCTAAAATAACATCGGGTGATCTGGGTACTGCATCTGTTCCTAATATTGTTTATTTATTTTTCTTCAACAGGAAATGGATGGCTGCAGATCCTTCTGCCACTTGTGATTGTACCATCAGTGCTCCTACTTGCTGTGTGCATTTGGAAAAGTGAATGGTGGGTTTAGCACAATTCATTAAATTAATCTTTTACATGTGAGGAGGGGTGCCCCACACATACAGTTCTTTCCAGTGAAGGTCCTGTGGCTCTGTAGCCCCCATGGCCCCCTCTGCATTTTCATCCAAAGTGTAGAGGGGATTGGCTGTGTGTTTCCCCCTTCTGTCATAAAGGTAAAGGTAAAGGGACTCCTGACCATTAAGTCCAGTCGTGACCGACTCTGGGGTTGTGGCGCTCATCTCGCGTTATTGGCTGAGGGAGCTGGTGTACAGCTTCCAGGTCATGTGGCCAGCATGACAAAGCCGCTTCTGGCGAACCAGAGCAGCACACAGAAACGTCGTTTACCTTCCCGTTATAGCGGTACCTATTTATCTTCTTGCACTTTGACGTGCTTTCAAACTGCTAGGTGGGCAGGAGCTGGGACCGAGCAACGGAAACTCACCCCGTCACGGGGATTCGAACCGCCGACCTTCTGATTGGCAAGCCCTAGGCTCTGTGGTTTAACCCACAGCGCCACCTGTGTCCCTCCTTCTGTCATGCCATCTCTCTAAAAGGTGATTACAATACTGCTGGTGCAGTGCCCTTCAGATAAGAACGACCCAGTTGTGAGTGGATCTGTAAGTGGGTAACGATGAAGTTAAAAACATAGCACAGCTGCTTATGTACATCAAACCCCAACTCCCTTGCTTTCTTATTAAGTGACCCTTTCACCCTTTATCCATCATTGTCTTTTCTGTTTCCCCCACTTGGGGTGTTGTATCTTGAATTAATGTGTGGTGAATGGGTCTTCTACCTACTTGTGCAGTCCTTCTGCTCTTCCCTTTGTGGTGTGAATAAACAAACCTAGAAGCTTCTGCTTAACACGGTTTCTTGTTTCAACCAAACTGGAAAACTAATTGCCAGCTTGGGAACAAGCCAGGGTGTCATTACGTGGAGCCAGCTTGAGATCCTGGCTTTTTCTAAAGTTGGTGTCAGAGACTGGTTGGACGTAGAGGAATTGGGGGGGGGGGAGGGAACCAGCTGGGGAGCCACTAAGGGAAGATGGCTCAGAGCCTGGACAGCTGCAAACCATAGTTTCCTGGTTTAGATAAAATGGGAAACGATGGTTAATTAGAGGCTACCTGGTTAAACTGTGGCTGAAGCAAAGGGGGTATGTAGACACACAAAGGCTTTTCATATCTTGGCTTATCAAGTTATGAAATGATCATTGACTGTAAATATATGTGTGTGTGTGCATGGTTCAGAACAGTGGTCATGGCCCAGGAGTGGGAGAATGAATAGCTCCTGTCACCCTAACAGGCTAATTCTTAAGTGCAGCTTCAAGGCTTGATGTCAGTTGTGGTGCAGCAGCAGTTAATTTCTGACTGGCACCTGGGTGATGTTGGGCCAGCAATGGGGAAGGAGAGAAGCACATTCACCACCTTGAGCTCTTTGGAGGAAAGGTGGAGCAATAACAAAACAAACTTGCTTAGGCTTCCCCTGATAAGCCGGTGGTGCTGTGCCTCCTACCCAGGTGCACTTCAGTTACCTACTCTGGGCAGAGCAAGGGGGCTAGTGCACAGCGTACCTGGGCAGGTAAATTTCTAACTTTATGGACAAACACGCCAATTGCATTTGACTGTTTCAGCTGATTCTCAGAAGACCGTTGTGGATTTAGTCCTTTGACACGACAAATAACTTTATCACTGCTGTGTTTTAAGCAACAAAATAAGTTGCCTTTCTTTTCTTATTTTCCCCTCCCATGCTTTTCTAGCGTGAAGAATTCATTGAAAATCCCCCATCCTGATGCAGCTCTTTTAAAGGTAGGATAAAATCACTATCAAAATCTGATAGTGGAGGACTCTATAAACAGTGAAGCTGGCAAAACTACCTTTAGGTGTGCAATGTGACTCTCTCCTAAATCTGTTCCGGGGTTTCCCCCCCAAACCTCCAGAGCAGATTTAGAGCAGGGAAGTTACATTGCACAGCTAAAAGTCATTGCATTCGTGTTACCCTTCAGTTGGCTACAAGCCCTAAGCTGGTCATGCTTTTGTTTAATTGATTTTTTTAAAAAAAATAAATAATATTTTATTCTTTTTTCCATGCAGAAAGTTACATTTGTTACTCAACAATTATATTCCAATTCAACAAAACTAGTGACTCCCCCCTCACCCAACATTGAGGTTTCTAACCCAAATTACATACAATTGCATTTTATCTTATCTTATTTCATCCTCTCTAACATGTAAGAAAATAGCAGAGCATATTAAGAAACACTTCAAACTCCACTGTGGTCTTAATGTGTGGGAAATAACTTTTTATAGAGCCTAGATTCTAAAATACAGTCATACCTCGGTTTAAGCACGCTTCGGTTTGAGTATTTTCAGTTTAAGTACTCCGTGGACCCAGATTAATCCACTTTCCATTACTTTCAATGGGAAAGTTCGCTTCAGGTTTAGTACGGACTTCCATAACCAATTACACTCATACTTCAGGTTAAGTACGCTTCAGGTTGAGTACTCCACGGACCCGTCTGGAACAGACTTATCCACTTTCCAGTACTTTCAATGGGAAAGTTCTTTTCAGGTTAAGTATGCTTCAGGTTAAGTACAGATTTCCGGCGCCATTGTGTACTTAAACCGAGGTACGACTGTAGTACCTTTTGTCAGTGCCATCAATTTTGCCATCTCTGCATATTCCAAGATTTTCATCAACCATTCTTCCTTAATTGAAATCCAATGAGAGTTAAGTCATGGTAAGTCCCACTGATATCACATCCAGCTGGACTCAAACCTGTTCCGATTGTGTTGGGCAATAGTGTGTGGGTCTCTAGAAACAAATATGCTAGCCTAGTGTTCCTTTTGCCCTGCATACTTTCCAGGGTTCTAAAATGCACAAGGAAACCTCCTTGGCTGCAGGAAGCTGCCTGAGCAAGGTGCCCTCCGTGCGTTGGAAGGTTAATGAGATGTTTTAAATTCACGCTCATCTACCACAGAAATGGAAGGAGTGGCTGGAGGACACTTTAGCCTGGATCCAGCCCATTCTTTTTTAGGGAGTGCTCTTTATCTTCATCTTTCTGAGTCTTGTTTTAATTTGCTTGCTTTCTGTAGATTCCACAGGTGAAGTCCGGACCCATGGAAATAAGCGACACCCCTCCCAGCAAACTACAGCTGATAGGAAAGTGTCCAGGTCCTGTCTGCAAGCAGCCTCCACTTCCAATTTTTGTGGAAAATTGGAGCTACTTTAACCCGCACGGTTGCGAGACTCTACCATCACAAAAGGCAGCAAGCAAGAAGCCCAACTTACCTCTGACATCTTACCAGCCGCTCAAGCGCTTTGGTTTTGGAAGCACCGCTATCAGCCACCCGCCAGAAACGAGTGAAGGTGATTTAGACTCTCCCTCTCAAACAGAAGTGTCTCTCGGTGTGGGTTCTGTTGAACCCAGGCAGCTATCGGTTTACAAACCCCAGCTGTCCCAAGAGTCCAGAGCAAACACACCTGATGCATCTGATGATGAAATGGCGCGTTTAACTGCTATACACTGTTGAGCTCTGTACAGGAGCGGCTTCTAGATCAACATCCTAGTCTCTGAAGCCGGACAGGTGGATGCGGTTTAGTCCTGCTGGCCACATGACCCGGAAAGCTGTCTGTGGACAAACACCAGCTCCCTTGGCCTGAAAGCGAGATGAGCACCTCAATCCCATAGTCGCCTTTGACTGGACTTAACCGTCCGGGGGTCCTTTGCCTTTTTTACCTTATGTGGAAACAAACAGAGGTGGTGATCCTTACAATCACTCCTTCTCATAGTGCAAATGGGGACAGTACATCACGGTAGAAGAATCTGCAAAGTGCTCTTTTTTTCTGCTTTCGGCTTGGTTCACACATTTAGGCCATGAACTTACGGTGCGGCAGAGAGAGATTTCTGCTGCACCCAGGCCCCTGCTGGCTCCTTTGGGTCACTGTGGAAAGAGGCAACTTTTTCTTCATTCTCTCTTCCATGCCACCCTTAATTCCTATTGAGCACAAAGGCAGGGAAATTAATTTCCAGTCTGGTATGGCTTCAGGGCTGATCCAGTTAGGGGAATGGGGAAGTTTTGGATCCTGTGGATCCCAGGGCGCTCTGTGTCAGGGCTTGAGATTGTGGCTTTTTCTAAAGCTGGTGTCAGGCAGAGGAATGGTGGGAGGAAGCAGCTGGGGAGCCACTAAGGTATGCTTGTCCCCTCTTCCCTCCCAGTCCCTTTTCCTTTTGTGTTGTGTCTTTTATACAGAGAGCACTGATATTTGTAAGCCAGTTTAGGTGCCTTTGGGGGGGGTGGGGTGGAAGAGCAGGGTAAAGAATAAAATAATATTTTTTAAAGGTGTACCATTCTTACGTCAGGATTTGCCTAATGAACTCCATCAGCAGAAGCCCTGGGCAAGGCCTTTCACTTGCGCAACAGGGCTTTCCCCTGTGCCCCCCTGTATTGGCTGGGGATGTGTTTCGTGAGACCCCTAGAACATGAAAGGGAAGAGGGGAGGGGGGGTTGTTCCATCTGGTAAACTGACATGCTTGCACAGACAGAACATTCAACATAGCGCGACCTTGAGTTTCACATAAAGCATGCACATTTCTAAGGAATTCAGCTGGAAATACTTGCAACTTTTAAACATGACTGGTCCAGTCATACCGTATGTTTCCCAATTAAATTCAGTCCAGAACCAAGTTGCACCTTACTGGTTTCTTTACATTTATATAATGCCATTTGGGATTCCTTTAAATGCTGACGGGGATCGCGGACCGTTCTACTGGAGCCAGCCGATCTTCTCATGCTTTCCACTTGAGTTGCATTTGAAACTCTTTGAGGACTCCTCAAGAGTTTCAAAAGCACTTTCCCATGTGTTGAAAGAAAATGCCCATAAAATTCAAGAGCGAAGTGCCACTGGGTGGCGATCTGTTGGTTCCTGATCACCTTAGGAGTCTAATCAGCTCCTCTCAGCAGCTACTTTTCTTGCCCAAGTCAGAGCCTCTCCAGGTGGTTTTTCATTTTGAAAGAAACAAAACAAAAATGTCCAGGGTATCTTAACACAGCTGCCCTTCCAGCTGTTGGAATGCTGCTCTCATTAGCCCCAGCCAGCCTGGGGACCGATGGTGTGGGATGATGGGAGTTGCAACCTATCTCGAGGGCACCATGTTGACTACTCTTGCTCTTCCGACCTCTATACTACTGGAAGCTATTGGCACAAGGTAGAGAACTTTCATACTACCGTCCATGCGGGTCCCGCTAACCGGAAATTCATCAATCTGCCCTTAAAGAATTATGCCCAAACATTGCTATACACTCCACAGATTCACTTATCTGTACAGTCGACTTCCTTACTTTTTTTGTGTGCTTTGCGGGTAACCATCGGCCATTTTCAAACAGAAACCACGGGGAAAGAGAGAGAGTGGGGACCAAGGTCAGACAAATCATACAGAAGGAAAAGTTGGACCTATCAGTGAGCAAGAGAGCTCTGACAAACCTGCTATTTCCTTTGGCTGTAGCGATTTCAGGAAGAAACCAAGGGGGGGGGGAGATCGAACAAACCCTGCATTAGAATATGAACATTCACCTAATGAACCATTCCCTGGAAATGCATTGTGCTTATAAAGCAGGACCTGCTTCAGTTTCACTACAGCTGAAGTGGTCGTGGCTCAGGGGTAGTAGGGCATCTGGACCAATGTTCAACCCTTGGCAACTCCAAATAGGGAGAGGCCCCTGCCTGAGATCCCGAGCAGCTGCTGCCTGCCAGTGTGGGCAACGCTGAGCTAGATGGACCACTGGGTCTGACTCCCACGTAAGTCAGCTTGCGTAGTATTAGGTTACAGTGCCACCTGGTGGGGAAAAGGAAAACTCCAGGTCAGCTTTAAAAGGAAACAAAAAATGAAGGGTGAAGGCAGAAAGCCACAGCTAATAAAAGGTCAAAAGACAAGACAAATGCTAAACACCAACAACCCTACTTGGTTGTTCAACGCAATTAGAATCACATGGGGAGCAGGGACACGCACAGGACCTGCCCCCCTCCACCACTTTCGTCCACGCATTGGCAGGCAAACATCTGAATAGGGCTAATGTCTCGATACAGTGGCAAACCTGAGTTGCAAAAACGAAAGGGATATTTACCTTAAATTTGCCGTAAGGTGATTAGCTTGGTACCCAGTAGCACCAAACGGTGCAAAGATGGTGAAACACCAGGCGTTTTACTTTAAGAGAGCAAGTTTAAAGTCCATTTTATTAACAATGCATCCCTTTGATAAGATAATGCTTCAGGAGGCTTTTAATGTTCATAGATGTGAACTGTACACGCTGTACAAAACAAAACAAAACAAAAATCCAAAAAGGGGGGGAAAAATAAGAGAAAGAATCCAGATGGGCAGATCCAATTGGGGACAAAGCCTCTTCAAAATTATACACAGCTCAATGAAATATCCATACAGAAAATATATAAATACTTTTTTCTTTCTTTCTATGTTACAGGTATACAATATAAATCAGATTTCAATGTCCATTCAGTGACCTACAAACAATATAACTTCCAAATATGTAGCAGCTTGTCAACTAAAAAAGAAAAGAAAAAAGGAAATATGACCACATGAGGTGGAGACAATGAACTTTGAAGTTTTTCATACTCTCTTCTCCCACTCCTCAGAATGATTAATTTACATAATCTCTAACATCACACATAGTTTGGGTTATTGGCAGCCACTATTGAAGCACATCTCCCCGCCCCCCACCCACCCACAAATTACACCTACAAAATACTGCCCCTCCCCCTCAAAACTTCTTGTGTTTTGTGCTAATCTAACCTTACGCAGTGGCAGAATGGCAAGTTCTCTCGCTCTTCTTTTTCTTTTCTATTTTTGGCATAAATTACATTTTTTTCAAATTAAATAGTGTCTATTTTATACAAGCAGGTCAAGCAAAAAAAAAGTGCAATTTCTGCATGCTGTGGCGTTGCTATTCAACTATTTTACAAAAGAAGAAAAAATCCAAATAAAAACCACGTCCTTGACTGAATTAAAAAATAATAATTACATAGCAAATCTGGAGGTTTGCGCTGAGATGTCTAAAAACAAAAGCAAAAACAAAAAACCACAAAGACAGGGCTATTGCCATTTCTAGAAAAAGGAAAATTTCTAGTAGGGATTCTACCATGTTCCCATCACCACTAGCCAGCATTTAATAGTGAGGTACATTTAACTGGAAAACACAGGCCCATCTGCAGGGTCACATTTTTCTGCACAAGAGGGCAAGCGGAAGGGTACGGTAATAAGGATTGTTACAGAAGGCAATCTAAAAAAAAAAAGTTTCTTTTTTCTATTAAAAGCAAAAAAGAAAAAGGATCAATATGTTTAAGGCAATATTCATCCAGAGTTAAGCCCTAAATTTATAAGTGCCTCTCTTTGGGTCGGACCCCATGCCCTCTGAAACTTACATTCACTTCACAAGTGGGACATCAACTTTACAAAAATCTTTATATATAGAGTGCTGCCAGAAACGCAAGCAGCCGAGCTGCCACCAAAATGCTTCCAGAATTGTATTTCTTCCTTATACTGCTATTTGAAGAGTTACCAAAGGACATTCTCTGTTGCCTGGCAAGTATTCTAGAATGTGTCGGAGAAAGCAACTTCTGAACGTTGTCGACCCATTTTCTAGAATACTGAAAATATTCTAGAGGAATGAAAACCGATGGTGCCTAATTAGCAGCAGCCTACATGGCGGATATTATGAACAGGGTCTTTTTAGGACTGTGTGGGCCTTTTGTCACGCATCTGACAATATGACTTGGATCTTCTGTGGACAGAGCTTTCCTGTCTTCCGCTCCCCTTTGCCCTTTCAAAAAATATGCTCCTGGGAGTTGGAGGGGCCTTTGGGACTAGAAGGGGAAGCCATTGGCAAATAGAGAGGAAATTGGCAGAAATCACCCTGCTTATGTGAGCAGAGGACCAACTTTGAATCCAAGCCTATATTGCAAGGGGCTAACACTTCCTTGTCTGATGATCAGACCTTTTAAAGACACAGAGAATTAGTAACAGCTAAAGGTTTTCTATGCATATCATATAATCAGGCTGCTGCCATAAATGTATTAAAGGAGATGTTGAACTTGAGGTACTCAGATCTAACAGTCGGCGTCATAGCCAATATCTAATCCTTAACTTATCTCTCACAGGAAAAATAGAACTCTTGCATTTGGAATGCGCTGAACCAAAGCAGGAAAAGGGTGTCAATTAAAAGTGTTCTCTCAAATGCAGCTTTTGGGAATACTACATGCTCCCCTTTCCCTCTAAAAGACCTGGAGAACTTTGGGGTCTTTTGTTTAAAATCCCTTCTGTCCAACTTTTACTGCAGTAAGCAGGGCAGGACAATGTGTGTGCGTGAGAGTGGGATAGCTGCATCTAAACAAGGGTCGGTTCTGAAGCACTTGGAATCTCCTTTGTGACGTGCCTCACAATGTCAGAAGGGGGATCAGTAGCACAAGGATTTCTACAGGGATCGGATGCACTGATGTCCCAGAAGTCACTGAGCCAAGCCTGCAGTTCCCACCCTTCTGCAAAAGCAACAGTGGGACATAGTATGAGGGGCATGGTCCGCACCACCCACATAATTCAAAATGCGATGCTGAGAGTTTCCCCACGTGCCATCGTATTTTCCTTTTCAGGGAACGTTTCCTATGGTTTTGGCTTGGTGCTAAATTCCTGTGTAGGAGCACCTAAGGCTACCCTGTCGAATTCTTGATCCTCCGAGCCAAATGCAACCGACCAAGTATATACAGCCACCCTCTGATTTTTCTGTATCTCGGAGACTCATGAGGTTGTCAAACACTCAGGCAGTTCACAATTCAGGGCTTTTGCATTTGGCTTGATTAAAGGTTACCCAAAGATTAAAGTTAAAGGTCATCCAAGTATACAACCAAATGAGATGCTACCGTGACTGGCCAAGGAGTACTCAGTTCAAAACACAGCTTTTCAATGAAAACCCATTGTGTTACACTCCAGAATATTTTCTGCCGCATCAAATTAATTGACAAATTAAAGTAAACGCAAGGTATCATATATGAAACACTCAGTACTGACATTATTACATCCTCGACACTTATGGAAATATGCTGCCTTTCCTTAAATGTACTTGAAAAAAATCACTTGGTGTTACTTTGCAGTTTTCTTGGTGATCGTCAGGATTGGAAGTCAGAGTTCTTTGCACTTAAAAAAAAGGGTTGTGGTGAATTTTCTGGGTGTAGATGCTGCAATCCAAGTTTACTGTTTAATTTTCCCTATTCATTTTTCATGTCCCTTCTTTAAGAGAGCTGGGTTGGAAAGCCTAACCACCTGAACAATTTATTTTGTTAAATATAGATTTATTTATTTACTTTAAAAAAGAGCCTCAGCTACCTTTTGTCTTGGAAGCAGAAATGTAAACTAGAGTTCATGAATTAACTCCAGCTGGAATCAGCAACCTATAGGCCTTAATTACTCTATCCTAACTGAGGTAGTGTTCACTACTACTGTATTAGATCGCGGTCCGTCCCCCCCCCCCATTTTAACCATGAGTACTACATCACTCCTTTGGGGTTTACACCACTATTTGGTTTACTGCAGCTAGCATTTTGGTTTTTGCAAAGGAGTTGTATTTAAGTCCAAACGATATATCTGTAAATACTGGCGGATAAGATTAATAGATTCCATGCGGTTAATAGGTAGGCAGTAAAGCAGCTGAAGCTCCCCACCAAAATCTCCAAAGAGCTCTGATGAAAATTGGGGGGGGGAATCTGAGGGAGCTAATTTTGCTAGGAACCCTCCATTTATAGGCCTAAAGGGGTTCTACAGATTAAATTATAGTGAAGGCCACATGACCCGATGAAAGCAGTTTTAACAAGTAATACTATAGGAAGGGGGAAATGGCCAACTCTTACTTGAAAGGAACCTCCACGGCCACTCCAAACATTCCTCTACAGCTCAAGGAAAATAAGACGTCTGGGTAAAGTGTGGTGGTGGTGGTGGGGAGGTGACAACTGCCTCTACGGGCCCTCTGCTCCTTCCTGTCACCTTCCAGTTAACAGCTTCCAAAAGTAACAAATGGGAGAAAAGTAACTTCAAAGACCTAGTAACTATTCTTATTTCCTCCCCCCCCCTGCCATCATCATATGTGAAAGAAGATCTCAAAACCTCTGCAAGCCCCCCAACCCCACCCAGTGTCGCATCCCTTGGAACCAAAGTCATCATCAAGTCAGAAGAGGTGAAAATGAGCCCGCCACCGAGACAACTCCTGTTCCTTGAAAATTATTTGCTCCCCAATGGCAGGTTAGGATGGCAGTGTGGACAATGCAAGGAAAACACGGAGGCTGGAGATGAACGCTGAGCTCATCGAGCCAGGAGAAAGAGGCTTTGGCAAAAAGTAAGCCATAGTGTGATGGGGAAGATGCTCTCAAGAGGAGCCACCGTGGTGAATGTGGGAGAAGAACAAAAGAAGTGGATTCGGGTGCTGTGTATCCAAAACTTCCAGAGGTTAAGAACTGCTCGTTCTTCCATCTGCCCTGTACAGGAAGGGCAAGGAGCCTAAGTGAAAGAAGGGCTCACGAGGAACTGCAAAAAGGAGCTTGACAAAAAGATGCCGGCTGTAAGCACTTGCCAGTTTCCTACTAAGGAAAGCAGTGACTCTTAGAGGTGGTTTGGCCTTTTAACTTTTGCAGTCTTCCCTGAGTTGTGGAGCATTTTTTTTTTTTTTGGAATGGCAATGGAGGTAACCTAACCAAGATTGGATTACGTGATGAAAAATTCAAATATTCTTAACGTTCTATAACATGGAACAAAATCCTACCACAAAAAGAATTAGCGCACTGATTAAGCTGTGATAAGGAATATGCAAAACTGAGCTAATTACACCTTGATAAGCAAATCTTTGAATTTGTTTAATGGGGGGGGGGGGAAGAGAGGTAAAAATGGGTGGACATATGATTGCCAGTACAGTCCCGCTGTACTATTTTCATACACAAGAAATTACAGAGTGACCTCAATCCACTACAGTCAGTCTTTTGTAATGAAAGTGGTTGGGCATTTGTATGTACAGGTTTGCATATATCAAGTTATTTGATTCTAGGGGGGGGTTTCGGTCTGGGGACAAGATGCACGTGTTTCAAGTCTGCACTTCTAGAAATTTAGGAATCGCACTAAGGGTGTGGGGAGAACTGACCTATATATTGTCACCATCACATCATCTGTGCAAAGAATCTGTGAAAGAACAATGGATTAAAGCAAAGGAGTGTTCGCTTCCGCATTGCACCTTTAAGGCTTTTCACTACCATTACCGGTATTCTGTTGCAATTAACCTTTCACATGTATAATCAAAGCTAAGTGGTAAGGAGAAAAATTAAAGACATGGAATGTGGTATTTTTTTTTCCTTGCCTCTTTCCTGATTAAAAGCAGCAACGGGTATATATTTCCTAGTTTTTCTTGATAAAGTATGCACCCTTATTTGATGGAAGTCATGCTTGTTAAAAGGTTTACATTTAGACAATTTACATACTAGATGAGCATTAATGTAGAAAACCCGACCGAACAACATGCATTATTATATGTACAGGGAAATTCTGATCCCAGGGGTCTGATAAGTGATTTGTTCTTTTCTTAAAAAATAATAATCGAACTGTAGTGAAGTTCCTTAATTGGTTCAGTTAACACATCATCACATGTAACTGCAACAAAACTGGACCGACTGCTAACACAAATAAGGATTTTTGCTGTTGTAACAATAACTTAAGACTACCCCAAGTTACTAAGGATTCTCTCTCTCTCTCAGAGACCAGAAATTCTCCAAGTAGTGTTTCACAAAGGTTAGGAAAAAGATCACAGAAAGCCATCATTAATCCCCTGACGTCCACAGTTCGAGCAGCTCCATTGATGACAATGGAGATAGATCCTTAGCTGCTCCGAGATCCAGGGTTTAAAAGGCATCACTCTCTGTCCTGAACGGAAGTTTTAAAAAAACACAACCATGTACAACACGTCCCTGCACGCTGTCCTCTGTTATTACGATGCTGCGTTTCAAAAATAAGTGAAATGAAAACCTGTGCAAGTGTTCAGTGCTTCGTTCTCCTTGCATATCTTGGTAATTGCTACTTTCATTGTTTTAACCATTCCCATAGGGCTCAGATGGATGGATGGGGAAGCAAGTTTCATGGAGGAGAGGTTCTGTTACTTGTACCCAGAATGCTTCTCTTCTCTTCGCCCAGTCAATTAGACGCTATTATCCGAGGCTACCGACAACTTCATATTTAACCACACCACAAAAAACAAGGGGTCAGGATTCAGCCGATGGGTTAGCCATTTGCTGATTGGTTGCTAGTACAGCTTCTGCTTCTTCGTGCATCTGGAAGTAATGAGATAGAATGTTGGTAAATTAGCATTAAAGACAAAGTCGTACTGGAAGCCTATCAAGAATTAGCTAGATTTCACTTCGACTCACTTGTAAAAACTGGACATCTTGAAAGAGCTCTTGTATGAACCTTCGGGATGGTAATCGAAATGTGCAGTGAGCTAGCAAGTAGGACACTTCAGAGTAAAGGCATATGTCATCGAATGCTTGGGGAAACTTCTCTTTAATTCTAATCAGAAAGAAAAAGAAACCAATTCATGTGCCATGATTTAACTGTTCCATCAAAACCTAATACCATAAACCTTTAGGGAAGGAAGCTGAGACAGCTATCTGATATTCCACGCAAATCAATGAAGACAAATCTCAGGAAATAATAATGTGAATTCAATCGAAAGAGGAACAAAAATACAGACTGAAAAGACAAATATGGAACTGAAAAGGCTTGAACGAGTCTAATCCGAACCTCAAAGGGCATATGCTCACAATTACTGCAGCATGTGATAGATGCAGGAAAATAGTTTTCCAAGATGGTCATATCCCCATTACCAGATGTTGGATTCAACTGCTGCAGATGTTACACTGACATTGTTGTGTCAAAAGCATATCAAAAGTGATATGAACCAAACACGCCCACAACAATCTTAACCACAGACATGGCATAAACTTGACATCTCACATAGCCCCTGAAGGCATGACGGCTAAGTAATTTTATTAACTCTAGAACCAAGTACAGCAACCACCTTTGCTAAGGGATTGGCTGATGGGTCACGGTTTCAATGGCATCTCTCAAAGGAAGGCTTTGCCACAATTGCCAAGGCCTCCAAACCCATCTAGGATTCTAGACTGGCATATGGGATAGTCTCCGCTCCCCACACCCCAATCAGCACAGATGATTTCTAACATATTCTCATTGCGTCCTCTTTGGTAAGAGCTGATGATGCCAGGAGCTCACCCACAACCTTCCTCCCCACTCTTCCCAACTCCAAAGGATTAGAGAGGAGCCTGAGAGGGCTACACCTGTCAGTTTGCATTTCTTAGTGCAGAAAGTATTGATCTGATGTGTCTCCTGTTCTAATTAAGTCAAGAGGGTTCTGGAAGCTTCTCTGTGTGAAAGAAACAAGCAGGAGGTTCCTGATGTTTGGGTTATTCCTTCAGAGAAGCTGAGTACAGCTGGCTTAAACTGGTCCTGTTATCTCTTTCAGTCAAGGTCATGCTGACTATAAATATAGGCCAGAAGGAGCCTGGGTTTCACTCTGTCTATCTATTTTCCTTCTGGTGTGGTGTTCTGTACATAGTATCCTTAGTGTTAAGGTTTAGACTTATTATAAGTTATTGTAAGTTTAAGTTACGTCTGCTGCAACTGGATTTCTTATGGATAGTGCCAATCCTGAAGGTATTGGAGTTGTGACCATTTATGCTCATTTGCCTTCAGTAGCAGTAAAGCTCCAATTGCCTTTGGTCTATTTTTTGGGAATCCTGCAACTTGTTTAAGTTTTTACTCCGCTATGTTTACTCTGATATGTGTGAATCTGCTCTGGATCAATACTGAGCAGAATTCCACGACAACATCCATCCCCCTTTCCTCTGCCTCCCTCAGCCACTGCTGACAGACTATTTGCAGAAAGCTAAAATTGTAGCGAGAAGAGAGTGCTACTTACGTCAAGAGACCTGTTTCATGTCCTTTAGTTCCTACTGAACTGCTCAAGTTGATCACTAATCGCAAGACTTCCTTTCTCAGTAGTATGCGGCATACAGGGGTATCATCTGGGATTGACTTTACACCTTGAGGGGGAAGGACATTTTACAGAATCAAAATCGTTCCATGCATATTCTATGAGAAGTGCCACACTTGCATTACAATGCCTGCCATTAGGCCAAGGACTCATTCAGATGTTATTCCCTCTCCTCAACACTACATATGGGGCCAAAGTCTAGGGCCAAGAAGAAACAAACACAGATCCTCCTGGTCTGGACCTTCATTTCTACATGCAATAAAGGAGACAGGGGAAAACAGAGGACAACATGAAGGAATTGTGTCACCCCAAAACACCATGCACAGAGGGTGCAAGCACATGTTGGGGAAGGTGGGAAAATGAACGCTGCCTGAATGGCCCTTAAGAGAACACACATCACCTTCCACTATTTGGCAGTTGTAATGTTAGGAAAAACCTAATAAAGGTTGCGGAGGACGCGGGTGGCGCTGTAGTGTAAACCACAACCTAGGGCTTGCTGATCGGAAGGTCGGCAGTTTGAATCCCCGCGACGGGGGGGGGGGGGGGAGAGCTCCCGTTGTTTGGTCCCAGCTCCTGCCAACCTAGCAGTTCAAAAGCACATCAAAGTGCAAGTAAATAGGTACTGCTCCAGCGGGAAGGTAAACGGCGTTTCCGTGCACTGCTCTGGTTGGCCAGAAGCGGCTTAGTCATGCTGGCCACATGACCTGGAAGCTGTCTGCGGACAAACGCTAGCTCCCTCGGCCTATAGAGCGAGATGAGCGCCACAACCCCAGAGTCGTCCGTGACTGGACCTAACGGTCAGGGGTACCTTTACCTTTAATAAAGGTTGCAGTCCTAAGTTGAGCTAGAGGAAGAACATGTTCATGCAATAAAGGTAAAGGTAAAGGGACCCCTGACCATTAGGTCCAGTCGCGGACGACTCTGGGGTTGCGGCACTCATCTCGCTTTACTGGCCAAGGGAGCCGGCGTACAGCTTCCGGGTCATATGGCCAGCATATATTATTATTATTATTATTATTATTATTATTATTATTATTATTTATACCCCGCCCATCTGGCCGGGTTCCCCCAGCCACTCTGGGCGGCTTCCAACAAAACACTAAAATACAAAAATCCATCAAACATTAAAAGCTTCCCTAAACAGGGCTGCCTTAAGATGCCTTCTAAAGGTCTGGTAATTGTTGTTTTCTTTGACCTCTGGTGGGAGGGCATTCCACAGGGTGGGTGCCACTACCGAGAAGGCCTAACTAAGCCACTTCTGGTGTGGCTTAGTTAGCATGACTAAGCCACTTCTGGTGAACCAGAGCAGCGCATGGAAACGCCGTTTACCTTCCCGCGGGGATTCGAACCGCCGACCTTCTGATCGGCAAGCCCTAGGCTCTGTGGTTTAGACCACAGCGCCACCCGCATGCAATACCGACACGCAAAATGTTCAGAATCAGGCTGCAAGTGCCTTAAAGAAAATATCTGACTTCTTCCCAATAACTAGAGGTAGGCAGAGTCACATGTTGTTATGCTTATAATAAAGCCACTTACCTATCACAATATCCGTACTCTTGGTGCTACTAGTTGAGCCATGAGATACAGCATCGCTGCATCCCGAAATCCCAGAAAACTTTGAGGAATGGGGGACCACATCCAAGTGATTGTGCATGGGTTTTCCACACCAGTCAGAATAAGGAATGTCTGAAAATTCTGAAAATACATACGGAATGGTTTATAAAGGAAAATATATAGCTTCATTTCAACTTAGATAATTTAACGTAATATAAATTATAATTGTGAACCATAGCCATGTTAACTTCCACAGAATATGACACCCTACATTAAATTTCAGTGTAGGTTTCTGCGTCTCAGGACTATGAAACATTCTGGAAAGTTATTTCATGATGAATGAGAAGCCCAAAACAGGTCTCCAGCCTCCATAACCTTGACGCAAATAGGAGCAATGGCTGGACCAGGCACCCCCAAACTCAGTCCTCCATATGTTTTGGGACTACAACTCCCATCATCCCTAGCCAACAGGACCAATGGTCAGGGATGATAGGAATTGTAGTCCCAAAACATCTGGAGGGCTGAGTTTGGGGATGCCTGGGCTAGACTTCTGACTGAAAGAGGCCCAGCTGTACTAACCAGTGTGACTATAGGAAGAATTCACTTTGTTTTGCTGGTAGCCCAAAATGTGTGTGCAGACACAATAAAGGCAATTCTCTTCTGTGTGCTCTTGGAGCCCCGTGTCTTCCATGCTTTCAAGGAACTGAGAAGCATCCGAGCGGCTTGTGTTCATTATCTCTGTAAGACTGATCTGCTGGCGAAGCATCTGGAAGGGACTCTTCACCACCTCGGAAGAACCACTCGGCACACCTGGAGAGGCTTCCAGTTAAAGGACAGAAAAACAAATATTAATGATAAGTGTGGCAGAAGACCAGCTTTTGCCATTCAACCCCATGTCTGACTTTTTGGGAATTATTTTGTTCTATAAAATTAGTCAGTGCTGCCAAGAAATAAATTGGCACTGACAAAATTCCAGAAGGAACTCAAAAAAGTGTGAAGACTCATAGAATCATAGAGTTGGAAGAGACCACAAGGGCCATCCAGTCCAACCCCCTGCCAAGCAGGAAACACCATCAAAGCATTCCTGACATATGGCTGTCAAGCCTCTGCTTAAAGACCTCCAAAGAAGGAGACTCCACCACACTCCTTGGCAGCAAATTCCACTGCTGAACAGACTCCATTGCAGACCAAAAAAAAAGAGTGGAAAGGAAAAGGTACCTCCAGCATCTTGGGGATAGACTTTAGCGCCTCGTTCATCAAGTGAAGGCATGGTCTTCTTCTGGAAATAAGGGGTTTCCTTTACCTGAAATATTTGAAGTGAAAAATTATACAGATGAGTTTTTAGAAAAGTGAACAAGCCCTCTATTTTTGGTAAATAGCCATTCATTCAAGCATTTAATTTGAATGCGAATTCACAACTCAGAGCAGCCAACAATTTAAAAAATCCCACATTTTCATAAAACATAGAAACATGTAAAACCCAATCATAAACACATTATCTGCCTCACAAAGGGAGGTCTCCTTATTAAGTGGGCAGGCTGATCTGGTGATCTGCAAGAGAACAGTCCCTAAATTCTCTGACCCTAAGTCATTTATAGGGCTTTAATGATGATGACTGATGGTTTGAATTGGAAAGAAATGGATAACCAGTAAATATGTGGATTTAGGCTCCAAATAAGGTTTTTTTTAAAAAATCATGCTAGAGTTGATCAAGTAAGTTAGCCAAATTGCTCCATGCTAATCCCTTCTCTGAGTAAGTGTAGCTTCCAGAGGATATATTCATTAGAACAATGAATCTAAGATAATAATAATAATAATAATAAATTTTTATTTATACCCCGCCCTCCCCAGTCAAAACCGGGCTCAGGGCGGCTGACACCAACAGAGTTACAATAAAACATGCCAAATTCTCTCACGCGAACGTGAAGTGATTTCACATGAGGGAACCTGTCATCTCAGATTCATTGTTCTGATGTTGTTCTGCATGAAAATTTACACACACACACACACACAGTGTACATACCTGAAATATTTCATTGATATCAACTGGGAGAGCAAGCCCAATGTAATCATCTGAACTTCCATAAGTAGCATTAGACACCATGGAACGAACAGAAGAAGAACGCTGCAGTGTATTTTGGTTAATAGGGCTTAATAAATCCTCTTTATCTAAAGATGATGCATAACTTAAAGCTCTCATGAACCTGTAACAGCATTAAGGGAACCAAAGTCAGTATAACCTGAAAATCACAACTCTGCTCTGTAATAACACAGATAGCATTTTTAAAGTAGGACTAGTTTGGGTGAGTATACAGTTTACCTTCTTATATATTATCTGTTTATTAATAATTGAAGGACATACTGTGAGAGCAACACATTTCTAAGAGGTAAATTTGTGTTCAGTTCCAGATGGGCATCATCTGTATTTTCTACTCTCTTATTCCATTCACATTCAGAAACTAACTTTGAAAATAGTTCAGTTAATATTTCCATTGCTCTGAACCTAAAAAAAACCCCACCCGATTATTAAAATTATTATTTTAGAGTGAACTGCTTTGAGCAGGAGGGTTGGTTTTTCAATGCAACTGAGACCGTATGATAGGATTCAGCAGCCCTTCCTGAATTGGGACTGTGAATCAGTTGGTAGAGCATGAGACTCTTAATCTCAGGATTGTGGGTTCGAGCCCCGCATTGGGAGTTTTTACGATAGGATCCAATAGCCCTCCCTGAATTGGAAGGAGGCCCTGAGTTTGCTATTTCCCCTAAAGCCTGGTTGTTCAGAGTGCTAGGAATGCCCTGGGAATTCACTGGTATAGGCCCTTGCCTGAAGTGGAAGGCCATGACTGATTGAAAAAAGAAATTTTCATGCAGCTAGAGCTTTCTCCGAAGTTGAAACTGAACGGCCGTTTGCCTTTTAGGCGGTGGAAGCTATGGAAAACATATCAAAGGAAGCTTCGGCTGTGAATGGAGCTCTCCACTGCGTACAATTAAACTTGTTTGGATCACACCCCAAATTCCTGGCTAATTCTTCTCTTGTTTGACAGCTGGAATCGCGAGAACACTACTTAGCTATGCTATGAAGAAAACTTGAGGAAGAAGTGCTTACCTGTTTGGTGTTAGTCGAGAGTCTAGACTACCAGACTTCATAGTAATTGTGTCTGTGAAGAGCACATCCTTTGCTGGAGATGCCAGGGCTTCCGAATGTGACAAAGAGGGGTGCATCCTTTGCTGTTGCAAGCGTTTGAGCGTTGCGTACCCAAAGGCATCTCGCGAACTGGTGTAGCTGAAGTTATAGTCAGCCAGGCTTTTTATTGTAGCGAGCGAAGGAGCTTTAAGCGACTGTGCTCTCCGAGGAAGGGTGTGCGAGGACCCTGGTGGCACCAGGGAGACAGAATTTGATTTTGAGAGGGGGAGGTGGTTAGGCTGTGGGGTCGAGCACTGGATTGTTTTAACTGTCTTGGTACTCACCACAGTACTTAAACTCCCACTGTCTGTGTCTACATTTGCAGTGTCCACTCCCACAGTCTCCCGCGAAGGGCTCGAACTCATTGAACTTATGCCACTCGTTGTGGTGTCTGTATTGAAACTCAAGCTGCGGCTTTTGAAGTGAGTCTGCGTAGAAACCTCTCCTATCAGTCTCTCCCGGCTGGCATTTTCCCGGTGGTTTTCGTGGCCGAGGCCTTTGGGAAGCTTGAGGTCATTCTCGCCTATACTTGGAGTGCTATCTGCATCTTCGCTGTGTCTGCTCCCAACAAATGACGTTTCTAGTTTCAGAGTGTGGATTTTAGGCACCCGGAACATAGGGGCAAAGTCCTCGCCTCGTGTAAAATCCATGCTGCTGGAAGGCTCAGTTACTGTACGATTTCGTCTCAAACCCATCTTGCTCTCTGAAGAAGATAGTTTGCCCCCTTTAGGATCGCTGCTACTCCTATGTTTTTTATTAGGTAAGGTTAGAGAATTTAAAATGCGGTTCTTCACAAGCCTGCTGGAAGTGAAGAAGGGGAAGGGACTGCGGTCCTTATCTTTCAAGGGTCCAGATCGGTCGTAGAAATTCTGTTCTGCATCTTCGGATATATCTAGGAAAAATGTGCTAGTAGAGGTGCTGCCGACCCTGTCATCTTCCAAAATAAACATACCTGAAATTTAAATAAAAGCTTGCATTGTTACAAATATTTTTGGTCTATGAATATTTGGTAACTAAAACTAGCTCTCAAAAGTCACTGCATAGTCTATGAAAGGTAGGGGAAATGTGCTTGGTATCCTTTTATGTGCTACTAAACGTTACGTGAGAGTCCCGGGGACTGCAAGAAGATCAAAACTATCCATTCTTAAGAATATCATCCCTGAGTGCTCACTGGAAGGACAGATCCTGAAGCTGAGGCTCCAATACTTTGGCCACCTTATGAGAAGAGAAGACTCCCTGGGAAAGATGGAGGGCACAAGGAGGAGGGGACGACAGAGGATGAGATGGTTGGCAGTGTTCTCGAAGCTACCAACATGAGTCTGACCAAATTACAGGAGGCAGTGGAAGACAGGAGTGCCTGGCGTGCTCTGGTCCATGGGGTCACGAAGAGTCGGGCACGACTAAACGACTAACAACAACAACAAACGTTACTCGTAGGTTTCCAAGCACAATTCAAAGTGTTGGTGTTGAAATTTAAAGCCCTAAACGGCCTCAGTCCAGTATACCTGAAGGAGCATCTCCACCCCCGTCGTTCTACCCGGACACTGAGGTCCAGCGCCAAGGGCTTTCTGGCAGTTCCCTCACGGCGAGAAGCCAAGTTACAGGGAACCAGGCAGAGGGCCTTCTCGGTAGTGGCGCCTGCCCCTGTGGAACGCCCTCCCACTAGATGTCAAAGAGAAAAACAACTACCAGGCTTTTAGAAGACATCTGAAGGCAGCCCTGATTAGGAAAGCTTTTAATGTTTGATGGATTACTGTATTTTAATATTTTGTTGGAAGCCACCCAGAGTGGCAGGGGAGGCCCAGCCATATGGGCGGGGTATAAATAAATTATTTATTATTATTATTATTATTAGTAGTAGTAGTAGTAGTAGTAAGATCAACAGAACCTGGCCTTTTTTTAAAAAAAGAAAGAATACAATGGTACACTTAATCACTTCTTGAGCAATCAAAATTTTCATATTACGGTAGTGTTCTTTAGTTTCTCCTTTTAACATGAATTTAGGGGTCTTCATGAGCCAAACTACACTTTTGGAAATGTACCGTAATTTCATGCTGTAGTTGAGGGGTCAGTGTTTGTTCACATCAACTCCCACCTGTCCTAGACAACAACGGCAATGATGATGGGAGTTGTAGTCCAGCAACAGCCTCAGGCTAAAATCAATTCTAAAATGAATGTGCCTCTCTTATATCAAGACATTACTTTGCATTATCTAGTTGGTGATAGTATTTACTTTCCACACCTGACTTTTCTGATTAGCTCCAACGTATCCCGAACCTGCTCTTTAGATATAATGTGATACTCAAACTATCCCAATAGATATTTTGACGTTTCCCATATCCATCTTAAATCAGAGTTTCTAACTTTCAAGGAAGAATTTTCTCATGTCCAGTCTTTATCTTCTCTTTTATACTATCATCCTGGAGGAGAAATCTAATTCTATGCAAAGGAAATCAGTGTTCTATTTTTTCATTTGCACCAGATAAAAGCATGATCTAAAATGATTACATTTGTAGTATTTTCTACAGCATTGGAAGATGAAACTAAAAAAAGACTATACAATCAAATTATAGAATCTCCAAGGGGGCTTTACCCAGTAGTGTATCTCTGTTGGCGGAAGGCACTTAAACCCAGCAGAGGCTTCTGTCAGGAGGACATAGAGGGTGAGGTTTTTGCCAATTCTCCTTCCCCCAGCAGCCTCAATCTGCCCCAAAGGGTTGGAGGACTGTACAGTATAGTAGGGAGGGGAGTAAGTGGAAATTCCCTCCAGATGAAAGCTTTCACTGAATCAAAGTGCCTCTGATCAGCAAAGGGACATTCTGGACACCCTATATCCCGATCATTTCTGAAATTATCAAAGGATACCCAGCCACGTTCTATAAACCTCGTCTTTATCCACTAAGCATACATCATGCTCATGTAAGAATACAGAATGCCTTCAGATTAGAAAGCTAATGCCTTCTCAAAATGGGTAGGCAAAAGGAGATTCCAACTAAACATCAGGAAGAACTTTCTAATAGCAAGAGCTATTCAACAGTGGAACAGACTCTCTCATAAGGTTGTGGACTCTCCTTCCTTGGAGCTTTTTTAAGCAGAGGTTGGATGGCCATCTATCATGGATGCTTTAGTTGAGATCAGGGTCGATAAAAATAAATGATTTAAAATCAATCAATCAATAAAATAGATTATTATTTTTAATAGGATTTTTTTAAATAAAATGCATTTTGAGGAAAATATACTCCATCATATAAAGATATTCCATCCAAATAAAGATTAGTTTTTTTAATTATGTAGAATAAGGCTGTATATATTTATTTATTTTGGTAAATAAATTCCATTACGAGTGAGCTACAGAGGACAGTATTTAAATTTTTCATGTGTAGGCTGGGCTGACAGTCTAAGTTTCTTAATATATATATATATATATATTGTTTAGCCAAATTAGTTAACAAACATTGATGTTTGTTTAAGCAAATAACATATGCTGTAATGTTATTGTTTCAGTTGAATAAATCTATTTAAATTGTTATTATTAAGGTAATGATTATTTTTCTCCTTCCTAAGTACAACAGAAAAGTTGCCCAAATATGAATGATTAACCTATTAAACTGGGGATAAAAAAAAACTAATATGAAAAGTTGTTATTCTAAAAATCACCATCTACTTGCATATTAAAGTTATACCAGCAAGAATTAGTCTTTATGTAGAAAACTATGATGAAAATCAAGCCTTATTGACTAGTGATTTAAATCGTGATTTATATCAGTTTGATTTAAATCAAATCCACCCTGGTTGAGATTCCTGCATTGCAGGTGGTTGGACTAGATGACCCCTGAGGTGCCTTCCAGCGCTACGATTCTATTGATTTCACTGGACAGACCCATGATCTGCTTTTTCCCAAAGGGAATTTACTAACTGTGCTGGCGCTGCTATGCATACTTACTTGACGGTGCAGATTCACTTTCACTGTTGTGCCTTGAACTGGTAGATTCAGAGTTCAAACTAAGAGTGCTGGGAATAGAGGAGAGTTCGTTGCAGAGTTGTTCCATGTCGTCGGGGACAACTGGCCAAGGCTGCCTACGACTGTGTCTCACTGCATCCCAGTTGTGATGCTTCAGAATGTCACAACCTTGTTTTGTTTTGGCGATCAGCCCAAGCACATAGACACACGTCCTATGTTTATAAAACAAAAATCCAGTTTAAACAAATATGTATTTTACATTCAGGCCACCAAAACTATTCTCCAGCTTCTTTTCCCTCCCCTCAGGAAATGTTACTTGTGCTGCTTTATAAATATGTGAAATGAAAAATATAAATCCTTTGTGTAAGCTGGCCTGCAAATACAGGCTGAAAAACTGAATGGGTTTACATATGACTTAACAGTGCAGTCTTGTATATGTCTACTCAGAAATAAGTCTCACTTAGTTCAATGAGGCTTATTCCTAGATAGGGTTGCAGCCTTATTCTCTAAGGGGATACAGAGTAGAACTAGGCATGTAACAGATATGAGGAGTGTTATTTCATTCACTACATGCCTATACAGTATTACTTAAAATTATTATCACTCAACACAGTAGGAGACGTCCAGTTTTGTTCCCATCTTCTGTGTGCGCTCCTCAAATCATGACTGCAACACACACACACACACACACACACACACACACACACACACACACAAGGCTGCAAAACTAATGTCACAAAAAATCTATTAACATAATAATAACTAGCAACTTGCTATTTTAATAGTAAGTCACCTGATTATTATTATTTCAATTAAAAGGGTACCGTTTCTAAAGAATAAAGCAGCAGATGGCATAGAATCATTCTAAAGACTCCAGGACAAAAAAAAAAATTCCTATAAACACTTTATAAGTCAATTTCAAACCATGTCATACCTACCCTCTAATAGATAGGACTTCACAATGCTGGGCAAGTGCCATTATATCAGGGATGACATTTTCTTCTTGAAGCAAATTCAGACCCCAGTTTGAAGATCCAATATTACCCTGTAATGTAAACAATTTGTGATCAAATTTGCTATTGGCTGATAATGCTGATACTATGTCATATAACAAAGGGGTATTGGTTAGAACTTGATTAACAAACTTATGATATTTTGTATATAAGTTATACTGTACATTTCTTTATACCCACAGCTGAGTCTCTTTCACTCCAATTCAAGCCTTTTCTTTTACAATATTTAATAGCAGCTTGTTACAGTCTACCTACTTTCTCAACTTCATAGATATAACTTTAGATCTTTTATATTCTTTTCTCTCTCTCTCTCTCCCTCTCTCTCTCTCCCTCTCTCTCTCTCTCTCTCTCTCTCTCTCTCACACACACACACACACACACACACACAAATATGATTGTTAATTTGGCTAGAAATATAGGGTTGGGTTCATATGCTCCCTTCCACATTGCAAAGTCTTTTGTCTTTAGATGCCTTACTTTCGACATTTTGAGATCTCTTTTGGATTAAAAGTGAAAAGACTAAGGGCTTCAAACACTGAAAATTGATTCTCAAATCCTGAATGCCCTACTATTAATAGTCAATACAAATCTATTTTATTCAGGGAAATAACGTGTATTAAGTGCTTAGTAATTATTTGCTGTATCTGTGGCCATTTAATTTGCAACATCCAAAACTCAAAAAACAGATCTTTGGGGGAACCATTATTGTTATTTTGGTTGCAGAAATGCAGAAAACACCATGGTGGATTTTTATTTTTTTTACTAACCAGAGCCCAGAGAGCTGCCTTCAGCTGCTTAATCCCTTCCCATTTATCCAGCATGGGGGAACGAACAGTGTAACTCAGGTCAGGAACAATACTCTAAAAGAATAAAAAGATCAATCACAAAGTAGCTTCAATGTGAAGCTTAACATTCTTCAAATCTGCTGAATTGCTTTTCAAACTTACATAAATGCTAAGAGCAAAATACAAATAGGTTTAGTTATTTTTTTTAATATAAAAAAACATTTTAAACAATTTTTTCAAAAACTACCAACCATTTAAACAAGAGTACTACTGGTACTCTGGCAGATATACAGAACAATGATAACAGCTCTGGTCATTAAATAAGGCTTTTTATTTATTTGTTTCAACAAGAAATATTTAAAAACACAAACATGTAATTCAATTTCTATAAAAATAAGCCAGTATTCTTTTCTTCTTTCAATTCAAAATTGAGAAGACACAGCTCAGAATTCGATCACATAAAGGTAAGAACAGCAGCATCTTGCACATTTCAGAACCAATCACCTAGTCCAGGCATAGGCAACCTTGGCTCTCCAGATGTTTTGGAACTACAGCTCCCATGATCCCTGACCACTGGCCCTGTTAGCTAGGGATCATGGGAGTTGTAGTTCCAAAACATCTAGAGAGCCAAGGTTGCCTATGCCTGACCTAGTCCTTAGCTATAGCATCCCAGAATGAAGAAAGGAAGAAAAAAAGCAAATCCATGCACAAGTTGTGTGCTGTAAAGTGCATTCCCTTCCAGCTGGAAACAGCTCATGGAAAGTAGGTGCCAAAGTTTCTGATCTCTCAGCACAGCTGATATTGTGGCTCTGCCTCCCTTTTCTCTCTCTGTCTCTGTCTCTGTCTCTGTCTCTCTGTGCTGCAGCCTTTTGGAATGGCTGCAGCTAGGTGACAGTTGGTAGAGGAAGATACCACCACCTACCAGTGTTTGACACCCTACCCCAGAAGTCAGTATTCATAGCCTAAAAATGCAGAAAGACGAAAAGGCAATAGGATCCTCAGGCAGATAAAAGCAGTTCCCGTGGGATTACCAAAAAAGTACTTGGGGTGGCATCTAAGTCCACTTGCCCAACAAACCTCCCCCCTTGCCCCCCCAATCTGCTTTAGAAGGTTCACAGATCACAGAATTGTGGAGTTGGACAGGACCACAAGGTTCATCTAGTCCAACCGCCTGCAATGCGGTTGCCCAATCTTTTGCCCAATGTAGGACTTGAAGCTATGACCTTGGGGGAACCCCAAGCATAAATTCCGGGGGTATGCAGGGAGGGGGACTCCTGTGGCACAAGTGAAAATCCTTGTGCTAGCAGGTCATTTTACTCAGTGCTACCTTGGCTACAACCCTTGCTTTCTGTTCTGCAAGCAAAGTCTACACAACCTTGCTCACTATTCCAATCCGTGAAAAGGAGTCTTCTATGTGCTCCAGCTAAGTGAGAAAATATAATCCCTAGATGAAGCAAGCTTATTTTATAGAACAAGGATGCATGCATGGCCTGGGAATTCCTCTTCTGCAGTCCAAACAGAAAAAAAACCAAGCCAAATTTCCCAATGAGGTTGCATATGCCACACAATCCTGAACCAGTAGCATCCAAACAAATTTGGGGGGGGACCAATTCCAAGAAGGCTGCAATGCATTTAATGTTACCTTGATTTTGAATCAGGTATATTAAATTTCCTCACCTGAGCTTCCAACAAATGGCAGCCTGTTTTGTGGTGTACCAGTTGTCCATAGAGGTGAACCGGCAGGTAGACATGTGGCCTCTGTAATCTGCCAGAAAGAAAAATGGTCTGTTTGCACAGCATTCCTTATGGCTGTTTCAAAAACCAGTCACACAATCATCTCATATGTAGCAATTGCTTTAACAAACCGATCAAGGTCATTTGCAACTTAGCTTACCTTTGGTTGCTCCGGCGAACATAGTTATCGCCATCAACAGGTTTGCGGTATGTGGTAAGTGCTTCATTGAGTTGCTCTTCTATCAACTCAACATACTTTAGGTTGTACTCCTAAGATGATGGGATACAGAGCTCATGAGAGAGAGAGAAAATTCTCCAGCAGATCTTCGTATTTACAATACTGTGAAATTTGGACATTGTGATCCAAATGAGAAAAATCTTCTTATTTTCATAATTCCAAGGGAACTACTGAAGGTTTTTGAAGTCAAACGTTTGATTTAAAAGACAAAAGCTATTTTGGAATGAAAATATTTATTTACGAAAAATAGAAAAGTGTGCAACAAAAGGGACGGGAAGTATCTATATGTGGATGTAATGAGTGTATTTGCTTTGTATTTATATTTGTTCTGTAAACTTGTGAGGATACGTTTCGATGAAATATTGTGAGACAAGGTTTCTCTTTTTTCTTTCACTTTTTCCCCTTTTTTTCTTTTTTACTTTATTGCTGATTTACTGCTTTTTTTCTTTTTCCCCCCTCCTACCCTATTATCCTTTTTATGTAAATGTGTATCTGTAGTCTCTGTTGTTTTTAAACAATAAAAACCATTTAAAAAAAAGAAAGAAAGAAAATATTTATTTACACGCCTGGTGGCTCGACTACACAGAACAGGACCTTTAGTGTTGTGGCACCAGTTCTCTGGAATTCCCTTCCTCCTACAACTGTGGGCTTTTGGTATATACTACAAAAAACCATTCTTCTTCACCTGATCTTTACTAGTTTTGTATTATTGTTAATTTGTCCATTAACAGCATTTTGAATATGTTTGAAGTTTTACTATGCTTTTAAGTTTTGTTGTTTCATGATGTTGTTTCATGACCTCGGATATTCTGATGTTTAGCTGTCTAAACACTTTGCAATAAATTAATTAATTCACAATGCAAAGCCTTTTGTTCTAGAATAATGGTTGGCAAGACTGGGAAATGGCTGAAACCCTATTATCCCTAGAACATTCTCTGCCTCACATTTTTACAGAGTAGCCTGACTGATATAAATGGGAAATTTGTTTCTAACTTGTGAATTTCCTCTCCATAGCACTTCCATGATGGAGCAGATCTCTACCCAATTTAGTAAGTGAATACATTCAAGTGTCACCTCATATATTGCCTAAGGATTTATTCTCCTCTTCAAATTTTGGCCCAGAAAGCCTTTTTCAAAAAAGGTGAAACTACATGTTATGCTGAATCATTTCCAACAGCCACATTTTCTAACCAAAGGCTGCTCTGGGTGAGAGCAAAGTGGTGTGGGCGTTTCTTTTCTGGGCAAAGCTTAGCCTTTCCTGCCTGCTGCTTTTTCTCTGCAAATCTGTCCCGTGTCCTTTTCCTCAGTCTAAAGCACCCCAAGTGCTTATCTTTAAATATACACCTGGAATCCTCCTTCCTGCAACTTCTTAACTTACAGTAAAAACTATCTTCCCTGGGAGCTGTTTTCTCCTAGATACAGAGCTGTATAAAGTACAGTTTGAACAAAAGTAATCCAAAGAGAATATAATTCAAGTGGGAAAATCGGTTCTGGATCAGGCCTGTAAGCCTAACTTTTCAGTTCTCATATGCCAGTAGCTCATACATAATGGGCCCAACAAAAGCAGGACTATCAGGTGCAATGAAGCTGAGCATTATGCCTAAATTCAGGAACCCTTAAAAACTCATCAGGTCCACAGACCTCAGAGCCATGCAAGTGGCTCTATCTCACCTTTCTGAATGAAGAAACACAACTGGACATACAAGATAGGATGGATGGGGCTAGCATATTCATTCCAGGGAGGTCTATAGGGCTGGCTTTAGCCAAGGAAAGCCTCAGCATAACAAGGAGAGATGTATTCCAAGTTATGAATTTCATAGAGAGATTTGGATTTGTTTAAAAGTACCTTCTGCCATTTCTCCATCTGTTTTGTCACATAGCCTCGTTCGTTTAGATAGGAAAACCCTTTTGGGATTGATAGGAACCTGAAAAAGTACCATCATATACCATTTATAAACATATTCACCGATTACGAAAATGCAAGTTAATTTGGTTTGTTTTCGTATGAAGTGACATATTTGGTGTTTACCTTAAGAGCAGAAGCAAGCCCTTGTCTCCGAGATGAGACAACGCTGGTTTCATCTGAATAAGAGCATGAAGATTTGCCTAAAAGAGAGAGCCAGGGAGAGGGAGGGCAGTTATGTCTCAGGAAATCAGTTTGGTTACACGGGCACTCACATCAATAAGGAATTAGCAGGAAATTTCAATATATACAATAATGGGGAGGCTTCCCCATCCCTGGTGCTCCCCCTGCTTGGGCGGGAGCCAGTGCTGGGCTGGGGGATCCTTTAACTGCTCGGAGGGGAGCAGCAACCACACACTCCTCAGCTGAGCAGTTAAAATATGCAGAGGAAGGAACAAGCAATACCCAGTGGAGGAAGTCGCTAGCAGAGAGACTTAGGAGCAGTGACGGTTTCACCAGTGATATACTGCTGAGTGAAGCCAACATCATGGACCAGTCCTGGGTGATATATCGCCCAGGCCTAAGACCACTGCTTGAGAAGTATGTCATGCTTCTTAATAAACTGATAAACAACAGTATTAATTCATGGTAACTGAAGAATGGATGCCAGGATTCTCACCTTGTCTTCACATGCCTCATCGAGGATATCAAGTGCTTCAGAGGAAATGGCTTTATTCTTGTCATGAAGCTGGGTGACCAGTAACTCGATTCCCCAGTTGCTGAAGAACTCTACGTTGGCTCTCAGCAGTACTCGTAAGTGCTTTGTGGCATACAGCCTACAGCTCTACGAAGCAAGTAAACAAGCAAATTGATCAACGGCAAGGGAAATACAGTAGAGAAAAGTAGATTTTTGCACACAGAAAGCCAGATCCATGCTCTCTCCAAGCACTCAGCTTGAACATACACAATGTGGGGAGTGGTCAGTGGTATACACACAAGCACACCAACATCAATGAGCATGCAAGTTCCACTTAAAATCTTCTCATAGTGAGCAGAAAAGTCTGAAGGGGGCTTTTAAGCATGTTCAGACCCTACCACTTAACACAAGAAGGTCAAGGTGGTGTGGCTGCACCTATACCTCTCCCTACTTTTAGCTCACACGTATTGATGCAGAACACCTAGAGCCATTCATTTAACAAGCCATTAAAATTAAATGCAAATGATATACTGCCTTGAGCTTATACTGAGGCTGAGAGGAAGCGACTGATCCAAAGTCACAGGCTCAGGGCTGAGATCAAGAACATATTTACACCTAGGTCTCCCCAGGCCAACGTTCTATCCGTAACACCACCCTGTGAAAACATCTATTTAAAGATAATCTTCAGAATGTAGGCATTTAGAGGAGTTGTCACTTACATCTGTAGATGCCGTTAGGATTTTGGAAAGAATAACTCTCGCTAATCCATCTCTGCTGTAGTCCAAACTAGAAACAGTCAGTTTGAGTAAGTGATCCTGGTTCTTCAAGGAGCAAAGATTAAGAAGACTGGAAGAAGACGGAAACATTTAATTGTAAATCTGTATGAGAATTGGACTAACTTTAAAAGTCCCTCCATTTTTCCTTCATTGGTTGCCTTTCTCCACTATTTAAGCTAAGTCCTTCAGGCCAGGAATATTTATTCCCTCTGCTAAATTACCCTAAAATCCCATGTAGCCCAATAGGATGATATAAAATTATTTCTATTGAATGGAAGCTGGAGAGTTTTCTCCAGCTTTCAGCATTGAAAGCTTTCTTTTTCCTGAAAAAGTTAAAAACTTTATAAACAAATACAGACTTGGGAAAATGTTTTGCATATTACTGTCACTTTCATAAAATCTAATTGTACACTTCTGAATCTAGTACTATTCTTAATAATGTAGATGAAATATAGATGGTTTGGATGAGCTCATTCAACTTGAACAGTATATGCAACCTATAGAATCATAGAATCACAGAGTTGGAAGAGACCACAAGGGCCATCCAGTCCAACCCCCTGCCAAGCAGGAAACACCATCAAAGCATTCTTGACATATGCCTGTCAAGCCTCTGCTTAAAGACCTCCAAAGAAAGAGACTCCACCCCACTCCTTGGTAGCAAATTCCACTGCCGAACAGCTCTTACTGTCAGGAAGTTCTTCCTAATGTTTAGGTGGAATCTTCTTTCTTGAAGTTTGAATCCATTGCTCCGTGTCCGCTTCTCTGGAGCAGCAGAAAACAACCTTTCTCCCTCCTCCATATGACATCCTTTCATATATTTGAACATGGCTATCATATCACCCCTAGCCTAGTTCCTTTGGGAACATGGCTATCATATCACCCCTAACCTAGTTCCTTTGGGAATCTATTTATCTTTTTCTTTTCTTTTCTTCTACAAAAAATGTAAAAATTTGGGTCAACTAACCACATCCATTTATACAGAAATTTTAAGAACAGTGAAAGAATTCATTTTAAAACTTCCAGGATCTGAGTAGTTCAAAAGATTCTTATAACTGAAGATAATGCTTACCACTGAAACACGTTACACTTTTCAAGCATTTTCACTCCGTGGGGTTGACAGGAGAGCGTACCAAAAAACAAGAAGTAGTGCTGACTAAGAGTGTTAAGTAACCCATTGTTCTGGAGGCTGCGTTCTGGTTTCAGTCCAGAAGAAGAATTGAGCCAGTGTACAATATCTTTCACTAACTCTTCGAGGTAACCATGTCCATCCTGCTTCAAAGTGAAAGGACAAAAACTTCAGTTCCTTTGGCAGCATTTCCCTGCCGCATTGAAAAAAGCACCCATTTACATTTCTTTGGGCACAAGAGAGAGAAAGCGACCATCAAACCTAAAAGCACCCGATAAATTAAAACCAGAAGAAAACCCTTTATTGTGATAACGCTGCAACATGTGTAAACTCTGAAATGTGGGGAGAATCTGCTGTGATACTGCCCTCAAATGATCTTGTCACAAGCTGAAAAGTCAATTCCTGTGGGGATTATGCCTGTCACAAGAGTAAATAAGCCTCAGGCAGTCCCAGGTTTTGTGAGAGCTTAACAGTGGCAGGTGACGAGTGAAGCAGCTCAAGAACAGGTTTTTACAAAAGTGAACATAACACCTTCTGGTCCTTTCCCTCTTCCACCAGCTTCTGAATTTGGTCAAATGAAAACAAAAGAAGAAAATAGACTAGGAAGAACACCTTTAAGTTGTTACCCCTTATGTGTCACAGAGAATTAGGAATGCAAGGCATTAGCTACAGAAAGTTGAGATAATTTTAAGTCTGTATCTACCTTTTGTTGCACCTGCCTTCCTTCCTTCTTTCCTTCCTGTCTTCCTTCCTGAGGGGCAAAAGGGCATGTTGATTTGACCTCTGTATCATCCCCTCCCAATATCCTGAAGCCTATCAGGCCAGTGTGTAAATTTCATAGGCAAGACTCTACAAATATGAAAGCTAGATTTTTCATTAAGTGTCCATGTTGCTGTGATTTGTAGACAAAGGAATGTAGAGGAGACTTTGATTCCTGAATCCACTACTGCCTCTTATAATAGTTCTCCTACAGTGCATAAGGGATGAATCAGGTGTCTATTATTCCAGCTAGGGCAAGTCTCAGGATCTATAGCCATCATTTTTCTTTGTTTATTTAGTGGGCTGCAATTTTATCCTCTGTGCTTTGTTCCCAGAGGTGTTGTTCAGCTGATAAGGCTTCCTTCGGTGAAATGAAGGAAGCAATTTTTGGCAATTAAGCAATTTTTGGCAATTCCCTCTCCAACCCGTAGACACTTGCACCTCTCATAAATCTGCTCCAGAGAACTGGGAGACCCGTCAGAGCAGATTTAGGGGGCACGGGGAGCTGCAGGTGGAAAAGGAATTGTTGGAAATTGCTTCCCCTGCCACTCTGCTAATGTTAAGCCTGACCATCAGCTGAACGACACTGTTGGATACACTTGTGTGTTCCGAATAATAAACTTAATTATCTGTTGTGTTCTGAACCAAAGGCATCCGTTCATCCTCTAGAGCAGGCATGTCCAACATGTATGTCCAACATGTCCCACTATAAAAAACTGGCAGTGATCTACCCATTGGCTTGACCAAAGTTGCTGA
Organism: Zootoca vivipara; assembly: GCF_963506605.1. Classification (NCBI taxonomy): domain Eukaryota; kingdom Metazoa; phylum Chordata; class Lepidosauria; order Squamata; family Lacertidae; genus Zootoca; species Zootoca vivipara. The sequence continues at coordinate 46,126,160 of NC_083286.1, read as the reverse complement.
GCTTTTTGGGGGAAACCGGCGATTGACCGGTTGGACATGCCTGCTCTAAAGTTTAGGTAGCTGGGATAGGCAAAGCTTGGGAGCTGGCTGAGAAGTGACTTGGTAACCAGCAAGATCTCTCCTCCCATAAAACTGAGAGATCTACTGCTCTGTTAACTGAGTTGGTTAAAGTTAGTGATTCACTGGCCAATCAGGATGATGAGGGTAACTAGACACCCATTGAATACGGCTTACCTAGTGACGCCCTGCAGTGCAAGGTTAAGGAGCAGGGTAAAGACTATGAAGGACTCCAGGGATATCAAGCCATTTCTGTTTTATTAATGAATTGCTACAGTTTAGGGCTCTTACTGTCAGGGGACCACCAGGGGTCAGCGGAGAGTCCAGGAAGTGCGGACAAGGGCTCCCTGATGCAGTAGGAGCCCGGGATGGCAGCACTTCAGAGCTGTTCGCAGAAGGTGGTACTGACCCTCAGACAGCGGTGCAGAGCCTTGAGGATGCTGAGAGGGAAAGGTTCCCAGAGGGAAGCGTTGGAGGGTCAGACCAGAGCGCCCAGGAAGGGGAGGTGCCAGAGGAGACAGCACCAGCCCCCCAGCTGGGCAGTTCCAGTGGGGAGGGTTCTCCAGCAGCCCCATCACCCCAACAACGGAGGGGTGAAGAGAGGCGCACAGAGAGGAGGAGATTCCGAACACCCAGCGTGTTCTGTTGGAGGAAGTCATGAAGGGCGGTGCTTCCGGATTCTGATTCGGGATAGAACAGTCATGCTTTTTGTTGCTCTGTCTTGTACATATGTATATAAATAAAACTCTGTAAAAACCAACCACAGAGTTTGGAGCGGATTACTCGTGAGGAAGCCCCAGCACCATTACACTTACTAATGTGCTACTTTTCGCCCGACTTTATATATCAATGGGATAAGCCATACATTTTCATAAACTCCATTCTTCTTCTAAGATTTTGACCAGCAAATACTCATATTTCCCAGCCTGAATTAAATGTTCCAATTGCACTTCCTTTAGACCTGGCAAACCTGGTCTAATGAATCTTCTAATATTTTTTAGAATATGCAATAAAGGTAATAACCCCCCAAAAGGTAATGCCAACAATACAAGAAGCTGCTAGTTGTTACTTAGAGCTAAACAAAATGAATCTTACCTCTTCAGATTCAAGGAGATACTCAGTTAACTGGCAACCTACAACTGTGAGCTGTTTGGCCTTTGCGTAATCCAGATCCAGGTTGGCATACAATTTGCTGCTAGGCTTGTAAAAATACATCAGTCGCCGTATAAATCTAATATTAAACAGACATATGAGGTGCTGAAAAGTTTGTTGCAAGCTTCAGGCAAATGTGTATACCACACTGTTTTATTTACAAGATGGCCAAGAGGCTTTATGTTTTCAAATGTTAGCACCTGTACTTAAATGCAAATGCTATTATAGAGTCATAGTGAAGTCAATACCTTCTCTTCCCATACCAGCCTGCCTGATCCCTGCTGCTAGCTTATATATTGCTTGTGACTGTACTGGCTTATTGATGGAAGAGCAGATTAGTTTCCTAATACAAAAAAAATCCCAAGCAATATGCATTTATTAATTTATTTGTTCATTCTATTTGTATGCTACCATTTAACTAAGTTCTATGTGCAGTTTATGGAAACATTAAAAATATTTAGCTACAATTCAAAACTTTACACAATAAAACTTTAAAAGCAATTATAAAAAATCCAACAGCAAAGTCTAAAATCAGCTCATGCACAGAAGATAAAACCAACATAAAACCAGTAACCGGGAAACTTTGTACAAAGGTGTAATGCACTCGAGAGATGTACTCAGTACAATTTTTTAAAACCTATGAAAACAAGAAGGGTCTTGACCTGGTGCTTAAAAGAAGAAGAAAAACTGGTGTCAGGGAAGCAACTCTGCTGAGGCAGTCAATAAATAGGGTGCCACCCTGAGAAAGGTCATATTCCTTTTAACCACCCATCTTACTCAATTAGGCAGGGGAACCTCAAGAAGGGCATCCTTGTCCTCTTTCCCCAAGAGAGTTAATTCAATTCAGGGAATTTCCTTTTCTAATTCAAAACACACAAAGGCCAGGTAATTCAAAACTGCAACTGGGGGAAAAAACAGAAATGCAAGCACCTTTTCCTGCAGCCGATCAGAAGCCACGCTTTGGTTTCCGAACGTTTTGGAAGTTGAACAGACTTCCGGAACGGATTCTGTTCGACTTCCAAGGTACGACTGTACAGACAATGTACCCCACAATTTACAAGTGTCAAGAACCCCCAGAAGCAGTTGCAGGAGGAAAAGCAAGCTGCCAAGGCAGAACAGAACCACCCTCCTTTAGTAAATATTAATACCTGTTCCACTGTTCATCTTTGTTGAACTTTACGCTGATATTTGGCCACTGCAAAATAGATAGAGAGTTTTGTAAGACTTGTATACTACTTCCTTTTATTTCAATTTAATCCTCAGACATTAATTAGGGAGCCATATAACGGCTTACCTTAAGTATGGTCCCTATCAGATTCCAATTCCACTCAAGATTCTCTTTGTGATGAAGAACTTGGCTGTCTCTTAGATTAATTAACAGTGCTTCATCAGTATCCTTGAATAGCAGAAGGAAGAAGAGAAGTCAAAGTTCAAACTGCTGCAAACACTTGCATCAACATTAGAAAGTAATGCACAAGTTTGCAGATGATTAAAATATATTGAACTGTAGACAGACCACCACCAAAATGTATGCCCACATTTTCTCGCTCTGCACTCAGAAGCCATGTCAGATTTCTAGAGCAACAGTTTCCCCACCCTATCCCCCCCATGAAAGGTTTTCATTTAAACTTGTAATTCCTAGCAACTCTTATTTTGAAAATTCAGCTTAAATCAATAAAGATTATTGGCTGTTTACAAAAGAAAGAAAGAAAGAAAGAAAGGAAAGGAAAATCACAGACAATGCAGTAAAATAGCTACCTTTAGAATAAATATGTCTTTCTGCACACGATACTGATCCCTTCGATGATGTGTTGACATGGCTTTCTGAACAATGTGATCTAGATGAAGGCTATAAGGTTTCGGTCCTCGTTTCTTCATTTCATGAAAGCGTTTTAGACAATTTAGTGCAGCGCTGGCCCGTCTACCAAGGGGGAAAGTTGACAGTCAAAATTTTCTATAAGATTACTGCCTTTAGTAAGGAATCTGAAAGGATGCGTAATATAGTCAAACTGCATTTCCCAGGGATCTTTGCACTAGAAGATGGCTTCAAAGTCTAACAATGGCCTGAACAACACAGCCCCCCCTTTGCACCTGCCTGTCACAGCTACAGGAAGAATGGTGGGGAGGCACACAGGAGTCATTATGCTCCTGGATGCATGACCAAGCTGCAAACATGGACAGAGATGACCTTTTACAGAAACTAATCTGAGGCAGATATAAACTGAGCCTGAGTTTGTTCCTTTTAGGAGCGCTCCCAGTTTTAAATTGAGACAGGAAAACATTCCACTTAACTATTTAAACGGCTACTGTAAAAGTTTATCACAGGTATTCTGGAGCAAACCACAACTCACTCCTTAAAGAGTAATCACTCCATTTCTGGGTTCGTAATCACAGGCTTTAAGAAGAGGGCAAACTTAGAATTTGAACCTGACTAGAGATAACTTGGACGCGGGTGGCACTGTGGGTTAAACCACAGAGCCTAGGGCTTGCCGATCAGAAGGTCGGCGGTTCGAATCCCTGCGACGGGGTGAGCTCCTGTTGCTCGGATCCAGCTCCGGCCAACCTAGCAGTTCGAAAGCACGTCAAAGTGCAAGTAGATATATAGGTACCACTCTAGCGGTAAGGTAAACAGTGTTTCCGTGTGCTGCTCTGGTTTCGCCGGAAGCGGCTTAGTCATGCTGGCCACATGACCAGCATTACATGTAAACTAGGTCAGTGAGATATCTGTAATTCAGAAAACACAGGGTGAAGAAAAAATCTTAATTTCCCCACTGTATGGAAGGTGGACTTAATGTACATACAATGTACATATTAGATAGCTTAGTTTATTAGCCAAAAAAAGAAGAGAAACTTGTGTTCTTGTTTTCATGGCTTTTGTTTCTTCCTGCTCTTCGTCCCGTTTCTGCTGAGTTGTTTTTTTATCATGAAAGCCTTTCAGATATGGTAAAAGGTAAAGGGACCCCTGACCATTAGGTCCAATCGCAGACGACTCTGAGGTTACAGCGCTCATCTCGCTTTACTGGCTGAGGGAGCCGGCGTACAGCTTCCGGGTCATGTGGCCGGCATGACTAAGCCGCTTCTGAGCAGCACATGGAAACGCTGTTTACCTTCCTGCCAGAGCGGTACCTATTTATCTACTAGCACTTTGACATGCTTTTGAACTGCTAGGTTGGCAGGTGCAGGGACCGAGCAACGGGAGCTCACCCCGTCGCGGGGATTCGATCCGCCGACCTTCCGATCAGCAAGCCCTAGTCTCTGTGGTTTAACCCACAGCACCATTCAGATATGGTACCCATTGATAAATGTATTTACTATCATGCCCACTGCTCTGTATTCTTTGGATAATATGGCTTTTAATTTCAAATATATAAAATCACTAAAGCCACTCATTTAGATAAGCCGTAAGAAGAAGTGCAGCTATACTGAATTGGATATGCCAATTTAGGGTAACTTCAGCAGGTTAATAAAATGTATGCTTACTGTCTCTTCTCCTTTGCGATGTCAAAAGAAGCTGCCATGTTCATTAAAGTTGGTAAGCAGTGTAAGTGATGGCTATGACAATGAGGAAGAATGGTGTTTGCCTGAAAAAGAGAAGAAACATCACAGATTTTCATTTTCAGATACAGCCCAGGTCCCACCCAATGGAAACCAATTTAACTTGAATGGTATACAAACAGAACTCTGCCAAAAGGAAATCACTTTTTCCCTTCTCTTTCCCCTTCAGATACAATTCAGCTAATACAGATTTTTTTTTAAAATACTGAATTTGACATAAATTTTAAAAAATAAAAAATTGTCCAGTAGCACCTTAGAGACCAACTAAGTTTGTTCCAAACAACTGAATTTGATGACAACTGTAGAAAAAGCATTTGCTAACTGCTTGTATATGTTGCAGGCTTCGACAAGATTTCTAACAATTCTCTTGGAAAACCCACTTCCTTGAGATATTATCAGTTGGCAAACCACATTAAAGGAGCCAACAAGCAGTGGATCCATGCATCTAATGAAGTTGAATGTAAGCTATTTATTACAGCTTATGCTATAATAAATATTAATCTTTGGAGTCTTGCTGTTGCTGCAAAAGACTAACACAGCTGCTTCTCTGGAGAATGACTTTTATAGCTGGGGCTCTTAATTCTAAAAGTACAAAATTAACAACCTGCAGAAATAATGAATGATGAACAGGGAGCTTGTAAACCAATTATGAGAGCTGACTGTGCTCTCTTGAGCCAGTATTAGATAGCCATCCAGGGATGGCCGGTAATCCACTGAAGAAAGCAAGGATCCATCAGAGAACTAGCCGAGTTTCCATAGCTGAGACAAGTCTACAGGAAACTTAACTGGGCAGGAGCCATGCCCAGTCCCTAGTCCTTCTGGTAGTTCTCAACAAGACAGCAGGGTTTTGAATCATAGCAGCAGGAAGAAAGTGAAAGGTGTGATGCAGCAGCAAAAGAAGCTCATGTTATTCTAGGCTGCAACAACAGAAGTATAGAAGTATACTATTCTGCCTTGGTCAGATCACAACTGGAGTACTGTGTCCGGTTCTAGGCAACACAATTTAAGGAGGATATTGACAAGCTGAAACATGTGCAGAGGAGGGCAACCAAGATGATCAAGGGTCTGAAAACCAAGCCTTATGAGGAACAGTGGAGGGAGTTGGGTATGTTTAGCCTGTTAAAGAGGAGACTCAGAGGAGATATGATAGCCATATCTAATATCAAATATCAAAAGGGCTGTCACATGGAGGATAGAGCAAGCTTGTTTTCTCCTGCTCTGGAGGATAGGACCCAAACCAATGGATTAAAGTTAAAAGAAAGAAGAAATAATTTTCTCACAGTAAGAGCTTGTTGACAGTAAAACAAACTCTCATGATAAGCGGTGGACTTGGAGGTTTTTAAGCAAAGGATGGATGGCCACCTGTCATGTATGATCTAGTTGATATTCCTGCATTTAAGGGGGTTGGACTAGATGACCCTCGGGTTACCTTCCAACTCTACAATTCTATGATCCTATGACCTTTTTATAACCTACTGCATCTTTTACTGGAGCAAGGACACACTTCTAGGGAACCAGAGAATTCTTTGTATTCGGTAACTATACCATCTTCCTTAAGTAAAATATTCCTTTTAAAACTATTCTTCCATGCTTGGAAGATTCCCAAAGTAAAGAATTTAATCATCAGTACATGAAAGAAAGTCTTCCTTACCATATGCAAAAGTTCCCCAAGTAAGATTGTTGCTCTGACGGATACATGGTCATCGCTGCTTGTGATTACTTCAACTAGACCCTGGAGTAAGTAAGAAGTGAAACGCTATTGTAACCATCTCACTGTTCTGCTTTGCCCAGAACCTACTACAACAGAGTTAACTAATTGTCATTTAAATGAAAGTCTGAACGTACTTCTAAGAGTCCATTTCTAATGAAAGCAGAGAGAACCAGCGCCAAGTAGTTGTCCATGAGGTCAGGCCTAGATAAATGTGCAAAAGAAAATTGAGATCAGCTTCATGCTCTTTTTCATATTATCTAAGTGAAGCAAGCAGAAGTGGCATTAATGCTTTTGATAACAACACAGTACCTTGATCTGGCTCGGTGAGGTAATATAACTTTAGCTTCTGCAGCAACAAAACCATCAGAAAGTCTCCAACTATCTTGAAACCGGCTTGGATCTACAAGAAAGCCACCGAGTGGAAATTCTGAGTTTAATTAACAAGAGCAAGGGAGTATGCCAGTACCATAATCCCTAGTCACCTTTCATTTTGATTTGGTATTGTTATTCCACTCTCCTTGTCTCCTGCTTGATTTCTATGCTAGTGTGTGTGCTTTATAGCTACATAAATACACATAAGCTCCCATTTAGTTAATCACATAATAAATGGTATCAGGTTTAAATTACAGTAGGCACTAATGGTCTCACATTTATCTCAGAAAGACATACAAGTCGGTGACATATAAAAGTACACAAGGTGGACCTATTCTAAAGGCAAGTAAAATGTACTTTTTCCACACTTTAATAGAACTTTACATGTTTCAGGTTCAGAACCACAGAGTTTGAAGGAACCTCAAAGATTCTGTTAATGCAACATCCCTGATAAGAAACCATTTAGTATCTGCTTAATATGCCCATGTATATGAGGGATACTGTGGATTTCTTACATCCCTTCTAACCCTGCCCCCTTTCCATTTCCCCCTCCCCCTTTAATTTTACCACGCACGAAAAGCTGAAAGCGCACGTTGCAACCTTACTGTATAGGAACCACCTTATAATAGCCATTAATGCGCCCATTAATGGCGCAAGAAAACTGAAATCGTATGTTTATGTACGCAAGTCATGTTGAAACCTTTTTATGTTTAACAAATTAGTTTCATTACACCACATGCCTCATTCTTGGCTGCATTGGGGGTAAGTATTCAGATAAATAGCATCTGTGGTGGCAGCAGGAATAAAGGGGGTTTAGTGAAATAACCAGAAAAAGCCTAGCTCTTAGCAGTACATCCTCATAAGAGTGGAAAGGTGGTACAGGGAAGTGTGGGGACTGCCTGAGCATATCAGAGCAAAAGGGGGGACAGAGGCATGACACATTCAGCCTTGTTGCAAAACAAAATCTTAGCATCTGTCTGCACCACTGCCCCTTGCCACCTCTTACTTAACTTTGTTATACTATTGTTTATGCGCTTATTTTTCTCTGCTGTTTGCACATCTGCAGTTCATATGTGCAAGTGAACACTTCAGGAATCATTAATTGAGAGAGGGAAAGGGACACCATGAAGGCCAAGCAGCAGATGAATTAATCAGTAAGCACTTCAAGCTGCTGCTTGGCTTTATGGCATCCCTTTTTCCTTTGTTTGCCAGCTACCGCCAAATTGTTCATGTGTACACATGACCTGCAGATGCACAAAAAAGCAACAACAGAACAGTCACAATGTAAGAGAAGCCTGTTGGTGTCGAGGAGATGGCCAGGCTGATAAAGCATGCTTGCAGGGATGAATCAGGAGGAACCTTGCAAGGAAGTTAAACCCTCTTTAACTTTAAATTTTCTGATAACTAAACCTGGAAGTGGAATCTTCATCGATAGAGGGAATCCACAATATGCTATGAATGACATCTATATGAAGCTGTCAGTAGAAGATCTGGAGCACAGGGTCATCACTATGCCGATGACACACAGCTCTATTTCTCCACAACACCTGCATGAGCAGCAGTTGTTTACGCCCAGAACCAGAGCTTGAATGCAATTGTGGATTGGCTGAGGGGCAATAAACTGGGTGAGAGTCATGGGAAGATGAAAGCTCTGTGAGTAGGGTTGTTCCGTAAGATAGGTCAACTGCCTGTTCTGAATGGAGGTGTACTCCCTCTGAAGGAGCAGGTACCTAGCCTGGGGATACTCCTTTATCATTAGACATCCAAGTGATATCTGTGTTTACGAGCATCTTTTATAAGCTTCATCTGGTATGCCAGCTACAATTGTATATGGAGTGGGATAGCCTGGCCAATGCAGTGACAAACTTGAGGCTGGATTACAGCAATGTGCTCTATGTGGGGCTGCTCGTGGGGCTAGTCCAGAAGCTCCAGAAAGTGAGGAAAGCAGCAGCTAGACTGCTGGTGGGGGCAGCTCTCTGACAGCATGTAGCACCTTTGCTAAAAATTGTAGCATATGGCAGGCTGTGCAACTGTTTAAGGTTGTGTTGATTGAACAACCTGGATCCCAGATACTTTTAAGGACTACCTGAGCACATGTAACCCAGCTCCATCACTGATATCATCTGGATTAGCACTGCCTTTTATCTGGAAGAGCATGGGGGTGTTTCAGAAGCCATTCAGGCTTCAATTATAAGTTAAGCATTTAGTGTTGCCAGTCCCGTGCTGAGAGAGTCTTCCATCAGAGATTTGGCAGGAATCCTTGTTGCTAAGTGGCAGACATATTTCTGCTGTTTAGACAGAGAAGCTTCTGGTTACTGCAATTCTACAGTAAGGTACTCATGACTTAGTCTGGCAATGAACTGCTGAACACAAGTATGCAGAAGCCATTACAGGAATGGACTTGATAAGCTTTCCCAATGAATGAAGAGTAACACGCAAGTTCAATACTAACCTACACTGAGAAGTGCTTCTAAAAATTCTTCTGTCACGATAGGAAGAGGAAGGCGAAATATATCATAAAGAACTTCAAGCAGTCCTCGCTATAAACATAAAAAGGAATAGAATTTTAAAAACCAGTAGAAATTTAATGAATTTGCACTGGAGTGTGAGGGGTGACTTTTGCTGATACCATTTTCCCCTACAGCTGTCCACTCCTCTTCCCATAGTGGCCCAGAGGGCACAGAAGGAATAAGCAAAATAGTCTTCCATAGCATGATTTGCATTCAACAGTTTGTCACAAATAATTTTACATTACAGACGGATCCTAAGCTTCTGCCTCTTAGAAGCATGACCATAATAAAATAACATTGCTCATTCATACAATTTTAGCATTTAATATCTTGTAGTGAGCAATAAGGCTTGTTGCAAGTCACAGATGCCTAGTGAACACATCACAAATAATATGAGATGACTCAGGGGTATATATAGATTCACTCTTTAATCTTCCAGCTGTTATTCCAACAGTATAAAAAAAACCCCTCTCTCAACTTGTTTTGTTTGTTAACTCTCTTGCTCTAGAACCTATCTCGTGCTCTCATTTCATGATTATTTGGGTCAGACGATGCCACTTCAGGGAGATCTGACCAGCTGTCACTCTTCTTGTTTCAGAGACCCTATCCTCTCTGCTCCAACACTGTAGCTTCAGGCAGTCAAGAAGGATTAATCCTGACTCTCCTGTCCCTATTTCCAAGTGACTGTCGTCCTCAACTTACAGCTTCCCAACTCTGCTCATTCTTGAGAGGTTCTGTAGCCTCTGAGGACTGCAATTGGGCATTAGTAGCTTTGTGGCACTTCCAGCTGTCAGTCATGCCATGGAGTCAGAGGGCCAATGTGTGCACAACCTCCAATAATACAGATATATACACACAGAGCGATTTCTGAGAAAACAGAATTTGTACATCTGTCTACACGAGAAGAGCGAGCATACAAGCCCTCAGAATCCATCTTGTAGAAGTCAAACACATACCCTTATTTCCATATTAGGTATACACAGCACTCCAATGAGAGATTGGATCCCGGAATTTCCAGGCTTGCATAAACTAATAATGCCTAAAAACAAAATATAATGCATAATTACATGATGGCAAACGCACGTGCAAATACCCAGTGGAAAAACTTCTGCCACAGGCTGAACAACAGACAGTTGGTCTAAAAATAACACAGCATAAATGTCACAGGATTTCTAGAACCATGAGCAAAATGTGTTTCTTTTATCATGGAATCATCATCATAATATAGCTCAAAGAGAGCAACATTCGCTTTGCCAGGAAGCAACAAAATAAAAGAAAATAATAATATTGGCCAAAGTGATGCTACCGAAAAATGGGAATCGTACCAGATAATTATTGAAACTTAAGAATCCTGCAGGTTCAGATAAGGAGTTTCTCTACTCAAACACCTTGTTCTCAAGAGTGCAGCCAGATGCTAGCTTCCAAGCAGGACAGGAACAGCCTCCCCTATGGTCAATTCCCAGCCCCTGGTATTCAGAGGTTCACTGCCTCTGAACACGGAAACAACATTTGGTTATCATGGCTAATAGTTGTTGATAGACCTAGAACAGGGGTCCCCGAACTACGGCCCGGGGGCCAGATGCGGCCCAATTGGGCTCCCAATCCGGCCCGCGGCGACCTCCACCGCTCGCCGCCTGCTCTTACGGCGCGCAGCGCGGGGGCACTCTTCCGGGTCGGAAAAAAGTGCCGAAAATCCTTTGTGCGCATGCGTATGGGCCTCTCCCGACCCAGAAGAGGTCATTTCTGGTGCACTTCTGGGTTGGGGGAGGCCCATACGCATGCACACAAATGATTTCCGGCGCTTTTTCCGACCTGGAAGCGCGCCAGCGCGCCAGTAAGCGCCCGTTCGCATGCGCACGGGCGCGCACTCCCCCGCCCGCAGGCCCGCACGGATGCGCACTCCCCCGCCCGCCGGCCCACCGCGCGATCGGTGCGGTGGGAACCGGCCCAAAGCCCGGTAAGTCTGGGGACCCCTGACCTAGAACTTCCATGAATGCACCTAACCCTTTCCCAAAGCCACCTAAGATAACCACATCTTATGGCAATGAACTGCACAGCTGTGAGATGAAGTATTTTATAAACTTCCACCACATCTCCCTTTGTTTTTGTTTTTTTTGCCAACGACAAAGCTTTAGCCTCCCATCAGAACTTCTAAAGAAGTTATCTTCTGTGTCCAGACAATTTCAGAGTTGTGTTTGTCAGGAACCCGAGGCTTTTTAAAGGCTACCTCTGGGTTGTGGAATTCTCTCCCTAGAATTCATCTCACCCCCTCCCTGATGGCTTTGTGTTGCTGCGAAAACCTTCCTGTTAATGCTCTTGCAACAATTTATTTTGTTGTTATTTTATCAGCTACTTTGTCATGTTTTAGTTCTAAAAGATCGACAAGACAGCACTGATTCTGATACTTGTTCTTCCTCAGCAATATTTTTTCTCCCGTATACGTTTAGTAATTCTAGCTCCTCCTGAATCTTTTTTTAAAAGTCACAATTTCAATCCAGTGATAAGAAGGCCAATTTCAGCAGCAAGTTGCATATACTGCCTGCTTCCCCAAATACTGGCTCATGCACTAAAACAGTTGAAAGCCCTTTTCCAAACTCCACAGCCTTCTGGGATTAGCAATGCAAGTGACTTTTCCATTGTGGTGCCCTATCTATAAAATGTTCTCTTTGGGGAGGCTTTGTCTAGTGCCTACTTGGCCTTTTCAATCCCCCCCCCGGGGGGGGGAGATCTATTTTCATAGGCCTTTTAAATGTTAGCTGAAGTGGTTTTATTGTATCGGCTGTGTTTGTTACTTTTTCTCCCAATTCAGTATTGGTTGATTCAACTTTGCAGTTGCAGCTGTTTTATTTCAAAATTGACTTAAATATGTTTATTTCACTGCAAGCTGCCCTGATAACTTAATTGAGCTCAGGCAGGATGCACATTTTTAATGCATTAACAGTTAAAAGAGCTCCAATTACCACATTTGGTTTTTAAAAAGAAATCTTGGGTATGTGCTTTCTGACCAGATAATTCGTTCATTTTTAATTTGCCAATCAGTTCTCAAACTTCACCTCTTGTTGCATCTATTTGAAATGGTTGTTCAGAACAATTACAACCACCCTCCATAAATGTGGTCCCTGAAAATAAGATCTCCCAATATTGTCAACCACCCATTTTCACATGAGGCATACAAGAGTGTGCATATATATATATATATCCAGTAACATACACCTTTTCCCCACACTCCAAGTATGCCATCATTCTAAAGGTTGAACCAAGTTCTTACCTGCCCACGATCGAAATGCTGCAACAATTCCCATTTTACTAGCAGACAGCCGTGCTTCTCGGTCCTCCCTGCCATAAAAAACAATATTAAGAATAAATATCCATCTTAAACTGAGTTGTGTTTATTAAACACTCAAATGGGTATCTTTGATTTGTGAAAATTGTATGGTAAGAATATGAAAATTATGGGTTTCTCTCTCCTCCACCCCCATTTTCTCTACTGAGGATTGTTAAAATGAAAATTGCTATGCATGGGACAGATGGAGTGTTCAATATTGGAGGGGCAGGGAATAGTATCACTCATGAAAGCGTGCCCTCAAAAGTCAGAGAATGGCTTGCAAAAGCCCTCGCCCAGGATAGAAAGTTCAAGTACTTGAATATCAGTGTTATCAAGTAGCAGCTAATGGAGACTGTACTTACTTCTGCTGTCCTTCTGCAGTATCTGGATTGTGCCTGTAGTGAAAGTCTGTGTAGGGCGCTAATATCCTCTGCAGTAAGGAAATAAAAGTTTGGAGTCATTCCCATCATCACCATAAAATCTTTATTATTATCCATCGTTTAAATGTTGAAAAAATACTGTCTATTCCAACATAAGTAGTTCTTTCTTAAGTGATATAGAAAATAGAATTTGCTTCTGACCTTAACAAAGATACATCCAGCAAAATTATCTATGAAGCAGAGTAAAGTCAAGGCATCTGTGACAGGTTTGTTTGGTTTTTTTAAATAAATGTTCTGTTGTATATGTGCAGCCATTAAGTGGCGGTTGAGGGTTTTTTGTGTGGGAGCTTGGGTGGTCGTGGAGAAGGTAGATTTAGAGTAGATGAAGTAGTTGATAGGTATTCTGTTATTTGATTACCAAGAACGTTACCTGTGAAATTAAGTTTGTACCAATGATACCAGAAAGCAACCATTAAGATTCAAGCCAATAAATATCCATCTTTAAAGTGTCATACCAGTAATCGTCTATTTCAATTTCCAGCTAAGGTATCCAGGAACCCAGTTGGTGGGGAGCTCTTTTAAACTGTCAAAACTGCCTTTTAGAGGAGAAAGGTTAGTTTGTGGCTGAGAGTGCACCAATAAAAGGGGGGGGGGGCTAAAGGAGGAGACAGGTTCTGGATGGTAAAAAAGTTACCCCAGGAAGGAGGCTAGCTTTACAGTAAGGGAGTTTCTAGTGAAGTGAAACCCTTATCTGAGTACACATAGGAACAGTCTTACTTATAGCCTCGAGTCTATATAGGTACCTGGCCACGTTTTGTGCTGGAAGAGTGCTCTCATTTTATCTTTAAACCCCAAGCGTTATAGGGGGTTTACAGGGAGAATAAATGGGATAGTGGGAGGTGTACTTTACCTCAGGATACCCCCATTGGTTCTTTTATAATTTGAGAAGTTGGTTGTAAAATAAGACGGAAAGTAAAGGACTTTCGTCGCAGCATCCAATTAGAATGACCTATTATTACTTACCTTTTGAAAAAGAATATATGCAGCATCTTTTTGCAACTTTTACTTGTTGACAGACCTGGCAGAAAGTACTGCCAATTGAGGGCTTCTTTAAGGGTTTGTTTAAAAAGAAAATATGGATAATATAGATCACCGGATTGAGGCAACAACCCAAAGCATGTCTGTTCAGTAAATCCTACTGAATTAAGTGAGTCTTAATCCTAGTTAAGTGGGGTGTGGAATGCAACCTAAGTGTTGATAAACTAAGACTATATAAGAAAATGAAGTTCCTACCTCTAATTCTACATCTGCACGCACATACTGTCGAGTCTTTGGATGATTGAGAAGATGCAAGACGGTTGTTATGAGAGCTTCATTTATACGGCTTAACTGACAGTCGATCACATTTTTCAAAATGGTACTTAAACCACCTCGAAGTGCAACTACTTCTGGATTCTGAATTGCTGAAAGAGAATGATATTAACTGAACCAATTAACTGTATTTCTCATCGAATCTTATTTCTATGTTTATGTTAAGCTTCATATCAAGAAAATGTTAAGATTTCAGCTTAAAATCTTTTTTTGTTTAAAGTCAAAAAATATTGTAAATTCCTTTTCTTGGATGCTCAGGGAAAAAATATCATTATTTACTTACGGTATTTACCAATGCCAAAATAGGCTTCTAATCCATTTATAAAAGATAGAAACCAATTGTACAGCATTATTAAAATTCAAAATAATTAAAAACACGCCATACTTAAATCACACAATAAAACAAACCTATTAAAACACTGAAATATAAATGTCCATAATTAAATTACGCAACAAAACTATAATACTTTTCAACTTTCTTACCTAGTTCACAGATAATTGCAATACATGCTCGAACCATCCTGTCCCTCTCTTGAAGGCCGTCATTTCCAACAGCTATCAAGGAATTGGTAACCGAACTAGGAAATAATGAAGCATTCACAGTGATCATCTGCAAAGAAATGCAAAAAGAAATGGAGAGATGGGTTTGTCACTGCAACATTACAGTAGGATTACAAAACAACACTATTGGCTCTGCTATCTGTTTGTACCAAACTCTTTCTCCCACCTGCACATTTGGGCTCTGTATTCTGCTCTTTCGCTTCCACATTCTTTTTAAACAGTTTCTTCGACAAATACATAAAGATGGCTATGCACTGTAAAAGGTTAGAAGCCATACTAAGATAAAGGATCTACTGCACAACCATGCAGATTTCTCTTCAGGGCCTTCTGGTTCAATTAAACTAGGGAGTAGCAGATATGCACTCAAGAAGCTGTTTCTAAATGGTGTTCAGCAAGAATGGCCCCTTCTGTCCTGAAGTGTTCGCAGCAGATAAATTGTGGGGCAAAGCTGGAAATGAAACAGCACCACAGGGCTCATGCATTTTCTTAGAAAAGCAAATGATTCCAGGGTCTCCATACCTCTATGCAGCCACTGTATTTGAGAAGGATCATGCAGATCCATACTGCCTCCGCATGACATCTGCACAATGGATGTCCTGTTTGCATCAGGGCCTCCACACATACAGCACAATGTGCAAAAGCCTAATCCATGTAATTTATACACTACGAAAACAGAATATCAAGACTGCACCCATTAGACCTACATGTGTGGCCTCCTATGCAACCCCATTCAAGTGCATGAATGTCAGGCATCAGCAAGCGCACAAGAAGCAAGTCAGGGCAGGCATGATTCACCACCACACAGTGTTTCTCCCCCTCAAATACAGCATCGGCATAGGTCTCAGGAAAAGTAATGTGGGAAGTCCCCCAAAGGAAAACAAGAACCTTTCGGAGGAAGGTGGAGTAGAATATACATCACACAAATAACTGTGCAAAAAGAGGGAGAGGCTGAGCACTGCATACTCCAATCACTGTTTTCCAACCTTTCTAAATTAGGGAAAGTTTAGTACAAGACAGGCATAGGCAAACTCGGCCCTCCAGATGTTTTGGAACTACAACTCCCATCATCCCTAGCTAACAGGACCAGTGGTCAGGGATGATGAGAATTGTAGTCTCAAAACACCTGGAGGGCCGAGTTTGCCTATGCCTGGTTTAAGACATGTATATTGGCTTTAGCAAAGAAATTTCTAGTTACTATGGAAAATGTTGGAACAACTACTATGATGCAATGGACTATGTGGCCCTTTATATAGTCTAGTTATAGGAACTCATCAAATTTCTTCCTTTCCTACTTATGACAGGATGGGAGGGAGGAATCTGCTTTATTTGCAAGTTGTCTTTCAACAATGAAAGAGTTACAATATTTTTGAGAAACTCTTGCTTTGTAAATCATCATCTGATACTATGTAACAGGAAGCTCCTTTAGACTAGACTTCAAAGGAAAAGCTACACCCTTCTCTCTCCAAGAAGATAAACTTTCATTTAATTAATTTGTATTTTGTACCATTACACTAGAAACGGAGTAGCAATCTCTTTCACAAATACAAGAACTTACATTCTTGAACTGAAGGCATGAACAAACTTATGCTCATCATGGGTGGCAGGAAAGTACAAACAAGTGACCACTTATTATAGCTTGGGTTCTTTTACTAACAAATTTTGTCTGTATTACAGAATTGAAAAATGAAGATTGCTTATTAGTTTGTTTATCATTTGGCATGCTAAAACTAAAGTAGAAATAAAATCCCATCTTCTGAAATACTTTTAAGTGATTTGGCTTATCGCTTCAAACTTACAACTTAATATCTACTGATAACATACCTGTTAGTAGCTCAATACATTGCTGCAGTAATTGAGCGTGAAAAGTAAATTGCATTGACAGAAGTAGTTTTGAATGTAATTATTTTGTCCTCAAATGGCTTGGTCTGAGGGCTCCTGACCACAGGGCTATACAGTACAATAGTAGGAAGAAGGGGCAGTAAACTCTGTTTCTACAGTGGTACCTCGGTTTATGAACACAATTGGTTCCGGAAGTCTGTTCATAAACTGAAGTGTTCATAAACTGAAGCGAACTTTCCCATTGAAAGTAATAGAAAGTGGATTAATCCGTTCCAGACGGGTCCGCGGAGTACTCAACCTGAAGCGTACTTAACCCGAAGCATGGGTGTAATTGCTTCCGGAAGTCTGTTCATAAACTGAAGCGTTCATAAATTGAAGTGAACTTTCCCATTAAAAGTAATGGAATGTGAATTAATCTGTTCCAGATGGGTCTGTGGCGTTCGTAAACTGAAAATTCGTAAACCGAGGTGTTCATAAACCAAGGTTCCACTGTATTTTTACAACCCCATTTGCAACACAGTTGCAACACTCCAGCCATTTCACACATTAAAGCAACATGTCCACTGCTTTTTTCATAGTCATACAGAATTTGGTTTTGGGTTATTCAGTGGAAAATTGCACTATACTATTGTTTCCGAACATACCTTCCTGACTAAACGAAGTGCTTGTGTCCTTTCTACTTCATTACTCTGCTGTATATCAATGCACCTAAAAGCATAAAAATGTGGAGGAAATACTTTAATTAGGGTTCAAGGTGGCAGAATGTAGTGCATTTTAAAACAGCCGTGCATTTCCCAGATATATTCATTTTTCACTTTGGAGCATATAGCGGCAAGGTTCAAGTTATTGAGATGACTGGTGCAAAACAGTCCCGACAGCCACTTGCACCAACGCCCCTCAATTTACTCTCCAATTTAGTCATTACCATTCTGTGCAACCAGCTAAACCCAATGTAACAATATATTTGAGGCTATCTTTCAATAAAACCAGGCTATGCAATAAATATTTATTGATTTGTCGTGTTTCTCCCATTTCCAATTTCAAAATAAATTTATTTTGAAAAGTTGTGCATTTGGGATTGTAGCCCACAGCGTCACTCAGGTACAGGAGGCTGCAGGGAGGGGAACTGCTAAATATTTCTTCTCTCCTCATTCCATCAAAGAAAGCCTGACCATCAGCTGAGTGACACTGCCGCATGCAACCCTTATTGTTTCACGTCACTCAAAGCAGGCATCTATGGATATTAAATGTAACGGGTTCCCATCTGCTCAGATGAAAAGGTTCAAAGAGTCATATAAATGGTGATTCATTATCCAAATCACGAAAAAGATTTCAAATATAGTATCAATTTATTATTACCTGGCTATCAAGTAATCCACTTTTAATTTTAACACCTTCTGCAGAATACTGGAGTCTCGGATAAGGTATCGAAGGGCTCGTAGGCCTGCTGCTCGCACCTCTTTTGCTTCATTCAGTAAAGCTAACCGCAAACTATGATGCAAATGATAAGAAAATTACTCAGGCTTTAAATAATTAAGTGTGTCCCTTTTGCTAAAAACAGACTCCCTCTTCCTTTCTGTGAGACAGGAACAGATCCATGCTTAAGTACACAGCTATTCATGTTAGACGTTTTAACACCCAAGATGTAAGCAAAACTCTCCACTTCTTTGCATTTTCTTCTCCTTGCTGAAAACAATATTAATAATGAAAGTAAGTTAAGACTGCCTGTTTCCATGAAAAGCATGTCCTCATTTTAAATAGTTACACAATTGTGAACACCAAGTTTTCAACAGCTTGGTAATAAGTAATTTGGTTTCCACTTCAAAGCTAGCTGGCATCAATGCCAATTTGTAAAATTCAACCAACAGTGCAGAGAATATTAAACAATACTTACCATCTCAGCCTGTGATGTCATTATTTGGGCTAGGGTGTGTGGAATGTGTGTGGCCCAATGCTTCCTGTTCTGAAGCTTCTTTGGTTAAAAAAAAATCAGTGCTAAAGAGCTTATGCGTCTCAAAGGCTCAGCTGGATGGTCCCGCTTGCACAAACAGAGGCCAATTGTTCACCACTTTCAGGGTTAGGGAGGCTATTCTGATCACACTGCTTAGTGACAGACTGTTTTTGCTTACCTCTGTAGCTATTTCGGGGAATTATCTGCCTTAGGCCCTTTGACTGTGGAATCCATTCTTTCTACAGCTGGCACACATTAACTGGATTTTTAGTTGAGAAGTTCAAAGACAGATAATAGCTCTAGCAATCTGTTAATGTAATGGTTCTTTAATACCAATAATTAGATAGGAGGTGCTAGTTTCTCTTGTCTGGATTCATTTGCACTTTTAAAAAAATGATAATTAAAGGTAGGGTAGGAACTGGATCCAGTCCACTAGCCACATCCCCTTCTAAAGTAGAAATCAAATAATTGCTAAAATATTAGGAATCATCACAAAAATTATCACAAGCTGCTGCAATGTCACATCTTGTTTTAAATATCAGATTAGACTTCAAGTGAATGTCTAAAACCCAAAAAGAAGAAAAATAAAATCTGCACTCAGATTTGAAGTAGTGATTGGTAACACAGAAGTTATCAATTATCTTTTGGGTGGTTTCATTGCCCATGAAAGTAATATATCACTCTATTTGTTTACAATACAGTCGTACCTTGGTTCTCAAACAGAATCCATTTTGGAAGTACGCTTGACTTCCAAAAATGTTCAAAAACCAAGGTGCGACTTCCGATTGGCTGCAGGAGCTTCTTGCACTCAATCAAAAGTCACGTTGGACTTTCGGGTTTCCAAAAAAGTTTGCAAACTGGAACACTTACTTCCGGGTTTGCGGGGTTCGGGAGCCAAAACGTTTGAGTCACAAGGTGTTTGAGAACCAAGGTACGACTGTATACCACTTAACTGCTATAGACAACAAGTGCTAAATTCTCTCTGATTTTAATGTAGCAGGGTTATAGACTTATGCTGTACAAGTTCTACTGAATTTAGCAGTAAATGAGATGTGGACTGCTACCCATGCTAATGGTAAAATAAATAACATTTTCTGATACACAAACTTAGCAGAGAACAATATAGTATGTGAATATCAAGATTCTTCACTGGATAAAAGTGAAGGATCCGTAAGGATGGCAATGCTAGCGGAACTACACTGCTGGAAGCTCTGGATTCTATCTTGCCACCAACTCGTCCAACTGACAAGCCACTGCGTCTGCCACTTCAGGATGTCTACAAAATTGGTGGGATTGGTACCGTTCCAGTTGGTATCCTGAAACCAGGCATGGTAGTAACATTTGCCCCAGTTAATGTTACAACTGAAGTAAAATCTGTGGAGATGCACCATGAAGCTCTGAGTGAAGCTCTGCCTGGTGACAATGTTGGCTTCAACGTAAAGAACGGGTTACCCGCTAGCGGATTACCACTACAAAAAAAAACCCCATCTTTTGTATTTATGCTTATAAAATATTAAGCATGTTGCTTTAACAAAATTTCGATGCAATAGTTTAAAGAAATCCTGCAGGACTTTAGCTAACTTTGTAAAATCAGACTTTTCAGTCGATAAATTGCTCACAGATTTACTACACAATGAACTGAGTAGAAAACCTGGCAAACAGCAGCCTGTCGGTGCCATCTGAGACAAGCTACCAGGCTCACACTAAGCATTTCAACAGGGCATCCCTATGACCAAAGACTGGGTAGAAAAATGCTACTGGGTAGAAGTTAAGGGACAAGAAATGACAAAAGGGGCACAGAGCCAAGACCAGAATCTAGACCAGTGCCTCCTTCCTCCAACACAAGAACTGATCATGGCTGAGATGTTTCTGGTCTTCAGCTTCTAATGCTGTATCAGAATCAAGAACTCTGCAATGGATAGTGCACCTGCCACATACTCAGAACAATCTGAATCATGACCTCAACACACTGGCCTTCAAAATGCTGTTTAGCTTACAACTGAAACAACAGTCACAGAAACACTGGCTTATCATTCATGAATGGTCCAAATAATGCTCCAAAATAAAGAGAAAGAGACTTACCATATGATGATGTTTTCATAAGTAAAACCTAGCTTTTCTTCAGTATGACCAGCATTACAAAGAAGCTGCAAGTAAAAAATGTGTATGTCAACTGGCAGGGTAAGGAGTTCTGTAACAAGTCAAACACACTTTTCTCCACAGCTACTCAAATCTCTCCCTAGTTATAACCAAACTAAGCAATTTTTTTCAAGGTATTGCTGAAAGAGAAAGATGTGTTATCATCTTATTGCATTTTAGCAACCCCCCTTTTTTAAAAAAGTACTTTCAATAAAGGGGGACGCGGTTGGGCTGTGGTCTAAACCAGAGCCTAGGGCTTGCCGATCAGAAGGCTGGCGGTTCGAATCCCTGCGACGGGGTGAGCTCCCGTTGCTCGGTCCCAGCTCCTGCCAACCTAGCAGTTCGAAAGGACGTCAAAGTGTAAGTAGATAAATAGGTACCGCTACAGCGGGAAGGTAAACAGCGTTTCCGTGTGCTGCTCTGGTTCTCCAGAAGCGGCTTTGTCGTGCTGGCCACATGACCTGGAAGCTGTACGCCAGCTCCCTCGGCCACTAAAGCGAGATGAATGCCGCAACCCTAGAGTCATTCGTGACTGGACTTAACAGTCAGGGGTCCCTTTACCTTTACTTTCAATAAAATATGCTGATAATTCAAATGACTGAAATGAGTTTCATGGCAATAGTTTCACATCTTTGTCCAATCTATTTCTGTAGCACTTTTCATTTTGAAGTGCATGAAGCTAACCTCTGCCACTCTCGACATTTGCAAAACTGCAAATTCACTGCTGCCGCGCTTGTTTATACATCTATAAATACAGGCTGGCAAGAGGATAAAGTTTGCTTTATATGATTCAGCTGTTAAAAACACAGATAAGCAGGTCACCTTCTAAAAGAAAGGTTTCCAGGTAAGTGGCAGAATGTCTTAAAGGGATAGAAACTAGAAAAGTGAAATGCAAGTGAAAAGCATTTTTTTCAGCTCTGCAAAAAAAAGGGTTGGGTTATCACCACTAAACAAACTTTAACTTGCAAGTACCCTTTTATTGATGGACTGCAAGAAGATCAAACCTATCCATTCTGAAGGAAATCAGCCCTGAGTGCTCACTGGAAGGACAGATCGTGAAGCTGAGGCTCCATGAGAAGAGAAGACTCCCTGGAAAAGACCCTGATGTTGGGAAAGATTGAGGGCACTAGGAGAAGGGGACGACAGAGGACGAGATGGTTGGACAGTGTTCTCGAAGCTACCAACATGAGTCTGACCAAACTGCGGGAGTCAGTGGAAGACAGGAGTGCCTGGCGTGCTCTGGTCCATGGGGTCACAAAAAGTCGGACACGACTAAACAACAACACTTTTTTTAAAATATTTTTTTGGGGGGGGCAGAATATTTCATCCTACTATAAACACTTGGAAAAGGGGAAGTGGGATGTTGGTTTACAACAGCTGGGGGTGGGGGTGGGACTTCTTCAGCCTTAGGGTTGAATTCTATAGTGCCAATGGTGGGTGGGTCAGAGGGAATAAAACGTGGGAAGAATAATTTTAAGTCCTACCTTTCTATGGTAATCTACATTCCTGCCACAAAAAAGTCAGAGGTTTCTACAGACACCCCTCCATCAAGGCAAGCCAGAGGCATTATCACAGTTCAATGACACATTCCAGCTGGGCAAATGCACTCCTTGAAGGTGAGGCATCTGGCAAGGGGATGGGGGCATAAGACTGAGGAGAATCCCAAGGGTCAAACAGAGGCCAGGAATGCCACCTTCCACCCCCAGGCACGAGGTTCCCCTGTTAGAATATTGGGGTGTAAATCACCAATATTCTTACTATTGCCACTGGCTTCGGTAAAGAAGACAGCAAACAATCGTAGGTGCTAATCTACGTTTATTCAGAGAGTGTGGTTTAAGTGTGTTCGCCATCACTCTCCGTTCAGAAGTGAAAGTAGAAACAGAACAAAGAACATCACATGACAGGAGATCAAGTTACACAGTCTCCTGTGTGTGGGAAAGTTACAGCAATCATATAAAGTAAACAATTCAGCCACATGCCGCATCTGTGCCATGTATAGGATTTATGCTAACATCTCCCCTGAATCCTGAAATGGAAAAAGATGCAAATGTGAGAGCATCATTAAGAGAAGTAAACAAACAGTTGTCATAAACAAAATAAAACTTTCCTGCTGTGAAACTCTCTGAGACTGACTTTACCAGTTTTGGTTTCCAGGGGACCAGAGCAGTTGCTCTGTTGACAGAAACAGTGTTGCGTTTGACAACCTGTTGTTGTGGCTTAGCCTGTGTGACTGCTGCCTGTTTTGGAGTTCTCAGCACAGCTAAATTTGCAATTGCTGTGTTGGCAAACTCCTGAGAATACCTCTTGGGTCCTCTTCTAATCCTCTCAGACCTGCGTGAGAGGTGCAAATCCTGTTTACTGAGATTCTCCCCTTCAGGACTTTTGGGAGAACTCTTACCAATGGTAAACAGTGGATCTAGTGCTTCAAGCACTTTTTCATCATCCGATGAAGGTCTGTTAAAAACAGCATGAGTTCCTTTGTGTATGACTGTCTCCCCTGTGTCAGAGCTACTCGGGGTAGAGCCTTCAGCAAAGGAATCATTATCACTACAACTTGTGTCAGTGTAGGAATCATCAAAATCATTGGCACCTATGGGAAATTCATCAAGAACATATGTTTCTTGTGGCGTAGGAGTGTGTTCTACCTCTTGAGTAAGAATCACCTCATTGGAAGAAGACAACATAACTCTGTATTGACCTCCTTCAAAACCCAATAGAATGCCTTGGACTGGCTTGCCCTCAAGCGAAGCAACCCACATTTTGGTTCCAAAAACCTTAGTGTTGCTCACATCAGGCTTATGTTGGAACAGAATCTCATAAGGAGAACGCTTCTGTCCTTTAGGAACCTGTCTGAGCCACTGGTAAAGGAAAAATGAGATGCTTTCAGCCCACAGTTGTTCAGACAATCCTGAACTCAGCAGTTGCGCTTGCATGCCTGCTTCTAACTCAGTGTTAACCTTAACACATAAGCTTTTGTCCCAAGCTGCCTGGGTTTTGGCAAACTTGTGGTGAATGCCTTTGTCATCAAAAAAAGCTTGAAACTCCTGTGAAGTAAAAAGAGGAATGTCATTGGTCAATAAACATTCAATTTTACAACCATGTTTCAGTTCAACCTTAGCATGAAATTCAGAAAATTTCACAATAGCCTGCTGAGGCTTTTGCAGAGGATAAAACCATGTATATTTAGATAAGTGGTCAGTTATCAAAAGATAATATTTGGCCTTGCCAAGGGACTTCGGCATAGGACCAAAAACATGAGCAGAAACGATCTGGAAACAACGTGTTAGACCTTTCTTGCTTGGTTGCTTCTTTGCCACCTTAGGCTCCTCTGGACCTGTTAAACAATCATCAACAACATTAAAACATGCATCACTTTTATCATAAGATAATCTGAAAAGGTTATCTTTGTCTCTGTGTCCCATCAAAAGAACTTCTCCATCTTTAGAAATCACACAGGTGCCCCTGTGAAAACACAGCTCAAACCCCTTCTCATCAATTTGAGAAACACTGAAAAGGTTTTGCTTCAGCTCTGGAACAAGATACACATTACTGATACTCAAATTTAGAGATTTCAGAAAAATAGTTCCTTTTCCAATGGATTTCAAAGAATTGCCATCTGCCTGTGACACGATGGAGTCCAGCTTCTCGAAAGTCTGGAACAGTCTCTTGTCGTTCACCAGATGGTGCGAAGATCCCGAATCTATGATCAGATAAGACCCGTCGTCGTCTTGGTCGTGTGCCCAGGAATATTGCATAACTGGCATCTGACCACAGTTTTAAGGGCTTGTGCAGTCTCTGCAGATGCACCAGGTGAGGGTGAGTAGCGCTCCCCGTTGGCCTCCGCCTGTGCGCGGGTCCTGTCCTCCTCATTAAGCAATGAAGCATAAATTCCTGCTGCAGTCATTTGCTGAGGGTCTTGAGCCCCCAGCTGGGCTGCAATAGCATTATAGGACTTGGGAAGGCTATTTAGCACTGTAAAGCAATAAATGTCGTCATCCAAATTGACGTTTCTGTCAACTAGCTCCTGGCGTAGTTGACGCATCTGATGCAAATGGGCTCTCAAGTCTCCTCCCTCCTTCAGACGCAAATTAATTAATCTCTGAAAGAATAACATTGTTGATCCGGCGCGCAACCTAAGGTGCTCGTCCCGAAGATGAGTCCAAACATCATAAGCATTATCAATATTCCGAATATGAACCAGCTGTGATGGGTCCAAATGCAGAACTATTGTTGCCCTTGCCTGTGCGTTGCGATTCAACCACCTTTGGCCTGGCAAAACGGGCGGTGCGTTCTGAATCAACTCAATAAGTCCTTGCCGGATAAGAACACATTCCATTTTGACACTCCACGTTGCGTAATTTGAGTCATTTAACAGAGGACACAAACTCTTGGGTGTTTGATCTGAATCCCCGGCTTTAGCCATCTTGCTACTGTAAGCGTGCTGCTAGCTTCTGACTTCAAAGTACAAAGAAGCTGCAAATTAGGCTTTCGGCAGGCATCTGCAATTAAGCTGCCGCTTTAGAGGTTTTATTGCCGCTATAAATCAGTCCCGGTTACTCACTGCTCCATTGATAAGGAACGCAGACGTCCGTGCACTTCCTCCCCTGGAACGCAGGAACCGTGACTCCCAAGCAGGCGAAATTCCTCAGGATCAGCTGCTGCAGATTGAGGCCTGTTTACGTGCCTGTTTTCACGCTTTTCAGAGGTCCGAAGATCGGATCCAGAGCTCTGCCAGAGCTCTGCTACCACTGTTAGAATATTGGGGTGTAAATCACCAATATTCTTACTATTGCCACTGGCTTCGGTAAAGAAGACAGCAAACAATCGTAGGTGCTAATCTACGTTTATTCAGAGAGTGTGGTTTAAGTGTGTTCGCCATCACTCTCCGTTCAGAAGTGAAAGTAGAAACAGAACAAAGAACATCACATGACAGGAGATCAAGTTACACAGTCTCCTGTGTGTGGGAAAGTTACAGCAATCATATAAAGTAAACAATTCAGCCACATGCCGCATCTGTGCCATGTATAGGATTTATGCTAACATCCCCATCTCTATAGTTATAACCAGTAAATAACCAAAAAGGCAGTATGGTATCTTAAAAACCTATATGGTGAACTCACTGCTGCTTATTGACAATACTTAGCATGTACAATACATTCTGAGTAGTTGTTGGAAATACCAAAAATATTACTTTTAATATAGATTTTTTTTTTAGTGAGCTTCAGGTCTGAGTGGGGATTTGAACCCTGCTCTCCCAAGTGCTAGTCCAACACTCTACCATTTCGCCACACTGATATTGAAGCTACATATTTTAAGTGTGAAAACTTCCAGGATAACACCTAGCCATAGTTCAAGCTACAGGGCTGAGTCATTGCATAAACAGTGGCTTACAGTTAGAACTATCAGGCGTTACAGGGAAAAGAAAAAGGAGAAAAATTATCATTCCTTCTAACTGCACAGTTCCTGATCCCCTGCCAGACAGCAGAATAGCAAAACAGGGCCACCCGCAGACAAGGTAACAGGTTTCTTAAAGGACTCAGCATGTGCACAGATTATTATTATTATTATTATTATTATTATTTTGCAAATAAAAAACTAAAACACAGCCACAAAGAAACTGAAAAAACCCTTCCTGATGAAGGTGGTTTGTTGTGGTTTCCTTTTTCTGACAATGGGCATTTTTGAAAAAAAATCTGCTTTTAATGTAAATTGCCTCTGGCCATCCATAAATAGAATACAATAAACAAATGAGGAAGTACACAAATTTCTCCCCCAAACAGCATGAAGAATTAGGGATGCTCCCCATCTCCTCATGACACTTCACAGCATGGGAATGACCTCCAGCTTTCTGCCATTACGTCCATTTCCCCCCACCCCGTAACCCTTTTGGGAGAAAGGGAAGGCGAAGCTGCTTTCCCCAGGAGTCCTTATGAGGCTCCAAATTGTAGAGCTATAGGGGGACAATGATTTAACAAGATGATATAAGATGATATGTGTTTAATGTTTTTATTGTTGTGTATTTCTGGGTTTGTTATTTTTGATGTTTTGTTGTAATTTGTTATGTTTTTTAAATGCTATACAAAATTTAATAAAACAAATTTAAAAAAACAAAAACAAATTGTAGAGCTATACAGTCGTACCTCCGCTTACGTATCCCTCTGGATACGTAAACTTCGGGATGCGAACACGGCAAACCCGGAAGTATCTTTCTGGGTTTCGTCGCGTGCGTATGTGCAGAAGCGCTAAACCGCGTTGCACACGAGACGCTTTTAAAAAACTACAGAATCTTTATGAGCTGGGTCAAGGTCTATTACATTCAAGAGTTGCAGTATTTTTCAGCCAGCCCTCACCTCAACTTAGCAGGGTTTGCTATGACTTTTCCCATGACAAGCAATTCAGATCTTGTTCTAAGTTTCAAAATATATATTCAATATCAACAGTTATTTTAACTGAACGGGATTGGGTATGCTTTTCTGTTCAGACAAATAAAGTCTAAGTGGAGAAATTGTGAAAGCACTTCACAAAGCCCATCGCTTAATCTCAGGGTTGTGGGTTCAAGCCCCACGTTGGGCAAAAGATTCCTGCATTGCAGGGGGTTGGACTAGATGACCCTTGTGGTCCCTTCCAATTCTATGATACTGAATGAAATCACCAAGTCTGCATATGCAGTAGTACTAAATGTAATTAAGTTAGAACATGGCTGGTACTTTTCAAAAATGGTTAAGATTCTTGATCAACAGTGAGCTAAAAATTGTTAGCTTTCTTGATCAACAGTTTGCATGTAACACAAAGTCAAATGATGAGGAGATTAAATAATAGGACATATAGAGGCAAGGAACTGCAGTTGGCTATTTTTTAAGAAGCCATCATAGAAGAGGTCTATCAGATACAGCAAAACTTTCTAGACAAAGATTATACCACTTCAGGGGCCTGAAAAAAATGCTTACTACACAAAGGATAACACTAAATTGATTGCTGCTGTTCTTTACTAATTGCCTTCCACATATGCCCCTAATTTACAATATAATAAAAAGAGCTAAAACACAGTTACAAAAACAAAGGGCATTTAAAAACAGCACAAAACAGACACCCATGGCAGAGACCTACTCAAATAGCTGAGAAAGCTTGGTGGTACAAAAATGTCTTCAACTGTTTCCAGGAAGTGCAGATAGTGGGTGCCTGCCTTATTTCAAGAGGAATGCTGTTCCACAGAACAGGGGCAGCCACAATAAAAGCCCTGTTCCAATGTAGAAAAGGATGAGATCTACAACTATAAGTCAGTTTCATCAATATAGGCATGTAAGAAAATTGTGTAGGCTTATGGACCCCGGTTATTAAAAAGCATCAAGGCACAGCTGCTTGCCGGCTCCAGTTATTATGTACTACAGTAATACCTCGGGTTACGAACGCGATCCGTTCCGGATCGCAGTTCGTAACCCGAATAGTTCGTAACCCGAACGCGATGGGCGCCGCCATTTTGCGCATGCGCGATAGCGCACGCGCGGGCAGCGAAAACACTTCCGGGTTTGCGCAGTTTGTAACCCGAACTGTTCGCAAACCGAGGTGGTCGTAACCCGAGGTACGACTGTATTCTAATATACAAGAAACTGCCTGCGTAAAATAACTCAGCAAAAATTACTAAATTTTCAGAAGACGAACACTTTTTTTTTTTTAGGTACTCAACTGCTTGCTAGATATGTTGTCAAAATGAGCTAAAGCAATTCTACAAATATTATTTAAGTTCTGTTGGTCAGCAGTCAGCTATGCCTGTTACTTGATCCAGTGAAATCATGACAAGTGAGAGACACAAGTGTGTGACACTCACATGGTTTAGCGATCATATCACTAGTTCCCTCTGTCTTTCCCCTAAATAGAAGATTTAGTTATTGAGATATACGTCAAACCACTGGATCACGCAGAAACTCTAAAAAGCTAGAGGCCTGCATTCAGTGAAAGTGTCTGAGATTACTGTTTAAAAGGATAAAACTTCAAACTTTTCCCTTTCCACTATTTAAATGTAATTTCCAAAAATGTAGCTAGCACAATTACACTTGAGTGCCAAACTTCAATATTTCTGGTCTTAATGTGGTGCACATTACTTTATTTAATTCCATTTATGAATCTCTTCCCATGAAACATCTCAAAGCATTAACAAGACATATACAATACAGTCATACCTTGGAAGTCAAATGGAATCCGTTTTGTAAGTCTGTTTGACTTCCAAAACGTTCGGAAACCAAACCGTGGCTTCTGATTGGCTGTAGGAAGCTCCTTCAGCCAATCAGTAGCCGTGGAAGCCCCGTCGGATATTCGGCTTCCAAAAATAGTTTGCAAACCGGAACACTCACTTCCGGGTTTCGATCATTCAGGAGCCGATTTGTTCGGGAGCCAAGGCGTTTGAGATCCAAGGTACGACTGTGTATATATGCAGCTCAAATTCAGTGCAGGTACAGACTAGAATTAAAATGTCCACTTAAAAGGTTTGATGGAAAAGAAAGGACTTTGACAGGTATCAAACAGGCAATAGAGACAGTACTCATTTGATATGTAATGGGAGGAAGTTCCAAAGGGTAGATGCCACCCTGCTAAAGGCCCCATTCTGCCGCTGTTACATGTGCCACATAATACTCATTCTGCATTTTTAAGAAATTGATCTTTCAGTGTGGCAGCACCTACACTCTGAAACGCCCGGGCTATGGACATCAGGCAGGTACCTTCACTGTACAGTTTTCAGCGCTTGCTAAAAACATTTTTGCTTAGGCAAATCTACCCAGACATGTAGAAGAATGTTTATGTATGTTTTATTTATTTTTTAGCTTATTGCTGATTTTATTTTCTGAACATTTTAAATAATTGTTTTTACTGCTACTTTTATTGTTTTATTCTCTTTGTAAACAAACAAACAAACAAACCTCAAAGCAGTTTACAACCAATGAAATAAAATAAATAGATATCAATGGCAGTTCATTTATACAATCTCTATCCAAAATAATATTCCTAAAATCAGGTACTTCTGATGCACTGTACATATCTTTCAATATGCTTTTCTTTTGGTTATTTTGTTACACGTCTTACATATCCCTATTTCTATCTATATCCAAAATGACGAATATTTTTTCTGTCAAAGATACTTCAACCATTTCTTTCACTGGATAGAATTCTACTCAAGTAAATTATAATCAGAGCAGACCCACTGAAATTTAAAAAGATAGGTCCATGACTTTCAATGGACCTTGTCAGAGTAAAATGTAGCTGAATACCACCCACTGCATTAAAGTTCTGGCTCAAGTTCCTGTAGCACAAAGCTTGTGATGACCAAGTAAGCAATATTCAGCAAAACATTAATGAACTGATACAGTTTCCCTTCATCACTTTTATCATCCCATCACTACATCATTCACTCACAAGTTTTCCATACCATGATTATTTTTTATTTGCCAACTGAATCAATTGATTTGCCATGATGCAAAAACCAAACAAACCCATAAATGCTTTAACTATTATAAAAATTCTTACCTTAGTAAAGTTATTCAAGTGGCCTAGCTTTCTCATATTTGAAACCCCTTGCAATTTGGCCACATTTTGGAGAATCTCTCTCAGGTTATCAGAAGGGTCTACAAGAGAAAAAGTTTTGGTAGGCACAGATTAGAGAAGCAACAACTATACTACCTATCCTGTCTTTCTTTAATCAATTTCTGCTGCTAAGGAAGTTGTAAACATTTTGATAGCAGCAGGCTAATAGTTTAAAGACCAGGAGGGAAGTGAAGGCTAATTGAGATTTCTCTCTCAAAAAATGCAGGTCTCTGTTTCCCAAAGAGTGCTGCCTGGCCCAAATGAGGACGTACCCAAACCTAATTTGCAGAAAGTATCTGGATCATGCCCAAAGTTTCTTTGGTTGAGTTCCAAGGCCAAGGCTGAGTTCTAGCTAGAGCTCTCCAAAGCTGGAAGACCCACAATTTGGGAATTTACTAGCAATATAATTGTAAGCAACAAACATGGACTACCCAATATGTTAAACAGGCTTCACTATTGAAAGTGTCAAATGAAGCTTTTTTCAATTTGGTTGAAAATTTCATGAAGCAGCCTAACTAAGGTTCTGCTGAAGATTATACCTACTTAGTGAAGAATACTGGGGTCTATTTTCTAACATATCTCAACATGCACCTTTGTGAATGTTTGACGCCAGTTTAGGATTAGGGAGTTTATTCAACTTTAGGGGGGCTATTCTTTGTTTTATGAGTTTACACAATGTTTTTTGCTTCAAAGTGGTCAAATTAAAATTCTAAACAAACTTAAAAACTAAATAACTAGCTACTTTCCTTTTCTTTTTTTTAAACTACCCCTGGAATCAATTACTATGAAGCAGCACATATTTTAGTGGAAGAATTCAGGGTGATATCCAACATTTGTCATACTCAGATCAGACTCATTAAAATCAACGGACTTGTGTCAACTAGTTTTAGTAGTTCTACTATGAATATGCCTAAAGTTGTTCAAGAAGTGATGTAGCAAAAGCCATCAAATGCCACTACTGTAGTTGAAATTTCTTCAACAGCAAAGCAAAATATGGTGGTGGAGGAAATCATACTGTGGAGAAGGAATGGATTGTCACATATCGCATTTGAGAAGCTCAGGATTACCAGGGGGGACCATTCTAGAGAACATTTCATCCAGTTTCAAGATCAAGTAGTACAAACCACAAGTACAAGATTAAAGAGAATAGTTTGTTATAACCTTTAATTTCAAGGATATATAATAGATGGGAGCAAACTGCTTCCCTATAATTTAGCTTCGCTGAAAATATAATTTGACTGATTCCTATTCCTTTGTTTTGCGCTTTCAGCATAATATTGGTGACAGCTACCCTAGCTTTCAAAGCTTTGAGCTGTACAAGTGATTTGGTATTGCATCTCAAGTACCAAATCGTAGTGCCTCAAAGATTTCTCTAGAATGTTTGATTTCATGAATTAAAAAAACAAGATACTTCCTCATTAAGGTTCCTGAAAAGAAAAGAAAAACATTCTAACTTGGTCAAATGAGAATGTCAAGCAAAAACTAAGGATGTTCTCCTTCTCTGGGTAAGTAATAAACACTCTTAACACAAAAATCATTGGGGGGAAAACCTTTCAAAGTATATGTGGCATGTTATGGTGAGGTCTGGCATACCTCAGTAATGAAGTCTGCCCCCACAGCTTTTGCAAAAAAAGTAAAAAAGTAAAACCAATCACAGCAAATTCATATCCCACCATGAGCACATCCTGGAGAAAAACAAGTTCCAGCTTGCATGTAAAAGCAAGACGTTATTTTCCAATTCTAACCTGAAGAGATGGCAAATCAAATTCATACAAGAATGTTAATGCTTGTACGTTACTCCCTTTCATTATAAAGACTCATAACTAGAAATGGCAGAGCACATACTTTCCACGCAGAAGGCCCTATGTTCAATCCCTGTTATTTCCAGTCAAAAGGGTCAGGCAAATGGAAAGACTTTATCCGAAGACCCTGGAGAACCACTTGTCGTGGAGAACTGTTGTGGCATCTGAGAGATGATGGACAGGTAATATGGCTATTTATCACATTTTTAGGAATAATCATTAGCTGATGGGACCTGGAGTCCAAAAAACTCAGAAGGTTCCCTACCACTGCCCTAAACCACAGTTAAGAGTAGACTAACCACAGTTTTTCAGGTAGTAATTATGTCCTAAACAGCAGTTAGTTGAAAAAGGAAGTGAAAACTACTAATCTCCTCCTCATGACTGCAGCAGGATGGAGTGTGGAGCTCTTAAGCCTGAGATCAGGGAAGATGGGAGTTGTAGTCCAACAACATCTGGGGACTCAAGGTTGAGAAAGGCTGCTCCAATGATATCCTCTATACACATTTTTTAAAAATAATCGAGGCACTATACACACTTTTCAGCTACATTTTGCAATATATTTGCAAAAGCATAGAACTTGTGGTTCTTGAAGCTATTTTCTCATAAACTAGAACTATTAAAGATATTAAATACAAATATATTTGAATTTAATAAAAGACTTTTCACATGCACAATAAACTTTTTTTTAATTTTGCTGCAGTAGTACAACCTCCCCAGATTCCTATCAAACACTATTGCTATTTTCCCATCCCACAATGCCCTCTTCTACTTTCATTAATAAATTCCAATTATAGATTGCTACTCTCTTGTACGTATTCCACAACATCTTCCAGACAGTGGTACAGTGCATGTGTGTAACATGTATCAATATGTATATGAGTATGTATACAGAAGAGAAAGAATATATATACAGTATTTGATTTTTAAAGCCTGTTATGAAATGGACCTGGATTCCTGGTTTCAGTTTGTGCTGAACCAGGACTGGCCACTTCAACACACTTATGTGAGCAAATTCTCCTGTGATTAATCATGGTCTCCAGCTGTAAACTGCTACTCACTCTTCCTTCTAATTCACATCCTGCTTTTTAAAATATATAATCTATTTCAGATTGCAAAGAATCCTGAAACACGCACTGGTTGTATTTCAAAAATTACACAAAAAAGAGTGCAGTCACATTTTCAAAAATTTCCCCACAAGCTCTGAAAATCCAGAATTTTTCAACAACAACCAAAGTAAGAGTTACACAGTATTAAATATTTGTAGTTGGTTGTTTGGTTGTATGCCTAAGTTGCTTATTATCAGTCCTGCTATGCCACAAAAGTTACACAACTTAGAAGAAAAGTAGAACAAGCCATTTATATGGTATGAAAGCTTTAAATGTTGAGAGGTGGTGAAAAAAGGAGTTTGAAAAATATTTGGTATTGAGCAAAACCACTACTGTATCAATTAGGGAAACCACCATTGAATTTTAAATAAGCTTTCAAGTTAAATATGCCTAAATTTTAAAGAAAGTTGAAGCTTTATAAAATTGAGTTAGGAGTCAGAGTAGCACTTATCTGCAAACTCCTTCTGGTGGAATTCAAAATTACTTGCACATTTATGCTGAAATTCATATAAGTAGCACGTATCTAGTAATTAACAATGGATACTGATAAATAACAAGTCTCTTTTCCATTTATTATTTAACATCATTAATTCGGTTAATTATTAAAAAATTCCTTCTGGTTAAGTATGGAATTCAAGCTTCTAACATCTTACAGAAAGAGCAGCGGGTCTTGGAGATGCTAACCAATTGCTAGAGGGGTGTAGACTCCTTTCTAACTTCTGAAACTACTCTGGTGTGTATATTGAGGGCACGTGAAGAGAATTGGTGTTGCCTCTTCCAACAGACAACTCCCTCACAAAATAGGCAATTGCACACTTACCAGCTTAGCTATTAAGTGTTGTAGGCCAGTAGCATAGATATTTATGGCATGCAATGCAGCCAAAAGTTCTAAGCCAGAAGTGGAGAACCACTTTCAGTTTTTCTGGGCAGTCTTTCAGATATTTGGGTCTAAATTTGTTGTTTAGTCGTTTAGTCGTGTCCGACTCTTCGTGACCCCATGGACCAGAGCAGCTTGGTCAAACTCATGTTCATAGCTTCGAGAACACTGTCCAACCATCTCGTTCTCTGTCGTCCCCTTCTCCTAGTGCCCTCCATCCTTCCCAACATCAGGGTCTTTTCCAGGGAGTCTTCTCTTCTCATGAGGTGGCCAAAGTATTGGAGCCTCAGCGTCAGGATCTGTCCTTCCAGTGAGCACCCAGGGCTGATTTCCTTAAGAATGGATAGGTTTGATCTTCTTGCAGTCCATGGGACTCTCAAGAGTCTCCTCCAGCACCATCAATTCTTCGGCGATCAGCCTTCTTTATGGTCCAGCTCTCACTTCCATACATCACTACTGGGAAAACCATAGCTTTAACTATACGAACCTTTGTCGGCAAGGCGATGTCTCTGCTTTTTAAGATGCTGTCTAGGTTTGTCATTGCTTTTCTCCCAAGAAGCTGGTGTCTTTTAGTTTCATGACTGCTGTCACCATCTGCAGTGATCATGGAACCCAAGAAAGTAAAATCTCCCACTGCCTTCATTTCTTCCCCTTCTATTTGCCAGGAGGTGACGGGACCAGTGCCCATGATCTTGGTTTTTTTGATGTTGAGCTTCAGACCATATTTTGCGCTCTCCTCTTTCACCCTCATTAAAAGGTTCTTTAATTCCTCCTCGCTTTCTGCCATCAAGGTTGTGTCATCAGCATATCTGAGGTTGTTGATATTTCTTCCAGCAATCTTAATTCCGGCTTGGGATTCATCCAGTCCAGCCTTGCGCATGATGAATTCTGCATATAAGTTAAATAAGCAGGGAGACAATATACAGCCTTGTCATACTCCTTTCCCAATTTTGAACCAATCAGTTATTCCATATCCAGTTCTAACTAGCTTCTTGTCACATAGAGATTTCTCAGGAGACAGATGAGGTGATCAGGCACTCCCATTTCTTTAAGAACTTGCCATAGTTTGCTGTGGTCGACACAGTCAAATGCTTTTGCGTAGTCAATGAAGCAGAAGTAAATGTTTTTCTGGAACTCTCTAGCTTTCTCCATAATCCAGCGCATGTTTGCAATTTGGTCTTTGGTTCCTCTGCCCCTTCGAAATCCAGCTTGCACTTCTGGGAGTTCTCGGTCCACATACTGCTTAAGCCTGCCTTGTAGAATTTTAAGCATAAACTTGCTAGCGTGTGAAATGAGCGCAATTGTGCGGTAGTTGGAGCATTCTTTGGCACTGCCCTTCTTTGGGATTGGGATGTAGACTGATCTTCTCTAATCCCCTGGTCACTGCTGAGTTTTCCAAACTTGCTGGCATATTGAGTGTAGCACCTTAACAGCATCATCTTTTAAAAAATTTAATAGTTCAGCTGGAATATCGTCACTTCCACTGGCCTTGTTATTAGCAGTGCTTTCTAGGGCCCATTTGACTTCACTCTCCAGGATGTCTGGCTCAAGGTCAGCAACCACACTACCTGGGGTGTACGATACATCCATATCTTTCTGGTATAATTCCTCTGTGTATTCTTGCCACCTCTTCTTGATGTCTTCTGCTTCTGTTAGGTCCTTTCCACTTTTGTCCTTTATTATGGTAATCTTTGTACGAAATGTTCCTTTCATATCTCCAATTTTCTTGAACAGATCTCTGGTTTTTCCCATTCTGTTGTTTTCCTCTATTTCTTTGCATTGCTCGTTTAAGAAAGCCCTCTTGTCTCTCCTTGCTATTTTTTGGAAATCTGCATTCAATTTCCTGTATCTTTCACTATCTCCATCGCATTTTGCTTGCCTTCTCTCTCCCGCTATTTGTAAGGCCTCGTTGGACAGCCACTTTGCTTTCTTGCATTTCCTTTTCATTGGGATGGTTTTTGTTGCTGCCTCCTGTATAATGTTACGAGCCTCCATCCATAGTTCTTCAGGCACTCTGTCCACCAAATCTAAATCCTTAAACCTGTTCCTCACTTCCACTGTGTATTCATAAGGGATTTGATTTAGATTGTGTTTTACTGGCCCAGTGGTTTTTCCTACTTTCTTCAGTTTAAACTGGAATTTTGCTATAAGAAGCTGGTGATCTGAGCCACAGTCAGCTCCAGGTCTTGTTTTTTTGCTGACTGTATAGAGCTTCTCCATCTTTGGCTGCAGAGAATATAGGAATCAATCTGATTTCGATGCTGCCCATCTGGTGATGTCCATGTGTAGAGTTGTCTCTTGTGTTGTTGGAAAAGAGTGTTTGTGATGACCAGCTTGTTCTCTTGACAGAACTCTATTAGCCTTTGCCCTGCTTCATTTTGAACTCCAAGGCCAAACTTGCCAGTTGTTCCTTTTATCTCTTGATTCCCTACTTTAGCATTCCAATCCCCTATAATGACAAGAACATCCTTATTTGGTGTCATTTCTAGAAGGTGTTGTAAGTCTTCATAGAATTGTTCAATTTCACTTTCTTCAGCACTGGTAGTTGGTGCATAAACTTGGATTACTGTGATGTTAAAAGGTCTGCCTTGGATTCGTATCGAGATCATTCTATCATTTTTGAGATTGCATCCCAGTACAGTTTTCGCCACTCTTTTGTTGACTATGAGGGCCACTCCCTTTCTTCTACGGGATTCTTGGCCCACAGTAGTAGATATGATGGTCATCCGAACTGAATTCGCCCATTCCCGTCCATTTTAGTTCACTGATGCCCAGGATGTCAATATTTATTCTTGCCATCTCCTTTGACCACCTCCAGCTTACCAAGGTTCATGGTTCTTACATTGCAGGTTCCTATGCAATATTTTTCTTTACAGCATTGGACTTTCCTTTCACTTCCAGGCATATCCGCAACTGAGCGACCTTTCGGTTTTGGCCCAGCCGCTTCATCAGCTCTGAATCTACTTGTACTTGTCCTCCGCTCTTCCTCAGTAGCAATTGGGACGCCTTCCGACCTGAGGGGCTCATCTTCCAGCGTCATAACTTTTATATGCCTGTTGTCTTTGTCCATGGAGTTTTCTTGGCAGGGATACTGGAGTGGCTTGCCAGTTCCTTCTCCAGGTGAATCACGTTTAGTCAAAACTCTCCACTATGACCTGTCCGTCTTGGGTGGCCCTGCACAGCATAGCTCATAGTTTCTCTGAGTTATTCAAGCCCCTTCGCCACGACAAGGCAGTGATCCATGATCCATGGATCCAGTGATCCATGAAGGAGGCCTAAATAGCTTAGGTCTTTAAACACTAATGTGAGCATCGTGAATTGGGCCCAGATACAAGCTGGATACCAGTGCAGATATTTAAAAACGGGGGTTATATGAATTCAAAATAGAACCCTGGTTAGTAATCTGGCTGCTGCACTTTGGATCAGTTGAAATTTCCCAATAGTCTTCAAGGGTAGTCCCACGTAGATCACATGGCAATAGACCAGTCTGGAAGTT
Organism: Zootoca vivipara; assembly: GCF_963506605.1. NCBI lineage: Eukaryota > Metazoa > Chordata > Lepidosauria > Squamata > Lacertidae > Zootoca > Zootoca vivipara. The sequence continues at coordinate 46,088,383 of NC_083286.1, read as the reverse complement.
ACCAGAATGTGGAATACAGCAGCCAAGCCATCTTGCTCCAAAATAAGCCACAGCTGGCAAACCAGCCAAAGCTGGAAATAAACACTGCTAGCCACCAAGCCTCCCTGAGCCTCCAGTGACAGCTTTGGATCCAAGAAAACCCTCAAACTACAGACCTGCTCCTTCCCAGGAAATGCAAACACAGCCAGAACATGAAGTCTTCCCACTTCCTAGACTCAATAACTCAGGACACATATCTCAGGATTCAGCTTCAATTTACTTCATATCAGTGTTAAAAATGTGAACTGTATTATGCAAAACAGTTATTTTCAAATGCTGGCCAAAGACCCAGCAAAGCTGACATGTTGTTTGCTTCAGGTGAAAGGAGTAGAAAGGCATGGAAAAGGGGAAGTCTTCCACATCATGATATGTCTTCTCTAATAAAGAATTTGAGAACAAATGCTACTAAATATGAAACTGAGACAAATAACACTTGAAATAGTCTCAGATATTCAAAATTATATCACTATAGTCATCAGTTCACATATTCTGGCTTGCTGAGAACATTCTCCAGGTTTCCCAGCATGCACACAGGATTCCAGACAGTAGGGGACCACATAAAGTAAAAACAAAATAAAAAAATCCTTCCAGTAGCACCTTAGAGACCAACTAAGTTTGTAATAGGTATGAGCTTTCGTGTGCATGCACACTTCTTCAGATACACTTCAGTGTGAAGAAGTGTGCATGCACACGAAAGCTCATACCTATGACAAACTTAGTTGGTCTCTAAGGTGCTACTAGAAGGATTTTTTTATTTTGTTTTGACTGCATCAGACCAACACGGCTACCTACCTGTAACACATAAAGTAAGATAGACATCCCTATTCACCCCAGTTTTCTGTGAGGCACAAAGAACTGGAAGGAAGAGAGATATTTCAGTCTGCTGTCAGAAAGAGATTCCAGGACTCTGAAGGCAACCACATTTGTAGAATCCTTCCCATAGTTCCTTTGGGTTTTTGTTTCTAACAGGATATTTCACAACATAAAACAATAGTTCATTTGCAACATAGCATAATGTAATCCATCAAGAAAGTTCTGAACTTTGAGAAGCTTAAGAGGCATTCAACACACACTGAAATAAACAGGATTTTACATATTTTTAACCTATGATGCCAGACTGTAGACATTCGTGATTATATTTGGACAAGGTACCTACTAAACATCTGATGTGACAGATATCCAAGTGATATATACACAAATAGTGAAATCCTACATATTTCAGTATCAATCATCCATGTTCACGAATCAAGGATGTTGCTTGATAAACTCAACAACAAAAATGATCTAGTGTTAACCATAAACCAAACTAAGCCAATCCAAGAGGTTAAATTAAAAAGTATAAAATAACATGATTTAATAAACTAAATTAATGGTGGGGGACCTGTGGTACTCCATATAGATAGATAATTTATTACTGTTTGAGACCAGCATATAAAACACACTTGAGGGTACAATCCCAGAGGGAACACAAACATTTAAAACATTGAACAACAGTAAACTTAAAATTTATAAATGTGATAAGCGTACAGTATAGACACTAAAAACTTTGAGATAAAGGTAAAGGTAAAGGGACCCCTGATCATTAGCACATGGAAATGCCGTTTACCTTCCCGCTGTAGCGGTTCCTATTTATCTACTTGCATTTTGACGTGCTTTCGAACTGCTAGGTTGGCAGGAGCTGGGACCAAGCAACGGGAGCTCACCCCGTCACAGGGATTCGAACCGCCGACCTTCTGATCAGCAAGCCCTAGGCTCAGTGGTTTATCCACAGCGCCACCGCAAAGACATGACCCAGAATCACCCGAGGGACTGAATTTGGGGATTTTCTTGATGAACTAGTTTGGGGTGGTGGTCTGCACTTACAGATCTGTACACAGAATCTGGCGACCATCTGGGTACTCCATATCTGTAACCATCCCTAACCACTGGCCATGCTGGCTGGAGCTGATGAGAGTTGGAGTCCAACATCTCGAGGGCCACAGATGTCCTACTTTTGAAATAAGTATCCATACCTAATCAAAATGTTAGGGTTTTATAATATCCTGCCCTGCAGGTAGAAATTTATATTTAAATTGTACAGTTTCCCACTAATGACCTTTGGAGGTTGAAATGTGTTGAAGCCTTTGGTATCTCTTTATATACATATTACAAGGTTCATCTATGTTATTTATCATCTGTTGTATACAATTAGGTGTTTTGGTTCAGTGTGTTTGTCTAATTAAATAACATTCTATTTCAGCATTCTTTTTTAAAAAAAAATTAAAAACTTTTATTTATTCTTCTGAAAAACATTACATAATAAATCATCGTACAGAACATAGACATAGAATAATACGAAGTAAACTCAAAGAAAAATGAAAAGCAAACTTTCACAAATGTCTACATAAAATAGAATCTGAAATAATGTATAAATAATGTATAAAAGAAAAAGAAAAAAATGCTGGACATCTGCAAAAATCAGCATATCAAAGCAAAAAGAACACTCAGACAAACAAAATTGAGATAGAGAAACAAAAAAGAAAAAGAAAAATTAGAAAATTAAAAAAGAAAAAAGCATTCTTGATACAATTATCCATTTATACTGTGATGTTTTGCGGTTAAGAGCAGGGATCCTCAATTCTTCTAAAAACTGTTTTAAGCTTTTGGGATGTTGAATAAAAATGGGCAGTTTGGAGCTTGCTTACACATTCAGTATTCAGAGGTGGTTATCCCAAACTTTCACTCTTGTCACTTCCAGCTCCTCTCCCCTTCCTTGACTATTTCTCAGTCATTCAAAAGTTATTGTGTTTCTTTCAAGCAGGGCTGGAAAACATTTGATCCACCAAGACAATCGTAGCTCACCAGTCAGGCATGTCAGCTGACCAGGGGCTCAATAAACACTGATTGCTTGGGGACTTGGGAGACCACACTGCACTGATCATGACTTGCATTCAGCTATGTGCGTCAAAGTTACGCAGGGAATTGGAGATGACTTTTCACATGGCATGCAATAGTAGACAGAAAATGTGCAAGTAACTTGCATCCTTTTTCCTGTTTTGGAGTCTTATCTCAAGAAGTTACTGAAAGGGGAGCCCACCCATGACTCCAGAGTAAAGATGTTTTTTCTCCTTTTGAGCACAAAACCATAGAAGCATAACAAAATGCACAAGTCACTTGTGGGTGCGCTACCACCATTTCCACAGCGTGAGTGTCGTAACTCAGTTCTATCCATCTAAGAGAGCTACAAGTCGGCTATTGTTTACATGGATTACTTATCCAGAGATTAAGGAGAAGAGACAAGCCGAAAGCTTTTCATCCTGCCACGTGCCACTGAATCATTTTTAGCTTACTTCAACCTCTCATTCACCTCTTGAAAGTAAAAACAGATCAGAGGTTAGGAATGAGTTTAGGGGCTGTTATCCAAGGATCAAACACAGGTAGTAGCAGAGTTCACTTTCAAATATCAAGGGACAACATTAATGCTAAGTAGCCATAGGTTGGCTTTAGAAATGGTATGGCATCACAGGATGCTTAATAAATTCGTGTATTTCCCAGGGGATGCATATTCAGGTTAATCTTCTCAAATGAGTTTGAAGAAACAGACAAGGTAATAGAAATTTGTGAATTTCTACAATTCTATATTAGACAGAAAAATAGGGACCCAGGTGGCGCTGTGGGTTAAACCACAGAGTCTAGGGCTTGCTGATCAGAAGGTCGGCGGTTCGAATCCCTGCAACGGGGTGAGCTCCCGTTGCTCGGCCCCAGCTCTTGCCCACCCAGCAGTTTGAAAGCACATCAAAGTGCAAGTAGGTAAACGGCGTTTCTGTGCGCTGCTCTGGTTTGCCAGAAGCAGCTTTGTCATGCTGGCCACATGACCTGGAAGCTGTCTGCGGACAAACGCCAGCTCCCTCGGCCTATAGAGCGAGATGAGTGCCACAACCCCAGAGTCGGACACGACTGGACCTGATGGTCAGGGGCCCCTTTACCTTTACAATTCTATATCACATATAGTTAAACCAGGCATCCCCAAACTTCGGCCCTCCAGATGTTTTGGACTACAATTCCCATCATCCCCAACCTGGTCCTGGTAGCTAGGGATCATGGGAGTTGTAGGCCAAAACATCTGGAGGGCCGCAGTTTGGGGGTGCCTGAGTTAAACTAATGAACCTATCTGTTTGTGGCAAGAGGAGATCTAACATAATATGGGAGCAAGCAGGCCTGCATGGGTAGAAGCAAAACAAAAAGCCGTTGATAAAAAAGGAATTCTTAGTGTCCCCGGAACTGGCAACTACAACATGGCAATGCCATGGGCTGAATTTCCTAATGCAACAAACCAAAGTAACACAAAAACAATATTGCAGTGAAAGCTCAAAGACTTCCCTAGATGCTACTTGCACCTTAGGACCTTCAAAAATAAATATGTAAATACTGTATGCATTTTCCCAGTAATGTAGAAAATGGGCACATAGTAACCAGCATAGCACAAAACAGTGTTGTTGTTTTTTAAAAATAAGCTTATTGGGCAAACACCAAACTGCAATGTAAGAACAAGCTTTTTGAAAACAATCTCGTTTTGAATTTCAACACTGAATTTTAACTCTTACAATTCTTCAACACCAATTTTCCAATTCACTGTAGTGCTAATTCAGATATTACCACGGCAGTACTCCGGTCTCACATTACTCTAGTTACGTTCAGATAGAGAAAACACATGAATCAGATGAATAGTGTGGTATCTTCCTACTGGCCCCCAGTGGGCCTTGAATATTACACTGAAACATTATAGATTTCACAATGTGCTTTCAGCCTGATTACCACACACTATTTTGTCAGTTATTTCAATGCTACCTTATTTTCATGTGGAAAAGCACCAATTACATACTTCTATAAGTACCATCCATACCCTGTCTACTTATATATATTGTGTCATTACTACAAAGTTTTTACTTTGCAGTACAAATTATCTTGAATCCATAACATGCAGCACTCTTAATCCTATTGAATATATCTACTGTTTCATAAAAAAATAAACTTAATATTTTAACAGATTTTTGTTAAAATGCAGCAATGAAAAGTTTGTTGGCAATTGTTTTCTCTTTACACAGTGCACTAACAGTTAATATACGCAGCATACACCTCTGTACAGTTTTGTTCTGTATATGCCCGTAATTGAAGTAAAAAAAAACCTATGGGAATATACAAAGCATCCAAACTGTTTTTCAAAAATTTCACTGTGATAAGAATTCTAACTGCCACCTTGTCTTAAGATCTATATCCAAGTATAATAGAAGTCAGCTTGCCTATAGGGACAGGCAGTCATGAGTTCAACCCTAAGTACAGTATCTACAAACTCTGGCTAGTGGTGGACTATTTCCAAGCAGATCACTGACAACACAGAATCAATTTGCAAGCAGAGTGTAGGAGAGAACCGGAATTGGAAAGACCACTGGAATTTACATACTGCTGGCTACATCAATGCCCAAGCTCTGAAAAGCTCAAATGATGCTAACAGCCCCATCTGCAGCCAGCAGACGGGAAATAATGAACCTGCAGCACAGCAAGCTGTACAAAACAAGTCTAGGGGGTGGAGAGAGCAACATACCTGCCAATAATCCATCAGCTGCTTCTTCTTTTCCTGCTCCCCCTCTCCCCTTCCCTCATGTGTCAAGAAACAGCTCACCAGAATGAGACTTCGCCATCTCCCCTTGTGACTTAAGATTTCTCTTCTTCCCATAACACATTAAGGGCGGGATTCCAGTGCTTGCCCGGTGGGCCCGGTGGTTTTCCGAAGCTGACTACTTGCTTTCCACCATTTCCTCATATTCTCTTTTCCACTCTCACGATTTGAACACAAAGTCAAATTATTTCTGCTAACAGAAACAGAACACCTATCCTCCTCCTCCTCCTCCTAGCCAAGTGATAAAAATGGGTGCTGCTTTCTCACAGTCACTCTCACCCTCTCTAGTTAGAAAGAGAAGTACAGCACTTAAGCCGGTAATAAACTTTTTTAAAAAAAAAAAGAGAGAGGGGGAAAAAAAGAGGCCAGTCCCATTGCAAGGAGGAAGAATCAGAGAATCACGGAAGGGACCATGAGAGTCTTCTAGTCCAACCTCCTGCATGAGATGCTCCACAACGGTGCTTCAGCTAGCAGCCTATCATGGTGTTTATTACTATTATTTTAAATGAAAACAAGATCTACTAATTTAGCCTTTGCAGCCCATGCTTGCCAGGAAGACCCACAGAACAGAAGGGGGTTTCATTCCCAATCTAACACCCCCGCCTGAGCTCCATGGGGCTGAATCCCCTTAATAAATGTGCATTGCCTTGGGCATGGGAGGAATTTTCGCATCCTGGAGCAAGGATTCTCCCCGCTCCCTGCTGCTGGGGACCGGCTGCTGGGAGGAAGACACATCCCCGCTACCAGGGCTATATCTCCGACCCCCACCCTTAAGTCAGGAAAGAGCTCCCCTCTCTCCCCAGCCTCCATTCACTCCCATTCTGAAAACACACCCCAGAATGTGGAGTTTGTGGGGGGCGGGATGGTGGGAGGCGCTGGCCACCAGGGTGCCCACCCCGCTCCCCCCCCGCAGGGCCCCCACTCCTGCTCCGTTACCTCGGCTGAGATCGAGGGGGACGTTTTCCTCGCCGCTGTCGTTCCGGCCTGGGCGGTGGGGAAGAGGGGGAGAAAAGAAAACGAGATTCGGTCATTGATGGGAGGAGGAGAGGAGAGGCTGAGCCCGGCGGCCGGAGGGAGCGGGATGCTGAGACCGGGGAGGGGGAGGAGGACGGGACGACGGGGGAGACAGGAGCCGGACACCGATCCACCCACCCGCCGCCGAAGCGCAGGCCAAACACACACACACACCCCGGGGGTTCCTCCTCACCTCGAATGCGGAGGTGCCTCAGCGAGCGGGCGCGGAGACTCACCGCCATGTTTACGGCCCCGCAGTCACAACACCGGAAACCTCGCCCGATCTCGCGAGAGAGCGGAGGAAGCCGCCTTGCTCGGCTTGCCTAGTTACTGCCCGCGCGCGGGAGGCCCGCCCGCTCTCACGAGCGCCGGGAACCGCGCGCTCTCGCTCGAGGAGCGGGCGCCGTGGGAAGGGAAGGGCGGGCGGCACGCTCCCGGTGCCAGGCAGCCCATGAGGCCGTTGTTGAGGTGGGGGGTGGCCGCGAGGAGGAGCCGGGGGGTACCGCCTCCGCCGCCTTTGTATTCTCCTCGGGGCAGGCGGCTGTGCCCGCTCGGCTTGCTCCTTGTGGAAACCTATTTGCTGCGAGGTTCCAGTTAATCCTGGCGCTTCCCCACCAGAGATTCCCGTTTCCTTTTGGGAATGAGGCGCAGCGGAGACTGTTGTCTTTTTGATGCGTGCTTTATTTACACCAGGGTTTCCCAAAGTTGGGGCGCCTGTTTTTTTTGGGGGGGGGGACTACAATTCCCATCATTCCTGACTACTGGTTCTGCCGGCTAGGGATGATGGGAGTTGTAGTCCCGAAATCAGCTGGAGCCCCAACTTTGGGAAACCCTGCTTTACACAACCAGAGGCTGCGATGGAGGGGTTCACAGCATCAACGCCTTCCGAAAGTGGCTTTTTTGCCCCCATAACTGCTGTCTTGGATTCAAACAGAAATCAAACATTGCTCCCAAACTGTTGGTCTGACTTTTCCTACAGTTTGCTGCTTTCCTTCTAGGTCACATCACCAACATAACCTTGAACCCTGGCTTTCCAGGCCCTCCAGGTGTCCCTATTTTCCCGGGACAGTCCTGCATTTACAGAACCTGTCCTGGTTTCTGATTTGATCCTGGAATGTCCCACTTTTCCTTAGGATGCCCCTATTTTCATCTGATAAATATTGGAGAGTATGGTAGGATGTCCCTATTTTCATCTCAGAAATGTTGTTGGGTATGACCTTACCCTTCTAACTACTAACCCCTTTTCTTTTTTTCACTTAATGACTCAGGCGATCACCCTGACATGGGAAGCTTGCCTGGCTTCTATTTTAACACTCACTGGTTCCAGGAGTTAGAAGGTTCTCACATACAGCCTACTCCCCCCCCCCAACAAAACTCATATTAAATGTCTGTTCTTGTTAGTCATTTATGAACTGCCCTCTAAACATGTCTAAACAGCACTTTATGTTTTTAACTGTAAGCCACCTTGAGTCCCTGTCAGGGGAAAGGGTAGGGTATAAATAAATGATAATTTATTGAGGCAATTTGCCGATATACGTTAAAAACCGCTTTATAAACGGTGCTGGAAAATGGCTTTAGTGGTTTAAAAGCAATACACAATGAGCCCCTAGGACAGAGCTGTTTGGTACAAAAATGAACACCTAAAACCCACTTGAAAAAGCTCATCAAGACAAAAAAGGGGAAGAATGCCTTTCGGTTGTTTCAGGAAAGTACAGGTTGTGGGCATGTCCCACTGTACGGTCCCACTGTACACTTGGCATCAAAAAACAGGCAGAGCTGCACATTTTTACACAGGAACAAAAATGTTGGGCTTAATACTATACTTCTGTCAAACATTGTTTTGCTTCTGCTAAGCCACCCAGGGAATATTTCTGGGCGGCTATGTCAAATTAAGGAATGACGCAAATAAATTTCACCATGGCAGAAATGAAAAAAAAGGAAAACAGCAGCTCTTTGCTGTGAAAGGCCTTTACAAAAAAATATTCAAGTGGGTGTGGTGCCTCTAATGCCTTCCCAGTGGCTTCAGGGCAGTGTGGGGTATGACCTGGGGAGAGTTCTGAGGGCCAGAAAGAGAAATGTCAAGGGCCACATTTGGCCGCTGGATTCCACATCCCTGCGGTAAACAGACGTTGGTGATTGGCTGCAGACAGTGACTTCATGGTGAGGGGATAACACTCCTTTCATCTCTGTATTTTGTGCTATTTATTCGAAGAGTTGATTCCTACAACAGGCTTGAAGATCTAAATGGCCACGGCCCAACATATATGCAGGAATGATATGCATATGAACCTCTCTCAGCCAAAGGATAAGTGAATAGTTTTTTAAAAAAATAATCCCCCTGCGGGACTATCCACATTGGTAATCTCTGGCTTCTTTTAACATGTTCTCAAAGCACCACAGTCTAAGGGGACATTCATAAAATATGAATTAAATACTGGATCCATGCCATCTGCAGGGGACCCATGACTAGGAGTGCAAGTAAGCAACCTGCGTACAGCATAGCATCTTAAGTCTTTATCGTACATGACAAATGGTTAGTCTGCTTTTAAAAGCATTTTTAATTTACATTTTAAAGGCTGTTTGAAGTGTAATGTGCCCTATGTGCTGTGCAACTAGCATTTTAAGAACCCCAGATGAAAGGCACTAAATTCAATTCACAACTTTCAACAAATAGTGTGTGCAAAGTTTCACACTTCATGGGGTGTGTGGTTTTACTCTGAAAAGTCACTGGTTTTTCTTTGAAAAAAATGACTATCTGCTTCCTGTTTACACTCAGAATAATTGTGCCTGACTGCAGTATTGAAACTGTTTTTCTACTTCCCAACACAGAGATTTAAGGCAGCTAAAATGCGTTTTTCTCCCCACAAGAGCTGGAAGTTGTTGGGGAAATATACCGTATCTCTGCTTATTCCACTTTTGCCTCTAGAAACAAGGTTCCAAGGGCTTTTATAATGTTTCAAAAACTTGCAAAAAATCTATTTGGCCAGAGTGACACAGGTCCATACTGATGTTACTTAAAAGGGGGAATTCCCCACCCCTGTCCCACCTCCCATGGAGAAAGCCTAACCCCTAGTTGTGCTTTACCATTGTTTTGATAGCTGTATCTGTCAATGAATTGAACACTGAATGAAAATTCATATCTGTCCCATGGCCCTTTTTCTTTCTTTAAACCACATGCAAGAGACCAGAGTATGGGTTAAAATTGGCCACAACTTTTATTGAGCTTCAGAAGTGGGAAACTTGGCATAGGCCTTGGCAGCTAACCCTCTCAGGCCGTTGGCTGAGGATATGCAGGCTGATGAGGTACAGTAGAAGGGGACTGTAAAGCGCACACTTACACAGCATGCCCTTCCACTAACCTTGGCCCAGGAGTTTGACCTACATGCCGCCGCTCTAGGGCCAGGGACTCCCGGTTTTTGCCCTTTAACGGGCCCCTGCAAAAGCCGCCGCATGGGAGGGGAGCCTGATTGCATCCCTCCCAACCTGAAGGTAGACACAGGAAACCTTGCCAAGGCCTAAAAGCGCACCTGAGACCCCTAGGGCCTCGCCACCAAGAATCCCACGACTGAAGAACCATCGCCCATTGTGAATTTGGGGTTTTCTTCAGCCCTACGCCGTAATCATCACAATTGCAACAAATAAAGGCTTGACATATCTTGCTTTGCATGTCATGCATCTATCTCATATATTGGTTTCACCTTTTAAGTTGCATTACTGAAATAAATGAACTTTTCGATGAAACTGGGCCATTGAGGGATGCAGCCCGGGGAGGGAGAGGGCGGGTGTGACCTGGAGAGGAATGTGCGTGGTGTGCAGAGGTAGGCTGCATTTGTTCCCCAGGGCCCGAGGTTCCCCACCCCTGTGCTAAGGGCACAGCTCTCCCTTGTGTGGGTGCGTATGCTCCAGGCACCACCACCTACTGTGCTCTGTCCAGGGTTCTGACAGGCTTTGCCTGGACCAAGCATGGCTCTGCTGCCGTCACCTTCCCCTTGTGAGCTGACTCAAGCTGCGATGGAAGAAGACAGCAATATCACTCCACATTCCCGGCCATGTTTCCATTCCAAACAGCGCTCTCCTTTCGTGGGCAAGCCAGTCATACTTATTAAACATCCGTCTTCTACTTTTTCTTCTTCGGGGTGGCTTTGCCAGATATTCTAGAAGCAGCGGTTGACAAAGGTAGCCAAACTATTGGAAGAGTTTTACTGTTCAATCCATTCTGCGGCTGTTTTGTTTGTAGCTATCTCTTTTTATTGCGATGTGGGGTTTTTTTCTTTTGCGTGTCATAATTTTAATTGTGCAGCTTGTTGATATTATGTGTTGTGCCACACCCTAGCATCTGTGCAGGAGGAGGACGGGTTAGAAATACGTATCTGAAGAAGTGTGCATGCACATGAAAGCTCATACCAATGACAAACTTAGTTGGTCTCTAAGGTGCTACTGGAAGGATTTTTTTAAATTTTGTTTCGACTACGGCAGACCAACACGGCTACCTACCTGTAACTAGAACTATGGAAGGCACCACATTGAGCCTCATGAAATGGAAGTCCATCAACTGGTATCTGAAGAAGTGTGCATGCACATGAAAGCTCATATCAATAACAAATTTAGTTGGTCTCTAAGGTGCTACTGGAAGGAATTTTTTTATTGGGTTAGAAATACATTTCATAATCAAACGAATAAGATGCCTTAACTATGGGTGAGCAGGGAGTGAAGAAATGCACAAGGAGAATGCTGCAGTTTAGAAAACCCATAAGATCTTTAATGTTTCCCAAAGCATGATAAACTGTAAAACAAAATCTATAGAGAATAAAAACACAAGATTAATATATCTTAGCATAGCAAGATGCTACTATAATTAAGTCATGGGTGCCAAGGCTGGAATCTCAGAACGCAGCAAGGGCGTACCCACCATTCGGCAAGTTAGGGCAGCTGCCCTACTCTAGAAGCAGGGCTGGTGGGCAGAGGCGGAGCACAGCCCGGCGGAGCGCGAGTTCGCCATTCCCGCCGCACCGCGCCGCACCCTCCCTCCAGCTCCCCGGCGCGCCCTCAGGCAAGGCCAAGCGCGGCGGGGAACCAGGGAGCGCGGCGCGGCGGGCGGGAACGCTGAACATGCGCTCCGCTGGGCTGGGCTCCGCCTACCAGCCCTGCTTCTAGGGAGGGGCACAGCCCGGCGGAGCGCGAGTTCGCTGTTCCCGCCCACTTTGTGGCCCCTCCCCTTCCGTGCCTTGGCCCCTCCCCTTGCCCCCCCCTAGTTTTGATCCTGGGTACGCCCATGGAACGCAGCATAAAATAAAGGATTGAAAACTACATAAATTACATTCATGATTGTTCAATGAAAACACTCCACAGAAGTATTGTTTTGTACCAAGTGCAATAACTTAATTTTAGAAAATATATTCCTTGGTTATCTGTGAGGGTGGCACATTTCCTCTGTCACTCTGAGTCAGCAAGGAGCTTCAGCGCATGTATCTTTACACTGAGAAACTGTGCGTGCAAAGTTGTGTTCTGTGTTTGTTTGCGTGTTGTGTGGTTTCTTATCTCACCCAGTTGCCAGTTCTGAACATGTATTCCCAGTCCCATGAAAGGCAAAACGGTTTATCGGCTGTTGGCAGGGCAGCTGTGGGCTAAATGTTTGATGCCTACCCCCCTCCCTGTTCCCTTCTATCCTGATCAGCATTAGTGCTAATTACTGAACCCACTTATGCATATGGATGCAAACACATCCCTATCATCTTGCAACCTTTACTACTAAAACCTGTAATTTCCGTTGTGTGGACTTTGACATTCATCGTCACTCCAAGTAGTGTGGTCTTTGTCTGCTGAACAAGTATTGCTGCATAAGGAACCTTTTGCCCAGTCTTTTCTGTCAACTAGCAAAGCCACAGGCAAGTTTTGATATGAGACTAATCTCTTATGATGGAGACTGAACTGTGTATGAAGTGTATTCTCACATATTTTGCAGCACGACTGATATAAACAGTTCAAATAAACAATACAGTGCCCAGGTCCTTTCTGCATCCCACTCACCCCACAAAGTACATTAGAAGTTGAAAAAGCCAATGGTCCGTCTCAAGGTGCTCATTTATTGGGGAGGCTGAGGTAGATCAAAGCAAATAAGAGGGAGTGGGGCCATGCAGGCCTTCATAGAGAAATATTTGCATAAGCTCCAACAATATTTAACAGAACAGCCCTTACTTCTCCACTACCTGTCTGTTCTTGTGGGAGGAGGTGAAAAAACTGTCTCTATTTTGTCCTTATTTTGCCTTTTGGAGAGATATTGGGGATGTGTTTTAAATTTTGTATTAGTTTGAACTGCATTAAAAATTCTTCAGGCTTTAGTCCCTATCTCTAGAGCCTAGAATGTTGGAGCATTTTATGTTTTGTGTGTGATGCAAATTAATATGCATGCATGCAAAAAAGCCATCACGCTGCTTCGTTTCATGCCACAAGACAGCTAGCAAGGCAAGAGTGCGTGGGGGTTAAATGCACTCGAAGAGAACTTGTTGCAAGACTGTTAAGTTCTTGTTACAAACAAAACTATCATGGTCAGGATAGCTTAGCTTGGTAGAGCGTGAGACTCTTTATCTCAGGGTTGTGGGTTAGAGCCCCATGCTGGGCAATAGATTCCTGCATTGCAAGGGGTTGGACTAGATGGCACTCGTGGTCCCTTCCAACTCTACAAGTCTATGATTCTATGGTCAGTTTGCTAATGCACTCTGCTTCTAAAGCCAGAACTTACTGTATTTTTCCGTGTATAATTCAAAAGCATCAATTCTTCGGCGATCAGCCTTCGTTATGGTCCAGCTCTCACTTCCATACATCACTACTTGGAAAACCATAGCTTTAATTACCGGTATACAAACCTTTGTCGGCAAGGCGATGTCTCTGCTTTTTAAGATGCTGTCTAGGTTTGCCATCGCTTTTCTCCTAAGAAGCAGGCGTCTTTTAATTTCGTGACTGCTGTCATCATCTGCAGTGACATTAGGTAATGTCGTGACCGACTCTGGTCCAGTCGTGACCGACTCTGGGGTTGCGGCGCTCATCTCGCGTTATTGGTCGAGGGAGCTGGCGTACAGCTTCCAGGTCATGTGGCCAGCATGACAAAGCCACTTCTGGCGAACCAGAGCAGCACACGGAAGCACCGTTTACCTTCCCGCTGTAGCGGTACCTATTTATCTACTTGCACTTCGACGTGCTTTCGAACCTAGGTTGGCAGGAGCTGGGACCGAGCAATGGGAGCTCACCCCGTCGAAGGGATTCGAACTGCTGAGCTTCTGATCGGTAAGCCCTAGGCTCTGTGGTTTTAACCCACAGTGCCACAAGCTGTATACTTGCACTCTAGACTGAATCATGAACCCACAGCGCCACCTGCGTCCCTGCAGTGACATTATTTTCAAGTAAAAAATCCTTGCCTTATACACGGAGAAGTACGGTACTGGTGAGCAAATGAACACAATGTATAACTGATAGAGAAGAGCTGAAATAGGCCCAGCATGCTTCAGGTGTGAGAACAGGGTATAGCAAGTACACATAAGTGTGACTAATTTAATTTGTGAAATATTTTAGAAGTGCATGCTTTGATGAAATAAACAAAATAAGTTTGCAAAATGAGAACTGGGTGGTTGCCTGAATAATTTAATATTCACCATACTGGTGGAAGAGGGAAGTGGTTTGGAGGTTTGCTTCCTCAACCTGATCGAGGAAAACAGTGACATGTCCCATCAACATTGCAATGCCTTCATTGTGAGACCTGCTTTACAGTCCAGAAACTGGTGAGATAGCTTAACCAAATATTTGTACCTATGCTGACAACAACCAATGTGAGGAATACATTTCACTCTTGCATCAACCACCTGGTGATTTAGAGTAGATGAAGCTCAGGCTGAGGGGAAATCCACAGCTAATCGTTGTCATATATGCAGCCTATATTGGGGTGGGGGTGGGGGTGGGGAGAGAAATGTAAATGTAAATACAGTATGAAAAATGCCTACCCTTGTTATTAAAAAAAACACCAACCAAAATAAAACAATTCTGTTTACTCAATCCCAAATCACTACAATTCTGTTGGACATGTGTAACATACCATCATCAGCGATATCATCGTATATTTCTTCATCACTGTAAGTTTAGAAAGAAAAAAAGAAAATCAATTGGTGTAGTTACTTTCACATATATTAGGAACAGAGGAAGCTGCCTTATAGAAAGGCATGGTCCATTTGACCATGGTTCATTCTCTCGTTCCATCGCTGAGCCTTGAGAAAATCTGACCTTACCTGAACTGAAGCTCAGGTAAGCAAAGTCTCTCTTTTCTGGCTTTTCTGTGCATCTGATAAGATCCTGTGCAGCGGGTAAGATCATCTTTTCACAAGGCATGGCCATGGAACAATGAGGAAAGCTCTCGGACCCAGGGGGAATTCATTGGTACACAAAAGAATCAAAATGCAGGTCAAGTGGAAGTGTGGATGATGATGATGATGATGATGATGATGATGATGATGATGATGATGATGATGATATAATATTTATTTGTACCCCGCCCATCTGACTGGGTTGCCCCAGCCACTCTGGGCAGCTTCCAGCATGTATAGGTAAAGGTAAAGGGACCCCTGACCATTAGGTCCAGTCGTGACCGACTCTGGGGTTGCCCGTTCATCTCGCATTATTGGCCGAGGGAGCCGGCGTATAGCTTCCAGGTCATGTAGCCACCATGACAAAGCCACTTCTGGCAAACCAGAGCAGCACACGGAAACGCCATTTACCTTCCCGTTGGAGCGGTTCCTATTTATCTACTTGCACTTTGACGTGCTTTCGAACTGCTAGGTTGGCAGGAGCTGGGACCAAGCAACGGGAGCTCACCCCGTCACAGGGATTCGAACCGCCGACCTTCTGATCAGCAAGCCCAAGAGCCTCAGTGGTTTAACCCACAGTGCCACCTGGGTCCCTCCAGCATGTATAAAAACACAGTAAAACATTAAACCTTAAAAAGGATGAACGCTTAGAATCAGATCCCAGTGCAACTCAACTTACCATATTTTTCTGAGTATAACGTGCCCCTGTGTATAACACGGCAACCATTTTGGGGACTCAACTTTATGACAATGGGGGAAGATAACCCTCGTGTATAAGGCGACCCGCATTTTTAAACATCATTTTAGAGTAAAAAAACACCCTAGTCTTCTACACAGAAAAGTACGGTATGTATTAAAAAGGTATTAATTTGTTTTAGAAACCATTTAAATGTTTTTAAGGTGAAGCATGTGAAGAAGAAGAAGAAGAAGAAGAAGAAGAAGAAGAAGAAGAAGAAGAAGAAGAAGAAGAAATTGGGCCACAGGTGCAGGGCAAGACATGTTGAATATGGAAATGTAGAGTCGGAAGGGACCATGAGGGTCATCTAGTCCAACCCCCTGCAATGCAGGAATCTTTTGCCCAACTTGGGGCTCAAACCCACAACCTTGAGATTAAGAGCCTCATGCTCTTCAAACTGAGCTATTGTGTTGCATATGCTGTTCATTTCAATACAGGAAAAATTCTGAGTGGATTTTACCCAATATATTATGCCAATAAACAATGAAAGTGATGATTAACACTATCCTTATAAAAAAAAATCAAGAGGATAAACACTTGGCTTTAAATTCTGAGAATTTCTTTTGTTTCTGTGAACTTTTCCAAAGGAACAACTTAGCAATATTCTATGGAAAAGTCTTCATTTACATAGCATTGCCCGGGGGGGGGGGGCGTTTCCTTGTTTGGGAAGCAAAACTGTTTCACTAGCTTTGACAATACTGTATTATAAAAAGTTTCAATATGAAAACATTGCACTTACTCATCCATTATGCAGCTTCTCCGGACATAACCATCTGTAAAATAAAATTATAGGCACATAGTTATCTGCTGAAGCTAATATCACTCTTCTGAGCTGAAAGAAAACCACGAGGCAGGAAGGTGAAAATGATAATGCAGAAAGGACATGTGCCATCTAGGGATTCTACCATCTAGGTGCATATTATAGGAGGTGCATATTATAGAAGGTATAAAGCACAGGTTTGTGAAATAAAAATCAGCGAATACCTCACCACCACCCATTCAGAAGCTTGTTTCTATATTTTACCATCATTGTCCAGAGATCATGCAAAGGGCTGTTCTCAGTGATGGCTGCTGCCATCGGGAATGATAGGGTGGAAGGCAGGGAGGCCGAAAGTAAAGGTAAAGGTAAAGGGACCATTAGGTCCAGTTGTGACCGACTCTGGGGTTGCGGCGCTCATCTCGTGTTATTGCTGAGGGAGCCGGCGTACAGCTTCCGGGTCATGTGGCCAGCATGACAGTCACTTCTGGCGAGCCAGAGCAGCACACAGAAATGCCGTTTACCTTCCCGCTGTAGCAGTACCTATTTATCTACTTGCACTTTGACGTGCTTTCGAACTGCTAGGTTGGCAGGAGCTGGGACCGAGCAATGGGAGCTCACCCCGTCGCGGGGATTTGAACCACCGACCTTCTGATTGTAGGTGGCACCAAAGACAGGCAGAGCCACCCCCTCACAGGAGGCAAGCAGACCAAGGTTGGTGGGGCAGCAACCTGATGGACTAGCCTCTACTGCATTTCGTAACAGATAACTTACCACTCAGTGACTCACAATTCTACATGCGAACAGCCTAAAGCCCGGATACAGCCCTTCAAAGTGAAAGAGTGATGCTGCGCAACGATGCTCATTGCAAAAAGGGGCAGAAGATTTTCTTCCGTCCCCACAGCAATGCATTGCACTTTCCTTGACCTCTTTCTTTTGATGGTTTTGCAAACTTGGAAAGGAAAATGCACACTCAGTGCTGATCAGTGTACTGAAGGAAGACTCATGCATCTGTCTGCCAGAGGAAAAATTGTCTTCAGCAGGACAAGTTTGAATGGATGCGGCAGGCATTTTCAGAAATGTACATCAAGAGTATTCTATACCATCACCTATTGAGCTTGGAACTCTTTTAACTCGCTACAGTATCATAAATCTTAATAAACACTTTTTTAAACCCCTTCTCCTCCTCATTTTTTTTTGTTGCTCTGCAGGCTGTGTTCTCGGCATCCACAGCGCTAGAATGATTTTTTAAAACAGCGGACAGGATTCTGTGCCCTGCAGCAAGGCTGCTTTCTCCTGCATGGAAGTGAGAATCAGCAATTGCACCGCTGTCACTGCCATAGTACAAAAATAAAATCTGTCTGTCATGTTCATACTGTGCTAAGGGCCTTGGCAGCATTCCACGGCCTGTTTCCTTCAGAACTTTCAGAGTGACTTTTCAAAGGACTATGCTTGACTTGCGCATTGCAGCCTTTGTGACTCAGTTTCCCATCTGGGAAAACAGGAATAATGAATGATACTTTCTTTTCTACAGTATGGTGTAGTGGTTAAGAGCGGTAGAATCATAATCTGGGGAACCGGGTTCACGTCTCTACTCCTCCACATGCAGCTTCTGGGTGACCTTGAGCTAGTCACACTTCTTTGAAGTCTCTCAGCCCCACCCACCTCACAGAGTGTTTGTTGTGGGGGAGGAAGGGAAAGGAGAATGTTAGCCGCTTTGAGACTCCTTCGGGTAGTGATAAAGCGGGATATCAAATCCAAACTACTCCTCCTCTTCTTCTTCCGTAGCAGCAGTTGAAAACAGCAAGGCAAACATTCTGAACCTGATAATGGAACTCCCTCGGTGGCCTTTGAAACCTGAGTTCCTGTCATTCATTTCATGACAGGAAGACTTCTCCTTAAAGGAGGGACAATACCACAACTTCAGGACAACTCCCTTGGGGAAATGAGCTCATATCGAATGAATTCTATTCCCCTTTCCGGTCTCGCATCAAGATAATATTTGCCATTAGCAAGCCTTTCAGAGCAAATCATCGATTTTTAGTGTCAAGGCGTGCGGTATATAAATCACATTGTGTTGTTTAGAGAGGATGTCTTTCTTGAGTGTGAGCTGGCAAGTCCCTTAAAGACAACCCATGTTAGTTTTTTTTAGTGAAGTGGTTATTGCAATATTGTCACTTCCCAGAGAAGCAAAAGCCACTGGGATGTGTGTGTTGTTTGAGGTTTGCATGAGTAATGCCTGCTTCCCACCCACATTAGCAAACTGAAATTCAGAACTCTACATACCAAATATGCTGCAGTTTCTTTCCAGGGGGTTATAAACCGGATTGTCATGGGGGAAGTATCCCAAAGAGTAGTTCCTCTAGCAGGAGGATTTTCTGCTTGTGCAACAGGACACCCCTGCCTTCTCCTGTCCCTCTGCCCCCCCTGCATCTATTCCAAAGGGGACAGGCAGCCCACAGAACAAGGGCGTTGCATGGGGAGAGGAGAGGGATGTGCAGTCAAATGTGCCCCAGTGGAACTATTTCATTGTTTACTTCCCAGGGGATCTGAGTGGTAGCATGTCCAAGCACAACTGGCAGCGAGAAGGGCAGGGCTGGTAGGATAGGGTGAAGCAGCCGTCTCCCACGGCAGGCACCCCATGGGAACCCTGCCTGCCCCATTGCTGGCATCAATTTCCAGCGAGATCTCGCAGTATCTCGCCGAACCCTGCCGCTGTCACCGCCATGCAACCGACTGTGCTGTGCTTTATTTAATTTGTAATTTATTTATTTTATTTTGTTTCCAACTTCTGTAATCCTCAGCTTCCATTCTTTGGGCCAAAGCCAGGAGATAAATCTTCAAAGCGAACAAGCAAACCATCTCACAACATGACAGAATCCTGGGAATTGTAGTTTGCTCCTTCGGTAAAGGGACCCCTGACCATTAAGTCCAGTCGTGACTGACTCTGGGCCTGCGGCACTCATCTCGCGTTATTGGCCAAGGGAGCCGGCATACAGCTTCCAGGTCATGTGGCCAGCATGACAAAGCCACTTCTGGCGAACCAGAGCAGCACACGGAAATGCTGTTTACCTTCCCGCTGTAGCGGTACCTATTTATCTACTTGCACTTTGACGTGCTTTCGAACTGCTAGGTTGGCAGGAGCTGGGACCGAGCACGGGAGCTCACCCCGTCGCAGGGATTCAAACCGCCGACCTTCTGATCGGAAAGCCCTAGGCTCAGTGGTTTAACCCACAGCGCCACCTGGGTCCAGGGTGGATTACAACAATTTAAAACACTGCTTGAAAGAGTTTAAAAACTTAGAATAAAAAAATACACTCACAAAAATAGGGCGGCCTTAAAAATATTCATCATGGGTATCAAAGAGGTGAGTCTTTAACATTTGACAAGAACTGTATAATGAAGTTGGCCAGATGCACCTCTGTGGTGAGAAGGAGATCCACAATTCAGGGGCTGCTGCAGAAAAAGCACAATTCCCAGCACTCTTAACACACTGCAGTTCCTAGGATTTTTTGGGGGGGAGGAATTTGCTTTATGGTTTGTACGCAGACTAACTGGTCTAGTTTTCTTTCCCCCTTCCATATTAAAGCCCTGGGTCTCCCCAATGTGATGAACGGGCGTGGGGAAGGGGGTGTCTCCTTCCACCCCTGCAATGGTCCTGATGACTTCACCTCCCCAAAGCTGCTATTAGCCTCAGGATTTGGCAGCTTTCCTCCCATGGCTTATAAGCTGCTTCAGTTTGTGTGGAATATTTCACCGGGGAAAGAGCTGGGGGGAAAGGTTAAACCTCCTTCCCTGGGTGCCTTTGTTGAAATCCTGATTGCCTCCTGCCTATTAGTTAGAAGGAAAAGCTCGCATTAAATGCAAGTGCACATTTAGCATGAGGTTTAGTTAGGCCTGGACGTGGGTGGCACTGTGGGTTAAACCACAGAGCCTAGGGCTTGCCAATCAGAAGGTCGGCGGTTCGAATCCCCGCGACGGGGTGAGGTCCTGTTGCTCGGTCCCAGCTCCTGCCAACCTAGCAGTTCAAAAGCACGTCAAAGTGCAAGTAGATAAATAGGTACCGCTTTGGCGGGAAGGTACCGGTAATCGGCGTTTCCGTGTGCTGCTCTGGTTCGCCAGAAGCGGCTTAGTCATGCTGGCCACATGACCCGGAAGCTGTACGCCAACTCCCTCGGCCAATAGAGCGAGATGAGCGCCACAACCCCAGAGTCGGTCACAACTGGACCTAATGGTCAGGGGTCCCTTTACCTTTACCTTGGCCCAAGCAAAGCACAGCTGCTCCCAAGGCATTTTGCTACCCAAGAGGAAGGAAAAAATGGCCCCTCCCTCAGAATTTCATGGACAGAAGCTGGGTCTTATTTCAACACAGGGGTAACAGGACAACATCCTTGGTTACACTTGGGTGGAGCGGGCTTGGAGGGCATCTTAGGAGTCATAGGGCAGGCCACATATTGCACACCCAGCTCCATCACGTTCCTGCTGATCCCCATCTCCCAGTATCTGTGGCCCGAGGCTGGCACTTCACTCTGCCTAACAATAGGGTCGGGCAAAAAGGCTGGAAATGGCAACCTTATTTCCTAATTTCCTAGCTATTTTACTGGCTGAGCGATGGCTCAGGGATTGGTTATTATGGTTATTACTGTATTATTATTATTTTAAAAAAATTCAAATGCTGCATTCTACTCTGAGCCTCTGGGAAAGGGTGGGATAAGAAACCAGAAATAATATCGAACCCCCTCAGCTGCCGGCAATTTCTGTGGAAGCTGACGAGGCAGATGTTCAGGCCTTGTGAGAGAGGGTGGAGTTTGCTCAGTTGTTCTGCAGATAGCCAAGCCACATCATCTGTCATTAGTTTCACTATAAAAAAAAAATGTGAA